>NC_091265.1:32517500-35017500 GCF_042477335.2 Ovis canadensis | reverse complement strand
CATGTAAACTCTTCCCAGACAAGAGATTAAACCTGTGTCCCCTGGATTGGCTGGTGAATTCTTAACCACTGGACCACCGGGTAAGTCTAAAGTCACTATAGTATTAAATAAAATTGGATGGGGTAGCTTTCTAAGACATCAGAAGATATGAGCAGTTCTTCCCTAATCTATAACCAACATAATCCTAGAAAAACTATGAAGGTCAGACATGAATTGGAACCCTGTGCCAAAGGATCCTTTGAGGATCTCCAAATAAATTTTATTCAATTTCTTCCCTCTGTGGGTTATGAATTTCTACCAGTAATTATGTGCTTATTTGGGTTATTATATATTTGTGTTCTTTACCTAAGCCATTCCAACGTAGCTATTTAGTGAGAGGTGAAAACATTTTATTGGGAGTTTTACTTTAAATTAGGTAAAGCTTTGCTCCTTCCTAAAATAATTTCCTGTCCTAAACACACAATACTCTTGAAAAGCGGGAAGAATGCATGACATGTAAAAAACTGCAATTAGCCAAACTTCAGATGCTCTTGACATTCCATACCCTCAAAGACCACTCATTTTTTCTTTGACCTTGTATTCTTTCCCATCAGGTAATCCTAGATTTGTTGTTGTTATTACTTAGTCTCTAAGTTGTGTTGACTCTTTGCGACCCCATGGACTGCAGGACACAAGGTTTCCCTGTCCTTCACTATCCAAAAATCTGTCAGCTAATCACTTGCAGGCCTACATTTCAGAAATATCTCTACACTAGCTATAATTTACCAAGGCTCTTTCAGGCAAATATTATAAGGGATTAGGCAATATATCTCACTCCTATAATTAACAGAATGGCTCTTTTCCTTGCCAACCACCTCATCAGTGAAATCTAGTGTATAGAAAACAACTCATAGAAAGACTGCCTTTGAACATCACCGGAAAGGACGACATCGAATACATAGAATACTCTTAACTCAATAGAGCCATTAAAGCAGAAAGAATTGATCCCTGGATACACATTTCCCAAGCAAAATCACAATACCCGTCTGACAACAATTGGAAAGTGATACCCATTAGCAATGATAAACCCAGGTTTCCCAGAGAACCACAGAAGTCAACAGTTCAGTTCAATTGATCAGTCATGTCTGAATCTTTGCAACCCCATGGACTGCAGCACACCAGGCTTCCCTGTCCATCACCAACTCCCGGAGCCTGCTCCAACTCATGTCCATTGAGTCGGTGATGGAGTCCAGCCATCTCATCCTCTGTCCTCCCCTTCTCCTGCCTTCAATCTTTCCCAGCATCAGGCTCTTCCAGTGAGTCGGTTCTTCAGATCAGGTGGCCAAAGTATTGGAGCTTCAGCTTCAGCATCAGTCCTTCCAATGAATATTCAGGGTTGATTTCCTTTACAATTGACTGGTTTGATCTCCTTGCAGTCCAAGGGACTCTCAAGAGTCTTCTCCAACACCACAGTTCAAAAGCATCTATTCTTCAGAATTAAGCTTTCTTTATGGTTCAACTCTCACACCCATACATGACTGCTGGAAAAAGCATAGCTTTGACCAAACAGACTTTTGTCAATAAAGTAATGTTTCTGCTTTTTAATATGCTGCCTGCTGTTTTTTAATATGCAACATATGCTGCCTATGCTGCCTGGTTGGTTATAGCTTTTCTTCAAAGGATCAAGCATCTTTTAATTTCACGGCTGCTGGCACCATCTGCAGTGATCTTGGAGCCCCCCAAAATAGTCTCTCACTGTTTCCATTGTTTCCCCATCATTTGCCATGAAGTGATGGGACCAGATGCCATGATCTTCGTTTTTCTTTGAATGTAGAGGTTTAAGCCAGCTTTTTCACTCTTCTCTTTCACTTTAATCAAGAGGCTTCTCCATTCCTCTTTGCTTTCTGCTCTAAGGGTGGTGTCATCTGCATATCTGAGGTTATTTATATTTCTTCCAGCAGTTTTGATTCCAGCTTGTGCCTCATCCAGCCTGGCATTTTGCATGATGTACTCTGCATATAAGTTAAACAAGTAAGGTGACAATATACAGCCTTGATGTATTCCTTTCCCAATCTGGAACCAGTCCATTGTTTCATGTCCAGTTCTAACTGTTGTGTCTTGACCTGCATACAGATTTCTCAGGAGGCAGGTCAGGTGGTCTGATATTTCCATCTCTTTATGAGTTTTCCAGTTTGTTGTGATCCACACAGTCAAAGGCTTTGGTGGAGTCAATAAAGCAGAAGTAGATTTTTTTCTGGAACTCTCTTGCTTGACATCTCCAATGGATGTTGGCAATTTGATCTCTGGTTTTTCTGCCTTTTCTAAATCCCACTTGAACATCTGGAAGTTCTCAGTTCACATACTGTTGAAGCCTTCCTTGGAGAATTTTGAGCATTACTTTGCTAGCATGTGAGATGAGTGCAATTGTGTGGTAGTTTGACCATTCTTTGGCACTGCCTTTCCTTAAGACTGGAATAAAAACTGACCTTTTCCAGTCCTGTGGCCACTGCTGAGTTTTCCAGACTTGCTGGCAAATTGAATGCAGTACTTTAACAGCTTCGTGTAATAGTTAAATGAACAGAAGTCAACAGCCGCCCCAACATCCTTGACACAAGCAAACAGCTGCATGAAGTAGCACAGCTTTCATCAAAGAGCCTTGGGCAAAGATTCTCCTCTTAAACGCCAGACTCTCCTTTGAATACTTTCATTCCTCATCTTTCTGGCCGTATTTTCTTTATTGATTTAAGCTTATATACTTTTAAAGAATTTTTTGAGGCTGCATGGGGGCTATTTTCTAGTTGCAGTGCACAAGCTTCTTATTGAGATGGCCTCATTTGTGTGGAGCATGGGCTTTAGGTCATGCGAGCTTTAGTAGTTACCGCACATGGGCTCAGTAATTGTGCCACATGGGTAGTTGCCCCACAGCATGAGGAATCTTTCCAGGCCAGGGATCAAACCCATTTCCTCTACATCAGCAGGTGGATTCTTAACCACTGGACCATCAGGGAAGTCCTAAGGTTATACACTTTTGATTTCACCTATCATATTTCTCTTACTAAAATTAATAATTTGCTTAACTCTAAGCTTTTCTACATAATCATCACTTTAACTGTAATTAAGTTTCTCCAAGATGTTACTAGCTTAGACAATTTGAAATTTTATTAATAATGATTATTTTCATGTATGTATTTAATGATTATTTAGTGATTATTTCATGTATCTAACAATTATTCATTTAGGTACTACACTCTTCATGTAATACCTAAATGAAAAGAAACATCTCTGACCTAGAAGAAAATAAAATGTACTTTCAGTGTAATAGTTGAATGATTGTTATGACAATTCTCAAAGGAAACATACTCGAAGTTTACCAAAGTTGATAGTATTTTTCTTATATAACTCCTGTGTTCTTTAAATATGTGGCAATCAGGCTTTTTGCTGGTAACACAGGGCAGGGTTATTTAGTCTGTGGGCCTGTTAGACAACTCCAACTGCAGGACTCTCCAAACCCTCAGTAAACCATATCTGCTTAATAAGCATATGAAGGAATAACATATTTCCTAGGAAACAGCCTTCTAAGGATATGGATCCCACCACCAGGAACTGAATAATCAGAGGTGATTTTAAAAATGTGTGTTTCACTTTGTTTGATGTGATAAATGACATAACCCAAGCCTTAGATGTACAACATAACAGTTTAAATTCCTTAGCCTGAATGCTGCTGTGCTTAGTCACTTAGTACTTTCTGACTCTTTGTGACCCCATGGTGTGTAGCCTGTCAGGCTCCTCTGTCCATGGAGATTCCTCAGGGAAGAATACTGGAGTGGGTTGCCAAGCCCTCCTCCAGGGCCTCTTCCCAACCCAGGGATCAAACCCAGGTCTCCCGCATTGTAGACAGATTCTTTATCAGCTAAGCTACCAGGGAAGCCCTTAGCCTGAGTAGTTATCAAAAATAGTGAAGCCCTGAACTTATTTTTGTTAACACCACTGCTAACACTTCATGTTGTACCAGATTAAAGATCAACTGTGGCTTGATTAGGGAAGGGTTTATTAAATGCAGTCTAAAGGACTTGAATTGCCTTCATTTTGTGGCAGTGGATGCTACTTGCAATGCAGTGTTTCAGGATATTTAACTTAAAAGTGCCATTATCTGTACATTTTCAATGACACTGACAGAGAAGAAAGGAGTGTAAGATTTACTTACTAAGCCCTAAATACTAGATAATCATTCATTCAGCAGGCATACTCTGCGTGCTCCTAAAACACAAATCCTGTTATCAAAATATTCAATTTAGTAAGAGAGATAAGACACAGAGACAAATAAAACATAAGTTTCATGACAGTTGTCACTGAAAATTATTTTGGGCTCTTAGAATTGGATTGTGGTAACAATAAGATGGTCTGGTCTGGTATTCCCCTCTCTCTAAGAGCTTTCCACTCTTTGTCATGATCCACACAATTAATGGCTCCAGTGTAAGGGAGATCAACCCTGAATATTCACTGGAAGGACTGATGCTGAAGCTCCAGTTTTGGTCATCTGATGCAGACAAACAGATAACTTCTTAGAAAAGTCCCTGATGCTGGGAAAAACTGAGGCCAGAAGAAGAAAAGGACCTCAGAGGATGAGAGGCTAGATGGATCACTGATGCAATGAATATGAACTTGGGCAAACTCCGGGAGATGGTGAGGGACAGAGAGGCCTGGTGTGCCCAGAGTGTCCATGGCACTGCAAAGGGTCGGACATGACTGGGCAACAGCACAACAACAGTAAGATGCAATGTGCAAAAAATAGAAAGAAAGAAACAGCAAATGCACTATTTAATTTGACCACAGGATATATTAAAAATGAGAAAACTAAAGCTTAAAAAATAATCACAAGTCCAATTTTCAACTAACAGGTAAACTGGAAGTGACATGTCCAGTCATTGAGCTCAACAGTGACTGAAAACTTTCAGTCATTATTGCTTCAAATATTTCTTCTGTTCTTTTCCCTCATTCTTCTCCATTTGTTTTTTTTTATTACATATATGTTATGTCTTTTGTAATTGCCCCACAATTTTTGGCTATTCTGACTTGCCCTTTTTGTTCACTTTCTTCTTTGCATTTCCGTTTAGGAAGCTTCTAGACATCTTCAACGGCACTGATTTCTTCCTAATCCTTGATGAGGATGAGCCCATCAGAGGCATTCTTCATTTCTATTAAATGTTTTTGCTTTGGAAGCTTTTCATTTGATTCTTTCTTAGAGCTTCTGTTTACATCTCTCTGCTTACATTGCCTCTTTTCTTACATGTTGTCTACTTTCTTCATTAGAGCCCTTAATATAATAATCATGGTTATTTTATATTTGCTGATATATCCAAAATCTGTATTATATCTGAATCTGGAAGTGATACTTGCTTTGTTTTTTAATTTTAATATCTTTAATTCTTACATGCATTCCCAAACATGAACCCCCCTCCCACCTCCCTCCCCATAACATCTCTCTGGGTCATCCCCATGCACCAGCCTCAAGCATGCTGCATCCTGCGTCAGACATAGACTGGCGATTCAATTCTTACATGATAGTATACATGTTAGAATGTCATTCTCCCAAATCATCCCACCCTCTCCCTCTCCCTCTGAGTCCAAAGTTCCGTTATACACATCTGTGTCTCTTTCCCTGTCTTGCACACAGGGTCATCATTGCCATCTTCCTAAATTCCATATATATGTGTTAGTATACTGTATTGGTATTTTTCTTTCTGGCTTACTTCACTCTGTATAATCGGCTCCAGTTTCATCCATCTCATCAGAACTGATTCAAATGAATTCTTTTTTACGGCTAAGTAATACTCCATTGTGTATATGCACCACAGCTTTCTTATCCATTCATCTGCTGATGGACATCTAGGTTGTTTCCATGTCCTGGCTATTATAAACAGTGCTGCGATGAACATTGGGGTACATGTGTCTCTTTCAATTCTGGTTTCCTCGGTGTGTATGCCCAGAAGTGGGATTGCTGGGTCATAAGGTAGTTCTATTTGCAATTTTTTAAGGAATCTCCACACTGTTCTCCATAGTGGCTGTACTAGTTTGCATTCCCACCAACAGTGTAGGAGGGTTCCCTTTTCTCCACACCCTCTCCAGCATTTATTGCTTGCAGATTTTTGGATCGCAGCCATTCTGACTGGTGTGAAGTGGTACCTCATTGTGGTTTTGATTTGCATTTCTCTAATAATGAGTGATGTTGAGCATCTTTTCATGTGTTTGTTAGCCATCCGTATGTCTTCTTTGGAGAAATGTCTATTTAGTTCTTTGGCCCATTTTTTTGATTGGGTCGTTTATTTTTCTGGAATTGAGCTACATAAGTTGCTTGTATATTTTTGAGATTAGTTGTTTGTCAGTTGCTTCATTTGCTATTATTTTCTCCCATTCAGAAGGCTGTCTTTTCACCTTGCTTATATTTTCCTTTGTTGTGCAGAAGCTTTTAATTTTAATTAGTTCCCATTTGTTTATTTTTGCTTTGATTTCCAGAATTCTGGGAGGTGGATCAGAGAGGATCCTGCTGTGATTTATGTCTGAGAGTATTTTGCCTATGTTCTCCTCTAGGAGTTTTATAGTTTCTGATGTTACATTTAGATCTTTAATCCATTTTGAGTTTATTTTTGTGTGCGGTGTTAGAAAGTGATCTAGTTTCATTCTTTTACAAGTGGTTGACCACTTTTCCCAGCACCACTTGTTAAAGAGATTGTCTTTACTCCATTGTATATTCTTGCCTCCTTTGTCAAAGATAAGGTGTCCATATGTGTGTGGATTTATCTCTGGGCTTTCTATTTTGTTCCATTGATCTATATGTCTGTCTTTGTGCCAGTACCATACTGTCTTGATGACTGTGGCTTTGTAGTAGAGCCTGAAGTCAGGTAAGTTGTGTCCTCCAGTTCCATTCTTCTTTCTCAAGATTGCTTTGGCTATTCAAGGTTTTTTGTATTTCCATACAAATCTTGAAATTATTTGTTCTACTTCTGTGAAAAATGTGGCTGGTAGCTTGATAGGGATTGCATTGAATTTGTAAATTGCTTTGGGTAGTATACTCATTTTCACTATATTGATTCTTCCGATCCATGAACATGGTATATTTCTCCATCTATTAGTGTCCTCTTTGATTTCTTTCATCAGTGTTTTATAGTTTTCTATATATAGGCCTTTAGTTTCTTTAGGTAGATATATTCCTAAGTATTTTATTTTTTTTGTTGCAATGGTGAATGGAATTGTTTCCTTAATTTCTTTTTCTACTTTCTCATTATTCGTGTATAGGAATGCAAGGGATTTCTGTGTATTGATTTTCTATCCTGCAACTTTACTATATTCATTGATGAGCTCTAGTAATTTTCTGGTGGAGTCTTTAGGGTTTTCCATGTAGAGGATCATGTCATCTGCAAACAGTGAGAGTTTTACTTCTTCTTTTCCAATTTGGATTCCGTTTATTTCTTTTTCTGCTCTGACTGCTGTGGCCAAAACTTCCAGAACTATGTTGAATAGTAGCGGTGAAAGTGAACACCCTTGTCTTGTTCCTGACTTTAGGGGAAATGCTTTCAATTTTTCACCATTGAGGATAATGTTTGCTGCGGGTTTGTCATAGATAGCTTTTATTATGTTGAGGTATGTTCCCTCTATTCCTGCTTTCTGGAGAGTTTTTTATCATAAATGGATGTTGAATTTTGTCAAAGGCCTTCTCTGCATCTATTGAGATAATCACATGGTTTTTATTTTTCAATTTGTTAATGTGGTGAATTACATTGATTGATTTGCGGATATTGAAGAATCCTTGCATCCCTGGGATAAAGCCCACTTGGTCATGGTGTATGATCTTTTTAATGTGTTGTTGGATTCTGATTGCTAGAATTTTGTTGAGGATTTTTGCATCTATGTTCATCAGTGATATTGGCCTGTAGTTTTCTTTCCTTGTGACATCTTTGTCAGGTTTGGTATTAGGGTGATGGTGGCCTCATAGAATGAGTTTGGAAGTTTACCTTCCTCTGCAATTTTCTGGAAGAGTTTGAGGAGGATAGGTGTTAGCTCTTCTCGAAATTTTTGGGAGAATTCAGCTGTGAAGCCGTCTGGACCTGGGCTTTTGTTTGCTGGAAGATTTCTGATTACCGTTTCAATTTCCGTGCTTGTGATGGGTCTGTTAAGATTTTCTATTTCTTCCTGGTTCAGTTTTGGAAAATTGTACTTTTCTAAGAATTTGTCCATTTCTTCCACGTTGTCCATTTTATTGGCATACAACTGCTGATAGTAGTCTCTTATGATCCTTTGTATTTCTGTGTTGTCTGTTGTGATCTCTCCATTTTCATTTCTAATTTTATTGATTTGATTTTTCTCTCTTTGCTTCTTGATGAGTCTGGCTAATGGTTTGTCAATTTTACTTATCCTTTCAAAGAACCAGCTTTTGGCTTTGTTGATTTTTGCTATGGTCTCTTTTGTTTCTTTTGCACTTATTTCTGCCGTAATTTTTAAGATTTCTTTCCTTCTACTAACTCTGGGGTTCTCCAACTCTTCCTTTTCTAGTTGTTTTAGTTGTAGAGTTAGGTAATTTATTTGGCTTTTTTCTTGTTTCTTGAGGTATGCCTGTATTGCTATGAACTTTCCTCTTAGCACTGCTTTTATAGTGTCCCACAGGTTTTGGGTTGTTGTGTTTTCATTTTCATTCGTTTCTATGCATATTTTGATTTCTTTTTGATTTCTTCTGTGATTTGTTGGTTATTCAGAAGTGTGTTGTTCAACCGCCATATGTTGGAATTTTTAATAGTTTTTCTCCTGTAATTGAGATCTAATCTTAATGCATTATGGTCAGAAAAGATGCTTGGAATGATTTCGATTTTTTTGAATTTATCAAGTTTAGATTTATGGCCCAGGATGTGATCTATCCTGGAGAAGGTCCCATGAGCACTTGGAAAAAAGGTGAAATTCATTGTTTTGGGGAGAAATGTCCTATAGATATCAATTAGGTCTAACTGATCTAATGTATCATTTAAAGTTTGCGTTTCTTTGTTAATTTTCTGTTTAGTTGATCTGTCCATAGGTGTGAGTGGGGTATTAAAGTCTCCCACTATTATTGTGTTATTGTTGATTTCCCCTTTCATACTTGTTAGCATTTGTCTTACATATTGCGGTGCTCCTATATTGGGTGCATATATATTTATAATTGTTATATCTTCTTCTTGGATTGTTCCTTTGATCATTATGTAGTGGCCTTCTTTGTCTCTTTTTACAGCCTTTGTTTTAAAGTCTATTTTATCGGATATGAGTATTGCCACTCCTGCTTTCTTTTGGTCTCTATTTGCGTGGTATATCTTTTTCCAGCCCTTCACTTTCAGTCTGTATGTGTCCCTTGTTTTGAGGTGGGTCTCTTGTAAGCAGCATATAGAGGGGTCTTGTTTTTGTATCCATTCGGCCAGTCTTTGTCTTTTGGTTGGGGCGTTCAACCCATTTACGTTTAAGGTAATTATTGATAAGTATGATCCCGTTACCATTTACTTGATTGTTTTGGGTTCGGGTTTATACACCCTTTTCGTGTTTCCTGTCTAGAGGATATCCTTTAGAATTTGTTGGAGAGCTGGTTTGGTGGTGCTGAATTCTCTCAGCTTTTGCTTGTCTGTAAAGCTTTTGATTTCTCCTTTGTATTTGAATGAGATCCTTGCTGGGCACAGTAATCTGGGCTGTAGGTTATTGTCTTTCATCACTTTAAGTATGTCTTGCCATTCCCTCCTGGCCTGAAGAGTTTCTATTGACAGATCAGCTGTTATCCTTATGGGAATCCCCTTGTGTGTTATTTGTTGTTTTTCCCTTGCTGCTTTTAATATTTGTTCTTTGTGTTTGATCTTTGTTAATTTGATTAATATGTGTCTTGGGGTGTTTCGCCTTGGGTTTATCCTATTTGGAACTCTCTGTGTTTCTTGGACTTGGGTGATTATTTCCTTCCCCATTTTAGGGAAGTTTTCAACTAGTATCTCCTCAAGGATTTTCTCATGATCTTTCTTTCTGTCTTCTTCTTCTGGGACTCCTATAATTCGAATGTTGGAGCGTTTCATATTATCCTGGAGGTCTCTGAGATTGTCCTCGTTTCTTTTAATTCGTTTTTCTTGTTTCCTCTCTGATTCATTTATTTCTACCATTCTATCTTCTATTTTACTAATCCTATCTTCTGCCTCCGTTATTCTACTATTTGTTGCCTCCAGAGTGTTTCTGATCTCATTTATTGCATTATTCATTATATTTTGATTCTTTTTTATTTCTTCTAGGTCCTTGTTAAACCTTTCTTGCATCTTCTCAATCCTTGTCTCTAGGCTATTTATCTGTGTTTCCATTTTGATTTCAAGATTTTGGATCATTTTCACTATCAATATTCGGATTTCCTTCTCTGGTAGGTTCCCTACTTCTTCCTCTTTTGTTTGGTTTGGTGGGCAACTCTCCTGTTCCTTTGCCTGCTGAGTATTCCTCTGTCTCTTCATTTTGGTTATATTGCTGCGTTTGGGGTGGCCTTTTTATATTCTGGTAATTTGTGGAGTTCTCTTTATTATGGAGCTTCCTCACTTTGGGTGGGGTTCTATCAGTGGCTTGTCAAGGTTTCCTGGTTAGGGAGGCTTGTGTTGGAGTTTTGGTGGGTGGAGCTGGGTTTCTTCTCTCTGGAGTGCAGTGGAGTGACCCGTAATGGGTTATGAGACATCAAAGGTTTGGGGATAATTTTGAGCTGCCTGTATATTGAAGCTCAGGGGAGTGTTCCTGTGTTGCTGGAGAATTTGCGTGGCATGTCTTGTTTTGGAACTTGTTGGCCCTTGGGTGGAGCTTGGTTTCGGTGTAGGTATGAAGGCATTTGATGAGCTCCTATTGCTTAATGTTCCCTGAATTCAAGAGTTCTCTAATGTTTTCAGGCTTTGGATTTAAGCCTCCTGCTTCTGGTTTTCAGTTTTATTTTTACAGCCTCTAGACTTCTCCATCTATACAGCACCGATGATAAAACATCTAGGTTAAAGATGAAAAGTTTCTCCACATTGAGGGACACCCAGAGAGGTTCACTGAGTTACAAGGAGAAGAGAAGATGGAGGGGGTAGTTAGAGGTAACTGGAATGAGATGCGGTGAGATCAAAAGAGGAGAGAGCAAGCTAGCCAGTAGTCACTTCCTTATGTGCGCTCTATAGTCTGGACCGCTCAGAGGTATTTACAGAGTTATACGGGGAAGAGGAGAGGGAGGAAGTAGACACAGGTGACCAGGAGGATAAGAGAGAGGAATGAGTAGGAGAGAGACAAATCCTGCCAGTAACCAGTTCCTTAGGTGTTCTCTACCGTCTGGAACACACAGAGATTCACAGAGTTGGATAGAGAAGAGATGGGGGAGAAAAGAGACAGAGGCCACCTGGTGGAGAAAAAGGAGAGTCCAGAGGAGGAGAGAGTGGTCAAGCCAGTAATCTCGCTCTCAGGTAAACTTGGGTAGTGAAGTTTGGGTTTTTAAATGTACAAAATTGACAACAAAAACCTAAGAGCAAAGATTAAAAATCTAGAGTAGAGGTTGGATTTTCAAAGATACAATATTAAAGAAAAGCAGAAGGAAAAAGGAAGAAAGAAAAAAAAAGAATTATTAAAAAAACAAACAACAACAACAACGAAAAAAAAACACCAACAACCATCCAAAGAGTATATATGGTGTTTGTCTTAAAAAAAAAAAAAGTCTTTTTTTTTAAAATAGTAATAGTAGGTTATAGAAATAAAAATTAGAGGAGAAATAGAAGAGTTAACAATTTAAAAAAAGCTAGAAAAAAAAAGAAAAAAGCAAAAAGCAAAAAGCAAAAAAAAAAAAAAGGAATGATTTTAAAAATATTAAAAATATCTCGCCCTTCTCTGATGTTATGGGCCGTGTGGGCTCACTTCCAAGGTGGTTCCCTCTGTTTAACTTCTTCTGTTTGCTGGTTTTTTAGGCTCACTAGTTCAGTCGCGCTGTGGGGAGGGGGGATGCTGCAAACAAATAGCACTGTCGTGTGCACACAGTATCTCTGCTCCGCTTGACCTGTCCTTTCTCACGGTGCACAAACCGCTCCGGCTCTACGATGCTCAGCCGGGAACCGTCTGGGGCCAGCCCTAGGCTGCGTGCACTTCCCCTGTCCAAGCCGCTCAGGTTCGGCGCTCAGGCAGCCCTCAGAGGCACAAATGCTGCTGGGACTGCGCTTTGTGCCCTTCCCAGGTCCGAGTAGCTCAGGAGTTTGGCAAGCACGATCACCGCAGCTTGTCACCTTTTCCGCCGCTGCCACTCAGCTCTCTGGGTGGACCGCTGGCGCACCCCGCGAGGCAGACTGTGACTGTCCAGCACCCCCAGAAGTCTTAGCAAAGGAGCCTGCTTGCAGTTAGGTAAGTAAAGTCTCTCCGGGTCTGCAATTGCCCCTTTCCAGTCCTTACGGCTCTGGCTGCCTGTCCCCGGCGGGGGATGGTCTGCAGCCGGCTTTTTCCGTTCCGTCCTTTGTTCTGTGCTCGGTCCTGGCGGTATCTTATGTTCGAGCTTTTCGCGTGGTAGCTATCCCACAGTCTGGGTTGCTAGCCCAAGCTAGATCGTTCTGGTGCGCGTGGGGCGTTCCTGCCCGATTCTTACAAAGCACTGCAGCCCTTGCCTCCCGCGCGTCCCTGCCCTGCGCCCACTTCCCAATGGTGGATGCAGGCGTCTGTGCTGCTTTTCCGCTGGGGGAGTTACTGTTGGGCTTGTAATCTCTTGGTTTTAATTATTTATCTATTTTTCCTTCCTGTTATGTTGCCCTCTGTGTTTCCAAGGCTCGCCACAGACTCAGCAGGGAGAGTGTTTCCTGGTGTTTGGAAACCTCTCTTCTTAAAATTCCCTTCCCGGGACGGAGCTCCCTCCCCACCTCCTTTGTCTCCTTTCTCGTCTTTTATATTTTTTCCTACCTGTTTTTGAAGACAATGGTCTGCTTTTCTGGTTGCCTGATGTCCTCTGCCAGCCTACAGAAGTTGTTTTGTGGAGTTTGCTCGGCGTTGAAATGTTCTTTTGAGGAATTTGTGAGGGAGAGAGTGATCTTCCCGTCCTATTCCTCCGCCATCTTTCCCTCCCCTCTCACATCACTCATTATTTTAGAAATGCAAATCAAAACCACAATGAGGTATCATCTCATGCAAGTCAGAATGGCCATCATCAAAATGTCTATAGACAATAAATGCTAGCGAGGGTATGGAGAAAAGGGAACCCTCTTAAACTGTTGGTAGGAATGCAAACTAATACAATTGCTATGGAGAAGAGTATGGAGATTCCTTAAAAAACTAGGAATAAAACCACCATAGGACCCAGCAATCCCACTACTGGGCATATACCCCAAGGAAACCATACCCTTGTGTTTAATGCAGCACTATTTACAATAGCTAGGACATGGAAGCAACCTACGTGTCCGTCGGCAGGAAATGGGTAAGGAAGTTATGGTGCATGGGTGCTGAGTCGCTTCAGTCATGTCCATCTCTGTGCAAGACTATGAACTGCAGCTTGCCAGGCTCCTCTGTCCATGGAATTTTCCAGGCAAGAATGCTATAGTGGATTGCCATTCTCTCCTCCAGGGGATCTTCCTGACCCAGGGCTTGAACCTACATCTATTACATCTAACCTGCATTGGCAGGCAGGTTGTTTACCACTAGCAGCACCTGGGAAACACAAGGCAGCTGTGGTACATATGCACAATGGAATATTACTAAGTTATGAAAAGAAACACATTTGAGTCAGTTCTAACGAGGTGGATGAACCCTGAGCCTATTATACCGAGTCAAGTAAGTCAGAAAGAGAACAATAAATGTCATATATTAACACATATATATGGAATCTAGAAAGATGGTACCAACATTCCTACATGTAGGACACCGAAGAAGGCACAGACATAAAGAACAGACTTTTGGACTCAGTGGGAGAACGAGAGGGTGGGATGATTTGAAGGAATACCATTGAAACATACATTACCATATGCAAACAGATAGTCAGTGGGAGTTTGATGTATAACACGGGGTACACAAAGCTGGTGCTCTGTGACAAACTGGAGAGCTGGGGTGGGGAAGGAGGTGGGAGGGGGGTTCAGGATGGAAGGGACACGTGTGTCCCTACGGCTGATTCATACTGATGTATGGCAAAAAAACATCATATATTGTAAAGTAATTATTCTGCAATTTAAAAAAAAATTTTTTTAAGAGCTACTTTATCCTCCTCCAGCCCAAAACAGGAGAGGGTTTTTTGTTTGTTTTTCATCACTCTTAAAAACAAGAATCTGATGGAGCTCCTAGAAGGAAAAGCCATAAAAGTATGGGGGCCTCTATAAAATTAGGCCTGCAAGAGTTTTCAAGTCTCAAGACAGTCCGCAGTCAGCCTCCAGTAATTATTCAAAATGACCTCCTAGGTAAACTACTTATACCTGCTGCTGGCTCCAGTGGCTTCTACTTCTGGAAACTTGATTTTGATTGATTCTCTACTCATCTGTCTCTCCAGATTTCAGATGGCTGATTTGCCTTGTGACTTCATTTCTCAGACAGGTCTAAGAGTCATTTATTTTCAAGTTGGCTTTTATCTCTTGTTTTAAGGATAGGATTGACAACTTCCAAGCTCTTTGTATGTCAAAGTGGAAACCAGAAGTCCTCTCTGACTAGATTAAGGTTTTGGGGATTTGTTTTTTCTGTAAATATTAACCTTGTATTCATGTCCAAATTAAACTCAGTTCTTAGATATTGCTATAGATTCCCAGGGATATTATACAATCAGGTCCTCTGCAAACAGAAATAGTTTTATTTCTTCCTTTCCAACAGCTATGCCTATTTACTCCCTATTTTACTGGTGATGACTCAATATAATGTTGAATTGATTGCTAAGATAACCTCTGTTTTTCCAAGTCTTACGGAAAATGAATTAATTTAGTCTTTCACCATTAGTATAATGACAGCTATAAGTATACAACAGATTACCTCTAGCAAGTTAAAAAAGTTTCTATTTTTAATATACACAGGTTTTTTTTAAGAACAGAGTTGAATTTTATCAAATGATCTTTCTGCATGTATTGAGATTATATGACTTTCTTCTTTGTGTATATTAACATGATAAAAAAATTATTCATTTTTAAACTGTAAACACCAACCTTGCATTGTCATGGAAAAAATACCTTTGATCAATATATGTTCTGCTTTTTACATATTGTTGGAATTTTTGAGGATATTTCTATGTATATTCATGAGGGGTATCAGTCTTTAGATTTCTTAAAATGCCTTTTTATATATTTGTTATCAGAGAAATACTGGGCTTATCTAATTTACACAGGGAATTATCCTCTCTTGTTGGATTTTCTAGAAGATACTTATGGAATCAGTATAATTTTTTTTTCTTCTACACATGGTAGAATTCACCAGTGAGCACAAGTGCACCTGGAATTTTCTGTTGGAAGTTTTTACACAGTTTCTTTAATAGACATATAACACGGTTTAGGTTATATATTTCTTATTGAGTTATTCAAAAGATAAAAATTTGTATTTTAAGGCAGGGAAAGAAAATTTAAGGATAAAGTGCTCTTTCCTGGGCCTCCTTCCCCCCACCCCACTCCTTTAACATACAGTGTGCCTCTGCCTTGTACATCAACCAGATCCCTCAAAGGTGGGAATGCCTGCTCAGCTGTACAGATATTTTGCTTTTCTTCTGATGTTACCAATGTAACTTCTTAGAAGATTTGTTTTCTTTCTCAACTCTGTAAGAGTTCACAGTGACTTGCTACTCACTTTATATGTGCTTATGTGGACTATTTATCTTTGTGGAATTTACGTAAAATGTCAGCATGTCATTTTGATGTGTGATCATCTGTCTCATAAACATATATGATTGTCTCTTCAACGTCAACCACTGCAACAGTTCTCAGAGCTTCTGAGAGTCTGTCTCCGGGGTTATAATCTTCAGTTCAATTCAGTAGCTCAGTCATGTCCGACTCTTTGCAACCCCATGAATTACAGCTCGCCAGGCCTCCCTGTCCATCACCAATTCCCGGAGTTCACTCAAACTCATGTCCATCGAGTCAGTGATGCCATCCAGCCATCTCAACCTCTGTCGTCCCATTCTCCTCCTGCCCCCAATCCCTCCCAGCATCAGAGTCTTTTCCAATGAGTCAACTCTTCACATGAGGTGGCCAAAGAATTGGAGTTTCAGCTTTAGCACCTTTCCTTCCAAAGAGCACCCAGGACTGATCTCCTTTAGAATGGACTGGTTGGATCTCCTTGCAGTCCAAGGGATGCTCAAGAGTCTTCTCCAACACCACAGTTCAAAAGCATCAATTCTTCAGTGCTCAGCTTTCTCCACAGTCCAACTGTCACATCCATACATGACCACTGGAAAAACCATAGCCTTGACTAGATGGACCTTTGTTGGCAAAGTAATGTCTCTGCTTTTCAATATTCTATCTAAGTTGGTCATAACTTTCCTTCCAAGGAGTAAGCATCTTTTAATTTCATGGCTGCAGTCACCATCTGCAGTGATTTGGGAGCACAAAAAAATAAAGTCTGACACTGTTTCCCCATCTATTTCTCATGAAGTGATGGGACCAGATGCCGTGATCTTCATTTTCTGAATGTTGAGCTTTAAGCCAACTTTTAAACTCTCCTCTTTCACTTTCATCAAGAGGCTTTTTAGTTCCTCTTCATTTTCTGCCATAAGGGTGGTATCATCTGTATATCTGAGATTATTGATATTTCTCCCAGCAATCTTGATTCCAGCTTATGCTTCCTCCAGTCCAGCATTTCTCATGATGTACTCTGCATAGAAGTTAAATAAGCAGGGTGACAATATACAGCCTTGACGTACTCCTTTTCCTATTTGGAACCATCTGTTGTTCCATGCCCAGTTCTAACTGTTACTTCCTGACCTGCATACAGACTTCTCAAGAGCCAAGTCAGGTGGTCTGGTATTCCCATCTCTTTCAGAATTTTCCACAGTTTATTGTGATCCACACAGTCAAAGGCTTTGGCATAGTCAATAAAGCAGAAATAGATGTTTTTCTGGAACTCTCTTGCTTTTTCCATGATCCAGCAGATGTTGGCAATTTGATCTCTGGTTCCTCTGCCTTTTCTAAAACCAGCTTGAACATCTGGAAGTTCACGGTTCACATATTGCTGAAGCCTGTCTTGGAAAATTTTGAGCATTACTTTACTAGCATGTGAGATGAGTGCAATTGTGCGATAGTTTGACTCAAATAAAATTCTTTTTAACTTGATTGTTAATTGAATTTTCATGATACAGAGAACTGTTCCATTTCATCTAAACTAACAGATTTATGTGCATGGTCTTGTTCCTATAGTATGCAAAGGGCTCTCCAGGAATAAAAAGACCCGATTTATAGAGTTTGCCAACTTTTGTTACTTAAATACTACAACCATGCCCAATTTCATAACTGGACTACCAACTGGTTCTGAAAGATCTGAAATGTAATATTTTGTTGTTGTGAGCCAATGTGAGCCAGCTCCACTGTTCGCTTTATTACCTTTGGTAATGGCTAGAGGGTCTGTACTAAAGCACATTCTTTCCTTTCCAGTATTGGAATTTTGTGTGTTTCCTCCTTTCGTCTTAGTCAGTTGACCAGATGTTTATCAATTTTATTGATCTCTTTAAAGAATACAGTTTTGTTTCATTTATGTTTTCTTTTTCTCTGTTCCCATTTCACTGATTCATGCCGTTTATTCTATTTTCTCTTCTGCTTACTACAAGTTAAATTTTTTTTCTAGCTTATCAAAGAGGAAGCTTAGATTTTTGACTGAGATTCTTCTTTCCTAATATAAACAGATAATCCTAGGAGTTTTTCTCTAATCACTGTCGTAGTTGCATTCCACCAAATTTTTAAAATATTTTATTTATTTTTGGCTGTGCTGCATCTTCATTGCTCAATGCACGCGCCTTCTCTAATTGCAGCAAAGGGGGGTTAATCTTCCTTGCAGCGCACGAGCTTCTCGTTGCAGTGGCTTTCCATTGTCAAGCACAGGCTCTAGGCATGCAGGCTTCAGTAGCTACAGCACATGGGCTCAGCAGTTATGGCAAATACGGCTTAGCTGTTCCAGGGCATGTGGGATCTTCTCAGACCAGGGATCATACCTGGGTTCCCTGCACTGGTAACTGGACCACCAGGGGAGTCCCAATGTTGTATTTTTTTTACATTCAATTCAAAATATAGCTAATATTCTGAGACTTCCCACTTTCCCTATGGGTTATTTAGAGGTGTTTCTGTGTGTTTTAATTTTGGGAATTTTTCAATTCTTAAAAAAGACCAAACCCAAATTCTGGAGCTTAAGAACCCAACAAATATAATGAAGAATGCATGAGAAAATCTTTGAAATAGAACAAATCAAATGAAAGAATAAATGACCTGGAAGAAAGGAAGCTACAAATGTTTTAGGTGGAAGAGGAGAGAGAACTAAGATGTTTTTAAAAGTGAAGAAACATTATCACATTTATTGGGACAGCCAAAATACAGATAATGGGTGCACCTACCAAAATAAGAGAAGGATAAGGTGGCACCGCATTTATGTAAAGAAATAATAGCTGGGGACTTCCCAAACCTGGGCAAAAACCTGGACAAATCCAGGTACAAATCCACAAAGCTAATAGATCACCTCATTTCAGTGTAAAATGACCTTCTCCAAGACACATTATAATCAAGGTGTCAGGGTGAGTGATAAATAAAGGACACCAGGGGTGGGGTGGAATTAAGTATTGCCGGTATGAACCCCCCATTAGACTACCAGCAACAACTCGATAGGCCAGGAAAGAATGGAACAACATACTTAAAGTACTGAAAGATTTAAAAATGCTTGCCTAGAATACTCTAACAAATGATAATCTAACAAAGTTACTCTTTAGATATGAAGGAGATATTCAGGCTCTCCCAGACAAATAAAGCTGAAAGAGTTCTTCACCACTAAATCTGCCTTACAAGAAATGCTGACAGGAGCTCTTCCACCTGAAATGAGAAGATAAAAGTATACACAGCTCTCAGTTAAGGAGAAAACCGTAACTCTAGTTTAGAATAAAGCGGTAAACACTAAACATAAAGATTAAAGGAAAGAACTTTGAAAATAACTATAGCTACCACAACGTGCAACAAACTCACAGAATAAAGTGACAGAATTTCTACAGTAAAAATATAAAAAGGAAGGACAGCAAATTAAGATAAATTACTATCAACAGGAAAAGACCTATTCAAACTATGAGAAAGATTTTCTACGCAAACCTCATAGTACTCAGAAAACAAAAATCTAGAGCACAGCAAACATAAAGAGGAAAACTGAGCAAACAAGCATGGAAAATCACCAATTAAAAAGACAGAAGCACAAGAAAAAAGAAACAATGGAGATATGAAACAGTCAAAAGACAAAAGATAAATAAACAGTAGTATGTTCTTACATATCAACAATCATCTGAGATGTAAATGGATTGAACTCACCAAATCAAAAGGCACAGGGTCGTGGGGGTGGATTAAAAATCAAGACTGAACTACACGGTGTCTTCAGGACACTTGTTTCAATTCTAAAAATACATACAGACTCAAAATGAAAGAACTGAAGATGATATTCCAAGCGAATGGTAAATAAAAGAAAGCAGATATAGTCATACTTACGCCCCCCAAAATAAATCTCAAGGCAAAATGATAACAAGGTACAAAGAAAGTCATGATGTAATGATAAAAGGGTAAAAACATCAAGAAGGCATAACATAATAAATACTGGGGTGGCCAAAAGGTTCATTGGTCTTTTCCCATAAGATGGCTCTAGAAGCAATTAGCTGTCTTTAACTTCATTTGAAATAATTTTCTTAGGTTCTATTGTGACTGCTGTCATATCGGTGTGTATTTTTTAAAAACAAAAATTGGCGACTTTTTGTGTGGCTATTTATTTTTAATCCATCATAATAACTTTTTTAAAATATAAATTTATTTATTTTAATTGGAGGTTAATTACTTTACAATATTGTATTGGTTTTGCCATACATCAACATGAATCCACCACAGGTATACACGTGTTCCCCATCCTGAACACCCCTCCTTCCTCCCTCCCCGTACCATCCCACTGGGTCATCTCACTGTACCGGCCCCAAGCATCCAGTATCATGCATCGAACCTAGACTGATGATTCATTTCATATATGATGTTATACATGTTTCAATGCCATTCTCCCAAATCATCCCACCCTCTCCCTCTCCCACAGAGTCCAAAAGACTATTCTATACATCTGTGTCTCTTTTGCTGTCTCGCATACAGGGTTATCGTTACCATCTTTCTAACTTTTAAAAATTGTGCTGTTTTCTGCCACATAGCAGCATGAATTAGCCATAGGTATTACATATGTCTCCTCCCTCATGAACCTCCCTTCCACCTCTCACCCCATCCCATCCCTCTATGTTGTTACAGAGCACCAGATCTGAGTTCCCTGAATCATGCATCAATTGTGTAGCCATTTTAATATGGAAGATGGAATCAAAAAAGCAAAATTTTCAGCATATTATACTTTTATTATTTCAAGAAAGGCAAAAGCACAACTGAAACATGCCCCCAAAAATGCGCAGTGTATGGAGAAAGTGCTGTGACTGATGGAACATGTCAAAAGTGGTTTGTGAAATTTAGTGCTGGACATTTCTCACTGGACTGGAGACTAGTTGAAATTGATAGCAATCAAATCAAGACATTAATTAGGAATAAAGTTACACCACAAAGTGATAGCCAACATACTCAAACTATCCATCAAGCACTCAAAATCATTTTCACTAACTTGATTATGTTTATTGCTTTGATGCTTGGGTTCTACCTAAGTGATGTGAAAAAGATCTTCTTGAAAATATTTCATGCAACTCTCTACCTAAACATAACAAAAAACATTCCCTAAAACCAATTGTGATGGATGATGAAAAGTGGATACTGTACAGTAATGTGCAATGGAAGAGATCAAGCACAAGCAAAATGAACCACCATCAAACACACCAAAGGCTGGTGCTCACCCATAGAAAGTGATGTTGTATATATAGTGGGATTGGAAGAGTCCTCCAATATGAGCTTCTTCGGGAAAAGCAAACAATAAATTCCAATGAGCACTGCTCTCAGTTAGACTAACTGGAAGCAACATTCAATGAAAGGCATCCAGAATTAGTCAACAGAAAATAATCTTCCAACAGGGTAGCATAAGTCTGCATGTTTATTTGATGATCAGACAAAGACTGTTACAGGCTGGCTGGCAACTTCTGATTCAACTGCCATATTCACCAGACATTGCGTCTTTGGATTTCCATTGATTTTGGTCTTCACAAAATTCTTTTAGTGGAAAAAAATTCAATTCCCTGAAAGACTGTTCAAAAAGATGAAAAGTTTTGGAAGACAGAATTACAAAGTTGCCAGAAAAATGGCAAACGGTAGTGGGACAAAAAGGTCAATATGGTGGTGTTCGATATACATCTTGGTAAAAATGAAAAATGCGTGTTTCATTCTTACTTAATAACTGAAGGAGCTTTTTGGCCAACCCAGTATTTAGCAACTCGTTCTCACCACCTCTCTGAATTCAGGTATACATTCTTTTTACTGAGTCACTATGTTACAGGGCAATGCAGTCACCTACATAAACTGAATAGAAATATGCCCCTCTTTACACAGGGATATAACTGGAAAAATTGTGTTGTCAACATCATATCTGAAGATCATATTTGAGAGTACATGTCATTCAATCTGACATGACAAGCCCCCAGTCCCCACTAAGGATACACATACAATTGGTATTTGGAACCAATGCCTATGCACCTTTGTAGGCAAACTGTATGGTTTCCCTTTTGCACACTGTCTCAGCATTACAGGAGGTAAGAAAGATCAATGATGAGCAGGAAAAGAAGAGAGACACTTGCCCGTATTTGTAGCTATACCTGTGAAAACTGGTTCAAGTGAACTTCCAATTTTTAAAGTAGTAGTGAGAAAAAGAGCTCTGGAATGATAGGGACTATTAAAAGAGAAATTCTAGATTCTCTATATACTCTCTAGACAGAACCTCATTAATAGCCTTAGTAGTTGTTTAACAAAATCTGACTCTAGATTTGCTAATTATACAAGGAACTTTATGTGTGTTAACTGACCCTTTTAACTGCACTGATGTAAATCAATTGAGCCAAATAATATAAAATCACAACAATAGAGCCAAACAATACAAAATCACAACAAGACCAGCCTCTAAACAATCTACAGAGTTTATTTATGATCACAAGAGAGGGCCTAAATTATTCAAAACTCAGAATTAAGACTTGTTGAACCCTCCAGCATCAGGGTGGCACTTTTTCTTACCAGGCACACCTAAGTGTCATTGGATTCTTAGGGGAATGTACCTTTCTTTGAATTACTTACTATTAATTAGGGACAGATAATATAAAGTTAGATGTTGACTTCGATAAAACAGGAAAATATTTTTGTCCAGTCAAGATGCAAGTGAGTTTTGATAGAGAACTCAAAGTAAACTTTATTGTCACAGAATATATTAACCAAAATAATACACTAGATTTGTATCCAACTTAGCAATGTAATTTCAGCATTACTTTGTTGTACTTACTTGCATGTTGGCTTCTCACTTTTCTTTTGAGTGGGTTTTGTCATCCTATTTGTTCCTATATTAATGTGTTAGTTAAAACTTATACCCTGCTTACTATCTATATGATTGAGAATTATATCTCTGTAATTTTGATATTTATACTTTCACAAAAAGGGTATAAAAATGTTCCACACAAAGGTTGGTTTTACTGGAGAAAGGGGAACTCAGCTAAGTTTCTAGGAACAACTCCTAGGATTTCTGTATCTATTTTTATTTCATTACTAATCAGATTAACTACTTAATTTTCACAAGAAATCTCAAGAAGAACAAATATACTAACAAATAATCAACTCACCACCATATCAATCCATAATGATACCCATCCAAATGAAGAGCAACCCAGAATACATTTCACAAAGAAAACCAATTTATCTTGCTATGGAAAATTATCTAAACATCCAAATCTTTAAATTATGTGCTATCATCACTCTGACCACCTGTGAACACACAGCATGCAAGCAAAGAAAGTTCCACAGTCAAACCTGCGGTCTGGTAGGCTACAGTCCATGGGGTCACAAAGAGTTAGACATGACTGAACAACTATTACTTGCACTCAGATAACCATAATTGAAGTGTCTCAGGACACTCCTCAGTAGCCAAAGTAATAGCAAAACAAAGCACTGCAAGCATACCATCTAAATATGCTGATAGGAAACTGTTGATCCTAAAAGAAGCCACCAAAGTTTATTACAATAACATATCCAATCACACCACTTACCAGTGTGACTTTACCAGCCATATGTTACAAAATAGATACAGTAATAATCTTTTCATCTGGAACATGCACTTGACAGACATTATCTATGGCTACCTAAGCCAATATATACATACATTCTAACGAAGCATCTCTAGTTTCTGTGTGTCTGTTCTCCAACCAGTCCATTCTGAAGCAGATCAGCCCTGGGATTTCTTTGGAAGGAATGATACTAAAACTGAGACTCCAGTACTTTGGCCACCTCATGAGAAGAGTGACTCATTGGAAAAGACTCTGATGGTGGGAGGGATTGAGGGCAGGAGGAGAAGGGGACGACCCAGGATGAAATGGCTGGATGGCATCACTGACTCAATGGATGTGAATCTGAGTGAACTCTGGGAGTTGGTGATGGACAGGGAGGCCTGGCGTGCTGCGATTCATGGGGTCGCAAAGAGTTGGACACGACTGAGCGACTGAACTGACTGACTGACCAATTCATGTATGACAAGATATATACAGAGCCTTCACACAGAAACCCGTACTATCAGATTGATCCCATTTCTTTCACATATGGTAATAGTGCTTATAGGCTATGTACTCATATGAAAATAAGTATTCTGAGGTGATACGGTCATTACAAATCAATCTTCGTCTATTCCTTATATTAACACTAGTTAATAGAATGAATTTGAAGTGGATAAATCTACCCTCACATAATTCTTTACTTTTCACATTTTTATTATGAAAAAAGATTAAATGTGTCCTCTAGATTAACATTAAATATAAATAAAATTCCTAGTACATAATCAAAAGTATTTGAAAGTTTGTTTCCATAATTTCACTATTACCTGATAGGAGAACTATTACCACAGCTGCCCCTAGCTATCCTAGCTCTGCTACCATAGGCGCTAGTAATATGAATGCTTGCTTCTCATATATTTGCTATCAAAATAAAAGACTCAAAGTGCAAAAACCACCACAATATTGTAAAGTAATTAGCCTTCAATTAAAATAATTAATTTTTTAAAAATGAGTATATCTGATTGATAAAACCTAGTTTGTGTGGATTCCCTCTAGACATATGATAACCCAGAAAATGTAAGGTTTTTTTTTTTTGTTTTCTTTAACTATTCTGAGAATAATTCTGAGAAAGTCAGGCTTGACTTTCATCACATGCAAATTTGACCTTTTGTTTTACCCATTTAAAATACTCAGGATAATTCTAAACTGTCTAACTTGTTATTTAAGCACTGCTATAGTCTCCTTATAACATATTTTCCTGATTCTTCTCTCAATCTCTCTCTCTTTTCTCCTCCTTACCACTTCTTCCCTACTTCTTTCTTACACACTCATACATACACACAAATACACACACACACACACTCCATATCCCCTCTTGTCTATTATAGTATAATCTCTAAAACAAATCACTATCATTGCCTTTGCTGCTGCTGCTGCTGCTAAGTCACTTCAGTCGTGTCCGACTCTGTGTGACCCCATAGACGGCAGCCCACCAGGCTCCACCATCCCTGGATTCTCCAGGCAAGAACACTGGAGTGGGTTGCCATTTCCTTCTCCAATGCATGAAACTGAAAGTGAAGTCGTTCAGTCATGCCCGACTCTTAGCAACCCCATGGACTGCAGCCTACCAGGCTCCTCCATCCATGGGACTTTCCAGGCAAGAATACTGGAGTGGGGTGCCATTGCCTTCTCCTCATTGCCCTTAGTTCCCCTCAAAAATGATCTTATTTTAGCTCAAATGGTACCTTTGCATGAAATGTTGTCCAACTCTCTCAAGTAGAAACCTTCACACTTACATCAAAATTACAGCTGTACACACTGTATTTATCTCCAGGATTAGCACATGACCATACAAAAGAGAGTAAATGCAGGGTTTTAGACCCGAGAAATGTATCTTACCCATGAATCTGAAAACCATTTGCCTGCATTCAGAGTTGACAGGAAATCCCAATTAAAAAAGCTACTGTGTTCGTGGGAGGCATTTGGCATGACGTCCAAGATATTGGTTGTTCTTCTCAAGTCATAATCATGCATGAGAAAAGGCACCTTATCCAAGCTGCAGGCAGAGGGGAAAATAGGAGAAAGGATCAATATATTGAATTCAATCATCTTGGTAGATAGGGTTCTTAGAAAGTCCATCAAGGTCACAAGTCTTACTAGGGTTCCTTACTCCAACCCAACTCTCATCAAAGGACTAGGTACCAGTAATTCATAGTTGATGTCAATATTTTAATGTCCTAGGTATCAACATTTTCCTGTGTATAATAATAATGTTTATGATGAAAGAATAACTTCTATAGGCATGAAATTTTCAGAATGGAGAAAAAGATAGGTACAGAAGTGATATGAATGTAAAGTGAATGGGGTGAGGATGGGCCAAGGCCTTGTGGGCCTCAGAGTCATAGTAAGTAGGCACTCAGGCAATCTTCTTGTGTTTTCTGGCCCATTTTCCAGCTAGGCACCTGCCATGAGTATTTCTTTCCCCAGACACTTCACATCAGATGGTGTTATTAGAAAAGATCCTGGTTTTGTTTTCTGATGTTTACCTTGAAGAATCTCTGCTTTTATGAGAATCTCTCTTCTTTTCTCATTAAAAGACCTAAGAAGTGAACTCTGTAATGGCTATGAGGGACTAACAGGATGGAAACTTAGCATCCTTCCCATAAACCACTAGAAAACTTGACAAAATAAGGCAATGATGTTTTCAGCCAATGGACAACAGGGAGCACAGTACGATGGTCTTGGAGAAAAGGTAAACAAATAAGTAGGCTCTACCTTCCTCCAGGCTTTTGTCTTGCAGGTGAATACTAGACTGTACTACTGGGAAGAAAAACCCTAAAAGGGACCCAGAAATTGTGTGAAATGAGAAAAAAAAAAGTCAGATGAAGGACAGGTCAAGAGACTTTGTGGCCTAGAGTTCCATAGGGAATTGAGCTATGCTAAAAAGAAGATTGTTAGGGAAATACATAAAGTTTATGACTAAATATCAGGTGTCTCTTGCAGAGTAAAATTCTCTGAAGCTTGCCAAGATCAAGGAAATGAAAAACTACCAGAAATTTCTAAGACAATTTGGACACCTCCTACTAGGTGTGTGAATTATTCAAAGTCTATCCAGTGAGAATGAACAGATGTCAGTAATTACTCAGGCATTCTCTAGAGACTCCAGAGGGCAACACTTTTGAAATGGGGATAATTTAGAACTAGAATGACTGTAGAACTTCCACTAAAGAGCTTAAAAGCAAGCCCCCAAAGCATTGAACTAATCTTCAAATCAACTTAACTGCCTGCTACAGAAAGCCAAATTCTTTCAAGGAGAACAAGAAAATTTAGTAACCAGCATGGTAAAATCACAAAGTGCAGCATGTAAACAAAATTTACCTGACAGGTAAAGAAGCAGAAAAACGTACCTATAATCAGGAGAAATTATCCAATGATGGCAAACTTGGAAATGAAAGAGGTAATAAAATTAACAAATAAGGATATTAAATTATATAAAACACAAATATAAGTGATGTATAAAACAGATATAAAATATGAGCATAATGAAGACATAACTATAAGAGATAAAAAATAAAGGAAATTCCAGAGCTGAAATAATAACTGAAATGAAAATTTCATTGGGTGAAATTATCAGCAGATTAGTTATTACAGATGATGTAAAGATCAATGAAGTTTCAAATGTAGGAACAGAATTTATCCAAATTACACATGTATGATTAGAGTCCTAAGAGGAGGGGGTGAACAGGAAAAACATCTGAGGAAATGGAAGTTTAAAAAAATCTCCAGATTTCATAAAAAGTATGTACCAATATATCCAAGAATATTAATGAATATGAAAATTGATAAATATAAGAGTACACACACATACACACATTAAGAATTATTACAATACGATCTTACAGGTTTTCAACTCCTCTAGAACCACAAGACATAAAAAATAGGAAAGTACAGTCCATTCAAAGGCAAAAGTAAAATCAACAGAAACTATCCTTGAAAAAGAGCTCATATGAGTACTAGATAAAGATATTACATATTAAAGATACTCAAAGAACTAAAAGAATTTGTGGATAAAGTCAAAAAATAATATATGAATAAAATGGACATATTAATAAAGAGATAAAAAAGAACTAAAAAGAAACCAGAAAAAAAAATCCTGGAGCTAAAATGTAGAACTAAATAAAAAATTGACTAGAGGGATCCAAAAGCAAATTTAAGGCAGAAGAAAAAAATTAATAAACTTGAAGATAGGACAATGCAAGTTATTGAGTCTGAGGAAGAGATAAAAAAGACTGTAGAAAAGTAAAGAGTCTAAGGTCACCCAGTCACCAAAGCTAGACAAGCATTACCAAAAAGGAAACTACAGATCAATATCCCTTAGGAACACTGATGCAAAAATGCTCAACAAAATACCAGCAAATAGAACTCAGCAGTGTAACAACAGGATTATAAACCATGATCAAGTGGGATTTATTCTGACATGCAAGGGTAGTTCAACATATCAAAATCCATCAGTGTCATACACCACACTGATAGAATAAAGGGGTGGGGAATGATCATCCCAATTGATGCAGAGAAAGCATTTAAGATAAATGTTATACCCTTTCATGATAAAAATACTAAACAGACTAGAAATAGCAGGAAACCACCCCTGGGATTTCCCTAGTGGTCCAGGGGCTGGGACTCTGTGTTCCCAATGCAGAGGGCTGGGGTTCAATCTCCTGTCCAGCAGCTAGATCCTGCATGCTACAACTGGAGTTCATGCGCCGCAATAAAGGATCTGCTATGTGGTAACTGGGGATACTGCAGGCTGCAACAAAGATCCAAGACACTGCATGATGCAACTAAGACCCGCCACAGCCAAGTAAATAAATATTTTTAAAAAGAATAAAAACAAGGAAACTATCCCAATATAATTAAACACATATATGAGAGATCCAGAGTGAACACTGTGCTCAATGGTGAAAAACTGAAAGCTTTTTCTCTAAGATTAAGAACAAGGCAAGGATGTCTGCTTTGGGGATCCCTATTCATAGTAATCCTGGAATTCTAGCCAGAGTAATTAGGCAACACAGGGAAATAAAGAACATACAGACTGAAAAGAAATAAATAAAATTAACCTCTGTTTTTAGATGATATTATCTTACGCACAGAAAATTCTAAGATTATACATACACAAACAAAAACCAATACATGAATTCAGTAAAGCAGCAGGCTACAAAGTCAACACACAAAATATCAGCTGCATTTCTATACACTAAGATTGAATAATCTGAAAAAGAAATTACAAAAGCAACTGTGTTAGCACCCATTTAGTGAAAGAATAAAATACATAAAAGGAGGTAAAAGATATATTCAGTGAAGTCTAGAACACAAGCTGAAATAAAGGATAGAGGACACATAAATGGAGGCAATCCCATGTTCATGGATTGAAAGACCACATTGTTAAGACGTCAAAACTACACAAAGCAATTACAGATTCAGTGCGACCTATTAACAAAATCTCAGTAATATTTAAGAAATAGAAAAATTCACCCTAAAATTCACAAGGATCCCATATAGCCAGAACAATCTTGAAAAAGAAGAACAAAACCAGAGGAATCACATTTCCTGATTTCAAAATGTACTATGAAGCAACAGCAATCAAAATAGTATGGTACTGGCATAAAGACAGACAAATAAAACAATAGAATAGAGAGCCCAGAAACAAAGCCCCACTTATATGGTCAAGTGATTTTTGAACCAAGGCCATTCAACAGGGAAAAGATGATTTTTTCCACAAACTGTCAGGAAAACTTGGATATTCACATGAAAAGAATGAAACTGGGCCTTTCCTTAATATCATATATAAAAATTAACTCAAAATTAATCGAAAACCTAATGTAAGAAATAAAACATTAAAATTCTTAGAATAAAACATAGAGAAAAAAATCATGACATTGGATTCAGCAATTTTTTTTCTATGATGACGAAATTAGAGGCAAAAACAAAAATTTAAGCAAATTGGCTTCATCAAAATAAAAAATGTTATACACCAAAAGACACTATTGGCAACCTAAAAAGGCATCCCATAAACAAGGAGAAAATATTCGCAAGTCATATATGTGATAAAGGATTAAAATTCAGAATATAAAGAAAAGTCCTAAATCTCAACAACAAAAACAAACAATTCAAAAATGGGTAGAGGACATGACTACACATTTGTCTAAAGAAGACTTGGACTGAGAAATAATTAAATGAGTAGGAGTCAACATCACTAGTCACTGGGGAAATGTAAATCAACTATAATGAGATGCCACCACACAAAGATTAAGATGGCTCCTATCAAAAAGCAGAAACCAATAAGGTTTGTTGTTATTGGAGAAACTGGATCCCTTGCACACTGTTGGTGAGGACACAAGGTGGTACAGCCAATTTGGAAAAGAGTAATGGCAATTCCTCAAAAAATTAAAAACAGAATTACCATATGATCCAGCAACCAAACGAACTGAAAGCTGGGTCTCAATGAGGTATTTATGCACCCATGTTATATAGTACATACATACAGTAGAATATCATTCATCGTTTTAGGAGGGAAGTCCTGCAATATGCTACAACATGAATAAACCTTCAGGACTTTAAGCTAAGTGATACAAGCCAGTAACATACAAAAAGTACTGTATGATTCCACTTATACAAAGTACTTAGAGTAATCAAAATCATAAAGGAGAAAAGTAGAATGGGATTGCCAGGGTCTGGAGCTGAGGAGGAGGAGGGATTGAAAGTAATATTTAAAGAGTAAGAGGTCCAGTTTTATAATATAAAAAGAGTTTGAGAGATGAATGGTTGAAGGTTGGGAAACATTATATATACATATAATATACAAATTATATATATATAAAAGCATCAATTCTTCAGCTTCCAGCTTTCTTCACAGTCCAACTCTCACATCCATACATGACCATTGGAAAAACCATAGCCTTGACTAGATGGACCTTTGTTGGCAAAGTAATGTCTCTGCTTTGGAATATGCTGTCTAGGTGAGTCATAGATTTTCTTCCAAGGAGTAAACATCTTTTAAATAATGGCTGCAGTCACCATCTGCAGTGATTTTGGAGCCGAAAAAAATGATATCTCTCACTGTTTCCATTGTTTCCCCATCTATTCACCATGAAGGGATGGGACCAGAGCCATGATCTTAATTTTCTGAATGGTGATTTTAAGCCAACTTTTTCACTCACCTCTTTGACTTTCATTAAGAGGCTCTTTAGTCCTTCACTTTCTGCAATAAGGGTGGTGTCATCTGCATATCGGAGGTTATTGACATTTCTCCTACCAATCTTTATTCCAGCTTCTACTTCATCCAGCCTGGCATTTCACATGATGTAATCTGCATATAAGTTAAATAATCAGGGTGACAATATACAGCCTTGATGTACTCCTTTCCCACTGAGGAATAGGTCTGTTGTTCCATGAACAGTTCTATTGCTCCTTGACCTGCATACAGATTTCTCAGGAGGCAGGTCACTTGCTTTGGTATTGCCATCTCTTGAAGAATTTTCCACACTTTGTTGTGATCCACAAAGTCAAAGGCTTTGGTGGAGTCAATAAAGCAGAAGTAGATGTTTTTCTGGAAGTCTCACTATTTTGATGATCCAACGGATGTTGGCAATTTGATCTCTGGTTCCTCTGCCTTTTCTAAATCTAATTGACCATCTAGAAGTTCATAATTCATGTACTGCTGAAGCCTGGCTTGGAAAATTTTGAACATTATTTTGTTAGCATGTGAGATGAGTACAATTGTGCTCTAGTTTCAACATTTTTTGGCATTGCCTTTCTTTGGGATTGAAATGAAAACTGACCTTTTCCAGACCTGCGGCCAATGCTGAGTTTTCCAAATTTGGTGGCATATTGAGTGGAGCACTTTCATAGCATCATGTTTTAGGATTTGAAATAGCTCAACTGGAATTCCATCACCTCCACTAGCTTTCTTCGTAGTGATCTTTCCTAAGGCCTGCTTAACATCAGACTCCAGGATGTCTGGCTCAAGATGAGTGATCACACCATTGTGTTTATCTGGGTCATAAAGACCTTTTTTGTATAGTTCTTCTGTGTATTCTTGCCACCTCTTGTTAATATCTTCTGCTTCTGTTAGGTCCATACCATTTTTGTCCTTTATTGTGCCCAACTTTGCATGAAATGTTCCCATGGTATCTCTAATTTTCTTGAAGAGAACTCTACAGTTTCCCATTCTGTTGTTTTCCTCTGTTTCTTTGCATGGATCACTGAGGAATGCTTTCTTATCTCTCCTTGCTGTTCTTTGGAACTCTGCATTCAGATGCTTATATCTTTCCTTTTCTCCTTTTACTTTAGCTTCTCTTTTCTCAGCTATTTGTAAGGCCTCCTGAGACAACCATTTTACCATTTTGCATTTCTTTTTCTTGGGGAATCTCTTGATCACTGCCTCTTGTACATGTCATGAACCTCTACCTATAGTTCTTCAGGCACTCTATCACATCTAATCTCTTGAATCTATTGGTCACTTCCACTGTGTAATCATAAAGAATTTGATTTAGGTCATACCTGAATGGTCTACTAGTTTTCCCTACTTTCTTCAATTTAAGTCTGAATTTGGCAATAAGGAGTTCATGATGAGCCACAGTCAGCTCCCAGTCTTGTTTTTGCTGACTGTATAGAGCTTCACCATCCTTGGCTGCAAAGAATATAATCAATCTCATTTCGGTATTGACCATCTGGTGATGTCCATGTGTAGAGACATCTCTTGTGTTGCTGGAAGAGATTGCTTACTATGACCAGTGTGTTCTCTTAGCAAAACTCTGTTAGCCTTTGACTTGCTTCATTTTGTAATCTAAGGCCAAATTTGCCTGTTACTTCAGGTATCTCTTGACTTCCTACTTTTGCATTCCAGTCCCCTGTCATGAAAAGAACATATTTTGGGGTGTTAGTTCTAGAAAGTCTTGTAGGTCTTCATAAAACTGCTCAACTTCAGCTTCTTCGGCATTAGTAGTCAGAGCATAGACTTGGATGACTGTTACATTGAATGGTTTGTGCTGGAAACAAAGAGAGATCATTCTGTCGTTTTTCAGATTCCATCCAAGTACTGCATCAGACTCTTTTGATTTCTATGAGGGCTACTCCAGTTCTTCTAAGGGATTCTTTCCCATAGTAGTAAATATAATGGTCATCTGAGTTAAATTCACTCATCCCATTCCTCTTTAGTTCACTGTTTCCTAAAATGTCGATGTTCACTCTTGCCATCTCCTGTTGACCAATTCCAATTTGCCTTGATTCATCGACCTAACATTCCAGGTTTCTAAGGAATATCACTCTTTACAACATCGACTTTACTTCTATCACCCGTCACATCCACAACTGGGTGCTGTTATTGCTTTGCCTCTATCTCTTCTCTTTCTAGAGGTATTTCTCCCCTTATCTCCCTTAGCATATTGGGCACCTACCACGCTGGGGAATTCATCTTTCAGTGTCCTATCTTTTTGCCTTTTCATGCTGTTCATGGGGTTCTCAAGGCGAGAATACTGAAGTGGTTTGCCATTCCCTTCTCCAGTGGACCACGTTTTGTCAGAATCCTCCACCATGACCCATCCATCTTGGGTGGCACTACAAGGCATGGCTCATAGTTTCATTGAGTTAGACAGGCTAATACACATATATATATAACCACTAAAGCATGCGTTTAAAAATCATTAAGATGGGGATCATTCTGTTGTTTTTGAGATTGCACCCAAGTACTGCATTTTGGACTCTTATGTTGACTATGTGGACTACTCCATTTCTTCTAAGGGATTCTTGCCCACAGTAGTAGATTAATGGTCAACTGAATTAAATTCACCCATTCTGGTCCATTTTAGTTCACTGATTTCTAAAATGTCCATATTATCTAACATTTCAGATTTCCTATGTTCTTTACAGCATTGGACTTTAATTCCATCAGTCGCATCCACAATTGGGTGCTGTTTTTGCTTTGGCATCACCAGATGGTCAATACCAAAATGATATTGATTATATTCTTTGCAGCCAAAGATGGAGAAGCTCTATACAGTCAGCAAAATCAAGACCTGGAGCTGACTGTGGCTCAGATCATGAACATCTTATTGCAAAATTCAGACTTATATTGAAGAAAGTAGGGAATCCACTAGACCATTCAGGTAGAACCTAAATTAACCCTTTACAGTTATACAGTGGAAGTGACAAACAAATTCAAGAGATTACATCTGATAGATAGAGTGCCTGAAAAACTATGGAAAAAGGTTTGTGACATTGTACAGGAAGCAGTCATCAAGACCATCCCCAAGAAAAAGAAATGCAAAAAGGCAAAGTGAAAATAGCTGAGAAAAGAAGAGAAGCTAAAGTAAAAGGAGAAAGGGAAAGATATATCCATTTGAATGCAGAGTTCCAAAGAGTAGCAAGGAGAGATAAGAAAGCCTTCCTCAGTGATCCATGCAAAGAAATAGAGGAAGCAACAGAATGGGAAAGACTAGAGATCTCTTCAAGAAAATTAGAGATACCAAGGGAATGTTTCATGCAAAGATGGGCACAATAAAGGGCAGAAATTGTATGGACCTAACAGAAACAGAAGATATTAACAAGAGATGGCAAGAATACACAGAAGAACTATACAAAAAAGGTCTTCATGACCCAGATAACCATAATGCTGTGATTACTCACATAGAACCAGACAACCTGGAGTCTGAAGTCAAATGGGCCTTAAGAAGCATCAGTACAAAGAAAGCTAGTAGAGGTGATGGAATTCCAGTTGAGCTATTTCAAATCCTAAAAGATGATGCTGGAAAAGTGCTTCACTCAATATGCCAGCAAATTTGGAAAACTCAGCATTGACCACAGGACTGGAAAAGGTCAGTTTTCATTCCAATCCCAAAGAAAGGCAATGCCAAAGTTGTTGAAACTACAGCACAATTGCACTCATCTCACATGCTAGCAAAGTAATGCTCAAAATTCTCCAAGTCAGGCTTCAACAGTATGAAAACTGAGGACTTCCAGATGTTCAAGTTGGATTTAGAAAAAGCAGAGAAACCAGAGGTCAGATTGCCAATATCCACTGAATCATTGAAAAAGCAAGAGAGTTCCAGAAAAATATCTACATCTGCTGCATTGACTATGTCAAAGCCTTGACTGTGGATCACAACAAAGTGTGGAAAATTCTTCAAGAGATGGGAATACCAGACCACCTTACATGCCTCCTGAGAAACCTGTATGCATGTCAAGAAGCAACAGTTAGATCCACACATGGAACAACAGACTGGTTCCAAACTGGGAAATGAGTACATCAAGGCTGCATATTGTCACCCTGCTTATTTCTTCTATGCAGAGTACATCATGCAAAATGTCAGACTGGATGAGGCATAAGCTGGAATCAAGATTGCTGGGAGAAATAGCAATAATCCCAGATATGCAGATGACACCACTCTTATGGCAAAAGACAAAGAGGAACTAAAGAGCCTCTTGATGAAAAACAGGAGAGAGAAAAAGCTGTCTTAAAGCTCAACATTCAAAAAATGAGGATCATGACATGCGTTCCCATCACTTCATGGCAAACAGATGGGGAACCAAAGGAAACAGTGACAGACTTTATTTTCTTGGGCTCCAAAATCACTGCAGATTGTGACTGCAGACGTGAAATTAAAAGATGCTTGTTCCTTGGAATAAAAGCTATGACCAACCTAGATAGCATATTACAAAGCAGAGACATTACTTTGCCAACAAAGGTCCATCTAGTCAAAGCTATGGTTTTTCTAGTAGTCAAGTATGGATGTGAGAGTTGGACCATAAAGAGAGCTGAGTGCCAAAGAATTGGTGCTTTCAAACTGTGTTGTTGGAGAAAACTCTTGATAGTACCTTGGAATGCAAGGAGATCAAACCAGTCAATCCTAAAGGAAATCAGTCCTGAATATTCATTGAAAGGACTGATGTTGAAGCTGAAACTCCAATACTTTGGCTACCTGATGTAAAGAACTGACTCATTGGAAAAGACCCTGATGCTGGGAAAGATTGAAGACTGGAGGAGAAGGGAACAACAGAGGATAAGATGGTTGGGTGGCATCACCCATTCAATGGACATGAGTTTGAGTAAACTCCAGGAGTTGGTGATGGACAGGGAAGCTTGGCATGCTGCAGTCCATGGGGTCACAAAGAGTCAGACGTGACTGGGCAACTGAACTGAATGGAATATTTTATGTTCATATTTCTATAATTTTTAAAAATTGAAATAAAATAAAGGCCACCATAGTATATCCCCCTAGGAAACTAACACAGATGACATTTGTTTTTTTGGTGAATAAGTATATCTCACAGTGGAAAGATGTAGAATCAAAAGTACATATGCTTAAAACAGTCATACCTATGTTATTAGTACTATGCTTAAGAAACCTGTGTATTTAGATATATAAAATAGATAATCAATGGGAATTTGTTGCATGGCTCAGGAAACTCAAACAGGGGCTCTGTGTCAACCTACAGGGATGGATCGGGGATGGAGATGGGAAGAAAGTTCAAGAGGGAGGGGGCATATATACAGCTGATTCATGTTGAGGTTTGACAGAAAATAACAAAATTCTGTAAAGCAATTATCCTTCAATTAAAAATATATTAATTAAAAAAATAAATCTTTGGGTATTTAGTATTTCAGGTAAATTTATATTTGGGTCCAGTTTACTTTTGTAACTTCAATTTAAAATGTTAAATAGAACAACTGAGAGTTATGATTATAAAATAAAATCTTACTACATTTACAAAATAATTTGAAAGGTGTAAAAGCATTAAAGTCAACATAGTTATTCATCTAATGTGTTAGATTTATATGAGTTACTTAAGTATTCTGAAAAGATTGAAATCAGTCTGCTGCTGCTGCTGCTAAGTCACTTCAGTTGTGTCTGACTCTGTGCGACCCCACAGATGGCAGCCCACCAGGCTCCCCCGTCCCTGGGATTCTCCAGGCAAGAACACTGGAGTGGGTTGCCATTTCCTTCTCCAATGCGTGCAAGTGAAAAGTGAAAGGGAAGTCACTCAGTCGTGTCCGACTCAGTGACCCATGGACTGCAGCCTACCAGGCTCCTCCATCCATGGGATTTTCCAGGCAAGAGTACTGGAGTGGGGTGCCATTGCCTTCTCTGAAATCAGACTACTGGGTACCTAAAAACAAAATATATTACATTTATAACTGCAGTTTAAAACATCCAAAGTATTTAATTAATGAAAAAGGGCATTAACTACTTTTCAAAAGCTCTCAAATAAAATGTTAGACCTATAGAGGAAAACATCAGCTGAACACACTTTGACATAAATCACAGCAAGATCCTCTAGGACCCACCTCCTAGAGTAATGAAAATAAAAATAAACAAGTGGGACCCAATTAAAGTTAAAAGCTTTTGCACAGCAAAGGAAACTATACACATGGTGAAAAGACAACTCTCAAAATGGGAGAAAATAATAGCAAATGAAACTGACAAGGATTAATCTACAAAACAAACAAGCAGCTCATGCAGCTTGGTACCAGAAAAGCAAACAACCCAATCAAAAAGTGGGCAGAAGACCTAAACAGATATTTCTCCAAAAAGGACTATAAAGACAACAAATGCCAAATAAACATAGGAAAATTTTATCATTAGAGAAATGAAAATCAAAACTACAATGAGGTATCACCTTGCACTGGTCAGAACGGCCATCATCAAAAAGTCTACAAACAATAAATTCTGGAAAGAGTGCGGAGAAAAGGGAACCCTCTTGCACTGTTGGCAGGAATGTAAACTGATACAGTCACTACAATGAACAGTATGGAGCTGCCTTAAAAACACTAGGAATAAAACTATGATATGAGCCAGCAATCCCACTACTGGGCATATAATCTTAGAAAACCATGATTGAAAAAGACACATGCATCCCATATAATTGAGAGGACAGTGCTGACTTATCACAGGTTCTCAGGAGGTACTTCTCTCTTCCCCACCCCTCCCTTAAGCGCACACACACACACACACACACAGCCTGACCATAATACCTGTAATCACTGGGCATTCCCCAACACTTAACAATTTTTGTCCTCTGAGGATTTTAACCATTTGTACATTTTTAAATTACCACCTAGGTCCTTTCAGCTCTAACCTGTAAACTTTGAGCGTATTACACCTCTTGTTTCTTTTTCTTTCACTACTTGTAATCTGTTATCTTCTCATTCTAGGTAAAATTCAGAAAATGAAAAAGAAGAGAGTTCATCATTGTCCCCTTTAAGTTCTGGCTCCCAGAAACATTTCCTGAAATTCACTGGCCACATACACATACACATGTGTACAAACATTCAATAGCTAGGATTGGGAAGCAACCGAGATAAATCAACAGATGAACAGATAAAGAAGCTGTGGTATATATATAAATGTTACTTAACCAAAACCAGGAACAAATTCAAGTCAATTCAAATGAAGAGGATGAACCTAAGAGATTGTTATATAGAGTGAAGTCAGAAAAAGAAGAACAAATATCATAAATTAGTGCATATATCTGGAATCTAGAAAACCGGAACTGATGAACCTATTTGCAGGGCCACAAAAAAGAACAGACTCTGTGGACACAGTGAGGCAATGAGAAGGTGAGACAAATTGAGACTCTAGCATTGACACATATATATTACTATATGTAAAATATATAGCCAGTGGGTATTTGCTGGATGATATACAAGCAGCTCAAACCTCGTGCTCTGTGACAACCTAGAAGAGTGGGTTGGGGTGGGAGGTGGGAGGGTAATTCAAGAGGGAGGGGACATATGTATACCTATGGCTGATTCATGTTGATATATGGCACAAATCAAGACAAGATTGTAAAACAATTATCCTCCAATTAAAAATAAATAATTTTTTAAATGTGGCTAGTATGGTAAGTGAATGTTTAAGTTTATAAGAAATTGCCAAACTATATTTTGGAGTGGCTACACTATTTTACAATCGTCCACAATATATAAGAGATTCATTCAGCTGTCTGCATCCTTGCCAGCATTTGCTAGCCAATATATTTTTTCCAACCATTATATTTGTGTGTAGTGACATCTTATGATGACTTTAATTCGCTCTTCTCTGGTTGGACTGTGAAGAAAGCTGAGCGCCAAAGAATTGATGCTTTTGAACTGTGGTGTTGGAGAAGGCTCTTGAGAGTCCCTTGGACTGCAAGGAGATCCAACCAGTCCATTCTGAAGGAGATCAGTCCTGGGTGTTCTTTGGAAGGAATGATGCTAAAGCTGAAACTCCAGTACTTTGGCCACCTCATGCGAAGAGTTGACTCACTGGAAAAGACTCTGATGCTGGGAGGGATTGGGGGCAGGAGGAAAAGGGGACAACAGAGGATGAGATGGCTGGATGGCATCATGGACTCGATGGACGTGAGTCTGAGTGAACTCCAAGAGTTGGTGATGGACAGGGAGGCCTGGAGTGCTGCGATTCATGGGGTCGCAAAGAGTTGGATGTGACTGATTAGCGACTGAATGGCTAATGATGCTATCCATATTTTCATGTTCTTGATTGCCATCTGTGTATTTTCTTGGGTGAAGGGCCAAGAAAGCATTAGAAGCCCACTTTATAAAGGGCTTGTTTCTTTACTGTTCAGTTGATAGAATTCTTATATTCTACATACAAGTCCTATGTTGCATATGGGTTTGCAAATATTTTCTCCCAGTCTGCATTTTGTTTCTTCACAGGGGCTTTCAAATGACAAATGTCTATTTTCATAAAGTTTAATTTTACATTTTTTCTTTATGGTACATGTTTGTAGTGTCATATCTTCACCTAATCCAAGCTCACAAAGATTTTTTTCCCTATGGTTTCTTGTCAAAGTTTTGGAGTTTTACATTTAGATCTATTATTCATTTTGAGCTACTTTTTGTATAAGGTATGAGGTAAAGAATGAGGTTCTCCACTACTCTCACCTCCACAATGGAAGTTCAAGTGTTCCAACACCTTTTATTAGAAAGACCATCTTTATTTTACTGATCTTCAACCTTTGGTTAAAAAAGCAAAACACATACACGGGGTTATGTACTGGGATCTGTTTCTGGAATCCCTATCCTGTTTAACTGATTTGCATGTCTGATTCTTTATTACTACATTGTTCATATTACTGTGGCTAGACAGTATGTCTTGAAATCACATAGTGTGATTCCTCTAACTTTATTTTTCTTTATCAGTATTGGTATAGCTATCCTAGTTCCCCTATCTTTCCTATAAAATTTAGAATCAGATTGTCTGGTTTTTTTTTAAGCTGATGGCATTCTTTTCTTTTTAAAAATTTCTATTTTGAGGTAACTGTAGATTCACTTGGGTTTGTAAGAAATAATACCATGAGATTTCCCCAACAGTAACATTCAGAAAATGATGATCATGGCATCCGGTCCCATCACTTCATGGGAAATAGATGGGGAAACATTGGAAACAGTGTCAGACTATTTTGGGGGGCTCCAAAATCACTGCAGATGGTGACTGCAGCCATGAAATTAAAAGACGCTTACTCCTTGGAAGAAAAGTTATGACCAACCTAGATAGCATATGGAAAGCAGAGACATTACTTTGCCGACTAAGGTCCGTCTAGTCAAGGCTATAGTTTTTCCAGTGATGTGAGAGTTGGACTGTGAAGGCGGCTGAGCACTGAAGAATTGATGCTTTTGAACTGTGGTGTTAGAGAAGGCTCTTGAGAGTCCCTTGGACTGCAAGGAGATCCAACCAGTCCATGCTAAAGGAGATCAGCCCTGGGATTTCTTTGGAGGGAATGATGCTGAAGCTGAAACTCCAGTACTTTGGCCACCTCATATGAAGAGCTGACTCATTGAAAAAGACTCTGATGCTGGGAAGGATTGGGGGCAGGAGGAGGAGGGGACGAGAGGATGAGATGGCTGGATGGCATCACTGACTCGATGGACGTGAGTCTGAGTGAACTCTGGGAGTTGGTGATGGACAGGGAGGCCTGGCGTGCTGCGATTCATGGGGTCGCAAAGAGTCGGACACGACTGAGCGACTGAACTGAACTGAACATCTGACTATAGTACAATGTTGCAAGGAAATTGATATTGATAAAATCACTGATTTTATTCTGATTTCATTAGTTTTACATATACTTGTATGTGTATGTGCTCATGTTATCACATGGACAGATTCAGGTGACAACCACCACAGTCAAGAGGCAAAGCAGTAAAGATGTGAGAGCAACCTTTTATCATTTATAGCCACAGCCACCATGCTCTTTCCCCTTCATCATTCCAGGAAACCACTGATTTATTTCCAATCACTTAATTTTATCATTTTGAAAATTATATAATAAAGAAAGCATATAGTATGTACCCTTAGAGAGTAGCTTTCTTCATGCAGCACAGTTCCCATGAGACTCATCCAAACTGTTGCATGTATTACTAGATCATTCCTTTTTATTGCTGAGTAGTATTTCATGGTCAGAGAAGGCAATGGCATCCCACTTCAATACTCTTGCCTGGAAAATCCCATGGACGGAGGAGCCTGGTGGGCTACAGTCCATGGGGTTGTTAGGAGTCAGACACGACTGAGCGACTTCACTTTCACTTTTCACTTTCATGCATTGGAGAAGGAAATGGCAACCCACTCCAGTGTTCTTGCCTGGAGAATCCCAGGGACGGGCAAGCCTGGTGGGCTGCTGTCTCTGGGGTCACATAGAGTCGGACACGACTGAAGCGACTTAGCAGCAGCAGCAGCATTTCATGGTATGGATATAACAGTTTGATCATTTACCTCTTGAAGAACAATGGGGTTGTGCAGATATTGCTCATTATAAATAAAGCTGCTATGAACATTAACATACAGGTCTTTGTATGAACATCAAGTTTTTTCCCCCTCTGGAATAAATTTGCAGTAGTGTGATTTCTGGGTTATATGGTAAGTACATATTTGGTATTTTAAGGAAGTGCCAAACTTATCAGAGCAGTTATACCATTCTACATTTCTACCAGTAACGTGTAAGTGATCCAGTTTATCCACAATCATTAGGAGACATCACTACTTGTTAAACTTAGCCATTCTGATAAGTGAGTAGTGAGAGAAGTTTCATTTTCCTAGTACCTAATGAAGTTGAACATTTTTTCATGTGCCTATTTGCTATCTGTGTATCCTTTCAGGTAAAATGACTGTTCATGAATTTTCTAACTGGGTTGTTTGGAATTCTTTTTTATCCTGTTGAGTTTGTTTCCTATATATTTTAGATACAAGCCTTTTGTCAGATACATATTTTACAAATATTGCCTCTTCATCTGATACTTTTTCTTTATATACTCCTCACAAGATCTTTCACAGAACAGAATTATTTTACTTTGAGATCCCTTTATGATTTTTTTTTTTCATTTCACAGATAGTGCTTTTGGTATAAAGTCTAAGAACGCCATAATCAATTTTCAACTTTTGTACTTATTTCCCTTCTAGACCATGAGGATTAGGTTGAGGGTCACTTTTATTGTATCTGATGTCCAGTTGCTCTGGGACTCCATTGAAAAGGCTGTTTTTCTTCCAGTGTTTACCTTTTTTTCATTTATATTCATTGTGGTAAAATATATAAAACATAAAAGTTGCCATTTTAAGAGCATTTTAACTATTCAATTCAGTGGCACTGCTTGCATACACAATGTTATACAAATATCAATACTATCTATTTCTAAAACTTTCTGTTACTGCAAACAGAAACTCTGTAACCACTAAGTAACACCCAGTCCTCCCACCCCCTTGTCCTGGTAATTTAGTTTACTTTCTGTCTCTACAAATTTGCCTACTGTAGATATTTCATACACACAGAGTTATACTGTGTGTATATTGTTTCACCTTAGCATATTGTTTTCATCTTCGCTGATAGCTCAGTTGGTAAAGAATCTGCATGCAATGAGGGAGACCTGGGTTCAATCCCTGGGTCAGGAAGGTCTCCTAGAGAAGGGAAAGGCTACCCACTCCAGTATTCTGGCCTGGAAAACTCCATGGTTGCGAAGAGTTGGACACAACTGAGTGACTTTCACTTTCACATTGTTTTCAAGGTTCATCCATATTGTAACAACCCTGTTGTAGCAGACTTTATTCATTTTTATGGCTGAATAATATTTTGTTTAAAATATATATATATGAAAAAATATATACACACCATATTTTATTTATTAATTCACTTGCTGATAGATCCTTGGTTTGTTTCCAACTTTTGGCTCTTATTCACTCTGAAATTCAAGATCATGATTTACCCTTGTATTTTCTTTTAAGAGTTTTATGCTTTTACCTCTTACATTTATATCACTGATGCATTTTGAGGTAACTTATATATATATATATATATATATATATATATATATACACACACACACACACACACACGTATATATGGTGTGAGGCAGTGGTCAATGAATTGCCCTGTGTCTTTGCCAAAATCAAATGGCATCAAGAAAATGAAAGAAAACTCACAAAAGAATGAAATTTTTGCAAATCACATGTCAAACACAGGAGACATTCTCTTTAGCTCATGAATTATCTAGGAGTACCAAGTGTTTGGAGATTTTGTTAACTTTGTTATTCATTTCTAGTGTGATCCTGTTGTGGTCAGAGAACTCATTCTGTATGATTTCAGTACATTTAAATTTGCTGAGGGTTTTTTTTTGAGGGGGGCAGGATACAGTCTATATTATATGACTTGCGGACACTGGGAAAGAACATGTCTTCTGCTGTTCCTGCACTGAGTGTTCTATCAGTGCCACGTAGATCCTGTTGGCTGATGGCATAGTTCAGCACCATCTTGGATCTTTAATAGTTTTGTTTAGTCTTTTTATCAATTACTAAAAGAAAGGTATTGTTGTTCTCAACTATAGTTATAGGTTTATCTACTTCTCCTTTAGATTTGTTGGGTTTGCTTTATGTACATTGGAGCTCTATTCTTGGGTTCATACACATTCAGAATTGTTATGCCCTCTTGATGAATTTACTGTTTCAAAGTCATTATGTAATGCCCCTTGTTTCTTCTGTTTTTCTTTGCTCTGAAGTTTACTTTGTCAAATATTAATATAACTACTCCATCTCTGACTTGTATATTTTTTCCATTCTTTTATTTTAATCAACCTATTTGTTGCTTTTCATTCACTAAGTCATGTACAACTCTTGGGCTACAGTCCATGGGGTCACAAAAAGAGTGAGACATGACTGAGTGACTAAGCACAGAGTGAGTCTTAGGTACTAACTTTGTCAGATACTTGTCTGGGTTTCCCTGGTGGCTCAGATGGTAAAGAATCTGCTGGGAATGTGGGAGACCTGGGTTCGATCCCTGGGTTGGGAAGATCCCCTGGAGAAGAGAACAGCTACTCACTCCAATATTCTGGCCTGCAGAATTCCATGGACTTCTCCATGGGGTCTCAAAGAGTTGGACACGACTGAGCAACTTTCACTTACTTTGTCCAACTCTTTGCATCCCCATGGACTACAGCACACCAGGCTTCCCTGACTTTCACCATCTCCTGGAGTTTGCCAAAACTCATGTCTACCCAATGGTTGGTGTCCAACCATTTCGTCCTCTGCCATTCCCTTTTTCCTCCTGCCTTCTATCTTTCCCAGCATCAGGGTCTCTTCTAGTGAGTTGGCTCTTAGCATCATAATTCTCTGTTAGAGAAATTTTATGATAGATGCTTTAATTTTTTTAAGATAATAATTCTAACCCCTCTTTCTTTTGCTGTTGACATCTATTAATTACCCTTTCTTGCTCAAGTTGAGATTTTTGTAGGTTTTGGTATGATGAAATTTTTGGATCATATCCTGGCCATTAAGAATATTTGGAGATTCTGGTTCCTGTTGAAATTGCTTTTAACAGTTAGTTAACCTATTTTGGACTTCCCTGGTAGCTCAGATGGTAAAGCATCTGTCTACAATGCAGGAGACCCAGGTTTGAGCCCTGGGTTGGGAAGATCCCCTGGAGAGGGAAATGGCAATCCACTCCAGTACTATTGCTTGGAAAATCCCATGGACAGAGGAGCCTGGTACACTACAGTCTATGGGGTCACAAAGAGTCAGACACGACTGAGCAACTTCACTTTCAGATTTTGGTTCAAAATACATGTATTGGCTCATGTTCATAGGCTGTGGTTCAAATTACAATTTAGTTTTCAAAGAGGCTTTGCAGTGCTTCTCTGGTCTTTATGTACTACCCAGAGGTCAATCTAAAGCATGGATGATATTCCAAACCAATGTTTAATTATTAAATTTTCTGCTCTGTCTGTGTGATTTCATGTGCATGTTACATGAAGATTTGCACAGGATTTTATATACAGGTTTTTAGACTTCCTTTCTCCAGTATGGTAGTGCCTCCAAAAATTAAATACAGAATTATTGTGTGATCCTGCAATTCCACTTTGGGATATATACTAAAAAGAACTGAAAGAAGGTTCTTTAAAAGATAGTTGTACATTCATGTTCATAGCACCCTTATTCAAAATAGCCAAGAGGTGAAAGAAAACCAAATGTTTTCAGCAAATAAATGGATAAGCAAAGTGTGGCATATATATACATTAGAATATTATTCAGTCTGAAAAAGGATGGAAATTCTGTTGCATGCCACAACATGGATGAACCTTGAGGACATTATGCTAAAGTAAATAAAAGTCACAAAACGATAAACACTATATGATTCTACCTATATGTCGTATCTAAGATAGTCAAATTCATAGAAACAAAAAGCAGAATGGTGGTTATCCAGGACTGAAGAAGGAAAAGGAAGTTGTTTAATAGGTACAAGATTTCAGATCTGCAAGACAAAAAAGTTCCAGAGGTTTGTTTTGCAGAAATATGTATATACTTAACATTACTGAACTGGATACTTAAAGACGTTTATGATGGTCAATTTTATATGCTTTTTAACAGAATTTTTTAAAAGGAAGGAAATTCTGTCATCCATTTACAGTATAGATGAATTTGTCATTTGGCAAAGTGAAATGGGGCTTCCCTGGTAGCTCAGCTGGAAAAGAATCTGCGTGCAATGTGGGAAACCTGGGTTCAATCTCTGGGTTGGGAAGACCCCCTGGAGAAGGGAAAGGCTACCCACTCCAGTATTCTGGCCTGTAGAAGTCTATGGACCGTATAGTCCATGGAGTCACAAAGAGTCAGAGATGACTGAGTGACTTTCACTTTCATCCCTTTGGGCTTCCAAGCTGGCTCAGCTGGTAAAGAATCCACCTGCAATGCGGGAAACCTGGGTTTGATCCCTGGGTTAGAAAGATTCCCCTAGAGAAGAGAAAGGCCACCACTCCAGTATTCTGGCCTAGGGAATTCCAGGAACTGTATAGCCATGGAGTCGCAAAAAGTCGGAGATGACTGAGCGACTTTCATTTCACCCACTTTCAAAGTGAAAGGAGTCAGACGTAAAATAATATTGAACAATTATACTTATATGCGGTAACTAAAATAGTTAAATTTATAGAGAAAAATAGGATAGTGGTTGTCAGGGTTTGGGGTGGTGGGGGGGGAGATGAAGGAGCTATTATTGAACAGGTACCAAGTTTCAGCCTGAGAAGATGAAAAGTTGTAGAGATGCATGGTGGTGACAGTAGCAAAACAGGTGACCATACTGCATGCCATTAAACTGTGCACTGAAAAGTAGATCAGGCTTCCCTGCTGGCTCAGCCATAAGAATCTGCCTGCAAAGCTAGAGATGTGGGTTTGATCCCTGGGTCAGGAAGATACCCTAGAGAAGGAAACAGCAATCAACTCCAGAATTCTTGCCTGGGAAATCTCATGGACAGAGGAGCCCGGTGGGCTACAGTCCATGGGGTCACAAAAGAGTCAGACATGGCTTAGTGAGTAAACAATAAAAAGAGTAGAGAAATGTATATGTATACCAGATTCACCTGAAACTAACACAACACTGCAAATCAACTATGAGTGCTAAGTCATTTCAGACATGTCGGACTCTTTGCAACCTTACGGACTGCAGCCTGCCAACCTCCTCTGTCCATGGGATTCTCTAGGCAAGAATACTGGAGTGGGTTGCCATACCCTTCTCCAGGGCATCTTCCCAACTCAGGGACTGAACGCAAATCTTTTAAGTCTCCTGCACTGGCAGGTGGGTTCTTTACCACTAGCACCACCTGTGAAGCCCAACCACACTCCAATTAAAAAAAAATTAATGGTTAACATGGTAAGTTTTATGCTAAATATATTTTACCAGAAAAAAATCACTGTCTCTAGAAAACGTCTCTCAGTAATCCTCCCTCTACTTTTCAGTGGGCAGAGACCAGAGAGGAGTACCACCACTGACATAAGGGCAGAAGTCATCACAGGGATCTCCTCATACCCTTCAGGGCCACACAGCCTCAAGCTGTGAGAAAGAGAAGAGTGCTTTTCTGTGGTGTTGCCCTGAGTGAGACTGGTATGGTCAAAACATTTATAGCCTGCTGGGTGATCCTAATGCCAATTCTCTGGCTAGAAAAAGCAGATTTTTGTGGGGCTTTTTTTTTTCCCCCTCTGCAGCTGTAGGTGTTTCTGTACAGGTCTCTTCAGAGGTCATGTCAGGATATATGAGGGAAAAAACAAAAATAACCAACAGATTATTTGCTTTAATACTAGGAAGTTCCTTCACTCTTACGAACCCAGCCAGTCCACCTTCATCTCTTCACCTTTCAGAGTCTTCTGTCAGAAGTTTTGTGAATTTTTTCCAGTTTTTAATTTTTTTTCATGTGTTTGTAAATCTTGGAAAGAATAGGGTAGAATATGTAGAAGTTCTAATAGCTGCTACTTGTGCATTTCCACAGTCCTGTTTTCCTCTTTTATTAGTTAATAGCTTTTTACTACTTAGTAATTCTTGATACTACATTTTCCCGTTCTAGGTACTTCTGTGGTATTCCTGTTCTGGCTAGACTGAGTGATATGCAATTTTTATTAATGATGAAGTATAAACTATGACCATCAATATGGATGATGGGGTATGTAGACTTCGGAAATGAAGACATCAACACACAGAGAAACTAAAGGGTTGGGAGGATCATCTACACTGAAGTTGAAGTCACAAGACAAGAGAGAAAGTCCATGTGCCAGGAGCTCACCATCTCAGCACCATGACCACATTAGGTCATGACCATGAGGCACTTGCACAATGAACCTAGAAGTGCTGAAAGAACGTCCAGTTTCCATCTGATTCAGATAGTTTGCATGGAACAGCTGGGTAACATCACTGTTAGGTAATGTCAAGAACACAAGTCTGGGGTCAGGGAATCTAGTTCTAATTCTGGCTTTATCATGTACATTCTAACCTTACGTCCTCAGCAATACATTTCTCTTCTTTGAATTCACAGTTCTTCACTGTGAAATAGGATGTTCATTTCTTTCCTGTTTGCCTCACAGAAGGCTGGGAAGGGAGTAGTACATGCCACATTCTCTAATATAACCATCCGACGGTTCGTCTCTATTTTCGGCTGCCCAAGGACATACATTCTACAGAAAAGCATGTGTTTTTTGTCCTCATTCCTGCCATGATCCAACTCTTCCTTTGTTGTCCCTTGGACATTGCTAGAACCTACTGCCCAAATCCATGACGATTCTCCCTCACACATTCTCAGACAAGTCCTTCTAAAACAATAAGCTAATCTGTTCTCTAAAACCTACCATGGCTGCCCAGTACACATTTAGGGATCTCTGTGATCCAGTCTCAGTAAGCCTTATAGCCATACCTTCCCCCTCACATAGGCCCCTCACGTCCCCAAAGTGGACTACTCTTGGCATCCATACAGACCAGCTCACGGATCTACAAACTTGCTATTCCTCCTTTGGATGCCTTTGACTAAGCTGTTGCCTCTGCCCAGAATATTCTCATTCTCCATCTCTGCTTGGGAAAATACTATTTTTCCTTCAAGTCTCAACCCAAACACTGTTCTGAGCACACAGATCATTTTTCACAAAAGAGGTGGCTTCTTCCTCCTCCACTGAGGTTCCATTGCATTTGCCTTACTCTTCTCTGCAAGGCACTCACTCACCACAAATGGTCCTATACTGTGTTTATTTGTAAACATGCCATGTCTCCTTCACTGGCTGCAAACAGCTCTTAGGCACGACTCTGTCTCACTCATCTGCCTCTCACTCAGAAGAAGGATATAGTAGGAATACAGGCAATACCCAGGAAATGTTAGCTAAATAGATTGCTAAGGTAGGGCACAGAGGTAAGCTCCAAGCATGTTTGCAGGGAGGCCAGATTTGAGCTATGTGTGGAGACTATATAGAGTGTGTGATTTATAAGCCTGTGACTGACAATGTAGAGATGCAGACACGTGGTTTGTAAAGGAGAAGTGATCCATGTATTGTGTTATGTGCAGATGTGCCGGGTGAATAAGGGAGAAACTCCCAGGGCTTGCCCTCTCTACAGCTTGGGCCAGGCTGGAGTCATCCACTGGTCTTTTCTCCTCCCACCCTGGTCCCTTCTTTCCTACCTTATTTGTACATCACTCTCCAGTCCATGGGCCCCATATTCAACAGCCTTCTCAAAGGACATGATGGTATTCTCAGGCCCCAGCTGTGGAAGAAAAGGACATCAGGCCTTTAATCTCACAGTCTTTTTGCTGACATCCCTTTTAGGGTAGGGAGGGGGCCCAGTAAGAAAGGACTTTAGGAAGAGAGTTTGGCTCCCTTGGCTCTTTGTTCAAATCTGATTTGGAGACTCTGCTCATCTGAGGCAAAGTCACTGAGGCACAATAAAGAGAAATGTACAGAGAATTAGGTGACCTGGGTTCAACTCCAATCTCTACATTTAACTCTTTATTCTTGTCATCTCAAGTCAATTCCTTTACTTTTCCAGGGAGTTCCAAGGATCTGATGTGCCCTCCATACCCATGCACACCTTTACTCACCAACATCCATCATGCTCAGACCTACCATGGGTGCACCTCTATGTCCGAAGAAGTTTGGCTTGGGCCCTAATTTATCCTTCTCTTGAACGCAGGGAGAATAAATCCCAAATGGCACCACACAGAGACACAAAAGTATAAGAACAAAGGGCAACCCAATAGCCACTTGTAAAGCTGAAAAAGTTGGAAGGAGAAAGTGACAAAAAAGAAAAGAAAAATGGCGAACCATCCCAAGCAAGTAACTATCCTCAAACGAACAACAAGTAAATACTTAGTACATGGGTTCACTGCATCTATAGACTCACTGATTTACTGTCAATTTCTGTCACATCCCCATATTCTCTCAGTGATTTGAAAGTGAAAAAAAGTGTTATCCAAATAAAAGTTTATTATTAAGTCAAAATTATTATAAATGCAAATTTACAAGGGAATGAATTGTACAAGAGGTGGGAAGGACAGGGAATGTTAAGGAAAAACTTCTAAGAAGGAGGAGGAGTTTGGTTGGTTCTGAGAAAGCCCTCAGACCCTTAAAGGTCAGCCTAAAATACCCCGTGTTGAAGACAGGGAGTGATAGTGGAAGAGACACTAGTTGAAAGAAATCCACATTCAAAGCCAGAATTTACTATTTTCTAATTTTGTAACTCAGGCATGTTGTTTAACTTCTATTGGGCCTTCATTGTCTTCATTCTGAATAACGACGCTATTTTGCTACTAACATCGATCTCATATAATTGATATGACAGTGTTGACTTGTCACAGATCCTCAGTAAATAATAGATACTTCTCTCTTTCCACCCCTCTTTGAGACACACACAGGTACAGCCTGACCATAATACCTGTTATCACTGGCCATTCCCCAACACTTACTATTTTAGAGGATTTTTACTCTGAGGACTTTACCCATTTGAATGTTTAAAAATTACCACCTATGTCACTTTCAAATTTAGATCTGCCAGCTCTAACCTCTCAATTTTGTGTGCATGTTACACCTCTTGTTTCTTTTTCTTTCAATACTTGTAATCTGAAATCTTCTCATTCTAGCTAAAATTCAGGAAATGAAAAAGAAAAGAATTCATTATTGTCCCCTTTAAGTTCTTGCTCCCAAAAAAATTTCCTAAAATTCACTGGCCACATACACATACCCACATGTATGAACACTCAATGTCAGCACTATCAGTTGAGTTTTTCTCTTTCCTGCATTCTTGCACAACTCAGGAAACAAGCACTCCCTATCTAACCATCAGTAAAAAAGAGAGACAGAAAGCCCTCCTAGTTTCTCAGTAAGGGCGCTGAGAGATAACTCCATTCTCAAAATAGTTTCACATACAGCTCTGATTCTTTGTTTCCATGATATGAAGGCAAAGAATGGAGAGGAAACAGTGGCAGAGGGAGACATTTCTGCTTCTGTGGAAGTCCTCAGATGTGACAGGAACTCACCAGGGGCTGCTTTCAAGAACCAAGATGTATCCAGGGGATATCTTTACCTGGTTCTTTTTTTTAAATATAAATTTATTTATTTTAATTAGAGGTTAATTACTTTACAATATTGTATTGGTTTTGCCATACATCAACATGAATCTGCCACAGGTATGCACATGTTCCCCATCCTGAACCCCCCCTCCCTCCTCCGTACCATCCCTCTGGGTCATCTCAGTGCACCAGCCCCAAGCATCCAGTATCATGCATCAAACCTCATTCTTAAGTTGAAAATAGTAGTATTGGAATACAACCTAAAAGAACTATGACTTGTACCATCACTGTTGAAAAAAATTTAAAATTTCCTCTACCGTTCCTAAAACTACTCCAATTTATTCCCAGGCAGTCAATCTGTAATAACAGAGAGAAAATTATCATTTTTCTAGAAGGAGAATCCTTCTTTAGAACAGGGTATGTTTGATCAAAGAAATGCTATGACAGTCCATGTAGGGTTGTGAGTTTGACCAGAAGGAGCATGCCTAAGTAACAAGCTAAATGAATTTCTAAAAGCTACAGTGCTGGCTATCTACCAAGCTTGTTTGGTTGAGTGAAGTACACTAGCTAAAGCCAGAGCTGGAAGAATCAGCAAAGGTTCCACCCACAGGACATACCTTCTCCTTCCAAATGAATCAAGTAGATAGCCACAGGCCACGAAAGCAAAATCATCACAGATATGCTGCTCAGGTGTATGTAGGGAGAAAAGATCTGGGAGAAAATTCAAAAGTCAGCCTAAACACATCTGGACAGACAGGGCTACAACTAAGGATGGTGCTTACCTGCAATGACAGCCCAATGGTGAGCCATCTATCTTTCCAGTAAGTTAATAAAATCCACAACAAAAGTGAGCAAAACAGAATCGTTATCAGAATCAGGATCTGGGGAAATAAAAAGAACACCTTGACTTCTAAGCACTAAACTTGGATCAGAACTGTCCTTGGGAAACATATGTACTCACAATTTCAGGGACCTCATTACCTCATCTTTTTAATCTAACCATTCTTTAACAGTGAAGTGAAGTCGCTCAGTCATGTCCGACTCTTTGCAATCCCATGGACTGTAGCCTATGAGGCTCCTCCGTCCATGGGATTTTCCAGGCAAGAGTACTGGAGTGGGGTGCCAGTACATGGATCTAACAATTTACCTTCCTTGCTGCTTTATGCAGCATGGCTGGGAAAAAAAAAAAAAAAAAACCTACACAGCTATGTGGTCTGATTCTTTTACTGATTTATTATCTCCATATCTGCTTGGCCCTCAACATTGCGTGGCAGGTCTCATTCAGTTTCAAAAATAAGCATTACAAATAGTCACTGCTTTAAAAAAAAATGACTCAATACAATCTCAGGTAAACAGTATTTTGTTCAATATATGTTTTCCCCAAATAGACTATAAGCTTCATGAGATCAGGGATGATATTTGTTTATGATTATATATTTGCTGTCTTTAGGATGTCTGACACAGTGAATTTTCTATAAATATTTGGTGAACAGATGAAAAAACTTGCTGGCCAGAAAACTATATTTAGCCATAGGTAAACACTGAGACCAGGAAGATATAATTTTAACTTCTTCCCTTCAAATAGAGAGTTCTCTATATCTGTGTAGCTCCTAGACAGTGCTTGGGTTTCCTTCCTTCCATAATTCTGTATCTTAAATAACTCACAAAATAATTCTAGGACTTGCTGCCTTCAATGGTTAATTTTTCAAACATTGAAGGAAAAAATATTTCAACTTTAACAAACTCTTCAGGAGAATAAAGAGGGAATTTTCTCTAACTTGTTTTTTGAAGCCAGCAAAAGCACTGATACTCAAACTCAATAGGGGCATTGCAGGAAACAAAAACTACGGTCCAAACTCTTCTATATATAGATCCACATAGACGTGAAAATCTTAAATAACTTATCAGGAAAAAAAATGCGTCACAATGCAAACTTTAACAGACAAATCAGACTCACATGAATCTCCTGTGATTCTGTGATCTTACTCAACATGAAGCTTTACTAATGATTTAAGGCATTAAGCAACTTAGCACACATACACGCACACACGCAAGGTACAGATAAAACAGTTTTCCTTGGAGAAATCTGTGAAATGTAGGTACTCATATAAAGGTCTTTCCTCTCTTATATTAGGATACATCCTGGTCTGGGACTTAAAATGTGAGGTGTGTTTTGAGCAAAGTATGAGCTCAAAGAAATGTTTTGAGCAAACATTTCTCCACAGAAGGAATCTTTGAGTTATGGTGGATCCTTTTCTCATATATTCTGTTAAATATACAATTCCAGCCAGCCATGCCTCCCACTTACAAATCTATAAATTCCAGGTTTATTTATTGCAGGCAACCTAGATACAATAGGTTAGAATCCTGTTGTATAGAAATTTTCATAGATAAGGACTCTCCATTGTATTTTGGCTAATAAATATCTTTAGCACCTTTATTAGGATGTTGGGTTATAGCTATTTATAGAGAGTTTTGATTGAGATCATTCATTGCTTTCTGAACATGCCTAGGCAGAGGGGAATACACTATTAGGCCTGGTACTAATCCTTCCCTCTCAGATTTCTTTTTTTTTTTTTTTTTTTTTGGTTTAGTTATGTGATTGCTTTTTTATTTATTCATTTTAATTGGAGATAATTACTTTACAATAGTGTTATGGTTTTGCCATACATTGTCATGAATCAGCCATGGGTGTACATGTGCCCCACTATCCTGAAATCCCCTCCTGACCCCATCCAATACTGGAAACAGAACTGCCATACAACCCAGCAAACCCACCGCTATGCATACACACCAAGGAAACCAGAACTGAAAGAGACACATGTACCCCAGTGTTTATTGCAGCACTGTTTACAATAGCTAGGACATGGAAGCAACCTAGATGCCCATAGGCAGATGAATAGACAAGGAAGTTGTACATATACACAATGGAATATTACTCAGCTATAAAAAAGAACACATTTGAGTCAGTTCTAATGAGGTGAATGAAACTGGAGCCTATTATGCAGAGTAAAAGTAAGCCAGAAACAGAAACAGCAATGCAGTGTATTAAAGCATATATATGGAATTTAGAAAGACAGTAACGATGACCCTATAGGCAAGACAGCAAAAGAGACACAGATGTAAAGAACAGACTTTTGGACTATGTAGGAGAAGTAAGGGTGAGACAATAAGGGACAACCCAGGTTTACTCTTTTCACACTGAAATTCCAAGCCCTAAAGAAACTTGCCTGCCAGGAAGATTTAAAGGTCACAGGTTTAAAGGCCTAATCAAATTATTTATCTAACAAGGGTATTTCAACTCCTCTCATATCCGGTTTCACCACTTTTCATTGGCTATGGATTCATAACAGCAATTAGATCGCACAATACCTCAAGAGATGAAGGCATTTTAACAAAACCCTGTAGAAAATGTGTCAGAATGAATTCAAAGGATGCTAGCCAAGGAGGGGGAAAATGTAATATTAAGGATGCCAGACAAGGAGAAAATAAAGTAATATTAAATCAGCCTGGATTTATTGATATGTGTGCATTTATCAAAGATTCTGAAGTTAATATACCAGCATCTAGGTATTACACCTCCAGTATTCTTGCCTAAAGAATCCCAAGGACAGAGGAGCCTGGTGGGCTGCTGTCCATAGGGTTGCACAGACTTGGACATGACTGAAGCAACTTAGCACGCATGCATGCATTGGAGAAGGAAACGGCAACCCACTCCAGTGTTCTTGACTGGAGAGTCCCAGGGACAGAGGAGCCTGGTGGGCTGCCATCTGTGGCGTCACACAGAGTTGGACACGACTGAACTGACTTAGCAGCAGCAGGTAATATGCATCTCAAAGAGGTTCTAATTGCTTGGTTATCTGAAACCTTGGCTCAACAGTAGCCCATGCTTTATAAAATTAGGATGCCAGCAATTTCTTGGTGTAATGTGGAAGAAAAAAATCCAATGATTTATTTAGAAAAGGTTACTGGAATGATATGAATATCACCTGTGATAAACTAACCTGCTTCATATTGGGCTCTATGGGAGGTTTCAGAAGACACTGAGAAACACATTGGTGAGGAAAGTGTCAGCATTCTTGAAAAGCACTGTAGTGGCCATGCTTTATGCCTGAATAAAGGTGAGAGGTGCTGCTACAGAAATGGGCTTCCTGAGTTCAAAGGCAATGATGAGATTCTGCTTTGGCAGAGGCCAAGTAGCAGGGCTCACTGCCAGAGGCAAGGTAAGCATTCAGTTCAGTTCAGTCGCTCAGTCGTGTCCGACTCTTTGCAACCCCATGAATCGCAGCACAGCAAGCCTCCCTGTCCATCACCATCTCCCGGAGTTCACTCAGACTCACATCCATCGAGTCGGTGATGCCATCCAGCCATCTCATCCTCGGTTGTCCCCTTCTCCTCCTGCTCGCAATCCCGCCCAGCATCAGAGTCTTTTCCAATGAATCAACTCTTCGCATGAGGTGACCAAAGTACTGGAGCTTCAGCTTTAGCATCATTCCTTCCAAAGAAATCCCAGGCCTGATCTCCTTCAGAATGGACTCGTTGGATCTCCTTGCAGTCCGAGGGACTCTCAAGAGTCTTCTCCAACACCACAGTTCAAAAGCATCAATTCTTCGGCGCTCAGCCTTCTTCACAGTCCAACTCTCACATCCATACATGACCACAGGAAAAACCATAGCCTTGACTAGCCAGACCTTAGTCAGCAAAGTAATGTCTCTGCTTTTGAATATGCTATCTAGGTTGGTCATAACTTTTCTTTCAAGGAGTAAGTGTCTTTTAATTTCATGGCTGCAATCACCATCTGCAGTGACTTTGGAGCCCCCAAAAATAAAGTCTGACACTGTTGCCACTGTTTCCCCATCTATTTCCCATGAAGTGATGGGACCAGATGCCATGATCTTCGTTTTCTGACTATTGAGTTTTAAGTCAACTTTTTCGCTCTCCTCTTTCACTTTCATCAACTGGCTTTTTAGCTCCTCTTCACTTTCTACCATAAGGGTGGTGTCATCTGCATATCTGAGGTTATTGATATTTCTCCCGGCAATCTTGATTCCAGCTTGTGTTTCTTCCAGTCCAGCGTTTCTCATGATGTACTCTGCATAGAAGTTCAATAAGCAGGGTGACAATATACAGCCTTGACATACTCCTTTTCCTATTTGGAACCAGTCTGTTGTCCCATGTCCAGTTCTTATTGTTGCTTCCTGGCCCGCATACAGATTTCTCAAGAGGCAGGTTAGGGGGTCTGGTATTCCCATCTCTTGAAGAATTTTCCACAGTTTATTGTGATCCACACAGTCAAAGGCTTTGGCATAGTCAATAAAGCAGAAAGAGATGTTTTTCTGGAACTCTCTTGCTTTTTCCATGATCCAGCAGATGTTGGCAATTTGATCTCTGGTTCCTCTGCCTTTGCTAAAACCAGCTTGAACATCAGGGAGTTCATGGTTCATGTATTGCTGAAGCCTGGCTTGGAGAATTTTGAGCATTACTTTACTAGCATGTGAGATGAGTGCAATTGTGTGGTAGTTTGAGCATTCTTTCGCATTGCCTTTCTTTGGGATTGGAAAGAAAACTGACCTTTTCCAGTCCTGTGGCCACTGCTGAGTTTTCCAAATTTGCTGGCATATTGAGTGCAGCACTTTCACAGCATCATCTTTCAGGATTTGAAACAGCTCAACTGGAATTCCATCACCTCCACTAGCTTTGTTCATAGTGATGCTTTCTAAGGCCCACTTGACTTCACATTCTAAGATGTCTGGCTCTAGATTAGTGATCACATCATCATGATTATCTGGGTCATGAAGATCTTTTTTGTACAGTTCTTTCGTGTATTCTTGCCACCTCTTCTTAATATCGTCTGCTTCTGTTAGGGCCATACCATTTCTGTCCTTTATCAAGCCCATCTTTGCATGAAATGTTCCCTTGGTATCTCTAATTTTCTTAAAGAGATCTCTAGTCTTTCCCACACTGTTCTTTTCCTCTATTTCCTTGCATTGGTCATTGAAGAAGGCTTTCTTATCTCTTCTTGCTATTCTTTGGAACTCTGCATTCAGATGCTTATATCTTTCCTTTTCTCCTTTGCTTTTCACTTCTCTTCTTTTCACAGCTATTTGTAAGGCCTCCCCAGACAGCCATTTTGCTTTTTTGCATTTCTTTTCCATGGGGTAAGCATGGACACAAGCCTGGAATGGTAACCAGAATGGTTTAACCCACAGGGATCCTTGGTAGTGACAAACTGCTCTTGGTGTCCCAACTCCAAAACCTGTGGGAATCTCAGTAAGGCCTATATGTTCAGTCTTCAATTTCTTGTTTCCCTGTATGATCCTATGACTTTAATTTCCATTCATCCTAATTCTTAAGTTTATATTTTCAGTTCATACTTTCCTTTTGAGTAAAAGGAAATTTAAGGCAAACACTCAACAGTTTGACATGTTCCGTGATGTGAGAAAACACAAAGTATGTTATCAAAACCATGCCTGAAAAAGTCTATAAATAGCAAGAGGCTCTGCTGGAGATGCTCAAGCCCATGGCAGAACTAGATAAGGGAGGAAATGTTGGAAATGAGCTGCATGTCTTCAGATGTTGGGTGAGTGATGCCAGCTTCTTCATACCAGATATGGATCATTTGTTACTGCTAGTATTATTTTTTATTTATTTTTTAAAGTTTTATCAGAATATAGTTGCTTCACAATGTTGTGTTAGTTTCTGCCATACACCAAATTGAATCAGCTGTATATAGATATACATCCCTTCCTTTTTGGATTTCTTTCCCATTTAGGTTGCAACAGAGCAATAATTAGAGTTCCCTGGGCTATATGGTAGGTTCTCATTAGTTATCTAACTTATATATAGTTATTAATAGTATATATATGTCAATCCCACACTCCTAACTCATTCTACCCACTTCCCTTCTAGTGTAATTTTAAATGGTTCCAAACTAAGGGATAGTCAAAGGAACTCAACAAAGAAATTTCAGGGAGTATAGGAAGACAAGTATTGAGTGTACCAAGAGAGTTGCAGTTAAGGTTCTTAGTGGTAAGGTGTTTGAAAATACACAAGGGAAAATCCACAGGATTAAGAGCCAAAAACTACATCTACTTGGTCCTGATGAAACTAACCCCTCCTTGTGGGACTGTGTTCTTTCACCCTATCTCTCCTTCCCCTGATCCATACGCTGGAATAAAGGTAAAAGACAATCATACTCTTTCCATCGCTGCAGGTTCCCAGGCCTGGGTCATGTGAAACAGGGGAAGGAAAAAGTCTCATAAAGTTGGAGTTCAGTCTACTACAATGAATTGAAATTCTTAATGACTAAAATGAGAGAGTTCTTGTGACTCTAAAGGACTGGGAAAATAATGGAGCTTGCCCAAGATTTTATGGGGATAGAGAGAACAGAGTCACAGAGTGAGTTTTAACATGGAGTAGTGGGAAAAAATTCAGTTTGGGTTCAGTTTGTTTGGTAAGCCAGTTTCATCTGTTGGAAACAGAATTATTTTAGTTGAAACAGTGTAACCAGATTGCTTCTTTCTAAGGGAGGCAAAGAAAGGGGAAGCTCTGCATTAACCCTTAGTGCCAAAGAGGCACATGCAGTCCTGATCTCAGTCTCCTATGAAGATTCAAATGTCTTACTTTATGATACCAGTGCAGGTATAGTTGATTTTTTTCCCAACACAACAAAAATCCAAGTACCTGAAAAAATAAGAAAGAAGAGATTATTTTGAAATCACCAAGATGCTACCTGAAACACCGATCTGAACTCAAAATTCCTTACACAGTCTGGCATTATCTTCACTTCTTGCTACACCTGCTCTATTCAGCATCTAAGATTGCCACCCTGTCCCTCTGCCTAAATAGCTCTCCCTCACCATGCTACTGACCCTTCAAACACAGTTCACATGTCACCTCCTAGTTGTAACTTTCACCAGCAACCCAGAGAGAATTTATTATTATCTTCTCTGGGATTCTGTAACAATCAGTACATTGATATCCTTTCTGAATTCCTACAATTTTTTCTTCCCTGTGATGGAGCTTATTCATGGTATTACATAGAGACATTAGTGAGGGAACAGAGGTCAGGGGCCAGCCCTTCCAAGGGTCATTTAAAATTTCTTTTTTGGGACTTCCTTGGTGGTCCAGTGGTTTAGAATCTGCCTTGTTATGCAGGGGTTTGATCCCTAGTAGGGGAACTAAGATCCCACACACAGAGGAACAACTTAGCCCACACACCACAGCTAGAGAATTCATGCACCTCCATGAAAGATCCTGAATGATGCAACCAAGACCCAAACGCAGCCAAATAAATACATAATTTTTTTTTTAGTTGCTAAAGATGTATGCTTTTAATAAAAGATATAAGAAATGGCAAATAAAATGATGAATACAAACATATAAAAAAGGTTTCTGACAAATGAATTTTATGGCAAATGGATGTTAACTCATTGCTCTGAACTTTTAAAAGCTTTTTTGTTACAACAGTTAAGCACTGTTGTTAACATTGGTATTAGTCAATAAATCTAGATTAGATTTGAATCTAAATCTAAGTAATCACCAAGTCAGTGTGGAGATGCAGATTGAAAACTGGAGTCTTCAGATGCTTAGGATATCGAGAATTTGACTGTATAAGGCATTCACCTTTTTTTTTTTTTCAAAATAATTTTATGGATATGATTTTATTTGTACTTTGGTGGTGGTGGTTTAGTCACTGAGTCATGCCTGATTCTTGAGATCTCATGGACTGTAGCCCATCAGGCTTCTCTGTCTATTCCATGCAGGAATACTGGAGTGGGTTTGCCATTTCTTTCTCTAGCAGATATTTCCAACCCAGAGATCAAAGCTGGGTCTCCTGCATTGCAGGAGGATTCTTTACAAATTAAGCAACCAGGTCATTTACTTGTACTTAACCGAGCCGTATAAAATGTCATTTTATTAACTATTTCATTTGAAAGAAATAATTCTCATCTGAAAGAAAAAACTGAGGCTCAGAATAGTTATATGACTCAGTCAAGGTTACAAAATAACTTAAAGCAGAAATCGAATTCAGGTCTCCTCCATTGTTGCTACTGTATCCAAAAAGAGGTAGCCTAGTGTACAAGGTTGTTTGAAAAAAAAAAAAAAAAAAAAAACATGGCTTATTGGACACTGGAAGTCCATCTTAGAAGTTACCTAAACCATTTAATTTTGATTATGTATGAGTGCAGCACAATTCCGTGGCCAGATTCTTGCCCCAAACACATCATTCATCTGCATTTTCCTCATTAAAAGTAAAAGTTTCTAACTATTTCTCTCTACAGACAGCCTCCATGCAATGACTTTCAGAATGATGATACTAACTAGAAATCTGATTTATACCATGTGTCTTAGCATACTTTTCAGGATTTCTAAAATCTATCACAAGCCTATTGTTTTAGTCATATACTGCATTTTTCTTCAATATCCTCTACATGCTAACAGTACGATTCTTCCCTTTTATCTAGTCAAATCCCATATATCTCTATCTCTGTCTTGCTGACTCTGTCATGAAATTCCCATGATCTGGACTTTCTTCCCCACTCCCACAAACACATGTCTAAATCCAACATCCTTTCAAGATGCCTCTCCGGTGCCACCTCTTCCTCGAAGCATCACTTAATCCTCTTGACGAATCCAGGCAGAAAATTTTTAGGTCTCTCTAATGACAATTATAATGCTCTGTCTGTGTTGGTTATTTTTGTCTATGACTTACTTCTCTACTAGCTTCTAAACTCATTGAATTAAGGAGCACTGTAACTTTCTCATACCTCTCTATTTGAGGCACCCTGTATGAAAACAAAAACTACACCTCTTTGTTCTCTATAGCCTCAGTACTTATCACTCATATAATGATTAATACATTTTGCTGAAATAATTATTTATGCAAATGCAACTGATTTGGGGGTTGGGTTCTTTACTATCAGACAGGCAATCAGTGGGGACAAGGAATCATGAAATCAGAGCAAGATACTTATGTCCTATTCTCAAGTGGGCACTGAAAAATTCCAGGAACCTAAAAGTTAGTCTTCTATAAGCTTTCCACTTCTGCAGGCTCCTCTGCTGCATGGTCTCAATTTTTTCATACTACGTGACACTACTATGTCCAGTGTGAATTTCTCACACTACATGACACTACTATGTCCAGAAACAGGCCGTGTCTCTATTTCATAAAGATATTTGCCAAAATGTACTTGGCACCTGACCAGGGGACTAGCTTTTGCACAGGACTAATAAACAGGTTTAGCACACCAGATAATTTGTAAGCCACAGAAAGACTGATTCTCGGGAGACAGGCTATGGAATGAGTAGATCAATGTGCAGAAGTACTACCGTGTGAAGGTATGAACATCTAAAATGAAAATACTATGTGAGCCAGAAAATAAGCCATGAAACAAAGGCAGAGAAAAAGGATGCTCCGCCACCCTTACAAAGGGTCAAAGTGGAAAGACACACCCTCTACCAGCCCAAGTCTATTCCACACATCTATCCTTCCTCCCTAATATTCAAGGAGCTGATGCAAATCTGAACTCTGCCAGGAGCGATCTTATGGCTCCCAGCACCAATTGGGAACCATACTACTGACGGAGCACTTCATGAGGCTACTCAGGAAGGGAGTGGGAAAAATGGGAAACATTACTCACCAGTAGCAATGTTGTGTAGGCAGCCAGGATCCCAAGGAAACTCAGCAAGACAATGGACCAAAAGAACCAGACTCCTGTACCTAGGAAAACAACCCTGCAAAAATGTGTTTCAGTTTCTAAAACATAGAAGTTAGTAGTATTTCTGTCAAGGATATGGTATAAGACTGGACTAAATGAGGCATAAGAAAACAGGGGGATAAGAAGAGGAGCAATTTGGGAACAGATGTGTGAAGATCTTTGAGGATATTTAGTTGAGAAGTTTTAACTTTGTTCGTAGACAATCAGGTACTTTAATGGGGTTCTGTACGAGTTGTATGGTTTTTAAATTTATTTAGAATACATACTCAAAAACTATATACTCTTTAAAAAAATATAGAAATTCTGGAATGTCAAAACAGGACAACTCATCCATAAGTTCACTGCTGTCATATAGTTAATACTATCCATTTCAGCAGGTTTCTTATCCATATATGTTTTCTTGTATAATAGCAAGTCACTATATTAATATCTACATTCAGTGTAAGAGTTTGGAGCTCTTAAAAACAGTTCTGGTCTTTTTTGTTCCTAAAGTAGTTTATGAGATAAAACTAATACATTGATTTGTTAAGTTAAACAATATTATAATTAGTCTAGGTATTATATGTCACAGAATTTAGTCTCTTCATTTCAAGATAACAGAAATTATTTCCCCTCCATATGAGACCTAGAGAAATTATATTTTAATGATACAAAATATAGATTACTGAATATATAATTACATTCAATATAAGAAAAATTTCTCTTTGGTCAGGGTTGAGAAGGGACACAAAGAGAAAGAAATAGACAAGCAGCTATCCTAGGCAAGATTGATCCCAGATCGAGACACTCAGAAGAGTACTCTGTAAAACGTGATCTCACAGCCAGGAATCAGAAAATGTGTAAGTAATGTTAACAAATTAATCTGTTTGTGTGCTTAGTCGCTCAGTTGTGTCCAACTCTTTGCAACTGTAGCCCGCCAGGCTCCTTTGTCCATGGGAATTCTTAAGGCAAGAGTACTACAGTGGGTTGCCATGCCCTCCTCCTGGGGATCTCCCCAAACCAGCGATCAAACCCAGGTGTCCTGCATTGCAGGTGGATTCTTTACCATCTGAACCACGAGGGAGGCCCATGAATACTGGAGTGGGTAGCCTATCCCTTCTCCAGGGGATCTTCCCAACCCAGGAATTGAACTGGGGTCTCCTGCATTGCAGGTGGAATCTCCATCAGCTGAGATAACAGGAAAGCCCAATAAATTAACCTAATAAAGTCAACTAATACAATAACTTGCAGAAAAATATAATTAAGAGAACAATTAGAAAAGAACCATAAAAAATATATTCAAGATCTCCACAGAGTTAAATGACTCATATCCACATAGCAAGAATAGAATATTTAAATGCAAGCAGAGTAATGATCAAATAATGAAATAAAAGAAAAAAACATGCAGGATAGACATAAAGTGTTAGTCATTCAGTCATGTCTGACTCTGTGACCCCATGGACTGCAGCTCCTCTGTCCATAGAATTCTCTAGGCAAGAATACTAGCGTGGGTTGCCATTTCCTTCTCCAAGGGATCTTCCCAATCCAGGGATTGAACCCACGTCTCCTGCATTGCAGGCAAATTCTTTACCTTCTGAGCCACCAGGGAATCCACATGAGCAGTCTAAATGTAGCCAAAGAATTCATTAAATGGCTTATGCAAGCAGTGATATTGACTTTACTTTCCAGGTAAAAAGAGTTAATTTTAGCCTTTAATTGTGCCTCTGTCTTTTCAAATCATTTCTCTAGTCACATCAGATTTTTTTCCCTCTTTATCAACATAATGATCTTCTTTTCTATATTCACTCACATGTAAATATTCAAAATTAGTAGAGTTCCAAATTCCCCACCAAACTCAGGAGAAGTTCCCACCCACAGGCTGAATACTTCTGGCAAAGGAAGAACTGTGATATTTTTCTCTCTTTTTCTCTCCCCTTCTTCTACTTTAGGTGATGGTGGTGGGGTAACACAAGGGAGTGAGAAGAATGAGAATAGTTTGCTTGGGTGACTGTTTATACACATCAGAGGGAATTGAAAAAGCAACTGGGATTATACAGTTACTCAAGACTATACAGCAGTATGAGTATGACATATATATGCAAAGGTATGACAAACCTAGACAATGTGTTGAAAATCAAAGACATCACTCTGCCAACAAACGTCTATATAGTCAAGACTATGTTCTTCCCAGTGGTCACATACAGTTGTGAGAGCTAGACTATGAGGAAGCCAGAACGCCAAAGTATTGAGGCCTTCAAACTCTGGTGCTGGAGAAGACTCCTGAGAGTCCCTTGGACAGCAAGGAGATCAAACCAGTCAGTCTTAAAGGAAATCAACCCTGAATATTCATTGGAAAGACTGATGCTGAAGCTGAAGCTCCAGTATTTTGGTCACCTGATGTGAACAGCTGACTTATTAGTAAAGTCCCTGATGCTGGGAAAGATTGAGGGCAGAAGGACAAGAAGACATCTTCAGAGGATGAGATGGCTGGATGGCATCATCAATGCAATGGATGTGAACTTGGGAAAACTCCAGGAGACGGAGAAGGACAGGGAGGCCTGATGTGCTGCAGTCCATGGGATCCCAAAGAGTTGGACACAACTTGGTGGCTAAACAACAACAACAACTTAATACATAAAGTAACTAGAGAAAGAACAAGAAAATTTCAGTAATTTCCTTTTACTGAAATTAGTAAAAGGAAAGAAATTATAAAGATCATAATAGAAATAAATGAAATAGACACAAAGAAAACAATAGCAAAGATCAATGAAACTAAAAGCTGGTTTTTTTTAAAGATAAAATTATAAACATTTAGCCAGACTCATCAAGATAAATGGGAGAGGACTCAAATCATTCACATTAGAAATGACAAGAAATTACAACAGACACCACATAAATGCACAGGGTCATAAGAGACTATTACAAGCAACTATATGCAAAAAAAAAAAAAATGGACAACCTAAAAAGTTCTTAGAAAGTTACAACCTTCCAAGACTGAAAGAGAAAGAGACAGAAAATATGAAGACCAACCATATGTACTGAAATTGAAAATGTAATTAAAAACCTTTCAATAAGCAAAAGTCCAGGATCAAATGGCTTCATGGACAAATTCCACCAAACATTTAGAGAGGAGTTAACATCTATCCTTATGAAACTATTCCAAAGAAATTGCATGTTGGAGTGGGACTCTGTGGGAGAGGGAGAGGGTGGGAAGATTTGGGAGAATGGCATTGAAACATGTATAATATCATATAAGAAAAAATTTGCCAGTCTAGGTTTGATGCAGGATACAGGATGCTTGGGGCTGGTGCACTGGGTTGACTCAGAGAGATAGTATGGGGAGGGAGGTGGGAGGGAGATTCAGGATTGGAACACGTGTACACCCGTGGCAGATTCATGCTGAAGTATGGCAGAATCAATACAGTATTGTAAAGTAAAATAAGTAAAATTTAAAAAAAAGAAGGGAAAAAAAGAACACCCCCAAACTTATTCTGTGAGGCCACCAATACTCTGATACCAAAATCAGACAAAGATATCACAAAAAAGAAAATTATAGGTCAATAACAGTGATGAATATAGATGCAAAAATCCTCAACAAAATTCTAGCAAATTGAAAATAATGAATCGAATTAAAAGAATCATACACCATCATCAAGTGGCATTTATCCCAGATATACAAGGATTCTTCAATATATACAAATACATCAGTATGATATACCATATCAACAAGTCAAAGAGTAAAAAATCATAAGATTATCTCAATAGATGCAGAAAAACCTTCTGACAACAATTCAATAGCCATATATGATTTTAAAAAAAATCCAGAAAGTGGGCAAAGAGGGACCATAGTAAAGTTGCTCAGTCGTGTCCAACTCTTGTGACCCCATGGACTGTAGCTTACCAGGCTCCACCCTCCATGGGATTCTCCAGGCAAGAGTACTGGAGTGGGTTGCCATTTCCTTCTCCTCAATATACTAAAGGCTACATATGACAAACCCACAGTTAACATCATGCTCAACAGACAAAAGCTGTTTCCTCTAATGTAACAAACAAGACAACAATGTCCACTCTCACAAGCTTTATTCAATTTTGGAAGTCCTAGCCATGGCATTCAGAGGAGATAATGAAATACAATAAATTCAGCTTGAAAAAGAATAAGTAAAACTGTCACTATTTGCAGATGACATTATACTATATGTAGAAAATCCTAAAGATGCTACCAGAAATGAGATGAGAAGTAAACTACAAGAAAAAGAAAATGATACTATACATAGAAAATCCTAAAGATGCTACCAGAGAGCTACTAGAGCTCATCAATGAATTTGGTACAGTTGCAGAATACAAAATTAATTCACAGAATTTTATTACATTTCTACACATTAACAATTAAAATATCAGAAAGAGAAATTTAAGAAACAAACTCATTTATCATAGCATCAGAAGTATAAAATACCTAGGAGTAAACCTACCTAATGAGGCAAAAAAAAACTGTACTCTAAAAACCATAAGACACTGATGAAAGAAATCAAAGATGGAAAGACAAAACATGTTATTGGATTGGAAGAATCAATATTGTCAAAATGACTATACACCCAAGGCAACCTACAGATTCAATACAATCCATATCAAAATACCAATGCCATACTTCATAGAACTAGAACAAAATTTAAAAAATTTAAACTTGTATGGAAACACAAAGACCCTGAATAGCCAAAGCAATCTTTGGAAAGAAAAAGAGCAGAGGAATCAGGCTTCCTTATTTCATACTATACTACAAAACTACAGTAATCAAAACAGTATGGCACAAAGGTAGAAATACAGATCAATGGAACAGGATAGAAAAACTAGAAGTAAACTCACACATCTATGCTCAACTAATGCATGACAGAAGAAGCAAGAATATACAATGGAAAAAGTACAGTCTTTTCAATAAATGGTTCTGGGGAATATAGACACCTACTTTTAAAAGAATGAGATTAGAACATTCTTTAACACCATACACAAAAATAAAATAAGTAAGAACACTTTCACATAAGTTGCAGCAAAATCTTTTTTGATACATCTCCTAGAGTAATGGGGGAAAAAGAAACAAATGGAACCTACTTAAACTCAAAAGCTTTTGCACAGCAAAGGAAACCATTAACAAAATGAAAAAACAACACACAGAATGTGAGAAAATATTTGCAAATTATCTGACTGACATGAGATTAGTCTACAAAATAAACAACTCATGCATCTTAATAGGAAATAAACAATGAAATAAAAAAGTGGGGAGAAGACCTAAACAAACAGTTCTCCAAAGAAGAAATAGAGATGGCCAATAAACACATGAAAAGATGCTCAACACTGCTATTTATTAGAGAAATGCAACTCAAAACTACAGTGAGATATCACCTCACACCAGTCAGTATGGCCATCATTTTTTAAATATAAATTTACTTATTTTAGTTGGAGGCAAACTACTTTACAATATTGTATTGGTTATACCAAACATCAACATGAATCTTCCATGGGTATACACGTGTTCCCCTTCCTGAAACCCCATCCCACCTCCCTCCCCATAACATCCCTCTGGTTCATCCGAATGCACCAGCCCCAGGCATCCTGTATCATGCACTGAACCTGGACTGGCGATTAGTTTCATATATGATATTATACATGTTTCAATGCTATTCTCCCAAACCATCCCAACCTCTCCCTCTCCCAGAGTCCAAAAGACTGTTCTACACATCTGTGTCTCTTTTGCTGTCTGGCATACAGGGTTATCATTACCATCTTTCTAAATTCCATATATATGCATTCAGTTCAGTTCAGTTCAGTTCAGTTGCTCAGTCCTGCCAGATACTTTGCGACTCCGTGAATCGCAGCACGCCAGGCCTCCCTGTCCATCACCAACTCCTGGAATTCACTCAGACTCACATCCATCGAGTCAGTGATGCCATCCAGCCATCTCACCCTCTGTCATCCCCTTCTCCTCCTGCCCCCAATCCCTCCCAGAATCAGAGTCTTTTCCAATGAGTCAGCTCTTCACATGAGGTGGCCAAAGTACTGGATTTTCAGCTTTAGCATCATTCCTTCCAAAGAAATCCTAGGTCTGATCTCCTTCAGAATGGACTGGTTGGATCTCCTTTCAGTTCAAGAGACTCTCAAGAGTCTTCTCCAACACCACAGTTCAAAAGCATCAATTCTTTGGTGCTCAGACTTCACAGTCCAACTCTCTAGGATGGTTATAACTTTCCTTCCAGGGAGTAAGCATCTTTTAATTTCATGGCTGCAGTCACCATCTGCAGTGATTTTGGAGCCCCAAAAAATAAAGTTTGACACTGTTTCCACTGTTTTCCCATTTATTTCCCATGAAGTGATGGGACCAGATGCCATGATCTTCGTTTCCTGTATGTTGAGCTTTAAGCCAACTTTTTCGCTCTCCTCTTTCACTTTCATCAAAAGGCTTTTTAGTTCCTTTTCACTTTCTGCCATAAGGGTGGTGTCATCTGCATATCTGAGGTTCTTGATATTTCTCCTAGCAATCTTGATTCCAGCTTGTGCTTCTTTCAGCCCAGCGTTTCTCATGATGCACTCTGCATATAAGTTAAATAAGCAGGGTGACCATATACAGCCTTGACGTATCTCTTTTCCTATTTGGAACCGGTCTGCGTTAGTATACTGTATTGGTGTTTTTCTTTCTGGCTTACTTCACTCTGTATAATAGGCTCCAGCTTCATCCACCTCATTAGAACTGATTCAAATGTATTCTTTTTAGTGGCTGAGTAATACTCCATTGTGTATATGTACCACAGCTTTCTTATCCATTCATCTGCTGATGGACATCTAGGTTGCTTTCATGTCCTGGCTATTATAAACAGTGCTGCGATCAACATTGGGGTACACAAGTCTCTTTCAATTCTGGTTTCCCTGGTGCGTATGCCCAGTAATGGGATTGCTGGGTCATAAGGCAGTCCTATTTCCAGTTTTTTAAGGAATCTCCACACTGTTCTCCATAGTGGCTGTACTAGTTTGCATCCCCACCAACAGTGTAAGAGAGTTCCCTTTTCTCCACAGCCTCTCCAGCATTTATTGCTTGTAGACTTTTGGATGGCAGCCATTCTGACTGGCGTGAAATGGTACCTAATTGTGGTTTTGCATTTCTCTGATAATGAGTGATGTTGAGCATCTTTTCATATGTTTGTTAGCCATCTGTATGTCTTCTTTGGAGAAATGTCTGTTTAGTTCTTTGGCCCATTTTTTGATTGGGTCATTTATTTTTCTGGAATTGAGCTGCAGGAGTTGCTTGTATATTTTTGAGATTAGTTCTTTTTCAGTTGCTTCATTTGCTGTTATTTTCTCCCATTCTGAAGGCTGTCTTTTCACCTTGCTTATACTTCCTTTGTTGTGCAGAACCTTTTAAGTTTAATTAGGTCCCATTTGTTTATTTTTCCTTTTATTTCCAATATTCTGGGAGGTGGATCATAGAGCATCCTGCTGTGGTTTATGTCAGAGAGTGTTTTGCTTATGTTCTCCTCTAGGAGTTTTATAGTTTCTGGTCTTACATTTATATCTTTAATCCATTTTGAGTTTATTTTTGTGTATGGTGTTAGAAAGTGTTCTAGTTTCATTCTTTTACAAGTGGTTGACCAGTTTTCCCAGCACCACTTGTTAAAGAGATTGTCTTTTCTCCATTGTATATTCTTGCCTCCTTTGTCAAAGATAAGGTGTCCATATGTGTGTGAATTTATCTCTGGGCTTTCTATTTTGTTCCATTGATCTATATGTCTGTCTTTGTGCCAGTGCCATACTGTCTTGATGACTGTGGCTTTGTAGTAGAGCCTGAAGTCAGGCAGGTTGATTCCTCCAGTTCCATTCTTTCTCAAGATTGCTTTGGCTATTTGAGGGTTTTTGTATTCCCATACAAATTGTGAAATTATTTGTTCTAGCTCTGTGAAAAATACCATTGGTAGCTTGATAGGGATTGCATTGAATCTATAGATTGCTTTGGGTAGTATACTCATTTTCACTATATTGATTCTTCTGATCCATGAACATGGTATATTTCTCCATCTATTAGTGTCCTCTTTGATTTCTTTCACCAGTGTTTTACAGTTTTCTATATATAGATCTTTAATTTCTTTAGGTAGATATATTCCTAAGTATTTTATTCTTTTTATTGCAATGGTGAATGGAATTGTTTTCCTTAATTTCTCTTTCTATTCTCTCATTATTAGTGTATAGGAATGCAAAGGATTTCTGTGTGTTGATTTTATATCCTGCAACTTTACAATATTCATTGATTAGTTCTAGTAATTTTCTGGTGGAGTCTTTAGGGTTTTCTATGTAGAGGATCATGTCATCTGCAAACAGTGAGAGTTATACTTCTTCTTTTCCAATTTGGATTCCTTTTATTTCTTTTTCTGCTCTGATTGCTGTGGCCAAAGCTTCCAAAACTATGTGGAATAGTAGTGGTAGAAGTGGGTACCCTTGTCTTGTTCCTGACTTTAGGGGAAATTCCTTCAATTTTTCACCATTGAGGATAATGTTTACTGTGGGTTTGTCATCATTTAAAAACATCTGTAGCACTATGTACAATAACCAAGACATGAAAGCAACCTTAGTGTCCACAGATGACTTAATTTTTCAAATGTGGTATATCCTTACACACACATACCACAAGGGAGCATTATTCAGTCATATAAAAAATGAAAAATGTCATTTATGACAACATGGATAGACCCTGTCAGCATTAGGCTAATATAAATCAGTCAGACAGAAAAAGATAAATAAGATATGACCTCACTTTTATACATGAAAGATAAAAACAAACCAACCAAACTAACTCGTAGGCACAGAGAACAGATTGGTGGTTGCCAGAGGACAGGGGTGAGAGGTGGACAAATGAGTGAAGATGGATAAAAAGGTATAAACTTCCAACTATAAAATAAACATGCCCTGGGGATAAAATGCATACAGCATGGTGACTATAGTTACAAATGCAGTACTGTATATTTGAAAGTTGCTAAAAGTGAACTCCAGGAGTTGGTGATAGACAGGGAGGCCTGGTGTGCTGCAATTCATGGGGTCGCAAAGAGTCGGACATGACTGAGCGACTGAACTGAACTCAACTGAACTGAAGGGAAAGTTTCTTAAAAATTCTCATCACACACAAAATCTGAAATTATGTGTGATGAAGAATATTAACCAGACTTACTGTGGTGATCATTCCACAATATGTAGAAATAGCAAATCATTATGCTGTAATGTATACTTAACAGAAATGTAACATTATATTTCAATTATATCTCAATGTAAAGTTCTTTAAAACTGAGGGAAATTTTATAAATAAATGAAGCATTTCTTATTTCCAATACTGTGGAGAAATTTAGAACTTATCTCTAAATAAAGAATGCATATAAATGAGAAAATTAGATTCCACAAGATATGTATATTCAAACAGAGAGAACTAAAGATAAAATAAGTTACTAAGGAAACAAGTTTTGATACCTGGTAAATAATTAAATTAAAATAAAACAAATTTCATCTATAAAATTAATAAAAACAATTCAAAATTATAATAGTCCATGCTGTCAATGGAGGTTTAAAACAGAAAGTCAAATACCTCTATTGTGAATGCAAACTGTACTATCTTTTGAGAAATACTTTGGTAACAGGCACAATGAGTTTTACTAGTTTTTATTCTTTTTGACTGAATAATGTCATTGTGGGAACTTCCTGTAAGACTGTAAGTCAGAACACAAAGATTTCTCTTCACTATTATTTTATAAAAACAGAAAATTAGTCATAAAGCCTAACAATAAAAAGTCGTTAAGTAAGTACACTACACTACCTTCATATCAGGAAATACTTTAAAACCATTTAAAATGGATTTTCTTTTCCTTCCTAACTCTCTTGTTTTTGTTGTCAAACATTTTCCCAGAAACTAGGGGAAATAAAATGCAAAAAATTGAATATAAAAAATAAATAAATAAAGTGATTATCATTAAGAGTTTTAATAATTTTTCAAAATGTGTATGACTATTTAAATGAGAGAAAAAATAAAAATTATATATATATGATATGAACATAATATAAAAATAGGCACAGGAGAAAAGACTGGGAAGTATACCAAGTGATTGCTACTCAAGAATAAGATGATATTATCTATTTTTCTACATTTCTTAATATTTAAAATAACAAACCATACTTTATTTCTATGAAGGAAAAAATAAACTATATTACATTTTTTAAAAGCCTCACACTCAAAGATACCCCTTTTTCCCTCAAAGACCAACTAATGGGTATGCTATACCAGCCAGGCCAGAAAAATGGGAAGAGCCAGGAGCAGTCCAGAGTAGGAACTGGGCTACAAGCATGCTGAGATGGGACACTGTTTCTGTCTCCAGAGTCTTAGGAAACCCAGTGAGGACAGAAGGAAGAAGTAGAGGCTGGAGGTGAGGCTGAGACACCAGGGTTCATGGACCAAGATCATGAAGACCAACTGGTGTAGGCATCAGTAAATGTAGGCAAAAGAGGCTGAAGAACAAGGGAGTCATCTGAATAGAAGGACTGGAAGCACAGAGAAAGCTTCCTGCTGAGCCAGATTTGGTCTAAGAGTGAGACTGAGCAAGGAAGGGAGGTATAGTAGCTGAGGGTGCTGAGCATGCTTATACTTCCCCAGAGTCAGGCCTCCCATCCACCAGCTGCAAAACTACAACTTTGTCCACCCTCGCTCTTATGTCACCAGACTTTTTCAGTCTGAAGAAAGATCCATGTGACTATTAGACCAAAGAGCCCTTACACAAATGAAAATACAAAAAGTGAAACTCACCAGTCAAAGCCATTGAATTCATTTGAAGTTTCTATCCATGTGAAAAGTAAAACCGTAGACAAGCAAAAGGACACAATCAACCAAGGGTAAAATAATCGTTCTCTCTGGTAAGAGAAAGAAGGAGGTCTCATTTAGCTCCGTTTCTCATTGTACCTCAGCAACATCTGTTTATATTCCCCAAAGGTCTATATAGTCACATTGCAGCATTACCCTCCTCAGGCTAGAGAGACCACTGTATTCTTTTACCCTTGTGGAATTTTGTAGAACCCTATTTATAACATTATAATCATAAGGGATTTGGTTTAGGTCATACCTTAATGACTTAGTGGTTTTCCCTTCAGATCAGTTCAGTTCAGTCGCTCAGTCATGTCCGACTCTGCAACCCCATGAATTGCAGCACGCCAGGCCTCCCTGTCCATCACCATCTCCCGGAGTTCACTCAGACTCATGTCCATCGAATCAGTGATGCCATCCAGCCTTCTCATCCTCGGTCATCCCCTTCTTCTCCTGCCCCCAATCCCTCCCAGCATCAGAGTCTTTTCCAATGAGTCAACTCTTCTCATGAGGTGGCCAAAGTATTGGAGTTTCAGCTTTAGCAACATTCCTTCCAAAGAAATCCCAGGGCTGATCTCCTTCAGAATGGACTGGTTGGATCTTCTTGCAGTCCAAGGGACTCTCAAGAGTCTTCTCCAACACCACAGTTCAAAAGCATCAATTCTTTGGTGCTCAGACTTCTTCACAGTCCAACTCTCACATCCATACATGAACACTGGGAAAACCATAGCCTTGACTAGCCAGACCTTAGTCGGCAAAGTAATGTCTCTGCTTTTGAATATGCTATCTAGGTTGCTCATAACTTTTCTTTCAAGGAGTAAGCGTCTTTTAATTTCATGGCTGCAGTCACCATCTGCAGTGATTTTGGAGCCCAAAACAATAAAGTCTGACACTGTTTCCACTCTTTCCCCACTGATTTCCCATGGAGTGATGGGACCAGATTCCACGATCTTCGTTTTCTGAATGTTGAGCTTTAAGTCAACTTTTTCACTCTCCTCTTTCACTTTCATCAAGAGGCTTTTTAGCTCCTCTTCACTTCCTGCCATAGGGTGATGTCATCTGCATATCTGAGGTTATTGATATTTCTCCCGGCAATCTTGATTCCAGCTTGTGTTTCTTCCAGTCCAGTGTTTCTCATGATGTACTCTGCATAGAAGTTAAATAAGCAGGGTGACAATATACAGCCTTGACATACTCCTTTTCCTATTTGGAACCAGTCTGTTGTTCCACGTACAGTTCTTACTGTTGCTTCCTGGCCTGCATACAGACTTCTCAAGAGGCAGGTTAGGTGGTCTGGTATTCCTATCTCTTTCAGAATTTTCCACAGTTGATTGTGATCCACACAGTCAAAGGCTTTGGCATAGTCAATAAAGCAGAAATAGATGTTTTTCTGGAACTATCTTGCTTTTTCCATGATCCAATGGATGTTGGCAATTTGATCTCTGGCTCCTCTGCCTTTTCTAAAACCAATTTAAGTCTGAATTTTGCAATAAGGAGTTCATGATCTGAACCACAGTCAGTTCCTGGTCTTGTTTTTGCTGACTGTATAGAGTTTCTCCATCTTTGGCTGCAAAGAATATAATCAATCTGATTTCAGTATTCACCATCTGGTGAAGTTCATGTGTAGAGTCATCTCTTGTGTTGTTGGAAGAGGGTGTTTGCTATGACATGTGCGTTCTCTTGGCAAAACTGTTAGCCTTTGCCCTGCTTCATTTTGAACTTCAAGGCCAAATTTGTCAGTTACTCCAGGTATCTCTTAACTTCCTACTTTTGCATTCCAGTTCCCTATGATGAAAAGGAAATCTCTTTGCTGTTAGTTTTAGGTCTTGTAGGTCTTCATAGAACTGTTCAGCTTCTTCAGTATTAGTGGTTGGGACATGGACTTGGATTAGTGAGATACTGAATGGTTTGCCTCAGAAACAAACAGAGGTCATTCTGTCATTTTTGAGCCTGTACCCAAGTACTGGATTTTGGAATCTTTTGTTGACTTTGATGGGGTGACTCCATTTCTTCTAAGGGATTCTTGCCCACAGTAGTAGATATAATGGTCATCTGAATTAAATTCGCCCATTCCAGTCCATTTTAGTTCATTGATTCCTAAAATGTCAATGTTCACTCTTGCCATCTCCTGTTTGAGCACTTCCAATTTACCTTGATTTATGGACTGAATACTCCAGGTTCCTATGAAATATTGTTCTTTACAGCATCAGACTTTATTTTCACCACCAGACACATCCAGAACAGGGTGTTATTTCCACTTTGGCTCCATCTCTTCATTCTTTCCGGAGTTATTTCTCCACTCTTCTCCAGTAGCATATTGGGCACCTACCGACCTGGGGAGTTCATCTTTCAGTGTCATATATTTTTGCCTTTTAATACTGTTCATGGGGTTCTCAAGGCAAGAATGCTGAAGTGGTTTACCATTCCCTTCTCCAGCGGACCATGTTTTATCAGAACTCCCCACCACGGCCCATCTGTCTTGCATGGCCCTACATAGCATGGCCCATAGTTTTATTGAGTTAGAAATGTGACCCATGTGATCTGCTTGGTTAGTTTTCTGGGATTGCAGTTTTCATTCTGTCTGCCCTCTGATGGGTGAGGAAAAGAGGCTTGTGGAAGCTTCCTGGTGGGAGGGACTGGCTGTAGTTCTTTAGAGTGCCTGAAGACCTATGGATGGAGGTACAGGAGGCAGTTATCAAAAACATCCCCAGGAAGAAGAAATGCAAAAAGACAAAAAGGTTGTCTGAGGAGGACTTACAAATAGCTGAGAAAAGAAGAGAAGTGAAAGGCAGAGAAGAAAAGGAAAGATATACCCATCTGAATGCAGAGTTCTAAAGAATAGCAAGGAAAGATAAGAAAGCCTTCCTAAGTGATCAATGCAAAAAAATAGAAGAAAAAATAGAATGGTAAAGACTAGAGTCTCGTTAAGAAACTTAAAGATACAAAGGGAACATTTCATGTAAAGATGGGCACAATAAAGGACAGAAATGGGATGGACCTAAAAGAAGCAGAAGATATAAAGAAGACGTGGCAAGAATACACAGAAGAACTACACTAAAAAGACCTTTATGACTCAGATAAACACAATGCTGTGATCATTCACCTAGACCCAGACATCCTGGAATATGAAGTCAAGTGAGCCTTAGGAAACATCACTACAAACAAAGCTAGTGGAGGTGATGGAATTCCAGCTAAGCTATTTCAAATCCTAAAACCTGATGCTGTTAAAGTGCTGTACTCAATATACCAGCAAATCTGGAAAACTCAGCAGTGGCCACAGGACTGGAAAAGGTCAGTTTTCATTCCAATCCCAAAGAAAGGTGATGCCAAAGAATGTTCAAACTACTGCACAATGGCACTAATTCCACACTCTAGTAAAGTAACGCTCAAAATTCTCCAAACTAGGCTTCAACAGTATGTGAACCAAGAATTTCCAGATGTTCAAGCTGGATTTAGAAAAGGCAGAGGAACCAGAGGTCAAAATGTCAAAATCTGTGGGATCATCAAAAAAGCAAGAGAGTTCCAGAAAAAAACATCTGCTTCTGCTTCATTGCCTATGCTAAAGCCTTTGAGTGTATGGATCACAAGAAACTGGAAAATTCTTAAAGAGTTAGGAATACCAGACCACTTTACCCACCTCAAGAGACCTGTAGCAGGTCAAAAACAAACAAACAAACAAACAAAAAAAAAACAGTTAAAACCAAACATGGAACAATGGACTGGTTCCAAATTGGGAATGGAGTACATCAAGCCTGTATACTGTCACCCTGCTTATTTAACTTATATGCAGAGTACATCATGAGAAATGCCAGGCTGGATGAAGCACAAGCTGGAATCAAGATTGCCTGGAGAAATATCAATAACCTCAGATATGCAGATGACACCACCCTTATGGCAGTAAGCAAAGTGGAACTAAAGAGCCTCTTGATGAAGGTGAAAGAGGAGAGGGAAATAGCTGGCTTAATACTCAACACTGAAAAAACTAAGATCATATCACCTGATCCCATCACTTCATGGCAAATGATGGGGAAACAATGGAAACAGTGAGAGGTTTTATCTTTTGGGGCTCCAAAACCACTGCAGATGGTGATTGCAGCCATGAAATTAAGACACTTGCTCCTTGGAAGAAAAGCTACGACGAACCTAGACAGCATATTAAAAAGCAGAGACATTACTTTGCTAACAAAGGTCCATCTGTTTAAGCTATGGTATTTCCAGTAGGCATGTATGAATGTGAGAGCTGTACTATAAAGAAAGCTGAGAGCCAAAGAATTGATGCTTTTGAACTGTGGTGTTGGGGAAGATTCTTGAGAGGCCCTTGGACTACAAGGAGATCCAACCAGTCCATCCTAAAGGAAATCAGTCCTGAATATTCATTGGAAGGAATGATGCTGAAGCTGAAACTCCAATACTTTGGCCACGTGATGTGAAGAACTGATTCATTTGAAAAGACCCTGATGCTGGGAAAGTTTGAAGGTGGGAGGAGAAGGAGACGACAGAGCATGAGATGGTTGGATGGCATCACTGACTCTATGGACATAGGTTTGAGTAAACTCTGGGAGCTAGTGATGGACAGAGGGACCTGGTGTGCTGCAGTCCATGGGGTCACTAAGAGTCAGACATGACTGAGAGACTGAACTGAACTGATACTCTCTACACAAAACATGTGTGTCCTTCTAAAAACATATGTCAGATAAAGTTAATCCCCTGCTCACAATTCTTCCAGAGCTTTCTACTATACAAGAATATCACCCAAACTCTCTGCCATGGCCCAAAGACTCTACATGGTCAAGCCTTGCCCATTCCTGACCTCCACTCATTCTACCAACTGATGCCATTTCTGAACTCCAGCCACACTGGTTTTCTTTCTGTTTCTAGAACATGACAAAATCTGTTCCTACCTCAAGAGTTTCACACTTACTGGCTCCTCTGCCTGAAATATTTTTGCCCGTATGCATATACATGGCTGGCCCCCACATCTTCTTTACAGACATGTCTCAAAGCAGTCTTTTATAACCACGTTCCCATCACATAACACATTTTCCTACGTATTATCTTCAGAGCTCTTCTCTCTAGCCAGCACCATCTTTCTTCATTACCGTTTACTGCCTAACTCATCCCACTAGATTGTGAGGTGCAGGAGGGTTAGAAACCTTAATGGTCTTATTCACTGTGGCACACATTCAATAAACCTGAGGAATAAACCCATTTTCTTATTTTGATTTTTTTTTGTTGCCATTCATTCAAAAATGTTCAAAGCCTCCACACTGTTATGAGGATAAATTTAAAATATTTTAGTTTGACATAAAGATACTTCATACTTTGGTTAAAACATTTTTTCCATCTGATCACTTACTGTTTATTGCCATGTATGCATAAATTCAACAATGGAAATTCTTTTTTCACTAAACACACTACTGTGTTTCTCAATATCTTAAAAATTTCTAGGCACTCTTTACTGCTTACATGGCAGAAATCAAATTCTTAAAACCACACAGCATCTGTCCTGCCTCCATCTGTAGCTTCAGTTCGCATCACTTCTCTCTTCTTATCCTCTGTTCCACCTAAAATACACCTTATACTAAGCCCTTTGACTCCTCCTCTGATACCATTTCTTCTGCCATTCTCTATTCTTTAGCTATCCAATTCTGATCACCTTTAGCCTTCTAAATAAAGTTATTTTTGACCCATTACATATGATGTATTTAGGCATACACACACACACACACACACACTCACACACACACACACTCACACACAAAATTATAGCAATTCTCTCAAGGCAAAAGAAAGTGTGGTCTGTCTCCCCCCGCCCATCTCTCTGTACCAAAGAGCAGCAGCAGAGTGGTCGTCTAGCCTTCTTCTCCTGTTTGGCTTCCCAGTTGCAGCTGTAGCAGCCATTAAGGAAAGTCATGTAGCATTCATAGTTGAAGTTGCATTTAATCCATGAATTAAAGTTTCTCCATCTTCCTGTCTCCTCATTCTCAGTCTCATCAGTGTTATCCATGGTTCACCCTTTTGCTGGAATGGTAAATAAAACAGTCAGAATCTGGTAGCTCCTTCAAACATTTCCTGCCCCACAGTTCTACAGAATCTATCAACCATAGATAGATAGATCTTTCAAAAGCTCTATCTAGGATGATGCATTGGATTTGGTGTAGAAGAATAGAGCTTCACCCTCTCTTTCTCATGAACTAGTTTAGTGTTTATTGTAGACATTACACTATTCAATGTTTAATTTTCTTACCTCTAAAATGGTACCATATTCTTTGCCCTAGCCAACTAATAGATGTTGAAAACATCAAGTTAGATAATAGATACAAATGTGTTTTTAAAACTGTAGTGTGGTCTTGAGGTAGCTTTAGAACTTGGAGGCATGGGTGGTAAGTATATGAAAAAATACAATCCTTGGCTAATGAGTTACTCAGACACACACATTCCTTCCCATTGTCATTCTCTTCTCTCACATATGGCTTTTTGAGAGCCTCAGTCAAAAATGATGGATGATTCAGAACAGCAATGGCTGAAATTAGACAAGTTTATTTTTGCTTTTGCCATAAAAATTTGCCCCAAAATGGTATAAACAAATTATGTGGTATGTGGCTTCCCAGTGTCGTTAGAATTGAGACATCTTCCAGTTTGCTCTTCCATTACAGCACATGGCTCCTTCTCAGGGTACAAAATGGAAGCTCAAATGATAACTATCACTTCAAATTCCAACTAGCAGGAAGGAAGGAAGAACAAAGAAGGGTGCTCCCCTTTAAGGATATTTCAAGAAATTGGACATGACATTTCACTAACAGGTGTTTTCTTACTAGTGATTTAAAAAAAAAAAAAGGAAAAACAGATATTGAAAGACATCTAGCTGTCACTACCACATTTTCTCATCCCCCTGTGACAGGATAAAATCCTCAGACAAAGGAACTTCCAGAGAATGTGTGGAATTGGGGGAAAGAAAGAAAAAATTAAATCAAATGACAAAAAATCTTAGAGTTGATCCCAGATGACAGTCTTTGCCCCTGAAAACTTTGTTATGCTCCACTTTTTTGTTGTTTTGTTTTTGTTTTTTTTTTTTTTTTGTGAAAGACATTCTAATGTTGTAGCTAAGAACACAACATCTGAATACTCACGTCTGGCCAAAATGGAATAATAAGGGCTAGAGTAAATTGCCCACATTAAATGACTTAAAAACTACAAAATATGAAATAGGTTTCAGATAGCATACAATAAGCAGTGAAGGAGAGCAATCCTCAATAGAAGGAAAACAAAGGAAGTGACTGTTATGTCTCACTTAAAATCTCACTTACTTTCCAGGGTAAAGTGCTGGGTGTGGGTATGTAGTTGAGCCTGGCAGTACCCCAGACTGAGCAAAAAGAAACAGGAGTTTAGGGAGACTAGTGTCCCCCAGTGTCTCTCCTGTGTTTCTCAACTGAATACTAATCAATACATACTTTAAAAGAACTTATCTGAGAGTAGGGAGCAAACCACACAAAAAAAGTGTGAGTCAATTCCCAGGGCTCATAAAAGGCTGGGGATAGTTTCTACCAAAGCAGAAAAACCTTGCATGTGCCACCAAGTAACATACTTAGAAGGGCATTTCCTCAGTAGTGCAAAAAAAATAAAAATAAAAAAGGCCTACATTAAAGGCGGCTATGGCCAAACAAACTTAAAAGTGAGCCTCAAAATAGTGGAGCAACATCTTCAAAGCACTGAAGAAATAAAGAAACAAATATGTTAACCTAGAATTTGACATACAGCAATGAAAGTTATAAAAAAAAAAAAGAAGTGAAATAAAGACCCTTTCAGATATTAAAAACTGGAGACTTAATCAACAGGTGACTTCTACTATGAGAAATGTTAAAGGAGGTCTGCTGATAAGAAAGGAAAAAGTGCCAGGTTGAGAATGGACACCTAAATAAAGGAATGAAGTAAATATATGTGTAGGCATAAATATGTGTACACTCCACGGACTGTAGCCTGCCAGGCTCCTCTGCCCACAGAACTCTCCAGGCCAGAATACTAGAGTGGGTAGTCATTTCCTTCTCCAGGGGATCTTCCCAACACAGGGACTGAACCCCGGTCTCCCACAGTGCAGGCAAATTCTTTACCATCTGAGCCACCAGGGAAGCCCATAGGTAGAAAAGAATGTTCTTATTTATAAAATCACTTTGGAAGATAATTGAATATTTAAAGGCAAAATTATAATCATGATTACTGCAGCTTAGCACAGCTGTAAAAGTAAAATGGATGACAGTGATAATTCAAAGGTAGAAAACTGAAAGTGTACTGTTTGTTGTACAGTTCCCTGCTATATGCAAAGTGGAGTACCAGTTGAAGATAGACTGCTGCTGCCGCTAAGTTGCTTCAGTCGTGTCCGACTCTGTGTGACCCCATGGATGGCAGTCCACCAGGCTCCCCCGTCCCTGAGATTCTCCAGGCAAGAACACAGGAGTGGGTTGCCATTTCCTTCTCCAATGCATGAAGGTGAAAAGTGAAAGTGAAGTCGCTCAGTCGTGTCCGACTCTTAGCGACCCCATGGACTGCAGCCTACCAGGCTGCTCCTTCCATGGGATTTTCCAGGCAAGAGTACTGGAGTGGGGTGCCATTGCCTTCTTCGGAAGATAGACTTGGATAAGTGAAATATGTATACTACAAACTTCAATAAGATATTTAAGAATCTAAAGGAGATAAAAATAAATTATAAATATGAATACAAAAAAAGTGAGAAAAAGAGGGAAAATAAACATGGAACAGGAGAACAAACAGAAAGCAAATAGTAAATGCCATACTCAAACCCAAATACATCACTGATTCCTTTTAATGTAAATGAACTAAATGTTCCAAATAAAAACAATTGTCTAACTGGATTAAAACAGCATTACTAAACCACATAGGCTTTAGAAGAGTTTGGTTTATTGAAATAGAAAGTGAAAGAATAGAGAAACATAAAACTTTATACATATCAGTATTTCATTATCAGGATAATGCTATGTACAAAGCAAGGGCAAAAACCTCAATCACATATAATTATAAGCACTTACTGCTTACACATCTGAGCTGATTCACTATTCACTGTACTCATCTATACTGGCCTCTGTTAATATGACCAGGTAATTCTGCTCCATGCGTCACTCAACCAGGTTGGCCTGAATATGTTCTCACGGTGATCAAAATTGTCCAAAAGAGTAAGACCCAAGGTATAAAACCATTTCAAACCCCTGCTTCAAGAGATGTCTTCATGGTAAAGTTAAAAGCAGAGTATGTCAACAAATGGTGGGAGTCTACTGTAAAGTTGCATGGCGACAACTATGAACACGAAGGATGTAATTAAAGGAAAGGTGAGAGGTCATGTGACGTAATCTTCTTCATTATACTATCAGCAGATCAAAGAACCCTGAGGCAAAAAGAACTAGCATAGACAAAGAGGGACATCTCATAATGATGAAAAATGATTTTTTAAAAAAAGAAATTTTCATTTATAGGCATCCAATCACACAGCCTCTAGAGGAAAAACAGACAACTCCACAATCATGGTAGGAGACTTAGCACACTTATCTTAACAAAGGATATAAATAGACAAAAATTCTCTAACTATATAGAAGATTTTAACAACTTGATTAAAAAACTAGTCTTAATTAACTAGTCTTAATTGACATTTAGAGAACATGTACTCAGTAATCACAGAATGCACACTGTTTTCTAATCAAAAATGAACATTTTCTTAAAAATGATCATATATTGAGCCACACAGCTGGTTTTGTTAAATATCCAAGAACTGAAATTGAAACTGCCTCATAAGGTTAAAAAAAAAAAAAAAGCCATCCTGAAACTATATACCATAGGATGACCAGAATGAGGTGAACAGAAATTTTTGAGCTTGTAGAACCAATCAGCAGATAAGAGAACAACCCATTTAAAAACACCCTCTGCTTACAGACTGCCTTCACTGATCAAAATGTATACCCTTCAAGCTTCACATAGCTTAGGGACCTGGAGTCAGCCCTTGTCCAGTTCAAGCCCACATACACTCTTTGGGACCACTAACCCTAAAACTGGGCCTGCTCAAGTATCTGATGAATGACATTTTGATGTCAGAGTGCCACAAACTTTACCCTCATATCATGATAAGCATCTCCACTTTTGAACATGCATCCATCATGAAGAAGAATGTAACTCAGATACACCTGCACAGAACACCAATTACCTCACCTTTTATCTACCCCCAATTACCTTTTCCCACAGGTAAGACCACCCAAGTTCTTTATCTCATAAATATCTCAAGCCCCTCACCTTCAGGGACCTGGATCTAAGATTTATTACTAGCTCTGAAATTTGTTCTCTGCTACAAACCCTGGTGTATTTGTGGTTGGTTTATTGCACATCAGGCAAATAAAACTGACTTGGTAACAAATTCAGGGAGCCAGATGGGAGGTATCTCCAGAGGGACTTTTTGATCATGGTTTATTGGTTCTCTACTGGCATTTCAAGCCTGTGGATGAGTCCAAGCAGATGCCTGGTCCATCTGTTCCAGGGTTTTGGAAATGCCTTGGATTTCCCCTGGCATGGTGCTGCTGACCTTTGGTGCATTATTTTCACGGCACATAAGAAACAATTTCTAGGTCTGGAAGACATTTGTGGGTAAATAACCTGATTAAAAAGTACCTGTGTTTAAACTGTCCAGATGGTGAGTTAGAGGCCCAACTGGTGGGAATGTGGTAGGATCATGGGTTAGGGCCCCACACTAACAGGGACAATAAAAATGTTACAGCTGCAGGGTTACTCCAAACCTGGGTTAATGTCCTGAGGTTCTGGTTTGGGGTTTTTTATGTTTTGGCCTTGGTTGTCTTGTCTGTCTATATATGACTGTCTTGTTTGTTAAACAGTGGCTATTTGGGGGCTGAGAACTTGGAGATACTCTATATTCAAATGAAACTAAAAGAAAATGTGAAATCATGCTTCTAAAGCTTTCCAGCTCCCAGACAGGCAGCCACCCACTGGAATTCCAGCAGGCTTCATGTGCAATTGGTATGGAGCCAACAGTTGTAAGAACTCACTTAACTGAGAACTAAAGGAAATCTCACCCTGAAAATCACCAAGATGAGTTTTTTTGACATTCTAAAAAAAATTTTTTTTTGGCATATGCAGTTAAAGAAGCTGGCTTGATAATATATCTTCTCAAGATTCTGACACAGAGGGAACAATAGCATTACTAGGAGAAATCTTGAAGTTTTAACACTTACAGTCTTGAAATGCAAACACATGCCTGAGACTATGACCTTGACTTAATTAGCAGAACCGGAAACTGGCAAAAAAAGGAAAAAAAAAAAAAGGATGGTGGAGCTTAAGATGTCTTTTAAACTCGTGAGTAAATTAAACTTATTCTGAATGTTGTATACAAACTAACGAGTTGTAAATTGTAATATACCTAAATCATGACTAAGTTTTAAAATGAAGGCAGATATCTCTGATTATGTCTTTGTACACATTTATGATGTATCTTTACCTCTGAAAGTTTTTACCAAAAATGAATTTGTGAGTTTTATTTAACTGGCTTAAAAGAAATTAAATGCCTATATAACTTCTTAGAAATATTAAAAAAAAATTAACCTGAATGAATTTCAGGTCCATGTGATCCGAGAAATATATGGAATTTGATTAATATCTAATATTAAAGTCAGTTTAAGATTGTTGGTTTATTTAGTGTAGGCGTGTCTTAAGCATTATCAAAATTAGTATAAATATTTTGCACCTAGTTTGAAAGTTAATAAAGTTCACATTATTACTATTGCAAAATCTGTCAAAAAAATAACTTTTCATGATGAAACTTTTCAGTAAATCACATGTAAAGAAGATAAGAGCTTTTTTTGGTGAACTCTTTGGGGATTATTATATTTTAGGACTATCTAGTGATACCTTAAAATGATCTCTTTAGATATTTGGTAACTTGAAACTTTAGGGTTTTGTTAAGTTCAATAATTGGAAATCACTGAATATCCAGATCGTTTCCAAATAATATACAATACTAGAACTTTAGTTGCTGAACAAGGTTGAAGTTTATCTACATTTTTCTGCTTATAAGAGGAAAATTATAGGTGTTTGGGCTCTTTGGATACACATCTTTAACTATACTGCTGCTGCCGCTAAGTCACTTCAGTCATGTCCGACTCTGTGCAACCCCATAGACGGCAGCCCACCAGGTTCCCCCATCCCTGGGATTCTCCAGGCAAGAATATTGGAGTGGGTTGCCATTTCCTTCTTCAAAGGATGAAAGTGAAAAGTGAAAGTGAAGTCGCTCAGTCGTGTCCAACTCTTTGTGACCCCATGGACTGCAGCCTAGCAGGCTCCTCCACCCATGGGATTTTCCAGGCAAGAGTACTGGAGTGGGGTGCCATTGCCTTCTCTGTAACTATACTGAGGAAAGAAATTATGCTGTGAGAAAGTGTATGTTCCTAGTGGCTATAGAATATGGTCATAAGTTTCCAATCAGTAAATTCTGCTATATTTACAGTTGCTTGCTTACTGGTTTTCACTGGAGACTAAGGTTTTTAAGGGTTTAAAAAAATAGTAAAATACATGTTCCACCTGAAACTATCACAACATTGTTAATCAGCTATCAGTCAATCAGTCAATATAGCCACTCAGTCGTGTCCAAATCTTTGCAACCCCATGGACTTCCCTATCTATCATCAACTCCCAGAGTTTACTCAAACTCATGTCCATCAGTCAGTGATGCCATCCAACCATCTCATCCTCTGTCGTCCCCTTCTCCTCCTGCCCTCTATCTTTCCCAGCATGGGGATCTTTTCCAGTGAGTCAATTCTTCGCAACAAGTGGCCAAAGTATTGGAGTTTCAGCTTCAGCATCAGTCCTTCCAATGAATATCCAGGACTGATATCCTATAGGATTGAGTGGTTTGATCTCCTTGCAGTCCAAGGGCCTCTCAAGAGTCTTCTCCAACACCACAGTTCAAAAGCATCAATTCTTCAGCTCTCAGCTTTCTTTGTGGTCCAGCTCTTACATCTATACATGCCTACTGGAAAACCGTAGCTTTGACAAATGGAACTTTGTTGGCAAAGTAATGTCTCTGCATTTTAATATGCTGTCTAGGTTGGTCACAGCTTTTCTCCAAAGGAGAAAGCATCTTTTAATTTCATGGCTTCAGTCACCATCTGAAGTGATTTGGGAACCCAAAGAAATAAAATCTCTGTTCCACTGTTTCCCCATCTATTTGCCATGAATTGATGGGACCAGATGCCATGATGTTAGTTTTCTGAATGGTGAGTTTTAAGCCAGCTCTTTCACTCTCCTCTTTCACTTTCATCAAGAGTCTCTTTACTTCTTCACTTTCTGCCATAAGGGTGGTGACATCTGCATATCTGAGGTTACTGATATTTCTCCCAGAAATCTTGATTCAAGCTAGTGCTTCATCCAGTCTGGCATGTCGCATGATGTACTCTGTTAAATAAGCAGGACAACAATATACAGCTTTGACATACTCCTTTCCCAATTTGGAACAGGTCTGTTGTTCCATTTCCAGTTTTAACTGTTGCTTCTTGACCTGCATAAAGATTTCTCAGGAGGCAGGTCAGGTGTGCTATTCCCATCTCTTGAAGAATTTTCCACAGTTTATTGTGATCCACACAGTCAAAGGCTTTAGCATAGTCAATAAAGCAGAAGTAGGTATTTTTCTGGAACTCTCTTGCTTTTTCTAGATTCAACATATGTTGACAATTTGATCTCTGGTTCCTCTGCCTTTTCTAAATCCAGCTTGAACTTCTGAAAGTTCACAGTTGGCATACTATTGAAGCCTGGCTTGGAGAATTTTGAGCATTACTTTGCTAGCATGTGAGATGAGTGCAATTGTGCAGTAGTTTGAACATTCCTTGGCTTTGCCTTTCTTTGGAATTAGAATGAAAATGGACCTTTTCCAGTCCTCTGGCCACTGCTGAGTTTTCCAGATTTGCTGGCATATTGAGTGCAGCATTTTCACAGCAACATCTTTTAGGGTCTGAAATAGCTCAACTGGAATTCTACCCACTCCATTAGCTCTCTTCATAGTGATGCTTCCTAAGGCCCACTTGACTTCACATGCCAGGATGTCTGGCTCTAGGTGAGCAATCACACCATCATGGTTATCTGGGTCATGAAGATCTTTGTTGTATAGTTCTTCTGTGTATTCTTGCCACCTCTTCTTTATATCTTCTGCTTCTGTTAGGTCCATACCGTTTCTGTCCCTTATTGCACCCATCTTTGCATTTAATGTTCCCTTGGTATCTCTAATTTTCTTGAAGAGATCTCTAGTCTTTCCCATTCTGTTGTTTTCCTCTATTTCTTTGCATTGATCACCGAGGAAGGCCTTCTTATCTCTCCTTGCTATTCTTTGGAACTCTGCATTCAAATGGATATATCTTTCCTTTTCTCCTTTGCCTTTCACATCTTTTCTTTTCTCAGGTATTTGTAAGGCCTCCTCAGACAACCATTTTCCTTTTTGCATTTCTTTTTCTTGAGGATGCTCTTGATCACTGCTTCCTGCACAATATCATGAACCTCTGTCCATTGTTCTTCAGGTACTCTACCAGATCTAATCCCTTGTATCTGTTTGTCACTTCCACTGTATAATTGTAATGATTTGACTTGGGTCATACCTGAATAGTCTAGTCGTTTTCCCTACTTTCTTCAATTTCAGGCTGAATTTTGCAATAAGCAGCTCATGATCTGTGCCACAGTCAGTTCCTGGTCTTGTTTTTGCTGACCATATAGAGCTTCTGCCTCCTTGGCTGCAAAGAATCAATCTGATTTTGGTATTGACCATCTGGTGATGTCTATGTGCAGAGTCTCTTGTGTTGCTGGAAGAGGGTGTTTGCTATGATCAACACATTCTCTTGGCAAAACTCTGTTCGTTTTTGCCCTGCTTTATTTTATAATCCATGGCCAAATTTGCCTGTTACTTGAGGTATCTCTTGACTTCCTACTTTTACATTCCAATCCCTTATGATGAAAAGGACATCTTTTGGGGTGTTAGTTCTAAAAGGTCTTGTAGGTCTTCATAGAACCATTCAACTTCAGCTTTTTCACATTACTGGTTGGGACACAGACTTTGATTACTGTAATATTGAATGATTTGGCTTGGAAATGAACAGAGATCATTCTGTCGTTTTTGAGATTTTATCCAAGCACTACATTTCAGAATCTTTTGTTGACTATGAGGGCTGCTCCATTTCTTCTAAGGGATTCTTGCCTACAGTAGTAGACATAATGGTCATCTGAGTTAAATTCACCCATTCCAGTCCATTTTAGTTCACTGATTCTTAAAATGTTGATGTTCACTCTTGTCATCTCCTGTTTGACCACTTCCAATTTGCCTTGATTCATGGACCTAACATTCCAGGTTCCTATGCAATACTGCTCTTTACAGCATCAGACTTTACTTCCATCACCAGTCACATCCACAACTGGGTGTTGTTTCTGCTTTGGCTCCATCTCTTTCATTCTTTCTGGAGTTATTTCTCCACTCTTCTCCTTGTGGCTATAGTTCAGTATAAAATAAAAAGTTAGAAGGAAAAAAAAAAAAAAACCTAAAAGACAGCCCTCAGAATGGGAGAATGTACTTGCAAATGAAGCAACTGATAAGGGGACTAATCTCCAAAATACACAAACAGCTCATGCAGCTCAAAAATAAAATGTAAAAGAAAAAAATGGGCAGAAGACCTAAATAGACTTTTCTCCAAAGAAGACACACAGATGGCCAAGAGATACCTGAAAAGGTGCTAACATCACTAATTATTAGAGAAATGCAAATTAAATTACAATGAATTTAATTGTAATTACTACTCTTGCGGCTCAGCTGGTAAAGAACCTGTCTGCAATGCAAGAGACCTGGGTTTGATCCCTGGGTGGGAAGATCCCTGGGAAAGGGAAAGGCTACCTATTTCAGTATTCTGGCCTGGAGAATTCCATGGACTGTATAGTTCATGGAGTCACAAAGAGTTGGACATGACTGAGCGACTTTCACTTCACTTCTTCTTCACCACCTCACAGCAATCCGAATGGCCATAATCAAAATATCTACATTCAATCAATGCTGGGGAGGGTGTGGAGAAAATGAAACCCTCCCACACTGTGGAAATGTAAAGTGGTTCAGCCACTATGCAGAGCAGTATAGAGGTTCCTTAAAAAGCTAAAAATAGAGCTATCATATGATGTAGCAACACCACTCCTGGGCACGTATCTGGAGAAAACCATAATTCGAGAAGAAACATGAACCCCAAAGTTCATTGCAGCACTATTTACAATTACCAGGACATTTAAGCAGCCTAAATGTCCACTGATGAAGGAATTGATAAAGAAGATGTGAGATTTTATATATATATATATATTATATATATATACACATATACATATATATATACACACACATACATACATACATACATACATATATATACATAATGTATATGGAATGGAATGGAAACTTTGTTATTTAGTCACTGGGTCATGTCCAACTCTTTGGCGGCCTTGTGGACAGTAGCTGGCCAGGCTCCTCTGTCCATGGTATTTTGCAAGCAAGAATACTATAGGGGGTTGCAGTTTCCTTCTCCAGGAGATCTTCCTAACACTGTGATCAAACCCATGTTTCCTGCATTAGCAGGTATATTCTAATGGAATATTAGCCTTTTTAAACAATAAAGAAAAATTGTAAAATATGTGTAATTCAAGCTACTAGAAATAATAAGGGAAATATCTCAGCATTTTGGAAAGTAAGATACGTGTTTTCAGTGCAAGAAAGTATGAAAAACAGAAATACATTTTGTTAAGGAAAAAAAAAAGTTATTTTGTCCTAATCTTGGTTATTTCTAAATGGGAGTGAAAATAAAGGATAAGCTAATATGGATATACTGGAGAAGGAAATGGCAACCCACTCCAGTATTCATGCCTGGAAAATCCCATAGACAAAGGATCCTGGCAGGTTACAATCCATGGGGTCACAAAAGAGTTGAACATGACTTAGTAACTAAACAACAATATGCATACATAAAACTGTAGATGGTTTATGGAAAAGGAACCCTGAGAAAAGAGTTTTTCACGTGGTCAGGAATGGTTTAGATTGGACTTCAATTACATAAATGAATCTAATTAGCGGGTTTGTTATTAAAAATAAATAAATGTAGGACTGAAGTTTGATGTTCTAAGTTTTCTTAGAATAGTGAGCTGTTTTGGATTACATAATTTACATTTATTAACTATTAAGTGATCTGTTGTAATCATAAGGGATTTGATTTAGGTCTATCTGACCAAGTATTTTGAAACCTTTTTGATATTTCAGATAAAATTTCAAGGATCAAATTCTAACTAAAGTTTTTTGAATCTTGCATTAACTTTGGGATATTTCAGAGGGCCCCTGAAGCATCTCAGTGAGAAATATTAAACTAATTAGGATTACTTGATATTTTAAACTACATGAAAAGCATTATAAAATGAGTGATGATATATGTCGTTATACTGTATGGGTAACTGTCATTAATATAAATGTCCTAGAAATCATGTGAAATTTCTACAAATTGGCTATGTCCTAGTATAATATTACCAGTCATAATTCTAGCTACTATCATCACACCTTGTATGTCACCTTGGTAATCATGTTTCTTTGTCAATTGCACTGTGATCAGATCTTTAACCAAGACTTTTAAGTTTTATTTGTCATTCAAAGAGAGTTATTGTTTCACGCTGATGCTTTTTGCAAAACGGGCTTCATTTTAATATTCATAGAAGGGAATTTTGACAAGTATAGGTTTCTGGAAACATTCAGATCATACCACTCAACTGAGCAAGAAATCACAGAAATCTAATGGAAACACTGATGGAACCCTGATGGTTTCTTCAAACTGTTAACAAAATATTAAGATCAAGGATTAGTGGAATATAATTATGATGATTATAACCGATGAATATAATTATGTTTTATAGTTTTTATCTGAAATATTACTGACTTTTAATCTGTGATTTGCAGATATGGGGAAAGCTTTCCTCTTAAGCTAATTATGACATATAGTAACCTGGTAGGTTATATCTTTGTAAGTAAAATTGAAACATTTATCTCTTCTCTATCCAAGCCCTCCACAATTGAAACTCAGTATTTTTACTTTCATGGAAATAGAGCTACTTGCATGAGTTTACTAAGAATTTGTTCTCCTTATAACAGGACACAGTAATGGTGGCTATATTACCGTGTGTTTAAGTGGAATGTCCTATTTGGAAAATACATAAAATCAAATATGACCTGACAGCATTAAAGAACTAAAGTGGACTTTATGGAACCATAAAGCTCCTTGAAAAAAACAATTGTGGTTCATTAACAAAATCTTATGGGTATACCTCCTAGCTACAATACAATCAAGCCAAAAATCAATCAGAAAATGATAACTAGAGAAACTCACATTTGAGCATGAAACACTGTATTCATTTTTTTAAAAAGCCCATGAGTCAAAGGAAAATAATTACAATTAAATGAGAAAAAGTTTTAATCGGTTGATGTTGAAACTGCAATATGAATTGTAATACAGATATTGCAAATATTGGTCAAAGAAAGACATCGTGAACAAAAGTTATGTAACTGGGAGGAAGGTAAACTGCTTAAATACTGAATAAAATAAACCATTCTAACCAGAATCATTATCATAATCATATCCCACATAGTGACTAACTCTTTACCTTTGCATTTACCAGCCAAGGTAGCCAAATTCACATGAAAATTTAGCAATATTTAGAGAGAGACTAACAAACATGGTTTCTCTTACAGGATTACTTGGAATTACTTACATATTTGATTCTCTGGTTTCCAAACCCATACATCCAAAACTCTACTACAATCTCAATCTGGTTTCTCACAGGCATCTCAAAATTACATATATCCAAAACTGAACCCTTGACTTTCCCTCCAAAACCTATTTCTCTCGAGGTCAGTTCCATTAGTAAAGGGTACCACTGTTCACCCAGTCGTCTGAGGCAAAATTCAGGATGCGGCCATCAGGACTGAGAAAGTAAAACAAGAGTTATTCTATAGACATGAAATACTAAAAACCTGGACAAAATGCATGAAACAACTTTGAGATCTCGAAAAGGCAGCCATGAGCAGTGACCCTTGAGAAGAGAAACAAGCATACCATTCACACCTGCAGGACTTCCTGATCAGCTGAGCCGCTGGGCCTGCCCAGGGACTGCGGGGCTTGGTGACCCCCCACCCTAGCCCCACCCCCACCTGCCCCACATGGGGGCGGTGGGCCAGCTTAGGTGCACAGGTGCCCTCCATTCTCAGAGTCCTTCCTTGAGCAGGGGAAGATGATTCACCAGAGGTAGTGAGCTGACAGGATAGAGTACCCCAGGTGTGCCTGTCAACTTGAGAGTATTAATAATGTAGCTTCCTCCTTCTGGAGATGCTTAAGGGGTAAGCAAGGAGCTGTACGTACTGCGATTTCACAACCCTTAACCTAAATTGGGAATTCAGGCTAGAAAAGGCCAACGTCTCTCAAGATGGCGGCGAGGCAGCAGAATGCGCCCACGGCTGCAGGTGCGGGTTTGCATGGCCAGGGGCGTGGCCTCAGGTGTCCAGTCAGACACTCAGGCTAATGCCCAACCTTAGTTCAGAGCACCACACTTTAAATGTCTTCTAAAGTATAGCCGGTTTGTTTTGTCTTGCTCTTTCTAAAAATAACTTACACATAAACTTAGTTCTTGTCCGTCATTTAGTTCAGCCAGTACCTCAGTTCATCGTTTTTTTTGTTGTTGTTGTTGTTTTGCTGTTTTTTTCTTTTCCTCTTCACTAATCTGCTTCAATAATGAACCTGTTTTACCTTTTATGTTTGCTCTCTGATTCGTCCAGGCATTTCTCTAGCTCCGACTTCATTTCTGACCCCTAGACTCATATTCAACTGCTTACTGGTCATCTTCATCTGAATGTCCTGCTGTAGACACCTCAGACTCAGTAAACCCTAACCTGACTGATCTTTCCCTTTGAATACACTCCATCGCCTCTACATCCAAATCTCTAAATGACAAGATTTGAAACCAATAGCTCATGTGTAATTCTTCCCTTTTTCCTTCCCAACTCCACTCCCATGGATACTTACTAAATTCTGATTATTAATCTTCCTTCTCATTTCCCCTAGTCACTTGATTTCATTGCCTACTAGGCCCATAATCATCACCCTGGTACCAACTACTCAGTAGTTCTATGGTAAGTGTTAAGGTAAGAATCTCACTACTTCCAGTTTATCTTTCCCAAAATTTACCTATCAAGGTTGGCTAGTGATATTTTTAAAAACACAGACCTGACCATGGTTAAAATTCATTCCTAAGGTTAAAGTTTTAGCTCCTTAAAGTGGATCTTGCCTTCCTTTCCAGCTTCATCTTCCGGCTACTCTCCTTCATCCCCACTCAGCAAAAGTGAGGGAAACTCCCGCAAAAGCAAACCCCTATACCGCTCCCCTAGATCATTATATATCTTTCTTCATGTTGTCCCTACTGCCAGGTTGACCCACTTACCACACCCAGCTGTCACCTGTTAACATCTCTTGTAGGTGTAAGACTCTGTTCAGGAAGCTGATCATCTTGGATCATCACCTCAGAAACATACTCAGTTAAATACTTCCTCCTCTTGTCCTATATGTACCTTGAAATCATTGTATCCAGTGAGATTAGGTAGCAATCAAGGGATTAAGAAATATTTTGTGATATGAAGATTTTCTAAAACTTTATTCTGACTCCTTCTTTAGACACTTTTTCCTCTTCTCTTATCAAGAGAGAATGAAACAAGTTCTAGAGACTGGACCCATGATAAAGCCTGATCCTATCATTCCTGATTTTAAAGCAGAAGCAAGACAAAATTAAAGCATGCAAAGCAGAATATAAAAAGGGTATCAAAGAGTTTTTCAAATAAGTCTAAGTATCACATTTTTATTTCAAAAACGTTAAGTACTTAATCGCTGTATATGGCTTCAAACCTGACTGCAAAAAATAGTTAAAGAAGTTGACTCAAAGACATGATGTAGCATAAGAGACCACAGTTCCTACTGTTATCTGGGAAATATTTTTTCCCAGCTCTACTGTCCTAAAAGAACTGACAGTTTTCACACGTTATTCATCTAATTAAGTGGTTATTTTGTAATGAATACTGTTCAAAGTCTAATGGGCCATAAATGATCTTAGACAAAAAGTATGATGAACTCATATAGGACCGTACTGGAAAAACTGAGTTATTTTTTAAAGACACTTTCAAACCTGCAAATAAAGACTGTCAGTCATTTTTTTCAAAACTCCACTCTCCTATAGAGTAGGAGCTCTTAGTCAAACAGCTTCCAAAAGGAGCCAACCGACCTGAAATACAGTTTTTTTCTAGTGATCACTGTTACACTATCATCTAGGGGGAAATTCTACTGAAAACAACATAAGAGAGTTTGCAGTTTGCTATAGTCCAGAAGACCTGTTTCATATACTTTGCAAACATATGTATACACACACAAACACAGTCATTTGCTATTTAAACATCTAGGCTGACACACTGTCACTTGGGCCTTTTGTACAGAAAAATATCAGAAGCTAGCAATATTTTAAAAAACACCCAAATTCCTAACTTGCCCTGCAGTGTACAGTCTAGTCAATAGCAATCCAAAACTTTATTTGTAGCTTTCTAATTATCGTAAGAGCATTCTGTTGATTACTGCTTGGACTGAAAGATGAAAGTGTTTGTCAGTCAGTCATATCTGACTCTTTGTGACCCCATGGACTGTAGCCTGTCATGCTCCTCTGTCCATGGAATTTCCCAGGCAAGAATACTGGAGTGGGTAGCCAGTCCCTACTCTAGGGTATCTTCCTGAAGATCCGAAGGATGAGTCAGGAGTTGTTTTAAGTACTGGTTATCTAAATCTGCAAAACAATAAAATTGACACCAAAAAAAGTATAAACTCAAGACCTATTGATACATGTCCTTACCAGTTGAGTGCCAGGCTTTGATTTATCTATCTTGACATCATGCTGGGGCTTGATGCCAGACTCTAGTTAATTGTACAGCAGTGTATCAAGCCCAAAGTCTGGACATTATCTTTGCTAAATACATATGGTATTCCTACTTTAGCAACTGCCCTTTTTACTAAAAGTAATGAATCTCATGAAATCTCATTGAAATTAATATTTTTGCTCTTAATACACTCATAATGAAGAAATACTGAATGGCAAGTTTGAAAGAGCTACTAAATGGTACTATTAGGATTGAAATCCTTAATAATTTGACAAGAAAAAAAAGAGAATCCTATGCTTTTGAACAGATTCAGGTTGTTATCAGTGTTGATTGGCCTTTGATTCTATGGATAGAAACCAGTTATTGGCTAAGATGCTTAAATATAACTAGTTACTGATTCTTCTACAAAACTTCCACATTAGGGCATGTGAAAGGTTTTGTGGCATACAAGTCTGACAAATCAGGTAAGTCCAAGCATTATAAAGTGAAAGTGTTAGTCACTCAGTAGTTTCCAACTCTTTGCAACCCCATGGACTGTAGCCCACCAGGTTCCTCTGTCCATGGAATTCTCCAGGCAAGAATACTGGAGTGAGTAGCCAATCCCATCTCCAGGGGATTTTCCTGACTCAGGGATCAAACCCAGGTCTCCTGCACTTCAGGCAGATTCTTTACTATCTGAACATTATAAAACAGGACTGCATTTTTGTGTTAAATACATGGCACATATTATTTACTTCCCCACAGTCTTAGCATTAGATATCACCATTGTACTCATTTCACAGATCTTAGAAATTGATACTCAAAGGTTATGTAGCTTCTCCACAGTTGCATATACATCTGACTCATAAATTATTCTAGTCTATTTGATGCAACATGTTTTTCCCTAGACCTGGGTTCTTCAGTTAAGTCGCTACGAGACACCTGTGGCTAATTATGCTTTAATTAATAAAAAGTAAATAAAAATGAAAGTCATTTTCTGAGCTACTAACCACATTTCAAGTACTTAACAGCCATGTATGGCTAGCAGCTACTGTACTGGACAAAGAAGGTAGAGAAAGTTAGTACTGTAAGTTTACTGGACAGTGCTGGTCTAGAATCACAGGTAATTGGAATGCCCTCCCTCTTTGCTGATAATGAGAATTACATGAAGTACCTTATTACTTTGACTTCAGGGAAGTTCAATTTCAAAATTTAAGCTCAACTATAGCAATACTGACTTCCAAAGTTTAAGCTCAAGTATAACAATATTTTAGCCCCTGCGAAAAACATATCTGCATCATCATTTCCTTGAGCCTAATTTTCTGTGTTTATTAATTACTACTTCATTGACAAAATTCTTGTTGGAGGTGTTCTTAAGTCATTTGCAGAAAAGGTCAGGAAACAAATATAAATAAAAATCAGGACACCTTATCTGATTTTGCATGACCTCCCTGGTATAAGGTGCAGAATAGTCAACTATATGCTATCTACAAGAAACTCACTTCAAAAATAACAATACAATCAGGATGAAAGTAAGTGGATGGAGAGGTTATATCATGTAAACATAAATCAAAGGAATGCAGAAGAGGCTACATTCATACAAGACAGATTATATTTCAGAGAAAAGATAATTACTAGAAACACAAAAGGACATTATATAATGATAAAGGTCCAATACACGAAGAAAACATAGCTATTTTAAGTTTGTGTGCAGCAGACAACAGAATTGCAAAATATGTGAATGAAAACCTGATAGAACTGAAAGGTAAAATACACGGATCTGCAATAGTTTAAGTCTTCAACACTAAACTCCCAAAAGTTAATAGGACAATTATACTGAAAATCAGCAAATATATATAGGGATTCAACAACAGCATCAACAAATAGGATCTAATTGATATTTATCTAACATTCCATCCAACAGCATCAGTATCTACATTCATTTCAAATTCTTATGGAACATACACCAATATGACCATAGTGGTCTTAAACCTTGACAGTTTAAAAGGAGTTAAATCATACACAGTGTGTTCTGTGATACACTGGAATCAAACTAGTAATCATAGCAGAACGATAGCATGAAAATCTGCAAATATTTGGAAACTAAACCACACACTTTGAAATAATCTATGGGTAAAAAAGCAAGTCTCAATATTGTAAAGTAAAAAAAAATAATAATAAAATAAAAATAAATTAAATTAAAATTTTAAAAACAGCAAGTGTCAAGGTAAATTATAAATATATGTTGAACTCAATGAAAGTGAAAATGTAACACACACAATTTGTGGGTCATACCTAAGGCTGTGATGAAAGAATTCTAACAAAAAAATATTCAATGGATAGCAAAATAGATAAAATGAAGAAAATATTTGAAAACTCACTTCACAAAAGAGTAAAAGCACAATAAAATACTACAATGCACACACCAGGTTGGTTATGATTAAATGGTCTGAGACTATCAAATGTTAGCAAGGACTGAGCAATGAGAGCAACGCTGAGTAAAGGATATGAACTCCCAAATCGGTGGCTGATAAAACTGGCACAACTTCTTTGGAAAACTCTTAGAAAATATCTTAAAAAGTTGAAGATATATACGCTCTACTATCTAATAATTCCACACCTAGAATATCTCCTAAGTAAACGTGCTTATGGGCACTAAATATACAACACTGCTCATAGCAGCATGCTTGTCATAGCCCCAAAGAGAAGAAAAAAAAAAAATTCAAATGCTCACTGATAAGAATTAATAAATAATGTCAGCACATTCAGGCAACTGAATAACATGGAACAAACAAAGCCAAATGGCCAGACAGTACATATACCAGGCCTTTATCATAGGATTTATTGGAGGAAACCAATAGCAGGTTCGGAAGTCTGCTGTTGCTTATTCCATTTGTACTCAACACACAGGAATGAGAAGGCCCCTTACTCTTGCATATATACGACTGTGTAGTGTCGTCTAATCCCCTCCCATCCCCTTTCACTGCCAATGAGGGAGGTGTTTCTTCACAAAGGAAGAGGTTGGAAAAGCATAGAATGATGAGCCTCATAAGAGTTGTGATCCAATAGCTGCATGACATGGCAGAACTGTGGCTTCTAGTCTCTTCCACTATTTCATCATATATCAGTTAGGAGTTAGGCTTTCATCAGATTAACCATTTACCACCACACACTCAAAATGAGGAAATCCTTGGGTCAATGTCAAGCCTGTCTACTGGTGGGCCAAACCATGTTCTAACATTCCTTCTATCTTAGTGAGATAAGAAATCCAATTGTAGCTGTCCTTTTCGTAAGAGAATGGAGGATCTCCTGTGCCTTTATTTTTATTTTTAATTGTTTTTCTCCCTCATAAACCAACACTAAAAGTCACAAGTCCTTTATCAATCTTGACCCCTTGATCTAAAAGCCAAAACCACATAGCATTATAGAAGATACCCACTCCCTTAGCCCTCCTACAATTAGCTCCTCACCTGGAGGTGGGGATGGAGAGTGTGATGGTTAACTCTATGAGTCAACTTGACTGGGACTTGGGAAGCCCAGTATCTGGTTAAACATTATTTCTGTGTGGATCTGAGAGGGTGTTCCTAGAAGAGATCATCATTTGAATTGGTGGACTGGATAAAGCTGATGGCCCTCCTTGGTGGGGTAGGCATCATCCAATTAATTGAGGGCCTAAGAAGAACAAAACAGTACAGGAAGATTGCTCACTGCTTGACTATTCACCTGGGACATGGATCTTCTCCTGGCCTCATTGATCTTGGTTCTTAGGCATCAGACTTTGACTTGAATCTGGACCACTGCTCTTTGGCTGTCTAGCCTTCAAACTACACCACTGGTTTTCATGGTTCTCCAACTTGCAAATGCAGATCGTGGGACTTCTCAGCCTTTGTAACTGCCTAGTCAATATCTTATAATACACAAACATTTGGGACTCATTTCTCTTAATCAATATATTTAAAATAAAAGTGAAAAGAAAAGTGAATACACATTGAAGCACATAGTGATAAAAAGACATCTTATCTGCAACTTAATTTCAAATGATTCTGGAAGAAGAAATATCTATTCATAATATATTTTTTCTTAGGTTTTCTTAAGTTTGAAACTATTTCAAAATTTAAAATTGGCATTCCCACCAACAGTGTAAGAGGGTAAAGAAAGGAAGGGGAAAAGCAAAGGAAGAAAGAAAGGCATACTCCAATTAGAGTATACTCCTTTTATTGTAGGAAATAAAACTTGTCCTTCAGAGGCAATGGTATGACAGGATAGCCAATGGGGCTGACATGACAAGCCACAATGCTAGCCAGGGGTCCTACCATAATGGGAGGACCCAAACCACAAAGACAGCAGGACAGAGCTAACATTCAGTGCAAACATTTCTATTTGTAGAGAGCTTGGCCAAGCATTGTAAAAACAAGGTCTCCTCACAACTGGCAGACTATCATCTCAGGCCAACAAACCATCCAAAACTAACATATAGTCAGATTTGGAGATCCTTCTCTTTAATCTATGGATTGAAGGCCATCATAAGATCTTAATTTTTAGCTCCTTATCCAAGATGGAAAAAAGAGGCCAGCTTCTTGATGAACAGCCTTTCTCTAAAAGCAGTTACATTTTTTACCCTGACTTCTCACAGTGCTCTCACCCAGCATGTGCCTATGTACTTTGCAATGTTCTACACAGGAAAAGATGTGAGTGGAACCCTAGGGAATTTAGGGAGTCAAAAGCTGCTATGTAGATAAAACTATTTCACACAAAATAGGATGGAAAACAGAATTGAGTCAAGACACTCCAAAACAGTTGCTAGTTGCACACACAAAGTAAAATATGGCAGTCCTCTCTCCCGTATCAGGACCAGCCAAAATAATGGTCCAGAAGTTGGCCATTTAACATCCTCAGTAGGCTTCAAAACCCCATGGCATTCTTCAAGATATTTCAGGTTGTTAGATGTAAGCTATTACATTTAGAATGGATGGGATGTCCAGAGAAAAACTCACACACCTATGGTCAACTAAGGTATGACAAAGGAGGTAACAATATGCAATGAAGAAAAGACAAGACTCTTCAATAAGTGGTGCTGGGAAAACTGGACAGACAAGTAAAAGAGGGGCTTCTCCAGTGGCTCAATGGGGAAAGAAACTGCCTGCAATGCTGGAGACACAAGAGACATGGGTTCGATCTTTGGGTCAGGAAGATCCCCTGAAAGAGGAAATGGCAACCCACTCCAGTATTCTTGCCTGGGAAATCCAAGGGACAGAGGAGCCTGGCAGACTACAGCCCAAAAGGTCACAAAGAGTCAGATGTGGCTGAGCACATATACACACACATGTAAAAGAATGAAATTACAAACTCTCTAATACTATACACATAAATAAACAAAGAAATGCTGGATAGGGTGTGAAGAAAAGGGAACTCCCACTACAGGGCACAAAGCCCGAGAAAACCATCATTCATAAGATGTATGCACCCCAAAATTCATAGAAGCACTATTCTAAATATTATAAATAGAGCTGCTTCAAGAACATGGAAGCCACCTGATTGTCCATCAACAGAGGAATGGATATAAAAAGTGTGGTAAATATACATACAATGGAATATTATTCATCCAGAAAAATTAATGAACCTGGGTCACTTGTAGAGAGATGGATGGACCTAGAGAGTGACATACAGAATGAAGTCAGAAAGAGAAAAGCAAATATTGTATTTTAATGCATATACATGGAATCTAAAAATTATAAACCTATTTGCAAAGCAGAAATAGGCACAGGCGTAAAGAACAAATATATGTATACCATAGGAAAAGGGAAGTGGGAGAAATTAGGATATTGGGATTGATACATATACACTATTGATATTATGCATATAATAGATAACTAATGAGAACAGATTGTACAGCACAGGGAACTATACTTAAGGCACTGTGGTGATCTGAACTGGAAGGAAGTCCAAGGAAGGGATGTATGTATATATATGGCTGATTCATTATGCTGTACAGCAAAAACTAATGTATCATTGGAAAGCAACTATACTCCAAAGAAAAATAATTTAGAAAGGCTTCAAATCAGTTATTATAAATATGTTCAAAGAATTAAAAGAAAGTATAATAATGAATCAAGAAATATAGATTCTCATTTAAAAAAAAAGGATATACTGGAGTTGAAGAATAACATAGTAAATGAAAAATCTTACTTGTGATGTTAAACAAAGGATTCAACCCAGGAGAAGAAAGAATTCGTGAATTTGAAGAAAGCTCCATAGAAATTTCTCAATATAAGGAACCTGGAGGGAAAAAAAGATTGAAGAAAAAGTAATAGAGTATCAAAGAACTGTAGGACAACATAAAACACACCAACATCCAAAAATGGAAAAGTCTGAGGGAGAGAACAAAAAAGAAGAGAATATTTTAAAACTAATGGAGAAAATTTTCCCAAGTTTGATGAAAAATATTAATATGGAGATGCAAGAATCCCAAAACATACGCAAAGTAAGAAAATACATGAGGGTTCATACATAAAGACATCATAGTCAGACTGATAAAAGTCAAAGCAAAGTAAAAATACTGAAAGCATCAAGAGAAAAATGGTGCATGATGTAAAATGACAATATGATTAAAAACTAACTCCTTACCTGAACCATGAAGGCTAGAGACCAGTAGGATAACATATTTAAAGGATTTTTTTTTAATGAAGAAAGCTATATCCAACAAAACTATATTTTAAAAATGAAGGTGAAATAAGGAAATATGCAGATAAAAAAGGGCAAGGAGAATTTGCTGCTAGCAGAGCTGTTTACAAATAATACTGAAGGGAGTCTGCCAAACTAAGAAGAAATAATACAAATGGTAACTTAAATCCACAAATACAATTAAGGAGCAGAAGAAATGGTAAATAGGAAAAGTAACATGAAAGATTCTATAAATACATTTTTTCCTTCCATTATTTTATTTAAAAGACAGAAGATTGTATAAAATAATCATTATAACACTTTACTGTTGGGCTTATAACATATATAAATGTGTGGGGGGGGGGAATTCAGTTTGTGTTGATCAAAAGAAAAGTATGATAAATTAAAATGTATATTTTAATCCTGAGTGCCACCACTAAGAAATATGTTTTTTTTTAAGAGTAGAAATAGTAAAATAAAAGTATTTATTTAACAAAAGAAGACACTGAAGGAGAAACAGGAAAATTCAGGATCCATATAGAATACAAAAAGCAAATGGCAAATGTAAATCCAAATATATCAATAATTATACACTATAAAATCAAAGTCATGAGTATGTGGAAAGCAAAACAATGGAAAAGATATACTATGCAAACAGGAACCATAAGAGAGTTGAAGTAGCTCTCAGTTCAGTTCAGCTCATTTGTTCAGTCATGTCCCAGTCTTTGTGACCCCATGGACTGCAGCACGCCAGGCTTCCCTGTCCATCACCAACTCCTGGAGCTTGCTCAAACTCATGTCCACCGAGTCGGTGATGCCATCCAACCATCTCATCCTCTGTCATCACCTTCTCCTTCTGCCTTTCATCTTTCCCAGCACCAGGGTCTTTTCCAACAAGTTAGTTCTTTGCATCAGGTGGCCAAAGTATTGGAGCTTCAGCTTCAGCCTCAGTCCTTCCAATGATTATCCAGGACTGATTTCCTATAGGATTGACTGGTTTGATATCCTTGCAGTCCAAGGGACTCTCTAGAGACTTCTCCAATACCACAGTTCAAAAGCATCAATTCTTCAGCACTCAGCTTTCTTTATGGTCCAACAGGAATAGAATGGTATAATTTTATAAACAAAAATTTAAATACCTGTTAGAAATTAAACATGAGAAAAGAAATAAAAAATTTGACAGATTGAAAGATGAATTTGAGGAAATCTCCCATAAATCAAAACAAAATGAAGACAAGGATAATATCATATGTGAAACAAATTGCCAGTCCAGGTCCGATGCATGATACAGGATGCTTGGGGCTGGTGCATTGGGATGACCCAGAGGGATGATATGGGGAGGGAGGTGGGACGGGGGATCAGGATGGGGAACAGGTGTTTACCCGTGGCGGATTCATGTTGATGTATGGCAAAACCAATACAATAAAAAAAAAGAAGAAAATATATGAAAAATAGAAAATCAGAACAGAAAGCTCATAATCTGAATAAAAAGAATTTCTGAAAGAAAAAAAAAAGAGAGAAAACAGAGGGGAAGAACTCATCAACAAAACAACTCAAACTAATTTTCTAAAGCAGAAGGCAGACTTTCCAGGTTGAAAGAGTCCACAAAGCTCCTCACAAAATAAAGAGGTGAATATAAGGAAGTAGTAATAAAATTTGAACGTGATGGTAACAAAAATACTACAAGCTTCTCAACTGAAGAAGAAAATAAAGAAGCAGGAATAAAATGGTTTTGGATATCAATAGCCAGTGCAGAAATGTAAATGACAAAAGTACAATGTTTCCCAAATTCCAATGGAAATTTTTCAACCTGATTAGAATTCTGTAGTTTCAAGTATAAATCAAGTGTGACAGTAGAATAGAAATACTCCATTTTGAGACCTAAAAGATACTAAATATTTACTTTCCATTTACTTTCCCAAACCGACTGTAATATAGGCTCCACCAACTGCAAAAGCAAACTAAAACTGAGAAAGGCACTGCACAGAAACTCCAACTCCAAAATTCAAAAATACTACCAAGTCAGTACTGCAGGGAGATCCCAGAACGACAGTTGTTAGTTACAAGGATTTTAGTCCGGTTGATTTTAATCTAATAGTTGAGAAAAATATAAGTTTTGAAGTAAATGTACATAATCACCAACCCTGGAGGTTATTATTATTACTATTTGGTGTTTAGCCTTTCCATGATCACCTATGAGTGATGAAACCAGAACTTTACATGTGCAAAGCTGTCTTTATATTGACATCAAGCTTGAATGCTAGTTTGAGCTTGCCAATTGTGATCACACTGATGAACCTAGAGGGTATTATGCCATGTGAAATAAGTCAGAGAGAGACAGACAAATACCATATGATTTCACTTATACATGGAGTCTAAAAAACAAAATAATCATACATAACAATACAGAAGAAACAGATTCATAGATACAGTGAACATTTGGTTGCCTGAAGCGAGGCATGTAGGAGGATGAATAAACTGTGTGAGGGCAATTAAGAAGTATAAACTTCCAGTTACAAAATAAGTAAGTCACAAGGACATAATGTACAGTGCAGGGAATATAGCCAATATGATAACAACATTTATGGTCACATGGTAGCTTGAATTATTACAGTGATCATTTTGTAATACATAAAAATACTGAATTACTATGTTGTACTTCCAAATACTAAATTACTATGTTGACTTCCCTGGTGGCTCAGACAGTAAAGCGTCTGTCTACAATGAGGGAGACCCGGGTTCAAGCCCTGGGTTGGGAAGATCCCCTGGAGAAGGAAATGGCAATCCACTCCAGGACTATTGTCTGGAAAATCCCATGGACAGAGGAGCCTGGCAGGCTACAGCCCATGGGGTCACAAAGAACTGGACATGATTGAGCAACTTCACTTTCACTTCTAAAACTAATATCATATTCTAAGTCAGTTACACTTCAATGAAAAAAAGAAAAAATTATCTTGTGTAAGCTTGGAATCAAAATTCTGCTACCTCAGGTTAATTGCAAAAATGGAGACTACCCCTCCTGTTTTGAATACAGAATTTTAAATAATTTATCCATGAAGATGACCCATGACTCATTCCTGTTTCTCTCTCAGCCAGTATTTTCTAGAGCTCATCTGATTTTACTAGGATTTTCCCTCTTTATACACATTAAGCTATGGTTTCTTCTGTTCCAATCAACCTGATTTTACCTGCTTTCTCTCTTCCATGAATTTCTGGCAATGGCCCATTTATATCCTGTTTTTATGCCGGTGCATTATTTTGAATTGATTTTTATGTATCTTTTCTGAAGTTGAGAAGGCAATGGCAGCTGAAGTTAAGCAATTTAGCACAGCAAGAGGGATAGGCTAATTCTATTTATTTGTTTTTACTGTGCTGGGTCCTTGTTGCTGCGTAGGCTTTCTTTAGTCACGGCAAGCAGGGGCTGCTCTCCAGTTGCAGTACACAGCTTCTCACTGCGATGGCTTCTCTTGTTGCAGAGCATGGGCTCTAAGGCATGTGAACTTCAGTAGCTTGGAATCTCAGTAACTGTTAACTCTCAGACTCAAGAGCAAGGCTCAGTAGTTGTTGATCACAGGCATGTGGGATCTTCCTGGACCAGGATTAAACCCATGTCTCCTGCATTGGCGGGTGGATTCTTTACACTGAGCCAACAGGGAAGCCCTCAAATTCATTCAGAGATTGTAGCGTACACTAAAATGCACATCCAACTGCATCCATATCCGATCTAAAATACTTCCATAGCTTCAGCACAAGGTCCAAGTTCTCTGGCCTAACATGATATATCTTTAAGTTGGCTTTTGTTCACGTCACCTCACACAAGAAACCATTGCCTTTTCCTCTGGCTAGGATCATTAGCAGTGCTTATCTGACATTATAAATTCCTATTTATATTTTCTGAATCCTCACTAAATTGTGAGATCAAGAGCAAAGATCTTACTAGTCCTTGAGTCTTTGGTACCAAAAGAGCCTATTACATAGAAAGTGTTCATTTTATAAATGAGAATTCAGGCACTAAAATGCTAGAATTTGAGGGCCAGATCTCAGATCACTGAGCCACAAATAAAACGATTCTGGAGCTTGTAGGAAACTTTTGTTAAATGAACCTATAGTTAAGGTGCCAACAGTTCCGTGTGAACCTCATTGTACTATCAGACAGAATAAATCACTCCATCAAATATGACCCCCACTGTATACTAATTACACATCTCTTGCAGCCCTCAACCTCTATTCTGTTGTTAATTTTTTCTTAAGGACAAAGATAGAGCATATTTAACTTTGTATCATCAATACCTCAGCAAAAGAAGGCACTACAAAAACGTGTGCTGACTGAATAAAAAGCTCAGGAGAATTGAATTTTATGTTGGTCTCTACTACTGACTCATCCAAGGTACAGAGTCATTTAATCTCTCTGATTCATAGTTTCTTGTGTCATGGAGGTAACAATCCCATCCACCTATTTTACAAGACAAGTAAAATGATCCATGTGAAACTAGTATGAAAACAATGTCATGCTACTACAATACAAACCATATCCCCCATGTAATACTAACAAGCAGATAAAGAGGACTGCACCACAGGGACATGTTCTGAATTGGGGCAGAAATAATCTTGACAGCCTGGTGGTTTTAATTGTAGATTCTAAACCAATACAGGTTTTTACCAAGCAGATGTTATCCTCTCTGCCATATGGCATGCGCCCCAGGGCTCCTCTTCGCCTCTAAGGAACAACAGACTAAAGGCTTTACTGCAATCTCCTTTATAAGACCTCTCCAACATCCTTTTTCTCAGTTCCCTGCCACAGTGAAAAAGAAAATCCAGGACAGGGACTCAGAATAGCCTAGTTCTCATCTGGTTGTACCACAATAGCAATTATGAGCCTTCAGGAAAGTCTGTTTTCTCATGTGCAAAGTGGGGAGGATAATATTTTCTTCACAAGGTAATTGTGAGGACTAATTATGCTAACATATATAAAGTTATTAACACAGTGCCTGGAACATGTTAGCTATTCAATAAATAATAGCTATTACTCCTTCTATGAGAGTGTAAAAACATTTGAGCCACAAAGCATGGCTCAGCTTCATTCAGGCCTCTTCTTCAATAATTAACAGTTCAACAACTGGGAGAAATTCCCAAAGACCTTAACATTTGCAAATTCATCCTCGTCTTTTAATTACATCTCTTCCATTTGATGGAAGAGTGAACGAGGGGAAAGCAATAAAGATTGAGAATCACATACCTACTGCCATTAACCCTTCTTGATTTCAGTTTTATCTTTTATAAAATGAAGATAATAAACTGCTTTATAAAACACCTGTGAATATTAAAATAGATACTGAATAAGAAAGGAGCTAGTGTGCCACAAGGTGTTGGATATGTGAAATTTTTTAATATAATTGATAAGGGTATAAATGACTCAGAGCAAACAAATCCCCACTGCTGGAAGCATGGTTCAAACTATTTGGGGTGGTTATTCAGCATTGTGGAGAAGGCAATGGCACCCCACTCCAGTACTCTTGCGAGGAAAATCCCATGGACAGAGGAGCCTGGTAGGCTGCAGTCCATGGGGTCACTATGAGTCAGACATGACTAAGTGACTTCACTTTCACTTTTCACTTTCACGCACTGGAGAAGGAAATGGCAACCCACTCCAGTGTTCTTGCCTGGAGAATCCCAGGGACGGGGGAGCCTGGTGGGCTGCCGTCTATAGGGTCGCACAGAGTCGGACACGACTGAAGCGACTTAGCAGCAGCAGCAGCAGCAGCAGCATTCAGCATTGTGTTAGAATGTATGACTCCCCCATTTAAAATGTTTGAATAACTCCTCATTATGGTTAAAATTGTTAAATCTCCTATGTGATCTGACCTGTCTACCCTTCTCCTTATCACCCATCTCTAGTCCCTTCACATTTCTCATTCCAGTCTTAACAAATCACTTGCAGTTATCTGTACAAGCCTACCTCATGAACCTCCTTGTCTTGGCACATGGTAATTTTTCTCTGTCTGGAATACTCTTTCTTAAATTTTATTGGAGTACTGTTGATTTACAATGCTGTGTTTGTTTCATGTATACAGCAGTTATTCAGTTATATATAAATATATATATATATGTATGTATGTATATATATTCATTCCTTTTCAAATTATTTTCCCATATAGGTTATTGCAGAATAATGAATAGTCTTCCCTGTGCAATATAGTGGATTCTTATTGATTATCAGCCTGGTGGGCTGCTGTCTACGGGGGTTGCACAGAGTCGGACACGACTGAAGCGACATAGCAGCAGCAGCAGCAGCATGTATATGTTAATCCTAAGTTTCTAATGTATCCCTCCCCTCAACGTTTCCTCTTGGGTAAACATAAATTTGTTTTTAAAATCTGTGAGTCTGTTTCTATTTCATAAATAAGTTGATTTATATCATTTAAAAAATATTAGATTCAACATATGAGAGTTATCATATGATGTTACTCTGTGTGACCTACTTAGTATGATAATCTCTAGGTCCATCCATGTTGTGGCAAATGGTATTATTTCATTCTTTTTATGGCTGAGTAATATTCCATTGAATATATGTACCACACCTGCTTTATCCACTCATCCATTGATGGACATTTAGGTTGCTTCCTTTCTGTCTAGAATATTCTCGTGTCTCCTTAATTCTCAACCTAGATAACTCATTCAGAAGAGATTCTACCATCAAGAACCCATCTTTGTATAGCCAATCTTTTATTCAGTAAATGGTTACTTGCCAGATGCCATGGATCCAGCAATTAACAAGTCAGACAAAGCCCCTCACCTCATGAAATTTTAGCATGCTGTACTGTAATTGTCTGTGGCTTCATGTCACTCTTAAGACTGGGAGAGTCTTAGGAGTTGGGACAAGACTTATTCATCCCTGTACTGCCATTTCTTCACATAGGACCTGGCACAGAGTGAGGGCTTTACAAATGTTTAGGAAAGCGATACAATTTAATAAATTGATATAATTACCACCTTTAAACAGAAGATAATATCTGGTACAAAGAAGAGCCATATTCACTCAGATACATCACAGATTATTATTTATAAGACCCTTTCAAACACATCAACATTTCATCTTAACTGCTTTGGAAAATAGAATTTGTAAGTTGAGAAAGGCAGAGACCCGTGAGTTCATTTAATTTTACTTTCCAAAAAATTCAATGATTCATATAATACCCCATCAAGCAACAGGACATTCACTACAGCTTCAGAAAACAGAATGAATGACTTAAATTAATAGAATCTGTTCCCTTAACAATTAGTCCTCATCTTGGTTTTGAAGACCCAAGCAACCCAAAAGAAGAAATTCTCTTCTAAATTCAATTATTTGAAGACATGTCCAAGAATGGCAAACTATTTTATGCTCATTTAATTGATGAAAAAGCTGAAGCTAAGAAAGGCAAATTGGTTTTCATAAGGTTCATATCTACAAATGAAAAACAATCTAGCAGCCAGTTCTGGTTTCATGGTTATGATTTCTAGAGCATTAAATTAAAACTGGAAGGGATGTCTACTGTTTATTAAGTCCAAGTCCTTTACTCTGAGTCCCAGAGTGGAAAAGTGAGCAAGACTAAGTGTTTCCCAGCCCAGACTCTGCATCTGTGACACTGACCTGATCCCTAAAAATCATACCTGCCCATATCAGAATAGAGGAAACAAAGGCTTACCAAAGTGTTAGGATTATAATCCTCTGCTAATTTATCTCCAAAGGAAAAAAGACAAGGGACTTAGTCATTAAACTATTACAGTTAATCCTTTCTTGAGACCTAAGGAAGCCTATTCAGTGAACCACTTGCCAAGCACAGAGAATAATAATAATAGTGTTATTGGTACCATAGGACCAACACCATGCTAAGCACATTATATACATTACCTCCTTTAATCCCCAGTACAGCTCTGAGTATTATCACTATGTCTACTTTTACAGACTGGCAACTTGACATTCAGAGAAGTTAAGTAATTTTCCTAGTAACTGCTTAACACACAGATTGGTAGGAGTTAAGAGTTCAACCCTGGTGTACTTCTAAAAAACTATGCTGGAATTGTATCTGTATCATCAACTATATCATCATCAAGCCTCGATGACCAAAGAGGTTTCCTGCGTTATAAGCGAAAGAAAAAATAATCATGGTTGGCATGGTGCTGAGACTTCATAACAAATTAAGACCAGTTTTTAAAAAGGACCCTTCTACATTCCATGTCTACTTCCCACAGAGTGATAAACCCTAAGAATTAGGAAAAGAGTGCTTTAATCATCTCAAGTATAATCAAAGGCAGGAACTCTTATTGCTAAGAGTTCCAACCTCCCTTAATCAGATAATTACCATATTGCATTAGTTTACAGATATGGATTTTTTATTTAACATTAACAACTCCAAAACAGAGATTTGTCTTGCAATTAACACCATTTCATGGTTTAACTGGCAACTTTTTTTTCTTTAGTGACGTATAAAATAATGGTGCATCTTACAATGAATAGTATCTTAGACTTAATGAAATACAAAACATAGATCCAAAGAAGAACATAGCAAGAAAATAAGTTTAGAGACCAAATATTGTGTTTGGTTTTGTTCTCTTATTCTGAAAGGTCCAAGAAGAAACTGACTTCACCAGTTTACCACCAATGGAATTAAGGAGGACAAAATTCAACATATTCATCATCAAGAATCAAGCCAAAAGAATGTCTGAGATCCCAATTCCATCATATAAGAAAGTACAAAGGACAGTTTCTTTGGTTCTGTGACAAATCATGGAATGCATGTAACTGTGATACGTGTTCTTAAACCTTGAAGACCATCTGTACCTTAAAGAAACCAATTCAGTACTGATTCATACTCTTCTTTCCCAAAAGTGTACTACCTTAAGCACAGCAAAGTGCAGTACTATGCCTTCACCTTATAAACTGGATATTTTGGTATTAAATATTTCACTTCTATTTATTTTTTGTAAAATGTGATTTACAATCTCTGTTGGGATACTGTAGTCCTTGGGGTCACAAAGAGTCAAGACAGGATTTAGCAACTAAACAACAACAATTTCTATATGAAAAAATCATATCCTGTAGCACAGAATATAGAACTGAGCATACTTTCAATCCTTTCATTTTACAAATAAAGAAACTCAGTTTCAGAGGGAAAAGACCAGTACAAGTTTACACAAATCAGTAGCCTAAATCTAGATTTTAACCCAGAACCTTGGGTTGTTTATCCAGTCTACATTTTGCTTATCACATTAGCTACTGATTGGTATGGAAAACAAAGCGCTTAAAAATAGGAAACGATGAAAAACTGGCAAGGAGGATTGTCCTTGGGTTGCAAAGGATTTTAGGGCCCAAAGTGAGAACACACTTCCGTCACACAGCAGTTGAGACACTCTGAATAAGTCACTTACTTTCCCAGAGCCTAATTAGTTTGTCTGAGTCTGAAAAATGGGGATAATAGTCCTTTCCCTACCAATCTCTCAAGACAATCATGAGAGTCAGGTGAGATAATTCATGTGTAAGCATATACAAATTGAAGTAGTTTCATCATAATTAGTAGTATGAGAAGAGGGGACAGTTAGCCCTGATCTTCAGCTTCTAGAAAATTAAAACTCCCTCACATGTGTGCATGCATGCACATGCAAGCACAAACACATATATACTAGTTCGCACAATTTATACACAGGAAATTAGCTGTATGGGTATGTATATATACATATCCACTCGTTATTCATTTATGCATGCACAGAGGAACACACACAGAGCAACCTGCATCTGTATATCTATACCCATATTCAGTCATAAATACTGAAGTGGACTTTAATTTCAAACATATGCAAATCCAAAGAGCTATGCTTCCATATACATAAATGTCATTTGTACACATCCATACACATAAAAACAGATTTTTCAAAAGAAGAATTCTTCTTCATAAAAACAGATTCTTCCAAAGACTTTGCTGCTAAGGCTTTCAAAGCCAGCTTCTAATCTGATGTTTCCATGACAAACTCTATACAACACAAGCCCTGATCTCCTGACTAGAAAACTTGCCTACCCAGCATCTCTCAATCCCAGTGCCTCCTTGGAATGATCCAGGCCTCCAGTGAAAGAAGTGAGACAGGCCCAGCAGGCCAGATGTCAGGAAGGAAATATGCTAGGGACATGCATGACCCTTTGCTGGGCATCACCATGCAGCAAAGCCGTGGTCTGTCATCCTCAATATCTGAGCCCTTTGCTACAAGTCAGATACTTGCTGGGAAAAGCATCCTTCAAAATTAGCTAGCTCATTGTGGTTCTCACCTTCCCCAACAATACTTCCATTTGAAAGAGATACAGTGAAAGAGCACTGGACTCAGAATTAAGACCAGTGGTTAAGAGACCACACATTCAGCCACATTAGAAAGGCTCTAATGTCTGCAAAAGAAAGGGGAACTGGTGTATACTAAGGATACTTCTTGCCCTAACTTCTAAGATGCTGTATAAACGTCAAGTTTCTCAAAATGCAGGCTTTCTTATGAATTGCCTAAGAAAAGGAAAATCTCTCTGCTATGGAAGGAGGTTCTCCAAATACAGTTACTAGAAGCAAGTGGTAAACTGTAAAGGTACTCGTGAACCTTTAGGTAAAACGTACTCAGGAACCAGGAGACCCGACCTGAATTCTAATCACAATTTTGCGATTAAAAACATTCTGAAAAACATGGTCCTTTATATATATATGTATACAAAGAGTAAACCTAAAGACCATTTACTATTACTTGCCTGTTTTTCATTTGACTGATAAAAATCAGTTCCTTGAAGAAGAAACTGGACTTGCCTCCCTAATGTGTAAAAGATACACATTAAATGTGTTATCACATAGTTTACTGATATTGAAAACAAAGATGATAATGATGGCTACATTTCCAAGGTGCTGTTTTACAACCTATAAAGAACTTCTACATTAGGGAGCTCATTTATCTGCATTATAAACCTTGGAGATAGGAATTATTATACCCATTTTGAGCTTCAAAGAATGAAATGACTGTTAGAACCTAGTGAGTGTCAGAATCTACATCTTCTAGTCTGTGTTATATATATATATATATATATATATATATATATATATATATATATATATATAGTGAAAGTGAAGTCACTCAGTCATGTCCGACTCTTTGTGACCCCATGAACTGTAGCCTATCAGGCTTCTCCATCCATGGGATTTTCCAGGCAAGAGGGCTGGAGTGGATTGCCATTTCCTTCTCCAGGGGATCTTCCCAAGCCAGGAATCGAACCCGGGTCTCCCACATTGCAGGGAAATGCTTTACCGTCTGAGCCACCGGGGAAGCCTGCACTACCTTTAAAAAATCTGCAGTTTCAGGGGATTCCCTGGCAATCCAGTTTTTAAGACTCCCCACTTTCACTGGCAAGGGCCCTGATTCAATCCCTGGTCAGAGAACTAGGATCCCACAAGTTGCATTTCATGGCCAAGAAAATACTTGCAGTTTCAGAGTAAAGACTCCCTTTGATGTAAAACCCATCATTCTGGCTCTCAAATTCCAAAATTCCATCTTCGCTGACAGTACCATTTCCACTCTCCAATTCTTTCTTCCTTCTCCCATACCTACACACCTGTGGAGCTTTTTCACCCTGTTGAACACTTTTTTCTCCTATACTTCCCTGGACACAATCTCCATACATGTAAATCTCATGTACTTCTGGCTGTTGGAGGTCTTCCTCAAGTTATAAAATTCCATTACATCCGGAACAGCCTGTGGGTTTTTCTTCTGCTCCAACTTAGTGATATTCAATGTCTGAAGTGAGTGGGCTCACTGCTCCGGCATTCCTAATAATGAGACAGGCAAGGCTGTCAGCAAGGCACAGTCCCGGGCCCATGAAGGAAATTCAGAACTAACTCTGATAACCGACAGCAGCTAAAGATGACTTCAGTCATTCCTTTCTCTCTCTGCTATCAGAGCTCCTCACAGGCCTCTCTTCTAACACATATCTCACTGTGTCAGTTACTTCTTGAGATGTTTCTCCAACAGGCTATTCTTCCTTAAAAGCATGAACCTTGTCTGATCTATCTCTGGGTCACTATGCTCAACACGAAGTCTACTGCCAAAGTGCCACTTAACCAAGGTCTATTTATGGAATGGAGATTCAGAGACTTCTCCAGTATAATTCTGGAGAGGAAGAATGTGTCCCTCTCAAGAATATAAAAAGATAGCAATGAGGGTCTTAGGCAAAGATGAGGCATCAGGAAGTCTGGAAAAGGATTGAATTTAACAGTGAATAGCCAGAACTTACTATAAACTCGCTTTCTCTTTATTTGCTGCAAGAGAAACAGGGGAAAAGTTAACAAAAACCAAACTACTTCCTTCTATGTTTTTATATTTAATTAGCTCTTTGTTGAGCTGTAAGCTCCTATATAAGCCAAGGACTGTACTTCACATGTGTATTTAAAGAGCCTGATGTTGGACCTAGATTGGAGTAGATGCTCAGTGTATGGTTAAAGGCTTAATTTTTCACTGATGTTAAATAAGGGAGGAAAAGAAAGAACATTTATCAGAGTTAATAGTCTTGGTTCTCCACAAATGAGTCAGTTGATCCAGGGCAAGTTCCTTTTTCTGAACCCTGATTTCCTCATTTGCAAAACAACACCGAAGTACACAGTCTATAACGGCCATACTAGCCTCAAACATCCTACATTCTATATTGAGCTTCTATATTGTGCATCCCACCATTTTGATCCCTGATTACAGGCCATTTTAAGGTTCTCTGAATTGGAGCATTTTAGATTTTGAAGTTGTTTTAATAATATGAAACATGTGTAACTTGCTCTAGCCTCACAGCAACACTATCAGTTAGGCACTATCATCCTTATTTTGCAGATAAAGAAAATGAAGCACAGAGATTAAGTGACTTGCTCACACTCACATATTAGTAACTGGCAGAAGCCAGACCCAAACCCAGGCAGTCTGGCTCAGCGCCTGAGCTCTAAATGCCTGTGCTATACTGCTTCCCTAGGCTAGAAACACAAAGGATCATTAACTCCAAAGACTTGCTATCATTTCTCTGCCATCAAGGGTCTTGCATGAAGTGGATGTTCACTAAGGTCCTGAAGACCTAACAGGAAAAATGTCGATATTTAAGGAGTTGTAGTGCTGAATTACCCTTGCTAGTGGTTGAATTGTATTCCTGCCAGATTTCTATGTCCTAACTCCCAGTACCTCAGAATGTGATCTTATTTGGCAATAAGGCCTTTGCAGATAACTAATTTAAGTTATGATTAGGTCATACTGGAGTAGAGAGGGTTGCCTTAATCCAGTAAGTCTGATGTCCTTGTTAAAAATTTTTTTTTTGGAAACAGATGCTCACAAGAACACCATATGCAGTAAAGGTATTGCAGGAGACAGAATGTCATGTTCTGGGACCTGCAGGAGTCTTTAGCATGGACTGCCAAGCGAGGGTTCTTGGCTTCCCACTGGCAAGAATTTGAGAGTGAGTCAGAGGAAGGAGAAAATGAGTTATTTATAGAGATACACATTCTATAGGCAGAATGTCTCAGAAAGTGAGAGACGTTCCAGGGTATTACTATAGGGGGAATATTCTTGATATTTCAGGCTAGGCTGGGGATTTCCAAGGAACTAGGCAACTGCCCACTTTTTGCCTTTTATGGCCCATCTCCAAACTGTCATGGGGTAATGAGGAGTGATTTTTTGTATTACAAAGAAAGTGTAAGTAACGGTGTGGTCACTTGTAAATAATTAATCAAGGTAGGGGCTCCCCTGGTGGCTCAGTGGTAGATAATCTGTCTGCCAATGCAGGAGATGTGGGTTGATCCCTGGGTCCAAAAGAGCCCCTGAAGCAAGATATGGCAACCCACTCCAGTACATGCCTGGGGAAACCCCATGGACACAGGAGCATGGTGGGCTATAGTCCATTGGGTGGCCAAAATGTCAGACCCGAAATAGGAGCTAAACAACAACAAATAAGGAGCTAAAGGTCAATAACTGGACTATTTTCAAAGCAACATCAGTTGCAGCTGGTTCCAGCAAGTCTTTATCCCATCCCAACAGCTGAATCCCTTCTTCATTATCTAGCACTTGAATCCTGTCCCTTTCCCCTCCAGTCTCAAATTCAGAAATCAGAGTGATAGTTCTTCAAGACAAGAGATGCCAAACACTGTCAGCAAATCCCCAGAAGTGAGGGGAGAGGCATGGAACAGATTTTTCCTTACAGCTCTCAGAAGGAACCAACCCTAAAAACACCTTCATCTTGGACTTCCAGACTCCAGAATTGAAACAATAAATTTCTGTTGTTTAAAGCCCCTACTTTGTGGTAATTTGTTGCAATATTTCTAGCAAACTAATATAACCCTCTTCCAATTGAGTTTCAGGTTCTTGCAATTAGCTAGACCTCAGCAGCCGTCTACAAATGCAACCCAGCTAAATAGGCTTAAATATTTACCTTCCTAGGCTCAGCCTGCTCAGAGAAGGCAATGGCACCCTACTCCAGTACTTTTGCCTGGAAAATCCCATGGACAGAGGAGCCTGGTAGGTTGCAGTCCATGGGGTCACTAAGAGTCGGACACAACTGAACAACTTCACTTTCACTTTTCACTTTCATGCACTGGAGAAAGAAATGGCAACCCACTCCAGTGTTCTTGCCTGAAGAATCCCAGGGATGGGGGAGCCTGGTAGGCTGCTGTCTATGGGGTTTCACAGAGTCAGACATGACTGAAGCAACTTAGCAGCAGCAGTAGGCTCAGCCTGATGATCTTTCTTCCAAGATGGGGACCTACAGAGCCAAGATTTAAAAATCTGTAGATTTAAAAAAAAAAAAAAATCCAGCCAGGGTTCCTCCTCCTTTAATCTCCTAGGGAGGAGGTAGAGAACAGGGCCATGTGATCTAAATAAACTCACAGAGAACTCCCTACATATCACCTGGCAGTACTGGTTTCAGAGGGTAACTGCAAATCTACCATTTATGGTAGACAGGCATGTGCTAAGAATTCTGTTTGCATTATTTCACCAAGTACTCATGAAATGCTACAAAACAGATATTAATAACCCCCATCTTATAGGTAAGGAAACATAGCTACTTCTTTTTAATAATTTACTTGGGCTTGACCCTTCCTGACAAGTATAACCTACTCCCAGCCTGAGGAGCTGCAGTGTTGGAACATCCATTTCCCACTAGGAACTCTGGTCTGAAGAGCCTGGTGCAGGGCCCCCATACAGGTACCCTGTCAAGCATCAAACTTGACATCTAGGCAAACTAGAAACACCTTGAAGGCCAGAATATCCCAGAGTCAAGACCACATTGTCCCTTCTTTAAGATAACTAAGTGAGGAAAGGTGAGGAGCCCTGAGTCTCTGGTCCTTCCCATTACCGATCTCCCAGGAAAACCAGTTTCTTCTTGTAAGAAAAGTAATTCTCCATGCTGTCACAATCATGGCACAAAATCCTGGGCTCCATGACAAGCTAGACAGTTTCCCACCTAGAAATACTCAGGATCATACACCAGCAAGGCTCAGCATTAAAGAATGGAAGCCCCAAATTCACCTCTAAAAGAATTCACTGACTGGTACCTGGGCTGGGCTCAGACAGGGGCTGAACGCCGGGCTTGTCTGGGCCTCTCCTTGGAGTTCATATTAAAAGCATAGGCTGAAGCCCATTAGCTAAAATAAGGCCCCCAAATTCACACTTTAGGCCCCAGTGCCCAGAAGAACTGGGTTGCTTTATATGATCTATTTATTCTGTAGCACTTGTTCTATTGTCTTTACAGGTTGACGAGTCTGAGCCTTACTACCGGACTGAATAGTCCCAGGGCCAAAGAAAGTGTCAGTATGTTATCAGCAAAGCCCATTAACAACTCCCAGGAAATAAACATAGTCTCTGGTGATAAAATAAAGTCTTACCCTTATTTCTTCTTTGTGTTGATTAGTCTAGCTTCAGTTGCTCTCAGGGTACCAGTACTGGGGGCCCTGCACTGGGCTCTTGAGACCAGAGTTCCTAGTGGGAAATGGATGCTCCCAACACTGTAGCTCTGCAGGCTGGGGGTAGAAGCTCAGGCAGACACTGCGTTCAAGATGGCGGCTGCGGGCCATGTGCAGAAGGGCTGAGCCCAACTCTCGAGCCTGAGCAGTGCTGTGTGTGCTGAGCAGTTCTCTGTGCTCCGCCTGGGAGAACTCCTTCCCTCTCCCTGCAGAGGAGACCACTAGCAGCCCCAGCCACAGCCTTTAAAGGAGAGTTGGGGCTCTAGCGCACAGGCTCACACCCCTCTGTTCTTTTTCAAAGGATAAAACTTTCCTTGACTTCAAAACAAAACTCAGTCTCGTTCCATTGGCTCACTGTGCTGGAGGACCCACGTTAGGACCTAACTCGAAAGGGTAAGTAACAAATAAACCCCATAGCACTTTATAATAGATTTACATTTCATAATAATTACAATAATCACTTTCATGTGTGTCCTGCCCTAGTGTTGGCAAAGCACTCTCAAGTGAGTTAGTTCATTAGCACCTCAAAACACCTGGGAGACAGCACAGCCGTGATGATGGTGCCCGTTTGAGAGACGAAAGGGTCCCAAGAAGTTAAGTAGCCTGCCCAAGGTTACCGAGCCAGTTAGCAGCAGATCTGGGGCCAGGATTGAGGTCTTCAGTCTCCCAGCCCCAAGGCCTTTGTATTCTGTCGCCCTGCCTCCTCTGGACAGCGGCCACCCATGATGGTGTTCTCTCACCTCTCTCCCAATGCAGTCCCCAAGTTATTAATGATTTCACCTTCTAGAGAGTGATCAAATTATCCACTTTTCTCCATCGCCACTGCCACCATCCTATTTCACACGTTGTTCTCTGTGGCCAGAAGCATTTTAACAGGAACTAGTCACCTGCATTTTCATCCCTTCCAACAGTGGCCTGAGTGATCTGTAGCCTTGTTTTTTAGGCCAGCATCACCATCACTTGAGAGACTGCTGCAAATGTGGAATCCCAAGCTCCACCCTAGACCTACTGCATATGAATCTGAATTTTAATTAGATCCCAAGTGATCCATGTAACTTTAATATTTGCATGTAAAATTTGAAGATCAAGAGAATGTGAAGAGAAACCAGAGATAAGGAGAAAATATTTACTGATCGTCATCCCTCAGTATCCATGAGTTCCTCACTGGTGGACTCAACCAACTGCATATCAAAAGTATTTCCCCCAAATTCCAGAAAGTTCCAAATACCAAAACTTGAGTTTGCTACAAGGGAAACTATTTACATAGCATTTACAATATAGTTACAACTATTAATATAGTATTTACATTGTATTAGGTATTATATGATAAGTAATCAAATGATAAGTAATCTAGAGATGATATGGGAGGATGTGTATAAGTATATGCAAACTCCGTACCCTTTTATATAAGAAACTTCAATACCCATGGATTTTGGTACCTGCAGGGGTCCTGGAAACAATCCCGCATGGATACTGAGGGAAGACTGTATCTGAGAAAGAACTATTATCCAAAATGCACAAAGAACTATTAAATCTCAGAAAGAAGAAAACAAACAACCTGGTTAACAAAATGAGAAAAGCCCTGAATAGACACCTTACCTAAAAGATACACAATTGGAAAAGATGCTCAACATCATATGTCATCAAAGAATTGCAAATTATAACAGGAGTGAAATATCACTTCACATATTAGAACAGCCAACATCCAAAACTGACAACACCAAAGGCTGATGAGGATGGAGCAACAAGGTCTTTCATTCATTGATGATGGGAGTGCAAAATCATACAGTCCCTTTGGAAGACAGATTGGAAGTGTCTTACAAAATTAAACGTTTTTATAATATAATACTGCAATCATGCTCCTTAGTATTTACCCAAATAAGCTGAAAATATGTTCACAAAAAAATTGAACACAGATAGTATAGCAGTCTTATTCACAATTGCCAAAACTTGAAATCAACCAAGATGTCCTTCAGTAGATGAATGAATAAACTCAGGTACATCTGGAAAATGAAATATTATTCAGCACTAAAAAGAAAGGAGCTAACGAACTATTTAAAAAAATGAGAAAACTACATATTATTAGATGAAAGAAACCAATTTGAAAAATCTACATACTCTATGATTTCAACTATATGACATTCTGGAAAAGCCAAAACTATGGAGACAGCATAAAGATCAGTGGGTTTCATGGGTTGAGGGGAAGGAAGGATGAATTAGTAGAGAACAGAGAAATTTTAGGGCAGTGAAAACTATTCTGTATGATACTATAATGCTGGATACTTGTCAATGTACATATGTCCAAACCCACAGAATGTACGACATCAAGTGTAAACCCTAATGTAAAATATGGACCTAAACTCAATATGATGTGTAATGTAGGCCCATAAATTATAACTAACACACCATCAAATACAGGATGTTGGTTGTAGGGAAGGTTGTGCATATGTGGGGGTGGGAGGTTTATAGAAAATCTGTGTACTTTCTACTTAATTTTACTGTGAACCTAAAACTACTCTAAAAAGTAAACTCTATTTAAAAATAAAGAAATTGGGGAAGTTCTGCTCTGCTCATATCTCTTTCTTCATATCCCATAGCTTTTGCTACACTCAATATACTGAACCAGTGATAAATCACCAAACATAATGAATGGGCTCTTTCATGCCTCCTCACTTTGTCTCAAGTTTTCCCCTTTGCCTGTAGATCTTGCCTTTCCTTTTCCATTCCCTTCCCACCTCACAGCACAAATCCTTTTATTTGTCTTTGTCAGGACTCAGCTTAAAAGTCCTCCATCTGTGAAGTTGGCCCCGATCTCTAGTTTGGGCAGTTTTTCACCCTCCTCTGTTCCCACAGCACTATTCTAGAAATTGTCTATTTTAGGGCTTTATCTTCCCGGTATATACATAGTAGATTTTTGTGTTGTTTGTTTTAAATTAATTATTATTGTTGCTTTACAATGTTCTGCTAATGTCTGTTGTAAAGTGAATCAGATACACGAATACATATATCCCCTCCTTTTTGTTTTGTTTTTAAATATTTCACTGTATCGGATCTTTTAGTTGTGGCACGTGAAATCCTTAGCTGCGGCATGTCAACCCTCACTTGCAACATTTGGTATCTAGTTCCCAGACCCCCTTCATTGGGAGCACAGAGTCCTAGCCACTGGACCACAACGGAAGTCCCTATCCCCTTTTTTGGATTTCCTTCCCAGTTAGGTCACCACCTCTTCACATGTATGGATGTGAGAGTTGGACTATAAAGAAAGCTGAGCGCTGAAGGATTGATGCTTTTGAACTGTGGTGTTGTAGAAGACTCTTGAGAGCCCCTTGGACTGCAAGGAGATCCAACCAGTCCATCGTAAAGGAGATCAGTCCTGAGTGTTCATTGGAAGGACTGATGTTGAAGCTGAAACTCCAACACTGGCCACCTGATGTGAAGAGCTGACTCATTGGAAAAGACCCTGATGCTGGGAAAGATTGAAGGAGGAAGAGAACGGGACAACAGAAGATGACATGGTTGGATGGCATCACTGAATCAATGGACTTGAGTTTGAGTAAACTCCAGGAGTTGGTGATGGACAGGGAGGCCTGATGTGCTGCAGTCCATGGGGTTACAAAGAGTCGGACACGACTGAGCAACTGAACTGACTGAACTGAACTAGTTCACCATAGAGCACTGAGTAGAGTTCCCTCTGATATATAGTAGGTTCTCAATAGTTAGCTGTTTTATGCATGGTACTGTATATATGTCAATCCCAATCTCCCAGTTCAACCCACTCTCTCCCTTTCCCCTTTGGTATCCATCTTTGTTCTCTACACTTGTGTCTCTATTTCTGCTTAAGTTCATCTGTATCATGTTTCTAGGTTTCATATATAAGCAGCATTACATGGTGTTTGTTTTTCTCTTTCTGACTTACTTCACTCTGTATGACAGTCTCTGGGTCCAACCACAATCTCTGCAAATGGCACAATTTCATTCCTTTTTAGGCTAAGATTCCATTGCATATATGTACCACATCTTCTTTATCCATTTTTATGCTGATGGACAATTAGGTTGCTTCCTTGTCCTGGCTATTGTGAATAGGGTTGCAGTGAACATTGGAGTGCATGTATCTTATGGAATTATGGTTTTCTCTGGGTATAAACCCAAGATTGGGATTGCTGGATCATATGCTGTGTGTGTGTTAGTCGCTCAGTCATGTCCAACTCTTCGCAACCCCATCAACTGTAGCCTGCCAGGCTCTTCTGTCCATGGAATTCTCCAGGAAAAAATACTGGAGTGGATAGCCATTCCTTCCTCCAGGGGATTTTCCTGATCCAGGGATAGAGCCCAAGTCTCCTACACTAAAGGCAGGTTCTTTAGTGTCTGAGCCACCAGGGAAGCCCCAGGGTCATATGATAGTTCTACTTTTAGTTTTTCAAGGAACTTCCATACTGTTATCCATAGAGGCTGTATCAATTTGCTATCCTACCAAACAGTGCAAGAGGATTCCCTTTTGTCCGCAGTCTCTCCAGCATTTTTTTTTTTTTTTTGTAGTTTTTTGATGCTGGCCATTCTGACCAGTGTGAGGTGATACCTCATTGTGGTTTTGATTTGCATTTCTCAAATAATTAGTGATGTTGATCTTTTCATATGTTTGTTGTCTATCTTACCTGTATGTCTTCATTGGAGAAATGTCTATTTAGGTCTTCCACTCATTTTTGGATTGGTTGTTTGTTTTCATATTGAGCTTCAGGAACAGCTTCTATATTTGGGGCATTAATCCCTTATCACTGGCATTGTTTGAAATTATTTTCTCCCATTCTGAGGGTTTTCTTTCCATTTATTTATGATTTCCTTTGATGTGCAAAAATGTTTAAGTTTACTAAGGTCCCATTTATTTTTTATTATTCTAGACTAGAGAGTGGGTCAGAAAAGGTCTTTGCCGGGAGCCAGCACGGGAGATCCCACCCATGCCAAAGGTCCTGAAGAAGAGCCCTGATGAGCAAAGGCAGGTCAGGACTAAGGGGACTCCCCGACCCCACCCATGACAAGGTCATGCAGGCAAGGCAAATCAAGAACTCCCTCAGATCTGCTCAGGCATCTACCCCCTGAAACCAAAATCTGTCTGTTATACTACACTCTTCTGACATTAACAGAGGCTATCCCCAACCACCTTTCTCTGGAAAATTAACTTAGAGCTCCAGTTAACAGTCTCCTGCATATAAAAGGAGTGTCTCAGGTCAAACCTCTCTGCTGGCAGACTAGCTTGCATGACAGGATTATCCACACTCCTGCTACTACGCACATGATTGTTTACAACCTCTCAACCATAAAGCACAGAGAGTTTGGAGTATTTTGAAAGTCTTAGTTAGCATAGGCCTTTTCTAAAGATACAAATCATGTTGGTGAAGGATTTCATTGCTGAGTTAATGATTGCTGTCAGGCCTCCATATCCTCAGGCACCTGGGAGTATGTTAATCAATGTAATTGGAATGTAGGAAAAGAAGTATAGTAGTTTTGATGTTAGAAATACTAGACTTTTGAGTTAATGAATTTTCTCTTTGTTATAAATTACTGTACTCTGTTTTTGTTATAAATTATTGTGTCCTTGCTATGTAAGAATGTAACTTTATCACTATCTTAAGACAAAGTAGATCTTAAGGGAAAACAAGTTTTCTGATTGACTAACCTTTATCAATAGAAAGAAAGATGGGCCCATAAAATGTTAATCAGTCTCCAGACCAGAAGATATTGTAAACAAATGTAAGACCCTTGTAAGAGCAAAGATATGCAAAGAACACTGTCTTTAGATAAAGGTTGGAGCAGCTGACCCTGCGTGACTGTTTCTTACATTTATCTCTATGTACAACTAAAAGTATAAAAGTGGACCTAGAAAATAAAGAAATGGACCAGTTCCAGGAAAGACTGATTTCCCTCATGTCGTCTTTTCTCGCTGTCTTTTCTGCCTGAATTCCCACCTGGGGGGCAGAGCCTCGCCAGGCCTACTAATTTTGCCAGGGCTTCTAAGATCAGAAAGGGGAGGCACTTTGTGTCTCCACTTCTTAGGGAGGCCAGGAAGACGCCTGTGGCCTAACTAGGTGGTGCAGACTCCTTGTCTCAGAGTTTTATTGGTTTTCCACGTAAACCAAGTTATTCAGCATCTTTTCTCCACTAATTTTCCTATGACACTATTCTTTTCTAATCTCTCTCCATATCTTTAATTAAACAATTTTCCTCTAGATGCCAACTCCATCTCCACTTCAAATTACCCTGGATCCACCCGGGCTGGACCCCGGCAGGTCTTGCTGTGATTTATATCAAAAATTGTTCTATGTTTTCCTCTAAGAGTTTTATAGTATCTGGCCTTACATTCAAGTCAATCCATTTTGAATTTATTTTAGTGTATGGTGCTAGAGAGTGTTCTGATTTCATTTTTCCACATGTAGCTGTCCAGTTTTCCCAGTACCACTTACTAAAGAGCTTGTCTTTTCTTCACTGTATATTCTTGTCTCCACTGTCATAGATTAGGGGACCATAGGTCCCTATCTCTGGGCTTTTTATTCAGTTCAGTTGGCCTATATTTCTGTGCCCGTACCATACTGTTTTGATGACTGTAGCTTTTTAGTATAGTCTGAATCCAGGAAGCCTGATTCCCCTGGTTCCATTTTTCTTTCTCAAGATTGCTTTGGCTAGTCAGGGTATTTTGTGTTTCCATACAAACTGTAAAATTTTTTGTTCTCTGAAAGATGCCATTGCCATTGCACTGAGTCTGTTGATTACTTTGGACAAGTATAGTCATTTTCAACAATTTGATTCTTCCAATCCAAGAACAAGGAGTATCTTTCCATTTCTTCATATCATTTTCTACTTATCAGTGTCTATTTTGTCTAATGTGAGTATTGTACCTCCCATTAGCTTGTCATTTCTATTTGCATGAAATACCTTTCTCCATACCCTCACTTTCAATCTATGTGTGTCCTTTGCCCTGAGCTGGGTCTCTGTACAGGCAGAATATTGTAGGCACTTTTTTTTTTTTAAATCCAGTCTTCCACTCTATGTCTTTTGACTGGAGCATTCAGTCCATTGACTTTTAAGGTAATTATTGACCAATATGTATTTGTTGACATATTAAACTTTCCTTTCTAGTTGTTTCTTCTTTGTTCCTTTATTTTTCTTTTTATGGTTTCATGATTTAGTTTTATTTTATGCTTTTTGTTTTTGTGAGTATTCTGTATGTTTTCAATTTGTGCTTGCTGTGTTTTTCAAATATGTTAACCCTTCCTGTATCTTCTTGATTTAGAATGACATAGAGGCTAAAATACATTCTAAAAAAAAAAAAATCTACATTTTCTTACTCTTTCCCCACATTTCATGATTTTGATGTCCTCTTTCACATTTTCATGTTTATGCTTTTGCTATTCCTTATGTCTTTGCTTTATAGTTTTGTTTGATGTGTATACTGCCTAATTTAATTAAATTACTGTCAAATTGATTTCCTCCTTATTATATCTTCTTCTTTTCTGTTTAGAGATTACCTTTCAATATTTCTGTTAGGACAGGTTTTTGCTTGTCTGAAGAAAACTTTATTCTCCTAAATGATAATCTTGCTGTGTAGAGTATTTCAGCCTGCAGGCTTTTCCCATTCAAGACTTCAAATATATATTGCCACTCCCTTCTGGCTTGCATTGTTTCTGTAGAGAAATCAGCTGATAGCCTTATGGGAGTTCCCTTGTAATTTACTCTTTGCTCTTGTCTTGCTGCCTTTAGAATCCTTTTTCTTTAATTTTTGTCATTTTTATTATAATATGTCCTGCTGTACGTTTGTTTGGGTTCATCTTGTTTGGAGCTTTCTGTGCTTCCTGAATCATCATATATGTTTCTTTCTTTAAGTTTGGGAAGTTTTCAGCCACAATTTCTTCAAATACATCTTCAATCCCCTTATCCCTTTCTTCTCCTTCTGGAATCCCTGATATACATAGATGGCACACATTATATTATACCCCAAGTCTCTTAATATTGTTTTCATCTTTTTTTCATTTGTATTTCTGTTTTAACTGGGTAATTTCATTATATCTTTCAGATCACTAATTCTTTCTGCATTATTCATTCTGCTATTTTTTGCCTTTAGTTCAGCTTTCATCTCAGCAAATGAATTTTCTAATTTTTCTTGGTTCCTCCTCATGGTTTCTAGTTCCTTTTTACATTAATCTGAATTTCTGTTGATAGCCTTTTTTTTAATTCCTTGAGTATTTTCATTACATACTTTTTGAACTATGTTACACAAAACCTGAACGAACTTTTTGGCTATCTATCCCAGTGTTATACTGAAGAGGTCTGTTCCATTTTTTATTCCATCAGGGTAGTTTACATTGTCTTTTAACTGGAAGAGGTTCCTCTGATTCTTCATTTTGTGTATATTCCTCTTACTCTTTGAATTAGGAGAAACAATTATCTACTACATAGTCTTGCACAGCTATTTATTCGCAGAACTTTCCCTGGTTAGTTTGTGTGGATTTAACATTTTTTAGCACAGGGACTGTTTTGGTTTGGATGTGTGCCATCTCTTTCCTTAGTGTGTGCTGGTCATTATTCCCTTGAAAGAGGATATACAGTTATGCAGCCTATGTGCCCTCCTGAGGAGGTTGTGGCAGGGGTTGGCACAGTTGTGGGACCCTCAGGAGCAGTGGTTTAGTCTGCACCCACTTCTGCAGTCTGAGGTGGCAGTGGCAACTCATGCCCATCCCTAGGGCTCATTTAGGCAATGCCCTGTGGGGTGAGAGTACAAGTCTGGAGAAAGAAGGTCCTGGTGTGCCTCCACCCCTCTCCTCATGCACCTCCCAGCAATGCTGGCTGGCCTCCCTGGTGGGCCCAGGCTTCTTCCTATACTTCCTTGTTTATGGTACATCACACCCTAGCTCCCTAGGTGGTTTCCCTGCAGCCAACCCCAGCTGTCCCCCCAGGTCTGACCTCTGGAGTCCGAGCCTCAGCAGTCAGCCCCCATCCAGCCCTGTGGAGGAGCATCTTAGGATTTGGAGTCCCAGACAGTAGCCCTGCCCATCTGTGCAGGTCTCCCTCCCCTTTGCCCTCTGTAATCCACTTGCCGTGTTCTCCTCCGAGACTCCAAAGCTCCCCATCTTGTCCTGGCTGGTGTCTCTGCCACTGAAGGGACTTCCCAGGGTGCAAGAACTTTTCCTCTTTCACAGCTCCCTCCCAGGGCCCCAGGGCCCATCCCACTTCCTTTCTTTCATTTTTCTTTGGTCCTACCCAGACTTGCCTGTTGGGAAGTCTCAGGTCTTCTGCCAGCACTCAGCAGATGTTCTGTGAGAATCGTTCCACACATAAATGTATTTGTGATGTACTTATGACAACATGAGCTACATGTCCCACTCCTCTGCCATCTCAATCAGAACTCTCTGAATATTAGTTTGCTTGATATCTCACAAGTCCCTTAAAGCTACTGTCATTTTAAAAAATGTTTTTCTTTTTACTCTTCTGATTAGGTAATTTTCATTACTATCTTCTAGATTGCTTGTGTTCTTCAGTATCACCTAATCTACAGTTAATTCCTTCTATTGTATTTTTTGCTATTGTATTTTTCAGCTCTTACTAGTCCTTTAAATTTTCTGGTTCTTTGTTAAAATTCTTACTGTGTTCATCTGTTTTTTTCCTGGTTCAGTTAGCATTCTTATCACTCAAGTCTTTAATGGGTATTCTGTTCAATTAGATTTGTCCAGTTTTTTGTTGTTCTTTAATTTGAAACATATTCCAAAACTTTGTGTCTGTGAAATTAGGTGAAATAGTTACCTATCCCAGCTTTGAAGACATGTCCTTGTGTCGGAGTGTCCCATGTAGTCTGTGTGTACCCAGTAGTATCAGTGGAAGAGCCGGATCTGAAATAAGCATGGGCTGTGTCTTCCCCCAGGGTATGCTTGGCAGCAACCACCTTCGTTGGAGATAGGGCTGGAGCTGGAGGGGCTAGATCCAGAGCCAGTTGCAAACTTGGCCTTCTCGTATGCGGACTGACCATCATCACCCTATCAGGCGACACGTGGCTAAAACAGGAGCCCTGAGGGAGCCTGGTTTCTCCAGATATTGCAGAAGTCCAGGCATTGGTCTGGTATATGTCCAGGGCCTGGGACTGCACTACTGTATTAGTTTCACTCACCATTTGCCTGGTGTATAACTTGCTTGGTTAGAAGTTGGTTAGAAGTTGATTCAGGGCCAGAGGAGTTGGCTAGCTGAGCTGGTCCTGGCCCCTTCCAGTATACACAGAGACACTTGCTCAGTTATGATGGCCTCAACCCTGGAGCTGCTGCTGCTGCTAAGTCGCTTCAGTCATGTCTGACTCTGTGCAACCCCATAGACAGCAGCCCACCAGGCTCTCCCGTCCCTGGGATTCTCCAGGCAAGAACAATGGAGTGGGTTGCCATTTCCTTCTCCAATGCATGAAAGTGAAAAGTGAAAGTGAAGCTGCTCAGTCATGTCTGACTCTTCGTGACCCCATTGACTGCAGCCTACCAGGCTCCTCCATCCATGGGATTTTCCAGGCAAGAGTACTGGAGTGGGGTGCCATTGCTTTCTCCACCACCCTGGAGGTGCTGCTGCTGCTGCTGCTAAGTTGCTTCAGTCATGTCCAACTCTGTGCGACCCCAGAGACAGCAGCCCACTAGGCTCCCCTGTCCCTGGGACTCTCCAGGCAAGAACACTGGAGTGGGTTGCCATTTCCTTCTCCAATGCATGAAAGTGAAAAGTGGAAGTGAAGTCACTCAGTCGTGTCCGACTCCCAGTGACCCCATGGACTGCTGCCCACCAGGCTCTTCGGTCCATGGGATTTTCCAGGCAAGAGTACTGGAATGGGGTGCCATTGCCTTCTCTGCCACCCTGGAGCCAGCCACGCTCATTTCTGAGAGTGTGGGCAGGGATGCATGAGGTGATAATGGCTGTTTCTGCCCTAATCAGAGGCAGGACAGGGTCCATCTGTCCCCTCTAAACATGTGTTGTTCCACTGGTAGTGACAGCCTCCAACTTAATGTGGAGCAAGAGAGTCGGAAGCAGGAGCCTGGTGCAAGCTGGGGTGAACTCTGGAGTAGTCCTATCAAGCCAACCAGAGTCCCAGAGGTTCCGTCCACTGGCACCATGCTATAATCAGGAGTAAGCAAGACTGTGAATGCATTCTTCAAGAGCAGAGTCTCAGTTTGTTACAACCCTGTGGTAAGATCCACTGCTTTTCAAAACAGCTAAGGAGACTCAGCATCTCAGTGTCTGAGCCCAGGGCTGAGGTGCCTATTTCATGGCTTGACCCCCTTGTTCCCCAAGGAGGACCCCTGAGCCTATGCTATTGCACTCCTCTTCTGTGTCTCCTGCTAAAGGGGTGGTTCTTGACCTGGTCGCTTCCTGATTGTATCTTTCTTTATAGACTTAGCTGTAGAACAAGTGTTTGGCTTGTCCTCCAGTGAACTTGGAGAGAATTGCTGCTCCATACATATTTGTAACTTTGTTTTCGTGAGTGAAGGGTTAATGCAGCCATAATAGGGAAAGTGGAGATGTGCTGCTTGCAAACAAGATGTTCTGCCAAGGAGACGGACACAGCCTTGAGATTAATGGTCCCTTGCATACGAGGGAGCATTCCCTTCTTGTGATAAGGGCTCTGGACAGACTCTGCAGTAGGCTGGAATTTCAGTCCCTTTTGCTGTACGATAACGTTTATGCACATGCGCTATACTGAAAAGGCTTGGTCATACTGTCTGGAACTCTGCCCAGGGGGGCTATATAAAAGTAAACCGCAAGCCTGCTTGCTTGCACAGTTATTATTTTTCCTCTGGCCAGAGTGTCTGTCTTTTGTGTGTGTGTCTTGTTTTGTGTCATTTCACTCATAATCTCCAACACATGAGCATTCTCCCACTCTGCCATGTTAATCTCTTAATTGTAATTAACAAGTGTATCAACTTAATCAATCCCAGAATCAAGGTGAGTAGTGACAGGGAAAAGAAAGTGGAGTGGACTTCTCTGTCTGTACTTCTAACAAAGGACCTCAGACTCAAATCCTGAAAGACCTTGCAGGCACAATCATCCTCACATCATCCACCCTCCTGGCCACACATCTTGAGAGGCTGTCCATATTTGCTTTGTCTCATTCCTTACCTCTCATCTCTCCATCCAAACCACTCTCTGAGTTACTAATAAAGCCCTTGCTACTAAATCAAATTAACTCTTTAGTTCTTGGTCTTTCAGCATCATCAGACACTACCATCCACTTCCTCCTTCCAGATTGCTCACTGCCAACACTGGTCAGGGTAGCAGACTGTGCTGGAGTAACTGATGCTCAGATGTGAGAGCCTGAGCAATTCCTACAAAGGGGGCCAGGAGGCAGAGGCCTACTATTGACACAGGAGGGCACAACTGGGGCTGTTGGTGAAGAGAAAATGACTACCATCTTCCCCTTGGCTACATGGGCTGACCTTCCTGGCCACTGAGGTCAACAGCAGAGACGTTAGCAATGAGGTCTCCTGGACTGAGCTCAACTGGTACAGCCTTTACGATCACTCCCGGAAATAGGCATCCAGAATTTGAGGGACCCACAAATTAGCACCTTGAAGTGGGGTCACAATAACTTAGAACCCTAGATGTCTGGATGGATGAATCCATCAGCTGTCTGGCTGGGGAGGCTGAGCCCAGGGGCGGGGCAGGATTTGTCTTTGTCCAGGCTCCTGTCCACTGCAGTTTCCTGGGAGCTGTCTGTGCTCTGGGTCTGAGTGGATTGCCGTGTCCTTCTCGGTACTCTGTTTATCTTCTTGCTGATGTTTTCCAGGCTACAAGATGGATGACCTCCCGACTCCGTATATTAGCCAGATGGTCACAGCCATGAGTAAACAGTGGGGCCCCAGGAGTGGTGAGGGAACAGTGGGAAGGCAGCCCTGGCCCCGTGCCTGCTCTCTAGGCAGCAGCTGGCTCAGGACCATTAGCAACCTCCATAGCCGGGGTAAGACCCTAAATACCCAGGCAGGGAGGCTGGGCTGGCTGGCCACCATGACAGTATCACCAGGGCTTCTGACCCTTCTTCCAGTGAGGTGGCCTTGCCAGGAGGCAGAACTCCCTCCATTCACCCTGAAGCACCTGGTTGGTTCTACTCCTGGCTCACTGTGACCTTGCCATTGTAAGAGACTGGGCTCCTCGGATGTCATTTGTAACTCAGTCTAGTCCTACCATGTGACCTCCTTTCACTTTGTGTACATGGCCTGGAAATGTAACCAAGAGGACAACCTAGTTCTCCATGCTGGGAACAATCAAACCAAGATCATCCTGAAACCTAAGGGACTGGCTTAATTGACCAAAGTCCTGGAGCCTCAGCTAGGGTAGGGAGATAGACTGCTTTTATATATTACAGTGTGAGTGATGACCCCTGTTCAGATCTCCCCTGATGACCTCAGGCATATAACATGTGCTTTATCTTCTGCCCCAGGTCTCTTTTGAGGGGGAAGGGAGGGGAAGCAGTGTGTGGCACCAGGACAAGGCCCTGTTGGGGAGTGACTCGTATAACTCTCTCTGTGGTCTGTGGATACAGGATCAAGCTAGTCTGGGATTTGGGATTGGGGTGCCTAAGCCCACAATGTGCTTGAAAGGTGCTTAAAGGGATGGGTTGGGACCAAGGCAGGATGGGCGGGGCAATGCTGGATGTCAGCCTGGGAGGTGGAGACCTATGTATGGTTGGCTGGAGATCCAGAGGGGAACCAGCTTCTGTGCCTTACCTAGGCCAGTGGATCCAGAATGGCCCTTACATCCTGCCAGAAATGTCTCCTTGGTCAATCAAAAAGCCACCAAGAACCCCAGGAACCAGGCTGCCTTGGATTAAATCCTTACGTCCAGTGGGTGCCTGTAAAATATTACTTTTTGACCAGGAGTGAACAGGCAATTTGGAAGATCCCCAAACTACTGCACAATTGCACTCATCTCACACACTAGTAAAGTGATGCTCAAAATTCTCCAAGCCAGGCTTCAGCAATACGTGAACTGTGAACTTCCAGATGTTCAAGCTGGTTTTAGAAAAGGCACAGGAACCACAGATCAAATTGCCAACATCTGCTGGATCATCGAAAAATCAAGAGAACTCCAGAAAAACATCTATTTCTGATTTGTTGACTGTATCAAAGCCTTGACTGTGTGGATCACAATAAACTGTGGAAAATTCTGAAAGAGATGGGAATACCAGACCACCTGACCTGCCGTTTGAGAAACTTGTATGCAGGTCAGGAAGCAATAGTTAGAAGTGGACATGGAACAACAGACTGGTTCCAAATAGGAAAAGGAGTACGTCAAGGCTGTATATTGTTACCCTGCTTATTTAACTTATATGCAGAGTCCATCATGAGAAATGCTTGGCTGGAAGAAGCACAAGCTGGAATCAAGATTGCCGGAATATGAGGATATCAATAACTTCAGATATGCTGATGACACTACCTTTATGGCAGAAAGTGAAGAAGAACTAAAGAGCCTCTTGATGAAGGTGAAAGGAGAGAGTGAAAAAGTTGGCTTAAAGCTCAACATTTAGAAAACGAAGATATGGCATCTGGTCCCATCACTTCATGACAAATAGATAGGGGAACAGTGGCTGATTTTATTTTTCTGGGTTCCAAAATCACTGCAGATGGTGATTGCAGCCATGAAATTAAAAGATGCTTACTCCTTGGAAGGAAAGTTATGACCAACCTAGACAGCATATTAAAAAGCAGAGACATTACTTTGCCAGCAAAGGTCTGTCTAGTCAAGGGTATGGTTTTTCCAGTAGTCATGTATGGATGTGAGAGCTGGACTATAAAGAAAGCTGAGTGCTTAAGAACTGATGCTTTTGAACTGTGGTGTTGGGGAAGACTCTTGAGAGTCCCTTGGACTGCAAGGAGATCCAACCAGTCCATCCTAAAGGAGCTCAGTCCATCCTAAAGGTGTTCATTGGAAGGACTGATGTTGAAGCTGAAACTCCAATACTTTGGTCACCTGATGCGAAGAGCTGACTCATTGGAAAAGACCCTGATTCTGGGAAAGATTGAGGGCAGGAGGAGAAGGGGATGACAGAGGATGAGATAGTTGGATGGCATCACAGACTCAATGGACATTGGTTTCGGTGGACTCCAGGAGTTGGTGATGGACAGAGAGGCCTGGTGTGCTGTGGTTCATGGGGTCACAAAGAGTTGGACACGACTTAGTGACTGAACTGGAGATGGAAATGGGAAGCAACTCCAGTACTCTTGCCTAGAACATTCCATGGATGGAAGAGTCTGGTAAGCTACACTCCATGGGATTGCGAAGAGTCGCACATGACTGAGCAACTTCAGTTCTGGGCAGTTCTGGGGTGGGGTCTTCAGACAGAGAAGGTGTGATATGAGGGTGGGGCCTCCCTCTGGACTGTGGCTAGGCTGAGAGCCTGGAGAGATGACAAGGGAGAATCCTCTTGCCTCTGGCATGTTAGGGATCTGTCCTCAAGGCCCCTGATATTTCAGCACAGCCAGCCTAGCTCACTTGTCCTCAAATGTACAAGCATCTGGGGTCACCTGCATGTAGGTGAAAAACCACTCCACAGGGTCTCCAGATGCCTGCATGGGACGGGGAAGGGCTGTTGATGAAACAAAGTCCCCAAACCACATGGCCCTGCTTTCTGGGATGACAATGAGGCCATCTGAGGCAGCCCTGCCCCACCAATGTTTACAGGACTCCACAGTCAGCCCAGGGAAAGTGCTGTGGTGTCTGCCCCTGCCCATCACCATATACATGGGAACATGAGCCCTGGACAAGGAGTGTGAGTAGGTGATGGTCACACAGTGGAACACAACTTCCTGCTTCCAACACAGGGTTCTCAGCTCAAGTCAAAAGTCAGCTTCAAGGTCAAAAGCCATTGGGTGCACATGGGATTATGCCCATCATCCCACTGGGGAATCAGCCAGTGACAAGCTACGAGGAAGCACCCCACGCACACTGTACGACGCTCATATCCATGCCACCTCTCCTTCTCTGACTGGACGGCATCACACTGGCACTCCTCCCTTGACTTTGTCAGCCTGAGGAGGGCCCCAAAGATTGTATCAATTTCCTTCTCAGTTCCTAAGAGGCTGCCTTTATTTATAGGCTGATGTTCACCACAGCCACTCCTTTAGCGGGGAATATTATGCAGGGTTAGGGTGAGACAGATCCTCTGACTCCTGGAGAACAACCAGCTCCAACTCCAGGACCACACTCTTTCCCCTCTGCTCATCCCCTGGAGAGGAAAGGCGAGACCAGAGTGGTTTTCCTGAGAGCCTCCCTGGCTCCTCCACACCCCTTTCCTGATCTCTCTCTACCATCAGGTCACCCTGGGCACAGAGAGGGAGAAAAAAGAGAAGGAGGCAAATTGTGGCTAATTATTCTTTGAAGACAGCCCAAAAAGGGGAGAAGGACATGCTGGGTGTGGTGGAAAACATGAAAGAGGATTACTGGGAGGAGTCAATGGTGGGAGGCTTTTCAGGTTATGTTTCAGGAGGAGGCTTCTCTACAGAGGGAACCGCTGGTTCATTTGCCTCCAAGATAGGCAATACAGTTTGGAGGGTGGCCTCTCTGTTGGCTTCTGAAATGGGTGCTTGGATGGGTTCAAAGGCTGGCTCAGTGGGCACTGGTTGTCCAACGTCATTTGTGGGATGCATGGTTGGTGCAGTGGTTTCATTGACAACCTCTGGTATAACAGCTTTAGAACTTGCAGGTTCCCTTTCCCTCTCTGGAAAAGGTGCAGGGGTACCCATAATTTCTAATACTTCATTTTGGAGGCTTGCACTTGAAGCTTCTGTGGGATAGAAAAGAAAACAACATAGATTCCTCCAAAGTCGATTCTCCAATCTTTGCCAGTAACTTGGTAAAATCCTAGTCATCTTTAAAATGTCAGCTCCTCACTTACCATTTTAGAATCTTTCCCCTTAGTTTTCTCCCTACCCAGCCTTTGGGCAGACTTCGCTACATCTGTACAATAAGGTGCTTAAGTTTAAGAGTCTATTGGGTGAGGTTCTAACTCACCACAGGAGCACTCAGAAGGGTGAAATCAACATTTGTTTAAGGTTCATGTATTTCCCAACCACTGACTCTGAAGCAGTGTAAATAAAAAACTGAATACATCCTCTATTGGAATGGGAGCTTTTTAAGAATAGAGACTTTGCCTTGCTTGCCACCCCATGTATAGTGCTCAGGAGTGTCTATCACACAGTAATTGCTTAGAAAATAGTTTCAGTTAATTTTCTAACTGAATAATAGAAAAAATAGATGATGGAGACTTTTTCTTATAAGGCAGCTAGGAAATAGACTCTCATCAAAGACAAAAACTGGATCATGTATAAAATTAAGAAAATATCTTAAAATTATTTAAGAATTTACAATATAAGGAGGAACCGTGGACACAGAAGAGAGTAAGAATCCGAAGAAGAGAATCCAGTTATTTTTCCCCTGTGTATAATTTCACTCTTGAAGAAACAGTTGCACATACGAGCTTAATTTTAGCTTCACAGGCTGAAGGGGATTTTTAATACACCTGAATTGAATTTGTACTTCAATTCCATGACATCCAATATCTATGATATTAGGTTTTCAAATTTGTGAATGTGTTATGTTGCTCCATTTATCTAGGTCTTCTTTTTCTCACTAAACTTTTGTAGTTTTCAGTGGCCAATCATCTATCTTCTTTGCAAGGGCTTACAGTATTTTCCTAAAATTCCTATTAATGTTTTTATACTGTTGTAGATGATGCTATTTCAATTTTTAAAGTATTCACTGATAATATATCAACATACAGTTGATTTTTCTATATTGACCTTGTATCAACATTAAAAAAACTAATGGCATCTGGTCCCATCACTTCAAGGCAAACACATGGGGAAAAAGTAGATACAGTGACAGATTTTATTTTCTTATTTTTCTTATTTTCTCAAAAATCACTGTGGATAGTGACTGCAGCCATGAAATTAAAAGATGCTTGCTACCTTGGGAAAAAAATCTAGACAGCATATTAAAAAGCAGGACATCGCTTTGTTGACAAAGATCCATATAGTCAAAGCTTGGTTTTTCCAGTAGTCATATATAGATATGAGAGTGGGACCATAAAGGGCTGAGTGCCAAAGATTTGATGCTTTCAAGTTGTGGTGCTGGAGAAGGTTCTATAGAGAGTCCTTTGGGCAGCAAGATCAAACCAAATTCAATCCTGATGAAAATTAATTCTGAATATTCATGGTTTTTCCAGTACTCATGTATGGATGTGAGAGTTGGACTATAAAGAAAGCTGTGTGCTGAAGAATTGATGCTTTTGAACTGTGATATTGGAGAAGACTATTGAGAGTCCCTTGGACTCCAAGGAGATCAAACTCGTCAATGCTAAAAGAAATCAGTCCTGAATACTCATTGGAAGGACTGATGCTGAAACTGAAGCTCCAATAATTTGGATACCTGATGCAGAGAACTGATGCACTGGAAAAGACCCTGATGCTGGGAAAGATTCAAGGCAGGAGGAGAAGGAGATGACAGAGGATGAGATGGTTGGCTGGCATCACTGACTCGATGGACATGAGTTTGAACAAGCTCCAGGAGTTGGTGATGGACAGGGAAGCCTGGCGTGCTGCAGTCTATGGGGTTGCAAAGAGTCAGATATGACTGAGTGACTGAACTGAATTGAACTGAGCTGATTCATTGGGAGGACTGATGCTGAAGCTGAAGCTCCAAAATTGTGGCTACCTGATGCAAAGAGCCAACACACTGGAAAAGACTCTGATGCTGGGAAAGACTGAGGGCAAGAGGAAAAGGGGATGACAGAGGATGAGATGGCTGAATGGCATCACTGACTGAATGGACATGAGTTTGAGCAAACTTTGGGAGATAGTGAAGGACAGGGAAGCCTGGCATGCTGCAATCCACAGGGCTGCAAAGAGTCAGACATGGCTTAGAGCCTGAACAACAACATTCCTGAGCTATTGCTTAAGTCACCAGTTGTAGTAGGTTTGTTTTTTGAGTCCTTTGAATTTTTTATAGTATATAATCATATCTGCAAATTAGGAGTTTTATTTCTCAATTTATGCCTGTTATTTATCTTTATATATATATATTTAGTATATAATTTATATATACTAAACTGGTTATCTTACTAAATGGACATGAGTTTGAGCAAGCTCCAGGAGTTGGTGATGGACAGGGAAGCCTGGCATGCTGTAGTCAATGGGGTCACAAATAGTCAGACACGACTGAGTGACTGAACTAACTGAAACTAGCTAGGATCTTCAGTACAATGCCAAGTAAAAGTAGTGAGAGCAGACAGCCTCGCCTTATTACTGATCGTAGACAGAAAATCCTGTTTCACCATTAACAATCATACTGGCTGAGGTTTTATTCTTAAGTATCTTTCATCAGATTGAGGAAGTTTCATTCAATAACTAGGCTACTCCGATCTTGATCATAAATAGATGTGGATTTTTGTCAAATATACTTTATTTCTAGTCTATTTTGAATAGATGATAGATTGGTTAACCTGCAAATAATATATTCAACTTGTACCACTGCAATAAATCTCACTTGCTCCAGATGTTTTATCCTTTTTTTATACTGATGGATTCAATCTGCTAATATATTGTTTTATGGCTAAGTTGGTGAATGATATTGATACATTCAGATGTTGCACTGTCTTTGTCAGATATTGTTTATATGAGATTATTGCTGACCACAAAAAATCAGCTAAGAAATTCACTTGTGTTTTTTGGTGAGTACAAAATTGGTATTATTTCTTAAATATTCACTTAACCAGTGAAGCTTATCGGGCCTGAACTTTCCTTTGTTGTGAGGTTTTTGACACATGAATTTGATTCTGAAAGATTCTGATAGGTTATTAAAATTTCTATTTCTTTTTTCAGTTCTGGAAAATTGAATCATTTGAAGGAATTTTTTTACCTCATTTAAATTTATTGGCTTAAAAATGTTCCATGATTTTCCTTTTTGTGTCTAGGATATGGCGAGATAATTTCTCATTAATCATTCATTATTCTGGCAATGAGTCTGTCTCTTCCTCTTTCCCCTTACTAAGCATTTATCAATTTTATTAATCTTTTCTAAGAACTTTTCACTTTTTAATTTTTCTCTATAGTTTGTATCATTTCTATTTTATTGTTTATGCTATCTTTATCATTTCATTTCTTTTACTTGGCAAAAAAGTAACTCCATTTTCTAGACTGCGACAGTAGACTCTTAATTACTATTAAGCCAGGCTTCCTTCCAAAAGTTAAAGTTACTAATTTCCCTCTAAATTATGGCTTAAGTTGTACCATACAAGTTTTGCTGTTGTATATGCATTACACTTTAAAATAGCTTCCAATTTCCCTTATGATTAATCTCTTGATCAATAAAAAGTTTAGAAATATATCAGTTTCTAATAATTATGAAATTATCTAGATACTTTTATGATTGTTTCTAATTTAACTACTTTAGTAATCAAATACGGTATGATTTCAGTCTTTTGAAATATACTGATTGATGACACATTTTATATCTTCTTATTTTAGGCATCCTTTACTAATTATTGCAATTTTAGTAATTTTTACTCCTTTTGTTTTTTAATCTTTATATTTGCTATATGTCATTCCTCCACTACCTTTATTATACATGAACACATTCCAGTGATATTTTTACTTTTGTATGCTTCCAACTATGTCATTCCTCCACTACCTTTATTATACATGAACACATTCCAGTGATATTTTTACTTTTGTATGCTTCCAACTTAAAGAACTCCCTTTAATATTTCTTGTAGAATTGGTCTAGTAGTGATGAACTCTTCTAGCTTTTGTTTATCTGGGAAACTCTTGATATCTCCTTCAATTCTGAATGGTAACCTTGCTGGGTAGAGTGTCCTTGTTTGGAAGTTTTTTCCTTTCAACACTTTTAATATATCACACCTTTCCTATCTGGCTTGTAAAGTTTCTACTAAAAAATCTGCTGATGACCTTATGCTGTTTGCCTTGATTACAAGTTGGTTTTTGTGTTCTCCTTTTAGGATTCTGTCTTTATCCTTAAATTTACCATTTTAACTTTAATTTTAACTTTAAGTGTCTTGGTATGTGTCTTTTTGAGATCATCTTATTTGGAACTCTGTGGGCTTTCTAGATCTGGATGTCTTTTTTTTCCCCCTAGATTAGGGACATTTTCAGCCAGTTTCTTCAGTCAATTTTGGGGGCATTTTCTCTTTCTCTTTTCCTTCTGAGAGCACTATAATGTAAATGTTATTACACTGGATGCTGTCACAACAGTCCCATAATGTATCTTTCCTTTTTAAAGTTCCTTTTTTCATTCTGCTGCTCTGTCTGGGTGAGTTCCATTGTTTTGTCTTCCAGCTCCCCGATTCATTCTACTACCTCATCTGTTCTGCTGCTGAGCCCTTCTAATGTATTTTTTGGTTCAGTTATTACTTCTGTTTGGTACTTTCTTGTACTTTATGTTGAAGTTTGCGCTATGTCCATCCATTTTTCTCCAAAGCTCAATAAGCATATGTTTATGACCATTATTTTTAACTCTATCAGGTAGATTGCTCATCTCTGTTTCATTTAGTTCTTTTTCTGGGGTTTTGCCTTGTTCTTTTGATTGGAACATATTCCTCTGTCTTCTTATTTTACATAATTCAGTGTGCTTGCATCTGTGTGTTGGGCAAATCAGCTCTATCTTCCAGATCTGCTTTATGGCTTGCCATGGTCTATTTTGCAACTACGCCATTTACATTTCAAAATATTGTACATTCTGCAGTTGCTGAATATAATATTTTATGTCAACTAGGTCAGGTTGGCTGGAAGTGTTCAGACTTCTATATCCTTTCTGATATTGCTTTTTGATGAATTTAGTTGTTCTTTCAGGTGCTAAGAGAGGAATGTCAAAATCTTTAACTATGATTTTCTATTTTTTTCCCATTTTTGTTTAATGTGTTTTGAAGCTCTGTTACTAACTATATAGTTTTGGGCCTTCTTGATATACTGACCTTTCTTTCTTAAGAAATCTTTGTTTCAAGTAAGGCTTCATGTTTTAAAGTTTATCTTTCAGATATTATTTTCATGCTTGCTGTTTGTATGGCATATTATTTTCCATCCTATCTTTTTTCATTTTTCTCCCTTCTGACTTTATTTTAATTTTCTGTCCTTTCACTATTAATATGTGTTTTTATATTTCAAGCATTTCTTTTGTGAACTACATATGGTTGGGTCTATCCAATATTACAATCTCTACTACTACTTTGAGTATTTGGTATATTTATGTTAACTGAACTTAATGGTTGAATTTATGACTACCATATTTCAATTTGTTTTCTATTTATTTTGTGTATTATTGTTTCCCTTTGTTCTCTTTCTCCTGAATCCATCTGCTACAAGAGATATTCTTATACTGGGTGTGAAGAAGTAAGATGCTACAATGAGAGAAAGCCTTATGACTAAGACCTGAATGGAATATCTAGATCTCAGAGAAAAGCTCAGTCAAGAGTGATTAAGAAAACACGACTGACTTCAGTTCTTGCAACTGTAAGGAACTAAATTCTGCCAACAATCAATGAGCTTGGAAGAGGCCTCTTAAGTCTCAGATGAGACTGGAACCCACGCCAAGATCTTCATGAAAGCCTGGTGAAATATGCAGCAGACCTAGAAAACCCATGCCTGGACCCCTGGCCCACAGACTGGGAGATGATAAATTTGTGTTGCTTTACACTGATAGATTTGAGGTAATATGTTACACAGCAATCAAAAACAACCCAAACTTTAATAGAATATATCCAAAATGAAGCATAGAAATTAATAGGCTAAAAATAAACAGTCTTGTTAACTTATGAGATAATATGAAACCATCTAATATCTATGTAATTGGAAACCCAAGAAGAAGGTAATAGCAGAAAGATATTTGAAAAATACAGGCTGAAAATGTATACTCTTACTGATCTAAGAAGTTCAGCAAACCCTAAGCAGGTAGACACACTAATATACATTAAGGTAAATCATAATCAAATTACTGAAAAAAGTAATAAAAGAAACAACCTTAAAAAGGACATATTACAAGAAGGGAACAATGATTAAAATAAAGGAAGATTTCTTTTTTGGATGACTTTTCATAAGAAACTGTATGAGACAAGATAAAATATTATAAGTAGAGGAACAATGATTAAAATAATGGAAGATTTCTTTTTTGAATGACTTTTCATAAGAAACTATACAAGACAAAAGGTAAAGGATCAACTTCTTTGAAGGGCTGAAAAATATATCCTAAAGGTGTGTGTGTGTGTGTGTGGGTGTGTGTGTGGGGGGGGGTGTGTCCTAAAGGTAGCAGCAGCAGGTGCAGCAGTACATGTCAATCTAAAAGGTAGTCATGGTGCAAGATGCGACATTAGGCTTAGTATGGAAGGCCGCTCTTCCCACTCTCCATGGCTCCAGGCTGTCATTGGAAGGACTGATGCTGAAGCTGAAACTTCAATATGTTGGCCACCTGATGTGAAGAACTGACTCACTGGAAAAGATCTGGATGCTGGGAAAGATTGAGGGCAGGAGGAGAAGGGGATGACAGAGGATGAGATGGTTGGATGGCATCACCGACTCAATGGACCTGAGTTTGAGCAAGCTTTGGGAGTTGGTGATGGACAGGGAAGCCTGGCGTGCTGCAGTCCATGGGGTCACAAAGTGTCAGACACAATTGAGCAATTGAACTGAACTGATGGCTCTAGGTTGTGGTTTTGGCTTCTTTCCAGTCATCCTTATTCATTCCCTGATACTAAACTTCATCCCTTGCCTTCTAGTTGTCTCTTTTAGGTACTCAAATGGTCTTTCTATACATTTATTTAGATCAGGCAAAATTGGTTTCTGTAAATAAGCAACTAAAATTAAAAACTTGAAAGATTCTTAGTTTATTATCTACTCACCTTATTTTCTTATTCTCATTTAAATATGGTGGGAAGTTGTTGTCAAGTTAATTTATTTTCTAAGGCATGATACCCACCATTTTTCATTCAAATTTAAATGGTTCTTTTGAACTTTCCTTCAGAACTTATCCCAGTCATGCTTTCCACACCAATTCCATATTGTTTTTATTTCTTAATTAGATTACTATTATGGGCTGAACTGTGTGCCACACAAACTCATATGTTGAAGCCCTAACCACAGAACTTCAATATAGGACTAATTTAGGAGATAAAGCCTTTAAAGGCATGATTAAAATGAGGCCATTATGGTGAGTCCTGATCCAGTCTGATCAGAGAGAAAACCTGGAGACACAGAGGACATTGGGGGTTGGTGTGTGCACAGAGGAAGGGCTGTGTGATGACACAGCAACAAAGAGTCTATCAGCAAGTCAATTAGAGAGGCTTCAGAAGAAATCAAACCTGCTGACACATTGATCCTGCACCTCCAGCCTCCAGAAATGTGAGAAAAATCAACTTCTGTTGTTTAAGGCATCCAGTCTATAGTATTTTGTTTTGGAAACCCTAGTTTACTGATATAACTTCTGAATATCATAAGGCAGCTGGAACACAGCCTTCAGTCTCCTTAACAGCCCGCAGAGTAACCTTAAAATCCATAAAACTCAGAGTCACTGGAGATTAGTCTATATCTCAATAAATTTGGGTGACTTGATTTAAACCTTCAGTTTTACAATACAAAAGACCATCACTCTTCAAATTTCTCATTTTTTCATAGTCCCTGATGCTGGGAAAGATTGAGGGCAGGAGGAGAAGGGGACGACAGAGGATGAGATAGCTGGATGGCATCACCAACTAGATGGACATGGATTTGGGTGGACTCTGGGAGTTGGTGATGGATAGGGAGGCCTGGCACGCTGCAGTTCATGAGGTCGCAGAGTCAGACATGACTGAGCAACTGAACTGAACTGAACTGTGGATACATTCCTGAAAGTCTAAGTAATGTATGTGTTGAAGACTGATGGCTGATACAAAGTATCTCATCATCTTCACAACTGTTCACAAGAAATTAATTCATCAGTTTTGACTGTATCAACTTTACTTAAAGACTCCAAGAGCAATGGGAGGAAGCTGCATCATGTGCTGCACCGTCTTCTGCCTCCTAACTGGCTTTCCCTTTAACATTGCGCTGGCTTCCCAAGCCAGTAACTCACTGTGTGATTATCCCCACAACCTTCTGAATAATAAACTCTAGCTTCCCTTCCCTTACTGGACCTATCCCACTTAGTCCTGAGTTATTCTGCTGATTAATAAGTTATTTTGCTCTTCTATCCCTTTACACAAGTGTCTAAGCATAGGCTCCCTTGTCTGAAACTCACTTGCCATTTCCTGATGTTTGTATGCAGAGTCTAGACTCTAGTCCAGCATTCCAGGATCTTGGCAATTTCCTCCTTCCACCTTCCAACATACATCACAACTGAAGCCACATAAAGCACATTCAGCCCTGAGGAGCATGTCAGCTTCTCTGTCCTAGAACTAGATGGCTGAACCAAAGATGTCAACTGCTGCTATACCTTTTCCTACTTCCTCACTGCTCTCTGTGGACCAGAGCTTCTGTTCTTGAGACACTCTCCATATACAAAGCTTTCAGGTACTTCAGTCTCACACTGCCTGGCACAAAGTCGGTATTCTATAGCTGTGTGATATGACAAAGCAAGCAAATATACAATCATGTTCAAAGTCTTCCAAGGAGTCTCACTGCTTAGAGGATAAAGTCCACAATGTATTCTGATGTCAAGAGCCTCACAGAGTCTGTGCATAGCCTGTTTTTGCCCAGCTTCTCAGTGGTTCCCACCCTGTAACTTTAGACTCCTTCAATTCTTGTCAGAAATATTAAAGGCAAGCCCTGCCTCATGGAGGCAATGGGGAGGGATGAAGAGATGAGAGGGGGCTAGGCCTCTGACTTTACCTGTGTAACTGGTGATACCTTGGAGAATTTTTTCACTCTGGCTCTCTCTCCACCTAGAAGGAAGCAGAGAGTCCATGAGCCTCACAGACCTCTTCCAAAGCAACAATAACGCAGGCAGTGGCCAGAAAAGAATATTACCAGTCAAATGGTACCTTGGGCAGAGGGTATGAAATTTCCTCCTTTAAAGGACAACTGAAATGAGGAAACAATGGGCATGATGAGATCTAAAGACCATGGTTTCTTCTAGCTAAAATTCTTTGACCAGATGTTCCCTCTCCCATCTGAACCTTATGATCTTGATGCATTTTTCCCCTCAAGAATTCTCAAATGTCATTTGATTGGGCAGATAAAAAGACTATGATCTGAAAAGGGGCAATGATTTTCCCAGGGTCACCCAGCAACTCCAGGAAAAAACAGGACTAAAACCCTGGCTTCCTGGAGTGTGAGCTTGCTCTTTACACAGCACCCTGCTGTGTCCCATTCTGTGGAAGATGGGACACTTGTTCTGAACAACCTTCAGCTCTTGTCCTCTCCCTACTGATCCACAAGGGATATGTAGTTTAAAAAAAAAAAAAAAAAAACTTTGATTAAGCTTTAGTGAGAGTCCTTATCCTTAGAATATGGTCTCACATCGAGGAGGTAGAAGGGGTGTGTGGAGCTGCACGAAGTTTGGAAGATAAAACCTTTAAAATCTTGTCTCCCTGAGGATTTGTCATGTAGGATTGTGGGAAGAGTGTAAGTTTTTTCACAAATTTCACAAAGTACAAAATCATTTATATCTTATTTTGGGAAAAAATTATACAAAATTACAAATGCATACTTACCAATGAAAATGAAATATGGAAACAATGAAAACTGCAGAAAGAATATCCATGAAAATCCACAAGAACAGGTAGAAATTTGGTGTCTGCAAAACAAAACACAGTTTTAGGCATTTACAGTTGGAGAAGATTGTCGATTGTGTGGATCAAGTCCCTTGCTTGAGCAGGAATGGAGAGGGGGCAGAGCAGGAGGAGGAACCTTGATTGCTGGGATTGAAGTCAAACACAGGGAATACCTGCTGCTAACCTAACATGTAATCCCCACTTTACATGTGCCGAGGGCTCTGCAAGGGCTAAAACATGTCACACACCTCATTTCCCTGGACCCTCGACAGAGGTCTGAGGGAGTCGCAGAGATGTCACAGAGCAAGTCTTCTCTGGACCCAGGACTACAGCCCAAGTTCCTGGCTTCCAGTGTGCTATCGGCACAGCTTCCCAAACCTGGCCGTGCATCCAAATCTACCTGAGCTGCAGCCTCTCGTAAAACAGCTTCCTGGGCCTCATTAGCAACTCAGGAATCAGAATTTCTGCATCTTTAACAAGCTTCCTAGAAACAAGCAACCAGTCTGTGAACCAGCATTTAGGAATCATTCTTCTTAATCATGCTTCAAATAAAAATGTTGAAATTATCGTTCTTAACTAACATGTCCACTTCTCTAGGCTTCTTGCCTACATCACCCATTTCACAGCTCCATTATCTAATACTGAATAAATTTTTTAATTCCCTGGCTTGACCCTCCCTTTCTATCTTCATTTTTCCACCTCCAGTACTACTTGATGGTACTAGGTCTGGCATTTTTATCTTTCGTATGTCATTTCCATCCTAATTCAAGGTCTTTGCTTGGTCTGATTACTAATTATAACAAGAACAACAACAACAATATGAATGATCAAGTTAATGATGAGAACAACAATTAATATTAATGAGCATTTACAGGAGCTAAGGTAGTATTCTATGCATGTGAGGTATATTTTCACAGCTAATTCTCACAACAGATCTACTAGGCAGGCATAATAAAATCTCTTAACCAACTTCTACTAAGCCAAGGCTCCTAATCCCCAGTGGGCAACTGACTGACTGATGCCTTGGCCTGCTGCAGGCCGCCCACCAGATCAGCTGTACAGTCACTAAGAATCAGTTGTTCTTACAATCCATATGACTTAGAACACCTGTACTTGTTATAAATGTACAGTGTAATTATTGTTGTTGTTTTAGTCGCTACGTCATGTCTGACTCTTTTGCAACCCCATGCGCTGCAGCCCCCCAGGCTCCTCCGTCCTTGGGATTTCCCAGGCAACAATACTGGAGTTGCCTTTTCCAGTACTGGAACTGGAGTTGCCATTTCCTTCTCCAAGAAATCTTCCCAATCCAGGGATCCAACTTGTGTCTTCTGCATTGGCAGGCAGATTCTTTACCACTGAACCACCTGGGAAGGAATTTAATTAATGTTATATGAAATCTGCATGATCAGAGTTTTAAAAGTACATTTTCAAAAAAAAAAAAAGTCAATGCTTTGAAAAACTCAATGATGACAAAAGAAGTTTTTAAAAAATAAACTGCAACTGAGGGGTGGGAGGATTATAAAAATCTGCAGATTCCTCATTCTCCAAATGAACTGAAGTTCTTGTACATCAAGGAAACTAAACTTAGAAGTCACAGTTGGTGCACTGGGAAGCACATACAAGTGACAGAATACAAAATTCAGTCAGCTGAATCCTCTCAAAAGAAAGACTTTGAGGCTATGTCAAAAGGTGAATGATCTAGAGTCATTTTTTTTAACATGATGGTGTACAGTTTTCCAAGCCTCATATATTGAAGAAATTGTCTTATCTCCATTGTATAGTCTTACCTCCTTTGTCATCAGTTAATTGGCCACAGGTGCATGGATTTATTTCTGGGCTTTCTATCCTGTCCCATTTATCTATAACTCTATCCTTGTGCCACTATCATACTGTTTTGATGACGGTAGCTTTTTAATATAGACCAAAGTCAGGGATCCTGATCCTTCCAGATCCATTCTTCTTTCTCAATTTTGCTTGGCTATTCAAGATACTTTGTGTATCCATAAAAATTTTAAGATTTTCTGTTCTAGTTCTGTGAAAAATGTCATTGATAATTTGATAGGAATTGCACTGAATCTGTAAACTGCCTTAGGTAGTATAGCTGTTCCAGCGATACAGATTCTTTCAATCCATGAATGTGGCATATCTTTCTATCCATTTGTGTCTTCTTTGATTTTCTCATCTACATTGTACAGTTTTTGGAGTACAGGTTTTTTGTCTCCTTAGGTAGATTTATTCCTAGGTATTCTATTATTTTGATGTAATGGTAAATGGAATTGTTCCTTGAATTTCTCTTTTGGACCTTTTGCTGTTAGTGTATAGGAATGCAAGAGACTTCTGTATATTAATTTTGTAACCTGCAACTTTACCAGATTCATTGATGAGCTCTAGCGGTTTTCTGGGAGCATCTTTAGGATTTTCTATGTATAATATCATGTCATTTACAAACAGTAACAGTTTAAGTTCTTCAAGTCTGGATTCCCTTTTTCTTTTTCTTTTATGATTGCCATCGGTGCAGTTCAGTTCAGTTCAGTCGCTCAGTTGTGTCCGACTCTTTGTGACCCCGTGAATCGCAGCACGCCAAGCCTCCCTGTCCATCACCAACTCCCGGAGTTCACTCAGACTCACGTTCATCGAGTCAGTGATGCCATCCAGCCATCTCATAGGTAGGATTTCCAAAAACTAGGCTGAATAAAAGTGGTGAGAATGGACACCCTCGTCTTGTTCCTAACCTTAAAGGAAATGTTTTCAGTTTTTCACTGTTGATTTATGATGTTATTTGTAGGTTTGTCAAATACTGCCTTTATTTTGTTGAAGTATGTTCTTTCTATGTCCATTTTCTGGAAAGTTTTTATCATAAATAGGTGCTGAATATTGTCAAAAGATTTTCTGCATCTATTGAGATTATCATATGGTTTTTATTTTTCAATTTGTTGATGTGGTATATTACACTGATTGATTTGTAGGTATTGATAAATTCCTGAATCCCTGGGATAAACGCCACTGGATAATGGTGTATGATCTTTTAATGTGTTGTTGGATTCAGTTTGCTAGTATTGTGTTGAGGATTTTTGTGTCTATGTTCATCAGTGATACTGGCCTGTAATTTTCTTTTTTTTTTGTGATATCTTTTGTTTTAGTATCGGGGTGATGGTGGCCTCATAGAATGAGTTGGGGAGTTTTCATTCCTCTGCCAATTTTTTTTTTGGAATAGTTTCAGAACATGTGGTAAATCTTCTCTAAATGTTTAGTAGAATTTGCCTGTTAGGAGAACTTAATCACAGTTTCAGTTTCAGTGCTTGTGATTGGTTCGGTTCAGTTGCTCAGTCGTGTCTGACTCTTTGCGACCCCACGAATTGCAGCATGCCAGGCCTCCCTGTCCATCACCAACTCCCGGAGTTCACTCAGACCCACGTCCATCAAGTCGGTGATGCTATCCAGCCATCTCATCCTCTGTCGGCCCCTTTTCCTCCTGCCCCCAACCCCTCCCAGCATCAGAGTCTTTCCCAATAAGTCAACTCTTCGCATGGGGTGGCCAAAGTACTGCAGTTTCAGCTTTAGTATCATTCCTTCCAAAGAACACCCAGGGCTGATCTCCTTGCAGAGAGTCCAAGGGACTCTCAAGAGTCTTCTCCAATACCACAGTTCAAAAGCATCAATGCTTTGGCACTCAGCTTTCTTCACAGTCCATTTTCACATCCATACATGACCACTGGAAAAACCACCCTCAGAAGAAATGGAGTAGCCAACATAGTCAACAAAAGAGTCCGAAATGCAGTACTTGGATGCAATCTCAAAAATGACAGAGTGATCTCTGTTCATTTCCAAGGAAAACCATTCAATATCATGGTAATCCAAGTCTATGCCCCCACCAGTAACACTGAAGAAGCTGAAGTTGAAAGCTTCTATGAAGAACTACTAGACCTTTTAGAACTAACACCCAAAAAAGATGTCCTTTTAATTATAGGGGACTGGAATGCAAAAGTAGGAAGTCAAGAAACACCTGGAGTAACAGGCAAATTTGGCCATGGAATATGGAATGAAGCAGGGCAAAGACTAACGGAGTTTTGCCAAGAAAATTCACTGGTCATAGCAAACACCCTCTTCCAACGACACAAGACAAGACTCTACACATGGACATCACCAGATGGTCAACACCAAAATCAGATTGATTATATTTTTTGCAGCCAAAGATGGAGAAGCTCTATACAGTCAACAAAAACAAGACCAGGAGCTGACTGTGGCTCAGATCATGAACCCCTTATTACCGAATTCAGACTTAAATTGAAGAAAGGAGGGAAAACTGCTAGACCATTCAGGTATGAACTAAATCAAATCCCTTATGATTATACAGTGGAAGTGAGAAATAGATTTAAGGGCCTAGATCTGATAGATAGAGTGCCTGATGAACTATGGATGGAGGTTCATGACATTGTACAGGAGAAAGGGATCAAGACCATCCCCATGGAAAAGAAATGCAAAAAAGCAAAATGGCTGACAGGGAAGGCCTTTAAAATACCTGTGAAAAGAAGGGAAGCGAAAAGCAAAGGAGAAAAGGAAAGATATAAGCATCTGAATGCAGAGTTCCAAAGAATAGCAAGAAGAGATAAGAAAGCCTTCTTTAGCGATCAATGCAAAGAAATAGAGGAAAAGAACAGAATGGGAAAGACTAGAGATCTCTTCAAGAAAATTAGAGATACCAAGGGAACATTTCATGCAAAGATGGGCTCGATAAAGGACAGAAATGGTATGGACTTAACAGAAGCAGAAGATATTAAGAAGAGGTGGCAAGAATACACAGAGGAACTATACAAAAAAGATCTTCATGACCTGGATAATCATGATGGTCTGATCACTCATCTAGAGCCAGACATCCTGGAATGTGAAATCAAGTGGGCCTTAGAAAGCATCACTACGAACAAAGCTAGTGGAGGTGATAGCATTCCAGTTGAGCTATTTCAAATCCTGAAAGATGATGCTGTGAAAGTGTTGCACTCAATATGCCAGCAAATTTGGCAAACTCAGCAGTGGCCACAGGACTGGAAAAGGTCAGTTTTTATTCCAATCCCAAAAAACGGCAATGCCAAAGAATGCTCAAACTACCACACAATTGCACTCATCTCACGTGCTAGTAAAGTAATGCTCAAAATTCTCCAAGCCAGGCTTCAGAAATACATGAACCATAAACTCCCAGATGTTCAAGCTGGTTTTGAGAAGGCGGAGAAACCAGAGATCAAATTGCCAACATCCGCTGGATCATGGAAAAAGCAAGAGAGTTCCAGAAAAACATCTATTTCTGCTTTATTGACTATGTCAAAGCCTTTGACTGTGTGGATCACAATAAACTGTGGAAAATTCTGACCTGACCTGCCTCTTGAGAAATCTGTATGCAGGTCAGGAAGCAACAGTTAGAACTGGACATGGAACAACAGACTTATTCCAAAAGGAAAAGGAGTATGTCAAGGCTATATATTGTCACCCTGCTTATTTAACTTCTATGCAGAGTACATCATGAGAAACGCTGAACTGGAAGAAACACAAGCTGGAGTCAAGATTGCTGGGAGAAATATCAATAATCTCAGATATGCAGATGACACCACCCTTATGGCAGAAAGTGAAGAGGAACTAGAAAGCCTCTTGATGAAATTTAAAGAGGAGAGTGAAAAAGTTGGCTTAAAGCTCAACATTCAGAAAACAAAGATCATGGCCTCTCGTCCCATCACTTCACGGGAAATAGATGGGGAAACAGTGGAAACAGTGTCAGACGTTATTTTGGGGGGCTCCAAAATCACTGCAGATGGTGATTGCAGCCATGAAATTAAAAGATGCTTACTCCTTGGAAGAAAAGTTATGAGCAACCTAGATAGTATATTCAAAAGCAGAGACATTACTTTGCCGACTAAGGTCCATCTAGTCAAGGCTATGCTTTTCCCAGCAGTCATGTATGGATGTGAGAGTTGGACCGTGAAGAAGGCTAAGCGCCGAAGAATAGATGCTTTTGAAATGTGGTGTTGGAGAAGACTCTTGAGAGTCCCTTGGACTGTGAGGCGATCCAACCAGTCCATTCTGAAGGAGATCCGCCCTGAGATTTCTTTGGAAGGAATGATGCTATGCTGAAACTCCAGTACTTTGGCTACCTCATGCGAAGAGCTGACTCATTGGAAAAGACTCTGATGCTGGGAGGGATTGGGGGCAGGAGGAGAAGGGGACGATAGAGGATGAGATGGCTGGATGGCATCACGGACTCGATGGATGTGAGTCTGAGTGAACTCCAGGAGTTGGTGATGGACAGGGAGACCTGGCGTGCTGCGATTCATGGGGTCACAAAGAGTTGGACACGACTGAGAGACTGAACTGAACTGAACTGACTAGACAGATCTTTGTTGGCAAAGTAATGTCTCTGCTTTTGAATATGCTATCTAGGTTGGTCATAACTTTCCTTCCAAGGAGTAAGCGTCTTTTAATTTCATGGCTGCAATCACCATCTGCATTGATTTTGGAGCCCCCAAAAATAAAGTTGGACACTGTTTCCACTGTTTCCCCATCTATTTCCCATAAAGTGATGGGACCAGAGGCCATGATCTTCATTTTCTGAATGTTGAGCTTTAAGCCAACTTTTTCACTCTCCTCTTTTAATTTCATCAAGAGGCTTTTTAGTTCCTCTTCACTTTCTGCCATAAGGGTGGTGTCATCTGCATATCTGAGATTATTGATATTTCTCCCAGCAATCTTGATTCCAGCTTGTGCTTTTTCCAGCCCACTGTTTCTCATATTGTACTCTGCATAGAAGTTAAATAAGCAGGGTGACAATATATAGCCTTGACATACTCCTTTTTCTATTTGGAACCAGTCTGTTGTTCCATATCCAGTTCTAACTGTTGCTTCCTGACCTGCATACAGATTTCTCGAGGCAGGTCAGGTCGGAATTTTCCACAGTTTATTGTGATCCACACAGTCAAGGGCTTTGGCATAGTCAATAAAGCAGAAATAGATGTTTTTCTGGAACTCTCTTGCTTTTCCCATGTTCCAGTGGATGTTGGCAATTTGATCTCTGGTTCCTCTGCCTTTTCTAAAACCAGCTTGAACATCTGGATGTTCACGGTTCACATATTGCTGAAGCCTGACTTGGAGAATTTTGAGCATTACTTTACTAGCACGTGAGATGAGTGCAATTGTGTGGTAGTTTGAGCATTCTTTGGCATTGCCTTTCTTTGTGATTGGTATGTTGATATTTTCTATTTCTTCTTGGTTCAGTCTTGAGAGATCATATCTTGCTAAGAATCTGTCCATTTCTTTCAGGTTGTCCTATTTATTGGCATGCAGTTGCCTGTGTTAGTCTCTTATGATCCTTTGTATTTCTTTGGTGTTAGTTGTAACTTCTACTTTTTGATTTCTAATTTTATTGATTGTGCCCCGTCCCCTTTTGCTTGATGAATCTGGGTAAAGGTTTATCAATTTTTATCTTTTAAAAAGAAAAACAGCTTTTATTTTTCATTGATTGCTCCTATCGTTTTCTTCGTGTCTTTATCATTTATTTCTGCTCTGGTCTTAATGATTTCTTTCCTTCTGCCAACTCTGGGTTTTCTTTATTCCTCTTTCTCTACTTGCTTTAGATGTAATGTTAATTTATTTGTCAGTTTTCTTGTTTCCTGAGGTAAGTTTGTTTTGCTATGAACTTGCCTCTTAGAACTGCCTTTGCCATGTCACATAGGTTTTGGATCATTGTATTTTCATTTTCATTTGTCTCTAGGTATCTTTTTACTTCTTTCACTTCTTCAGTGATCTATTGGTTGTTTAGTAACATATTGTTTAGCCTCCACGTGTTTTTGGTTTTTTACATTTTTTCCCTTGTAGTTGATTTCTAGTATCATAGTATTGTGATCAGAAAAGATGCTTGATATAACTTCAATATTCTTAAATTTACCAAGACTCACTTTGTGGCCCAGCATATGGTCAATCCTGGAGAATGTTCCATGTGCACTTAAGGACAATGTGTATTGTGTTACATTGGGATGGAATGATCTATAGATATTAGTTAATATCTGGTCTAATGTATAATTTAAGGCTTGTGTTTCCTTATCAATTTTTCTGTCAGGAAGCTCAGCCCATTGGTGTAAGTGAAATGTTAAAGTCCCCCACTATTATTGTGTTCCTGTCAGTTTCTCACTTTATGGTTGTTATCGTTTGCCTTATGTATTAAGGTGCTTATATTTGGGTGCATATATATTTAAAATTGTTATACCTTCTTCTTGGGCTGTTCCTTTGATTGTTATGTAGTGTCCTTCTTTGTCCCTTGTAACAGTCTATTTTATAAAGTCTATTTTGTTTGATATGAGTATTGCTACTCCAATTTTCTTTTGATTTTCATTTACATGGAATATCTTTTTCATCCCTTCACTTTCAGTTTATATATATCCCTAGGTCTGAAGTGGGTTTCATATAAACATCATACATATCCATTCAGCCAGTGTGTGTCTTTTGATAGGAGTATTTAATCCATTTACATTTAAGGTGATTATGGATATGTATTTTCCTATTACAATTTTCTTAATAGTTTCGGGTTTGTTTTTACAGTCTTTTTACTTCTTTTTTTCTCCTGTGATTTAATGACTAATTTTAGTGTTGTGTTTGGATTCTTTTTCTCTTTTGTGTGTGTGTATGTACTGTAGATTTTTGGCTTGTGGTAACCATGGGATTTTGACATAGCAGTCTATATATAAACAAGATTGTTTTAAGGTCTTTTAATTTCACACACATTTCCAATATCCTCCATTTGTGCTCTCCTCTCAATTGATGGTTTTTATGTCATATTTTGGTGCACAGATGATTTCCTATCTATACTGTATGTTTGCCTTTACTGGTGAGTCTCTCCATTTGTAATTTCTTCTGTCTCTATTTGTGGCTTTTTCATTTCTGCTTTAAGAAGTTCCTTTAGTACTTGTTGCAATGCTGGTCTGCTGGTGCTGAATTCTCTTAGCTTTTGCTTTTCTATTAAGCTTTTGATTTCTCCAATGAATCTGGATGACAGCCCCACAGGGTAGAGTGTTGTATGCTTTCCTTTAAGAGTTTTAAAGTATATGGTCTTACATCTTTAATCCATTCTGAGTTTGTTTTTGTGGTAGATTGTTTATAAAAATGGCCACATTATTTAATTCAAAATGCAGGCCTATATGAAATGTGACTGCACTGTCACTTGCCATTAAGAGGTAAAGTCTGTTTTTCCCCCTGACCCACCTTGAATCTGAACTTAACCATGTGATTTTCTTTGGCCAATGGTACATTTACAAACATCACACTGGGAGATCCTTAAGAAAGCATGTGCACTGGTGCTTGACCTCTCTTGCTGCTGGAAATCCAGTGCCACCAGGTGAACATGCACAAGCTGGCCTCTTTGAGGATGAGTGACCAAATGAAGAAACCACAGTCATCCCAGGTAAGAACCTAAACATGTGGATGAGGACATCCTAGACCACCTAGTCCAGTCAAACTGTCTCAGGCTGGAGAAACAACTCAGCCATCATATGGAATGTGACAGACAAATATTTGTTACTTTTAAGCCACTAAATATTAGGTGTGCTTTTTAAACATAATAAAATGGTAATAGACTATATATAATTTATTTCATGATGTCCTGTTCTAACTTTTTCAACAAACAGACCATTAAGCAGACCCATGTGTATTGGATAAAACTGCTTCTATTGTACTAGTTTTATCTCCAATTTACAAATAAACAATCTGAGGCCCAGCAGGTTAGATAACATTTCCGAGAGTTAACACAATAAGTAGTAGAGCCAAGATCTGAATCTGCATATTCTGACCCAGAGTATGGGCTCCTTAGGAAAGCCTTTGAGATGCTGGTCCCACCTCCTTGACCAAAGTTACCTTCAGTCCTTTAAACGTCCTTCTTTTAGAAATAAGTTATTTACTTACATCCTTTTACACTCTTTGATTTTGAAACACATGAATTTATTATAAATTTAAATATTATCAATCCAAGTATTGAAGTAAAAAGTTTTATTTAATATATCTGAAGGGACAGTTTTGAGCCATTACTGATTTAGGGGATAGGATTATGAAGGGTGCACTGCTTTCTAATTTACATTTTTGTAATAACTGAATTTTATATAATGAACAAGTTTTCACTGCAATTTTAAAATCAAAAACATTAGAAAAGTATACAGTACATACAAGAAGAGGGATAATATGGGGAAAGACAAGTGAAGAGGCTTCATTTGTGCCAAGGGACCTGCCATCCTAGGTTTCCTTGAGGATCATCTGTAGAAACCTCCCTAAGCCACCAAATAAGAAGGGGTAGGCAATTTTACACTGCTACCAGAGGGCCTCAATGAAATACCAGCCCTACAAGACTGCCCTTTTCCCTAACTACCTTGCATCTGCTCCTGACCCTGAACAAGTCAGAAAAATAAGGGGGCCAGTAAGGCTGGAAGTATGGAGAAGGCAACCAAAAATATTCAGTCTTTTCATTTAGGTTTCTCTGCCTAAAGCTTTAATTTTCAAGGCAATTTAGAGTTTGAGTTATTATTCTGAACTACACATTTTGATCCTGAATTGAGGCTTTTTGGTGACTAAACAGTATGTTGAAAGATTATATAAGAATGACTAGAAAAACTATGGGATCTGAGAGAAATCTCATTCAGGGTAAGGAAAAGCCTAGCTCACAGAGCAGTTTAGAAAGTCAGAAAAGAGAAATTAAGCTGTTTTCCATTGTTGCCTATTGTGTCTGATGCAGTCATCCTATCTACACACTGATAAGAAAAATGGGCTCTGTAGCAGTTAATTCGTTAGCTGGGGTTCCCTTCATAGATAATAAGTGATGGGATTCAGCTGGAAGTGTAACTCAGGTGTTTGTGTCCCCATGCCTCTGATCATAAGCAGAAGCAGGACAGAAGGGGAAATCAAGCTAGGTGAGGGGCACTCACACTCCTTCTCAAAAGCATTTTGGTCAGGACCCACAGTTCTCACTTTGGAATTCAAGTTCACTTGAATTCCCACACCTCATGCCACTGTCACTGTTGCTCTGCCTACAGGTGGGGATGTAGTATCAACACACTGGAGTCAGACATTGTGAATCCTGCATCATGTGAAGCTTCAAACTTCAGATTCCCATGTGTTACTCCTAGTGGCTAGCTCAGAGGGTTGAATTACAGTATCCAAGAAAGGCACATTGTGGGGATTCAATAAACAGCCAATTATTTATACCAACAGCAATTTCTCCCTGAGAATAACAGAAGGATCTGGGTGAGAGAAGGAAAACTGCCATATCTCCAATGTCACATATTGTTTCTGCTCTTAAGTAGCTACTCTGGGGACTGCACAGTGGGCAATGTAGGGGTAAGGTGGGGGACAGAGACTCCTACTGTATCAGTCTAGGAAGAATAATCTGAACAACCAGCTCACCATGAAGTAGTAAGGGTGAGTCATCCCATTCAGGACTTCAATGTTGTCTGTGGTCACGGACTGAATACTGTGGCACCAGACCAATGAGAAGAGCCAAGGTTCATTGACAATGTATAAGTTGATGCTGATGTTAGCTGCTTTATATTCTCTGGGAAGAAAAGGAACCCACAGGAGATTTAGATTTAATCTTATTTTTATCATCTAAAAGGTAAACAGCCACAATATTTGTGAAAGACTGTAGCTTAAATCACCAGAATTAGTTGGGCATGGAATGACTTATGACATGACACGTAGAATGAGCTCATGTTACAGTGAGACACAGAACTGCATTTACTACCTTTCCTCCTCAACCAACAGTAGTATGCATGTCCTAAGGGGAAAAGAAAGACAGGAAGAAAAGAGGAAGGAAGGAAGGAAGTGGGGTACAGAGTGAAGCAAAGATGGAGGAAAAAATGGGAGGAAGGAAAGCCCTACTAGAATTAGCCAATTTCCATGGTATAAATATTCCTACGTATGAGTGCATGCGCTGTCACTTCACTTGTGTCCGACTCTTTGTGACCCTATGAACTGGAGCCCACCAGGCTCCTCTGTCCATGGGATTCTCCAGGCAAGAATAATGGAGTTTCCATGCCCTCCTCCAAGGGATCTTCCCAACCTAGGGACTGAACCCGCACCTCTTATGTCTCCTGCACTGGTAGGCTGGATTTTTACCACTGGTACCAGCTGGGAAGCCTTAGCCCAATTTCAACCACCACTGTTGAAACAGGTTTGCAAACTTCTTTGGCTCCAATAAGCTGGTATGAGTGAGCTCCACATACTACTATGAAGCAAATATATTTACTTCCTTCGGAGAACTTACCACTCTCTACTCTACCTGCTTTCCTATCAGTCTTCTTTACTTGAGTGTAAGCATATTAAAGCAGAGATTCTGCATTTCCATATGTTCAGTACCTGCTTCATAAAGAGTTAACTGAAGGAATAAATAAATGAATACCTATCTGGTAAATATTTACATTTCAAATTTTTTAAAGAATTTTCAAAACAACTGAGTAGGAGAAATGGAACCCAAATTTCCCTGTGCACTAAATGTCAGTAGATATGCACACAGTATCTATAGATATGGAAAGAAAATAAGTAGAAGAACATCTAGTAACTCTAATCAAGTTGTCATCTTCAGAGAAAACTTCTCACAAAATGTACCATATAAATCCCTTCAAAAATTTTTGTTTTAATCCTGAGATGGCACAGTATATTGGAAACAGCTCTGTAGAAGCCTGGGTGTGAGTGCAGTTTTGTCATACACTAGCTTGGATGGTTCTTAGGCTCAGTGTATAAATTGTAAGATAAAAAATCATACTACTACATTTGCAGGAGTGCTTGCAATTAGTTACCTAGTATGTTGGAATTATCTCTAAGACAATTCTACATATCACCTATTCTTTTTAATAGAAATAAGGAAATAGTAACTTTGCCATCTAAGGTCCATCTAGTCAAGGCTATGGTTTTTCCAGTAGTTCATGTATGGATGTGAGAGTTGGACTGTGAAGGATGAGCACCAAAGAATTGATGTTTTAGAACTGTGGTGTTGGAGAAGACTCTTGAGAGTCCCTTGGACTGCAAGGAGATCCAACCAGTCCATTCTGAAGGAGATCAGCCCTGGGATTTCTTTGGAAGGAATGTTGCTAAAGTTGAAACTCCAGTACTTTGGCCACCTCATGCGAAGAGTTGACTCACTGGAAAATACTCTGATGCTGGGAGGGATTGGGGGCAGGAGAAGAAGTGGACGACCGAGGATGAGATGGCTGGATGGCATCACTAACGTGATGGATGCGAGTCTGAGTGAACTCCAGGAGTTGGTGATGGACAGGGAGGCCTGGTGTGCTATGATTCATGGGGTCACAAAGAGTCGGACACGACTGAGCAACTGAACTGAACTGAACTGAATAAAAACCTACTTTTCAAAACTTTTTGAAACCAATACACAAAACCATTCCATTTCTATATAGAAATTGAAATAATACCATAAACAATTACTCCAAAGAAAAGTAAATACTTAGGTACCAACTTAACAAAACCTGTAAGCCATAAACTACAAAGAACTGACGAAAGTCATCAAAGACGATTTAAAAAGTGAAGAGACATATGGATGTCAGTTCTCACAGTGATCCACAAGCTTAATGCAATTCCTATGAAAATACCAGAAAGGATTTTCGGACAATTAGCCCAGCTGATTCTGAAATGTATATAGTAAGGCACAGCCCAAAATTAACTAAAATGATACTAAAAAAGAATAAAGTGAGAAAGAATCACTCTACCCAATAAAGTTGGCTTAAACCTCAACATTCAGAAAACGAAGATCATGGCATCCGGTCCCATCACTTCATGGAAAATAGATGGGGAAACAGGGGAAACAGTGTCAGACTTTATTTGGGGAGGAGGGGCTCCAAAATCACTGCAGATGGTGACTGCAGCCATGAAATTAAAAAATGCTTACTACTTGGAAGGAAAGTTATGACCAACCTAGATAGCATATTCAAAAGCAGAGACATTACTTTGCCAACAAAGGTCCATCTAGTCAAGGCTATGGTTTTTCCAGTGGTCATGTATGGATGTGAGAGTTGGACTGTGAAGAAAGCTGAGCGCCAAAGAATTGATGCTATTGAACTGTGGTGTTGGAGAAGACTCTTGAGAGTCCCTTGGACTGCAAGGAGATCCAACCAGTCGATCCTAGAGGAGATCAGTCCTGGGATTTCTTTGGAGGGAATGATGTTAAAGCTGAAACTCCAGTACTTTGACCACCTCATGTGAAGAGTTGACTCATTGGAAGAGACTCTGATGCTGGGAGGGACTGGAGGCAGGAGGAGAAGGGGACGACCGAGGATGAGATGGCTGGATGGCATCAGTGACTCGATGGATGTGAGTCTGAGTGAACTCTGGGAGTTGGTGACGGACAAGGAGGCCTGGAGTGCTGTGATTCATGGGGTCACAAAGAGTCAGACACAACTGAGTGACTGAACTGAACTGAACTGAACTGATACAGTAATCAAAATACTGTGGTCTTAGAAAAGAAACAGAGATTAGTGGAACATAATTTAAAATCACAGCGAGTTGGACACAACTGAGCAACTGAACAACAATTTAAAAGCCATAAACAGACCCACACAAACACGTCAAAATGATAATTGTTAAAGGTGAAAAATTAAATCAATGAAAGAAAAAGTTTTTTTTTTTTTCAACAAATGGTACTAGATCAATTGTATAGGCAAAGGCAAAAAAGAAACAGAAAACTTTGACCCACACCACATAATTCATATAAAAATTGACTAAACATGGACCACAGAGTTAAGTACATGATGTAAAACCATAAAACTTTTGGGAAAAAAAGCCAGAAATCTTTGAGATCTAAGGGTTAGACAAAGAGCTCTTAGACTTGACATTAAAAACATGACTCATAAAAGAGAAAATAATCAAAATGTTAAAACTTTTGCTTTGTGGAAGACTCTGTTAAGGAGATGGTACACTCCTGAAACAGACTGGGACAAAATATTTACAAATCAAATATCCAACAAAAAACTATACTCACACAAAGAACTCTCAATATTTAACAATAAAAAATCATGCAGTTCAGTTAAAAATGGTATGATAAGACATTTGACTGAAGAGGATAGACCATGGAAACTTAGCACATGAGAAGATGTTTAATATCATTACTCACCAGGGAATGAAAATTAAAACCACAATGAGATATCACTACACACATAACAGAATGACTACATTTAAAAATAAATCACAGGGAGAACTGTAAAGATGGCGGAGGAATAGGACAGGAAGACCACTTTCTCCCTCACAAATTCCTCAAAAGAACATTTCAACGCCGAGCAAACTTCACAAAACAACTTCTGTAGGCTGGCAGAGGACATCAGGCAACCAGAAAAGCAGACCATTGTCTTCAGAAACAGGTAGGAAAAAATATAAAAGACGAAAAAGGAGACAAAGGAGGTGGGGAGGGAGCTCCATCCCGGGAAGGGAAGCCCATCCCGGGAAGGGAAATTTAAGAAGAGAGGTTTCCAAACACCAGGAAACACTCTCCCTGCCGAGTCTGTGGCGAGCCTCGGAAACACAGAGGGCAACATAACAGGAAGGAAAAATAAAGAAATAATTAAAACCAAGAGATTACAAGCCCACCAGTAACTCCCCCAGCGGAAAAGCAGCACAGATGCCTGCATCCGCCACTGGGAAGTGGGGGCAGGGCAGGGACACGCGGGAGGTGCAGGCTGCAGTGCTTTGTAAGAATCGGGCAGGAATGCCCCACGCACAACCAGAATGATCTAACTTGGGCTAGCAAACCAGACTGTGGGATAGCTACCGCATGAAAAGCTTGAACATAAGACACCGCCAGGACCGAGCACAGAACAAAGGACGGAACGGAAAAGCCGGCTGCAGACCATCCCCCTCCGGGGACAGGCAGCCAGAGCCATAAGGACTGGAAAGGGGCAATTGCAGACACGGAGAGACTTTATTTACCTAACTGTAAGCAGGCTTCTTTGCTAAGACTTCTGGGGGTGCTGGACTGTCACAATCTGCCTCACGGGGGGCGCCAGCGGTCCACCCAGAAAGCTGAGCAGCAGCGGCAGAAAAGGTGACAAGCTGCGGCAATCGCGCTCGCCAAACTCCTGAGCTACTTGGACCTGGGAAAGGCACAAAGCGCAGTCCCAGCCGAATCTGTGCCTCTGAGGGCTGCCTGAGCGCCAAACCTGAGCGGCTTGGACCAGGGAAGTGCACGCAGCCTAGGGCCGGCCCCAGACGGTTCCCGGCTGAGCATCTTAGAGCCAGAGCGGTTTGTGCGCCACGAGAAGGGACAGGTCAAGCGGGGCTGAGACACTGTGTGCACACGACCATGCTATTTGCTTGCAGCATCGCCCCTCCCCACAGCGTGACTGAACTAGTGAGCCTAAAAAACCATCAAACAGAACAAGTTAAACAGAGGGAACCACCTTGGAAGTGATCCCACATGGCCCACAACATCAGAGAAGGGCTAGATATATTTTTACTATTTTTAAAATCATTCCTTTTTTTTTGTTTTGTTTTTTTTCTAACTTTTGTTTTAATTGTCAAGTCTTCTATTTCTCCTCTAAGTTTTATTTCTATAACCTACTATTACTATTTTTTTTAAAAGACTTTTTTTTTAAAGGCAAACACCATATATAGTCTTTGGAGGGTTGTTGGTGGTTTTTTGTTTTTGTTTTTTGTTTTTTGTTTTGTTTTTGTTGTTTTTTTGTTGTTGTTTTTTAAATAAATCTTGTTATTTTTTTCTTTCTTCCTTTTTCCTTCTGCTTCTTTTCTTTAATATTGTATTTTTGAAAATCCAACCTCTACTCTAGATTTTTAATCTTTGCTCTTAGGTTTTATTGTCAATTTTGTACATTTAAAAACCCAAACTTCACTACCCAAGTTTACCTGAGAGTGAGATTACTGGCTTGACCACTCTCTCCTCCTTTGGACTCTCCTTTTTCTCCACCAGGTGGCCTCTGTCTCTTTTCTCCCCCATCTCTTCTCTATCCAACTCTGTGAATCGCTGTGTGTTCCACACGGTGGAGAACACCTAAGGAACTGGTTACTGGCAGGATTTGACTCTCTCCTTCTCATTCCTCTCTCTTATCCTCCTGGTCACCTCTGTCTACTTCCTCCCTCTTCTCTTCCCCATATAACTCCGTAAATATCTCTGAGCAGTCCAGACTATAGAGCGCATATAAGGAAGTGACTACTGGCTAGCTTGCTCTCTCCTCTTTTGATCTCACCGCATCTCATTCCAGTTACCTCTAACTACCCCCTCCATCTTCTCTTCTCCTTGTAACTCAGTGAACCTCTCTGGGTGTCCCTCAATGTGGAGAAACTTTTCATCTTTAACCTAGATGTTTTATCATCGGTGCTGTATAGATGGAGAAGTCTAGAGGCTACTGTAAAAATAAAACTGAAAACCAGAAGCAGGAGGCTTAAATCCAAAGCCTGAAACATTAGAGAACTCTTGAATTCAGGGAACATTAACCAATAAGAGCTCATCAAATGCCTTCATATCTACACTGAAACCAAGCTCCACCCAAGGGCCAACAGGTTCCAAAACAAGACATACCACTCAAATTCTCCAGCAACACAGGAACACTCCCCTGAGCTTCAATATACAGGCAGCTCAAAATTATTCGAAAACCTTTGATGTCTCATGACCCATTACTGGTCACTCCACTGCACTCCAGAGAGAAGAAACCCAGCTCCACCCACCAAAACTCCAACACAAGCCTCCCTAACCAGGAAACCTTGACAAGCCACTGATAGAACCCCACCCACAGTGAGGAAGCTCCATAATAAAGAGAACTCCACAAATTACCAGAATATAAAAAGGCCACCCCAAACGCAGCAATATAACCAAGATGAAGAGACAGAGGAATACTCAGCAGGTAAAGGAACAGGAGAGTTGCCCACCAAACCAAACAAAAGAGGAAGAAGTAGGGAATCTACCGGAGAAGGAATTCCGAATATTGATAGTGAAAATGATCCAAAATCTTGAAATCAAAATGGAATCACAGATAAATAGCCTAGAGACAAGGATTGAGAAGATGCAAGAAAGGTTTAACAAGGACCTAGAAGAAATAAAAAAGAGTCAAAATATAATGAATAACACAATAAATGAGATCAGAAACACTCTGGAGGCAACAAATAGTAGAATAACGGAGGCAGAAGATAGGATTAGTGAAATAGAAGATAGAATGGTAGAAATAAATGAATCAGAGAGGAAACAAGAAAAACAAATTAAAAGAAACGAGGACAATCTCAGAGACCTCCAGGATAATATGAAACGCTTCAACATTCGAATTATAGGAGTCCCAGAAGAAGAAGACAGAAAGAAAGATCATGAGAAAATCCTTGAGGAGATAATAGTTGAAAACTTCCCTAAAATGGGGAAGGAAATAATCACCCAAGTCCAAGAAACACAGAGAGTTCCAAATAGGATAAACCCAAGGCGAAACACCCCAAGACACATATTAATCAAATTAACAAAGATCAAACACAAAGAACAAATATTAAAAGCAGCAAGGGAAAAACAACAAATAACACACAAGGGGATTCCCATAAGGATAACAGCTGATCTTTCAATAGAAACTCTTCAGGCCAGGAGGGAATGGCAAGACATACTTAAAGTGATGAAAGACAATAACCTACAGCCCAGATTACTGTACCCAGCAAGGATCTCATTCAAATACGAAGGAGAAATCAAAAGCTTTACAGACAAGCAAAAGCTGAGAGAATTCAGCACCACCAAACCAGCTCTCCAACAAAGTCTAAAGGATATTCTCTAGACAGGAAACATGAAAAGGGTGTATAAACCCGAACCCAAAACAATAAAGTAAATGGTAACGGGATCATACTTATCAATAATTACCTTAAACGTAAATGGGTTGAACGCCCCGACCAACAGGCAAAGAGTGACCGAATGGATACAAAAACAAGACTCCTCTATATGCTGCTTACAAGAGACCCACCTCAACACAAGGGACACACACAGACTGAAAGTGAAGGGCTGGAAAAAGATATACCACGCAAATAGAGACCAAAAGAAAGCAGGAGTGGCAATACTCATATCCGATAAAATAAACTTTAAAACAAAGGCTGTGAAAAGAGACAAAGAAGGCCACTACATAATGATCAAAGGATCAATCCAAGAAGAAGATATAACAATTATAAATATATATGCACCCAACATAGGAGCACCGCAATATGTAAGACAAATGCTAACAAGTATGAAAGGGGAAATCAACAATAACACAATAATACTGGGAGACTTTAATACCCCACTCACACCTATGGACAGATCAACTAAACAGAAAATTAACAAAGAAACACAAACTTTAAATGATACATTAGATCAGTTAGACCTAATTGATATCTACAGAACATTTCACCCCAAAACAATGAATTTCACCTTTTTTTCAAGTGCTCATGGAACCTTCTCCAGGATAGATCACATCCTGGGCCATAAATCTAAACTTGATAAATTCAAAAAAATCGAAATCATTCCAAGCATCTTTTCTGACCATAATGCATTAAGATTAGATCTCAATTACAGGAGAAAAACTATTAAAAATTCCAACATATGGAGGTTGAACAACACACTTCTGAATAACCAACAAATCACAGAAGAAATCAAAATATGCATAGAAACGAATGAAAATGAAAACACAACAACCCAAAACCTGTGGGACACTATAAAAGCAGTGCTAAGAGGAAAGTTCATAGCAATACAGGCATACCTCAAGAAACAAGAAAAAAGTCAAATAAATAACCTAACTCTGCAACTAAAGCAACTAGAAAAGGAAGAATTGGAGAACCCCAGAGTTGTAGAAGGAAAGAAATCTTAAAAATTAGGGCAGAAATAAATGCAAAAGAAACAAAAGAGACCATAGCAAAAATCAACAAAGCCAAAAGCTGGTTCTTTGAAAGGATAAATAAAATTGACAGACCATTAGCCAGACTCATCAAGAAGCAAAGAGAGAAAAATCAAATCAATAAAATTAGAAATGAAAATGGAGAGATCACAACAGACAACACAGAAATACAAAGGATCATAAGAGACTACTATCAGCAGTTGTATGCCAATAAAATGGACAACGTGGAAGAAATGGACAAATTCTTAGAAAAGTACAATTTTCCAAAACTGAACCAGGAAGAAATAGAAAATCTTAACAGACCCATCACAAGCACGGAAATTGAAACGGTAATCAGAAATCTTCCAGCAAACAAAAGCCCAGGTCCAGACGGCTTCACAGCTGAATTCTCCCAAAAATTTCGAGAAGAGCTAACACCTATCCTCCTCAAACTCTTCCAGAAAATTGCAGAGGAAGGTAAACTTCCAAACTCATTCTATGAGGCCACCATCACCCTAATACCAAAACCTGACAAAGATGTCACAAAAAAAGAAAACTACAGGCCAATATCACTGATGAACATAGATGCAAAAATCCTCAACAAAATTCTAGCAATCAGAATCCAACAACACATTAAAAAGATCGTACACCATGACCAAGTGGGCTTTATCCCAGGGATGCAAGGATTCTTCAATATCTGCAAATCAATCAATGTAATTCACCACATTAACAAATTGAAAAATAAAAACCATATGATTATCTCAATAGATGCAGAGAAGGCCTTTGACAAAATTCAATATCCATTTATGATAAAAAACTCTCCATAAAGCAGGAATAGAAGGAACATACCTCAACATAATAAAAGCTATCTATGACAAACCCACAGCAAACATTATCCTCAATGGTGAAAAATTGAAAGCATTTCCCCTAAAGTCAGGAACAAGACAAGGGTGTCCACTTTCACCGCTACTATTCAACATAGTTCTGGAAGTTTTGGCCACAGCAATCAGAGCAGAAAAGGAAATAAAAGGAATCCAAATTGGAAAAGAAGAAGTCAAACTCTCACTGTTTGCAGATGACATGATCCTCTACATGGAAAACCCTAAAGACTCCACCAGAAAATTACTAGAGCTCATCAATGAATATAGTAAAGTTGCAGGATATAAAATCAACACACAGAAATCCCTTGCATTCCTATACACGAATAACGAGAAAGTAGAAAAAGAAATTAAGGAAACAATTCCATTCACCATTGCAATGAAAAGAATAAAATACTTAGGAATATATCTACCTAAAGAAACTAAAGGCCTATATATAGAAAACTATAAAACACTGATGAAAGAAATCAAAGAGGACACTAATAGATGGAGAAATATACCATGTTCATGGATCGGAAGAATCAATATAGTGAAAATGAGTATACTACCCAAAGCAAATTACAAATTCAATGCAATCCCTGTCAAGCTACCAGCCACATTTTTCACAGAACTAGAACAAATAATTTCAAGATTTGTATGGAAATACAAAAAACCTCGAATAGCCAAAGCAATCTTGAGAAAGAAGAATGGAACTGGAGGAATCAACTTGCCTGACTTCAGGCTCTACTACAAAGCCACAGTCATCAAGACAGTATGGCACTGGCACAAAGACAGACACATAGATCAATGGAACAAAATAGAAAGCCCAGAGATAAATCCACACACATATGGACACCTTATCTTTGACAAAGGAGGCAAGAATATACAATGGAGTAAAGACAATCTCTTTAACAAGTGGTGCTGGGAAAACTGGTCAACCACTTGTAAAAGAATGAAACTAGATCACTTTCTAACACCACACACAAAAATAAACTCAAAATGGATTAAAGATCTAAATGTAAGACCAGAAACTATAAAACTCCTAGAGGAGAACATAGGCAAAACACTCTCCGACATAAATCACAGCAGGATCCTCTCTGATCCACCTCCCAGAATTCTGGAAATAAAAGCAAAAATAAACAAATGGGATCTAATTAAAATTAAAAGCTTCTGCACAACAAAGGAAAATATAAGCAAGGTGAAAAGACAGCCTTCTGAATGGGAGAAAATATGAAGCAACTGACAAACAACTAATCTCAAAAATATACAAACAACTTATGCAGCTCAATTCCAGAAAAATAAATGACCCAATCAAAAAATGGGCCAAAGAACTAAATAGACATTTCTCCAAAGAAGACATACGGATGGCTAACAAACACATGAAAAGATGCTCAACATCACTCATTATTAGAGAAATGCAAATCAAAACCACAATGAGGTACCACTTCACACCAGTCAGAATGGCTGCGATCCAAAAATCTGCAAGCAATAAATGCTGGAGAGGGTGTGGACAAAAGGGAACCCTCCTACACTGTTGGTGGGAATGCAAACTAGTACAGCCACTATGGAGAACAGTGTGGAGATTCCTTAAAAAATTGCAAATAGAACTACCTTATGACCCAGCAATCCCACTGCTGGGCATACACACCGAGGAAACCAGAATTGAAAGAGACACATGCACCCCAATGTTCATCGCAGCACTGTTTATAATAGCCAGGACATGGAAACAACCTAGATGTCCATCAGCAGATGAATGGATAAGAAAGCTGTGGTACATATTCACAATGGAGTATTACTCAGCCATTAAAAAGAATTCATTTGAATCAGTTCTGATGAGATGGATGAAACTGGAGCCGATTATACAGAGTGAAGTAAGCCAGAAAGAAAAACACCAATACAGTATACTAACACATATATATGGAATTTAGAAAGATGGCAATGACTACCCTGTATGCAAGACAGGAAAAAAGACACAGCTGTGTATAACGGACTTTTGGACTCAGAGGGAGAGGGAGAGGGTGGGATGATTTGGGAGAATGGCATTCTAACATGTATACTATCATGTAAGAATTGAATCGCCAGTCTATGTCTGACACAGGATACAGCATGCTTGGGGCTGGTGCATGGGGATGACCACAGAGATGTTATGGGGAGGGAGGTGGGAGGGGGGTTCATGTTTGGGAACACATGTAAGAATTAAAGATTTTAAAATTTAAAAAAAAAAATAAAAATAAATAAATAAATAAATCACAGTGCCCTAAACTAGCTAGGAAGGAGAACCTCTGGATCATCATACATTGCTGGTGGGAACATAAAATGGTATAGGCCCTCTGAAATTGTTTGGCAGTTCCTCATAAACTATATAAAACTTATAAAGTTCCTTATAAAACTTGCCAAACTATCATACCCCAGAAATTGCATTCTTGGGCATTTATCCGACAGAGGTAACAACTTATATTCACAGCAGGCAATTCTGGGAAGATGGCAGAAAAAGAAGCACCAGGAACCTGTCCCCATCTAAACAATAATTACACTGGCAAAATCTACCAAATGTAACTGCTTTGGCTCTATGGGGTTTATTGAAGTCTTGCAACTTCTGGGGAAATTTTATAAGTTATACTTAACTTTGGTCAATTTCAGTAATTAGCACAGTATCAATTATCCACTCTGCATTCTCAGCCAATCACAGGCAGCTGTGCCCATGTTCCTGGAGCAGCTTGCACACAGCCTATGGAAGCCAAGATGGGCCAAAAGGTCACTATCCTCCAATTATTGGAGATCTGTGCTCTGATGAAACATTTGAATCTAGCTGTATCTAGGGTACACCAAGATGAACTCAAAGAGATCCACCCTATGACATATTATAATCAAACTTTCAAAAGCCAAAGGCAAAGAAAAGACTCTTGAAAGCATCTTGTTACATGCAAGGATCCTCAATAACATCCTGAGCAGATTTTTCATCAGAAATTTTGGAAGACAGAAGGTAGTGGATCCGCATAGTCTAAGTGTTAAAAGAAAAACCAGTCAACCAAGATACTTATATCCAGCAAAGCCTGTCTTTTAAAAATAAGGGGTGTTATAGGAAAAAACAAATCTGACTCCATATTAGATCTGTTTATTCTAATATGCAAGTTAAATTGCATACTCTATTGCTCTGGTGACAAGACAAGAATGCTGCCTATGGCCTGATATATATAGCACAGTTCATTCTCAAGGCTATGACTTATTAAAGGACAACACTTTTCGATTTACGTGGAGATTGTATAACACAGAATAGCACTTATCTTGTTGGAGGTCTTCAGGAACATTGTGATGTGACCTACATGGACAGGTACAACAACAAAGGATACCAAGAATTTCCAACAACCAACCACATTTTCTCTCCTTTTAGAACATAAAAAGCCCAAATTCTAGCTTGGATAAGATGGTGCTTTGGGACACTCATTCACCATATTCTCAGTCTACTAGCTTTCCCGATAAAATTGCTACTCCTTGACAGAGCATCTGTCATGTAGCAAGCAGTATGAGCTTGGATTTAGGTAACAAATTTTGGTGAATTTAGAGAGGATCCCTGTTGCTCATGGCCAGCTATCCAAACTTAGAAATTATTGGATAAGGCCCTAGCAACTGGTGGGACCACTTATGCTGAAGATCTTCCCTACAAAATTCCCCCAAAGTGGCTCCAGCTATCCCAGCACTTGGCAGTTGGAATAAGCACTTGGTATCTGGAAGTCAACAGGTAAGTTATTAATGTGTATAAACCAAAAAAAATTTCTCCTCTCTGTTTGGGGCTTTTCTTCTCAGGAATAAGTCAATTTTTTTAATTTGAGTAGGGTACCCTGTTGGAGAGAGGAAACAGTTGCTGATTTTTATCCAATTTTCGAACTGGTTTATCTGTTTCTTTGAATGAAAGCATCTGTGTGTGCCATTTGTTTGTCTGTCTTATATTTCTGTCTTTAAAACCACTATTACTAAAGAAAGTCCTCTGGGGGGGTAGTCTGATTACAGCTACAAACCCATGACTAAGAAAAAGAGAATATTCTATTGTAACAATGTGTGGTCACAGTACCTGTCTGGAACTCCAGTGGGATTTATCTGGTTATCTTGAGACTCTGTGTACCATGTACTGCCACCTTTGCTGTGTTAATTGCATCATCTGTGGTCTCCTGTGTCATTGAAAGTGAAAGTCACTCAGTTATACCTGACTCTTTGCGACACCATGAACTGTAACCCACCAGGCTCCAGTGGCCATGGAATTCTCCAGGCAAGAATGCTGGAGTGGATTGCCTTTTATTTCTCCAGCCTGTGTCACTGGTATATGTAAAACCCCAAGACCAAACTTAAGGGTTTATTTAGAATTCTGTTTGTCTTTGAGCTTTTGTCTCACTTTGTTCTGGAACCATTTCTTCATTTACAGTCAAATCAGTCAGTGATATTTAAAACTCTTACTGATGTCAAATGGAAGAAAGGAACACACACACACACACACACACACAGACACACACACACAAAATAAAACTTGTTTGTGTCTGAGAGTGGGACATTCCCAGGGAAAAGAGAAAATTCCCACTTTGTTCTTAAAACTGAAAGCCTCAGCCCAGAATTCAGCTGATAGATTTATGCCAAGGCAAAATGGTTAAGAGAAGATCAATTGCTATTTTTTATTTATAGTAAAACACTCAAAAAGACTATACAACTCTGCAATTAGAGCTATTCTGTAAGGACTGTGGGGAAGAATGATGAAATGCCCTATGTGCAAATATTTGTGGTATTACATCAGGGAAAATTAAAGAAGAAAGGGAACTAGAGTGAGGATATGTTGTTTAAAACCTTCACCCTTCTGCCTGAGCCATCTGTGCCAGCCACTCTAGCTGCTATGTGAATATACCTATGTCTTATTATTTCATTACTTTCCTACAAAGCTAGAGTCAGTTCCCAATGCTGGGGCTCAGGAAATGTTCAAACTGGCCCCCACATCTTATAGGGATCAATTAGAAAGTCCTGAATTAGGTCCTGGAGCACAGAGACCTAGTCTGATATTGCCATCTTAGACCTGTAAGGACACCAAGTTTGGACCACTCCCTGCTCAAGCCAATTTCCCCTATGCCATTATCCTGTGAGGGCCTAAATGCAAACAGCCAGCAGGCTGGTTTTAATAAATTATTTTTAACTCAGTAAAAACCAAATAAAGACTCCTCTGAATTTTTTCAATGAATTTATCAAGCCCACGGCAGATCCTGGGGTCTCTAAAAGTGCTAGAAATGTAAATATGAGAAAACTGCAGACATGAGATGATGCATTTGGAATGAACCCTTCTCAGTTGGTAGATGCTTCTTTTAAAGTACTCAACAACAGGAAACAATAACAGAAATAAGAAGATGGAAACAGAATGCCACTTTTCTAGCAGAAGCATTTGATTCCCAGAAGACAAGTAACTTGAATAGAGGTAAGCCACCCCTGAGGAAGGAACAATACACTTACTGTAAGGAGGAAGGACAGTGGAAAAAATTATTGCCCTGGGGTAAAACGCTAAAAACAAAACAAAGAAATATAGGAACCTTTCATATGACAGAAATAGATGATGATGAATGAAGAGGCTCAGATTCTCTCTTGGATTTGAGGCACCCAATTACAATTTCCCCACAGGAGCCCAAGGTAAAACTAACAGTGGGGAATGATCTGATTGACTTTCTGATAGACAAGGGTGCAACATACTTTATGGTAAACACCGGGGTGGCACAGAAAATATCTCGATCCATCTCAGTCACAAAAGTCTCTAAAGAAGTACAAAATCATTCCTTCTTACAAACTCCAGAATGCCACCTAAGGGACCTCATCCTGAAACACAGCTTCTTATATATGCCAGAGTAACCAATCCCTTTGAGATTTCCTTTGTATATGAAATCCTCAAATAACTTTTTTGCCAGAACAGCTTGAGATCAGAATCCTACCAGAACATGCTTTAAGACTATATTCTTAAAGACTATATTCTTTAAGCCTATATATTCATGAAATGCCCCCTCCAAAAAAGAGACAGAGCCCTTTAACCCCACCCCCAAGGAAATCATGGTCTGAACTACATGGACACCTGCAAGAACAGAGGATTCATAAACCAAGAAATTTGCACCAACCAACCACAACCCCTCCACTTGCAGTATAAACGAAGACTAAGTTCTAAGTTGGTGAGATGTTTCTGTGACATATTAGACATCTTCTCAGTCTGCCAGTTTTCTGAACAAAGTTGTTAATACTTGCCCCAACAAACTGTCTCAATTTACTGGCTTGTTGTGGAGCGAGAAGTATGACCTTGGACCCAATAAGAGGTGGAAATTAAGACATTCTCAAATGAAAGCTGAGGGAATTCATGGCTACTAGACTGACCCTGTAAGAAAAATTCAAGGGAGTCCTCCAAGGTAAAATAAAGTCATGAGATAGTAAAGGATTTCAGTAAAAGTAATGAACATAATACTGTGAATTAACTATAATACAAATTTTACAAAAGATCATAAAATAAAAATATATTTTGATACAAAAAAATAAAATAAAAAAGTAAATACGTGGGAAAATTTAAAATCTAGCATTGGTTTTGCCATGCCAATACAATATTGTAAAGTAATTAACCTCCAATTAAAATAAATAAATTTATATTTTTTAAAATTTTTTAAAAGTATAAAAAATATCTAGCATTACTGTAAAAATGGTCTGTAAACACAACGACTTAAATATGTCTTTATTTTTCACATAATTTAAGACTGAAACACTTAAAGGGAAAAAAAAAACACAATCATTAGTCTAAAAGCTAGTATTTTTGTAACTCTGGTTATCACTCCACATGTTGTTTTCAATATCATTTGAGAAATGACTACATATGGAAGTATTATTATTTTATATTTAGGGCAAACAATGAAAAAAGATGAAGTTTTCTGACATCAACAAGCAAAAGGGGTAGGACTGGTCCTGTGAAGGAGAAGAGCTATTGCATATCATCGAATTTAAGCTGGTATAAATTCAATCACAGTGTCATAATGTTACATGGTAAGTGCAATTCCCATGGTAACCATAGGGAAATTAGGTATATAATATATTTTAAAAAACTGAGGGCTTCCCTGGTGGCTCAGAGGGTAAAGTGTCTGCCTACAATGCTGGAGACCCGGGTTTGATCCCTGGGTTGGGAAGTTCCCCTGGAGAAGAAAATGGCAACCCACTCCAGTACTCTTGCCTGGAAAATCCCATGGATGGAGGAACCTGGTAGGCTACAGTCCATGGGGTCGCAAAAAGTCAGACACGACTGAGCAACTTCATTTTCTTATATAAAAAAGGAAATGAGAAAAGGATTTAAAGTTCCACCACAAAAATAACTAAACACAAAAGAAAACAGTAAGGCAGGAAATAAAGGGTAAAATATTATAAAGTATATAGAAATAACAAATTAAAACAGATGACAGAAACAAAATAACAAATATTTACAGACATGATAGAAGTAACATGACAACAGCCCCCCTTATCAGTATTACTTTAAATGGAAATGGATTAAACTCTCCAATCAAACAGAGATTGGCAGAATGCATAAAACCACATTTCATGGTGTTTACAAGAGACTCAATTTTAGATCTGCTGTACAACAAAGTGAATCAACGATTGGCATAAATATATTGCCTCTCTCTTAGACCTTCCTCTTACCCCACACACCCACCCATCTAGGTCATCACTGAGCATACACCTGAGCTCGCTGTTCTATGCAGCAGGTTCCCACTAGCTATTTTTTCCATGGTAGTACATATATGTCAATCCTAACCTTCCAGTTCATCCCACCCTCGCATTTCCACCTTTCCCCCCTTTAGTGTCCACATGTCTGTTCTCTATTCCTGCCTTGCAAACAGGTTCATCTCTGCCCTTTTTCTGGATTCCATATATATGCATTAATATGTGATATTTGTTTTTCTCCTTCTGACTCATTTCACTCTGTATGACAGACTCTAGGACCATCCACATTTCTACAAGCAACCCAGTTTTGTACCTTTTTATGGCTGAGTAATATTACATTGTATAGATTTACCATTTTTCTTTTTTTGTATTTTTTGAACATTAATAAAAGTTTTAATACAGCAAGAAAACATAATAATTATAAACATTTATGCACATAATACAGACAAGCAAAATTTATATAGCAAACACTGACAGAATTGAAACTATATTATAATAGTTGGAGATTTTAATACCCCACTCTTATTAACAGACAGAACAACCAGACAGAAGATAAATAGGGAAACAGAGGACTCAATCAATACAAGAAACTAACTGTACATATGCAGACATATGCAAAATGCTCCACCCAACAATAGGATGCACAAACTTCTCAAGTACACATGGGACATTTTCAGGACAGACTAGATGTTTGGCCACAAAATCTCAATAGACTTAAAAAGATAGGTAACAGGACAAAGTTAGAAGTCAATAACAAAACAAAAATGAAAATTTACATATTTGTGGAACTTAATACACTTTCAAGCAACCAGTGGATCAAAAAAATGTAACCACTAGGCAAACTATAAAATATTTGGATATGTGATGAAAAGAAAAACAAAATCCATGGGATGTAGCAAAAGTAAAGCATGGGGGGAAATGTATATCTAAATGCAAACATTAAAAAAAAAAAAAAAGAAAGATCTCAAATCAACAACCTACCTTTAAAACTTAAGAAAATGGAAAAAGCAAAAGGAAGAAAATAATAAAGGTCAAACAGAAATAAACAAAATGAAGAACAGAAAACCAACAGAGAAAAATCAATGAAACCTAAGGTAATTCTCCGAATATATCAACAAAATTGATAAGCTTTTAACATGATATACAAACATGAAAAAGAGAAAAGACTCAAATTACTGAAGTCAGAAATTAAAGTGGGAAAATTACCACCAATTTAACAGAAATATGAGGATTATAAGAGGGTACTATAAGGAATCATATCTCAACAAACTAGATAGACTCAGTGAAATGGACAAATTCCTAGAAACATAAAACCTACCAAGACTGAATCAGAAAAGAAATCAGTAATGAATAAGAAAACGCAAATAGACCTACAATCGGTAAAGAAATTGAATCATTAACCAAAACTCTCCAAAGAAAATTCCTGGACCCAATGACTACACTGGTGAATTTCACCAAACATTCCAAGAATAACAAATACCAAGCCATTAGGATGGCTACATCAAAAAAACAGAAATCAGTTCTGGTTTCCTCCATGTGTATGCCTAGCAGTGGGATTGATGCATCATAAGGCAGTTCTATTTGTAGTTTTTTAAGGAATCTCCACACTGTTCTCCATAGTGGCTGTACTAGTTTGCATTCCCACCAACAGTGTAACAGGGTTCCCTTTTCTCCACACCCTCTCCAGCATTTATTGCTTGTGGACTTTTGGATCGCAGCCATTCTGACTGGTGTGAAATGGTACCTCATTGTGGTCTTGATTTGCATTTCTCTGATAATGAGTGATGTTGAGTATCTTTTCATGTGTTTGTTAGCCATCCGTATGTCTTCTTTGGAGAAATGTCTATTTAGTTCTTTGGCCCATTTTTTGATTGAGTCATTTATTTTTCTGGAATTGAGCTGCATAAGTTGTTTGTATATTTTTGAGATTAGTTGTTTGTCAGTTGCTTCATTTGCGCACCACAGTGTTCATTGCAGCACTGTTTATAATAGCCAGGACATGGAAGCAACCTAGATGTCCATCAGCAGACAAATGGATAAGAAAGTTGTGGTACATATACACTATGGAGTATTACTCAGCCATTAAAAAGAATACATTTGAATCAGTTCTAATGAGGTGGATGAAACTGGAGCCAATTATACAGAGTGAAGTAAGCCAGAAAGAAAAACACCAATACAGTATACTAACACATATATATGGAATTTAAAAAGATGGTAATGATAACCCTATATGTGAGACAGCAAAAGAGACACAGATGTAAAACAGACTTTTGGACTCTGTGGGAGAGGGAGAGGGTGGGGTGATTTGGGAGAATGGCATTGAAACATGTATACTATCATGTAAGAAACGAATCGCTAGTCTAGGTTCGATACAGGATACAGGATGCTTGGGGCTAGTGCATGGGGATGACCCAGAGAGATGATATGGGGAGGGTGGTGGGAGGGGGGTTCAGGGTTGGGAACTCATGTACACCTGTGGTGGATTCATGTCAATGTATGGCAAAACCAATACAGTATTGTAAAGTAAAAAAATAAATAAAATTTAAATTTAAAAAAAAAAAACAACAGAAATCAATAAGGATGTGTTAACATGGAAAACTTGGAACATTTGTGTCCTGTTTTTACAGCCACTGTGGAAAACAGTATGGTATTTATTCAAAAAAATAAAAAAAGAATGCATACAATCCAGCAATTCTACTTTCTGGTAAATACCCAAAAGAATTGAAAGCGGGGTCTTGAAGGGCTATTCATACCCATGTTCCAAGCTGCCTCATTCACAAGAGCTAAGATGTTCAAGCAACCCAATTTCCATCAGCTAATGAATGGATAAGAAAACTGTGGTACATACACACAATAGACTATTATTCAGCCTTAAAAAGAAATGAAATTCTGTAATGAATGAATTCAACATAGATGGACCTTGAGAACTTCACCCTAAGTGAAATAAGTTAGTCTTAGACAAATATGTGATTCTACTTACATGAATCAAAATCACAAACAGAAACACTCTGATGAGGGATTGATGAAGGTTCATTGTTTAATGAGAATTTGAGTTTACAAGATGAAAACTGTTAGGTAGGTAGATGATGGTGATTGTTGTATAACACAGTGAATGTACATTAAAACCACAGTATTTTATATTAAAAATCATTGCAAAAGTAAGTTTTATATACATTTTAACACAATGAAGACACTTTTTAAAGAATGGGGAGTCTGAGTGAATTATAGACTCTTAGTTAAAAAATCATGTTCTCATGAAAATCTATACTCAAATGTTCATAACATTTATCTATAATACAAACAATCAGATATCTTTCAGTTGATGGATAATTTTACAAATATTAGTACATTCATACAATGGAACACTATCCATCAATGAAACTGAAAAAACTGTAGATGCATGCAAAAATATGGCTAAATGTCAAAGGGAATTATACTGAGTGGAAAAAAGGCCAATCACAACAAGTTGCATACTCTGTGATTCTTCTATATAACTTTCTTAAAATGACAGGATTATAGAAGTGCAGAAGAGATTAGTCATTGAGAGGGGTTAGGGTTTGAGGTGAGTAGATGCAGATGGAAGGAAAGGGAGTGTAGTTATCAAAGGGCAACAAAAGTAATACTTCTGGTGATTCCAGTCGAGGTTTGAAGCATGAGACAGAGTGCTCAGCGCTGGTGCACTGGGATGACCCTGAGGGATGGGATGGGGAGGGAGATGGGAGGGGGGTTCAGGATGGGGAACACATGTTCACCCATGGCTGATTCATGTCAATGTATGGCAAAAACCACTACAATATTGTAAAGTAATTAGCCTCCAATTAAAATAAATAAATTAAAACACACACACATTTGTTAAAAAAAAAAAAAGAAAGAAAGAAAAGAAAAACTGGAGCTGGAAACTAAGAGCTTTGAATCCAAGGCTAAGGAGATTGAACTCTTTCCTATAAGCAGTGGGGGAATCCTCAGGGTGTTTGAGTGAAACACGGACATTTACATGTTTAGAAGCAACTTCCTGTAGCACTGTGGCTAATAAGGAGGCCAGGCTAGTGGTATCTTAAGAATCTTTCTTCACCTCTCCAAAATACTGGAAATGATCATTCATGGGGTATGTTTACTGAGCCTATGCAAAACTGAAGGTATTCCTAGCAACTTTTCCCTACCTTACCTCCACATCTTTAAAATTCAGTAAGTCTGTATTATCTTAGGTCTTGAGATGTTAATGACTTTGAATAATTGTCAACACTTGAAGTTATAATGACTGATACTTTATCATTTCTCATAATGAGCAATGCTAATTAAAATTGATTGTGCTAGGAAAAAAAAAAAGTAATACTTCTGGTGATTAAACCAGTCTATCTTGGTTGTGCTGTTAAGATCCACAAACATATATATGATAAAACTGCACCGAACTATATATACAAAACATACATAAAATGAATGTAAGTAAAACTTGGGAAATTTGAGTAAGATAGGTGGGTTTTATCAATATCAATAGCTTGGTTTTGGTATCATACCATTACAAGTTTTACCAATGGAGTAACACATCATCACATCATCATTTGTATTATTTCCTACATGTTAACATGCAATCATTTCAAAATAAAAAGTTTAAAAAATACTATAGACTATTTTTCAAAATACACTACAAATGTACTCTGGGTTTGGTTTTTCTAGCAGTCACATATGGATGTGAGAGTTGGACCATACAAAAGCCTGGAGCACCGAAGAATTGATGCTTTTGAACTGGTAGTGTTGGAGAAGACTCTTGAGGGTCCCTTGGACTGCAAGGAGATCAAACCAGTCAGTCCTAAAGGAAATCAATCCTGAATATTCATTGGAAAGATTGATGCTGAAGCTGATACTCCAGCACTTTGGCCACCTGATAAGAAGAGCTGATTCATTATAAAAGACCCTGATGCTGGGAAAGATTGAAGGCAGGAGGAGAAGGGGACAACATAGGACAAGATGGTTGGATGGCATCACCAACTCAGCGAACATGAGTTTGAGCAAGCACCAGGAAATGGTGAAGGACAGGGAAGCCTAGCATGTTGCAGTCCATGGGGTCACAAAGAGTCGGACATGACTGCGTGACTAAGCAACAACAACTTTGGGTTTTATATGAAAAGTATTATAACTTCACACCAGTCAGAATGTCTGCAATCCAAAAGTCTGCAAGCAATAAATGCTGGAGAGGGTGTGGAGAAAAGGGAACCCTCCTACACTGTTGGTGGGAATGCAAACTAGTACAGCCACTATGGAGAACAGTGTGGAGATTCCTTAAAAAACTGGAAATAGAACTGCCTTATGACCCAGCAATCCCACTTCTGGGCATACACACCGAGGAAACCAGAATTGAAAGAGACACATGTACCCCCAATGTTCATCGCAGCACTGTTTATAATAGCCAGGACATGGAAACAACCTAGATGTCCATCAGCAGATGAATGGATAAGAAAGCTGTGGTACATATACACAATGGAGTATTACTCAGCCATTAAAAAGAATACATTTGAATCAGTTCTGATGAGATGGATGAAACTAGAGCTGATTATACAGAGTGAACTAAGCCAGAAAGAAAAACACCAATACAGTATACTAACACATATATATGGAATTTAGAAAGATGGCAATGATGACCCTGTATGCAAGACAGCAAAGGAGACACAGATGTGTAGAGCAGACTTTTGGACTCAGAGGGAGAGGGAGAGGGTGGGATGATTTGGGAGAATGGCATTGAAATATGTATACTATCATGTAGGAAATGAATCGCCAGTCTATGCCCGATGCAGGATACAGCATGCTTGGGGCTGGTGCACGGGGATGACCCAGGGAGATGTTATGGGGAGGGAGGTGGGAGGGGGGTTCATGTTTGGGAACACATGTACACCCGTGGTTGATTCATGTCAATGTATGGTAAAACCAATACAGTACTGTAAAGTAAAATAAAGTAAAAATAAAAATTAAAAAAAAATAAAAATAAAAAATAGAAAAAAATGCTGAATTAGGAGAAATGAAGAGACCACATGACAGTACAAGTGAGTGAAGCACAGAAGTGAAAGATAGTTGGTAAAAAATGTAAGCAAAAGACAATAACGGTTTATTTATGAGAGTGAAAAAAAAAACCCAAAAGTATTATAACAAGAAAAGCACAAAGGGCAGAAGGTAGTAAATAGAACTGTGTTGTCTTAAGGCTTTAATATTTTGTATTTTATATTATAGAATATTATTAATTTACAGATTATAATAATAATTATAATCCCTAGAGCAACCACTAAAAAATAATTCAAAATTGTAAAAGCCTATAGAAGAGACAGAAAAGAACACTAAAGAATTAGAAATTAACTAAAAAATTAAAACATAGGAAAGAACAACCAAAACAACTCACCAAGATTAGAGAGGATACATAGGAAAAAATGGTCCTAATTATAATGTAAACCCAAGTATATCAGGTACACTAAATACTAATGGACCAATGATTCTCATTAAAAAATAGACATTGTCCTCATAAATATAAAAGCAAGAACCAATATTCTGTTTATAAAAGATGCACTTTAAACATAAATATGCAAAGCAGTTGAAAGACAAAGGACAAAAAAACCCACAAACACTAACTATAAGAAAATGTAGCAATATTAATAAAAGCAATCTTTAGACACGAATTATAACCAGAGACCATGGATATTTCATAATGAAAGGGTGAATTCACCAAGAAGATCCAACAATTCTAAATGTAAATGTATTTTTTTAAGTGTTTAAAATATAAGAAGCCAAACAACCACCATAATAACAATAACAATAAACAGAGCTAAAGTGAGAAATAACACAAGTCAGCAACCAGAGTGGGAGATATCAATACCTCTGTCTCCATAATTGACAGATGAGGCATTTGGAGACCTTAATTTCTCTGGTGTGGCAGACTGCTCACAGAAGTAAGAAGGCAGGTGACAATGTTCTAATCTTGTAAATATGAAAGCTACTTCTATTCTAAAGAGAATAATATTTACTGTGAAGAGAGGCCTCATGCATAGAATATTTTTTAAAAAGAATTTCCTAGTTGAATGTTTATTATATATTTTGTAAGTAATTATAGAATGTGGATTTATGAGGCATGGTTCCCTGGAGAAGGTCACATAAACTACATATCTCTTTGGGAACATTAAATGCAGATGTTCTGTAATGTAAATGCTCCCCTCTAAGTGAAACAGCTCTGCAAAAACTCACTTGGAGCTCTTATCTATTACTGTAGGCCATAGAGTATGAATCCAGTAAAAGAAAAAGCCTGCAAAGCTGAAATCAATGACTGACCTTTCCTGGCTTTCTCTAAACCTCTTGATTGACTGCTGTACCTTTGAAATTAATAATGAAGCTTCAGAGTAGGTAAGTTCTATGCTGTGTGGGAGTTTGATATGCAACAAACAAAAGCATTAGAAAAAGAAGGGGAAAATACTGTATAAATGTTTAAAAAGACTGTCAACCGAACTAAACTGACCAATATTTACAGAATACCACATCCAAGAAATGAAGAGAGCTCATAATTTTTAGGTGGACATGGGAAATTCATCAAGACAAATGATTTAGTAGGCAAGGAGACCAGTTTAAATACATTTAAAGTATTGAAGTCATAGAGACTTGTTCTTTGGTCACAGTGAATTTGGAGAAGGAAATGGCAACCCACTCCAGTATTCCTGCCTGGAAAATCCCATGGACAGAGGAGCCTGGAGGGCTATAGTCCATGGGTCACAAAGAGTCGGACACAACTGCATGAGTAACACACACACACACACACACACACACACACACACAATGAATTTAAGTCAAAAGCAAATAACACTAAGGATCGATGCAGTAATACATCTTTAAAAGGTTAGCAATTCATTTCTAAGTAATCTATGAGTCAAGTGGGAAATAAAACAATTTTTAAATATTTTAAATTGGATGTTGTGGAATGTAAGTAATGCTGGTATGGTAATTTATAGCTTTAAACGTTTATGCTAGAAGAGAAAATTTAGACTCAAACGTGCCTAATTTTCCACCTAAAGAAACTAATAAAAGAAGAGCAAAGTAAACCTAAAGGAAATATAAAAAAGAAAATAAAAATAACAGCAGTCAATGAAATAGGAAAGAAAATTTGCAACAGAATATAGCTAATGAAGCTAAAATTTGGTTTTTTGAAATGGTTAGTACAATTCATAAACCTCTATAAATAAAAATGTCTAACACTAATACTAAAATGTACTGGACCTAGAGGTGACAGCTGAACAACATTCTGAATGTACTAAATTCTCCTGAATTGTTACTTTAAATTGGTTAATTTTATGGGAATTTTCATCTCAAAATTAAAATTTTTAAAAACATTTAAAATCCCCACATCAGAAACAAATCAGAGGATATCTTTGTATGCATATAGTTTTGGTTCAGTTCAGTTCAGTCACTCAGTCGTGTCCGACTCTTTGTGATCCCATGAATCACAGCACGCCAGGCCTCCCTGTCCATCACCAACTCCCAGAGTTCACTCAGACTCGCATCCATCGAGTCAGTGATGCCATCCAGCCATCTCATCCTCTGTCATCCCCTTCTCCTCCTGCCCCCAATCCCTCCCAGCATCAGAGTCTTTTACAATGAGTCAACTCTTCGCATGAGGTGGCCAAAGTACTGGAGTTTCAGCTTTAGCATCATTCCTTCCAAAGAAATCCCAGGGCTGATCTCCTTCAGAATGCACTGGTTGGATCTCCTTGCAGTCCAAGGGACTCTCAAGAGTCTTCTCCTACACCACAGTTCAAAAGCATCAATTCTTTGGCGCTCAGCCTTCTTCACAGTCCAACTCTCACATCCATACACGACCACAGGAAAAACCATAGCCTTGACTAGACAGACCTTAGTCAGCAAAGTAATGTCCCTGCTTTTGAATATGCTGTCTAGGTTGGTCATAACTTTTCTTTCAAGGAGTAAGCATCTTTTAATTTCATGGCTGCAGTCACCATCTGCAGTGATTTGGGAGCCCCCAAAAATAAAGTCTGACACTGTTTTCACTGTTTCCCCATCTATCTGCCATGAAGTGATGGGACCAGATGCCATGATCTTCGTTTTCTGAATGTTGAGCTTTAAGCCAACTTTTTCAGTCTCCACTTTCACTTTCTTCAAGAGGCTTTTTAGTTCCTGTTCCTGTTAAAACACGTTGGGAACTCATGTACACCCGTGGCTGATTCATGTCAATGTATGGCAAAACCAATACAGTATTGTAAAGCAAAATAAAGTAAAAATAAAAATTAAAAAATAAATAAATAAATAAAGCATTCTCAGTCAAAATGGCAAGGTCACAATGTCTTGCATTAGTGGTCTGATCAAAATGAATACTAGTGGTCTAGTGCATTAGTGGTCTGCTCAAAATGAACACAGAGACTGCATTGGAAATGTGATTGGAATAAATATTCTGATTTAAACAGTATATGACTAACAAGGTACAACTGCTGAATTTCTTAAAATTCAGCGTTTCTTGAGAAGTGCTTGGAATAAAGTCTGGCTCATGAATAATCATGATCTAGCCTGTAGTATAGTTATATTTAAAAAACCCTTATACTCCTCTACTAGACTATATGGATTTCCTTACAAAAAGAATCATATCTTGCTTGTGTTGACTTTTCACTAAAACTAGTTGGTCTATATACATATTACTATTTGGGAAATATTTGCTGAGCTAAATTAAACTGCTTTTCTTTTTTGATGTTCAATAACAAGATTCATTATAGACAATTTTTCAAAACAAGTAACTTCCAAAGTGTCATATTAAACCATGTAAAGTTTAGATGGTGAAATAAGTCACTGAATCATCAGAAAGAGCACTATTCAGTTTCAGTATTTCTACTGCTTATGGCTGCTGATTTCAAGTACCTAGCCTTGAGGTTGGCAAGCTTGCCCTACAGCAGCAACAAACAAGTTGCAGGTCTCAAAATCTTTCAATAGTGAGATACAGGTTAGTTCAAATGAGATATGGCTTTTATTTTCAAACTAAGTGGGTTCTCAAATTGGATTAATACTCTATCATTTTGCTGGCTATGTAAGAAGTCACATATGGAAACCTGAGTTTTTTGGTGCCATTTTTGTGATATGTCTTTGTGCTGAGGGTACACCATTTTTGACTGCCTGACTGGCGTGCCACGTGGACAGCCCCTGCTTACCAGTTCCTAAGAGTGAAGATATGCCTGAGTGTTGGGACAGCATTTGCATCTCCTTAAATAATCACAAAATCCTGGGCTGAAGTTGAACATGCATCTGGACACATTCATCTAGCCTATGGTTCTCAATGAGAGCAATTAATCATTTTCTCAGATGACGTGTGGAAATATCTAGGGCATTTGAGATTGTCACAATGATGCAGTAACATCACTGGCTGCTAAATATCCTACAATGTGGAGGAAGAGTCCTGATCAACACAGAACTGAACACTCTCCAAAGTTAGTAGTGTCTCCTATTGGTCCAACCCACCTTCAACCACAGCTAAACAAAAAGAGAAACTTCTCCAAGGACACGCTGCTTCTCAGAACCATTCACAGGAATAAACTAATTAGTCAAGACAGGAATAAGGGGTGAGATCCTTCAGAGAGAAACTCTAGAAAATACCCTACTTGATTATAAAAATTTTGTTATGGGGATAACGCTTTGCTGAAACTTGTCCAAGTCATCAGTGTGGTCATCACTTGTCTGATGGGTAGGCCAGGATTTGAAAATGAGTCTGTGGTCTACCAACCACTTGACACATACTAAAATCTCAATAAATGGAAGCTATTATAATTAATTTCAACTACTAGTAATCTAAATAATAATTATGAGAAAAAATTTAACTAGAAACATTTCCTATATGAAAATAAGTAAAAGGAGACAGAAATACATATACATATATAATTTTCTAATGTTGAAAGAAAAAAAAATGACATATTTTTGATCAATTCCCCTATGGTCAAAGAGCCAGGAAAAGTAAAACAAGTGCATCCAGCAGCCAAGTTCATGGCTTTAAATACAAAAAGGTATCTATGGGAACTCCTAATAACCCCAAGAGATTTTGGATATACATCTATAACTACAGCTATGGTGATATCTACATCTCTTAACTGATGCCTATGTACATCTACATCTGTATCTCCAAGGAAGCTGTGTCTTGGGAGCATTTAGAATTATCTGAAAAATTATTTTAAAATTGAATAGAAAGGGTATAGGGATTAACATGAGCAATGACTAATAACAGTTGAATTTGAAAAAGTTACCATTTCATTCCCAGGTGCTTTTAATTCAGAAAATCTGTCCCTAATTATATATTTATAAATGTGGTATATAAATGATTTTACTTTATTCTCATACTAGGGTGTTTTAAGTTGTTTTTTTTTCCCTTTTATTTTTTTAAATTTATTTCTTTTAATTGGAGGCTAATTATAATATTGTAGTGGTTTTTGCCATACATTGACATGAATCTACCAAGGGTGAACATGTGTTCCTTATTCTGAATCCCCTTTCACCTCCCTCCCCATCCCATCCCTCAGGGTCATCCCAGTGCACCAACCCTGTCTCATGCATTGAACGTGGACTGGCAATCTGTTTCACATATGATAATATACATGTTTCAATGCTATTCTCTCAAATCATCCCACCCTTGCCTTCTACAGAGTCCAAAAGTCTGTTCTTTACATCTGTGTCTCTCTTGCTGTCTCACATATAAGGGTCATCATTACCATCTTTCCAAATTACATATGCATGCGAAAATATACTGTATTGGTGTCTTTCTTTCTGACTTACTTCACTCCGTATAATAAGCTCCAGTTTCATCCACCTTATTAGAACTGATTCAAATGCACTTTTTAATAGTTGAGTAATATTTCACTGTGTATATGCACCACAGCTTTCTTATCCATTTGTCTGCCAATTTTATGGTTTTTGAAATAATGATTTAATTATGCCTGGGTTATTTCTATGAGATCTAGATATCTGCATCAAAAAGCCATTTATAAGGTACTGTAATCTATCTGGTAATGGCAGAGGAAATCATCAACTTTTTGAGCTCTGACTTCCACTGATATAACATTATATAAAAAGAAAAAGAGCAACAGTGATAAGAGATTGGAGCACAAGGATAAGGGGCTGAAGACTGTCCCAGGAAGAGAGCCTATAATTGATAAATGTTTGTTGGCAGAGGATGGGAGGGGCAGGAGGAGGAAAATAGGGAATTCCAAACAGATAACCACACACAGATATCCTGAGGAGGAACCTAAGTACCTTGGCTGGGATGAAGATTTTGTGCAAGTAAGGCAATACATACCAAAAGAGGTATGATCAGTTACCTCAATCCATTGTAGTACAATCTCTTGTAGTCAACATTTATTCTAGTGATATTTTCCTCCGCAAGTTCCTCAAGGGTATAAAATGTGCCCACGTGCTGAAAACCAGGAGCTTTGCTCTTGATATACTCTCTCTCAGAACCTGGTAACCAAGCAATCTATAAGGAGAAATGGAATATCTTTCAGTGGATAATCAGCAGTCTAGACACAAACAGCCCCATGTAGAATGGGAGGAGACCCATTCCAGCATGGGTACATTTTACAGGGAGCAGAGAGATTCCAGCCTTTGGTGAAAGAGTCAACCTGACTTAACATTGTCTAATGAACTTTTTTACAATTTACTTTAAATTGGAAGATAATTGCTTTAGATTGTTGTGTTGGTTTCTGCCATACAGCATTTAATGAACTCCTATAATGAGGCTTTCACCAAGGTTGTTCTGGAGCTGAGTTTTCCCAGTTAACATCATGGGACCAAGGGTCCATGGTGATATCATACTAGCCAAAGTGGATGAGGAGTTGGTAGGTGTGGATAAAAAGTCAGACTTATAAACATCTCCTCTGGCTGATGATGCTAAAAATCATCTTTGAGCAGAGTCATATCCTGCTAACAGGGGATGCTACTATGACTCATCTGTAGAAATAGTTCTATTTGCAGAGATACAAACTTGTTTTACTCATAGCATTTTTCCATATTTTGAAATTTTAAGACATTTGGAATGATTAGCTGCCAAAATGCAGCAAATTCTCAGAAACATGATGAACAAATCTCTGCTCAAATAAGAACCAGATGTCCTTTCTATATTACTAATGAAAACCAAATCCTCAAAGCCTTAGTGTTCCATGCCCAGGCCCTTTCTAATAGATGTATGTTGGTGATGGTGAAGGTTACATTGTGTAGCAATCATACACATTCCCTTTTAACACCCTGGTGACATTTCATTTGGTTTGGAACAGCAAACAGCCTCTATGTTTTCCCCAATGATGTAAATTGAACTGGGTCATTCTTAGATTGCCACATGTAGCTGTATAAGCAACCAACTCCCATTTCTATAGAGAGCAGAATTATTTAAGTATCCCAGGAAAGATCTACAAGGTAGGTCAGGCTCAAGTGCTATGCTCTTGGGAGAAGCCACCTCCCAACCTCTATCATAAATACTGAGATAGACATACCAGATGTTGCTCAATCTTAGAGTCAAGGATCACTCTTACTACAAGGTGGATATATGATAATCTGGAAGGATGTTTTGAAGGAGGAGATTCAAGATCAAATATCACCAATTTTTTTTCCTTCTGTGCAATTGCCAATAAATCAGTTAGTTTAGCAATCTTCTGATTTCTTGCTCTTTCCTTATCAGCTTCTGATAAGGGTTTCATACGAAAAAATGGTTTGATCTAAAAATAAGTATATCAGAGAAAACATTGGCTCCTATCAAAAGCATTTTCCAATTCTCCTGCATTTAGCCCCGCACCCAGCCCTACCTCCGTGTTGATCCATTACCATTCAACCCACCAGGACTTCTGAAATACTGGTCCTGAGATAAGAGTTGCCAAGAAGAGAAATTAGATGTAATTTCCATTGGAAGTGATGGTATTTGCAATGATTTAATCTATATCATAGAACCTGTTTTATTTGCACTAAAGGTTCTTCCTATTCTTTTCTACAGCTCCCTTTTCAAACTTTTTTAAAACTCAAGGTAATACAATTCATTTTTAGTTTCAATGGTTTCCCACATTCCCTCTCACTGTTCCAGTTATGGGCAATGAAAAAAAAAAAAAAAGAAGAAGAAGAAATACGCTTTAGCTTCAGATTGAATTGGATTCAAACCCACCTCTATCATACATCTGCCTCCCTTGCCACATTCACCTGTTAAAAACCTTTCCTCTACTTGCACAGCTTAGTTCAAATGCTACCTCCTCATGAAGACATCCTGCAAAATTTCTGAACTAAAGAGGCTTTGATGGCATTAAACTCCAATGACTAATTTTATGCCTCTTTAATTCTGTTCTCTATACTTACTTATTTATATATGTCTTAAACCAAATTCAAATCTTGGCTTCATATGCTTCTTGCTTTGTAACCTTGGTAAAATCATTTATATTCTCAAAGTCTTTATTGTTCAAACTACAAAATGGGAAAGGGGAGGAATAATCTATGTATTTCTCTTGATTATTTTGATGATTAAATACTGTAAAATATTTTCTGGTTCTAGGAGAATGTCTGGTACACAGAATACTGCACAATTCACAACAGTCCCCTCACTTTTCTACTTCTACTCAGTGTAACTTTATCACAGCAGGAACTGTCAGCTTTTTTAAGACACAGCATTTTATCTTACACCTCAGTCCATATATATATATATATATATATATATATATATATATATATATACATGGTCTATATTAAACTTAGTAGATGGCTACTTTTACCATTATTTGCCAATTTTAGATCACTTGTTGGTAAAGTTGGTGACAGATGGATATCTTTCAGAAGGAAGCAGTAGCTACCTCACATTTTCTCAAGACTAAAGTATTCTTCCTTTGTCTCAACACAACTTAATCTTCATTTTATTCTACCCTCTGTATTTCTTCTCATTCCCAGAACACCCTAAGAAAGCTGCCCTTTCTCACTTTTTTCTCAAGAAAGAAAGAATCATATTTCATAATACCAACAAGGAAGATCATCAGTATTGAATTAAACCATGATCGAGATCTGAGCTGAGTAAATAATTAAGTCTTTTCTTAATCCTCATAAACATAGGAATTTGCTTCATAACTCAAGATTTCCTTAGACTCTACCAGTTCTAGACTAAATGATTCACTTAACTGCAAGACCTTCCTGTGGGGAAAACAGTGGAAAAAACTGGACTGGAAAGATCAAAAACAGATTTAAATAACTCATTTGTGCTTAATTTCTAAAATGCCCCCAAATGGCAAAGGGAATAGGAAATCCATTATACAAGGATATTCATGAAGCCTTTCCCTTAAGGACAACTTGAACAACAACAACAACAAAAATTGAAATAGCAAAAACTATCAAGATTAACAGGAGGGTTTAAAACTAGATTCCAGTAGTTTTGAGTAGTAATATGGGTAATCTAATAGTTTATATAAATCAGGTCTCACCTTAAAATACTCAGAAAAATATACTGGAATGGGACAAAGCCAATTTAGACTATCTCTAGCCTATGACTGAACATTTGAAAAAGGCTCTAGTAAGTAACACGCTAGAAATAAAGACAAATTCTCCACAAAACACCTTGTTTCTCAAGTAAAAAACAGTATTAAATGGTTCTCAGTTCTCTATGTCTGTGCTTAGAGAAATTACAAGTAGATGGGCTGCTAGATGATCCAGCTTATTAATTTGTTAAGAAACAGGACAATTAGAGTCGTGGCCAGTATGGCAGCATAGAAAAACCCTCCACTGTCCTTTTCCCATTGACACACCAGAACTACAACCACTGGCAGAACAAGTATCTATGAGAAGAACCTAAAGACTTGTAGTGGTACAGGGGATAGAAATCCACCTGCCAATGCAGGAGACATGGGTTCAATCCCTAGTCCAGAAGGTTCCACATGCCGTGGGGCAACTAAGACTGTGTGTCACAACTAGTGGAGCCCATGCTGTAGGGCCCGCAAGCCACAGCTAAGGAGACCCTGTGCCACAACTACTGAAGCCTGAGTGCTGCAACTACAGAAGCTTGTGCACCTAGAGCCTGTGCTGAGCAACAAAAGAAGCCACGGCAAGGGGAAGCATGTATACTACCATGTAAAGTGGCTCCCACTCACTGCAACTAGAGAAAGCCAGAACACAACAATGAAGATCCAGCACAGCCAAAATAAATTAATTTTTTAAAAAAAACTAGTAGAGAACATCTCCACAATTACAGATATAAAAAAGGAATCTAGAGACGTTATACAGTTAAGACCCATATGTCAGGGAGGCAATCCACAAAAGGAAGGATAATCACAACTGCAGAATATTCTCCCCAGAATTATGGGGTCTAGGCCCCACATAAGACTCTCCAGTCCAAGGGTCCTCTACTGTCACTCAACAGAAGAATGGATAAAGAAGATAGGATACATATATACAATGGAATATTACTCAGCTGTAAAAAGGAACAAAATTGGGTCATTTGTAGAGATGTGGATGTATCTAGATGGTCACAGAGAGTAAAGTCAGTCAGAAAGAAAAAAACAAATATCATATATGAACATTAGCATATATGTGGAATATAAAAATGGTATAATTATTTTATTTGCAAAACAGAAATAGAGATACAGATGTGGAGAACAAATGTGTCAACACCAAGGGGAAAAGGGCGATGTGTGGGATGAATTGGGAAGTTGGGATTGACATATACACACTATTGGTACTATGTATAAAATATATAACTAAGGAGAACCTACTGTATAGCTAAGGGAACCCCATTCAGTGCTCTATGGTGACAAATGGGAAGGAAATACAAACAAGAGGGGATATATGTATATGTATAGCTGATTCACTTTGCTATACAGTAGAAACACAATAGGGTAAAGCAACTATACTCTGATAAAAATTAATTTTAAAACGCAAACACATGGATGCTAAACAATATGCTATTGAACAGTCAATGAGTGACCAACAGATCAGAAAGACAAAATTTTAAAAATAGCTGGAGACAAATGGAAACCCTGAGATCCAAAAATCTACTGGATGCAGAAAAGACAATTCTAAGAGGGATGTCTATAGTGATATAAGTCTACCTCAGGTGAAAAAAGAAAATCTGAAAATATGCACCTAAAGGAAAGTACAAAGTGAAAAAATAAAATCCAGTGTTCATCAATAAAAGATATAACGAAGATCAAAGCAGAAATATACAAAATGGAGACTAAAACAACTAAAGAATAGATCAATGAGCCTAAAGGCTGGTTCTTTGAAAAGATAAGCAAAATTCATAAAACTTTAGCCAGAATAGTCAGGAAAAGTGATGAAGGGCCCAAATAAAATAAGAAATGAAAGAGGAGCTACAACTGACACCACAGAAATACAAAGGATTGTAAGAAATAACTGCAAATGAAAATATGCCAATAAAATTGACAACCTATAAGAAATAGATAAATTCTTAGCAAGGTACAATCTCTCAAGACTGAATGTGGAAGAAATAGAAAGCATGAACAAAACAATTACTAGTAACAAAACTGATAACCTAAAATTCCCGACAACAATACTCCAGCTCCAGCCAGCCGGTTTAACAGGTGGATTATATCTAATTTTTAGAAAAGAGTTAACACCTGTCCTTCTCAAGCTATTCTACATGCTTGAAGTTTCAATTTTATATGGAATCTAAAAACCAAAGCATGCAAACATAACAAAATCAAACAGCATCACAGATATAGAGGATAAACTAGTAGTTGCCAGAGGGAAGGGAGGATGAATAAAACAGGTGAGATTCAGAGGGACAAATTTCCAGTTATAAGATAAACAATAATAAGGAGGTTATAAAGCATTGGGAATATAGTCAATAATACTGTAATAATTTTTATGGTGAGAGGGTAAACAGACGTACTGTGATCATTTTGTAAAGCATAAAAATATCAAATCACTGTGTTGTCCATCTGAAGCTAATATAATATTCTAAGTCAATTATACTTCATTTTTTTTAAAAAAAGGACAATTATGCAAAATCTTCTCAATGACTCCATTTAGAAGGAAACACTACCACTCAACAAGTAATCCTGAGAACTAGCCAAAAATATAAATAGCAATATCACTTTTTATTGAAACAAGTGCCACTACCTTTACTATTCATCCCACTATGGTAAAAAATCAGATTGCTTAGTGCTTAAAACCACTCAAATGGTGGGAATTTTTAACAATATTAAGTCCTTTTCCATGAACCAACCTATAACTTTTACTTTGAGACCACTGTCTTAACACCTCTTTGTTCTCCTCAGCCCTTTCCTAAAATTTTTATGCTAGGAATCTTCTTTGCAAAAGAATAGCCAGAATAAAAGGACCACAGAAAAATTAGTATCAGGAGTTGCAGAAAATTCTACTGAATATTATTTGACTATCAGTATGGACACTAGTATATTGATTCAAAAAGTAAATAAATGGTCATGGCAGCAGAATTCCTGAGGGGAAAAGAGCAGGAGTAATTAGAATCAAACCTGTAAGAGTTCACATTATCTGTGTTGATAACTTTTGCCTAAAATCTTCCTAGTGCTGAATTTAAGGAAGATCTAACCCAACTGTAATGGCAGACTTAATATAACAAGGATTGATTATACCTCATATTAGTCCAACCAATATATCTATTTCATTTATTTTTCTTTTTTATTTATTTTTTTTAAATTTTACTTTACAATACTGTATTGGTTTTGCCATACATTGACATGAATCCACCACGGGTGTACATGAGTTCCCAATCCTGAACCCCCCTCCCACCTCCCTCCTCATATCATTTATTTTTCAAAAAAATTCCCAACCTCAGACAGTTGGGAGGATATAAATTCATTCAGTATCTGTGAGCTATTAACCAGTTATATCCAAATGTACTCTCTCTGGTTCTATATTTACTTTCTTTGTGTCCTTATCCTAGCTTATGAAGATCATCAACACTGACTGCCCTGATCAGACCAAAATCAACAATTGGCCAGAAAGTTATGTTTCAGGTTTTACTGAAGGGTCATCCTACTGTTTATTAAGTCTTAAACAAAGATCTTAAGTCTATGCAGTAATCCACATTGAAATTCTAAGACTGAATTTATAATTCTATTCACAAATCTTCTAAGGAGAAATTTAGCTCTATAAAACATAAACAGTTCCTTATCCAGGGTTCAGCAAACTTATGTGTCAAGAGACAAGTGTCAAATATTTTTTTTTCCTTTGTATGAGACACATCTCTGTCTCAACTACTGAACTATTACAGTGCAGAAACAGCCATAGACAATTCATAAGTGAATAAGCATGGCTGTGTTTCAATACAAATTTATTGACTGACACTAAAAACTTGAGTTTTATGTGAGCTGTACACATCATGAAACATTATTCTTCTGATTTTCTCCAGTGATTTAAAAATTCAAAGACCATACACAGCTCTCAGGCCACACAGAACAGCCACTGGGCTGAATTTAGACAGTAGGCTGCAGTTTTTCAGCGCCTGATCTAGGCCATGATACAAGGTTGGGCAAAAACTTCATTCAGGTTTTGCGCAACATCTTATGGAAGAACCCAAACCAACTTTTGGGCCGATATTGTCTAAGGAAGAGACATAACGTAATGAGAGATTATGAACCATGAAAAGTTATCAAAAACGAACCAACTAAAGAAAATTAAGATGATTTCTGGGAGCCTCCACCACAGCCTCAGTGGCAGGCACTATGGCTTCTAGAGTAACAGTGAATGATGAAGTCACCAAAGTTTTTAATGATGTGAAAGGCTCCCAAAAGTGCACCTTTAAAAAGCAAGATGATTTATGCCAGCTCCAAAGATATCATTAACAAGAAATTTACATGTATTATTAAACATGAAGTGAAGAAGTGAAGTGAGAGTCACTCAGTCCTGTTCAACTCTTTGCGACCCCTACACAGTCCATGGGATTCCCCAGGCCAGAATACTGGAGGGTAGCCTTTCCCTTCTCCAGGGGATCTTCCCAACCCAGGGATCAAACCCAGGTCTCCCACATTGCAGGCAGATTCTTTACCAGCTGAGCCACAAGGGCAAGTAAATGGCTTGTACAGTCTTAACCCCTGGACTGCCAGAGAAGTCCCAGCAAGATCTTTTCTGATCCACCTCCTAGAATAATGAAAGTAAACACAGAAATAAACAAAAGGGACCTAATTAAACTTAAATGTTTTGCACAGAAAACAAAAGCACAAACAAAATGAAAAGAAGACCCTTTAATATTTGTAAAAATATTTACAAATGAAGCAACCGACACAGTATTTATCTCCAAAATATACAAACAGCTCATGCAGTTCCATAGCCAAAGAACAAACAGCCCAATTAGAAAATGGGTGGCAGATCTAAACAGACATCTCTCCAAAGACATATGGATTGTTAAAAAGCACATGAAATGATGCTCACGTCACTAATTAATGGAGAAATGCAAACCAAAACTTAAATGAGGTATCACTTCACACTGGTCAGAATGGCCATCATCAGAAAATGCACAAAACAAAAAATGCTGGACAGCATGTAGAGAAAAGGGCACCCTCCTAGACTGTTGGATGAAATGTAAACTGGTACAGCCACTGTGGATAACAGAATGGAGATTCCTTAAAAAATGAAAATAGAGCTACCATTGATCCAGCAATTCAACTCCTGGGCATACATAGGGGAAAATATGGCCTGAAAGGACACATTCACCCCAGTGTTCACTGCAGCACTGTGTACAATATTCAGCACACAGAAGCAACCTAAATGTCCACCAACAGGAATGGATAAAGATGTGGTACATACATACAATGGACTACTACTCAGCTATAAAACAGAACAAAATAATGCCAGGTGCAGCAACATAGACAGACCAGAGACTGCCATACTGAGGGAAGTAAGTCAGAGAGAGAAAGATAAACTTATGGTATTGCTTCAGTTCAGTTCAGGTCATATTCTGAACCATAAAATAAATGAACTTCAATAAATATTAAAACATACAATGAATGTAATCAGACCAGAACAGCATTAAATTAGAAATCAATAGTGAGATAACTAGAAAATCTGAAACCATCTGGAAATTTGGAAAGAAAATTTCTAAATAAACCATGGGTCAGGCTTCCCTCGTGTTTCAGAAGTAAAGGATTCACCTGCCAATGCAGGAGATGTAAATTCAGTCCCAGGGTTGGGAAGACAACTGGAGAAGGAAATGGCAATTCACTTCAGTATTCTTGCCTGGGAAATTCCATGGACAGAGGAGGCTGGTGGGTTACTGTCCATGGATCCCAAAGAGTCACACAGGACTTAGCAACTAAACAATAACAAGAAAGAAATTTAAAGGGAAATTTTAAATATTTCAAAATAAATAAAAATTAAAATACAACACATCAAAATCTATGATACAGTTAAGGTGGTATTAGAGGTAAATGTATAGTATTAAATGCTTGCTTTATTGACTATGCCAAAGCCTTTGACTGTGTGGATCACAATAAACTGTGGAAAATTCTTCAAGAGATGGGAATACCAGACCACCTGACCTGCCTCTTGAGAAACCTATATGCAGGTCAGGAAGCAACAGTTAGAACTTGACATTGAACAACAGATGGGTTCCAAATAGGAAAAGGAGTACATCAAGGCTGTATATTGTCGCCCTGCTTATTTAACTTCTATGCAGAGTACATCATGAGAAATGCTGGGCTGGAAGAAGCACAAGCTGGAATCAAGATTGCCGGGACAAATATCAATAACCTCAGAAATGCAGATGACACCATCCTTATGGCAGAAAGTGAAGAGGAACTAAAAAGCCTCTTGATGAAAGTGAAAGCGGAGAGTGAAAAAGTTGGCTTAAAGCTCAACATTTAGAAAATGAAGATCATGGCATCCGGTCCCATCACTTCGTGGGAAATAGATGTGGAAACAGTGTCAGACTTTATCTTTTGGGGCTCCAAAATCACTGCAGATGGTGATTGCAGCCGTGAAATTAAAAGACGCTTACTCCTTGGAAGAAAAGTTATGACCAACCTTGATAGCATATTGAAAAGCAGAGACATTACTTTGCAGACTAAGGTCCGTCTAGTCAAGGCTATGGTTTTTCCAGTAGTCATGTATGGATGTGAGAGCTGGACTGTGAAGAAAGCTGAGTGCCAAAGAATTGATGCTTTTGAAATGTGGTGTTGGAGAAGACTCTTGAGAGTCCCTTGGACTGCAAGGAGATCCAACCAGTCCATTCTGAAGGAGATCAGCCCTGGGATTTCTTTGGAGGGAATGATGCTAAAGCTGAAACTCCAGTACTTTGGCCACCTCATGTGAAGAGTTGACTCATTGGAAAGGACTCTGATACTAGGAGGGATTGGGGGCAGGAGGAAGAGGGGACGACAGAGGATGAGATGGCCGGATGGCATCACCAACTCGATGGACATGAGTTTGAGTGAACTCCGGGAGTTGGTGATGGACAGGGAGGCCTGGCGTGCTGTGATTCATGGGGTCGCAAAGAGTCGGACATGACTGAGTGACTGAACTGAACTGAACTGAACTGAATGGAAAGAAAAAATAACTAAAGTAACCGAAAATTGACCCTTTTGCAAGCTACATAAAACCTAAAATCAAACCCAAAACAAACAAAAGAAAGAAAACATAAAGATCTGAGCAGAAATCAACAAAATCACATACTGTATCTGTAATTAGATCAATACAATGCATAAATCTCTAGGGCAGGGGAGGAGAAACAATTACAAACTATGAAAATCAGGAATGAAAAAATGGAATATAACCATTGATCCCAAAGTCATTACAAGGATAATAAAAAATCTTATAAACAACTCTATATCCATTCATTCAACCACCTTGGTGATATAGAGCCATTACTCAAAATACACAAACTATCAACAAATACTGAAGAATTTCAGATGGCATAGAAATTTCAGTTCTAGAAATTCTATTCAGTTATTTTTATATCTTACATCTCTCTCATTATGTTATTTTTCTTTAAATCCTTGATATACTTTGAATAGCTTTTGAAAACTCCCTTTCTCTTAATTCTATCAACTCTTTCCCCCGCCCCCCACCCCGGATCTTTATGTATAGTTTTTCCCTGGCTTTAAGCCACATTTTCAACCTTCTTTGTAGGCACAGTAACTTTATTACTGGATCTTGTACACTGTAATTGTTACACTGTTAGACGTCTGAGTATTGTTGTCTCTCCTAGTTTGTTTGTTTGTTTGTTTGCTTGGTGGTGGTGATTTAGTCTCTAAGTTGTATCTGACTCTTGGGACCCCATGAACTGTATCCTGCCAGGTTCCTTTGTCCATGGGATCCTCCAGGCAAGAATGCTGGAGTGGATTGCTATTTCCTTCTACTGGGGATCTTCCCAACCCAGAGATTGAACACGGGTCTCCTGCAGTGTAGGCAGATTCTTTACCAACTGAGCTACAAGGGAAGTGCTTTTTTTTTGGGGGGGGGGGGGGAATGGGGTTATATTATGAACAAATCAATTGGATTTTTTCTAAGTGGGTCTAAAATAGCCTTTAATTTAGAGCTGGTTTAGGCTTGTTATTATGGTGTGACCTTTCTGGGGTTTTTGCTGAAGTTCCCATATGTCCAAAAAAGTCTATCTTCTAATACGGCTAGTTAGAACTTGAGTATCTTCCAGACACAAGTGAGCTCTTGTTCAGTCACTCAGTCGTGTCCAACTCTTTGTGACCCCATAGACTGCAGCATGCCTGGCTTTATTTTCTTGGGCTCCAAAATCACTGTGGACTGTGACTGCAGCCATGAAATTAAAAGATGCTTGCACTCTTTCCACTGTTTTCCCATCTGTTTGCCATGAAGTGATGGGACCGGATGCCATGATCTTCATTTTCTGAATGTTGAGCTTTAAGCCAGCTTTTTCACTCTCCTCTTTTACTTTCATCAAGAGGCTTTTTAGCTCCTCTTCACTTTCTGCCAAAGGGTGGTATCATCTGCTATCTGAGGTTATTGATGCTTCTCCCTGCAACCTTGATTCCAGCTCATGTTCACCCAGCCTGGCATTTCACATGATTCTGCACGTAAGTTAAATAAGCAGGGTGACAATATACAGCCTTGATGTGCTCTCTTCCCAATTTGGAACCAGCCCGTCGTTCCATGGCTGATTCTAACGATTGCTTCTTGACCTGCATACAGGTTTCTCAGGAGGCAGGTAAAGTGGTCTGATAATCCCATCTCTTTAATAATTTTCCACAGTTTGTTTTATTCCACACAAAAGCTTTAGCATAGTTAATGAAACAGAATTAGATGCTTTCCTGGAATTCTCTAGCTTCTTCTATGATCCAATGAATGTTGGCAATGGATGTGAGCTCTTGATGTTGTTGTCGTTCAGTTGCCTAGTTGTGTCTGACTCTTTGCAACCTCATGGACTGCGGCATGTCAGAACTCCCTATCCCTCACTGTCTCCCAGAGTTTGCCCAAGTTCATGTTCATTGCATCAGTGACGCCATCCAGCCATCTCGTCCTCTGATGCCCTCTTTTCCTTCTGCCCTCGATCTTTCCCAACATCAGGGACTTTTCCAGTAAGTCATCTATTTGCATCAGATGACCAATATACTGGAGCTTCAGCTTCAGCATCAGTCATTCCAGTGAATATTCAGGGTAGATTTCCCTTAAGACTGACTGGTTTGATCTCCTTGCTGGAGTCTTCTCCAGTACCACAGTTCAAAGGCATCAATTCTTTGGTGTTGTGACTTCTTTACAGTCCAGCTCTCATAACCGTATGTTCTTAGAATGGTTCAGATAAAAGCTCCCTATTAGTACTTTGACCAGCCTTGTAGAACTTCACCCTACTTATGTGTCTCATAGATACTAACAACAGACTCAAGCCAGTCCCATGCAGATTTCTAGAAGCCTTTCTCTGGAAAGCTTTCTCACTTTTGAACTTCATCCCTCAAAATTCCAGACACTCTGATCTCCCAAAAATCCAATCTCTTTCTCCTCAAATCCACAAGACAGCTATCCTTTGCTTAGGGTCCTCCTGCTATAAGACCTGGAAAGTACATCCAGGCAAAACACGAGGGCAATTATAAGGCTCTCCTAGTATTCCCTTCCCTCATGGATCACAGTTCTGCACTGATTGTTGCCCAGTATCTGAGAATGACTACTTAAGCTCTTTGGTTTAATTTTCTAGTTGTTTAAGGCAGGAGAATACAACCAGCACGTGCAAATAGTCATGGCTAGAAGTAGAAATGTCCATGCTTCATATATAGCTCAACATTGTGCATTAAGCCCTCAATATAGGAGGAGTTGTTAAAAAGGAAAATTTTAAATTCCTAGTTAATACTGTGCAGGTAAAATGACAATAGAAATACATTTCAGAGATGGAAAATTTTTTTAATGTAATAAAGAATGGATTGGAAGTACCAGGAGAGCTGTTCAATGCCCATAATATGATCTTCCTTTTTGGGTGGGTGGGGGTGCTGAGTGGAATGCAGGATCTTAGTTCCTTGACCAGGGACTGAACCTGTGTCCCCTGTATTGGAAGCATGAAGTCTCAACCATTGAACCAAGACAAAAGTCACAACATGTTCTTACTCTTAAGGGAAAGAGAAACAGACCAAATCTTTTGAAAACAGTTATGCATTATAGCCTATTAGTAGACTATTTTATTCTCCTTTCTGACACTGCTATTTAGTATCATATAATAATCAAATTAATTTTAATTATCATGTGATTTCTGCTTTATTCCCATGTTCATCTGAAGGTTTTTCCTACATGATACAGAACAGAAATAGAAGTTAACCTCAAAATCATGTTTGAGGGGACCTTGCAGATACTCTCTTATCTCCTGACATGCAAGGAAGAAACTCATGGAAGCAGCTTTCCTAGTGACAGCTGACACTGACACCTCAATTAGATACCAATCCAACTGATCAGGGGACTGAGTCAGAATTTCCAAGATTAAATTTTAGAGAAGAGCAGATAACTCCCCAGAAGTACATTGATAACCCTAGATACAGTAGGACATTAGCTACACCAGATTGAACAAACTGATGAGGGCAATCTAATCATGTATATTCATTTTTTTCTTTTTGGAAATTGTTGGTACTCCTTTCTTATTTGGCCACATCATGTGACTTGTGGGATGTTCGTTCCCTGACTAGGGACTGAACCCAGGCCTTCAGCACTGAAAGTGCTGAGTCCTAACTACTGTACCACCAGGTGGAGATTCCCTGTTAGTACTCTTTTAAACAGTCTACTTCCTCATGGGTGTATGAGAAAACCCATTCTCCTTTGACATTTTTTTCTGTTACACTTGTGCAAAACATTCTTTTATTTAGCAACTTGTTCTCACCACACCTCTGAATTCAGGTAAAATTTGTTTTTACTGAGCCACTATGTTTCATGGCAATGCAGTCTTTTGCAAAAGCTGAAAATATGTACTCCTTTACACCGGGAGTTGGCAATTCCCAGTTGGACACAATTGGAAAAATTGATTGTGTCATCAAGGTCATAACTGAAGGATCATATTTGAGAATACATGTCATTCAATCTGAAAGAACAAGCTACCAGTCCCCACCAAGGACACATGCATAATTGGTATTTGGAATCAAAGCCTACAGCTTTCCTAGGCAAACAGTTTGGTGTCCCTTGTTGTACTCTATCCCAGTATTACAGTAGGAAGAAAGATCACTGATTACCAGGAACAGGAGAGAGAAAGTTGCCCATATTTGTAGGTATATATGTGAAACCTGATTCAAGTGAACTTCTCAAGTTGTAGTAAGAATAAGAGTCTGGAACAGTAGGGACTATTTAAAATGAAATTCTAGACTCCCTATACATGCTCTAGACAGAACCTCATTTATTAAGCTTAATAGTTATTCAACACAATCTGAATCAAGATTTGCTGATTATACAACAATAAACCTTATGTGTATTAACTGATCCTTTAAACTGCACTGGATACAAATTAATAAGGTTAAATAACACAAAATCACAATAAGACCCTCCTCTAAATAATCTACAGAGGTTATTTATGAGCACAAGAGGGAACCTAAATTTTCAAAACTCAGAAATGAAGCATAAGTTCATCGTTGAACCCTCCAGTATCATTGTAGCACACTGTTTAACATGCACACCTAAAGATCATCTGATTCTTATGGGAATGTGCCTTTCTTTGAATTTCTGTGTCCAATACTTTGGCTACCTGATGCAAAGAACTGACTCACTGGAAAAGACCCTGATGCTGGGAAAGATTGAAGGCAGGAGAAGGGGATGACAGAGGATGAGATGGTTGGATGGCATCACCAACTCAATGGACATGAGTTTGAGTAAACTCTGGGAGTTGGTGATGGACAGGCAGGCCTGGCATGCTGCAGTTCATGGGGTTGTGAAGAGTCGGACATGACTGAGCGACTGAACTGAACTGAACTGATTTACAATATAAAGTTAGATGTTGACTTCTAGAAAACTGATAAAAGAGGACAGGATTTTTGTCTAGTAGAGATGCAAATGAGTTTTCATAGAGAAGACAACTCTAAAATTAAGTTTTATTGTCACAGAGTGTATTAACTGAAATAATACACTAGGTTTGTATTCAACTTAGCAATGCAATTCTTAGCATTTCTTTGTTGCACTGAGAATTTTGCATGTTGGTTTCTCACTTTTCTGTTGACTGGGTTTCGTCATCGTGTTTGTTTCCATATTAATGTGCTAAATAAAACTTGTACCTAGTTCATTATCTTTATGCATGAGATAAATTTCTCAAGTAATTCCTCTGTAATCTTGAGATTTATCCTTTCACAAAAGGATATGAAAATATTCCACACAAAGTTTGGTTTTACTAAAAAATAGGAACTCAGCTGAGCTTCCAGGGACAACTCCCAGAACTTCAGTATCTATTTTTATTTCATTATAGATCAGATTAGGTATTTAATTTTCACAAGTAATCTCAAGAATAGTAATTATACTGACAAATAATAATCAACTCACCACCACCATCAATCCATAACCATACCCAACCAATAAAGAACAACCAGAAAAACCTTCACAAACAAAACCAATTTCTTTACTACGAAAAATTATCCAAATATCCAAATCTTTTAAATCATGTGCCAACACCACCTTGACTTCCTGCCTGCACAACATGGAATCAAAGAAAGCTCTACTATGAAACCTAAAAATAAAGCCTCCTAGATAATCATATTTGAAGTCAAGCTTTCAGATACCTTCAGTAACCAGAATAATTGAGAAACTAAACACTGTAAACTTACCACCTAAACAAGCTAAAATAAAACTGTTAATCCTATAAAATAAGCAAAACTTTATAACAACATATCCAATTCCATCACTTACAATAAGACTTTCACAAACCATACATTACACATCAGATTAATAACGGCCTTTTCATTTGGAATACATGTTTGTTAAAACATTACCTATGGCAAACTAGTGAAAGTCGCTCAGTCATGTCTGACTCTTTGTGAACCATGGTCTATACAGACCATGGAATTCTCCAGGGGTAGCCTTTCCCTTCTCCAGGAAATCTTCCTAACCCAGGGATTGAACCCAGGTCTCCCACATTGTGGGTGGATTCTTTACGAGCTGAGATACAAGAGAAGAGTTTCCTATATGGCAAACTAAGCCTATGTACATTATACATGCTAAAGAAGCCTCTCAAGTCTGTATGTTCTATTCATTCATGCATGATGAGATTTATATACAGAGCCTAAACACACACACAGAAACCTGGTATATCAGATGGATACCACTATTTCACACATGCAAACAGCATTTGTAGGCTATATACTCATATGAGAATAAGTATTCTGAGGTGATACACTCATTATAAACCAACATTTAGCTGTCCCTTATAGTAATACTTGTTAACAGAATGACTTTGAGGTGGATAATCTCTCTTTACCTAAGTCTTAACTTGTCCCTTTTTTAACATGAAAAAGGATCAAGTCAGTCTTCAGGATTAACATGTAATATAAATAAAAATCCATTCCACCTAGATAATAAACAAAATTATCTGAAGGTTTATTTTCCTAAGTACACAATTATGTAATAAGAGAGCTATTACCACAGCTGACCCTCAAGTATTGTAGCTCTGTTTCCATAGGTGCTAGCAATATGAATGTCTGCTGTCTGTCTTCCTCAGATATTTGTTGTCAAAATCAAAGACTCAAAATGAGTATATCTGATTGGTAAAACCTAGGTTGCATGGATTCCCTGTAAACATATGATAACCTGGAAAATGTCACTTGTTTTTTCTTAAACTATCTTGAAATGACAGGCGTGACTTTTTTACCCACTTTAAAATATTCAGGATAACTCTAAACTGTCTTATTTACACACTGCTATATTTTCCTCATATCCAATGCAGTACTTGTATGCAATCTCAAAAACGACAGAATGATCTCTGTTCATTTCCAAAGTAAACCATTCAGTATCACAGTAATCCAAGTCTATACCCCAACCAGTAATGTTGAAGAAGCTGAAGTTGAACGGTTCTATGAAGACTTACAAGACGTTTTAGAACAAATACCCAAGAAAGATATCCTTTTCATTATAGGGGACTGGAATGCAAAAGTAGGAAGTCAAGAAACACCTGGAGTAACAGGCAAATTTGGCCTTGGAATACAGAATGAAGCAGGGCAAAGGCTAAGAGAATTTTGCCAAGAGAACGTACTGGTCATAGCAAATACCCTCTGCCAAAAACACAAGAGAAGACTACACATGGACATCACCAGATGGTCAACACCAAAATCAGATTGATTATATTCTTTGCAGCCAAAGATGGAGAAGCTCTATACAGTCAGCAAAAACAAGACTGGGGGATGACTGTGGCTCAGATCATGAAATCCATATTGCCAAATTCAGACTTAAATTGAAGAAAGTGGGGAAAACCACTAGACCATTCAGGAATGACCTAAATCAAATCACTTATGATTATACAGTAGAAGTGATAAATAGATTTAAGCCTAGATCTGATAGATAGAGTGCCTGATGAACTATGGAATGAGGTTTGTGACATTGTACAGGAGACAGGGATCAAGACCATCCCCATGGAAAAGAAATGCAAAAAAAGCAAAATGGCTGTTTGGGGAGGCCTTACAAATAGCTGTGAAAAGAAGAAAAGTGAAAAACAAAGGAGAAAAGGAAAGATATAAGCATCTGAATGCACAGTTCCAAAGAATAGCAAGAAGAGATAAGAAAGCCTTCCTCAGTGATCAATGCAAAGAAATAGAGGAAAAAAACAGAATGGGAAAGACTAGAGATCTCTTCAAGGAAATTGGAGATACCAAGGGAACATTTCATGCAAAGATGGGCTCGATAAAGGACAGAAATGGTATGGACCTAACAGAAGCAGAAGATATTCAGAAGAGGTGGCAAGAATACACGGAAGAACTGTACAAAAAAAAATCTTCATGACCAAGATAATCACAATGGTATAATCACTCACCAAGAGCCAGACATCCTGGAATGTGAAGTTAAGTGGGCCGTAGAAAGCATCACTACGAACAAAGCTAGTGGAGGTGATGGAATTCCAGTTGAGCTATTTCAAATCCTAAAAGATGATGCTGTGACAGTGCTGTACTCAGTATGCCAACAAATTTGGAAAACTCAGCAGTGGCCACAGGACTGGAAAAGGTCAGTTTTCATTCCAATCCCAAAGAAAGGCAATGCCAAAGAATGCTCAAACTACCACACAATTGCACTCATCTCACGTGCTAGTAAAGTAATGCTCAAAATTCTCCAAGCCAGGCTTCAGCAATAGGTGAACCGTGAACTTCCAGATGTTCAATCTGGTTTTAGAAAAGGCAGAGGAACAAGATATCAAATTGCCAACATCCACTGAATCATCGAAAAAGCAACAGAGTTTCAGAAAAAATCTATTTCAGCCTTATTGACTATGCCAAAGCCTTTGACTGTGTGGATCACAATAAACTGTGGAAAATTCTTCAAGAGATGGTAATACCAGACCACCTGACCTGCCTCTTGAGGAACCTGTATGCAGGCCAGGAAGCAACAGTTAGAACTAGACATGGAACAACAGACTGGTTCCAAATAGGAAAAGGAGTACGTCAAGGCTGTATATTGTCACCCTGCTTATTTAACTTATATGCAGAGTACATCATGAAGAATGCTGGGCTGGAAGAAGCACAAGTTCGAATCAAGATTGCTGGGAGAAATATCAATAACCTCAGATATGCAGATGACACCACCCTTATGGCAGAAAGTGAAGAGGAACTAAAAAGCCTCTTGATGAAAGTGAAAGAGGAGAGTGAAAAAGCTGGCTTAAAGCTCAACATTCAGAAAATGAAGACCATAGCATCTGGTCCCAGAACTTCATGGGAAATAGATGGGCATACAGTGGAAACAGTGTCAGACTTTATCTTTCTGGGCTCCAAAATCACTGCAGATGGTGATTACAGCCATGAAATTAAAAGACGCTTACTCCTTGGAAGAAAAGTTATGACCAACCTAGATAGCATATGGAAAGCAGAGACATTACTTTGAGAACAAAGGTCTGTCTAGTCGAGGCTATGGTTTTTCCAGTGGTCATGTATGGATGTGAGAGTTGGACTGTGAAGAAAGCTGAGTGCTGAAGAATTGATGCTTTTGATCTGTGGTGTTGGAGAAGACTCTTGAGAGTCCCTTGGACTGCAAGGAAATCCAACCAGTGCATTCTAAAGATGAGTCCTGGGTGTTCTTTGGAAACAATGATGCTAAAGCTGAAACTCCAGTACTTTGGCCACCTCATGCAAAGAGTTTACTCATTGGAAAAGACTCTGATGCTGGGAGGGATTGGGGGCAGGAGGAAAAGGGGATGACAGAGGATGAGATGGCTGGATTGCATCACTGACTCAATGGACGTAGGTTTGAGTGGAATTCCGGGAGATGGTGATGGACAGCGAGGCCTGGTTGCTGCGATTCATGGGGTCACAAAGAGTCGGACATGACTGAGTGACTGAATTGAACTGAACTGATATTCTCCTCATAACTTTTTTCTGATTATTTTCCCAGTGTATATCCAGTCTCTTCTGTACCTCTCCTTTTGTCTCTCTCTCCCTCCCTTCACCTTTCCTTTCCTCTTTCATAAAGACACACACACACACTACATACCTTCTTGCTCCAGTCTACTGTAATATATGAGACAAACCACCATTATTGCCCATGGTTCCCCTCAGCAATAATCTTCTTTCAGATCAAATGATAACTTTGCATGACCTTCTCCAATTCTCTCAGGTAGTACCACCTCACAAGGGCATCAAAATTATACTGTACACAGTGTGTTTATTTCTAGGAGAGTGTGTGACCATGTGTAATAAAAGGATTCAGTTTTTTGACCTGGGAAATGCATCTTACCCATGCATCTGAAAACCATTTGCCTGCATTCAGAGTCGTCAGGAAACTCCATCGAAACAAGGAAGGGTGTCTACTGGAGGCATTTGGCAGGACCTCCTTTATATTGGTTGTTCTTGTCAAGTCATAGTCATGCATGAGAAAAGGCACCCCATCAAAACTGTAGGCATGGGGAGAAAGGGAAAATGGGAGAATTGGCAGAATACAGTCAACTTGGCAGACAGAGTTCTCAGAAAGCCCATCAAGGTCAAAAGTCTAACTAAGGTTCCTTACTCCCTCCCATATCACAACAAAGGACTAAGTGCCAATAATTCACATGATATCAGTATTTTTCTGCCCTAGGGATCTCTTTTTGGGCTTTGTAAATATCATATTATTTAAGGTGAAAGTGTAGCTTCCCTATCCAGGGATTGTTAGAATGAAGAAAAAGGTATGGCTTGAGAGTAAGTAAGTAGGGTAGGGATGAGGTAAGGCCCTGTGCTCCCTGGGGCCATACGAACAAGTTCAGTTCAGTCACTCAGTCCTATCCGACTCTTTGCAAACCCATGGACTGCAGCATGACAGGACTTCCTGCATACCACAAACTCCTGGAATGAACTTAAAAGGCATGTCCATCCAGTTGGTGATGCCATCCAACCATCTCATCCTCTGTTGCCCCTTCTCCTCCTGCCTTCAATCTTTCCCAGGATCAGGGTCTTTTTCCAGTGAGTCAGTTCTTCACCTCAGGTGACCAAAGTATTAGAGTTTAAGCTTCAGCATCAGTCCTTCCAATGAATATTTAGGACCAATTTCCTTTAGGATACACTGGTTGGATCTCCTTGCAGTCCAAGGGACTCTCAAGAGTCTTCTCCAACACCACAGTTCAAAAACATCAATACTTTGGCACTCAGCTTTCTTTATAGTACAACTCTCACATCCATACATGACTACTGGAAAAACCATAGCTTTGACTAGACAGACCTTTGTAGGCAAAGTAATGTCTCTGCTTTTTAATATGCTCTCTAGGATGGTCATAGCTTTTCTTCCAAGGAGCAAGCATCTTTTTAATTTCAAGGCTGCAGTCACCATCTGCAGTGATTTTGGAACCTCCAAAACTAAAGTTAGTCACAGTTTCCATTATTTCCCTATCTATTTGCCATGAAGTGATGGAACTGGATGCCATAACCTTAGTCTTCTGAATGCTGAGGGGTTTTTTTTTCTTTTTTAATACAAATTTATTTATTATAATTGATGGCTAATTACTTTACAATATTATATTGGTTTTGCCGTACATGACATGAACCTGCCACAGGTGTATGTGTGTTGCCAATCCTAAACCCCCTCCCACCTCCCTCCCCATCCCATCCCTCTGGGTCATCACAGTGCACCAGCCCAGAGCACCCTGTATCATGCATCGAACCTGGACTGGCGATTTGTTTCACATATGATAATATACATGTTTCAATGCCATTCTCCCAAACCATCCCACCCTTGCCGTCTCCCACAGAGTCCAAAAGACTGTTCTATACATCTCTCTTTTGCTGTCTTGCATACAGGGTTATCGTTACCATCTTTCTAAATTCCATATATATGTGTTAGTATACTGTATTGGCGTTTTTCTTTCTGGCTTAGTTCACTCTGTATAATCGGCTCCAGTTTCATCCACTTCATTAGAACTGATTCAAATGTATTCTTTTTAATGGCTGAGTAACACTCCATTGTGTATATATACCACAGCTTTTTATCCATTCGTCTGCTGATGGACATCTAGGTTGCTTCCACATCCTGGCTATTATAAACAGTGCTAGATGAACATTGGGGTACACGTGTCTCTTTCAGTTCTGGTTTCCTCGGTCTGTATGCCCAGCAGTGGGATTGCTGGATCATATGGCAGGTCTATTTCAGTTGTTTAAGGAATTTCCACACTGTTCTCCATAGGGGCTGTACTAATTTGCATTCCCACCAACAGTGTAAGAGGGTTCCCTTTTCTCCACACCCACCCTCTCCAGCATTTATTGCTTGTAGACTTTTGGATCACAGCCATTCTGACTGGTGTGAAATGGTACCTCATTGTGGTTTTGATTTGCGTTTCTCTGAGAATGAGTGATGTTGAGCATCTTTTCATACGTTTGTTAGCCATCTGTATGTCTTCTTTGGAGAAATGTCTGTTTAGTTCTTCTCCCCACTTTTTGATTGGGTCATTTATTTTTCTGGAATTGAGCTGCAGGAGTTGCTTGTATATTTTTGAGATTAATTCTTTGTCCATTGCTTCATTTGCTATTATTTTCTCCCATTCTGAAGGCTGTCTTTTCACCTTGCTTATAGTTTCCTTTGTTGTGCAGAAGCTTTTAATTTTAATTAGGTCCCATTTGTTTATTTTTCCTTTTATTTCCGATATTCTGGGAGGTGGGTCATAGAGGATCCTGCTGTAGTTTATGTCAGAGAGTGTTTTGCCTATGTCTTTCTCTAGGAGTTTAGTAGTTTCTGGTCTTACGTTTAGATCTTTAATCCATTTTGAATTTATTTTTGTGTGCGGTGTTAGAAAGTGTTCTAGTTTCATTCTTTTATGGGTGGTTGACTAATTTTCCCAGCACCACTTGTTAAAGAGATTGTCTTTTCTCCATTGTATATTCTTGCCTCCTTTGTCAAAGATAAGGTGTCCATAGATGTGTGGATTTATCTCTGGGCTTTCTATTTTGTTCCATTGATCTATATTTCTGTCTTTGTGCCAGTACCATACTGTCTTGATGACTGTGGCTTTGTAGTAGAGCCTGAAGTCAGGCAGGTTGATTCCTCCAGTTCCATTCTTCTTTCTCGAGATTGGTTTGGCTATCCGAGTTTTTTTTTCTATTTCCATACAAATTGTAAAATTATTTGTTCTAGCGCTGTGAAAAATACCGCTGGTAGCTTGATAGGGATTACATTGATTCTATAGATTGCTTTGGGTAGTATACTCATTTTCACTATATTGATCCTTCCGATCCATGAACACAGTATATTTCGCCATCTATTTGTGTCTTCTTTGATTACTTTCACCAGTGTTTTATAATTTTCTATATATAGGTCTTTTGTTTCTTTAGGTAGATATATTCCTAAGTATTTTATTCTTTTGTTTCAATGATGAATGGAATTGTTTCCTTAATTTCTCTTTCTGTTTTCTCACTATTAGTGCACAGGAGTGCAAGAGATTTCTGTGTGTTGATTTTATATCCTGCAACTTTACTATATTCATTAATTAGTTCTAGTAATGTTCTGGTGGAGTCTTCAGGGTTTTCTATGTAGAGGATCATGTCATCTGCAAACAGAGTTTTATTTCTTCTTTTCCAATATGGATTCCTTTTATTTATTTTTCTGCTCTGATTGCTGTGGCAAAAACTTCCAAAACTATGTTGAATAGTAGTTGTGAGAATGGGCAGTCTTGTCTTGTTCCTGACTTTAGGGGAAATGCTTTCAATTTTTCACCATTGAGGATAATGTTTGCTGTGGGTTTGTCATTCAGTTCAGTTCAGTCACTCAGTCGTGTCCGACTCTTTGTGACCCCATGGTCGCAGCACGCCAGGCCTCCCTGTCCATCACCAACTCCCAGAGTTCACTCAGACTCGCGTCCATCGAGTCAGTGATGCCATCCAGCCATCTCATCCTCTGTCGTGCCCTTCTCCTCCTGCCCCCAATCCCTCCCAGCATCAAAGTCTTTTCCAGTGAGTCAACTCTCCACATCAGGTGGCCAAAGTACTGGAGTTTCAGCTTTAGCATCATTCCTTCCAAAGAAATCCCAGGGCTGATCTCCTTCAGAATGCACTGATTGGATCTCCTTGCAGTCCAAGGGACTCTCAAGAGTCTTCTCCAACACCACATTTCAATAGCATCAGTTCTTCAGTGCTCAGACTTCTTCATAGTCCAACTCTCACATCCATACATGACCACTGGAAAAACCATAGCCTTGACTAGACAGACCTTAGTCAGCAAAGTAATGTCTCTGCTTTTCAATATACTGTCTAGATTGGTCATAACTTTTCTTCCAAGGAGTAGGAGTCTTTTAATTTCATGGCTGCAAGCACCATCTGCAGTGATTTTGGAGCCCAAAAAAATAAAGTCTGACACTGTTTCCACTGTTCCCCCATCTATTTCCCATGGAGTGATGGGACAAGATGCCATGATATTCATTTTCTGAATGTTGAGCTTTAAGCCAGCTTTTTCACTCTCCTCTTTTACTTTCATCAAGAGGCTTTTTAGTTCTTCTACACTTTCTGCCATAAGGGTGGTGTCATCTGCATATCTGAGGTTATTGATATTTCTTCCAGCAATCTTGATTTCAACTTGTGTTTTTTCCAGTCCAGCGTTTCTCATGATGTACTCTGCATATAAGTTAAATAAGCAGGGTGACAATATACAGCCTTGACGTACTCCTTTTCCTATTTGGAACCAGTCTGTTGTTCCATGTCCAGTTCGAACTGTTGCTTCCTGACCTGCATACAGATTTCTCAAGAGGCAGGTCAGGTGGTCTGGTATTCCCATCTCTCTCAGAATTTTCCAGTTTATTGTGATCCACACAGTCAAAGGCTTTGGCATAGTCAATAAAGCAGAAATAGATGTTTTTCTGGAACTCTCTTGCTTTTTCCATGATCCAGCAGATGTTGGCAATTTGATCTGTGGTTCCTGTGCCTTTTCTAAAACCAGCTTGAATATCAGGAAGTTCACAGTTCACATAATGCTGAAGCCTGTCTGGAGAATTTTATATAGCTTTTGTTATGTTGAGGTATGTTCCTTCTATTCCTGCATTCTGGAGAATTTTTATCATAAATGGATGTTGAATTTTGTCAAAGGCTTTCTCTGCATCTATTGTGATAATCATATGGCTTTTATTTTTCAATTTGTTAATGTGGTGTATTGCACTGATTGATTTGCAGATATTGAAGAATCCTCGCATCCCTGGGATAAAGCCCATTTGGTCATGATGTATGATCTTTTTAATGTGTTGTTGGATTCTGATTGCTGGAATTTTGTTAAGGATTTTTGCATCTATGTTCATCAGTGATATTAGCCTGTAGTTTTCTTTTTTTGTGTGGCATCTTTGTCAGGCTTTGGTATTAGGGTGATGGTGGCTTCATAGAATGAGTTTGGAAGTTTACCTTCCTCTGCAATTTTCTCGAAGAGTTTGAGGAGGATAGGTGTTAGCTCTTCTCTAAATTTTGGTAGAATTCAGCTGTGAAGCCATCTGGACCTGGGCTTTTGTTTGCTGGAAGATTTCTGATTATGGTTTTAATTTCCATGCTTGTGATGGATTTGTTAAGATTTTCTATTTCTTCCTGGTTCAGTTTTGGAAAGCTGTACTTTTCTAAAAATTTGTCCATTTCTTCCATGTTGTCCATTTTATCGGCATATAATTGCTGATAGTAGTCTCTTATGATCCTTTGTATTTCTGTGTTGTCTGTTATGATCTCCCATTTTCATTTCTAATTTTATTGATTTGATTTTTCTCCCTTTGTTTCTAAATGAGTCTGGCTAATGGTTTGTCAATTTTATTTATCCTCTCAAAGAACCAGTTTTTGGCTTTGTTGATTTTTGCTATAGTCTCTTTTGTTTCTTTTGCATTTATTTCTGCCCTAATTTTTAAGGTTTCTTTCCTTCTACTAACCCTCGGGTACTTGATTTCTTCCTTTTCTAGTTGCTTTAGGTGTAGAGTTAGGTTATTTATTTGAATTTTTTCATGATTCTTGAGGTATGCCTGTATTGCTAGGATCCTTCCCCTTAGCACTGTTTTTATAGTGTCCCACTGTTCCAAATAGGAAAAGGAGTACGTCAAGGCTGTATATTGTCACCCTGCTTATTTAACTTATATGCAGAGTACATCATGAGAAACGCTGGACTGGAAGAAACACAAGCTGGAATCCAGATTTCCGGCAGAAATATAAATAACCTCAGATATGCAGATAACACCACCCTTATGGCAGAAAGTGAAGAAGAACTAAAAAGCCTCTTGTAGAAAGTAAAAGAGGAGAGTGAAAAAGCTGGCTTAAAGCTCAACATTCAGAAAACGAAGATCATGGCACCAAGTCCCATCACTCCATGGGAAATAGATGGGGAAACAGGGGAAACAGTGTCAGACTTGATTTTTGGGGCCTCCAAAATCACTGCAGATGGTGCTTGCAGCCATGAAATTAAAAGACGCTTACTCCTTGGAAGAAAAGTTATGACCAACCTAGATAGCATATTCAAAAGCAGAGACATACTTTGCCGACTAAGGTCCGTCTAGTCAAGGCTATGGTTTTTCCTGTGGTCATGTATGGATGTGAGAGTTGGACTGTGAAGAAGGCTGAGCGCCGAAGAATTGGTGCTTTTGAACTGTGGTGTTGGAGAAGACTCTTGAGAGTCCCTTGGACTGCAAGGAGATCCAACCAGTGCATTCTGAAGGAGATCAGCCCTGGGATTTCTTTGGAAGGAATGATGCTAAAGCTGAAACTCCAGTACTTTGGCCACCTGATGTGGAGAGTTGACTCATTGGAAAACACTCTAATGCTGGGAGGGATTGGGGGCAGGAGGAAGAGGGAACGACAGATGATGAGGTGGCTGGATGGCATCACTGACTCGATGGATGTGAGTCTGAGTGAACTCTGGGAGTTGATGGTGGACAGGGAGGCCTGGCGTGCTGCGATTCATGGGGTCGCAAAGAGTTGGACACGACTGAGCGACCTAACTGGACTGAACTGAACTGACAGGTTTTGGATTATTGTGTTTTCATTTTCATTCGTTTCTGAAATCTATAGGACATTTCACCCCAAAACAATGAATTTCACCTTTTTCTCAAGAACACACGGAACCTTCTCCAGGATAGATCACACCCTGGGCCATAAATCTAGCCTTGCTAAATTCAAAAAAATTGAAATCATTCCAAGCATCTTTTCTGACCACAACGCAGTAATATTAGATCTAAACTACAGGAGAAAAACTATTAAAAATTCCAACATATGGAGGCTGAACAACACGCTGCTGAATAACAAACAAATCACAGAAGAAACCAAAAAAGATCAAAATACGAATGTTGAGTTTAAAGCCAACTTTTTCACTGTCCTCTTTCACTTTCATCAAGAAGCTCTTTAGTTCTTCTTTGCTTTCTGCCATAAGGGTGGTGTCATCTGTGTATCTGAGGTTATTGTTATCTTTCCTGGCAATCTTGATTCCAGCTTGTGCCTCGTCCAGCTTGGCATTTTGCATGATGTACTCTGCATATAAGTTAAATGAACGGGGTGACAATATACAGCCTTGATTTACTCCTTTACCTATTTGGAACCAGTCTGTTGTTCCATGTCCAGTTCTAACTGCTGCTTCTTGACTTGCATACAGATTTCTCAGGAGGCAGGTAAGGTGGCCTGGTATTCCATCTCTTTAAGTATTTTTTACAGCTTGTTATGATCCACATAGTCAAAGGTTTCAGCATAGTCAATAAAGCAGAAGTAGTTTTTCTGGAACTCCCTTGCTTTTTCAATGAACCAACGGATGTTGGCAATTTATCTCTGGTTCCTCTGACTTTTCTAAATCCAGCTTGTTAATCTGGTAGTTCTCGGTTCAGGTACTGTTGAAGCCTTGCTTGGAGAATTTTGAGCATTACTTTGCTAGCATGTGAGATGAGTGCAACTGTGCAGTAGTTTGAACATTCTTTGTCATTGCCTTTCTTTGGGATTGTAATGAAAACTGACCCTTACCATTCCCGTGGCCACTGCTGAGTTTTCCCAATTTGCCGGCATGTTGAGTGCAGCACTTCAACAGCATCATCTTTTAGGTTGAAATAGCTCAACTGGAATTCCATCACCTTCACTAGCTTTGTTCATAGTGATGTTTCCTAAGGCCCACTTGACTTCGCATTCCAGGATGTCTGGCTCTAGGCGAGTGACCATACCATCATGGTTATCCGGGTCATGAAGATGTTTTCTGTATAGTTCTTCTGTATATTCTTGCCACCTTTTCTTAATAACTTTTGCTTCTGGTAAGTCCATACCATTTCTGTCCTTTATTGTTCCCATCTTTGCATAAAATTTTCCCTTGGTATCTCTAATTTTCTTGAAGAGGTCTCTCATCTTTCCCATTCTGTTGTTTCCTCTATTTCTTTGCATCAATCACTGAGGAAGGCTTTCTTATCTTTCCTTGCTATTCTTTGGAACTCTGCATTTAAATGGGTATATCTTTCCTTTTCTTCTTTGCCTTTAGCTTCTCTTCTTTTCACAGCTATTTGTAAGGCTTCCTCAGACTACCATTTTCCCTTTCTCCATTTCTTTTTCTTGGGGATGATCTTGATCAGTTCCTCCTGTGCAATGTCATGAACCTCCATCCATAGTTCTTCAGGCACTCTGTCAGATCTAGTCCCTTGAATCTATTTGTCAATTCCACTGTACAATCATGAGTGGTTTGATTCAGGTCATCCCTGAATGGTCTACTGGTTTTCCCTACTTTCTTCAATTTAAGTCTGAATTTTGCAATAAGGAATTCATGGTCTGAGCTACAGTCAGCTCCAAGTCTTGCTTTTGCTGACTGTATAGAGCTTCTCCATCTTTGGCTGCAAAGAATATAATCAATCTGACTTCAATATTGACAATCTGGTGATGTCCATGTAGGGAGTCGTCTCTTGTGTTGTTGGAAGAGGGTGTTTGCTATGACCAGTGCATTCTCTTGGCAAAGCTCTGTTAGCTTTTGACCTGCTTCATTTTGTACCTGCCTGCTGAGAAATCTGTAAGCAAGTCAAGAAGCAAGTTAGAACCAGACATGGAAGAGCAAACTGGTTACAAATTGAGGAAGGATTATGTGAAGGCTATATATTATCACCCTGATTATTTAACTTATATGTAGAGTATATCATGTGAAATGCCAAGCTGGATGAAACACAAGCTGGAATCAAGATTGCCAGGAGAAATATCAATAATCTCAGATATGCATATGACACCACCCCTATGGCAGAAAGCAAAGAACTAAAGAGCCTCTTGATGAAAGTGGAAGAGGAGAGTGAAAGAGTTGGCTTAAAACTCAACATTCAAAAAACAAAGATCTTGGCATCTGGTCCCATCACTCCATGGCAAATTGATGGGGAAACAATGGAAACAGTGAGAGACTATTTTCTTGGGCTCAAAATCACTGTGGAATGTGACTGAAGCCAGGAAATTAAAAGATGCTTGCTCCTTGGAATAAAAGCTGTGACAAACCTAGACGGCATATTAAAAAGCAGAGACATCATTTTGCTGAAAAAGGTCCATCTAGTCAAAGCTATGGTTTTTCCATTAGCCATCTATGAATGTGAGAGTTGGACCATAAAGAAAGTTGACCACCAAGGAACCTATGCTTTTGAACTGTGGTGTTGTAGAAGACTCTTGAGAGTTCCTTGGACTGCAAGGAGATCAAGCCTGTCAATCGTAAAGGAACTCAGTCCTGAATATTCATTGGAAAGACTGATGCTGAAGCTGAAACTCCAATACTTTGGTCACCTGATGGGAAGAACTGACTCACTGGAAAAGACCCTGATGCTGAGAAAGACTGGAGGCAGGAGGAGAAGGGGACAACAGAGGATAAAATGGATTTGATTGACATGAGTTTGAGCAAGCTCCTGGAGTTGGTAATGAACAGGGAAGCCTGGCGTGCTGCAGTCCATGGGTTCCAAAGAGTTGGACATGACTGAGTGAATGAAATGAACTGAAGGGCACTTCAATCTCCTGTTGTTCAAGGGTCAACTGTGTATCTCTGTATAATTTTGTGGTTGCCCCAAAGATTCCAAATATATCCCATAGATCACATTCTATTAGTGTCAACCATCTACCACTTCAAGTATTGTGTAGAAAACTGAATACTTTTTAGGTCCCTTTACCCAATCTCCTTCCATTATGATATACATGTCTTAAATATCTAAAAATAGATTGAGACCCATATATCAAACAATATTATCACTTTTGTCTTTAACCACTGAACACAATTTTTAAACTCTGGAATAGAAGAATCACCTATTAATATTTATCTTTTTAAAATACATTTATTATTTCTGGCTGGGCTGGGCCTCAGTTGCTGCACACGGGCTTTCTCTAGTTTCAGGAGTGGGCTTACTTTTCTTTGTGGTGGGCATGCTTCTCATTGTGGTGGATTCTGTTGTTCCAGAGCACAAGCTCTAGGCATGTATAGTTCATTAGTTGTAGCATGCAGGCTCAACAGTTGTGATGCACAGACTTAGTTATCCACAGTTTCTGTGATCTTCCCAGACCAGGGATCGAACTGTGTCCCCTGCAGTGGCAAGTGTCTCCTTAACCACTGGACCACCAGAGCAGTTCCCACCTATGTATTTTTTACCCTTTCCTTTGCTTTTTTTTATTCCTCATGTTCCAAGTTGTTTTCCTTACCCTTGTTTTATTGAGCTATAAGTGACATATAGCATTGTATTATTTTTAGGTGTACAGCATGATTTGATATGTGCTGCTAAGTCGCTTCAGTCATGTCTGACTCTGTGCAACCCCATAGATGGCAGCCCATCAGGCTCCCCCGTCCCTGGGATTCTCCAGCCAAGAACACTGGAGTGGGTTGTCATTGCAACATCATTATCTTTTGTCTAAAGAATTTTTCATTTCCACTTGATTCTTCTTTACTTCTCTTTCTCTGCTAACACCTTCTACTTTTTCAATTAACAAGTGTTCATAATTGTTTGTTGGAGACATTTTATGATAGCTGCTTTAACATTCTTAGAAATAATTCCAACATCTGTTTCTCCTGCTGTTCACATATATTTATTACCTTTTCTCAATGAAGCTGAGTTTTTTCTAGATCTTGGTATGGAAAACTCTGGGTTGTATCCTGAGCATTTTGAGTATTCGGAGATTAGAAATCTCATTAAAATCTATTTGAACAGAGATTCAATATGTCTAGGTTCAGAAAACATGTCCTGGACCACATTTGTAAGATACAGTTTTAACGCCAACTTAGTTTTCAAAGGCTCTGCAGAAATCAGTCTACAACACAGATAGTGTTCCAATCGATTCTCAAACCTTCTGCTGTGTTGCGCCTGTGTGGTTTCATGCATAGGTTATACAAAGGTCTGCCCAGGATTTTATGAACAGGTTTTTAAATTCCCTTTCTCTAGCATGGCAATTCCTCAGAAAACTAAACATAGATTTACCACTTGATACAGTAATTCCACTTTGGGCTACACACTTAAAAGCACTGAAAACAAGTTCTTGAAAATATACTTGTACTCTTAATGTTCATAGCAGCATTTTTCAAAACAGCCAAGAGGCAGAAGCAAGCCAAATGTCTATCAGAGGATAAATGAAGAAGCAAAATGTAATATCTATTCAATCTAAAAAGGGAAGGAAATCCTGTCACATGCCACAACATAGATGAAATCTGAGGACATTATGCTAAATCAAACAAGATAGTCACGAAAAGACAAATACTGTATGATTCCACTTATGGATGTTATTTACGTAGTCAGATTCATAGGAGCAAAAAGTAGAATTGTGGTAAGCATGGGCTGAGGGCAGAAGGAAAGGTGGAATTGTTATTTAACAGGTATGAAGTTTCAGATTTGCAAGATGAACAAGTTCTATAGATTTGTTTCCAAACAATGTGAATATATTTGATACTACTAAATTGTACACTTAAAAGAGTTATGATGGCAAACTGTGTTATGTGCTTTTTAAGAGAACTTTTAAAACGAAGGAAATTCTGACAGATGCTACAATATAGATGAGTCTTGACATGCTAAAGTGAAATGAGCTATACTGACATCATGCTGATGTGAAATGAGCTTAACACAAAATAATAAATACTGCATGATTTCACAGAACAATCAAACACATAGACAGAGAAAAAAGAATGATGGTTGCAAAGGCTTGGGTGGAGTTAGTATTAACATCTAACAAATAGTTTTAGTCTGAGAAGATGAAAAGTGCTAGAGATCTATGTGGTGATGCTTAAAAGAAGGTGGAGGTACTTAATGCCATTAAACTGTACCCCAAAAATGGTTTAAATGGTAAATTTTATGTTAAGAATATTTTACAATAAAAAAATAATTTTTTCTGGAAAACTTTTCTCAATAATTCTCTGCTCACTCTCTAGCTGAAGAAGAAAGGAAATGGGTACCACCACTTACATCAGTACAGAAATAGTTACAGGGACCTGCTCACAGTCTCCAGAGCCTCAGTGGCAAGCTGTGACAGGGTGGGGAGTGGTTTCTGTGTGGTGTTCCCCTGAGTAGGACTGGTATGATCAAAACATTTATATCATATTGGATGACCCTTCTACCAGTTATTGGGCTAGATATAACAGATTTCTGTGGAGCTTTTTTCTGTCTGCAGCTATAGGTGTTTCCAGGTCAGCTCTCTTCAGAGCTCATGTCAGGATACATGAGGAGAAACAGAAATTAGCATGTGGAAACTCGCTCCCTATTATGAAGCTGCTTTGGTCTTATGAACCAAGCCAGTCCGCATTCTATTCTTCACCATTCAGAGTCTTCTGTTAGCTGCTTTGTGAATTTTGTCCAGTGTCTTATATTTTTAATGTTTTTTGGTAATTAATGGAGAGAATATGGTGGAATACACAGTAGTAGTTGTAATTTGCGCACTCTCCAGAGTCCTATGTCCCACTTTCAGTAGTTTGCCATTTTTACTATTTAGTAAATATAATATGATTTTACCTGTTCTAGATACTTTTGTGGTATTCATGTCCTGCCTAGACTATGACTGGTAGGCAATATTTATTAATGATGAGTATAGACTGTAGCCATCAATGTGAGTGGTGGAGATATGTGGATGGTGGTCATGGGAAATGAAGATGTCAACAGAGAAACTGAGCAGTTGGGAAGATCATCTACAATGAAGTTAAAGTCACAGAAGAGAAAAGGACAATGTGCCAGGAGCTCACTTGTCTCAGCACCATGACCACATTAGGCCATGACCATGAGGAACTTGCACAATGAAACGGAAGCTCTGAAAGAGCATTCAGTTTCAATCCTGATTCAAATATTCTGCGTGGAATAGTTGTCACCATTGATACTAACCCTAGTCTGGGGTCAGGAAATCCAGTTCAAATTCTGGCTTTATCATGTACATTCTAGCCTTATGTCCTCAGGAATACATTTCTCTTCTTTGAATTCAGGTTCAAACCACAGTTCTTCACTGTGAAATAGGATGTTCATTTCTTTCCTGTTTGCCTCACAGAAGGCTGGAAAGGGAGTAGTACATGCCACATTCTCTAATATAACCATCCGACGGTTCGTCTCTATTTTCGGTTGCCCAAGGACATACATTCTACAGAAAAGCATGTGTTTTTTGTCCTCATTCCTGCTATGATCCAACTCTTCCTTTGTTGTCCCTTGGACATTGCTAGAACCTACTGCCCAAATCCAGAATGATTCTCCCTCACACATTCTCAGACAAGTCCTTCTAAAACAATAAGCTAATCTACTCTCTAAAACCTACCATGGCTGCCCAGTACACATTTAGGGATCTCTGTGATCCAGTCTCAGTAAGCCTTGTAGCCATACCTTCCCCCTCACATAGGCCCCTCACGTCCCCAAAGTGGACTACTCTTGGCATCCATACAGACCAGCTCACGGATCTACAAACTTGCTATTCCTCCTTTGGATGCCTTTAACTAAGCTGCTGCCTCTGCCTAGAATATTCTCGCTCTCCATATCTGCTTGGAAAAATAGTATTTTTCCTTCAAGGCTCAACCCAAACACTGCTCTGAGCACATAGATCATTTTTCACAAAAGAGGTGGCCTCTTCCTCCTCCACTGAGGTTCCATTGCATTTGCCTTACTCTTCTCTGCAAGGCACTCACTCACCACAAATGGTCCTATACTGTGTTTATTTGTAAACATGCCATGTCTCCTTCACTGGCTGCAAACAGCTCTTAGGCACGACTCTGTCTCACTCATCTGCCTCTCACTCAGAAGAAGGATATAGTAGGAATACAGATGATGCCTAGGAAATGTTAGTTAAATAGATTGCTAAGGTAGGGCATAGAGGTAAGCTCCAAGCATGTTTGCAGGGAGGACAAATTTGAGCTATGTGTGGAGACTATATAGAGTGTGTGATTTATAAGCCTGTGACTGACAATGTAGAGATGCAGACACGTGGTTTGTAAAGGAGAAGTGATTCATATATAGTGTTACGTGCAGATGTGCCGGGTGAATAAGGGAGAAACTCCCAGGGCTTGCCCTCTCTACAGCTTGGGCCAGGCTGGAGTCATCCACTGGTCTTTTCTCCTCCCACCCTGGTCCCTTTTTTCCTACCTTATTCGTACATCACTCTCCAGTCCATGGGCCCCATATTCAACAGCCTTCTCAAAGGACATTATGGTATTCTCAGGCCCCAGCTGGGGAAGAAAAGGACATCAGGCCTTTAATCTCATAGTCTTTTCTGCCAATATCCATTTTAGCATAGGAAAGGGGAACAGTAATGAAAGGACTTTAGGAAGTAGAGTTTGGTTCTCTTGGCTCTTTGTTCTAAGAACCTGCCTACATTCTCCTCTCACAAATCTGGTTTAGGAATTCTTCTCATCTGAGACAATGCCACTGGACATAATAAAGAGAAATTGACTGAGAATTAGAAGAATTAAGTCCAACCTCTATAATTAATTACTCATCTTGTCATCTCAAGCCAACTTCTTTAATTCTCCAGGGGTTTCTGAGAATCTGATGTGCCCTTGTCTCATCCACACCCATGCACACCCACATCCATCAAGCTCTGACTTACCATGGGTGCACCTCTATGTCCAAAGAAGGTTGGCTTGGGTGCCAATTTCTCCTTCTCCTGAAGGCAGGGAGAGTAAGTCCCAAATGGCACCACATAGAGACATAAAAGGATAAGAAAAAAGGGCACTCCAATGGCCACTTGTAGAGCTGAAAAAGTTGGAATGAAAAAGTGATGAAAAAGAAAAAAGGAATGGAGAACCATCCCAAGCAAATAAGTATCCCCAAAAAATAGTTATAGTAAATATCTAATCCATGGGTTCACTGACTCTGTGAGCTCACAGATTTACTATTTTTCTCAGGTCCCCCACATTTCAATTATTTGAAAGCAAAAGGCTACCCAAATACAAGCATGATTATTAAGTTAAAATTATTGCAAATGCATCTTGGAGTGTGAAGTCACGTGGGCCTCAGGAACCATTACTACCAATAAAGCTAGTGGAAGTGATGGAATTCCATCTGTGCTAATTAAAATACTAAAAGATAGATGGTGTTTAAGTGTTGCACTCAATATGCCAGCAAATTTAGAAAATCCAGCAATGGCCACAGGACTAGAAAATGTAAGTTTTCATCCAAATTCCAAAGAAGGATCGTGCTAAAGGATATTCAAACTACTGGACAATTATGCTCACTTTCCTTGCTAGTAAGGTTATGCTCAAAATCCTTCAAGCTAGGTTTCAGTAGTACTTGAATCAAGAACTTCCAGATGAACAAGCAGGGTTTCGAAAAAGCAGTGGAACCAGAGATTAAATTGCCAACATCCGTTGGATCATAGAGAAACCAAGGGAATTCCAGAAAAACAACCACTGCTGCCTCATTGACTACAAGAAAGCCTTTGACTGTGTGGATCAGAACAAACTCTTGAAAATTCTTAAAGAGATGGGAATACCAGACCATCTTACCTATCTCCTAAGAAACCTGTCAGCAACAGTTACATACATTGAACAATGGACTGGTTCCAAATTGGGAAAGGAGTACAACAAAGCTATATACTGTCACCTTGTTTATTTAACTTATATGCAGAGTATATCATGCAAAATGCCAGGCTGGATGAGCTACAAACTGGAATCAAGACTGTTGGGAATAATATTAACAATCTCAAATATTTAGATGATACCACTCTAATAGGAAAAAGTGAAGACAAACTAAACAGTTTCTCGATGAGGGTGAAAGAGAAGAGTGAAAAAGCTAGCTTAAAACTCAACATTAAAAAAACTAAGATCATGGCATCCAGTCACATCACTTCATGGGAAAAAGTGAAACTTGTGACAGATTTTCTCTTCTTGGGCTCCAAAATCACTGGGGTTGTTGACTGCAGCCATGAAATTAGAAGACACTTGCTTCCTCGGTGTGTATGCCCAGCAGTGGATTGAATCGCCAGTCTGTGTCTGACGCGGGATGCAGCATGCTTGGGGCTGGTGCATGGGGATGACCCAGAAAGATGTTATGGGGAGGGAGGTGGGAGGGGGGTTCATGTTTGGGAATGCATGTAAGAATTAAAGATTTTAAAATTTAAAAAATAAAAAACTAAAATTTAAAAAAAAAAAAGAAAAAAAAAGACACTTGCTTCTTGGAAGGAAGGCTATAACAAACCTAGACAGCATATTAAAAAGCAAAGACATCACTTTGCTGACAAAAGTCTGTATAGTCAAAAATATGGTCTTTCCTGTAGTCAAGTAAAGATGTGAGAGTTGGACAATAAAGAAGGCTGAACACTGAAAAATTTGTTTTCAAATTGTGGTGCTCAAGAAGACTCCTGAGAGTCCCTTGGACAGTAAGGAGATCAAAACAATCAATCCTAAAGGAAATCAACCCTGAATATTGATTGGAAGGACTTATGCTGAAGCGCCAATACTTTGGCCACCTGATGCAAAGAGCTGACTCACTGGAAAAGATCTTATTACTGGGAAAGAATGAGAACAGGAGGAGATGGGGGTGACCAAGGATGAGACAGTTGGATGGCATTACCAATTCAATGGACATGAACTTGGGTGAACTCCAGGAGATGGTGACGGACAGTGAGGCCTGGCGTGCTACAGTCCATGAGGTCACAAAAAGTCGGACATGACTTAGCAACTGAACAACTACAAAAAATTACAAATACAAATTAACAATGGAATAAATTGTACAGGAGGCAGGAAGGAGAGGGAATGTTAAGGAGTAGCTTCTCAGAAGGACGAGGAGTTTGATTGGTTCTGAAAAAGCTCTCAAGCCCTTAAAGATCAGCCTAAAATGCCCAGGTATTGAGGGCAGACAGAAATAGTGGAAGGAATATTAGTTGAAAGAAATCCAAATACAAAGCAGACTTTACTACTTTCTAATTGTGTGACTCAGACTTATTGTTTAACCTCTCTGGGTATTCATTTTCTTCATTTCAAAAAATGGAGCTATTCTGCTACTAATATTACCTCATGCAATTGATATGACACTATTGACTCATCATAGACCAAAGATGATGCTGTGAAAGTGCTGCACTCAATATGCCAGCAAATTTGGAAAACTCAGCAGTGGCCACAGGACTGGAAAAGGTCAGTTTTCTTTCCAATCCCAAAGAAAGGCAATGCCAAAGAGTGCTCAAACTACCTCACAATTGCACTCATCTCACATGCTAGTAAAATAATGCTCAAAATTCTCCAAGCCAGGCTTCAGCAATACGTGAACCGTGAACTTCCAGATGTTCAAGCTGGTTTTAGAAAAGGCAGAGGAACCAAAGATCAAATTGCCAACATCCCTAGATCATGGGAAAAGCAAGAGAGTTCCAGAAAAACATCTATTTCTTTTTTATTGACTATGGCAAAGCCTTTGACTATGTGGATCACAGTAAACTGTGGAAAATTCTCCAAGAGATGGCAATACCAGACCACCTGAACTGCCTCTTGAGAAACTTGTATGCAGGCCAGGAAGCAACAGTTAGAACTGGACATAGAATAACAGACTGGTTCCAAATAAGATAAGGAGTACGTCAAAGCTGTATATTGTCACCCTGCTTATTTAACTTCTATGCAGAGTACATCATGAGAAATGCTGGGCTGGAAGAAGCACAAGCTGGAATCAAGATTGCCAGGAGAAATATCAACAAACTCAGATATGCAGATGACATCAACCTTATGGCAGAACATGATGAAAGTGAAAGAGGAGAGTGAAAAAGTTGGCTTAAAGCTCAACATTCAGAAAACAAAGATCATGGTATCCATTCCCATCACTTCTTGGGAAATAGATGGGGAAACAGTGGAAACAGTGTCAGACTTTATTTTGGGGGGCTCCAAAATCACTGCAGATGGTGACTGCAGCCATGAAATTAAAAGACACTTACTCCTTGGAAGAAAAGTTATGACCAACCTGGATAGCATATTCAAAAGCAGAGACATTACTTTGCCAGCAAAGGTCCATCTAGTCAAGGCTATGGTTTTTCCAGTGGTCATGTGTGGATGTAAGAGTTGGACTATGAAGAAAGCTGAGTGCCAAAAAATTGATGCTTTTGGACTGTGGTGTTGGAGAAGACTCTTGAGAGTCCCTTGGACTGCAAGGAGATCCAACCAGTCCATTCTGAAGGAGATCAGCCCTGGATGTTCTTTGGAAGGAATGAAGCTAAAGCTGAAACTCCAATACTTTGGCCACCTCATGTGAAGATTTGACTCACTGGAAAAGACTCTGATGCTGGGAGGGATTGGGGGCAGGAGGAAAAGGGAATGACAGAGGATGAGATGGCTGGATGGCATCACCAACTCTATGGACGTGAGTTTGAGTGAACTCCAGGAGTTAGTGATGGACAGGGAGGCCTGGTATGCTGCGATTCTTGGGGTCGCAAAGAGTCGGACACAACTAAGCGACTGAACTGAACTGAACTGAAATCGTTGTATTTCTCTCTCTCTCCCACTCCTCTCTTAAACGCACACACACATACACAAACACACAGACTAATCACAATACCTGTTATCACTGGCAATACCTCAACATTTACTATTTTATACGTTTGAGGATTTAACCTATTTGTACATTTTAAAATTACCATCCATGTCACTTTCAAATCTAGCTCTCCAGCTCTAACCTCTCAATTTCGTGAGCATACTACAGCATGTATTTCTTCTTCTTTCATTACTTGTAATCTGGTAACGTCTCATTCTAGCTAAAATTCAGGAAATAAAAAAGAAAAGAGTTCATTATCGTCCCCTTTAAGTTCCTGCCCCCAGAAACATTTCCTAAAATTCACCAGCTTACATACACATACACACATAATGGCAATCCTGTTTTTCTCTTTCTGAGTCCTTGGACACGTCAGGAAGCAAGCACTCCTTGTTTAACCAGTAATAATAAAAAGAGACATAGACAGAAGCAGGTTCTCCTGGTTTCTCAGTAAGGATGCTGAGAGTTAACTCCATTCTCAAAACAGCTTCACGTACAGCTCTGATTCTTATTTGCTTCCATGATATTAGGACTAAGAATGAAGAGGAAAGTAGTGGCAGAGGCAGATTTCTGCTTCTGTGGAAATCCTCAAACGTGACAGACTCACCATGGACTGCTTTGAAGGACTAAGATGTATCCAGGGAATATCTGCAGCTGTTTTTTGAGTTGAAAATAGTAATATCTGGAGGCTAATTACTTTACAATATGGTATTGGTTTTGCCATACATCAACATGAATCCACCACGGGTGTACACATGTTCCCAATCCTGAACCCCCCTCCCACCTCCCTCCCCATACCATCCCTCTGGGTCATCCCAGTGCACCAGCCCCAAGCATCCTGTATCCTGCATTGAACCTGGACTGGTGATTCATTTCTTATATGATATTATACATGTTTCAATGCCATTCTCCCAAATCATCCACCCTCTTCATCTCCCACAGAGTCCAAAAGACTGTTCTATACATCTGTGTCTCTTTTGCTGTCTTGCACAATTAGCCTCCAATTAAAATAAAATTAAATTTTTTTAAAAAGTCTCAGTGCTGATACCATCAATAGAATGTTATACAGAAGAGAAAAAATAAACAAAATATAGCAACACACACACACACAAAGAAAATAGTAATATCTGAATACAAACTTAAAGAACTATGACATGTAACATCACTAGCCAAATAAAAATAAAATGCCATCTACCCTCCCTAAAACTACTCCAATCTATTCCCTGAAAGTTAATGAGAGAAAATACTTATTTTTCTAAAAGGAGAATGTCTCTTTAGAAGATGGACTGCTTAGCCTGGGAAATGCTATGACAGGATGTTATGACAGACCATGTACGGTTGTGAGTTTGATCACAAGGAGCATGCTTGAGTAACAAGATAAATGAGTTTAAAAAAGATACAGTGGTGCTTTGCTTGTTCTGCTGAGTAAAGTACAGAAGTTAAAGCCAGAGCTGGAAGAATCAGGGAAGGCTCCACCCACAGGACATACCTTCTCCTTCCAAATGGATCAAGAAGAAGGCCACAGGCCATGAAAGCAAAACCATCACAGATATGCTGCTCAGGTGTATGTAGGGAGAAAAGACCTGTGAGGAAATTGAAAAGTCAGCCTGAACACATCTGGACAGACAGGACTACAACTAAGTATGGTGCTTACCTGAAGTGACAGCCCGATGGTGAGCCACCTGTCTTTCCAGAAAGTTAACAAAATCCATAACAAAAATAAGAAAAATGGAATCATTATCAGAACCAGGATCTGGGGAAACAAAAAGAGTGTTCTGACTTCCATGCAGTAGGCTTTGATCATAACTGTGCTTGAGAAATGTGTATTTGTTCTCACAATTTCAGTGACCATATTCCTCATCTCCTAATCTAACCACCCCTCAGACCCCCAGTACTATTGGATTTAATCTTATTGCTGCCAAGTCTAAGTTATGTAGCATGGCTGGAAAAAAATTATACAGCTATATGGTCTGATGTTTTTACTAATTAATTATTTCCACCTCAGCTGGGTCTTCAATACTGTTTGGCATATCTCACCAAGTTTCAACAATGGCCATTTTAAATATTCAATATCACTTTAAGTGACTCAGTATAATCACAAGTCAACAGTATTTGTAATTGCCTTTTCAACATATGTTTTTTCCCAAATAGACTATAAGCTTATGAGGTCAAGGACAATATTTGGGTAAGATCATATTCTCACTGCCTTTAAGAGGCAGTGTCTCACTGCCTGACACACAGTAATCATTCAGCAAATATCTGTTGGACAGATTTTAAAAATCTACTATTACACTGAAACCAAGAAGACACAATTTTAACTTGTTCTCCTTCAAATGTAGTTTTCCTACATCTGTGGTGCCCTCTAGAGACTTCTGTACCTATGAAAGCAATTGAATCCATGATCAAACCTCACAAAATAATTTCAGGTCTTGCTGCCTTAAATGGTTAATTTTCAAAATTCCAGCTGAGTTATTTCCAGTCCTGAAAGATGATGCTGTTAAAGTGCTACACTTAACATGCCAGCAAATTTGGAAAACACAGCAGTGGCACAGGACTGGAAAAAGTCAGTTTTCATTCCAATCTCAAAAAAGGGCAATGCAAACGAATATTCAAACTACCACTCAACTGCACTCATTTCACATGCTAGCAAGGTAAAGCTCAAAATCCTTTTAGCTAGGCTTCAACAATATGTGACCCAAGAACTTCCAGATGTACAAGCTGGATTTAGAAAAGGCAGAGGAAACAGAGATCAAATTGCCAACATCTCTTGGATCATAGAAAAAGCAAGGGAATTCCAGAAAAACATCTGCTTCATTGACTATGCTAAAGCTTTTGACTGTGTGGATCACAGCAAACTGTGGAAAATTTTTAAAGAGATGGGAATACCAGACCACCTTACCTGTTTCCTGAGAAACCTGTATGCAGGTCAAGAAGCAGCAGTTAGAACTGGACATGGAACAGACTGGTTCCAAACTGGGAAAGGAGTACGTCAACACTGTATATTGTCACCCTGTTTATTTAACTTATATGCAGAGTACATCGTGCAAAATGCCAGGCTTGATGAAGCTCAAGCTGGAGTCAAGGTTACAGGGAGAAATATCAACAACCTCAGATACGCAGATGACACAACTCTAATAGAAAAAAAATAAAACAAGACAAATTATAGAGCCTCTTGACAAGAGTGAAAGAGGAGATTGAAAAAGTAGGCTTAAAACTCAGCATTCAAAAAACTAACCTCTTGGCATCTGGTCCCATCACTTCATGTCAAATTGATGGGGTGGGGGGGGGAAGGAAATAGTGACAGACTTTATTTTCCTGGGCTCCAAAATTACTGCAGATGGTGACTGCAGCCACGAAATTAAAAGACACTTGCTCCTTGTAAGGAAAGCTATGACAAACCTATAAAAAGCAGAGGCATCACTTTGTTGACAAAGGTCCATCTAGCTAAAGCTATGGTTTTTCCAGTAGTCATATATGGATATGAGAGTTGGACCATAAAGAAGGCTGAGCACCAAGTACTGATGCTTTTCAACTGTAGTGCTGGAAAGAACTCCTGGGAGTCCTTTGAACAGCAAGATAATCAAACCAGTCAATCCTCAAGGAAATCAACCCTGAATATTCTTTGGAAGGACTGATGCTGAAGCTGAAGCTCTGATACTTTGGTCACCTGATGCAAAGAGTCAACTCATTGGAAAATACTCTGATACTGGGAAAGACTGAAGACAGAAGGAGAATTTGGCCACAGAGGATGAGATTGTCGGATGGCATAATAGGCTCAATCAAGATGAGTTTGAGCAAACTCTGGGAGATAGTAAAAGACAGGGAAGCCTGGTGTGTGGCAGTCCATGCGGTTGCAACTGAACAACAACAAAGGAAGAAATATTTCAATTTTAACCAACTCTTCCTGAGAATAAAGAGGGAATTCTCTCTAACTTGTTTTTTGAAGATAACAAAAACACTGATACTCAAACTGAACAAGACAATTACAGGAAACAAAACCTATAGTCCAATGTCTTCTATACAAAGACAAAAATAGATGTGAAAATCTGAAAAAAAAACAAAACTGTTAGCAGACCAAATGCCTCATAACAAAAATATTTAAATCAGGGTTGATTTCTTGGGATTGACTGGTTTGATCTCCGTGCTATCCAAGAGACTCCTAAGAGTCTTCTCCAACACCACAATTCAAAGGCATCAATTCTTCAGAGATCAGCCTTGTTTATGGTCCAACTCTCACATCCATATATGACTACTGGAAAAACCATAGCTTTGACTATATGGACCATGCTGTCTAGGTTTGTCACAGCTTTCCTTCCAAGGAGCTAGCTTTTTTTTTTAATATAAATTTATTTATTTTAATTGGAGGTTAATTACTTTACAATATGGTATTGGTTTTGCCATACTTCAATTTGTGGCTGCAGTTACCATCTACAGTGATTTTGGAGCCCAGGAAAATAAAATCTGCCTCTTTCCCCTGTTTCCCTATCTATTTGCCATGAAGTGATGGGACCAGAAGCCATGTTCTTCATTTTTTGAATGTTGAGTTTTAAGCCAAGTTTTTCACTCTCCTCTTTCACCTTCATCAAGAAGCTCTTTAGTTCTTCACTTTTTATCATTGAAGTGGTATCATCTGCATATCTGAGGTTGTTGATATTTCTCCCAGCAATCTTGATTTCAGCTTGATTCATCCAGCCCAGCATTTTGCATGATATACTCTGCATATAAGTTAAATAAGCAAGGTGACAATATACAGTCTTGATGTACTCCTTTCCCAATTTTGAACCAGTCTGTTGTTTCACTTCCAGTTATAACTGTTGCTTCTTGCTCTGCATTCAGGTTTCTCAGGGGGCAGATAAGGTGATCTAGTATTCCCATCTCTTCCACTTCACTGACTATGCCACAGCCTTTGACTGTGTGGATTAAAACAAACTGAGAATAATTTTAAAGAGAAAATGTTATTGAAATGCTATCACCTATGGTCAGCTAACCCACTCCATATTGTGCCCTACAGGCAGTCTCAGAGGACACTGAGAAACACATTGGTGAGGAGAGTGTCAGCATCCTTGAAAAGCACCATAGTGGCCATGCTTTATGCCTGGATAAAGGTGAGAGATGCTGACACAGAAACTGGCTTCCTGAGATCAAAGGCAATGATGAGATTCTGCTGTGGCAGAGGCCAAGTAGCAGCGCTCACTGCCAGAGGCAAGGTAAGCATGGTTTCTGGAATAGTAATCAGAATGGTTTAACCCACAGGGACCCTTTGTAGTGACAAATTGCTCATGGTATCCAAACTCCAAAACCTATGGGAATCTCAGTAACACCTATATGTTCATGCTTCAATTTCCTCTTTCCCTGCATGATCTTATTACTTCAATTTCCATTCTTTTAACTCTTAAATGTATACTTTCAATTCATACTTCCCTTTTGAGGGAAATTTTCCTCTTAAGGAAATTTAAGGGAACCACTCAAGGAGTTTGACATGTTTCTGGATTTGAGGAAATACAAGGAAAACAATGCCTGAAAAAGTATAAATACCAAGAGGCTATGCTGGAGATGTTCAAGCCCATAGCAAAACAAGACAAGGGAGGCAATGATGGAAAAGAGTTGCATGTCTTCAGATGCTGGGTCAGTAATGTCTGTCTCCTCAGAACAAAAACAGATCCATTGTACTTTCTTGTGTATTTTTAAAGGGCTCCAAACTCAGGGAGAATAAAAAGGACACCAGCAGAGAAATTTTAGAGGGTACAGGAAGACAGGCATTGAATCCACCAAGAGTTGCAGTCAAGATCTCAACAGAAGGGTCTCTGAAAACACACATGGAAAAATCCATGCGGTAAAGAGCCAAAAATTGCAATTTATTGGTCCTAATGGAACCAAACCCTCCCTGTGGGACTGTGTTCTTTACCCTATCTCTCCTTCCCCTGACCCTTACTCTGTAAGAAAGGTAAAAGGTCATGTTCTCTTCACCACTGTTGGTTTCCAGGCCTGGGTCATGTGAAATAGGGTAAAGGAAATGTCTCATAAAGTTGGAATTCATTACAATGAACTGAAATATTTAGTAATTGAAATGGAATGCCCTTGTAACTATGAAGGACTGGGAAATTAGTGGAGCTTGCTCAAGATTTTATGGGGATGGGAATAACAAACACACATAGTAAGTTTAACACAGAGTAGTGAGAAAAAATAAAGTTTGGGTTCATCATGGTCAGTAAGCCAGTTCCACCTGTTAGGAACTGAATCATTTCAGTTGAAATAGTATAAGCAGATTTCTTTTTTGCTAAGGGAGACAAAGAAAGGGAAGCTCTGTATTAAATACTTAGTGCCAAAGAGGCACATTCAGTCCTGGTCTCGGGTCTCCTATTTGAAGTTTCGGATGTCCTACCTTATGGTACCAGTGCAGGTACAGTTGCTGTTTTTCCCAACACAACAAAAATCCAAGTACCTGAAACCAAAAACAAAAAAAAAAGGAGGAGAATAATTTGAAATGAAACCACCAAGATGCTACCCAAAACAGTGTTGTCAACTCAACATTCCTTTCAGTCCAGCATTACATTCACTTCTCGCTACACCTGCCCTTTTCAGCATCAAGGGGTTGTCACACTATTCCTCTGCCTACAAAGCTCTTCTTTCCATGCCACCAACCCTTCAAATAGTGCTCCATGTGACCTCCTACTTGAAACTTTCACCAGCAACCCAGAGAGAGTTTATTATCTTCTCTGCAAATTTGTAACAATCACCACCCTGATATTCTTCCAGAGTTCCTACCAACTTCTTTTCCGTGTGATGGAGCTTATTCCTAGTATTATGCAGAACTAGTAATAAGAGTGAGGGGCCAGCTCTTTGATAGTCTCATTGAATTTCCTTAAATTTTGCCTCCTCTTCTCATCTAATCAAGTTTCTCCTATAAATGTGCCAACAGTAAAATAATAATAATACTGAAATGTTTAAAAAAAAAAAAGCGCTCTTCTTTGAGGAACCAGTGCCATTGTTACAATTGTTAACACTATTGTTAACATTGGTATTAGTCAATAAATCTTAATTAGATTTGAATCTAAGTCTACGCAATCATGAAGTCAGTGTGCAGATGGAGACTGAAAACTGGAGTCTTTAGATGCTAAGGATATTAAAGAGAGTTTGAGTGCATAAGGCACTCACCTTTTTATCAAAGCAATGTTATGGATATTATTTTATCCATATTATTTTGTATTATTTTGTACTTTACCAATGTACAATACAGGCAAGCTGGTTGGCCTATCGAATATGGTTCTTGCCTCCAGCACAAGAGGTCCTGAGTTCAGGTCCCAGACAAGACCTTGGGCTTCCCTAGCAGCTCAGACAGTAAAGAACCTGCCTGCAATGTGGGAGACCTGGGTTCAATCCCTAGATTGGGAAGAGGCCCTGGAGGAAGGCAAGGCAATACACTCCAGTATTCTTGCCTGGAGAATCCCAATGAACAGAGGTGCCTGGAGGGCTACAATCCATGGGGTTGCAAAGAGTTGGATGTGACTAAACAACTAACACTTTCACTTTTAGGCCCTATAAAATACCACTTTATTAAATATCATTATCACTCTCAGTTGAAAGAAAAGAAACTGAGAATTAGAAGAGTTATGAGACTTGGTTAAGGTTACAAATAACTGAAAGATAAAGAAATAGAAACCTAGTCTCCTCTGTTGCTGCCACTATATCCAAAAAGAGGTAGGACAGAGTAGAAGCTTGTTAAAATACATAGCTTACTAGACACCACAAGTCCATTGTAGAATATACCATATACTAAGATATCCATGCTGTGAAAATGCTGCACTCAATATGCCAGCAAATTTGGAAAACTCAGCAGTGGCCACAGGACTGGAAAAGGTCAGTTTTCGTTCCAATTCCAAAGAAAGGCAATGCCAAAGAATGCGCAAACTACCGCACAATTGCACTCATCTCACATGCTAGTACGGAGAAGGCAATGACAACCCACTCCAGTACTCTTGCCTGGAAAATCCCACGGGCAGAGGAGCCTGGTGGGCTGCAGTCCGTGGGGCCGCTAGGAGTTGGACACAACTGAGCGACGTCATTTTCACTTTTCACTTTCATGCGTTGGAGAAGGAAATGGCAACCCACTCCAGTGTTCTTGCCTGGAGAATCCCAGGGACGGGGGAGGCCTGGTGAGCTGCCACCTATGGGGTCGCACAGAGTCGGACACGACTGAAATGACTTAGCAGCAGCAGCAGCACATGCTAGTAAAGTAATGCTCAAAATTCTCCAAGCCAGGCTTCAGCAATATGTAAACCATGAACTTCCTGATGTGCAAGCTGGTTTTAGAAAAGGCACAGGAACCACAGATCAAATTGCCACCATCCGCTGGATCATGCAAAAAGCAAGAGAGTTCCAGAAAAACATCTCTTTCTGCTTTATTGACTATGCCAAAGCCTTTGACTATGTGGATCACAATAAACTGTGGAAAATTCTGAAAGAGATGGGAATACCAGACCACCTGACCTGACCTGCCTCTTGAGAAATCTGTATGCAGGTCAGGAAGCAACAGTTAGAACTGGACATGGAACAACAGACTGGTTCCAAATAGGAAAAGGAGTACATCAAGGCTGTATATTGTCCCCTGCTTATTTAACTTATATGCAGAGTACATCATGAGAAATGCTGGACTGGAAGAAACACAAGCTGGAATCAAGATTGCCGGGAGAAATATCAATAACCTCAGATATGCAGATGACACCATCCTTATGGCAGAAAGTGAAGAAGAACTAAAAAGCCTCTTGATGAAAGTAAAAGAGGAGAGTGAAAAAGTTAGCTTAAAGCTCAACATTCAGAAAACGAAGATCATGGCATCTTGTCCCATCACTCCATGGGAAATAGATGGGGAAACAGTGGAAACAGTGTCAGACTTTATTTTGGGGGGATCCAAAATCGCTGCAGATGGTGATTGCAGCCATGAAATTAAAAGACGCTTACTCCTTGGAAGGAAAGTTATGACCAACCTAGATAGCATATGGAAAGCAGAGACATTACTTTGCCGACTAAGGTCCGTCTAGTCAAGGCTATGGTTTTTCCAGTAGTCATGTATGGATGTGAAAGTTGGACTGTGAAGAAGGCTGAAAGCTGAAGAATTGATCCTTTTGAACTGTGGTGTTGGAGAAGACTCTTGAGAGTCCCTTGGACTGCAAGGAGGTCCAACCAGTCCATTCTGAAGATCAGCCCTGGGATTTCTTTGGAAGGAATGATGCTAAAGCTGAAACTCCAGTACTTTGGCCACCTCATGCGAAGAGTTGACTCATTGGAAAAGACTCTGATGCTGGGAGGGATTGGGGGCAGGAGGAGAAGGGGATGACAGAGGATGAGATGACTGGATGGTATCACTGACTCAATGGACGTGAGTCTGAATGAACTCCGGGAGTTGGTGATGGACAGGGAGGCCTGGCGTGCTGCGATTCATGGGGTCACAAAGAGTCGGACATGACTGAGCGACTGAACTGAACTGAACTGAACTGAAGATAGCCATATCCTATACCATTTTGTTTACTGTGTATGAGTGAAGTACAGTTTGGTGGACCCAAGCACATCATTCATCCACATCTTCCTCATTAAAAAGTTTCTTACTAATCTCTGTCTACATACAGTTTCCATACAATGACTTCGAGAATGATTATCTTAACTAGAAATCTGATTTATGCTAAATGTCTTGGCCTATTTTTAGGCCTTCCAAAATCTTTGAAAATCCTAACATTTTATCCATATTTCACATTATTCTTCATTATACCTTATATGTTAACAGTACTGATTCTTCTGGAGAAGGAAATGGCAACCTACTCCAGTATTCTTGCCTGGAGAATCCCTTGGACAAAGGAGCCTGGCAGGCTACAGTCCATGGGGTTACAAGAGTCAAACACAACCTAGCGACTAAACCACCACCATCACTGATTCTTCCATCTTATCAAGTCAAACTGTATGTATGTCTGTCTTCTTGACTTTGTCATGATACCCCCATGTTCTGGAACTTTTTTTCCTCCATCCTCATAAACATGTCTAAATCTAACATCCCTTCAAGATCCTCCTCCTGTGCCACCTATTCCAAGAAGCCTCACTTAATCTTCCTGGCTGGAAGTTAACGCTTCCTTCTCAGTACCCAGGTAGAACTTTATTTAGGACCCTCTAATTCCAAAGCCTTTGACTGTGTGGATCACAATAAACTGTGGAAAATTCTGAAAGAGATGGGAATACCAGACCACCTGACCTGACCTGCCTCTTGAGAAATCTGTATGCAGGTCAGGAAGCAACAGTTAGAACTGGACATGGAACAACAGACTGGCTCCAAATAGGAAAAGGAGTGCCTCAAGGCTCTATATTATCATCCTGCTTATTTAACTTATATGCAGGTACATCATGAGAAACGCTGGGCTGGAAGAAGCACAAGCTGGAATCAAGATTGCTGGGAGAAATATCAATAACCTCAGATATGCAGATGATACCACCCTTATGGCAGAAAGTGAAGAGGAACTAAAAAGCCTCTTGATGAAAGTGAAAGAGGAGAGTGAAAAAGTTGGCATAAAGCTCAACATTCAGAAAACGAAGATCATGGCATCCAGTCCCATCACTTCATGGCAGATAGATGGAGAAACAGTGGAAACAGTGTCAGACTTTATTTTTTTGGGCTCCAAAATCACTGTAGATGGTGACTGCAGCCATGAAATTATTATTTTTTTATTTTTATTTTTTTTTATTTTTTAAATTTTAAAATGTTTAATTCTTACATGCGTTCCCAAACATGACCCCCCCCCACCTCCCTCCCCACAACATCTCTCTGGGTCATCCCCATGCACCAGCCCCAAGCATGCTGCACCCTACGTCACACATAGACTGGCAATTCAATTCTTACATGATAGTATACATGTTAGAATTCCCATTCTCCCAAATCACCCCACCCTCTCCCTCTCCCTCTGAGTCCAAAAGTCCGTTATGCACATCTGTGTCTTTTTTCCTGTCTTGCATACAGGGATGTCATTCCCATCTTCCTAAATTCCATATATATGTGTTAGTATACTGTATTGGTGTTTTTCTTTCTGGCTTACTTCACTCTGTATACTTGGCTCCAGTTTCATCCATCTCATCAGAACTGATTCAAATGAATTCTTTTTAACCGCTGAGTAATACTCCATTGTGTATATGTACCACAGCTTTCTTATCCATTCATCTGCTGATGGACATCTAGGTTGTTTCCATGTCCTGGCTATTATAAACAGTGCTGCGATGAACATTGGGGTACATGTGTCTCTTTCAATTCTGGTTTCCTCGGTGTGTATGCCCAGCAGTGGGATTGCTGGGTCATAAGGTAGTTCTATTTGCAATTTTTTAAGGAATCTCCACACTGTTCTCCATAGTGGCTGTACTAGTTTGCATTCCCACCAACAGTGTAGGAGGGTTCCCTTTTCTCCACACCCTCTCCAGCATTTATTGCTTGCAGATTTTTGGATCGCAGCCATTCTGACTGGTGTGAAGTGATACCTCATTGTGGTTTTGATTTGCATTTCTCTAATAATGAGTGATGTTGAGCATCTTTTCATGTGTTTATTAGCCATCCGTATGTCTTCTTTGGAGAAATGTCTATTTAGTTCTATGGCCCATTTTTTGATTGGGTCGTTTATTTTTCTGGAATTGAGCTGCATAAGTTGCTTGTATATTTTTAAGATTAGTTGTTTGTCAGTTGCTTCATTTGCTATTATTTTCTCCCATTCAGAAGGCTGTCTTTTCACCTTGCTTATATTTTCCTTTGTTGTGCAGAAGCTTTTAATTTTAATTAGATCCCATTTGTTTATTTTTGCTTTGATTTCCAGAATTCTGGGAGGTGGATCATAGAGGATCCTGCTGTGATTTATGTCTGAGAGTGTTTTGCCTATGTTCTCCTCTAGGAGTTTTATAGTTTCTGATCTTACATTTAGATCTTTAATCCATGTTGAGTTTATTTTTGTGTGTGGTGTTAGAAAGTGATCTAGTTTCATTCTTTTACAAGTGGTTGACCAGTTTTCCCAGCACCACTTGTTAAAGAGATTGTCTTTACTCCATTGTATATTCTTGCCTCCTTTGTCAAAGATAAGGTGTCCATATGTGTGTGGATTTATCTCTGGGCTTTCTATTTTGTTCCATTGATCTATGTGTCTGTCTTTGTGCCAGTACCATACTGTCTTGATGACTGTGGCTTTGTAGTAGAGCCTGAAGTCAGGTAAGTTGATTCCTCCAGTTCCATTCTTCTTTCTCAAGATTGCTTTGGCTATTCGAGGTTTTTTGTATTTCCATACAAATCTTGAAATTATTTGTTCTAGTTCTGTGAAAAATGTGGCTGGTAGCTTGACAGGGATTGCATTGAATTTGTAATTTGCTTTGGGTAGTATACTCATTTTCACTATATTGATTCTTCCGATCCATGAACATGGTATATTTCTCCATCTATTAGTGTCCTCTTTGATTTCTTTCATCAGTGTTTTATAGTTTTCTATATATAGGTCTTTAGTTTCTTTAGGTAGATATATTCCTAAGTATTTTATTCTTTTCGTTGCAATGGTGAATGGAATTGTTTCCTTAATTTCTTTTTCTACTTTCTCATTATTCGTGTATAGGAATGCAAGGGATTTCTGTGTGTTGATTTTATATCCTGCAACTTTACTATATTCATTGATGAGCTCTAGTAATTTTCTGGTGGAGTCTTTAGGGTTTTCCATGTAGAGGATCATGTCATCTGCAAACAGTGAGAGTTTTACTTCTTCTTTTCCAATTTGGATTCCTTTTATTTCTTTTTCTGCTCTGATTGCTGTGGCCAAAACTTTCAGAACTATGTTGAATAGTAGCGGTGAAAGTGGACACCCTTGTCTTGTTCCTGACTTTAGGGGAAATGCTTTCAATTTTTCACCATTGAGGATAATGTTTGCTGTGGGTTTATCATATATAGCTTTTATTATGTTGAGGTATGTTCCTTCTATTCCTGCTTTATGGAGAGTTTTTATCATAAATGGATGTTGAATTTTGTCAAAGGCCTTCTCTGCATCTATTGAGATAATCACATGGTTTTTATTTTTCAATTTGTTAATGTGGTGAATTACATTGATTGATTTGCGGATATTGAAGAATCCTTGCATCCCTGGGATAAAGCCCACTTGGTCATGGTGTACGATCTTTTTAATGTGTTGTTGGATTCTGATTGCTAGAATTTTGTTGAGGATTTTTGCATCTATGTTCATCAGTGATATTGGCCTGTAGTTTTCTTTTTTTGTGACATCTTTGTCAGGTTTTGGTATTAGGGTGATGGTGGCCTCATAGAATGAGTTTGGAAGTTTACCTTCCTCTGCAATTTTCTGGAAGAGTTTGAGGAGGATAGGTGTTAGCTCTTCTCGAAATTTTTGGGAGAATTCAGCTGTGAAGCCGTCTGGACCTGGGCTTTTGTTTGCTGGAAGATTTCTGATTACCGTTTCAATTTCCGTGCTTGTGATGGGTCTGTTAAGATTTTCTATTTCTTCCTGGTTCAGTTTTGGAAAATTGTACTTTTCTAAGAATTTGTCCATTTCTTCCACGTTGTCCATTTTATTGGCATACAACTGCTGATAGTAGTCTCTTATGATCCTTTGTATTTCTGTGTTGTCTGTTGTGATCTCTCCATTTTCATTTCTAATTTTATTGATTTGATTTTTCCCTCTTTGCTTCTTGATGAGTCTGGCTAGTGGTTTGTCAATTTTATTTATCCTTTCAAAGAACCAGCTTTTGGCTTTGTTGATTTTTGCTATGGTCTCTTTTGTTTCTTTTGCATTTATTTCTGCCCTAATTTTTAAGATTTCTTTCCTTCTACTAACTCTGGGGTTCTCCAACTCTTCCTTTTCTAGTTGCTTTAGTTGCAGAGTTAGGTTATTTACTTGACTTTTTTCTTGTTTCTGGAGGTATGCCTGTATTGCTATGAACTTTCCTCTTAGCACTGCTTTTATAGTGTCCCACAGGTTTTTGGTTGTTGTGTTTTCATTTTCATTCGTTTCTATGCATATTTTAATTTCTTTTTTGATTTCTTCTGTGATTTGTTGGTTATTCAGAAGTATGTTGTTCAACCTCCATATGTTGGAATTTTTAATAGTTTTTCTCCTGTAATTGAGATCTAATCTTAATGCATTATGGTCAGAAAAGATGCTTGGAATGATTTCGATTTTTTTGAATTTATCAAGTTTAGATTTATGGCCCAGGATGTGATCTATCCTGGAGAAGGTTCCATGAGCACTTGGAAAAAAGGTGAAATTCATTGTTTTGGGGAGAAATGTCCTATAGATATCAATTAGGTCTAACTGATCTAATGTATCATTTAAAGTTTGCGTTTCTTTGTTAATTTTCTGTTTAGTTGATCTGTCCATAGGTGTGAGTGGGGTATTAAAGTCTCCCAGTATTATTGTGTTATTGTTGATTTCCCCTTTCATACTTGTTAGCATTTGTCTTACATATTGCGGTGCTCCTATGTTGGGTGCATATATATTTATAATTGTTATATCTTCTTCTTGGATTGATCCTTTGATCATTATGTAGTGGCCTTCTTTGTCTCTTTTCACAGCCTTTGTTTTAAAGTCTATTTTATTGGATATGAGTATTGCCACTCCTGCTTTCTTTTGGTCTCTATTTGCATGGTATATCTTTTTCCAGCCCTTCACTTTCAGTCTGTATGTGTCCCTTGTTTTGAGGTGGGTCTCTTGTGCAGCATATAGAGGGGTCTTGTTTTTGTATCCATTCGGCCACTCTTTGCCTTTTGGTCGGGGCGTTCAACCCATTTACGTTTAAGGTAATTATTGATAAGTATGATCCCGTTACCATTTACTTTATTGTTTTGGGTTCGGGTTTATACACCCTTTTCGTGTTTCCTGTCTAGAGAATATCCTTTAGAATTTGTTGGAGAGCTGGTTTGGTGGTGCTGAATTCTCTCAGCTTTTGCTTGTCTGTAAAGCTTTTGATTTCTCCTTCGTATTTGAATGAGATCCTTGCTGGGTACAGTAATCAGGGCTGTAGGTTATTGTCTTTCATCACTTTAAGTATGTCTTGCCATTCCCTCCTGGCCTGAAGAGTTTCTATTGAAAGATCAGCTGTTATCCTTATGGGAATCCCCTTGTGTGTTATTTGTTGTTTTTCCCTTGTGCAGCCATGAAATTAAAAGACACTTACTCCTTGGAAGGAAGGTTATGACCAACCTAGATAGCATATTGAAAAGCTAGATACTACTTTGCCAACAAAGTTCCATCTAATCAAGGCTATGGTTTTTCCAGTGGTCATGTATGGATCTGAGTGTTGGACTGTGAAGAAAGCTGAGCACCGAAGAATTGGTGCTTTTGAACTGTGGTGTTGGAGAAGACTCTTGAGAGTCCCTTGGACTGCAAGGAGATCCAACCAGCGCATCCTAAAGGAGATCAGTCCTGGGTATTCATTGGAAGGACTGATGCTGAAGCTCAAACTCCAGTACTTTGGCCACCTCATGAGAAGAGTTGACTCATTGGAAAAGACCCTAATGCTGAGAGGGATTGGAGGCAGGAGGCAAAGGGGACGACAGAGAATGAGATGGCTGGATGACATCACTGACTCGATGGGCATGAGTTTGAGTGAACTCCGGGAGTTGGTGACGGACAGGGAGGCCTGGCATGTTGTGATTTACGGGCTTGCAATGAGTCGGACACAACTGAGTGACTGAACTGAACTGAAGTGAATGACAATTATAATGCTCTTTGTTCCTTACTTTTGTCTATGGTCTAGTTCCCTATTAGATTCTACACTCATTTTATTAAGGACAACTGTAACTTTATTTTTCATACTTACCTCTGAAGTGCCCTGTATGAAAACAGAAATCAAATGCTTTTGATCTCTGTAACCTAAGTACTTATCACTCATATAATATATTTTGCTGAAAGAAAAATTAATCCAAATGTAAACTCTTGTGGGAGTTGTGTTCTTTAGTATCAGAGAGGAAATCTGTGGAGACAAGAAATTATGAAACCAGAGAAAGATATACATGTCCTATGTGTAAGTGGGCACAGAAAAATGCTAGTTACCTAAAAGTCTCCCATAAGCTTTCCAGTTCTGAAGACTCCTCTGCTGCCTGGCCTACGTTTCTCACACTACATGACACTACTCTGTTTGGTGTGAATTTTCCACACTACAAAACACTACTATGTCAGGAAACAGGCAGGGTCTCTATTACCTAAATACATTTGCTAAAATGTAATTTGCACCTGGATTAGGGGATTAGCATTTGCAGAGCAAAACAGGTTTAACTCACTAGATAATTTGTAAGATCCAGAAAGACTGATCCCCAAGAGATGGGCTATGAAATGAGCAGTTCAATGAATAAGTGTATTGCCATGCGAAGATGCAGGTATCTAAAATGACAACACTAAATGAATCAGAAAATAAGCCATGAAACACAGAAAGAAAAAAAGGATGTTCTGCCACCCTTTCAAAGGATCAAAGTGAAAAGACACACCATCTAACAGCATGAGCCTTTTTACCCCTCTATCCCTCCTGCCTAATATTTAAGTGGCTGATGAAGACCCAGACTCTGTGAAGAGTGATCTGAGGGCTCCCAGCACCAATTGGGAACCATATGACAGACAGAGCACCTCATGAGACTACTCAGGAAGGGAGTGGGAGAAATGGGAAACATTACTCACCAGTAGGAGTGTTGTGTAGGCAGCCAGGATCCCAAGGAAACTCAGCAAGACAATGGACCAAAAGAACCAGACTCCTGTACCTAGGAAAACAACCCTGCAAAAATGTGTTTCAATTTCTAAAATAAAGAAGTTAGTAGTATCTCTGTCAAGGATAGGGGATATGACTGGACTAGATGAGGCATAAGAAAACAGGGGAATAAGAAGAGGAGCAATTTGGGAACAGTTACCCTTTACAGGTATTTAGTTGAGAAGTTTTAATTTTGCTCTACAATCAGGTACATTAATAGGATTCTGTACAACTGGTATGCTTTTTAAAGTTATTTAGAATAAAGACTCAAAAACTATACACTCTTTAAAAAAACAATAAAATACAGGAATTATGGAATATCAAAAGAGAAAAAGTCATCCATAAGTTCACTGCCTTCATATAGCTAATACATGCCTATTTGGCAGATTCCTTGTCCTTATAAATATGTTCTCTTACACAATAGCAAGCCACTATATTAACATATATATCTTGTGTAAGAGATTTGTAGTCCTCCTTGTTACTAAAGTAGGTTATAACTTAAAACTGCTAACAAACTGATTTAAGTTAAACAATGTTACAATTACTCTAAATACTATATGTCATAGAATTTAGACTCTTCATTTCAAGATAACAGAAATTATTTCCTCTCCTTATGAGACCTAGAGAAATTATGTTTTAATAATATAAAATACAGATTATTGAACATATTACCACATTAAATATAAGAAAAAATTCTCTTAGGTCAGGGGTGAGAAGACATGCCAAAAGAAAAAGTTAGACAAGCAGTCAACCTAGCAAGGCTAAACCCAGATCAAGACACTGAGAAGAGTATCCTGTAAAACATGATCTCACAGCCAGGAATCAGAAAATGTGTAAGTGATGTTAACAAATTAACCTAATAATGCCAACTAATACAATAACTTGCACAAAAATATAAGATAACAATCAGAAAAGAACAATAAAAAATATATTCAAGATCTTCAGAGAGATAAAGGACTCATATCCATATGCAAGCAGAGTAATGATCAAAAAATGAAATGCAGGGGATAAGAACATATAGGATAGACATAAAGCAGTCTAAAGACAGCCAAAGAATTAGCTACATGACTTTTATAGCAGCAATATTGACTTTATATTCCAAATGAGAAAGAAAAGTTTGGTTTTGCCTTCAATGGTACCTCTCTCTTTTCTAATAATTTCTCTAGCCACATTATTTTCTGCCCTCATCAACATAATGGCCTTCTTATCTATTTTCAGTTCAGTTTAGTTCAGTCACTCAGTCGTGTCCAACTCTTTGCAACCCCATGAATCGCAGCACGCCAGGCCTCCCTGTTCATCACCATCGCCTGGAGTTCACTCAGACTCATATCCATCGAGTCCGTGATGCCATCCAGCCATCTCATCCTCGGTTGTCCCCTTCTCCTCCTGCCCCCAATCCCTCCCAGCATCAGAGTGTTTTCCAATGAGTCAACTCTCCACATCAGGTGGCCAAAGTACTGGAGTTTCAGCTTTAGCATCATTCCTTCCAAAGAAATCCCAGGGCTGATCTCCTTCAGAATGCACTGGTTGGATCTCCTTGCAGTCCAAGGGACTCTCAAGAGTCTTCTCCAACACCACAGTTCAAAAGCATCAATTCTTCGGCACTCAGCCTTCTTCATAGTCCAACTCTCACATCCATACATGACCACAGGAAAAACCATAGCCTTGACTAGACGGACCTTAGTCAGCAAAGTAATGTCTCTGCTTTTGAATATGCTGTCTAGGTTGGTCATAACTTTCCTTCCAAGGAGTAAGCGTCTTTTAATTTCATGGCTGCAATCACCATCTACAGTGATTTTGGAGCCCCCCAAAATAAAGTCTGACACTGTTTCCACTAAATATTTAATATTAGGTCATTTCCAAATTCTCACACCAAACAGGTGAAGGTCCCATCTACCTGCTGGGTACTGCTGGCAAAGGAAAAATTGTGGGAGAGCTGCAATGTGGGAGACTTGGGTTCGATCCCTGGGTTGAGAAGATCCCCTGGGGGAGGGCATGGCAACCCACTCCAATATTCTTGCCTGGAGGATCCCATGGACAGAGGGAGCCTGGTGGGCTAGAGTTCATAGGGTTACAAAGAGTTGGACTGAGTGACAAAGCACAGAGACCTATTAAAAAGAGAACCAATTAAGAATTCTACAAAGGAAAATACAGCAACAAAAATTAAGAATGCAGTGGACAAATTTAATAGCAGGCAAAACACAGCCAAAATAATTAGTTTAGCAAAAAACCAAGTCAGGAGACAAATATCAAGAAGGAAACAGAGACACAAAAAAACATGAAAAGTACAGAAGAAAGAATATGACACTTATGGGAGGAAGAGAAAATGCCTAACACACATGAAACTAAAGTTTCAAAAGGAGAGGCAGTAGAAAATGGGATGAAGGCTTTGCTGGTGGCTCAGTGGTAAAGATCCACCTGTCAATGCAGAAGACACGGGTTCAACCCTTTATCCGGGAAGATCCCACAGGCTATGGGGCAGCTAAGCCCGTGAGCCACAATACTGAGCCCACATGCTGCAACTACTAAAGCCTACACATCCTAGAGTCTATGTTCCACAGTAAGAGAAGCCACCACAATGAGAAGTCCGTGCACTGAAACTAAAGAGTAGCCCCTGCTCATCACAACTAGAAAAAAGCCCACATGCATCAACAAAGACTCAATGAAGCCAAAAATAAATAAGCAGATACTTTAAAACTAGTTTAAAAAGAAAAATGAAAGATGAAGCCTAAGAATTTTCAAAATGATTAAAAATATTGGCTTGGTCTGGGATGATTCAGAGAAGTATTCATTGTTGGGATTAGACCGTATGCTATTACAGAAAATGCTAGAGAAGGTTGTTACATCTGTTCTGACAATTGATCACTGGATGATGTTTATGCCTCTAATTTAAGTACTAGCACGCTAGTAAAGTAATGCTCAAAATTCTCCAAGCCAGGCTTCAGCAATACATGAACCGTGAACTTCCTGATGTTCAAGCTGGTTTTAGAAAAGGCACAGGAACCACAGATCAAATTGCCACCATCCGCTGGATCATGCAAAAAGCAAGAGAGTTCCAGAAAAACATCTCTTTCTGCTTTATTGACTATGCCAAAGCCTTTGACTGTGTGGATCACAATAAACTGTGGAAAATTCTGAAAGAGATGGGAATACCAGACCACCTGACCTGCCTCTTGAGAAATCTGTATGCAGGCCAGGAAGCAACAGTTCGAACTGGACATTTAACAACAGACTGGTTCCAAATAGGAAAAGGAGTACATCAAGGCTGTATATTGTCATCCTGCTTATTTAACTTATATGCAGAGTACATTATGAGAAATGCTGGGCTGGAAGAAACACAAGCTGGAATCAAGATTGCCGGGAGAAATATCAATAACCTCAGATATGCAGAAGACACCACCCTTATGGCAGAAAGTGAAGAGGAACTAAAAAGCCTCTTGATGAAAGTGTAAGAGGAGAGTGAAAAAGTTGGCCTAAAGCTCAACATTCAGAAAATGAAGATCATGGCATCCGGTCCCATCACTCCATGGGAAATAGATGGGGAAACAGTGGAAACAGTGTCAGACTTTATTTTGGGGGGCTCCAAAATCACTGCAGATGGTGACTGCAGCCATGAAATTAAAAGACACTTACTCCTCGGAAGGAAAGTTATGACCAACCTAGATAGCATATTCAAAAGCAGAGACATTACTTTGCTGACTAAGTTCCTTCTAGTCAAAGCTATGGTTTTTCCAGTAGTCACATATGGATGTGAGAGTTGGACTGTGAAGAAGGCTGAGTGCCGAAGAATTGATGCTTTTGAACTATGGTGTTGGAGATGACTCTTGAGAGTCCCTTGGACTGCAAGGAGATCCAACCAGTGCATTCTGAAGGAGATCAGCCCTGGGATTTCTTTGGAGGTAATGATGCTAAAGCTGAAACTCCAGTACTGTGGCCACCTCATGTGAAGAGTTGACTCATTGGAAAAGACTTTGATGCTGGGAGGGATTGAGGGCAGGTGGAGAAGGGGATGACAGAGGATGAGATGGCTGGATGGCATCACTGACTCGATGGACGTGAGTCTGAGTGAACTCTGGGAGTTGGTGATAGACAGGGAGGCCTGGCATGCTGCGATTCACGGGGTAAGAGTCAGACATGATTGAGCGACTGAACTGATATACGATTAACTACTAGTCACACATCTTATTTTCAATGACAGAGAAATGGGTAAAGCAAAAATTCATATATATATATATATATTTCCTTACATATCATATATATTATAAACATATATTTTATTCATATATATATCATTTAAATACATATATATGTGTGTATATACACACACATATATATGTATGTTGTTGTTCAGTCTTTAAGTCAAATCCAATTCTTGTGACCCCACGGACTGCAACATGCCAGGCCTCTCTATCCTTCACTATCCTCTGGAGTTTGCCCAGGTTCATGTCCATTGAGTTGGTGATGCCATCCAACCATCTCATCCTCTTGTCACCCTCTTCTTCTGCCTTCAATCTTTCCCTGCATCAGGGTCTGAGAAATATATATCTTTGTCCTCTGGTGTCACTAGTGATGATGTTATGTTAGACTATAAGAGGAACATTTTCAATTAAGGTTACTATTCAGCTGCCTTTAAAGTAGGAAGATTATTCTGGATTATCAGATTGAATCCAGTGTAGTCACATGAGCTCTTAAAATAAGTAAAGAAGGCAGAAAAGGAACTCAGAGACATGAGAAATGAGAAATCAGAGAAATTTGAAGCATGAGAAGGAGTTGAAACACCACTGTTAGATTTGAAGATAGAGAAGGTCACAAGCTAGAAGCTGGGAACAACTCCCATCTGACAATCACTAATGAATGAACACTTCATTTCAGCAACCAGAAGAAACTGGATTCTGCCAACAACTTAAATAAACCTGGAAGTGAGTCTCACTCAGAGCCTCAGTTAAAAGCACAGGCCAGCGAAGCACCTTGAGTATCCAGGTCATACCTCACTTCTGACCAACAAAACTGTGAGATAAGAAATGGTATTCTTTGGTGTCACTCAATTTGTGGTAATTTGCCATGGCAGCCATGGAACTGCCTATGAAACCTACTGTGGCTTTAGGATCAGGGGGAGCTTCTCTTATATTTACATCTCCTATTTGATGATGGAGTATTGATGTGGGGATTATGAATGATTTTGAGTATGTTTATTGGAGTATGCATTCCAGAACTAGAGAAATAACCACAGGGTGGTCTAGGGACCCACTATGCCCAATGAAGATATGAGTCTGAACCAGAATTTTATTGACTACCTAATACTCAAAAGTTCCTACTCTTACTAAGGAATCATAGCAGCATTTTACATCTCCAGTTTTACATTTCAGAAAGTTCACAGTCAGTGTCCAGGAATCCCATAAAAGTATTTCTTCTTTCCCAATGACAAAAAATCTGGTAAATTATTAAAAGTTCTTGTAGGAGAAAACTAGGAGTAAGATTGGTAGCATACTTTCATCTTTTGTCATGCCTTTGCTCCATTCAAGGGCCAATTTACTTGGTAAATAAGTGAAATAAAGAACGGGAAATCAATGACAGAATCAACAAAACTAAAATTTAGTTCTTCAAAAAGATAAGCAAAATGACAAACCTTTAACAAGACTAACCAAAAGAAATGCCCAAAACAACAACAGCAACAAAACAGCCCTAATCAGACCCAAGAATCAAGATTGCTGGGAAAAATATCAACAACCTCAGATATGCAGATGACACCACTTTAATGGCAAAACGTGAAGAGGAACTAAAGAGTCTCTTGATGAGGGCAAAAGAGGAAAGTGAAAAAGCTGGCTTAAAACTCAACGTTCAAAAAATGAAGATCATGGCATCTGGTCTTATCACTTCTTGGCAAATAGATGGGAAAAATGTGGAAATTAGTGTCAGATTTCATTTTCTTGGGTTCCAAAATCAATGCGGATGGTGACTGCAGCCATGAAATTAAAAGATGCTAGCTTCTTGGAAGAATTACATGACAGTATATTAAAAAGAAAAGACATCACTTCACTGACAAAGGTCCATATAGTCAAAGTTAGGGGTTTACCAGTAGTCATGTATGGATATGAGAGTTGGACAATAAAGAAGGCTGAGCACCGAAGAATCGATGCTTTTGAACTGTGGTATTGGAGAAGAATCTTGAGAGTCCCCTGGAAAACAAGGAGTTCAAACCAGATATCCTAAAGGAAATCAACCCTGAATATTCATTGGAAGGATTTATGTTGAAGCTCCAATACTTTGGCGACCTGATGCGAAGAGCCAACTCATTGGAAAAGACTCTGATGCTGGGAAAGGTTGAGGGTAGGAGGAGAATTGGGTGACAGGGGATGAGATGGTTGGATGGTATCACTGACTCAGTGGACATGAGTTTGAGCAAATTCTGAGATATAGTGAAGGACAGGGAATCCAGGCATGCTGCAGTCCACGGGGTCACAAAGAATCAGACATGACTTAGCAACTGAACAAAAACAATAAATTACATTTTTAAAAAGCCTCATACTTAAACAGACCCATTTCTCCATCAAACACTAAATAATGGGTAAGATACATAACAATCAAGGCTAGAGAAGCTGGAAGAACTGAGAGTTGTCTTGGAGTTTGGCCGGAAGGGTGCTCAGATCACACATCACACCTGTCTTTAGAGTTTCAGGAAGCCCCGTAAGGACAGAGAAAGAGTAAGAGGCTGGAGGTGAGACAGATATCAGGGTTCATGCACAGAGATCATGAAGACCAACTAGTGTAGGCATCAGTAACCCAGATCAAGAAGTTGAGGAAAAAGGTATCAGGGAGTCATCTGAATAAAAGGACTGGGGGCACTGGAAGCACAGAAAAAGCTTCCCCCTGAGCCAGATTTGGTCTAAGAGTGACGGTGAGCACAGGTGGAAGGGAAGTATAGTAGCTGAGGGTGCTGAGCATGCTTACGCTTCCCCAGAGTCAGGCCTCCCATACACCAGATGCAGAAAATCCAACTTTGTCCACCCTCCCTCTTATGTAACCAGATCTTTTCAGGCTGAAGTAAGATCCATGTGGTAATTATACCAAAGAGCCCTTACACAAATGAAAATACAAAAAGTAAAACTCACCAGTCAAAGCCATTGAATTCATTTGAAGTTTCTATCCATGTGAAAAATAAAAGCACAGACAAGCAAAATGACATAATCAGCCATGGGTAAAATAATCGCTCTCTCTGGGAAGAGACAGAAGGAAATCTCATTTAACTCCATTTATTTATGGTACTTCCGCAACATTTGTTTATACTCCTCAGAGGCCTCAATAGTTACAATGTAGCATTACCCTCCCCTGACTGGAGAGACCACTGTATTCTTTTAACCCTATGGAATTTTACAAAACTTTATTTATAACATTATCCTGAACTAGAGTTGGTTGCATATGTTTATATCTGATGTCACAGTTTCTTCTTTGAGGAAAAGGAACTTTGGCTACACTTCTATGTATTGCCAATCACGGACTCTCAACAATCATCTGTTGAATTCATCTACCTCTCCATGTAACAAATGTATGTTCATTCACTGAGTAATTCATTCATTCATTATTCATCAGTTCACTAAAGAATAGTCACTTATCTATCCACATTTTGGGGAGAAGAGCACTAGATTAGGGAATAAATCTTTTTTTTTTCCCCAGTAGCTATAATGCTAGGGACTTCACAAATTACTTACATTTATTTTAATTCTCATATACGAGTTATATGAGTTAGGTATTGTTAATCTCATTTTGTAGAATAAAGAGTTAAAACTCAGAGAGTTTAGGTTAAATGACTCAAGGTCACACAACCAAGCAGGGAAACAGCCTGGATCTGTCAGCTCAAAACCAATATGGAAATGATCTTTCTGCAAATGTGTACACACTGAACCTTGAAGACAACCCCTGCACTGAAAATTGTATCACAAACTAGAACAATACACTGTCAAACTCGTCCCAGGACAATGACTGTATCACAAGAATGAGAAATTTTGCCTTGTTGGGACACTGCATCCAAACTATTAAAAATGTATAGAATAATCCCCACCCTGTACAAATTATACAGTTATTGTGAGCACTAAGAATAAGGAAACAAAATGGAAAACAGAGTTCTTCAAAATGGTGAGATATTGTAGGTAACAAGGCACTAAACCACCACTTCTGGAGTAGGAATATGAAGAGAACAGGTTTTGACTCGGATTATACTCACCCTCTACACAAATCATGTGTGGATTTTTAAAAATGTGTATCACACAGTCACTCCCCTGCTTACAACCCTCCCAGAAAAGCCTGCTGTACAAGAATATCATCCCGACTGCCTGCCATGGCCCAGAGGTCTTACATGATCAAGTCTTGCCCATCCCTGACCTCATCCCATTCTACATACTAACTCCATTATTGAACTCCAGACATACTGGTCTTCTTTATGTTTCTAGAACATAATCAGATCTGTTCCTTTGTTGTTCAGTTGCTCAGTCATGTCCTACTTTGTGACTTCTTGGACTGCAGTACACCAGGCTTCCCTGTCCTTCACTACACCAGGCTTCCCTGAGCTTCACTATCTCCTGGAGTTTGTGCAAACTCAGGTCCATCAAGTTGATGATACCATCCAACCATCTCATCCTTTGTTGTTCCCTCTCCTCCTGCCCTCAATCTTTCCCTCCACCAGGGTCTTTTGCATTGACTTGGGTCTTTGCATCAGGTGACCAAGTATTGGAGCATCAGCATAAGTCCTTCTAATGAATATTCAGGGTTGATTTCCTTTAGGATTGACTGGTTTGATTTCCCTGCTGTCCAAGGGACTCTCAAGAGTCTTCTCCAGTACCACAGATCAAAAGTATCAATTCTTTGGCGCCCAACCATCTTTATGGTCCAATTCTCACATCCATACATGACTACTGGAAAAACAGTTTTGACTATACAGACCTTTGTTGGCAAAGAGATGTCTCCACTTTTTTAATACACTGTGTAGGTTTGTAATAGCTTTTTTTCCAAGGAGCAGGTGCCTTTTAATTTCAAGGTTGCTGTCACTGTCTGCAGTAATTTTGGAGCCCAAGAAAATAAAATCCATTACTGTTTCCATTTTTCCCCCATCTATTTGTCATGAAGTGATAGGACAACATGCCATAATCTTTATTTTCTGAATGTTGAATTTTAAGCCAGCTTTTTCACTCTCCTCTTTCACCTTCATCAGGAGGCTCTTTAATTCCTAAGAGTTTTGCACTTCCTGGTTCCCCTGACTGGAATACTTCTGCCCCCACGTGTATACAAGGCTGATTTGATTTTTACATTTAAGAGATTGTTCACATGACATTGCTTCCAAGCAGTTTTCTCTAACCATGCTCCCATTTTCCTATGTATTATCTTCAAAGCTCTTATCACTATATGAAACCATCTTTCTTCATTACTGTTTATTACCTAACTCATTCCACTACGATACAAGCCACAGGAAGGCCAGAAGCCTTAGTTGTCTTACTCACTGTGGAGCACATTCAATGAACTTGTTCTTGTTGCATAAACAGATTTCCTTATTTTGATTCTCACTGTTGCCACACTTGCTCAAAAATGTTCAAAGGCTCCCCACTGTTTACAGAACAAAGTTCAAACATTTTAACTTGACATAAAGATGCCTCAAAATTTTATTAAAACATTCCTTTCTGACCTGCTCACTTACCACTTATCACCTTATCTGGAGAAATATCAATAACCTCAGATATGCAGATGACACCACCCTTATGGCAGAAAGTGAAGAGGAGCTAAAAAGCCTCTTGATGAAAGTAAAAGAGGAGAGTGAAAAAGTTGGCTTAAAGCTCAACATTCAGAAAATGAAGATCATGGCATCTGGTCCCATCATTCCATGGGAAAAAGATGGAGAAACAGTGGAGACAGTGTCAGACTTTATTTTGGGGGGCTCCAAAATCACTGCAGATGGTGACTGCAGCCATGAAATTAAAAGATACTTACTCCTTGGAAGAAAATTTATGACCAACCTAGATAGTATATTCAAAAGCAGAGACATTACTTTGCCGACTAAGATCTGTCTAGTCAAGGCTATGGTTTTTCCAGTAGTCATGTATGGATGTGAGAGTTAGACTGTGAAGAAGGCTGAGCGCTGAACAATTGATGCTTTTGAACTGTGGTGTTGGAGAAGACTCTTGAGAGTCCCTTGGACTGCAAGGAGATCCAGCCAGTCCATTCTGAAGGAGATCAGCCCTGGGATTTCTTTGGAAGGAATTATGCTAAAGCTGAAACTCCAGTACTTTGGCCACCTCATGCGAAGAGTTGACTCATTGGAAAAGACTCTGATGCTGGGAGGGATTGGGGGCAGGAGAAGAAGGGGACGACCAAGGATGAGATGACTGGATGGCATCACTGACTCGATGGATGCGAGTCTGAGTGAACTCTGGGAGTTGGTGATGGACAGGGAGGCCTGGCGTGCTGCGATTCATGGGGTCGCAAAGAGTCAGACATGACTGAGCGGCTGAACTGAACTGCTCATAAATTCAATACCGGAAATTCATGTTTCCCTAAACACCACTATATTTCTCTATCTCTGGACTTCTGACCACCTGAATTCCTCCACCCAGAATCCCCTACACCATCATTCCTATAAGTGGAAGATGACTTCACAAGTCAGTGACTCTATGAACAGCAAAATGATAGCTAACATTTATTGAGTGCTAATTGTATGCTGAGCCCAGTTTTAAGTTTCCACATAATGCTTCTCTCCTCACAACAAACCCAATTGGTGGTTACTGTTGCTACCATCTCTATTATTCAAGTGAGGAACCAATCCCTGGAATGTTGGGTAACTGGCCCAAGGTCCCATTGTTGTTAAGCTCTAGTTTGGAGATAGTCGGTGATGAAGCCATAAATTTAATCCAGGCAGTCTTTCCCTATAACACAAGGAATTTGCTCTTTTGCTATATGCTAGACTCCTTCTCCTGAGCAGAAATAGGGCTTTGAGAATTATCCAAGGACTTTGAGAATTATGTAGTTTAATTCCCTATCTGTAGAAGGGCTCAGAGATAGCACAGAACCAGTTCAAGGGCAGAGATGGAACAAGGACTAAAACATTGTCTCAGGTGCTGGTTCAGGGATTTTTTCCATTATACCACACTGCCTCTTCCAATGGCATCTTTCCCAGGAAGCCTCCCTTCTTTCACTCTATGTCCTTCTGTATAGCTCTCTTATGACTTAGTACATCATCCTTAAGTAATAAATATCTGTTCAATCAATTTGTTCTTCTCCACTTTTGTCATTATGATGCTAATCCAGGACACCATCAGCTTTACCTTGAATATTGCTGTTGCTTTCTACTTGAAGGCAAAGACATCTCCCTGCATTACTCTTGTACCTTTTGTTGCATCTTCCATATGAAAGCATTCCAAAACACAGCGTGGGCAATATTAGAAGCTTAAAATCTTTAGGGATTCTTTTTTACCCCGATCTTAATTTAGGGACTATTTCCTACATGGCAGACGTCAAATTCTTAAAACCACACAACATCTGTCCATTCTCTCTCTACATTCACTTCCCATCACTTCTACATTCATATCCTCCACTCCACCTAAAATATACTAAGCCCTTTGACTCCTCCAATATCATTTCTTCTGCCATTCTCCATTCTTTCCCTATCTAATTCTGATCACTTTCTAAATAAATTTATTTTTGATCCATTAAACATGATGCATGACTGTGTTTGTAGACATACACACACAGAGACATGCACACTATATAGCACTTCTCTCAAGGAGAGAATACACACTTTCCCATATCTAAGAAAGTGTGGTCCATCTCCCTCCCGACTCATATACCAAAGAGCAGCAGCAGAGTGGACGTCTAGCTTTTTTCTTCTGTTGGGCTTGCCATTCGCAACTGTAGCAGCCATTAAGGAAAGTCATATAGCATTCATAGTTGAAGTAGTATTTAATCCAAGAATTAAAGTTTTTCCATCTTCCTGTCTCTTCATTTCCAGTCTCAGTCCTGTTAACATCATCCATGGTTCACCCTTTTGCTGAAATGGTAAATAAAATAGTCAGAATCCAGTAGCTTCTTCATGTTTCCTACCTCCACTGTTCTACAGAAAATTCCATCAATAATGGACAGATCTTTCAAAAGATCATAATCTAGGAAGATGAACTGGAGTTGATGTAGAAGAGCAGAGCTTCATCCTATCTTTCCTACTAACTAGTTGAGTGTTTACTGCAGATACTGCACCATTCAAAGTTTAGCTTTTTCACTGTTATAATGGTACCATGTTCTCTACCCTAGCTAACTAATAGTGCTGAAAAAGTTCAAACTAGATAATATATATGACTGTGTTATTAAGACAGTAGTATGCTCTTGAAAGTACATTAAGGCTGCATATTTCACCCTGTTTATTTAGTTTAGGTGCAGAGTACATCATGAGAAATGCCAGGCTGGACGAAATACAATCTGGAATCAAGATTGCCAGAAGAAATATCAACAACCTCAGATATGCAGATGATACCATTCTAATGGCAGAAAGTTAAGAGGAATTAAAGAGCCTCTAAATGAGGGTGAAAGAGGAGAGTGAAAACGCTGGCTTAAAACTCAACAGTCAGAAAACTAAAATCATGGCACCTAGTCCCATCACTTCATGGCAAACAGAAGGGTGAAAAGTGGAAATGGTGACAGATTTTATTTTCTTGGGCTCCAAAATCACCGTGGACAATGACTGCAGCCATGAAATTAACACACTTCCACCTTGGAAAGAAAGCTATGACCAACCTAGACAGTCTATTAAAAAGCAGAGACATCACTTTGCTGACAAAGGTCCATATAGTCAACGCTATGGTTTTTCCAGTAGTCATGTACAGATGACTTTATGATAGCTGGATCATAAAGAAGGCTGAGCAAGGAAGAATTGATGCTTTCAAACTGTGGTGCTGGAGAGGACTCTTGAGAGTCCCTTGACTGAAAGGAGATCAAACCAGCCAATCCTAAACTATTCACTGGAAGGACTGATCCTGAAGCTGGAGCTCCAATACTTTGGCCACCTGATGCGAAAAGCCGAGTTATTTGAATAGACCCTGATGTTGGGAAAGATGGAGGGCAGGAGGAGAACTGGGCAACAGAGGACAAGATGGTTGGATGGCATCACCAACTCAAAGGACATGAAGTGTTTTAATGCTCCATTTACGATCTCTATTGAGCTTCCAGGATGAAGCACAGGATGTGAGAATATAGTGAAGCCTGGCAACATTTCAGAAATGAGCAGAAAGAAATGGGAATTGGTGGAAATAAGGGTACCTCCTGGGTCTCTCCAGAGTCTCTCCAGTATAGATTGTATACTAATCAACACACACTTGCAAAGAAATTACCTGAGGACAGGGAGAGAACTGCATAAAAGGAGGTGATGAGAAAATCTCCAAAGGGTCACAGTACCAACTCTCAAAAGAGCTGGTATTTCCACCAGAGGAGCAAAACCTTGTAATACCTAGAGCACCATGTAGCATACTCAGATGGGTATTGCCTAGGTGGTGGGGAAAAAAATTAAGCCTACATTAAAGGCTGTCTGGTCTAACCAGACAAACTTAAAGGTAAGTTTCAAAATAATGAAAATATTTCCAGGTTACATAAGTTATGGAACAAGATCAAGAATACTTTTTTAATATAAAACACAGAAAACAAAGCAAAATTCACAATGCCTAGCACCCAATGAAAATTATCAGGATTTTTCCTGATAGAGGCCTCCACGCTGGCTCAGTATAAAGAATCCACCTGCTATTTCAGGAGATATGGGTTTGATCCCTGAACCAGGAAGATCCCACATGCCATCGAGCAACCTGTGTGCCACAACTATTGAACCAGTGCCCTAGAGCCCAGGAGCCACAAGCAGTGAAACCCACGCAACCTACAGTCCATTTTTTGCAAGAAGAGAGGCCACCACAAAAAAAAAAAAAAGAGAGAGAGAGAGAGAAAGAGAGAAACCTGCACACTGCAACCAGAGAGTAGCCCCTGCTTGTCACAACTATAGAAAAGCCCAGGCAGCAACAAAGACCCAGTAGAGCCAAAAATAAATAAATAATTTTAAAAATAAAAAAGCAAAAATTCACAATCCATAAATAAGAAAAAAATCAATCAACAACTCAGAAACATCTCAAACGACAGACTTAATAGGCAAGGACATTAAAGTGTCATTACAATTGTATCCCATGTTCAAGACAGCAGAAGAAGTTGTATATTTGAAGGAAATACATGATTTTTTTTGCAAACATCAACAAGTGTTATTTATTTCACTGAAATTTATAATACCTATTCTTTGCAAAATAATTCTTTAAAAAGATGTAGACTGAACTTCTAGAAATGAAAGATATAACATGTGAGATGAAAAATGCACTGCTAAGATTAAGAGGGGACTGTAGAAAAAAAAGATTAGAAGCTTGAGAATTTGAAAAAAAGAAGAGAAACTGTGACTTGCAGAACAACTTTAAGCATTCTAAGATAAATGTGACTGGAGTTGCTGAAAGCGAGGAGGGACAAAGTAAGGGACAAAAAATATTTGAGGAACAAATTACTATCGTCCAAAATTGAAGAATATTATAAACCCACAGACCAAGAAGCACCACAAACCCCATAGAAAAAGCACATACAAAAAATAAAACATATCCAAATCAAGATGCTTAAAAACACTGATAATCCAATTAAAATAAATAAATTTATATTTAAAAATAAATTTAAAATTTAAAAAAAAACCCTGATAAAAAGAAAATCTCAAAGAATGACTCTTGCACATTCTTTCAAAAAAAAATGAGTTCTCTTAAAAAGAAAAAAATGTGAATCCAGAAAACAGTAGAGTAACATCTTTAAAGAACTGAAGAAATTCTTTTATAAAATGTTTAAACAGAATTTAGCACTCTGCAAAAAGAGTTCTAAAAAAGATAGTGAAATAAAGATCTTTTCAGCTATTCAAAAGTAGAAAGACAGGTAACTTCTATTAAATAGAAAGTCTTAAAGACTTTCAACTAAAGTCTTTAAGAAAGACTTCCATCTATTAGTGTCCTCTTTGATTTCTTTCATCAGTGTTTTATAGTTTTCTATATATAGGTCTTTAGTTTCTTTAGGTAGATATACTCCTAAGTATTTTATTCTTTTCGTTGCAATGGTGAATGGAATTGTTTCCTTAATTTCTTTTTCTACTTTCTCATTATTCGTGTATAGGAATGCAAGGGATTTCTGTGTGTTGATTTTATATCCTGCAACTTTACTATATTCATTGATGAGCTCTAGTAATTTTCTGGTGGAGTCTTTAGGGTTTTCCATGTAGAGGATCATGTCATCTGCAAACAGTGAGAGTTTTACTTCTTCTTTTCCAATTTGGATTCCTTTTATTTCTTTTTCTGCTCTGATTGCTGTGGCCAAAACTTCCAGAACTATGTTGAATAGTAGCGGTGAAAGTGGACACCCTTGTCTTGTTCCTGACTTTAGGGGAAATGCTTTCAATTTTTCACCATTGAGGATAATATTTGCTGTGGGTTTGTCATAGATAGCTTTTATTATGTTGAGGTATGTTCCTTCTATTCCTGCTTTCTGGAGGGTTTTTATCATAAATGGATGTTGAATTTTGTCAAAGGCCTTCTCTGCATCTATTGAGATAATCACATGGTTTTTATTTTTCAATTTGTTAATGTGGTGAATTACATTGATTGATTTGCGGATATTGAAGAATCCTTGCATCCCTGGGATAAAGCCCACTTGGTCATGGTGTACGATCTTTTTAATGTGTTGTTGGATTCTGATTGCTAGAATTTTGTTAAGGATTTTTGCATCTATGTTCATCAGTGATATTGGCCTGTAGTTTTCTTTTTTTGTGACATCTTTGTCAGGTTTTGGTATTAGGGTGATGGTGGCCTCATAGAATGAGTTTGGAAGTTTACCTTCCTCTGCAATTTTCTGGAAGAGTTTGAGGAGGATAGGTGTTAGCTCTTCTCGAAATTTTTGGGAGAATTCAGCTGTGAAGCCGTCTGGACCTGGGCTTTTGTTTGCTGGAAGATTTCTGATTACCGTTTCAATTTCCGTGCTTGTGATGGGTCTGTTAAGATTTTCTATTTCTTCCTGGTTCAGTTTTGGAAAATTGTACTTTTCTAAGAATTTGTCCATTTCTTCCACGTTGTCCATTTTATTGGCATACAACTGCTGATAGTAGTCTCTTATGATCCTTTGTATTTCTGTGTTGTCTGTTGTGATCTCTCCATTTTCATTTCTAATTTTATTGATTTGATTTTTCTCTCTTTGCTTCTTGATGAGTCTGGCTAGTGGTTTGTCAATTTTATTTATCCTTTCAAAGAACCAGCTTTTGGCTTTGTTGATTTTTGCTATGGTCTCTTTTGTTTCTTTTGCATTTATTTCTGCCCTAATTTTTAAGATTTCTTTCCTTCTACTAACTCTGGGGTTCTCCAATTCTTCCTTTTCTAGTTGCTTTAGTTGTAGAGTTAGGTTATTTATTTGACTTTTTTCTTGTTTCTTGAGGTATGCCTGTATTGCTATGAACTTTCCTCTTAGCACTGCTTTTATAGTGTCCCACAGGTTTTGGGTTGTTGTGTTTTCATTTTCATTCATTTCTATGCATATTTTGATTTCTTTTTTGATTTCTTCTGTGATTTGTTGGTTATTCAGAAGTGTGTTATAGATGGAGAAATATACCATGTTCATGGATCAGAAGAATCAATATAGTGAAAATGAGTATACTACCCAAAGCAATTTACAAATTCAATGCAATCCCTATCAAGCTACAAGCCATATTTTTCACAGAACTAGAACAAATAATTTCAAGATTTGTATGGAAATACAAAAAACCTCGAATTGCCAAAGCAATCTTGAGAAAGAAGAATGGAACTGGAGGAATCAACCTGCCTGACTTCAGGCTCTACTACAAAGCCACAGTCATCAAGACAGTATGGTACTGGCAACAAAGACAGACATATAGATCAGTGGAACAAAATAGAAAGCCCAGAGATAAATCCACACACATATGGACACCTTATCTTTGACAAAGGAGGCAAGAATATACAATGGAGTAAAGACAATCTCTTTAACAAGTGGTGCTGGGAAAACTGGTCAACCACTTGTAAAAGAATGAAACTAGATCACTTTCTAACACCACACACAAAAATAAACTCAAAATGGATTAAAGATCTAAATGTAAGACCAGAAACTATAAAACTCCTAGAGGAGAACATAGGCAAAACACTCTCCGACATAAATCACAGCAGGATCCTCTATGATCCACCTCCCAGAATTCTGGAAATCAAAGCAAAAATAAACAAATGGGATCTAATTAAAATTAAAAGCTTCTGCACAACAAAGGAAAATATAAGCAAGGTGAAAAGACAGCCTTCTGAATGGGAGAAAATAATAGCAAATGAAGCAACTGACAAACAACTAATCTCAAAAATATACAAGCAACTTATGCAGCTCAATTCCAGAAAAATAAACCACCCAATCAAAAAATGGGCCAAAGAACTAAATAGACATTTCTCCAAAGAAGACATACGGATGGCTAATAAACACATGAAAAGATGCTCAACATCACTCATTATTAGAGAAATGCAAATCAAAACCACAATGAGGTACCACTTCACACCAGTCAGAATGGCTGCGATCCAAAAGTCTGCAAGCAATAAATGCTGGAGAGGGTGTGGAGAAAAGGGAACCCTCCTACACTGTTGGTGGGAATGCAAACTAGTACAGCCACTATGGAGAACAGTGTGGAGATTCCTTAAAAAATTGCAAATAGAACTACCGTATGACCCAGCAATCCCACAGCTGGGCATACACACCGAGGAAACCAGAATTGAAAGAGACACGTGTACCCCAATGTTCATCGCAGCACTGTTTATAATAGCCAGGACATGGAAACAACCTAGATGTCCATCAGCAGATGAATGGATAAGAAAGCTGTGGTACATATACACAATGGAGTATTATTCAGCCGTTAAAAAGAATTCATTTGAATCAGTTCTGATGAGATGGATGAAACTGGAGCCGATTATACAGAGTGAAGTAAGCCAGAAAGAAAAACACCAATACAGTATACTAACACATATATATGGAATTTAGGAAGATGGCAATGACGACCCTGTATGCAAGACAGGGAAAGAGACACAGATGTGTACAACGGACTTTTGGACTCAGAGGGAGAGGGAGAGGGTGGGATGATTTGGGAGAATGACATTCTAACATGTATACTATCATGTGAATTGAATCGCCAGTATATGTCTGATGCAGGATGCAGCATGCTTGGGGCTGGTGCATGGGGATGACCCAGAAAGATGTTATGGGGAGGGAGGTGGGAGGGGGGTTCATGTTTGGGAATGCATGTAAGAATTAAAGATTTTAAAATTTAAAAAATAAAAAACTAAAAAAAATAAAAATTAAAAAAAAAAAAGAGCTTGGTTTGTTAAGATAGGAGGTTAAAAAAAATGTAACTCAGATACATCTCACATCTGTACATGAACACTGGAAAAATCATAGCCTTGACTAGACAGACCTTTGTTGACAAGTAATGTCTATGCTTTTTAATATGCTATCTAGGCTGGTCATAACTTATCTTTCAAACAGCAAGTGTCTTTTCATTTCAAGGTTGCAGTCACCATCTGCAGTGATTTTGGAGCCCTCCAAAATACAGTCTGTCACTGTTTCCACTGTTTCACCATCTATTTGCCATGAATTGATGGGACCAGATGCCATGATTTTAGTTTTCTGAATGTTGAGTTTTAAGCCAACTTTTTCACTCTCCTCTTTCACTTTCAACAAGAGGATCTTTAGTTCTTCACTTTCTGCCATAAGTGTGGTGTAATCTGCATATCTGAAGTTACTGATATTCTTCCCAGCGATCTTGATCCCAGTTGTGCTTCATCCAGTCCAGCATTTCTCATGATGTACTCTGCATATAAGTTAAATAAGCAGAGTGACAATATACAGCCTTGATATACTCCTTTCCCAATATGGAACCAGTCTGTTGTTCCATGTCCAGTTCTAACTGTTGCTTCTTGACCTGCACCCAGATTATTTCTCAGAAGGCTGGTCAGTTGGTCTAGTATTCCCATCCCTTGAAGAATTCTCCACAGTTTGTTGTGATCCACATATTCAAAGGCTTTGGCATAGTCAATAAAGCAGAAGTAGATGTTTTTCTTCTAAAGAGCCTCTTGATGAAAGAGAAAGAGGACAGTGAAAATTTTGACTTAGAGCTCAACATTCAGAAAACTAAGATCATGGCATCTGGATCCATCATTTCATGGCAAATAGAGGGGGAAACAATGGAAACAGTGACAGACTTTATTTTGGGGGCCTCCAAAATCACTGCAAATGGTGACTGCAGCCTTGAAATTAAAAGACACTTGCTCCTTGGAAGAAAAGTCATGACCAAGTTAGACAGCATATTAAAAAGCAGAAACATTACTTTGTCAACAAAGGTCTGTCTAGTCAAGGCTATGGTTTTTCCAGTAGTCATGTATGGATGTGAGAGTTGACTATAAAGAAAGCTGAGTGAGGAAGAATTGATGCTTTTGAACTGTGATGCTGGAGAAGACCCTTTAGAGAGTCCCTTGGACTGCAAGGAGATCCAACCAGTCCATCCTAAAGGAAATCAGTCCTGAATATTCACTGGAAGGACTGATGTTGAAGCTGAAACTCCAATACTTTGGCCTCTTTTCATTCATCTGAAAAGATGCTGATGCTGGAAAAGATTGAAGGTAGGAAGAGAAGGGGACGACAGAGGATGAGATGGTGGGATGGCATCACCAACTCATTGGACATGAGTTTGAGTAAACTCTGGGAGTTGGTGATGGACAGGGAAGCCTGGTGTGCTGCAGTCCATGGGGTTGCAAAGAGTCGGGCACGACCAAGCAACTGGACTGAACTGAAATGTTTTTCTGGAACTCTCTTGCTTTTTCCATGATCCAACAGATGTTAGCAATTTGATCTCTGGTTCCTCTGCCTTTTCTAAATCCAGCTTGAACATCTGCAAGTTCATGGTTCACATACTGTTGAAGCCTGGCTTGGAAAATTTTGAGCATTACTTTGCTAGTGTGTGAGATGAGTGCAATTGTGTGGTAGTTTGAGCATTCTTTAGCATTGCCTTTCTTTGGGACTGGAATGCAATCGGACCTTTTCCAGTCCTGCGGCCACTGCTGAGTTTTCAAAATTTGCTGACATATTGAGTGCAGCACAGTCACAGCATCATCTTTTAGGATGTGAAATAGCTGAACTGGAATTCCATCACCTCCCTAGCTTTGTAGTGATGCTTCCTAAGGCCAACTTGACTTCTCATTTCAAGATGTCTGGCTCTAGATGAGTGATCACACCATCGTGGTTATCTGGGTCCTGAAGATCTTTTTTGTCTTCTTGCCACCTCTTCTTAACATCTTCTGCTTCTGTTAGGTCCATACCATTTCTCTTTATTGTGCCCATCTTTGCATGACATGTTCCCTTGGAATCTCTAATTTTCTTGAACTGGAATAGGTGGATTTAATTCAGATGACCATTATATCTACTACTGTGGGCAAGAATCCCTTAGAAGAAATGGGGTAGCCATCATAGTCAATGAAAGAGTCCGAAAAGCAGTACTTGGATGCTTTGGTACTTGGTGAAGGAAATAGGTAAAGGGGAATAAGAGGTCCATTGATAAAGTGTACAAGCCAGGGGTATAAGGAATATGGTCACTAATACTGTATGAGGAAAGACGGTTACTAGACTTATCATGGTGATAATTTCATAATGTATGAAAATGTCAAATAACTATGCAGCATACCTAAAACTAACATAATATTCAGTGTCAACTGTATTTTAGCTTGAAAAAAAAAAAGGAAAGCAGTTTTAAACTCGTCTATCTTTATCCATCAGAGGGTAGAGAGAATGAAAACCACAGTCACAGAAAACTAACCAATCAGATCACATAGACCACAGTCTTGCCTAGCGCAATGAAACTATGAGCCATGCCTTGTAAGGGCCACCCAAGACAGACGGGTCATGGCAGAGAATTCTGACAAAACATGGTCCACTGGAGAAGGGAATGACAAACCATTTCATTATTCTTGCCTTGAGAACCCCATTAACAGTATGAAAAGGCAAAAAGGTATGACACTGAAAGATGAACTCCCCAGGTCAGTAGGTGCCCCATATGCTACTGGAGAAAAGTGGAGAAATAACGCCAGAAAGAATGAAAAGACAGAGCCAAAGCAAAAACACCACCCAGTTGTGGATGTGACAGGTGATGGAAGTGAAGTCTGAGGCTGTAAAGAGTAATATTGCACAAGAACCTGGAATGTTAGGTCCGTGAATCAAGGCAAATTGGAAGTGGTCAAACAGGAGATGGCAAGAGTGAACATCAACATTTTAGGAATTGACAAACTAAAATGGACTGGAATGGGTGGATTTAACTCATATGACCATTATATCTACACTGTGGGCAAGAATTCCTTAGAAGTAGTGGAGTAGCCATCATAGTCAACAAGAGTCCAAAATGCAGTACTTGGATGCAATCTCAAAAATGACAGAATGATTTCTGTTCGTTTCCAAGGCAAACCATTCAGTATCACAGTAATCCAAGTCTATGCCCTGAATAAGCTGAAGTTGAATGGTTCTATGAAAAGAAGCAAAACCCTCTAGAACTAACACCCAAAAAAGATGTCATTTTCATTATAAGGGACTGAAATGCAAAAGTAGGAAGTAAAGAAATACTGGAGTAACAGGCAAATTTGGCCTTGGAATACAGAATGAAGCAGGGCAAAGGCTAATAAAGTTTTGCCAAGAGAACGCATTGGTCATAGCAAACACCCTCTTCCAACAACACAAAAGATGACTCTCCACATGGATATCACCAGATGGTCAATACCAAAATCATATTGATTATATTCTTTGCAGCCAGAGATGCAGAAGCTCTATATAGTCAGCAAAAATAAGGCTGGGAGCTGACTGTGGCTCAGATCAGTTCAGTTCAGTCACTCAGTCATGTCCAACTCTTTGCGACCCCATGAATCACAGCACGCCAGGCCTCCCTGTCCATCACCAACTCCAAGTTCACTCAGAGTCGCGTCCATCGAGTCAGTGATGCCATCCAGCCATCTCATCCTCGGTCATCCTCTTCTCCTCCTGCCTGGCTCAGATCATGAACTCCTTATTGCCAAATTCAGACTTAAATTGAAGAAAAGTAGGGAAAACCAGTAGACCATTCAGGTATGACCTAAATCAAATCACTTATGATTATACAGTGAAAGTGACAAATAGATTCAAGGGATTAGACCTGATAAACAGAGTGCCTGAAGAACTATGGACAGAAGTGCATGACATTATACAGGAGGGAGTGATCAAGACCATTCCCAAGAAAAAGAAATACACAAAAGCAAAACAGTGGTCTGAGGAGGCCTTACAAATAGTTTTGAGAAGAATAGAAGTGAAAGGCAAAGGAGAAAAGGAAAGATATACCCATTTCAATGCTGAGTTCCAAAGAATAGCAAGGAGAGATAAGAAAGCCAGAGATTACAACTTATAAATAAATTTATTTATTTTAATTGGAGGTTAATTACTTTACAATATTGTATTGGTTTTGCCATACATCAACATGTATCTGCCACAGGTATACACATGTTCCCCATCCTGAACCACCCTCCCTCCTCCCTCCCCATACCATCCCTCTGGGTAGTCCCAGTGCACCAGCCCCAAGCATCCAGCATCATGCATTGAACCTGGGCTGGAGATTCGTTCCATATATATTATACATGTTTCAATGCCATTCTCTCAAATCATCCCACCCTCTCCCTCTTTAGATTAATTAGTAGAACCTAAATCTGGGCAAAGAAAGAGGGGTGGGTGAATGAAGAGGTCTTTTAAACTCAACGGAGGAAACAGAACTTATTCCAACTTTTTTGTTTCTGTCGTTGTTTTACAAACTGCTTTATACTGTAATATCTAATCCATGACTAAGTTTTTAAATGAAGATGTGAGATCTCTAGGTAGGTATGTGTGTACTTTATAAGTGTGACATATCTTTATCTCTGAATGAATGCTTTTACCAAAATGAATGTATTAAGTGAGCTCTACTTAACTGGCTTAAAGGAAATCAATTGCTTATATAAATTCTCAGAAATATGGGGGGAAAAAACTAACCTGAATGAACTTCAGGTTCACAACAGCTGGTAAATATTCAATATTCAATTCATATCTGGTATTAATAATAGTTTAAGATTGATTTAATTAATATAGGCATATCTTTAATGTCATCAACATTAAGTCTAATACTTTTATTGTATCTACTTTAACTGAAAGTTAAAGTTAAATTCTTTCTGTTGCAAAATGTTTCTGCAAGAAAAAGTTGATATGATGAAACTTTCAAGAAAATTAAATGTAAATGACTCACAGACCTCAAAATCAAACTGATGGTTACCAAAAGGGAACATGGGGGACAGTGATAAATTAGGAAATTAGAGTTAACATATACACACTACTGTATATAAAATAGATAACTAATAAGGACCTACTGCATAGCACAAAGAATTCTATTCAATATTCTTCAATAACTTATAGGGGGAAAGAATCTGAAAAAGAATGTTATACACATGTGTGTATATGTATATATATGAATGATTGACACTGCTGTACATCTGAAATTAACACATCATAGTAACTCAACTATTCTCTGATAAGTTGTTTTAATTAAATGTAAATGACAAAAGAAACTTCTTGGTGAAATATTTGGGAATAATGACAGGCTGCTCAAGTGCTCAGTCGTATCTGACTCCTGGTGACCCCATGGATTGTAGCCAGTCAGGCGCCTCTGTCCATGGAATTTTCCAGGCAAGAATACAGGAGTGGGTGGCCATTTTCCACTTCACGGATCTTTCCAGCCCAAGGATCAAACCTGCATCTCTTACATCTCCTGCATTGGCAAGATGGTTCTTTACTACTGCACCATTTGGGCAGCCCAATTATATTTTAGGCCTATCTATTTTAAAATACTCTCTGAAGATATTTGGTAATTTGAAAGTTTAGAGTTTTGCAAAATTATGTTCAATAATAGGAAGCATTAAATATCTAGATCACTTCTAAGTAAGATACAATACAGCAACTTTAATTGCTAAACAAGTCTAAGTTTACCTACTTTTATTATCTTATGAGAGAAAAATTAAAGATACTTGGGTTTATCGGATGTATGTCTTATACCACATTGAGGAAAGAAACTATGCTATGAGAAAATGTATGTTGCTAGAGGTGTAGAATATGTTCATAAGTTAGCCAATCAGGAAATGCTGCTATGTTCACAACTGCTTGATTCTTCGTTTTCACTAAAGACTAATACTTTTATAAAAATTGTAAAATATATTTAATTAAATGGGCATGACAAAAGACAGAAATGGTAAGGACCTAACAGAAGACGAAGGTATTAGGAAGGGGTGGCAAGAACACAGAAGAACTATACAAAAAAAAGGTCTTAATGACCTGGCTAACCACAATGTTGTAGTCACTCACCTAGAGCCAGACAGTCTGGAGTGTGAAGTCAAGTGGGCTTTAGGAAGCATTACAGGAAAAAAGCTAGTGAAGGTTGATGAAATTCCAGCTGAGCTATTTAAAATCCTAAAATATGATGCTATTAAAGTGCTGAACTCAATATAACAGCATATTTGGAAAATTCAGCAGTGGCCACAGGACTGGGAAAGGTCACTTTTCATTCCAATCCCAAAAAGGGCAGTGCCAAAGAAAGTTCAAACTACTGTACAATTGTGGTCATTTCGCATACTAGCAAAGCAATGCTCAAAATCCTTTAAGCTAGGCTTCAGCAGTATGTGAACTAAGAACTTTCAGATGTACAAGCTGGGTTTAGAAAAGGCAGAGAAATCAAACTGCCAACATTTCGATGCAACATAGAGAAAGTAAGAAAATTCCAGAAAAACATCTATTTCTCATTCATTGACTACGCTAAAGGCTTTGTGTGGATCACAGCAAACTGCAGAAAATTCTTTTTAAAAAATGGGAATACCAGACCACCTTACCTGTCTCCTGAGAAACCTGTATTCAGGTCAAGAAGCTACAGTTAGAACTAGACATGGAACAACTGATGGGTTCAAAATTGGGAAAGGAATACAACAAGGCTGTATATTGTCACCCTGCTTATTTAACTTATTTGCAGAGTACATCTTATGCTTTTTCAAAAATGCTTCATCTTCAAGAAGATTCAAAGAAAAGTCTAATACAGGTTTTAGATAACTTTCAGATCACACCACTGAACAGAAGAAGAAATCTAAAAATTCTAATGGAAACCCTGATGTTTTCATAAAAATGTTAACAAAATATTAAGATTAATGATTAGCTACATAGGGTGGAGTAATCTGATGAATATGGTTATAACTTTTAACATTTTTATCTGAAATATTACTGGCTTTTAATCTATGTTTTCCAGATATAGGGGAAGCTTTCCCCTTAAGCTAATTATCAATTGAGGTAATCTGGTAAATTATACCTTTTTAAGCAAAGTTGCAGTCTTTCTCTTTTCTATCCTACCCCTCCAGAATTGGGAAACTCTTTTACTATTTTTATCTTCATGGAAATACAGTTATTTGAATGAGTTAAATAAGAATTTGTTCTCCTTACAACAGGACACAGTTGAAAATATTGCTGATATTACCATGGTTTTGACTGAAATGTCCTATTTGAAGAATACATAATCAAATATGATCCAACAGCTTTATGGGACTCAAGTAGACTCTGTGGAACTATAAAGCCCCTTGAAAAAGCAAACCTAGCTGAGTAATAGAAATTTAACGGTATATTTTCTGACTGCAGTGCAGTCAAGTTAGAAATCAATCATAATATGATAATTAGAAAACTCCACATTTCAGGGAAAAAAAACACTGTATTTATATTAAAAAATTATGCATCAAGGAAAATAAACACAATTAAAATCAGAAAAAAAGTTTTAACTGGCTGGTGATGAAATTTCGCTAACTGGTGTTGCAAATGTTGGCCTGTCAAAGAAAAGGTGTTGTGAACAAAAGTTTTGTGACTAGGAGGAACGTAAACTGCATGAATACTAAATAAAATCAGAATTTTAACCAGAATCATTACCATAACCATCTCCCACGTATCTACAGATCCTTTACATTTACTTCCAACAGTCAGAGTAGCCAAATTCACATGAAAATTAAGTAGTATTTAGGAAAAGACTACGGAGAAGGCAATGGCACCCCACTCCAGTACTATTTCTGGAAAATCCCATGGACGGGGAGCCTGGAAGGCTGCAGTCCATGGGGTCGCTAAGAGTCGGCACAACTGGGCGACTTCACTTTTACTTTTCACTTTCATGCATTGGAGAAGGAAATGGCAACCCACTCCAGTGTTCTTGCCTGGAGAATCCCAGGGACAGAGGAGCCTAGTAGGCTGCCGTCTATGGGGTCGCACAGAGTCGGACACGACTGAAGCGACGCAGCAGCAGCAGTAGCAGCAGCAGCAGCAGCAGCAGCAGCAGCAGCAGCAGCAGCAGCAGCAGCAGGAAAAGACCAAGACTGTTTCCCTGGAGAAGGAAATGGTAACCCACTCCAGTATTCTTGCCTGGAAAATCCCAGGGACAGAAGAGCCTGGCAGGCTACAGTTATGGGGTCATAAGGAGTCCGATATGACTGACCGACTGAGCACAGGAAAAGGCTAATCAACACTATTTCCCTCCAACAACTTGTCTCTGGTTTCCAAACCCATACAATCAAAACTCTACTGAAACATCCACCTGGACTTCTTACAGGCATCTCAACCTTATTATGTCCTAAACTGAACTCCTGACCTTTCCCCCAAAACCTACTGCTCTTGTGTTCAGTTCCAACTTAGTACAGGGCACCACTGTTCACAGAGTTGCTTGAGGTAAAATCCAGGGCATGCCACTCAGGATTGAGAAACGGAAATACGTCCTGCCATAAAGATAAAACTAGAAAACAAGACAGAATATATAGAGCACCCTTCACATCTGCAGGGACTTCCAGAGAAGCCGAGGCACGAAACCCGCCCAGGGGCTGTGGAGCTTCGTGGGGCTTCTGGGACCGACTTAGATGGAAGCTCTCGGTTCTCAAGCGACCTCCCGGCAGCAGGCGTATAACGGCAGCTCTGACTTCACCTGTGGTGAGCTGACAGAATACAGTGCCTCACTCAAGTATACCTGACAACTTAACAGTGTTAACGTACCTTCCTCTTTCTGGAAATACTTAGGGAAAGCACGGAGCTGGACTCAACACTTAACGTGACTTCAAGGTCCCAAACCTAAATCTAGAATTCAGGGTAGAGAAGACCAACGTCTTTCAAGATGGAGGTCAGGCAGAATGAGGCCTAAGGTGGCAGGTGTGGGTGGGCGTGGCCAGGGGCGTGGCCTTAATTCCCAGTCAAGCACTAAGACTGAATCTAAAGTCAACCCCCAATATTACAGTGCACCACACTTTAATAAATGTCTTTTAAGGTATACCGTGTTTGCTTCTCTTCTTTTAAAAATAAACTTAATTTTCACCAGTCATTTAGTTCAGGCATCAACTATTTTTATAGCCCAGGTAGTCACTGATTGTCTTTTTTTAAATAATTTTTCACTTTTTTTTTTTTCTTCTTCACTGCATGCTCTGTCACCTTGGACTTTTTGTGACCTCATGGACTACACCCCGCCAGGCTCCTCTGTGTCCATGGAATTTTCCAGGCAAGAATACTGGAGTAGGTTGCCATTTCCTTCTCAAAGTGATCCTGCTGACCGAGGAACGAACCTGTGTTATCTGCATCTCCTGCAGTGGCAGGTGAATTCTTTACCCCTGTGTCACCTGGAAAGCTTTTCTTCACTAACCTGCTTCAAAAATGGACTTGTTTTAGCTTTCTTTAATATCTGATTCTTCCGGCTATTTCTCCAGCTCTGACCTCATTTTGAGCTCTAAACTATTACATGCATCAATCTACTGGTTATCTTTGTCTGAATGTCCTTCTGTAGGCAACTCAAACTCAGTAAACCTTAACCTGAATGATTTTTACCTTCAAATCTACTCCATCTTCTGTGCCTCCAGATCTATGAATGACAAGATATGAAATGAATGCCTCATTCTTAATAGCTTACTTTCCTTTGCAACACCCCTCCCACTTGTACCAACCAAATTCTGATTATTATACTTCCTATTCACTTCTACTTATTTCTCCTATAACCTCAGATATGCAGATGACACCACCCTTATGGCAGAAAGTGAAGAGGAACTAAAAAGCCTCTTGATGAAAGTGAAAGAGGAGAGTGAAAAAGTTGGCTTAAAGCTCAACATTCAGAAAATGAAGATCATGGCATCTGGTCCCATCACTTCATGGCAAATAGATGGGGAAACAGTGGAAACAGTGTCAGACTCAATTTTGGGGGGCTCCAAAATCACTGCAGATGGTGACTGCAGCCATGAAATTAAAAGACACTTTCTCCTTGGAAGGAAAGTTATGACCAACCTAGACAGCATATTCAAAAGCAGAGACATTACTTTGCCAACAAAGGTCCGTCTAGTCAAGGCTATGGTTTTTCCTGTGGTCATGTATGGATGTGAGAGTTGGACCATGAAGAAAGCTGAGCACTGAAGAATTGATGCTTTTGAACTGTGGTGTTGGAGGAGACTCTTGAGAGTCCCTTGGACTGCAAGGAGATCCAACCAGTCCATTCTGAAGATCAACCCTGGGATTTCTTTGGAAGGAATGATGCTAAAGCTGAAACTCCAGTACTTTGGCCACCTCATGCAAAGAGTTGACTCATTGGAAAAGACTCTGATGTTGGGAGGGACCGGGGGCAGGAGGAGAAGGGCACGTGAGGATGGATGGCATCACCGACTCGATGGATTTGAGTTTGAATGAACTCTGGGAGTTGGTGATGGAAAAGGAGGCCTGGCATGCTGCAGTTCATGCAGTCACAAAGAGTCAGACATGTCTGAGTAACTGAACTGAACTGACTCATTCCCTTGTTGATTTCAATGTCCACTAGGCCCCTAATCAACTCCTTGGTACTGCTTAGTACTACTATGGTAAGTTGTTAAGGTAGTTACTTAGTAGATTCCCAAAGACTCTCACTATCTCCAGGTTACATTCCCAAATTCAAGTAGTGATCTTTTTAAAATACAAAGTTGAATAAGTTTATAATTCATTCCAAAGGTTAAAGTTTAAGCTCCTTCAGTTAGATCTTTTCTTTCTCTACAGCTACATCTTCCCCCAACTCCCCTTCATCCTCATTCATATGGAAACTCCAACAAAACCAAATCTCTTTACTCTCCTATACCATTACGTACTTTTCTTCACGTTTTCCCTACTGTAAGGCTGACCCATTTCCCACCTCCAACTTTCACCCCAGTTAACACTTCTTGTTGGTGTAAGACTCAGCTCTGGAAGTCTTCATTGATCATCACCCCCTATTCCTCACCAACAGATTCAGCTGAATACTTCCTCCTCTTGTCTTATATGTCCCTTGAAATGGGTGCACCCACTGAGGTTAGGTAGCAATTAAGAGATTAAGAAATCTTTTGATATGATGATTTTCTGAAACTTCATTCTGATTTCTTCTTTAGACATCTTTTCTTCTTCTCTTATCAACAGAAAATGAAACAAACTCTGGAGGTTGGTCCCATGTTAGGGCTAATATAGTCCTGAAATTACAAGATGCTTGCTCTTTGGAAGAAAAGCTATGACAAACCTAGACAGCATATAAAAAGCAGAGACATTACTTTGCCAGCAAAAGTCTGTATAGCCAAAGCTATGCTTTTTCCAGTAGTCATGTATGGATGTGAGGTTTGGACCATAAAGAAGACTAAGCACTGAAGAATTTATGCTCTTGAACTGTGGTGTTGGAGAAGACTCTTAAGAGTCCCTTGGACTTCAAGGACATCCAACCAGGCCATCCTAAAGGAAATAAGTCCTGAATATTCATTGGAAGTACTAATGCTGAAGCTGAAGCTTCAATACTTTGGCCAACTGATGCAAAGAGCCAACTCATTAGAAAAGACCCTGATCCTGGGAACAATTGAAGGCAGGAGGAGAAGGGGATGACAGAGGACAAGATGGTTGGATAGCATTACCAACTCAATGAACATGAGTTTGAGAACGCTCCAGGAGTTAGTGAAGGGCAGGGAAGCCTGGTGTGCTGCAGTCCATGGGGTCGCAAGCAGTCGGATAAGACTAAGCAACTGAACAACAACAACAAGGTCTGATCCTATGTTAGGGGAAGCACACTGATTGAAACCGCCCACCCTGGCCAGGCACCTTAGTAACCATTTGTATGAGTTGTTTTACGACAGGAGATCCTGATAAGGAATATGGAACTAATAAGCCACCACCAACCGGAAGAGTTTGGGAAAGGTCGAAAGGAGACACCGCTTGTCCGTCCATTTCCCAGAATCCCTCTCGCTAGCATCCATCTTGGCTGAGCCATTGCGTGTGCCACCAGGAAAGACTCTGAATTAGAGTGATTGCAAAAACCACCGGAAACTAATCCGATGACCATAAAACCCGAGACTGTGAGCCATGTGGCAGAGCTGTTCTCCTGGGTTCTTTTACCCTACTGCTCTCCACCCGAGTGCCCTTTCCCAAAAAAATCTCTTGCTTTGTCAGCAGATGTGTCTCCTCGGACAATTTATTTCCGAGTGTTAGACAACAGCCTAGTTTCAGGCCCTGGAAGGGGTCCCCGACCTGCAACACTATCACTTCTGGCTTTAAAGCAGAAGCAAGACAAAATTAAAGCATGCTAAGCAGAATATAGAAATAAAGAATAGAATAAAGAAATAGTGGAAAACAACAGAACGGGAAAGACTAGAGATCTCTTCAAGAAAATTAGAGATACCAATGGAACATTTCATGCAAAGATGGGCTAGATAAAGGACAGAAATGGTATGGACCTAACAGAAGCAGAAGATATTAAGAAGAGGTGGCAAGAATACACAGAAGAACTGTACAAAAAAGATCTTCATGACCCAAGATAATCACGATGGTGTGATCACTCACCTAGAGCCAGACATCCTGGAATGTGAAGTCAAGTGGGCCTTAGAAAGCATCACTACAAACAAAGCTAGTGGAGGTGATGGAATTCCAGTTGAGCTCTTTCAAATCCTGAAAGATGATGCTGTTAAAGCGCTGCACTGAATATGCCAGCAAATTTGGAAAACTCAGCAGTGGCCATAAGACTGGAAAAGGTCAGTTTTCATCCCAATCCCAAAGAAAGGCAATGCCAAAGAATGCTCAAACTACTGCACAATTGCACTCATCTCACACGCTAGTAAAGTAATGCTCAAAATTCCAGCCTTCAGCAATATATGAACCGTGAACTTCCAGATGTTCAATTGGTTTTAGAAAAAGAGGACCAGAGATCGAATTGCCAACATCTGCTGGATCATGGAAAAAGCAAGAGAGTTCCAGAAAAACATCTATTTTTGCTTTATTGACTATGCCAAAGCCTTTGACTGTGTGGGTCACAATAAACTGTGGAAAATTCTTCAAGAGATGGGAATACCAGACCACTTGACCTGCCTCTTGAGAAATATGTATGCAGGCCAGGAAGCAACAATTAGAACTAGACATGGAACAACAGACTGGTTCCAAATAGGAAAAGGAGTACATCAAGGCTGTGTATTGTCACCCTGCTTATTTAACTTCTATGCAGAGTACATCATGAGAAATGCTGGGCAAGAATAAGCACAAGCTGGAATCAAGATTGCCAGGAGAAATACCAATAACCTCAGATATGCAGATGATACCACCCTTATGGCAGAAAGTGAAGAGGAACTAAAAACCTCTTGATGAAAGTGAAAGAGGAGAGTGAAAAAGTTGGCTTAAAGCTCAACATTCAAAAAACTAAGATCATGGCATCTTGTCCCATCACTCCATGGGAAATAGATGGGGAAACAGTGGAAACAGTGTCAGACTTGATTTTGGGGGGTTCCAAAATCACTGCAGATGGTGATTGCAGCCATGAAATTAAAAGATGCTTACTCCTTGGAAGAAAAGTTATGACCAACCTAGATAGCATATTCAAAAGCAGAGACATTACTTTGCCAACAAAGGTCCGTCTAGTCAAGGCTATGGTTTTTCCAGTGGTCATGTATGGGTGTGAGAGTTGGACTGTGATGAAAACTGAGCACTGGAGAATTGATGCTTTTGAACTGTGGTGTTGGAGAAGACTCTTGAGAGTCCCTTGGACTGCAAGGAGATCCAACCAGTCCATTCTGAAGATCAGCCCTGGGATTTCTTTGGAAGGAATGATGCTGAAGCTGAAACTCCAGTACTTTGGCCATCTCATGCAAAGAGTTGACTCACTGTAAAAGACTCTGATGCTGGGAAGGATTAGGGGCAGGAGGAAAAGGGCATGACAGAGGATGAGATGGCTGGATGGCATCACCAACTCGATGGATGTGAGTTTGAGTGAACTCCAGGAGTTGGTGATGGACAGGGAGGCCTGGCGTGCTGCAATTCATGGGGTCACAAAGAGTCAGACATGACTGAGCGACTGAACTGAACTGAAGCAGAATATAAAAAGGATACCAAAGACTTTATCAAATAAGTCTAACCATCACATCTTTATTTCAAAGAACATAAGTACTCAATCTCTATGGGAGTCTTCAAACTTGGCTATTAAAAAGTCAATAAAGAAAGGTGACTTGATGACATGATGTAATGAAAGTGACCACAGGTTCCCACTGATATCTGGGAAATATTTTCTCCCAGCTTTATGTCCCAAAAGAACTGACTCAATTTTATAGAATCATTATTCACCCAATTAAACTGTTATTTTGTAATGAATACTGTTCAAAGTCTAGTGGACCATGTTCCTACACAAAATATATGATGAACTCATAAAAGATTATGCTGGAAGAACTCAATTATCTTTTCAAGACAGTCTCAAACCTGCAAACAAAGATTGTCAGTCATTCTTTCTAAACTCCACCCTCCTCTGAGTCAAACAGTCTCCATAACAAGCAAGCCCACCTGATAAAGTTTTTTCTAGTGATCATTGTCACACTATCATCTTGGAGGGAATTCTACTAAAAACAACATAAGAGAGTTTGCACTTGCTATTGTCCAGTACTCTTGCATGAAAAATCCCATGGACGGAGGAGCCTGGTAGGCTGCAGTCCATGGGGTCGCGAAGGGTCAGACATGACTGAGCGACTTCACTTTCACTTTTTACTTTCATGCACTGGAGAAGGAAATGGCAACCCACTCCAGTGTTCTTGCCTGGAGAATCCCAAGGACACGAGAGCCTGGTGGGGTGTCATCTATGGGGTCCCACAGAGTCAGACACGACTGAAGTGACTTAGCAGCAGCAGCAGCATTGTCCATAAAGCCTGTTTCATATACTTTACAAATACATGTACACACACACATATTGTCGTGTGCTATTTAGACATCTAGGATAGCACACTGTCACACAGGCCTTTCTGTACAGGAGTGGCTTATCAGAAAAATATAAGAACCTAGAAATATTATGAAAACACAATCAATTTCTAACTTGCCCTGCAGCCTACAGGCTAGGCAATATAAATCCCGACCATTTTTTATAACTTTCTAATTATTGTAAGAGCAATTCTATCATTCACTGCTTGGACTAATAGATGGTTTAAGAGTTGTTTTAAATACCAGTTACTTAAATCTGCAAAATAATAAAATTGACACAAAAAAGGGATAAACTTGAGACCTATAGATACCTCACCTCACCAGCTGAGTTGAGTGCCAGCCTCTGATTTCTCTTTCTAGGCAGTATGCTGGGGCTTGATGCTAGACTCTAGTCAACTGTACAGCAACATATCAAGCCCAAAGTCTGGACATTATCTTATGAAATACATATGGTATTCCTAGTTTAAAAACTATTCTTTTTACTAAAAGTAATGAATCTTCTCATGTTTCAATAAAAGCTCACTGAAATTAGCACTTTTTGCTTTTAATATACCCACAAAAAGAACTGAACAGCAAGCCTGAAAGAGCTACTGAATGGTAATATTAGGATTCAATCCCTTAGCAACTTGACAAGTAAAGCAAGAGAATCCCATGCTTTTATACAGAGTATCCTCAAGTAGCCTGAAGTGGATATAGGCTGTTAACAATGTTGATTGATCTTTGATTCTGTGAACAGAAAATCAGTTGTTGGCCAAGATGCTTAAGCATAACTGAGACTCCTAATTGTTATTCTTGTATAAAACCTCCATTTGAGTACCTGTTAAAATCAAGACATAAAGTCTGACAAACCAGGTAATTCCAAGCATTATAAAATAGGACTATTTGCTATTTGTTAGGGATTGTGTTAAATGCTTTGCACATCCTATTTTATTTCCTCAGAGTCTTAGATACTATCATTTTTCTCATTTCACAGATCTAGAAACAGGATCAGAAAGGTTAAGTAGCTTCTCCACAGTCACACATACTTCTGACAGAGCCAAAATTTAACCCAGCCCATCTGATTCCAATTATACTATGCTACATCATTTCCTGAAATTAAAAGACACTTACTCCTTGGAAGGAAAGTTATGACCAACCTAAATAGCATATTCAAAAGTAGAGACATTACTTTGCCAACAAAGGTCTGTCTAGTCAAGGCTATGGTTTTTCCAGTGGTCATGTATGGATGTGAGAGTCGGACTGTGAAGAAAGCTGAGCGCTGAAGAATTGATACTTTTGAACTGCGGTGCTGGAGAAGACTCTTGAGAGTCCCTTGGACAGCAAGGACATCAAACAAGTCAATCCTAAATGAAATCAACCCCGAATATACATTGGAAGAACTGATGCTGAAGCTCCAGGTGGCTTTGGCGACCTGATGTGAAGAAATGACTCACTGGAAAAGATCCTGATGGTGGGAAAGATTGAAGGCAAAAGGAAAACGGGATGGCAGATGATGAGATGGTTAGATAGCATCACTGGCTCAATGAACATGAATCTAAGCAAACTCTGGGAGATAGTGGAGGACAGAGGAGCCTGGCATGCTATAGTCCATGGGGTTGCAAAGACTAGGACACAACTTACTGACTGAACAACAATAACAATGGATTCCTTAAAAACCTAAAAACAGAACTATCATATGACTCTGCAATCCCACTACTGGGCATATATGATGAGAAAACCATAATTCAAAAAAACACATACACCAGTGTTCACTGCAGCACTTTTACAATATCCAGGACATGGAAACAATCTAAGTGTCCATAGACAGATGGATGGATAAAGAAGATAATGGAATATTACTCAGCCAAAAAAAGAAATAAAACTGAGTCACTTGGAGAGATGTGGACAGACACATAGTCTGTCATATTGAGTGAATTAAGTCAAAACAAGCAAAACAAATATCATATACTAATGAATATATAATCTAGAGAAACAGTACAGATGAACCTAGTTCCAGGGCACGAATAGAGATGCAGATTTAGAGAATGGATGTGTGGACATGGGGGAAGGGAATTGGAGGGTGGGATCAATTGAGAATTAGATTTGACATAAATACAATACCATGTATAAAATAGATAGCTAGTGGGAACCTGAGGGAGCTCAGCTCAGTGCTCTGTGAGGACATAGATGTGTGTGTGCAGTGGGGGTGAGTGAGGAAATATATGTATACATATAGCTGATTCACTAGGTTGTACAGCAGAAACTAACACAACATTGTAAAGAAATTATACTACATTTGTTTAAGAAAAACTAGTTGGAAAACAAGAAATCCAATAAAACTATTCCATTCTCTAAAATAAATGGATACTTCTGATGCTAAAACACACTTTGCCAGGGTTGATGAGTGAGAATATAGTAAACCTAGGGAGAGAAAAGGAATAGCTGTCCTCACCTGGTAGGAGCTACAGGTTACAAATTTAGTGACAATTCTAAGGTGTCAATCTCCTCTGCAACCATGCTATCTGGAGACGTTGGGCAGGCAGTTTAGCCCATAAGACTTACTCGAGGGGTCAGGTTTGAACTGCTGGGATGAATTGGCTATGAAAGCGTCCAGATCAGGCACACAAGAAGCAAACCACCCAGCAATCTGGTGTATATACTAACCATTTGTTGTTCAGTTTCTTAGTCATGTCCGACTTTGCATATCCATGAACTGCAGCACACCAAGCTTCCCTGTCCTTGGCCTCTCCCAAGCTTGCTCAAACTCATGTCCATTGAATTGATGATACCAGCCAACCATCTTGTCCTCTATTGTCCCCTTCTCCTGCCTTTAATCTTCCCCAGCATCAGGGTCTTTTCTAATGAGTTGGCTCTTCACATCAGGTGGCCAAATATTGGAGCTTCAGCATCAGTCCTTCCAATGAATATTGAGGACTGATTTCCTTTAGGATTGATTCGTTCGATGTCCTTGCAGTCCAAGGGACTCTCAAGAGTCTTCTCCAACACCAGAGTTCAAAAGTATCAGTTCTTCAGTGTTTAACCTTTTTTTTTTAATATTGTACTGGTTGTACCATACATTGACTTGAGTCTGCCATGGGTGTACACGTGTTCCCCATTCTGAACCCCACTTCCACTTCCCTCCCCATCCCCTCCCGCTGGGTCATCCTAGTGCACCAGCCCTGAGCACCCTGTATCCTGCATCAAACCTGGACTGACGATTCGTTTCACATATGGTATTTTACATGTTTCAATGCCATTCTCCCATATCATCCCGTTCTTACCCTCTCCAAGAGTCCAAAAGACTGTTCTATATATCTGTGTTTCTTTTGCTGTCTCACATACAGGGTTATCGTTACCTTCTTCCTAAATTCCATATATATGCATTAGTACACTGTATTGGTATTTTTCTTTCTAGCTTACTTCACTCTGTATAATAAGCTCCAGTTTCATCCACCTCATTTGAACTGATTCCAGTGTATTCTTTTTAATGGCTGAGTAATATTCCATTGTGTATATGTACCACAGCTTTCTTATCCATTTGTCTGCTGATGGACATCTAGGTTGCTTATATGTCCTGGCTATAAACAGTGCTGCAATGAACATTGGGGTACATGTGTCTCTTTCAATTCTGGTTTCCTCAGTGTGTATGCCCAGAAGTGGGATTGCTGGATCATATGGCAGGTCTATTTCCAGATTTTTAAGGAATCTCCACACTGTTCTCCATAGTGGCTGTACTAGTTTGCATTCCCACCAACAGTGCAAGAGGGTTCCCTTTTCTCCACACCCTCTCCAGCATTTATTGCTTGTAGGCTTTTGGATAGCAGCCATTCTGACTGGCATAAAATGGTAACCTCATTGTAGTTTTGATTTGCATTTCTCTGATAATGAGTGATGTTGAGCATCTTTTCATATGTTTGTTAGCCATCTGTATGTCTTATTTGGAGAAATGTCTGTTTAGCTCTTCGGCCCACTTTTTGATTGGGTCATTTATTTTTCTGGAATTGAGCTGCATAAGTTGCTTGTATATTTTTGAGATTAATTCTGTGTCCGTTGCTTCTTTTGCTGTTATTTTCTCCCATTCTGAAGGCTGTCTTTTCACCTTGCTTATAGTCTCTTTTGTTGTGCAGATGCTTTTAAGTTTAATTAGGTCCCATTTGTTTATTTTTCCTTTTATTTCCAATATTCTGGGAGGTGGGTCATAGAGGATCCTGCTGTGATTTATGTCAGAGCGTGTTTGGCCTATGTTCTCCTCTAGGAGTTTAATAGTTTCTGGTCTTACGTTTAGATCTTTAATCCATTTTTAGTTTATTTTTGTGTTTGGTGTTAGAAAGTGTTCTAGTTTCATTCTTTTACAAGTGGTTGACCAGTTTTCCCAGCACCACTTGTTAAAGAGATTGTCTTTTTCTCCATTGTATTTTCTTGCCTCCTTTGTCAAAGATAAGGTACCCATAGGTGCATGGATTTATCTCTGGGCTTTCTATTTTGTTCCATTGATCTATATTTCTTTGTGCCCATATGTGCATGGATTTATCTCTGGGCTTTCTATTTTGTTCCATTGATCTATATTTCTTTGTGCCAGTACCATACTGTGGTACTGGCATACTACTGTTGATGACTGTGGCTTTGTAGTAGAGCCTGAAGTCAGGCAGGTTGATTCCTCCAGTTCCATTCTTCTTTCTCAAGATTGCTTTGGCTATTCAATGTTTTTTGTATTTCCATACAAATTGTGAAATTATTTGTTCTAGTTCTCTGAAAAATACTGTTGGTAGCTTGATAGGGATTGCACTGAATCTATAGATTGCTTTGGGTAGTATACTCATTTTCACTATATTGATTCTTCCAATCCATGAAGAATATTTCTCCATCTATTAGTGTTCTCTTTGATTTCTTTCACCAGTGTTTTATAGTTTTCTATATATAGGTCTTTTTTTTTTCTTTAGTTAGATATATTCCTAAGTATTTTATTCTTCTCATTGCAATGGTGAATGGAATTGTTTCCTTAATTTCTCTGTTTTCTCATTGCTAGTGTATAGGAATGCAACGGATTTCTGTGTGTTAATTTTATATCCTGCAACTTTACTATATTCATTGATTAGTTCTAGTAATTCTCTGGTGGAGTCTTCAGGGTTTTCTATGTAGAGGATCATGTCATCTGCAAACAGTGAGAGTTTTACTTCTTCTTTTCCAATTTGGATTCCTTTTATTTCTTTTTCTGCTCTGATTGCTGTGGCCAAAACTTCCAAAACTATGTTCAATAGAAGTGGTGAGAGTGGGCACCCTTGTCTTGTTCCTGACTTTAGGGGAAATGCTTTCAATTTTTCACCATTGAGGATAATGTTTGCTGTGGGTTTGTCATATACAGCTTTTATTATGTTGAGGTATGTTCCTTCTATTCCTGCTTTCTGGAGGTTTTTTTATCATAAATAGATGTCGAATTTTGTCAAAGGCTTTCTCTGCATCTATTGAGATAATCATGTCTTTTATTTTTCAATTTGTTAATGTGGTGTATTACACTGATTGATTTGCAGATATTGAAGAATCCTTGCATCCCTGGGATAAAGCCCATTTGGTCATGATGTATGATCTTTTTAATGTGTTGTTGGATTCTGTTTACTAGAATTTTGTTAAGGATTTTTGCATCTGTGTTTATCAGTGATATTGGCCTGTAGTTTTCTTTTTTGGTGACATCTTTGTCGGGTTTTGGTATTAGGGTGATGGTGGCCTCATAGAATGAGTTTGGAAGTTTACCTTCCTCTACAATTTTCTGGAAGAGTTTGAGTAGGATAGGTGTTAGCTCTTTAAATTTTTGGTAGAATTCAGGTGTGAAGCCATCTGGACCTCGGCTTTTGTTTGCTGGAAGATTTCCGATTACGGTTTCAATTTCCATGCTTGTGATGGGTCTGTTAAGTTTTTCTATTTCTTCCTGGTTCAGTTTTGGAAAGTTGTATTCTTCTAAGAATTTGTCCATTTCTTCCAAGTTGTCCATTTTATTGGCATATAATTGCTGATAGTAGTCTCTTATGATCCTTTGTATTTCTGTGTTGTCTGTGTGCTCTCTCCATTTTCACTTCTAATTTTATTGATTTGATTTTTCTCCCTTTGTTTCTTGATTGAGTCTTGCTAATGGTTTGTTAATTTTATTTATCCTCTCAAAGAACTAGCTTTTGGCTTTATTTTTGCTATGGTCTCTTTTGTTTCTTTTGCATTTATTTCTGCCCTAATTTTTAAGATTTATTTCCTTCTACTAACCCTGGGGTTCTTCATTTCTTCCTTTTCTAGTTGCTTTAGGTATAGAGTTAGGTTATTTATTTGACATTTTTTCTTGTTTCTTGAGCTAAGCCTGTATTGCTATGACCTTTCCCCTTAGTACTGCTTTTACAGTGTCCCATAGGTTTTGGGTTGTTGTTTTCATTTTCATTCGTTTCTATGCATATTTTTATTTCTTTTTTTATTTCTTCTGTGATTTGTTGGTTATTCAGCAGTGTGCTATTCAGCCTCCATATGTTGGAATTTTTAATAGTTTTTCTCCTGTAATTTAGATCTAATCTTACACAGAGAAGAGAAGAGGGAGGAAGGAGACAGAGGTGGCCAGGAGGATAAAAGGTAGAATTAAAAGGAGAGAGACAGATCCAGCCAGCAATCAGTCCCCTAAGTGTTCTCCACAGCCTGGAACACACACAGAGATTCACCGAGTTGGGTAGAGAAGAAAAGGGGAAGAAGGGAGATAAAGGCGACCTGATAGAAAAAGGAGAGTCAAAAGAGGGAGAGAGCAATCAGGCCAGTGATCTCACTCACAGGTAAAAATAGGTACTGAAGATTGGGTGCTTAAAGGTACAAAGTTGATAACAGATACCAAAAAGCAAAGATTAAAAATCTTGAGTATAGGTTAGATTCTCAAAAAATGCAATATTAAAAAACAAACAAACAAACAAAAAACACAAAGTCACAGAAATTATAAAATATATATATATGTTTGCTTTAAAATAGTGTCTTTTTTTTTTGCAAGGTAATAGTAGATTATAAAAATGAAAATTAAAGGAGTAATGGGGACTTAAAAATAACCAAAAAATATAAAATAAAATAAATTTTTTTAATTTAAAAATGATAATAGTAAAAATATATCTAAGACTTTCTCTGGAGCTGTTGCGGACAGTGTGGGGTCAGTTCATTTTCAGATAGTTCTTTGGTCCGGCTTGTACTTTTCACCATCTATAGGCACCTTCCTATGCAGTTGGTGCTAACTACAGGGTTTTAATCAATTGAACCTGTCACTTCCAAAGCAGTTCCCTCTGTTTATTTTAGCTTCTTCTGTTTGCTGGTCACTTCGGTATCTAGTTTCTGCCCTGACACAAGGGGGGTGGGGGTGGGGGTGGGGGTTGGTCACTTTTTTAGGCTCACTTGTTCAGTCGTGCTTTGGGGAAGAAGGAACACTGCAAACAAATACCACTGGCGTGTGTTCACAGTGATTCAGCTACACTGGGTTCGCCCCCGCTCATGGCGTGTGTGCTTTCCCAGTCTGCACTGCTCAGGCTCTAGGTTGCTCTGCCAGGAACTGTCTGATGCGGGCCCTGGTTTGCATGCACTTCCCACATCTAAGCTACTCAGGTTCAGGTTCTCGGGTACTCCACAAAGGCGCAGATTTGGTTGGGCCTGCGCTTTGCACTCGTCCCAGGTCTGAGCAGCTCAGATGACCAGGTCCTTGGTGGGGGTAGTCGCCCCCTGTTGAAAGCTGTGATTTATCCCCTCCCTCGTCCCAGCTGCTCAGTTTTCTGGTGTACAACGGGTGCACCTTCTCAGGTGTGTCTCTTCTGGGAAGCTGGTCTCTGGCTGCAACCCTCCCGGCGGACGTTGACCATCCAGAATCCCAAGAAGTCTTGGTTAGAAACAAAGTCTGCTTGCAGTTTGGTATAGGATGCCTCTGGGGCCGTGATTACCCCCTTCCGGCTCTGGCTGCCCTCGTCTGCCTGTCTCCAGCGGGGGATGGGCCGGTTCGCATCCAGCTAGTTCTGCTCAGTCCTTTGTTCTGTGACTGTGCCTGGCGGTGGTTAGGGTTTTTCCTGGGATCAGTTCAGTTCAGTTCAATCGCTCAGTCATGTCCAGTCTTTGCGACCCCATGAATCGCAGCACACCAGGCCTCCCTGTCAATCACCAACTCCCGGAGTTCACTCAGACTCACGTTCATTGAGTCAGTGATGCAATCCAGCCATCTTATCCTCGGTCGTCCCCTTCTCCTCCTGACCCTAATCCCTCCCAGCATCACAGTCTTTTCCAATGAATCAACTCTTCGCATGAGGTGGCCAAAGTACTGGAGTTTCAGCTTTAGCATCATTCCTTCCAAAGATATCCCAGGGCTGATCTCCTTCAGAATGGACTGGTTGGATCTCCTTGCAGTCCAAGGGACTCTCAAGAGTCTTCTCCAACACCACAGTTCAAAAGCATCAATTCTTTGGCACTCAGCTTTCTTCACAGTCCAACTCTCACATCCATACACGACCACTGGAAAAACCATAGCCTTGAGTAGATGGACCTTTTTTGGCAAAGTAATGTCTTTGCTTTTGAATATGCTATCTAGGTTGGTCATAACTTTTCTTCCAAGGAGTAAGCGTCTTTTAATTTCATGGCTGCAGTCACCATCTGCAGTGATTTTGGAGTCCAAAACAATAAAGTCTGACACTGTTTCCACTGTTTCCCCATCTATTTCCCATGAAGTGATGGGACTGGATGCCATGATCTTCATTTTCTGAATGTTGAGCTTTAAGCCAACTTTTTCACTCTCCGCTTTCACTTTCATCAAGAGGCTTTTGAGTTCCTCTTCACTTTCTGCCATAAGGGTGGTGTCATCTGCATTATCTGAGATTATTGATATTTCTCCCAGCAATCTTGATTCCAGTTTGTGCTTCTTCCAGCCCAGCATTTCTCATGATGTACTCTGCATATAAATTAAATAAGCAGGGTGACAATATACAGCCTTGATGTACTCCTTTTCCTATTTGGAACCCGTCTGTTGTTCCATGTCCAGTTCTAACTGTTGCTTCCTGACCTGCATATAGGTTTCTCAAGAGGCAGGTCAGGAGGTCTGGTATTCCCATCTCTTGAAGAATTTTCCACAGTTTATTGTGATCCACACAGTCAAAGGCTTTGGCATAGTCAATAAAGCAGAAATAGATGTTCCTGGGATCAAGAGACAGCTTTCCCACAGTCTGGGTTGCTATCACAAGCTAGTTCCCTCAGATTGCCCTCAGGGCATTCAGTCCTTATCCTAAGCAATGCTGACCACTCCTCCCTGTCCCTCCCCCACTTGCTAGTGGGGGATGCAAGTATCTGGGCTGTTGCACCACTGGGAGTTGCTGTTAGGCACGTAGTCTGTGGGGTTTAATTATCTATTTATTTTTCCTCCTGGTTATTTTGCCCTCTGAGGTTCCAAGGCTCGCCACAGACCCACCGGAAAGAGTGTTTTCTGGTGTTTGGAAACCTCTCTTTTTTAAAACTCCCTTCCTGGGACAGATCTCCATCCCTACCTCTTTTGTCTCTCTTTTTATCTTTTATATTTTGGCCTACCTCTTTTTGAAAACAATGGGCTGCTTTTCTAGGTGCCTGATGTCCTCTGTCAGCATTCAGAAGTTGTTCTGTGGAATATGCTCAGCGCTCAAATGTTCTTTCAATGAATTTTGGGGGGAGAGAGTGGTCTCCCCATCCTATTCCTCCACCATCTTAGGACCACCTCCTGTGCTTAGCCTTCTTTGTGGCCCACCTCTCACATCCATACATGATTACTGGAGAAACCATAGCTTTGACTATACAGACATTTGTCAGCAAAGTGATGTCTCTGCTTTTTAATACGCTGCCTAGGTTTGTCACAGCTTTTTTCCAAGGTGAAAGCATCTTTTAATTTCATGGCTGCAGTGATTTTGGAGCCCAAGAAAAGAAAGTCTGTCGCTGTTTCCATTGTTTTCCCATCTATTTACCATGAAGTGATGGAACCGGATGCCATGATCTTAGTTTTTTGAATGTTGAGTTTTAAGCCAGCTTTTCACTCTTCTCTTCCACCTTCATCAAGAGGCTCTTTAGTTCCTCTCTGTGTAGTTGTTCCTTAGGATTGGGATCAGCTATTATTTCTTTCAGTAATCTCTCTGGTCCCTTCTCTCTCTCTTCTGCAGTTGTCATTAGCCTAATGCTGCCCTTTCTAGAAGAGTGAGATAGATTTAGTGAAATTTCTTCATTCTTATAAATATTTCTCTTTCCTTTTGTAACTGTATCATTTTAAAATTTCTATCTTTGAGCTCACCAATTCTTCCATATATTCTGCTCTTGTTCCAATGTGTTCTAATGCATTCTTCATCTTATTTACTGAATCTTCAGCTCTAGATTTTGTTTTGTTCTTTTCAGATATTCAATCTCTTTGATAAATTATTCCTTTGTTCATTAATTTCATTCCTGAGCTCATTAAAATGCCTTTCTGAGTTTTCTTTTAGCCTGTTGAGTTTCTTCATGACAGCTGTTTTGAATTCTCCACCAGTTAGGCTGCAATATTTTATGATTTTAAGTTTGGTTTCTGAAGAATTGTCATTTTTTGTTTGTTTGTTTGTTTGGTACAGCATTACTGCGGTTCTTATGGTGATTGATGAGTTGTTTCTCTGCTAATGCATTTGAAGTAGTGAATGCCTTTCGACTTGGTTTTAACAGATTAGAAATGACAGGTCTTTCATTTTCCAGTAGGTGGCACTATAGCACGTCTGATTTCACTTAGCCACTCTACCTCTGATTATATTTGAAAGTCCACACTTTATATCCCCCACTTTATGTCTGTCAGAAGCTTTGCCCCTTGCCACTACTGTCACTTTTTTGCTTCCATGGTCACTGATGCCTTGCTGCTACCAGTGTCACCGGTGATGCTTCCTGGGGCACCAGGATGATGGACTTTTCTGTTGCTTCTGGGCTCCTGCAGGCTTCACTCCTGTGCCTGGGGATGGGGGTGGGCAGGGAGCTGGGTCAGGCAGACACCTCTGCCACGTTCGTGCTGTCAGGTTGCCAGGCCCCTATCCACTGTTGTGGGTAGGGGTAGGGGAAAAATTTTTGGTATCCTTATGGCTGGAGGGATAGTGTTCACTCCTTCCCAGTTACCTTGGCCATGAGAGTCACTGTAGCCGGGAATACAAAGGCATGTGTGCCACCTCTGCTGCTGCTCCTGGATTTTCTGGGACTATGGACTAAACTGTTGAGACCAAGGGCCTGGGACTCTGCATTGCCTCTACTGGTCCCTTGATTCCACCCTCTCTGTCTTCAGATGAGAATTCTCCAGCATCGTGATGTGTTGCACATAGGCACATTTGTTGAGTTGTGGATAATTTATGGTTATAGATTGAGGAGAGAGTTATCTCAACACAAGAAGACCTACTCCAAGACACATTACACAAGAACTATCAAGTTCAGTTCAGTTCAGTCGCTCAGTCATGTCCGACTCTTTGTGACCCCATGAATCACAGCACTCCAGGCCTCCCTGTCCATCACCAACTCCCAGAGTTCACTCAGACTCACGTCCATCCAGTCAGTAATGCCATCCAGCCATCTCATCCTCTGTCATCCCCTTCTCCTCCTGCCCTCAATCCCTCCCAGGATCAGAGTCTTTTCCAATGAGTCAACTCTTCGCATGAGGTGGCCAAAGTATTGGAGTTTCAGCTTTAGCATCATTCCTTCCAAAGAAATCCCAGGGCTGATCTCCTTCAGAATGGACTGGTTGGATCTCCTTGCAGTCCAAGGGACTCTCAAGAGTCTTCTCCAACACCACAGTTCAAAAGCATCAATTCTTCGGTGCTCAGCTTTCTTCACAGTCCAACTCTCACATCCATACATGACCACTAGAAAAACCATAGCCTTGAGGAGACGGACCTTTTTTGGCAAAGTAATGTCTCTGCTTTTCAATATGCTATGTAGGTTGGTCATAACTTTTCTTCCAGGGAGTAAGCGTCTTCTAATTTCAATCACCATCTGCAGTGATTTTGGAGCCCAAGAGTCTATGACAACTATACTACCCAAGTCAATCTACTGACTCAGTGCAATTCCTACCAAATAACCAATGGCATTTTTCATAGAACTAGAACAAAAAAAAACTTTTTTTAAAATTTGTATGGAAATACAACATACCACAAATAGTGAAAACAACCCTGAGGGAAAAAACCCACTAGGTTCTTTTGTCTCCTAAAACTCTATAGAGAAGGGGATTTCACCACTTTCCTCATCAACGTATTCTGTTTCCCACAGGTGATGGCTTTGAGTGGTAATATCAACAACTACCAGAATCAAGAGATATCGTTTTTGTGCCAGACTTCTATTTCTTATCCTTATGTTCCTAAGCAAGGTGTATCACTCTAAGCCAGAGTTCTCATCTATAAAACATAGTAATGACAGCATATCTCTGCCTACCTCACAGGGCCACCTTGAGGGAGAAATGAAGTGATTTGAGTATAAAAACACTTTGTAATTGGTTAGGAGCTAGAAAGATGTAAAGAATCAACTAAAGGATCATTATATCTAATAGCCAAAAACCTCTTTTTTAAAAAGCCAATGACTTCAATTCACTCATTCATTCATTGTGTATCAGTCTCTGTGTGAAGCTCTGGGGTTATTTTAAAGAACAGAACAGATAAAGCCCCTGCTCCTATGGCTTCCATTTTAGAAGATGATATAGTCAAAATTAATCATCAAAATGTCAGGTAGTAATAGATAAAGATAAACATAGGAGAGTAGAGATTGGTTCAAAGTGGGGAAATAGTACTAGACAGAGTAGTCTTGGAAAGGTCTCTTCAATAACAAGTTACATAATCACTGGCCTGAATGAAATAAAAGAAGAAGCCATTCGACCCTCTGAGAAAAGACTGTACTTTGCAGATGGAAGAAGTACAATGGCTCTAAGGTGGAAACATGTATAAGAAGTGCATATAATTTAAAATGGTTGAAGTTTGGGTAATAACAGTAGGAATCTCTGATGTCCTACCCCAGGGTAGCTCCCATTCATCCCACCCCAGCTCAATCAGAAAGGAGTTTCTTCCAGGGAAGGTATGCTGTAACTACTTGATCCAAGAGGGCTCACTTTCATCTAAAGCAGTGGGCAATGCCCAGGCCCAGCGGTGCCATCATTGGAGGTGATCTCTTACAGGTGGCAGCAGGAGAGGGTCAACTGCTACTAGCCTAAGATTGCAATACTGGATAGGGCAAACAAATTTCTGTCTGATGTTGCTCACAAACATAGCAGACTTTAGAGAGAGGCCTCAAATTCTTCATAGATACCTGACTGTGTGAACATACATAAACTTCCCAAATTAGATGAAAAATATTAATCTAGATATCCAAGAATCTCAATAAACATCAAGTAGTAAAATATATAGAGTTTCACACATAGACACATCATAGACAGATGTTGAAAGTCAAAGCCAAAGTAAAAATACTAAAAAGCATTAAGAGGAAAATGGTGTATAATGTAAAAGGATTAAAGTTAAAACCTAAGTTAAACTTAAGTTTTAATATAAGTTAAAACCTAACTCCCAATCTGAAACAATGAAGGTGAGAAAACAATGAAATGACATATTCAAAGGGCTGAAATTGTTTAAAAATCCCAATTAAGAAACCTATATCCAGTAAAATGTTCATCGCAGCACTGTTTATAATAGCCAGGACATGGAAACAACCTAGATGTCCATCAGCAGATGAATGGATAAGCAAGCTGTGGTACATATACACAATGGAGTATTACTCAGCCGTTAAAAAGAATTCATTTCAATCAGTTCTGATGAGATGGATGAAACTGGAGCCGATTATACAGAGTGAAGTAAGCCAGAAAGAAAAACACCAATACAGTATACTAACACATATATATGGAATTTAGGAAGATGGCAATGACGACCCTGTATGCAAGACAGGGAAAGAGACACAGATGTGTATAACAGACTTTTGGACTCAGAGGGAGAGGGAGAGGGTGGGATGATTTGGGAGAATGACATTCTAACATGTATACTATCATGTGAATTGAATCGCCAGTCTATGTCTGACGCAGGATGCAGCATGCTTGGGGCTGTTGCATGGGGATGACCCAGAAAGATGTTATGGGGAGGGAGGTGGGAGGGGGGGTTCATGTTTGGGAATGCATGTAAGAATTAAAGATTTTAAAATTTAAAAAATAAAAAACTAAAATTAAAAAAAAAAAAGGAAACCTATATCCAGTAAAACAATCTTTAAAATATGAAGGTGAAATAAAGACATTCCAGTATAAACAAAGACTAGGAAAATTTGCTTACCACAAGACCTATTTACATATAATACTGAAATAAATCTATCAGGCTGAAAAAAAAAAAAAAAAACACAAATGGTAATTCAAGTCCGCAAGTACAAATGAAGAGCAGAAGAAATAGTAAATATGTAAATTAACATGAAAGATTTCATAAATAAACTTTTAAAATAAATTTTATTAACATTTAAAAACAAACTGTGTAAAGCAATAGTTATAACACCTTATTTCTGGGTTTAGACACAGATGTACCTGTGCATATGCATGTGCATGTGCATATGTACATGTGAGTATATGGTAATAATATCACAAAGCAGAGGACAGGGAATGGAGCGATACTGGAACCAAATTTATGTATTTTATTGGAAAGCACTTTGTGTTGATCTGAAATAGAGTATAATAATATTTTATACTGAAATACAGTATAATAAATTAAAACGTATATTTTAATCCTGAAGGCAACCACTAAGAAATAGTTTTTATAAAAGAAGAAAAACAATTAATTTATTCAACAAAAGAAAGAAGAACAGAAAAAGCTAGGATCAATATAGAAAACAAAGAGCAAAATGTCAAATGTAAAGCTAAACATAAATAATGACACATTATAGATTCAAAGACATGAGCAAGTTGAAAGCAAAATAATGGAAAAGATGTATCATGGAAAAAAGGATCACAAGAGACTGGAAGTGTCCACATTCATATCAATTAAAATAAAATTTAAGAAATATTACCAGAGATAAAAAAGGATGTTTCATAACTATAAAAGAGTCAATATATCAAGATTTAACAATTATGAATGTATATGCATAATGCTCAAAATTCTCCAAAACAGCTTCAGCAATACGTGAACCGTGAACTTCCAGATGTTTAAGCTGGTTTTAGAAAAGGCAGAGGAACCAGAGATCAAATTGCCAACATCCACTGGATCATGGAAAAAGCAAGAGAGTTCCAGAAAAACATCTATTTCTGCTTTATTGACTATGCAAAAGCCTTTGACTGTGTGGATCACAAGAAACTGAGGACAATCCTTCAAGAGATGGGAATACCAGACCACCTGATCTGCCTCCTGAGAAATGTGTATGCAGGTCAGGAAGCAACAGTTAGAAGTGGACATGGAACGACAGACTGGTTCCAATTAGGAAAAGGAGTATATCAAGGCTGTATATTGTCACCTTGCTTATTTAACTTATATGTTAACTTATATGTTAAATACATATAAGTACATCATTAGAAATGCTGGGCTGGAAGAAGCACAAGTTCGAATCAAGATTGCCGGGAGAAATATCAATAACCTCAGATATGCAGATGACACCACCCTTATGGCAGAAAGTGAAGAGGAACTAAAAAGCCTCTTGATGAAAGTGAAAGAGGGGAGTGAAAAAGTTGGCTTAAAGCTCAACATTCAGAAAACGAAGATCATGGCCTCTGGTCCCATCACTTCATGGGAAATAGATGGGGAAACAGTGGAAAGAGTGTCAGACTTTATTTTTGGGGGCTCCAAAATCACTGCAGATGGTGACTGCAGCCATGAAATTAAGATGCTTACTCCTTGGAAGGAAAGTTACGACCAACCTAGATAGCATATTGAAAAGCAGAGACATTACTTTGTCAACAAAGGTCCGTCTAGTCAAGGCTATGGTTCTTCCTGTGGTCATGTATGGATGTGAGTTGGACTGTGAAGAAGGCTGAGCGCCAAAGAATTGATGCTTTTGAAATGTGGTGTTGGAGAAGACTCTTGAGAGTCCCTCGGACTGCCAGGAGGTCCAACCAGTCCATCCTAAAGGAGATCAGTCCTGGGTGTTCATTGGAAGGAATGATGCTAAAGCTGAAACTCCAATACTTTGGTCACCTCATGCGAAGAGGTGACTCATTGGAAAAGACCCTGATGCTGGGAGGGATTGGGGGCAGGAGAAGGGGACGTCAGAGGATGAGACAGGTGGATGGCATCACCGACTCCATGGTCATGAGTTTGAGTGAGCTCCAGGAGTTGGTGATGGACAGGGAGGCCTGGCGTGCTGCGATTCATGGGGTTGCAAAGAGTCAGACACAACTGAGCGACTGAACTGAACTGATGCACCTAACAAGAAAGTAGTTTTGCATGAAGCAAAAGATGACAGAATTAAAGGAAAAAAAGAAAATTCTACAGTTATAGCTGAAGAGCTCACTACTCTATCTCAATAATGAGCAAAACCAGAATGAATATTGGCAGGGATATTCAAGACGCAAACAACTGTATTAATCAACTCAACATTCCATCCAAGATCTGCAGAATACAATTCTTTTTAACCACATATGGATCATTCTTTAACACAAACTATATGATAGGTCATATCTAAAACACATCTTGATAAATTAAAAGGATTTAAAATAAATAAAATGTATTCTTTGACTCAGTGTAATTAAACAAGAAAGCCATTTCCCCAAAATGATAAATGACCAATAAACACATGAATAGATGCTTAACATCATTATCCATTAGGAAATGCAAATCAAAACTACAGTGAGATACCCACTATGATGGATATAAAGAAAAGACATACAATAACAAATGTGGGAGAAGATACGAAGAAATTAGAACTTTCATAATTACTAGTGGGAATGTACAGTAGTACAGCCATTTTGGAAGGCAGTTCCTCAAAAGGTTAATTATAGTCACCAAATAATCCAACAATTCTATTTGTATGTATACATCCAACAGAAATGAAAACATATATCCACACAAAAGCATGGCTGTTCATATGAGCATTATACATAATAGACAAAAAGGGGAAACAACCCAAATGCCCATCAACTGATAAATGGATTTTCAAAATATTGTATACCAATACAATAGAATATTATTAAGACACAAAAGGGAATGAAATACTGATACATGATATAAAGGAATAAATCTCTCAAACTTCATACTAAGTAAAAGAAAGCTAGACACAAAAGATTACCTGTTGTATGAATGCATTTACTTAAGATTGTTTAGAAAAGGTAAATTTATATGTATAGAAATAACATCAGGAGTTTCCCACAAAAGAGCCTGAATAGCCAAAGCAATCTTGAGAAAGAAGGGAGCTGGAGGAATCAACCTTCCTGACTTCAGACTGTACTGCAAAGCTACATTCATCAAGACAGTATGGTATTGGCACAAAAACAGAAATATAGACTGATGTAACATGATAGAAAGCCCAGAGATAAATCCATGTACCTATGGACAACCTATCTTTGACAAAGGAGGCAAAATTATACAACAGAGAAAAACAGTCACTTCAATAAGTGGTGCTGGGAAAATTGATCAGCTACATGTAAAAGAATGAAATTAGAACACTTTCTAACACCACACAAAAATAGACTTCAAATGGATTAAAGACTTAAATGTAAGACCAGAAACTACAAAACTTTTGAAAGAAAACATAAACACAACAATGATATAAATCACAGCAAGATCCTCTATGACCCACCTCCTAGAACAATGGAAATAAAAACAAAAATAAATAAATGTGACCTAATTAAACTTAAAAGCATTTGCACAGTGAAGGAAACTATTAGTTCAGTTTGTCGCTCAGCCGTGTCCGACTCTTTGCAACCCCATGAGTCGCAGGACGCCAGGCCTCCCTGTCCATCACCATCTCCTGGAGTTCACTCAGACTCACATCCATCGAGTCCGTGATGCCATCCAGTCATCTAATCCTCGGTCGTCCCCTTCTCCTCCTGCCCCCAATCCCTCCCAGCATCAGAGTCTTTTCCAATGAGTCAACCCTTTGCATGAGGTGGCCAAAGTACTGGAGTTTCAGCTTTAGCATCATTCCTTCCAAAGAAATCCCAGGGCTGATCTCCTTCAGAATGGACTGGTTGGATCTCCTTGCAGTCCAAGGGACTCTCAAGAGTCTTCTCCAACACCACAGTTCAAAAGCATCAATTCTTCGGCACTCAGCCTTCTTCACAGCCCAACTCTCACATCCATACATGACCACAAGAAAAACCATAGCCTTGACTAGATGGACCTTAGTCAGCAAAGTAATGTCTCTGCAAGGTAAAAAATAACTCTCAGAATGGGAGAAAATAATAGCAAATGAAAGAATTGACAAAGGATTAATCTCCAAATGCAGCTCAATACCAGGAAAAAAAAAATCTGATCAAAAAGTGAGCAGACCTAAACAGACATTTCTCCAAAGATTATATAGATGGCTAATAAACACATGAAAAGATGCTCAACATCACTTATTATTAGAGAAATGCAAATCAAAACTACAGTGAAATATCAACTCACACCAGTAGAAGGGCAATCATCAAAATGTCTAGGCCCCACAACAGATTTCCCAACCTGAGGGTCCAGCAAAGGAACTGAGAATTCTCAGGGAATTTGACTTTGAAGGCCAGTGGGATTTGATTACAGGACTTCCACAGGACTGGGAAACAGAGATTCTTAGAGGGAACAAACAAAAAACTTGTGTGCACCAGGACCCAGAAGAAAGGAGCAATGACCCCACAAGAGACTGAGACAGATCTGTCTGTGCATGTTTGGAAGTCTCTGGAGGAGGCATGAGTCGACAGTAGCCTGCCTCGGGGTCAGATACACTGACTGCAACAGTCCTGGGATGCACAGCATGCTGGCATAAGTCCTCTTGAGGAGGTTGCCATTACCCCAACCATAGTTTGGCCTGAGGCCAAACTACAGGGAGGGAACACAGTCCCATCCATCAGTATAAAATTGGATTCAAGATTTACTAAGCATGGCCCATGAGAGCAAGACCCAGTTTTTCCCACAGCCAGTCCCTCCCATCAGGAAGGTTTCAAAAGCTTATCCCCATCCACCCGAGGGCAGAGAGAATGAAAACCACAATCATAGAAAACTAAGCAAACTGATCACATCGATCAAAATGTCTACAGATAATAAATGCTGGAGAGGGAATGGAGAAAAGGGAATTTTCTTGCACTGTTGGTTCAGTTCAGTTCAGGCGCTCAGTCGTGTCCGACTCTTTGTGACCCCATGGACTGCAGCATGCCAGGCTTCCTTGTCCATCACCAACCTCCAGAGCTTACTCAAAATCATTCCTACTGAGTCAGTGATGCCATTCAACCATGTCACCTTCTGCTGTCCCCTTCTCCTCCTGCCTTCAAACTTCCCCAGTATCAGGGTCTTTTCCAATGAGTCAGTTCTTCACATCAGGTGGCCAAAGTATTGGAGTTTCAGCTTCAGCATCAGTCCTTCCAATGAATATGCGGGACTATTTCCTTTAGGATTGACTGGTTGGATCTCCTTGCAGTACAATCCTAGGAACTCTCAAGAGTCTAACACCACAGTTCAAAAGCATCAATTCTTCAGTGCTCAGCTTTCTTTATAGTCCAACTCTCACATCCATACACGACCACTGGAAAAATCATAGCTTTGACTAGATGGACCTTTGTTGGCAAAGTAATATCTATGCTTTTTAATATGCTGTCTAGGTTGGTCATAACTTTTCTTCCAAGGGGCAAGCGTCTTTTAATTTCATGGCTGCAGTCACCATCTGCAGTGATTTTGAAGCCTCCTAAAATAAAGTCTCTCACTGTTTCCACTGTTCCCCCAACAAGTTGCCATGAAGTGATGGGACCAGATGCCATGATTTTAGCTTTCTGAATGTTGAGTTTTAAGTCAACTTTTTCACGCTCCTCTTTCACTTTCAACAAGAGGTTCTTTAGTTCTTCTTCACTTTCTGCCATAGCCAAGTTTTTCACACTCCTCTTTCACTTTCAACAAGACATTCTTTAGTTCTTCTTCACTTTCTGCCATAAGGGTGGTGTCATCTGCATATCTGAGGTTATTGAGATTTCTCCTGGCAATCTTGATTCCAGGTTGTGCTTCATCAAGTCCAGCATTTCTCATGATGTACTCTACATAGAAGTTAAATAAGCAGGGTGACAATATACAGCCTTTACGTACTCCTTTCCCTATTTGGAACCAGTCTGTTGTTCCATGTCCAGTTCTAACTGCTGCTTCTTGACCTGCATACAGATTTCTCAGGAGGCAGGTCAGATGATCTGGTATTCCCATCTCTTGAAGAATTTTCCAAGTGTTGTGATCCACACAGTCAAAGGCTTTGGCATAGTCAATAAAGTAGAAGTGGACGTCTTTCTGGAACTCTTTTGCTTTTTCTATGATGTAGCGGATGTTGGCAATTTGATCTCTGATTCCTCTGCCTTTTGTAAATCCAGCTTGACCAGCTGGAAGTTCACGATTCACGTACTGTCAAAGCCTGGCTTGGAGAATTTTCAGTATTACTTTGCCAGCGTGTGAGACATGGAATAATGGACTGGTTCAAAACTGAGAATAGAGAATGACAAAACTGTATATTGTCACCCTGCTTGTTTAACTTAATATGCAGAGTACATCATGTGAAATGTGGGGCTGTATCAATCACACACTAAAATCAATATTGCTGGGAGAAACAATAATCCCAGATATGCAGATGATACCACTCAAGTGGCAGAAAGCAAAGACAAACTAGAGAGCCTCTTGATGAGGATGGAAGAGGAGAGTGAAAAAGTTGCCTTGCAACTCAACATTAAAAATCTAAGATCATAGCATCTGGTCCCATCACTTCCTGGCAAACAGAAGGGAAAAAGTGCAACAGTGACAGATCTTTTTTCTTGGGCTCCAAAATCACCGTAGCCATAAAATTCAAAGACACCTAGACTGGCGATTCGTTTCACATATGATATTATACATGTTTCAATGCCATTCTCCCAAATCATCCCACCCTCTCCCTCTCCCACAGAGTCCAAAAGACTGTTCTATACAGCTGTGTCTCTTTTGCTGTCTCGCATACAGGGTTATCATTACCATCTTTCTAAATTCCATATATCTGTGTTAGTATACTGTATTAGTGTTTTTCTTTCTGGCTTACTTCACTCTAAAGTAATTAACCTCCAATTAAAATAAATAAATTTATATTTTAAAAAATTCAAAGACACTTACTTCTTGGAAGGAAAGCTATGACAAACCTAGAGAGCATATTTAAAAACAGAGATATCACTTTGCTGACAAAGGTCTGTAGAGTCAAAGCTATGGTTTTTTCAGTAGTTGTAGGACGTGAGAACTGAAGCACAAACGTTGAGTGCCGAAGAACTGATGTTTTCAAATTATGGTACTGGAGAAGACTCTTGAGAGTCCACCATTTTTGCCTTCAATAAGGGCTCAGAGTCAGAGCCCAAAGAGCCCCAGGGCAGGAAGAAACTTCAGATGGAGACCAGCTAAGCTCTGTGGGGCAAGGCCAGCAATAAAAACTGTCTGTCTCCTCTGTCATCTTATCCTCGTTTCAGCTCATCTTTAGAACTCTCAGAATCATTTGAGACACTTATTTTTTTTTAATAGAAGTCCTTCTATTTTTTAATAGAAGTCCTTAGACAATAGCTCTTATTCTCCTTCCTCATTTCCATTTTTTGTTTGTTTGTTTGTTTTTGTTTTCCTTCAGAGATTCCCTGTCCCCACCAGGAATTTTTAAATCAAACACCCCACCTTGGCAGCTTTTTCTGTGGAGTACAGACAGCTGACCAAACCTCTGAGCACATGGTGTCCTGGTCATCCACCAGCTGTTCTAGCCCTGCCTAGCACATGCCGGGTGGGCTCCTCCCCCTCCCAGGCCTCTCCTCCCAGGCCACCCTCACCTCTGTTTGATAGACCTTGGGAATCTGAGGACTGCCCTACTTTCAGAAGATGACCAGTCTAGAGTAATCAGAGTAATTCCTCCTTTATTTAAGGATTTTTCCCCCAATAGGGCTATTTATTGCTCCTACTTAAAGATCAGATTCTTGAAAAAGTTTGTGGTATGAAAGGAAGTGGGGAGAAATTTGCAGTGGCCTGCTTGTTTCAGCCAGCCTTAGGGAGGCAGTATGACACTTGCGTAGTGTGTGGGCAGCAGTGGAGTGGCAGCCTCCAGGGAGGCTCCAAGGTAGCAGGTGGGCCAAGGAGGGAGGATAGGGTAAGGTAGAGGTTTTGTATTGAAGGCCAGTGATGATGGTTTAATTTCCTACTACTGAAATTTGAATCTGAGTGAATCATTCCTATTTCTGATAATGTCGGTATTGCAAAATGACAGATTCATAAAGTAATGATCAAATCTTCCTTTCTCTCCTTGAGTATTTCTAAGAAATAGAGCCAACTGATTTTGTAAATACCAAGAGCGGTTCACCTTGTACTAAACCCACACCTCACTGTGGACCCCTCCCCACCTTTGCCCCACTCCCCTTCAGACTGTCCTGGAATCTGTCTCCATTATGTGATCCAGCCCTGGTTCTGGTGGTGGTCAGTAGATCCCAGTGAAGGGTTTTGTTTAGGCCTCATTTGTCTTTTTCCTACTTTGCTCCAGCATTTGCTGGTTTCTAGTGTATACACTGTAGTTTCAGTCCACATTTGATTCCATTCCATGGAAATAAAAAGTGTGTTGTACATACTGTTGAAGAATCATCTTGTAAGTAAGGCTTCCCCCTTTACTGTAAGGCTATAAATAAAAACTTATCCTTAACAAAACAGCAGTAGTCTCTCAGATATATCACAGCTTACTATTCATAAGACCCTTTCAAATTATCTACATCTCATCTTATCTGCTCTGGAAAACAGAATTCATAAGCTGAGAAAGACAGAGGGGTCCTTGAGGTCATTTAACTTTACTTTCCACCCAATTCATCACTGATTTTTGTAATATCCCTTCAACTGACAGGGCATTCACAACTTCAGAGAACAGAATGAATGACTTTAAAATTAATAGAATCTGCTCCTTCAACAAGTAAGTCTTAATCCTGGTTTTGTAGACCCAACTAACTCAAATGAAAACAATTATCTTCCAAATTCAGCTATTTGAAGACATGTCCAGGAAAATCAAAATGTATTATGCTCACTTTATTGATGAAACAATTTAAGCTCAGAAAGGCAAATTAGTATTTGTAAGGTTCAAATCTACAAATGAAAAACTGAGTCTAGCAGCCAGTTCTTCTGGTTCTAAGGTTAGAATTTCTAGAACATTAATAAGCTAAAAGTGGAAGGGATGCTTGCTGTTTATTAAATCCAAGTCCTTTACTCTGAGGCCCAGGGTAGACGAGTGACCAAGGTGAGTGCCCTTCAGCCCAGACTCTGCATCCGCCACACTGACCTGATCCCTAAAAATCATACCTGCCCAGATCAGAATAGAGGAGATAAAGGCTTACCAAAATGTTAGGATTATAATCTTCAGCTAATTTACCTCCAAAGGGGAAAAGACAAGGGACTTAGTCAATGAACAATTAGAATTAATCCTTTCTTGAGAGCTAAGGAAACCTATTCAGTAAAGCAGTTTCCAAGCTCAGAGTATAATAATCATAGGGTTATTGATACAACAGGCCCAACACCATGCTAAGTACATTATAAACATTACCTCCTTTAATCTTCACTACAGCTCTGAGTACTATCATCATGTCTATTTTTATAGATTTGGAAACTGAAGTTAAGGAAAGTTAAGCAATTTACCCAGTAATTACTTAACAGATATATTGGTAGGAGTCAAGAGTTGAACCTTTGCACACTTCTAAACACTATGCTAGAACTGTATTAATATCATCAACCATATCATCAAGCCTCGATGGCCAAAGAGGTTTCCTGCATTTTAAGAGAAAGTTATCCATGGCTGGTACTATCCTGAGCCATCCATAACACATCATGACTAGTTTTTAGAAAGGACACTTTTACATCCATGTCTATTCCCCATAGGAAGATAAAGATTAAGACTTAGGAAAACAGTTTTAATCATCTCAAGTCTAATCAAGGCAGGATCTTATCCCTAAGAACAGATCCAACTTCCACAATAAGATAATTATCATAGTTCATTGATTCTTATATATATTTTTTTCAAATTAACACCTCTGAAATAAAAATGTATCTTGCAATCAAAGATATTTCCATGGTTGAACTGACAACTTTTTTCTTTAATGGCATATAAAATAGTGTATCTTACAATGAATGAAAGCTTAAACTTAATGAAATGTGAAACATAGATCCAACAAAGATTATAGCAAAAACATAAGATCAAAGACCAAGTATTGTATTTGATTTTATTCTTAAATTCTTAAAGGTCTAAGAAGAAACTAACTTCACCAGTTCACCACCAAAGGAATTAAGGACAAAAGTCTATCAAATTTAACCTAATTCTCACCAAGAACCAAGACCAAAGGATGTCCAAGATTCCAATCTCATTGGATAAGAAAGTACCAGGTACAGCTTCTTTGATCCTATGACAAACAGTGAACACATAAGCTGTGCTAACACATTCTTAAAACAATCCTCAACACCCATCTGTACCTTGGAGAAACCAGTTCAGGACTGATTTACATTTTTTCTTGTCCAAAAGACCATCACCCTAGACAGAAAAAAAGTGCAATACTATGCCTCACCTTATGCCCTAGATATTCTGGTAGTAAATATATTGCCACTGTATTAAAAACAGGTAAGCATTGCTCTTTTTAAATGTGATTTACAATTTCTACATATCAAAATTACATTCCATAGCCTAGAATGACAGAATACAAAGTACTTTCAATCCTGTCATTTTACAATAAATTAATTAAGGTTCAGTGGAAAAGTGGGCTAAAACCCAAAACTTTGGGTTGTCCATCACAAGGGTTTGCTTATCACGTTAGCTACTAATTGGTACAGAATATAAAGCACTAAAAAAATAGGAAACATGACCAAAAATTAGCACAAATGATTGAGTTTGGGTTATACCACAGCAAAGCATTTAACGGTCCAAGCTGAAAACAAACTTCCATCACACAGCAGTTAAGTCATTCTGAGAAAGTCACTTACTTTCCCAAAGCCTATTTAATTCATCTGAGTTTACAAAATGGGGATAATACTCTTCCCTACCAATCTCTCGAGGCCATCATGAGAATCAAATGAGATAATTCATGTGTCAATTCAGTTCAGTCACTCAGTTGTGTCTGACTCCTTGCGACCTCATGAATCACAGCACGCTAGGCCTCCCTGTCCATCACCATCTCCTGGAGTTCACTCAAACTCATGTCCATCGAGTCGGTGATGCCATCCAGCCATCTCATCCTCTGTTGTCCCCTTCTCCTCCTGCCCTCAATCCCTCCCAGCATCAGAGTCTTTTCCAACGAGTCAACTATTCCATGAGGTGGCCAAAGTACTGAAGTTTCAGCTTCAGCATCAGTCCTTCCAATGAACACGCAGGACTGATCTCCTTTAGGATGGACTGGTTGGACCTCCTTGTAGTCCAAGGGACTCTCAAGAGTCTTCTCCAACACCACAGTTCAAAAGCATCAATTCTTCAGCGCTCAGCCTTCTTCACAGTCCAACTCTCATATCTATACATGACCACTGGAAAAAACATAGCCTTGATTAGACAGACCTTTGTTGGCAAAGTAGTATCTCTGCTTTTTAATATGCTATTGAGGTTGATCATAACTTTCCTTCCAAGGAGTAAGCATCTTTTAATTTCGTGGCTGCAGTCACCATCTGCAGTAATTTTGGAGCCCCCAAAAATAAAGTCTGACACTGTTTCCGCTGTTTCCCCATCTATTTCCCATGAAGTGATGGGACCAGATGCCATGATCTTCGTTTTCTAAATGTTGAGCTTTAAGCCAACTTTTTCGCTCTCCTCTTTCACTTTCATCAAGAGGCTTTTTAGTTCCTCTTCACTTTCTGCCATAAGGGTGGCGTCATCTGCATATCTGAGGTTATTGATATTTCTCCCAGCAATCTTGATTCGAACTTGTGCTTCTTCCAGCCCAGCGTTTCTCATGATGTACTCTGCATAGAAGTTAAATAAGCAGGGTGACGATATACAGCCTTCACGTACTCCTTTTCCTAATTGGAACCAGTCTGTTGTTCCATGTCCAGTTCTAACTGTTGCTTCCTGACCTGCATATAGGTTTCTCAAGAGGCAGGTTAGGTGGTCTGGTATTCCCATCTCTTGAAGAATTTTCCACAGTTTATTGTGATCCACACAGTCTAAGGCTTTGGCATAGTCAATAAAGAAAAAACAGATGTTTTTCTGGAACTCTCTTGCTTTTTCCATCATCCATCAGATGTTAGCAATTTGATCTCTGGTTCCTCTGCCTTTTCTAAAACCAGCTTGAACACCTGGGAGTTTGCAGTTCACGTATTGCTGAAGCCTGGCTTGGAGAATAAGCATATACAAATTGAAGTCATTTTATCATAATTAGTAGTATGAGAAGAAGGGACAGTTAGCCCTAGTCTTCAACTTCTAGAAAATTAAAAATCCCTCACATGCATGCACACACATATACAGAAGTTTGCACAAATTTATACACAGAGAAATATCTGTATGGGTATGTATCTATACATATCCAGTCAGTGTTATTCATTTATGCATGCATAGAGGAACACACACAGAACAACCTGCATCTGTATATCTATACCCATATTCAGTCATAAACACTGAAGTGGACTTTAATTTCAAACATATGCAAACCCACAGAGCCATGCTTCCATATACATAAATGGCATTTGTACACATCTACACACATACACATAAAAATAGATTCTTCCAAAGACTTTGCTGCTGAGATTTTCAAAGCCAGCTTCTCATCTGATGTCTCCACAACAAACTCTATATAACACAAGCCCTGATATCCTGACTAGAAACCTGCCTACCCAGCATTTTTCAACCCCAGTGCCTCCTTGGAATGATCCAGGCCTTTAGTGAAAGAAGTGAGACAGGCCCAATAGGCCAGATGTCAGGAAGGAAATATGCTAGGGACATGCATGACCCTCTCCAGGGCACAACCATGAAGCATGAGCAAAGCTGCGGTCTGTCATCCTCACCATCTGTGCCCTTTGCTGCAAGTCAGATACTTGCTGGGTAAAGCATCCTTCAAAATTAGCTTGATCATCCTGGCTCTCACCTTCCCCAATAATACTGCCCTTTTAAAGAGACAGCATGAACACCAGAAAGATCTCTGGACTCAGAGTTAATACCAATGGTTAAGAAAGCACTGATTTTGCCACATTAGAAAGGCATGTGGGGCTCTAATGTCTGCAAAACAAAGGAGAACTGGAAATGGTGTATACTAAGGATAATTCTTCCCCTAAATTCTAAGCTGCCATATAAAAGGCAAGTTTCCAAAAATGTAGGCCTTCTTATGAACTGCCTAAGAAAAGAAAATATCTCTCTGCTATGGAAGGAGCTTCTCCAAATACAGTTACTAGAAGCAAGTAGTAAACTGCAAAGGTACTGGTTCAGGAACCAGGAGACCTGAATCCTAATCCCAATTTTGTGATTAAAAACATTCTGAAAAACATAGTCCTTTATATATATATATATATATATATATATATATATACACACACACACACACATATAAACATAGTCATATATATTTTTATATATAAGATATATAAACATAGCCCTATATATATATATTTATATATTAAGAGTACACATAAAGACCATTTATTATTACTGGCCCACTTTTCATTTGAATGATAAAAATAAGTTCCTTGAGCAAAAAAACTGGACTTGCCTACCTAAAAGATACACAGTAAACACACTATCACATAATGCTGTGCTGTGTACTTAGCCACTCGGTTGTGTCTCTTTGTGACCCCATGGACTGTAGCCTGCCAGCCTGCTCCATCCATAGGGATTCTCTAGGCAAGAGTACTGGAGTGGGTTGCCATGCCCCCCTCCAGGCGACCTTCCCAGCTCAGGGATCGAACCCAGGTCTCTTGCATTGCAGGCAGATTCTTTACCATCTGAGCTACCAGGGAAGCCCATGAACAATGGAGTGGGTAGCCTATGCCTTCTCCAGGGGATCTTCCCAACCTAGGAATCAAACCAAGGTCTCCTACACTGTAGGCAGATTCTTTACAAGCTGAGCTACCAAGGAAGCTCATCACATAATAACTTATCAATTAAAAACAAATATGATAATGATGGTGTTATTTCCTATGGTGCTGTTTTATAACCTATAAAAAAAATTCTACATCAGGGAGTTATCTACTTCTGTTAGAAATTTTTTGAGTTATAAAATTTCAATACATCCAGAACAACCTGTGGGTTTTTCTTCTGCTCCAACTCAGTGATATTTGATGTCTTAAGTGAGTGGGCTCACTGCTCTGACATTCCCTATAAGACAGACATGCAAGGCTGTTCGCAAGGCACAGTCCCAGGGACATTGAAGCAAATTCAGAACTAACTGTAATAACTGACAGCAGCTAAAGATAACTTCAGTCATTCCTTTCTCTCTCTTCCATCAGAGCTCCTCACAAGCCTCTCTCATCACACATCTCACTATACCAGTCATTTCTTGAGATGTTTGCTCTTCCTTTAGAGCAGGAAACATGTCTGATTTGTCTCTGGATCATCAGTGCCCAGCACAGAGCCACTACCAAGAGAACACTTAACCCAAGTCTATTTAAAGAATGGCGATTCAAAGGATTCTCTAGTACAATTCTGGAGGGGAGGAAAGTGTCCCTTTCAAGAACATAAGAAGAGGACTTCCTTGGTGGCAGAGTGGATAAGAATCCATCTGCCAATGCAAGGAACATAGGTTCAATCCCTGGTCTGGGAAGATTCCACACATCCAGGAGCAACTGAGACCATGTGCCACAACTATGGAGCCTGTGCTTGAGAGCAGCAACTACTGAGCCCATGTGCTGCAGCTACTCAAGACCAAGTGCTCAGAGCCTGTGCTCTGGAGCAAAAGAAGTCACTGTGATGAGAAGCCCACTCACTGCAGCAAAGAGTAGTTCCCACTCGCCATAACTAGAGAAAGCCTAAGTGCAGCATCAAAGACCCAGGGTAACCAAAAATAAATTACTCAATTCACTTTAAAAGTTTTTTAAAAAAGACTGTAAGAAGATAGTAATGAGGGTCTCAGGCAAAGAGAGACACATCAGAAAGTCTGGAAAGAAGTGAATCTAACAGTGTATAATATAACCAGAACTCTGAAAGACCAAAGGTCTTTCTGTGACCCAGGACTTACTCTAAACTCACCTGGGACAGCATCAAAACCAATGTGAATCATGTGCTCAAAATGTGAATGAAGAGAAATCTCTGGCCATTCCTTCTTTTGCCTTTTTTCTTTCTTGCAAGAGCAATAGGGAAAAGTACATAAATCAAGAACATTATTATAACAATAGACTTATTTAGCTATCTATTGAGCTCTAAACTCCTGTAAGCGCTTCACTGGTGGCTCAGACAGTAAAGAATCTGCCTTCAAATGGAAGACTCAGGTCCAACCCCTGGGTCAGGAAGATTCCCTGAAGTAGAGAATGGTTACAATCTCCAGGATTCCTGCCTGGAGTAGTCCATGGGCAGAGAGGCCTGGCAGGCTCCTACAGAGGCCAAGGACTCTCTACTTCACAAGTGTATTTACAGAGCCCAGTGTGGGACATGGATGCTCAATCCATGATTAAAGGCTTAATTTTTCATTGATTCCAAAACAGGCAGTCTGGCCCAGAGCCTAAGCTCTAAACCACTGTGCTATGCTGAATCCCTAGGCTAGGACCTTAAAGAATCATTAATTCCAGGGACTTCCCTGGTGGTCCAGTAGCTAAGACTCCACATTCCCAATGCAAGGGGCCTGGGTTTGATCCCTGGGCAGGTAACTAGATCCCACATGCTACAACTAAAGATCCTGTGTGCGGCAACTAAGAAATGTTGCAGTCAAATAAAATAACTATATATTAAAAAGAAAAAAAGAAAAATCATTAACTCCAAATACTTGTAGTCATCCCTCTCTCAACAAGGGTCTTGCATAAAGCAGATATTCACCAAGGTCCTGATGACCTGGCAGGAAAAATGTGCATATTTTAAGCAGCTGTAACCTTTGTTAGGGGATGAATTGTTTTTTCCCAGATTTCTATGTCCTAACTCCCAGTACCTCAGAATGTGATCTTATTTAGAAATAGGGCCTTTGCAGGTATTATTAGTGAAGTTTTGGCCCACACTAGAGTAGAGTGGGCCTCTAGTCCAGCGAGTCTGGTCAGTTCAGTCACTCAGTCGTGTCCGACTTCTTGCGATGCCATGGGTTGCAGCACACGAGGCTTCCCTTCACCAACTTCCGGAGCTTACTCAAACTCATGTCCATCAAATAGGTGATGCCATCCAACCATCTCATCCTCTGTCATCCCCTTCTCCTCCCACTTTCAATCTTTCCCAGCATCAGGGTCTTTTCCAATGAGTCAGTTCTTCACATCAGGTGGCCAAAGTATTGGAGTTTCAGCTTCATCATCAGTCCTTCCAATGAATATTCAGGACTGATTTCCTTTAGGATGGACTGGTTGGATCTCCTTGCAGTCCACGGGACTTTCAAGAGTCTTCTCCAACACAGTTTAAAAGCATCAATACTCTGGCACTCAGCTTTCTTTATGGTCCAACTCTCACACCCATACATGATTACTGGAAAAACCACAGCCTTGACTAGACGGACCTTTGTTGTCTGGTATACTTATTAGAAAAAAAAATTAGGACAGATGCACACAGTAGAACATCTTAAGATAAAGGCAGAGATCAGAGTGATGTTTCTTCAAGCCAAGAATCATCAAAGATTGCCAGCAAATTACCAGAAGCGAGAGGAGAGGCATGGAACAGATTTTTCCTCACAGCTCTCCGAAGGAAACAACCCTACAAACACCTTCATCTTGGACTTCTAGCCTCCATAATGAAACAATAAATTTCTGTTGTTTAAACCCCTTAGTTTGTGGTAATTTGTTGCAACCGCTCTAGCAAACTAATATAACCCTCTTCCAACTGAGTTTCAGGTTCTTCCAATTAGCTAGACCTCAGCAGGCATCTGCAAATGCAACCCGGCTGAAACAGGCTTCAATATTTACCTTCCTAGGCTCAGCCTAATGATCTTTCTTCCTAGATGGGAACCTATAGAACCAAGATTTTAAACATCTGCAGAAACCCTCTGTTTCCTCTAGCCAGGGTTCCTCCTCCTTCGATGTCCTAGGAAGGAGGTAGAGCACAGGGTTGTGTGGTCTAAACTCCCAGAGAACTCCCTACAGATCACCTGGCGGTACTGGTTTCAGGAGATAACTACAAAAGCTACCATTAATGGTAGCCAGGCATGCACTAAGAATTTTGTATGCATTATTTCACCAAATACTCATGAAATGCTACAAAACAAATATTAATATCTCCATCTTGTAGATAAGAAAACACAATTATTTCTTTTTAATAATTTGCTTGACCTTGCCCGAGTATCAGTGACATGTATAACATATAACTATCAAACTTGACATCTAGGCAAACCAGAAACACTTTGCAGGCCTGTGAGGCAAGGCCAAAATATCCCTGCTTTAAGGTGAGTGAGGAAAGGCCAGGAGCCCTGAGTCTCTGACTCTTCCCACTACCAATCTTCCAGGAAAACCACCACAGTCTCTCCTTGGAGGAAAAGTTATTCTCCACACTATCACAATCATGGCACAAAATCCTTGGCTCCATGTCAAGCTAGACATTTTTCCACCTAGAAATACCCAGGATCAAACACCAGCAAGGCTCAGCACTAAAGAATGGAAGCCTCAAATTCACCTCTAAAAGAATTCAGAGCAGTATCTTGGCTGGGCTCAGACAGGGCCTGAACGCCAGGCTTGCCTGGGCCTCTCCTTGGAGTTCATATTAAAAGTATAGGCTGCAGCCCATTAGCTAAAATAAGGCCCCCAAATTCACACGTAAGGCCCCAGTGCCCAGAAGGGCTGCATTTACATGATCAGCTTACGCTAACACTTGTTCTATTGCCTTCCCAGGTTGACAGGTCTGAGCCGCACTACCAGACTGAATAGTCCCAGTGCCAAAGAAACTGTGTTACCAACAAAGCCCATTTTAGCAATTCCCGGGAAATAAACATAGAATCTGGTGATAAAATAAACTCTAACCTTGTTTTTTTTTCCTTTGTGCTGCTTAGCTTCACTTGCTCAAGTGTAGCTGTGCCGAGGCCCCTTACCGGGGTCTTCAGACCAGAATCCCTATTCAGAAATGGATGATCTCAAAACTGAAGCTCCACAGGCTGTGGGCAGCTCAGGCAAGACATCCCATCCGAGATAGTGGCGGCAGGCCGTGTGCAGAGGCGCTGCACCTGGCACTGATCAGCAGAACTGAAAGCCCACTGCACCTGGCACTGATCAGCAGCACTGAAAGCCTAGGAGAACTCCACCTCATCCCCACTGAGAACTCAAAAAAGCAGCCCCACCCACGGCCTTTCAGAGAGAACTGGGGCTCCAGAGCACAGTCTCACATCTCTCAGTTCTTTTCCAAAGAATAAAACTTTCCTTTAGCCCATTAGCTAAAATAAGGCCCCCAAATTCACACTTAAGGCCCCAGTGCCCAGAAGAGCTGGGCTGCATTTACATGATCCACTTACGCTAACAGTTGTTCTATTGCCTTCCCAGGTTGACAGGTCTGAGCCAAACTCAATCTCACCCCATTGGCTCAAACGGACACCAGGCAGGAGGACCCCTGCTGCTACTGCTAAGTTGCTTCAGTCATGTCCGACTCTGTGTGACCCCATAGACGGCAGCCCACCAGGCTCCCCCGTCCTGGGATTCTCCAGGCAAGAACACTGGAGTGGGTTGCCATTTCCTTCTCCAATGGGTGAAAGTGAAAAGTGAAAGTGAAGTCGCTCAGTCGTGTCTGACTCCTCGCGACCCCATGGACTGTAGCCTACCAGGCTCCTCCATCCATGGGATTCTCCAGGCAAAAGTACTGGAGTTGGGGTGCCATTGCCTTCTCCAGGACCCCTACTGGGGCCTGACTCAAAAGGGTCAATAACAAGAATACCCATAGCACTTTATAAGACTCATGTTTCATAATAACTACAATAATCACCTCCATTTGCGTCATGCTCTAGCGTTGACAAAGCACTTTCATGTATGGCTGTACATTACAGCAGGGGTCCTCAGCCCTTGGGCCTCAGACTACTACTGGCCTTCAGCCTGAGAGGAACCTGGAAGCACAACAGGAGGTGCATGGAGGGTGAGCGTAGCTTCATCTGCTGCTCTCCATCACTTACATCACTGCCTGAATCATGCCCCTCCACCGCCACGCCTATCTGTGGAAAAACCGTATTCCTCAAAACTGGTCCCTAGCGCCAAAAAACGGGAACCGCTGCATTAGACCCTCAGATCAACTGTGTGACAGCAGGACAAGGATTATGGTACTCATTTGACAGAAGAAATGAGGTCTCAAGAAGTTAAATAGCCTGCCCAAGGTTACAGAGCAAGCTAGCAGTGGATCTGGGGCCAGGACTGAGGTCTTCAGACTCCCAGCCCCAAGGCCTTGTATTCTGTCACTCTGCCTCCTCTGGACAGCGGCCACCCATGACGGTGTTCTCGCATCTCTCTCTCGAGGCAGTCCTCAAGTTATTAATGATTTTATCTTCTATACAGTATCAAATTTATTCACTATTCTCCATCACCATTCTATTTCAGATGTTCTTTTCTGTGGCCTGAATCATTCTAATAGTAACCTGTCACCTGCATTCTGCTCCCCTCCAAAGCAAACAGTGGCCAGGGTGAGCCATAGCCTTGCTCTTCAGCATCAGCAGCCAGAAAACTGCTGGAAATGTGGAATCCCAAGCTCCACCCTGAACTACTGAATCAGAATCTAAATTTTAATAAGATCCCAAATGATTCATATAAATTTTACATATACACATAAGATTTGAGAATCAAGAGTATGAGAAGGGAAACCAGAGACAGGAAGAAAATATTTTCAAAAGATATACAGTTGGCCTTCTGTATCCATGGGCTCTTGATCCATGGATTCAACCAATTGTGGATCAAACATATTTGGAAAAAATTTCAGAAAGTCCTGAAAATCCAAACTTGAAATGCTTCACTGTAAACTGTTTACATAATATTTACATTGTAGTTGCAGCGATTTACATAGTATTTATAATGTATCAGGTGTTACAAGTAATCTAGAAATAAGTTAAAATATATGCAAAAATGTGTGTAGGTTATACACAACTATGCCATTTTATATAACGACCTAATGTCTATGGACCGTGGTACCTGCAGCAGTCATGAAACAAATTCCCCATGAATACTAAGGAAGGACTGCATCTGATAAAGGATTATTATATAAACTGTACCAAGAACTCTTAAAATCAAGCAAGAAGAAAACAAAAAACCTGATTAATAAAATGGGCAAAAGATCTGAACAGACACTTCACCAAGAAGATACACAGTCAGAAAAGATGCTCAATATCATGTCATTAAGGAACTACAAATTCTAACAGTGGTGAAATATCACTTCACACCTATTAGAATAGCCAACATCCTAAACTGACAACACCAAATGCTCATGAGGATGTGGTGCAATAAGAAATTTAATTCATTGCTGATGGGAATGCAAAATGAAAGACAAGTTGGCAGTTTCTAAGAAAATTAAACATACATTTACAATACAATCCAGCAATCATGCTCCTTGGTATTTACCCAAGTGAGCTGAAAACTATGTTCATAGAAAGCTTGCAGATGGATGTTTATAGCAACTAAACTGTCAAAACTTGGAATCAGGATGTCCTTCAGTAGGTGCATGAATAAGTACACTGTGGTACATCCAGAAAATGAAATATTACTCAGCACTAAAAAGACAGAAGCTATCAGGCTATTAAAATAATAAGAACCCTTAACTAAAAATTATTAGGTGAAAGAAACCAATTTGAAAAATCTACATACTCTAGGATTCCAACTAGATGACATTCTGGGAAAGCCAAAACTGTGGAGACAGCATAAAGATCAGTGGTTTTCATGTGTTAGTGGGGAAAGAGGGATAAATTGGGGGAGAACAGAGAAATTTTAGGGCAGTTAAAACTATTCTGTATGATACTATAATGGTGGAGGCTTGTCAATACACAGTCATCCAAACCCATAGAATGAACGACATCAAGCCTTAACCCCAATGTAAAATATGGACCTAAATGAAAATGATGTGTTGGTATAGGTTCGATTATAATAAATGTTCTACCCGAGTACAGGATGTTGGTTGTGGGGAAGATTGTGCACATGTAGGGACAGGAGGCATTCCACTAACTTTATTGTGAACCTAAAACTGCTCTAAAAAAATACTCCATTTAAAAATAAATAAATTGGGGAAGTTCTGCTCTGCAGACTTGTATCCCCTCCTTCATGTCCCACAACTTACACTTCATTCACTCTACACTCAATACACTGAACCGGCGATGGTTCACCAAACAATAATGGGCCCTTTCACACCTCTTCACTTTGTCTCAAACTGCTCCTTTTGCCTGTGAATCCTGCCTTTCCCTTTCCATCCCACCTAACCACACAAACCCTTTTATTTATCCTTGTCAGATCTCAACTTAATGGTCATCCCTTCTGTGAAGCTCTCCCTGATCTCTAGTTTTGGCAGTTTTTCACCCTCTTCTCTATTCCCAGAGCACTATTACAATAACTGTCTATTTTCTGGGTCAATCTTCCCTACCAGACTGAGTTCCACATGCCGGGACCATGTCTAATTTACCATGAATCCGTGTGCCACGCAAATGCTGGGCATAAAACATTTGTTCAGGTAATGAGTGAAGAATAGACTAAATGACCAAGCCCCAAACTCAACCTGACAAGGAGTCTAAGGAATCTGCCTAAGATATGCAAATTCTCTCCAGGGCAAGGAATAAATGTTTTCATTTTTACCATCTCTGACCTGACCTACACAATCCTGTTTTAAAACCTGTTCTGTGGGAGCTCATAACACTGGCCAAAAGATATTCTTAAGTCCTCATGTCTCCACAGACCTAGCACAACCCTAACAAAAAGCAACAAGATGAGGAGAGAAACAAAATCTAGAATTCAAGCCAGTTATGCCTCTAACACACCATGTAGTCCAGGTTCTTAATTCTCTCACCTGAACCATGGAAAGAATGGATATTTATTATTATTATTATTATTATTATTGCAGTAAACTGACTTACAAACTATATTAGTTGCAGGCTTACAGCAAAGTGATTCCATATTTTTACACATTATAAAATGAACACAATAATGAGTCTGGTTACCATCTGTCACCATTACAATATTATTGACTATATTTTCTAGTCTGTACATTATATCCCCAGGATTTACTTATTTTATATCTGGAAATCCATCTGGTCTACTGTGTCTTTTAATGCCAGTGTTTATTGACTTTTCTGACTAAATGATCTAACCACTGACGCAAGTGGGATGTTAAAGTACTTTACTATTACTGTGTTACTGTCAATTTCTCTCTTCATATTTGTTAATATTTGCAACAAAGAAGGCTTAGCACCAAAGAATTAATGCTTTCAAACTGTGGTGTTAGAGAAGACTCTTGAGAGTCTCTTGGACAGCAAGGAGATCAAACCAGTCAATCCTAAAAAAAAATCAACCCTGAAATTCATTGGAAGGACTGATGCTGAAGCTGAAGATGCAATACTATGGCCACCTGATGTGAGCCAACTCAATGGAAAAGACCCTGATGCTGGGAAAGACTGAGGTCAGGAGAAGAGAGCAACAGAGGATGAGATGGTTGGATGGCATCACTGCCTCAATGAACATGAGTTTGAGCAAACTCCAAGAGAAAATGAAGGACAGTGAAGCCTGGCCTGCTGCAGTCCATGGGGTTGCAAAAAGTCAGACACAGCTTAGCAACTAAACAATAATAGTAACACCAACATCATCTGCTTTATGTATTTAGATGCTCCTGTCAGGGGCATATATATTCAGAATTGTTATATCTTATTCAACTGATTCTTTTATCATTATGTAATGTCCATCTTTGTCTCTACTTACAATCTTTGTTTTAAAGTCAATTTTGTATTATATGTATTGTTACCCCTGCACTTTTTGTTTACATTTGCATGTAACAACTTTTTTCCATTACCTCACTTTAGCCTGCATTTGTTTTTTTACATTCAAATTTTTTATTTTATTATTATTTTTTTTTACTTTACAATATTGTATTGGTTTTGCCATACATCAACATGAATTCACCATGGGTGTACACGTGTTCCCAATCCTGAACCCCCCCCCTCCCACCTCCCTCCCCATACCATCCCTCTGGGTCATCCCAGTGCACCAGCCCCAAGCATCCTGAATCCTGCATTGAACCTGGACTATATAAGAAACGAATCGCCAGTCTAAGTTTGATGCATTTGTTTTTTTAATCCATTCAGCCATTCTGTCTTTTCACTGGAGCATTTGGTCCATTTACATTTGAAGTAATTATTGATGAGTATGTCTTTACTGACATTTCTTGGGGGGGGCGGGGGAGGGGGCTTCACACTCTTTTATTCCTCTCTTCTTTTGCTCACTTTTCCTGTGACTTGATGTTTAGTGTTACATGTGGATTCCTTTCTCTTTTATTCTGTGTATCGATTATAGATTTTTGGATTGTGGTTACTTTGAGGTTTGTATATAACAACGTTAGTGTGTGTGTGTGTGTGTGTGTGTGTGTGTGTGTGGTGACAATCTTAAGACGATGATCTCTTCAAGTTTGAATGCATTCTAACAAGCCTGCAGTTTTACCCTGCCCACTTTAACTTTTCTTACATCATATTTTACTTTTACTTCTTTGATTTTATGGGTTCTTTAACCTCTCATTATAGATATAGTTGAGTTGAAAACTTTTGTCTTTTAATCTTCTTACTGGCTTTATAAGGGGTTGATCTATCACCTTAACTTATGTTTTTGCCTTTGCAAATGAGATTTTTTTCCTTTTTAATTTTCATATTTCTAGTTGTGGTCTTTTTTCCACTTAGATAATTCCTTTTAATATTTATTACAAAGCTGGTTCAGTAGTGCTTAACTCTTTTAGCTTTCTCATACGTAAAACTCTGTCTCTCCTTCAAGTTGGAATGAAAGCCTTGCCAGGCAGAGTATTCTTGGTTGTAGGTTTTTTCATCATTTTGAATATATAGTGCCACTCCCTTCTGGCCTACAGTTTCTACCGAAATTCAGCTTGTAGTCTTTAGGAGTTCCCTTGTACATAGCTAGTAGATATTCTCTTGCTCTTTTTTAAAATCTCTGTATTTATTTTGGCCATTTTAATTACAATATGTCTTGGTGTGACTCTCTTCGGATTCATCTTATCTGGGACTGTGTCTTCCCGGGCCTTGATGTCTGTCCCCTTCCCCAGGTTAGGGAAGTTTTCAGCCATCGTTTATTCATAAAAGTTCTTTGCCCCTTTTCTCTCTTTTCCTGAGACCCTTTTAATTAACTGTTAGTAGGCTTGATTTTTTCCCTGAGGCCTCAAGCTATTTATGTTATTTCTTAAAACTCTTTTTTATATTTTCTGTTCAGCTTGATTTCCGCTCTCCTGTCTTCCAGTTCACTGATCCATTCCTCTGTATCATCTATTCTACTGTTGCTTCCTTCTGGTATATTTTTTATTTCAGTGATTGTGCTCTTCATCTCTTTTGGTTCTTCTTCATATTTTCTAAACCTTTGTTAAACTTTCACTATGTTCAAACATTCTTTTCCCCAGGTTTGTTATGCATCTTTATGATCTTTTCCTTGAACCCTTTATGGGATAGACTGTTTATCTCCACTTCACTTGGGTTTTTTCTAAGATTTATCTTGTTTCTTCATTTAGAATATATTCCTCTGTCTACTCATTTGGCTTACTTCTCTGTTATTTTCTATGTATTACATAGGTCCACCATACTTCCTAATTTTGGAGAACTGATCTTATGGAGATGTCCTCTGGAGTTCCCCTCTAGTCATCAGAGCTAAATGCTCTACGAGTGCCCTACTGTTGGTGTTTCAGGTCCTACTTTCACAACAACACTAACTATTGTGGGCGCCCTCGTACCTGGGGCTGGTCTCTGGCCCGGTTTGCTGTGAGGACCTGCTTTCTTCAGTGGCAATCAGTCCCTAGCAGGCAGGACCTTGTCCTAGCCTGGCTGGCTTGCAGACCAGGAGTTTCTGGGGCTTGTTCCAGCCTAAAGCTGGGCAAGGCCAGGTCTAATTGTGGCTGACTGTATGGCCATGTGGTCCCAGGGACCATGTCTGCATGCTGGTTGGTGGAGCTGGGTCCTGTGGTGGTTGGCTATGGGACTCTGGAGGTCCTGCAGTTGTCAGCCAGTGGTAGGCCAGGCTGGGTTTTGGTACAGCTAGCTACGAGCCCAGGAGGGCCCTCGGGCTGGTGCCAGCACAAAAATGAGTAAGGTCAGGTTACTACTCAGCTTTCTCTTTGGTCTTGGGGGGCCATGGGACTGGTGCTGGTATACTTGTTGTAGGCAAACTCCTGGCACTAACAGGCTAGAGAGAGGTTTCCAAAATGATGCTTGCCAGTACCAGTGTCCTTGTAGTATGATGAGCTCTCCAAATGGCTGTTACCAGAGTCTATGTTCCCAAGGGGTGTCTCTGTTGCTTTCTGCTTCTCCAGGAGGCTCTCCAAGTATTAGCAAGTGGGTCTGAACCAGACTCCTTTAAAATTACTGCCTCTTCACTGGACGTGAATCTTGTGAGACTGTGTGTGTGCCCTTTAACAGCACAGTCTGTTGCCTACAACGCTCCAGTCCTCCCATACAAACGCTCTGTTGACTTTCAAAAGCTGGGATGCATTTTAATTTTATTTGTTCGCTTTTATTTTTCGGCTGGGTCTTTATTGTCACATGGTCTTTCTCTAGTTGTGGCGAATGGTGACTACTCTAGATACAGTGCATGGGCTTATTGCAGCGCCTCCTCCTGCTGCAGAGCCTGGGCTCCAGGTGCCATGGGCTTCAGTGGTTGCAGCATGCTGGCTTTGGTAGTTGTGGCACAGGGGCTTAGTTGCCCCACAGCATGTGGAATCTTCCCAGACCATGGATAGAAACCATGTCCCCTGCATTGGCAGGGCGAGTCTTTACCACTGGACCACCACAGAAGCTTTCCATTGGCTTTCACATCCAGGTATTTTGGGGGCTCACCTTCCTGGTGCAGGATTCCTGGGCTAGGGGAGCCTGCTGTGGGACTGAGACCCCTCACTCCTTTGGGAACACCTCTGCAACTGTGATTATTCTCCTGTTTATGGGTGGCCTACCCAGCGGTATGTATCTGGCTACACTCATCTCCGTCTCTCTTACCTGTCTCATTGTATCCATCTTTATCTTTACAGTTGTGGGAAATCTTTTCTGTGAGTCTTAGACTGTTCTCATCTATGGCTGCTCTGTAAATAGTTGTAATTTTGGTGTGCGCATGAAAGAAGGTGAGCTCAGGGTCTTTCTCCATCTGCTTGGCCCACCTAGATGGATGATCTTAAGTGTTCTTCCAGCTCCTATATTCCAAATGTCTCTGAAAACAGAAAGATAAGCACTCTCAAAGCTCTGTTACTATGTTTCTTCCTGACACAGCATCCCACCATTTTTAACAGGAACTTCACACAAATAATCACATATAATCACTACAATCCTGATGGTCAATTTTTACTAGATTAGGAAACTGAAGTATAGAACAGCCTACAAGTAACTGAAATTCAAAGTGTCTGGCATAAGAGCCAAGGCCCATTACCTTAGCTCCCTTAAAAAATTTTCATGTTGAGTCAAGAAAACATACTTTTTGGTGTAATGAGGAGGAGAAACAACATTAAATAAGAATTTACCATGTATAAGATACTATAACACAATTATTTTCCTTAATTCTTACAATCCTATGGGATACATCATTACTACTGTCATTGCAGAGATGAGAAAACTAAAAAACAGTAAATAATTTTCTCAAGCTCATACAGCTAGTAAGAGCTGGGATTTGAACTCAGGTCTCATTTCTATGGATTTTTCTTTGTATCTTTTTTTATTCTGTCTTAACCTGAAATAATTTTTCTGATATTTGAATTGCTTTTAGTAGGACATTTGCTTTAAACCATAAGGTATCTCCATTTGGGTTGTCAGAGTAAAAAATCCCTTCTCTCCCCCAACCCCCAACCAAAACAAACAAACAAAACCCCAAACCCACAACGCAGCTTCAAATAAGTTTTGAAGAAATGTGACTCTAAATACTTACACGCAGGTCAAGAAATAAATAGCAAACTATTTGCAAAAATACACAAGCTTATATGCATTATAGATTTATGCCAGTTCACAAAAATTTCAGAATATAAAAGAAACACTATATAAACTAGTTAAGAACTCAGACGTATGATTTAAGACTTCCAAGGATGCTTCTTTCATGCAGGTCATGGTTGAAAAGTCAGATTTTCCTACGTTGTAATCTAAACCATAAAACAACCATTTTTATTCTTTGAACACTAACAGCACTAATCAAAAAAGGAAAAAGGACCTTCCATGCACACTGACATCATCTTGTACACAGTTAAAATATACCATTCTTGACATTTCTGTAACACACAGTACTAAAAATCACATGCCTCAAACCATTTGGAAGTAACTTTCTGACATATTTTTGCTTTCATTATTACTCCTTACACACACTGCTCAGACAACACTTTGCTAACATATTGAATGGGTGACTAGGAAGACATAGGGCTGGGAACAGATATATGGATTTTGCTCCTTTTTTCACTAACCCAGAATTTAATTCTGTTGGGATTTTCATAGCTATGTCTCCCAATTTTATCTTTTGGAGCAAAATTCTGATATCACAGCTTAGTTTGACTGGAATAAATATTCCTTGAATGTCTGGCCAGAGACTTTGCTAACAACCCCAGAGATGCCATCTTCTTTCAGTAGATTTCATCTGAGCCTTACTGCTCACTGTATCCATTTTCCTGCTAAATATGCAAGTCCCTGGGATGGTTTCAAGGACAGTGCCTGAACATTTTTATACTGGCAAGGCATTTTTTAAAAGGGTCAGGTTGAACTATTCTAGGACTAATCCTGTAAAGAAGAGGGACCATTAATGCGAGTGGGGGGTAGAAGAAGAGGTTGTTACCACATTTGAAGCAGTAATAGATATATGCAGTGTAATTTCCCCAATATCTTAATGAGAACTATTTGCTTAGATGCCAGCTGCTAGGGTTTAAGTTATTTACATATATAGCCATTTTCCCTCCAGCAAGAGCTGAGTTGAGATGAGAAAGGGAAAGCTAAGAGTGTATCAGGGCCAAATTAAGCAGTCATTTATGAGATAAATGCATCTATCTTACTCATAGTCAGAATGCATGAGACATGCTGCAGGGCTTTGGAATTGCCTTCTCTTCCTAAATTTCCTCTCATCTAGTTACTTAAAAGATTTTAGGCAAAAAACAGTTATATTACACTTATGTCATAATAGATTTTTGTTTTGTATTTATATGCCTTATATTTCAATATTTTATTTATATGTTATTAGTATACTGTGTAATATATCGTCATAGGCATAAAATATCAAATTTTTAAAAAAGGACAAGGAACTTTGGTAATAAGATATGAAAAAGAATGGCTCAGAGGATGAAGTAAGTGTACAGAAAAGAACCCCAGGGAAATGAAACCATTTAACTCACAAGGAATATACGGGGCAATGCTGAAGTTGTCTCTGCTTCCACGGGTCACTTTTCACCCCACAACCTTTGTGTATACCTCCCAGATTCCCACCTCCAAGTTTTTGCTTACTTTTTCTTCTCCTGGCTTAGAATGTTCTTCCTCTCCTTCTCCCCATCAAACCCTCAACCATCATTTAAAGACTAGTCCTAGTCCCACTTCTCCCTGGAAGGATTTCCTGACCTCTCTTCTCTCTAATAAGTCCCAAGACACAAAGTCTGCCAAACCACCATGCATTTAGTCATTTCCCAATTTGTATGACTCTTTAACGTTTTTAAGACTTAACCTCCTTACCTAAAATGTAAGCTTCTTGAGGACCAAAATCATGGCTTCTTTTTTTCTTTAAGTCTTTAGTGGATTTGTTACAATATTGCTTCTGTTTTGGGTTTTGGGTTTTTTTGGCCAGGAGGCATGTGAGATCTTAGCTCCCCCAACCAGGGATCAAACCCAAACCCCTGCATTGGTGAATGAAGTGCTAACCCTGGACTGTCAGGGAAGTCCCTTGTGGCTTCTAATCATGATCATTATATTTCCAAATCCAAAGTAGGACCCAACACCAAGATTACTTAGATTAGGAACACCCCAGAAAACATTAGGAAATGATCTTAGAGATTATGTTACTTTACTCCTTGAGGAAAGACAGCTGCATCATGGCAGTAATACTCAGTTTACCTGACCAAGTCCTTCATCCTTTGTCATGTCCCCTGACCCCCACTGACTGCCCTGACTGAAAGCAACTGCTGGCTGAAATAGTTTAATATTGACCAGGCCTGAGAAATCATAAGAGGAAGAGCTTAGCTAAAGTGGGAAAGGAGGAAAGTGTGGGAGGGAAACGAAACCTAGCTGACAGGACTTATCATGAGTGCTGTGCAATTTAGGCTGAGTAGTTACTGGCTAGGGGTCACAGCAAAAAACAGGGTACCTGAGGAAGGAAAGCAGAAGAGAACTAGAGAAGCCATACAATTGCAGAGCTATCTGGCACTTGGTAAATATCTTCTAGGAAGTAACAATCACCTCCCTTTGATGCGCACAGCTCTTCACAAAGTCCAGTCACAGTCACTGTCTAACTGGTTCCTCACAAATATCCCAGAAACCAAACAGTATGACTTCCCCCATTTTATAGCTAAGCTTACTGAGGTCAGTATATATTCATTTACATGTTAAAAGAAATATATCTTGCCCAGATCACCCATCTGTAACATTGCTATCTCTCATTGTTTTAGTTTATAACCCTGAAAATCAAAGCAAACTGATGATAATACAAATGCTTCTTGTCCATAAAGAAAGAAAGAAATATATCCTTGAGAAGGAATCAAAGGAAGATGGAGCCAGTATATCCTTGCTGTTAATTCAATTTACAAATCTAGGAAAGTACCTTTCTTTCCCTTAGTTCAAATTCTCAATCTATAAAACCAGTCAACGATCCATGCTCAGGCTAGAGATAAAGGCCAGTAATAAACCATCTTTCTGGAGAAGATACTACCTCAAAGAACCCATAAAGGATAAATAAGAGTTGGTCAGGCAGAAATGGGGAAGGGCATTCCAGAAAGACACAGAAAACAAAAACCCAGAGAAGTAGATGGTAATCTTTGTTTCAGCTTTCTGCCTGCCCAGCAAGCCAACCAAATTTTATAAACTGTTACAAAGGATATACTCTGAGCTTGAGATGGAGGGAAGATTTTAAAAAGAGAAAATGAAGCAAACTCAGGATCCTGTTAGTCCCATATCCCCAACCACGAGTATCAGGATCCCTGGGGCTACTGCTGCTTCAAGGTAATGTTTTCATTTGGTTTGATTTGTTTTATGGTAACTAAAAGTATAAGTCTAGAAGCATCTGATGAAAGCTTGTGCCTATACAAAAATAAGTAAATAAATATTCAGAGCAACATTATTCAAGAGTCAAAAAGCAGAAACCCAAATGTACCTCAACTAATGAATGGATAAATCAAAAGTGATACAGCCATATACTGGGATGTTATTCAGTCCAGAAAAAGAAAGGAAGAAAGAAATCCAGATCCTTGTTATTAATGCATCATGTGAAGTCACTTGGTCCTGTCTAACTATTTTGCGACCCCAGGGACTGTAGCCTGACAGGTTCCTCTGTCTAAGGGATTTTCCAGGCAAGAATACTGGAGAGGGTTGCCATTTCCTTCTCCAGGGGATTTTCATGACCCAGGGATTGAACCTGGGTCTCCCACACTGCAGGTAGCCTCTTTACTGTCTGAGCTAGCAGGGAAGCCCGTCATGAAAGAACCTTAAAAACATTAAGTTAAGTGAAAGAAGCCAGTCACAAAAGGCCATATATTCTATTTAATTTATATAAAATATGCAGAAAAGGCAAATCCATAGACAGAAAGTAGATTAGTGGTTGGCAAGGGCTGGAATAAGGGAGAAATGAGATGCGGATACAAATGGTTATAAGGTTTCTTTTTAGGGTGATGAAAATGTACTATAATTAGATAGTTGCGATGTTCATACAATCTTGTAATACACTAAAAACCACTGAATTTTATACTGTGAGATGGTGAACTATGTGGTATGTGAACTGCATCTCAATATTTTCTTTAAAAAATATAATTGACCATATTTACAAAATAAAGAAAAAATGTATGTAAATCAATTAATGCCACAAAGGATTTACTAAAATTTGACATCCAACTATGATTAAAACTTCTTAGTAAACTGAGATTACAGGGGAATTTACTTCATCTAATAAAAGCTAATTACTACAAATCTGAGAACAAACACCATACTAAATGGTGATATGTTCATAGTTTTCCCTCTGAGAATAGAAATAAAATAAGGATGTGCTACCACCACTTCTGTTCATCATAATACTGAAGGTATTAGCCAATACAATTAGGAAAGTAAAAGAAGAAAAAAGAAGGATTAGAAAGGAAGAAACAGAACTATGACAGTTTATGGATAATACGATCAAGTATACAACCACAAGGCAGATTCATGTTGATGTATGGCAAAACCAATACAGTATTGTAAAGTAAAATAAAGTAAAATTTAAAAAAAAAGAAAATTCTAATAGAAGAAAAATTTCATACCTTAGAGTAGGTTAAGATTTCAAAAAGAGAATACAAAGCGTTTTTAATAGAAAGGAAATAGTTAACAAATTTGACTATATTAAAATTCTATCAAAGACACCATGTCATGCATCTATCAAATATACCATTAAGAGCATAAAAGAGTATCCTGAGCATAAATCCAGAAAAGAAGAAAACTCTAATTTTAAAAGATATATCCACTCCAATGTTGACAATAGCACTATTAACAGTAGCAAAGACATGGAGGCAACTAAATGTCCACTGACAGATGAATGGACAGAGATGTGGCACATACACAGAGTGGAATATTTTAAGCCATAAAGGAGAATGAAATACTGTAAAGCCATTTGCAGCAACATGGTTGGACCCAGAGACTATCATACAACGTGAAGTAAGTCAGAGAGAGAAAGATAAATATCATATGATATCACTTATATGTGGAATATATAAAAATGACACAAAGGAACTTATTTAGAGAACAGAAATAGACTCACAAACACAGAAAACAAATTCATGGTTACCAATTGGAAAAGGAAAGGGGAGAGATAAATTAGGAGTTTAGGATTAACAGATATATACTACTGTATACAAAAAAGATAAACAAGAAGGACTTACTATACAGTATAGGGAATTATATTCAATATCTTACAGTAACCTATAAAGGAAAAGAATCTGAAAAAGAATATATATATATATATACACATATGAAAGTATACCTGAAACTAACATAACACTGTAAATCAACTATACATCAATAGAAATTTAGTTAATTTTTATTTTTAAAAGATTTTATTTCTTAAATGAACTTTATATCCATCAACTATACAATGGATAATAATCCTATAAGAGAATATTATACAGCAATGAAAAATTTTGACCAATATATAGAAAAGGAGAACAAAAAAAAGAAATACCTTACAACCGATGCTAAATTTAATGAAGGCAAAGGAAAGAATATACACTGTATGATCCTACGTATAAAACGTTCAAAAACAGGCAAACTCATTCATGATGTTTATCTTCCAAAGGAGAGAGATGCTAGTGTCTGAAAAGGAAAACACAGGGAGCTTAGGAGGGGCTGGTTATATCGTATTTGTTGGTCAAGATAGTGGCCACACAGGGTATAGTCAATGTGACAGTTCACTGAGCTGTACACTGCTGAAGGGCGCATTTTTCTGTATAAAGATTTAACAGTACAGTGGAAGAAACTCCAACAATCATGGTTCACGAGCTATATATGACCTTACAAATCATTTAATCCAACATATTCATTTTACAGATAAGAAAGAAACAAGCCAAGTGAAGATCATGAGGTTGTCAAACAACAAGTGGAAACACTGCAAAAGGAACAAACACCAAACAGGATATTTTAAAGTGTTACTACCCAGAGAATCTTGAACATATAGTTGGTTGATATGCCTAATATTTAATCTATGAGATAAATATTATTACGTATCCATACTACAGGTAAGATAACTGAGATGAAGAAAGGTAGAGAAACTTACCGAAGGTCACAAAGTCAGGGGTGGTCAATGGTGATAACCATTGACCTTAAGTGTTTGAACTCCAACATAGCTTCTTCTACATGCACCGGCTCTTCTTCATATTGCAGACTAAATGAATATGAATGGATGTCATTAAATGCAAATTTGTTTTAAAATAAGTTAAAAGAACTAACCGAATCAGTTCCACTGAAGGCATTAGTCTGAACATCTCTAGGATGGGAGCCTTCAAACAGTACATGGTGTCTGAGGAGTTAGAAGAATTAAAGAGCTAGTCCAGAGGTTGAAACATAAAAGTCCAAGTGCAGATTCCATTCATTGCAACTATGTAACATGTGACACTGGGCAACTCTTTGACTCTCTTAGCACAAGAGTATCAGGGTTGTACAGTGGAGAGGTCTCTGGAATAATAGAGAAGAGCTATAATCCCAGATCAGTCATATTAACTATAAGACCCTGGGAAAGTTACTCAAACTGAGTTAGCTCAGTTTGCTGTCTACAAAGTGAAATATTCATCTCCTTGAAAAACTGATATATTTCACAAACATCAAAGACCCTAATATAATATGTGGTAACTAACAGGTACTCAATAAATAGTAGCACAGTTATTGCTATTTTATAGTTATTACTATTTTATGATTATTACTATTATGCTAGTACTATTTGCTATTATTTTTATTACTATTCTTCTTATTAAGGATCAACTAAGATTTTTTTAAAAGTATGCGCTTTGTAGAATTTAAAGAGCTTTACAAACGTGAGTTATCTTTAATGAAGGAAAGTGTCAGAGTAAGATTTCCCAACCCACTCATTAAGACAAAGAAACCACGACTGAGGGAAAATAAACAAATCATATGATTTCATGAAACCAGAGCTAACAGGCTGGAGGAAATAAAAATGGAAACAGAAGCCTGAAACCCCACCCATCCTTTCTTTGGTCAAGTCTATTTAGCTTCTGGTAGTATGGGAAAGGAGGCTGACACTGCAAAATCCCCCCAGATCATTGACCTTGTTTATCTTATTTTTAAGATTTATTTTCAAGAAGCCCCTCCCATAGGTTCTTCTTAGCTAACCTGAGCCCAAGGCAGTAAAAAAGCTCCAAACAAGAGCAATAAACACTGACTTAGTCCAGGTTTTAAATCAACTTTGTTAAACTCTCCCCAAGCTTAGAGAATTCCACCTTGGTTGTGAAAATGCAGCCAGAAAACAATTCTAAACTACATACTACAGGACTTCATAGAATAAACCAAAGGCTCCAGATCCTAACCATAAGAACCAGGCCTTCCCACATGGAATTCTGCAACTCAGCACCAACGATGAGAGGCCCTCAATTACAGCTTCTTGCAATCATTTACTCCTCCCCCTCCAGGCACACACTGAAGCCACATTAGAGGTCAGCATTAGATAATGGCCACAGACATTCTAACCATTGCCAGCTCAAACCTCAACCACTAACACAGCCCACCGAGTACTCTTCTTTCTCATCTTCCAAATCCCCTTACAGACCCAAAACTACCCCTCTGGAAATTCTGACTCCAAAAGTTTGGTTGGGAGTCAGGCATCTGTGTTTTATTTTTTATTTTTTTTTAATAAGTAAGCCAGAAAGAAAAACACCAATTCAGTATACTAACACAGATATATGGAATTTAGAAAGATGGCAATGACGACCCTGTGTGCAAGACAGGAAAAAAGACACAGATGTGTATAAAGGACTTTTGGACTCAGAGGGAGAGGGAGAGGGTGGGATGATTTGGGAGAATGGCATTCTAACATGTATACTATCATGTAAGAATTGAATCGCCAGTCTATGTCTGACACAGGATACAGCATGCTTGGGGCTGGTGCATGGGGATGACCCACAGAGATGTTATGGGGAGGGAGGTGGGAGGGGGGTTCATGTTTGGGAACGCAGGTAAGAATTAAAGATTTTAAAATTAAAAAAATAAAAAAATAAAAATAAATTAAAAAAATAAAATAAAATTAAGAGGCATCTGTGTTTTAGAAAAGTATCAAGAGTGAGTCAGATGTGTAAGCTGGTTTGGAAACAACAGAGTATATTGTAGTACATATTTAAGGAAGACAGTTTCACACTCATCCCTGCTACTTTCCAAGTATGAAACCTTAATCAGTTTACTTTTCTCTAAGCCTCAGCCTCCTCAAGCGAAATATGAGTTGCTGTGGATACCAAAGAAAACAAAGATACAAGGTTTCCTTTAGAAATAAAACAGTTCAGGGTTAGAGATGGCCAAGATAGTGGAGTCAGAAGACACTGAACTCACCTTCTTCCACAAACACAGCAAAATCCCAACAATTTACAGAGTTATTATCTATGAAAATGACCTGAGGACTAGCAGGAAAGACTTACCACACCTAAAGATACAGAGAAGGAACCACAACAAGATGGGTAGAAAGGGCAGAGATGCAGTAAAGTCAGGACCCACTCCCCTGGGATAGTAACCCACAAATAGGAGAAATATAAATGCGTAAGTTCTCCCTAAGGAGCAAGGGGTTGAAGCTTCACATTGGGCTACCCATCCTGAGGGTCCTGAACCAGGAAGATGAGCCTCCAGAAAGTCTGGCTTTGAAAACCAGTGGGCCTTCTACAGGAGAGCTGGAGGAAACAGTGACTTCACTCTAATTAGAGGGACACACTCAAAAGCTCACACACCCCAAGTGCCAGTGCAGAGGCAGCAGTTTGAAAAGAGGCTGAGTCAGACACATTTGCTGATGTTGAAGAGCCTCCCAGGGATGCAGGAGGCAACTGGGACTCTCTTAAGGGAAAGCACTGCAGGTGGCAGCCATTTGGGGAGCTTTTCTACTGAGATAACAATGGCACTGGCAAGATCCACTTTCAAGTCCTCCTTGTATGTCACCAATTAGCACCAGAGGCTTTCTAATACAACAATGGGACAGCAACAGCTCATATCCCCCAGCCAGGCCATGCAGCCAACCATACAGGAAGTATCCTCCACTCTCCAAGTGGGCAGGTAGCTACCAGGCCTGCTGAAAGGCAGGGTAGCCAAGTAGGCTGAGGGCCAGTCCTATCTATCCACACACCCTCAACAGTCATCTGTGCCACAACAGTGGCCCACAAAGGGGGCAGCCTAGAGCATCTAACTATGGTAAAGACAGGGGAGCATGCTGCTGGATGCCAGAGTGTTGGCTACATAAGGTCACTTCTCCAAGATAAGAAGTGTAAGCAACACAATGAACATGCAGGAAGAAACCACAGAGAAGTGAGCAAAATGAGGATCAGGGGATATGGTCCAAAGAAAGGAACAAGACAACACCTCAGAAGAAGAACTAATAAAGTGTAGGTAAGAATCCACTCCATGAAGAGTTAAAAATCATCATCATAAAGATGTTCAGTGAACTCAGGAGAATGCATGAACAGAGTGAGAAGTTGAACCAAGACTTAGAAAATACAAAGAAACAGATCAGAAGAATATGATAACTGAAGTAAAACATACACTAAAGGAAACAACAGTAGATGAGATGATACAGAGACATGGATCACTGAACTGGAAGGCAAAACAGAGAAAATCACCTAACCTAAAGAGGAAAAAAAAAGAAAGAATTTTAAAAATGAGAGCAGTTTTAGAGGTTTCTGGGACAACATCAAGTATACTAACATTCACATTATAGGGGTCCCAGAAGAAGAGAGAGGGAAAGTGGCGGAGAATTTATTTGAAGAATAGTAGCTATAAAACCTTCCTTAACCTGGGGAAGGAAACTGACACCCAAGCTCAGGAAGCATAAAAAGTCCCAAATAAGATGAACCCAAAGAGATCCACACAAAGATACATTATACCAAAATTGAAGATAAAATTGGCCAAAATTGAAGATAAAAAGAGAACCTTAAGAGCAGCAAGAGCAATGAGCTATGTATAAGGGAACTCCCATAAGACAGTCATGACTCTTCAGCAGAAACTCTGCAGGCCAGGGGCAGTGGCACAATATATTCAAAGTGGTGAAATGAAAAAACCCACAATCAAGAATACTCTACCTAGCAAATTTATCATTCATATACAAATGAGAGGTAAACAGCTTTACAGACAAGGAGTAGCAAAAAGAGTCCAGTAGCACTAAACCAACTTTATAAGAAATGTTAAAGGGACTTCTCAAGAGGAAAAAAACAGACTACAAAAAGATACATGAAAATATGAAAGGAAAAATCTTACTGGAAAGATTTTACTGGTGCCATTTCCAAGCACCCAGTAAAATGAGTAGATAGATCAACGCCTTATAAACCTAGTAGGAAGGTAAAAAGACAAAAGCAATAAAATCATCTACATTCACAAGTAATTAAGGGGTATACAAACAAAAGAAAAACTGTAAAATATGTCAAAAACATTAAAGGAGGGGAGTGGGAGTACATACACAGGGTGATTGAAATGTGTTCAAACTTAAGGGCTTATCAAGTTAAAATGATTATATTAATATGTATGTATGTGTATATTACCTCACGCTTACCAGAATGGCTATTACAATAATAATAATAATAATAACAAGTATTGGCAAAGATGTAGAGAAAATGGAACTCTCATGCCCTGCTGACAAAAATATAAATTCATACAGCCATTACTAAAAATGGTATGAAGTGAAGTGAAGTGAAGTCACTCAGTAGTGTCCGACTCTTTGCGACCCCATGGACTGTAGCCTACCAGGCTCCTCGGTCCATGGGATTTTCCAGGCAAGAGTACTGGAGTGGGTTGCCATTTCCAAGTTTTCTCAAAAAATTAAAAATCAAACTACCACATGACCAAGCAAATTCACTCCTGATTATTTACCTGAAGAAAACTGAAACTCTAATTGGAAGAGATATGTGCACCCCGATGCTCAATGCAGCCTTATTTACAATAACCAATTTTTGGAAGCAAGCTGAGTTTTCACCAACAGATGAACAGATAACAAAGATGTGGTACAAATACACAATGGGATGTTTAAGCCATAAGAAAGAATGAAATCTTGCCAGTTGCAACAACTGCTAAATGAAACGCCAGACAAAGAAAGACAAATACCATGTGATCTCATTTATTTGTAGAAACTGAAAAACAAAGCTAACAAAAAAATAAAACAAAAAGGACTCACAGACAGATAGAATAAACTGGCCCTTGCCAGAGTGGAGATGGGTGGGAAGGTGAAGGAAATAGGTAAAGGGGAATAAGAGGTCCATTTATAAAGTGTGCAGGTCAAGGGTATAAGGAATATGGTCAATAATACTGTATGAGGAAAGATGGTTACTAGACTTATCATGGTGATAATTTCTTAATGTATGAAAATGTCAAATAACTATGCAGCATACCTAAAACTAACATAAGATTCTATGTCAACTGTGTTTCAGCTTGAAAAAAAAAAGGAAGGCAGCTTTAAAACTGGTCTATCTTTATCATTCAGAGGGCAGAGAGAACGAAAACCACAGTCACAGAAAACTAACCAATCAGATCACATGGACCACCGCCTTGTGTAGCTCAATGAAACTATGAGCCGTGCCATGTAGGGCCATCCAAGACAGATGGGTCATTGCAGAGAGTTCTGACAAAACGTGGTCCACTGGAGAAGGAATGGAAAACCACTTCATTATTCTTTCCTTGAGAACCCTATGAACAGTATGAAAGGCAAAAAGGTATGACACTGAAAGATGAATTTCCCAGGTCAGTAGGTGCCCCATATGATACCGGAGAAAAGTGGAGAAATAACGCCAGAAAGAATGAAAACACGAAGCCAAAGCAAAAACAACACCCAGTTGTGGATGTGACGGGTGATGGAAGTGAAGTCTGAGGCTGTAAAGAGTAATACTGCATAAGAACCTGGAATGTTAGGTCCATGAATCAAGGCAAATTGGAAGTGGTCAAACAGGAGATGGCAAGAGTGAACATCGACATTTTAGGAATCGGCGAACTAAAATGGACTGGAATGGGTGAGTTTAACTCAGATGACCATTATATCTACACTGTGGGCAAGAATTTCTTAAAAGAAATGGAGTAGCTATCATAGTCAACAAAAGAGTCCAAAATGCAGTACTTGGATGCAACTCATAAACAACCGAATGATCTCTGTTCGTTTCCAAGGTAAACCATTCAATACCACAGTAATCCAAGTCTATGCCCTGACCAGTAATGCTGAAGAAGCTGAAGTTGAATGGTTCCATGAAGACCTACAAGGCTTTCTGGAACTAACACCCAAAAAAGATGTCCTTTTCACCACAGCAGACTGGCATACAAAAGTAGGAAGTCAAGAACTACCTGGAGTAACAGGTAAATTTGGCCTTGGAGTACAAAACGAAGCAAGTCAAAGGCTAACAGAATTTTTCCAAGAGAACATGCTGGTCATAGTAAACACCCTCTTCCAACAACACAAGAGAAGACTCTACACATAGACATCACCAGATGGCCAACACCAAAATCAGACTGATTATATTCTTTGCAGCCAAAAACGAAGAAGCTCTATACAGTTCACAAAAACAAGACCGGGAGCTCACTGTGGCTCAGATCATGAACTCCTTATTGCCAAATTCAGACTTAAATTGAAGAAAGTAGGGAAAATGACAAGACTATGCAGGTAAGACCTAAATCAAATCCCTTACGATTACACAGTGGAAGTGACAAATAGAATCAAGGGATTACAGCTGACAGACACAGTGCCTGAAGAACTATGGAGGAGGTTTGATATTGAACAGGAGGCAGTGATTAAGACCATCCCCAAGAAAAAGAAATGCAAAAAGGCAAAATGGTTATCTGGTGAGACCTTAAAAATAGCTGAGAAAAGAAGAGAAGCTAAAGGCAAAGGAAAGATAAACCCATTTGAATGCAAAGTTCCAAACAATAGCAAGGAGAGATAGAAAGCCTTCCTCAGTGATCAGTGCAAAGAGATAGAGGAAAACAATAGAATGGGAAAGACTAGAGATCTCTTCAAGAAAATTATAGATACCAAGGGAACATTTCATGCAAAGATGAGAACAATAAAGGATAAAAATTGTATGGACCTAACAGAAGCAGAAAATATTAAGAAGAGATGGCAAGAATACACAGAAGAACTATTCAAAAAAGATCTTCATGACCGAGATAACCACAATAGTGTGATCACTCACCTAGAGCCAAACATCCTGGAATGAGAAGTCAAGTGGGCCTTAGGAATCATCACTATGAACAAAGCTAGTGGAGGTAATGGAATTCCAGTTGAGCTACTTCAAATCCTGAAAGATGATGCTGTGAAAGTGCTGCACTCAATATGCTAGCAAACCTGGAAAACTCAGCAGTAGCCACAGGACTGGAAAAGGTCAGTTTTCATTCCAGTCCCTAAGAAAGGCAATGCAACAGAATGCTCAAACTACTGCACAACTGCACTCATCTGACACGCTAGTAAAGTAATGCTCAAAATTCTCCAAGCCAGGCTTCAGCAATACGAGAACCATGAACTTCCAGATGTTCAAGCTGGTTTTAGAAAAGGCAGAGGAACCAGAGATCAAATTGCCAACATCCACTGGATCATTTAAAAAGCAAGAGACTTCTGGAAAAAACATCTACTTTTGCCTTACTGACTTTGCCAAAGCTTTTGACTATGTGGATCACCACAAACTGTGGAAAATTCTGAAAAAGACTGGAATACCAGACCACCTGACCTGTCTTCTGAGAAATAGAAGCAGCAGATAGAACTAGACATGGAACAACAGACTGGTTCCAAATCAGGAAAGAAGTATGTCATGGCTGTGTACTGTCACTCTGCTTTTTAACTTCTATGCAGAGTACATCATGAGAAATGCTGGACTGGATGAGGCACAAGCTGGAATCAAGATTGCCAGGAGAAATATCAATAACCTCAGATATGCAGATGACACCACCCTTATGGCAGGAGGCAAAGAACTAAAGAGCCTCTTAATGAAAGTGAAGGAGGAGAGTGAAAAAGTTGGTTTAAAACTCAACACTCAGAAAACTAAGATATTGGCATTTGGTCCCATCCACTTCATGGCAAATAAATGAGGAATCAGTGGAAACAGTGAGAGACTATTTTGGGGGGCTCCAAAATCACTGCAGATGGTGACTGCAGCCATGAATTTAAAAGACGCTTGCTCCTTGGAAGAAAAGCTATGACCAACCTAGACAGCACATTAAAAAGCAGAGACATTACTTTAACAATAAAGGTCAGTCTAGTCAAAGCTATGGTTTTCCCAGTAGTCATGTATGGGTGTGAGAGTTGGACCATAAAGAAAGTTAAGCACCGAAGAATTGATGCCTTTGAACTGCGGTGTTGGAGAAGACTCTTGAGAGTCCCTTGGACTGCAAGGAGATCCAACCAGTCCATCCTAAAGGAAATCAGTCCTGAATATTCATTGGAAGGGCTGATGCTGAAGCTGAAATTCTGATACTTTGGCCACCCCATGCGAAGAACTGACTCATTGGAAAAGACCCTGATGCAGGGAAAGATTGAAGGCAGGAGGAGAAGGGGACGACAGAGGATGAGATGGCTGGATGGCATCACCGACATGCTGGACATGAATTTGAGTAGGCTCCGGGAGTTGGTGATGGACAGGGAAGCCTGGCAAGCTTCAGTCCATGAGGTCACAAAGAGTTGGACATGACTGAGCAACTGAACTGAACTGAACTGAGAGATTCAGAAATACCACTGTAAGATTACAATCACAAGGGCAGAAAAACATCCTAAAGTCCTTCCTGTGGAAGGTTACATGGAACACCCTCCTCACCTTCCAAACTCCACTCATCCGTCATCTAAATTCTCCCAGACTCTCCTCTTAAAACCATGAAGAAGTCACTGTGTCCTTGTCCTTTTTTTTTAAGTCTCCCACAGGCTTCCCCTGAGTCTCAAAAGGCTGGCTCAAGTGTTAATGATTAGGAAATGTCAGATACTAAAGTAAAGAATAGCTGATGCAAGGCCCAAACAGATTGTGAAGGCTGAGGCTTCCTGGGAGAGGGAACACCTGAGCTTTCCAGGGAGACCCTGGGGGAGTGTTCCTGGCAGACAGCTTGGCCTGAACAAAGACCCAGAGATGTGAGCTCAGGCCTCAGCAGGAAGTACAAGTGGTTGAGTGTGGACGGGCATGAGGTGTGAAGCGAGCAGACTGGTGAGAAGCAGGTTGGTGAGCAGACGAGACTGGTAGGTTTCTTCCTGCAGGAAATGCCCAGCACTGAAGGATTTTGAACAGGGATGATGGGGCCTGAGCCCACTCTGACAGGATCTGAGGGGCAGGAGAATGGAGAAGAGACTGGTGTGAGGGGCTGGAGGTCAGGATGCAGAGGCTGGGTGGCCTTGTTATACACCTAGGACAAGGGCCCTTTGAGAAGCCTGGCTGTGCAAGAGAGAGGGAGGTAGCCAAGTACACCTGGAAGCAAGTATAGGGTTCAAGAAGGCGTTTTAAAGGTGAGAGACTTCTAAAGACAAGGACAGAAGGAATGAAATTGATTCCGGGTTTGTTGGGGACCCATTAAGGGATCTGGCATAGTTCTGAGGACCCAGCAGAGGCAGCAACGATGAGGTTGTGGCAGGAAAAGCAAACTTAAGCCCAGTTGGGGGCCGCTTCATTCCTGCTCCAAACATACAGAACATTTGCTGCTCTGGGTTCCCCATCTAAGGGTTCTGGATTTTTTTTTTTCTTTTTTTACTAGCAAACAACAGAGCCAAACTTCTGTGCATGCATGCTAAGTTGCTCAGTTGTGTCCAACTCTGCACTCCTATGGACCGTAGCCCACCAGGCTCTGCCATCCATGGGATTCTCCAGACAAGAATACTAGAATGGGTTGCCATGATCTCCTCCAGGGGATCTTTTCAACCCAGGGATCGAACCCGCATCTGTCTCCTGCATTGGCAGGCGGGTTCTTTATCACTAGTACCACCTGGGAAGATTCTCTTAATTGCCATCAACAAGTACGCGATAAGCCTCATAGATCCCAGAACCACGGTGAGCAGTGACAGGGAAGAACAGGCAGGGGTAGGCTTTTCTGTCTGTACTTCTAACAAAGGCCCCCAAACCCAGACTCCATGAGACCCTGTCAGCCCCCACCATCCTCATTTCATCCACCCTGCTAGCCACACGTCTTGAGAGGTTATCCATGTTTGCTGTGTCTACTTCTTACCTCTCATCTCATCAAAACTGCTCTCTGAGTTACAAAGTCCTTACTTTAGTTACAAAGTCCTAAATCCGTTCAACTCTTTAGTGCTTGGTCTTTCAGCATCATCAGATGCTACCACCCACTTCCTCCCTCAAAAATGCTCTTTGTTCTCTTTAGTTAGGGTGGCAGTCTGTGCTGGGGTAACTGATGCTCAGATGTGTGGGCCTGAGCAGTTCCTACCAAAGGGCCCAGAAGGCAGGGTACTACCACTGACACAGGAGGGCACAACTGGGGCTTCTGGTAAAGAGGGCATGACCTCCAACTTCCCCTCCACCCCATGGGCCCACTTACCTGGTTTTCCTCACATCTTCCTTGGTCTTCCTCTCAGGCACTTCCCTGGGCTGCTTCTCTACCCAGCCCAGACTGTGTTCCCCAAGGCTATGTCTTCTTGTATCCCTGTTCCAATTAGACTGAATCATCTTATCTGGGACAAGAGTTTCCAATTCTTGAGGCTCTTAAAGTTCCAATTCTAGCCCCACACACCTGACAACCTCCTGGGCTTCCTTGGCTGTCCCACTGTCTGGTCCCAACCACAGCCTGCCTCGCACAGCAGCTCTGTGGCACACCTGGACTCTACCCTCTGGCTCCTTTCCCATCTGAGGGCCCGAGTCCTTCATGTGGGTAGCGTCTCTGGGCTGGAGCTGAGGACAGTGAGGCCAGGCAGTCCAGCTGTGAAGCTTCAGACTCCCACTGCTCCCACAGGACATCCTGACCACTCACTCCTTCACCAAGATTTCCAACTAGAACAGAGTCAACACCCTGCGCATCATCATATACATGGGAATATGAGGTCCAGAGAAGGAGGGGGAGTGGGTGATGGTCACACAGTGGGATGCAACTCACTGCTTCTAACACTGGGTTCTCAGTTCTAGTTTCCCTTGATGGCCAAAGGTCACTGGGTGGATATGGGATTAAGCGCATCATCCCCTTGAGGAATCAGCCAACAACAAGCTATGAGGAAGCACCCCACGCACACTGTATGACAGGATGTGCGAGTGGGGTGAGATCTTTGCCCCTGCTCATATCCATGCCACCTCTCCTTCTCTGACTCTGGAGGGCATCACTCTGGCACTCCTCCCTTGTCTTTGTCAGCCTGAGTGACCACAGAGGGCCCCAAAGATTGTATCAATTACCTTCTGAGTTCCTGAGAGGTTGCCTTTATTTACATGCTGATGTTCACCACAGCCACTCCTTTAGTGGGGAATACTATGAAGGGTTAGGATGAGACAAATCCTGTGACACCCGGAGAGAAACCAGCTCCAGCTCCGGGAAAACAAGTATTTTCCATTTGCTCATCCCCTTGAAATGCATTCTTTATAGAAAGGCTAGACCAGAATGGTTTTTGTGAGAGTCTCCCTAGCTCTCCTGAACTCCTTTCTTGACCTTTCTCTACCATCAGGTCACCCTGAGGTACAGAGAGGAAGGAGAAAGTGACTGTGGCTAAATTTCCTCCAAGAATATCCTGTATGAGAATGATGACACACTAGTAGAGGAGGAATGTACTATATAAAAGGATTCCTCAGAGGAGGATTCAACAATAGGGGTCTCAAGGTTGAATTTCAGGGTTGGGTGTCTTTGGTGGGTTCTGTGGGTCTAGACTCTTTGTGGAAGGGGGTCATTATGTTTCAGTTGTGGGGAAGGTGTCTGTCTGATGATCACTTAGGTATGAACTTGGTGTGATGGTCTTCTTGGGGGATGCTGGTGCTATGACCTCCCCCTTGTGGGCCTCTGGTGATTAAACCTGCCCTTTGGAGAACACCGGTGGTTTGGCCTTTCCCTTGAGGGGCACTGGTGGTTTGACCTCTCTCTTGGGGGACGCTAGTGGTCTGGCTTCCATCTTGGGGGGTGCTGGTGGTTTAACCACTCCCTTGGGGTGCACTGGTGGTTTGACCTCCCCCTTAAGTGGCACTGGTAGTTTGATGTCCCCCTTGGTGGACACTGGTGGCTTGATTTTCTCCTTGGGAGACATGGGTGGTTTGACATTCCCCTTGGGGGACATTGGTGATTTGATGTTCTTGGCAACCCCTGGTAGCATGTTTCTCTTAGGAGGATCCTGATGGTGTGACAGCTTCCTCCTCGGGGGCTGCTGTGACACAGAAGGAGTTTGGGTAGCTGAGGGTTCTTTTGATCTAGGCTGGCTGGAAGATGGCCAGAGTCCAAGGGTTTCCAATGACCCTTTTTCCATGTTAGAGGCTGTTTCCTGAATGTCTGTAGAAGACAGAAAAGACATAAGCACAGATTCCTCAATGTCACAATGCACCAATCTATGTTTGCTATGTGGTGAACTCATAGTTACCTATTAAATGTTACAATCATTCCCATCTCCTCAGGCTCATTCTTCTGAGCTTACTCCCCTAAGATTTTGGGCAAGCTTATATCAAGCCCTTCAATTCTGCCTGGCACAAAAAAGTCCATTATATGAGGGTAAGGCTTACCAAGGAAGCTCTCAGAATGAAGGGACTAACATTTGCTTAAAGATTATATGTGTGTGTGTGTGTGTGTGTGTGTGTGTTATTATAATTGCTTCCAAATCAGCTTATATAGAAAAAATGAACACATTTTGCCACTAGACTGTTAGATTCTTGAGGGAAAGGACTTTGATTTCCTTGCCACTATACCTCCATTACCAGAAAAATGTCTGTCACACACTAGGCGCTTGTTAAGTTTTGTTTTGTTTTGTTTTTACTAATTTACTTATTAAAAAAAAACTGGTAATAGAGAGCTAGAGAATTCAGACCTACTTCATACTCAAGACAATTTTTTAAATGGATAAAACACACAAAAAAAACTTATTTAAATTAAGAGTTCATTATAATAGTTTAAAATCATGAAAAACATGATAACCTAAAGAGGTAAGCCCACAATACTGTCTATAGGATACTCACTTTAGATATAAAAGTACATATAGATTAAAAGCAAAAAGATAGAAAAAGATATACCATATTAACTCTACTGAAAAGAAAGATGAAGTTGCTGTTAATATTACACCAACTAATTCAGAGCAAAGATACTACCAGGAATAAAGGAAGTAATTTCATAACCATATAAAGAGATCATCTTATAAAGAAGATACACAATTCTAAATATTTATGCAACTATGAGTTTCAAAACACTTAAAGCAAAGGGACACAAATAGGACAGCAAAGAGAAATAAACAAAACTATAATTACACTTAAAGATTTAAATACTTCATTCTCAGTAACTGAGCCAAAATCAGTAAGATATAGAAGACTTGAAAAACACCATTAACCAACTTTATGTAATCGACATTTATAGAACAGCCTACCCAATAATAAGAGAATACATATTCTTTTCGTATGCACATGGAAAACTTACCAAGATAGAACATACTCTGGGCCTCAAATTGTGTGATTATTAATTTAAAAGGATTAGGTCATACAAAGTATGTTCTCTGGCCATACAGAATTAAAGTAGAAGCTAATAAAGACACCTGGAAAAATCCTCAATATTTGGAAACTAACATACTTCTAAATAATCCAAAGGACAAAGAAGGACAAACATTATCTGATTTTAAGGCTTGCTATAAAGCTACAGTAATCTAGGTAATATGATACTGGCATAAATATAAACAGATGAATAAAACAGAAATTGAGAGTCTAGAAGCAGACCCACAAATAAAACAAGAAATCATTTTTCATAAACGTACTAAGGTAATTCAGTGGAGAAATGATAGCTTTTTACTGAAGTACAATTGATTTACAATGTTGTATTAGTTTCAGGTGTACAGTGTAGTGATTTAGTGTTTTTGCAGATTATATTTCATTAAGTGTTATTATAAGATTTGGGGTATAATTCATCTGTGCCAAACAGTAAATCCTTGTTGCTGGCAAACAGGTAATGTTTGTCCTTCTTTGTCCTGTGGGTTATTTAGAAGTATGTTAGTTTCCAAATATTGAGGATTTTCCATATATCTTTATTAGTTTCTACTTTAATTCCATATGGTCAGAGAACATACTTTGTAGGACTTGTTTGCACCTGTTAATCCCACACCTGTAATTTGCCCCTCCCCTTACCTCTCCCCTTCGGTAATCATAAACTTGTTTTCTATGTCTGTGAGTCTGTTTCTGTTTTGTATACAGATTCATTTGTACTATTTTTTTTTAGATTCCATGTATAAGTTATAATATATAACATATATATATATATATAACTTCTCTGACATTTCACTAGGCATAATATCCTCTAGGTGTATCCACGTTGCCAGAAATGGCAATAATTCATTCTCATTTATGGCTGAGTAATACACACATACATCCCACATCTTCTTAACCATTTGTTGATGGGCACTGGGTTGCTTCCATGCTTTGGCTATTATAAATAGTGCTATTATGAACACTGGGGTTGCATATATCTCTTTTAACTAATGTTTTATTTTTTCCAGATATACACCCAGGAGTGGACCTGCTGATCATAGGGCATCTCTATCCTAAGTTTTTTTAAGGAACCTCCATACTGTTTTACATAGTGGCTGCATCAATTTACTTTCCTACTAACTGTGTACCTGGGTTCCCTTTTCTCTACATCCTCTCCAACATTTGTTATTTGTAGACTTTTTGATGACAGCCACTCTGACCAGTGTGAGGTGATCTCTCACTGTGGTTTTGATTTGCATCGTTCTTAACAATTAGTGATGTTGAGCATCTTTTCATGTGCCTGTGGCCTTCTGTATGTCCTTTTTGGAAAAAAGTCTACTAGATCTTCTGCCCAATTTTTAGCTGGATTTTTTATACTGAGTTGTAAGAGCTGTCTGTATACTTTGGATATTAATCCCTTGTCAGTCGCATCATCTGCATGTATTTTCTCCCATTCCTTAGGTTGTCTTTTTGTTGCTGATGTTTTCCTTTGCTGTGCAAGAGCTTTTCAGTTTGATTAGGTCCCACTCCTTTGTGTGTATTTCTTTTGTCTGCGGAGACTGATCAAAGAAAATATCACTATGATTTATGTCAGGTTCTCTTCTAGGAGCTTTATGGTGTCACATCCTACATTTAGGTCTTTAAAATATGTTGAGTTTAATTTTGTACATGGTGTGAGGGAATGTTCTAATTTCACTGTTTACATGTGACTGCCCAGTTTTCCCAGCACCATGTATTGAATGGACTATCTTCTCACCATTATGTACATGGCAAGCCTCCTCTGCTGTAGATTAATTGACCTTAAATGCATGAGCTCTTCTTGAAGAGACTATTAAAGGATGAACTACAGCCAAAAAGGAATAAATGGGAAAACTACAGCAAAATGATTGTCGTAGTGAATTTATTTAACTAAAAGATGTCTTAAGACTAAAATAAATACAGGTATAATGGAAATATTACAAATCTTGCCAGTACAAAACTAGGAGGGGAAGAGCAGGAAGAGATTTAAGTTAGCTAATTATTTACCACTCAGTTTATTTTGAGGACTTGATAGTGGTGGTAGTTCAAAAGGTATCAACTAGTGCTAATAAATCAAGTAAGAGAGGTACATTATCCAAGTAAGGATTTCTACAGAATAATACTGGTTAATTTGCATCTCTCCACATATTCTCTTAATGACTGTAGAGAGCAACAGGGAGAGAAAAAGCACTCAGAAACACCCTATGAAACAAAAGAACAAGTTAGAATACAAACCTCAAGTTAAGCAAAGTTGTGGAAATAAAGCCCAGAAAGCAACAAAGTTGGTGCTGGAGCTTCTAGTGTTGAGAAGAGAACAGGGAGAGTTGTGAAGAAAAGTGAAAAATTCAGAGAGGCTTTTGTGTGGGTGGCATCTGGGAAATTTCAATGAAGATTTACCCTAAGAAGGAGAGATCTCGTTGAACAGAAACTACTGAGAGCAGGTCTGAATCCTGGCAGTGAAAGCACTGGCCGTGAAAGCACTGGCACTGAAAGAAAAAAGTTTCAGGAATTCTCTGGCAGTCCAGTGGCTAGGACTCTATGCTTTCACTGCCTGGGGCTCAGTTTCAATCCCTGGTCAAGGAGTTAAGATTCCACAACCCATGCAGAACAGCTGGAAATTTTAAAAAAATTGAAAATAATTAATTCTTTTTTTAAAAAAAGAAGGGCTTCCTAGGTGGCTCAATAGTAAAGAATCTGCCTGCCAATGTAGGAGATGTGGGTTCAATCCTGAGCTTGGGAAGATACCCTGGAGAAGGAACCAGCAATTCACTCCAGTATTCTTGCCTGGGAAATCCCAAGGTCAGAGGAGCCTGGTGGGCTATAGTCCATGGGGTCGCAGAAGAGTTGGACACGACTTATGGAATAAACAACAAAAACAACCAAAGGAATGAAGTTTTCAAAGTTGAGGGAGTCTAAAAGGAAGTCTTAGAAGACTGCTTGTGATGGCAAAAGAGGGAGATATATTAGAAGGTGGTGGCACCCTATGTAGGCAGCAGTCAGTTTTAAAGAAAAGTAAGGAGGCAACTGACATTAGGGAGGCTACTGAAACAGACAGAATAGAAAGATCATGGGAAAATTGTTTCCTAAAAGGTCACTAACATTAAAGAAACTGTCTTTAATTTGAGCAATAAGAAAAGGCACTTTCAAACTAAGAAAAGTGGAAAGTGTCCAAGATTCTCCTCTTCTATCACATAGAATTGCCTTGCTAATTGGTCCATGAAGTTCAATACATTCTATTATAAATAAGAAAAATTACACTGAATTATTTTTACAAGGATACCTGAGGACCAACAGAAAATAACCGGCATAATAAATTCTGGGCAAGAAAATGCACATTAAAATTTATGACATGAAGCAAAGTAAAATTCCAACATGAAGTAAATAAAAATTTCAAACAAGCAGCTACATACTTAACAGAGTACCATGAAGCAAAAACTCAGAGAGGATGTGGGAAAGTAATAGAAAAATGTGAAATGGCAACTGAAAGGATTGATGAAAAATGAAGAAAAAGATTACTAGAAAGAAACACAAAGGATAAAAATTGAGTAAGTACATAGAAAATAGCAATGTCCAAATTCAAGGAAATAAAACAAATGAAGAAAGTAATAAAAACAGATTAGAGAGAACTTATAATGAACAATCTAAAAAGGAATTTTTTTTAATTCACTTATAATAGAACCCAAAAGAAGTCAAAGTACTGAACACTGAAAAATACCAGAAAAAAAAACACTGCTGAAAGCAATTAAAGAAGATATTTAATATATGGAAATATACCTCATGTTCATGGATTAGAAGATTTAATATTGTTGAGAAGACAATACTACCCAAAGTACTTTACAGATTCAGTGCAATCTCTATCAAGTTCCTTGTGGTATTTTTTAATATTAAAATTCATACAAATTGCAACAGAAGCTGGGAAGGCAAACAATCTTGAAAAAGAAGAACAAATTTGGAGGACTTACATACTTCCAGATTTTAAAACTTACCACAAAACAACAGTAATCAGAACACTGTGATACTGGCATAAATACAGACATATACACCAATGGAATAGGAGAGAGCATCCAGAAACATGGTCAATTTATTTTAGACAAAAGCACTAAGACCATTCTATAAAAACTGGATATCCACATGCAAAAGAGTTGAATCTTTAATTTATACCACATACAAAAATGAACTCAAAATGGATCAAAGACCTCAAGGTATGTGCTAAACTGTAAAACTCTTAGAAGAAACCATAGGGGGAAATCTTCATGATGAAACACTCAAAAAAATACACTCAAAAGAAGTAAAAACAAGGACGTGAATAGATATTTGTGTATAGCAGCATTACCATAGTGTACCATAGTGAACACTCTTTGGCACTGCACTTCTTTGGGACTGGCATGAAAACTGACCTTTTCCAGTCCTGCAGCCAGAGTGCCTGAAGAACTATGGGCAGAGGCTCGTGACATTGTACAGAAGACAGGGATCAAGACCATCCCCAAGAAAAAGAAATGCAAAAAAGCAAAATGGCTGTCTGAGTAGGCCTTACAAAGAGCTATGAAAAGAAGAAAAGTGAAAAGCAAAGGAGAAAAGGAAAGATATACCCATTTGAATGCAGAGTTCCAAACAATAGCAAGGAGAGATAAGAAAGCCTTCCTTAGGGATCAATGCAAAGCAATAGAGGAAAAAAATAGAATGGGAAAGACAAGAGATCTCTTCAAGGAAATTAGAGATACCAAGGGAACATTTCTTGCAAAGATGGGTACAATAAAGGACAGAAATGGTATGGACCTAATGGAAGTAGAAGATATTAAGAACAGGTAGCAAGAATACACAGAACTATACAAAAAAGATCTTCTTCCTAGATAATCATGATGCTGTGATCACTCACCTAGAGCCAGACATCTGGGAATGTGAAGTCAAGTGGGCTTTAGGAAGCATCACTAAACAAAGCTAATGGAGGTGAAGGAATTCCAATTGAGCTATTTCAAATCCTAAAAGATGATTCTATGAAAGTGCTGCACTCAATATGCCAGCAAATCTGGAAAACTCAGCAGTGGCCACAGGGCTGGAAAAGGTCAGTTTCATTCCAATCCCAAAGAAAGGCAATGGCAACAAATGCTCAAACTACTGCGCAGTTCAGTTCAGTTCAGTCGCTCAGTGGTGTCCGACTCTTTGCGACCCCATGAATCACAGCACGCCAGGCCTCCCTGTCCATCACCATCTCCCGGAGTTCACTCAGACTCGCGTCCATCGAGTCCGTGATGCCATCCAGCCATCTCATCCTCTGTCATCCCCTTCTTCTCCTGCCCCCAATCCATCCCAGGATCAGAGTCTTTTCCAATGAGTCAACACTTCGCATGAGGTGGCCAAAGTACTGGAGCTTCAGCTTTAGCATCATTCCTTCCAAAGAAATCCCAGGGCTGATCTCCTTCAGAATGGACTGGTTGGATCTCCTTGCAGTCCAAGGGACTCTCAAGAGTCTTCTCCAACACCACAGTTCAAAAGCATCAATTCTTCGGCGCTCAGCCTTCTTCACAGTCCAACTCTCACATCCATACATGACTACTGGAAAAACTATAGCCTTGACTAGATGGACCTTAGTCAGCAAAGTAATGTCTCTGCTTTTGAATATGCTATCTAGGTTGGTCATAACTTTTCTTCCAAGGAGTAAGCGTCTTTTAATTTCATGGCTGCAATCACAATCTGCAGTGATTTTGGAGCCCAAAAAAATAAAATCTGACACTGTTTCCACTGTTTCCCCATCTATTTCCAGTGAAGTGATAAGATCGGATGCCATGATCTTCATTTTCTGAATGTTGAGCTTTAAGCCAACTTTTTCACTCTTTCACCTTCAGTAAGAGGCTTTTGAGTTCCTCTTCACTTTCTGCCATAAGGGTGGTGTCATCTGCATATCTGAGGTTATTGATATTTCTCCCGGCAATCTTAATTCTAGCTTGTGTTTCTTCCTGTCCAGCGTGTTCTCATGATGTACTCTGCATATAAGTTAAATAAGCAGGGTGACAATATACAGCCTTGACGTACTCCTTTTCCTATTTGGAACCAGTCTGTTGTTCCATGTCCAGTTCTAACTGTTACTTCCTGGCTTGCATACAGATTTCTCAAGAGGCAGGTTAGGTGGTCTGGTATTCCCATCTCTTTCAGAATTTTCCACAGTTGATTGTGATCCACACAGTCAAAGGCTTTGGCATAGTCAATAAAGCAGAAATAGATGTTTTTCTGGAACTCTCTTGCTTTTTCCATGATCCAGCAGATGTTGGCAATTTGATCTCTGGTTCCTCTGCCTTTTCTAAAACCAGCTTGAACATCTGGAAGTTCACAGTTCACGTATTGCTGAAGCCTAGCTTGGAGAATTTTGCACTCATTTCACATGCTAGTAAAGTAATGCTTTATTGACTATGCCAAAGCCTTTGACTGTGTGGATCACCACAAACTGTAGACAATCCTTCAAGAGATGGGAATACCAGACGGCCTGACCTGCCTCCTGAGATATCTGTAATGCAGGTCAAGAGGCAACAGTTAGAATCAGACATGGGGAAACAGACTGGTTCCAAATCAGTAAAGGAACATATCAAGGCCATGTATTGTCACCCTGCTTATTTAACTTATATGCAGAGTACATCATGAGAAACACTGGGCTGGATGAAGCACAAGCTGGAATTAAGATTGCTCGGAGAAGTATCAATAACCTCAGATACGCAGACAACACCACCTTTATGGTGAAAAGTGAAGAACTAAAGAGCTTCTTGATGAAAGTGAAAAAGGAGAGTGAAAATGTTGGCTTAAAACTCAACATTCAGGAAACTAAGATCATGGTATCCAGTCCCAACAGGTCATGGCAAACACACAGGGAAACAGTGGAAACAGTGACAGACTATTTTGGGGGCTCCAAAATCACTGCAGATGGTGACTGTAGCCATAAAATGAAAAGACGCTTGCTCCTTGGAAGAAAAGTTATGACCAACCTAGACAGCATATTAAAAAGCAGGGACATCACTTTGCCAACAAAGGTCCGTCTAGTCAAAGCTATGGTTTTTCCTGTAGTCATGTGTGGATGTGAGAGCTGGACTATAAAGAAATCTGAGTGCTGGAGAATTGATGCTTTTGAACTGTGGTGTTGGAGAAGACTCTTGAGAGTCCCTTGGACTGCAAGGAGATCCAACCAGTCCATCCTAAAGGAAATCAGTCCTGAATATTCACTGGAAGGACTGATGCTGAAGCTGAAACTCCAATACTTTGGCCACCTGATGCGAAGAGCTGACTCACTGGAAAAGACCCTGACACTGGGAAAGATTGAAGGTAGGAGAAGGGGACAATAGAGGATGAGATGGTTGGATGGCATCACCGACTCTATGGACATGAGTTTGAGTAAACTCTGGGAGTTGGTGATGGACAGGGAGGCCTGGCATGCTGCAGTCCATGGGGTTGCAGAGTCGGACACAACTGAATGACTGAACTGAACTGAGTCCTGCAGCCACTGCTGAGGTTTCCCAATTTGCTGACATATTGACAGTTGCACTTTAATAACATCATCTTTGAGGATTTTAAATAGATCAACTAGAATTCTGGCACCTCCACTAGCTTTGTTTGCAGTAATGCTTCCAAAGTCCTACTTGATTTCACACTGTAGGTTGAGTGAAAACTCTAGGTGAGTGACCACATTATCATGGATTCCGGAGTCATTAAGACTTTTCTTGTAGAGTTCTGTGTACTCCTGCCACTTCTTAATCTCCTCTTCTGTTGGGTCCTTACCATTTCATGTTCTTTATCATACCCATCTTTGCATGAAATGTTGCCTTGATATATCCATTTTCCTGAAGATTCTCTAGTCTTTCCCGTTCTATTGTTTTCCTCTCTTTCTTTGCATTCTTCATTTAAAGCCTTTTTATCTCTCCTTGCTATTCTCTGGAACTCTGCATTCAATTTAATATATCCCCTGCCTTTTGCTTCTCTTCTTTCCTCAGCTATTTGTAAAGCCTCCTCAGACAACTACTTTGCCTTCTTGCATTTCTTATTCTTTGGGATGATTTTGGTCACTGTGTCCTATACAATGTTATGAACCTCCATCCATAGTTCTTCAGGCACTCCATCTACCAGATCTAATCCCTTGAATCTATTAATCATCTCCTTTGTATAAGGGATTTGATTTAGGTCGTACTTGAATGGCCTAGTGATTTTCTCTACCTTCTTCAATTTAAGCCTGAATTTTGCAACAAGGAGTTCATGATTGGAGCCACAGTCAGCTCCATGTCTTATTTTTGATGACTGTATAGAGCTTCTCCATCTTTGGCTACGAAGAACATAATCAATCTGATTTCAGTATTGTACATTCAGTTATATCCATGTATAGAGTCATCTCTTGTGTTGTTGGAAAAGGGTGTTTACTATGACCAGTGTGTTCTCTTGACAAAACTCGGTTAGCCTTTGCCCTGTTTCATTTTGTACTCCCAAGGCAAAACTTGCCTGTTACTCCAGGTATCTAGACTTCATATTTTGCATCCCAATCCCCTATGATGAAAAGAACATCTTAGAAGGTATTTTAGAAGGTATTATATGTTTATTTTAGGTATGTTTATTTTAGAAGGTATTATAGATCTTCATAGAACTGGTCAACTTCAGCTTTTTTGGCCTCAGTGGTTGGGGCATAGACTTGGATTTCTGTGATGTTGAATGGTTGGCCTTGGAAATGAACTGAGATCATTCTATTGCTTTTGAGACTGCACCCAAGTACTGCATTTCAAAACTCTTTTGTTGACTATTAGGGATATTCCATTTCTTCTAAAGGACTGCCCACAGCAGTAGATATAATAGTCATCTGAATTAAATCTGCTCATTCTTGTCCATTTTAGCTCACTGATCCCTAAGATGTCATTGTTCACGGGTGGCATCTCCTGCTTGACCACATTCAATTTACTGTAATTTATGGACTGGACTGGAAGAAACACAAGCTGGAATCAAGATTGCCAGGATTTAATGACCTCAGATATGCAGATGACACCACCCTTAGGGCAGAAAGTGAAGAGGAATTAAAAAGCCTCTTGATGAAAGTGAAAGAGGAGAGCAAAAAAGTTGGCTTAAAGCTCAACATTCAGAAAACGAAGATCATGGCATCCAGTCCCATCACTTCATGGGAAATAGATGGGGAAACAGTGGAAACAGTGTCAGACTTTATTTTGGGGGGCTCCAAAATCACTGCAGATGGTGACTGCAGCCATGAAATTAAAAAACGCTTACTCCTTGGAAGGTAAGCTATGATCAACCTAGACAGCATATTCAAAAGCAGAGACATTACTTTGCCAACAAAGATCCGTCTAGTCAAGGCTATGGTTTTTCCAGTAGTCATGTATGGATGTGAGAGTTGGACTGTGAAGAAGGCTGAGCCCCGAAGAATTGATGTTTTTGAACTGTGGTGTTGGAGAAGACTCTTGAGAGTCCCTTGGACTGCAAGGAGATCCAACCAGTCCATTCTGAAGGAGATCAGCCCTGGGTTTCTTTGGAAGGAATGATGCTAAAGCTAAAGCTCCAGTACTTTGGCCACCTCATGCGAAGAGTTGACTCATTGGAAAAAGACTCTGATGCTGGGAGGGATTGGGGGCAGGAGGAGAAGGGGACAACCAAGGATGAGATGGCTGGATGGCATCACTGACTCGATGGACGTGAATCTGAGTGAACTCCGGGAGTTGGTGATGGACAGGGAGGCCTGGCGTGCTGCGATTCATGGGGTCGCAAAGAGTCAGACACGACTGAGCCACTGAACTGAACTGAACTGATGGACTGGACATTCCAAGTCCTATGCAATATTGTCCTTTATAGTGTTAGACTTTACTTTTACTACATCCACAACCCAGTGTCCTTTCTGCTTTGGCCCAGCCACTTTACTCTTTCTGGAGCTATTAGTAATTGCCCTCCACTCTATTCCAGTAACATTTTGGACACCTTCCGATCTGGGGAGCTCATCTTCTGGTGTCACATTGTTTTGCCTTTTGATACAGTTCACAGTGTTGTCACAGCAAGAATACTAGAGTGGGTTGCCATTTCCTCCTCCAGTGGACCATGTTTTGTCAGAATTATTCACTATGACCCATCTATCTTGGGAGGCCCTGCCCATCATGGCTCTTAGCTTCACTGAGTTATATAAGCCACTTTGCCGTGATAAGACTGTGATCCATGAAGGGGAGGGAGCTGTAATCCTCTCCAGATAACAGGGAGATCAGTGATTGCCATCATTACTCTTTCCCTCTGCCCTGCCCCACATCACAGGTTTCTCCAAGAAAAGAGCTTGTGCGTAAAGGGCCCAGCCTTTCATGGCTGCCACCCAGAGGATATATCCCACAGCCTTGCTCTAGCGGCTAGTAGGGCTTGTGTTCATAGGTTCAACGGGATGGTAGCTAAGAAAGAAACAGTTCACAACAATCAGTCCCTCTAGGGCTCAGTGCAGAGGGAAAAGACAGAAATATGCATCTCCCAGTCTTCCCCTGAAAGTGGTATATTTGCATACTTTTAAAAGTTGTCACCTGAGGGTCTGGCTTCTAATCAGCCTGTATCAAAGTGCTGACTAAGATCCTCCCCTTTGGAACACTGAGATTACTTGGAACTCTCTCATCTTCTGGGGCCACTATGAACCAAGCAGACATCGTTGCCAACTACAAATGTGTAAGCTAGGGCAGGGTTGATGGATAAGGTTCAGTTCCTACACCATACCACTCCTTTAAGACTGCGAGACGTAGCTGTTTTATCTAATGCATAGAAACCAACACAGAGCCAAGGGAAAAGAATAAATAGAGGAATATCTTCCAAATGAAAGAACATGACCTTAATGAAAAGGAGATAAGTGATTTATCTGCTAAAGAGTTCAAAATAATGGTCCTAAGATGATCACCAGGAGAACAAGGCATAAATAAAATGAGAATTTTAACAAAGAAACACAAAATATAAGAAAGCACCAAACAAATCACAGAGTAGAGAAATACAATAACTAAATTGAAAAATTCAATAGAGAGGTTCAACAACAGACTTGATGAGCCAGAAGAAACAATCAATGAACTTGAAGACGGAACAGTAGAATTTACTCAACCAGAGAAACAAAAAGAATCAAAAATAGTAAAAATAGTTTAATGGATTTATTGGCCCATATCAAGAGGAACAATATGCACATTGTAGAGATTCCAGAGGTAAAAGAGAGAAAGAAACAAAACTTCTCTGAAAAAGTGATAGCTGAAAACATCCCTAACCTGGAGAAGGAAACAGACATTTAGATCTAGGAAGTCCAGTGAGGTCCAAATAAGATGAATGTAAAGAGACACCAAGCAAGATGTACTATAATTAATTATCAAGCATTAAAGACAAGAAGAGAATCTTACAATCAGCGAGAGAAAACAACTTGTTATGTAAAAGGGAATCCCCAAAAGGCAATCCGCAGATTTCTCACCAGAAACTTTGTAGGCTAAAAGGGAGTGGCACAATATATTCAAAGTGCTGGGGGAAAAAACTACTGACAAAGAACACTCTACCCCTTAGAGGAATCCTTCGTTATTGAAAGAGTTAAAGGGTTTTCAGACAAGCAAGAGCTGAAAGAGGAAAGAATTCAGCACCACCTGACTGGCATTACAAGAGCTGTTAAAGGGACTTCCTTAGGCTGAAGCAAAAAGGCACGAACTAGTAACAGGAAAATATATAAAATGTTTAATGTAAAATATTTTACATCATTTTAAATATTGAAAATATATAAAATATAAAATGTAAATCTCACTAGTAAAGGTAAGTACATGGTTAAACCTGAAAATAATCTAATGTTGTAATGGTGATATGTTAATCACTTATATCTCTAGTATGAAGGATTAAAGACAAAAGTAGTAAAAAATAACTGCAACATTTGCTAATGGATTCACAATAGGTAAATTATGACATCAAAAACATATGATCATTATGACCCAGCAATCCCACTTCTGGGCATACACACTGAGGAAACCAGAACTGAAAGAGACACATGTACCGCAATGTTCATCACAGCACTGTTTATAATAGCCAGGACATGGAAGCAACCTAGATGTCCGTCAGCAGATGAATGGATAAGAAAGCTGTGGTACATATACACAATGGAGTATTACTCAGCCATTAAAAAGAATACATTTGAATCCGTTCTAATGAGGTGGATGAAACTGAAGCCGATTATACAGAGTGAAGTAAGCCAGAAAGAAAAACACCAACACCAATACTAACACATATATATGGAATTTAGAAAGATGGTAATGATAACCCTGTATGCGAGACAGCAAAAGAGACACAGATGTATAGAACAGACTTTTGGACTCTGTGGGAGAGGGAGAGGGTGGGATGAGTTGGGAGAATGGCATTGAAACCTGTATACTATCATGTAAGAAACGAATCGCCAGTCTAGGTTCGATACAGGATACAGGATGCTTGGGGCTGGTGCACTGGGATGACCCAGAGAGATGATATGGGGAGAGAGGTGGGGGGGGGGGTTCAGGATTGGGAACTCATGTACACCCGTGGTGGATTCATGTCAATGTATGGCAAAACCAATACAGTATTGTAAAGTAAAATAAATTTAAAAAAACATAGATCACTGGGGGTACAGTAAAGACAGACCTTTAGCTTTAAAGTGTTCAATTTTAAATTATTATCAACTTAAAATAAACTGTTAAAAATACGTTTTGTTTAACCTCATGGTAATCACAAGGCAAAAACCTGTACTAGACACAAAAGATAAAGAGATAGGGATCTAAACATGCCACTACAGAAAATCATCAAACCACAAAGACAGAAGAAGGAACAGAAGAAAGAATTACAAAACAGGCAGAAAACAACTAGCATAAATGAGAAAAGCACATATCTATCAAAAATTGCTTTAAATGTAACTAAATTTTCTAAAAAGACACAGAGTGGCTGAATAAATAAAGAAACAGGACCTAACTATATGCTGCCTATAAGAGATGCTCACTTCAACTTTAAGGACATTCACAGCCTGAAAGTGAAGAGATGGAGAAAGATATTCTATGCAAATGGAAACCAAAAGAAAGCTAAAAGAAAAAGTTCCATGGTTGCACAACACAACAATGTGAACGTATTTAATGCCACTGAGTCATATACTTAAAAATGGTAATTAATTTTTTATGCAAATATATTCTATCACAAGTTTCTTAAAAACCAACAGAAAATATTGTTATTAAAATTTTATTTCACTAATGTCTAGTCTACTTAATGTGCACTCTCTGTTCCTCTCCTTTTCCAAATCATACCAATCTTCAAATTCCAGTTCTAATTCTTCCCAGGCTTCTTCCAATCCCAAAACATGTCACTTTTTTTTTTGCTGGATTCCAAGAACTATTATTGTCAGAATGAGTTCATTTGACAATTAATTATTCCTGTCTGGTGATAGATCTTTCACTTTATCTTAAATAATTATTTAATTATATATATATATATGTATAAAAAAAACTGGGCTTCCCTGGTGGCTCAGAGGTTAAAGCATCTGCCTGCAATGCAGGAGACCTGGGTTCAATCCCTGGGTCAGGAAGATCCCCTGGAGAAGGAAATGGCAACCCAATCCAGTACTCTTGCCTGGAGAATCCCATGGATGGAGGAGCCTGGTGGGCTACAGTCCACAGGGTTGGGGTCGCAAAGAGTCCAACTGAGCGACTTCACTTTCACTTTCATATAAATAACTAGATTTATCTTGACCTGATAACAACATGATAATCTTGATGTAATAATCTTGACTAGATTATGTATACTAGATTAAATCTTATCTGAGGGAGTGGCAATATCCTACTCTTATTAGAATCACTCAAGAAGACAAGGTTCTTATGCCTGTGTTTGATTAGTAATGTATTTTAAAATACTCCATTTTTTTCTCAGTGCACCACTTCTTTCACTTGGTATATCCCAGGCATTTCTGTTTTCAGATTCTTCAGGTTGATAAAGCTTTAGACACTTGCTGTGGCTCTGATGACTCAAGACCTAGAGTCATTATGTTGGTATGGGATTATGCCCATCACCTCACCGGGGAATCAGTGAACAAGGTATTATAAAGCACCCCACTTCACGCCAGATGACAGAATGCATGTGTGGGATGAGATCTTTGCCCCTGACTCACGCTTTATGCCACCTCTCATTCTCAGGATGGCATCACTTTGGCACTTATCCTCTAGTCTTTGTCAGCCTGACTTATCACAGAGGGGTCCAAAGAATACACCATTTACCTTCTGAGTTCCTGAGAGTTGCCTTTATTTGCATGCTGATGTTCACTACAGATGAGATAAAACCTAATACCCAGAGAACCACCAGCTCTAGCTCCAAGATTACAACTATTTTCCCCTTGTTTGTCCCCTTGATATGTACTCTTTAGAAAAAGGCTAGACCAGAATGGTTTTCCTGAGAGCCTCAACAGCTTTTCTGCACTCATTGCCTGACCACTCTCCACTGTCACCATCCTCAGGCATAGAGAAGAAGAGGAAGAAGGGTGCAAGTTGTGATTAATTCTTTGCAGATAGGCTTAGGAGGAGGAGGATGGGCTGGATGTGATGAAAACAGGAAGGGATTCCTCAGAAGATTTAGTAGTGGAGGGTCTTTCAGTTTGCTTCTGAGGATAACAGACGTCTATGGAGGAAAATGTTCCATTTGCCTTCACGGCTGATGAAGACTGGAAGATGGCCTCTCTGGCAGACTCCTGGACGGGTGCTTGGATGGATTCAGAGGCCTTCAAGGTGGGGACCAGTTGTCTAATGTTACCCTCGCCAGGCACTGGTGTCTTGATGGTTTTGCTGACTGGCTCTGATTTGCTGGCTTTCTTCATGGGGACTACTGAAACACAGCTAGAGTCTGGGTATTTCCTTACATTCTTGGTTAAAGCTGGGGAGAGGGCTGCGTGAGTCCAAGGAATTTCCGTAACTCGGAAGACAGGATCTATGGGTATACATGAAGGTGCTTGATTCTTACTATTTCCTGTTCGGAGGCTTGTACTCAAAGATTCTATGGGATAGAAAAGACAAAAACACAGATTCCACAAATGTCACTTCTCTAATATTTGCCAGTCACGTGGTAAAATTCTAGTCATCTTTAAAATGTCAGCCCCTCAATTATCATCTCAGATTTTTTTCCACTATTTCTCTCCCTACCCAGACTTTCCTATGGTCTTCAATTCATCAAGGTCCTGGAGTTCGAGACATTGTTTAATTCACTTTTTAGTTCTATTAGGTTTTTCAGTTGACTCCTTAAAATTTTTCATATAATAAATGCAAATTAAGGAGTTTTATTTCTTCCTTTATGCCTATTATTATTTTACTGAACTGGCTAGGATATCCAGTACAAGGCCAAATAGAAGAAAGTGGTAAGAGCTGGTATTATTGCTTTACTATTTCTTAAAATTGAAGTATAGTTGATTCACAATGTTGTATTAGTTTCTGGTATACAGCAAACTGATTCAGTTATGCATATATACATATATATGTATTCTTTTCTAATTATTTTCCATGAAAGTTTATCAAAGGAAATAACAGTTCCCTGTGCTATACAGTAGGACCTTGTTGTAGTAGTTTGTATCTGCTAATCTGCTAAGTTTCTAATTTATCTTTCCCCGACCACTTCCTTTCCCTTTCGGTAACCATAATTTTGTTTTCTATATCTCTGAGTCTGTTTCTGTTTCATATAGAAGTTCATTTGTTTCACATTTTAGATTCCATATATAAGTGGTATCTTATGGTGTTTGTCTTTTTCTTTCTGACTTAGTATGATCATCTCTAGGTCCATCCATTTTGTTGCAAATATTATTTCATTCTTTTTCATGGCTGAGTAGTATTCCATTATAAATCACATTTTTATCCATTCACCTATCAGTGGACATTTAAGTTGCTTCTACATCTTGGCTATTGTAACTAGCCCTGCCATAAACACTGGGGTGCATGTATCTTTTCAATTTAGAATGTTGTCCATATTCCCAGGGGTGGGATTACTAAATCACATGGCAACTCTTTTTCTGAGGAACCTCCATACTGTTTTCCATACTGGGTGCATCAATTTACTTTCTTACCACCCATGTAGGAGGGTTTCCTTTTCTTGACACCCTCTCCGGCATCTGTTATTTGTACTTTTTAATAATGGCCATTCTGACGGGTTTGAGGTGATACCTCCTTGTAGCTTTGATTTCCATTTCTCTAATAATTAAGTGATACTGAGCATCTTTTCATGTGTCTATTGGCCATCTGTATGTCTTCTTTGGAAAAATGTCTATTTAGGTCTTCTGTCCCTTTTTCACTTGAGTTGTTTTTTTTGTTATTGAGTTGTATGTGCTATTTGTGTATTTTGAAAATTAAGCCCTTTTTAGTTGCATATTTTGCAGCCTGTAGGTTGTCTTTTCACTTTGTTTATGGTTTACTTTGCTATAGAAAAGCTTATGAGTTTGATTGGGTCCCATTTGTTTATTTTTACGTTTATGTCTTTCCCTTGAAAGACTAACATAAGAAAATATTGGTATGACTTATGTCAGAGAATGTTTTGCCTATATTCTCTTCTAAGACTTTTATGGTGTTATGTCTTAAAATGTTTAAATCTTTAAGCTATTTTGGGTTTATTTTTGTGTATGGTGAAAGGGTGTGTTCTAACCTTATTGATTTACATGTGGCTGTTCAGCTTTTCCAACACCACTTACTGAAGAGACTGTCTTTTCTCCATTGTATACTATTTGTATACTATTTGTATAGTATATATACAAATATATACTATTTGTATATATTTGTATAGTATACTATTGTATACTATAATCCTTTGTCAAAGATTAACTGCCTATAGGTGTATGGGTTTATTTCTGAGCTCTCTATTCTGTGCCATTGATCTATATGTTTGTTTTTATGCCATTACCATGATGTTCTGACTACTACAGACTTATAGTGTTGTACAACATCTGGGAGGGTTATGTCCTCCCAGGATTTGTTCTTTTTCCTCTGGATTGCTTTGGTGATTTTGAGTCTTTTATAGATCCATACAAATTTTAGAATTATTTTAGTTCTGTGAAAAATTCATGGGTAATTTGATAAGAATCACATTAAATCTGTAAACTGCTTTGGGGAGTATTGCCATTTGAACAATATTAATTTTTCCAATCCAAGAGCATAGGATATCTTCCCATTTTTTGAATCACTTTCAATTTTATCAATGTCTTACAGTTGTCGGCATATAAGCCTTTCACCTCCTCAGTCAGGTTTATTCCTAAGTATTTTTTTATACAATTTTAAAAGAAATTGGTTTTTTACTTTCCTTTTCTCATATTTCATTGTTAAGTTTAAATAAATACAACAGATCACTGTATGCTAGAGCCAGTGCTCGCAGACAGCACACTAAGCGCAGGCGACTGCAAGTCAGTGCACTAAGCACAGGCGCTAAGCTCGGGCGCTAAGCGCAGGCGGCTGAGCACTAAGCGTGGCTGAGAGGAGCTACCCCACGTCCAAGGTCATGGGCAGCAGCCTAGAGTGCCAGGCTGCGACGGCGCAGGACCAGCCGAGAGGAGCTACCCTGCGTCTGAGGTCAGTGGCGGCCAGGAGGAGACACCCTGCATCCGAGGTCAGGGGTGGCGGCCGAGAGGAGCTACCCCGCGTCCAAGGTCAGAGGTGGCCCGGAGGAGACATCCCACGTCCGAGGTCAGGGCAGCGGCCAGGAGGAGCTACCCCACGTCCAAGGCCTGTGGCAGCCGAGAGGAGACACCCCGCGTCCGAGGTCAGGGGTGGCCAGGAGAAGCCACCTCACGCCTGAGGCCAGGGGCGGTGACCCTGAGGAGCCACCCCGAGCCCGAGGCCAGGGCAGCAGCTGGGAGGAGCCACACACACCCGAGGCCAGGGCCGGCAGCTAGGAGGAGCAACCCAAGGAGCAGTGGCTGCCCAGGCACAGGAGGGCCTAGAGGAGCTATCCCATGTTGAAGGTCAGGAACGGCAGCAGTAAGGAGATACCCCTCGTCCAAGGTAAGGAGGAGCAGCTGTGCTTTGCTGGAGTAGCCGCGAAGAGATACCCCACGCCCAAGGTAAGAGAAACCCAAGTAAGATGGTAGGTGTTGCAAGAGGGCATCAGAGGACAGACACACTGAAACCATCCTCACAGAAAACTAGTCATACTAACCACACTAGGACCACAGCCTTCTCTAACTCAATGAAACCAAGCAATGCCTGCGGGGCAGCCCAAGACAGGTGGGTCATGGTGGAGAGGTCGGACAGAATGTGGTCCACTGGAGAAGGGAATGGCAAGCCTCTTCAGTATTCTTGCCTTGAGAACCCCATGAAAAGTATGAAAAAGCAAAATGATAGGATACCAAAAGAGGAACTCCCCAGGTCATTAGGTGCCCAATATGCTACTGGAGATCAGTGGAGAAATAACTCCAGAAAGAATGAAGGGATGGAGCCAAAGCAAAAACAATACCCAGTTGTGGATGTGACTGGTGATACAAGCAAGATTCAATGCTGTAAAGGCAATATTGCATAGGAACCTGGAATGTCAGGTCCATGAATCAAGGCCAACTGGAAGTGGTCGAACAAGAGATAGCAAGGGTGAACTTCGACATTCTAGGAACCAGCGAACTAAAATGGACTGGAATGGGTGAATTTAATCAGATGACCATTATATCTACTACAGCAGGCAGAAATCTCTCAGAAGAAATGGAGTAGCCATCATGGTCAACAAAAGAGTCCGAAATGCAGTACTTGGATGCAATCTCAAAAATGACAGAATGATCTCTGTTCGTCTCCAAGGCAAACCATTCAATATCAGAGTTATCCAAGCCTATGCCCCAACCAGTAATGCTGAAGAAACTGAAATTGAATGGATTTATGAAGACCTACAAGACCTTTTAGAACTAACACCCAAAAAAGATGTCCTTTTCATTATAGGGGACTGGAATGCTAAAGCAGGGAGTCAAGAAACACCTGGAGTAACAGGCAAATTTGGCCTTGGAATGTGGAATGAAGCAGGGCAAAGACTAATAGAGTTTTGCCAAGAAAATTCACTGGTCATAGCAAACACCCTCTTGCAACAACACAAGAGAAGACTCTACACATGGACATCACTATATGGTCAAAACCGAAATCAGACTGATTATATTCTTTGCAGCCAAAGATGGAGAAGCTCTATACAGTCAACAAAAGCAAGACCAGGCGCTAACTGTGGCTCAGATCATGAACTCCTTATTACCAAATTCAGACTCAAATTGAAGAAAGTAGGGAAAATCGCTGGACCATTCATTTATGACCTAAATCAAATCCCTTATGATTATACAGTGGAAGTGAGAAATAGATTTAAGGGCCTAGAATGATATAAAGAGTCCCTGATGAACTATGGAATGAGGTTCGTGACATTGTACAGGAGACAGGGATCAAGACCATCCCCATGGAAAAGAAATGCGAAAAAGCAAAATGGCTGTCTGGGGAGACCTTACAAATAGCTGTGAAAAGAAGAGAGGTGAAAAGCAAAGGAGAAAAGGAAAGATATAAGCATCTGAATGCAGAGTTCCAAAGAATAGCAAGAAGAGATAGGAAAGCCTTCCTCAGTGATCAATGCAAAGATATAGAGGAAAACAACAGAACAGGAAAGACTAGAGATCTCTTCAAGAAAATTAGATACTAAGGGAACATTTTATGGAAAGATAGGCTCGATAAAGGACAGAAATGGTATGGACCTAACAGAAGCAGAAGATATTAAGGAGAGGTGGCAAGAATACACGGAAGAACTGTGCAAAACAGATCTTCATGACCCAGATAATCATGATGATGTGATCACTCATCTAGAGCCAGACATCCTGGAATGTGAACTCAAGTGGGCCTTAGAAAGCATCACTACGAACAAAGCTAGTAGAGGTGATGGCATTCCAGTTGAGCTGTTTCAAATCCTGAAAGATGATGCTGTGAAAGTGCTGCACTCAATATGCCAGCAAATTTGGAAAACCCAGCAGCAGCCACAGGACTGGAAAAGGTCAGTTTTCATTCCAAGTTCAAAGAAGGCAATGCAAAAGAATGCTCAAACTACCGCACAATTGCACTCATCTCACATGCTAGTAAAGTAATGCTCAAAATTCTCCAAGCCAGGCTTCAGCAATACATGAACCGTGAACTTCCTGATGTTCAAGCTGGTTTTAGAAAAGGCATAGGAACCAGAGATCAAATTGCCAACATCCACTGGATCATAGAAAAAGCAAGAGAGTTCCAGAAAAACATCTGTTTCTGCTTTATTGACCAGGCCAAAGCCTTTGACTGTGAATCACAAGAAACTGTGGAAAATCCTGAAAGAGATGGGAATACCAGACCACCAGACCTGCCTCTTGAGAAATCTGTATGCAGGTCAGGAATCAATAGTTAGAACTGGACATAGAACAACAGACTGGTTCCAATTAGGAAAAGGAGTACGTCAAGTTTGTATATTGTCACCCTGCTTATTTAACTTCTATGCAAAGTACATCATGAGACACGCTGGACTGGAAGAAACACAGGCTGGAATCAAGATTTCAGGGAGAAATCTCAATAACCTCAGATATGCAGATGACACCACCCTTATGGCAGAATGTGAAGAGGAACTAAAAAGCCTCTTGATGAAAGTGAAAGAGGAGAGTGAAAAAGTTGGCTTAAAACTCAACATTCAGAAAACAAAGATCATGGCATCTGGTCCCATCACTTCATGGGAAATAGATGGGGAAACAGTAGAAACAGTGTCAGACTTTATTTCTGTGGGCTCCAAAATCACTGCTGATGGTGACTGCAGCCATGAAATTAAAAGATGCTTACTCCTTGGAAGAAAAGTTATGACCAACCTAGACAGTATATTCAAAAGCAGAGACGATACTTTGCCGGCTAAGGTCCGTCTATTCAAGGCTATGGTTTTAGAAGTAGTCATGTATGGATGTGAGAGTTGGACTTTGAAGAAGGCTGAGCCCCGAAGAAATGATGCTTTTGAACTGTGGTGTTGGAGAAGACTCTTGAGAGTCCCTTGGACTGCAAGGAGATCCAACCAGTCCATTCTGAAGGAGATCAGCCCTGGGTTTCTTTGGAAGGAATGATGCTAAAGCTGAAGCTCCAGTACTTTGGCCACCTCATGCGAAGAGTTGACTCATTGGAAAAGACTCTGATGCTGGGAGGGATTGGGGTCAGGAGGAGAAGGGGACGACAAAGGATGAGATGCCTGGATGGCATCATGGACTCGATGGACATGAATCTGAGTGAACTCCGGGAGATGGTGATGGACAGGGAGGCCTGGCGTGCTGGAATTCATGGAGTGGCAAAGAGTCGGACACGACTGAGCGACTGAACGGAACTGTATGTTAATCCTATACTCTGCCACCTTGTTGGATTCATTTATCAGTTCTAGTAGTTTTTGTATGGAGTCTTTAGGGTTTTCTATATATAGTATCACATCATAGTAAAACGACTATTCTACCTCTTCCAGTTTAGAAACTTATTTTTCTCTTTCTTATCTAACTGCTATGGCTAGGACTTTCAATAGTATACTGAATAGAAGTGTTGAGAGTGGACATCCTTGTCTTGTTCTAGATTTTAGAAGAAAGGCTTTAAGCTTTCACCACTGAGTATTGTGTTGGCTGCAGGCTTGTCATAAATGGCTTTATTATCTTAAGATATATTTCCTCTATACCTACTTTGGTAAGAGTTTTTATCATGAATGGATGTTGAATTTTGTCAAATGTTTTTTCTCCATCATATATCATATTGGCAATCTCTCTCTCTTATCTTACTACAAGTTTATAAATTTTATTAATCATCTCAAGAACAAACTTTTAATTTTCTCTGTTTGTATCTTTTCTATGTCTTTGATTCCTGCTGTCTTTATTATCTCCTTTTACTTAAAAAATATTTACTTAATTTTTTTCTAGATTTTTAAGGTAGAAACAATGAATACTAAACCAATCTTTCTTCTAAGATTTAAACTTATAAATTTCTCTGTAAGGCCTGCTTTAGCTATACCACAAAACTTTTGCTGCTGTACGTGCATTATCCTTTAAAGTATTTTCCAACCTCTTTTTTTTTTAATTTATTTAATTGGAGGCTACTTACTTTACAATATTGAGGTGGTTTTGCCATACATTGACATGAATCCACCACGGGTGTATGTGTGTTCCCCATCCTGAACCCCCCTCACACCTCCCTCCCCATACTATCCCTCTGGGTCATCCAAGTACACCAGCCCTGAGCACCCTGTCTCCTGCAATGAACCTGGACTGGCGGTCTGTTTCACATATGATAATATACATGTTTCAATGCTATTCTCTCAAATCACCCCACCCTCGCCTTCTCCCTCAGAGTCCAAAAGACTGTTCTATACATCTGTGTCTCTTTTGCTGTCTCGCATACAGGGTTATCATTACCATCTTTCTAAATTCCATATATATGCATTAGTATACTGTATTGGTGTTTTTCTTTCTGGCTTACTTCACTCTGTATAATAGGCTCCAGTTTCATCCACCTCATTAGAATTGATTCAAATGTATTCTTTTTAATGGCTGAGTAATACTCTGTTGTGTATATGTACCACAGCTTTCTTTTCCATTCGTCGGCTGAAAATCCCATGGACGGAGGAGCCTGGTAGGCTGCAGTCCATGGCAGTCGCTAAGAGTCAGACACGATTGAGCGACTTCACTTTCACTTTTCACTTTCATGCACTGGAGAAGGCAATGGCAACCCACTCCAGTGTTCTTGCCTGGAGAATCCCAGGGACGGGGGAGCCTGGTGGGCTGCCGTCTATGGGGTCGCACAGAGTCGGACACGACAGAAGTGACTTAGCAGCAGCAGCAGCTGATGAACACTGATGTTATTTCCATGTCCTGGCTATTATAAACAGTGCTGCGATGAACACTGGGGTACATGTCTCTTTCAATTCTGGTTTCCTCAGTGTGTATGCCCAGCAGTGGGATTGCTGGGTCATAAGGCAGTTCTTTCCAGCTTTTTAAGGAATCTCCACACTGTTCTCCATAGTGGCTGTACTAGTTTGCATTCCACCCTCTCCAACACTTATTGCTTGTAGACTTTGGGATAGTAGCCATTCTGACTGGCGTGAAATGGTACCTCACTGTGGTTTTGATTTGCATTTCTCTGAAAATGAGTGATGTTGAACATCTTTTCATGTGTTTGTTACCCATCTGTATGTCTTCTTTGGAGAAATGTCTGTTTACTTCTTTGGCCCATTTTTTGATTGGGTCGTTTATTTTTCTGGAATTGAGCTGCAGGAGTTGCTTGTATATTTTTGAGATTCCTTGTCTGTTGCTTCATTTGCTATTATTTTCTCCCATTCTGAAGGCTGTCTTTTCACCGTGCTTATAGTTTCCTTTGTTGTGCAAAACCTTTTAAGTTTAATTAGGTCCCATATATTTATTTTTGCTTTTATTTCCATTACTCAGAGAGATGGGTCATAGAGGATCCTGCTGTGATTTATGTCAGAGAGTGTTTTGCCTATGTTTTCCTCTAGGAATTTTATAGTTTCTGGTCTTACATTTAGATCTTTAATCCATTTTGAGTTTATTTTTGTGTATGGTATTAGAAAGTGTTCTAGTTTCATTCTTTTACAAGTGGTTGACTACTTTTCCCAGCACCACTTGTTAAAGAGATTGTCTTTTCTCCACTGTATATTCTTGCCTTCTTTGTCAAAGATAAAGTGTCCATAGGGGCTTGGATTTATCTCTGGGCTTTCTATTTTGTTCCATTGATCTATATTTCTGTCTTTGTGCCAGTACCATACTGTTGATGACTGTGGCTTTGTAGTAGAGCCTGAAGTCAGGCAGGTTCATTCCTCCAGTGCCATTCTTCTTTCTTAAGATTGCTTTGGCTATTCGAGTTTTTTTGTGTTTCCATACAAATTGTGAAACTATTTGTTCTAGTTCTGTGAAAAATACTGTTGGTAGCTTGATAGGGATTGCATTCAATCTATAGATTGCTTTGGATAATATACTCATTTTCACTATATTGATTCTTTCAATCCATGAACATGGTATATTTCTCCATCTATTTGTGTCCTCTTTGATTTCCTTCATCAGTGTTTTATAGTTTTCTATATATAGGTCTTTTGTTTCTTTAGGTAGATATATTCCTAAATATTTTATTCTTTTCATTGCAGTGGTGACTGGAACTGTTTCCTTAATTTCTCTTTCTGTTTTCTCATTGTTAGTGTATAGGAATGCAAGGGGTTTCTGTGTGTTGATTTTATATCCTGCAACTTTACTATATTCACTGATTAGCTCTAGTAATTTTCTGGTGGAGTCTTTAGGTTTTTTAATGTAGAGGATCATGTCATCTGCAAACAGTAAGAGTTTTACTTCTTCTTTTCCAATCAACCTCCTTTATGATTTATTGCTTTTAATACTCAGTGTTTAAGAAATACACTAATTTTTGGAATCTAGAGGTATTTATGGATGTCATATTAATGTTTGTCTCTAATTTAATTTTGCTGTGGTGATGGAAGATATTCTGTAAGATTTCAGTCTTCCGAAATTCATCTATTGATGACACTTTCTACATCTTTTTATTTTATGCATTCCTTAATTACTGAAATTTTACATATTTTTACTACTTTTGTCTTTTAATGCTTATCTTATAAGTGATTGAACCCCTGCCTTTATTATATATGTATATTTTCCAGTGAGATTTTAATTACTGCATGTTTTCTTATTATCATTTAGTGTCATTTCTTTTCAGTTTAGAGAAGTCCCTTTAATATTTCATGCAGAACAAGTATAGTGGCAATAAACTTCTTTAGCTTTTATTTATCCTAAAAACTCTTAATCTCTCCTTAACTCTGAATGTTAAACTAGCTGTGCAGAGTCTGTGATGGGAAGTTTTTTCCTTTCAGCACTTTGAGTATATCATGACACTCCTTTATTATCCAGAGTTACTTTTTCTCTTGCTGCTTTAAGGATTCTCTTTATTCTTAACTTCTACCATTTTAGTTGCAATGTGTCTTATGTGTGTGTCTCTTTGGGTTCTTCTTATTCATAGCTCTTTGGGCTTCCTGGACCCAGAGGTCTGTTTGCTTCCCCAGATTAGGAAATTTTTTAGTCACTATTTCTTAAAATAATTTTTCTGGTCCTTTCTTTCTTCGCCTTCTGTGACCCATATAATGCAAATGTTATTCCACACAATGTTGTCCTAAGGGCAACATATGGTATCTTCACTTTTGAAAATTCTTCATTTTGCTGCTCTGTCTGAGGGAGTCCCACCATTTTATCTTTTAGCTCACTCATTCGTTTTTCCACCTCATCTACACTGCTGTTGAGCACCTCTAGTGTATTTTTCAGTTTAGTCATAACTTCTCTTTGGTACTATATTTTCTATCTCACTGTTAAAGTTCTCACTATGTTTATCCTTTCCTGAGTTTGATGAGCTATTTATGATCATTATACTGAAGCCCATCAGGTGGACTGCTTATCTCAGTTTCATTTAGTTTTTTTTTTCTGAGGTTTCTGTCTTGTTCATTTGATTGGACTATATTCCTCTGCCTCCTCATTTTCCTTCTCTGTTTCTTTCTATGAATTAGGTAAATCAGCTCTCTCTCCCAGGCTGTTGAAAGGATTGTCATGTACTCTATTTGAAGAAACATGCCAGGTACACTTGAAAATACTGTATATTCTGTAGTTCTTGGGTAAAATGTTATATGCCAGTTAGGTCAAAGTGGCTGAAAGTGTTCAGACTTCTATATTTATTCTTGTTTTTTGTGTTTAATTGGTATTTTAAGTACTAAGTGAAAAATATTAAAATCCTCAACTATGATCTCTCTTTCAGTTGCTGACTAACATGTTCGGAAACTCTTTTACTAACTGAAAACAGTTATAACTACAATGTCTTCCCTGATATACTGACATTTTCATCATTATGAAATCTTTGTTTCCAGTAATTTTCCATGTTTTAAAGTTTATTTTTTCAGAAAATATTTTTTATATTTATTGTTTGCATGGCATATCACTGTCCCATCCTTTCACTCTGTAATCTATTTGAAACTTTGTATTTGAAACATTTGTATTGTAGACAGCATATGGTTGGGTCTTGCTTTCTTCCTATCTTACATGAAGTCTTTACTTTTGAGTATTTGTTTCATTGATATTTAATGATTAACAAAGTAGTTGAATTAATGATGACCATGTTCAACTTGTCTCCTAACTGTTTCATATGTTATTTTTCCTTCTTTTGTCCTTTTTTCTCTGAATTCACCTACTCTAAAGAGATATTCTCCTGCTGGCATTGAAGAAAAATCTGCCACATTTTGAGAGGACAAAATGATGAGGACTGGATACAGTTTCTAAACTCAAATCAAAACCCAGTCAACAGTAATCATGAAAACAGGAGCACTTTAGTCCGACAACTTTAAGGAACTAAATCAGTCAATAACCAGTGATCTTGCAAGTAGAATCTAAGTCTCAGATGAGATTGCTGCCGAGGTGAACACCTCAATGTTAGCCTGGTGAGACTCTATGAAGAGGACCAGACAAACACATGCTTAGACTCCTGACCCACACAAACTCTGAGATGAGAAATCTGTGTTGTACTGAGCTACCAAATTTGTGGTAATTTGTTCTGCATCAATAAAAACCTAATATATACAGAAATATAATCTATCCAAATGAAGCACAGACATTAAACAGGCTAAAAATAAAAATGAACCGAGTTTTGCTAACTTATAGGAAACTAAGAAAGAAGATAGAGGCAAAAAAAATTCTGAAAATCAAAGACTGAAAAAAACTATACTCTGATCTAAGGATCTCTGAAAACTCTAAGCAGGATGAACACACACACACACACTCACTCATATACACACTTAAACACAACAAAATAAACTATAATAAAATTACTGAAAACCAATAATAAAAGAAGCAACCTTAAAAAGCAGCCAGAGAAAAAGGACATATTACCAGTAGATGAACAACGATTTTTTAAACGGAAGATGTTTTTATAAGACTTATCATAAAAACTATATGAGACAGAAGACAAAGGATGAACTTCTTTAAAGGGCTAGAAAATGTATCCTAAAGCTAAGGAGGTGATGAAAGCCGTCTGGAGGCAGCATTAGGTGCAGCAGTACATGCCCATCTCGGAGGTGGTCATGGTACAAGATGTGAATTATGCTTAAGTGTTCAAAGCTCTGTTCTCCTCAACCTAAATGAATCTGGGCTGTGGTTCTGGCTTCTTTTCGGTCATCTTTGTACCTTTTCTGATTCTGAACTCGGCCCCAACCCTTCTAGGAGTTGGGGTGAGCCCCTAGAAGTGTCTCTTGGAGGTACTCAAACAGCTTTTCAACACATTTACGTAGATTAAAAAAAAAAAAAACTGGTTTCTCTAAATGGGCAACTGGAAACGCTATAAAAAACAGGAAAATTTTCAATTTATTTCTTATTGACCTTATTTCTTTATCATAATTTCAACATGGTGTGAAGCTGAGGTCAAGTTAACTGTACTTTCTAAGGCATTTTAGATATGTCTTTTATCCCAATTTAAACAGATCTTAGCGTTTTCCTTGAAAACTTCTCTCATTCATGCATTCCTCAGCTATTCCATATTCTGTTCATTTCTTCACTGGATTATTGTTACAGGCTGAATTCTGTGCCCCACATTGATATGTTGAAGCCATAATCTCCAGTGCCTGAAAGTCTAACTATATACGGAAACTGGGCCTTTGAAGAGGTAGCTAAAACGAGGCCAATGGGGTGGGCCCTGATTCAATCTGACCAGAGTAGAAAAAATTTGAACACACAGAGACACACTGGGCAGTGGTGGGTAGAAGTGTGTGCACAGAAGAAAGGCTATGTGAGGACACAGCAAGAAAGTGGCTATCTGCAACGAAAGAAAGAAGCTTCAGAATAAACCAAACGTGCTGATACATTGATCTTTCACCTCTACCCTCCAGAACTATGAAAAGAATCAACTTCTGTTATTTAAGCCCCCTCAGTTCAGTTCAGTTCAGTTCAGTCACTCAGTCGTGTCCAACTCTGCGACCCCATGAATCGCAGCACGCCAGGTCTCCCTGTCCATCACCAGCTTCCGGAGTTCACTCAGACTCTCACCCATCGAGTCAGTGATGCCATCTAGCCATCTCATCCTCTGTCGTCCCCTTCTCCTCCTGTGGTATTTTGTTTTCATAGCCCTAGTGTACTAATATAACTACTAAAAATCTTAAGGGAACTGGAACATGGCCTTCAGACTTCTTACTAGCTAGCAGAGTGATCCAAAAATCCATAGAACTCAGAGTTACTTGAGATCTCTCAGTCCCTGAAGGGATTTGAGTGAATATGGCTTAAACCTTCAGTTTCACAGAATGAAAATCCATTTCTTTTCATTCATTTCATTTAATTCCCTTTCATTTGAGCTGTTCTGCTGAATAAGTTGTTCTGCTATTCTATCCTTTTACACAGAAGTCTAAGTATATTGCTGCCTTGTTTGAAACTCATTTGCCATCTCCTGATTGCTTATATGCAAAGCCTATGTTCTTTTCAGCATGCCCCCTCCACAATTTTCTCCCTCCACCTTCCAACATACATATCACAACTAAAGTTACCTACAGCACCCAGCCCTGATGAGCATGGCAGCCTCACTGTCTTATACCTAGGCATTTGGCCCAAAGGTATCAATTGCTATGCCTTTGCCTACTTCCTCACCACTCTCTGTGGGCCAGTCCTCTCGTCTCTTGATCCATCCTCCATAGACAACTTTAAGTTCCTTCAGTCTCTCTCACAGTGCTTGGCACAAAGTGGATACTCAATAACTATGTGATAATAAATGAACCAGTGAACAAAAAAATATCAATTTCAAAACCTTCCAAGGAGTGTCAACACTTAGAAGATAAAAGTCCACAATGAATCCTGATGCCAGGGGCCCCCAGAATCTGTGCCCAACCTATTTATCCCAACTTCTTGGTGGCCCCCACTCCCCAATTTCAGACCTCCTTCAACTCTTGTCAGAAACATTAGGGCAGGCCCAGAATCCTGGAGGAAATGGGTAGGGATAATGAGAGTGGGCTAGGCCTCTAACTTTACCTGTGTGAATGCTGGTGCTCTTGAGGAATTTTTCTTGTTTGCTCTCTTTCCACCTGGAAGGAAGCAGAGTATCCATGAGCCTCATGGATCTACTCCAAAACAGGCAACAATTCAAGGCAGTGGCCAGAAAAGAACATTATCCAGTTAAACTCTATGTTAAACAGATGGTTTGTAGTTTCCTCCTTTTTAAAGGATAACTCAAATGAGGAAAAAATGGGCATGATGAGATCTAAAGACCATGGGCTCCTCTAGCTAAAAATTCTTCTACCAGATGTTCCATCTCCCACCCTGAACTCTGGAATCTTGTAGCATTTTCCCCTCAAGAATTCTCGAATGTCATTTTCTCAGACAAATACAAAAACTATGGCCTGGAAAGGGGCAGTGATTTCCCCAGGGTCACCCAGCAACTATGGGAAAAGCCAGGACCAAAACCCAGGTCTCCTGGAGGGTGAGGTTGCTCTTTACACAGCACCCTGTGAACCATCCTGTGGAAGGTGGGAAGGGGGAGGCACTTGTTCTGAACAGCCTTCAACTCCAGTTCTCTCCCAACTGATCCACAGGGGATCTGCAGTAACAGGCTTTGATTAAGCTTTAGCTATGTCAGTCACTCCGGAGAAGGCAATGGCAGCCCACTCCAGTACTCTTGCCTGGGAAATCCCATGAATGGAGGAGTCTGGTAAGCTACAGTCCATGGGGTCCCAAAGAGTCGGACACGACTGAGCGACTTCACTTTCACTTTTCACTTTCATGCAATGGAGAAGGAAATGGCAACCCACTCCAGTGTTCTTGCCTGGAGAATCCCAAGGACAGGAGCCTGGTGGGCTGCTGTCTATGGGGTCGCACAGAGTCAGACACAACTGACGTGACTTAGAAGAAGAAGATATCAGTCACTCAGTGGCATCTGACTCTTTGTGACACCATGAACTGTAGCCCCCCAGGCTTCTCTGTTCATGGAATTCTCCAAGCAAGAATACTGGAGGGAATTATTCCCTTCTCCAGAGGATCTTCCTGACAAAGGGGTCAAATCCAGGTCTCCTGTATTGTAGGCAAATTGTTTACTATCTGAGCCACCAGGGAAGCCTGTGAGAGTCCTTATTCTTAGAATATGGTCTCGGGTAGAGGCAGGAGAAGGGATGTGAAGGCAGCACGAAAAGAAATCAGAGGTTCCGATGAGAAAACACTGTCTCCCTGAGGACTTGCCACATGAGATTATGAGATGAATGTAACTGTTTTCCTTCAAATTTCCTTAAAACTATTTATATTTTTATTCGGGGGAAAAATCATATAAAATTACAAATATATGCTTACCAATGAAAATAAAATATGGCAACAATGAAAACTGCAGAAAGAATATCCATGAGAATCCACACAAACAAATAGTACTTTGGTGTCTGCAAAGCAGAGAACACAGTTAAGGACTGACAGCTGGAAGGGAATGTAGATCATGTGGGTCAGGTCCCTTGCTTGGCTGTCAGGGATGGAGCAGGGTCAGAGCAGGGAGAGGAAACTTGATTGCTGAGGTTGGTGTCTAACACAGAGAAAACCTGCTGCCAACCTAAGATGTAATCTCCCCTTACATGTGCCGAGGTCTCTACAAGGACTAAAACACTTCACACACTTCATTTCCCTGGACGGTCAACAGAGGTCTGAGGGAGTCGCAGAGATGTCACAGAGCAACTCTTCTCTGGATGCAGGCCTAACCCAAGATCCTTGGCTTCCAGTGCCCTATGTGTTCATGGCACAGCTTCCCAAACCTGGCTGTGCATCCAAATCTACCTGAGCCACAGCCTTTCTTACTACAGCTTCCTGGGCCTCACTACAGACTCAGAAGTTAGAATTTCAGCATTTTTTTACAAGCTTACCAGGAATAAGCAAACAGTTATTGAACTAGAATCCTTCTTCTAAATTGTCATGCTTCAAATCAGTTCAGTTCAGTCACTCAGTTGTGTTCGACTCTGTGACCCCATGAATCACAGCACGCCAGGCCTCCCTGTCCATCACCATCTCCTGGAGTCTACCCAAACCCATGTCCATTGAGTCGGTGATGCCATCCAGCCATCTCATCCTCTGTCGTCCCCTTCTCCTCCTGCCCCCAATCCCTCCCAGCATCAGGGTCTTTTCCAATGAGTCAACTCTTCCATCAGGTGACAAAGAATTGGATTTCAGCCTCAACATCAGGCCTTTCAATGAACATCCAGGACTAATCACCTTTAGGATGGACTGGTTGGACCTCCTTGCAGTACAAGGGACTCTCAAGAGTCTTCTCCAACACAACCATTCAAAAGCATCAATTATTTGGTGCTCAGCTTACTTCACCGTCCAACTCTCACATCCATACATGACCACTCGAAAAACCATAGCCTTGACTAGAAGGACCTTTGTTGGCAAATGAATGACTCTGCTTTTAAATATGCTATCTAGGTTGGTCATAACTTTCCTTCCAAGGAGTAAACGTCTTTTAATTTCATGGTTGCAATCACCATCTGCAGTGATTTTGGAGCCCCCTAAAATAAAGTCTGACACTGTTTCCACTGTTTCCACATCTATTTCCCATGAAGTGATGGGACCGGATGCCATGATCTTAGTTTTTTGAATGTTGAACTTTAAGCCAACTTTTTCACTTTCCTCCTTCACTTTCATCAAGAGGCTTTTTAGTTCCTCTTCACTTTCTGCCATAAGGGTGGCATCGTATGCATATCTGAGATCATTGATATTTCTCCCAGCAATCTTGATTCTAGCTTATGCTTCTTCCAGTCCAGCGTTTCTCATGATGTACTCTGCATACAGGTTAAATAAGCAGGGTGACAATATACAGCCTTGATGTACTCCTTTTCCTATTTGGAACCAGTCTGTTGTTCCATGTCCAGTTCTAACTGTTGCTTCCTGACCTGCATACAGGTTTCTCAAGAGACAGGTCAGGTGGTCTGGTATTCCCATCTCTTTCAGAATTTTCCACAGTTGATTGTGATCCACACAGTCAAAGGCTTTGGCATAGTCAAGAAAGCAGAAATAGATATTTTTCTGGAACTCTCTTGCTTTTTCCATGATCCAGCAGATATTGGCAATTTGATCTCTGGTTCCTCTGCCTTTTCTAAAACCAGCTTGAACATCAGGGAGTTCATGGTTCACGTACTGCTGAGCCTGGCTTGGAGAATTTGAGCATTACTTTACTAGCATGTGAGATGAGTGCAATTGTGCAGTAGTTTGAGCATTCTTTGGCATTGCCTTTCTTTGGGATTGGAATGAAAACTGACCTTTTCCAGTCCTGTGGCCACTGCTGAGTTTTCCAAATTTGCTGGCATATTGAGTGCAGCACTTTCACAGCATCATCTTTCAGGATTTGAAACAGCTCAACTGGAATTCCATCACCTCCACTAGCTTTGTTCATAGTGATGCTTTTTAAGGCCCACTTGACCTCACATTCCAGGATGTCTGGCTCTAGATGAGTGATCACACCATTGTGATTATCTGGGTTATGAAGATCTTTTTTGTACAGTTCTCCTGTGTTTTCTTGCCACCTCTCCTTAATATCTTCTGCTTCTGTTAGGTCTATACCATTTCTGTCCTTTATTGAGCCCATCTTTGAATGAAATGTTCCCTTGGTATCTCTCATTTTCTTGAAGAGATCTCTAGTCTTTCCCATTCTGTTCTTTTCCTCTATTTCTTTGCATTGATTGCTGAGGAAGGCTTTCGTATCTCTCCTTGCTATTCTTTGAAACTCTGCATTCAGATGCTTATATCTTTCCTTTTCTCCTTTGCTTTTCACTTCTCTTCTTTTCACAGCTCTTTGTAAGGCCTCCCCAGACAGCCATTTTGCTTTTTTGCATTTCTTTTCCATGGGGATGGTCTTGATCCCTGTCTCCTGTACAATATCACAAACCTCAGTCCATAGTTCATCAGGCACTCTATCAGATCCAGTCCCTTAAATCTATTTCTCACTTCCATTGTATAATCATAAGGGATTTGATTTAGGTCATACCTGAATGATTTAGTGGTTTTCCCTACTTTCTTCAATTTATTTCTGAATTTGGCAGTAAGGAGTTCATGATCTGAGCCACAGTCAGCTCCTGGTCTTGTTTTTGCTGACTGTATACAGCTTCTCCATCCTTGGCTGCAAAGAATATAATCAATCTGATTTTGGTGTTGACCATCTGGTGATGTCCATGTGTAGTCTTCTCTTGTGTTGTTGGAAGAGGGTGTTTGCAATGAATAGTGCATTCTCTTGGCAAAACTCTATTAGCTTTTGCCCTGCTTCATTCCGTACCCCAAGGCCAAATTTGCCTATTACTCCAGGTGTTTCCTGACTACCTACTTTTGCATCCTAGTCCCCTATAATGAAAAGGACATCTTTTTTGGGTGTTAGTTCTAAAAGGTCTTGTAGGTCTTCATAGAATCGTTCAACTTCAGCTTCTTCAGCATTACTGGTTGGGGCATAGGCTTAGATTACTGTGATATTGAATTGTTTGCCTTGGAAACGAACAGAGATCATTCTGTCATTTTTGTCATATTGCTTCAAATAAACATACTGAAATTACAGTTCTTAATTAACACATCCATTTCTCTGGATTCCTTGCCTGAATCACTGGTTTCACAGAGCTCCATATTCTAGGTTATCTTGCATGAGTTTTTTTTATCTCCACAGCTTTCTGGTTTTTTGTTTTGGCTACACTGGATCTTCATTGCTGCACTCAGGCTTTCTCTAGTTGCAGTGAGTGTCGTACTCGGGTTTCTATGTGGAGCTTCTCCTGTTGTAGAGCACAGGCTCTAGGAGCAGGGGCTTCAGTAGCTGCAGCACACGGGCTCAGTAGTTGTGGCACACACCCAAGCTTAGTGGTTCTGTGCAGCCTGTGGAATCTTCCCAGACCAGGGATCAAACCTGTGTCCCCTGCATTGGCAGGCAGATTCTTACCCACTGCACCACCAGGGAAGTCCTTAACTCCCTAGTTTGATTATCCCTTTTCACCTTCATTGCCTCTCCTCTAATATTACCTGATGGTACTGGGACTACCATTTGTATTCTTTTATATGCCATTTCTAATTTATCCAAAGGTCTTTCCTTGCACTTAATAACAATGATAATAATAACAACAACATGAGCAATCATGATAATGATGAGAACAACAACTAACATTAATGAGAACTAAAAGGAGCTAAGGAAATGTCTGAAGCACTTTAAGGCTATTTTCACAGCTTATCCTCACAACAGCTCTACTAGACAGGTACATTAGAAGCTCTTAAACCACTTCCACTAAACTGAGGTTCTTAATCCCTTCTGGGAACCTGACTGATAGATGTTTTGGCCTGCTCCAGGATGCCCATAAGGTGAGCTGTACAGTCACCAAGAATCAGTTATCTTTACTACCCAAATGGCTTAGAACAGTTGTACCAGTTGTTAACAACTATGCAGTATAATTTGATTTAGGTCATACCTAAATGGTCTAGTGGTTTTCCCTACTTTCTTCAATTTGAGTCTGAATTTGGTAATAAGGAGTTCATGATCTGAGCCACAGTCAGCTCCTGGTCTTGTTTTTCTTGACTGAATACAGCTTCTCCATCTTTGGCTGCAGAGAATATAATCAATCTGATTTTGGTGTTGACAATCTGGTGATGTCCATGTGTAAAGTCTTCTCTTGTGTTGTTGGAAGAGGGTGTTTGCTATGACCAGTGCATTCTCTTGGCAAAACTCTAAAGTCTTTGCCCTGCTTCATTCCACATTCCAAGGCCAAATTTGCCTGTTACTCCAGACGTTTCCTGACTTTCTACTTTTGCATTCCAGTCTCCTATAATGAAAAGGACATCTTTTTGGGGTGTTAATTCTAAAAGGTCTTGTAGATCTTCATAAAACCATTCAATTTCAGTTTCTTCAGCATTACTGGTTAGGGCATAGACTTGGATAACTGTGATATTGAATGGTTTGCCTTGGAGATGAAGAGACCATTCTGTCGTCTTTGAGACTGCATCCAAGTACTGCATTTTGGACTTTTTTGTGGACCATGATGGATACTCCATTTCTTCTGAGGGATTCCTGCCCGCAGTAGTAAATATAATGGTCATCTGAGTTAAATTCACCCATTGCAGTCCGTTTTAGTTCGCTGATTCCTAGAATGTCGACGTTCACCCTTGCCATCTCTTGTTTGACCACTTCCAATTGGCCTTGATTCATGGACCTGACATTCCAGGTTCCTATGCAATATTGCTGTTTACAGCATTGGATCTTATTTCTATCACCAGTCACATCCACAGCTGGGTACTGTTTTTGCTTTGGCTTCATCCCTTCATTCTTTCTGGAGTTATTTCTCCACTGATCTCCAGTAGCATATTGGGCACCTAATGACCTGGGGAATTCCTCTTTTGGTATCCTATCATTTTGCCTTTTCATACTGTTCATGGGGTTCTCAAGACAAGAATACTGAAGTAGCTTGCCATTCCCTTCTCCAGTGGACCACATTCTGCCTAGATCTGATAGATAGAGTGCCTGATGAACTATGGAATGAGGTTCATGACACTGTACAGGAGATAGGGATCAAGACCATCCCCATGGAAAAGAAATGCAAAAAAGCAAAACGGCTGTCTGGGGAGGCCTTAAAGAGCTGTGAAAAGAAGAGAGGCAAAAAGCAAAGGAGAAAAGGAAAGATATAAGCATCTGAATGCAGAGTTCCAAAGAATAGCAAGAAGAGATAAGAAAGCCTTCTTCAGTGATCAATGCAAAGAAATAGAGAACAACAACAGAATGGGAAAGCCTAGAGATCTCTTCAAGAAAATGAGAGATACCAAGGGAACATTTCATGCAAAGATGGGCTCGATAAAGGACAGAAATGGTATGGACCTAACAGAAGCAGAAGATATTAAGAAGAGGTGGCAAGAATACACGGAAGAACTGTACAAAAAAGATCTTCATGACCCAGATAATCATGATGATGTGATCACTCATCTAGAGCCAGACATCCTGGAATATGAAGTCAAGTGGGCCTTAAAAAGCATCACTACGAACAAAGCTAGTGGAGGTGATGGAATTCCAGTTGAGCTATTTCAAATCCTGAAAGATGATGCTGTGAAAGTGCTGCACTCAATATGCCAGCAAATTTGGAAAACTCAGCAGTGGCCACAGGACTGGAAAAGCTCAGTTTTCATTCCAATCCCAAAGAAAGGCAAAGCAAAAGAATGTTCAAACTACTGCACAATTGCACTCATCCCACATGCTATTAAAGTAATGCTCAAAATTCTCCAAGCCAGGCTTCAGCAATACGTGAACCATGAACTCCCTGATGTTCAAGCTGGTTTTAGAGAAGGCAGAGGAACCAGAGATCAAATTGCCAATATCTGCTGGATCATGGAAAAAGCAAGAGAGTTCCAGAAAAATATCTATTTCTGCTTTCTTGACTATGCCAAAGCCTTTGACTGTGTGGATCATAATAAACTGTGTAAAATTCTGAAACAGATGGGAATAACAGACCTCCTGACCTGCCTCTTGAGAAATCTGTATGCAGGTCAGGAAGCGCCAGTTAAAACTGGACATGGAACAACAGACTGGTTCCAAATAGGAAAAGGAGTACATCAAGGCTGTATATTGTCACCCTGCTTATTTAACTTCTATGCAGAATACATCATGAGAAAAGCTGGACTGGAAGAAACACAAGCTGGAATCAAGACTGCCAAGAGAAATATCAATAACTGCAGATATGCAGATGACACCACCCTTATGGCAAAAAGTGAAGAGAAGCTAAAAAGCCTCTTGATGAAAGTGAAAGAAAGAGGAGAGCAAAAAAGTTGGCTTCAAGATCAACATTCAGAAAACGAAGATCATGGCATCTGGTCCCATCACTTCATGGGAAATAGATGGGGAAACCGTGGAAACAGTGTCAAACTTTATTTTGGGGGGCTCCAAAATCACTGCAGATGGTGATTGCAGCCATGAAATTAAAAGACGCTTACTCCTTGGAAGAAAAGTTATGACCAACCTAGATAGCATATTCAAAAGTAGAGAACATTACTTTGCCAACAAAGGTCTGTCTAGTCAATGCTATGGTTTTTCCAGTGGTCATGTATGGATGTGAGAGTTGGACTGTGAAGAAGGCTGAGTGCCAAAGAATTGATGCTTTTGAACTGTGGTGTTGGAGAAGACTCTTGAGAGTCCCTTGGACTGCAAGGAGATCCAACCAGTCCATTCTGAAGGAGATTAGCCCTGGGATTTCTTTGGAAGGAATGAGGCTAAAGCTGAAGCTCCAGTACTTTGGCCACCTCATGCAAAGAGTTGACTCATTGGAAAAGACTCTGATGCTGGGAGGGACTGGGGGCAGGAGGAGAAGGGGATGACCGAGGATGAGGTGGCTGGATGGCATCACGGACTTGATGGACGTGAGTCTGAGTGAACTCCGGGAGATGGTGATGGACAGGGAGGCCTGGCGTGCTGCGATTCATGGGGTCGCAAAGAGTCGGACACGACTGATCGAATGTACTGAACTGAAGTGATGCAGTATAATCAGTGTTACTAAAATCTGTAAAGTCTGAGTTTAAAAAGTATGTCATTTTCAAGGAAACTAAATCAGTGTTTTGAAAATCTGTTGAAGACAGAAAAGGTCATTAAAATAATGAGCTGCAATTGACTTAGGTGTGAGAGAAACACTAAGAGATGCGGTAGAGGAGGAGTCTAAAAATCTGTATGGCTTCCTCATTCCAGTTATTTCTCCAAATGACTTCAAGTTCTTGTGTTCTAAGGAAACAAAACTTAGAAATCATAACTGGTTCATTAGGAAGTATACACAAGCAAGAGAATACAGAATTCAATCAACTGAAACATACTCAAAGAAAAGATCTGAATCTATGTCAAAAGTTGAATGAATATTTTAAATTAAAATGTGTGAAGTATGTGTGTGTTAGATTATTTATAAAAATGATCACAACATTCCTCCCCAAATGCAGGTCTGTATGCAGTGTGACTCTGCTGTTCCTCTCTAATAAGAGGTAAAGTTTGTTTCTGTCTTGCCCCATCATGAATCCGGACTTAACCCTGTGATTATCTTTGGCCAATGGAACATTAGCAAACATCACGATGGGAGATCCTTAAAAAGGCACATGCACTGGGGCTTGCCTTTCTCGCTGCTGAGAACCCAATGCCACCAGGCAAACATGAGCAAAAAAGCTGGGATATATGTATACCTATGGCTGACTCATGTTGAGGTTTGACAGAAAACAGCAAAATTCTATAAAGTAACTATCCTTCAATAAAAAATAAATTAATTTTTTTTAATGCTGGTTTCCTTGATGATGAGTAACCAAATGAAGAAAGACTGTAGTCGTCCCAGGTAAGATTCAAGAAATACAGATGAGGCCATCCTTGATCACCCAGTCTAAACAAACAGGCTGAGACCAGAGAAATCACTCAATCATCATACAGAATATGACAAATATTTGTCAGTTTTAAGTCATTAAGTATTAGATAAGGTTTTTAAACATAGTAAAATATTAATAGACCATATATCATTTATCTCACAATTTCCCAATTAAAATATTTGAATTAACGGACTGATAAGCGAAGAGGATTATGTTGGATAAAATTGCTTCTTTGTGGTATTTTTATCCCCAATTTACAAATAAACAAACTGAAGCCCAGACAGGTTAAATAACATTTCCAAGTTCACACAACAGGTGGTAGGTAGAGCCAAGATTTGAACCTGCATATTCTAACCCAGAGTGCAGGCTGCTTAGGAAGGCCCCTGGGATACTGACCCCACCTCCCTAAACAAATTGACCTTGGGTTCTTTAAAAAATCGCAAGCTAGGTGTAGAAAGAAGTTTTTTACTTACAACTTTCACACTCTTTGAATTTTGAATCATATGAATTTATTATCAATTCAAGTATTAAAATGAAAAGTTTTACTTTGTTAAGTTTTATTTAATATATCCAAAGAGACAACTTCAAACAACGACTGATTTAGGGAGACAGGATTATGGAGGGGTGTACTGCTTTCTAATTTATGTATTTTTATAATTATTGAGTTTTATATAAAAAACATGTTTACTTTGCAATCAATTTTTAAAAACAAAAATGTTAGAGAAGTTTATAGTACATATATGAAGCAGGATAGTATGGGGACAGACAAGTGGAGAGGCTTCACCTATACCAAGGGACCTGCCTTTTCGGTAGGTGGCCCTACCAAAAGCTGCCCAAAGCACCAAGGAAGAAGGGGTAAGCAGTTTTACGCTGCCACCATACGGCCTCAGAGCCTATGAGACTCTGCCCTTGGTCCTGATCACCTCGCACCTGCTACTGACCCTGACCAAGTCAGAAACAAGGGCTACTGAGGCTGGAGGGATGGAGAAAGCAACCTAAAATATTTAGGTTTCTGTGCCTAAAGTTTTAATATTCAACGTAGTTAAGAGTTTGGGTTATTTTGGACTAGACACTTTGATCCTGAATCGAGACTTTTGGGTCACTAACTGGTACTTTAAAAAACTTTTGTAGGGAAGACAGAGTCTGTGTCTCTCCATGCCTAAGATACTCACCAGACACTGGTGGAGACTCCCCACAAAGAAGTGGACAGGAGAAGCCCCAGGGGTGGTCAGGTACTAGATAGGGAGGAGTGAGGGAGGTCTAGGCCAGGGGACTGTCAAGGCTGATGGGCTGCTGGGGGACAACAAGGCCTGGGTGGGGGGGGGCACAGTTCAGGCACTAGAACAGGAAGGCTTGCTTGGTAGGGAGGAGGAGGGATCCTTAGGGGTTCAGATGCCATCAGCAGAAGTACCTGAGGTTCCCCTTATACTTGTCCCCAGAGAGATCCCTGGGGCCCCAGGCCTGGTCCCTTGCCCTCAGGGGCTTCCGCTGACCTCTGGAGCCCTCTCCACCTTCTCAGCCAAACCCTCTGCACTGTGGGGCATCATCCACCTCCAGGGAATCCTCCACCCTTCAAGGCCCCTCTACCCAGGGAGGTCCCTTAAGCATGAGAGAGTGGGAAGAAGAAAAGGGCGGGCAGGCTGGAAGCAGCTTCCACAGGGTTTGAGGACCAGGAAACTGCCTGGTGTTCCCCTACCCATTCAGCCCTAGGAAACTCCTGAGGCCCCATGCCCAGCCCTCTGCCCTGGAGGGCCTGGTTTCCTAGTCCCTCTGGGCACTGTGAGGTCCCCCTCATCCCTCTAGGGGCCTCATCAGCCCTCTGGACCAGGCCTTCTACCCCCCTAAGACCCCTGCCCCTGCCCTCCAGGGCCCTCTCTTCTCTGTGGGGCTCTTTCCTTCCTCCAGGTTAAGCCGTCCGCTCTCTGGAGCCCTCTGGGTACCCTCAGCCCACATAGGTCTGGCAGGCACAAGAAGGAGGGAAGAGGAGAAGGAGCCATTCCTGAGTCGGGGGAGCATCCCTCAGGATGTGGAGGAGCAAGAACGTGTCTAGTGTTCCCCTACCTCCTCAGCCCAGGGAGTCTCCTGGTGACCCAACCTGATCCTCCACATCTCAGAATTGGAGGCACAGAATAGGCTTCCATGGCTGGGTGGAGCGGGGGACGGTCCCCACCCCTACCCAGCACCTTTTCTGGAGGCAAGGGTCCTGAATAGGACGTTCAGTTCAGTTCAGTCACTCAGTCGTGTCCGACTCTTTGTGATCCCATGAATCGCAGCACATCAGGCCTCCCTGTTCATCAGCAACTCCCAGAGTTCACTCAAACTCATGTCCACGGAGTTGGTGATACCATCCAGCCATCTCATCCTCTGTCATCCCCTTTTCTTCCTGCCCCTAATCCCTCCCAGCATCAGAGTCTTTTCCTATGAGTCAACTCTTCCCATGAGGTGGCCAAAGTACTGGAGTTTCAGCTTTAGCATCAGTCCTTCCAATGAACACGCAGGACTGATCTCCTTTAGGATGGACTGGTTGGATCTCCTTGGAGTCCAAGGGACTCTCAAGAGTCTTCTCCAACACCACAGTTCAAAAGCATCAATTCTTCGGCACTCAGCTTTCTTCACAGTCCAACTCTCACATTCATACACGACTACTGGAAAAACCATAGCCCTGACTAGACCAACCTTTGTTGGCAAAGTAATGTCTCTGCTTTTGAATATGCTATCTAGGTTGGTCATAACTTTCCTTCCAAGGAGTAAGCATCTGTTAATTTCATGGCTGCAATCATGATCTGCAGTGATTTGGGGGCCCAAAAACATCAAGTCTGACACTGTTTCCACTGTTTCCCCATCTATTGCCAATGAAGTAATGGGACCAGAGGCCATGATCTTCGTGTTCTGAATGTTGAGCTTTAAGCCAACTTTTTTGCTCTCCTCTTTCACTTTCATCAAGAGGCTTTTCAGCTCCTCTTCACTTTCTGCCATAAGGATGGTGTCATCTGCATATCTGAGGTTATTGATATTTCTCTTGGCAATCTTGATTCCAGCTTGTGTTTCTTCCAGTCCAGCGTTTCTCATGATGTACTCTGCATAGAAGTTAAATAAGCAGGGTGACAATATACAGCCTTGATGTACTCCTTTTCCTATTTGGAACCAATCTGTTGTTCCATGTCCAGTTTTAACTGTTCCTTTCTGACCTGCATACAGGTTTCTCAAGAGGCAGGTCAGGAAGTCTGGTGTTCTCATCTCTCTCAGAATTGTCCACAGTTTATTGTGATCCACACTGTCAAAGGCTTTGGCATAGTCAAGAAAGCAGAAATAGATGTTTTTCTGGAACTCTATTGCTTTTTCCATGATCCAGCGGATGTTGGCAATTTGATCTCTGGTTCCTCTGCCTTTTCTAAAACCAGCTTGAACATCTGGAAGTTCATGGTTCATGTATTGCTGAAGCCTGAATTGGAGAATTTTGAGCATTACTTTACTAGCATGTGAGATGAGGATGTAGTTGGGATTAGAATGAAAATTGACCTTTTCCAGTCCTGTGGCCACTGCTGAGTTTTCCAAATTTGCTGGCATATTGAGTGCAGCACTTTCACAGCATCATCTTTCAGGATTTGAAACAGCTCAACTGGAATTCCATTACCTTCACTAGCTTTGTTCATAGTGATGCTTTCTAAGGCCCACTTGACTTCACATTCCAGGATGTCTGGCTCTAGGTGAGTGATCACACCATTGTGATTATCTGGGTTATGAAGCTCTTTTTTGTACAGTTCTCCTGTGTTTTCTTGCCACCTCTCCTTAATATCTTCTGCTTCTGTTAGGTCCATACCATTTCTGTCCTTTATCGAGCCCATCTTTGAATGAAATGTTCCCTTGGTATCTAATTTTCTTGAAGAGATCTCTATTCTTTCCCATTCTGTTGCTTTCCTCTATTTCTTTGCATTGATCTCTGAAGAAGGCTTTCGTATCTCTCCTTGCTATTCTTTGGAACTCTGCTTTCAGATGCTGATATCTTTCCTCTTCTCCTTTGCTTTTCACTTCTCTTCTTTTCACAGCTCTTTGTAAGGCCTCCTCAGACAGCTATTTTGCTTTTTTTGCATTTCTTTTCCATGGGGATGGTCTTGATCCCTGTCTCTTGTACAATGTCACAAACCTCCCTCCATAGTTCATCAGGCACTCTGTCTATCAGATCTAGTCCCTTAAATCTATTTCTCACTTCCACTGTATAATCATAAGTGATATGATTTACATCATACCTGAATGGTCTAGTGGTTTTCCCTACTTTCTTCAATCTACCTAAATCTCAGTCCAGCTGTTGTGCCACTGCTTAAACCCTTCCAAACCTAAGCCCCACCCTTCACAGCCCAGGATTTTTGCCTTTTTTTTTTTCCTGTTGTTGTTTCTTGGGGTTTTCTTCTTTAAGAAAAACAAATAAAAGGAATCCAGATTGGAAAAGAAGAGGTAAAACTTTCTTTCTTTGCAGATGATATGATACTAGAAAATGCATGGAAAATCCTAAAGATGCCCCCAGAAAATTACTAGAGCTAATCAATGGACATAGTAAAATGGCAGGATATAAAATTTATACACAGAAATTCCTTGCATTAATATACACTAACAATGAAAAATCAAAAAAAGAAATTAAGGATATAATCCCATTCACCATTGTAACAAAAATAATCAAATATCTAGGAATCAACCTAACTAAAGAGACAAGAGATTTGTATGCAGAAAACTATGAGACGCTGACAAAAGAACTCGAAGATGGCACAGATGAAAAGATATACCATGCTCTTAGATTAGAAGAATTAATATTGTGAAAATGACAAAAGCAATCTACAGAGTCAAAACAATCCGTATCAAATTACCAATGTATTCGTCACAGAACTAGAGCATAAAAATTCATAAAACATCCCAAATAGTGAAAATAATCTTCAGAAAGAAAAATGGAACTGGAATAATCAACCTTTTTCTGACTTCAGTCTGTACTACAAACCTACAGTCATCCAGACAAAGATGGTACTGGCACAAAAACAGAAATACAGACCAAGGGAACAAGATAAAAAGGCCAGAGATAAACTCATGCACCTGTGGGCACCTTATCTTTGACAAAAGAGGCAAGAATATACAATGACGAAAACACAATCTCTTCAGTAAGCGGTACTGGGGAAACTGGACAGCTACATGTAACAGAAACTGGAACACCTCCCACCTAACACTATACGGAAAAATAAACTCAAAATGGATTAAAGATTTAAATATAAGGCCATAAGCTGTAAAGCTCCTAGAGAATAACATACACAGCAACTCCTTGACATAAATCACAGCAAGATCCTCTGTGAACCACCTCCTAGAATAATGGAAATAAGAACAAAAATAAACAAATGGGGGTCTAATTAAACTTAAAAGATTTTTTAAAAGCAAAGGAAACTGTAAATAAAATGAAAAGAAAACCCTCAGAATGGGAGAAAATAATAGAAAATCAATCAATTGACAAAAATCTCCAAAATATACAAGCAGCTTATACAGATCAATACCAGAGAAACAAACAACCCAACTAAAAAATGAGCAGAAGACATAAACAGACATTTCTCCAAAAAAGACATACAGATGGTTAAACACATAAAAAGATGTTCAACGATGCTCATTATTAGAGAAATCCAAATCAATACCACAATGGGGTATCACCTCACACCAGTCAGAAGGGCTATCATCAAACTCTAAATGTTGGAGAGGGTGTGAAGAAAAGAAAACCCTCTCGCACTGTTGGTAGGAATGTAAATTGGTACAGGCACTATGGAGAATAGCATGTAGATTCCTTAAAACACTAGGAATAAAACTACCACATGACCAAATAATCTCAGTACTGGTCATATAGCCTGAGAAAAACCGCAATTGAAAAAGATACAGGTACCCCAATGTTCATCACAGCACTATTCACAATGATAGCACATGGAAGCAACCTAGATGTCCATCAATAGATGAATGGATAAAGAAATTGTGGTACATACATACAATGGAATTTTACTCAGCCATAAAAAGGAATGGATTTGAGCCACTTCTAATGTGGTGAATGAACTAAGGGTCTATTATACAGAGTGAAGTAAATCAGAAGAAAAACAAATACCATGTATTAATGCATATATAAATGCTGGGCTGGAAGAAGCACCAAGCTGGAATCAAGATTGCCAGGAGAAATATCAATAACCTCAGATATGCAGATGACACCACCCTTATGGCAGAAAGTGAAGAGGAACTAGAGAACCTCTTGATGAAAGTGAAAGAGGAGAATGAAAAAGTTGGCTTAAAGCTCAACATTCAGAAAATGAAGATCATGGCATCTGGTCCCATCACTTCATGGGAAATAGATGGGGAAACAGTAACAACAGGGTCAGACTTTATTTTGGGGGGCTCCAAAATCACTGCAGAGGGTGATTGCAGCCATGAAAGTAAAAGGCGCTTACTCCTTGGAAGAAAAGTTATGACCAACCTAGATACAATATTGAAAAGCAGAAACATTACTTTGCCAACAAAGGTCCATCTAGTCAAGGCTATGGTTTTTCCAGTGGTCATGTATGGATATGAGACTTGGATGGTGAAGAAAGCTGAGCACTGAAGAATTGATGCTTTAGAACTGTGGTGAGAGTCCCTTGGACTGCAAAGAGATCCAACCAGTCCATCCTAAAGGAGATCAGCCCTGGGTGTTCTTTGGAAGGAATGATGCTAAAGCTGAAACTCTAGTACTTTGGCCACCTCATGCGAAGAGTTGACTCATTGGAAAAGACTCTGATGCTAGGAGGGACTCGGGGCAGTAGGAAAAGGGGACGACAGAGGATGAGATGGCTGGATGACATCACGGACTTGATGGACATGAATTTGAGTGAACTCCGGGAGATGGTGATGGATAGGGAGGCCTGGCATGCTGCGATTCATGCGGTCACAAAAGTCAGACACGACTGAGTGAGTGATCTGAACTGAACTGATACATGGAATCTAGAAAGATGGTACTGATCAACCTATTTGCAGAGCAGCAATGGAGACACAGACATACAGAACAGATTTATGGGCACAGTGGGAGAAGGGGAGGAAGGGGCAAATTGAAAGAGTTGAAACATTACCATATGTAAAATAGACAGCCAGTGGAATTTGCTGTATGACACAGGGAGCTCAAATCCAGTGCTCTGTGATAATCTAGAGGGCTGGGATGGGGTGAGAGGTGGGAGGGAGGTTCCAGAGGAAGGGGACATATGCATACCTATGGCTAACTCATGCTGATGTATGGCAGAAACTAACACAATATTGTAAAGCTATTATCCACCATTTAAAAATAAATTTAATTTAAAAAATAAAATATATTAGTCAGGATAGTTTAAAGCATGTTTCAGTAATAAAGCAAGACAAAAATTTCAATGAAAAAAGTCTACAACAAATTCTGGAGAGGATGTGGAGAAAAGGCAACCTTCTTGCACTGTTGTTGGGAATGTAAACTGACACAGCCACTATGGAGAACAATATGGAGACTCCTTAAAAAACTAGGATAAAACTACCATATGATCCAGCAATTGCACTACAAGGCATATACCAAGTTCAAAACCTGACAAAATCATAATTCAAAAAGACACACATACTCCAATGTTCACTGTAGCACTATTTGTAATAGCTGGGACATGGAAGCAACCTAGATGTCCATCAACAAATGAATGGATGAAGAAGTTATGTTACATACAAAACAATGGAACATTACTCAGCCATAAAATGGAATACATTTGAGTCAGTTGTAGTGAGGTGGATGAACCTAGAGCCTATTATTATTATACAGAGTGAAGTAAATCAGAAAGAAAAAAAACAAATATCATACATTAATGCATACACATGGAATCTAGAAAAATTGTACTGATGAATCTATCTGCAGGGCAGGAATAGAGGTGCAGAAATAGAGAACACATTTGTAGACACAGTGGGGGAAGGGGAGCGTGGAATGAATGAGAAAGCAGCACTTAAACATATATACTTAAAGTTGCCCTAACTCAAATAATAATAATAATAAACATATATATTACCATTTGTAAAACAGATAACTAATGATGGGAAGTTGCTGTAAAACACAGGGTGCTCAACCCAGTGCTCTGTGATGACCTAGAGGGGTGGGGTGGGGTAGGGTGGTAGGTGAGAGGGACGTTCAAGAGGGAGGGGACATATGCATATTTAAGGCTTGATTCACACTGTTGTATAAAAGAAACCAATACAACATTGCAAAGCAATTATCCTCCAATTAAAAAAAAAATAACCTATCTAAGAGTGACTAAAAATGCTATGGGATCTGAGTGAGATCTCATTCAGGGGAAGGGAAAGGCCTAGCTCAGAGCAATTTAAACAGTCAGTGGAGAGAAACTGTTTTCTGATGCTGACTGTCCCACTCAGTCTATATAGTCTATACCAATTAGAAAAACAGGCTCTGCAGTCATTAAGTGGTTAGGTAAGGTTCCCTCCACAAGTAATAAGTGAAGGGTTTTAGCTGGGATTACAACTGAAGACTTCAGGTCCTCAATTCTCTTGCCACAGTAGTAGCAGGACAGAAGAGAAAATCAAACTAGGTGGCTGGACACTTGCTCATCTTTTCAAAAGCATTTTGCTTAGGACACACAGTGCTTACTTTGGAATCAAGTGCACTGGGTTTTCTCCCCACACCTCATGCCACTGTCATTGTTGCCGTGCCTTCAGGAAAGTGAGGCTGCAGTAACACACCTCTGGAGTCAGACTTCATTCTGAATCTTGCATCATGTGACACTTCATATTCTCCACAAGGATACTCCCAGTGGCTAACTCAGAGGTTTAAAAACTACATAATGCATGAAAGGCACATTGTGAGGATTCAATAAATAGCAGTTAGTATACCAATATTAATTCCCCCCTGAAAATCACAGAAGGATCTGGGTGAGAGAAGGAAGAATGGCACATCTCCACTCTCACATAAGTCTTTTCTTAAGTAGCTACCCTGGGGAGTGCATAATGGGCAATGTCAGGGTTGGTGGGGGACAGAGACTCCTATTGGACCAGACTTGGAAGGACAATCTGGACAACCAGCTCACCATGAAGTAGGAAGGTTGAGTCATCTCATTCAGGACCTGAATGTTGTCTGTGGTCACGGAGGGAATCCTGGAGCACCAGGCCAGTGAGAAGAGCCAAGGTTCATTGACAAGATATAAGTTGATGCTGATGTTAGCTGCTCTATATTCTCTAGGGAAAATAAAAAAGAACCCACAGGAGACTCAGAGTTAATCTCACTCTCATCACCTAAGAGGGAAACAGTCACTACATTTGAGAAAGGATGTTGCCTACATCACCAGAAGTAGGTGATAGTAGGACAACCTATGATATGACATGCAGAATTAGCTCATATTGCAATGAGATAAAGGACTGAATTTAATACCTTTGCTACTATGCCAGCAATAGTATTTTAGTAAATTGGCTTCCTCAAGGAAAGAAAAGTGAGGGAGGGAAGAAAGGAGGGGAGAGAGGGAGGGAGGAAGGTAGGAAAGAGAGAGAGGGGGAAAGGGAAAAAAAGGAAAGTCCTAACAAATTCCTAATGGAACTTGTCAATTTCCATGGTATAAATACTCACAATTTGCTCCCAGAAGCTGATATGCACCAGCTCCAGTACACTATCGGGCAGCAAACGTACTTATTTCCATCAGAGCACTTACCGTCCTCTACTCTATGTGCCTTCCTATCAATCTTCTCTACTTAGCTGTAAGCAAATTAAAAGCAAAGACCATGTCTTACTCAACTCTGAATATTCAGTGCATGCGTGCTAAGTCACTTTAGTCCTGTCTGTCTATGACCTTTTGGACTATAGCCCACTAGGCTCCATTGTCTATGGGATTCCCCAGACAAGAATACTGGAGTGGGTTGCCATGCCCTCCTCTAGGGTATCTTCTCAACCCAGGGATAGAAAATGCATCTCTTAAGTCGCCTGCATTGGCAGGTGAGTTCTTTACCACTAATGCCACCTGGGAACCCTCTGTATATCCAGTGATGGTGGTGGTGGTTTATGTACCATAATACCTGCCTGTAGAAATAGTTAAATGAAGGAATTAATAAATGAATACTAATTTGGTGAATATTTAAATTTCAAATATAAAAAAACTTCACAAGCATGAGTAGGGGGGATGGTACACAGCACTTTCCAATGGCAGAATGAAATGTCAGTAAATATTTGTGTACTATCTGTAGAAACAGTAGAAAACATCAAGTCAAGTTGTCATTAGAGATTAAATTTCTCAGAAAATACATCAGGTAAGTGCCTTTGAAAGACTTTTTAACCCTGAGATGTTATAACATATTGAAAACAGCTCTGCGCAAGCCTGGGGTTGAATTCCAGCACTGTCACATAATAGCTTGGCAATTTCTTAGGCTCAGTGTATAAACTGTAAATAAAAATAACCATACAGCCTTTACAGGAGTGCTTGCAATTAGTTACCCAAAATGTTAGCCTGTGTCTAAGAAAATTCTACACATCATTTAAAAATAAATGTATCATTGATCAGAAGAATCAATATAGTGAAAATGAGTATACTACTCAAAGCAATCTATAGATTCAATGCAATCCCTATCAAGCTACCAATGGTATTTTTCAATAAGCTAGAACAAATAATTTCACAATTTGTATGGAAATACAAAAAAACTCGAATAGCCAAAGCAATCTTGAGAAAGAAGAATGGAACTAGAGGAATCAACCTGCCTGACTTCAGGCTCTACTACAAAGCCACAGTAATCAAGACAGTATGGTACTGGCACAAAGACAGAAATTTAGATCAATGGAACAAAATAGAAAGCCCAGAGATAAATCCACACACATATGGACACCTTATCTTTGACAAAGGAGGCAAGAATATACAGCGGAGAAAAGACAATCTCTTCAACAAGTGGTGCTGGGAAAACTAGTCAACCACTTGCAAAAGAATGAAACTAGGACACTTTCTAACACCAAACACAAAAATAAACTCAAAATGAATTAAAGATCTAAACGTAAGACAAGAAACTATAAAACTCCTAGAGGAGAACATAGGCAAAACACTCTCTGACATTAATCATAGCAGGATCCCCTATGATCCACCTCCCAGAATTCTGGAAATCAAAGCAAAAATAATCAAATGGGATCTAATTAAAATTAAAAGCTTCTGCACAACAAAGGAAACTATAAGCAAGGTGAAAAGACAGCCTTCAGAACAGGAGAAAATAATAGCAAAGGAAACAACTGACAAAGAACTAATCTCAAAAATATACAAGCAACTCCTGCAGCTGAATTCCAGAAAAATAAACAACCCAATCAAAAAATGGGCCAAAGAATTAAACAGACATTTCTCCAAAGAAGACATACAGATGGCTAACAAACACATGAAAAGATGCTCAACATCACTCATTATCAGAGAAATGCAAATCAAAACCACAATGAGGTACCACTTCACACCAGTCAGAATGGCTGCGATCCAAAAGTCACAGTAAGTGTTGGAGAGGGTGTGGAGAAAAGGGAACTCTCTTACACTGTTGGTGGGAATGCAAACTGTTCTCCATAATAGTACAGCCACTATGGAGAACAATGTGGAAATTCCTTAAAAAACTGGAAATGGAACTGCCTTATGACCCAGCAATCCCACTGCTGGGCATACAGACCGAGGAAACCAGAACTGAAAGAGACACGTGTACCCCAATGTTCATCACAGCACTGTTTATAATAGCCAGGACATGGAAGCAACCTAGATGTCCATCAGCAGATGAATGGATAAGAAAGCTGTGGTACATATACACAATGGAATATTACTCGGCCATTAAAAAGAATACATTTGAATCAGTTCTAATGAGGTGGATGAAACTGAAGTCGAGTATACAGAGTGAAGTAAGCCAGAAAGAGAAACACCAATACAGTATACTAACGCATTTATGGAATTTAGAAAGATGGTAACGATAACCCTGTATGCGAGACAGCAAAAGAGACACAGATATATAGAACAGTCTTTTGGACTCTGTGGGAGAGGGAGAGGGTGGGATGATTTGGAGAATGGCATTGAAACATGTATAATATCATATATTAAATGAAAAAATAATAGTAAAATCCCATTCAAAAAAAATAAATAAAATTTTTTTAAAAGACACAAAGCAGTTCAAAGACAATTAACATAAAAAAAGAAATGCCACAGAAACATTAATTATAAGAAAGCCAGTGTGGCAATATTAATAAAAGCAATTTTTAGGCAAGAATTATAACCAGAGAGAAGGGATATTTCATAATGAAAGGATGGTAATAAATCCAAGAAAATAATCTAACAATTCTAAATGCAAATACACCTTAAAAAAAGTGTTTAAAATGTGAGAAGCCAAACAACCACAATAATCACAATAACAACAACAAACACAGCCAAAGGGAGAAATTCAAAAATCAACAGTCAGCTGGAAATATTACCTCCCCTTTTCTACAACTGACAGATGAGGCACAGGAAGCCCTTAATTTCTCTCTGACTGAAGAGGTTGCTCCCAGAAGGAAGAAGGAAGAAGTCATGGTCTAATCTCCTTGTCAACATGGTATCTACATCTTTTCTAAATAGAACAATAATATTTGCTAGAAAGAGAGGTCTTTATATATAGAATATGTTCTTTAATGGATGTTCTTGGTTGATTACTTTTTATTACATATTTTGTAAATAAACACAGAATGTGGATTTATGAGGTATGGGTCCCTGGACAAGGTCACAAAAGCTATGCAAGTCTCTGGGAGTATTAAATGCAGGTGTTTTATAACTCAAATGTTCTCCTTCAAAGTGAAATAACCCCATAAAAACACATTTGGAGCCTGTATCTATTACTGTGGGCCATAGGGAATGTGTCCAATAAAGGAAGAAACCTGCAAAGTTGAAATCAATGTCTCTGAAGGCAGCCTCCTGACTGCCTTCTGTATCTTTGAAATTAATAATAAAACTTAATAGTAAGTTCTATGATGTGTATGAGTTTGATTTGAAACCTAATGCTTTGTGTTAACTCCACAGAAAAAGCAGAAGGAAAATGCAGTATAAAATACTTAAAAAGACTATTAACCAATTTAAATTATATATTTTGGAAATTAAACCAGCCCCTGTTGGAATCATTTGTGGTTATTTTTTCCCAGTCTGTAGGTTGTCATTTTGTATTCTTTATGGTTTCCTTTGCTGTGCAAAAGCTTTTAAGTTTGATTAGGCCACTTGATTTTCTAATAGGACTCAGGATATGACTGACCCTTCTTAAAGTCTGATGTCAGCTGATCCTATTCCTATATAACTATGGCCAAGGAATAACTTTTAAAAATTACTAGCAAAAGAATTAACACTAGGGAATCTGTCAAACATATATTTAAACCTCAGTGTGGTCCCCCACTGACCAACTATATGGACTTTGGGGAAATATTAACACCTAACCTCCCCGAACTTTTCCTCGTTAAAGATAAGATCCCCATTTGAAACATGGGGAGTGATGCTAATTTATAGAGCACAGCATGTAACGATGGTGATGATGAAACAACAGGTAACATTTACTGTGTTCATATATTTGCCCATCATTTTGCTCTGTGCATATATGTAGTATGTCACTTAATCTTTTAACCATTCCATCACGTTATTGTTATCCTTAATTTACAAATGAGAAAACTGATTATTAAAACTTGTCCAAAGTCACACTTGTAGCTGATGGGTAAGCCAGAATTTTAAAAAGAGCCTGTGGTTAACCAACGGAACTTGACACATAATAAAGGCTCAGTAAGTGAAAGTTATTATAATTATTTTTCAACTACTAGATTAATCTAAATTATGATTAGCAGAGAAAGAAATCACCTTGGAATCAATTTTTCTTTGATAAAAAGTAGAAAGGAATAGACATACATTCAAAACAGAGGAATAGTTGGGCAAAGAAAAATCTTCTACATAGGAAAGAGAGGTAAAATATGTATAATTTTCTAATGTTGAAAATATATATATATAATTTTATGATCAACTGCCCCATAGCCCAAGAGGCTAGAAAAGCCAGAACATGAAAAGAGGTAAATCCAATAGCCTAGCTCATGACTTGAGATACAAAAATGAATCTATAGGAATTTCTGTAGCTCAAAGAGATTTTGGAGATAGGGAGATACATATGTATATCTGGACAAAACACATATATATGTTCAGTCTCTGAAGCATTTAGAATCATCTGAAAAGAACTTTCTGATATACAAGCTGGATTTAGAAAAGGCAGAGGAACCAGAGATCAAATTGCCAACATCTGCTGGATCACAGAAAAAGCAAAATTCCAGAAAAACATCTACTTCTGCTTTATTAATTATGTTAAAGCCTTTGACTGTGTGGATCACAAAAAACTGTGGAAAATTCTTCAAGACATGGAAATACCTAACCTGCCTCCTGAGAAACTTGTATGTGAGTCAAGAAGCAACAGTTAGAGCCAGACATGGAACAATGGACTGGTTTCAAATTGGGAAAGGAGTACGTCAAGACTGTATACTGTCACCCTGCTTATTTAACTTATATGCAGAGTCCATCATGCAAAATGCCAGACTGGATGAAGCACAAGCAGGAACCAAGATTGCTGAGAAAAATATCAACAGCCTCAGATATTCAGATGACACCACTCCAATGGCAGAAAATAAAGAGGAACTAAACAGCCTCTTGATGAGGGTGAAAGAGGAAAGTGAAAAAGTTAGCTTAAAACTCAACATTCAAAATACTAAGGTTATGGTATCCCATCCCATCACTTCATGACATATAGATAGGGAAAAAGTGGAAACAGGCTGATTTTATTTTATTGGGCTCCAAAAGCATTGCAGATGGTGACTGTGGTCATGAAATTAAAAGACACTTGCTCCTTGGAAGAGAAGCTATGACAAACCTAGACAGTGCATTAAAAAGTGGAGACATCATTTTGCCAACAAAGGTCTGTATAGTTAAAGCTATGATTTTTTCAGTAGTCACATACGAATGTGAGAGTTGGACCATAAAGAAGGTTGAGTGCCAAAGAACTGATGCTTTCAAACTGTGATGCTGGAGAAGGCTCTTGAGAGTCCCTTGAACGACAAGGAGATCAAACCAGTCAATCCTAAAGGAAAGTGAAAGCCACTCAGTCATGTCCGACTCTTTGTGACCCCATGACTACACAGTCCATGGAATTCTCCAGGCCAGATCCCTGGAGTGGGTAGCCTTTCCCTTCTCCAGGGGATCTTCTCAACCCACGGATCAAACCCAGGTCTCCCACACTGCAGGTGGATTCTTTACCAGCTGAGCCACAAGGGAAGCCCAAGAATACTGGAGTGGGTAGCCTATCCCTTCTCCAGGAGATCTTCCCTACTCAGAAATCGAACTGGGGTCTCCTGCATTGCAGGCAGATTCTTTACCAACTGAGCTATGAGGGAAGCCCCTATCCTAAAGGAAATCAACCTGAATATTCACTGGAAGAATTGATGCTGAAGTTAAAGTTTCAATACTCTGGCCACCTGATGCACAGAGCCGACACAATGGAAAAGACACTGATGCTAGGAAAGACTGAGGGCAGTAGAACAGGGTAACAGAGGATGAGATGGCTGGATGGCATCACTGACTTAATGGACACGAGTCTGCGCAAGCACCAGGAGACAGTGAAGGACAGGGAAGCATGGCGTGCTGCAGTCTATGGGGTCGCAAAGAGTCAGACACGACTTAACGACTGAACAACAATGACACAGGGACTAATGTAAGCAGTGACTATCAATAATTAAATCTGAAAAAGTTACCATTCTCAGGTGCTTTTAATTCTAAAAACTCTGTCTCTGACTATGTAATTATAAATGTGGTGATGGAGAATTTCAGTTTCTTCTCATGCTTGGCTGTTTTAAGGGTTTGATTTGATTATGTTTCAAATTATATCTATGAGAAATCTGGCTATCTGGATTACAAAGCTATTTATTAGGTATTTCAATCCATCTGGTAATGGCAGAAGGAAATCAACTCAACTTTTTGAGTTCTTACTTTTCAGTGATCGTTTTATATAACAACAAAAACACCAAGCACATAAAAGGGTGTGCTGATGAGAGACTGAAGCATAAAGGAGAAGGGGCTGAAGAGCATGTTCCAGGAACAGAGTGTAACTTTGATAAATGTTTGTTGGCACAGAGTGAAGGAAGGATAAGAAGATGAGGACAGGGGATTCTAGAAAGATAACTACACATGGAAATCCTGAGATAGGAGGAGGAACCTACGTAGCTTGGCTGGGATGCAGATTTCCTGCAAGTAAGGCAATACGTGCTGAGGAAAATGTGGTCAAACACTTACCTCATCCCGTTGTAGAACAAGTTCTTATAGTCAGCGTTTATTCTAGTGATATTTTCTTTTGTGAGGCGTTCAACAGGGAGTAACCGGCCCACTTGCTGAAAACCAGGAGCTTTTTTCTTGACATACTCCCTTTCAAAACTTGGCAACCAAAAAATCTGTAAGGAGAAACAGGAAGTCTTTCAGTGGATAATCAGCTGTCTAGGCACAAACAGATCCTATGTAGAATGGGAGGAACCCCAATCCAGCATAGTAACAGTCTATAAGGAGCAGGGAGATTCTAGACCTTGGTGAAAGAGTCAACCTCACTAATACTGTCTATTCTTATAAAGAAGCTTTATAAGAATTCTTATAAAGGGGCTTTCACCAGGGTTGTTCTGGACCTGAGTTTTCCCAGTTAACATCATGGAACCAAGGGTCATCCATGTCACCACACTAGCTAAAGTAGGTATGGAAGAAAGATTAGAATCATAAACACATCCTCTGACTGATGCTAAAAATCATCTTTGTGAGAGGTCATTTCCTGCAAACAGGGAAGGCTATTATGACTCATCTGTGGAAATAGTTCTATCTGAAAAAAAAACCCACATATTTGTTTCTTTCATAGCAGTCTTCCATATTCTGAGAATTTGACATTTGGAATGACTCCCCCAATGCAGAGTAGCTTCTGAAAAACATGATGAACAAATCTCTGCTCAAATAAGAACCAGATGTCCTTTCTATATTATTAATGAAAGCCAAGTCCTCAAAGTCTTCAGCATTCCATACCCAGGCCCTTTCTAATAGATATATGTTGGTGATGGTGCAGGTCACATCGTATAGCCATTAAACACATATTCCCTTTTAACAGAGGGGTGACATTTCATTTGGCTTTGAATAACAAAAAGACTCAATGTTTTCCCCTACTGATACAAATTTAATGGGGTCATTCTTAGATTGCCGAATATAGCTGTATAAAATAGTCATCTTCATATTTATAGGGAGCAAAATTATTTAAGGATCCCAAGGAAGAGCTACAAGGTAGGTCAGATTCAACTGCTATGGTCGTGGGACACGTGACCCACCCACCAACCTCTACCATAAATACTGAGATAGACATACCAGATGTTGCTCAATCTGAGAGTCAAGGATTATGCTTACTACATGGCGGACATACAAAGCTCTGAGAGAATGATTTGGTGCAGGGCCATTAAGATCAAAGATCACAAACTTTTTTTCCTTCTGTGCAAGTTCCAATAATTCAGTTAGCTTTGGAATCTTCTGATTTCCTGCTCTTTCCCTGTCAGCCTTTGATAAGGGTTTCATACCAAAAAATGGTTTGATCTAAAAATACATAAGAGAAAACACTGGCTCCCATCAAAAGCATTTTCCAATTCTCCTTCTTTTAGCCCCACACCAATTACCATTTAACCCACCCATCAGGCCCTCTGTAATACTGGTCCTGAGATAAGAGTTGCCAAGAAGAGAAATTAAATGTAATCTCCATAGGTAATCATGGTATTTGGAATGATTTATTCTATATTGTAGAACCTATACTGTTGATTTATTCTATATTGTTGTATTTGCACTGAAGGTCTCCTCATGTTCTTGTCCTAAACTTCCTTTTCAGTCTTTTTTTCTATAACTCTCCTCAAAGTATTACAATTCCTTTTCAGTCACACTGGCTTCCCACACATTCTCTCACTGTTCTGGTTTTGTGTAATGGAAAGAAAGCAGGCTTTGTCTTCAGACTGAATTGGACTCAAGCCCAGTGCTGCCACTCATTTGTCTTCCTTACCATATCCACCTGTTAAAACCCTACCCTCAAACTGCAAAACCCAGTTCAAATGCTACCAACTTCATGAAGTGCCCACTAAAATATTCCTAAACTAAAGAGACTTCAATGGTGTTAAACCACAGCTACCAATTTTTATGCCTTTGTCTGTTTCATCCTGCCTTCTAGTCATTTGTATATATCCTAGATCAGATTCAAACCCCAGCTTCATGTACTTCTTGCTGTGTAACAGTGGTAAAACTATTTAAAATTTCTAAGTTTTCATTACCCTGATATAAGATGGAGAAGGGGAGAGTAATATGTGTATTTCTAGGATTATTTTGAAGATCAAAAATAATCAAATATTTACCAGGTCTAGCAGCATGTCCAGTACACAGAGAAGTGCACAGTTCATAATAGTTCCCTCACTCTGTACTGGTTCTACTGGAGGGCAACTCCCTAATGGCAGGCACTGTCATAATTTCTTTGCCATACACAGCATTTTATTTTATTCCTCAGTACATACATGTATTAGCTATATTAATATAGCTACTTTTATTGTCATTTGCCAACTTTAGATCATTTGTGTGTAAAGTCAGTGATTAAACACTGTCTCTCAGGAGAAAGACACAGTAGCTACACCATATTCCCAAGACTAAAATAATATTTTTCTCTATACAACTTTATCTTCTCTCTCCTTCCCACCCTATTAATTTTCCTTCCTTTACTTCCTAAGCAACCTGTCCTTTCTCACCTTTTTCTCAAGAAAGAATCAATCACACTGAACATTGTTCCCATGCTATACCTGAAGGCAGATTATAAGTGTGGAATTAAACCCTTCCACATCTGAGTTGAGGTCTATAATTAAAGGTCTTCTTAATCCTCAGGAAAAAACAGAAATTTGCTTTGAAATACAAGATATTGTTAGATTCTATCAGATCTAGACCAACTGATTCACTTAATTGTTAGAACTTTGTGTGGGAAAAAAATTGTTAAAAGAACAGGATGGGAAAGATCAAGAAAAGATTTAAATAGCCCAGCTGTGCATAATTTTTTCAAAGTCCTGGAAGGGGTAAAAAAAAAATAATAATAAATGCACTATACAAGGACATTTATTTCTGAAGCCTTTAATGATAAAGTGGATGAAAAATACAGAATAGCACAACTATAAAGATTAATCAATAGAAGAGTTTAAAACTAGATTTCAGTAATCTCTAAACAGCATTATGAGGTAGATCTAATATCTAATATCTGATGTAAATTGAGCCTCTTTTTTATATTGGGTTGGCCAAATTCCAGGTTTTCCATATCATAGAAATATTTTGGCCAACCCAATATATAAAATGAGTGGACTTATTCAGAAAAATAAACTGGAATAGGACAATACCAGTTTAGATTATCTCCAATATAAAGTTGAACATTTTCAAAACAATAATAAAAGACCCTTGGTTCTCTATGCCTATGCTTAGAAAAATTACAAGTAGAAGGGCCATCAAATGATCCAACGTATTATACTGGTTTAGAAGTCTGAAAATTTATAAATTCGGCCCGATGATGCCACTTAGAGGGAAACAATACAGCTCAACAGACAATTATGAGAACTACATGGAAGTATCAATGAAAAATACAGTTCTCTTGTTGATATAGGTACTTTTATTATCAATCTCACTACCATAAAAAATCAGATTGCTAAAACCAAGAAGTGGTATTTTCTATCAATCCTAGGTCCTTTTCCATGTCCTTTTCTATAAATGACATAGGAACATTCCTTTCTTCTCTATGGCATATTCTTATCGTTAGGAATCTACTTTGCAAAAAGAACCAGCAAAAGAAATGTACCACAGACAAATAACTATCAGGAGTCACAGAAAATTCTATACACATTATCAAATTATATCTGCGAACATTAGTATACTGATTTTAAAAAACAATCAGATAATTATCCATGGTACTTAGCAACTGAATAACAACAACCAGAATCACTGAGGGGAAAAGAGGCAGAATAATTAGAGTCAAACTCATAAGAGTTCACATTGACTCCATTGACATTGTTGCCTAAAATCCTGTTAATGCTGAAGTTGGAGCAGATTTAAATCAACTTTGCTGTTGTTGTTCAGTTGCTAAGTCATGTCTGACTCTTCTGTGACTCCACAGATTATAGCCCTCCAGGATCCTCTGTCCATGGGTTTGCCCAGGCAAGAATATTGGAATGGATTGCCTTTTCCTTCTCCCAGGGGATCCTCCCAGCCCAGGGATCGAACCTGTGCCTCCAGCATTCCTATACTGGCAGGCAGACTGTTTACCACTGAGCCACTAGAGAAGCCAATATAACAAAGATTAACTATCCCTTATATTAGTCCAAGCAATTTGTCTATTTTACATGTTTTTTAAAAACACCAAAACTGAGGTGGTGGTCCTCCACCAATATCCGTCAGCTATTAACCAAAGATTTATACCTCATTTTCTAGCACTGCTTAACCTGTATGTACTCTCTTTGGTTCTATCTTTACCTTCTTTCATGTTCCAGCTAATAAAGATAGCCACTATTTATCGCTTTCACCAGAGCAAAATCAACAATTTACCTGAAAAGTTATGTTTCTATCATTTACAGAAGGCCCACTCTACTTTCTCAAGTCTTAAACAAAAGATCTTAAGGATATGCAGTAATCTCACATCCTAACTTGAAATTCTAAGACTTACTTTGTAATTCTATTGTCACAGTTTCTAAGGAGAAATTTTAACTCCATAAAATAACAGTTCATCATACAGAATTCAGCAAACTTACTCTGTGAAGGGCCATACACTAAAGATTTTTGGTTTTGTTAGTCTCTGTCACAACTATTCAACTCTATTATAAAACAAAAGCAGCCATAAACAATTTGTAAGTGAATAAGCATGGCTATGTTCCAATCAAACTTTATTTATGGAAATCAAAATTTGAGTTTTATATAATCTTAACATGTCAGGAAACATTATTCTTTTGATTCTCCTTCAACCATTCAAAAACACAAGAACCATTCTGAGCTCACAAGCTGTACAAAAATAGTGCGCTGCATCTGAACAGCAGGCCACAGTTTGCAAACCCCTGGATCCAGGTCATGACACTAGCTAATGAGAGACATAATTTAATGAGAGATTGCAAATTAACCAAATTATCCATAGTCAAATACTGAAGACAATTAAGATGATTTCTGGGATTAACTGGATATTACAGAGTATAGGTAGCAAGCTTTTTTGAAATACACAGGTGTGTTGACGTACACAAACATCTTAGAACCATTCTCACAAAACACAGGAGACAAACAGACCTTTAGCAATCTCAAAATATTTCTTCCAGATCATCAAAATCTTTGTTTTTGAAGGTAAAATGGAAGGCCATTGTCCAAGGGTATTAATTTAACAACCTGATATACATCAAAAAGTCTGCCTAATAATGTCTTATCCCTGAATCCAAGGCTTTTTATCTTTGGCTTAGGAAAACATGCAGTCTTAGCAAAACTAGTCTAATAATCTTCAGACCTCACACTAGGTTCATCTTTCTAATTATGGTACCATATTCAATGAAATCCCTCTTGCTAACTTAAAATATCCACTATTTTTAAGTTAGCTGATTAATCACAGAATACTAACTTTCTTGTTCTCATATTACCATTCACTAATATCACACTCTTAATACAGCATCATATTAATCAACAAAGGAGAATCTCATCATTTCTGTAATTTGAGAACTGTCCATACATGGAACATATCTTTTAGATGCCCCTAAATCAAATCTTGGTTTAATGCTATTTACTGTCGGTTAAACTTAAAAAGTTATGACCAATCTAGATAGCATATTGAAAAGCTGAGACATTACTTTGCCAACAAAGTTCCATCTAGTCAAAGCTATGGTTTTTCCAGTGGTCATGCATGGATGTGTGAGTTAGACTATGAAGAAAACAGCGCCAAAGAACTGATGCTTTTGAACTGTGTGTCGGAGAAGACTCTTGAGACTTCCTTGAACTGCAAGGAGATCCAACCAGTCCATTCTGAAGGAGATCAGCCCTGCGGTTTCTTTGGAAGGAATGATGCTAAAGCTGAAACTCCAGTACTTTGGCCACCTCATGCGAAGAGTTGACTCATTGGAAAAGACTCTGATGCTGGGAGGGATTAGGGGCAGGAGGAGAAGGGGACGACAGAGGATGAGGTGGCTGGATGGCATCACTGACTCGATGGACGTGAGTCTGAGTGAACTCTGGGAGTTGGTGATGGGCAGGGAGGCCTGGTGTGCTGCGATTCATGGGATCACAAAGAATCAGACATGACTGAGAGACTGAACTGAATTGAAACTTAAAAATGAACAAAGGTAATAACAGGTCAATTATGCAATTTTTCTAGACGCTCTTATAGAATCCCAAGTACATTCAGTTCAGCTCAGTTCAGTTCAGTCACTCAGTCGTGTCTGCCAGGGTTAAGGTTAGGATTAGGGTTAGCACGCCAGGCCTCCCTGTCCATCACCATCTCCCGGAGTTCACTCAGACTCTAGTCCATCCAGTCAGTGATGCCACCCAGTCATCTCATCCTCGGTCATCCCCTTCGCCTCCTGCCTCCAATCCCCCCCAGGATCAGAGTCTCTTCCAATGAGTCAACTCTTCGCATGAGGTGGCCAAAGTACTGGAGTTTCAGCTTTAGCAACATTGCTTCCAAAGAAATCCCAGGGCTGATCTCCTTCAGAATGGACTGGTTGGAATCCTTGCAGTTCAGGGGACTCTCAAGAGTCTTCTCCAACACCACAGTTCAAAGGCATCAATTCTTCGGTGCTCAGCCTTCTTCACAGTCCAACTCTCACATCCATACATGACTACTGGAAAAACCATAGCCTTGACTAGATGGACCTTAGTCGGCAAAGTAATATCTCTGCTTTTGAATAAGCTATCTAGGTTGGTCATAACTTTCCTTCCAAGGAGTAAGCGCCTTTTAATATCATGGCTACAGTCACCATCTGCAGTGATTTTGGAGCCCCCCAAAATAAAGTCTGACACTGTTTCCACTGTTTCCCCATCTATTTCCCATGAAGTGATGGGACCAGATGCCATGATCTTCGTTTTCTGAATGTTGAGCTTTAAGTCAACATTTTCACTCTCCTCTTTTACTTTCATCAAGAGGCTCTTTAGTTCCTCTTCACTTTCTGCCATAAGGTTGGTGTCATCTGCATATCTGAGGTTATTGATATTTCTCCCGGCAATCTTGACTCCAGCTTGTGTTTCTTCCAGTCCAGCGTTTCTCATGATGTACTCTGCATACAGGTTAAATAAGCAGGGTGACAATACACAGCCTTGATGTACTCCTTTTCCTACTTAGAACCAGTCTGTTGTTCCATGTCCAGTTCTAACTGTTGCTTCCTGACCTGCATACAGATTTCTCAAGAGGCAGGTCAGGTGGTCTGGTATTCCCATCTCTTGAAGAATTTTCCACAGTTTATTGTGATCCACACAGTCAAAGGCTTTGGCATAGTCAAGAAAGCAGAAACAGATATTTTTCTGGAACTCTCTTGCTTTTTCCATGATCCAGCGGATGTTGGCAATCTGATCTCTGGTTCCTCTGCCTTCTCTAAAACCAGCTTGAACATCTGGAAGTTCATGGTTCACGTATTGCTGAAGCCTGGCTTGGAGAATTTTGAGCATTACTTTAATAGCATGTGGGATGAGTGCAACTGTGCAGTTGGTTGAGCATTCTTTGGCACTGCCTTTCTTTGGGATTGGAATGAAAACTGAGCTTTTCCAGTCCTGTGGCCACTGCTGAGTTTTCCAAATTTGTTGGCATATTGAGTGCAGCACTTTCACAACATCATCTTTCAGGATTTGAAATAGCTCAACTGGAATAACATCACCTCCACTAGGTTTGTAGTGAAGCTTCCTAAGGCCCACTTGACTTCACATTCCAGGATGTCTGGCTCTAGATGAGTGATCACACCATCGTTGATTATCTGGGTCATGAAGATCTTTTTTGTACAGTTCTTCTGTGTATTCTTGCCACCTCTTCTTAATATCTTCTGCTTTTGTTAGGTCCAGACCATTTCTGTCCTTTATTGAGCCCATCTTTGCATGAAATGTTCCCTTGGTGTCTCTCATTTTCTTGAAGAGATCTCTCGTCTTTCCCATTCTGTTCTTTTCCTCTATTTCTTTGCATTGATCGCTGAAGAAGGCCTTCTTCTCTCTTCTTGCTATTCTTTGGAACTCTGCATTCAGATGCTTATATCTTTCCTTTTCTCCTTTGCTTTTCGCTTCTCTTCTTTTCACAGCTCTTTGTAAGGCCTCCCCCGACAGCCATTTTGCTTTTTTGTATTTCTTTTCTGTGGGGATGATCTTGATCCCTGTCTCCTGTACAATGTCACGAACCTCATTCCATAGTTCATCAGGCACTCCATCTATCACATCTAGACCCTTAAATCTATTTCTCACTTTCACTGTATAATCATAAGGGATTTGATTTAGGTCATACTTGAATGGTCTAGCGGTTTTCCCTACTTTCTCAATTTAAGTCTGAATTTGGTAATAAGGAGTTCATGATCTGAGCCACAGTCAGCTCCTGGTCTTGTTTTTGCTGACTGTATAGAGCTTCTCCATCTTTGGCTGCAAAGAATAAAATCAATCTGATTTCGGTGTTGACCATCTGGTGATGTCTATGTTTAGTCTTCTCTTGTGTTGTTGGAAGAGGGTGTTTGCTATGACCAGTGAATTTTCTTGGCAAAACTCTATTAGTCTTTGCCCTTCTTCATTCCACATTCCAAGGTCAAATTTGCCTGTTACTCCAGATGTTTCTTGACTTCCTACTTTTGCATTCCAGTCCCCTATAATGAAAAGGATATCTTTTGGGGGTGTTAGTTCTAAAAGGTCTTGTAGGGCTTCATAGAACCGTTCAACTTCACCTTCTTCAGGGTTACTGGTTGGGGCGTAGACTTGGACGTCTATGCCCAAGTCCATTACCAAACAACAAATTGGCTCAACTGGCCAAAATTATGGCTTTCTCTAGGACATGTGGGATTATTAAAAATAATTGTTTTTTGCTTTTCAAGTGGCTCACAACTATAGAATGCTACAGGGAAAAAGATTTTTAATCTCTTTATGCTACGTCGTTTCAGTCAAGTCTGACTCTTTGGATCCTGTGGACTGTAACCAGCCAGGCTGCTCTTTCCCTGGGATTTTCCAGGTGAAAATACTGGAATGGGTTGCCATGCCCTCTTCCAGGGAATCTTCCTGACCCAGTGATCAAACCCACATCCCTTGTGTCTCCTGCACTGGCAGGCAAGTTTTTTACCACTAGCGCCACCTGGGAAGCCCGATCTCTTCAGTCATATCAAAAATGAATAATAAACACATGTATTACTAGATGTTTTGCAGCTCCCCAAATAAACTGCTCTGCTAAAACCAGAGCTCCACTTACAGGAAATGTTTTGGCAGATCATACTAAACAGAATGCTCTGATCAATGCCCTTAGACAAGGGCCTCTTAGAGAGAAGACAGACCAATGTATTGAACTCAAGAATTCCATCATTAATGCAAACATGGTAATCTTAGAAAAATGTATTCTCTCACAGTTTGGAAGCCAGAAGTCTAAAATCAAGGTGTTGGCAGGCCCATGCTCACCCTGTTGGCTCTGGGGGAAAATCTGTTTCTTGACTCTGCAAGCTTCAGGTGACTGCTGGCATGCGTTGGCCTTCTTTGGCTAATAGCCATATCACTCCAATTCTTACTTCCATGATTACATCACTTCCCCTCTCTGTTTGGTCACCCTGATGAGTACACCTATTCTCCCCTTGTCTCTTCATTACAACAACACGTGATTATATTGAGGGTCCACCCAGACAATCCAAGATAAGCTCCTACTTTCCAGATCCTTAACTTAATCACATCGTTTGCCTTTATGATAACAGTCACAGGTTCTAGGGAGTACGGTGTGACTGTATCTTTTTTGGTGTCACCAATCAACCTACTATACCAATTTTATCAGTAATGACTATTTGTGTAAGTAATACCTAAATGAAGTAAAATATCCTTGATCTAGCAGTAGAAGATTTTAAAAAATGCTTAGGGTATAATAATGAATGTTTGTCATGACAGTTCTTTTTTTAAAAAGTACATAAAACTTCAGTAAAGTTAGTTGTGCCTCTTGTATAACTCCTGTAGTATTTTAATATGTGGGAATCAGGCTTTTTGACATTAACCCAAGACAAGGTTAAATGTTCTATAGGGCTGTTGCATCCTTTCCAATTGCAGGACTCCCCAAACCCTCAGAAAACAATATCTGCTTATAAAGAGACTGAAAAAAATAGCATATTTCCAAGGAAACAGCCTTCTAAGGATAGTGAGCCCATTATCAGGAACTGAATAATTCAAAGTAATCATCAAAAATTTGTCTTTTACTTTGGCTGACATAATAAATATATAATTTATTACAGTATAATAAATAACATAGCCCAAGTTCTTGGCATACAACAAAACAATTTAAATTCTTTAGCCTGAGAAGTAATGGAAAATTTTTCAAGCCCTATATCAACTTTTGACCAACTAGCAACACTGTTAATAGCACCATTTCTGCTGTAGCTCCATTGGGTGGATGGTGTCCATTGAGGCAATTGCAATTACTTGCATTGGACTTGGTTTTGCAGCAGTGGATGCTACTTGAAGTGTTTTGGTAAAATTATTAGTGCCATTAACTGTACATTTTCAACAACACTGAAGAGAAGAAATATAACACATATTTTTGCCTACTAAGCCCCATATACAAGACAATCATTCATTCAGCAACTTACACCATGTGCTCATAAAACACAAATCATGCCCTCAAGACATTCACAGTTTAGGAAGGGAGATAAGACAGACAGACAAATAAAACATGACATAAGTTTCTATCCGAAGCTCTCACTACCTACCCATTTTCTTGTCTTTTTCATAAAATAAAGTCATTCCACTTAAGAAAAAAAAATGATAAAAGCTCCATGACAGCAGTCACTGAAAAGTGACCTTCTTAGAGGTAGACTACAGTAACAATAAGACAAAATTTGCAGAAAACGTCAAATGCATTATTTAATTTGACCTCAAAACTTTGTATTAAACATGAAAAATTGAAGCATAAAGGAATAAGTGACATGCCTAATGATTCACCTAACAGGGAATGATAAGTGACACCCAACCGTTCATGACAAATTCCAGGCAAAAATTCATTCCCATGCTAAGACTTTCTTGGGTGTATTATTTCCCACTATAGGTATCACGCTAGAATGAGGGTATTCATTACCAGTAATGAATGAGATGGCAAGATTGTTCTGGAATGTATGTTAACAAACTACCTTCTTCACCAAGAAATCTTTTTATGCAAAGAAAAAACTGAACTAAATAGTGTTTAATGATACAGCTGATATAAAGTATTCAGTTGTTCTAGAATAACAACAACTAAAGACAAATGCTGCTAAGTCACTTCAGTCGTGTCCAACTCTGTGTGACCCCATAGACGGCAGCCCACCAGGCTCTGCTGTCCCTGGGATTCTCCAGGCAAGAACACTGGAGTGGGTTGCCATTTCCTTCTCCAGTGCATGAAAGTGAAAAGTGAAAGGGAAGTCGCTCAGTCGTATCCAACTGTTAGCGACCCCATGGACTGCAGCCTACCAGGCTCCTCCATCCATAGGATTTTCCAGGCAAGAGTATTGGAGCAGGATGCCATTGCCTTCTCTGAAAGACAAATAGGTGAGTACAAAAAGTTATAGGAAATATGAGAGAAAGTAAACTATGTTTACTTTCAGTACAGTTCAGTCACTCACTCGTACACAACTATTTTTGACTGCAGCACACCAGGCTTCCCTGTCCTTCACCAACTCCCAGAGCTTGCTCAAACTGATGTTCATCAAGTCAGCAATGCCATCCAACCATCTCATCCTCTGTCATCCCCTTCTCCTCCTGCCTTCAATCTTTTCCAGCATCAGGGTCTTTTCAAATAAGTCAGTTCTTCGCATCATGTAGCCAAAGTATTGGAGTTTCAGCTTCAGCATCAGTCCTTCCAATGAATATTCAGGACTGATTTCCTTTAGGATGGACTGGTTGGATCTTCTTGCAGTCCAGGGGACTCTCAAGAGTCTTCTCCAACAACACAGTTCAAAAGCATCAATTCTTCAGCGCTTAGCTTTCTTTATACTCCAGCTCTCATATCCATACATACCTACTGGAAAATCCATAGCTTTGACTAGATGGACCATTGTCAGCAAAGTAATGCCTCCACTTTTTAATATGCTGCCTAGGCTGATTATAGTTTTTCTTCCAAGGAGCAAGGGTCTTTTAATTTCATGGCTTCAGTCACCATCTGCAGTGATTTTGGAGCCCCAAAAAATAAAGTTTGTCTCTCTTTTCATTGTTTCCCCATCTATTTCCCATGAAGTGATGGGACCAGATGCCATGATTTCAGTTTTCATTGAGCTTTAAGCTAACTTTTTCACTCTCCTCTTTCATTTCATCAAGAGGCTCTTTAGTTCTTCTTTGCTTTCTACGATAATGGTGTCATCTGCATATCTGAGGTTATTGATATTTTTCCTGGCAATCTTGATTCCAGCTTGTGCTTCCTCCAGCCCAGCATGTCGCATGATGTACTCTGTATATAAGTTAAACAAGGAGGGTGATAATATATAGCCTTGACATACTCCTTTCCCAATTTGGAACCAGTCTGTTGTTCCACATCCAGTTCTAACTGTTGCTTCCCAATTTGCATACAGATTTCTCAAGAGGCATGTCAGGTGGTCTGGTATTCCCATCTCTATCAGAATTTTCCACAGTTTGTGGTGATCCACATGGTCAAAGGCTTTGGCATAGTCAATAAAGCCAAGTAGATATTTTTCTGGAACTCTCTTGCTTTTTCGATGATCCAACATATGTTGAAACAATATGAAAGGGGCCATGCTAAGTAAATCTTTAATTAAATTTTCTGTTGATGGGCAAGGCAGTGTTCCCTCCCTATTATGTCATCTGAGACTAAGCTATGGTGGAGGTAATGAAGACTAAGGCGACCTCCTTCAAAAGTTCCTGGGCACACAGTGCCCCCGACCCTGCAGCAGGCCACCGCAGACCCACAACACCTCTGGAGACTCCTGGGCACTCACAGGCAAGTCTGCGTCTATCTCTTGTAGGATCACTGCTCCGTTCTCTTGGGTCCTGTTGCGCACAAGGTTTTGTTTGTATGCTCCAAGAGTACGTTTCCCCAATCATGTATGAGTTCTGGTGGCTCTATGGTGGGGTTAATGGCAACCTCCTCCAACAGGCCTTATGCCACACCCATGTTGGCTGCAGCCACAGCCCCTGCCCCTGCAGCAGGTCACTGCAGACACGTACCTCCACAGGAGACACTCAAACAGTCAAAGGCAGTTTTGTCTCAGTCTCTGCAGGGTCTCTTGGTGTGCACAAGGTTTTCTTTGAGCTCTCTGAGTGTCTCTGGCGGGTATGGAGTTTCATTCTAAATGCAATTTTGCCCCTCTTACAGTCTTTGCTTTAGTTTATGATAAGTGAAAATACAAACAAAGCTAGTGGAAGTGATGGAATTCCAGTTGAGCTATTCCAAATCCTGAAAGACGATGCTGTGAAAGTGCTGCACTCAATATGCCAACAAATTTGGAAAACTCAGCAGTGGCCACAGGACTGGAAAAGCTGTTTTCATTCCAATCCCAAAGAAAGGCAATGCCAAAGAATGCTCAAACTACTGCACAATTGCACTCATCTCACATGCTAGTAAAGTAATGCTCAAAATTCTCCAAGTCAGGCTTTAGCATTATGTGAACCGTGAACTTCCAGATGTTCAAGCTGGTTTTAGAAAAGTCAGAGGAACCAGAGATCAAATTGCCAACATCCGCTGGATCATGGAAAAAGCAAGAGAGTTCCAGAAAAACATCTATTTCTGCTTTATTGACTGTGCCAAAGCCTTTGACTGTGTGGATCACAATCAACTGTGGAAAATACCAGACCTCCTGACCTGCCTCTTGAGAAATCTGTATGCAGGTCAGGAAGCAACAGTTAGACCTGGACATGGAACAATAGACTGGGTCCAAAGAGGAAAAGGAGTACATCAAGGCTGTATATTGTCACCCTGCTTAAACTTATATGCAGAGTACATCATGAGAAACATTGGGCTGAAAGAAGCACAAGCTGGAATCAAGATTGCCAGGAGAAATCTCAATAACCTCAGATATGCAGATGACACCACCCTTATGGCAGAAAGTGAAGAGGAACTAAAGAGCCTCTTGATGAAAGTAAAAGAGGAGAGTGAAAAAGTTTGCTTAAAGCTCAATATTCAGAAAACGAAGATCAGGGCATCTAGTCCCATCACTTCATGGGAAATAGATGGGGAAACAGTAGAAACAGTGTCAGACTTTATTTTTTTGGGCTCCAAAATCACTGCAGATGGTGACTGCAGCCATGAAATTATGATGTATGGCAAAACCAATACAATATTGCAAAGTAATTAACCTCCAATTAAAATAAATAAATTTATATTTAAAAAAATAAAGACATGGCAAATATTTCCAACCAGTTTGTTGTATTATAAGGCAATAAAAAATGAATAATTAAAAGATGCTTACTTATTAAAAGGAAAGTTATGACCAACCTAGACAGCATATTCAAAAGTATAGACATTACTTTGCCAACAAATGTCCGTCTAGTCAAGGCTATGGTTTTTCCAGTAGTCATGTATGGATATGAGAGTTGGACTGCAAAGAAAGCTGAGCACTGAAGAATTGATGCTTTTGAACTGTGGTGTTGGAGAAGACTTGAGAGTCCCTTGGACTGCAAGGAGATCCAACCAGTCCATCCTAAAGGAGATCAGTCCTGGGTGTTTATTGGAAGGACTGATGCTGAAGCTGAAACTCCAATACTTTGGCCACCTCATGGAAGAGTTGACTCATTGGAAAAGACTCTGGTCCTGGGAAGGATTGGGGGCAGGAGGAGAAGGAGACAACTGAGAATGAGATGGCTGGATGGCATCACCAACTCGATGGACAAGAGTTTGAGTTAACTCCGGGAGTTGGTGATGGACAGGGAGGCCTGGTGTTCTGTGATTCCTGGGGTTGCAAAGAGTCGGACATGACTGAGCAACTGAACTGAGCTGAACTGAAGTGAAAATAATGAATGTGGTATCACTTAAATGCACTAAAGTTTTGACAAAGTTGGTTCAGAAATAAATTCATTTAAGATGGTTTAAAGTCCTCTGAATCCTTTACCAACAAATATTACTGCAAGATTCAATTCAATTTTCTCTTTGTTAAGATGACAAACTGATCATTCAGTATTCACTCTTCTCCTTAAAATATGGACTAAATCTTTATTTACATGTGGGTCATCTGTCCAAATAGTAGAGGTCCTATATTTTCCCCAAAATAACTGTGTGCTTTGGGTTAACTTTGGCATGCCTGGTATTGTTTTTAAATACAAACAAAAACTCACTTCTGAAGAAACTCAAGTCCTTAAAATTATGTTACCTTCTGCTATTTTTATTTTAGAACACTGTATTATTGGCTTAGAGAGTAAAACTACAAATATTTATTGTTCTCAAATACTTAATATTCTTACGTGACCAATCCACTGCAATTAACATTTTTTATATCAACTTCCAAAACCGGACTCTAATTACCGAAATATAGAACTCCCTGAACACAAGAGTTAGAGGTGCTGATCCCCACACAATTAAAAATCTGACTATAACTTTATAGTCAGTTCTTTTTATCCAGTTCTGCATCCGCAGATTCAATAAACCACAGATGGTGTAGTTCTTAGCATGCATTTTTTTAATCTGCATAAAAGTAGATCTATGCAGTTCAAGCCCATGTTGTTCAAATGTCAACTATAAAACTACTAAATACTTCTGCAACCCAAATTATGTGTCATCTCTTGGATCAGTTAGTTCAGTTCACTCACTCAGTCATGTCTGACTCTTTGCGACCCCATGAATCGCAGCACGCCAGGCCTCCCTGTCCATCACCAACTCCCAGAGTTCATTCAGACTCAAGTCCATCAAGTCAGTGATGCCATCCAGCCACCTCATCATCTGTCGTTCCCTCTTCCTCCTGCCCCCAATCCCTCCCAGCATTAGAGTCTTTTCCAATGAGTCAACTCTTCGCATGAGGTGGCCAAAGTACTGGAGTTTCAGCTTTAGCATCATTCCTTACAAAGAAACCGCAGGGCTGATCTCCTTCAGAATGGACTGGTTGGATCTCCTTGCAGTCCAAGGGACTCTCAAGAGTCTTCTCCAACACCACAGTTCAAAAGCATCAATTCTTCAGCACTCAGCCTTCTTCACAGTCCAACTCTCACATCCATACGTGACTACTGGAAAAACCATAGCCTTGACTAGATGGACCTTTGTGGGCAAAGTAATATCTCTGCTTTTGAAATTGCTATCTAGGTTGGTCATAACTTTTATTCCAAGGAGTAAGCGTCTTTTAATTTCATGGCTACAGTCACCATCTGCAGTGATTTTGGAGCCCCCAAAAAATAAAATCTGACACTGTTTCCGCTGTTTCCCCATCTATTTCCTATGAAGTGATGGGACCAGAGGCCATGATCTTCGTTTTCTGAATGTTGAGCTTTAAGCCAACTTTTTCACTCTCCGCTTTCACTTTCATCAAGAGGCTTTTTAGTTCCTCTTCACTTTCTGCCATAAGGGTAGTGTCATCTGCATATCTGAGGTTATTGAGATTTCTCCCAGCAACCTTGATTCCAGCTTGTGCTTCTTCCAGTCCAGCGTTTCTCATGATGTACTCTGCATCAAGTTAAATAAGCAGGGCGACAATATACAGCCTTGACGTACTCCTTTTCCTATTTGGAACCAGTCTGTTGTTCATGTCCAGTTCTAACTGTTGCTTCCTGACCTGCATACAGATTTCTCAAGAGGCAGGTCAGGTGGTCTGGTATTCCCATCTCTTTCAGAATTTCTCTTTCAGAAATTCACAATGTATTGTGATCCACACAGTCAAAGGCTTTGGCACAGTCAATAAAGCAGAAATAGATGTTTTTCTGGAACTCTCTTGCTTTTTCCACGATCCAGCAGATGTTGGCAATTTGATCTTTGGTTCCTCTGCCTTTTCTAAAACCAGCTTGAACATCAGGAAGTTCACAGTTCACGTATTGCTGAAGCCTGGCTTGGAGAATTTTGAGCATTACTTTACTAGCATGTGACATGAGTGCAATTGTGCGGTAGTTTGAGCATTCTTTGGCATTGCCTTTCTTTGGGATTGGCAAAGTATCAAAGGTTGATTTCTTCATGCTATACAAATTATAGTACTTACAAGCAAGAAGGATGCCAGAAACAATTAGATATGTTTGCTGTGCTCCATATTACTTTTAATCTTGGCATTATTCCTTGTTTTGAAGTCTTTGTTAAGTATATGATTATCATTATAAGCAACAGTCAAATGGTTTTCTAGAGTTGGCTGTTTCATTTTGCATTCCCACCAGCAATGCATGGGAGTCCAATTGATCCATATTCTCTAAGGTTTTTTAAAGTCATTCTATAGGTTTTACAGTAATATCTCATTGTGGCTTAAACTTACATTTCCTTAATGATTAATTGAGCATCTTTTCATGTGCTTATTTGTCATCCACGTACCATCCATTCATCTTTGGTCAAGCAGTTAATCAAATATTTGGCCATTTTTTAAATGGCTTAATTTCTTATTTTTGAATTTGAGTTTTTAATATATTCTAGATAGAAGTCCTTTGTCCAATATGTGATTGGAAAGTACTTTCTCCCAGTTTGTGTCTATGAGAAAACAGTGTATTTCACAGGGCAAAAGTTTTTCATTTTGATGAGGATCAACTTATCGTTTTGTTTTTTTTTTCTTTTAAGGATCATGCTTTTTTTGTTCTAAGAACTCTTTACCTAATCCAGAGTCACTGCAATTTTCTTCTACATTTTCTACCAGAAGTTTATGCCGAACAAGAAAAATAAAATATTTTATTTTTTAGTGTCATTTATTCATTCTCTGATGCTTTTTTTCATGTAGATCCAAGTTTCTGACCTACATCATTTTCCTTCTCTCTGAAGAATTTCTTTTGATGTTTCTTGCAAGGTAATTCTCTTGGTGACAAATTATGTTTTTGTTTGAGAAAGTCTTCAGTTCTTTAATTTTGAAGAATAATTTTTCTTGATATATAATTTTAGGTTAGCGGGTTTCTTTAACTTTATAAATAGTATATTTTTTTTCTTATTTGCATGGTTTCTGATGAGAAGTCTGGTGTAATTCTTATCTTTGGTCCTCTATAGGTAGGGATTTTTAGCCCTCTCTTTGGATCCTTTTGTCTTTGGTTTTCTGCAATTAAATATAACATGGTTAGATACAGATCTTTTTGGTATTTATCTTGCTTGTTGTTGTCTGAAGCTCCTGGATGTGTGGTCTTCAGTTCGCTTACATTCTTTGTTGTTGTTTTAAGGAGAGGAGTGACAGCTTCCAAGCTCTTTGCATATCAAAGTTGAAACTGGACGTCCCCTTTGTTAGATTAAGGGGGTTGGGGAATGGTTCTTTAAACAATGACTGTATTCTGTGTTCACTCTAAACTCACCTATTAATTCTTGGATATTTTTGTAGATTCCTTGGTATTTTATACATAACAATTAGGTTCTCTGCAAATAGAAATAGTTCTATTTCTTCCTTTGCAATCAGTATGCTTTTTTCCTCACTTACTGCACAGGCTAGGACTAACAACATGATGCTGAGTAGAGTGATGAGGCATGCTTCCCTTTTCCAGGTCTTATGGAAATGAATTCAGTCTTTCACCATTTAGTATAATGGTAGCTGTTCAGAAAGTTTCTTTCTATTTTCAGTTTTCTGAGAGAATTTATCAAGACTGGATGTTTATCAAATGATTTTTATGCATATATGAAGATGATTACATTATTTCCTTCTTTGTATATGTTAATATTGTAAAATTTGCTGATGTTCAACCGTGAACCAGATTTGCACTCTCAGGATAAAACCCTTTTGGTCATATTATTCTTTTTATATATTACTATATTCAGTTTGTTAATATTTTGTTGAGGACTTTTACATTTTATCCACAAGGGATATCATTCTCAAAATTTCTTCAAATGCCTGGAACTTCCCTGGTGGTACAGTGGCTAAGACTTCATGCTCCCAATGCAGGGGACAAAGGTTCAAGCCCTAGTCAGAGAACTAAGATCCAACATGTCCCATGGCACAGCCTAAAAAATATTTCTTCAAATGCCTTTTTAGAGATCTGTTATCACAGAAATGTTTCTATCATAAAAATGTATTAAGAGATTATTCTTTCCTCTTCCATTTTGTGGAAAATATCTGTAGAATAAGAAATAGTCTAATTTCTTCTTGTGCATTTTGTAGAATTCGCCAGTGAATACATCATCGAATGGAATTTTCTGTTGGAAGTATTTCCACTACAAATTCAGTTTATTTAACAGACATAATACTATTATTTAGGTTATGTACTTCTTCTTGAGTGACTTTAGGTAGTTTGCATCTTTAAAGAATTGTTCCATTTCATCTAAATTGTCACCTTTATTAGCACAGAGTTGTTCATGGAAAATACTGTGCTGTGCTTAGTCGCTCAACCATGTCCAACTCTTTGCAATCCCATGGAGTGTGGCCCATCAGTCTCCTCTGTCCATAAAGATTCTCCAGGTAAGAATACTAGAGTGGGTTGCATGCCCTCCTCCAGGGGATCTTCCTAATCCAGGGATCAAACCCAGGTCTCCAGCATTTCAGGCAAATTCTTTACCAGCTGAGCCACCATGGAGGCCCAAATCCCAGTTGACTATAGAGATTTATCAATTCTATTGATCTCTTAAAAGAACACATTTTTGTTTCACTGATGCTTTCTGCTTCTCTGTTTCTATTGCATTGATTTCTGTTGTTTATTATGTCTTTTCTTCTGTTTATTTTTTGTTTAATTTGCTCTTCTTTTTCTAATTTCTTAAAGAGAAAGCTTAGATTATTTATTGGAAACTCTTAAAGTAAGCAGATAATCCAAGACTTTTCCTCTAAGCATTGTTTAGTTGTAGGCCACCAATTTTAATATGCTGTATTTTTATCTTCTTTCAGTGTATTTTCTAACTTTCCTTGACAATTATCTTTTACCTATGGGTTATTTAGAGGTTTCTTTTTTTTTAATATATATATTTTTTTATTTTTTAAATTTTAAAATATTTGGGAAGTTTCCAATTTTAAAAAAGAGCCAAACACAAATTCTAGAGTCAAAGAACTCAACAAATGCAGTAGAATTCACTGAAAACAGAGTAGGTCAGATGGAAGAGAGAGTAAGTGAGCTAAGACAGGAATCAAAAAATAATTTGAGCAGAAGAGGAGAAAAAACTAAAGATTTTGAAAGTTAAAAAAAAATCCCTGCAAGAGCTATCATACTCCATTACGAGAGCCAACATAAGAATAATAGATACACCAGAAAAAGAAGAAAAAGAAAGAGGGCATAGGAAATAATAGCTGAGGAATTCTAATCCTGGGCAAAGACCAAGACTTACAAATCCATGAATTTAATTGTACATCTTATTATCTCAATGCAAAAAGACATTCTCTAAGACTCATTATTAGGAAGCTATCAAAAGTCAATGATACACAAAAAAATCTTAAGGACTGCTGTGAGGAAGTGGAGGGGGAGTAACCTAAAACAACAACAACAAAAACCACTAGACAATCATCAAATTTCTCAACAGAAACTCTACAGGCAAAGAGGGAGTAGAATGACACACAGAAAATACTGAAAGCTAAAAATGCCAGCATAGTCTACCAAGCAAAGTTATCCTTCAGATATGTAGATGAAATAAAGGCTTTCCTAGATAAACAAAAGCTGAGGAAGTTCACCTCCATTAAACCTGCCCTACAAGAACTGCTGAAAGGAACTCTTCTATCTGAAAAGACAAAAGTACACAAAACTCTGAGTAAAGTGATAAACAGGATTAGGAAAATGTAACTCTATTTTAGAAAAGGTTTAAACATTTAATTATAGCATAAACGTTAAAGGAAAAAAAATCACTAATACAAACTAAAGCTACTGTATTTCAGTAATGAACTCACAGCATAAAAAGAGATAATTTCTGGCAGCAAAATTATAAAAGGGGAAGAACAAAAGGATAGGATGCATATGAGTAAATGAAGATAAATTGCTATCAGTAAAAAAGGACTTTAATTTATGAGATATTTTATGCAACTTCATGGTAACCACAGGGCTTCCCCAGTGGCTCAGTAGTAAAAAATCCTCCTGCAATGCAGGAGAAGCAGGAGACACAGGTTCAGTCCCTGAGTGGGGAAGATCCCCTGGAGGAGGAAATAGCAACCCATTCCAATATTCTTGCCAGAAAAATCCCATAGACAGAGGAGACTGGAAGTTTACACTCCACAGGGTTGCAAAGAGGCAGACATGACTGAGCAACTGAGCACTCCCAAATGCATGGTAACCACAAAATAAAAACATTTAAAAGGGGGGAAACCGAGCACACTATCATGGAAAACCACCAACTGAAAAAGCCATACAAAAAGAAAGCTATACACAATGGGACTGATGAACTTATTTGTAGGGCAGGAATACAGACACAGATGTAGAGAACAGGCTTGTGTGGGAAGCAGTGGGTGGGACAAATTTAGAGGGTAACACTGAAGTATATATACACTGCCATGTATAAAACAGATCACTAGTGGGAAGCTGCTACATAACACAGGGAGCCCAGCTCAGTGCTCTGTGAAGACCTATACGGGGGGGGGGGGGGGGGGCGCTGGTTGGGGGGTAGCTCAAGCAGGAGGGGATATAAATTAATACTTATGGCTGAATTGCCTTGTGGTACAGCACAAACCAACACAACGTTGTAAAGCAATTATCCTTCACTTTAAAATTAAATTTAAAAGTTGTTTTTTTAATTTTTAGAAAAAGCTTTACACAGAGATTGGCCAAGACGACAGAATAGGAAGACCTTCAGTTCACTTCCTCTCATGGGTTCACCAAAATTACAACGATTTACAGAGCAACTATTGATAAGAAAGACCAGAATTGAGCAGGAAAAAAATCTGCAAGAAATATATAAAGAAGAAATGATGAGACATATAGGAGGAATGAAGTCAAATTTCCCTGCTGGGCAACCCACAAATGAGAGATTAACTGCAATTGTACAAGTTTTTCCCAAGAAACAATGGTTCTAAGTCCTAAACTGGGCTCCCCAGCCAAGGGGTCCTGTACCAGTAAGATTAACCCCCCCGCCCAGAACATTTGTCGATGGAGGCCAGCAGGCTTACTTTTGGGAGACCCAGAGGGTGGTGGAAAATAGAGACTCCATTCTTAAAGGGCAAACACGAAACCTTCCATGATCCAAGGCAGAAGCAGAAGTCTGAAAGAAACCTGGTTCAGACCCATTGGCTGATCTTAAGGAGTTTCCCAGAGAGGCAAGAGGTAACTAGAGCTTAGACTGGAGACAAAGACACTGTAGCAGCCATCTTCAGGAGCTCATTCTACCACATCGACATTGGTACTGTCAAGCACCATTTTTCAATCCTCCCTCCAGTTTATTAGCACTGGGACCCAGCCCAACCTACCAGTCTGTCAGCACCAGTATTGAGACACGTCAGTTCAGTTCAGTTCAGTCACTCAGTTGTGTCCGACTCTTTGCAATCTCATGAATCATAGCACGCCAGGCCTCCCTGTCCATTACCAACTCCTGGAGTTTACTCAAACTCATGTCCATCAAGTCGGTGATGCCATCCAGCCATCTCATCCTCTGTCGTCCCCTTCTCCTCCTGCCTCCAATCCCTCCCAGCATCAGAGTCTTTTCCAATGAGTCAACTCTTCGCATGAGGTGGCCAAAGTACTGGAGTTTCAGCTTCAGCATCAGTCCTTCCAATGAACACCCAGGACTGATCTCCTTTAGGATGGGCTGGTTGGATCTCCTTGCAGTCCAAGGGACTCTCAAGAGTCTTCTCCAACACCACAGTTCAAAAGCATCAATTCTCTGGCGCTCAGCTTTCTTCACAGTCCAACTCTCACATCCATACATGACCACTGGAAAAAGCATAGCCTTGACTAGACGGACCTTTGTTGGCAAAGGTCTCTGCTTTTGAATATGCTATCTAGGTTGATCATAACTTTCCTTCCAAGGAGTAAGCATCTTTTAATTTCATGGCTGCAATCACCATCTGCAGTGATTTTGGAGCCCCCAAAAATAAAGTCTGACACTGCTTCCACTGTTTCCCCATCTACTTTCCACGAAGTGAGGGGACCAGATGCCATGATCTTCGTTTTCTGAATGTTGAGCTTTAAGCCAACCTTTTCACTCTCCTCTTTCACTTTCATCAAGAGGCTCTTTAGCTCCTCTTCACTTTCTGCCATAAGGGTGGTGTCATCTGCATATCTGAGATTATTGATATTTCTCCTGGCAATCTTGATTCCAGCTCATGGCCAAGCCAACTACCAAGGTGGGGACATAGCCCCACTCACCAGCAGGCAGGCTGCCTTATGACACCCTGAGCCAACAGGTGACCATGACACAGCCCATACACTAGACAGGCACTAGCCCCAGGACCTCCAGGCCCTGCTGCCAGAGATCCTAGAACCCAGCTCTGCCAGAAAGTGGACTGGCACTAGCTCTAAGACTCAGCTTCAACCACTGGTTGATGGGAATCAGCAACAGGATCTCCTCGGCACAGAGCCTACTGACCAGCAGGTGAACACCAGCCCCAGTACCAGTGCAGCACCAGAACATGCCATAGCAGGGCCTAAAGCACACATCAGCAGGCTGTTACCACCCTAGGACTCTATAGGTCACAGCCCTACCCATCAGAAGGCCAACACCAATTCTGAGACACATTGGGCCCCTCATCCAGCTGTCCCATGATACAGTTCCATCCACTAGTAGGCTAACAAAAGCTTTTGGACACCTTGAACTTCACAGTTAGTTGAGTAAGAAACCAGCTCCACACAACAGCAGGCCACACCAGCTCTAGGACCCACAGGACCCTGCAGCCAGAGATCTCAACACCTGACCCTACCCACCAGTGAACTGGCACTAGCCCATAATGGCCCAGGCCCTGGCCACACTAGCAAGTCACATTAGCACCAAGATACCTTAGATTTCTCAGTCAGTTTGGCATCAAGCCCTACCCACCAGCAGTCCAGGACCAGTTTTGAGACACCTCAGAAACCACAGTCAGCCATGTCAGGAACCAGTTCCCCCAACCAGCAGGCCAACAAAAGTAGTAATAGCAAGTTCATCTGCGGTAAGTATTAAGGGATACAAAACATAAAGAATAAAATATAACATCAAAAACCATGCAGAAAGAAGACTTAAATTCAAGATTATTACAATGTATTAGAAATTAAGAGATTAGAAACTTTAATCACGCACAACATTGCTATTATAAACCTCACAGTAACCAGAAGCCATAAATCTATAACAGATACACACACAAAAAAAGAGAAAGGAATCCAAACATAACACTAAATGAAGTCATTAAATCACAAGGAAAAAGGACAAAAGAAGATGAAAGGAACAAAAAAAAACTATAAAAATAATTAGTATATTGTTATTTAGTCACTAAGTTATATCCAACTCTTTTGTGACTGCCATGGACTGTAGTCCACCAGGCTTCTCTGTCCATGGGACTTCCCAGGCTAGAATACTGGAGTTCCCATTTCCTTCTTCAGGAGATCTTCCTAACTCAGGGATCAAATCCTTTATCTCCTGCATTGGCAGGCAGATTCTTTACTGCTGAGCCACAAGGGGAACCTGTTAATTAGTATATACCCATCAGTAATTACTTTAAATATAAATGGACTAAATGTATGAATGTGAGAGTTGGACTGTGAAGAAGGCTGAGTGCTGAACAATTGATGCCTTTGAACTGTGGTGTTGCAGAAGACTCTTGAGAGTCCCTTGGACTGCAAGGAGATCCAACCAGTCCATTCTGAAGGAAATCAACTCTGGGATTTCTTTGGAAGGAATGATGCTAAAGCTGAAACTCCAGTACTTTAGCCACCTCATGAGAAGAGTTGACTCATTGGAAAAGACTCTGATGCTGGGAGGGATTGGGGGCAGGAGGAGAAGGGGACGACAGGGGATGAGATGGCTGGATGGCATCACGGACTCGATGGACGTGAGTCTGAGTGAACTCCAGGAGATGGTGATGAACAGGGAGGCCTAGCGTGCTGCAATTCATGGGGTCGCAAAGAGTCGGACACGACTGAGTGACTGAACTGAACTGAAATTTATATTTAGTCCAACCAAAAGACAAAGAGTGGCTGAACGAATTAAAAAACAAGACCCATATATATGGTACTTACAAGAGATTCACTCCAGATCTAAGGACACACATAGAGAAAGAAGGAGGTGGAAAAAGACCCTGTGTGAAAATGGACACAAAAAGCCAGGAAGAAATAGAAAATATCAACAGACAAATTATGAGTATTGAAACTGAATCAATATTTTAAAAAAAAATTCCCAACAAAATCCAGCATCACAGGGTTTCAATGTTGAATTATATCAAACATTTAGAAAAGAGTTAACATTTATCCTTCCCAAAACATTCCCAAAAACCGCAGAGGAAGGAATGCTTCTGAACTCATTCTATGAGGCCAGTATTACCCTAATACCAAAACCAAAGATAGGACACACACACACAAAATTACAGGTACAAAAATTCTCAACAAAATATTAAAAACTGAATTCAACAATACATTAAAAGATCCATACACCATGATCAAGTGGGATTTGTCCCAGGGACATAAGAACGCTTCAATATCCACAAACCAAACAATATGATACACCACAATGACAAGCTGAAAACCAGAAATGATATGATCATCTCAACAGATGCAGAAAAGCTTGTGACAAAATTTAAGATCTATCTATGACAAAAAGACTCTCAACAAAGTGGGTATTAAAGGAATATATGCAAACATAAGAAAGACCATGTATAAGTCCACAGCTAACATCATATTCAAAGGTGAAACACTGAAAGCATTTCCTCTATATCAAGATCAAAACAAGGATGCCCACTCTCACTGCTTTTATTCAACATGGTATTGGAAGTACCAGCCATAGCAATGAGAGAAGAAAAAGAATCTAACTTAGAAAGGAAGAACTAAAACTGTTTGCAAGTGACAAGATACTATACAAACAAAATCCTAAAGCCACCAAAAAACTACTAGAACTCATAAATAAATTTAAATAATTATAAATAATTTATAAAATTTATAAATAATTTTTATAAATATATTTATAAATAAATCTGGTAAAGCTGCAGGATACAAATGAACTATCAGAAAGAGAATTAAGAAAACAATCCCATTTATCATTGCATCAAAAAGAATAAAACACCTAGGAATAACTAAACAAGTAAAGAATTGAACTAAGAAAAGTACAATATGTTGATGAAATAAATGAAGACAATACAAACAGATGGAAGGATACACAGTGTTCATGGATTGGAACATTAAAATATTGCTAAGATAACAATATGAATAAGTCATCTATAGATTCAATGCAATTCCTGTCAATATATCAATGGCATTTTTCATATATCTAAACAAATAATTTAAAATTTTTCATGGAAACACAAAAGAGACTGAAGAGCCAAAACAATCTTTTTTTAATTTATTTTTATTTTTACTTTACTTTACAATACTGTATTGGTTTTGCCATCCATTGACATGAATCTACCACGGGTGTACATGAGTTCCCAATCATGAACCCCCCTCCCACCTCCCACCCCATATCATCTCTCTGGATCACCCCCATGCACCAGCCCCACACATCCTGTATCCTGCATCTAATATAGACTGGCAATTCATTTCTTACATGATAGTATACATGTTTCAATGACATTCTCCCATATCACCCCACCCTCTCCCTCTCCCTTAGAGTTCAAAAGTCCGCTCTACACATCTGTGTCTCTTTTGCTATCTCGCATACAGGATCATCATTACCATCTTTCTAAATTCCACATATATGTGTTAGTATACTGTATTGGTGTTTTTCTTTCTGGCTTACTTCACTCTGTATAATCGGCTCCAGTTTCATCCACCTCATTAGAACTCATTCAAATGTATTCTTTTTAATGGCTGAGTAATACTCCATTGTGTATATGTACCACAGCTTTCTTATCCATTCATCTGCTGATGGACATCTAGGTTGCTTCCATGTCCTGGCTATTATAAACAGTGCTGCGATGAACATTGGGGTACATGTGTCTCTTTCTATTCTGGTTTCCTCGGTGTGTATGCCCAGCGGTGGGATTGCTGGGTCATAAGGCAGTTCTATTTCCAGTTTTTTAAGGAATCTCCACACTGTTCTCCATAGTGGCTGTACTAGTTTGCATTCCCACCAACAGTGTAAGAGAGTTCCCTTTTCTCCACACCCTCTCCAGCATTTAGTGCTTGCAGACTTTTGGATCGCAGCCATTCTGACTGGTGTGAAGTGGTACCTCATTGTGGTCTTGATTTGCATTTCTCTGATAATGAGTGATGTTGAGCATCTTTTCATGTGTTTGTTAGCCATCTGTATGTCTTCTTTGGAGAAATGTCTGTTTAATTCTTTGGCCCATTTTTTGATTGGGTTGTTTATTTTTCTGGAATTGAGCTGCAGGAGTTGCTTGTATATTTTTGAGATTAGTTGTTTGTCAGTTGCTTCATTTGCTATTCTTTTCTCCCATTCTGAAGGCTGTCTTTTCACCTTGTTTATAGTTTCCTTTGTTGTGCAGAAGCTTTTAATTTTAATTAGATCCCATTTGTTTAGTTTAGCTTTTGTTTCCAATATTCTGGGAGGTGGGTCATAGAGGATCCTGCTTTGATTTATGTCAGAGAGTGTTTTGCCTATGTTCTCCTCTAGGAGTTTTATAGTTTCTGGTCTTACGTTTAGATCTTTAATCCATTTGAGTTTATTTTTGTGTATGGTGTTAGAAAGTGTTCTAGTTTCATTCTTTTGCAAGTGGTTGACCGGTTTCCCCAGCACCACTTGTTAAAGAGACTGTCTTTAATCCATTGTATATTTCTGCCTCCTTTGTTGAAGATAGCGTGTCCATAGGTGTGTGGATTTATCTCTGGGCTTTCTCTTTTGTTCCATTGATCTATATTTCTGTCTTTGTGCCAGTACCATATGTCTTGATGACTGTGGCTTTGTAATAGAGCCTGAAGTCAGGCAAGTTTATTCCTCCAGTTCCATTCTTCTTTCTCAAGATTGCTTTGGCTATTTGAGGTTTTTTGTATTTCCATACAAATCTTGAAATTATTTGTTCTAGTTCTGTGAAAAATACCGCTGGTAGCTTGATAGGGATTGCATTGAATCTGTAGGTTACTTTGGGTAGTATACTCACTTTCACTATATTGATTCTTCTGATCCATGAACATGGTATATTTCTCCATCTATTAGTGTCCTCTTTGATTTCTTTCATCAGTGTTTTTTTAGTTTTCTATATATAGGTCCTTAGTTTCTTAGGTCCTTAGATATATTCCTAAGTATTTTATTCTTTTTGTTGCAATGGTGAATGGAATTGTTTCCTTAATTTCTTTTTTTACTTTCTCATTATTAGTGTATAGAATGCAAGGGATTTCTGTGTGTTGATTTTATATCCTGCAATTTTACTATATTTACTGATTAGCTCTAGTAATTTTCTGGTGGAGTCTTTAGGGTTTTCTACGTAGAGGATCATGTCATCTGCAAACAGTGGTAAAGGCTTTTTTAATCATGAAAGGCTTTTATACTTTGTTCATTGTTTTTTGACATGATCATGTGAATTTTTTCATTTTGTTGATATGATGAATTATATTTATTGATTTTGCGCACATTAACTTCTCCTTGCATCTTAGTGATAAATCCCTCTTGGTCATGGTATATAATTTTTTTATGAATCCTTGAATTTGGCTTGCTATTATCTTGTGGACAGTTTTTATACCTATATTTATCAGGACTGACTTCCCTCATAGCTCAGTTGGTAAAGAATCCACCTGTATTGCAGTAGTCTGCCTCCAATGCAGGAGACCCGGGTTCACTTCCTAGGTTGGGAAGATCTTCTGGAGAAGGAAATGCAGTCTATTCCAATATTCTTGCCTGAAAAATCCCATGGATAGAGGACCCTGGTGGGCTACAGTCCATGAGAAATCACAAGAGTTGGAAATGACTTAGTGAGTAAACTACCATATTTATCAGGACTATTGGTTAATAGTTTTCTTTTCTTGTGGTTTTGGTATAAGGCTGACTTCATAGAATGAGTTTGAAAGTGTTCTCTCTTGCTAGATATTTTGGAGAGTTAGGGGAGAATAGGTCTTAATTATTCTTTAAATGGTTGGTAGAATTCATCTTTAAAGTCATGTGGTCTTGGAGTTGTATGCATGGAGAGATTTTTGATGACTGACTCAACCTCTTGACTCATTATTGATTTGTTCAGATTTTCTATTTATTCCTGATTCAATCTTGACATATTGTGTGTTTCTAGAAGTGTAATATTTCTGTAGTATTAGTTGTAATGTCTCCTCCTTCATTTCTAATTTTAATTGAGTCATCTCTCTTTTTTCTTAGTTAGCAAAACATTTGTTTTTTTTATCTTTTCAAAGAAACAGCTTTTAGTTTCATTGATTTTTTTCAATTGTTTTTCTGCTTTCTATTGTATTTATTTCTGCTCTGATTTTTTATTATTTCCTTCCTTTTGCTAACTTTGGGCTTAATTTGTTCCTTTTTTCCTAGTTACTTGAGGTGTAAACCTAGGTAATTTATTTGAGATCTTTCTCATCTCTTACTGTATGCATTTGTTGATATAAGCTTTCCTCCTGGAAATGCTTTTTCTGCATCTTATAAAATATGGTATGTTGTTTATTTTCACTTTGAGATAATTGCTAATTTTCTTTGATATGGTGCTCATTTGGAAGTGTGTTGTTTAGTTCCCAAAGATTTGTAGCTCTACTTTCTTTTTGTTGTTGATTTCTGATATCATACCACTGTGGTCAGAGAACAGTGCTGGTATTATTTCAGCATTCTTATATTTGCTAAGATGTTTTTTGTGGCCCATGATATGACCTGTCCTGGAGAATATTCTGTGTATATTTGAGAACAGTAACAGTATGTATTCTACTGATATAGAATGGAGTGTTCTATATATGTTTGTTTATTTCATTTGTTCTAAAGTATTGTTCAGTTCCGTTGTTTTCTTGTTTTCTATGTGGCCGGTATGTTTATTGTTCTTGGTGCAGAAAGTGAAGAGGAACCAAAAAGCCTCTTGATGAAAGTGAAAGAGGAGAGTGAAAAAGTTGGCTTAAAGCTCAACATTCAGAAAACGAAGATCACGGCATCCGGTCCCATCACTTCATAGGAAATAGATGGGGAAACAGTGGAAACAGTGTCAGGCTTGATTTTTGGGGGCTCCAAAATCACTGCAGATGGTGACTGCAACCATGAAATTAAAAGACGCTTACTCCTTGGAAGGAAAGTTATGATCAACCTAGATAGCATATTGAAAAGCAGAGACATTACTTTGCCAACAAAGGTTCCGTCTAGTCAAGGCTTTGGTTTTTCCAGTGGTCATGTATGGATGTGAGAGCTGGACTGTGAAGAAAACTGAGCGCCGAAGATTTGATGCTTTTGAACTGTGGTGTTGGAGAAGACTCTTGAGAGTCCCTTGGACTGCAAGGAGATCCAACCAGTCCATTCTAAAGGAGATCAGCCCTGTGTGTTCATTGGAAGGACTGATGCTGAAGCTGAAACTCTAATACTTTGGCCACCTCATTAAAGAGTTTACTCACTGGAAAAGACTCTGATCCTGGGAGGGATTGGAGGCAGGAGGAGAAGGGGACGACAGAGGATGAGATGGCTGGATGGTCACTGACTCGATGGACATGAGGTTGGATAAACTCCAGGAGTTGGCTATAGACAGGGAGGCCTGGCGTGCAGCAGTTTGTGGGGTTGAGGAAAGTTGGACACAACTGAGCGACTGACCTGAATTGAACTGAAGTACCCTAATGTTCTTAGCATATCCTATTCTCTCTTTCTTCTCTAAGTCCTTGGGTATTGTAAATATATATGATTGCTATATCTTCTTGATATAGTGACAGCTCTATCATTATATCATCATATATATTTATTTTTATCTCGTTATCATTTTTGGTTTGAGATCAGTCTGTCCTAAGTATGGCTACACCCTTTTTTTTTTTTTGGTTATCATTTGCTTGGAGTATTATATTGTACCCCATTCACTTGGATCCTGTGTGTGTCTTTATAGCTGAAATGAGTATCTTGAGTCAGCATATTGCTGGGTCTTGTTTTTTTAATTCATCCAGCCACTCTGTGGCTTTTGATTGATGAGTTCAATTTGTTCACATTTAGGGTTAGTCTATTTCTGTTGTGTTACGTTAATTTGTTTGTTTTACTTTGTAGAGTCCACATGTAAGTGAAAATACACAGTATTTGTCTTTCTCTATATGATTTATCTCACTTAGCATAATACCCTTCAAGTTTTGTTACAAATGGCAAGATTTCCTTCTTTTTTTGTGGCTGAAGAGTATACCATTCTATATACATACACTACATAGAAGAGTTATACCACTGTGTGTGTCTGTGTGTGTGTATAGCATATCTTCTTTATCCATTCATATGTTGATGGATACTTAGGTTGCTTCCATATCTTGGCTATTAAAAATAATGCCATTATGAACATTGGGACGCATGTATCTTTTCAAAAGAGTGATTTCTTTTTCTTTTGATATATATGTGTGGGATTATTTCTTGGCTCTCTATTCTCATCCATTGATCTATATATTTGTTTCTGTCCCAGTAACATATCGTTTTGATTACTGTTCCTTTGTAGTATAGTCTGAACTCAGGGAACTTTATTCTTCCTGCTCTTCTTTCTCAAGATTGTTTTGGGTTTTCTATGTAGAGGATCATGTCATCTGCAAACAGTGAGAGTTTTACTTCTTCTTTTCCAATTTGGATTCCTTTTATTTCTTTTTCTGCTCTGATTGCTGTGGCCAAAACTTCCAGAACTATGTTGAATAGGAGCAGTGAAAGTGGGCACCCTTGTCTTGTTCCTGACTTTAGGGGAAATGCTTTCAATTTTTCACCATTGAGGATAATGTTTGCTGCGAGGCTTGCATTCCTATACACTAATAATGAGAAAGTAGAAAAAGAAATTAAGGAAACAATTCCATTCACCACTGCAACAAAAAGAATAAAATACTTAGGAATATATCTACCTTAAGAAACTGAAGACCTATATATAGAAAACTATAAAACACTGATGAAAGAAATCAAAGAGGACACTAATAGATGGAGAAATATACCATGTTCATGGATCAGAAGAATCAATATAGTGAAAATGAGTATACTACCCAAAGCAATCTACAGATTCAATGCAATCCCTACCGAGCTACCAACGGTATTTTTCACAGAACTAGAACAAATAGTTTCCAGGTTTGTATGGAAATACAAAAAACCTCGAATAGCCAAAGCAATCTTGAGAAAGAAGAATGGAACTGGAGGAATAAACTTGCCTGACTTCAGGCTCTACTACAAGGCCACAGTCATCAAGACAGTATGGTACTAGCATAAAGACAGAAATGTAGATCAATGGAGCAAAACAGAAAGCCCAGAGATAAATCCACGCACCTATGGACACCTTATCTTTGACAAAGGAGGCAAGAATATACAATGGAGTAAAGACAATCTCTTTAACAAGTGGTGCTGGAAAACTGGTCAACCACTTGCAAAAGAATGAAACTAGAACACTTTCTAACACCACACACAAAAATAAACTCAACATGGATTAAAGATCTAAATGTAAGACCAGAAACTATAAAACTCCTAGAGGAGAACATAGGCAAAACACTCTCCGACATAAATCACAGCAGGATCCTCTATGATCCATCTCCCAGAATTCTGGAAATAAAACCAAAAACAAACAAATGGGATCTAATTAAAATTAAAAGCTTCTGCACAACAAAGGAAATTATAAACAAGGTGAAAAGACAGCCTTCAGAATGGGAGAAAATAATAGCAAATGAAGCAACTGACAAACAACTAATCTCAAAAATATACAAGCAACTCCTGCAGCTCAATTCCAGAAAAATAAACAACCCAATCAAAAAATGGGCCAAAGAATTAAACAGACATTTCTCCAAAGAAGACATACAGATGGCTAACAAACACATGAAAAGATGCTCAACATCACTCATTATCAGAGAAATGCAAATCAAGACCACAATGAGGTACCACTTCACACCAGTCAGAATGGCTGTGATCCAAAAGTCTGCAAGCAATAAATGCTGGAGAGGGTGTGGAGAAAAGGGAACCCTCTTAAACTGTTGGTGGGAATGCAAACTAGTACAGCCACTATGGAGAACAGTGTGCAGATTCCTTAAAAAACTGGAAATAGAACTGCCTTATGACCCAGCAATCCCACCGCTGGGCATACACACCAAGGAAACCAGAATTGAAAGAGACGTGTACCCCAATGTTCATCGCAGCACTGTTTATAATAGCCAGGACATGGAAGCAACCTAGATGTCCATCAGCAGATGAATGGATAAGAAAGCTGTGGTACATATACACAATGGAGTATTACTCAGCCATCAAAAAGAATACATTTGAATGAGTTCTAATGAGGTGGATGAAACTGGAGCCGATTATACAGAGTGAAGTAAGCCAGAAAGAAAAACACCAATACAGTATACTAACACATATATATGGAATTTAGAAAGATGGTAACAATAACCCTGTACACAAGACAGCAAAAGAGATGCAGATGTACAGAACAGACTTTTTGACTCTGTGGGAGAGGGAGAGGGTGGCATGATCTGGGAAAATGGCATTGAAACCTGTATACTATCATGTAAGAAATGAATCGCCAGTCTAGGTTCAATGCAGGATACAGGATGCTTGGGGCTGGTCCACTGGGATAACCCAGAAGGATGGTATGGGGAGGGAGGCGGGAGTGGGGTTCAGGATTGGGAACTCATGTACACCCATGGCAGATTCATGTTGATGTATGGCAAAACTAATACAGTATTGTAAAGTAAAAAATATATATATTTGTTTAAAAAAGAAAATCAAAATGTAGACAAAAAAAAGAATAAAGTCACGTCTCCATACAGAGACTTGCACATGAAAAAAAAATTATTTTATTGAAGTATAGCTGATTTACAATATTATGTTAATTTCTGCTGCATGGCAAAGTTTAAATCATATACATATATACATTCTTTTTTATATTCATTTTCACAGGATATTGATATGGCATGAGTCCCTGTGTTACATAGTAGGACCTTGATGTATATCCATTCTATATATAATAGTTTGCATCTGCTAATCCTTAACTCCCAATCCACCCTTCCCCATACCTGATCCCTCCTGGCAACCACTCTATGTCTATGTGTTTGTTTCTGTTTTGTACATAAATTCATTTGAGTCATATTTTATATTTCACATAGAAGACATAGCATTTGGCATCTGTCTTTTTCTTTCTGACTCATCTTACTTAGTATGATAATCTCTAGGCCCATTATTTCATTGTTTTTCACGGCTGAGGAGTATTCCACTGTATATATGAATCACATCTTCTTTATCCATTCACCGAAAGATGAACATTTAGATTGTTTCCACATCTTGCAATTGTGAATAGTGTCCCTTTGAACATACAGATGTATATATCTTTTTGAACTACAGTTTTTCCTGAATATGTGCCCAGGAGTGGGATTGCTGCATCATACGGCAACTCTATTTTTAGTTTTTTGAGGAACCTCAATAAAGTTTTGGAGAAGGCAATGGTACTCCACTCCAGTACCCTTGCCTGGAAAATCCATGGACGGAGGAGCCTGGTAGGCTGCTCCATGGGGTCGCTAAGAGTTGGACACGACTGAGTGATTTCACTTTCACTTTTTACTTTCATGCATTGGAGAAGGAAATGGTGACCCACTCCAGTGTTCTTGTCTGGAGAATCCCAAGGACAGGGGAGCCTGGTGGGCTACCGTCTATGGGGTCACAGAGAGTCAGACATGACTGAATTGACTTAGCAGCAGCAGCAGCAAGAAAGTTTTCCATGGTGGATACACCAATTTACATTAGGGGAGGCACTCTTGCCTTGTTCCCAATCTTAGAAGAAAAACATTCATTTTTTTCACCATTAAGAATGATGTTAGCTATAGGCTTTTAAAAGTTCTCCTTTGTTAGTTTAGGTAAGTTCTCTGCTATTCTTATTTTTAAGAGTTTCTAATCACAAACAAAATGTTTACTGAATGTTGTCAAATGCTTCTGTGGCATCAATCTAAGGGATCATGTAGTTTTCTTTCAGTTCAGTTTACTCGCTCAGTCATGTCCGACTCTTTGCAACCCCATGAATCGCAGCACGCCAGGCCTCCCTGTCCATCACCAACTCCCGGAGTTCACTCAGACTCACATCCATTGAGTCAGTGATGCCATCCAGCCATCTCATCCTCGGTCGTCCCCTTCGCCTCCTGCCCCCAATCCCTCCCAGCATCAGAGTCTTTTCCAGTGAGTCAACTCTTTAATGAGGTGGCCAAAGTATTGGAGTTTCAGCTTCAGCATCATTCCCTCCAAAGAAATCCCAGGGCTGATCTCCTTCAGAATGGACTGGTTGGATCTCTTTGCAGTCCAAGGGACTCTCAGGAGTCTTCTCCAATACCACAGTTCAAAAGCATCAATTCTTCGGCGCTCAGCTTTCTTCATAGTCTAACTCTCACATCCATAGATGACCACTGGAAAAACCATAGCCTTGACTAGATGGACCTTAGTCGGCAAAGTAGTGTCTCTGCTTTTCGATATGCTATCTAGGTTGGTCATAACTTTTCTTCCAAGGAGTAAGCGTCTTTCAATTTCACGGCTGCAGTCACCATCTGCAGTGATTTTGGAGCCCAAAAAAATAAAGTCTGACACTGTTTCCACTGTTTCCCCATCTATGTCCCACGAAGTAATGGGACCAGATGCCATGATCTTCGTTTTCTGAATGTTGGGCTTTAAGCCAAATTTTCACTCTCCACTTTCACTTTCATCAAGAGGCTTTTTGACATTGACTAGATTTTTATTTTTTTTTTACTGTTGAATGAGTCTTGTACTCCCAAGAGAGACCTAATCTTGATCATGATATATTCTCTTTTTTCTGTAGTCATGGATTTGAGATGCTAATATTTTATCAAAGTGTCTTCTACATTCTTAAGTTATAATTATCACTGATAAAGAAGGACATAATATTATGATTAACTTTCTATTACTACTGAAACAACACAAATTTAGTGACAATAAAAATGTATTATTTTATAATTTTACAGGCTGGAAGACTTATCTAGGTTTCATTTGACTAAAATCATGATGTCAACAGGGCTGTTCTCTTCTCTAGAGTCCCTTGGAGAGGGAAAATCCATTTGCTGCTTATTCAGGTTGTTGGCAGAATTTAGCTCCTTGTGGTTCTTAAGACTGAGGTCACCTATTTCCTTGCTGTCTATCGACTAAAAGTCATCCTCATCTTCTAGAGACCACCAGCATTTCTTGGCTCATAACCCGGTTTCTTCATTTTCAAAAGCAGCAACAGTGGGTTGAGTCTTTCTCATGCTTTAAGTATTTCCAACCTTTTCTCCACTGATGCAGCTCTCTGACTGCAACTAGGAAATGTTCTCTGTTTTTAAGGACTCATGATTAGATTGGGCCCACCAGGTTAACCCAGGATAATCTCATCAAAGGAGAATCCATAACCTCAATTACATCTGCAAAGATCTTTTTACTATGTATGACAATACACTTACTGCTTCCAGGAATCAGGGCATGGCTTTCTTTGGGAGGCCATTAGTCTGTCGTGAAAAAGGCAGATTCTCCAAGGAGACATCCTAATCCTACGTATGTCTGCTCTTAACAACAGAACTTCAAAATACATGAAGGAGAACTGACAGATCCAAATATACACACACACACACACACACATATATAAATCAACACGTATGGTTGAAGACATCATTATTCCTCTCTCAGTAATGGCTGAGGGTCCGACACAACTGAGCGACTTTTCATGCATTGGAGAAGGAAATGGCAACCCACTCCAGTGTTCTTGCCTGAAGAATCCCAGGGATGGGGGAGCCTGGTGGGCTGCTGTCTAAGGGTTCACACTGAGATGGACATGACTGAAGCAACTTAGCAGCAGCAGCAGCAGCAGCAGCAGTAATGGATAAAATAGGCAGAAAATTCTCAAGAAGAGAGACAATCTAAACATTATTAGTCAACTTGATTTAACATTTATAAAACAATTTCCTAAATTCATCTCATATGCTCTTGGAATATTAAGACAGGCCATATTCTGGACAATAAAATGAATTCTAGTAGATATGAAAGAACAGCAATCACACAAACTAAACTCTCAGATGAGAATAGGATTAAACTAGAAATCAATAACAAGAAAATAACTTCTGGGACATCTGCAAATGTTTAGGAATTTGAAAAAACATTTCTAAATTACCCATGGTCAAGGGAGAAGGATTAAGGGGAAATTTTTATATATTCAGAAGTAAATAAAAATTAAAATGTAACATATCAAAATCTGTACAGGATTACCTTGGTGGTACAGTGGATAGGAATCAGCCTACCAATGCAAGGGGACACGAGTCCGATCCCTAGTCCAGGAAGACTCCACATACTGTGGAGCAACTAAAGCCCATACGCCACAGCTACTGAAACCCACACACCTACAGCCTATGTTTCACAGCAAGAGATGTCACGCAATGAGAAGTCCTTACACCACAATGAAGAGTAGCCCCCACTCACTGCAACTAGTGAAAGCCTGTGGGCAGCAGCGAAGACCCAGCACAACCAAAAATAAATAAATGAATGACAAAATCTGTGTGATGCCACTGAAGCAGTGCTTAGAGGTAAATACAATAAATGCTATGATGGAAAGAAAAAAGACTTAAAATCAGTAACCCAAGTTTCTACTTCAGCAAACTAGAAACAAAAGAAAAAATGAAACTCAAAGCAAACAAAAGAGTCCATATTATAGATAACCAATGGGAATCTGCTGTATGGCTAAGGAAACTCAAACAGGGGCTCTGTTATCAACCTAGAGGGGTGGGGTGGGGAGGGAGATGGGCGGGAAGTTCAAAAGGGAGGTATGGTACTGGCACAAAGACAGAAACATAGATCAATGGAACAAAACAGAGAGTCCAGAGATAAATCCATGCACCTATGGACACCTTATCTTTGAAAAAGCAGGCAACAATATACAATGGAGAAAAGACAATCTCTTTTTAACAAGTGGCGTTGGGGAAACTGGTCAACCACTTGTAAAAGAATGAAACTAGAACACTTTCTAACACCATACACAAAAATAAACTCAAAATGGATTAAAGATCTAAGTGTAAGAACAGAAACTATCAAACTCTTAGAGGAAAACATAGGCAAAGCACTCTCTGACATAAATCACAGCAGGATCCTCTATGACCCACCTCCCAGAGTAATGGAAATAAAAGCAAAAATTAAAAAATGGGACCTAATTAAACTTAAAAAGACAGCCTTCACAATGGGAGAAAATAATAGCAAATGAAGCAATGGACAAAGAATTAATCTCAAAAATATACAAGAACTCCTACAGCTCAATTCGAGAAAAATAAGCGACCCAACCAAAAAAATGGGCCAAAGAATTAAACAGGCATTTCTCCAAAGAAGACATACAGATGGTTAACAAACACATGAAAAGCTGCTCAGCATAACTCATTATCAGAGAAATGCAAATCAAAACCACAGTGAAGTACCATCTCACTCCAGTCAGAATGGCTGCTATCAAAAAGTCTATAAACAATAAATGCTGGAGAGAGTGCAGAGAAAAAGGAACCCTCTTACACTGTTGGCGGGAATGCAAACTAGTACAGCCACTATGGAGAACAGTGTGGAGATTCCTTAAAAAACTGGAAATAGAACTGCCATACGACCCAGCTTGAAAGAGACACATGTACCCCAATGTTCATCACAGAACTGTTTACAATAGCCAAGACATGGATGCAACCTAGATGTCCACCAGCAGACAAATGGATAAGAAAGCTGTGGTACATATACACAATGGAATATTACTCAGCTATTAAAAAGAATGCATTTGAATCAGTTCTAATGAGGTGGATGAAACTGGAGCCTATTATACAGAGCAAAGCAAGTCAGAACGAAAAACACCAATACAGTATACTAATGCATATATATGGAATTTAGAAAGATGGTAACAATGACCCTATATGTGAGACAGCAAAAGAGACACAGATGTAAAGAACAACTTTTGGACTCTGTGGGAGAAAGTGAAGGTGGGATGATTTGAGAGACTAGCATTGAAACATGTATATTATCATATGTGAAATAGATCGCCAGTCCAGGTTCAATGCATGAGACAGGGTGCTCAGAACTGGTGCACTGGGATGACCCTGAGGGATTGATGGGGAGGGAAGTGAGAGGGAGGGTCAGGATGGGGAACACATGTACACCCATCGCTGATTCATATGAATGTATGGCAAAAACCACCACAATACTGTAAAGTAATTAGCCTTTAATTCAAATAAATTGAAAAAAATTAAAATTTTTTTTAAAATCCGCTTAAAAAAAAGGGAGGGGATACATGTATACCTATGGCTGATTCACGTTGAGGTTTGACAGAAAACAATAAAATTCTGTAAAGCAATTATCCTTCAATTTAAAAAAATAAAATTTTAAAAAAGCAAACAAAAGAAGCAAAATATAAAGATTTGAGTAGAAATCTATGAAACTTGACAACAAAAGCAGTAAGCAAAGAAATCTTCCAGTTCTTTTGACAATGTCAAAAGATCTATCTCTAGCCACCTGAACAGAAAGAGGAAAGAATTACAAATTATGAAAAGCAGGGATAAAAGAGGAAATATAAACACTAGTCCCACAAGCATTAAAAGGATAACTAAAAATAAACAACTTTGTCCATAAATTCAACAACTTAATGCTACAGACTAAGTCGTTAAAAGACAAAAACTATCATCACTGAAGAAGAGATAACTTGAAGGACATATATCTATGAATAAAATTGACTTTATAATTAACAACCTTCCAAGAAAACTTGAGGCTCAGGTGTGTTTATAGTTGTATTCTACCAAATACATAGGAAGAAATAACACCAATTCTACACAGCTTCCTCCAAGTAACAGAAGAGGACAGAATATTTTCAACCCATTTATGAGGTCAGCATTATCCTAACACCAAAACCAGATAATGACATTATCAGAAAAGGACACTGTAGACCAATATCCTTCATGAAAATCTTGGGAATTTTAAATTGCAAATATTATAGTTTGTTAGTTATAGAAACACTATTTGGTTCAAAAAATTTATTGGAGTATAGTAGATTTACAATGTTGTGTTAGTTTCAGGTGTAAAGTGAATCATTTATACATATACATATATGTATGTATGTTATACATACATATATCAGTTATACGTATACATATATCCACTCCTTCTTAAATCTTTTCCCATATATGCCCTTCAGAGTATACAGTAGAGTTCCCTGTGCTATACAGAAGGTCCTTATTAGTTATCTATTTTATATATAGTAGTGCATATAAGGGAGACGGCAATGACAACCCACTCCAGTACTCTTGCCTGGAAAATCCCATGGATGAAGGAGCCTGGTAGGCTGCAGCCCATGGGGTCGCAAAGAGTCAGACACGACTGAACAACTTCACTTTCACTTTTCACTTTCGTGCATTGGAGAAGGATATGGCAACCCACTCCAGTGTTCTTGCCTTGAGAATCCCAGGGACAGAGGAGCCTGGTAGGCTGCCGTCTATGGGGTCGCACAGAGTCGGACACGACTGAAGCAATTTAGCAGCAGCAGCAGCAGCAGTACATATATCTCAATCCCAATCTCCCAATTTATCCCTCCTCCATTACTCCCTGGTAACTAAAACCTTGTTCTCTACATTTGTAACTCTATTTTTGTTTTGTAGGTAAGTTCATTTGTAGCCCCCTCTTTTTTAAGATTTTGCATAAAGTCACTATCATATGATACTTTTCTGTCTCTAACTTACTTTACTCAATATGACAATCTCTAAGTCCCTAAATGTCAATCTACAGAGGAATGAGTAAAGAAGATATGGTACATATATACAATGCAGTATTACTCAGCCATAAAAGGAATGGAATAATGCCATTTGTAGCAACACGGCTGGAACTAGAGATTTTAATAGCTTTTTAAAAGTCCGTTCCTATCTAAAAGTCCCTATCAGTCTGTCTTTCCTGAACTTTTTTTAATATAAATGTATTTATTTTAATTGGAGGTTAATTACTTTACAATATTGTATTGGTTTTGCCATACATCAACATGAATGAACTTTTAATGAGCAGTTTTGCTCCTGGTTTTAAGCTACATTTCCCTGCTTTTGTGTATGCCAAGAAATTTTATTACTGGCTGTTGGACACTGTGACTGCTACACTGTTAGAGGCCTAACGTTGTCTCTTTTAAAGTGCAGTAAAAAAATTTTGGTAGGCATTTTGATTACTAGCAAATCAAATGGATACTGTTTAGAGCAGATCTAAAGGCAATTTTAATAGCCTTTAATCTAGGGCTTATTTATCCCTATAGCTGAGGTGTGACCTTTCCAGAATTTTTACTAAAGGCCCTGTGTGTCGAACAAAGCCTATCTTCTAATATGGCTAGTGAGAACTTGAATATTTTCCAGATCCATGTGAGTTCTTAGAATGGTTCTGCTAAAAGCTCCCTAGTAGTACTCTGCCCAGCCTTGGGGAGCTTCACTCTACTTGTGTGCCTCTTAGGTATCAGCAACATACTCAAGCAGACCCCACACAGATTTCCAGAGGTCTTTCTCTGGAGAGCTCTCTCCTTTGGGTACTCTTCCCTCAAAATTACCACCACCACTATCTCAAAAAAAAAAAAAAAAATCCAGTCTCTCCTCAGCTCCACAAGACCACCATGCTTTGCTTAGGTTCCTCCTGCTATATGACAGCTAGAACATGCCTCCAGGCAGAATATGAGGGCAATCATAATGCTCTATTATTGCCTACTTTCACAGCTCCACACTGACTGTTGTCCAGCATCTAAGAATGGATATTTCATATGTTTTTTCTGGTTTTCTAGCTATTTATGGCAAGATGACACAGCTAACACCTGTACACTGTCATGGCCAGAAGTAGATACATCCATGCTTCATATATGGTTCAACACTATTATAAAAATTGTCCACATGTTAAGATATGACAGGAGCTGTAAAATATAAAAAGGGAAACTTTATCATCCCAGTCAATATTTTGCAGGTAAAATAAAAATATAAATACATTTCAGAGTCTGACAATTTTTTAAGTTTTAAAGAATGGACTGGAAGAACCAGGAGAGCTGCTAATGTTTTCAATGTCCATAATATGTTCTTACTCCTAAAGGAAATAGGCCAAATCTTCTATATAGTTATGTATTATATTTGGTTAGGTAGGCTTCCCTCGTGGTTCAGATGGTAAAGAATCTGCTTGCAGTGCGGGAGATCTGGATTTGATCTCTGGGTCGGGAAGATTCCCCTGGAGAAATAAATGGCAACCCCCTCCAGTATTCTTGCCTAGAGAATCCCATGGACAGAGGAGCCTGGCGGGCCACAGTGCATGGGGTCACAAAGAGTCACACTAATATTATTTTATTTTCCTTTCTGACACTGTTGTTTACTATAATAAATTATATAGATTCAATTCAGTTATCAAATGGTTTCTTCTTTCTTCCCATGATTGTCTGAAGGTTTTTTATATAAGATACAGATCAAAAATTGGAAAGGCCAAATTCAAAATCTTGTTTAAAAGGACTGTAAAGACACTCTTATCTTTCGATACACAAAGAACAAACTCATGAAAATGCTTCCTAGTGTAAGCTGACACTGTCATCTCAATCAGACACCAATCCATCCGTATCAGAGGACTGAGGCAGAATTTCAAAGATTAAATTTCAGAGTAGAAGCAGATAACTTCATGGAAGCACACTGATAACCCTAGATATAGCAGGACATTACCTATGCCAGATTGAATGAACTGATGAGGTCAACCTAATCATGCTTATTCATTTTGGAATTTTATTGGTACTCTTTTTAATATTCTATTTTCTAATGGGCATATGAGAAAACCCATTCTCTTTTTTACTTTTCTCTAATTCTTCAGTTCAGTTCAGTCGCTCAGTCATGTCCGACTCTTTGTGACCCCATGAATTGTAGCACGCCAGGCCTCCCTGTCCATCACCAACTCCCGGAGTTCACTCAGATTCACGTCCATCGAGTCAGTGATGCCATCCAGCCATCTCATCCTCTGTCGTCCCCTTCTCCTCCTGCCCCCAATCCCTCCCAGCATCAGAGTCTTTTCCAATGAGTCAACTCTTCGCATGAGGTGGCCAAAGTACTGGAGCTTCAGCTTTAGCATCATTCCTTCCAAATTCTTACCTTGTGAAAAACATCTCTTTGTATCTTGTTTTCACCATCCCTCAGAATTCAGGTACAAATACTTTTTACTGAGTTTTATGTCCCATGACAATGCAGTCATTTGCATGAGCTTAAATAAAAATCTGTCCTTTCACTGGGATATAACTGGAAAAATTTATTGCATAATCAAAGCCATACCTAATGGATGATATTTGAGAATAAATTTCATTTAGTACGATATGGCAAGCCCCCAGTCCCCACTAAGGACACAGATGAAATTGGTATTTGGACCAATGCCTACGAGGCTTCCTAGGCAAACTGTCTCAAGTCCACTGTTGTACACTGTCCCAGCATTACAAATAGTAAGAAAGCCACTGACTTGAAAGAAAAGGAGAGAGGAATTTGTCCACATTTGTAAGTGTAGAGGTGAAACCTGGCATAAATGAACTTAATTTGTAAATAATAGTGATAAAAAGACCTCTGGGATAATAGACTGCTAAAAATAAAATTCTAGACTCTCTACAAACTTTTGTGATGGAACCTAATTTAAGTGGCCTGAGCAGTTGTCTAATATGATCCGACTCTAGATTTGCTAGAACTTTATGTGTGTTAAGTGACTTTTAACTACACCGATGTAAGTTAATGAAGCCACATGATGCAAAATCCCAATGAGACCAATCTCACTCTATAGAAGTTATTTATGATCTCAAGAGAAGACTTACATTACTCAAAACTTAGCAATAAGGCAAAAGATAATATCATGGTAATACACTATTTAACAAGCACACCTAAGAGTCATCTGACTCTTAAGGAAAGGTACCTCTCTTTGAATTATTAGGGTCAGACTATGTAAAGTTAGATGGTGACTCATAGATAACTAATAAAAGTGGAAATAATTTTTGTCCAATAGAGATGTACATGATTTTTTATAAAAAAGATAACTCCAAAAGGATGTCTTCATTGCCATATAGTATATTAACAAGGTAACATACTAGGTTTGTATCCAACTTAACAATGTGATTTCAGCATTTCTTTGTTGCTTTGACTATAGGCATGTTGAGTTCTTACTTCTTTTAAGTGTTGTTCTGCTTATTTCATTAATGTGCTAAATAAGATTATAATCTGCTCACTATATGCATGAGGATTGCATTTTTATACTTTTGAGATTTTTTGAGATTGAAGCTTTTGAACTGTGGTGCTGGAGAAGACTCCTGAAAGTCCCTTGGACTGCAAGGATATCAAATCAGTCTATCTTAAAGGAAATCAACCCTTAATATTCATTGGAAGGACTGATGCTGAAGCTGAAGCTCCAATACTTTGGACACCTGATGCAAAAAGATGACTCACTGGAAAAGACGCTGGTGGTGGGAAAGATTGAGGGCAGGAGAAGGGGGCAACAGAGGATGAGATGGTTGGATGGCATCACCGACTCAATGGACATGAGTTTGCGCAACCTCTAGGAGGTGGTGAAGGACAGGAAAGCCTGGTGTGCTGCAGCCCATGAGGTCACAAAAAGTCAGATATGACTTAGTGACTGAACAACTTTTGAGATTTATACTTTCACAAAAGGATATAAAAATGCTCCACAGAAATGTTGGCTTTACTAGTAAAATAAGAACTCAATTGATCTTCCAGGGACAATTTGCAGAACTTCTGTATCTCTTTTTATTTCATTATTCAGTTAAGTTTAGTCGCTCAGTCACATCTGACTCTTCGTGACCCTATGGACTGCAGCACACCAGGCTTCCCTGTCCATCACTAACTCCCACAGCTTGTTCAAATTCATGTCCATTGAGTCAGTAATACCATCCAATCATTTCATCCTCTGTCATCCCTTTCTCCTCCTGCCTTCAATCTCTCCCAGCATCTGGGTCTTAATGAGTCAGTTCTTTGTACCAAGTGGCCAAAGTATTGGAGTTTCAGCTTCATCATCAGTCCTTGCAATGAATATTCATAACTACTGGAAAAACCACACAAGACTACTAGAACAACCATTATAGATCACACTAATTTTCACAAGCAATCTCAAGAATAATAACTATACCAACAAATTTAAGTTGTGCCCAACTCCTTGCGACCCCATGGACTGCAGCCTGCCAGGCTCCTCTGTCCATGGGATTTTCTAGGTAAGAATACTGAAGTGGGTTGCCATTTCCTTCTCGAGGGGATCTTCCTGACCCAGGGATTGAACTTGAGTCTCCTGCACTGCAGACAGACTCTTTACCACTGAATCACCAAGCAAGCCCCTGAATAGATCAGCTGATCTTCCAGGGACAATTCCCAGAACTTCTATATCTATTTTTATTTCACTATAGATAAAACTTTAATTTTCACAAGTAATCTCAAGAATAATAACTTCACTGTCAAATAATCAACTCACCACCACCATCAATTCATAACTATACCCAACCAATAAAGAGCACCCAGAAAAACCTTCGCAAATGAAAGAATTTCTTTGCTCTGAAAACTTATCCAATCTTACAAACCTTTTAAATAATGTGCCAACACCACTTTGACTACTTCTGACCACATAGCATGCAAGCAAAGAAAGCTCTACAAACAAACCTAAAAATAAATCGCCCTAGATAAACATATTTGAAGTCAAGGTTTCAGAATTCTCTTCAGTAACCAGACTAAAGGCATAACTAAACACTGCAAACACACTACCCAGATAAAACAAAACTATTAATCCTAAAACATACAGATAACATTACTAAAATAACATACCCAATCCCATCGCTTATGGTAAGACTTTTACAAACCATACATTACACAACAAATATTTTAACAGCCTTTTCATTTGGAATACATATTTGTCAAAACATTACCTATGGCTATCAGGGCTTCCATAGGCAGCACTAGTGGTAAAGAACCCATCTGCTGAAGCAGGAGATTTAAGAGATGTGGGTTTGAACCCTCGGTTGGGAAGATCCCCTGAGGAGGAAATGGCAACCCACACCAGTATTCTTGCCTGAGGGACTTTCATGGAGGTCCAGTCATTGAATCTGCTTTCCAATGCATAGTATTCTTGACTGGAAAATCCCATTGGCAGAGGAGCCTGGAGGGCTACAGTCCAGAGGGTCACAAAGAGTCGGATACAAATGAAGCGACTTAGCACATGGCTAATTAAACCAATACAATTAAACCAATAATGGAGCCTCTCTAGTCTGTATATTTCTATGTATTCATATATGATGAGACATATGCAGAGCCTACATACACATAGAAACCTGGAATATCAGATGCATCCCTTTACTTCTCACATGGAAACAGCATTTGTAGGCTACGTACTCATATGAAAATAAGTATTCTGAGTTGATACAATCATTACAAATCAATGTTCAGCTATCCCTTACAGTAACACATCTTAAAAGAAAGAATTTCAAATGGATAAGTATCTCTTTATGTAAGTCTTTACTTTTCACTTTCAAAATGAAAAAGGATCAAATCGGTCTTCAGGATTAACGTCAAATGTAAATAAATTCCATTCCACCTAGTACACAATCAAAAGTCCCTGAAGATTTATTTTCCTAATTATACAACTTCCTGATAGGAGAGCCATTACCACAGCTGGCCTCTAACTATTGTAGCTCTGCTACCATGGTGCTAGCAATATGAGTGCCTGCTGTCTGTCCTGCTCAGATGTTTGTTGTCAAAATCAGACTGAAAATGAGTATATCTGATTGGTGAAACCTAGGTCACATGGATTCCCTGTAGACATGGTAACCTGGAAAATGTAAGTTGCTTTTTCTTTACCTATTTTCAGAAGGCAGGCTTGACTTTTATCACATGTAAATCTGACTTTCTATTCAGGATAATTCTAAATTCTCTAACTTATTATTGAAACACTGCCAAGAATCAAACTCAGGTCTCCCACATTGCAGGCAGATTCTTTACCATCTGAGCCACTAAGGAAGCCCTAAGTTCAAGAAATTATTGGATTAAAAGGAAGTAAATGACAAGAATAAGTTTAAAGCTTATTTTCAGAACTTCCAGCAGCAATTAGACTGACTACATTACTGGAATAACATTCCTGCGAATTCTAACCATAGTCATGCTACCAAACTGGGATGAAATTGTGTGCACACTTGCCTATCCTCATCTAAAGGCTTTATCTCCAGGAGCAGCACATGACCTCATACAGAAAAGGGAGTTCAAGGCAGGTTTCTTGAAGTGGAGAACATGTCTTACCGGAGCATGTGAAAACCATTTGCCTGCATTCAGAGTCGACAGGAAATTCCAATCAAATAAGGATGGGTGTGTCAAAGAGGCATCTGGCAGGACCTCCTTGATATCGGTTGTTCTTCTCAGGTCAGAGTCATGCATGAGAAAAGGCACATGATCATAACTGCAGGCAGAGGGGGAGAAGAGCAGAAGAGGTGGATAGACTGAATTCAGCCACCCTGGCAAACAGGGTTCTCAGAAAGCCTATCAAGCTCACAAGTCTAACTAGGTTCCTTACTCCCTCCCTTATCTTAGCAAAGGATTAAGAACAGGAATTTATACTTTGATATGAACATTTTTCTGCCCAAGGAAGCAATCTTTTGTAATGTACAATAAGCCTATTGTGCTGTGCTTAGTTGCTCAGTCGTGTCTGACTCTTTGTGAACCCATGGACTGGATCCTGCCAGGGGATTCTCCAGGCAAGAATATTGGAGTGACTTGCCATGCCCTCCTCCAGGGGATCTTCCTGACCCAGGGATCAAACCTGGGTTTCCTGCACTGCAGGCTGACTACCATCTGAGCTACCAGGAAAGCTCCATTAAGTCTATTAGCTATGGTGAAAGAGTAACCTTCCTATCAAGGGAATTTATATATCTAGAAAACAATAGGTAGAGTAGTCATCTGAGAGTAAGGTAAGTGAGAAGTGAATGCAGCAAGGTCCTGAAGTCCTTAGGACCATACTAAACAGGCACATACACAATCCTCCTATGTTTTTTCTGACTCATTTCCCAACTGTCAACTGCCCTGAGTAATTCTGGTCCTAGATTCTCATATCAGGTGTCATCATCAGAAAAGTTTATTATCTGAAAACTTCTGTTATCAGCTATTTGCCTTGAAGAATATGTTTTTATGAAAATCTCTCCTTCTTTATGATTAAAATATACATGATGAGAACTCTGTAATGATCATTAAGGAGTAACAGGATTGAGACCTAGTCCCCTGCCCATAAACAACTAGAAAACTGGACAAAACTAGAGAATTAACTTTTGTAGGAAGTGGACAATGGGGAGCACAGTACAATTATTTCTGAGAAAAGGCAAACAAATGAAATAGGCTTTACCATTACCCAAGCTTCCTTCCTGCAGGTAAATACTGGAATTTGGCATGGGACAAGGTGGGCATGCATGATAAGTCGACTCAAGTTGGGTCTCACTCTCTGCAACCCTATGAACTATAGCCCAGCAGGCTCCTCTGTCCATGGGATTCTCTAGGCAAAAGTACTAGAATGGGTTGCCATGCCCTCCTCCAGGGGATCTTCCTGACTCAGGGATCAAACCTGAGCTCGTACATCTCCTGCATTGTCAGGTGGGTTCTTTACCACTAGCACCACCAGGGAAGCCCATGGAGAAAGGAGGGGAGCATCTAAAAAGTACCCAGCCACTTACTGAAATGAGAAGAATATAAGATTAAGAAGAGGTCAAGAAAGCTAGAATTTATTGGCTAGAGTCCCATAGGGAATGGAGGTATGCAAGAAGAAAGCATTCTGGAGAAATATGTACAAGGATCCCTTGAAGTATGGCTAAATATCAATTTGTAAATGTACAGAGTAAAACTCTTATGAAGTTTGTCAAGAATAACTTCCAAGAAAAGGAAAATAACAAGAAAGTTCTAAGACAATTTACAGAGTTCACAAAGGGATGTAACTCACTCAAGCTCTATCAGTGGCATGACCTCAGTAATAACAAAGATACATCTTTGAGATGGGAATAATTTAGAACTAGAATTACTTTAGAATCTCCATAAAAGAACTTAAAAACAATCCTCCAAAGGATCAAACTAATCTTCAAGTAACTTAATTGTCTGCTAGAACAAGCACAAAATTCTTTAATGGAATACAAAAAAATATACCACCCAGAATGGTAAAGTCACAATGTCTGGCTTATAACCAAACTTTACCAGACATTGAATGAAGTATAAAAATGGGCTGGTGCTCTGAGATGACCCAGAGGGCTGGTATGGAGAGGGAGGTGGGAGAGGGGTTCAGGATTGGGAACACGTGTACACCCATGGCAGATTCATGTTGATGTATGGAAAAACCAATACAATATTGTAAAGTAATTAGCCTCTAATTAAAATAAATAAATTTTTTAAAAATGTAACCATAACCTAGAGAAATTACTCAGTAAAGACAAACTTGGAAATGACAGAGGTGACAGAATTCGTAAACAAGAATATTAAATCATGATAAAAAATAAAACGACGTATGTAATAGATGCAAAGGAACACATGAACATATGAAGACATAACTCTAAGAGTCAAAAAAGAAATAAATGGAAATTCTAGAGATAAAAAAATAACTGAAATGAAAATTTCACTAAATGAATTTAACAGCATATTTAATATTACAGATGATGTAAAGATCAGTGAATTTGGAGGTGCAGCAGTAAATCTATCCAAATGAACTGTAAGACAATATCAAGCAGTATTATATACATGCAGTCGCAGTCCTAAAAAGAGGGGAGGAACAGAAAAAAATCTGAGGAAGTAATAGTAAAAATTTCAAAAATTTATAAAAGTTAGGCATCAACAGATCCAACAACACTGATGAATACCAAGAAAAGTAAATATAGGAGTGCACATACCACTATGTGCATGTGTATGACTGGTGAAAAATTGGTGAGGAAAAGAAAATTGTAAAAGTAGCCACAGGGAAAGAAAATATATATTTAGATAGAAATAAAGATAAGTATATAGCAGACTTTTCAACAAAAAATATGAGATATGAAAAACAATGAAACAATGTATTTTAAATGGTGAAGGAAGAAAACAACTATCAACTTAAAATTCATCAAAAATGAAAGGAAGAAGAGATGATGCTGGAAAGATGACAGAGTACAAAGCATCAGGAATCTGTCTCCCCATCTAGACAACAACTGCACTCAAAGACTGTCTGATGTAATTCTCTTGGAAGTTTGGAGTACATGAAAGGCGTTCAACTTCCATGGGAAAACTCAGATGTAAACTGGGATTAATTTCAGTCAATTCCAACTCTTAGCACAATAGCAGCTACTCATTACCCACCCCTATTCACGTGGCAAACAACTGTGGACAGGTTCCTGGAGTAACTTGCACAGCAGCTGGTGAGTGCCAAGGTGGCAAAAAAAATCCTCTGTTCCAAATATAGGGTTTCTCTGCTCTGGTCACTGGTTACTTCTTGTCACAAAAGAGCAGAGATAAGACTGTTGTTGCACCTTCTTCCGCTGTTGCAAAGCCCTAGCCCTCTAACAGAAGTGACTTTCACAAGATTTAAAGGGCAGCACCCTTTTCAATGCTCATTTATGTTTCTCCTTTTCTCCTATTGTAAATCAGCCATTAAACAGTAGCTTTATATTAAAGTGATCTATATTAAAAACTTAAAATATTAAAAATATCTGTAGATACAAATGGAGAAAGCAATGGCAACCCATTCCAGTACTCTTGCCTGGAAAATCCCATGGACGGAGGAGCCTGGAAGGCTGCAGTCCATGGGGTCGCGAAGAGTCAGACATGACTGAGTGACTTCACTTTCACTTTTCACTTTCATGCATTGGAGAAGGAAATGGCAACCCACTCCAGTGTTCTTGCCTGGAGAATCCCAGGGACGGGGGAGCCTGGTGGGTTGCCATCTATGGGGCTGCACAGTGTCAGACATGACTGAAGTGACTTACAGCAGTAGCAGCAGCAGGGCATACAAAGAGAAATTAGAAAGTGACCATACATGGCCAAGGGAAGATCAGAAAAAACCTAAAAAAATACTCAAGTTTACACCTCAGGCTGATCCACGGCACAGAGACATCTAATAAAAATTAAAACAACAACAACAAAACCCAGCAAACCCAAAGGAAGGGAGAGAATCTCATTTCCAGTATTACCATACTACGCATCTCAAATGCCCAGTTTTTAACAAAACAAACAAACAAAAAAATCACAAGACTAACAAAAACAAAGTATGGTCCATTCAAAGAAAAAAAATCAACAAGAACTGTCCCTGAAAAAAAGCTAATGGTAGATATACTAGATAAAAACTTTAAAACAATCATATTAAAGACACTGAAAGAACTAAAGAAAGATGTGGATAAACTCAACAAAATAATGTATGAATAAAATGGAAATATTAATAGAGATTTCTTAAAACCGAAAAATAAACCAAAAAGTTATAGAGTTAAAAAGTACAACAACTGAAATGAAAAACTGACTACAGGGATTCAAAGGCAGATTTAAACAGGCAAAAGGAAGACTCACTGAACTAAAAGATAAGACAATCCAATTTTTTGAATATGAGAATAAAAAAAGATTATGTAAGAGCTAACAGACTCTAAAGGACACTCCAACATCAAAGCCAGACAAACATACTACAAGAAAATAAAATTATATACAATATCCCTTATGAACACTGATGTAAAAAAAAACCTCAATAAAATAGCAAATAGAACTCAGCATTGTATTAAAAAGGATTATATGTGAGATTTAGTCCCCAAATCCAAGAATGTTATTGAAATCCATCAATGTAATAAACCACATTAAAAGAATGAAAGAGAAAAAAACACACAATATTTCAAGTGATACTGAAAAGGAATTTGACAACATTCAACACCCTTTAACGATAAACATTCTCATCTAGCTAAAAATAGAAACTACACCAAAGTAATAAAAGACATATATGAAAAAGCCATGGCAAACATTATCACCATGGTGATGACAAAAAGCTTTCCCTCTAAAATTAAGAACAAGGTAAGGAAGTGTGCTTCTGGCACTTCTACTCAAAGTGACGCTAAAAGTTCTAGCCAGAGCAATTGAGCAACACAGAGAAATAAAATGGATCCAGGTTAGAACGGAAGAAGCTAAAATTACTTCTGTTTTCATATGGTATTATCTTATATGCTCCCTTCATAGATCATGGTCTTGTCATTGGTGAAGGGGCCTGCATAATTTCAATGAAGCTATGAGCCATACGATGCCATGCCACCCAAGACAAATGAATCACTGTCGACAGTTCTGACAAAATGCAGTCCACTGAGAAGGGAATGGCAAACCACATCAATATTCTTGCCTCAAGAACCCCATGAACATTAACAGTATGAAAAGGCAAAACGATATGACACTGCAGATGAGCCCCACTGGAGAAGAGCAGAGGGCAGTTACTAATAGCTCCAGAAAGAATGAAGCTCCTGGGTTAAAGTGGAAAGGACGCTCAGTTGTGGATGTGTCTGGAGGTGAAAATAAAGTCTGATGCTGCAAAGAATAATGCAGCATAGGAAGCTGGAATGTTAGGTCCATGAATCACGGTAAATTGGATGTGGTCAAACAGGAGATGGCAAGAGTGAACACTGACATCTTAGGAATCAGTGAACTAAAATGGACAGGAATGGGCAAATTTAATTCAGACGACCATGATATTTACCACTCTGGGCAAGAATACCTTAGAAGAAATGGAGTAGCCCTCACAGTCAAGAAAAGAGTCCAAAATGCAGTACTTGGGGGCAATCTCAAAAACAACAGAATGATCTCAGTTCATTTCCAAGGCAAACCATTCAATGTCACAGTAATCCAAGTCTACGCCCCAACACTAATGCCAAAAGAGCTAAAGTTGACCAGTTCTATGAAGACCTTCACGACCTTCTAAAACTAACATCAAAAAAAGATGTCCTTTTCATCACAAGAGATTGGAATGCAAAAATAGGAAGTCAAGAGACACATGGAATAACAGGCAAGTTTTGCTTTGGAATACAAATTGAAGCAGGACAAAGGCTAACAGAGTTTTGCCAAGAGAACACTCTGGTCATAGTAAAACCCTCTTCCAACAACACAAAAGATGACTACACAGAGACATCACCTACAGGTCAATACTAAAATCAGATTGCTTATATTCTTTGCATACAAAGATAGAGAAGCTTTATACACTCAGCACAAACAAGACCTGGAGCTGACTGTGGATCAGATTATCAGCTCCTTATTGAAAACTTCAGGCTTAAATTGAAGAAAGAAGGGAAAACCTCTAGGCCATTCAGGTATGACCTAAATCAAATCCCTTATGACTGACTATACAGTGGAGGTGATGAACAGATTCAAGGGATTAGATCTGGTAGACAGAGTGCCTGAAGAACTATGGACAAAGGTTTGTAACACTGTACAGGAGGCAGAGACTAAAACCATACCAAAGATAAAGAAACGCAAGAAGGCAAAGTGGTTGTCTGAGGAGGCTTTACAAATAACTGAGAAAAGAAGAGAAGTGAAAAGCAAGGTAGGAAGGGAAAGATAAACCCAACTGAATGCAGAGTTCAAGAAAATAGCAAGAAGAGATAAGAAGGTCTTCTTTATGAACAAGGAGAAAAACTGTAGAGAAACACAACAGAATGGGAAAGATTAGAGATCTCATCAAGAAAATTGGAGATACCAAGGAAACATTTCATGCAAAGAAAGTAAAGTCGTTCAGTCGTGCCCAACTCTTTGTGACCCCATGGACAGTAGCCTGCACCAAGCTCCTCCGTCCATGGGATTTTCAAGGCAAGAGTACTGAAGTGGGTGGCCATTTCCTTCTCCAGGGAATCTTCCCAACCCAGGGATCAAACCCAGGTCTCTTGCGTTGTAGACAGACGCTTTACTGTCTGACCCACCAGGGAAGTCCAATATTTCATGCAAGGACGAGCACAATAAAGAAAAGAAATGTAAGCACCTTACGGAAGCAGAAGAGATTAAGAAGAGGTGGCAAGAATACACAGAAGAACTATACAAAAGAAGATCTTAATGACCTGGATAACTATGATGGTTTCAGACATTCTGGAGTGTGAAGTCAAGTGTGTCTTAGGAAGCATCACTATGAACAAAGCTAGCGGAGGTGATGGAATTCCATTTCAAATCCTAAAAGATGATGCTGTGAAAGTGCTGCACTCAATACGCCAGCAAATTTGGAAAACTCAGCAGTGGCCACAGGACTGGAAAAGGTCAGTTTTCATTCCAAACTCAAAGAAAAGCAGTGTCAAAGAATGTTCAGACTACCCGAAAAACTGCACTCATTTTGCATGCTAGTAAGGTTATGCTCAAAATCCTTCAAACTAAGCTTCAGCAGTACATGAACCAAGAACTTCCAGATGTACAAGGTGAGTTTATAAAAGGCAGAGGAACCAGAGATCAAATTGCCAACATTTGTTGGATCATAAAGAAAGCAAGGCAATTCCAGAAAAACATCTGCTTCATTGAAAAAGCCTTTGACTGTGTGGATCACAACAAATTGTGAAAAATTCTTAAGAGATGGGAATACCAGACCATCTTACCTGTGGCCTGAGAAACTTGTATGTGGGTCAAGAAGCAACAGTTTGAACCTTATATAGAACAACTGACTGGTTCAAAATTGGGAAAAGAATAAGATAAGACTATATACAGGCACCCTGTTTCGCTTATATGCAGAGCATATCATGCAAAATGCAGAGCTGGATGAATCACAAGCTGGAATCAAGACTGCTGCAAAAAATATCAACAACCTCAGATGTAAAGATGATACCACCCTTATGGCAGAAAGCAAAGAGGAATTAAAGAGCCTCTTGATGAAGATGAAAGAGGAGAGTGAAAAAGCTGGCTTAAAACTCAACATTCAAAAACCAAGATCATGGCATCTGGGCCCATCACTTCATGGCAAATAGAAGGGGAAAAGTGGAAACGGTGGCAGATTTTATTTTCTTGCCCTCCAAAATCACTGCGGACAGTGACTTCAGCCAAGAAATTAAAAGATGCTTGCCCCTGGAAGGAAACCTATAACAAACCTAGACAGTGTATTAAAAAGCAGAGGCATTACTTTGCTGACAAAGGTCTGTATAGTCAAAGCTATGGTTTTTCCAGTAGTCAAGTACAGATGTGAGAGTTGAACCATAAAGAAGTTTGACTGCCAAAGAATTGATGTTTTCAAACTACAGTGCTAGAGAAGACTCTTGAGAGTCCCTTTGATTGTAAGAAAATCAAACCAGTCAATCCTAAAGGAAATCAACCCTGAATATCGACAGGAAGGACTAATGCTGAAGCTGATACTCCAATACTTTGGCCACTTGATACAAAGAGCCAACTCACTAGAAAAAAAATCTGATGCTGGGAAAGACTGAAGGCAAAAAGAGAAGAGGGCAGCAGAGATGAGACGATTAGATACCATCACCGACTCAATGCACACGAATTTGAGCAAATTCTGGGAGATAGTAAAGGATAGGGAAGCCTGGTGAGCTGCTGTCCTCAGGGTCACAAAGAATCAGACATGACAATGACTGAACAACAAAAACTCTTACATGCAGAAAAGCCTAAAATTTCCGTAACAAAAAGAAACAGAATAAATAAATTTTACAAAACAGCAATACCAAGGAAACAGCCAAAAATCAGCTGCATTTCTACACACTAAGAACAAAGAATATCTGTACAGGTTCATGAAGTAACTTGCAAAGCATGTTAAGACTCAGGGTGTCAAAGAGAAATCCTATACTCCAAATATAAGAAATCTCCACTCTGATCACTAATTACAGAAATCACAAAAACAGTTTCATTTAAAATGGCATCAAAAAGAATAAAATACTTAAAAGAATGAACTTAAACAAAGGAGGCCAAAGATTCATGCAATGAAAATGAGAAAATATTTCTGAAAGAAGTGGAGGAAGACAGATAAATGTAAACACATCTTATGTTTATGGATTGAAAAAACTAACATTGTTAATATGTTACTATTAACCAAAGCAATGAGAAGATTCACGCAATTCCTATCAAAATCTCAGTGATTTCCCCCTAGTTTTATTGAAATATACTTTACATACAGCACTGTAAAAGATTAAGGCATACAACATAATTATTTGACTTACATCCATCACAATATGATTATACTAGGTTTAGTGAACATCCATCATCTCATTCAGATACAATATTGATGATGTTGTTGTTTAGTCACTAAATCATGTTCAACTCTTTTGCAACCCCATGGACTATAGCCCGCCAGGCTCCTCTCAGTCCATAGTTTCCAAGGCAAGAATACTGGAGTGGGTGATCATTTCCTTCTCCTGGGGATCTTCCCAACCCAAGGATCAAACCCACGTCTCCTGCATTGGCAGGTGGCTTCTTTATCACTGAGCCATCAAAGAAACACTAGATACAACATTAAGAAAATGAAAAAATATTTTCCTTAATTATCTTTAGCATGTTACATATTACATCCCTATATTTATTTGTCTTGTAACTGAAAGACTGTACTTCATCTCATTTCACCAATTTCACCCCTCCTGTCTCTGAGTCACAAATCTAGTCACTGTCTCGAGTCACAAATCTGACCTCCTTTTCTATGAGTTTGTTTGGTTTTTGTTTGCTTGCTTGCTTTTGAAGTATAATTGAAGAATAACTGAACTACAACTATATTAATTCCTGGTGCACTACACAGTAATTTGATATTTCTGAACATTTAACAATGATCACCATTAAGCCTAGTTGTCATCTGTCACCAAAGATATTACACTATTATATTCCCCACACTGTGCATTTCATATCTGTGATTCATTTTGTAACTGAAAGCTTGTACCTCTTAAGGTCTTTCACCTATTTCTCTCCTCTCCACAAACCTCATCCCTTCTGGCAACCATCTGTTTGTTCTCTGCATCTATAACTAACTCTGTTTCTATTTGGTTATGATTGTTCATTTGTTTTAGGTTTGACATATAAATGAAATTTTACAGTACTTGTCATTCTCTGACTTATTTCACTTGGCATAATATCTCTAGGTACAAACGTGTTGTCACAAATGGCTAGTTTCATTCTGTTTATGGCTGAGAAATACTGCATATTTACATACATTATTTCTTCTTTATCCAATCACCTACTGATGGGTACTTAGGTTGCTTCTTTATCTTGAATGTTGTACATAATGCTACTACAGTGAACACAGTGGGGTATATATCTTTTCAAACTGGTGTTTTCATTTTCTTCAGATATACAACTAGAAGTGGAATTGCTAGAATATACGGTATTTATATGTTTAATTTATTTAGGAACTTCCATATTGTTCTCCACAGTGCCTGTACCAATTTACATTCTCATCAACAGTACACAAGAGATACTTTCTCTCCACATCCTTGCCAATATTTATAATTTGTTATCTTTTTGTTAATAGCCATTCTGACATGTGTGAGGGGATATCTCATTGTGGTTTTGATCTGCATTTCCCTATTGATTAGTGATATAGAGCATCTTTCCATATGTCTGTTGGCCACATGAATGTCTCCTTTAAAAAAATGTCTATTCAGGTCCTTTGTCCATTTTTTAATTGGTCATTTCTTTGATGCTGACTTGTATGAGTTCTTTATATTCTTTAAGATATTAATCACTTGTCAGATATGTCATTTGCAAATATCTTCTCCCATTCAGTACACAGCTTTTTCAATTTGTTGTTTCCTTCACTGAGGAAGAGCTTTTTTCATTTGATGTTGTCTCATTTACTTTTGCTTATGTTTCCTTAGCCTAATAAAACAGACCTCCCTTCAAAATTCTAAGACTTAAGTCAAAGAGTACATTACCAATATTTTCTTCTACAAGTTTATGTTTTATGATCTTACACATAAGACTTTAATTCATTTTGAGTTTATTTTGTATATGGTGTGAGAAAGTGGTACAGTTGTCCCAACACCATTTTTTGAAGAGTCTTTCCTTTCCCCATTGCATATTTTAGTCTCCATGGATATATACTAACTGCCCATATTACTATGGACTCATTTCTGGGCTCTCTATCCTATTCCACTGATTTATGTGTGTTTTTGTGCCTACATCATCCTGTTTTGATTACTGTAGCTCTACAGTATACTTTGAAGGAAGTCTTCTATCTTAAGACTATTTTGGGTACTCAGAGGTTTTCTGTGTTCCCATAAAAATTTTGGAATTATTTGTTCTAGATCTGTGAAAAATTCCATTGACATTTTAATAGAGATTTCACTGAATCTGTAGATTTCATCTGGTTGGTATGGTCATTTTAACAATATTAATTCTTCCAGTCCATGAGCATGGTGTATCTTTCTATACTTCTCCATTATCTGCAGTTTCATTTATTGTGTCTTGCAGTTTTCAAAGTACAGATGTTTTAGCTCCTTAGTAAGATTTGTTTGCAGGTATTCTACTCTTTTTTATGTCATTGTGAATGGGATTATTTTCTCTTTCTGATAGTTCTTTTCGTATATAGAAATGCAATATATTTCTGTGCATTAATTCCATAGACTGAGACTTTACCAAATTCATTAAAGAGTCATTGATAGGTCTATAGCAATCTCTTATGCTCCTTTCTATTTTTGTGCTGTTCGTTGTTAAGTTTCCCTTATTCATTTCTGACTTTATTGATTTGCTGCTGCTGCTGCTAACTCACTTCAGTCGTGTCCGACTCTGTGCAACCCCATAGACAGCAGCCCACCGGGCTCTGCTGTCCCTGGGATTCTCCAGGCAAGAACACTGGAGTGGGTTGCCATTTCCTTCTCCAATATATGAAAGTGAAAAGTGAAAGTGAAGTCACTGAGTTGTGTCCAACTCTCAGCGACCCCATGGACTGCAGCCTACCAGGCTCCTCCGTCTATGGGAGTTTCCAGGCAAGAGTACTGGAGTGGGGTGTCATTGCCTTCTCTGTTATTGATTTAGGTCTCTTTTTTTTTTTTCTTGAAGAATTAGGCTAAAGGTTTAACAATCTTGCATCTCCTTTCAAAGAACCAGTTCATACTTTCAGTGATCATTTCCATTGCTTTATGATGTCTCTTTTACTTGTTTCTGCTCTCAGCTTTATGAAATCCCTTATGATTATACAGTGGAAGTGAGAAATAGATTTAAGGGACTAGATCTGATAGATAGAGTGCCTGATGAACTATGGAATGAGGTTCATGACATTGTACAGGAGACAGGGATCAAGACCATCCCCATGGAAAAGAAATGCAAAAAAGCAAAACGGCGGTCTGGGGAGGCCTTGCAAATAGCTGTGAAAAGAAGAGAAGTGAAAAGCAAAGGAGAAAAGGAAAGATATAAGCATCTGAATGCAGAGTTCCAAAAAATAGCAAGAAGAGATAAGAAAGCCTTCTTCAGCAATCAATGCAAAGAAATAGAGGAAAACAACAGAATGGGAAAGACTAGAGAACTCTTCAAGAAAATTAGAGATACCAAGGGAACATTTCATGCAAAGATGGGCTCAATAAAGGACAGAAATGGTATGGACCTGACAAAGCAGAAGATATTAAGAAGAGATGTTAAGAATACACAGAAGAACTGTACCAAAAAGATCTTCACGACCCAGATAATCATGATGGTGTGAGCACTCATCTAGAGCCAGACATCCTGGAATGTGAAGTCAAGTGGGCCTTAGAAAGCATCACTAAAAACAAAGCTAGTGGAGGTGATGGAATTCCAGTTGAGCTATTTCAGATCCTGAAAGATGATGCTGTGAAAGTGCTGCACTCAATATGCCAACAAATTTGGAAAACTCAGCAGTGGCCACAGGACTGGAAAAGGTCAGTTTTCATTCCAATTCCAAAGAAAGGCAATGCCAAAGAATGCTCAAACTACCGCACAACTGCACTCGTCTCACATGCTAGTAAAGTAATGCTCAAAATTCTCCAAGCCAGGCTTCAGCAATACATGAACCATGAACCTCCTGATGTTCAAGCTGGTTTTAGAAAAGGAACCAGAGGAACCAGAGATCAAACTGCCAACATCAGCTGGATCATGGAAAAAGCAAGAGAGTTCCAGAAAAACATGTATTTCTGCTTTCTTGATTATGCCAAAGCCTTTGACTGTATGGATCACAATCAACTGTGTAAAATTCTGAGAGATATGGGAATACCAGACCTCCTGACCTGCCTCTTGAGAAATCTGTATGCAGGTCAGGAAGCAACAGTTAGAACTGGACACGGAACAACAGACTAGTTCCAAATAGAAAAAGGAGTACGTCAAGGCTGTATATTGTCACCCTGCTTATTTAACATGTATGCAGAGTACCTCATGAGAAATGCTGGACTGGAAGAAACACAAGCTGGAATTGAGACTGCCAGGAGAAATATCAATCACCTCAGATATGCAGATGACACCACCCTTATGGCAGAAAGTGAAGAGGAACTAAAAAGCCTCTTGATGAAAGTGAAAGAGGAGAGTGAAAAAGTTGGCTTAAAACTCAACATTCAGAAAACGAAGATCATGGCATCCAGTCCCATCACTTCATGGGAAATAGATGGGGAAACAGTGGAAACAGTGTCAAACTTTATTGTTTTGGGCTCCAAAATCACTGCAGATGGTGACTGCAGCCATGAAATTAAAAAACGCTTGCTCCTTGGAAGAAAAGTTATGACCATCCTAGATAGCATATTCAAAAGCAGAGACATTACCTTGCTGACTAAGGTCCATCTAGGCAAGGCTATGGTTTTTCCAGTAGTCATGTACAGATGTGAGAGTTGGACTGTGAAAAGGGCTGAGCTCCGAAGAATTGATGCTTTTGAACTGTGGTGTTGGAGAAGACTCTTGAGAGTCCCTTAGACTGCAAGGAGATCCAACCAGTCCATTCTGAAAGAGATTAACCCTGGGATTTCTTTGGAAGGAATGATGCTAAAGCTGAAACTTCAGTACTCTGACCACCTCATGCGAAGTATTGACTCACTGGAAAAGACTTTGATGCTGGGAGGGATTGGGGGCAGGAGGAGAAGGGGACAACAGAGGATGAGAAGACTGGATGGCATCACTGACTCGATGGACTCCGGGAGTTGGTGATGGACAGGGAGGCCTGGCATGCTGCGATTCATGGGATCACAAAGAGTTGGACACAACTGAGCGACTGAACTGAACTTTTGAGTTTTGTTTGATCTTCTTTTTCTAATAATTTTAGGTGTAAGGTTATGTTATTTTTGTTTCCTAAGGTTGGCTTGTAGTACCACAAACTTGTCTTAAAACTGCTTTTGCCGCATTGCATAAATTTTGGATCACTGTTTTTTCATTTTGCTTCAAAGTATTATTTTTCTCTTCTTTGATTTCTTCAGTGACTCATTGGTTGTTTAGTATCATTCTTCAGCCTCCACATGTTTGTATGTTTTCCAGGTTTTTTTCCTTCTAATTGATTTATAAGCTTATAGCACTGTGGTTGAGAGAGAGGTATGATATAATTTCAGTGTTCTTAAACTTACTGAGGCTTGTTTTATGGCCTAGCATGTAATCTGTCATGGAGAATGTTTGATTTGCATTTGAAAAGAAGAGGTATGCTGCTGCTTTTTAGTGAAATTTAATGGAATGTGATGCTGCTTATATATTTAGATATATATTATATATATATGTGTGTATATATATATATATATATATATATATATATATATATATATATATATATAGCTAAAATGGGAGACCACTGTGATCTTAGGAGACAAATGCTGCCATTACTTTTAATATTTGGATGATAAATTCCTGTTGTAAATGCAATGGTAAGTGGTTTGAAGGGGCATTCTGTAGGAAAATCAATTGGTGAAAAGAATATGCCACCTTCATACGGGCTGTCATTAGGTGCCATAACTGCGGCTTGCCAAGGAAATGTATCTGCACCAAATGGACCTGAAAAAAACACTGCTGAAGGCTCATGGGCTAAATCATTAAGTTCCTTATTAATCTGTTTCAACACCACAGTCTGGGCTTTTCATCTGACTTCTCAATATCTTGCTGTGTACTCAAAGGTGTGGCCAACCAGCTGATTATCCTAGTGACTGGGAAGGATTCCCTCACTGTCCCAAATCAGCTCTGCCAGACATAAGTGCAGAAGGGCTAAGACCTTCCTCAAGCCACTGTTGGCCTTCTCCCCATACAGTAATCGGTCCTTCCTGGTCCTACAGGGCTCACAAGCACAACACAGCCACAAGATGTCTGGCCTGACATAATTATTTTACATCTTCTTATTTTGTGCATCCCTTAACTACTTATTGTGGACATAGATGACTTTCTTACTTTTACCTTGCAACCTTCCTACTAGCTTTATAAGTGAATGATCGTCTGTGTATTTGCCTTTACCAATGAACTTTTTCCTTTCAAATTTTTCTATTTCTAGTTGTGGCCTTTTCCATTTAGAGAAGTCCCTTTAACATTTCTGGTAAAGCTGGTTTCATGGAGCTGAATTCTTTTAGCCTTCAGTTCAATTCAGTCACTCAGTTGTGTCTGACTCTTTGTGACCCCATGGACTGCAGCACGCCAGGCTTCCCTGTCCAACACCAACTCCAGGAGCTTACTCACACTCATGTCCACTGAGTTGGTGATGCCATCCAACTATCTCATCCTCTGTTGTCCCCTTCTCCTCCCGTCTTCAATCTTTCCCAGCATCAGGGTCTTTTCCAATGAGTCAGTTCTTCACATCAGGTGGCCAAAGAATTGGAGTTTCAGCTTCCAATGAATATTCAGGACTGATTTCCTTTAGGACTGACTGGTTGGATCAAACTTTATTTAACCTTCAAATGTGAGTGAGAAGCTTGTAGAGCATTCCTGGTTATAGATTTTTCCTGTTTATTATTTTAAATAATTGACCTTCATGGCCTGCATAGTTTCTGCCAAAAACTTGGCTCAAAATCTTATAGGAATTCCTTTGTACATAACATTTTGCTTTTCCCTTGCTGCTTTTAAGATTTTCTCTTTAACTTTTGCCATTTCAATTACAACTTGTCTTGGTGTGAACTTCTTTGGGTTTGAGCTGTTCGGTATTCTCTGTCCTTCTTTGACTTGGATGTCTGTTTCCTTTTCAAGGTTAGGAAAGTTTTCAGCTATTATGTCTCCAAATATATTCTCTGCACACCTTCTCTCCCCTCTTTCTGCTGCTGCTACTTGCTGTTTAATCACTAAACCATGTCTGACTCTTTGCTACCCCAGGAACTATAGCTTGCCAGTCTCCTCTATCCATGGGATTTCCCAGGCAAGAATACTGGAGTAGGCTTCCATTTCCTTCTTAAGGGCTTCTCATTATGAGAACCCCCTCCCAAATGTGAATGTTAGTATGCTTAAGGTTGTATCAGAAGTCTCTGATTGTTGTTTAGTCACCAAGTCACGGCCGGTTTGTCACGACTCCATGGACTGCAACATGCCAGGCTTCCCTGTACCTCATCATCTCCTGGAGTTTGCCCAAGTTCATGTCAATTGCATCAGTGATGCCATCCAACCCTCTCAACCTCTGTCACTCTCTTCTCCTTCTGCCTTCAATCTTTCCCAGAATCAGGGTCTTTTCCAATGAGCCAACTCTTTGCATCAGGTGCCCAAAGTACTGGAGCTTCAGCTTCAGTATCAGTCCTTCCAATGAATATTCAGGGTTGATTTTCTTTAGGATTGACTGGTTTGATCTCTTGGCCAGTATAAGGGACTCTCAAGAGTCTTCTCTAGCACCACTGCTGCCAGTGTCTATGTGTCCATGATGAGTTTCAACTACCTCCTGTCTCTCCAGATGGTTCTCAAAGATCATCAAGTGAGTCTGACCAAAGATTCTTTCAAATCACTGATTCTGCCCTGAATCTCACAAGTGTGTGAACATTTGTGTTTTCTATTTAAGTATGGAGTCTCTATTTCCCACAGCTCTCTGGCTCTCCCAAAAGTAAACCCTACTCACCCAAAGTGAAATGCTCTTCGGGTTCATCTTCCCAGTGCAAGACCTCTGAGGTGGGAATCCCAGTGTAAGGCTCAAACTCCTCACTCCTTGGGAAGAACCTCTGTGATAATACTTATATTTGCATTATACCTACCCTGGGGTATAAAGTCTTAACTATACCAAATCACTGCCCCTCCTATCTGTCTCACTGTGGTTCCTTCCTTATATCTTTATTTGTAGAAAATCTTTTCTGCTAGTCTTCAGGTCATTCTCATGGATAGTTTCTCTGTAAGTAGTTGCAGTTCTTGTGTGCCCATGGAAGCAGACAAGCTCATGGTTATCCTACTGTCTTATTATCTTGGCCTCCAATGACATTTTTTGAAGAAAGAAAAAGTCATCCTAAAATTCATATGGAATCACAAACCAAAACAATCTTAAAAAAGAAAAACAAAACTAGAGTACTAACACTTCTTGATTAAAAACTTATTACAAACCTACAGTAATCAAAACAGTAGGGTACTGAAATAAAGACAAACAGACAAGGAACAGAACATAGTCCAGATATAAACCCTTGCATATATGGTCAAATGACTTTCAGCAAGGGTGGCAAGACCATTCAACAGAGAGAAAAAAAAAAAACAATCTTTTCAACAAATGGTGCTGGATATTCACATGAAAAGAACAAAACTGGACCACTGCCTAACATCATATACAAAAACTCAAAACGGATCAAAGAACTAAATGTAAAAACTAAAACAATGTATCTCTCTTAGTAGAAAATACAGGGGAAAATATATTTGGCAATGATTTGGCAATGATTTCTTGGATATGAAAATAAAGATACAGGCAACAATGTAAATAAACTAATTGGCCTTCATTAATATTTAACATTTTGTGCATAAAAAGGCAATATCAATAGAGTAAAAAAGCAATCTACAGAATGGGAAAATATTTTCAAGTTAAATATCTGGTAAGTGATTAATATCCAAAATATAGAGAGAACTTCTAAAACTCAACAGCAAAAAAATACAACCCTAGAAAAGAATCTGAAAAAGGACAGAGAGAGAGAGAGAGGTCTGAATCACTTTGCTGTACACCCGAAAGTAACACAGCAATATAAATCAACTGTATTTCAATTTTTTTTAATGAAATTCAGTAAACTAAAAAACAAAAAATTCAAAAATGGCCAAAGGACTTGAATAGACATTTCTCCAAAGATTATAGATAGACAGTGAGTATAGGAAAATATAGTCAACATTACTTATCACTAGGGAAATGCAAATCAAAATTATAATGAAATATCATACTTCACATCCATTAGATGGCTCCCACCAAAAGAACATAAAACAACTACTGTTGGCAAAGATGTGGAGAAATTAGTAGACTTCTACACTGTAAGTGGGGACATACAATGATGCAACTACTGTGGAAAACTCTAGGACAGTCCTTCAAAAAATTAAAAAGAGAATTATCATTATAAACCAGCAATTCCCTTTCTGGACATATACCCCAAAGAACTGAAAGCAGTCTCAAATAGATATTTATAAACCCATGTTCAAAGCAGCATTATTAACTATAACTAAAATGTAAAACCAACCCAAATGTCAAAACTGATGAAAGCAAAATGCAAGTGTATATATATATGTGTATATATATATATATATATATATATATATATATATATGGTAGAATATTATTCATCCTTTTAGGATGGCAATTTTGAAATAAAATATGAATGAACTTGAAGACTACAAGACTGACAGACATGCCAGTCACAAAAAAAATCACATACTATATGAATTATACATTTATATGAGGTACCTAAAATATAGACAAAATCATGGAGACAGAAAAGTACAATGGAGTTTCTAGGGGCTGGGGGGTGGGGGAGGAGGGAATGGGGCGTCATTGATTAGTGGGTCTAAAGCTTTAACAAGATGAAAAGAAGTCACAGAGATAGTTGGCTGAAGTTTCCGCAACATTAAAAACATGTAAAATACCACTGATACATACATCTTAGAATAGTAAGCATAGTAAATTTAATGTTTTGTATTTTACTTCAAAAAATTTTAATTGAAAAAATGAGGCCAACACAAAATATTTACTTGGCAAAGCAACCTCAATGACCTAATTGTCTTCTTGGTGAGTAGGTACATTTCAAAGTAGAGAAATGAAGAATTAAATATATGTATTTCCAAAAAAGCATACATGTTATTAATATTTGTACTTGAATCTTTGGGTATTTGGCATTTTAAGTAAATTTTAAGTAAAATTATTTTTAAGGCAATTTGGAAAGGTTACCTTTGTAAATCCAATTTAAAATATGAAATTGAGTAACTGATCTAGATTTGTGATTATAAGTTCACATCTCATTTATAAAAGGATTTGAAATATATCAAACAATGTATATAGTTATACATTTAATGTGTTAGATTTGTAAGAATTACTCAAGTAGTCTGAAAAGACTGAAACTGCAGTACCTAAAAAAGAAAACACATTAAATGCATAATTGCAGTTGAAAACATCTAAAGCATTTAACTAAAATGCCTAAGTATTATTCAAAGGCCCTGGAAAATGTTATTTAAAATGTTAAGATCCATAAAAGGAATAAGGTTCTTTGTAAACATGCCATGTCTCCTTCACTGGCTGGGAACAGCTCTTGGACAGAACTCTATCTCACTCATCTGCCCCTCCCTTGCACTCAAAAGAAGGATATAGTAGGTGTCCAGGGAATGCTAACTAATTAATTAAATAGATTGCTAAGGTAGGGCATGGGGACAAGTTGTAAGCATGTTGGCAGGGGACACAAATGTGAGCTATTTGTGGAGACTATATAGAGTGTGTGATTTATGAGTCTGTGATTGAGAATGTAGGGGTGCAGATATGTGGTTTGTAAAGGAGAAGTGATTTATGTATGTTATCTACAGATGTACCAGGTTAATAAGGGAGAAACTTCCCAGGGCTTGCCCTCTCTACAGCTTGGGCCAGACTAGAGTCATCCACTGGTCTTTTCTCCTCCCGCCCTGGTCCCTTCTTTCCTACCTTATATGTACATCACTCTCCAGTCCATAGGCCCCATGTTCAACAGCCTTCTCAAAGGACATGATGGTATTCTCAGGCCCCAGCTGTGGAAGAAAAGGACATTAGGCCTTTAATTTCACAGTCTTTTCTGCTGATATCCCTTTTAGGGTAGTGACGGGGCCCAGTAAGAAAGGACTTTAGAAAGCAAAATTTGGTTCCCTCGGCTCTTTGTTCAAAGAACCTGCCTACAATCTTGTCTACCAAATCTGATTCAGGGACTCTGCTCATCTGAGGCAATGTCACTGGACACAATAAAGAGAAATGGACTGAGAATTAGGTGAGTTCAAGTCCAACCTCTACAATTAATTACTTATTCTTGTCATCTCAAGTCAACCCCTTTACTTCTCCAGGGGGTTCTGAGGATCTGATGGGCCCTCTACACCCATGCACACATTTACTCACCCACATTCTTCTTGCTCAGACCTACCATGGGTGCACCTCTATGTCCAAAGAAGTCCGGCTTGGGTGCCAATTTATTCTTCTCCTGAACGCAGGGAGAAAAATTCCCCAATGGAAGCAAATAGAGACACAAAAGGATAAGAAAAAAGGGCAATCCAACAGCCACTTGTAGAGCTGAAAAAGTTGAAGGAGGAGGAAGTAAGGGGGGAAAAAAAGCAAACAGGAATGGAGAACCATCCCAAGCAACTATCCCCAAGCAACAACCAATAAATACTCAGTCCATGGGTTCACTAACTCTGTAGACTCACTGATTTACTCTATATTTCTTTCATATCCTTATGTTCTCTCAGTGATCTGAAAACACAGGAATATCCAAATATAAGCATTATTATTAAGTCACTACAGTTACAAATGTAAATTTACAAAGGAATGAATTGTACAAGAGGTGGGAAGCAAAGGAAAAAGAGGGACTGTTAAGGAATATCTTCTCAGAAAGAGGAGTTTAGTTGGTTCTGAGAAAGCCAGGAAGCCCTTTAAAAATAAGCTTCGTTAGTCACTGAGTCATGTCTGACTCTTTGTGACCCATGGACTGTAGCACACTGGGCTCCTCCATCCATGGGTTTCCCAGACGAGAAGACTGGAGTGGACTGCCATTTTCTTCTCCAGGGTCTCTTCCCAACTGAGGGATCAAACTCACATCTTCTGCATCGGCGGGTGGATTTTTTACCACTGAGCCACCAGGGAAGGCCAAAGATAAGCTTTAAATGCCTCTATTTCAGGCAGTAAGGTAGAGTAGAAGGGATAGTGCTGATGTGTGTTTGGTTGTGTGTCCAATTCTTTGTGACCCTTTGGACTAGCCTTCCAGGCTTCTCTGTCCATGGGATTTTTCAGGCAAGAATACTGGAGCGGGTTGCCATTTTCCTACTCCAAGGGGTCTTGCTGACCCAGGGATTGAACCTGAGTCTCCTGCATGGCAGGCAGATTCTTTACCTACTAAGCCACTGGGGAAGCCCAGAAGGGATAGTAGTTGACAGAAATGTGAATTCAATGCCAGATGCTACCACTTTCTAATTGTGTGACTCAGACATGTTGCTTAACCTCTCTGGGTCTTCATTATCTTCATTCTGAAAAATGGAGCTATCTTGCTACCAATATCTACTTCATAGAATTGATACAATAGTTGACACCACAGGTACTCAGTATTTTGTGCTCGCGCGCTCTTTCTCTCTCTCTCACACACACACACACAGAGCCTGACCATAATACCTATTTATCATTGGCCATTTCCCACTTACTACTTTAGACCTCTGAACATTTTACCCATTTGTAAGTTTTAAATTTTACCACCTATGTCACTTTTGAACATAGATCTTCAGCTCTAACCTCTCAACTTTGTGAGCACATTACATCTCTTGTTTCTTTTTCTCTCATTACATGTCATCTGGTATCTTCTGATTCTAGCTAAAATTTAGGAAAAGAAAAGAGTTAATTATTGTTTCTTCTAAGATCTTGCCCCCAGAAACATTTCCTAAAATTCACCCTCCACCTACATATATACACATATACAAACACACAAGGGCAACACTGCAATCCTAGTCTTTCTCTTGCCTGCATCTGTACAAACAAGTAGAATGCAAGCACTCCTTGTTTAACCAGTAATCAAAAAGACACAGACAGAAGGTCCTCCTGGTTTCTCAGTAAGGGTGTGGAGAGATAACTCCATTCTCAAAACAGTTTCAAGTACACCTCTGATTCTTATTTGTTTCCATGATATTAGGACAAAGAATGGAGAGGAACAGAGGCACATATTTCTGCTTCTGGGGAAGTTCCCAGATGTGACAGGGACTCACACACTTCTACTCTGAGTTACTAAGATGTACCCATGGATATCTGCACCTGGTTCATGAGTTGAAACTAGTAATATTTAAATACAAACTTAAAGAACTGGGATTTATAACATCATTCTGGTCAAATAAAATTGCCTCTATTCTCTCCCTAATCCCAATCCATTTCAAGACGGTCAATGTGTAACAAAAGAGAGAAAACTTTTATTTTTCTAGAAGAAGAATCCCTCTTTACAAGAAGATTGGTTTGATCAGGGAAATGCTATGATAGGTCATGTGGGGTTGTCTGACTATACGGAGCATGACTGAGTAATAAGCTGAATGAATTTCAAAGAGGTATACTGGTGGCTACCTATCCAGCTTGTTTCACTGAGTAAGGTACAGAAGTTAAAGGCAGAACTGAAAGGATCAGGCAAGGTTTCACCCACAGAACATACCTTCTCCTTCCAAATGGATCAAGTAGAAAGCCAAAGGCCATGAAAGAATAACCATCATAGCTATGCTGCTCAGGTGTATGTAGGGAGCAAAGACCTGGGAGAAAGCCAAAAGTCAGGCTGAACACATTTGAACAGACAGGGCTACAACTAAGAATGGTGCTTACCTGCAGTGACAGCCCAACGGTGAGCCATCTGTCTTTCCAGTAAGTGAATAAAATCCAGAAAAAAAATGAGCATATCACAATCACTAGCAGAATCAGGGTCTGGGGAAACAAAAAGAATTTCCTGACTTCCAAGCACTAATCTTGGATGAGAACCATCCTTAGGAAATGTATGTGTGCCTATAGTGTCTGGGTCCTCATTTCCTCATCCTTTTAACCTATCCAACCTGCAAATGCTCAATATTAGATGAATTCAATAATTTACCCTCTTTGCTTTCTGGAGAAAAAAAATTACACAGCTATGTATATGGCCTGATACCTTTACTAACTTATCATCTCCACCTCAGCTGGGCCTGGCATGTCTCACTCAGCTTCAATAATGGCTATTATAAATATTCACTACTCTTTTATATGACTCAATATGGTAACAAGTAAAAAATATTTTATAAGTTAAGTACCTTCTCAGTGAACGTTTTCCCCAGCTGACTGTAAGTTTCAAGAGGTCAAGGACAATATTTGTTTATAATTATATCTTCACTGCCTTGCAGAATATGTCTGATTCATAGAAAATACCCAATAAACATTTGTTGAACAGATGAAAAATATCTGTTAGCCAGAACACTAATTATTTCATTGAGAAAGAACACTGAGACCAAGCATATACAACTTTAAATTTTTCTCCTTCAAATATAGTTTTTCTGCTTCTATGTTGCCTGTAAAGAATACTTGGTTCCCACTCTCTCATAATCTCTATAAAAAAGCAATTGATTCCATAATTAAACCTTCTCACAAAATAATTCCAGGTCATACTGCCTTCAATGGTTAATTTTCCAAACGTTTAAGAAAGAAATATTTCCACTTTAACAAGCTCTCCTAGAGAATAAAACAGAGGGAATGCTCTCTAACTTGTCTTATGAAGCCAACAAAACATTGATATTCAAATTCAATAAGGACATTACAAGAGAGAAAAATTATAGTCCAATTTCTCCTATTAACAGATGCAGAAATCTTAACCATTACAACACAAGGGTTTGATTGTCAAATAAGATTCATATGAATCTTCTGTGATTCTGTGATCACACCCAACACCAAACTTCACTAATGATTGAAATGATAGTCAATTAAAGATAAAAATTTTTCTTGTGGAAAAATCTGATTCTATCAAATGCAGCTATTCATAAAAATGTCTTTCCTTTCCTGTATTATGATACATGCTGATCCTGGACTTAAAATATGAGGTGTGTTTTTTGTAGCAATATTTTTTGGAATCCATTTTCTTGAATAATGGAAATAAAAGCAAAAATAAACAAATGAGACCTAGTTAAACTTAGAAGTTTTTGCACAGCAAAGGAAACCAAGAACAAAATGAAAAGACAATCCACAGAAGAAGACAAAATATTTGCAAATGCTGCAACTATCAAAAAACCAAACAACCCAATCAAAAATGGGCAGAAGACCTTAACAGACCTTTTGCCAAAGAAAACATATAGATAGCCAACAGGGAAATGAAAAGATGCTCAACAGCACCAATTATTAGAGAAATGCAAATCAAAACTACAATGAGGTATCAACTCACACCAGTCAGAATGGCTGTCAAAAAAAGTCTACAAATAATAATTGCTGGAGAGGTGTAGATAAAAGGGAACCCTCCTAAACTGTTGGTAGGAATGTAAACTGGTGCAGCCACAGGAAAATGGTTGGAGGCTCCTTAAAAAACTAAAAGTAGAGCTACCATATGACCCTGCAACACCACTCCTGGGCATATATCTAGAGAAATACATGGTCTGAAACAATACATGAACCCCAATGTTCATTGCAGCACTATTTACAATAGCCAAGACATGAAAGCAACATGAATGTCTATCAACAGATGAATGCACAAAGAAAATGTGGTACACAGATACAATGGAATCTTACTTAGCCATTAAAAAAATGAAATATTGCCAATTGCAATAACACAGATGAATCTAGACCTTGTCAAACTAAGTATGTCAGATTGAAAGGCAAATATCATATGATTTCATTTATATGCAGAATCTAAAAAAAGATACAAATGAAGTTATTTACAAAACAGAAATAGATTCACAGACACAGAAAACAAACTATGGTTGCCAAAGGGGAAAGGAGAATGGGGAGGGAAAAATGAGGAGTTTGGGATTAACAAATACACATTACTATATATGAAATGGATTAAAAAACAAGGATCTACTGCATAGCACAGGGAACTATACTCAACATCTTACAGTGATTTATAATGGAAAAGAATCTTAAAAAGAATATATATGCATGTGTGTTTATAAATGATCACTTGGCTGTACCCCTAAAACAACACTGTAAATCAACTAAGCTGTTGTTTAGTTTCTAAGTTGTATCCAATTCTGGGTGACACCATGCACTCAACACGCCAGGTTTCCCTGTCCTTCATTATCTCCCAGAGTTTGCTCAAACTCATGTTCATCGAGTCGGTGATGCTCTCTAACCATCTCATCCTCTGCATTCCCTTCTCCTTTTGCCTTCAGTCTTTCCGAGAATCAGGGTCTTCTCCAATGAGTCAGCTCTTCACATCAGGTGGTCCAAAGTATTAGAGCTTCAGCTTCAGCATCAGGCCTTCCAATGAATATTCTGGGGTGATCTCCTTTAGGATTGATTGGGGTGATCTCCTTTAGGATTGACTGGTTTGATCTTGCAGTCCAAGGGACTCTCAAGTCTTCTCCAGCACTACAGTTTGAAAGCACCAATTTTTCAGTGCTCAGCCTTTTTTATGTCCCAACTCTCACAACTCTCACATGACTACTGGAAAAATAATAGCTTTGTTTAAAAGGACCTGTGTCAGCAAAGTGATGTCTCTGCTTTTTAATACACTGCCTAGCTTTCTCGCAACTTTTCCTTACAAAGAGCAAGCATCTTTTAATTTCATGGCTGCAGTCACCATCTACAGTAATTTTGGAGCCCAAAAAAATAAAATCTTTCACTCTTTCCACTTTTTCCCCTTCTATATGCCATGAAGTAAATCAACTATACTTCAATAATAAGAAATTTGTTAATGTGAGGTGTGTGTTTTGAGCAAAATGTATGGAAACTTCGATTCACGAAGGAGCCTTTTGAGTTATGAAGCATCCTTATCTTATATCCCATTAATTATGCAACTTGGGTCAGCCATGTCTCCCACCATACAAATTTATAAATTTCAAGATTATTTACAATAAGCGACCCAAATATACCAGGTTATATTCTGCTAGAAATTTTCATAGATAAAAATTCTTCACTACCTTTTGACTAATAACTATTTTTAGTATGTTTAAATACCTTTGGTATGTTTATAAAGAGTTTTGATTGTGGTCATTCATTCCTCTCTGAACATACCTAAGTGGAAGAATAGTTTACAGGCCTGGTACTAACCCTTTCCTTCCAGGTTTATTCTTTGCACACTAAAAACTGAAACTCCAAGCCCCCCAGAATCCCTGCTGTCAACAGAAGCAATCTCTCCTCACATGTCCAGGAACCTAATCCTTCAACGGATGAAGCCCTGACTAAGGTGGTCACCTTTCAAGGGGGTGCCCATTCTTTCTCATACCTCACCTGCATCACTTTCCATTGTCTCAGGTCAGTTCAGTTGCTCAGTCGTGTGCGATTCTTTGCAACCCCATGAACTGCAGCATGCCAGGCCTCCCTGTCCATTACCAACTCCCGGAGTTCACCCAAACCCATGTGCATCAAGGCGGTGATTACATCCAACCATCTCATCCTCTGTCATCCCCTTCTCCTCCTACCTCAATCTTTCCCAGCATCAGGGTCTTTTCAAATGACTCAGCTCTCCGCATCAGGTGGCCAAAGTATTGGAGTTTCAGCTTCAACATCAGTTCCTTCAATGAACACCCAGGACTGATCTCCTTTAGGATGAACTGGCTGGATCTCCTTGCAGTCCAAGGGACGCTCAAGAGTCTTCTCCAACACCACAGTTCAAAAGCATCAATTCTTCGGCACTCAGCTTTCTTTATAGTCCAACTCTCACATCCATACCTGACTACTGGAAAAACCACAGCCTTGATTAGATGGACCTTTGATGGCAAAGTAATGTCTCTGCTTTTTAATATTCTGTCTAGGTTGGGCATAACTTTGCTTCCAAGGAACAAGCGTCTTTTAATTTCATGGCTACGATCACCATCTGTGATTTTGGAGCCCACAAAAATAAAGTCAGCCACTGTTTCCACTGTTTCCCCATCTACTTCCCATGAAGTGATGGGACCAGATGCCATGATCTTCATTTTCTGAATGTTGAGCTTTAAGCCAACTTTTTCACTCTCCTCTTTCACTTTCATCAAGAAGCTTTTTAGTTCTTCTTCACTTTCTGCCATAAGGGTGGCGTCATCTACATATCAGGTTATTGATATTTCTCCCGGCGATTTTGATTCCAGTTTGTGCTTCCTCCAGCCCAGCATTTCTCATGATGTACTCTGCATATACGTTAAATAAGCAGGGTGCCAATATACAGCCTTGACGTACTCCTTTTCCTATTTGTCTACAGACTTATAATCAGAATTAGACCTAAGAATACTTCAAGAGATGGCTCTATTAAATTTATTGACCAAACTCTACAGTCTATGTACAAAAAAAATCCTATGATTGTTAAACAAGGAGAAAAGAATTCAAGACTGGGCTAAACTTATGTATGTATGGGCTTCTCTTGTGACTCAGCTGGTAAAGAATCCGCCTGCAGTGCAGGAGACTGGGTTCAATCCCTGGGTTGGGAAGATTCCCTGGAGCAGGGAAAGACTACCCACTCCAGTATTCTGGCCTGGAGAATTCCAAGGATTGTATAGTCCATGGGGTTGCAAAGAAGTGCCAATATTTTGGCCACCTGATGCGAAAAGCCAACTCACTAGAAAAGACCCTGATACTGGGAAAGTTTGAGGGCAACAGGAAAAGCAAGTGACAGAGGATGAGATGGCTGGATGGATCACTGACTAAATGGACATGAGTTTGAGCAAACTGAGGAAGATAGTGAAGGACAGGGAGGCCTGGTGTGCTGCAGTTCATGGGGTGCAAAGAGTTGGACATGACAGTGACTGAACAACAACAAAATGTTGATAAGTGTGCACTTACCAGAGATTCTGGATTCACTATACCAGAATTCAGGTATTATATATTGTAAAATGACTCTAACTGCTTGTTTCATTTTCTGAAACCTTGGCTCAATAGTGGCCTACACATGCAAAATGTACACTGGGGTAAAGACAGTCTCTTCAATAAGTGGTGCTGGGAAAGCTAGAGTGGTACATGTAAACGAAAGAAGCTAGAACATTTTCTCAGACCATATATAAGAATAAACTCAAAACAGATCAAAGACCTAAATTTAAGACTGGAAATAATAAAACTTCTAGAGAAAACACAAGCAATAGCACTCCCTGATGTAAGTCGTAGAATATTTTTTGGGTTCATCTCCTCAAGCAAGGGAAAAAAAAATAAATAAGACCTAATTAAAATTAAAAGCTTATATACAGCAAAGGTCCATACCATTTCTGTCCTTTATTGTGCCCATCTTTGCATGAAATGTTCCCTTGGTATCTGTAACTTTCTTGAAGAGATCCCTAGTCTTTCCCATTCTATTCTTTTCCTCTATTTCTTTGAATCGATCCCTGAGGAAGGCTTTCTTATCTCTCCTTGCTATTCTTCGGGACTCTGCATTCAAATGGGTATATCTTTCCTTTTCTCCTTTGCTTTTTGCTTCTCTTCTTTTCACAGCTATTTGAAAGACCTCCTCAGACAGCCATTTTGCTTTTTTGCATTTCTTTTTCCTGAGGATGGTCTTGATCCCTGTCTCCTGTACAATGTCACAAACCTCTCTCCATAGTTCATCAGGCACTCTATCTATCAGATCTAGTCCCTTAAATCTATTTCTCACTTCCACTGTATAATCACAAGGGATTTGATTTAGGTCACAGCTGAATGGTTTAGTGGTTTTCCCCACTTTCTTCAATTTAAGTCTGAATTTGGCAATAGGCAGTTCATGATCTAAGCCACAGTCAGCTCCTGGTCTTGTTTTTGCTGACTGTATAGAGCTTCTCCACCTTTGGCTGCAAAGAATATAATCAATCTGATTTCGGTGTTGGCCATCTGGTGATGTCCATCTGTAGAGTCTCTTGTATTGTTTTCTTCAAGAAAATTAAAGATACCAAGGGAATATTTCATGCAAAGACGGGCTCAATAAAGGACAGAAATGGTATGGACCTGACAGAAGCAGAAGATATTAAGAAGGGGTGGCAAGAATACACAGGAGAACTGTACAAAAAAGATCTTCATGACCCAGTTAAACACCATGGTGTGATCACTCACCTAGAGCCAGACATCCTGAAATGTGATGTCAAGTGGGCCTTAGGAAGCATCACTACTAACACAGCTAGTGGAGGTGATGGAATTCCAGTTGAGCTATTTCAAATCCTGAAAGATGATGCTGTGAAAGTGCTGCACTCACTATGCCAGCAAATTTGGAAAACTCAGCAGTGGCCACAGGGCTGGAAAAGGTCAGTTGTCATTCCAATCCCAAAAAAAGGAAATGCCAAAGAATGCTCAAACTATTGCACAATCGTGCTCATCTCACACGCTAGTAAAGTAATGCTCAAAATTCTCCAAGCCAGGCTTCAACAGTATGTGAACCGTGAACTTCCAGACGTTCAAGCTGGTTTTAGAAAAGGCAGAGGAACCAGAGACCAAATTGTCAACGTCCACTGGATCTTCGGAAAAGCAAGAGAGTTGCAGAAAAACATCTATTTCTGCTTTATTGACTATGCCAAAGGCTTTGACTGTGTGGATCACAATCAACTGTGGAAAATTCTGAAAGAGATGAGAATACCAGACCATCTGATCTGCCTCTTGAAAAACCTGTATGCAGGTCAGGAAGAAACAGTTAAAAGTGGACATGGAACAACAGACTGGTTCTAAATAGGAAAAGGAGTATGTCAAGGCTGTATATTGTCACCCTGCTTATTTAACTTCTATGCAAAGTACATCATGAGAAACACTGGGCTGGAAGAAGCACAAGCTGGAATCAAGATTGTCAGGAGAAATATCAATAACCTCAGATATGCAGATGACACCACCCTTATGGCAGAAAGTGAAGAGGAACTAAAGAGCCTGTTGATGAAAGTGAAAGAGAAGAGTGAAAAAATTGGCTTAAAGTTCAACATTCAGAAAACTAAGATCATGGCATCTGATCCCATCACTTCATGGGAAATAGATGGGGAAACAGTGGAAACAGTGAGAGTCTTTATTTTTCTGGGCTCCAAAATCACAGATGGTGATTGCAGCCATGAAATTAAAAGACGCTTACTCCTTGGAAGAAAAGTTATGACCAACCTACATAGCATATTAAAAAGCAGAGACATTACTTTGCCAACAAAGGTCCCTCTAGTCAAGGCTATGGTTTTTCCAGTAGTCATGGATGTATGTGAGAGTTGGTCTATAAAGAAAGCTGAGTGCCAAAGAATTGATGCTTTTGAACTGTGGTGTTGGAGAAGACTCTTGAGAGTCCCTTGGACTCCAAGGAGATCCAACCAGTCCATCCTAAAGGAGATCAGTCCTGGGTGTTCATTGGAAGGTCTGATGTTGAAGCTGAAACTCCAATACTTTGGCCACCTGTTGCAAAGAGCTGACTCATTTGAAAAGACCCTGATGCTGGGAAAGATTGAGGGCAGGAGGAGAAGGGGACGACAGATGATGAGATGGTTGGATGGCATAACTGATTCTTGGACATGAGTTTGGGTGGGCTCGGGGAGTTGGTATTAGATGGGGAGGCCTGGTGTGCTGCAGTTCATGGGGTCGCAAAGAGTCAAACATGACTGAGTGACTGAACTGAACTGATACAGCAAAGGAAGCAATCAACAAAATGAAAAGACTATCTTTTGAATGAGAGAAGATATGTGGAAATCACACGCTTGATAAGGGGTCAACATCCAAAATATATAAAGAGCTCATACAGCTCAACATTAAAAAAAGAAACAACCCAATTTAAAATTGGGCACAAGACCTGAATGACATGTTTCCAAAGAAGACATAGAGATGGTGAAAAAGGCACACGAAAAGATGCTCAGCATCACTAATCATCATAAAAATGCAAAGCAAAACCACAGTGAGCTATCACCTCACACCTGTCAGAATGGCCATTGTCAAAAATTCAACAAATAATAAATGTTGGCAAGGATGTGGAAAAAAGGGAATCCTAGTACACATTGGTACAAATGTAAATTTTTACAACCACTATGAAACACAGTATGGAGGGTCCTCAAAAGAATTGAAAACAGAACTACCATATGTTCCACCAATTCCATTCCTGGGGTTATGCTAAAGAAAATGAAAACATCAATTCAAAAAGAAATATGAACCCCAATGCTCATAGCAGTTTTATTTACAATAGCCAAGATGTGGAAGGAACCTAACTGTTCCATCAACAACAGATGAATGGATAAAATGATGTGATGTGTGTGTGTGTGTGTGTGTGTGTGTATGTAGTTACACACAATGGAATACAACTAGGACATAAAAATGGAACTTGCCATTTGCAAAAAATGGATGGGCCTGGAAGATACTATGCTTAGTAAAGCACATCAGACTGAGAATGAGAAATACTGTATGTTTTTATGCATATGCAGAATATACAAAATAAATTAATGAATATAATGGAACAGAAACAGACTCACAGATACAGAAAACAAACTAGTGGTCACTAGCAGAGAAAGGAGTAGGGGAGGAGCTAGATAGGGAAAGGGGATTAAGAGACACTAACTACTAGATATAAAACTTAGCAAGATACAAGGATGTTATGTACAGCACAGGGAATATAGCCAACAGCTTATAATAATTTTAAATGGAATATAATATAAATATATTGATTACTATGTTACATACCTAATACTAATATAATACTGTAAACCAAGTATACTTCAATTTAAAAAAAAATGGTAGCCGATGCATTATAAAATTGGGATGCCAGCGATTTCTTGGTGTAATATGGAAGAAAGAATTCAATGGTTTATTGAGAAAAGGTTTCTGGAATGCTATCACCTATAATAAGCTAAACCACACTATTCTGGGCTCTATGGGCGGTCTCAGAGGACACTGAAAAACACATAGTGAGAAAGTGTCAGCATCCTTGAAAAGCACCAGAGTGGCCATGTTTTATGCCTGGATAAAGGTGAGGGGTGTTGCCACTCAAACTGGCTTCCTGAGTTCAAAAGCAATGATATGATTCTCCTGTGGCAGAGGCCAAGTAGCAGCACTCACTGCCAGCAGCAAGGTAAGCATGGTTTCTGTAAAAGGCTAGAATGATCATCAGAATGGTACAACCTATAGGGTTATAACTTGGTAGTAACTAACTGATAGTGCTGTCCCAATTCCAAAATAGATGGTGATCTCAACAGGCCTGTTTATGTACTTTTCAGTCTACACTCTTTCCTTGTAAGAACTTACAACTTCAATTTCCATCTGTTCTAATCCTTAAATTTATATTTTCAGTTCATACTTTCCTTTTGAAAAAGAGGAAATTTAAGGAGATCACTCAGAGAATTTGACATGCTCCTGGATTTGAGGAAATACAAGGAAAACCATGCCTTAAAAAAAGTCTATAAATACCAAGAGGCTGTGCTGGAGATGCTCAAGCCCATGGCAGTATAAGACAAGAGAGGCAGTGTTGGAAATGAGCTGCATGTCTTCAGATGCTGGATCAGTAATGACTGCTTCCTCAGAACAGGTATGGATCCTTTGTAATTGCTAATATAACTTTAAAGGGCTTCAAACTAAGGGAGAGTCAAAAGGACCTCAGCAGAGAAGCATCAGGGCATATAGGAAGACAGGCATTCACTTTACCAAGAGAGTTGCAATCAAGGTTCTCAACGTTAGAAAGTGAAAGTGAAGTCGCTCAGTCTTGTCTGACTCTTTGTGACCCCATGGACTGTAGCCTACCAGGCTCCTCCATCCATGGGATTTTCCAGGCAAGAATACTGGAGTGGGTTGCCATTTCCTTCTGCAGGAGATCTTCCCAACCCAGGGATATTGAACCCCGGTCTCCCGCATTGTAGGCAGACACTTTACCATCTAAGCCACCAGGGAAGTCAGCAGAAGGGTCTCTGAAAATACACATGGAAAAATCCATGCAGTTAAGAGCCAACAACTGCATTAACTTGGTCCTGATAGAACCAACCCCTCCGTGTGGGACTGTGTTCTTCTATCCTATCTCTCCTTCCCCTGAGCCATACTCTGGAAGAAAGGTAAAAGGACAATCATGCTCTTTCCACCACTGCAAGTTCCCAGGCCTGGGTCATGTGAAATTGGGGAAGGGAAATACTTCAAGAAGTTGGAGTGAAGTGAAATTTTTAATGAATGAAACAAGACTGTTCTTGTGACTATAAAGGACTGGGAAAATAATGGAGGTTGCCTAAGATTTTACGGGAATGAGAAGAACAGAGTCACAGAGTCCAGAGTAGGGAGAAAAAATAAAGTTGAGGTTCAGTTCCTTCAGTACATCAGTTACCTTTCTTACAAATTTAACGATTTCAACTAAAATGGTGTAAGTAGTCTTTTTCTATAAGGGGAACAACAAAACAAAGGGAAGCTCTGTATTTGACACAATGCTAAAGAGGCACTTTCAGTCCTGGTCTCAGGACTCCTATGAAGATTCAGATGTCCTACCTTATGACACCAGTGCAGGTACAATTCAATCCCCTCCCAAAGCAACAAAATCCCAAGTACCTGAAAAAAGAAAAAAAAAGACTATATTGAAGTCCCCAAGATGCTGCCAAAAACTCTTTCCTGAATTCAAAATTCTTTCAGAGTCTGGTATTACATCCACTTCTTGCTACATCAGCAGTTTTCATATGCTGGGAATTTGCCATTCTGTTCCTCTGCTAAAAAGCTCTCCCCCTTCCCATGCCACTGAAGCTTCAAAGAAAGTTCACGTGTCACCTCCTACTTGTACCTTTCACCAGCAACCCCTGGAAGAATTTATTATCATCTTCTCTGGGATTTTGCAAAGTTAGTGTACTGATATCTTTCTTGAGTTCCTACCAATTTCTTGGTAGGTATTACTCAGTCACTTCTTAGAGAACAGAGGTCAGGGGCCAGCCTTTCCAAGGGTCATCTAAAAAACCTTTCTTGAGGAGCCAGTGCCACTGTCATAACTACTAGCCACTATCATTAACATCAGTATTTAGGCAATAAATCCTAGATTGAATTTGAAGCTAAATCTAGCCAGTCATCAAGTCAGTGTGGAGACAGGAACGGAAAAACAGAGTCCTCAGGTGCTTAGGATATGAATGAGAGAATGTATGAGACAGATTTTTATCAAAACAATTTCACAAATATAGTTCACTTGTTCTTTATTCAGCCTTATAAAATACCATTCTATTAAATATTATCTTGCTCATTTGGAAGAAAAGAAACTGAGACTCAGAAAGCTGAGGCTCCACACCACAATTTCCAGGATGATTTTCCTAAATAGAAATCTGATTTATGCTTAATGTACTAGCTCACTTTTCAGGCCTTCCAAGGTCTGTTACAAGCCTATCTAAAATGATGTTATTCCTTTTTCTTCAACATCCCCTGGGTTCAGTTCAGTCACTCAGTCGTGTCCGACTCTTTGCGACCCCATGGACTGCAGCACATCAGGCCTCCCTGTCCATTACCAACTTACAGAGTTTACTCAAACTCATGTCCATTGAGTAGGTATTGCCATCCAACCATCTCATCCTCTGCCGTCCCCTTCTGTTCCCGCCTTCAATCTTTCCCAGCATCAGGGTCTTTTCAAATGAGTCAGTTCTTCGCATCAGGTGGCCAAAGTATTGGAGTTTCAGCTTCAGCATCAGTCCTTCCAAAAATCAGGACTGATTTTCCTTAGGATTGACTGGTTGCATCTCTTTGCAGTCCAAGAGACTCTCAAGAGTCTTCTCCAACACCACAGTTCAAAAGCATTAATTCTTCAGTGCTCAGCTTTCTTTATAGTCCAACTCTCACATCCATACATGACTACTGGAAAAACCATAGTTTTGACTAGACAGACTTTGTCAGCCAAGTAATTTCTCTGTTTTTAAATATGCTGTCTAGGTTGGTCATAGCTTTTCTTCCAAGGAGCAAGTGTCTTTTAATTTCATGGCTGTGGTCACCATCTGCAGTGATTTTGGAGCCCAAGAAAAGAGTCTGTCACTGTTTCTGCTGTTTCCCCATCTATTTGCCATGGAGTGATGGGACCAGATGCCATGAACTTAGTTTTCTGAATGTTGTTTTAAACCAGCTTTTGCACTCTCCTCTTTCGCTTTCATCAATAGACTCTTTAGTTCCTCTTCACTTTCTGCCATAAGGGTGGTGTCATCTGCATATCTGAGGTTATTGATATTTCTCCCAGAAATCTTTTTTTTTGGGGGGGGGGATACACAAGATTTCTTTATTTTTAAGGAAGAAGTTATTCAAACAGTAAAAGAAAATAAGCACATTGCCAGTGTTTCTCAAAATAGTTCTCAAGAGACTTAGTGTGTTGCTTGTACACATAAACACCTGTGTTCACTTCAAGACAAAGACAAATTTTTTACACTTCCAAGAGAAATGAATATCATAAAAGCAGAATTCATTACCATATGTAAAATAGATAACCAATGCAAGTTCCAAGCATGAAGCAGGGCACCCAGAGCCAGTGCTCTGGGACAACCCAGAGGGATAGGGTAGGGAGGGATGTGGGAGGGGGTCCCAGGATGGGAGGGACACACGCACACCCATGGCAACTCGTGTTGATGCATGGCCAAATCCATCACAGTACTATAAAATAATTATCATTAAAATTAAAACAAATTAATTGAAACATTAAAATTAATGAAAATTATTTAATTTAAATTTATTTAATTGGAGGCTAATTACTTTACAATATTGTATTGGTTCTGCCATACATCAACATGAATCTGCCACGGGTATACACGCGTTCCCCATCCTGAACCCCCTTCCCTCCTCCCTCCCCGTACCATCCCTCTGGGTCATCCCAGTGCACCAGCCCCAAGCATCCTGTATCCTGCATCAAACCTGGACTGGCAATTCATTTCTTATATGATATTATACATGTTTCAATGTCATCCTCCCAAATCATCCCACCCTCGCCCTCTCCCACAGAGTCCAAAAGACTGTTCTATACATCTGTGTCTCTTTTGCTGTCTCGCATATAGGGTTATCATTACCATCTTTCTAAATTCCATATACATGCATTAGTATACTGTATTTGGTGTTTTTCTTTCTGGTTTACTTCACTCTGTATAATAGGCTCCAGTTTCATCCACCTCATTAGAACTCATTCAAATGTATTCTTTCTAATGGCTGAGTAATACTTCATTATGTATATGTTACCACAGCTTTCTTATCTATTCGTCTGCTAATGGACATCTAGGTTGCTTCCATGTCCTGGCTATTATAAACAGTGCTGCGATGAACATTGGGGTACACATGCCTCTTTCAATTCTGGTTTCCTCAGTGTGTATGCCCAGCAGTGGAATTGCTGGGTTGTATGGCAGTTCTATTTCCAGTTTTTTAAGAAATCTCCATTCTGTTCTCCATAGTGGCTGTACTAGTTTGCATTCCCACCAACAGTGTAAGAGGGTTCCCTTTTCTCCACACCCTCTCCAGCATTTATTGCGTGTAGACTGTTGGATCACAGCCATTCTAACTGATGTGAAGTGGTACTTCATTGTGGTCTTGATTTGCATTTCTCTGATAATGAGTAATGTTGAGCATCTTTTCATGTGTTTGTTACCCATCTGTATGTCTTCTTTGGAGAAATGTCTAATTAGGTCTTTGGCCCATTTTTTGATTGGATCATTTATTTTTCTGGAATTGAGCTGCAGGAGTTGCTTGTATATTTTTGAGATTAGTTGTTTGTCAGTTGCTTCATTTGCTATTATTTTCTCCCACTGAGAAGGCTGTCTTTTCATCTTGCTTACAGTTTCCCTTGTTGTGCAGAAGCTTTTAATTTTAATTAGATCCCATTTGTTTGTCTTTGCTTTTATTTCCAATATTCTAGGAGGTGGGTCATAGAGGATCCTGCTGTGATTTATGTTGGAGAGTGTTTTGCCTATATTCTCCCCTAGGAGTTTTACAGTTTCTGGTCTTATGCTTAGATCTTTAATCCATTTTGAGTTTATTTTTGTGTTTGATGTTAGAAAGTGTTCTAGTTTCATTCTTTTACAAGTGGTTGACCAGTTTCCCCAGCACCACTTTAACAAGTGGTTAGGGTTAAAGAGATTGTCTTTAATCCATTGTATATTCTTGCCTCCTTTGTCAAAGATAAGGTGTCCATAGGTGCATTCTCCTAGCAATCATGATTCCAGTTTATGCTTCATTCAGCTCGGCATTTTGCATGATGTACTCTGCATGTAAGTACCCCAATGTTCATCACAGCACTGTTTATAATAGCCAGGACATGGAACCAACCTAGATGTCCATCAGCAGATGAATGGATAAGAAAGCTGTGGTTCATATACACAATGGAGTATTATTCAGCCATTAAAAAGAATACATTTGAATCAGTTCTAATGAAGTGGATGAAACTGGAGACTATTATACAGAGTGAAGTAAGCCAGAAAGAAAAATACCAATACAGTATACTAATGCATATATATGGAATTTAGAAAGATGGTAATGATAACCCTGTATGCGAGACAGCAAAAGAGACACAGATGTATAGAACAGTCTTTAGGACTCTGTGGGAGAGGGCGAGGGTGGGATGATTTGGGAGAAGGGCATTGAAACATGTATAATATCATATAAGAAACGAATCGCCAGTCCAGGTTCGATGCATGATACGGATGCTTGGGGCTGGTGCACTGGGACAACCCAGAGGGATGGTACGGGGAGGGAAGTGGGAGGGGGGTTCAGGATAGGGAACACGTGTATGCCTGTGGTGGATTCATGTTGATGTATGGCAGAACCAATACAATATTGTAAAGTAATTAGCCTCCAATTAAAATAAATAAATTTATATTTAAAAATAAATAAAAATAAAAAGTCTTGCAGGAGAAGACAAAATTAAAACAAAATAAGCAGTAACAATATTCAGCCATGACGTACTCCATTCCCGATTTGGAACCAGTTTGTCGTTCCATATCCAGTTATAACTGTTGCTTCCTGACCTGCGTACAGATTTCTCAGGAGGCAGGTAAGGTGGTCTGACATTCCCATCTGTAAAAGAATTTTCCACAGTCTGTTATGATCCACACAGTCAAGTGCTTTGGTGCAGTCAATAAGGCAGAAGTAGATATTTTTCTGGAACTCTCTTGCTTTTTTGGTGATCCAACGGATGTTGGCAATTTGATCTCTGGTTCCTCTGTCTTTACTAAATCCAGCTTGAACATCTGGAAGTTCCCAGGTCACATACTGTTGAACCTGGCTTGGAGAATTTTGAGCATTACTTTGCTATCATGTGAGATGAGTGCAATTGGGCAGTAGATTGAACATTCTTTGGCATTGCCTTTCTTTGGGACTGGAATAAAAACTGACCTTTTCCAGTTCCATGGCCACTGTTGAGTTTTCCAAATTTGCTGGCATATTGACTGCAGCACTTTAACAGCTTCATCTTTCAAGATTTAAGGACTATTATAACTTTATACCTCATACCTGTCACTCTGAAGTGCCCCACATGCAAACAGAAACTGCACGTGTCTTGTTGATTTCTGTATCCTCATTATTTATCACTCATATAATAAGCAACACATTTTGTTGAATGAAAAATTAAGGCAAATATTAAATGATTTGGGGGTTTGGATCTTCTGTATCAGACAGGAAATCAGTGGAGAGAAGGAATCATGAAATCAGAGAAAGAAATATATATGCCCCATGTATAAAAGGGCACTGAAAAACTCCAGTTAACTAAGAATCAGTCTCACATGCTTTACACTTCTTCAAATTCCTCTATTTCCTGGCCTGAATTTCTCATACTACATGACCCTACTGTGTCAAGAAACACAGGCAGGGTCTCTACTGCCTAAAGATATTTGCTAAAATGTATTCTGCACCTGGACTAAGTGAAGTCACTCAGTTAAGTCCAACTCTTTACGACCCCATGGACTGCAGCCTACCAGGCTCCTCAGTCTACGGAATTCTCCAGGCAAGAGGACTGGAGTGGGTTGTCATCTCCTTCTCCAGGGGATCCTGACCCAGGGATTGAACCCGAGTCTCCCATATTACAGGCAGACACTTTACTGTCTGAGCCACAGGTTAGTGTACCTGGACTAAGGGACTAGCAATTGTGCATTAGAACAGGTTTGACATGCTAGCTAACTTATAAGACCCATAAAGACTTACTCTTAGGGGATAGGCTATCGAATGAGTAGTTCAATATGTAAAGGTACTGCCATGTGAAGGTGTGAGCATCTAAAATGATAATACTAAGTGAACCAGGAAATAGACTATCAAATAGGAGAAGAGAAAAAGGATGTTCTACCACTCTTTCTAAGGGTCAAAGTGGTAAGACACATCCTCTAGCAGCACAAGCCTTTTTTCCTCCATCTATCCCTCCTGCCTAATATTCAAGTGGCTAATGTAAATGCCAACTCTGCTAAGTGTGATCTGAGGTTCTGAGGGTTCCCAGCACCAACTGAGAACCACGCCACAGACAGAGCACCTAGTGAGGCTACTCATGAAAGGAGTGGGAGAAACAGAAGACATTACTCACCAACAGCAATGATGTGTAGGCAGCCAGAATCCCCAGGAAACTCAGTAAGACAATGGACCAGAAGAACCAGAGTCCTGTACCTATAAAAATGACCCTGCAAAAATAAGTTTCAATCCTTAAAATACAGTAAAAAAAAAAAAAAAAGTAGCATCCGCATCAAGGATAGGGGCGACAAGACCAAGTAGATGAGGTATAAGAAAACAGAGGGAGATAAGAGAAGCAATTTGGGAACAGATGTGTGGAGAGCTTTGGGGATATTTAGTGGAGAACTTTTAACTTTGTCCTATAGGTATCTGGGTACTTTAAATGGGGCTCTGTATAAGTGGTATTTTTTAAAAGTTATCCAGAATATATATTCAAAATATATATTCTCTTTTTTTTTTATTTTTTATTTTTTTTTTTTAGTTTTTTATTTTTTACATTTTAAAATCTTTAATTCTTACATGCATTCCCAAACATGAACCCCCCTCCCACCTCCCTCCCCATAACATCTTTCTGGGTCATCCCCATGCACCAGCCCCAAGCATGCTGCATCCTGCGTCAGACATAGACTAATCTCAAAAATATACAAGCAACTTCTGCAGCTCAACTCCAGAAAAATAAACGACCCTATCAAAAAATGGGCCAAAGAACTAAATAGACATTTCTCCAAAGAAGACACACGGATGGCTAACAAACACATGAAAAGATGCTCAACATCACTCATTATTAGAGAAATGCAAATCAAAACCACAATGAGGTACCACTTCACACCAGTCAGAATGGCTGCGATCCAAAAATCTGCAAGCAATAAATGCTGGAGAGGGTGTGGAGAAAAGGGAACCCTCCTACACTGTTGGTGGGAATGCAAACTAGTACAGCCACTATGGAGAACAGTGTGGAGATTCCTTAAAAAATTGCAAATAGCACTACCTTATGACCCAGCAATCCCACTTCTGGGCATACACACCGAGGAAACCAGAATTGAAAGAGACACATGTACCCCAATGTTCATCGCAGCACTGTTTATAATAGCCAGGACATGGAAACAACCTAGATGTCCATCAGCAGATGAATGGATAAGAAAGCTGTGGTACATATACACAATGGAGTATTACTCAGCGGTTAAAAAGAATTCATTTCAATCAGTTCTGATGAGATGGATGAAACTGGAGCCGATTATACAGAGTGAAGTAAGCCAGAAAGAAAAACACCAATACAGTATACTAACACATATATATGGAATTTAGGAAGATGGCAATGACGACCCTGTATGCAAGACAGGGAAAGAGACACAGATGTGTATAACGGACTTTTGGACTCAGAGGGAGAGGGAGAGGGTGGGATGATTTGGGAGAATGACATTCTAACATGTATACTATCATGTGAATTGAATCGCCAGTCTATGTCTGACGCAGGATGCAGTATATTCTCTTTTAAAAACAATATAATATAGAAGTTCTGGAATTCTAAAAGAGAAAAAGTCTACTGCCTTAACAAAACTTAACACTTTCTATTTTGGAAGGTTTCTGGTTCATGTGAATGTACGTTTTCTTATATAACCGCAAGCCACCATGTCAATTTCTCTATCCTGTGTAAGATATTTGACCTCTTTAAAAACTGTCTTGACATGTTCTATTCCTAAGGGAGATTATGAGAGAAAACTGTTAATGATAATCTAAGAGAAACAGGATTAAACTTGTTCCACGTATTGTATGTCAAAACTGTTTTAGACTGTTCAAGATAACAGAGATTACCTTCTCACCATATAAAACCTGGAGAAATTATATTTTAACAATACTGACCTATAACTTGTCTTACTGTACTTTGAAGACATTGCATTTTTTACAAACTGAAGGTTTGTGGCAACCATACATCAAGCAAGACCACTGGCATCATTTTTCCAACAGCATTTGCTTACTTCCTATCTCTGTATCACATTTTGGCAATTCTTGTAATATTTCAAGATTTTTCATTTCTATTATATTTGTTGTAATTATTTGTGATCAAAGATCTTTAATGTTACTACCACTATTCGCTGAAGGCAAGTTATCATAAATAGCTATGGTTAGCTGTCTAGCAATAAAATAATTTTTAACTAAGGCATGAAAATTTTTTATAAATAATGCTATGGTACACTTACAGACAACAGTACAGTAACAGTATAGTATAAAAAGAACTTTTATGTGCACTGAGAAACCAAAAGACTGTGATTTGCTTTATTCCTATATTCACTTTACTGCTGTGGTCTGGAAATGAACCCTCAATATCTCCAAGATATGCCTGTATAAAATACAGATGTGTGAACAAAAACCACATTACAAATAAGTAAAGAAATTCTCTTTGGTGAGGAGTTATACATCAAGAAGAATGTAATAAGCAAGCAGCTCTCTGAGCAAGAGCTATCTTAGATCAAGATGCTAAGAGTACTCTGTAAAAGATGAGCTCACAGACGGCAATCAAATAAGGACTGTCAACAAATTCACGCAGTATGTCAATTAAAAGAATAACCTGAATACTAAAAACATAATTAATAGAATGATCAGAAAAGAGGCACAAAATAATCAAGATCTTCAGAAAAATAAAGGTCTCACATTCATATAACTAAAATAGATGTTTTAAAACAAGCACATTAACTATCAAAACAATAAAATGGAGATCTTAGAAAACTTGCAAGAGAACCTTTAATGGAAAAGGTCTGAAAAATATTTATATATGTATGCACGTGTGTGTGTGTGTGTGTGTGTGTATAGTTGAATCACTTTGCTCACACTTGTAAATTAGCTATTTTGTTGTTGTTTTAGTTGCTAAGTTGTATCCAACTCTCTGTGAGCCCTTGGACTGTAGCCCACCAGGTTCCTCTGTCCATGAGCTTCTCACACAAGAATACTGGAGTGGGTTGCCATTTCCTTCTCCAGAGGATCTCCCTGACCGAAGGATCAAATCTGTACCCCTTGCATTACCAGGTAGATTCTTTACCACTGAGCTACCAAGGAAGCAAATTAGCTATATTTCAATTTTTTTTTTAATGAAAGATGGACTTAATAGTTGTTGAGATACAGTCAAAGAATTCAGCAAACTGCTTAGCCAAGTAATGATACTGACTTCATTTTCCAAGTGAAGAAGTTAAAGTTTACCATTTAATAGTGCCTCTATCTTTCCTAATCATTTCTCTGGCCACATCTATTTTCTTTCAGTCCCTTTGAACCTAAAAGGTCTTCTTTTGTACATTCAATCACATGTAAATATTGATATTGTTATAGTTTAGTTCAGCTCAAAATCCTCTCACCAAATTCAGATAAAGTTACCACCCACTCACCATGAAATGCAGGAAGAATTTTACATGGTTTTTTTTTTTTTTTCTCCTTCCGTCTTCTACTTCTTCTTGACCTATGGATTTGTACTCACTATAGGTAGTAGTAGTCAGGTAGCACAGAAATGAGAAGAATAAAAAGGTGTTTGTTTAGCTGAGTGGAATTGAAAAAAGTGGAGGGGGTGATCCTAAGATGGCGGAGGAATAGGACGGGGAGACAACTTTCTCCCCCACAAATTCATGGAAAGAATATTTGAATGCTGAGCAGATTCCACAAAACAACTTCTGAATGCTGGCAGAGGACATCAGGCACCCAGAGGCAGCCCACTGTCTTCAAAAGGAGGTAAGAAAAAATATAAAGATTAAAAAAGAGACAAAAGAGGTAGGGATGGAGATATGTCCCGGGAAAGGAATCTCAAAAAAGAAGTTTCCAAACACCAGGAAACACTCTCACCGGTGAGTCTGTGGCGAGCCTTGGAACCTCAGAGGGCAACATAACCAGGAAGAAAAATAAATAATTAAAACCCACAGATTATGTGCCTAATGGCAACTCCCAGCGCAGAAGCAGAGCAGATGCTCACATCTGCCACTAGCAAGCAGGGACTGGACAGGGAGGTGTGGGCTGCATTGCTTAGGGTAAGGACCAGGCATGAATGCCCCGAGGGCAATCTGAGGAAACTAACTTGAGATAGCAACCCAGACAGTGGGATAGCTATCCCATGAAAAGCCCTAACCTAAGGCACCGCCAGGCCTGCTCACAGAACAAAGGACCGAGCAGAGCTAGCCAGCTGTAGACGGCCCATCCCTTGGAGGAGACAGGCAGGTGAGGGCAGCCAGAGCCGGTAGGGGGAAACTGCAGCCCCAGAGAAGCATCATCTACCAAATTGTAAGTAGGCTTCGAGCTAACCAAGACTTTTTGGGATTCTGGACGGTCGACATCCACCAGGAGGGTCACAGCCAGAGATCAGCTCCCCAGAAGAGACACACGGCACACCTGAGAAAGTGCACCGGTTGTACACCCAGAAAACTGAGCGGCTGGGACACGGGAAGCAAGAAGATGCAGCCCCCAACTGGGGGGTGACTGTGCTCGCCAAGCACCTGGTCACCTGACCTGCTTGGACCTGGGAAGGGCACAAAACGCAGGCCCAACCAAGTCTGTGCCTTTGTGGGGTACCCGAGTACCTGAACCTGAGCGGCTTAGACATGGGAAGTGCACACAACCCAGGGCCCACCCCAGACAGTTCCTGGCAGAGCAACCTAGAGCCTGAGCAGTGTAGACAGGGAAAGCACACACACCATGAACAGGGGCAAACCCAGTGTGGCCGAGACACTGCGAGCACTCCCCACACACACGCCAATGATATTTGTTTGCAGTGTTCCTCCCTCCCCACAGCATGACTGAACAAGTGAACCTAAAAAAGTGACCACCACAGACTCCTTGTGTCAGGGCGGAAATTAGACACTGAAGAGACCAGCAAACAGAATAAGCTAAAATAAACAGAGGGAACCACTTTGGAAGTGACAGGTGCAATAGATTAAAACCCTGCAGTTAGCACCAACTACATAGGAAGGAGCCTATAGATCTTGAGAAGTATAAGCCAGATCAAGGAACTATCTGAACATGAACTGACCCCACACTGTCCACAACAACACCAGAGAAAGTCCTAGATATATTTTTACTATTATCATTGTTTAAATTTAAAACAAATTTTTTTAGTTTAAGTCTTCTATTACTCCTTTAATTTTCATTTTTATAACCTACTATTACTTTGCCAAAAAAAAAGACCCTATTTTTAAAGCAAAATTCATATATATAAATTTCATAATTTTTGTGACTTGTTTTTTTCTTTAATATCGTATTTTTGAGAATCTAACCTCTACTCTAGATTTTTAATCTTTGCTTTTTTGGTATTTGTTATCAATTTTGTACCTTTAAGAACCCAATCTTCAGTACCCATTTTTACTTGGGAGCGAGATTACTGGCTTGACTGCTTTCTCCCCCTTTTGACTCTCCTTTTTCTCCACCAGGTCACCTCTGTCTCCTCCCTCCCCCTTCTCTTCTCCACCCAATCCTGTGAATCTCTTTGTGTGTTCCAGGCTGTGGTGAACACTTAGGGAACTGATTACTGGTTAGATCTGTCTCTCTACTTTTGATTCCCACTTTTATCCTCCTGGCCACCTCTGTCTCCTTCCTCCTTCTTCTCTTCTCTGTGTAACTCTGTGAACATCTCTGAGGGATCCAGATTGTGGAGAGCACATAAAGAAGTAAATACTGGCTATCTTGCTCTCTCCCCTTTTGATTCCCCCTCTTCGCCTAGTCACTTCTATCTCCCTCCTCCCTCTTCTCTTCTCCATGTAACTCTGTGAACCTCACCAGGTGTCCCTCACTGTGGAGAAACTTTTCATCATTAACCTAGATGTTTTATCATCGGTGCTGTATAGATGGAGAAGTCTTGAGGCTACTGTAAGAATAAGACTGAAAACCAGAGGCAACAGAGATAAATCCATGTACCTACAGACAACTTATCTTTGACAAAGGAGGAAAGAATATACAATGGAGAAATGACAATCTCTTTAGCAAGTGGTGCTGGGAAAACTGGTCAACCACTTGTAAAAGAAGGAAACTAGAACACTTTCTAACACCATACACAAAAATAAACTCAAAATGGATTAAAGATCTAAATGCAAGACCAGAAACTATAAAACTCCTAGAGGAGAACATAGGCAAAACACTCACCGACATAAATCACAGCAGGATCCTCTATGACCCACCTCCTAGAATATTGGAAATGAAAGCTAAAATAAACAAATGGGACATAATTAAAATTAAAAGCTTCTGCACAACAAAGGGAACTACAAGCAAGGTGAAAGGACAGCCTTCAGAATGGGAGAAAATAATAGCAAACGAAGCAATGGACAAAGAATTAATCTCAAAAATATACAAGCAACTCCTGCAGCTCAATTCCAGAAAAATAAATGATCCAATCAAAAAATGGGCCAAAGACCTAATTAGACATTTCTCCAAAGAAGACATAGAGATGGCTAACAAACACATGAAAATATGCTTAACATCACTCATTATCAGAGAAATGCAAATCAAAACCACAATGAGGTTACCACCTCACACCAGTCAGAATGGATGCGATCCAAAAGTCTACAAGCAATAAATGCTGGAGAGGGTGTGGAGAAAAGGGAACCCTCTTACACTGTTGGTGGGAATGCAAACTAATACAACCACTATGGAGAACAGTGTGGAGATTTCTTAAAAAACTGGAAATAGAACTGCCATACAACCCAGCAATTCCACTGCTGCGCATACACACTGAGGAAACCAGAACTGAAAGAGACATGTGTACCCCAATGTTCATTGCAGCACTGTTTATAATAGCCAGGACATGGAAGCAACCTAGATGTCCATTAGCAGACAAATGGATAAGAAAGCTGTGGTTCATATAAACAATGGAGTTTTACTCAGCCATTAAAAAGAATACATTTGAATCAGTTCTAATGAGGTGGATGAAACTGGAGCCTATTATACAGAGTGAAGTAAACCAGAAAGTAAAACACCAGTACAGTATACTAATGCATATATATGGAATTTAGAAGGATGGTAACAATAACCCTGTATGCAAGACAGCAAAAGAGACACAGATTTATAGAACAGTCTTTCAGACTCTGAGGGAGAGGGCGAGGGTTGGATGATTTGGGAGAATGGCATTGAAACATGTGTATCATCATATGTGAAATGAATCGCCAGTCTAGGTTCGATGCATGATACAGGGTGCTCAGGGCTGGTGCATTGGGATGACCCAGAGGGATGGTATGAGGAGGGAGGTGGGAGGGGAGGTTCAGAATGGGGAACACATGTACACCCGTGGCAGATTCATGTCAATGTATGGCAAAACGAATACAATAATTAGCCTCCAACTTAAATAAATAAAGTTATATTTTTTAAAAAATAAACATACCAAGGCATTCAGACAAGAATGACTGTTGGATAATAAGAATTTTAGAAATTGACAATGAATAGCTTATAATGGAGAAGGCAATGGCACCCCATTCCAGTACTCTTGCCTGGAAAATCCCATGGATGGAGGAGCCTGGTAGGCTGCAGTCCATGGGGTCGCGAAGAGTCGGACACGACTGAGCGACTTCACTTTCATTTTTCACCCTTATGCATTGGAGAAGGAGACAGCAACCCACTCCAGTGTTCTTGCCTGGAGAATCCCAGGGACAGGGAGCCTGGTGGGCTGCAGTCTATGGAGTCACACCGAGTCGGACATGACTGAAGCAACTTAGCAGCAGCACCACCAGCAACTTATAAATGTGTGTTTCTAACATGTTCTGTTCCTTTTACCTTACAATCTTGATTACATTAAGGATTTGCTAAACTCACCTTCTTTTACTTGCATTTAAAGCAGAATAAATTCTGAACCAGAATAATAGAAAAAAAAGAAAAAGAAAAAAGTGTTTCTTGATCATCACATCTTTAAACTGGGATTATACAATTGCTCAGGATTATGCAGTAGACTTCACTCTACATGGATTGTCCACTTCAGGGTTCTTCTGACTTACTATTTTCAAGCAGTTTCCTCTGTTCTGCAACACTGCTTTATATCTCTCTAGCAGAATCATCACACATCTTTTTGGATGAAGTCCTTCTCATCCAATAGATACAGTCTTTGGCAGCCCAGTCAACCTTCTCATCTAAATCTAGTCTCTGCACTCATATTTAAAGAAACTTTCTAGGACCCTTTCCTTGCTTTCCCAGAGATACAAGTTACAGATTTCTTGCATACTCTCCCAATGTCTACCATACATACCACAATGCTTATCAGCAGAATCAATTGTCAGCTGACAGCAACTCTGAGGAAAAACAAAAGACACAACCAGTTCTACATGAGGACACACACAAGCCATGGAACTTTTGTCTGTCTACCACCATGTCAAGAGGTGATGATGTTGTCCAGTTGCTAAGTTGTGGCTGATTCTTTGCAACCCCGTGAACTGCAGCATGCCAGGCTTCCCTACCCTTCACTATCTCCTGGAGTTTGCTCAAACCCATGTCCATTGAGTCAATCATATCATCCAAACCTCTCCTGTCACCTCCTTCTCCTACTGTCCTCAATCTTTCCCAGCATCAAGGTCTTCTCGAATGAGTTAGCTCTTCACATCAGGCGGCCAGAGACTGGAGCTTCAGCTTCAGCATCAGTCCTTCTAATGAATATTCAGGGCTGATTTCCTTTAGAATTGACTGGTTTGATCTCCTTATTGTCCATGGGACTCTCAAAAGTCTTCTCCAGTGCCACAATCTGAATATCAATTCTTTGGCACTCAGCCTTATTTATGATCCAAATCTCACATCTATACACGACTACCGAAAAAAAACATAGCTTTGACTAGAAAGACTTCTGTCTGCAAACTGATGTCTCTGCTTTTTATTTTTTTAATATAAATTTATTTATTTTAATTGGAGGCTAATTACTTTACAATATTGTATTGGTTTTGCCATACATCATCATTAATCCACCTCAGGTATACACGTGTTCCCCATCCTGAAACCCCCTACCTCCTCCCTCCCCGTACCATCCCTCTAGGTCGTCTCAGTGCACCAGAACCAAGCATCCAGTATCATGCACTGAACCTGGACTGGCGATTCATTTCATATATGATATTATACATGTTTAAATGCCATTCTCTGCTTTCTAATATGCTGTCTAGGTTGGTCATGGCTTTTCTTTCAAAGAGTAAGGGTCTTTAAATTCCGTTGCTGCTGTCACCATCTGCAGTGATTCTGGAGCCCAAGAAAATAAAACCTGTCACTGTTTCCACTTTTTCCCATCTATCTCCTGTGAAATGATAGGACCAGATGCTATGATATTAGTTTTTTGAATGTTAAGTTTTAAGCCAGCTTTTTCACTCTCCTCTTTCACCTTCATCAAGAGGCCTTTTAGTTCATCTTTGTTTTCCATCATTAGGGTGGTATCATCTGCCATCATCTGACGTTAATCATATTTCTCCCAGTATTTGATTCTCCCATATTTGATTCCAGCTTGTGAGCCATCCAGCTCAGCATTTTACGTGATGTATTCTCCATATGTTAAATAAGCATGGTAAAAACATACAGCCTTGATGTACTCCTTTCCCAACTTTGAACCAGTCCATTGTTCCATGTCCAGATCTAACTGTTGCTTCTTGACCTGTATACAGGTTTCTCAGGAGGCCAGTAAGGTGGTCTGGTATTTCCATCTCTTCAAGAATTTTCCACAGTTTGTTGCGATCCACACAAAGGTTTTAGTGTAGTCAATGAAGCAGAAGTAGACTTTTTCTGGAATTCTCTTGCTTTTTCTGTGATCCAAAAGATGTTGGCAATTTGATCTCTGGTCCCTCTACCTTTTCTAAATCCAGCTTGAACATCTGGAAGTTCTCAGTTCATGTACTACTGAAGCCTAGCTTGAAGGATTTTGAGCATAATCTTGCTAGCAGGTGAAATGAGTGCAATTGTATGGCAGTCTGAACATTATTTGGTATTGTCTTTCTTTGGGATTAGAATGAAAACTGACCTTTTCCAGTCCTGTGGCCACTGTTGAGTTTTCCAAGTTTGTTGACATATTGAATGTAGCACTTTAACAGCATCATCTTTAGGATTTGAAATAGCTCAGCTAGAATTCCGTCACCTCCACTAGCTTTGTTCGTGGTAATGCTTCCTACGACCCACTTGACTTCACACTCCAGGATGTCTGGCTCTAGGTGAGTGACCACACCATTGTGGTTATCTGGGTCATTAAGAAATACACAGTTCTTCTGTGTATTCTTGCCACCTCTTCTTAACATTTTAATAATCTTAACATCTCTGCTTCTTGTCATTTTGGTCCTTTATTGTGCCCATCTTTGCATGAGATGTCCCCTTGGTATCCTCACTTTTCTTGAAGAGATCTCTGGTCTTTCCCACTCTTTTGTTTCCCGCTATTTCTTTTCATTGCTCACACAAGAAGGCTTTCGTATCTCTCCTTGCTATTCTTTGGAACTCTGCATTCAGTTGGGTATATCCTTCCCTTTTCCTTTGCGTTTTGCATCTCTTTTCTCGGCTCTTGTAAGGTCTCCTCATACAACCACTTTGCCTTCTTGCATTTTTTTTTCCTTGGGGATGATTTTGGTCACCACCTCCTGTACAATGTTATCAACCTCTGTTCATAGTTTTTCAAGCACTCTGTCTACCAGATCTAATCCCTTGACTCTATTTATCACCTCCACTGTGTGAAGGGATTTGATTTAGGCCTCAATGGCCTAGAAGTTTTCCCTACTTTCTCCAACTTTAGACTGAATTTTGCAGTAAAGAGCTGATGATTTGACCCACAGTCAGCTCCAGGTCTTGTTTTTGCTGACTGTATCGAGCTTCTCCATCTTTGGCTGCAAAGAATATAATCAATCTGATTTAGGTATTGATCATCTGATAATATCCATGTGTAGAGTTGTCTTTTTTGTTGTTGGAAGCTAACTCTCATTAGCTAATGTTAACACCTTAGCTGATGGTATTGCTTCATATTAGCTTGGCATCAATGATATTGCCTGGCATCCACTTTGTTTGTCCAATGGGCCACAGAGACCACCAACTGACACTAGCACTCTCAGGCGCTAGTGATCTAGACATGATATAGACAGCAGCCCTTAGTCATAAGCAAATAAAATTTCTTGATATGACTTTCCCAACAGCGCTTGTGGTCAACAGTCTTCATGTTTCCCAGCACCTGTATGCTTTATGTGTCCCTTAGACAAGACTCTCATAGGGCTTACAAGAACTTTCCTCTTATAGAATGACTTAACCAATATGGCCCTAGCCCAGGAATCACAAAGCACTCTAGCCATAGACCCTAATAAAGGCATGTGCCTAGGTCCTGCCTCACTCTCTGTCTATATTCTCCTTGACCTCCCTGTGTGGGCCCAAAGCACTGTGTACTTCCTCCAGTACCTACAAATAATAAACTTCTCTATTTTAATTTCTCTTGCAGTCTGTTGCTGAACCATCTTATTACTTCAGCTCACCATCTAGCACCCTGTGCTTCACATAACAAATGTTGGTATGACCCCTCACCTAGAGCCAGATATCATGGAATGCAAAGTCAAGTGGGCCTTAGGAAGCAGCACTACAAACAAAGCTAGTGGAGGTGATGGAATTTCAGTTGAGCTATTTCAAATCCTGAAAGATGATGCTGTGAAAGTGCTGCACTCAATATGCCAACAAATTTGGAAAACTCAGCAGTGGCCACAGGACTGGAAAAGGTCAGTTTTCATTCCAATCCCAAAGAAAGGAAATGCCAAAGAATGTTCAAACTACCACACAATTGCACTCATCTCACATGCTAGTAAAGTAATGCTCAAAATTCTCCAAGCCAGGCTTCAGCAATATGTGAACCATGAACTTCCAGATGTTCAAGCTGGTTTTAGAAAAGGCAGAGGAACCAGAGATCAAATTGCCAACATCAGCAGGATCATGGAAAAAGCAAGAGAGTTCCAGAAAAACATCTATTTCTGCTTTACTAACTATGCCAAAGCCTTTGACTGTGTGGGTCACAGCAAACTGTGGAAGATTGTGAAAGAGATGGCAAACCAGACCACCTGATCTACCTCTTGAGAAATCTGTATGCAGGTCAGGAAGCAACAGTTAGAACCAGACATGGAACAACAGACTGGTTCCAAATCAAGAAAGGAGTATGTCAAGGCTGTATATTGTCACCCTGCTTATTTAACTTATATGCAGAGTACATCATGAGAAATGCTGGGCTGGATGAAGCACAAGCTGGAATCAAGATTGCCTGGAGAAATATCAATAACCTCAGATATGCAGATGACACCACCCTTACGGCAGAAAGTGAAGAAGAACTAAAGAGCCTCTTGATGAAAGTGAAAGAAGAGAGTGAAAAAGTTGGCTTAAAACCCAACACTCAGAAAACTAAGATTATGGCATCCGGTCCCATCACTTCATGGCAAATAGATGGGGAAACAGTGACAGACTTTATTTGGGGGGGCTCCAAAATCACTGCAGATGCTGACTGCAGCCATGAAATTAAAAGACGCTTGCTCCTTGGAAGAAAAGTTATGAGCAACCTGCTGCTGCTGCTGCTGCTAAGTCGCTTCAGTCATGTCTGACTCTGTGTGACCCCATAGATGGCAACCTACCAGGCTCCCCCATCCCTGGGATTCTCCAGGCAAGAACACTGGAGTGGGTTGCCATTTCCTTCTCCAATGCATGGAAGTGAAAAGTGAAAGTGAAGTCGCTCAGTCATGTCTGACTCTTCAAGACCCCGTGGACTGCAGCCTACCAGGCTCCTCCATCCATGGGATTTTCCAGGCAAGAGTACTGGAGTGGGGTGCCATTGCCTTCTCCTATAACCTAGACAGCATATTAAAAAGCAGAGACATTACTTTGCCAACAAAGGTCCATCTAGTCAAAGCTATGGTTCTTCCAGTAGCCACATATGGGTATGAGAGTTGGACCATAAAGAAAGCTGAGCACCGAAGAATTGATGCTTTTGAATGGTGGTGTTGGAGAAGACTCTTGAGAGTCCTCTGGACTGCAAGGAGATCCAACCAGTCCATCCTAAAGGAAATCAGTCCTGAATATTCATTGGAAGGACTGACGCTGAAACTGACACTCCAATACTTTGTCCACCTGATGTGAAGAACTGACTCATCAGAAAAGACCCTGATGCTGGGAAAGACTGAAGGTGGGAGAAGAAGGGGATAACAGAGGATGAGATGGTTGGATGGCATCACCAACTCAATGGACATGTCTGAGTAAACTCTGGGAGTTGGGATGGGCAGGGAGGCCTGTTGTGCTGCAGTCCATGGGGTTACAAAGAGTCGAACACGACTGAGCAACTGAACTGAATTCAGTAAAGTCCATTTCCTCCAACCTTAGATAAAAAAGGAGACCTGCAGAAAAAGTTCATGCCTTTCATCATTTAGCCACATTTAACTAATCTGTCCTAGGATATGAAGAAGCTGAAGCAGACCTGGCAGAACCCGGAAGAATGTGGGCCCAAGTGCTTCCCCATGCCAACTAAGTGAATTACTAGATACTGACATGGCATGGAAGCCATCAAAATGCGTGGGTGTATCAGTAATCTTCAGAATATAAAGAAATAGCTATGATTCACTTCCTGCTTCCAAACTAAACGAATTTCACCTGTAACTAATCCTAACCCAATCTTATACTGGGAATGGAATTGTGAGAAATACAGATTTGGTTTTAAATGGACCCCATTATTACACTACCACAGTCTATTCATGGTCAACTTGGTATTCATACATATCTCTATTAACCATCCTTGCTTCCTATCTTACATGATGTGATTATCTCTCAAACAACCAAAACTATACCAATCCTCTCTCCAAAAGAGGATACAAAGTTCCTTTATCACCTCTATGGGATGTTTACACCTCTAATTTAAGTACTGATATATATGGTTAACTACTATGAATGCACCTTATTTTCAATGGTAGAATGAAAGAAGAGAAAAATCTATAGACACACACACAATTCCGCTCCCATGATCATTATCATTTAGCATCATATGAGTAATGATGTTAAATGTAAAAGGAACTTTGCAGATGTAATTAAGGTTAAAATCAGCTGACTTTAAAATAGTCAGTCAAAGTGGCTATCATCACAAAATCCACAAACAATAAATGCTGGAGAGGGTGTGAAGAGAAGGGAACCCTCCTACACTGTTGGTGGCAATGTAAAGTAGTACGGCCACCATGGATAACAGTATGGAGGTTGGTATAAAAATTAAAAATAGAGCTACCACATGATCCTCAGTCCACTTCTGGACATATATTCAGAGAAGAACATAGTCTGAAAGAATATATGCACCCCGATGTTCACTGCAGCACTGTCCACAACAGCCAAGACATGGAAGTTGTGTCTAGTGATAGAAGAAATGTCTATCGACAGAGGGACAGATAAAGAAGTTGGGGCACCTATTAATATATGCAATGGAATATTAATGAGCCATTAAGAAGAATAAAATAATGCCATTTGAGCAACATGGATGGACCTACAGATTGTCATATTGAGTGAAGTAAGTCAGAGAAAGAGAAATATTGTATGATATCCCGTATATGCGGAATCTAAAATTTAAAAAAAGATACAAATGACCTTACAAAACAAAAACAGACTCACAGACTTAGATAATGAACTTATGATTATGGGGGGAGGGGCTGTTAGCAAGTTTGGGATCAACATGTACACACTGTTATACTTTAAATGGATAACCAACAAGGATCTACTGTATAGCACAGGGATCTCGGCTCAATGTTATGGAACAATGGGAAAAGAATTTGTAAAAGAATAGATACATGTATATGTATATCTGAGTCATTTTGCTGTACACCTGAAACTAATAACACATTGTGAATCAACTATACTCCAACAAAAAACAAAAAATTTTTAAAAAAAGAATAAATGAAAAAATTAGGGAGATTACTCTAGATTATCAGACTGAATCCAATGTAATTACATAAGCTCTTAAATCAGAAGTGGAAGTCACAGAGATGATATAGGAGAAGTCAGAGATATTGAGAGTCAAAAGGACTAGAAACATCACTGCTAACTTGGAAAAGAGAGAATGTCACAAGCTAGAAGTTGAGAACAACTCCCATCTGACAATCATTCATGAAAGAGCACTTCATTCCTACAACCAGAAGGAACTGGATTCTGCCAACAATTTGAATGAACCTAGATTGCAGCCATGAAATTAAAAGATGCTTACTCCTTGGAAGAAAAGTTATGACCAACCTAGATAGTATATTCAAAAGCAGAGACATTACTTTGCCAACTAAGGTCCGTCTAGTCAAGGCTATGGTTTTTCCAGTGGTCATCTATGGATGTGAGAGTTGGACTGTGAAGAAGGCAGAACACCAAAGAACTGATGCTTTCGAACTGTGGTGTTGGGGAAGACTCTTGAGAGTCCCTTGGACTGCAAGGAGATCCAACCAGTCCATTCTGAAGGAGATCAACCCTGGGATTTCTTTGGAAGGAATGATGCTAAAGCTGAAACTCCAGTACTTTGGCCACCTCATGCGAAGAGTTGACTCATTGGAAAAGACTCTGATGCTGGGAGGGATTGGGGACAGGAGGAGAAGGGGGCGACAGAGGATGAGATGGCTGGATGGCATCACTGACTGGATGGACGTGAGTCTGAGTGAACTCCGGGAGATGGTGATGGACAGGGAGGCCTGGTGTGCTGCGATTCATGGGGTCGCAAAGAGTCAGATACGACTGAGCGACTGAACTGAACTGAGAAGTGAATTCTCACTCAGAGACCCATGTAAAAGTTTAGGTTAGTGGACAACTTGACTTCATTATGAGATCGTAAGCAGAGTACCCAACCAACCAACCACGCCTGACATCTGACCCAAAGAACTATGAGGAAATAAATGGGCATTGCTTTAGACTACTGAATTTGTGGTAATTCGCTATGGGAGCAATGGAATATTGCCCAATAACTCTATCTGTAGCTTTAGAAACAATGGGACCTCACTCTTGTGTTTTACTAACTTTTATCTGAAGATGAAGTATTGCTGTGAGGATTCTGCCTGCTTCTGAGTATTTTATTCCAGCTATGCATTTCAAACCTAGAGAAATAACCGCAGGGTGGGTTTGGGGATACCAATGATTACCTACCTCCCTTGATTACTCTGAGTGGTGAATTATAGTGCTGCTTTATATCTCTAGAAATTTGTATCAATTCAGAGTCAGTATGCAGTAACTGTCCCAAAAGTACTCTTGGCCTGGTGCACAACCACCCTGGTAAATAGCCAAATCTTCCTCAGCAGGTGAACTATACAGTTCTGTATGGGCAGATCACTTTATGCAACAAGGTTCTTCCTCAAGGATTCCTCTTCATTCAAGAGCTATTTTACTTGGTAAATGAAATACAGAATAGGAACAAAGAATAGGAAAACAACAGGAAAAAACTAACAGAACTAAGACTTCATTCTTTGAAAAAATACACATAATTGACAAAGCATCAATAAGACTAACCAAGGAAAAAAGAGGATCCAAATAAATAAAAATTTAAATTTAAAAGGAGTCTCTACAACTGAAATCACAGAAAAGAACATAATAGATGACTATGAACAACTTTGATGCTTTCAAACTGTGGTGCTGGAGAAGACTCTTCAGAGCCCCTTGGATAGAAAGGAGATCAAACCAGTCAATCCTAAAGGAAATCAACTCTGAATATTCATTGCAAGGACTAACGCTGAAGCAGAAGTTCCAATACTTTGGCCACCTGATGTGAAAAGCTAACTCATTAGAAAAGACCCTGATACTAGGAAAGATTGAAAGCAGGGGGAGAAGTGGGCAACAGTGGATGATATGTTTGGATGGCATCACTGATTCAATGGACATGAGTTTGAGCAAATGCCAGGAGATACTGAAGGACAGGAAAGCCTGGCATGCTGAAGTCCATGGGTCAGAAAGAGTTGGATACAACTTAACGACTGAACAACTGAACAGCAAAATGAATGACTATATGCCAACAAACTGCACAATCTAGAAAAAAAGATAAATTTCTAGAAATAGACAATCTACCAAGACAGAATCATGAAGAACTAGAAAATCTGATCAGAGTAAGATCTGAAGTAATGAGAAAGGAGAGTGAATCAGTAATCAAAAACCTCCCAAAAAAAAGAAAAGTACATGACCAACTGTTTCCCTGGTAGAGTTTAAACATTTAAAGATGAATTAACATCAATTCTTCTCAAACTCTTAACAAGAGCTGAAAAGGAGAGAACACTCTCAAATTCATTTTAAAAACTTCTTTTAAAATGTTTGTTAAAAAAATAAAAAACATTTTTAGCAGCATTTCCATGATATAAAAGCCAGAGAGGGAAAGAAAAGAAGACAAGGAAAGACAAGAAAAGAAACTACAGGCCAAAATCTCTGATGAATATAGATGCAAGAATTGACAACACATTACTACAAGTCAAATATAACAGCACATTAAAAGAACCATACACTATGATCAAGTGGGATTTGTCCCTGTCATACAAGAATAGTTCTCTACACATAAATCAATATATGTCATCATCACATTAACATATAGAATGAAAGATTAAAATCATATTATCATTTCAACAGGTGAAAAAATAGCATCTGACAAATTCAATCTCCATTCACGATTTAAAAAAAACTCTCAACAAACTGGGTATAGAAGTCAATAAAATAAATGAAATAAAGTCACATATCACAAGCCCACACCTTACTCAATGATGAAAGTTAAGAGCTTTTCCTGTAAGATCCGGAGTAAGACAAGACTATACACTTTCAACACTCCTATTCAACATAGTACTAGAAGTCCTAGTTAGAGCAATCAGACAAAATAAACGAAAGAAATAAAAGGCATCAGGATTGGAAAGAAGTAAAACCTTCTCTATGCAAAGATTACATTTTTTATAGACAAAATATTAAAGACTCCATCAAAATACTGGAAAGATCTAATTAATTATAGCCAAAGTTACAAAGAGTCAGACATGACTGAGTGACTGAACTGAACTGAAAGTTGCAGGATACAAATATACAAAAATCTGTTGCATTTCTACACACTGATAACAAATATATAAAAAATTAAGATCAATAACCTCAGTTATATAATCATTAACAAAAATAAAATACTTAAGAATAAATTTAATCAAGGACCTTAAAGAGCTATCCACTGAAAATTATAAGACATGATATGAAAAGATACCTCATGTTCATAAACTGAAAGAATTAATACTGCTAAAATTTCCATACAACTGAAAGCAATCTATAGACTGGATGCAATCCCTATCAAAATTCCAACAGCACTTTTTATAGAAATAGAATGAACAATCCTAAAATTTGTATGGAACCACAAAAGATCCCAAATAGCCAAAGTAATACTGAGAAAAAAGAACTAAGCTGGAGACATTACACTTTCTAATTTCAAACAATACTACAAAACTATAATAAATAAGAAAGTAGAATATTGGCACAAAAAGAAACACCAGATCAATGGGATGCCACAAAAAGTCAAGAAATAAACCCATGATTATACATGGTCTATTATTTTATGACAAAGGAGACAAGAACCAGGATATTCAATGAGGAAAGGACAGTCTCCCCAATAAACAGTGTTGAACAAACATGCAAAACAGTGAAACCAATATCTTACACCACATACGGAAATCAACTCAATATGCATTGAATTCTTGAACGTAAAACATCAAACCAAAGAACTCCTACATGAAAATATAACCAGTAAGTTCCTTAATATCACCCTAGGTGATTTTTTTAATTTGACATCAAAAGCAAAAGGAATGAAAGCAAAAACAAACTAGGGTAACTACATCAAACTACTTTGCATAGCAAAGCTAATGGGAGAAAATATTTACAAATCATGTATTTGATTAACAGATTAATATCCCAAAACATATAAAGAGTTCATACAACCAAATATCAATTAAAATAATCCAATTTTAAAATAGAGAGGATTGGAATAGACATTTTTCCCAAGAAGACATACAGGCCACAGGTATATAAAAAAGTATTCAACAACAACTAATCATCAGGAAAATGCAAATCAAAACAATTAGATATAGCCTCATCTTTCTTAGAACAATTACTAAAGACAAAACATAACAAGTGTTTGGAAGGATACGGACAAAAGGCAACCCCTGTGCACCACTGGCTGGAATGTAAATTGGTGCAGGCACTACGGAAACCAGTATGTAGGTTCCTCAAAAGAAATTAAAACAGAGCTATCATGTAATTCAGGAATTCAGCTTCTCAGTATTTATGAAAAACACTAACTTTAAAAGATATATGCACATCTATGTTCACTGCAGCATCATTTACAATAGATTAAAAGAATTAGATCTGAAAGACAGAGTACCTGAAGAACTACGGACTGAGGTTCATAACACTCTACAGGAGGCGGTGACCAAAATCATCCCCAAGGAAAAGAAATGCAAGAAGGCAAAACAGTTGCCTGAGGAGGCCTTACAAATAGAAAAGAAAAGGAGAGAAGTGAAAGACAAGGAGAAATAGAAAGATATACCAATCTGAATGCAGAGTTCCAAAAAATAACAGGAGAGACAAGAAAGTCTTCTTGTGTGAACAATGAAAAGAAATAAAGGAAAGAAATAGAATGGGAAGGACTAGAGACCTCTTCAAGAAAAGTGGAGATACCAAGGGAACATTTCATGGGCACAAAAGGTGGGCACAATAAAGGACAGAAATGACAAGGACCAAACAGAAGCAGAAGATACTAAAAGTAGGTGGCAAGAATACACAGAGGAACCGTACAGACAAAGTCTTAAAAGACTCAGATAACCATGATGGTGTGATCACTCACTTAGAGCCAGACATCCTGGATTGTGAATTCAAGTGGGCCTTAGGAAGCGTTACCACGAACAAAGCTAGGGGAGGTGACAGAATTCTAGGTGAGCTATTTCAAATCCTAAAAGATGATGCTACTAAAGTGCTACAGTCATTACGTCAGCAAAGTTGGAAGACTCAGCAGTAGCTGCAGGACTAGAAAAGGTCATTTTTCATTTCAATCCCGAAGAAAGGCAATGCCAAAGAATGTTCAAATGACTGTATAACCGCATTCATTTCACATGCTAGCAAGGTAATGTTCAAAATCTTTCAAGCAAGGCTTCAATACTATGCGAATCGAGAACTTTCAGATGTTGGAGCTAGATTTAGAAAAAGCAGAGGAACTAGAGATCAAATTACTAACGTGCGCTGGATCAGAGACAAAGCAAGAGAACTCCAGAAAAACATCTACTTCTCTTTACTGACTACACTAAAGACTTTGACGCTGTGGATCGTGACGAACTATGGAAAATGCTTAAAGGGATGGGAATACCAGACCACCTTACCTGCCTCCTAAGAAATCTGCATGTAGGTCAAGAAGCAACAGTTAGAACTAGATATGGAACAATGGACTGGTTGAAAATTGGGAAAGGAGTACATCAAGGCTATATGTTTCCACCTGCTTATTTAACTTATATGCAGAGTATATTCTGAAAAACGTTGGCCTGGATGAAGCACAAGCTGGTATCACAATTGCCGGGAGAAACAACAACAACCTCAGATATGCAGATGACACCACCCTAACGGCAGAGAGAGAAAGTGAAAGAGGAAAGTGAAAAAACTGGCTTAAATCTCAACATTCAAATAACTAATATCATAGCATCTAGTCCCATCATTTCAAAGCAAATAGATGGGGAAAAAGTGGAAACAGTGGCAGATTTTATTTTCTTGGGCTCCAAAATCACTGTGAACAATGACTGAAGCCATGAAATTAAAAGACACTTGCTCCTTGGAAGGAAAGTTACGACAAACCTAGACAGCATATTAAAAAGCAAAGACATCACCTTTAACGACAAAGGTCTGTCTAGTCAAAGCTATAGTTTTTCCAGTAGTCATCTATGGATGTGAGAGTTGGACCATAAAGAAGGCTGAGTGCCAAAGAATTGATGCTTCTGAACTGTGGTGCTGTGAAGACTGTTGAAAGTCCTCCGGACAGCCAGGAGATCAAACCACTCAATCCTAAAGAAATCAACCTTGAATATTCATTGGAAAGACATGCTGAAACTGAAGCTCCCATACTTTGGCCACTTGATATGAGAGTCAACTCACTGGATGCTGCGGAAAACTGAGAGCAGGAGAAGGGGACGACAGAAGATGAGATGGCTGGATGGTATCACTGACTTGATGGACGTGAGTTTGAGCCAGCTCTGGGAGTTAGTGATGGACAGAGAAGCTGGGCGTGCTCCAGTCCATGGGGTCACAAGAGTCAGACACGACTGAGTGACTGAACAATAATGATACAGAAACAACCTAAGTATCCACTGAAAGATAAATGGACAAAGAATATGTTGTGTGTATATATAATAGAATATTCAGCCCTAAAAGAGAAGAAAATCTTATCACTTGTGACAACCTGATGAACCCTTGAGGGCACTGTGATTAGTGAAATACGTCAAACAGAAAGACAAATATATTATGATCTCCCTTATATGTCAAATCTAAAAAACAAAAAAAATAAGCTCATAGCAGACTGGTGGCTGCCAGAGGTGAGGGTGGATGAAATGAGTGAAGGGAGTCAAATGGTACAAACTTCGAGTTATTAAATAAGTAAGTCATCACAATGAAACACAGCATGGTAACTAGACTTGATAATATTGCGTTATATATTTGGAAATTGCTAAGAGAGTAGACATTAAAACTTCTCATCACAAAAAAAAATTGTAATTACGTGTGGTGATGGATGTTAAAAAGATTTATTATTATGATCATTTTACAACATATACAAATATCAAATCATTACGTTGTATCCATATAAAACTAGCAAAATATTACAACTCAATAAAACATTTTTAAAAATTGAGGGAAGTTTTACTTTAAAAGAAAACAATTTTGTATCTCAAGTCCTTTGGAATAATTTAGAACGGATCCGTAAGTGAAGACTGCATGTAAACTAAAGAAAAATCAGTAAAGATCCCATAAAGTAAACAAAGCAAAAAAACTGAAAAGTCAATAAATTAACCAGTTCTGGAATTTAATGAATGATTAAATTAAAACAGATTCCATCTATAAAATTAAAAATGATCAAAATTAGAACATTTATTGCTGTCAATGGCATGTTAAAACAGAAACTCCTATATCTCTATTGTGAATGGAAATTATTAGAATCTTTTGAGAAAATAGAGGCATAATCAATTTTACTATTGTTTATTCTTCATAACTCAATACCACTTATGGGAATCTATCGTAAGAATGTCAGTTACAGCACAAAGATTTCTCTGTGCTCTCATATTAGAAAAATTCATAATGCCTAACAACAAAGAATAGCAAGAAGAGATAAGAAAGCCTCCCTCAATCATCAGTGCAAAGAAATAGAGGGAAACACAGGATGGGAAAGAGATTTCTTCCAGAGAAGGCAATGGCACCCCACTCCAGTACTCTTGCCTGGGAAATCCCATGGACAGAGGAGCCTGATAGGCTGAAGTCCATGGGGTCGCGAAGAGTCAGACACGACTGAGCGACTTCACTTTCACTTTTTACTTTCATGCATTGGAGAAGGAAATGGCAACCCACCCCAGCATTCTTGCCTGGAGAATCCCAGGGACGAGGGAGCCTGGTGGGCTGCCATCTATGGGGTCGCAGAGTCAGACACGACTGAAGTGACTTAGCAGTAACAGTAGCAGAGATCTCTTCAAGAAAATTAGATAGCAAGGAAACAATCCATGCATCAGCTCAGTTCAGTTCAGTCACTCAGTGGTGTCCGACTCTTAGCGACCCCATGAATCACAGCATGCCAGGCCTCCCTGTCCATTACCAACTCCCAGAGTTTACCCAAACTCACGTCCAATGAGTTGGTGATGCCATCCAGCCATTTCATCCTCTGTCATCCCCTTCTCCTCCTGCCCCCAATCCCTCCAGCATCAGGGTCTTTTCCAATGAGTCAACTCTTCACATGAGGTGGCCAAAGTATTGGAGTTTCAGCTTCAGCCTCAGTCCTTCCAATGAACATCCAGGACTGCTCTCATTAAGGATGGACTGGCTGGATGTCCTTGCAGTCAAAGGGACTCTCAAGAGTCTTCTCCAACACCACAGTTCAAAAGCATCAATTCTTCGGCACTCAGCTTTCTTCACAGTCCAAGTACCACATCCATACATGACCACTGGAAAAACCATAGCCTTGACTAGACGGACCTTTGTAGGCAAAGTAATGTCTCTGCTATTTTTTTTTTTAATTTAATTTTGGCTGCATTGTGTCTTAGCTGCAGAGCACGGGCTCAGTTTTTGCAGCCTACGACCTTAGTTGCCCATTACCATGTGGGAATCTTGGTTCCCTGACCAGGGATTGAACTTGTGTCCCCTGCACTGCAAGGCAGGTTGTTAACCACTGGACCACCAGGGAAGTTCCTGTCTCTCCTTTTGAATATGCTATCTAGGTTGGTCATAACTTTCCTTCCAAGGGGTAAGCGTCTTTTAATTTCATGGCTGCAATCACCATCTGCAGTGATTTTGGAGCATAGACTGGCTCAATAAAGACAGAAACAGTATGGACCTAACAGAAGCAAAAGATATTAAGAAGAGGTGGCAAGAATACACAGAAGAACTGTACAAAAAAGATCTTCATAAGCCAGATGATCATGATAGTGTGATCACTAACCTAGAGCCAGACATCCTGGAATGCGAAGTCAAGTGGGCCTTAGGAAGCATCACTATGAGCAAAGCTAGTGGAGGTGATGGAATTCCAGTTGAGCTATTTCAAATCCTGAAAGATGATGCTGTGAAAGTGCTACACTCAATATGTCAGCAAATTTGGAAAGTCAGCAGTGGCCACAGGACTGGAAAAGGTCAGTTTTCATTCCAATCCCAAAGAAAGGCAATGCCAAAGACTGTTCAAACTACCGCACAATTGCACTCATCTCACACACTAGGAAAGTAATGCTCAAAATTTTCCAATCCAGGCTTCAACAATATGTGAACCATGAACTACCAGATGTTCAAGCTGGTAATAGAAAAGGCAGAGGAACCAGAGATCAAATTGCTAACACCCGCTGGATCATCGAAAAAGCAAGAGAGTTCCCAAAAACATCTATTTCTGCTTTATTGACTATGCCAAAGCCTTTGACTGTGTGGGTCACAACAAACTGGAAAATTCTGAAAGAGATGGGAATACCAGACCACCTGATCTGCCTCTTGAGAAATGTGTATGCAGTTCAGGAAGCAACAGTTAGAACTGGACATGGAACAACGGACTCCAAATAGGAAAAGGAGTACGTCAAGGCTGTATATTGTCACCCTGCTTATTTAACTTATATGCAGAGTACATCATGAGAAATGCTGGACTGCAAGAAGCACAAGCTGGAATCAAGACTGTGGGAGAAATATCAATAACCTCAGATATGCAGATGACACCACCCTCATGGCAAAAAGTGAAGAAGAACTAAAAGAGCCTCTTGATGAAAGTGAAAGAGGAGAGTGAAAAAATTGGCTTAAAGCTCAACATTTTAGAAAAATAAGATTATGGCATCCGGTCCCATCACTTCATGGCAAATAGATGGGGAAACAAGGGAAACAGTGGAAACAGTGACAGACTTTATTTCGGGAGGGGGCTCCAAAATCACTGCAGATGGTACTGCAGCCAAGAAATTAAAAGACACTTGCTCCTTGGAAGGAAAGTTATGACCAACCTAGACAGCACATTAAAAAACAGAGACATTACTTTGCCAACAAACGTCCATCTAGTCAAGACTATGGTTTTTCCAGTAGTCATGGATGTATGTGAGAGTTGGTCTATAAAGAAAGCTGAGCGCTGAAGAATTGATGCTTTTGAACTGTGGTGTTGGAGAAGACTCTTGAGAGTCCCTTGGACTGCAAGGAGATCCAACCAGTCCATCCTAAAGGAGACCAGTCCTGAGTGTTCATTGGAAGGACTGAGGCTGAAGCTGAAATTGCAATACTTTGGCCACCTGATGCGAAGAACTGACTCATTTGAAAAGACTCTGATGCTGGGAAATATTGAAGGCAGGAGCAGAAGGGGATGACAGAGGATGAGATGGTTGGATGGCATCACCTACTCAATGAACATGAGTTTGAGTAAACTCTGGGTGTTGGTGATGGACAGGGAGCTCTGGCACGCTGCAGTCCATTGGGTCACAAAGATTTGGACATAACTGAGCAATTGAACTGCACTGAACAATAAAAAGTGGTTTAAGTAAATGTATTAGAGTACTTTCATGTCAGGACATATTTTTAGACCACTTTGAATGATATTCATTAAGAGTTTTAACATCTGTCCAAATGTGTGTAACTATTTTAAGCAAAAAGAAAAAGCAAAATTATATATCTGGCATGAGTAAAATAACGTAAAAGTAAGCATAGAAAAAAAAACTGGAAGTATATCAAGTGACTGTTACTCAAAAGTAAAACTAAGTTGAATTTTATATTATATTTTCTACTTTGTATTTTTACATTTAAAATAAAAACCATGTATTACTTCTATAAAAAGCTCTTCCATTTTTAAAAAGCCCCATACTCAAACACATCCCTTTTACCCCCAAATATCAAATAATGGGTACGATTTTCAACAACCAGGTCAGAAAAACTGAAAGAGCTAGGAGTAGTTCAGAGTAGGAATTGGGCTACAAAAGATGCTGTCTCTGTCTCCAGAGTCTTCGGAAGCCCAGTAGGGACAGAAGGCAGAAGCAGAGGCTGGAGGTGAGGTAGAGATCATGAAGATGGACTGGTGTAGGCATCAGTAACCCAGACAAAAGGCTGAGGAGCAAGGTATCAGGGAGTCACCTGAATAGGAGGACTGGGGGCACTGGAAGCACAGAGAAAGCTTCCTGCTGAGCCAGATTTGGTCAAAGAGAGTGAGCAGGGAATGGAGGTACAGTAGCTGAGGGTGCTGAGCATCCTTACTCCTCCCCAGAGTCAGGCCTCCAATCCACCAGCTGCAAAAAATCCAACTTTGTCCACCCTCCCTCTTATGTCACCAGATCTTTTCAGCCTGAAGTAAGATCCATGTGGCTATTAGACCAAAGAGTCCTTACACAAAAAGAAAAAAAAACCAGTGAAACTCACCAGTCAAAGCCGTTGTATTCATTTGATGATTCTACCCACACGAACACCAAAAGCACAGACATGCAAAATGAAATGACCAGATATGGGTAAAATAATCGTTCTCTCTGGAAACAGAAAGAAGAAAGTATAATTAAGTTCCATTTACTCATGATATCTCAGAAACATCTGCATACACTCATCAGAGGTCTGCATAGCTGTAGTGCAGCATTACCCTCCCCAGGCTAGAGAGACCTCTATATTCTTTTATCCCTATGGAAGCTTGTATAAGCCTGTTTATAACATTTATTACACTGAAATGCAATCATGTTTTTATCTGAGGCAAATTTCTTCTTTGAGGAAAAGGAACTTTTGTTACAAATCTCTGTATTGCCAGTGTCTAGCACAGTTCCTTAAATGCAGCTGGCTCTTTGTAACCATCTGTTGAATTCATCCACCTCCTGTCTACCAAATGTTTGTTCAGTGATTCATTCACTGAGTAATTCATTCATTCATTATTCATCAGGTCATTTAGCCATTTATTTTCCCAGATTTGAGGAAGGGGAGAAGTAGGTTAGGGAATAAACTTTTTTTTTTGGAGTAGTTTATCTTGCACAAATACAAGGCCAGGGATTTCAAAAGCTACTTTCATTTTCTTCATTTCTCAATATAGTTATATAAGGTATTGGTAACCTCATGTTGCAGAAGAATTAAGTCTCAGAGAAGTAAAAGTAATTCACTCAAGGTCACACAGCCAAGAAGTATCAGATGCACTGCCCAGATCTGTGAGCCCAAAGCCAAGATGGAGGATATCTTTATGGAGAAGGTGTACAAACTGAGCCTTGAAGGTAGCTCCCTGCACTTAAAATTATATTACAAGTCAACCAACTCAGAGGTTGTCAAACCCTTCCTGGGAACATTAGGTTTAATTTGCTACCTGAGTTATAATCCTAACATTTCTATATCACATGGATGAAAAACTCTGTTTCTTTGTGTCTTTCACACAGCTTGTATTCTGCAAAACATAGATTTAATAATCCCTGCCTTGTGCAAAATATGGGGTTACTGTGAAGTAAGAATTAAGAAATAAAATAGAAAACAGAGAGTACTGACAGACCCATTCTGATGAGAGACATTATAGGTATCAAGGCACTAAACCACAACTTCTGCAGTGTAGGAAGCTGAAGAGAACAGGTTTTGACTCAGGTTATACTCACTCTCTACATAAAACATGTGTTGACTTTGATAAACATGTATCAGATAAAGTTACTTCCCTGCTTACAAGACTCCCAGATCTTCCCACTATACGAAAATATAATCCCAACTCCTTGCCATGACCCAAAGGTGCACATGATCAAGGCTTGTCCATCCCTGACCTCATCCCACTCTATACATCGACTCCATTTCTGAACTCCAGTTTCTAGAATATGACCAAATCTGTTCCCACCTCAACAGTTTCACAGTTCCTGGTTCCTCTTCCTGGGGTATTTTTGCCCTCAGATGTATACATGGCTGGTTCCACCTTTATATTTAAGAGACTGCTCACATGACATTGCTTCAAAGCATCTTCTCTAACCCGGTTCCCATCCACCTAACCCATCTTCCTATGTATTATCTTCAAAGCTCTTATCACTGTCTGAAACCATCTTTGTTCATTACTGTTTATTACCTAACTCATCCCACTAGAATGTGAGGTATAGGAAGGCCAGAGGCCTTAGTGGTCTTACTCACTTACACACATTCAATAAACTTGTTCTTGTTGAATAAACACATCTCCTTATTTTGATTCTCACTGTTGTCACTCTTGCTCAAAAATTCAAAGGCTCCCCACTGTTTACAGGGCAAAGTTCAAATATTTTAGGCTGACATAAAGATGCTACATAATTAGGTTAAAATATTCCTTTCCAATCTGATCACTTACCATTTATCACCTTACCTGCACATAAATTCAATACTGGAAATTTGTTTTTCCCTAAACACACCACTGTGCTTCTCTATCTCTGGACTTCTGAGTACTGCATTTCCTCCACCCAGAATCCCCTATACCATCATTCCTATAAGTGGAAGATGACTTCACAAGTCAGTGACTCCAAGAACAGTAAAATGATAGCTAACATTTATTTAGTGCTAATTGTATGCCAAGCCCAGTTCTAAGTATTTACACATTTTTATCTCTTCTTTCCTCCCAACAAACTCCATTGGTGGGCACTGCTGCTACCCTCTCCATCATTTAAATGAGGAATCAATCACTGGAATGTTAGGTAACTGGCCAAGGTCCCACAGTGGTTAAGCTCTAGTTTGGAGATAGTCAATGATGAAGTCATAAATTGAATCCAGCCAGCCTTTCCCCAGAACACAAGGAATTTGTTCTTTTGCTATATGCTAGACTTCTTCCCCTGAGCATAAACAGGGCCTTGAGAATTGCTCAGGAACTTTGAAAATTGTATAGTTTAACTCCCTCTGTAGAGAGGCTCAGAGATGGCATATAACCAGCCCTAAAGCAGAGCTGGAACAAGCACCAAAACGTACTCCCAGGCACTGGTCCAGGGACTTTTCCATTATACCACACTGCCTCCAATGCCACCTTTCCTAGGAAACCTACAGTTTTCTTTCACTCAACATCCTCTATAGCTAGCTCTCTTATAACTTACTTCATCATTCCTAAGTAATAAATATTTGTTGCATCAATTTGCTGTTCTCCATTTTTACCATCACTTCACTAATCCAGGACACCAACATCTCTAACCTTGATTACTACTGTTGCTTTTCTCTTTGAAGGCAAAGACACCTTTCTGCATTACTTTTGTACTGTCTAGTGCATCTTCCACATGATCTAATAACCATTCCAAAACATAGCTCAGAAAACAATAATAGCTTAAAATCTTTAGGGACTCTCAATTCCCTACATGGAAGAAGTCAAATTCTTAGAACCACACTACATCTACCAACTTCCTCTCTACGTTCACTTCCCATCACTTCTCCATTCATATCTTCTGCTCCACCTAAAATAAACCTCAGACCAAGCCTTTTGACTCCTCCTCCAATACCATTTCTTTTGCCACCCTCTATTCTTTATCTATCCAATTCTTAATCACATGTCACATTCTAAACAAAGTTATTTTTGGCTCCCTCCCTTATAACATGGACACAGACGTGCATGCATATGAATACACACACACAATTATACCATTTCTCTCAGTATATTGAGATTAAATGTATAGTCTTTTCCTCCAGTAGACTGTGAATTCCTTGAGTAGGCACAATGCCTGAGGAACTTGTGTTGTCCTCAGTCACTGGTATACAAACCAAATATCTGGGGCGGGGTGGGGGGGGAAGATATATGGACTGAAGGACACTCACGCCTAATGGGAAGCCTCCCATTCCTAATGCTTTCCTTGAGCTCCCCATGTCAGACAATAGAAATCAGTAATCCAACTGGTCAGAATACCAGACCCAGCTAGACCGAGTTTATAATTAAGTGAAGATACATAATATGGCCATCCTTTTCTCACATCAGGGTGCTCATCATTTCATCTCTTACATCAAAGTGCCCAGCACAGAGGCCCAAAATATGGTTTAAAGAAAGAAAGAGGTGCTCAGTGAGGATATACCACATGCTACCACTCAGCCTTACCAGTGATCCTTCATTAGAGAAAATCAAATACTTGCCTGACCAATAATAAAGGAGCACCTTATCTCCTACCAGCTGGTTTTTGTTCTTCATAAGCACAGCTCCTTTGGGAAACTCACACTGAAGAGAGATTGAAAAATTCAACTATTCCTATACTCCACAGCCAAAAACATCTGACTGACCTAGATCTTACTTTTTTCTTCCAGGTTCACTTATTAATAAAAGAAAAGATGAATAAGTTAATAACAGAATGACAAGAAAGAAATTAATAATAAAAGTGAAAGAAAACAAGCACGTGTTTCAGGAAAATTAACTGTGGCCCCAGAATTGTGGCAGACCTTTCACAGAAGAGCTAGAGCCCCTGCCCAGTCCTGAAGACTTTAGTGAACCTGTATGAGGGTTGGAACCAGCCCATGTTCCCCAAATTAAGAAAATGTGGTCCAGCTTCTTCCCATCTCTCTGTACCAAAGAGCAGCACTGTCCATGTTTAAATTTTTTCTCCTGTTTGATTTTCCAGCGGCAGCTGTAGCAGCCAATAATGGTAGTAACAAAGCATTTGTGGTTGAAGATGTGTAAAATCCACGGAGTATCCTTTTTTTGTTTTCTTGTCTGGCTCTGAGGTTCAATCTTGTTGGCCTTCATAGGCATGGTTCACCTTTTTGCTGTAATGACAAATAAAACAATCAGGATCTAGTAGTTTCTTCAAATGTTTCCTACCCTACCATTCTATAGAAAGTTCCATCAAAATAGATGGACTTAAAATTTTTTTTTACCATCTAGGATAATGCACTAGATTTGGTATAGAAGATGAGAGCTTCATCCTATCTCTCCCATTATCTACCTGAGTGTTTCCTGCAGTCATTGCACCATTCAAAGTTTAGTTTTCCCAGCTCTAAAAACAGGACCACGTTCTTTGCCCTAGACAACTAACAGACACTGAAGGCATCAAATTCAATAATATGGAAAGTAAAAATTTTTTTAACTTTATTATGCTCTTGAAATAACCTGAAAACTTAGGCAACAAAGGAGTTACATCAAAAACACAGTCTTTGACTAATAAGTGACTCAGACACACAGCTGCCTGCCCTTCATAATCCAGATGCTTTAAAAGACTGATAAAGAGAAAAACCTCAAAACTAGCTAGCAAAGAAGACATACTACATGTAGAGGAAAAAAGGTAAGAATGTCTTCTTAACATTCTTTCAACAACAAAGATTTCTCATTGAAAACAACACAAGCCAGAAGACAGAGGAGCAACATCTGTAAAGAACTTAAAAAATGAAAAAAGTTAACCTGAATCCAGAACTCAGCAAAAACATAAAAGATGAATGTGAAATAAAAACCTTTTCAGATATTTGAAACAGTAAGAATTAATCAATAAGTGATTTATACTATGAGAAATTTTAAAGAAAGGCATTGAGTATGAAGGGAAAAAGTACCTGGTGGGAATCCACATCTACATAAAGGAATAAAGTACACTGAAAATATTAAATATATCAATGGATATAAAATATTGTATTTTTAAAATTATTTCAGAATTTAATAAACTGTTTGAAGCAGAAGCAAAAAAAAAATGACTATTGTAGCTTTTAACAACTATAAAATGTATGACAATGATTCCAAGGCCAGGAGCAGAAAATGAAACTACATTGCTGTATAGTTCTCATACTATATATTAAAGTGGTGCAGTATTACTTGAAAATAGAGTCTAATATGTGAAAAAAAAGTATGCTATAAACTTCAAAGTGATCTCTGGAAAAAGGTGTACATATATAATAAGTCAAATAGGAGATAAAATGAAATCATAAATATTACTCAATCCAAGAGAAAACAAGAAAAAAAAGATACATAGAACAGGAGAACAAATAGGGAGCAAATAGTAAATGCCAGATTTAAGCCTAAATACATCAGTGTGTGTTAGTCACACAGTCATATCTGACTCTTTGCAACCCCATGAACTGTAGCCCACCAGGCTCTTCTGTCCATGGAATTCTCCAGGCAAGAGTACTAGAGTGGCTTGCCATTTCCTTCTCCAAAATACAGCAGTAATTCCTTTCAATGCAAATGAACTAAATGCTCCATTTTAAAAAACAACAAAATTGACTAGATGGATTATGAGAACAAGCAACAAGCAGCTCCTTACAAGAGTTTGGTTTGTTAAGATAAATTTAGAAAAAAAAAAAAAAAGGAAAAAGACAGTCCAGTACTTAGGACTCTCTGCTCTCACTGCCAAGGGCCTGGGTTCAAACTCTGGTCAGGGAACTAAGATCCCACAAGCTGCATCGTGCAGCACAAAAACAGGAAAAAAGAAAAAGACACACCTTGTACATGTACCAGCATTCAACTAGCAGGATAATGCCATGGACCAAGCATGGACAAAACTTCAATCACATATAACAAAAAGCTTCTGCTACTCACACATCTGAGCTGATCTGCTATCCATTCTGGTGATCTAGACTGGCCTCAGCTATTATGACCAGACAACTCTGCTCCCTGTGTCACTCAACCAGGCTGACCTGAGTATGTTTTCATGGTGATGGAAGTCATCCAAGAGAGCAAGCCTCAATGTGCAAGCCCATTTCAAGCTTCTGCGTCAAGGGATGTCTTGAAGTCAAAGTCAGCTCATGGTAGAGGGCACAGTAAAGTTGCATGGCAAAGGCTGTGAACACAAGGGTGTAACTAAAGGAAGGATGAAAACTGAAGCCAAATGATATAATCTACCTCATTATATTATTATTAAATCAAAAAACTTTGAGGCAAAAGCATTAGCAGAGACAAAGAGGGACATGTATAATGATGAAGAAATATTTTTAAACATTTGTGGGCACCTAATTACATAGCCCATGAAGGAGAAATAGACAAATCCACAACCACGGTAGGAAATTTAGCACACTCCTCTCAATAAATGATATAATAAGCAGATTTAAAAAGTGTCTGTAAGGATACAGAAGATGTTAACATTTAATTAATAAACTAGTTTTAACTAACATTTATAAAACACTGTACTCAATGACTGCAGAGTTTTATGTTCAAGTGAAAATGGAACATTTATCAAAAAACACAATTAAGCCGGAAATCAGTAAGAAAAAGAGACCTAGAAAATCCCACACTTGAGAATTAAACATCATATTTATAAAAACCCATGGGTCAAAGGAAAATGACCACAACTGAACTGAGAAAACAGTCTGAACTGGTTGATGAACTTACATGAACTCGTTGTGAACAAAAGTTCTGTGTCTGGGAGGAAGGTAAGCTGCTTGAATACTAAATAAAAGGCAACATTTAAAGCAGAATCATTACCATAACCATTTTCCATATGTACAGATCTCTAACTTTGTGTATATCAGCCAGAGTAGCCAAGTTCATGTGAAAATCAATAATATTTAAGGAAAGATCAATAAATATTGTTTCCCTTGCAGCTCCTTCTGAGATTTCCAAACCCATGTATTCAACAGCCTATTGAATCTCCACTTAAATTTCTTACAAGCATTTCAAAATTAACATGTCCAACACTGAATCCTTCACTTTCCCTCCAAAACCTATTCCTCCTGAAGTCTGTCCCATTTCAGTAAATGACACCACTCTTCACCTACTTGCCTGAGGCAAAAAGGACTGAGCTACCAGAAGAACTCACCCTCACCCTATAAAAACTAGAAAACTGGGAAAATATATATATAACTACTATAAGAGGTCAAAAAGGCAGCGATGAGCAGTGATCCTCGATTAGAGAAACCAACGAACATGCCCTTCACACCTGCAGTGACTTCTGCATAAGCCGAGGCACCGGGCATGTAGCGGAGCTTGGTGGGCCCCCCACCCATCCCCCCTATTCACCCTCCCTCACTCCCCCACTCCTCACCTCCCCCAACCCCCGTCTCAGATGGGGATTGGGGACTGGCTCAGGTCCTCAGCATCCTCTGTAGAGCAGAGAGGATAATGGTAGCTTCAGCTTAATTGGAGGACGTGGTGAGGATGAGCTGACAGGATAGAGTGCCTCAGCTGTGCCTGCCAACTTGAGAGTATTAATGTAGCTTTCTCTTTCTGGAGATGCTTAAGGGGGAAGTACTTATGGTGACTTCACCACAGGAAACCTAAATCTGGAATTCAAGCTGGAGGGGCCGACATCTCTCAAGCTAAAGGGGCCGACATCTCTCCAGCTGAAGGAGCCGACATCTCTCAAGATGGAGGCCAGGCAAAATGAGACGCACAAGGGGAGCGCGGTGGGCGTGGCCAGGGGCGTGGCCTCGGGTGCCTAGTCAGATACTAAGACTGAATTTAAAGCCAACCGCAAATCTTAGCTCAGACCATCAAGCTTTAAATGTTTTTTAAGGTATGCCGTGTTTATTTTATTTTTGGTTCGTCTAAAAATACTATTTTCATTCTTCTAAAAATAACATAAACTTAGTTCTTGTTAATCACTTAGTTCAGGCATTTATATTCTAGCCCAGTTATTCATAGTTTCATTTTTTAGCTATTTTTTCTTGCCCTTTTTTCCCCCAAGCTGCTTCAAAAACAGACCTGTGTAGTTTTGTTTCTTTGTTTAATCTTTGATTCACGCAGCTATTTCTCTAGCTCTGATTTTATTTCTGAGCTCTAAATTCTTGTACCCATCTTCCTGCCGGTCATCTTCATCTGAATGTCCTGGGGTAGACACGTCAAATTCAGCAAACTCTCACCTGAATTATCTTTCCCTTCTAATCCCCTCCATCACCTGCGAGTGCTTCCAGATTGCCAAATAACAAGATCTGAAACCTATGCCTCATTCTTAACTCCTTCTTTTCCTCTGCAAACCCCCCTCCCTCCTAATAGGAACCAAGTTCTGTTTGTTATACTTCCTATTCATTTCTATCCATGTCTCCTAGTCCGTCTTTTTCCGTGTTGATTTCAATGCCTCCTAGGCCTGTAATCACCTCCCTGGGTACCAACTGCTTAGTATTGCTATAGTAAGCCTTTAAGGAAGTTGTAGTTACTACAGTTGACTCCCAAAGAATCTCACTACTTCCAGTTTACCTTCCCAAAAATCTACCTTTAAAACATCAGGTAGTAAGTGATCTACAGGAGTTAGGCACTAATTGCCTTAATGTGTTTTAGTGTATGGTGTTCTAATTGGCATGCTGTGTGAAGCATTACCCAGATTGTACAAAGAGGAGGCCTTATGCAGACAACATTTAGCAACTGTGTCGGTTGGCTGGTCAATTAATTTGGCATCTGGCAACCTCTGCTGCTGCTGCTGCTAAGTCACTTCAGTCGCGTCCGACTCTGTGCGACCTCATAGAAGGCAGCGCCCCAGGCTCCCCCGTCCCTGGGATTCTCCAGGCAAGAGTACTGGAGTGGGTTGCCATTTCCTTTTCCAGTGCATGAAAGTGAAAAGTGACAGTGAAGTCGCTCAGTCGTGTCCAACCCTCAGCGACCCCATGGACTGTAGCCTTCCAGGCTCCTCCCTCCAGGGGTTTTCTAGGCAAGAGTACTGGAATGGGGTGCCGTTGCCTTCTCCGCTGGCAACCTCTAGTGAGAACCAAAAGCTGTTAGCCAACACAAATTTCCTTACCAATCGCAGTCCCATAGAAACTACAGAAAAAGAAAAGGACCTCAGCAAGAATAGAATATTTTTTCTCTCTTTCAGATTACAGCATAAATTCAAGCTTGAGAGGATGAAAATATTAAATATATATCTTTAGAAAAATGACCTCAAATTTTTTAGAAGTTTCATTGCAGTCAATTACTACTCTAGAGAAAATTAAAATGTATACAAATAAAAGGAAAAGTGTGAAAAGCTTAATGACAACATAAGTTAAGTATCAAAGAAAAAAAGAAAAGAAAATGATTTTTCTTTATATTACAAATAAAACTGGACAGTTATTTGACATTTGTTTTCAATAATTATTTTTAAAAAATATATGCTCAAAATTTAGAATTATACAATTTTACTATATTTTTCAGTTCAGTTGCTCAGTCATGTCCAACTCATTGCGACCCCATGAATTGCAGCACGCCAGGACTCCCTGTCCATCACCAACTCCCGGGGTTCACTCAAACTCTTGTCCATCGAATTGGTGATGCCATCCAGTCATCTCATCCTCTATAGTCCCTCTTTCCTCCTGCCCCCAATCCCTCCCAGCATCAGAGTCTTTTCCAGTGAGTCAACTCTTTGCATGAGGTGGCCAAAGTACTGGAGTTTCAGCTTCAGCATCACTTCTTCCAAGGAACACCCAGGACTGATCGCCTTTAGAATGGACTGGTTGGATCTCCTTGCAGTCCAAGGGACTCTCAAGAGTCTTCTCCAACACCACAGTTCAAAAGCATCAATTCGTTGGTGCTCAGCTTGCTTCACAGTCCAACTTTCACATCCATACATGACCACAGGAAAAACCATAGCCTTGACTAGACGGACCTTTGTTGGCAAAGTAATGTCTCTGCTTTTGAATATGCTGTCTAGGTTGGTCATAACTTTCCTTCCAAGGAGCAAGCATCTTTTAATTTCATGGCTGCAATCACCATCTGCAGTGATTTCGGAGCCCCCCAAAATAAAGTCTGTCACTGTTTCCATTGTTTCCCCATCTATCTGCCATGAAGTGATAGGACAAGATGCCATGATCTTCGTTTTCTAAATGTTGAGCTCTAAGCCAACTATTTCACTCTCCTTTTTCACTTTCATCAAGAGGCTTTTTAGTCCCTCTTCACTTTCTGCCATAAGGGTGGTGTCATCTGCATATCTGAGGTTATTGATATTTCTCCCAGCAATCTTGATTCCAGCTTGTGCTTCTTCCAGTCCAGCGTTTCTCGTGATGTACTCTGCATACATGTTAAATAAGCAGGGTGACAATACACAGCCTTGATGTACTCCTTTTCCTATTTGGAACCAGTCTGTTGTTCCATATCCAGTTCTAACTGTTGCTTCCTGGCCTGCATACAGATTTCTCAAGAGGCAGATCAGGTGGTCTGGTATTCCCATCTCTTTCAGAATTTTCCAGTTTATTGTGATCCACACAGTCAAAGGCTTTGGCATAGTCAATAGAGCAGAAATAGATGTTTTTTCTGGAACTCTCTTGCTTTTTCCATGATCCAGCAGATGTTGGCAATTTGATCTCTGGTTCCTCTGCCTTTTCTAAAACCAGCTTGAACATCTGGAAGTTCATGGTTCATATATTGCTGAAGCCTGGCTTGGAGAATTTTGAGCATTACTTTACTAGCGTGTGAGATGAGTGCAATTGTGCAGTAGTTTGAGCATTCTTTGGCATTGCCTTTCTTTGGGATTGGAATGAAAACTGACCTTTTCCAGTCCTGTGGCCACTGCTGAGTTTTCCAAATTTGCTGGCATATTGAGTGCAGCACTTTCACAGCATCATCTTTCAGGATTTGAAATAGCTCAACTGGAATGCCATCACCTCCACTAGCTTTGTTCATAGTGATGCTTTCCAAGGCCCACTTGACTTCACATTCTAGGATGTCTGGCTCTAGATGAGTGATCATACCATTGTGATTATCTTGGTCATGAAGATCTTTGTTGTATAGTTCTTCTGTGTATTCTTGCCACCTCTTCTTAATATCTTCTGCTTCTGTTAGGTCCTTAGCATTTCTGTCCTTTTTATCAAGCCCATCTTTGCATGAAATGTTCCCTTGGTATCTCTAATTTTCTTGAAGAGATCTCTAGTCTTTCCCATTCTGTTGTTTTCCTCTATTTCTTTGCATTGATCGCTGAAGAAGGCTCTCTTATCTCTTCTTGCTATTCTTTGGAACTCTGCATTCAGATGCTTATATCTTTCCTTTTCTCCTTTGCTTTTCACCTCTCTTCTTTTCACAGCTATTTGTAAGGCCTACCCCGTCAGCCATTTTGCTTTTTTGCATTTCTTTTCCATGGGGATGGTCTTGATCCCTGTCTCCTGTACAATGTCACAAACCTCTGTCCATATTTTTAATTAACCCTATAAAGCCCTGAAATTAAGATATTAAATAATTAAGTATATTTCAAAACCAAATGTAAATGTATAAATAAATACATACAGTATGAATGAGAATATCATGGCCTTAACTCTCGAAGCACGTAGCACAGAACTTGATATTCTGATAAATTTAGTTTTAACATCTATAACTTTTATAATGAGGCCTAATTGATTAAGATCAATATATATTAACAAGACAACATAGGCACAGAAGGATGAATGACATATGGTCACATTCTGAATGAGTGAATGTCTCATCTAGTAGAGTGGATGTCAGAAATAATGATCAAATGTGATAAATACCTTGTATGATGAACAAATGAAAGCTTATAGATGTTCCATTAAAAGTCATCACTTTGCTTTTGCACAGCAAAGGAAACTATAAATAAGGTGAAAGACAACCTTCAGAATGGGAGAAAATAATAGCAAATGAAATAATTGAGAAAGGATTAATTTCCAAAACATACAAGCAGGTCATACAACTCAATACCAGAAAAACGAACAATCCAATCTAAAAGCAGGCTAAAGAACTAAATAGGCATTTCTCCAAAGAAGACATACAGATGGCTAACAAACACATGAAGAAATGCTCAACATCACTTATTATTAGAGAAATGCAAATCAAAACTACAATGAGATATCACCTCACACCAGTCAGAATGATCAGCATCTAAAAATCCACAGATAACAATTGCTGGAAAGGATGTGGAGAAAAGGCAAGCCTCTTGCACTGCTGGTGGGGATGTAAATTGATACAGTCACTATGGAAGACAGTATGGAGATTCCTTACAAAGTTAGGAATAAAACCACCATAAGACCCAGCAATACCACTTCTAGGCATTTAGCCCAAGGAAACCAAAACTGAAAAAGACACATGTACCCCGATGTTCATTGCAGCACTGTTTATAGTATCTTGGATGTGGAAGCAACCTAGATATCCATCAACAGATGAGTGGATAAAGAAGCTGTGGTACATATATGCAATAGAATACTACTCAACCATAAAAAGGGACACATTTGAGTCAGTCCTAGTGAGGTGGATGACCTAAAGCCTAATATAAAAAGTGAAGTAAGTCAGAAAGAGAAAAACAAATATCATGTACTAAAGCATAAGTATGGGATCTAGAAAGATGATACTGATGAACCTACTCACAGGGCAGCAATGAAGAGGCAGACATAGAGAACAGACTTATGGACAAGGGCAGGGAAAAGGAAGGAGAGAATGAGAAGAACGGAGAGAGTGGCATGGAAGCATATGCATGAACATATGTAAAATAGATAGCCAATGGAAATTTTCTGTATGATTCAGTGACCACAAACTGGGGCTCCGTAATAACCTAGAGGAATGAGAAAGGGTGGGAGGTGGAAGGGAGTTTCAAGAGGGAGCGGACATATGTACACCTGTGATTAATTCTTGTTGATGTATAATAGAAATCAAACCGATATTGTAAATCGATCATCAGTCAATTAAAGATTAAAAAAATAATTATTAAAGGAAAAGTAAATAAAATACAAACCTGAACATGGTTAAAATTCATTCCTAAGCTCCTTAAATTGGATCCTACCTTTCTCTCCAGCTTCATCTTCCCCCTTACTCTCCTTCATTCTCATTCATATTGAAACCCCAGCAAAAGCAAATCCCTTGTACTGCTCCCCTAGATCACTATGGACATTTATTCATGATGTCCCTACTTCCAGGCTGACCCACTTCCCGTCCTCAACTTTCACCTGGCTAACACCTCTTGTTAGTGTAAGACTCAGTTTAAGAAGTCTTCTTTGATCATCACCACCTATTCCTCACCAGCAAACTTGGTTAAATACTTGCTCCTCTTGTCCTGTATGTCCCTTGAAATGGTTGCACCCACTGAGATTAGGTAGCAAGCAAGGGATTAAGCAATCTTTTGTGATATGAAGATTGTCTGGAACTTCATTCTGATTTCTTCTTTAGACATCTTTTCCTCTTTTCATATCAACAGAGAATGAGGCATAAGTCCCATTAGGGCAAATACAGACCTGATCCTGTCACCCTTGGTTTTAAAGCAGAGGCAAGTAAAACAAAACTAAAGCACGCAAAACAGAATGTAAAAAGGCCACCAAAGAGCTTATCAAATAAGTCTAATTATCACATTCTTATTTCGAAGAACCTTAGTATTCAGTTAATCTCTGTGGGAGGCTTTAACTTTTAACTTCCCTGTTAAAAATCAGGAATGAAAGTTGACTTCAGGACATGATGTGTTTTACATAAGAAACCACAGATTCCCTCTGATACCTAGGAAAGGTTTTTTTTCCTAGCTTTACTGTCCCAACAGAACTAACTCAATTTTGTAAATTCATTATAAATCTAATTAAATTGTTCTTTTGTAATTATTTGTATTATTTTAAGTTTGATGGACCCTTTCCAATCCAGATAAAAGTATGATGAACGCAAAAAGATTGTGTTGGAAGAGTTAGTACATTTTAAGACTCCTTCATAACTACAAACTGAAAGTTTGCTAGTCATTTCTTCAAAACTCTCCTTTCCTTCTGCAGAACATAAGCTTCTAGTCTAAAAGTTTCCATAAGAAGCAAGCTGACCTGTGATTTTTTCTTTTTCCCTAGTGATCATTGTTACACTACCATCTGGGGGGAAAATCTACTAAAAACAACATAAGAGAATTTGTAGTTTGCTATAGACTGTAAAGCCTAATTCAAATACTTTAAAAATGTATATTTTCTTCTTCTCTCTCTCTCTCTCACACACACACACACATACACATACGCACAAAGTCGTTTGCTATTTAAACACCCAGACTGATGCATGGTCACCTAGGTTGTGTGTACAGAAATTTCACAGCAAAATATAAGAGGCTTATATGTTATACAACATATTCTTTTATATAAGAATATATAATATTAGTATATAATATATATATACTTATAAGAAGTATTATAAAAGTGTAGCAAATTCCTAACTTTGCCTGCTTTTGAAAGTCTAGGCAATAGCTATCTCAACTTTTTTTTTTTTTCTAATTACTATAAGAGCAATTTTATTGCTCACTACTTGGACTGAAGGATGAGTCAGGAGTTACAAGTCAGGAGTTGTTTTAAATAAAGGTTATCTAAATCTTAAAAATGATAAAATTGACACAAAGAAAGGGATAAACTTGAGACCTATGGATACATGTCACCTCACCAGCTGATGCTAGCCTCTGATTTCTCTTTCTTGGCAGCATCCTGGGGCTTGATATACATTCTAGCCATATGTGCAGCAGTATATAAAGCCCAAAGTTTGGGCATTATCACTACTAAATAAATACGATATTCGTGTTTTAAGAAATATCCTTATTTTAGAAAAAGAGTCTCCTTTTAAATGAAAGATCACTGAAATCAATGCTTTGCTTTAATATACCATGATAAAGAAATATTGAACTGCAAGTCTGAAAGAGATACTAAATATTAATATTAGGGCTTACTCTCAGCAATTTGGCAAGAAAGAAAAAGAGGCCCAGCCAGGATTTTGAACAGAGTAGCCTCAAGCAGCCTCAAGTAGATACAGCTTTTTATAAGTGTTGATTGACCATTGATTCTGTGGCCAGGAACCAGTTATTGGCTAAGATGTGCCTAGTTGTTGGTTCTTCTATAAAACCTTCAGTTTAGTACCAACAAGAGAGTATGAAGTATAAAGCCTCCTGAAAAACTGGGTTGCTGTTATTCAGTTGCTTATTCATGTCTGACTCTTTCTGACCCCACGGACTGCAGCACACCAGGCTTCCCTGTCCTTCACCATCTCCCGGTGTTTGTTCAAATTCATGTCCATTGAGTTGGTGATGCCATTCAACTGTCTCATCCTCTGTCACCCTCTTCTCCTCTTGCCCTCAATATTTCCCAGCATTGGGGTTTTTTCCAATGAGTTGGCTCTTTGCATCAGGAGGCCAAAGTATTGAAGGTTCAGCTTCAGCATCAGTCCTTCCAATGAATATTCAGGTCTGATTTTCTTTGGGATTGACTCTTGTTTTTCTTTTTTAATTAATTTATTTTCATTGGAGGCTAACTATTTTACAATATTGTGGTGGTTTTTGCCATACATTGACACAAATCAGCCACGGGTATATGTGTGCCCCCCATCCCCAAACCCCCTCCCACCTCACTCCCCATCCCATCGCTCTGGGTTGTCCCAGTGCACTGGCTTTAAGTGCCCTGTTTCATGCTTCAAACTTGGACTCTTCATCTATTTCACATATGGTAATATACATGTTTCAGTGCTATTTTCTCATATCATCCCACCCTCTCCTTCTCCCAGAGTCCAAAACTCTGTTCTTTGTATCTGTGTCTTTTTTGCTGTCTTGCATATAGGGTCGTTGGTACCATCTTTCTATATTCTATATATATGCATTAATATACTATACTGGCGTTTTTCTTTCTGACTTACTTCACTCTGTATAATAGGCTCCAGTTTGATCCACTTCATTAGAACTGACTCAAATGTGTTCTTTTCAATAGCTGGATAATATTGCATTGCGTATACATAAACCACATCTTTCTTATCCATTCATCTGCCAATGGACAACTAGCTTGCTTCCACATCCTAGTACACAGTGCTGCAATGAACACTGAAATACACTTGTCTCTTTCAGTTCTGGTTTCCTCAGTGTTCATGCCCAGAAGTGGGATTGCTGGGTCGTATGGCAGTTCTATTTCCAGTTTTTAAAGGAATCTCCACACTGTTCTCCACAGTGGCTGTACTAGTTTGCATTCCCACCAACAGTGTAAGAGGGTTCCCTTTTCTCCACACCCTCTCCAGCATTTATTGCTTGTAGACTTTTCGATAGCAGCCATTTTGACTAGCATGAGAGAGTACCTCATTGTGGTTTTTATTTGCATTTTTCTGATAATGAGTGATGTTGAGCATCTTTTCATGAGTGATGTTGAGCCATCTATATGTCTTCTTTGGAGAAATGTTTAGTTCTTTGGCCCATCTTTTGATTGGGTCATTTATTTTTCTGGTATTGAGCTGCATGAGCTGCTTGTACATTTTTAGATTCTTTGAAAGTTGCTTCATTTGCTATTATTTTCTCCCATTCTGAAGGCTGTTTTTTCACCTTGCTTATAGTTTCCTTCATTATACAAAAGCTTTTAATTAAGTCCCATTTGTTTATTTTTGCTTTTATTTCTGTTACACTGGGAGGTGGGTCATAGAGGATCTTGCTGTGATTTATGTCAGAGAGTGTTCTGCCTATGTTTTCCTCTAGAAGTTTTATAGTTTCTGGTCCAACAGACTGGTTCCAAATAGGAAAAGGAGTACATCAAGGCTGTATATTGTCACCCTGCTTATTTAACTTATATGCAGAGTACATCATGAGAAATACTGGACTGGAAGAAATACAAGCTGGAATCAAGATTGCTGGGAGAAATATCAATAACCTCAGCTATGCAGATGACACCACCCTTTTGGTAGAAGGTGAAGAGGAGCTAAAAAGCCTCTTGATGAAAGTAAAAGAGGAGAGCGAACAAGTTGGCTTAAAGCTCAACATTCAGAAAACATAGATCATGGCATCCGGTCCCATCACTTCATGGGAAATAGATGGGGAAACAGTAGAAACAGTGTAGAACTTTATTTTGGGGGGCTCCAAAATCACTGCAGATGGTGACTGCAGCCATGAAATTAAAAGACGCTTACTCCTTGGAAGAAAAGTGATGACCAACCTAGATAGTATATTCAAAAGCAGAGACATTACTTTGCTGACTAAGGTCCGTCTAGTCAAGGCAATGGTTTTTCCTGTGGTCATGTATGGATGTGAGAGTTGGACTGTGAAGAAGGCTGAGCCCCGAAGAATTGATGCTTTTGAACTGTGGTGTTGGAGAAGACTCTTGAGAGTCCCTTGGACTGCAGGGAGATCCAACCAGTCCATTCTGAAGGAGATCAACCCTGGGATTTCTTTGGAAGGAATGATGTTAAAGCTGAAGCTCCAGTACTTGGCCACCTCATGAGAAGAGTTGACTCATTGGAAAAGACTCTGATGCTGGGAGGGATTGGGGGCAGGAGGAGAAGGGGACGACCCAGGATGAGATGGCTGGATGGCATTACGGACTCGATGGATGTGAGTCTGAGTGAACTCCGGGAGATGGTGATGGACAGGGAGGCCTGGCGTGCTGCGATTCATGGGGTCGCAAAGAGTCGGACACAACTGAGCGACTGAACTGGAACTGGAACTGGTCTTACATTTAGATCTTTAATCCATTTTGAGTTTATTTTTGTGTATGGTATTAGAAAGTGTTCTAGTTTCATTTTTACAGGTGGTTGACCAGTTTTCCCAGCACCACTTGTTAAAGAGATTGTCTTTTCTCCATTGTATATTCTTGCCTCCTTTGTCAAAGATAAGGTGCCCATAGGTGCATGGATTTATCTCTCTTTCTATTTTGCTCCATTGATCTATATTTCTGTCCTTGTGCCAGTACCATACTGTCTTGATGACTGTAGCTTTGTAGGGTAGTCTGAAGTCAGGCAGGTTGATTCCTCCAGTTCCATTCTTCTTTCTCAAGATTGCTTTGGCTATTCAAGGTTTTTTCTGTTTCCATACAAATTGTGAAATTAGTTGTTCCAGTTCTGTGGAAAATACCATTGCTAGCTTGATAGGGATTGCTTTGAATCTATACATTGCTTTGGGTAGTATACTCATTTTCACTATATTGAGTCTTCTGATCCATGAACATGGTATATTTCTCCATCTATTTGTGTCATCTTTGATTTCTTTCATCAGTGCTTTATAGTTTTCTATATATAGGTCTTTTGCTTTTTTAGGTAAATTTATTCCTAAGTATTTTATTCTTTTTGTTGCAATCATGAATGGGATTGTTTCCTTAATTTCTCTTTCCATTTTCTCATTCTTAGTGTATATGAATGCAAGGGATTACTGTATATTAATTTTATATCCTGCAACTTTACTATATTCATTGATTAGCTCTAGTAATTTTCCAGTAGTATCATTAGGGTTTTCTATGTAAAGGATAATGTCATCTGCAAACAGTGAGTTTTACTTCTTCTTTTCCAATCTGGATTCCTTTTAGTTCTTTTTCTTCTCATTGCTTTGGCTAAAACTTCCAATATTATGTTGAATAGTAGTGGTGAGAGTGGGCACTCTTGTCTTGTTCCTCAATTTAGAGGAAATGCTTTCCATTTTTCACCATTGAGGATAATGTTTGCTGTGGGTTTATCATTTATGGCTTTTATTATGTTAAGGCATGTGCCTCCTATGCCTGCTTTTTGGAGAGTTTTTATAATAAATGAGTGTTGAATTTTGTCAAAGGCTTTCTCTGAATTTACTAAGATAATCATATGGTTTTTATCTTTTAATTTGTTAATGTGGTATATCACATTGTGAGAAGGAAATGGCAACCCACTCCAGTATTCTTGCCTGGAGAATCCCAGGGATGGAGGAGCCTGTCGGGCTGCAATCTGTGGGGTCACACAGAGTCAGACACAACTGAAGCAACTTAGCAGCAGCAGTAGCACATTGATTGATTTGCAAATATTGAAGAATCCTTACATCCCTAGGATAAAACACACTTGGTCATGATGTACGATCTTTTTAATATGTTGTTGGATTCTGTTTGCTAAAATTTTGTTGAGAATTTTTGCATCTATGTTCATCAGTGACATTGGCCCTATAGTTTTCTTTTTTGTGACATCTTTGTCTGGTTTTGGTATTGGGGTGATTTTGGCCTCACAGAATGAGTTTGGCAGTTTACCTTCATCTGCAATTTTCTGGAACAGTTTGAGTAGGATAGGTGTTAGCCTTTCTCTAAATCTTTGATAGAATTCACTTGTGAAGCCATCTGGTCCTGGGCTTTTGTTTGTTGGAAGATTTTTTATTACAGTTTCCATTTCTGTGCTTGTGATGGGTCTGTTAAGATTTTCTATTTCTTCCTGGTTCCGTTTTGAAAAGGTATACTTTTATAATTCATCCATTTCTTCCAAGTTGTCCATTTTACTGGCATATAGTTGCTGATAGTAGTCTCTTATGATCCTTTATATTCCTGTGTTGTCTGTTGTGATTTCTCCATTTTCATTTCTAATTTTGTTTATTTGATTCTTCTCCCTTTTTTTTCTGAGTCTGGCTAATGGTTTGTCTATTTTTTTTATCTTCTCAAAGAACCAGCTTTTCGTTTTGTTGATTTTTCTACAGTCTCCTTTTTTCTTTTTCATTTACTTCTGTTCTAATTTTTATGATTTCTTTCCTTTTACTAACCCTGGGGTTCTTCATTTCTTCTTTTTCTAGTTGTTTTAGGTGTAAACTTAGGTTATTTATTTGATTTTTCTCTTGTTTCTTGAGGTAAGCTTGTATTGCTATGAACCTTCCTCTGAGCACTTCTTTTACTGAATCCCATAGGTTTTGGGTTGTCGTGTTTTCGTTTTCATTTGTTTCTATGCATATTTTCATTGTCTTTTTTATTTCTTCAGTGATCTGTTGTTTATTCAGAAGCATGTTGTTCAGCCTCCATATGTTTGTATTTTTAATGGTTTTTTTTTCTTACAGTTGACATCTGATCTTACTGCATTGTGATCAGAAAAGATGCTTGAAATTATTTCAATTTTTTTGAATTTTACCAGGGCTAGATGTATATGGTGGAGAAGGCGATGGCACCCCACTCCAGTACTCTTGCCCAGAAAATCCCATGGACGGAGGAGCCTGGTAGGCAGCAGTCCATGGGGTCGTAAAGAGTTGGACGCAACTGAGCAACTTCCCTTTCACTTTTTACTTTCACGCATTGGAGAAGGAAATGGCAACCCACTCCAGTGTTCTTGCCTGGAGAATCCCAGGGATGAGGGAGCCTGGTGGGCTGCCATCTATGGGGTCACACAGAGTTGGACACGACTGAAGTGACTTAGCAGCAGCAGCAGCAGATGTATATGGACCAGAATGTGATCTGTCCTGAAGAATGTTCCATGTGCACTTGAGAAAAAGGTGAAATTCATTGTTTTGGGTGAAATGTCCTATAGATATATCAATTAGGTCTAACTAGTCCATTGTATCATTTAAAGTTTGTGTTTCCTTGCTAATTTTCTGTTTATTGATCTATCCATATGTGTGAGTGGGGTATTAAAGTCTCCCACTATTATTGTGTTACTATTAATTTCCCCTTTCATACTTGTTAGCATTTGCCTTGCATATTGAGGTGCGCCTATGTGGGTGCATATACATTTATAACTGTTATATCTTCTTCATAGATTGATCCATTGATCATTATGTAGTACTCTTCCTTGTCTCTTTTCATGGTCATTATCTCAAAGTCTATTTTATCTGATATGAGTATTGCTACTCCTACTTTCTTTTGGTCTCCATTTGCATGAAATATCTTTTCCCAACCCTTTGCTTTTAGTCTGTATGTGTCCCTTGGTTTGAGGTGGGTCTCTTATAGACAGCATATATATGGGTCTTGTTTTTGTATCCATTCAGCCAGTCTTTGTCTTTTGGTTGGAACATTCAACCCACTTACATTTAAGGTAACTATTGATAAGTATGATCCCATTGACATTTACTTTGTTATTTTGGGTTCAAATTTATAAATTTTTTCTGTGTTTCCTGTCTAGAGAAGATCCTTCAACATCTATTGAAGAACTGGTTTGGTAGTGCTTAATTCTCTCAGCTTTTGCTTGTCTGTAAAGCTTTTGATTTCTTCTTCATATCCAAATGAGATCCTTACTGGGTATAGTAATCTTGGTTGGCTTTTCTCTTCCATCACTTTAGGCAAAGCAATGGCACCCCACTCCAGTACTCTTGCCTGGAAAATCCCATGGACGGAGGAGCCTGGTGGGCTGCAGTCCATGGGGTCGCTAAGAGTCGGACACGACTGAGCAACTTCACTTTCACTTTTCACTCTCATGCATTGGAGAAGGAAATGGCAACCCACTCCAGTGTTCTTGCCTGGAGAATCCTAGGGACGGGGGAGCCTGGTGGGCTGCCGTCTCTGGGGTCGCACAGAGTCAGACATGACTGAAGTGACTTAGCAGCAGCAGCAGCCAACCCTTTCTGGCCTGAAGAGTTTCTATTGAAAGATCAGCTATTATCCTTATGGGGATTCCCTTGTGTGTTATATGTTGCCTTTCCCTTGCTGCTTTTAATATTTGCTCTTTGTGTTTGATCTTCATTAGTTTTATTAACCTGTGTCTTGGGATGTTTCTTTGTATTGATCACTGAGGAAGGCTTTCTAATCCCTCCTTGCTCTTCTTTGGAACCTTGCAGTCAAATGGGTGTATCTTTCCTCTTCTTTGTCTTTCACTTCTTTTCTTTTCACAGCTATTTGTAAGGCCTCCTCAGACAATCATTTTGCCTTTTTACATTACTTTTTCTTGGGGATGGTCTTGATCACTGCCTCCTGTACAATATCACAAACCTCCTTCCACAGTTCTTCAGGCACCCTGTCTATCAGATTTAATCCTTTAAGTCTATTTGAAACTTCCACTGAATAATCATAAGGGATTTTATTTAGGTCATACCTGAATGACCTAATGGCTTTCCCTATTTTCTTCAATTTAAGTCTGAATTTGACAATAAGGAATTCATGTTTTAGCCACAGTCAGCTCCTGGTCTTGTTTTTGCTGACTGTATAGAGCTTCTCCATCTTTGGCTGCAAAGAATATAATCAATCTGATTTCAGTACTGGCCATCTGGTGACGTCCATGTGTAGAGTCATCCCTTGTGTTGTTGGAAGAGGGTGTTTGCTATGACCAGTGCGTTCTCTTGGCAAAACTCTATTAGCCTTTGCCCTGCTTCATTCCATATTCCAAGGCCAAATTTGCCTGTTACTTGAGGTATCTCTTGACTTCCTACTTTGCATTCCAATCCCCTATGATGAAAAGGACATTTTTGGGAGTGTTAGTTCTAAAAGGTCTTGTAGGTCTTCATAAAACCATTCAACTTCAGCTTTTAAGCATGACTGGTCAGGGTATAGTCTTGGATTACTGTGATACTGAATTGTTTGCCTTGGAAACAAACAGAGATCATTCTGTCATTTTTGAGATTGCATCCAAGTACTGCGTTTTGGACTCTTTTGTTGACTATGATGGCTAATCTGATTCTTCTTAGGGATTCTTGCCCACAGTAGAGGATATAATGTCATCTGAGTTATATTCACCCATTCCTGTCCATTTTAATTCGCTGATTGCTAAAATGTTGATTTCCACTCTTGCCATCTCCTGTTTGACCACTTCCAACTTGCCTTGATCCATGGACCTAACATTCCAGGTTCCTATGCAATATTGCTCTTTACAGCATCACACTTTATTCCCATCACCAATCACATCCACAACTGGGCATTGTTTTGCCTTCGCTCCACCTCTTCGTTCTTTCTGGAGTTATTTCTCCTGTCTTCTCCAGTAGCATATTGGGCACCTACTGACCTGGGGAGTTCATCTTTCAATGTCATTTCTTTTTGCCTTTTCAGACTGTTCTTGGGGTTCTAAAGGCAAGAATACTGAAGTGGTTTGCTATTCCTTTCTACAGTGGACCACGTTTTGTCAGAACTCTCCACCATGTCCAGTCCATCTTGGGTGGCCCTACACAGCATGGCTCATAGTTTCACTGAGTTAGACAAGATGTGGTCTGTGTGATCAGATTGGTTAGTATTCTGTGATTGTGGTTTTCAGTCTGTCTGCCATCTGATGGAGAAGGATAAGAGGCTTATGGAAGCTTCCTCATGGGAGAGACTGACAGGGGGAAACTGGGTCTTGTTCTGATGGGCGGGGCCATGCTCAGTAAATCTTTAATCCAATTTTCTGTTGATGGGCGAGGCTGTATTAGCTCCCTGTTATTTGACCTGAGGTCAAATTACAGCGGAAGTAATGAAGATAATGGCCACTTCCTTCAAAAGGTCCCACGCACACTGCTACACTCAGTGCCCCCAACCCTGCAGCAGGCCACTGCTGACCCATGCCTCTGCCAGAGACACCTGGACATTCACATACAAGTCTCAGTAATCAATGCAAAGAAACAGAGGAAAACAATAGAATGGGAAAGACTAGAGATCTCTTCAAGAAAATTAGAGCTATCAAGGGAACATTTCATGAAAAGATGGGCACAATTAAGGACAGAAATGGTATGGACCTAACAGAAGCAGAAGATATTAAGAAGAGGTGGCAACCATATACAGAAGAACTATACAAAAAAGATCTTTACAACCCAGGCAATCACGATGGTGGGATTACTTACCTAGAGCCAGACATCCTGGAATGTGAAGTAAAGTGGGCCTTAGGAAGCATCACTATGAACAAAGCTAGTGGAGGTGATGGAATTCCACTTGAGCTATTTCAAATCCTAAAAGATTGGGCCTTAGGAAGCATCACTATAAACAAAGCTACTGGAAGTAATCAAACTCCAATTGAGCCATTTCAAATCCTGAAAGATGATGCTGTGAAAGTACTGCACTCAGTATGCCAGCAAATTTGGAAAACTCAGCAGTGGCCACAGGACTGGAAAAGGTCAGTTTTCATTCCAATCCCAAAGAAAAGCAATGCCAAAGAATGCTCAAACTACCGCACAATTACACTCATCTCACACACTAGCAAAGTAATGCTCAAAATTCTCCAAGCCAGGTGTCAACAGTATGTGAACCATGAATTTCCAGATGTTGAAGCTGGATTTAGAAAAGGCAGAGGAACCAGACAAATTACCAACATCCACTGGATCATCGAAAAAGTGAGGGAGTTCCAGAAAAACATCTACTTCTGCTTAATTGACTATGCCAAAATTGTTGTGTATCACAACAAACTGTGGAACATTCTTCAAGAGATGGGAATACCAGACCACCTTACCTGCCTCCTGGGAAATGTGTATGCAGGTCAGGAAGCAACAGTTAGAACTGGACATGGAACAACAGACTGATTCCATATCAGGAAAGGAGTACGTCAAGGATATATATTGACATCCTGCTTATGTAACTTATATGCAGAGTTCATCATGAGAAATGCTGGGCTGGAAGAAGCACAAGCTGGAATCAAGATTGCCAGGAGAAATATCAATAACTTCAGATATGCAGATGACACCACTCTTATGGCAGAAAGCGAAGAACTAAAGAGCCTCTTGATGAAAGTAAAAGAGGAGCATGAAAAAGTTGACTTAAAACTCAGCATTCAGAAAGCTAAGATCATAGCATCTTGTCCCATCACTTCATGGCAAATAGATGGGGAAACAGTGGAAACAGTGACAGACTTTACTTTGGGGGGCTCCAAAATCACTGCAGATAGTGACTGCAGCTATGCAATTAAAAGATGCTTGCTCCTAGGAAGAAAAGCTATGACAAACCTAGACAGAATATTAAAAAGCAAAGATATTACTTTGCCAACAAAGGTCCATCTAGCCAAAGCTATGGTTTTTCCAACAATGGATATGAGAGCTGGACTATAAAGAAAACTGAGCACTGAAGAATTGATGCTTTTGAACTTTGGTGTTGGAGAAGACTCTTCAGAGTCCCTTGGACTGCAAGGAAATCCAACCAGTCTGTCCTATAGGAAATGAGTCCTGAATACTCATTGGAAGAACTGATGCTGAGGCTGAAATTCCAATGTTTTGGCCACCTGATGTGAAGAACTGACTCATTTGAAAAGACCCTGAGGCTGGGAAAGATTGAAGGCATGAGGAAAAGGGGACAACAGAGGATGAGATGGTTTGATGGCATCACTGACTCGATGGACATGAGTTTAAGTAAGTTCCAGGAGTTGGTGATGGGAAGGGCAGCCTGGTGTGCTGCAGTCCATGGGGTCGCAAAGAGTCGGACATGACTTAGCAACTAAACTGAACTGAACTGTGGTGTTTTGCCTTGGGTTTATCCTATTTAGGACTCTCTGGGTTTCTTGGGCTTGGGTGGCTATTTCCTTCCCCATTTTATGGAAGTTTTCAACTATTATCTCCTCAAGTATTTTCTCATGCCCTTTCTTTTTGTCTTTTTCTTCTGGGACACCTATGATTTGAATGTTGGGATGTTTAACATTGTCCTAGAGGTCTCTGAGGTTGGCATTTCTTTTTTTTCTTTTTTCCTCTCTGGTTCATTTATTTCCACCATTCTATTTTCCACCTCACTTATCCTCTCTTCTGCCTCAATTCTTCTACTGTTGGTTCCCTCCAGAGTGCTTTTGATCTCAGTTATTGCATTTTTCACTATTGATTGACTCTTTATTTCTTCTAGGTCCTTGTTAAACATTTCTTGCATCTTCTCAATCCTTGTCTCTAGTCTATTTATCTGTAACTCCATTTTGTTTTCAAGATTTTGGATTATCTTTACTACAATTATTCTGAATTCTTTTTCAGGTAGACTCCCTATCTCCTCCTCTTTTGTTCAGTTTGGTGGGTATTTATCATGTTCCTTTACCTGTTGAATGTTTCTCTGCCTTTTCATTTTCTTTAGATTCCTGTGTTTGGAGTGCCCTTTTTGTAGGCTGGAAGTTCATGGTTCCTCTTTATTGTGGAGTCTGCTCCCTGTGAGTGGGGTTGGACTAGTGGCTTATCAAGGTTTCCTGGTTGGGGCAGCTTGCATCTGTGTTCTGGTGGTGGAGCTGGATCTTTTCTCTCTGGATTGCAGTGAAGTGTCCAGTAGTGAGTTTTGGGGTGTCTATGGGTCTGGCATGGCTTTGGGCAGCCTGTCTTTTAATGCTCAGGTTTGTGTTCCTGCTTTGCTGGAAAATTAGCATGGTTTGTTTTGCATTAGAATTTGTTGGCTCTTGGGTGGAGATTGGTTTCAGTGTAGGTATGGAGACTTTTGGGTGATGTCTTGTCCATTAATGTTCCCTGGAATCAGGAGTTCTCTGATGTTCTCAAGTTTTGGAGTTAAGCCTCCTGCCTCTGGTTTTCAGTCCTTCTCTTACAGTAACCTCAAAACTTCTCCATCCATATAGCACTGACAATAAAACATCTAGATTAATGGTGAAACAATTCTCCACAGCGAGGGACGCCCAGAGAGAGTCACAGTTACACAGAGAAGAGAAGAGGGAGGAGGGAGATAGAGGTGACCAGGAAGAGAAGAGGTGGAGTCAAAAGGGGAGAGAGCAGTCTAGCCAGTAATCAGCTCCCTAGGTGTTCTCTACAGCCTGGAACACCCAGAGAGATTCACAGAGTTAATCAGAGAAGAGAAGGGGGAGGGAGGAAATAGAGGTGACCCAGAGAAGAAAAGGGACAGTCAAAAGGGGAGACAGCAATCAAGCCAGCAATCACATCCCTAAGTGAAAATGGATACTGAAGATTAGATTCTTAAAGGTACAAAATTGATAACAAATACCAAAAAGCAAAGATTAAAAATCTAGAACAGAGGTTAGGCTCTCAAAAATACAATATAAAAAATACAAAAATTAAATATATATATATGAAATTTGCTTTAAAAATAGGATCTTTTTCCCAAGGTAATAGTAGGTTATAAAGATGAAAATTAAAGGAGTAGTAAAGAATTTAATTTAAAAGTGATACTAGTAAAAATATATCTAGGAATTTCTCTGTAGCTGTTGTGGGCAGTGTGGGGTCAATTCAATCTCAGACAGTTCCTTGTTCCAGCTTGCACTTGTTCTCAAGGTCCACAGGCCCCTCCAATGTGCAGGGTTAACTACAGGGTTTCAATCTGTCGCATCTGTCACCTCCAGAGCGGTTCCCCCTTCCTTGTTTATTTTGGCTTCCTCTGTTTGCCAAGTCTCTTCAGTGTCTCACTTCCTTCCTGACACAAGGGGGCGAAGGTGGTCACTTTTATTTAGGCTCACTTGTTCAGTTGTGTTGTGGGGAAGGAGGGACACTGCAAACAAGTATCACTGGCATGTGTGGAGAGCGCTCACGGTGTATGGACCACACTGGGTTTGCCACAGCCCAAGGCAGCATTTGCTCCCAGGTTTACACTGCTCAAGCTCCAGGGTACCCTGCAAGGGCACTGACCCAAGTGGGCCCTGTGTTTCATGCACTTTCCAGGTCTAAGCCTCTCAGGTTCTCGGGTACTCCGCAAGGACACAGACCCGGTTAGGCGTGCATTTTGTGCCCTTCCCAGGTCCAAGCAGCTCAGGCAACCAGGTGTCCGGCAAGTGCACTGTCCCAGGTGGGCTGTGCATCTTAATCACCTCCCCGTTTCCAGCCACTCGCTCAGTTTCCCAGGGGCACCGCAAGAGCACCATCTCAGGTGTGCCGCATGTGTCTCCTCTGGGGAGCTGATCTCAGGCTGCGACCCTCCTGGCTGATGTCAACCATCCAGGATTCCAGGAAGACGTGGTTAGCAACTGGGAGCTTGCTCACAGTTTGGTGGAAGATGCTGTCTCTGGGCCCAAGATTGAGGCAGCCCCTTGCCTTCTGACTCTGACTGTGGCACGCCTGCCTCTCTGCCTCTGGCGGGGGAGGGGCCTGTAAGTAGCCAGCTAGCTCTCCTTCGATATTTGCTCAATTCTTTGTTCAGTAGCAGGCCGGGCTGCACGTTAGACCCTTGTACAGAAAAGTTCTTTTTTTTCTCTCTGGCAATCCCACAGTTTGGATTTCTATCTCACATTGGCTCCCTCAGATTGTCCTCAGGGCATTCAGGCCCTGTCCTTACCCTAAGGACCTATGGCGCAGCCCATGCCTCCCTGCCCAGCCAGCCCCTGCTCGCTAGTGGCCTTCGCAAGCATCTGGCTTCTTTCTCCACTGGCAGTTGCAGTTAGGCGCTTATTCTGTGGTATTTTGTTTGTTTGTTTTTTTTCTCCTGGTTATGTTGCCCTCTGAGATTCCAAAACTCCCCACAGACCTGCCTGTGAGAGGGTTTCCTACTGTGTGGAAATTTCTCTTGCTTCACAACTCCCTCCCCAGGACGCGTCTCCATCCCTAGATCTTTTGCCTCTCTTTCTGTCTTTTATATTTTGTCCTACCTCCTTTTGAAGAGAATGAGCTGCCTTTCTAGATGGCTGGTGTCCTCTGCCAGTGTTCAGAAGTTGTTTTGTGGTATTCGCTCAAAATTCAAATGATCTTTTGATGAATTTGTAGGGGAGAAAGTGGTCTCCCCATCCTATTCCTCCACCATCTTGGGACCGCCCTCTAGGATTGACTGGTTTAATCTCCTTGCAGTCCAAGGGACTCTCAAGAGTCTTCTCCAGCACCACAGTTTGAAAGTATCAATTCTTCGGCACTCAGCCTTCTTTATGGTCCAACTCACATATCTGTATGTGACTACTGGAAAAACCACAGCTTTGACTATACAGACCTTTGTTGGCAAAGTGATGTCTCCGCTTTTTAATACTTTGTCTAGGTTTGTCATAGCTTTTCTTCCAAGTCTCCTGACAACCCACATAATTCCAAGCATTATAAAATAGGACTGCATTTGCTATGTATCAGGGATTGTGTTAAAAGCTTTGCATACATCATTTTATGTCCTTGGAGACTTAAATACCATTGTACTCATTTCATAGACCTGATTTTTGTATGATGTCCCTTGTATAAGGTGAAGAATAGGATTTATGAGCCAACTATATGCTGTCTTCAAGATACTCACTTCATATATAACAATACAGGCTGGATTAAAGTAAATGAATGGGAAAAGTTTTATCATGTAACTTTTATCATGTATCAAAGGAAATCAGAAGAAGCTACATTCATATCAGATAAATTATATTTCAGAACAAAGATTATTACTAGAAATAGAAGGACATTATATAGTGATACAAGGGTCAATAATCCACAAAGAAGATATAGCAATTCTAAATGTGTATTTGCAGCAGACAACAGAATTGAAAAACATGTTAATGAAAAATTGGTAGAACTGAAAGGAGAAATGGACAGATCCACAATAACAGTTCAAGTCTTTAATACCCAAATCATAATGGATAGGACAATTAGACTGAGAAGCAGCAAATATTTAGAATTCAACAACAACATAAACAAACAAGATCTAATTGATGTTTATAGAATATTCCACTCAACAGTATCAGCATATGCATTCTTTTCAAGTGTGTATAGCACATATAAAACATTGGCCATATTCTGTGCTTTAAAACAAACCTCAACAAATTTAAAAGGTCTTAAGTCATTCACAGCATATTGTCTCATACACTGGAATCAAACTGGAAATCATAACAGAAAGATAACACAAAAATCTACAAATATTTGGAAACTAAACCACACACTTCTAAATAATCAATGGGTCATAGAGTAAGCCTCAAGATAAATTTTTAAAACACACTGAACTGAGTGAAAGTGAAGGTACAACACAAAAAAATTGTGGGACATACCTAAGGCTGTGCTGAGAGGGATATTTATTGCACTAAATGCATAAATTAGAAAACAGGAAGTTGCGGATCAGTAACCTAAGCTCTCATCACAAGAAATCAGAAAAAGAAGTGCAAAATAAATCCAAAGCTAGCAGAAAGAAGGAAATTATAATAAAGATGTATGAGATAGGAGTGAAGTAGGCGTGGCTATAAATAATATGCGGTAGTAGAAATGTTTGCATTTTTATTATATCAATGTCAATATTCTGATTGTTACACTGTCCGATAGTTTTGCAAGGTATTACCAGGGAGGACACTGGATAAAAAGTATGTGGAATACCTCTGTATTGTTTCTTACATTTCATGTGACTCTATAATTATCTCAAAATGAAGTTAAATTTTAAAGGCAAGAAACAAAGTATTTTATAACACAAATATAAAAACAATAATTACCCAGAATATGCAAAGAATTTCAACACATAAAATATTTTTAAATGACAAAGTGGAGAAAAATGAGGAAAGGATTTGAAAAGGCACGTCACAAAAGAGTAAAAGCATTATGAAATACTACAACAGACGCACCAGATTGGTTACAATGAAATGGTCTGACAGTATCAAATGTGAGTACAAGGTTGAGCAATTTGTATGGAGTCCCACACTGGTGGGAGACTAAATTGGTACAACTTCCTTGGAAAACTCTTAGGCATTATCTTAAAATGTTGAAGAGGTATGTGCCCTGTGATCTAATAATTCCACACCTAGGGTATCTTCTAGATAAATGTGTGCTTATGAGCAGGATAAACATACAAGAATGTTCACAGCAACATTCACAGTAAAGTTCACAGCAACATTACATTGTCATAGCCCCAATTACCAAATAACTCAAATGCTCAACAGAAGAATGAATAAATAATGTCCACAAATTCATACAACTGAATAACATAGAGCAAACAAACCCAGATGATCAGATAGTATATACACCAGGCCTCTAGAATAGGATTTATAGAAAGAAACCAACAACAGGTTTAGAAGCCCCTGTTGCTCACTGCATTTGGAGTCAGCACACAGGAATAAAAGTGACCCTGGTACTGGCATGAATGTGGCTATACAGTGTCTCTGAATCAACTCCCTCCTTACATACTGCCAGTAAGGAAGGTTGTTTCTTCACAAAGAAAGAGATTTACAAACTACAGAGTGGCTGCCTGACAAGGCTGTGATTCAATAGATGGTGTGACATGGCAGAACCATGGCTCCTAGCCCTGTTCACCACTTTATCATACATTAGGCAGGAGCGCACAGGCTATTTCCTGACAAAGTAAGGAGTAAAGGCCATGTCTTGATATGGTAGACAGCATTCTAGTACAATTGATTTCCTTACGCATTCAAATGTAGCTAGTTTCCATGGCTCAAAAGCTAACTCCTTAAAAAAAAAAAAAAAACTAACTCCTTTTCTGGGAGGCCAGCCTGCAAAGTGAAAGTCACTCAGTCGTGTCTGACTCTTTGCAACCACAGTCCATGGAATTCTCCAGGCCAGAATACTGGAGTGGGTAGCCTTTCCCTTCTCCAGGGGATCTTCCCAACCCAGTGATCAAACCCAGATCTCCCACATTGCAGGCAGATTCTTTACCAGCTGAGCCACCAGGGAAGGCTGCAAAGAATCTTAGGCAGGTTAGCCCTTATTTCTCAACCACTGTTGTTCTCCACCTCCAATCTTGGTGTGGCCTGTATGCATCATACCCCATTCCATTAGTAATATATACCATTTCAAGCTATAGGCAACACTGGAGAATAGTTAGTATAGTTTCTAGGGCAGCGTTATCAAAGTTGAACCGTTGGAGCCACCTTGAGGGCTCATCTGCAGACTGCAGATCCACAGAGATCAATGAGAATTTGCATTTCAGAAGAGTTCTCTGGTGATGTTAACATTGCTGGTGCAGGAACCACAGTTTGAAAACCTTTGGAATAAGGAAAGCCATGAATAGTCCTTTCCTGAACCAGGGCCTTAGAGAGCTTAGACTCAGACAAGAAATGAGGTCCCAGAGTTCTGAATGGGGTACGACAGATAACTATACTGCCTTCCCCCACATGCACAATATGGATTATCCTACTTGCCCCTAATCATGATTCATAAAAATACATTGTGTTGATTAGGACACAGACAGTCCTTTGGCTATAAGATTGTGAAGATCAGTTCTGTGACTTAACTGTACTCTGGTTAAAATAACAATAACAACAATAATAAATAAAAATAAAATCATCCTGGCTAAGGAATTCAGGCTAATCCACTCAGTAGCTAGAGCAGTCTCATAAGCTATTGGTGTCTTCAGTCTCTCAGTCATGTCCAACTCTTTGTGACCGCATGGACTTCAGCCTGTCAGGCTCCTCTGTCCATGGAATTTTCCAGGCAAGAATACTGGAATTGGTTGCCATTTCCTTCTCAAGGGTATCTTCCTGACCCAGGGACCGAACCCATGTCTCTTATGCCTCCTGCATTGGCAGGCAGGTTCTTTACCAATAGCACTACCTGGGAAGCTAGTCATAAGCTATTTAGCCATGAATAACTGGCAGATTTCCTATCGTCTTCAGCCTCAATTACCCCCACCCAGAGGTAAGCCTATGTAGTGTCCTCCCCCACCCCAAAGCCAACTGGGAAATTTTCCCTTTACATCTGAGTCAGGTGGTAGCTATGGGCCAAAAATCACAGAAAACATGAAACAGCTCAGTTATCACCTCAAGTTCCGGGTTATGTTCCATGAAGGGAAACAGGCGACAGCCATTTGATCACACTGGAAAACAGTCTGGGCTGGGGTATGGTGGGGTGTGGGTGTGTGATTCATACTTACAGGACCTGAATAAAGACTAACCAAGACTTGTAGAATTACTCCCAAGTCTCCAGTCACCAACAATCCTGTTATCCCAGGAGGTGGTTCACTTCAGTTCAGTTCAGTCTCTCAGTCATGTCCAACTCTCTGCCACCCCATGGACTGCAGCACACCAGGCCTCCCTGTCCATCACCAACTCCCGGAGCTTGCTCAAACTCATGTCTATCGAGTCGGTGATGCCATCCAACCATCTCATCCTCTGTCGTCTCTCATCTTTGTCCTCCTGCCTTCAGCCTTTCCCAGCAGCAGGGTCTTTTCCAATGAGTCTGCTCTTCCCATCAGGTGGACAAAGTATTGGAGTTTCAGCTTCAGCATCGGTCCTTCCAATGAATACTCAGGACTGATTTCCTTTAGGAATAACTGGTTTGATCTCCTTTCAGTCCAAGGGATTCTCAAGAGTCTTCTCCAACACCACAGTTCAAAAGCATCAATTCTTTGGCACTTAGCCTTCTTTATGGTTCAACTCTCACATCGATACATGACTACTAGAAAAACCATAGCCCTGACTAGATGGACCATTATCAGCAATGTAATGTCTCTGCTTTTTAACATGCTGTCTAAATTGGTCATAGCTTTTCTTCCAAGGAGTAAGCATCTTTTAATTTCATGGCTGCAGTCACCATCTGCAGTGATTTTGGAGCCCAAAGAAAGAAAGTCTGTCACTATTTCCATTGTTCCCTCCTCTATTTGCCATAGAGTGATGGGACCAGATGCCACGATCTTAGTTTTTTGAATGTTGAGTTTTAAGCCAGCTTTTTCACTCTCCACTTTCACTTTCATCAAGAGGCTCTTTAGCTCCTCTTAGACACTCCATAAGGCTAGTGTCTGTCATCTGCATATCTGAGGTTATTGATATTTCTCCTGGCAATACTGATTGATTCCAGCTTGTTCTTCATCAAGTCCTGCACTTCACATCATGTACTCTGCATATCAGTTAAATAAGCAGAGTGACAATACACAGCCTTGACGTACTCCTTTCTCAATTTGGAGCCAGTCCATTGTTCCATGTCCAGTTCTAACTGTTGCTTCTTGAACCACATACAGATTTCTCAGGAGGAAGGTAAGATGATCTGATAGTCCCATCTCTTTAAGAATTTTCTGAAGTTTGTTGTGATCCACACAGTCAAAGACCTTGGCATAGTCAATAAAGCAGAAGTAAATCTGGAACTCTTGCTTTTTTGATGATCCAGTGGATGTTGGCAATTTGATCTCTGGTTCCTCTGCCTTTTCTAAATCTGGCTGGAACATCTGGAAGTTCTCAGTTCACATACTGTTGAAGCCTCGCTTGGAGAATGTTGAACATTACTTTGCTAGCATGTGAGATGAGTGCAATTGTGCAGTAGTTTGAGCATTCTTTGGCATTGCCTTTCTTTGGGATTGGAATGAAAACTGACCTTTTCCAGTCCTGCGGCCACTGCTGAGTTTTCCAAATTTGCTGGCATAGTGAGTGCAGTACTTTCACAGCATCACCTTTTAGGATTGGAAATAGCTCAACTGGAATTCCATCACCTCCACTAGCTTTATTCATAGTGATGCTTCCTAAGGCCCACTTGACTTCACATTCCAGGATGTCTGGCTCTAGGTGAGTGATTAAACCACTGTGGTTATCTGGGTCATGAAGATCTTTTTTGTATAGTTCTTCTGTGTATTCTTGCCACCTCTTCTTAACATATTCTGCTTCTGTTAGGTCTATACCATTTCTGTCCTTTATTGTGCCCATCTTTGCATGAAATATTCCCTTAGTATCTCCAATTTTCTTGAAGAGATCTCTAGTCTTACCCATTGTATTATTTTTCCCATTCCATTGTTCTAGTCTTTCCCTCCCTATTGTTCAAGAATCTTGTCAGCCCAGGAAGTGGGGAAACAAGTAAACATGGGACATAGCAGTCCATTGTTCACAGTGAATTTCCTAGGCAGGTAGTGGGTAGTAATCCAATGGAGTAGGATAGGAAACTGGGTGTACATAAGTGTTAGGAAACACTGGAATGCTTCAAGCTCTCCTTACTGCATCTAGTAACTGATCCAGCATTGTGACAGATTAACAAAGAGGCCACTATAAATAAGAGATGCATGGAAGGAAACAATGGAAAGATTATGCAAGCATCTTTTAATTTCATGGCTTCGGTCACCGTCCACAGTGATTTTGGAGCCCAAGAAAATAAAGGACCTGATCATACTGACACCATGATCTTCGAGGTCCCAGCCTCCAGGACAGTGAGAAATAAATTTCTGTTGTTTATAAGCTGCCCAATCCATGGTATTTTGTTAAGCAGCCTGAACAAACTGACAGCCTCCCAAGATTCCCTGCCTTTGGCATACGTGTACCTTTTCTCAGTTGTTCAGTCATGCAGAAATCTAAGTACTGTGTTGTTGTTGTTCTGTTACTAAGTTGAGTCCAACACTTTCCAACCCCATGGACTGCAGCAGGCCAGGCTTCCCTGTCCTTCTCTTATATCCTGGAGTTCAGTGAAATTCATGTCCAATGAGTCAGTGATACTATCTAACCATCTCATCCTCTACCACCCTCTTCTCTTTTGCCTGCAACCTTTCCCAGAATCAGTGTCTTGTTCAATGAGTTGGCTCTTCACATCAGGTGGCCAATATTTGGAGCTTCAGCTTCAGAATCAATCCTTCCAATGAATATTCAGGATTGATTTCCTTTAGGATTGAATGGTTTGATCTCCTTTCTGTCCAAGGGACTCTCAAGAGTCTTCTCCAACACCACAAGTCAAAAGCATCAATTCTTCATCACTCAGCCTTCTTTATGGTCCAGATCTCACATCCATACATGACTACTGGAAAAACCGTAGCTTTGACTATACACACCTATGTCGGCAAAGTGATGCCTCTGCTTTTTAATATGCTGTCTAGGTTTGTCATAGCATCTCTTCCAAGGAGCAAGCAGTTTTTAATTTCATTGCTTTCATTAATTTCAGTCCACATGCCTCTGCTTTTTAATATGCTGTCTAGGTTTGTCATAGCATCTCTTCCAAGGAGCAAGCAGTTTTTAATTTCATTGCTTTCATTAATTTCAATCCACAGTGATTTTGGAGCCCAAGAAAATAAACTCTGTCATTGCTTCCACTTTTTCCCCTTCTATTTGCCATGAAGTGATGGGACCAGATGCCATGATCTCACTTCTTTGAATGCTGAGTTTTAAGCCAGTTTTTCACTCTCCTCTTTCACCTTCATCAACAGGCTCTTTAATTCCTCTTTACTTTCTGCCATTAGGGTGGTATCCCCTGCATATCTGAGGTGGTATCATCTGCATATGAGGATAGTTCTCTCAGCAATCTTGATAATCAGACTGTAATTCATCCAGCCCAACATTTCGCATGATGTTGATAGCTTATGGTGAATGATGTTTGATTGGTGATCTCCGAAGATTTAGCTTTGGGATCAGAGACCAGGCTTGATCACTAAGAGCTTTTGTGTGGCAGAAGTTTTATTGTGGTGAAAAAGGACAGAAAAAGCTTCTGACATAGACATCAGAAGGGGAAAGGAGAGTGGCCCCCTTGCTAGTCTTATCAAGGCCTTACATACTTTTACCAGACTCAGTCATATGTCTTAAGATAACAAGATTAGTAAGAAGGTTCCTGTTAAGAAAAAACATGTCCTGGAGCAAGATACATTGTTGTCATATAATCATTAGTACAGAGCTTAAGGAAAAACATACCCTTGAGCAAGATGAGTTGTTTTGTTGTGTAATCATTAGCTCTGGGTTTGAAAAAAGTTAGTGTTAAAGATTGTTGTCATAACAACTCAGAGCTTAAGACAAATCTTATGTGACTAAGACAAAGCAATATAGAAAAAAAGTTTGTCCCTTTCTCCTCCTCAAGAGGCCCATACTCCTTTCTCCTCTTCAGGGACCCCAGACTTCTTATCAACCTATCCAAGAATTAGAAACAGTGACAGACTTAATTTTCTTGGGCTCCAAAGTCTCTGTAGATACCATGAAATTAAAAGATGCTTGCTCCTTGGAAGAAAAGCTATGACAAACCTAGACAGTATATTAAAAAGCAGAGGCATTACTTTGCCAACAAAGGTCCATCTAGTCAAAGCTATTGCTTTTCCAGTAGTCATGTATAGATGTGAGAGTTGGACTATAAAGAAAGTTGAATGCCTAAGAATTGATGCTTTTGAACTGTGGTACTGGAGAAGACTCTTGAGAGTCCTTTGGACGGCAAGGAGATCCAACCAGTCAATCCTAAAGAAAATCAGTCCTGCATATTCATTGGAAGGACTGATGCTGAAGCTGAAACTCCAATACTTTGGCCACCTCATGCAAAGAACTGACTCATCTGAAAAGACCCTGATGCTGGGAAAAATTGCAGGCAGGAGGAGAAGGGGATGACAGAGGGTAAGATGGTTGGATGGCATGACCGTCTCGATGGACATGAGTTTGAGCTCCAGGAGTTGGTGATGGACAGAGAAGCCTGGCGTGCTGCACTCCATTGGGTCACAAAGAGTCAGACATGACTGAGCAACTGAACTGAACTGAAGAATTACTTCTCTCAATGTACTCTGCAAGGGAGTTAAATAAATAGGGTAACGATATACAGCCTTGTCGTAGTCCTTTCCCAATTTTGAACCAGTCATTGTTTCATGTTCAGCTTTAACTACTGCTTCTTGACTCGCATCAGGTTTCTCAGGAAATAGGTAAGGTGGTCTGGTATTCCCATCTGTTTAATTGTCCACAATTTGTTGTGATCCACACAGTCAAAGGCTTTGGCATAGTCAATAAAGCATAAGTAGATTTTTTGGGGGAATTCCCTTGCTTTCTCTGTGATCCAACAAATGTTGACAATTTGAGCTCTGATTTCTATGCCTTTTCTAAATCCAGCTTGTACATCTGGAAGTTCTTGGTTCACGTACTGCTGTAGCCTAGCTTGAAGGAATTTGAGCATGACCCTACTAGCATGTGAAATGAGCACAACTGTCTGGTAGTTTGAACACCTTTCTTTGGACTGCCCTTCTTTGGGATTGGAATGAAAATTGACCTTTCTTGTGGCCATTGCTGAGTTTTCCAAATTTGCTGACATGTTGAGTGCAGCACTTTAACAGCATCATCTTTTAAGATTTTAAATAGCTCAACTGGTATCCCATCACCTCCACTAGCTTTGTTCATAGTGATGCTTCCTAAGGCCCTCTTGACTTCACACTCCATGATGTCTGGCTCTATGTGAGTGGTTATTCCAATCCTTAAGAACTTTTTTGTATAGGTCTTCTGTGTATTCTTGCCACCTCTTAATCTCTTCTGCCTATTAGGTCCTTACCATTTCTGCCCTTTATCATGTCCATCCTAGGATGAAATATTATATTGGTATCTCCAGTTTTCTTGATAAGATACCTGGTCTCTTCAGTTCTATTGTTTTCCTCTACTTCTTTGTTCTGTTCTTTAAAGAAGGCCTTCTTAGTTGGATATATCTAAGGTCCTATGGTGAAGGGGTCTTACAGATGTAATTAAGTTCCCAAATCACTTGACTTTAAGACAGTGTGATTGTCTAAGTGAGATTGGCCTATTCATATAAGCCCTTTAAAAGCCATTTTCTCTGGCATTGCAAGAGAAAAGTGGAAATCAAAGAGCTATGTTCTGGCTGGTCTAGCAGAAACCAAACATTCCTTTTGTGAATTGCCTGTGGGATCCATGTGGCAAGAAGCTTCAGGCAGCCTCTAGGAGCTCAGTCCTCTGCTGACAGTAAGAGAAAGAGGACCCCAGTCCTACAAGTAAATTAATTCAACCAATAACCAGAGAGACTAGAAGATGACTCCAATCCCCACATGAACTACAACCCTGACTAACACCTGGATTTTCAGCCTGATGGGAGCTTGAGCAAAAATCCAGCCGGAACCAAGCAGAACCCTGTGCCACCTGCCTCACCCCAGTACAAAGGCCCCTTCCAAATCTCCTGCCTTTTCTTTATAGAAAAGCTGAAGTCTTCCAGGCCTTCCTGAGTCACAAATGAGAAGGCTCAAGCAGCTAATGATTAGGACAACAGAATCACAGATTCATGTCTGATGCTTGTTGAGTTGTTCTATAGATACTGTAATTGACATCAGAGGGGAAAACAACTGTAGGATGACTGAATTGCAACCATGCTATGAACTGCTCCATACTGAGTAATACTGAATCTATGGCTAGCACAATTCCAAGAACTGGCCTTAAGAGAATGGGATTAACACTATAGTTCATAATAATCTATATATTTGTGGACATCAAAATAATTATAGTTTGTTCTGCCTTTATATGTAAATGGGCAACTATAATCGTCAGCAAAGAGATGGTACAGACCCATGTCAGTATTTTCCACTCAAGAATATGGTGCCCTATGTCAACATGATAGAATTATAGAAGACCAACCTTTGCCCATAATCCCATAGAAATGGAATGATGTTCTAACAAGTGGGGATTTATAAGCGGCTTTTGGCAGGAAAGAGCTCACTGCAGGGTGCACCCTTTTGTCACTAACCTTAACCAGGCACCCTCATGCTCTATTTATCTCTGGCCCTGGCATACCTTTCAAATCTTTTGATCACACAATATCTTGCCTAATCTGCTGGCTCTTTCTGTAGATCAAAGAAGTAGAAATGAATTAACCAATGATCAGATCTCTTCCCCTTCAGTAATTTTGTGAATAAACTGTGTGAACAAAATAGCATCTAAAAAAAAAAATCACAAGAAGGTGGCAAGCCTGCACATGAGCCTGTATAGTGGGGGATGGTGACAACTCTAACTCCCATCATTTCAATGATTAACTGAGATTACTTCCCTTTTTCCCTTTAAAAACTTCCAGGGAGGAGCAGAATCACTGGAGATGGTCTTCAGGAGACAACAAATCCACCATCTTCCCAGATTGTTGACATTCTGTTTAAAAGCAACTCCTTTCTAACATTTGTCTCTCTCTCTCTCAATTATTGATTTTTGAGCAAAGAGCAGTCTGACTTGATTTGGTAACATAACCACATCATGCTCCACCATGCTCCTTTATCATGACCTATAGAAACTGTGACAGTTTCTGTTGTTTTAAGCCATGATGTTTGTGATAATTTGTCACGCAGCAATAGAAAACTAACATATAGGGGACAGATGTGTTCAGTACCCATAAAGAATTAGACAAGTAGTGATTATCTGAGTAGACAGTTTCAGAGTTCTGGTTCCACACTCTGAAGGCAATGAAATGTAAGGAAACTTGCTGTTAAGTTGCATGGACATGAAGAATATTCACTATGTGGGTGGATGTCTAGATATCCCTATAGTAAATGATACTGAACAAAAGTTTGTGTGGCTTAGGGGTAAAGAATCCACCTGCCAATGCAGGAGATGCAAATTGGACCCCTGGGTGAGGGGATCTCCCGGAGGAGGAAATAGCAACCCACTCCAGTACTCTTGGCAGGAAAATTCCATGGACAGAGGAGCCGACCAGGCTACAGTCCACAGGATCTCAAAGAGTCAGGCATGACTGAGTGACTGACCACACAGGCACAGATGCACAGTAAGTCCAAACAAACCCAAACATCAGAGTTTGGAGCAGAGAAAGGCTTACTGCAGGGCAAAGCAAGGAGAATAGGTGGCTCATGTTCAGAAACCCCAACTCTCCAATGCTTCTTAGGGAAAAGTTTTTACAGGCCAAAATTTGGGATGACGGTTGCAGGGTGTATGACTCCTTCTGATTGGTCGGTGGTGAAGAACAGGTCAGTATTCCTGGAATCTTGCGTTCAGTCTAAAGTTGCCATCCTCCACCTGTGTGGGGGCTTTAGTTCCTACAGAAGTAGTCAAAGACACTTAATGTATATCCTTTGAGAAGGAACCAGGATCCTGTTTTTAACGGCTGCACTACAGCTTCTTGATTGTTCTTCCTTTGTTTCTGCATTTCCTTACTTTGCTGGCTAGAAACTGCTTGAATCTACTCTTTGGAACTCAGGAATGTCTAGAAGGCTGAAGCCTAGATCCTGCAAATAAGAAACTAGGAATACAGAATCACTCTTGTGTCCAGCAGGGCTCAATGGGGTCCTGCCTGAATACATAGACAGTCATCACTCTAATGCTTAAGTTGTTGGAAAGTTCATAGCAGAGCTAATGCTTGTGAAACACTGCCCCTGAGATGGTAGTTGCTTGTGAAACACTGCCCCTGAGATGGTAGTTGAACCGACATGATGGGACTCAAACCCAGCCAAAAGCCACATTGGGACTTGAACCCATGGTCTTTTAACTGAGATCACACAACTCATCTCAGGACTCAATGAAGCTCAGGTTCTTTATGACTCATCACAGAAAGAAATTAGTGAGAGACAAAGCCATAGATATGAAATGGATTTACTTAGAGAGATACACATTCCATAGACAGAATGTGGTTCATCTCAAAAATCAAGAACAGCCTTGGGGTAAATACACTCCACAGACAAGAGTGTGGGCCATCTCAGAATATGAGAGGCCCTGAAATATGCTGTAGTTAGTTACGGGCTGGGTAATTTCATAGGTTAATGAGTGGGAAGATTATTCCAACTATTTCAGGGAGAGGGTGGAGAGTTGCAGGATTGGGCCATCATCCACTTTTGGCCTTTTATAGTTGGTCTCAGAACCATCATGGCACTGGTGGATGTGTCACTTAGAATATGCTAATGCATTATAATGAACATATAATGAGGCTCAAGGTCTACTGGAAGTCGAATCTTCTGCCATCTTGGTTCTAACCAGTTTTTGTCATATTCTGTGAATCTGAGTGAACTCTGGGAGTTGGTGATGGACAGGGAGACCTGGAGTGCTGCGATTCATGGGGTCGCAAACAGTCGAACACGACTGAGCAACTGAACTGAACTGAACTGAACTGATGGCTATGTCAAATTCCCTGAGGTTCTCAATTCCTTTGCCAGATCTCCAGGTTGGGAAATCTACTGTGGGCCCTAGAACTTTTGCAACAGTGCAGGAACTTCTTTAGTATAAGTGTTCTCCAGTTTGGGGTTGTCTGCTCAGAGGCTCTATGGTGGGGCTAATGGCAACCTCCTCCAAGAGGACTTCTGCCACACACTGTGGAAAATTCTTAAATAGATGCGAATACCAGACCACCTTACCTGCCTCCTGATTATGCAGGTTAAGAAGCAAGAGTTAGAACCAGATATGGAACAATGGACTGATTCCAAATTGGGAAAGGAGTACATCAAGGCTATATATTGTCACCCTGCTTATTTAACTTAAATACAGAGTATATCATGAAAAATAGCAGGCTGGATGAAGCATAAGCTGGAATCAAGATTGCTGGAAGAAATATTGATAACCACAGATATGCAGATGATACCACCCTTACGGCAAAAAGCAAAGAGAAACTTAAGAGCTTCTTGATTAAGGTGAAAGAGGAGAGTGAAAAGCTGGCTTAAAACTCAATATTCAAAAAAGTAGGATCATGGCATCTGGTCCCATCACTTCATGACAAACAGAGGAGGAAACAATAGAAACAGTGACAGACTTGATTTTCTTGGGCTCCAAAAACACTGCAGATGGACACTTCAGCCACGAAATTAAAAGACACTTGCCCTTGAAAGAAAAGCTATGAAAACCTAGACAGCATATTAAAAAGCAGAGACATTACTTTGCCAACAAAGGTCTGTCTGGTCAAAGGTATGGTTTTTCCAATAGTCATGTACAGATGTGAAAGCTGGACCATAAGGAAGGCTGAGCGCCAGAGAATTGATGTTTTTGAACTGTAGTGTTGGAGAAGACTCTTGAGAGTCCCTTGGACTCCAAGGAGATCAAACCAGTCCATCCTAAAGGAAATCAATCCTGAATATTCACTGGAAGGACTGATGCTGAAGCTGAAGCTCCAATACTTTGCCTACCTGACACGAAGACTGAGGGCAGGAGAAGGGGACGACAGAGGGTGAGATGGTTGGATGGCATCACTGACTCAATGGACATGAGTTTGAGCAAGCTCCAGGAGATGGTGAAGGACTGGGAAGTCTGGCATGCTGCAGTCGATTGTGTTGCAGAGAGTCAGACATGACCCAACTAATCAACTCTAAAATTCCAGAGAGGCAATTAACAAACAATTTTCAGCCCTCATTAGACTAACCAGTTTACCACTGCAGTCTAAGAGTGAGGAAGTACAATCTTTGGATCTTCATCATTTCTTGTGGAACATTATCTAGTATTCCTTCTGTCTTACACAGAAGCAATCCAATCATACTTGTCCTTTCAGTAACTACAGGAGGATCTCCTGTTGCTCTGCATTTTTCTTCATAAGACAGTATCAGGTCTCACTAATCATCACTTTTGACCCCCTGATCTAAAAGCCATAATCACATAGCATTTTAAGAGTTGTCAGCTGACCAGTCCTCCCTGGAGTTATCACCTTCATCTGGAGGTGGGAATGGAGAGTGTGATGGTTAATTCTGTCAACCTGACTGGGTCATCAGGAGCCCCATATCTCATTAAATGTTATTTCTGGGTGTGCCTTTGAGGGTGTATCCAGAAGAGTTTAGCATTTGAATTGATGGACTGAACAAAGGAGATGTGCCTCCTCAAGGTGGGTGGACATCATTCAATAAGCTGACAGTCTGAACGAACAAAAATGCGGAGAAAGGCTATTCTCTGACTGTGCCAGTAGGACATCGATCTTCTCCAGCAAAGGGACTCAGTCAAAAATATAAACATATATCCGTTCTCTTCCAAACTCCCCTTCCATTCAAACTGCCACATAACACTAAGCAGAGTTCCCTGTGGTATACAATAGGGCCTTATTGCTTATCCATTTTAAATATAGCAGTGCAGACCTGCTTTTTTTGGCCATGCCACCCACTCCAAATCCCAGGGACAGGGGAGCTTGGTGGGCTGCAGTCTATGGGAGTCGCACAGAGTCGGACACAACTGAAGCGACTTAGCAGCAACAGCAGCAGCACAGCATGCAGGATCTTAGTTCCCTGACCAGGGATCAAACCCATGCCCCCTGCAGTGGAAGGGCATAACCCTAACCATTAAATCACCAGGGAATCCCCTAGACTTCCACTAGAATCTACACCACTGCTCTTTGACTGTCTGGTCTTCAAACTACACCACTGGCTTTCATGGGTCTTCACCTCTGCAAAAGTGTTAAGAATAAAGAATACACAATAAAGTAAATATATAGTGGTAAAGCAGCATCTTATCTGCAACTTAATCTCAAATGATTCTAGAAGAAAGAATATTTTTATAATATATATATTTTTTTCTTAACTTAGAAAAAATCAAAATAAAAAATTAGAAAAGAAGGGAAGGGAAAAGCGAAAAAAAGGCATACATCAAATAGAATATTTTCATCTCCTTTTATTGAAGGAAATAAAACTGCAGAGGCAGTGGTACCTCAGAGCATGACAAGGTAGCCATTGGGGCTAACATGACAAGCCACAATGCTGGCCAGGGGTCCTACCATAATGGGAGGACCAAAACCACAAAGATAGCAGGAGGTAGCAAACATCCCCAACACCCAGTGCAAGCATTTCCATTTGCAGAGAGCTTGGCCATGCAATGTAAAAACAGGGTTCCCTCACAGCTGGCAGACTATCATCTCAGGCCAACAAATCTATCCAAAACTAACATGTAGTCTCAGAGTTGGAGTTCTTTCTCTTTGACCCAGAGATCAGGGCAATCAGAAGATGAGTTACTCTTTTAGCTCCTTGTTGCAGATGGAAAAACATGCTGAGTTCTTCAAACATCACATAGGTATAGCTGGACAGGTGCTAATGCCCAGCTTTGTTCTAAAAGCAGCTTTTTTTTTTCCCTTGAAACTTCTCACACTACTCTCACCCAGCATGTGCTCTAAGAAACTTCTCAATGTTCTAAACAAGGGCAGAATGGGGGCAGCAGCCTAGGGGAATTTAGGGAGTCAAAAGCTACTACATAGCCAAGATCATTTCACAAGAAATAGCATGGGAACACGACTGGATCTAGATCCTCCCAAAAAGATGCTTGAAGCATATACAAAGAAAAACATGGTAGCTCTCCCACCCATATCAGGATCAGCTGTGCCAAAGTCATGGTCCAGAAAGAAGAGCCATTCATGTCCTGGCTGAATATTACCCCCATGGCATTCCTTGGGCTGTTCTAATTTTCAAGTACAATAATGTGTTTGGACAGTCTGATAACAGAAAAGCAAGCACTGAAAAATATCTCAACTGATCACAAGTTGATAATGTTATAAAGTCAAAATTCTATATAGTCAAGAACTGATTGGCTGGTGAGGGGTAGGGCAGAAATAGGAGTCCAAGGATTTATTCATGTAAGTCCTTGATCATAAATCACCCTCACATCCACAGGTTGGGAGCAAATTCCTTATTTTAAAATGGCCGTCATCCAATTAGTCAATTGCAGTTCTCTTCAATGCTGGACACATGGTTTTCAAGGATCAGTCTTGAGAGCACTAGACCAGGAAATGGGAGGAGAAGGCAAGGAAGAGCAACAGGGGTTGGAATTTCTGAAATGAGCATTTATTTCACAGAAGGCTTGGCACAATGAGGCTGGGGTGCTGTGGTTTTAGTGATTGTTCTTGGTTGCCTCCTTTGCAGCAGCAATCAGTGGAGTGAGGCTGGAGAGAGGCTTGGCAATCTTCAGAAATTGATGCTAGAAAGGAGAAAAAGAACAAAAGACTCATGACAATTTACCATTCTGCTTTAGCAACCGTTACAAGATTTTCAGGGCATCCATGTTTGTATACTGTGCATATCATCAACTTCAAATTGAAGGACATCTTTCAAAGATAACATATCATTTTGAAGAACTGTTTGGCAATATCTACCTACAGCTAAACACATGTCTATCTTATATCCCACCAATTCCACTTCTAGATATATTTCAAGAGAAGTAAGTTTTTTAATTCACCAGAAGACACACACATAAATGCTCACTGCAGTTTTACTTATGACAGTCATAAATGAAAGAACCTAAATGTCCAAGAGACTGAAAGAGTGAGTAACATTATACTCATAGAATACTATACAAAAATTACAGAGCAATGAAAAGGAATAAGTAATTGATACACTGATAATAGGATGAATCCCACAGAAGACATGCTGCATGAAAGAACACATACATAAGAAGAGTTTGTACTGTATGATTTCCTTAACTGATCATGACCCAATGGTACACTCCAATTCTGCATTTCAGAAGAACTGATTTGGGAATTTGTTGTTCTATCCTTGAGTTTAGTAAGGTTAATTAACCCAGGAAGGACTTGGTCCTTTTCCAAAAAACTTTCACTGGGCTATACTGTGGGCCATACCCACAACCATTAAAGACCATTGTGGAAAAAACACCATTTGCAAATTACTTTTATGTTTTCAGTAAAAAAAAACATTACGGAAAACGATCATCACAGAACTCTGAACTCACAGCTAAAAATGACTTTTCTTCATTTACTAGTGAAAAGGCTTTGTGTCTTGAGGGTATAGGCTGTTTTTCCCCTTGGATAAGAAACATAGGAACTAACGTATTTTCTTTCTGTTTTCACTACCAGGACACTAAGAACCAAATTTGATGTTTAAACAAAATTATTTAACACAAATGATTAGTATGTTTGATTCTTCTGGCCATCCTAAGTCTCTTTTATTAATCATATTGTATATGTGTATACACACATTAAATTTTAAAATTTCTATATTTCTAAATATAGAAATATCTACAAATATTCTTTGCTAGAAGTGCTTCAAATTTTTTTTGAACAGAGATGGGATTCAAAGAGGTACTGAGAATAAGAAACTATTACTACAAAAGGAATAAAAGGTCTTGGCTAAATTACGAAGATATGAATTCCAACTAAAGCCCCTATGTATTTCTATCCATATATATCGTTCTCACAGGAGAAACAGATGGGAAGCTTTCATGATCTGAGATTCTGAAAGTCATTGTTTAGAATATTTACAATGTACAGTAACAAGTTAAAGAGTCAGTGTTCTCAGACTGCATGTTTATACAACTCCCCTGAGTTGAGAATGCAGCATGATCCAACACCCAATTAGGAGGCCTCAGTTTTCTTCTCTGTGAAATGAACAAATCAGACAAGATAAGCCCTAAGGTCTTTCCAGCTTAACACTTGGAACCAGGCAGTGGCCAAGAATATACACACTTGAGAGCCAAATACACACAGATTTAAATCCTGGGTCCACTACTTCTCAGTTACTTTTTAATCATGCAAAGTTATTGAACACTTGAAATCTCAGTTTCCTCACCTGTAAAAATGGGAATACAAAAATCTATAAATCACAGGTTTATTAAAAAAGAATAGGTTAAAAAATATGTAAAATCCTTAGTGCCTAGAATGTGGTAAAGATTCATCACAATGCATTTATTATTTGTCATGTATTATTATACCAGGAAAAAAACTTGAGAGGACATTAATCTTTCCGTAACTATGTTTTAATACCTAGTTAACAATATCATCTTGAGGCTTAGACTATTTGCACATTTCCCAAAGCTTGGTGTTTCCAGAAAAAACTTCATATGAAAGGAAAAGGCTCCTAACCTGCCTGTTATAAGGTTTTGTCCCAAAGGATGCTAGAAACTAATGGGTTTGGTAGAACCCAGATCTCATATCTAATATATCAATGCTCTGTAGTCAGTAACTCTGATTACAAAGAGATGCTAAATATCTACAGAAGGTAACATTTCAATGAAGGTTTAAGCAATTCCATTCAATTCAACAAACATCTTCTGAATACCTATTTTTTAATTGAAGTATAGTTGATATACAATGTTAGTTTAAAGATTAAACAACAAGTTGTTGTTGTTTAATCACTAAGCCATGTCCGATTCTTTTGCAACTCTGTAGACTGTAGCCCGCTAGGCTCCTTTGTCCATGGGATCTCCCAGGCAAGAATACTGGAGTGGCTTCCTATTTCCTTCTCCAGGGAATCTTCCCAACCCAGGGATCGAACCTGCATCTACCGCATTGGCAGGAGGATTCTTTACCATTGAGCCACTAGGGAAGCCCACTGCATAAATCACAGGTATAAAATATAGTGATTCACAATTTTTATAGGTTACATTCCATTTATAATTATTATAAAATATTGGCTATATCTCCTGGGTTATACAATATATCCTTGCAGCTTGTTTTACATGTAATAATTTGTGTCTCTTAATACCCTACCCATATAATGTCCCTCCCCCACTTTCCCTCTCTCCACTGGTAACCACTAATTTATTCTCTATATCTGTGAATCTGTTTCTTTTTTATATATTCACTAGTTTATTTTACTTTTTAGATTCCACATATAAGTGATGTCATACAATATTTATTTTTCTGTCTGACTTATTTCACTTAGCATAATATCCTCCCAGTCCATCCATGTTGTTCCAAATGGCAAGATTTCATTCTTTTTTATGGTTGAGCAGTATTCATCCACCCCTGGAGAAGGAAATGGCAACCCACTCCAGTATTCTTGCCTGGAAAATCCCATGGACTGAGGATCCTGGTAGGCTACAGTCCAAGGGGTCGCAAAGAGTCGGACATGACTGAGCGACTTCACTTTCAGTATTCATCCACATCTTCTTCATCCATTCATCTCCTGATGGACACTGAGGTCACTTAGATATCTTGGCAATTATAAATAATGTTGCTATGAACACTGAGTTGCACGTATCTTTTCGTATTAGTTTTTGTTTCTTTCATATATATACCCAGGACTAGAACCACAGGGTCATATCATAGTTCTATTTTTAGTTTCTTGAGAAACCTCCATATTGTTTTCCATATTGGCTGTACCAATTTATATCCCCATCAAGTGTGTAGGAGGGTTCCCTTTTCTCCACATCCTTGTCAACTTTTGTTATTTGGATTCTTTTTGATGACAGCTATTCTGACAGCTGTGAGGTGATTTCTCGCTGTGGCTTTGATTTGCATTTCCCTGATACTTAGTGATACTGAGCATCTTTTCATGTGCCTGCTGACCATCTGCATTTTCTCTTTGGAAAAATGTCTATTCAGGTCTTCTGCCCACTTTTTAACTGGGTTGTTTGTAGGGTTTTTTTTTCCTGAATTGTATGAGCTGGTTATATATTTTGGATATTAATGCTTTATCAGTGATATCATTTGCAAATGTTTTCTCCCACTGAATACCTATTTTGATTCAGGTCCCAGGTAAGAGGAAACCAAGGATTAATAACATAGAAGTTATGATCTACTAACAGTAAGGAAGACAGAATTGTTCATAGTTAGCTTTAATTTGATGCAGTATGGTACATCCTGCCCTGCCCTGCCCTGTGTTAGTCCTCAAAATACAAAAGTTTTATGACTTTTGTATACTGACTGACTGTGCAAATCTACACATTTCTCATCGTCAGTAGGTTGCATGTCACACTTATTAAATCACCAGTTGGCAATGTAGTAAAATAACACTAGTAATGAGAAATTGTAACTGAAACATAAATGCTAAATATAGATAATGTGGTCAACTAAAAGCAAATTTTGAAACCATATGAAATAATCATGCTATAACTTCAGGATTAAGCTGGTGGAATATATAAGGCTTGGTAAACCCCCAACTTCAGGTTCCCCACAGCCTGTCAGGATCTCACTCCAAACAAGCAGACTATAGGGACCTTCCTGGTGATCCAATGGTTAAGACTCCAAGCTTCCACTGCAGGAGGGCACAGGTTTGATCCCTGGTCAGGGAACTAAGGTCCCTCATGCCATGTGGCATGGCCAAAAAATTGAAATAAATGAACAAACAAGCAGACTATCATTCCCACCATCTGCAAGGGTTTCCATGAAGAAACTGGGAAGACTTGAAATGTTGCACTAACTATCCTCTAAATGAATGTCTTCTGATATCCTTTCCTAAAAATCTATCTTTTGAGTTTATCCCAGTAAAATATACCTTGTATAAGATTTGCATGTCAAAAAATTTCTTCTCATCAAGACTCAAACTCTGCTAGACTAAATCAGGCAGAACATAACAAGCACCAAAGGAAGATATAGGCAAAGTTCAATAAGAGCTCAGAAAATAACTCTGTAAGATACAGCCTAGAAAAGTACAGAGTTTTAATAGGCTGAGGAAGAGCCCAAGGGAGTAACATCAGCAAAGGTCCAGGGATGAACAAGATGAGGGAAATAGGAGTGTGGGACGTGCTAGGAAAAAAGCCTAGTTCTATAACAGCCATACAAAAATGCAGCAAAAAAGCCTTCATTATGTGATTCTCTGAATTAGGTGCCTCCCTACATAGGGACAGTTACCTGCAGCAGTTCTTTAGCCGAACCTCTCTTCTCCACATCCATCTCAAGACAGCGGTTCAGAAAGTCTCGGAAGATAGCTGACAGCTTCTCTGGGTTCTGAAGCTCTGGGGTCCCATTTGTGGCAATGAGGTACAAGGCCTGGAAATACAAACAGAATTGCCCTGGGCTCTACCTGGGATTCTTTCCTGGTTCCCAGACAGGCCCCGAAGAAATATGGTCGGCTGCTTTCTGCCTTCAGAAGACAAAGAGGCAGCTTTGGTATAATGGAGAGAATATGACTTAAGAGCCAAATTTCCAGTGAATTTCTAACTTCCTCGTCTGTAAAACAGGGATGATAACAGTGCCTATCTCACATGTCTGTAAAATAAAACAAGATAACATATTGAAAGCATTTCATAAGCTTATGAAGTGTGTTACAGATCCAAGGATTTATTATTATTGATTTAAATCTAAATGGTTTACTATACATTTAGCCTAATGAGTTAAACACCTGCCCATTTATTGAAGGAAATTTATTATTCCTGGTGCCATCATCTCAGTCATCTAAAAACTGATCTCTTCTAGCAGGAAAAGAATATATAAAGGAACTAGTCTGTAAAGGAGCAATCTGTTTCACTGTTGCCATCTTGGTTCTCTAATATGAAGCCATATCCTGGGAAAGATAAAGAAAAACATCATACTAAACCTTTTAAAGCAATCTGAACTTTATTTCATAAGTGTTTACACAAACACTATCTCATTTAATGACCACAATAACTCTGGGTAATAGGCAGAGCAAGAATTATCATCCCCATTTCACAGATAAAGTCCTAAAACATAAAGAGATATGCTTGGGATCGTGCTGTTTACACAAGCTTATGTCCTCTGACTTTGATCCCAGTCTCATTTCTGTTACTACTAATCATCATCATTTTCAAGGCCACTCTAAGGTGGAGGAAGATGAGTGGCATGTGGATCCACAGGGCAATACTGGGAGGCAAGGAAAGAAACTATGGAAGGTAGTTTCAGTTTGGTACACTAAAACACTTTTCAATAATCAGGGCTATCCAAGAAGTAACTGGCTAAAACTACATGACTGTTGATTAGCGACAAAACTCTGGGAATTCTTGCACTGAGTGAGAGGTTGGAATAAATAACAAAATAAAAACAATCAGAATAACTCTCACATTTGCCCATGATCAAAATTATCAACCTACTTGTATCTGTATTCACTTACACTGCTTTCCCTCTCCTATTATAATAACAAACTGTCCAAGTTCTAATTTGATGATCTTTACTTCAGTACTTCATCCAACCCCCCGATCTACTTAACGATATCACTATCTCTCCTACAGACGTCACATCCCTCTTGTACATGACCATTTTCCTCTCTACTAGATAATTCTCATCAGCACAAAAACATGCTATGATAATATCATCTTCAAAATAAAAAACAAAAAAAGAAAACCCCCCTAGTCTCTACTTCAAGATATGGCTCCACTCACTTCTCTGTTAGCATAACTGCAAAATTCCTCTGAAAGAAAACGATGAAAAGTAACTGCTTATACATGTCATTTCTTCACTCTGGTGGATTTACTCTAATCAGGCTTTCGTTCCCATCACTCCAGTGAAACTGACTGTCAAAGTCATCAACAACCTTCACACGGGCAAATCTAATGATCATTACTTCGCATTGGCTTAAATGCAACTTAGTCACATTTGACACACTGGTCCATCCTCCTTCTCGAAACACTTGTCCTCTTGGCCTCCAGGACACATCTCTCAGTTCTCCTTCTACCAGGAAGGCTGCCCATTGATCAACTTTGCTGGTTCCTCTAATTTGTAAATATGAGAGTATCCCAGGTCTCAGTACTACCTCTTTCCCTAAGTGAGTGATCTCATTATCATCTGCCTCTGATTTTTAAATAAACCAACCATATAATACCTACTAATAAATTTGTATTTCGAGTCCTGAATGCTCACTCTTGAACTCTGAACTCTTATGCCCAATTCTACTCAATACCTCCATTTAAGATGTCTAATAAACATTTTAACTTAACATGGTCAGAACCTTGTCCACTCTGCTCACTCACTTCAGGGACATTAGTCTCCTTGGTTTTCCCAAGGATGTATCAAGTATGTTCTCTAAACAAGTTCTTTATACACTTGATAACTTGAAAATTCTTACTTCAGATTAATCTCAAAACTCATTCCTTTTTTCAGTTTTCTTTTTACTTTTTCATTCCTTTTTTTTCTTCAGATGTCTCCTCAGATAACTTATAAGAGAGGAATTCATTCTCCACCTAGAATAAAACAGCATACTTCTCTGTCCTTCCTCCTCTTACTCTCTTAAGCCCCTTACTATTTCTTTCACAGCTCTTATCTTCTGTTACTATATATTAATTTGTTTTATTATTATCACAACAGTTTCTTGCCCATTAGAACTCAAATAATCACTGAATATATGAATGAATGACTGCTAATTTACATTTTCTTTAAGCATGTATACTTTATCACTGCCTAGTTTGATCCAGAAAAGAGAAATCCAACAGCCCAAACATCTTGATATGGGACTAGTAACACTCACTCTCAGAGGGTTTTCGTTGAGGTATGGGGGCTCTCCTTCAATCATTTCAATGGCCATGATGCCCAAGGACCAAATGTCAACCTTAGGCCCATAGGCTTTCCGGGTCACAACCTCTGGTGCCATCCAGTATGGTGTTCCCACCATGGTGCTGCGTTTGCTCTGCTCTGGGGTGATCTGAGCACAAAATCCAAAATCAGCTGAAAAAGAAAAGACAGAAACGGTTCATATGCAGAGTGTTTCTTCTGTAAATACTGTGTGCCTACCCCAAGGTATCAAGCTCTGCCAGTGTCCTAACCACTACATCCCTTGTCTCTCCAAAGCTGGAGTCACATAACTGCCACCTTCATATCCAGCTCCTAGGCTGTGCCCTGGTCAGACTTTAAGGAGGAACATGAAACATCATTTCTGCCTTCCTACTCCTCCTCAAACCATAAACATTAGCATTAAAGGCTAAGCTGCCCATTTTGACATTTATTACCTACCCAAATTCTGCTTTCTTCCTGAAAACCATCCCCATATACCAGTATCTGGTTACTAGGTCCTTATTTAATTTCTCAGGCATGAAACCCTAATCATCTACAACTAGGCATGAAAAAATGTGGTCCACTAGAGAAGGGAATGGCAAACCACTTGAGTCTTCTTGCTTTGAGAACCCCATGAACAATATGAAAAGCCAAAAAGATAGGATACTGAAAGACGAACTCCCCAGGTCTGTAGGTGTCCCATATGCTACTGAAGATCAGTGGAGAAACAATTCCAGAAAGAATGAAAAGACGGAGCCAAAGCAAAAACAACACCCACCTGTGGATGTGACTAGTAATAGAAGCAAAGTCCAATGCAGTAAACAGCACTATTACATAGGAACCTGGAATGTTATGTCCATGAATTAAGGCAAATTGGAAGTGGTCAAACAGGAGATGGCAAGAGTGAACATAGGCATTTTAGTAGTCATCAAACTAAAATGGACAGGAATGGGTGAATTTAACTCAGATGACCATTTTATCTATTGTTGTGGGCAAGAATCCCATAGGAAAAATGGGGTCACCATCACAGTCAACAAAAGACTCCGAAATACAGTATTTAGGTGCAATCTCAAAAACGACAGATTGATCTCTGTTTGTTTCCAAGGCAAACCATTCAATATCACGGTAATCCAAGCCTATGCCCCAACCAGTAAGGCTGAAGAAGCTGAAGTTGAATGGTTCTATGAAGACCTACAAGACCTTCTAGAACTAACACCCAAAAAAGATGTCCTTTTCATTATAGGGGACTGGAATGCAAAAGTAGGAAGTCAAGAAACACCTGGAGTAACAGGCAAATTTGGCCTTGGAGTACAGAATGAAGCAGGGCAAAGGCTAATAGAATTTTGCCAAGAGAATTCACTGGTCATAGCAACACCCTCTTCCAACAGCACAAGAGAAGACTCTACACATGGACATTACCAGATGGTCAATACCAAAATCAGATTGATTATATTCTTTGCAGCCAAAGAAGGAGAAGCTCTATACAGTCAGCAAAAACAAGACCAGGAGCTGACTGTGCTCAGATCATGAACTCCTTATTGCCAAACTCAGACTTAAATTGAAGAAAGTAGGGAAAACCACAAGACCATTCAGGTATGACCTAAATCAAATCCCTTATGATTATACAGTGGAAGTGACAAATAGACCCAAGGGATTAGATCTGATAGAGTGCCTGAAGAACTATGGAAGGATGTTTGTGACATTGTACAGAAGACAGGAATCAAGACCATCCCCAAGAAAAAGAAATGCAAAAAAGCAAAATGGCTGCCTGAGAAGGCCTTACAAATAGTTGTGAAAAGAAGAGAAGTAAAAAGCAAATGAGAAAATGAAAGATATACCCATTTGAATGAAGAGTTCCAAAGAATAACAAGGAGAAGAAAGCCTTCCTCAGATATCAGTGCAAAGAAATAAAGGAAAACAACAGAATGGGAAAGACTAACGATCTCTTCAAGAAAATTAGATATACTAAGGTAACGTTTCATGCAAAGATGGGCACAGTAAATGAGAGAAGCAGAAGATATTAAGAAGAGGTAGCAAGAATATACACAAGAACTATACAAAAAAGATCTCCATGACCCAGATAATCATGATGGTATGACCACTGACCTAGAGCCAGACATCCTGGAATGTGAGGTCAAGTGAGCCTTAGGAAGCATCATTACGAACAAAGTTAGTGGAGATGATGGAATTCCAGTTGAGCTGTTTCAAATCCTGAAAGATGATGCTGTGAAAGTGCTGCACTCAACATGCCCGCATATTAGGAAAACTCAGCAGTGGCCACGGCACTGGAAAAGGTCAGTTTTCATTCCAATCCCAAAGAAAGGCAATGCCAAAGAATGTTCAAACTAATGCACAGTTGCACTCATCTCATATGCTAGTAAAGTAATGCTCAAAATTCTCCAAGCCAGGCTTCAACATGCATGAACTGTGAACTTCCAGATGTTCAAGCTGGTTTTAGAAAAGGCAGAGGAATCAGAGATCAAACTGGCAACATCCATTAGATCATCGAAAAAGCAAGAGAGTTCCAGAAAAACATCTACTTCTGCTTTACTGACTACACCAAAGACTCTGAGTATGTGGATCACAACAAACTGTGGAAAATTCTGAAAGAGATGGGAATACTAGACCACCGAACCTACCTCTTGGACATCTATATGCAACAGTTAGAACTGCACATGGAAGAACAGACTGGTTCCAAATAGGAAAAGGAATATGTCAAGGCTGTATATTGTCACTCTATTTATTTAATTTATATGCAGAGTACATCATGCAAAATGCCGGGCTAGATGAAGCACAAGCTGGAATCAAGATTGCCGGGACAAATATCAATCACCTCTGATACACAGATGACACTACCCTTATAGCAGAAAGCAAAGAAAAACTAAAGAGCCTCTTGATGAAAGTGAAAGAGGAGAGTGAAAAAGTTGGCTTAAAACTCAACATTCAGAAAACTAACATCATGGCATCTGGTTCCATCACTTCATGGCAAATAGATGGGGAAACAGTAATATTTTGGGGGGCTCCAAAATCACTGCAGATGGTAACTTCAGCCATGAAATTAAAAAACACTTGCTCCTTGAAAGAAAAGTTATTACCAACCTAGATAACATATTATAATAAAAGCTGAGACATTACTTTGCCGACAAAAGTTCCATCTAGTCAAAGCTATGGTTTTTCCACCAGTCAAGTACGGATGTGAGAGTTGGACTATAAAGAAAGCTGAGTGCTGAAGAATTGATGTTTCTGAACTATGGTGTTGGAGAAGACTCTTGAAAGTCCCTTGGACTACAAGGAGATCCAACAAGTCCATCCTAAAGGAAATCAGTCCTGAATACTCATTGAAAGGACTGATGCTGAAGCTGAAACTCCAATACTTTGTCCAACTGATGTGAAGAACTGACTCCTTGGAAAAGACCCTGATGCTGGGAAAGATTGAAGGCAGGAGAAGGAAACGACAGAGGATGAGATGGTTGGATGGCATCACTGACTTGATGGACATGAGTTTGAGCAAGTTCCAGAGTTGGTGATAGACAGGGAGGCCTGGTGTGCTGCAGTCCATAGGGTCGCAATAAGTTGGACACGACTGAGCGACTGAACTGAACTGAGGCATGACCCTGCTTTAATAAGTTCCTCCTCTTGTGCCCCAGGGTAGAGACTGCAAACAGTCCTCCCATAAGCTGCCCATCCACCTGTGACACAATCTCTTTCTCTGGATTCTTGGTCCTTACACTTCTGAACAGAATGTTCTGCCTGCAGTTATATTATATTGCTATTATATGTTCACTTAATTACGAGGCCTTCAATAAGAACTGTGTGTTCTTACTCACATTTTTCATTCTCAGATGGCCAACCACATAAACAGACATTTTATAAAAGTTTGCTAAATGAATGACTGAATGAAAGTTATTACACTAAACTCTCTTTTCTAATTATGTATTTTATGTTTCCCACAGTAGGTTGAGAACTACTTAAATATAGGCAAAAGTATCCTTGTTGCCCATCACAATAAATGTTTTTCATTTAATGTATAAATGAGTGGGGGGGGGGGAATGTCATCCTATATAGTGCTGAGTAACATAAAGTGCCGGCATATCCAAGGAAATAGATTCTTTGGTGAGTCTTGTAGCTACTCTCATAGGATTACCATCCCAGAGGAGACAGGGTCTCAGAGAGAAGAGAAGTGATTATCACTCCTACTCACTTAGCTTGACAGAGCCATCCATTCCCAACAGGATGTTGTCACTCTTGATGTCTCTATGAATAACTTGGTTTGAATGCAGAAACTCCAAAGCTTGCAGGCACTGTTGAAGTGATGTGGGCAAAAGGAGAGAGAAAGGACAAATAATTATGAAGACTTACAGAAAATCACTAATCCAACCTCCTCATTTTATGATAACAAAAGTGAGACCCCAGTGAGTAAAAGAACTTACTCCAAATAAATGGAAGAGGCAGGTCTAAAATCCAGTCTCTTGTCTCATTACTAAACATACTTTTTTTTTTTTAATATTTGGTGTTGCCTCATACTTTTCTTATAAGATACTTGACCACAGTGTATTATAACATAGCTTATAACAGTTTTAGGTACAGGAATTCCTCCAAAGTATTTTAGAATTGTTTACAGAACGTTAGCACCTTGACAAAGAACCCAAGGCAAAAAAAAATACTGAGGAAGAATGGAAAGGAATTTGTAAAGAAAAAACTACAGGAAAATGACAAATAACAGTCACATTTGGGAAACTAAACAAATGGAAAGATACTAGAAGCCGTGAATTTAGGAAGATAATCTTATTTTGGTGAGGTAGTTTGTACTGTTTGCTGTATTCTGCTTTTTACATTCCCATAAACATCTGCAGACAAATGTCCAGCAGGCAACTGCAGGTGTGAATCTTGAGTGCTGTAGAGAAGCTGGACTTGAAATAAACGTTTACAAGTCTTTCAAGTTATGGTAATGGTTGAAATTGGCAAATGCTACAGTAAAGAAAGAAGAAAGAAAAGAACCTTGGAAAACACACAGACTCAATAGGCAGAATGAATAATATAGAGACTGAAAAGAATAATAAAAATGCCTGGTTCTGACCAATAAAATTATTTTAGACAAATCTCTTATTCCCTCTGGGCTACTGTCTTCCCATCTGTAAAAGGTGAGGGTCAGAAAAGATGCTATAAAGGTTACTACTAAATCTATTAGGAAGTTCATAACCCAAAGCTAAAATTTAGAGGCTTCCACCAATTAAAAAACATGAAAAAGATGCAAACCAATTAGACGACAGTACTGAAATATTCTCAGCTTAATACTTTACTTTCTAAGAATACATCAATGGCTACATTAAAAACAAACCAATATCCAGAAGCGGCTTTTCCCTGGAAAAGTAAGACCTGTTTTCCTAAGGAGGCTGGAGACTTTGGCCTCTGGATGTCAAAAATTATAAACAGAAAGGATGATTTCTAGAAATTGAAACCATCATGCATTGCTGGTAGGAATATAAAATGGTACAGCCACTGTGGTAAACATTTTGGCCAGTCCTCAAAATATTAAACATAAAGTCTCTACATGACCAGAAGATCCGCTCCTAGGCACATACCCAAGAGAAGTAAAAACATATTCAACCAACAACTTATCCATGAATGTTCACAACACTATCCATAAGAGTCAAAAAGTAGAAATTACCCAAATGTCCATCAGCTGATGGACAGGCAAATAAACAGAATCTTACTTGTTAATAAAAGGACATATGCTATAGAACAGATGAGCCTTCAAAATATTACACTAAGCAAAATGAGCCAATCAGAACACATCACCTTTATATGAAATACCTGGAATAAGCAAATCAACAGAGACACAAAATAGACTAGTGGCTGCATAGGGCTGGAAGGGATGGGAAACAGGCTGGGCGGGGGCAGCAGGGTGGGGTGACTGCTAATAGGTATGGAGTTTCTTTTTCAGTTCAGTTCAGTTGCTCACTTGTGTCTGACTCTTTGCAACCCCATGGACTGCAGCACGCCAGGCTTCCCTGTCCATCACCAACTCCCAGAGCTTGCTCAAACTCATGTCCATCAAGTCGGTGATGCCATCCAACCATCTCATCCTCTGTCGTTTCCTTCTCCTGCCTTCAATCTTTCCCAGCATCAGGGTCTTTTCCAAGGAGTCAGTTCTTCACATCAGGTGGACAAAGTATTGGAGTTTCAGCTTCAGCATCAGTCCTTTCAATGAGTATTCAGGACTGATTTCCTTTAGGATGGACTTGTTGGATCTCCTTGTAGTCCAAGGGACTTTCAAGAGTCTTTTCCAATGCCACAGTTCAAAAGCATCAATTCTTCAGCACTCAGCTTTCTTTATAGTCCAACTCTCACATCTGTACTTGACTGGTGGAAAAACCATAGCTTTGACTAGATGGAACTTTTGTCGGCAAAGTGATGTCTCAGCTTTTATTTTAATATGCTGTCTACGTTGGTAATAACTTTTCTTTCAAGGAGCAAGTGTCTTTTAATTTCATGGCTGAAGTCACCATTTGCAGTGGTTTTGGAGACCAAAAAAATAGTCCGTTATTTCCCCATCTATTTGCCATAAAGTGATGGAACCAGATGCCATGATGTTAGTTTTCTAAATGTTGAGTTTTAAACCAACTTTTTCACCCTCCTCTTTCACTTTCATCAAGAGGCTCTTTAGTTCTTCACTTTCTGCCATAAGGGTGGTATCATCTCCATTTCTGAGGTGATTGATATTTCTCCCAGCAATCTTGATTCCAGCTTGTGCTTCATCTAGCCCGGCATTTTGCATGAGGTACTCTGCATATAAGTTAAATAAGAGGGTGACAATATACAGCCTTGACGTACTCCTTTCCCAATTTGGAACCAGTCTGTTGTTCCATGTCCGGTTATAACTGTTGCTTCTTGACCTGTACACAGATTTCTCAGGAGGCAGGTCAGGTGGTCTGGTATTCCCATCTCTTGAAGAATTTTCCACAGTTTGCTGTGATCCACACAGTCAAAGGCTTTGGCATAGTTATTAAAGCAGAAGTAGATGTTTTTCTGGAACTCTCTTGCTTTTTCAATGATCCAACAAATGTTGGCAATTTGATCTCTGGTTCCTCTGCCTTTTCTTTTTTCTTTTTTTTTTTTTAGTTTTTATTTTTACTTTATTTTACTTTACAATACTGTGTTGGTTTTGCCATATATTGACATGAATCCACCACGGGTGTACATGTGATCCCACACATGAACCCCCCTCCCACCTCCCTCTGCCTTTTCTAAATCCAGCTTGAATACTGTTGAAGCCTCGCTTAGAGAATGTTGAGCTTTACTTTGCTAGCGTGTGAGATGAGTACAATTGTGTGGTAGTTTGAACATTCTTTGTTTCTTTTTAGGGTGATGCAAATGTTCTAAAACTGATTATGGTGATAGCTGTATAAACTAAATATACTAATATCTTTTAAATTATGTACTTTAAATGGGTGAATAATATGGTATGTGAATTATATCTCAACAATGGTATTTTTAGAAAGGTGAATTATCTCTATGAGAACTTATGGATAATAGTAATGCCATGTATTTGCATAACATTTAAATGTTTTTCCAAATGCTTTTTGATCCACATGGTACCCCTAAGGTATACACAGTATGAATGCTGCAATTCCTAAGATAAATCACTTGAGACATATTGATTTCCCCAAACACACATTTGCATGTATCTCAATCAGTAAAAGTCAGTTCTTCGGATGACTGAAATGAATAACATCTTAGTTATTACAGTAACTCTGCATTTCCAAAGGTCCCGAGAATACAGATACATAGTTTATCTATGATATTAAATTTCATGGGGGAAATGTGATTAGGAAAAAATGTCTTGAAAGTTTCCTGGTGGGGGAGGGAGAATAATGAAACAAATTTGAACACCACCTCAGTGGTACAGTAAAGAAAATAACTCAGATCTCCTCAGATCCCAGGCCTGTGTTAATTCCATTAACCTACCTATGTATGTGTTCTAGATCCCAGGGTTTTTAATGAAAAGATGATAATATTTTCTAGGACAGTAGTGATTTCACATGACTTTATTTTTCCTAATATTATTACAAAACTATGTAATTTCACCTGTATGATTCTAATTCCTCTATCATCAAACCCTAGGCATACTCATCCCCATAAAACTCTGAGTCTAATCTTCTAACCACTTAATCATGCTCTCTTTCCCTAATTTCCAAACTTTTATACTATAAGGCTATGAGAAAGTTTCAGGCTTTTATCAGCAAAGCATCCAATACACTCAACTTCTCCAAATACTCCCTTCATCCTCTTGCTCTAATGAAGATGTGGCCATCCCCTAAGGACACTGCTTCCCATGTAGGCCTTGCCAAGGTTTTTATTCTCCCTCCTTATACAAGCATTTTACAGACTTTAGATGTTTGACAGCAACGAGGAGAGAGAAGAATACTGATTTAAACTTTGTTTCCTATTCCTTTTGCCTGAAAGTATTTTACGCTAGATTTCTGCTTGGCTTACTCTCTCATATCATTCAGATCTTTACTCAAATATATGGCAAAACCTTCCCTGACTATCTGAAATAGTATCTCTTCTGTCACTATCTCTTTACTCTGCTTTATTTCCTTTATAACACATGAATAAAGCAGGAAAGCAGAATAAAAAAATATGACTAAAATTACACCCATATTAAAGAGATAAAGGAAAATAAATGCTCACAGAAGCTATTTCTAAGAGGCTGAAATAATACATGATTATATATATGTGTGTGTGTGTGTGTATATATGAACTTTCTTTTAGAATATAGTTACCTTTAAAGAAAAAAGAATGATGATAAAAATCTCAAAACAGGTATCATAAAAGGATGATGGGAGAATACAACTAATTTCTCCCACTTCTACAGTGCCCAGGCTGAGATCCCATCAGATGCAGAACCCTGAGATACATAGATATAGAAGCCATTTCCTGCTCAACTCTAATTGGCTGTTGACCTTACCTCACGGCACACAGCTGCAATCTGACCTTCGTCCATGCAAGTTTCCGTTACCACGTCTGTCAAAGAACCTCCAGCCAAATATTCCATGACAACCCACAGCTCATCTCCCACAAGGTAACTGCAGGGGTAAAGGTAAAAGGTGAGTAGGAATAGGGTACACTGAGCCATAGCAGTGGCTTTCAAAGGACAAGCATATACACAGAGTGACTCTGCATTTCCCTCAATTCTGAAAGGGTCTAGGGTCCTTTTTTCTGAAGAAAAGCAGAATCTATGGGACCGTTTCACTAGCTTGATATCTCTTAAGGATTCGACTGGAGAAAACAAGGCAGACTGTCCTGTGAAGCCCCAAAAGGTAGAACTAAAATCACTAGGTTGAAGATGCAATAAAATTTCATTTCATCACAACACAAAGCAGTATTTCTTAAAATCAGGCATGGTTCCCACACCTCTAGAAGCCTGAAAGCAGAGAGTACCCAAACATCTGATGAAGACGGGATTTGGAGTCCATGTTATCAATATTAGGGAAGTCACTAAACATCCTTGAGAGTTCTACTAGATTTGAGATCCATGAGATCAGTACCAGGTCATGTGCAAGATTTCATCCCCAGAGAGAGTGGCACAGTAGATATCATTATTTACTGAATAAATCAATGAGTAAAATAAAAGATAACTGCAAATGTTAAATAAAGTAATAGTTATAAAAACCATTAAAAAGCTGTAGAGTTTTATACACACAGCCATTCTGCTGACAATGATCTCCGTTTTGAACATCTCTGATTATAAGAAAGGAATAAATTCAGTAAGGATTACAGAACCAAAGCTTCTTCTGGAAGCCAAGTGTTTCCAATTTAGTACTGTATCACTAGACAGACTGTGGGGCTGAGAAGGGCTAAAACTGAAAGTTTCACTCAGGGACTGGATCACTCAGCTCTGTTATATGATAAGTAAAAAAATCACTTAGCCTGTCAGTTTTCTCTGCTACAAAATAAGACAAATAAACAACAAAGATAGTCTAGAGCTCTATAAACTCTTGCGCTAGCTTTAGACAAAGGAGGCAGACTGAATTGGCTTGAGCTGTGTGGTATGTCATATCATCTTCATCCCCATATTGGGACTACTGCTGGGCAGATGGGAGGCTACTGGAAAAAATAAACAGTCTCAAGTAAAGGATAAGATTTAAATCATATTCTCTTGCCTATTAATCAATTCAGTCCTTTTTCTATAATATGCATTCTCTGTACATCAAAGTCTTGAAGTTTCTTAATGTCCATGAAGAATAAATGTAACAGATTAATTTCTCCTTCAACAATCTCTTAGGAGAAGACTGTGGGGACTTGGACCAAAAGAGAATTCAGGCCTGGGTTAAAAAGCCCTCCACTGCCATAACCCTATTTCATCCCTGACAAAGAATGTGCATTTATAGACCATCCCCCAGCATATCAAAAAAACATCTGTCAACTTGGACTGACTTGGGGGAAAACACAAGTGTACAAAAGATTATGTGGACACTGACAAAGCAGAGTCCCTTTAGCTGGGCCTCACATAATGTTCTCAAGACCAGATTCATGTTGTCTCAATTACTATGCAGCTATACACTGTGCCAAGGTACCATTAAAAAAGCTTCAGAGCATCCCGTATTTAGAGAAGAAAAAATATGAATGGAGTCCTCCTCTGGGAACTCACAAAAACCACAGACTCTCAAATGTAGCACCTTCACTGAATGTTCAGCTTAAGAGTACCCACTCTTCTCCTCCAGAAAGAATTCCTAGGTATGTTTTCGTATACCAGACTACAACTGATGACAGGGACTGAGCCTAACTTATTTCTGATTACAGAATAACAAGCCTCTGGAAACACTGGCAAAGGCATGATAAACAAACAATTTATAAACCTTCTAATCCCATTCCCAGAATACAGATTCATTCAAGCACATGCATTTTGTTGTTTACTTACCTCCACTAATGAGGAACTCACTATTTTATGAGATAGGCCATACCCTTAAGACAGCTTTCATTTTTCCTTATCCTGAGCCAAAATGTAGTATTCTTATAACCTTCAGAGGCTTATCCATGCTTTATTCTCCATATAATAAGTTCTTAAAAGAGATGGGAGGATGAATAACTTCAGAGGATTCTTCAGAGCCAGTCATGACCTACATCATGGAGAGACTATCATCTCCAAAACAGAGAAGGCCAAAGTCCACCTCCTTGCCTCTTTAAAGAAATGAACGCTTACCACTTTTAGATTCAGAACAAGAAATCTGGCACAATTTGGCAGCAATGAAAACAAGTTGGCAATGCATGATAAATAGTAAGAAAAATTACTCAGAGTCTAAGACTTGGTCCAATGTCACCTTCAGCTCTGATGCGTCTGAAACCCAGGCAAGAAGCAATTTCTTTTGTTCAGATATGGTAGAAAAGAACATAATATGATGGAAAGGGCATGGACGTTGATGCTAGGAATATTCAAATCCAAAACCCTCATTTGCTACTTACTGGCTTACTGGTCTTGGACAAGTTATTAACTTCTATGAATCTCAGTTTCTTCATCTGTAAAATACAGACAATAAACCCTACCTCATAATGAGATACTGCTATTCACAAAAGTGCTTAGTACAAAGAAAAGCATAACACAAATATTAGCTAAAACTCTTATTATTACCTTAAAGAGCAGAATTCTTACAGGCTGGAAAGATAGGTTAAAAGAATCAAAATGGAATTTAATGAAGATAACCAAAAATCTATGTTACCAGTTTAAGGCAAGCTCTACAGGCTGGAAAGATAGGTTAAAAGAATCAAAATGGAATTTAATGAAGATAACCAAAAATCTATGTTACCAGTTTAAGGCAAGCTCTACAGGCTGGAAAGATAGGTTAAAAGAATCAAAATGGAATTTAATGAAGATAACCAAAAATCTATGTTACCAGTTTAAGGCAAGCTCTACAGGCTGGAAAGATAGGTTAAAAGAATCAAAATGGAATTTAATGAAGTTAACCAAAAATCTATGTTACCAGTTTAAGGCAAGCTCTTGTTAAGAAAAAAAAAAAAAAAGGATCAGAGATTTGAACTGTCTACATACTTACTAGGGGTCAACAATGAAAACAGAACACTTAAAAAAATTTTTTTTTTTAATGAACAACAACAACAAAAAGAATAAAATCAAGTTCCATAGAGTTTAGAACAAAGGAGGGGTTGCACTGTCTCCATACAGCTCAAATCTCAAGGCTCAAATCTCAAACAAAACTACTGAATGTCACATTTTAAGATAATGCAAACTACAAGTTATTCAGCAGGGTAAGCAGGATCAGGAAAAGATTTGAGATGCAGAATGATTTAAAGACCTTTGCATCTGACTCAGGCAGACGGGCTGAAGGCATTCCCAGGGGCAGGACCAGCTGGGAGAAGCCATAGGGTGGTAGGGTTCAGCCTAACCCAGAAGACTGTGCGCCAGTTAGAGATGTCCAGCAACATGCAGGCTCAGAGGCACAGAGCTGAGCACCTTAAAAGATTCTTGAATGGAAACAGTTCTGAGTATTGGTGTTGCCTTCTCTAATAGCACTACCATCCATCAGTCCCAAAGGCCTTATTTCTCTGACAGGACTACCACTCCATACCTGTCCAAGTAGTTCACAATATTTGGGTTCTTGTTTTCCCTCATGACCAGGATCTCATTAATAATCAGCTCTTTCTTCGGCTGCTGCTGAAGGTTCATCTGCTTAATGGCCACCTGAAATCAAAGTATACCAGTGTATAACCAGAGTCACTCCAAATTTACTGAGCACCTACTAAGTACCAGACATAAACACTTAGGAGACAGAGATGAATAAAATATGCTCTGAGCCCTTGAGGAACTCACAGTTTATCACTGGAGACCAATGGTACTCAATGCAAAGTCTAGCAACATCATCTGGGAATGTGCTGGAAATGAAAATTTTCAGGCCCCAACCAAACCTACTGAATCTGTAACTCTGTGGGGTTTTTTTGGGCGGGGGGTGGGGGGTGGGGTTGCATAGTTTGCACAAATTTTCTATTTAATGGAAAAGTTCACTTGCTAAGTATAAAGATCATTTATTACTTGGCATTGGTATTGGTGTCACTGGAGGTGAGGATAAGACATGGTTATGAGGAATTTAAATGAGGAAGTAAAAGAATTTAAAAATTGATCTTTCCATTCATCTCTCTACCTTCTTAGATCTCTACTTAATCCAAGCTCAAGTACTGATAAATAGGGACTTCCTTTTCCTCAAAAACCCTGTATTTTAACAAGCCCTCCAAGTAATTTGGGGGTTCCCTGGTAACTCAGACAGTAAAGCGTCTGCCTGCAATGCAGGAGACCCAGGTTCGATTCCGGGTCGGGAAGATCCCCTGGAGAAGGAAATGGCAATCCACTCCAGCACTCTTGCCTGGAAAATCCCATGGATAGAGGAGCCTCGTAGGCTACAGTCCATGGGGTAGCAAAGAGTTGGACACGACTAAACGACTTCACTTTCACTTTCCAAGTAATTCTAATGTGAACCAAAGTTTGAAGATCAAACTTGCTACAAAATACTTATATTAGAAAAAACACTTTTAAAACTCACAATATAAAAGAGGTGTGCTTTAACAAAGCCCACACAAAATGTTATAGAAACATAAAACTGGCAAGGACTCTTTCACACAATCAATGTAGAGGCTTCATAAAGGGGAGATGCCTTTTCAAACTGTGGAAAAGTAAATCAGAGTTGACCAGGTTAAGAGAGAATAGAAAAGGGGGATCCTTAACGTTTATGTATGAAAAAGATCTTGATAGGCTTTTTGTCTATAGAAATAAACAAATTTTCACATAATACCAACTTAAGGAATATGTTAGTTTCCAAGACACTTTTGCATCCATTTTTGCAGTGTGTCAGGTACTACATAGAATATTCTCAAATGTATTTCATTTAATTCTCTGAGACATGTTATAACTTAAATATTACTACCGACCATGTTTGACAGATGAGGAAATTGTAATTCAGAGAGGATATGTGACTTGCAAGCACAACAATTCAGTAGCAGAGTCAGGACTAGAATCTCAAAAGCAATTCCCATTTATTTTGCACACAGAGCCAGATTAATCTTCCCCACTGTACACATTTGATAACACTCTCCCAGATTCAAAATTAAAAAGGTTCCTGTTCCTAGAGATGTTCCTTGGCCCAACATTCAAAGTCCTTCTGATCTGACCTCTATCTTACTTCTCACTATATTCTTTCATATGCTACAATGAAAGATGTATGCTCATATCTGAGCCTCTCTCCATTTGGAACATCTTACACTGTTTTCACTTGTTCAAAACCTTCTTATACTTTGTATCAGACCAAAAGAAATTTCCTTCTCCAAACCAGAGAGGTTTTTTGCCTTCTTTAAAGCCCTATAAGACCGTATTTACACACGTCTTGTGGAACTCACCACATACTGAATTGTATGATGATTAGCTAAGGTGTGTATCTCGAGACATTTGAGAGCTTGTTTGAAAGCTCCGAATCCCTGGTGCCAAGCATAGCGCCTGATACAGTGTGTGTTCAGCAAATCTTTTTGGCAATGAATAGGAAAAGACAGAATTCAGTGGGTTGATAAATACTTTGTTTTTAAACCACAAAGAGCATCAGCAATAGGCTACTTCATCCCACAGGACTAGACTTTAAATTATTTAAGTGTTTATTTCCTAGAAACATCATCGAAGAACATGAACATTTAACAGAACAACTACAACTAGTCATTCTAGAATCATCCAGAAAAGTAGAGGATGAATAATTCAACTTTTATGGGAAAACGCCACACTCTATTATTTCTTCAAATCAAGTATGGACAGTCTTCTGCCAAGAGTCATTTATCAGTAAGAAAAGAAACTTTTTTTTTTTGAAACATTTTGACCACCTCCACTCCCTACTCTAAGTGAGAAAAAATTGCTGGAAAATCCCATGGACGGAGGAGCCTGGAAGGCTGCAGTCCATGGGGTCACTGAGGGTCGGACACAACTGAGCGACTTCATTTTCACTTTTCATTTTCATGCACTGGAGAAGGAAATGGCAACCCACTCCAGCGTTCTTGCCTGGAGAATCCCAGGGACAGGGGAGCCTGGTGGGCTGCCGTCTACGGCATCACAGAGTCGGACACGACTGAAGTGACTTAGCAGCAACAGCAGCAGCAGCAGCAGCAGCAGGGTCTCCTATCAGGGAAGGCGTCTGGTCTGGCTACAGTTTTCCGTAACACCTGATGATTAGCTTTTTCTAACATCTGAAGAGGAAAACATTGATCTAAAGGCCCATCACATTAAGACTGTAAGCCCTTATAACACATATTAAGATCTGGACCCTGTGCCACCCTGGAGGATGAGACAGAGCTTGTGAACTTCACAGAGGTCATTGCTGGCAGCAGCAAAGGAGAAGAGAAGCAGGCCATGGATGACAAAGGAGGGGACAGTCCTTTCCAACAGCTACTGACTAAACGTGAGCTAGGCTAAACACCCTTCACCTGATCAGATCCCTCTTAACTCAAGCCAGCAGACAGCACTCCCATAACAGAAAAAGAGCTGGACTTGAACTCTGAGGGCCTAAGCTCTGGGGCTGATTCTGTCACTTCCCAGCCTTGACCAATCACAAGCTCCCTGAGCCTCCATCTCTTTATCAATATTAAGGATAATAATCCCCACCCTGATTTCCCTCCTCATAGGATTCTTTTGGGGACTAAAAGAAACAGTGGCCAATGTGTTACTCATACATAAGAAATTTAAATAATACAGTAATACAACAGTGAAAATGCTAATCACTGTCATAACTGCATTTGATGAGTACTTGGCACAGAGCAGCAAGAATGACAACATAATCAGCAGGAATGACAGCAAAAACCAACCACTCTCCCACCACAGTGTTAGGTGCTCAACTGACAACGTCTCTGTAAAACAACCCTGTCAAGTGAAAATCATCCTCTGCATTTTCAGATAAGAAAATAAAGACTAAGACTTACAAGGAAGTTGCCCAAGGTCATATTCAATGCCTTCAGGCTTATATAACTTCAAAGCATCTTCCAGTCTATTTTCTCTATTATACACATTCCCTCTAAAAATAGGCTTGAAAATTAATTGTCGGATGTGTAACTAGAAGACTTCCACCACTAACACGCTAATCTTCCTCTATGTGACAGGCAATAGCTCTCTTTTCCCATCGGATAACTCTCAATATGCAGTCACTCACAAAGACAGAGCATCCCGCCAGCTCCACTAAAGATTTATACTCCCTGGGGGAGAAAATGAGGCCTTCCTGGCTACACTGCACTAGCTGCCCTAATGGACTTGCTTCCATTCATAGTTTTGTAACCACAAAGCAAGCACATGACATCAAGTTTGTTTCCCGTGACCAGCTTCTCACACATGCAACTCCAGACCTTCAATGAACCAGCCAGCACCAGGCTGTCTCCCATCAAGGGTTGTGAGGCTCCAGAGGTCAAAATATGACAAAAGGCCATGGTGCCAAACCTTGCTGCAGCCTAGCAGTCAAGAAAACACAAGTTAAGATTTTTGAATCAAAAGATTCTAACCCAGTCCTTGCTAACTGCTGGCAGTACAACCCCGCAAAAATTACTTTAACTCCCAGCCTCAAATTCCTCATCAGTAAAAAGGAAATAATACTGCCTACTGTGTAGGGTTCTTTTTAGTATTCGTATAACCTCCTCTTTTCTATCTCTGCCTCCAATATAGCATATTTTAAATCAGCAAAATGATACCATCCTTCCTTCCTTCCTTACTGTTATTTCAACACAGGTTTCTGTCAGCACTGTAAGAGTTTTATATGTACACAACAGAAAGTATGGTTTCTTACACTTACATATATATATATATATATATATATATGTGTGTGCGTGTGTGTGTTTTTAATGTCTGAATCTTTCATAGTTCTTAGTGTAAGTGTAGTATAAAGTAAATGATCAGTAAACACTGTGTGAAATAAATATGTGCAGATAAAAGTTAATATATATGTAATTCTTAGTTTATGATATATTTTTCACATGCATTGCTTTACTCAACAGTCTTGTGAGGTGTACGTTATCATGCATATTTTATAAAGAAATAAAATTCAAGCTCCAGAGGTCAAACGACTTTTCCAAGCTTTTGTAAGTAAGTAAAGGTAAACATCTGGGCTTCCCTTGTGGCTCAGCTGGTAAAGAAGCCGCCTGCACTGCAGGAGACCTGGGTTCTTTCCCTGGGTTGGGAAGATCCCCTGGAGACGGGAAAGGCTACCCACTCCAGTCTCCTGGCCTGGAGAATTCCATGGACTGTATAGTCCATGGAGTAGCAAAGTGTCAGACACAACTGAGAGACTGTCACTATCCACTAAAGGTAAACATCTAGTTATCTGGTTCTCACATCAAAGAACAATGAATAAATCTTCAACATAATTTTTTTTGAAGTTGACTTACCCTCAGTGGAGCCTCAATATTTGCCTCAGACACTTGTAAAAGCCTGACAAGAGCATAGTGAGTTATGTGACTTCTCCAGTACATCATGGGGTTTCAACCAAGAAACATACACAAGCAGGTCCTAGTAGCCTCCCTCAGAGGAGGCCAACTTTATTTTCATTGGAACAAGAGGTGCCTCTCAAGTTCTGAGCCCCATTAGTCTTTGAACTAAGACCTTTCCCAGGTAACTCCCATCCACAACCCACCTGCCAACAGTCCTGCTCTGCAACCAAAGAGTAAAATGCAAAGAAAACTTTAAGCATTCTAGATTCCCTTCCTGGCTTCCTTCTGCTGAAGATAAGATCTTGGGTCATCAGGCCTTAGCAATAAGATTAGAGATTTCCCAGCTTATGAAACATGAGACAAAGAGGTGCCTCCAAATGAGAACTTCAATGTCTACCAGAATCCTAGGCACAGAGTAATGGAAGACCCACTAGATTAGAGACAAGAGACAAGGTTTTAAATCTCTTCTGTATCAGAATTCTCTCCTAAACACCAAATTTGTAAAAATAACTGTCCACCAGGCAGTTTCACAAGGTCTCTTAGGCAGTATCTAACTTCTTCAAATCTATATTTCCTCTGATCACTCACTTGGGCTTCCCAGGTGGTGCTAGTGGTAAAGAATCCACCTGCCAACACAGGAAACACAAGAGATGCAGGTTTGGTCCTCGGGTGGGGAAGACACCATGGAGAAAGGAATGCCACCCACTCCAGTATTCTTGCCTGAAAAATTCTATGGACAGAGTAACCTGGTGGGCTATATTCCATAGGGCCACAAAGAGCAGACACAACTAAGAATACACACACACACATACACACATCACTCTCTTGTGAGTCATCCTCACCTTCACCAAATTCTGTCAAATCTACTTAAAGTGAAACTTTAGTCACTCAGTCCTGTCCGACTCTTTGAGACATGGATTGTAGACTACCAGGCTCCTCCATCCACGGGATTTCCAGGCAAGACTACTGGAGTGGGCTGCCATTTCCTTCCCCAGAGTATCTTCCCAACCCAGGGATCGAACCCAGGTCTCTCACATTGTAGGCAGACATTTCACCGTCTGAGCCACCAGGGAAGTCCCTCAAATCTACTTAAGTGAAGTCGCTCAGTTGTGTCCGACTCCTTACGACCCCATGGACTGTAGCCTATCAGACTCCTCCGTCCATGGGATTTTCCAGGCAAGAGTGCTGGAGTGGATTGCCATTTCCTTCTCCAGGGGATCTTCCCGACCCAGGAATCAAACCCGGGTCTCCCGCATTGCAGGCAGATGCTTTACCATCTGAGCCACCAGGGAAGCCCTCAAATCTACTTAAGTACCTCTCAAATACATCACTTTTCCCCATTTATAATGTGCTGCCACCTTAGTCCAGACATCATCTCTCACATGGAATTACCCAATAACCTGCTGAGTCACCTGCTCCACTCTTATCTCTTCCAATCTCTTCACACTGCAGCCACAGTAACTTTCCAAAACCTGTAAGTTTCACCACGTTGAAAGAATTCTAGTCTACAATTGTAAGAAACTAGAAGAGTCCTTGTTGAGCTAAGAAGGGCTAAAACTTAACAAAAAAGAGTAAGAAACAGTAAAACTGAAGGAGTAGTAGTTGGTGGTGGATACTTACCTCCTGTCCTGTGGCTACATCCATTGCAGTATACACAGTGCCCGAAGCACTGAACAGGTGTGGGAAAGAAAAAAAAACCAGGTGTTAGATGAGGTGACATTTGTCAAATGAAGCTCTCCACACACAATCTAGCAATGCAAGTGTTAATAAAAATAGTAGCAAAAAATGATCCTCCCCGTTGTCTCTTCTACTCTCATGAAAGGCAGTATGTAGCAGCAAAGAGAATATAGGCTCGAGTGGCCATCAGGAAGTGAGGAAATAAAGTAGGGACAGAGGAAGAAAGCAGAGAAATACTGGAATAATGCTACGAAAGTGAACATGTCCATTCTAAAGGACTAAAAATCTCACTTTATGCTTATAACCATGAACTCTGTATATCTGTGAGTGGTATGCAACAATATTTGTAACCTTACATGACAATGTGTCAGATTTACACGATGCAATTGGAAGAAAATTAAAATCCTATGCAGTGCAAAAATGTATTCTTGGCAAGCCCTGTGATTATGCTTCCCAGAGAAGTCATGTCAATTCAGGGAGATAAGTCACTTTTAAGTTTGCCTGGAAGCCAGAAATTACAGTCATCATCTTCCAAACCACAACTCTTTGGTTAGGATTTTATTGTAGCTACATGTCAGGAAGTTGAGATCAAAGATATGGACAATCAAATAAGGACTGGATTCTCTACATTAGCAGTTACTTCCTCATTACTAATCATCCTACCTCTAGCCATCTTCTGTCGTAAAATTGATGTCTATATTCCTGTCTCCATTCCCCCTTATCCCACCAGATGTGCCATTCTTAAAGGGCAAAATGCCCAGGCCTCACAGGACTGGACATTTTCAGACTTCTTCTCCATAAGTATAGAGGAAAGCTACTCAGGCCCACTGGGTAGTACTTAATTGTTTCTACCTCCAACAGACATATAATGAGACACATGAATTCCAAGTAAAACAAAATTCTTCACTCTTAAAGGGAAGAAAAAAAACATGAAAAAATTATAATAGTGCCAATTTATCATATATATGTAATATGTATAGTTTTTTTAAGATTTTTTTTTTATTGAAGGTTAATTGCTTTACAGAATTTTGTTGTTTTCTGTCAAACCTCAACATGAATCAGCCATAGGTATACATTTATTCCCTCCCTTTTGAATCTCCCTCCCACCTCCCTCCCCATCCCACCCCTCTAGCTTGATACAGAGCCCCAGTTTGAGTTTTCTGAGCCATATAGCAAATTCCCACTGGCTATCTATTTTACATATGGTAACGTTAAGTTTCCATGTTACTTTTTCCATACATCTCACCCTCTCCTCCCCTCTCCCCATGTCCATAAGTCTATTCCCTATGTCTGTTTCTCTACTGCTGCCCTTTAAATAAGTGATTCAGTACCATTCTCCTATATGTGTTAGAATATGACATTTGTCTTTCTCTTTCTGACTCACTTCACTCTGTATAATAGTTTCTAGGTTCATCCACCTCATCAGAACTGATTCAAATGTGTTCCTTTTTATGGCTCAGTAATATTCCATTGTATATATGTACCACAGCTTCTTTATCCATACATCTATTGATGGACATCTAGGTTGCTATCATGTTCTAGCTATTGTAAATAGTGCTGTAATGAACAATGGGATACATGTGTCTTTTTCAACTTTACTTTCCTCAGGGTACATGCCTAAGAGTGGGATTGCTGGATCATATGGTGGTTTTATTCCTAGTTTTTTAAGGAATATCCATACCATCTTCCATAGTAGCTGTATCAATTTACAATCCCACCAACAGAGTGAGAGCATTACCTTTTCTCCATGCTCTCTCCAGCATTTATTGTTTGAAGACTTTTTGATGATGGTCATTCTGACCAGTATGAGGTGATATCTCATTGTGGTTTTGATTTCCATTTCTCTAATAATGAGCAATGTTGAACACCTTTTTATGTGTTGTTAGCCATCTGTGTGTCTTCTTTGGAGAAATGTCTGTTTAGGTCTTTTTCCCACTTTTTGATTGGGTTGTTTGCTTTTTCTGGCATTGAGTTGTATGAGCTGCTTGTACATTTTGGAAATTAATCCTTTGTCACTTGTTTCATTTGCTATTATTTTCTCCCATTCTGAAGGTTGTCTTTTCACCTTGCTTATAGTTTCCTTTTCTATGCAGAAGCTTTTAAGTTTAATCAAGTCCCACTTGTTAACTTTTGTTTTTATTTCCATTACTCTATGAGGCAGGTCATAGAGGATCTTGCTTAGATTTATGTACTGAGTGTTCTGCCCATGTTTTCCTCTAAGAGTTTTATAGTTTCTGGTCTTACATTTAGGTCTTTAATCCATTTTTAGTTTATCTTTTTATACAGTGTTAGGAAGTGCTCTAATTTCATTCTTTTAAATGTAGCTGTCCAGTTTTCCCAGCACCATTTACTGAAGAGGCTGTCTTTGCCCCATTGCATATTCTTACCTTCTTTGTCAAAAATAAGGTACCCATTGGTGCATGGGTTTATTTCTAGGCTTTCTACCTTGTTCCACTGGTCTTTATTTCTGTTTTTGTGCCAGTACCATACTGTCTTGATGACTGTAGCTTTGTAGTATAATCTGAAGTCAGGAAGGTCGAGTCCTCCAGCTCCAGTTTTCTTTCTCCAGACTGCTTTGGCTATTTAGGGTCTTTCATGTTTCCATATGAATTGTGAAATTTTTTGTTCTAGTTCTGTGAAAAATGCCATTGGTAATTTGATAGGGATCGCATTGAATTTGTAGATTGTGTTTGGTAGTATAGTCATTTTCACAATATTGACTCTTCCTACCCAGGAATGGAATATCTCTCCATCTGTTTATGTCATCTTTGATTTCTTTCATTAGTGTCTTATAATTTTCTGTGTACAGGTCTATCCTGGAGAATGTTCCATGTGCACTTGACAAGAAGGTGTATTCTTCTGCATTTGGATAGACTGTCCTAAAAACATCAATGAGATTCATCTCATCTAATATATCACTTAAGATTTGTATTTCCTTATTAATTTTCTGTTTTGATGATATGTCCATTGGTGTGAGTGGGATGTTAAAGTCTCCTACTATTATTGTGTTACTCTCAATTTTTCCTTTTATGTCTTTTAGTGTTTGTCTTATGTATTGAGGTGCTGCTATGTTGGGTGCATAGATATTTACAATTGTTGTGTTGGACTGATCCCTTGATCATTATGTAGTGTCCTTCCCTATCTCTTGTAATATTCTTTATTTTAAGGTCTATTTTGTCTGATATGAGGATTGCTACTCTAGCTTTCTTTTGTTTCCCATTTGCATGGAGTATATTTTCTCATCCTTTCACTCTCAGTATATATGTGTCTTTAGTTCTGATGTGGGTTTCTTGTAGATAGCACAAACATGGGTCTTGTTTTTGTATCCATTCAGCCAGTCTGTGTCTTTTGGTTGGAGCACTTAATACATTTACATTTAAAGTAATTATTGATATATATGTTCCTATTGCCATTTTCTTAATAGTTTGGGGTTAATTTTATAGCTCTTTTTTCTTCACTTGTATTTCTTGACTATATAAGTCCCTTTAACATTTGTTGTAAAGCTGGTTTGGTGTACTGAATTCTCTTAACTTCTGCTTGTCTGAAAAGCTTTTTATTTCTCCATCAATTTTGAATGAGATCCTTGCCAGGTATAGCAATCTTGGTTGTAGATTTTTCCATTTCAATACTTTAAATATATCCTGCCATTCCCGTCTGGAGAAGGAAATGGAAAGCCACTCCAACACTCTTGCCTGGAGAATCCCATGGACGGAAGAGCCTGATAGGCTACAGTCCATGTGGCCGCTAAGAGTCCAACACAACTGAGCGACTTCACTTTTACTTTTCACTTTCATCCACTGGAGAAGGAAATGGCAACCCATTCCAGTATTCTTGCCTGGAGAATCCCAGGGACAGAGGAGCCTGGTGGACTGCCGTCTATGGGATCACACAGAGTTGGACACAACTGAAGTGACTTAGCAGCAGCAGCAGCAGCATTCCCTTCTGGTCTGCAGAGTTTCTGCTGAAAGATCAGCTGTTAAGCATATGGGGTTTCCCTTGTATGTTACTTGTTGCTTCTCCCTTGCTGCTTTTAATATTCTTTCTTTGTGTTTAGTCTTTGTTAGTTTGATTAGTATGTGTCTTGGGGTGTTTCTCCTTGGGTTTATCCTGTATGGGACTCTGTTCTTCTTGGACTGATTGACTATGATTGACTACGACTTCCTCTTCCGTGTTGGGGAAATTTTCAACTATAATCGGTTCAAAAATTTTCTCATACCCTTTCTTTTTCTCTTCTTCTTTTGGGACCCCTGTAATTTGAATGTTGGTGCATTTGATATGGTCCCAGACATCCCTGAGACTATCGTCAGTTCTTTTCATTCTTTTTACTTTATTCTGCTCTTCAGAAGTTATTTCCACCATTTTATCTTCCAGTTTACTGATTCGTTCTGCTTCAGATATTCTGCTAGTGATTCATTCTAGAGTATTTTTAATTTCAGTAATTGTTATGTTTGTCTCTGTATGTTTATTCTTTAATTCTTCTAGATCTTTGTCAATTGATTCTTGCATTTTCCCCATTTTGTTTTCAAAGTTTCTGATCATCTTTACTATCATTATTCTGAATTCTTTTTCAGGTAGTTTGCCTATTTCCTCTTCATTTACTTGGACTTCTGTGTTTCTAGTTTGTTCCTTCATTTGTGTAGTATTTATCTGCCTTTTCATTATTTTTCTTTTAACTTATTGTGTTTGAGGTCTCCTTTTCCCAGGCTTCAAGGCTGAATTCTTTCTTCCTTTTGGTTTCTGCCCTCCTAAGGTTAGTCCAGTCGTTTGTGTAAGCTTTGTATAGGTGAGATTTGTGCTGAGTTTTTTGTTTGTTTTTCCTCTGATCAGCAAGGCTGAGTGAGGTGGTAAATCCTGTCTACTAATGACTGGGTTTGTATTTTTGTTTTGTTTGTGTTTAGATGAGGCGTCCTGCACAGGGTGCCACTGGTGGTTGGGTGATGCCAGGTCTTGTATTCAAGTGGTTTCCTTTGTGTGAGTTCTCACTATTTAATGCTCCCTATGGTTAGTTCTCTGGTAGTCTAGGGTCTTGGAGTCAGTGCTCCCACTCCAAAGGCTCAGGGCTTGATCTCTGGTCAGGAACAAAGATTCTACAAGTGGTCTGTTATGGCATTAAGTAAGATGAAAACAAATATCCAAAAATGAGAAATCAAAGATGAACCCCAGACAAATGGCAGTTACAAAATCAGGCAAATAATAATTAAAATAAATGGAATATACACATATACATATATACCCAGGAGCAAAATCAAAACAGTCCAACAAAAATAAAGTCCAGTAGATTGACCCAGAAAACAAAGGAAATCAAAAATTATATTTACCAGTTAAGAACAAAATTAACTAAAGTGCAAACTGGAAAACAAAACTAAAGCAAAGTGCCAAGTGGGGAATAAAGCAATGAAAACAAAAATAACAAATATGTTGTGAGGAAAGGAAAGAAAAAAGAAATAATAGATATGCAAAGTTAAATAGAGATAGATGAAGAAGATTTATATACATCAAAGATTAACTGCAAGGGGAAAAGAACAGTAGCAAAGGCAAACAAAGGAATAAATATAGAAAAAATATAATAGATTTTTTTAAAAATTATAAAAAAGAGAAAAGAAGAAAAAAAATCAGAAGAAAAAGAGAAAAAAAAGGAAAATTCCACAGAACTGCAAAAGTCCAGTGTAGAAGCAGAGGTTTATAACAGTAATAAAAAATGTGACTGTCAGAATGACCATCATCAAAAAGTCTACAAAAAATAAATGCTGGAGAGGGTATGGAGAAAAGGGAACACTCTTGCATTGCTGGTGGGAATGTAAACTGATATAGCCACTATGGAAGATGGTATGGAGACTCCTTTAAAAGCCAGGAATAAAACCACCATATGACCCAGCAATCCCACTCCTAGGCATATACCCTGAGGAAATCAAAACTGAAAAAGACACATGTACCCCACTGTTCACTGCAGCTCTATTTACAATAGCTAGAACATGGAAGCAACTTAGATGTCCATCGACAGGTGAATGGACAAATAAGTTGTGGTATATATATATATATATATATATATATATATATACACAATGGAATATTACTCAGCCATAAAAAGGGACACATTTGAACCTGTTCTGAGGTGGATGAAACTACAGCCCAGTACATAGTGAAGTAAGTCAGAAAGATAAATATAAATATCATATGCTGCTGCTGCTGCTAAGTTGCTTTAGTCGTGTCCGACTCTGTGCAACCCCATAGACGTCAGCATACTGACACATATATATAGAATCTGAAGCAACAACACTGATGAATGATTTTCAGGGTAGCAATGGAGAAACAGATGGAGAACAGACCTATGGACAAGGTGGGAGGAGAGGAGGGAGAAGGGGAGATGTATGGAGAGAGTAACATAGAAATTTACAATACCATGTGTAAAACAGATAGCCAATGGGAATTTGCTGTATGACTCAGAGAACTCAAACAGGAGTTCTGCAACAGGCTGAAGGGTGGGGTGGGGAGGGACATGGGAGGACATCTGGGAAGGAAGGGACATGGATATACCTATGGCTGATTCTTGGTGATGTATGACAGAAAACCACAAAATTCTGTAAAGCAATTATCCTTCAATTTAAAAAAAGAAACATAAAGAAAAGTGAATATATGTATAACTGATTCACTGTGCTGTACAGCAGAACACTGTAATTACAACATTGTAAACCACCTATATTCCAATAAAAATTTAAGAATTTTTTAAAAAGTGACAGAATATACATATACATATACACCCATAAGCAAAATCAAAACAGTCCAACAAAAATAAAGTACAATAAATTAACCCGGCAAACAAAGGAAACCCAAAATTACATTTACCAGAACAAAACTAACTAAAGCACAAACTGGAAAACAAAACCAAAGCAAGGTGCCAATTGGGGAATAAAGCAATGAAAATAAAATTAACAAATATATTGAGAGGAAAGGAAAGAAAGGAAAGAATTGATATGTAAAGTTAAATAGAGGTTAATAAAGAAGATTTATATACATTAAAGATTAACTGCAAGGGGAAAAGAACAGTAGGAAAAGCAAACAAAGGAATAAATGTAGAAAAAATAATATTTTTAAAAAATCAAAATTAAAGAAAGAGAAAAGAAAAAAGAAAAAAAGGGAAAACTCCACAGAACTGCAAAAGCCCAATGTAGAGACAGAGGTTTATAACAACAATAAAAAATGTCACTGAGGAAAAAAAAAAGAAGCTCAAAAGCTTAATTAGATTTCATAGTGCCAATAAAATCAACAACGACGGGGGGGGGGGGGGGGAATCCAAAAGAATCTACAGAACAAGTCGAAAGATAATAATAATAAATGTTTTTCTTGAATCATTGCTGTCAGAGTCCTTTCTCTCACTAGGAGTCACAGTCTACCTCACCTCCCTAGGATTCCCTCCAACACTGTACTGGTCTCTGTACCTGCTGTGGGGGCAGCTCAGATTCTAATCTGGTCCTACTCCTGTGTGTTCTTGCCTCCAATGTCCACAGCTATCAGAACTAGTGCATTTTCTTTTGTACCAGCTCTCAATGTCCTTTTATACATTCCATAGACACAGAGTCTGCCTAGTTGACCATGTGTATTTAATCTACAGCTTGAACAGCTGGTGGGAAGGTTTGGGGTCTTCTTCCTTAGCCACATTGCCCCTGGGTTTCAATTGTGGTTTTATTTCCACCTCTACATGTGGGTCGTCCACTGGGGTTTGCTCCTGAGGCTGCTCTGGAGGACTTGGGTTTGCCCCTGTGAGGGCCAGGTGTGGAGGTGGTGCAGCTGCTTGGATCACAGGGGTTCTGGCAGCACCAAGTACTTAGGGGAGTTGGAGGCTAGGGCAGCAGGAAATATAGTGCTCTCGAAGGGTATGACAACCAGTATTGGCCAATATGCTCCAATATTCTTGCCTGTAAGAACCCCCCTCCCTAACAGAGAAGCCTGGCAGGCCACAGATTACAGAGTCACAAAGAGTCAAACACTACCGAAGCAATCCTGCCAGCATAGATGCAAGACATTTTTTGCCTGTGGCAGCTCTGCCCCATTGAGAGTTGAGCATGAAGGTGACGCAGTCGCTTGGCTTACGGGGACCCTGGCGGTGCCAAGTGTGTGGGGACACGGACTGCCTTTGCAGCAGGAGTTATGGCCCTATCAGAGTCTTTTTGCGAGCCTCTTATAGCTGGCTATCAGGAGACCTCTTTGGCCAGTTTTTCTCCGTAACTCCGCCCATTCAGGCACTTAGAAGGCTCCCTTGCCGGGGATCCTACCCTGTTGTTCAGTGTGCATCAGGCACATAGAGGGGCCCCCCTGGCTGGGGTCCTATTCTGTAGACCAGCACATCAGGCACTTAAAAGGGTACCCTGGGTGGGGTCCTACTCTGTAGTTCAGTGTGTCAGGCATTTGATGGGCCAGCCTTTCTACTGTTCAGCAGCTGATGTTGGCATGTGCAGAGAGAGAAGCTATGGTGATGGCTCCACCCCTCTATGCGTGACTCAGCAGTATCATCTTGCTTCCATGGCTCCCTGGCTTTCCTCCACCAGCATTTCCCACCACAATCTCTTCCCTCACATCCCCTCCATTTGTCTCTCTGCAGTCAACAGCAGCCCTCGCCCTGGGATTGCTCCACAATCTCTAAACTCCAACTCCCAGCCACTACGCCTTCCAGGGGACCTGCATTCTTGTCCGGGGTATGTATGGCTGTAGCAAGGACTATCTGATTCTCATTTCATTTAGGCTGCCACAGATCAGCTGTTTCACTCTCAGCCTTAAATGTTTCTCCTCTGGCTCAGATAACTGCCCCGATGTGGGAACTGGACCCTTGCTTCAGTTCCCCCACTGGCTGAGGGTCCAGTCCTACTAATACTCCTGTTTCTCCCCCTAGTTGCTTCATCCTTCTGAGTTTTGCATGGTTCTATATATTCCTTCCACTGGTCAGGCACTCCTGTCCACTCTCAGCTGGAATTCTGCATGCACATCTGTGTCTGAAGGTGTATTCCTGACATATCCATGGAGAGAGATGTAATCTACATTCACCTACTCTGCCATCTTGTTTCTTCTAAGATTTTTTTAGGTGGACCATCTTTAAAGTCTTTATTGAATTTGTTACAATATTGTTTCTGTTTTGTTTTGTTTTTTGGCCCTGAGGAATGTGAGATCTTAGCTCCCTGACTGCAACCAGGGGTGCAATATCAAACCTGCACCCCTCCATTGGAAGGCAAAGTGTTAACAACTGGACCACCAGGGAAGTACTCCATGTATAGTTTTAAAATAATGGAATGTGGAAACATCAGCATAGATGCTTAATAAGTATTGCAATCCTCTCATCACTAACATATCTGGCAAATAAGCAAGGACAAAATTTTTGCAGATAGTGCCTATTTATGGGCCACATACATCTGCATATGCATATATATATAATATATAATCAACAGTTTGGGAGGTGAAAGACCCTGAATCCACAATCCCTCTGCCTTAAATGAAGAAACTGATGTCCAGAGATAGGACCTGACTTATCCACACTTGTCTGTGTACCTTTCTTCTACATTCTTAGTATATCAATGTAATTAGCTAAAGAAAATACCATCCCAGATTACTCAGAGGCAAGGAAAATAATCTCTTCTCATTGTGTTAACTATCTTACACTAGGTCAGACTCAGAAAAGCATCTCTAATAGCAGAAGCACTGGACCAGGGAAAAAGGAGATCCACTCAAGTCCAGGGCTACTTTGAGGATTAAATTGAACAACAGATGCAAATAACAGTTGCAAGCTATAGAATACTGTACAGATACAACATCAGTATACTATGCATTACTTTATCTTATTTCAGAAGTTCTCAGATATATAAGAAAGAAACCTGAGGAATTCGCTCGCATTCCAGTGGTTAAGAATCCACCCTCCAATGCAGGGGATTCAGGTTCGAGCCCTGGCTGGGGAATTGAGATCCCACATGTCTCAGGGTAACTAAGCCCACATGCCTCAACTAGAGAGTCCATGTACTGAAAACTACAAAGCCCATGCACCACAACTATAGAGCCCACACACTCTGGAGACTGCACAACACAACACGAGAGAAGCCACCATTCCGCACCTAAAAATCCCACATGCTGCAAGGAAGATCCCATGTGCCACAACTACAGTGCCACAATTTTTGATGCCCTGATGCATCAAAAATTTAAAAAGAAAGAAAAAACAGAAAACTTCAATGACTTCATTAACAACAATGCTTTCATTCATGTAACACTGAGAGCTTTCTACAAGCCAGATAGTTTTTTCAGTTTCTTTTTAATTTTAGCTAATTGGGTATCTCTATAGAAATCTCATTCATTTTCTTTTTTATATAAAGGCATAACTTACCTAAACTAATCTGCACAAATCTTAAGTATAGAACTTGATGATTTTTCAGTATGTACACACCTACATGTTCACCATCAACCCCTCAAGGTTCCCTCATGCTACTTCCTAATCCTCCCAAACACAACCATTATTCTGACTTACATTAGCATGTATTATTTCTGCCTGTTCTTTAATTCCATATAAAAAAAAAATCACACAGTATTTGCTCTTTTATATCTGGCTTCTCTTGCTCAAAAACACTTTTAAGACTTATCACAGTATAATTTTTTGTTTGTCTGTCTATCTCCTTCTGTAGATATGAGGGTCTCTCTGAAAGCAGATACAGTCCGATTCATAGCTGTACTCATGGCACCTAGTATCTAACAGAGATTCAGCTAAGATTTGCTGAATCAGTACACTGAGGTCAGAATACATGATCCATAAAAGGAACCAGAGTAAGAGATATGATTTCTGTCATCCACTAGAAAAACAGGTCCCATATAGTAGCAGAAGAGTCTGAAAGTTCTTTCATTTCATATTAGTGCTGGTAAGTCTCAGCACCAGGTAAACAAGGTTAATATGGAAAAGCAGAGCTATAATTTGGGAAGAAGGTTTTTGTGCTAAGAAAATAAATGGTTTTCGCACTCTCAATGCAGGGATATTTTTAGCAACAATGTCAGCTAATGGCACATCTTACATATTAAAACATAACCTGGAAGCCTGAGATCAGCCTAATAAAACACCTTCAGATGGGCGAGGGGTGAGGTGGAGAATGAAGAAAAAGGTTTATAAGAGGCAAAACAAAAGCAAAAGCATATATATCAGCACATTTTAAGTCATTTTTCTAGGAAATATAAGGCGCCTACTAACCCTTGTCCAATCTTCTCAAACCGTGTGTATTTCTTCTTAGGATCGCCCACACTCACTATGCTCCCTTTGAAAGAAACAGAGAACATAAATCAGTTTTTCCCAGATCAACAATAAAAAACAAGCTCCATGTTCCCCCAACTCTGAGCCAGCAAAGTTTAAAGAACTATCTCCAATACCCTAAAACCACACTAAGGCGCTTAGCTTTCCCTCTTAAGTTTCAACCAAAAGTTTCACCTCCTTACCACCTTTATTAATAGTACCCTAATCTACTTCTAATCTGCTAAAAGTTATTTCATTCATTTTTAAATTCATCAATTCAATAAACATTTACTAATTTTAATATGCTCATTTATTATGCACTAAGCCCTAGGTTGAGTGCAACAAATGAAGACCCAGTCAATGGACCCAACAGATGAGACCCAGTTAAGACAGTCTCTGCTCTCAAGAAGCTGTAATCTCATACAGGAAACAGATACCATGTATAAAGTTCCATGAACATATAATAATTGCTGTGATACAGAAAAAAGCAAAAATATAGACCAGAAAGGCCTCAGAAGGGAAATGAACCTGTACTAATTTTTACCGGGTTAGAAGGATTTTGCCAGGGAGAGAAAGTCAAGAAGGGGTTACAAAAAAAAGTATTTCAAGTGCAAAAACACAGAGGTATGAGAAAGTTCACAGTTTCAAAAAAAAGTCTTCTGAAGATGGTAAAACTCAGCCCCACCAAAGGGAAGATACTTCCCCTCAAGGTCACACAGCAAACTGGTGTCAGAGTTAAGAAGGAGTTCAGGTTTGGTCTCCCAGTCCAAAGTGCTTTCCAATAATATCAATTACTAGGATTTGATACTTTTCAAATACATTATCCCATTTGATCTACAAATGAGACAGGGATTAACATTCCTATTTAAAAGATGAGAAAAAGGACGGCCAGGAAAAACAGTAGAAAATTGCCCAAGACCCAAGTTAATGATCTCATCTGTGCTAGGGCTTCAACCCAAGGATCCTTAACTCTCAGGCCAATCTGTTTTTGCATAATCCTATGTTCTAAGTATTACTGTTTCTGAAAAAAAATCTGATTCAGAGAAAAAGAATATATACAAGAGCAAACAGATGCCAAGGTAAGTGGCTTTTCTTATTTCATCATTTCATAAGGGCTCTGGGTAAGGGCGAGGCTTCCCTGGTGGCTCAGACAGTAAAGAAATCTACCTGCAATGCAGAAGACTCAGGTCGCATCCTGGGGACAGGAAGATCCCATGGAGAAGGGAATGGCTATTCACTCCATACTCTTCCCTGGAGAATTTCATGGACAGAAGAGCCTGCTGGGCTACAGTCCATGGGATTGCAAAAAGTTGGACATGACTGAGCAGCTAACACTGGGCAAGGGCAACTTTGGAGAGAATGAAATTTTTTTTAAAAGTCAAATAAGAATTATCAGGATGAAATTAAAAGCCACTAAGCTGAGGAACCAGAAACCTCAGCTTTAGAAAGCAATGCCAAGGGGCAGACTTCACCAGATCAGTCACATCAAATCCTCTTTAGAAGTAGATAAGTTCAAAGAATAAATCAAAAGCCTTGTCAGATGTTTTTTTTCAAGCCTACAGGCCAACCCATTCCTTTCTTCTCATATGAATTCTCCTGCAGATTACTGAAAAAGAGAAGCAACCTGCCCTAATATTTCTCATCACTAAAGAAAGCAAAACGGGAGTTCCCACCTGACTGCAAGAAATAGCATGCTCTGATTACAGGAGCACAAGCTGCATGCTAATCCCAGATCTGTCGCTTTTTGGCTTTTTGCAGAGTATTTATCATTCCTAGCCTCAAATAACTTAACTGCAAAAAATAAGGATTATAATGTCTGTCTTCACAGGGCTAAAATGAGGAATAAATGTTCATTTGGTACATATTACAGGCTCACAAAATGTTAGTTTCCCTTCCTTCTTTTTCTACAACCAAATGGCAGATCCATCTTCTGCCAACAGAAACATCAATAATCAACACAGCACTCTTCCTCACCAGGTTTACACATGGCCTCAGTCTTTCTCAACACAACCTTTCAGATTATATTGTAAGTAAAAGCTATTTCATATCTCCATAAGCCATGCCTGTGGTAAGTGATTCCCAGCCTTTGAAGTGGGCTATTCACATACTCTTATCATATTCCCATCCTAACATAGCATCTAATCAGGGCTGGTGAGACAGAGGAGGTGGGTATAGGGACGGGTGAGAAGAGGCACAGTCTGGCAAGATATAAAGCACAGCGGTCACTGACATATACCTAGCAGAGAACCTAGATCTTTATAGCAACAGAATTCTCTTTGTGCTCAACCAGTCACATACCAGAGGGAAATTAAAAAACCTACAAAGTGCTTACGTAATTTCTCCAAGATCTCCTCATCAGACATCTTAGGCTTCTTCTTCTGCTTCTCAGTATTCCGGGTCAGAGCATCAGGTGGAGTGGTATTATTCTCAGTAGGTGAAATGGGAGATGTAGCCACATCCCGAGTTGGAGTAATAGGAAGTGGTTCAATCACAGACCGTGTGTATACCTGCATTATTGGTGCAAACATTTGGTGAGGCCAGCCTCTCTTAGATTTATGTTAGAACATCCAAAGAACAAATCTCAGTAAACTCATCTCTTCTCCTACTTCTTTGGGGTGCCATTGCCTTCTCCATAGAGTTGCTAATGAAGAGTATCCTAGATACTCTTCCTCTATGCCCAGGCTGTGAGAATGGAATGATCTTCCTTGCTCTCACTTTTTACAACAAGGGTTAGTGAGAGTCTGAGCACTTAAGATAATCAATATAAGCTACACAACTCTCACTATAAAGAGTTCAAAGGACATCCTATCATTAGATGGGAATCCCCTTCATCTGCAAAATTCTGTTCTTTCCCAAGCTGAAATGAATATCCTGTATTCCTACAGTACTTTTCACTGAGCATTACCTTCATTTGAGTTACTCCCTCTTTAAATCCTGAACACTCACAGAGTAAAAAACTGCAATTGTTCTTCTTTAAGAGGCCATAAGATAGAGTTATTTAGATTATAGACTCTGGAACCTGCCTGCCCGGACTTAAATTCCAAATCTTATTCTTACCATTTGTATGACTTTGGGCAGACTACTTAACTTTTCTATGCTTTAGTTTCCTTGTCTGTAAAATAGTGATGCTAGTGATACTTTATATCTTATAGAGTAGTTGCTGCTGCTGCTGCTACTGCTAAGTTACTTCAGTCGTGTCCGACTCTGTGCGACCCCATTGATGGCAGCCCACCAGGCTCCCCCATCCCTGGGATTTTCCAGGACCGGAGTGGGTTGCCATTTCCTTCTCCAATGCATGAAAGTGAAAAGTGAAAATGAAGTCGCTCAGTCGTGTCCAACTCTTAGCAACCCCATGGACTGCAGCCCACCAGGCTCCTCTGTCCGTGGGATTTTCCAGGCAAGAGTACTAGAGTGGGGTGCCATTGCCTTCTCCATAGAGTTGCTAATAAACCATAAATTAATTAACATGTGAAATAAGCAGCATCACATTCAGGAGATATTAAGCTTTCAAATTTCAGCTAATATTATTATACTGCCTATTCATTCATTTCCTTAATTAGCATTTACTGAGAATCTGTTCTTTGCCTTGCTGTACAAAATGCTGCCCCATCCACTACTTCTGTGAAGGAAGTCTTGGAGAAAGTCCTAACTACAAGGCAGAAAAAGACAAATATCAGAAAAAAAGAACAATCTATACACTACTGAGGTTCAGAAGAAGTGATCACATGTTCTACCGTCCGCCCCAAGAGATGCTTCAAGGCATTTATCACTTTTTTCATAAAAACATCACAACAATTTTTGGGTTAGTCTAAAAGCTCTATGAAGACAGAGAATCCGAGTCGTTCATCACTGCACTTCTATATCTAACCAGTCATCTAACAAAAAGTAAGCATTCAGGTAAAAGTTTCATGAATCACTAAACAAATAAATGGGGTTCTTCAGCCGGATTTTGAAGGATGGGCATGGTTATAATAGGCAGAAATGGCAGAGAACTTTCCACTAACTTATTGCTAGTGGAAATAGCAATAAGTTGAAACATTGAGAGCAGACACTATTGTTTCTTTACTGACTACTCCTGCATAGTGATTTTTTAATTTTCTATTCTTGCACATGTAGACAAACTATATCCCTGGCACCTAAACATGAATTTCATGCCTTGTCCTTCACCTTTAGTTCTGACATGGCTCCTTGAGGGGAAGAACCCTGCCTTTTCCTTCTCTAACATTCTCTTTTTCTGGCTCCCAACACAGGTCTGCTCATATAAAAAAGGCCAGTGTACTATGCTGGAATATAACCTGGACCTGGGGTAAATTACCTGCTTTCAGTTCTGGCTATTTTGCTTAGAGACTTTGGATAGATCAATTTACCTCTCCAAATCTTCTTCTTCTTCTATATATTAGGAATTAACAGTATCTTTTTGGGGGGAATGCTATGAAGATCAAATTTATCAGTTCATTCAATACTGCCTTTCTAAAACCTTTTAAAAACTATGTTAAGCACTGCAAACACACACACACAATATATAGATATATTTCCTCTACTTGTAAGGAATTCATGGTTTAATGGAAAAATTTTTTTAAATGAACATGCTTGCAAATCGAAAAAACCTTTCCAATGTGACATCTCTGGACAACTCTGATTCTGAAGCTCATTTTCCTTAAAGTGAGTTTGTAACCTATAGAAGCGGTGATTCCACAGATTCTGCTTATAAATTATAATTCTAAAAGGTCATCTAATCCCCTTGAATTGTCTCCACAGCATCTCCCATACTCAGTCAACCAACATCTGCTTGAATACTTCCATGAATTCTCTAGTTCAGAGAATCTTTTTTGTATTACCACAGAGTTTAAGCCCTAAATCATTTTTTCATTCTGAAGTTTTTGTCATAATAAAAAATCCAAACAAAGAAACACTAGTAGTATCATCTAATGATAGATCAGTGCTCAGTGATGCTAAAACATGTAAAATGCAGATTATGCAAAGTAAGGGCAAAGGGACCATGGCTATTATGAAATGCAACAACCTCAAAGGAAGTTAAATAAAAATTACTGCCAATATCCAGCATCAAAATGCACTCCTGATGTCCAGGATATTAATAACACTAATGTTTTTACAAATTCTCTTGAGTCTTTCAGTATCATCAATAATGTCTTAAGAGCCTGAACACTGGACTTTAACAGAGAAGAAAGATCTATAGCAGGCTAATTTGTTGCTACCTAGGAGACAGGAACAATTTATGTTACTTCTGCACTAAGTAACACTAATTCTGTATATCTTCCTGTCTGTAAAGAAAGTAGGGCTAAGTTGGTACAAAGACCAACTATTCAGGACACCTTGGGACTATCTGCAAACCAATGATAAAAATAAATACACCACTTCCTGTCTTTAATCATGCAGAAAGTACCTTTCAATCAAGGTAATTTGGTTATTTCACCACCTCCAAAATCTCAGGACCCCTACCAGAGTATTAAACTTCTAGACCTTGGCACCCATCCCTTACTCCCCACCTCCAAACTCTAATAAATCACAAAGACTCACAGATTTTGTGTGCTCTGGGCGTGGAGCAATCACTGGAGGTGGGGTAGCATCATCATCATCATCTTCATCTTCTGAAACTGGTGGCACTGCAGGGGTCTCAGACACCGCCTTCACATTCTGCACAGTGACAAAAGCCAGGTTCGTTAGGTTAAGCCAACACGGAACTTAAACTACCAGGACCACCTATCTCCCAGAAGAAACCTTCTCCTGACACTCTTTCTGAAACACACATCAGCCTCCAATCTCTCCACCTTTGGAGCTGGCCTCAGGAACTCAGCCATCTCCCCTTCTTTTAGCTACCACTCCCTCTTCAGTCCCTGGAGGGCTTCCTTCTCCTACCCAAAGCCTAACTGTGGATGGGAAAACCAACTGACAGCTTCTCTACCTGCCTACCCCAAACCAAACCCTGAGGACAAGCTCATATTTCTTTCTTCTCTATGAATTTTACTCTGTGCTGAATAGAGGATAAAGTACAATATATAGGAAAGGGATCAAGAGTTCAGAATTTTACAAAGTTTATCATTATAATTCTGTAGTCCTTTCTGATATGGTAAATAGAAGTTCTGAAAGGTCTTTACCTCTCCTTTTCCTTCTTTACCAAAATATACTGCATCCCTTATGCTATCAGGTACGCTCACCTCAACCTGCAGATACCGAACATCACAAGAAGCAATGAGATTTTCCCCAGATCAGATGCTACCTATATCCTTAAGCTTCTGCCCTGTCTTGGAATGACCCTTACCAGCACCACTAATTGAATCTGCTATAATCTGACAAACTTGATTTTCCCACGCAAACTATAACAAAGCTGGGCCAAGACTGGCAGGTTTCAGGGCAAGACCAGGCAAAAAGATCATACCATTACTGTTTATAAAACATGTTCAAGAGATAAAATAGCTCCAAAATATGAGATTTTTGATAGAGATTAAATGATTATAGTATAGGACCAGAGAAGCAATAGAGATCTTTTAGTAGATATTGATATAATTCAACAGTTTCAGATATTTTCAGACCATCTACTTTGTGCTCAGTAAGATACTGTGATGGATGTTTTTGATATAAATGTACAAAGATGAAAAAGATGGTCCAAGTCCTAAAAGTAGCTCACCATCTGATGCAGGAGACAGACGGACAGACAATTCCCCTTCTGCTGCCATTTGAGGCCGCTGGAGAGAGGAATGTCAGAACAACGTGGGATAAGTGAAGGAACTTATTTAGCTGAATATTATACTAGAGTTATGTGTGGGAGAGTGGCCTTTACCACATTTGACATACTAAGTAAGGAAAGCTGGCATCCTCATAGATTCTAACAGGAGCTCCAGTGCAGGACGTAACTTAAAAACTGCCAGTGACAGGCGTTTATAAGCAACTAGTTTTAGTGACTACAGGCAGTGAATCCATCCTCTCAGCTTCAAGTTTCATTTACTTGAGGAATATGGAGGTGAGGACTGGTATAATTAGAGGGGTGCCCTTAAGTCACTTTCAGTTCTAAAATCCAATAGTAGCTCCTTCCCTGTGAAAGCACATATTTTGATACTTTTCTACTCTAATTTGTTTTCCCCCTAATATTCCACTCAACAAAATTTAACTAGGAACCCAAAATGAGAATGAAGTTAACTCAGCAGCCTCTCCATCTTCTTGGGGCCCTAGGGCTACCCACTGTAAACTATAAACACCAAGTGTGTTGCTTCCTAAAACTGTGGAGGAGGGGATTTCATCACCTTCCGTAGCAACACATTCTGGTTTCCACATGTGATGGCTTTGGGTGGTTGTATTAACGACTATCAGAATCAAGAGATAAAGGTTTCTTTCGCAGAATTTTATTTCTTATCCCTGTGTCCTTTGCCAAGGGTATCCCACTTTAAGCCAAAGTTCTCATCCATAAAATGGAAATGATGGCAAGAAGCTCTCTGCCTACCTTAAGGGACCACATGGAGAAAGAAATGACGTGATGTGGGTATAAAAACACTCAGTTAAGAAGATGTAAGGAATCAATTAAATTATCATTATGGCTAATAACCACAAACTTCTTTTTAAAAAGTGACTCCAACTCATCCACTGATTCACTGTAGATAAAGTGCCTGGTCCTATGTCTTACATTTTAGAAGAAGATATATTTAAAATTCATCACTAAATTGCCAGGTAGTAGTAAGAAACATGTGAGAGTAGAGATTGATTGAAAGTAAGGAATTATTACCTTAGATATAAGTAGTCATGGAAAGGCCTCTTTAATGGCCAGAACAAAATGAGAAAACAAGCCATCAGACCCTCTGGGAGAAGAATATTCCTGGCAGATGGAAGAGATACAAAGACTCTGAGAAGGGAACATGCTTGGAATGTTCCCGAAACCTCCAGGTGCCTACATATACTACTGAGAAGTGCTTATCATTTTAAAATTGCTGAATTTTGTGTAAAAACATAGCGATCTCTGATGTTCTGGCCCAGGATTTCTCCCATCCATCCCACCCTAGCTTCATTAGAGCAGGGTTTCTTCCAGGGAAGGCAGGCTGCAACTATGTGGTCCAAGAGGTCTCACTTTCATCTGGAGGAGTAAGCAGTGCCCAGGCCCAGTGGGGCCATCAGTGGAAGTAACCTCCCAGAGATGGCAGCAGGAGAGGGTCAACCGCTGCTAGCCTGAGACTGCAATCCTGGATAGGGCAAATGAATTCTGGCCAAGACTGCTCAAAGATACAGCAGACATTAGAGAGAGGTCCCACACTAGTTATACATGCCTGACTCTGTGCACATACATAAAAGCTTCAAAAGGGACAAGCAGAAAGTTAAAGTTTCTCGACAGCCCTCAAAGAGATCTCAATAATGAGCAATGATATAGATTTTAACAACACTGTCAATCAATGCACCCTAACTGACATATACAAAACATTCCACCCAAGTTCTGAAGAACACACATTACTTTTAACCACTTATGGATAATTCTTCAGGATAGAATATATGCTGGGCCATAAAACATATCTCAATAAATTTTCAATGACTGAAAACACACAAAATGTCTTATTTAACCACAGTAGAATTAGAGATAAACAACAACAAAAAATTTCTCCAAAGAAGATAAACAAATGGCCAATAAGCACATGGCCAATACTCAACATCATTATTAGGAAATACAAATCAAAACCACAGTGAGATACCACTTCATATCCACTAAGATGGCTATAATCAAAGGACAGACAATAACAAATGTGGGAGAAGATATGTAGAAATTAGAAGCATCCTAATGTTGGTGGGAATGTAAAAAGGTGCAGCCACTGTAGAAAACAGTCTAGCAGTTCCTCAAATGGTTAAACATAGAGTCACCATGTGGCTTAGAAATTCTACTCCTAGGTATATACCAAAGAGAAATGAAAACACAGATCCACACCAAAGTTTGTACATGAATGTTAGTATGAGCATTATTTATAATAATCAAAAAGAAGAAAAAAGCCAAATGCCCATCAACTGATGAACAATCAATACTATAAAATATTATTCAGACTTTTATAAAAAGGAATGATGTCCTGATACATGCTAGAACATGGATGAAACTCACAGGTATTATACTAAGTGAAAGAAGCTAGACACAGAAGACTACATGGTCTATGAGTCCATTTATATAAAATGTCTGGAAAATGTAAGTTTATATAGACAGAATATCAGTGGTTTACTAGGTAGGGCTGGGCATGGGAGTTTGAATGAACTGTAAAAGAATACTAGGGAACTCTTTGGGGTGATGGGAATATTCCAAAAATAGATTGTAGAGACAGCTGCACAAGTCTATAAATTTAATACAATCATTGAATTGTACAATTCAACTAGTATGGATGAATTTTACAATATATAAATAACAGTCAATAATGCTACCTTTTAAAAGTAAAAATTTTAAGTTATATGTAAAACCAGCAGGTTCTTATCTTACATTTTATATAATACAGATATTTAAGGAGTTAAAATAAAAATTCCTCAGGAATGCCTGATAAAGATGGCAGATTGAACATAGGCATCTATTTCTTAAAATTTCATTCAGTTCACTTCAGTTCAGTCGCTCAGTCATGTCTAACTCTTTGCGACCCCATAAATCGCAGCACGCCAGGCCTCCCTGTCCATCACCAACTCCCAGAGTTCACTCAGACTCACGTCCATCCAGTCAGTGATGCCATCCAGCCATCTCATCCTCTGTCGTCCCCTTCTCCTCCTGCCTCCAATCCCTCCCAGCATCAAAGTCTTTTCCAATGAGTCAACTCTTTGCATGAGGTGGCCAAAGTACTGGAGTTTCAGCTTTAGCATCATTCCTTCCAAAGAAATCCCAGGGCTGATCTCCTTCAGAATGGACTGGTTCGATCTCCTTGCAGTCCAAGGGACTTTCAAGAGTCTTCTCCAACACCACAGTTCAAACGCATCAGTTCTTCGGTGCTCAGCTTTCTTCACGGTCCAACTCTCACATCCATACACGACCACAGGAAAAACCATAGCCTTGACTAGACGGACCTTAGTCGGCAAAGTAATATCTCTGCTTTTGAATATGCTCTCTAGGTTGGTCATAACTTTTCTTCCAAGGAGTAAACGTCTTTTAGTTTCATGGCTGCAGTCACCACCTGCAGTGATTTTGGAGCCCAAAAAAATAAAGTCTGACACTGTTTCCACTGTTTCCCCATCTATTTCCCATGAAGTGATGGGACTGGATACCATGATCTTCGTTTTCTGAATGTTGAGCTTTAAGCCAACTTTTTCACTCTCCTTTTTCACTTTCATCAAGAGGCTCTTTAGTTCTTCGCTTTCTGCCATAAGGGTGGTGTCATCTGCATATCTGAAGTTATTGATATTTCTCCCGGCAATCTTGATTCCAGCTTGTGCATCATCCAGCCCGGCATTTTGCAGGATGCACTCTGCATGTAAGTTAAATAAGCAGGGTGACAATATATAGCCTTGATGTACTCCTTTCCCAATCTGGAACCAGTCTGTAGTTCCATGTCCAGTTATAACTGTTGCTTCTTGACCTGCATACCGATTTCTCAGGAGGCGGGTAAGGTGGTTTGGTATTCCCATCTCTTGAAGAATTTTCCACAGTTTCCTGTGATCTACACATTCAAAAGTTCTGGTCTAGTCCATAAAGCAGAAGTAGATGTTTTTTCTGGAATTCTCTTGCTTTTTCAATGATCCAATGGATGTTGGCAATTTGATCTCTGGTTCCTCTGCCTTTTCTAAATCCAGCTTGAACATCTGGAAGTTCACAGCTCACATACTATTGAAGCCTGGCTTGGAGAATTTTGAGTATTACTTCACTAATGGCACCCCACTCCAGTACTCTTGCCTGGAAAATCCCACGGACGGAGGAGCCTGGTAGGCTGCAGTCCATGGGGTTGTGAAGAGTTGGACATGACCAAGCGACTTCACTTTCACTTTTCACTTTCATGCATTGAAGAAGGAAATGGCAACCCGCTCCAGTGTTCTTGCCTGGAGAATCCCAGGGACGGGGGAGCCTGGCAGGTTGCCGTCTATGGGGTCGCACAGAGTCAGACACGACTGAAGCGACTTAGCAGCAGCAGCAGCAGCAGCATGTGAGATGAGTGCAATTGTGCGGTAGTTTGAGCATTCTTTGGCATTGCCTTTCTTGGGATTGGAATAAAAACTGACCTTTCCCAGTCCTATGGCCACTGCTGAGTTTTCCAAATTTGCTGGCATATTGAGTGCAGCACTTTCACAACATCATCTTTTAGGATTTGAAATAGCTCAACTGGAATTGTATCACCTCCACTAACTTTGATCATAGTGATGCTTCCAAGGCCCATTTGACTTTGCATTCCAGCATGTCTGGCTCTAGGTGAGTGTGAGTGATCATACCATTGTGATTATCTGGGTCATGAAGATCTTTTTTGTATAGTTCTGTGTATTCTTGCCACCTCTTCTTAATATCTTCTGCTTCTGTTAGGTCCATATCATTTCTGTCCTTTATTGTGCCCATCTTTGCGTGATATGTTCCCTTGGTATCTCCAATTTTCTTGAAGAGATCTCTAGTCTTTTACATTCTACTGTTTTCCTCTATTTCTTTGCACTGATCACTGAAGAAGGCTTTCTTATCTCTCCTTGCTATTCTTTGGAATTCTGCATTCAAATGGGTATAGCTTTCCCTTTCTCCTTTGCCTTAGCTTCTCTTCTTTTCTCAGCTATTTGTAAGGCCTCTTCAGACAACCATTTTGCCTTTTTGCATTTCTTTTTCTTAGAGATGGTCTTGATCACTGCCTCCTGTACAATGTCATGAACCTCCATCCATAGTTCTTCAGGCACTCTATTAGATCTAATCCCTTGAATCTATTTGTCACTTTCACTATATAATCGTAAAGGATTTGATTTACCCAACAGGTAAATACTGTTAATATTTAGTGTTTAGCCTTTTCAAGGGTGGTAAACTAGATCATCACATGTTCAAACATACCTATATGTTGACCTCATGCTTGAAAGCTAGTTTGATTAGGTACAGAATTCTTGGTTCTAAATAATTTTCCTCTTACCTCTGAAAATACTGCTCCTTTGAATACTACTGCTAATGAGCCACATTAGCTGTGTTTTTATTTTGAAAGCTTTGAAAATATTTCTCTTTATTCTTGGGTCTCTTTACAGTTATCTGACGTGGTAACTGGTAGGCTCTTCCATCTGAAGACTCATACCATTCTTTAGCTGAGAGATTTTTCTTCCATTATTCCTTCATTTTTTCTACTCTAATGTCTTAATCCTCTAGTTTTTCCTGAATTTCACTGAATAATGTCCTATATCACTTATGCTTTAATTTTCCATATGTCTTTATGTTTTATATCATTAATCCACCTTTATGTGCATTTTTTAATCCTTAGAAATTTATTTCTTTAATCATATTTTTAATTTCTAAGAATTATTTTTTTATCCTCTGATTGCTCTAATCCATGGGTCCCCAACACCAGGGCCACAGCCCAGTACCAGTCAATGGTTTGTTAGGAACCAGGCCACACCACAAGAAGTGAGCAGCAGACAAGCAAGCAAGCCAGCCAGTGAGCAAAGCTTCATCTGTATTTACAGCCGCTCTCCATGTTTGCATTACTGCCTGAGCTCCACCTCTTGTCAGATCAGCAGCGGCACTAGATTCTCACAGAAGCACAAACACTCTTATGAACTGCACACATGAGGGATCTAGGATGTGTGCTCCTTATGAGAATCTAATACCTGATCGGAGGTAGAGTCAAGGCAGTGATGCCAGTGCTGGGGAGTAACTGCTAATATAGATTATCATTTGCACAGTAAATGTAATACACTTGAATCATCCCCAAACCGTCCTCACTCCCTAGCCCCTAATCCATGGAAAAATAGTCTTCCACAAAACTGGTCCCTGGAGCCAAAAGGCTGGGAACCACCGCTCTGATTGTAGCGTGTTTTGGGAGATGCAATATCTATAAAACCTTTGAATATACTGGGTTGGCCAAGATGTTCATTCCAGTTTTCAAAACGTCTTATAGAAAAGCCCAAATGAACTTTTTGGCCAACCCAATATTAGAATTCTTTTTAATTTTCTTTCCTGAGTTATCAATTTCCTCTGGCATCAGTTTTATTTCTTTATCATGGTCCTTCTCTTTAATGCTTTGTTCCTCTCAAGTGTCTAGAGATCAAGTGTCTAGGCTCTCCACTCATATTTATCAGTGAAAAATCAGACTAATCAGTGTATACACCTAGCATGTGCTTCCTCTGTAGTCATGTGAGTGTGCTTCTCTGCTGTCTCTTCCTCTGAAGGGGCAATCTGATGCAGTCTATATATGAGTTATACAGATGAGGTAACTGACAAGTATCATTTCAGAGTGTGTCAGCACGGAAGAGTATGTATGGTAGAGATTCCTCTTCTCCCAGTTATCAAAAGCATAAGAAATTTATCCTTGGGATGCAGAAATTTAATGTATTTTTTTCCACTGCAGAACTACTTTTCCTTTTCCTCTACTTTATACCTGCTGTAGAGATTTGTAGTTAACTCCAGTTCTGCTGTTTCTCTCTCAGGCCCCTGTACCCATATCAGGCATTCTCCTGATATGGATAATTTACAAAGAGGCAGTGTACTTTCTTTAGAAAAGTGTCTTTTAAGCTTAGGATCAACCTTCTGAAACCTCTTGCTCACTTAACACGGAGGCTGATCCAGCTTTTTCAATTACAGAATTTAAATTAATTTACTCTTGAAGATGACCCAGGACTCTTTCCTGTTTTTTATATATATTCTCTCACACCATTTTCTCTGGAGCTACTCTTACTTTCCTAGGATTTTTCTCTTCCACATACACAGAGGAGCTGTACTTTCTGCTGTTCCAGTCAATCTGATCTTATCTGCTTTCTATCTTCCATAAATTTCCAATAGTGGTTCATTAATAAGCATTGTATTGAATTTACTTTTTATGTATCTTTTCTGAATTTAAGAAATTAAGCATAGCAAGAGAGATAGAGATATGAATTCATCCCACTACACAGATCTAAATTCCAGAGGTATCTTTCTAAAATGGTGGTTGTTATTCAGTAGTTCAATCATATCCAACTCTTTCTGACCCCATGGAGTGTAGCCTGCCAGGCTCCTCTATCCATGGGATTTTCCCAGCAAGAATACTGGAGTGGGTTGCCATTTCCTTCTCCAGTGGATCTTGCTGACCCAAGGACTGAACCCACATCTCCTGCACTGGCAAGCAGATTCTTTACCACTGGGCCACCAGGGAAGCCCTTTCTAAGATGGTAGTTTAGACTAAAATAAATATCCAACTACATTATTTAAAATACTTCCTATTTAAAATACTTCCTTAGCTCAAGCGGAGAGTCCCAGTTCTTTCACCTGACATGACACATCCTTAACAATGTGGCTTTTGTTCATGCTACTTCACACAAGAAAGCATTGATTGCCCTTTTCTCTGGCTGGTATCATTGCCTACATTTACCTGACACTGTGTTACTTACCTGACACTGTGTTATTAATCCTTGTTTATGTGTTCTGATTCCTCACTAAGCTGGGAGATCAAGAGCAAAGACCTTACCCATCCTTGACTCTTGGGCACTCACGGAGCCTATAACATAGTAGGTGATCATTTTATAAATGAGAGCTCAGGCACTAAAATGCTAAATAATCTGAGAGATGGATCTCAGACCAATGAGCCACAAATAAAAAGAATTTTAGAACTAGAAGAAACATTAAAGGTTATGTTTATTAAATGAATAAACTGTGAGGGCCCAAGAACCTTGTGCCAACTATCCTGTACTACCAAGCAGAATAAATCACTCCATCAAATATGACCCTCATTGTATGTTATTCATGAACATCTCTTGCAGCCCTCATCCTTATGTTTTTTCTCAAGGACTAAGATAATGCAAAAATTTTATCTCTGTATCACCAATACCTGGGCACAAAGAAAGTGCTAAATAAATATCAATGGTTAAATGTATAAATGAATGTTGCGGAGAACTTAATATTGTACTGGTTTCTACTACTAATTCATTCAAGGATAGGAAGCATGTCATGTAACCTCTGAGTCCCAATTTCTTGTGTCATGGAGATTACAGTATCATTCAAATATTTCCAACATCAAATGGAATGATCTGTGTGAAACCAATATGGAAAACGATGCCATGCTATCACAGGACAAACCATATTCCCACATATAACTAGTAAGGAAATAAAAAGGACTGAGCCACAGGGATAATGTTCTGAATTGGGGAGAAAATGTCCTTGACAATCTGGTGGTTTTAATTGTAGATACTAAAATCAGTACAGGTTTTTACAAATCAGGTGTTATCCTCTCTGCCATATGGCATGAGCCCCAGGGCTCCTCCTCCTCACTAAGGAAAAACAGACTGAAGGCTTTACTGCAATCTCCTTTATAAGACCTCTCTGACATCTTTCTCAGTTCCCTGCCACAGTGGGGAAAAAAACCCAGGACAGAGACTGAGAAGACCCTAGTTCTAATCTGGTTGTATCACAATAGCAATTATGAGTCTCTAGGAAAGTCTGTTTCCTACCTGTTAAGTGGGGATGATAATTTCTTCACAAGGTTAATTTGTGAGGACTAATTATGCTAACATAGATAAGTTACTGGGCTTCCCTCATAGCCCAGTCGATAAAGAATTTGCCTGCAATGCAGGAGACCCAGGTTTGATTCCTGGGTTGGGAAGATCCCCTGGAGAAGGAAATGGCAACCCATTCCAGTGTTCTTGCCTGGAGAATCTCATGGACAGAGGAGCCTGGCAGGCTACAGTCCATGGGGTCATGAGAGTCGTAAATGACTGTCACTAAACCACCACCATATAAGTTACTAATACAGTGCCTGGCACATCTTAGCTACTCAATAAATAATAGCTGCTATTTCGCCTTGAAAAACATAAAGACATTTGAGCCACAAGGTACAGTTCAGCTTTGGTTAACATCCCTTCTTCAACAATTTACAACTCAATAATGGAGAGAAATTTTCAAGGATCTTAACATCAGCAAGTTCTTCACCACCTTTTAACTGTATCTCTTCCATTTGATGAAAAATGAATCAGTGGAAAGCAAAACAAACTGGGAATCAGTTACATATTGCCAATAACCCTTCTCAATTTCAGTTTTATCATCTATTATATAAGGATAATAACCTGTCTCATTAAACTCCTGTAAAGATTAAAAGAGAACCATGAATATGAAAGGAGCCAGAATGCTACTGGCAATGGACATGTGAACTTTTTTTTTTAATTACTGATTACAGTATAAAATGACTCAGAATAAACGAATTTCCAATGCTGGAAGCATGATTCAACGTTTTTGGATTGTGACTCAGTATTGTGTTAGAATGTATGACTCCTCCACTTAAGATCCTTCAATAGCTTGTTATTACCTTTAAAAGTTAAAATTCCTTACATGATCTGACCTGCCTACACTTCACATTCCAATCATAACAAACCACTCGCAGTTCTCTGTACAAGCCAACCTCACGAACCTCCTTGCCTTACCACATGCTATTTATCCTCTGCCTGGAATACATTTGTCTCTTTATTATTCTTCCCCAAGAAAACTAACTCATTCAGTTCAGACTTCACCATCAGGAAGCTTTCCTTAAACATCCAATCTTTTATTCGGTATATGCCATAGTATAATTTTATTTAGTATTATATCGTTATGTGCCACATGCCAAGGAACCTGCAACTGACAGGTGAGACATAGTTCCTGGCCTCATGAAGTTTTAGCATCCTGTACTGTAAGTGTTTGTGCCTTCGTGACACTCACAAGACTGGGAGATCAGGGGTTTGATAATGTCTGATTCATCCCTATACTGTCACTTCTCCACAGAAGACCTGGCATAGAATAGCAGCTTTGCAAATGTTTAGTAAATCAACATAAAATAACCAACTCTGCACAGAGACAGCACTAGATAAAAAGAATAGCAGTAATCTAGTATAATAAGCCACAGCTTACTCATTATAAGACCCTTTCAAATACATCAATACCTCATCTCATAATCTGCTTTAGAAAAAGGAATTGGTAAATTGTGAAGGTCAGAGGGACCCATGAGGTCATCAATGACTTCTACATATTCCTTCAAGTGACAGGACATTCACTACAACTTCAGAGGACAGAATGAATCACCTTAAATTAACAGAATCTGCTCCCTTCAGCAATTAATCCTAATCCTGGTTTTATAAACTCAATTAACCCAAAAGAAGGAATTCTCTTTTAAATGCAGCTATTTGAGGACATTTCCAGGTAAGGCAAAGTGTATAGTCCTCAGTCTACTGAGGAAAAAACTGAAGCTCAGAAAGGCAAATTGGCTTTTCTAAGGTTCAAAGCTAAAACTGAAAACTGAGTCTAGCAGCCAGTTCTGGTTCCAGGGTTAGGATTTCTAGAGCATTAATAAATGAAAGCTGGAAGGGATATCTACTGGTTATTAAGTTCAAGTCCTTTACTCTGAGGCCCAGGGTGGGAGAGTGACCAAGATGAGTGCCCACCAGCCCAGACTCTGCATCTACCATACTGATCTGATCCCTAAAAATCATACCTGCCCATATCAGAATAGAGGAAATAAAGGCTTACCAAAGTGTTAGAAGAATTATAATCTTCAGCTGATTTATCTGCAAAAGAAAAAAGACAAGTGATTCAGTCAGTAAACAATTACAGTGAATCCTTTCTTGAGACTTAGGAAGCCTATTCAGTAAAATACTTGCCAAGCTTAGAATAACAGTGTTACTGATACTACAGTCCCAATACCATGCTAAATACTTTATACACATTACCACCTCTAATCCTTGCTACAGCTGGGTACTATTATTATGTCTACTTTTATAAATTTGGAAACTGACATTCAGTGAAGTGATTTGTCTACAAATCATTTAACACACAGGTTATTTGGAGTCAAGATTTGAATTCTGGTCTAATTCTAAATACTATGCTAGAACTATATCTATATTATCAAGCCTCAGTGATTAAGGAAATTACCTCCATTCTAAGAGAAAAGGAAAGAGTTCATAACTGGTATCACCCCGAGATGTCTATAACAAATCATGACCAGCATGCAGCTTCAGCTTTTAGAAAGGATCCTTCTATATCCATGTCTATTCCCCACAAGGAAAGAAACACTAAGCCTTAGGAAAAGAGCTTTCTGGGTATCTCAGCTGGTAAAGAATCTGTCTGCAATGCAGAAGACCCTGGTTTGATTCCTGGGTAGAGAAGTTCCTCTGGAGAAGAGATAGGCTACCCACTCCAATATTCTCACCTGGAGAATCCCCATAGATAGAGGATCCTGGTGGGCTACAGTCCATGGGGTCGTAAAGAGTCAGACATGACTAAGCATCTTAGCACAACATAGTCATGTCAAGTATAATTAAAAGTATGGTCTTATTTCCGACACTAGATCTAAACTCCCTCAATATCACCAAATTTTATTAACTCTGAGATATATATTTTTTCACATTAACATCTCCGAAACAAAGATGTGTCCTACAGTCAAAGGTATTTCATGATTTAATTGGCAGCTTCTTTTTTCTTCATGTATGTAAAATAACAATGCATCTCACAATCAATGATATCTTAAACTTGATAAAGTATGAAACACAAACCCAATGGAGATCCAGCAAGAAAATAAGTTTAAACACCAAGTATTATGTTTGGATTTATTCTTTAATTCCTAGAAGTCCAAGAAGAAATTGATTTCATCAGTTCACCACCAATGGAATTAAGGAGAAGAAATATTATATCAAATCCTACATCCACCTCACCAAGAAACAAGCCCAGATAATGTCCAAGATCTCACATACATGAAAGTGTCAGGTATAGCTCCTGTGATCCTATGACAAATTATGAACCCACAAACTGTGATAATATGTTCTTAAAGCAACCCCTGAATGGCAAGCTGTACCCCAGAGAAATCAAATCAGGATATAGCTTAAACCTAATTACCTTGTTTTTCTTCTCCAAAAGCATATTCCATACCAAGTAGAATACTATGCCCTCACTGCACCACCTCCAACATTCTGTACTACTACTGTTTGTGAGGACTGGGTATTCTGGTAATAAACATATCTCAATCGTATAAAAGAAGAGTAAGTTTGCACCTTCTAAATGAGATGTACAATTTCTACATATAAAAATTAAATTTTATAGCACAGGATGACACAGCAGAAAGCACTTCTAATCCCTTCACTGTACAAATAAATAAACTAAGGTTCAGAGGAAAAGAAACCGGTTTAAGATTACATAAATCAAATGCTACAAATCCATGGCAAAGAGGGCTAAAACCCAGAACCTGAGATTGTCAGTTCAGTTCAGTTCAGTCACTCAGTTGTGTTCGACTTTTTGCAACCCCATGGACTGCAGCACGCCAGGCCTCCCTGTCCATCAGTCCTTCCAATGAATATTCAGTCCTTCCAACTTCAACATCAGTCCTTCCAATGAATATTCAGGACTTATTTCCTTTAGGATGGACAGGGTGGATCCCGTTCCAGTCCAAGGGACTCTCAAGAGTCCTCTCCAACACCACAGTTCAAAAGCACCAATTCTTTGGTGCTCAGCTTTCTTTTTAGTCCAACTCCCACATCCATACATGACCACTGAAAAAACCATAGCCTTGACTAGACAGACCTTTGTTGGCAAAGTAATGTCTCTGGTTTTTAATATGCTGTCTATATTGCTCATAACTTTTCTTCCAAGGAGTAAGTGTCTTTTAATTCCATGGCAGCAATCACCATCTGCAGTGATTTTGGAGCTAAAAAAAATAAAAGTCTGCCACTGTTTCCACTTTTTCTCCATCTATTTGCCATGAAGTGATGAGATCGGATGCCATGATCTTTGTTTTCTGAATGTTGAGCTTTCAGCCAACTTTTTCACTCTCCTCTTTCACTTTCATCAAGAGGTTTTTTAGTTCTTCACTTTCTGCCATAAGGGCGGTATCATCTGTATACCTGAGGTTATTGCTATTTCTCCCTGCAATCTTGATTCCAGCTTGTGCTTCATCCAGCCCAGCGTTTCTCACGGTGTACTCTTCAATTTAAATAAGCACGGTAACAATATACAGACTTCACGTACTCCTTTTCCTACTTGGAACCGGTCTGTTGTTCCATATCCGGTTCTAACTGTTGCTTCTTGACCCACATACAGATTTCTCAAGAGGCAGGTCAGGTGGTCTGGTATTCCCATCTCTTTCAGAATTTTCCACAGTTTATTGTGATCCACACAGTCAGAGGCTTTGGCATAGTCAACAAAGCAGAAATAGATGTTTTTCTGGAACTCTCTTGCTTTTTCCATGATCCAGTGGATGTTGGCAATTTGATCTCTGGTTCCTCTGCCTTTTCTAAAACCAGACTGAGGTTGTCGATCTAGTCTAAATTTTGCTTATCACATTACCTATGAGTTGGTACAGAAAATAAAGTGCTAAAAAAACAGGAAACAAAAAAAATTGGCATGAAAAATTGCGCTTTGGTTTTAGACAGCAAAGGATTTAAAGACCCAAGTTGAAAACACACTTACATCACTGGTGTATCACTCAATTGATATGTTAAGGCTTTATGAATAAATCACTTACTTCCCCTGAGCCTAAATAATTTCTCTGAGTATGCAAAATGTGGGTAACAGTACTTGTGCTGCCAGTCTCTCAGTGTCATCATGAGAATCAAATGAGATAATTTATGTGCAAGCATCTATAAATTGAAGTAGTGTTGTCATAATTAATATAAGAATAGTATGAGAAGAAAGGAAATAGGAAAATGAGAGATAGGACATTTAAAATAACTGTGCCATAAAAAATGAGATCTACTGTATAATACAGAGAACTATATTCAATATTCTATGATATACTGTAAAGCAATTATCCTCCAATTTAAATTTTTAATAAATTTTTTTAAAGGAAAAAATATCACATGATAAACCATACTGGAAAAGAATATTTTAAAATAGAGTGTCTATATAACTGAATCACTTTGCTGTATAGCAGTAACTAACACAACACTGTAAATCAATTATACTTCAATAAAAAAATAACTGGTAGATTCATGTCAATGTATGGCAAAACCAATACAGTATTGTAAAGTAAAATAAAAATAAAATTAAAAAAATAATAATAACTGTGACAAATAAACAGTTTTGCCTGGAGCTGCTTTGGTCTTCAACTTACAGAAAACAAAAAATCCTTCAATGTTATTCATTTATGCATACACGCAGGAACATACACACAATTACCTGAATGTGTATATCATATGCTCATATTCACTCATATATACTTAAAGTGGACTTTTTATATTCCAAACATACAGAAACCCACAGAGCTGCTTCCATAAACATACACAGTATTTGTACATATCTACACACATACACATAAAAAGAGATTATTTCAAAGACTCTGCCACTGAGGCTTTCAAAACCAGCTCCTAATCTGACATCTCCATGACAAACTCTTAAAAACACAAACTCTAACCTAGAAAACTTTCCAACCCATGATCCCTCAAACCCAATACTGCTTTGGAATAACTCACTCCCTCAATGGAAGAAGTGAGATAGATCCAGAGGGGACAGATATCAGGAAGGGAATATGCTAGGGACATGTATAATGCTCTGCTGGGCACCACTATGCAGAATGAGCAAAGCTGCAGTTTGTCATCCTCACCATCTGTGCCCTTTGCTACAAGCCAGATACTTGCTGGGAAAAGCATCCTTCAAAATCAGTTAGTTCATCCTGGTTCTCATTATCCCCAACAACACTGACCTTTAAAAGAGACAACAGTAACACCAGCATTAAGCACTGAACTCAGAATTAAGAATAGTGGTTAGGAGACTACTAATTTAGGCACAATAGAAAGGCATTTGGGGCACTAATGTTTGCAAAACAAGAGGAAACTGGAAGTGGTATATACTAAAGATACTACTTGCCCTAAAATTCTAAGATGCTATATAAAGGGCAAGTTTCCAGAAATGTAGGCCTTCTTAGGGCTTGCTTAAGAAAAGAAAAATCTCTCTGCCATGGAAGGAGGTGTTTCGAGTAAGAGTTACTAGAAGCAAGTGGTAATTCCTAGTCCAGGAATTAGGAGACCCGGATTCTAATCCCAATTCTGGTATGAAAAACATTCTGAAAAACACAGCCTTTTATACAGAGACAACGAATACATCTAAAAAACATTTATTATTATTTGGCCTTTTTTCATTTGACTGATAAAAATTAGTTTTTTGAGGAAGAAATTGGGCTTGCCTACTTAAATGTGTTATCACATAACTTACTGATATTGAAAACAATGATAACAATGGCTACATTTCCATGGTGCTGTTTTATAACCTACAAAGAATTTTCACATCAATGAGCTCATTTATTCTCATTACAACCTCTTGAGATAGGAAATAATATCCCCATTTTGAAGCTCAAAGAAATGAAGTAATTACTAAAACCTAGTCAGTATCAGAATCCAGATTTTCAAGCACAAACTCTATGTTTTTATACATAATATGACAGTATTTTTTAGAAACATGGAGTTTTAGAGTAAAGACTCAAGTTCAATGCAAAAACCCAATATTGTAGCTCTCAAATTTCAAAATTCCATCTTAGTAAAAGTGCCATCTCTACTCTTCCCATAATGTTCTTCCTTCACATCAATGGGCATCCAATATAAAAACATTTTTTCCCCCCTAGACTGTCCTAGACACAATCTCCATACCTGTAAAGCTCATATACTTCTGGCTGTTGGAGGTCTTCTTTGAGTTATAAAATTCCAACACATCCAGAACAGCCTGAGGGTTTTTCTTCTGCTCCGACTTAGTGATATTTGATGTCTGAAGCAAGCGGGCCCATTGCTCTGGCATCCCCTATAAGAGAGATATGCAAGGCTGTCAGCAAGGAACAGTCACAGGGACCCTGAAGCAAATTCAGAACTCACTGTGGAGTGGAAGATTGGTTCAAGATGGGGAAGCAAAGGACATGTGTTCACCTCCTCCTCCAAAACTCACAACTAACTGCTGAACAGTTAGCTAGTTTGCTGGAACCCACCATAAAAAAAAAAAAAAAAAAAATCCAAAGACAAAGGTGTAGCCGCAATGAGACCGTAGGACAGGCACAATCACTGTAAAACCAAATCCAATATCTGCCAGGTGGGAGACCTACACAGAAGTTCTGCCACTGTTGTGAAGGTTCTGAGCCCTATGTCAGGCTTCCCAGACTAGGAGTCTGGCAATGGCACTAGGAATCCCCAGAGAATCTAACTTTGAAAGCCAGTGAGATTTGACTACAGAATTTCCGCAGGACTAGGGGAAACACACTCCACTTTTGGACAGCACACACAAAATGTTGAGCCCAACAGGACCCAGGGAAAAGGAGCAGAGACCCCATAGGATAATGAACCAAACCTATCTGCTAGTGCTGCAGAGTCTCCTGAAGAGGCAAGGGGTGGCTGCAGCTCACGGCTGCAGCTCTGGGTGGCAAGGGCACTGCCAGCAGCACTACCCATTGGCATGAGCGCTCCTGGAGGGTGCCATCAGCCCTATCATAGAGCCTTTAGCCTCCAGGGTTGGGTCACCTCAGGCCAAACAACAAACAGGGAGGGAACACAGTTCCACTCATCAGCAGACAAGTGGATTAAAGTCCCTGCCCACCAGAGCAAAATCAAGAATACTATACCCAGTGAGGCTCTCATTTAGATTTGACATGGAAATCAAAAGATTTAAAGACAAGCAAAAACTAAGAGAATTCAGCATCAGCAGACCTGCTTTGCAACAAATGCTAAAGGAACTCCTCTGGGTGGGAAAGAGACTGTGTGTGTGAGTCACTCAGTCGTGCCCGACACTTTGCGACCCCATGGACTGCAGTCCACCAGGTTCCTCTGTCCATGAGATTTTCCAGGCAAGGATACTGGAGTGGATTGCCATTTCCTTCTCCAGGGGATCTTTTAGCAACTTTAAAGAAGAAAACTTGTGTGTGTGTGTGTGTGTGTGTGTGTGTATGTATTGTTATATCAAAACCTCATGGGTGCAGCAAACCCAAAAACTACATTGTGTGTTAGTCACTCAGTCATATCTGACTCTTTGCAATGACAAGGACTATAACCTGCCAGGTTCCTATGTCCATGGGATTCTCCAAGCAAGAATACTGGAGTGGATTGCCATTTCCTTCTCCAGATCTTCCTAAGCCAGGGCTTCAACCAGGGTCTTCTGCATTGCAGGTAGATTCCATAGATACACATAAGAAAGAGCAACTCAAACACAACACTAAAGATGGTAATCAAACCACAAGAGAACAGAGGAGGAAGGGAAGAAAAAAGACCTATGAAAACAAACTCAGAATAATTAACAAAATGGCAAAAGAAATATACATATTGATAATTACCTTAAATGCAAATAGATTATATGTGCCAACCAAAACACAAAGACCAGCTGGGTGGATACAAAAACAAGACTCATATATATGCTGTCTACAAGAGACTCACTTTAGACCTAGGGATACATACAGACTGCAAGTGAGGGGTTGGAAGAAGGTATTCCATGGAAATCAAAATTAAAAGAAAACTAGAGTAGCAATACTCACACCAGACAGAACAGACTTTAAAACAAAGACTGCTATAAGAGACAAAGAAGGACACTACATAATGATCAAGGGATCAATACAAGAAGATATAAAAACTGTAAACATATATGCACCCAACATAGGAGCACCTCAATATATAAGGTAAATTTTAACAATTGTAAAAGGGGAAATCAATAGTAATGCAGTAGTAGTGGAAATTCGGCATCACTAATATTAGAGAATGCAAATCAAAACCACAATGAATATTACCTCACACCAGTCAGAATGGCCATCATCAAAAAATCCCCAAACAATAAATGCTGGAGATGGTGTGGAGAGAAGGGAACCCTCCTACACTGTTGGTGAGAATGTAAATTGGTACAGCCACTAAGGAGAGCAGTATTGAGGTTTAGTTTAAAAAACTAAAAATAGAGCTACCATATGACCCTGCAACCCCACTCCTGGGCATATATCCAAAGAAAAATATGATCTGAAAGGATACGTGTATCCCAATGTTCACTGTTGCACTGTTTACAATAGTCAAGAAATAGCCAACAGAAGCAACCTAAATGTCTGACAGAGGAATGGATAAAGAAAATGTGGTATAGACAGACAATGGAATATTACTCGGCCATAAGAAAGAATGAAAGAATGTCATTTGCAGCAACATGGATGGACCTACAGATTGTTATACTGAGTGAAGTAACTCAGAGAAATATCATATGATACCCCTTATATGCAGAACCTGAAAAGAAACAATACAATTAAACCTACTTACAAAACAGAAACAGCCCCACAACCTTAGAGAACAAACTTATGGTTACCGAGGGAAAGGATAGGGGGGTTAGGGATAGTTAGGGAGTTTGGGATCACCACCTACACACTGCTATATTTAAAACAGATAACCAACAAGGTCCTACTGTATAGCACAGGGAGGTCTGCTCAACATTACGTGGCAGTCTGGATGGAAAAGGAGTTTGGGGGAGAATGGATACCTGTATATGTATGACTCAGTACCCCTGCTGTCCACCAGAAATTCACAACATTGTTAACTGGCTATCAGTCATTTCAGTCGCTCAGTCATGTCTGACTCTTTGCAACCCCATGGACTGTATCACACCAGGCTTCCCTGTCCATCATCAATTCCCGGAGCTTGCTCAAACTCATGTCCATCCAGTTGGTGATGCCATCCAACCATCTCATCATCTGTCATCCCCTTTTCCTCCTGCCTTCAATCTTTCCCAGCATCAGCATATTTTCTAATGAGTCAGTCCTTCGCATCAGGTGGCCAAAGTATTGGTGCTTCAGCATCAGTCCTTCCAATGAATATTCAGGATTGATTTCCTTTGGGATTGACTGGTTTGATCTCCCTGCAGTCCAAGGGACTCTCAAGAATCTTCTCCAAAACCACAATTCAAGAGCATCAATTCTTCGGTGTTCAGCATTGTTTACAGTCCAGCTCTCACATCTATACATGACTACTGGAAAAAGCATAGCTTTGACTACACAGACCTTTGTTGGCAAAGTAATGTCTCTGCTTTTTAATATGCTATCTAGGTTTGTCACAGCTTTCCTTCTAAGGAGCAAAACTCCAATATAAAATAAAAACAATTTTTTAAAATTTTTTTAAAAGAACTAACTTTGAAAACTGATAGCAGCTAAAGATGAGTTTAGTCATTCCCTTCTCTGCCCTCAGAGCTTCTCACAGGCCTCTCTTACAAGACATCTTACTGTATCAGTTAACTTCTTGAGATGTTTGCTCCTCACCAGGCTATTACTCCTTTAAAGCATGAACCTTGTCTGATTTGTTTCTGGATCATCAATGCCCAGCACAGAGTCCCTGCCAAAAGGCCACTTAGCCAAGGTCTATTTAAGGAACGGAGATGCAGAGGCTTCTCTGGTACAATTCTGGAGGTGCACAAACAGTCCCTCTCAAGAACATGAGAAGATAGTAATAAGGGTCTCAGGCAAAGATAGAGGCATCAGGAAGTCTGGAAAAGATTAAATCTAACAGTGCATAGCCAGAACTCTGAAAATATATCTCTGTATCTTATGTATTAATTCAAGTTCTTCATATGTATTAATATTCATTAATATTCAAGTTTGCCTCACAGCAAACTTATCAGTTAGGTACTATCATCCTTACTTTACAGATAAAGATGCTGAAGCATAGAGACTGTTATTCACCCAAGATCAAATGGTTAGTAACAGCAGCAGTCAGACTCAAATCCAGGCCCTAAGTTCTAAACCACTATTCTATGCTGCCTCCCTAGGCTAGGGCCTCAAAGAATCATTAAGTCCAAATATTTGTAATCATCAAGGGTGCTGCATCAAGCAGGTGCAAAGACCAAACATCTTTCTGTGACCCAAAACTTACTGTAAACTCGCCTGTGACAGCATCAAAACCAACGTGAATCGTGTGCTCAAAATCTGAAGGAAGAGAAATCTCTGGCCGTTCCTTCTCCTTCTTTTTATTTGCTGCAAGAGAAACAGGAAAAAGGAGATAAAAACAAGGATATGACTTTATTTATTTATTTAGCTCTTTATTTATTTATAAATATCTTTATTTATTTAGCTCTTTTGTTGAGCTCTAAGCTCTTTTAAAGGCCAAGGACTATGATACAAATTCACCTGTGTATTTACAAAGCCCAAAACCAGACCTAGATTGAAGCAGATGCTCAATTCATGATTAAAGGTTTAATTTTTCATTGAACTAAAGTAAGGCAGGAGCAGAAAGAACATTTATCAGAATGTCCTGGTTTTACCACTAATGAGTCTGTTGATCCAGGGCAAGTAACTTCCTTTTTCTGAACCCTGGTTTCCCCATCTGCAAAATGAGAAGACTCAAGTAAATGGTCTCTAAAGAGCCTTCCAACCCAGACATCTTACATTCTATGAGCTTCTAGAACCTGCTTCTACCTTTTGATTCTTGATTACGGATCACTTTAGGGTTCTCCACATTATGGAATTTTAGATTTAGAAATTGCTTCTTAAAATGAGTATCTAATAATTAATTAAGTGCAATGACTCAAGTTACTTTTCTCTATTATAATTGACTTACAATATTAGTTTCAGGTGACCAACACTGTAATTCAATATTGCTATAAACTATCCTCCATTTAAAGTTGTTATAAAATATTGGCTATATGCCCTGCACTGTAAAATATATCTCTGTATCTTATGTATTAATTCAAGTTCTTCATATGTATTAATATTCACTGTGGCCTCACAGCAAACTTATTAGTTAGGTACTATCATCCTTACTTTACAGATAAAGATGCTGAAGCATAGAGAGTAAGTTATTTGCCCAAGATCAAATGGTTAGTAACAGCAGCAGTCAGACTCAGATCCAGGCAGTCTGGCCCAGACCCTAAGTTCTAAACCACTATTCTATGCTGCCTCCCTAGGCCAGGGCCTCAAAGAATCATTAAGTCCAAATATTCGTAATCATCAAGGGTGCTGCATCAAGCAGGTGTTCTGCTGATCTGGCACAAAAAGCTTCAATATTTACAGAGTTATTGTGCCCTTGTCATACTCTTGTGTTCCCCCCAAATTCATATATTCTAACTCCCAGTACCTCATAGTATGATCTTATTTGCAAACAGAACCATTGCAGATATAATTATTTAAAATATGATTAGTTCATACTGAAGTAGGTTCAATCCCTAATCCTGACCATGTCCTTATAAAAAGGCGATATTTGGAGACAAATGCACACAGGAGGAGATAAATGCAGAGATCAGAGCAGTACTTCTTCAAGCCCAACAAATTTTTCCTCACAGCTCTCAGAAGGAACCAACCCTACAAACACCTTCATCTTAGACTTCCAGCCTCCAAAACTGAAACAATAAATTTCTTGTTTAAGCTCCTTGTTTGGGGTAATTTGTTGCAGCAGCACTAGCAAATTAATATAGCCCTCTCCCAACTAAAAAGAATTTCCGGTCTTGGTATTAGCTAGGCCTAGTCCATTGGAGCCTCAATGCAACTGTGTAACAAGTAGGATAGTGATACTAGTGCCCATCTGACAGAAGAAACCAGAAGTTTCAAGAAGTTAAGCAGCCTTTCCAAGGTACAGAGCAAGTTAGCAGCAGATCTGGGGCCTTCAGATTGAGGTCTTCAGGCTTCCAGCCCCAAAGCCTTTGTATTCTGTCACTCCTACTATATATAAAATAGATAATGAGGACCTACAGTATAGCACCTACTCAATAATCAATAATGGCCCACATGGGAAAAGAATTCAAAAAAGAGTGGGTATATGCAAGTCAGATTCACTTTGCTATATACCTAAAACTAGCACAGCATTGTTAACCAACCTCAAAAAAAAACTTTTTAATAAAATACTGAGTTGGAAAAAATTTTCATTCAGGCTTTCCTCACCATCTTACAGAAAAATGCAAATGAATTTTTGGCCAACCCAATAAAAACTATAATTTCACACACACACACAATTCAATAATAAGAAAACAAACCGATTAAGGACATAGGCAAAAGACATGAAGAGACACCTCACCAAAGAAGATATACAGACAGAAAAGATACTCAGCATCATATTTCATTAGGGAACTGAAATTAAAACAATAAAAACCCCTACACACCTACTAGAATGCCAAAATCCAAAACTGACAACAACAAATGTTAACAAGAATATGGAATAACAAGAATTTTCATTCATTAGAACTGGGAATGCAAAATGGTTCAGTCACTTTGGAAGAAAGGTTGGCAGTTTTTCAAAAAATTAAACATATTCTTAATCCAGCATTCGTGCTCCTCCATTATTTACCCAAAGGAAATGATAACTTATTCACACAAAAACTTGCACATGGATGTCTGCAGCAGCTTTATTCATAATTGCCAAAACTTGGAAACAACCAAGATGTCCTTCAGTAGGTGAATGGATAAACTGTGACACATCCAGAAAATGGAATATTTTTCAGCACTAAGAAGAAATGAGCTATCAAGCCATGAAAAGATAATGAGGAACCTTAAATACACACTACTAGGTGAAAGAAACCAATCTGAAAAGACTACATACTACATGATTCCAACTATCTGACATCTGAAAAGGCAAAACTATGGAGACAGTATAAAGATCAGTGGTCGCCAGAGATGAGAGTGGAAGAAGGATGAATAACCAGAGCACAGAGAAATTTTAGGGTGATGAAAATATTTTGCATGATCTATAATAGTGGATACGGAGAAGGCAATGGCACCCCACTCCAGTACTCTTGCTTGGAAAATCCCATGGATGGAGGAGCCTGGTAGGCTGCAGTCCATGGGATTGCTAAGATTCACACACAACTGAGCGACTTCACTTTCACGCATTGGAGAAGGAAATGGCAACCCACTCCAATGTTCTTGCCTGGAGAATCCCAGGGACAGAGGAGCCTAGTAGGAAGCCGTCCGTGGGGTCGCACAGAGTCGGATACAACCGAAGCGACCTAGCAGCAGCAGCAGCAGCATAATAGTGGATATTTGTGAGTGTGTAGGCCACCTCATGCAAAGAGTTGACTCATTGGAAAAGACTTTGATGCTGGGAGGGATTGGGGGCAGGAGGAGAAGGAGACGACAGAGGATGAGACGGCTGGATGGCATCACGGACTCGATGGACGTGAATCCGAGTGAACTCCAGGAATTGGTGATGGACATGGAGGCCTGGCGTGCTGTGATTCATGGGGTTGCAAAGAGTTGGACACGACTGAGCGACTGAACTGAACTGAACTGATACATATGCATATATATATTTATTCAACTCACATTCACAATACCAACAGTGAAGTCTAATGTAAAATATGGATGTAAAGTGAATATGATGTGCTGATGTAGGTTCATCTATTGTAACAAATGTACCACTCAAGGACGAGATGTTAGTAGTGAGGTTAGATGTGCATATGTGGGGGCAGAGTGTTTACAGGAAATCTGTGTACTTTCCACTCAATATTGCTGTGAAACTAAAACTTCTATAAAAAATAAACTTTTAAATAAAGATTTTGAGAACTCTGCTCTACAGACTTATATCCTCTACTTTATCTCCCACTACAGGAAAACCTTCTTTTACTATGCTTGGAGTTACTATACTTCACAAACTGACAATTTGTGGCAACTTTGCATTACCAGATGATGGTTAACATATTTTAGTGATTAAAGTATTTTTCAATTAAGGTATGTACACTGTTTATTTGGAGAAGGCAATGGCACCCCACTCCAGTACTCTTGCCTGGCAAACCCCATGGACAGAAGAGCCTGGTAGGCTGCAGTCCATGGGGTCACAAAGAGTCGGACACGACTGAGCAACTTCACTTTCACTTTTCACTTTCATGTATTGGAGAAGGAAATGGCAACCCACTCCAGTGTTCTTGCCTGGAGAATCCCAGGGATGAGGGACCCTGGTGGGCTGCCGTCTCTGGGGTCACACAGAGTTGGACATGACTGAAGTGACTTAGCAGCAGCAGCAGCAACCCTGTTTATTTTAAAATAGATATCTACTTAATACACCACAGTATAGTGTAAACATAACTTTTATATTCACTTGGAAATCAGAAAAATTCACGTGATGCTCACTCTACTGGGGTAGTCAGAACTAAACCCACAGCATCTCCAAGGCATGCTTGTACTTAGGTTTCATACAGTCTACACCAAATACCAGTAGTAATGGTCCACCATTAGCACATAATGTGCTCTTCCACACCTCTTCACTTTTTCTCTAATCACTCTCTTTGCCTTTAAATCCTGTCTTTCCTTTTCCCTTCCCTTGCCACACCACCACACAAACCCTTTCCTTTATCCTTGTCAGGTCTCAGCTTAAAGGTCATCTCTTCTGTGAAGTCTTTTCTCATCTCTGCACTGGGGTGTTCACCTTCCCCTCTGTTCCCACATCCATGATAGTTATTGCCTACTTTCAGAGTTTATTTTTCTAAGCAGACTCAGTTCTAAGTGCAGGGATCATGTCCAACTTATCATGAATCCCCATCAGCTAAAAGCCAGGCATAAAACAGGTGCTCAGACACTAAGTGAAGAAAGGAACAAATGATCAGACACCTAACTCAACCTGGCAAGGAATCTAAGGAATCTGCCTAAGACATGCAAATTCTCTCCAGGGCAGGATTATATGTTTCATTTTGACCAGCTCTGACCTGAAGTACACAATCCTGTTTTAAAATGCTGTTCTGTGGTAGCTCAACACACTGGCCAAAAGATATTATGAAGTCCTAATGCCTCCAATAGACCCAATACAACCCTAAAGAAAGGCAGCTTTTGGCCGAGGTGGGAGCTAGGGAAGGAGAGGACAAAAAGGTCTAAAAAATCCAGGCCAGTTTTGCCTCTACTACATCACGTAGTCCAGGTTGTCATCTTTCTCATCTGAAAAATGTAGACAATAAACTAGATGATCTTAAGTGCCCTTCCAGCTCCTACATTCCAAATGTCTATGAAAACAGAAAGATCAGCACGCTCAAAGCCCTGTAACTACATCTCTTCCTGACACAGTATCCCACAGTTTTAATAGGTACTTTATATATATCATCTCATATAATCACCACAATCCTGAGAATCAATTTTTACTTGGAGACTATGAAATTGAAATACGGACTTGTCTACAGTTATGGAAGTAATTTAAATTTTAAAAAATGTGGCTTCAGAGCCAAGGCCCTTTTCTACTACTTTACCCCCTCTAAACAATTTCAAGCTGCATCAAGAAAACTTCCTCTCTTATGAAGAGGAGAAATAACATTAAAGAGTTAACCACATATAAGATACTAGAAGATTTTCCTTAATTGTCATAATCCTATGGGATATATTATTACTACTGTCATTTTACAGATGAGGAAACTTAAAAGCAGTTAAATAATTTGCTCAAGCTTATACAGCTAGTAAGAGATGAATTTGAACCCAGGTCTGATTCCACGGGTTCTTCCCTTAGTATCTTAAGAGAACCATTTGTCTACATTCCAACTGCTAGGGTTTAAGCTATTTTTACATTTGGCAATTTTCCTTCCAGAAGCAGATGCTTTGTGAAAGGGAAGGGCTTGCTATGGCCCAAATTAAGCATTCATTTATGACATAAGTCCATCTGTCTTACTCATAGCTAGAATGCACTGGACAGGTTGCAAGGCTTTAGAATTGCTTTCTGTTCCTAAATTTCTCCTGATCTAGTCAGTTAAAAGATTGTAGGGAAGAACACTTTTACATTATTTTTATGTTTTACTTAGGTTTTCCAGATCTAATATTTTTATATACTATTTCTATGATATGTTATTAATATGCCATATAATATATCCATCACAGGCAGAGAATGTCAAAAGGAACCTTGGTAATGGAAACAAAGAGAGTGGTTCACACGATGAATAGTCTATAGAAAAGAACCCCTGGGAAATGAAATCACTTAACACTTGAACATATAAAGAATATCTGAGATTAGTTTCAAGAGGCTTATCATTTTGGCCTCAGCTTCAAATATTGAGTACTTGTTCCAGAGATCTAGGCCCATGTCCAGAGCTTAGAGTTCTGCTTCTGACATTACAGAGAACTCTTGAGAACTTCTTGGGAAACCTTTCCTTGGGTCTGCTTAGTCCTAGTACACAAAATTTTTTAATGTGGCCCCCTCCAACAGCCCTGTCTAAACCAACTGGAAATATAGCCTACATACAAAAAGAGAAAGGTATTTTCCAGGACCACTCTTCAATTCATTCTTGGAGGAACCTCATTAAGAGTTGTTATTTTGTACATCTCAAACAACTTTTAGGTGTTAATCACAGATTTCAACAGAAAACCATGACAGCAAGCAATAATAGCCACAAAATTACTACCAACTGTTAATAAAGCTTCAGTTTGAATCTTTAGTATTAATAACCCAATCAGGGACTTCCCTGGTGGTCCAGTGTCTAAGACTCTCTGCTCCCAATGCAGAGGCCCCGGGTCCCATCCCTGGTCAGGGAACTAGATCCTACATGCCACAACTAAGATCCAATGCAGACAAATAAATAAATAAATATTTTAAAAATAATAATAATCCATTCAACAACTCTAAGGGATAAATATTATTATGTACCCGTACTACAGGTTGATTTCCCACGTGGCTCAGATGACAAAGTGCCTACCTGCAATGCAGGAGACCCAGGTTTGATCCCTGGGTCAGGAAGATCCGCTGGAGAAGGAAATGACAACCCACTTCAGCACATTTGCCTGGAAAATTCCATGGATGGAGGAGCCTGGTAGGCCACAGTCCATTGGGTCACAAAAAGTCAGACACGACTGAGCGATTTCACATTCACAGGTTAGATAATCGAGAGGAAGAAAGGTAGAGCCAAAGGTCACAAAGTCAGGGATGGTCAATGGTAATAACCTCAAGGGCCCAAACTCCAACATAGCTTCTTCTACATGCACTGTGCCTTCCCTATATTGCAGACTAAGTTAATATGAATGGATGTCATTAAATGCAAATTTGTTTTAAAATGAGTTAAAAGAACTAACCAAATCAGTTCTACCAAAGGCATTAGTCTAAACATCTATAGGATGGGAGCCTTCAAACAGTACATTGGTGTCTGAGGACTTAGAACAACTAAAGAGCCAGTCCAGAAGTCGAGACAATATGTCAAATGCCAAACTCCATGCAACTATATGTCATATGAACTTGGGCAAGTCGACTCTCTGAGCACAAAAGTTATCACAGCTGTAGAGTGGAAAGGTCCCTGGAATCATAGAGAAGAGCTACAATCTCACATCAGCCACTCCTAACTAGACCTTGGTTAAGTTATTTAAATTGAACTACCTCAGTTTGCTGTCTACGAAGTGTAACACTTATCTCCATGAAAAACTGGTATATTTCCAACCATCAAAGCTCCTAATATAATAAGTGAGCCAAAGAACTGATGGTCTAAAATTGCAGTGCTGGAAAAGACTCTTGAGAGTCCCCTGGACAGCAAGGAGATCAAACCAATCAATCCTAAAGGAAATCAACCCCAAATATTCATTGAATGGACTGATACTGAAGCTCCAATACTTTGGTCACCTGATGCAAAGAGCTGACTCAATGGAAAAGATCCCAATGATGGAAAAGATTGAAGGCAAAAGAAGAGGGCAGCAGAAGATGAGATGTTAGATAGCATCACCAACTTAATGGACATGAATCTGAGCACACTCTGGAAGACAGTAGAGGACAGAGGAGCCTGGTGTGCTGTAATCCGTGGGGTCGCAAAGAGTCAGACACAACTGACCGACTGAATAACAACAAATGTTATGCTTATTACTATTGTATTAGTACTCTTTGTTATTTCTACATTTATTACTATTATTATTTTAAGGATCAACTAAGATAAAGAGAATGCATGTGCTTTATAAAAGCTAAAGAGCTTTACAAACATGAATTATTATTAATAAAGGAAAGTGTCAGAGTAGGATTTACCCACCCACTCATTAAGACAGAGAAATTGTGACTGAGGAAAAAGAATCACCTGATTTCATGAAACCAGAGATTACAGACTTAAAGAAATAAAGTGGAAAAATAAGTCTGCAACCCCATCCATCCTAATATTAATATTAAGCCTATCTTTGGCTAATTCCATTTGACTTCCCGGTAGCATGGGAAATAAGGCTGACACTGCAAAATCCCAAGTTGCAGTACAGCTATCCAAGTTCCAGTACAAAGCATTGACTTTTTTTTTTTAAGATTTATTTTTAAGAAGCCCCTCTCTTGGGTTCAGCTGAGCCAATCTGAGCTCAAGGCAGTAAAACACTCCAAACTTGGAGAGATAAACACTGATGTAGTCCAGTTTTAAAATTAACTTAGCTAAACTCTTCCCAAGCTTGGAGAATTCCACTTTGGTTGTGAAAATGCAGCCAGAAAAAAATTCCAAACTAAATGCTGAAGAACTTCTTAGAATAAACCAAAGGCTCCAGATCCTAACCACAGGAACCAGACTTTCCCACATGGAATTCTACAACTCAGCACCACCTATCACAGGCCCTCAATTACAGCTTCTCACAATCATTTATGCATCCCTCCAGGCACACACTAAAGCTATGTTGGAGGTCAGCATTAGGTAATGACTATAGACATTTTACCCATTGCCAGCTCAAGTCTCAACCACTAAGGCAGCCCACCGAGAACTCTTCTTTCTCTTTTCCAAATCCCGTTAGACCCCAAGACTGTGTGCCTGCTCAGTCGCTTCAGTTGTGTCCAACTTTTTGCAACCCTATGGACTATAGCCTGCCAGGCTCCTCTATGGAAATTTTGGCTCCAAAAGTATGGGTAGGACCCAAGCATCAGTATTTCAAAAAAGAACCATGAATGAGTCAGATGTGTAATCTGGGTTGGGAACAGTTAACAGATAGTATTCTGTGACGTGGTAGATACTTTACAAAGATTTAGTTTCACACTCATTCCTTCCACCTTCCAGCTGTAAGACTTTGATCAATTTACTTTTCTCTAAGCTTTAGCCTCTCCAACTGAAAATGAGTTGTTATAGATACCAGATCAAACAGGAAATGAGGTTTCCCTTTTAAAAAAATCATATTTCTGTAGTGTTTTACAGTTTAAAAAATGCTTTTACATCCATGAAATGACAATAGCCTACTCATAATATGGGATGACTGGGAATTATAATTATTCCCACATTACAGTTAAGGATACAGGGATTAAAATAAACAGGTAAAAGGACTTAAAAAAAAATCACAGATTTAATAAATGTTAGAGGTAGGACTCAATTCAGGTTCTCTAAATTCAATTATAGCTCATTACTCTGTGTAACAGGTATAAAGTTTCAAATAATTTATGAAAAGCATACTACTGCAAAGACTGCCAACACTGCTATGGATCCTTCTAGGATTAAGTTAAGCACAAAGAGCAGGTCAACAAATGCCTATTGGTTGAATGAAATCAAGCTGAATAAAATTTCCAAACAAAGAAAAAAAAATTCATTTATTTCATTTTGATGTATGCATTAATTACAGCCATCTAATAGGGCTTCCCGGTGGCTCAGATGGTAAAGAATCTGCCTGTAATGCAAGGGACCTGGGTTCGATCCCTGGGCTGGGAAGATCCCTTGGAGGAGGGCATGACAGCCCACTCCAGTATTCTGGCCTGGAGAATCCCGATGGACAGAGGAGCCTCGTGGGCTACAGTCCAAAGGGTCACAAAGAGTTGAACATGACTGAGTGACTAAGCAGAGCACAGCAAAGTATTAACGCAAAGGAGTAAAATCTATGTGTTCAGGGTATGTATAGAAAATCCAAAACTAGGGAGTGAAAAAGAGGCCACTATATCATTTCACAAGAACTTCTCATAACTATATGCTTTCTGCCTCTATGCTTTGAACTTCTGGAAAACTTATATGCTTTGATCTTGAGCTACGAGTTTTATTTTCAGACCAGACTTGGCCTAGGGTTACTCAACAAGGATTTCTAGAAGAACCTCTGCATCTACAGCTTTATTGCTGATCAAAATACTTCACAATGGCCTAGTTTTGTTTCCCATAATATACAACCTGATCTAACTTCATATTTATACCTCATTTATATAATTACAGGATTTCAAAACTGTAAGAGACTGTATTTCAACTTGACTGATTTTTTATTTTTTGATTACTTTTTATTGAATGAAAGATTATTTAAATTCTATAGTACTTTATGATTTTCAAATGTTTCACATACATGATTTCATATAATCCCATAACAACCCTCTTCCCTCTTCCTTCTCCCTGCTACGGTATCACTAGTGTGGTCCCCATATCTGTGTGGCTGTAATATTTTAGATGAAGGTACTTAAGTTCACAGACAATACCTGACCCAAACCAGGCAGCCAATTTATGACAGAACCAAGGCTATAACAATATCTAGATCTCTACCTCCCCATTCAATACATAAGGTCATCCCCTCAGTTTCCAATGATGTCTAAATGGCTCCATCAGCTGTTTCTTTTTCAAACAGAGTTTTACTGAGATAATATTCACATACTATAAAATTCACTCAGAGTGTAAAATTCAATCGGTCAATATGTTTGCAGAGCTGGAGAACCATCCCCACAATCAATTTTAGAACATTCTCATTACCCAAAAGGAAATCCCTGAGAAACTACTGTATGGCACAGAGAACTCTACTCACTGCTCTGTGGTGGCCATATGAGAAGGAAATCAAGAAAGAGGGCATATATGTGCATCTTTAGCTGATTCACTTTGTGTACAACAGAAACTAACACAACATTGTAAAGCAACTATACACCAATAAAAAGTAAAAAAGAAACTCCACACCTCTTAGCCATCATTCCCTAATCCCATTCACTGACTCCTACAACCCTAGGCAACACTCTTTTACTTTTTATCTATGAGTTTGCCTGAATAATTCATATAAACAGAATTATATAATATGTGGTCCTTTGGGACTGGTTTCTTTCACCAGTTTTCAAGGTTCACCCATCTTGTAGTATGAATCAGGGCTTCATTTCTTTGTTACCAAATATTATTTCTTTGTATAGATATATAACATTTTATTTACCCATTCATCCTCAATGAATATTTGAGCTGCTCCCGCTTTTTGGCTATTATTAATAATGCCGCTATAAACATTCATGTACAAGTTTTTGTGTTGACATAATTTTTCATTTCTAGCTCATACGGGTAACTCTTTATGTATTTTTTATATAAGTTCCTTATCAGATATATGATTTGGGAATTTTTCTCCCACTCTGTGGGTTATCTTTTCACTTTCTTGAAGAAGCACAAAAATGTTAAATCCCAACCTTTCCTAGACACAGGAAACTAAAAGTCAAAGGAGTTAACTAATATACTTAAGGTTAGAGAGCTATTAAGTGATAAATCCAGGATTTGAACCAGGGCTACCTAAGTGAGAAGTTCATGATAACTATTTGCAGACAAAAGGGCAATTTTTTCAGCATGCCATAAAAACAAAGCCCTACAAACATGGCTGAGAACTTCATTTCAGCAGCCACTTAAATATTTGGGTAGTCAAACCAAAGTCATTTATTCACGTGGACATCCAACCCTCTATTTCACTATCTTATTCATAGGATATCAGTGACTTCATTAGATACACTGTTAAAGTCCTGATTATTCTAAAAGATTTATTCATGAAGAGGAAATGAGCCCTGGCTGCACTACCTGGTTTGAGGGAACTTATTTTCCCTACCTGGGATTGAACCCAGGCCTCCAATGAAAGTGTCAAGCCTTAACTGAAAGTGTCAAGCCTTAACCACTGGACTGCCAAGGAATCAGGGAATTCCCTAGCATTACTTCTTCTTAGTGAAGTCATGCTAAGTCCTACATTTTTTATCTCAGCTATTACTTATCTTTCTTACTGATGTTTAATCCTTAAATCTGGGTTTAAGTCTAGGACATATGACTAAAGAAAGGGCAATCAAAAAATCTGGGAAGAAGACCTTCCAAATGAAACTAGTCTGGGGAGAAAAAATTTCCAAATGAAGACATTTCAATATTTCTTATATTTTGTGAGGTCATAAACAGTTATAAACTTAAAAAGTAAGCAAATTCAGATTGACTAAGATCTAATATATCAATAGCATAATTATTTTCCTCAAGTTTTGCTCAGATATAATTAATAGAGTATAAGAATGGGTCTATTTTCTATTCGACTTTAGTCATTTCAGGAAAAAAGACAAAGAAACTATTTAATGAGAAAAAAAGGGGATTAAAAGAACATTCAGTGAAAGAAGCAACAAATATTTTATTCAGGTTACAAAAAAAAATTTAAGTATACAAATGATGAGAAAGAAATGAAATACTGTACTTTTATCTCCAGGTAAGATGGCTCGGTAAAATCGGTCCTTTTTTTTCTTCTCCTCTGGGTTTGGTGGCAGAGGTTTGGAACCGTGGTTTAGGGTTCCAGCGTCTTTGCTGCCAGCTCCAATCATAGTGCTGGTATTTCTCATCGGAGGGGCTGGAGGTTTGTCTTGAATGTCTAGGCCGTTATTTGACATCGTCACCACCAGCAGCAGCTACTGGAATCAGAAAGAACATACCTCTTAATTATTTTTGAGCAAATGGAAATACATTTTAGAAATTTTAGAAAAATGCAAATTTACAACCCTTCCTCCAGGACTCACCTCAAGCCCTTCTACTACATTCCATGACTACTGCTGTCTTATTTAGTTCACCATATTCAAAGATGGAATACGTACTCAGTCCTAAGCACTGCTGAAAATTCACAAGGTTCTTGCTTTTCTCTTCATTCTCCTATCTAAGGCATTCAAAAGTACAAAAAAACCACAATAATGTGGCTTAAAAGACAAAAATGTGGCCTAGCTAAACTGAGTATGAATCCATGTGCTATGTACAGGCTTTAGAGAAATTCCTTAATCACTTGGTTTCCATTTATACATTCACATGAAGATTAAATAAAAGTGCCAACAGCATTCCACATAGTGAGTTCTCTGCCAAGTCTTAATTTCGTTGTCTTAGAAAAATCATTCCTTCTCTGGTAGGAACTGTATCACTATATCAAAGGTCAGTAATACTGCTGGCTTTGTAAATGGTCTTACTGAAACACTGTCCCATACATTCATTTACGTATTTTCTATGGCTTCTTTCATGTTCCAATGGCAAAGGTGAGTAGCTGTAACAGACCTAAAATATTTAGGTTGTTCACAAATCTAAAATATGTGCTATTTGGTCCTTTACAGGAAAAGTTTGCTGACCTGTGACCTTTATCATCATCTCTCCAGGATCTCCTTCCACTAAAATTTGACCTTGTTCTAAATATATGATGATCAACGCATAACCATCTTATCCTATACAGCCCTGAATTTACAGGCAATTTCTAATGCTTCTGAGAAATAGAAGGAATAAAATCTAAAAGAAAGCGGGAAAAATCCCCATCACATAGGATCAATAGTTTTAATGAAGATAGATGTTATTACCTTAAACAAACAGGCTTGACAATAGATATAAATATATCCAGAGTTAATAAAGTTTTTCATTATTCTTCCATACTACAATGGAAATTATATCTTTAACCATGACTATTTAGAATGTATGCTCCTTGGAGTCAAATACAACAGTGCTTTAGAAACTACAGTTTCTAATTAAAAAAAAAAAAAGCATAATAATCACCAAGAACTTTTCAGAAATACAAATGTATTTGTTTGACCCCCATAAATTCTGATTTAGTATGGCTGGCCATAATTAAGGCCAAAATTTTATAATTTTTAAACTTAGTGATCCCAGTAACTGCCAGAATTGAATACCACTGCTTTAGAAGTCAATTACTTTAATACTATGGACAAAATTGATGAATTGTGGTACTGGAGAAGACTCTTGAGAGTACTTTGGACTGCAAAGAGATCAAACCAGTCAATCCTGGAGGAAATCAACCCTGAATATTTATCAGAAGGACTGATGCAGAAGCTGAATCTCCAATACTCTGGCCACCTGATGAGAAGAGCCAACTCACTGGAAAAGACCCTGATGCTGGGAAAGATTAAGGGCAGGAGGAGAAGGGGGCGATAAAGGATGAAATGGTTAGATAACCAACTCGATGGACACAAACCTGAGCAAACTTCAGGAGACAGTGAAGGACAGGGAATCCTGGTGTGCTGCACTCCATGGGGTCACAAAGATCGGACACAACTTAGCGACTGAACAACAACAACAAATGGACAAATCTATAGTAGTCTTTTTAACATTTTCTAATAAATGCAGAGCTAAATGATCCCTCACATCCATTTTTTCCCCAATCCTTTCTCCACATGTCATCAATGACCTTAAAACACTCACACTCTACTCAAAACTCTTCAGTAACATTCCGAAATAAAAGCTAAAGTTCCTTAGCTTGCTTTTGAAGGCCCTTCCATTATTTACCAGTTCTACCCATCAGCTTCATTCCCCACCACCACCCCTCCCTCTAATTCCCCTTACATTCTAGCCATATCCTACTTCCCTAACTTCTTTAAATATACTGCAGCTTTCACACTTTCATTCCTTTGCACATGCTGTTCCCTCTGCTTAGAATGCCAACTTTCCTATCCTCAAATTCACTCATCCTTCAACTGCTATTTCTTCTAAGAGGCCCTTTTGAAATGTTCTCATCTTCAAGAAGTTAAGGTCCCCTCCTCTGGACTCCCAAGGCAATAGGTATATTTCCAGGTTATCATATTTATTTTTACTATTATAATTATCTTCACCAGGAGCCAGAATGATACCCAGAGGTCAGGCACAATTTTGTCACCTTTGTAATCCAGAAGAGTCTAGTATAATATCTGACTTACAGTGGATTCAATAAATATTTTTATTAATCAAAAGTTTGACAGTGATACATACCTTGCCTTAAGGAGTTCAGTACAGATGACATTTTCAGGTCCTTCACAGTCTGATAATGAACTGCCTCACAAACTAAGCCACCATACCTGAACACAGCTTACAGTCAAATTACACTTCAGAAATCTCTGTTCTCTTGAATTTGTCAAGTAGTCTCTTACCCTCCTCTTGCCCCATCCCACTTCCCACCACCTAATGCTTCTTATCAATGATTTCTCTCTCTTCTGACTGATGGAAAACTTTACTCATCTTTTAAGGCCAAATTCAAACTTCGTCTATTTATATAATTCATCCTGACCTACCTCTGACAAACTAACTGCTCCTTACTTCTCTTTTTGAACAAAAGAAATCAAGTAGCAAGGACAATCTTGTTAATCAAGAGCAACTCTCTGGGTGGTGCACTTTTTACCCATTTCTTCCAGTTTTATTTTGCAGATCTGCCTTCATTTTCCCTCCCAAACTCCAATGCAAGTCCCTCAGCTCCTCCAAAGAGAATTTCTACCGGCTCAGTTCTCAAGTGTACCTTCCCACTCCAGACTGCCAGTTCCAAAATTACACTCCCTGCAGCCACCTGATACCCTCAGCAGGCCCTTCTTTGCCTCTTAAGTCCTTCAGCCAAAAGCTTCATTGAATATAACTCTTTTTCCGGATCACAGCCCAGGAAAATGCCAAGAAAGGCTTCAGTCTTTCTGATAACGCTATTCTTCATTTTTCAGTTCTTCCGCTGTGTTTGCTGAAGCTGAAACTCCAATACTTTAGCCACCTGATGCGAAGAGCTGACTCATTTGAAAAGACCCTGATGCTGGGAAAGATTGAGGGCAGGAGGAGAAGAGCATGACAGAGGATGTGATGGTTGGATGGCATCATCAACTCAATGGACATGGGTTTGGGTGGACTCCAGGAACTGGTGATGGACAGGGAGGCCTGGCATGCTGCAGCTCATGGGGTCGCAAAGAGTCAAACACGACTGAGCGACTGAAGTGAAGTAAAGTGACTGTGTTTGGAAAACTCCTGGTGGTAGATCTCTACTTTCCAAAGTATTCTCAATTATTAAAACCTAAAATCTATTGTTGGAATACAACCTTTGAATCCTTTGTACAGTATTTTAGCCCATGTCATCTAGCCCATACTTGAAAACCTCCAGTGATAAGAAATCTATAGTCTCACAAGTCAGCCTATTCTATCATCAGTGATCTCATTTAGAGAGTTTTCACTTATATTAAGTTTTTATCTTCTCACACTGAATTGCAATTATTTGTTTATACATTCACCTCTCCCTACAATTCTCATCTCTGACAGACTTAAGATTATAAACTCAAGAACAAACTTCAGTCATTTCACAATCCCCAATACCAGTCCAGGCACAGAACAGGTAATCAGTAAAGACTTGGTGAACAAATGAACAAACAAGTGACCAAATAAAATAATAACAAATGAACAAATAAACACTACTTGCACCTATTATTCCTAAATCCTATCTCAGGGCAAGTCAGAAAGGCCTACTGCCTCTTACTCAGACAGAAATTTAGGTACCTGAAATCATCTCTCAAGACTCCCCCAAAATCTATTTTCTCAATGCTAAACATTGCCAGTACTTTCAACAACACTCACAGAACACAAGTTTGTGCTTTTTTGAACCTTCCCTTTGCACTTACTTGGACTAAGTATTTCTGTACTACTTTTCAGTTTCTCTGAAGCCCTCCAAACAGTCCTTTCCTGTGGCTTCTCCACAAGTCTTTACTCTCTTTACACTTCATAGATCCATTCACAGGTCATTTTGTTCATCTATACCTAGCACAATAATCAGAACATTTTAATAATCAGACCATCAGAACCTAGCATAGTAATCATAACCTACACTATCGTAAACTTTGTTTATAGGAAAACAAGTCCAAAATTTCAATCCTGAGAGAAAAAGAATTACACTTGACTCTTGAATATCATGACCAAATATATCATAAATCTTCTAGCAATCTCTGCAGGTCAAAGATTTGGGAAGATGACAAACCAATGCCTTCTGACAAGCTGCAAGATAAAGCTAAGCCCAAGGCCAACATTAAGAATGAGAGTTCAGATAGCATCACTTATCTATCATAGATGACAGACAGAGAGAAAGAACGACCATGTTTTACCAATGCTCCAGAGCCTGAGAGTCTAATAATTTATAAGCAAATAATTATACTGAAGTATTAATTATTAATCAACTGAATGACTCTATAATAAATGCAGGTTCACTGTAAGGTTTCAAAAGGGCCACTGGCAGGGTGATAGAGTAAAAAGATGACTGGAGTTAAAATCAGATGAAATTTAAGTCCTGGCTCTGCTTTTCACTAGCTATAGTTCTAACAGAAGTCTCTATACCTATGAGCTGCAAACTGTTGTTTCCCTTGAGCAGTCTCACGACAGATATGGGTCAAGAGGCAACCAAGGAGAAGGAATGATTTATGTCTGTTTTTCTGTAAAAAGCATATAAAAACATATTCATGCATGCTCAGTTGTGTCTGACTTTATGACCCCAGGGACTGTAGCCCACCAGGCTCTGCTGCCCATGGAATTTCCCAGGCAAGAATACTGAAGTGGGTTGTCATCTTCTACTCCAGGGGATCTTCCCATCCCAGGGATCGAACCTGCATCTCCTGCATCTCTTGCATTGGCAGGCAGATTCTTTACCACTGCAAGACCTGGGAAGCTCAATCAAGCATGCTATAAAAAGCATGAAGATATAGTGCTGAAGTAGACAAAAGGGAAAGAAAACACTTTTCAAGTAGCCACTATGTGCAAGTATACTTTCAGTCAGTTCAGTCGCTCAATCGTGTCTGACTCTTTGCGACCCCATGAATCGCAGCATGCCAGGCCTCCCTGTCCATCACCAACTCCCAGAGTTCACTCAGACTCAAGTTCATCAAGTCGGTGATGCCATCCAGCCATCTTTCTGTCATCCCCTTCTCCTCCTGCCCTCAATCCCTCCCAGCATCACAGTCTTTTCCAATGAGTCAACTCTTCGCATGAGGTAGCCAAAGTACTGGAGTTTCAGCTTTAGCATCAGTCCTTCCAAAGAACACCCAGGACTGATCTCCTTTAGAATGGACTGGTTGGATCTCCTTGCAGTTCAAGGGACTCTCAAGAGTCTTCTCCAACACCACAATTCAAAAGTGTCAATTCTTCAGTGCTCAGCTTTCTTCACAGTCCAACTCTCACATCCATACATGACTACTGGAAAAACTATAGCCTTGACTAGACAGACATTTACATACTAAATAAAACCAGAAAGGGATTCAGACAAACGTGCTCACCAACAACCACTTCTTTCTACTTTATCACATCTGGATTCCACAGCCACTAGTATAATACACAGTCAAGATAATCAAAGATTTTAAGATACCCATAACATCAAAGCCAGAAAAAATCTTAAAGGTCATCTAATCTGATCCCCTTACACAACAGGTAAGAATACAGAAGTCCAAAAAGCGCAGAGAAATTGCCTAAGACTACACAGAAATTTAAAGGTGAGGACTGGAACCCAAGTCTTCAGACACGCTGCCAAAGAATTTTCCAACTATACTTGAGGTAATTCTAGCCCCTCTGTACCTTCACTGACCTGAACTATGCTACTTCTGATTTACATTTAGATCAGTCAAATCTAGCCAGTGGCAAATATAGAAATATATAAACACATTTAGGCTGGACTTGGGATTGATATTTACTAAATGTCTGCCATGAGGTAAGCAACAAAAAAGATAAAATAATTTCCTGTTCCTCAAATAAGTCAAGTGAAAGTTAAGTACACCTTTTACTGCAGCTGTAGGTTCTTCATTCAAGTATAATTCAAACAAATAATTTTTAATGCATACTTACTTATAAGGTTCTATGCCAGAAACCAGGGATATAGAGATTATATAAACGAGTAGGGGCTTAGGGAAATTCCCTGGTGGTCCAGTGGTTAGGACCCTGTGCTTCCACTGCAGGGAGCCCAGGTTAGAACCCTGGTCAGGGAACTACGATCTTGCATGCTATGCAGCACAACCAAAAAAAAAAGAGTAGGGGCTTAAAGAATAAATGGGTCAGATAGTAGTCTTTGACTCTAGACTATAAGAATTCGCTTGGGGCTTTTTAAAATACCAGATGAAGCACTTAAGAGAGGAAGTATGCTAATGCCCGCAATTTACTTTGAAATGCATTTTTTAAAAATAAGATACATTAATGGCTGACCATAGGGATGTGATATAATATACATGTTAATATATAATGGAAGTGATAAAGCAAGTTAACATGAAAATATTAATGACATAAGAATCTATATGGTGATTATATAGGCATTCACTATAAAATTCTTTCAACTTTGCTGCATGTTTCAGATTTTCCTTAAAAAGGGAGGGAGGGGTGGATACCACTGCTTGAACTCTGATTTTAATTGGTCTGGGATAGGCCCAGACACTGAAATATTACCTTGACCAAGGAAAACAGACAATAAATAAATAGAATGATTTTGATAGAGAACAATGATGGCAAGTACACTCCAGACCATAGGAATAACATAAGTGTGAGAGTATGGCGTTGTAGAATGTAACATGAAAGTGAAAAAAATAGGATACAGCAGAGAGGGCCTTTTATTTTCTGTAACGCATACAGCTATAGTCAGAAAAACGGTCCCTTCTAAGCAGTTCTAGATATGTACAATGAAGCTCCATGTTAAAAATAAAAGATGACATGGTTGATTAAGAAAAGACTGAGAGATGACAATGAGAAAGGAGATATGGTCTGGAGGAGGGGACCAGCTGCTATTTGTCTGTACTGAGGACTCTGTGGTGCCTTGAGCTCACACAATGGGACTTGGAGCTTAGGAGAGGCCTCTAAATGCCTAAACAAAGTTGCCAAAATTCTTTAAAAGTATCCCCATAGAAGCTCCTGGACTAACTGTCTTTACAAACAGGGTTTCAGACATCACTTAGGTCTGATATTTTAATTACTAACATTAGTGGAATTTACAAGAAAACTTGGAATCTGGTTGGTATTCTTTTCCTCATTCAGTCATGCAAACATTTATTCATCAAGCTGTGTTAGGTGCTGGGGGATAAAATAGTGAATAACTCAGAAGAAAAATCTCAGAGATGCTGCCAGTCACCCAGGGTCACACAGCTAGTGGGCAACAGAGCCAGGGACCTGAAATGAAATCTGTGTGACTATAGAGTCACCTCTCTTTCCACGGTACCATACCTTACTGTTCACTCAAGAGGCAAAGGAATGGACTACATAACCTCTAATAATACCTCAGGCCATTATTTAAATGAAGATGGGAAAGGAAAAAAGAAATAAAACCTATCTCATATATTAATCACATTTTTCAGTTCCAATAACTTAGAGCTGCTGAGACTTGCTTGACCAGCACTCCACCCAAGACTGGGGAGTGCATGCCCTTGACACCTGGTTATGAGAATCTGATCTTTAATTATATCGTGCCAGGAGGTTTTCTTTGGCAGGAGCCTGGAATGTTGCAGTCTTGAATTTGCTGAGGGATGTCCTTCTGACAAGTCAAAGACATTCCCGCTATGCAGCCTCCAGTCACTTGCACTGGTTTAGCAACAAGAAAGCAAGTGCTGAGATAGCAGGGAGGGAGGAAAACTGGAAGCTGGTTCTGGGCATAGAAAAACTACTTTAATTTCTGACCCCCAGTTTCCTCTTCGGTAAAATACAAGTAAGATTGTCTTTATCACAGACTCATTATGAGAATTTAAAAGCATATATAAAGTCCCCAGCATGCTGTCTGACACAAAATAGATATTCAATAAATACCTTTTATCTCCAATTACCGAACCAGTTTCATCTCTTTTATGGCTAAACTTCTCATTCCAGCCCAATGTGATTTCATGCTCTTGCCTTTGCCCACACTGTTCTCTCTGCCTAAAATGTCCCAACTTGTCTGCCAAGAAAATTCCTACTCATTCTTCAACACCCAGCTTGACTTACTTCCTCTACGAAACCTTCACACAGCCCTCCTATTTCTACCTTGCCCCAAATTTGATAGCATTTTATACATAATTCTGTGCAGCAGGTTCCATATTTCATGATATTAATCTCACCAGTCCATGAACAAGCCCTGGAACAAAACTAAGTACGATTAATGTCTATGTCCCCAAGACAGCACAGACCTGGCACAATTAGGTAACTAGTAATGGTTCACTGACTAAGGTAGCCTGGTTTAGAGAAGAAAAACACAGGGGCTGGAAGTATCTTATAAAGTCAGCTAATTTAAAATTTTTATTTTATAGTTCTATTATGAAACCCATGGGGTATGCAACTTACCTAAGATCATTCAATGAAACAGTGCAAAGGACATGACTAGGCTGATTATTCAGATTCTCTTAAAAATACTTTTTCCACTAATTATAACTTAAGACAGAATGAACAAAGAGCTGTATCTGGAAAACGTGGAAAAAATTGTACCTGTAAAGCAAAATGAAAAAGCAGAGAGATACGGAGTCAAAGATTTAACTTACGCTGACCTATACCTTCACCCGCCCCTCACCCTACCAATAATACCACACATCTTCCTCACTCCTATCACCCCTGCAGATGACTTGCAGAAATCAACATCAAAGGTCTTATAATCCTCTTCTATCATCTTGGACAATCCCTGACCTGCATCTCCAATGCAGGAGACAGAAGAGACGTGGGTTCAATCCCTGGGTCAGGAAGATCCCCTGGAGCAGAGGATGGCAACCCACTCCAGTATCCTTGCTTGGAGAATCCCATGGAGAGGGAGCCTGGAGGCCTACAGTCCACAGGGTCATAAAGAGTCAGACACAACTGAAGCGACTTACCATGCACACAGCCCAAGTTAACCATTATTCTCATGATCACACCCTAGACTTTACCCCAAAATGTTCACTGACTGATATCTAGAGTGAATCATCCAAACAAAACCTCCTATTCATGTAGCTCACCTGTTCAAGAACTTCCAAAAGCATTCCTAGACTTTATTTTGAGCTTCAATCCACTATCAGTTAGTCCCTACTGCCATCACTTCCTTTTTTCTCTAAACATAAATCACTTAAACATCAAAAAACATCAACTCTCTAAAACTCAAAAACAAAAACATGAACAACCCAATTCAAATATGGGCTAAGGATTTGGACAGACATTTCTCCAAAGAAGATAAATGCACATAAGCCAATAAGCACATAAAAAGGTGCTTAATATCACTAATATTTAGGCAAATGCAAGCCAAAACCACAATGAGATACCACCTTACATCCATTAGGATGGCTACTATCAAAAAAACAAAACAAAACAGAAAATAACAAGTGTTGATGAGGATGTGGAGAAACTGGAACCTTTATGCATTGCTGGTAGAAATATAAGATGGTATAGCCACTATGGAAAATAGTAAACAGTTCCTAAAAAAATTAAAATATTATAGAATTACCATATGATTCAGCAATTTTAATTCTTGGGTATATATCCAAAAATATTGAAAGCTAAGTCTGGAAAAGCTATGTGTACACTCATGTTCATAATAGAATTATTTACAATAGTTAAAATGTGGAAGCAACTCAAGTGTTCAGCGACAGATAATGGATAAGAAAAATGTGGTATGGAATGGAATATTATTCAGAAAATGAAGGAAATTCTACAACATGCTACAACATTGATGAACCTCGAGGATTTTATGCTCAATAAAATAAGTCAATCACAAAAAGACAAATATTGTATAATTCCATTTACATGAGGTACTTAGAGTACTCAAAATTATAAAGACAGAAAGTATAATGGTGTTGACTAGGGACTGGGGAAAGGAAAGAATGAGAAGTTGTTGTTTAACAGGATAGAGTTTCAGTCTTACAAGATAAAAAGAGCTACGGGGATGGATGGTAGTGACGCTGTGCTGTGCTGTGCTTAGTCACTCAGTTGTGTCTGACTCTTTTCAACCTCATGGACTGTAGCCCACCAGGATTCCTCAGTCCATGGGGATTCTCCAGGCAAGGATACTGGAGTGGGTTGCCATGCCCTCCTCCAGGGAACCTTTCCAACCCAGGGATCAAACCCAGGTCTCCCTCATTGCAGCCGGATTCTTTATAGTCTGAGCTACCAGGGAAACCCAAGAATACTGGAATGGGTAGTCTATCCCTTGTCCAGGGCATCTTCCTGACCCAGGAATCAAACCTGGGTCTCCTGAATTGCAGGCAGATTCTTTACTGGCTGAGCTACCAGGAAAGTTCCATGGTGGTGATGGTTGTACAATAATGTATTTTTACACCACTGAATGGTACACTTTAAAGTTATTAAGATGGTAAACTTTATATTATGTGCATTTACCACAATAAAAAATAAAAAAGTAAGGAGAATTAGAATTTTCATCTCATAAATACATTACAATTTGCCAGAAGTGCACAGTGGTATCAACAGTTATATTATCCCATTAATCCAGGGTAAAGATCAGTAAAATGAGACTTAAGATATTAACTGTGGACACTGGATAACTGACTCTCAGTAAAATTTGTAGGATAATAAGATGGCTTATAATAGAATTTCTCTGCACATGTATATACTAAACCACCCTGATCAAAAAACAAGAACAATCTACCCCCTTGCCTCCTCTTCCTTTTTAAAATTCAAGTGGCAAAATCCCAACTTCAGGACAGTTGAGCTAAACTCTCTCCAAACTGCCTCTATACTAAAACAGCTGAGTATCCTAGAGAACACTACCTGGTTGACTGCTTTAGCTTGAAAATTATGATGCTCTTCCTACTTAAGATTGCTGCTGCTGCTGCTAAATCAGTTGGGATGCTCATCCACCCCTTCCCTCAGGCAATGATCCAACTTTCAATGAGAAAACCGAAATCTGCTCAGGAGAACTCTATCTTCTTACTCCTAAATCTGTATGTTTCCCTGCACCGGTACCACCCACTGTACCATACAATGAAGGAGGTGTCTCTTCTCTTATCAGAAGTTATCCTCCCCTTCTCTCTTCTCCCTCTACTCCTTCACTTGTACTCCCTCTCACCTGGAATGTTCTTCTCCTTCAGCAGCTACATTAATCTCCCTCTCTCTCTCACACACACAAACATATTCAGTCATTCAGCAAATATTAATACTCATTTAGCATCTATAATGTACCAATTCTAATCTAGCTGAATAGAACAAAGTCACTGTGTCCGTGGACTTTATGAATTGATTAGTAAGAGAAGCGAAGAAATAAATAAATAAATATACAATGTCAAGTCCATAATGAAAATTAAACAGTAGTTCACGTGAATATAAACGGACAGCGATGGGGGTGGTACATACAATAATGATCAGGACAGGATTCTCTGAGGAAAAGACACAAGACATGGATGAAATGCAACAGCAAATCACAGTAATATATGGAAGCATTTTAAGCAAAGAGAGCAGTAAGCACAAATGTCCTAGATAAGAAAATTTGGGGCATACAGAATAGCAAAAAGGCCAGCAATACAGAAGTTGAGTGAACAAGGAGAAATGTGGTTAACAGTTTAAGAGTAGAGATGTAGCCAGAGGTCAGAATATGCTGGACCTTACAGGCCACAATAAATTCGGATTTTGTAGCAAGTGTGAGAAGACACTCAAGAATTGATTTATGTTTTGAATAAACCACTATGGCTGCAGAGTACTGACTGCAGAGGAGCAAAGGAAAAGCAGAGAAACAATTAAGTTATCACAATAATTCATATGAGAACTGATGGTGGCTTAAATGGATCACAGTAGGCAGAGAGTACTTTGAAGGTAGAGCCAAATGACTTATTTAGAGACTAAATATACAGTGTAAGAAAAAAAGGAAAAACCAAGATCTCTAAACTTTTGGCCTGAGCTAGAATACTGGATGAATATAAACATGCTATGCATCTCCTATTCAAAGACACACACACACACACACACATCCCTTAACATTCACATACTCCTCCAAACACTATTTATTTCTTTGTTCCCCTTCATAACAGAGCTTCTCAAAAGAACTGTCTACTTATACTATCTCCACTTCCTCCCCTTCTGTTTGTCAACTAACACCCTACTATTCGGCCAAAAGTAGTCTTGTCAAGCCTCCTTGTCAATCATCTCCACGTTGCCAATCAAACGGTCGGTACTCTGTCCTCATCTTGCTCAACCTCCCAGCAGTATTCAGTGTAACTGACCTCCCTTCTCTTTCAAATGCTCTACTTTTTTGGCTTCTGGGAAAGCACGTTCACCTAACTTTCCCTCTATATTTCTGTCCATTCCTATCTCCTTTGTAGACTCTTCCTTCACTAGCTATCCTACACATGTCCCAGGCTAAGAAGCTCCTTTCCTCACACTACACTCTGTCCTAGATGTTCATCCATTCCCATGACTTAACATATCATCTATATGTTGATGAAACCCAAGTTTTTATCTTTAGTCCCAAAGCTTTTTCAGACCAATAACTATCTGTTAGATCAGCAGTCTCCAACCTTTTTGGTGCCAGAGACGGGTTTCACAGAAGACTATTTTTCCACAGACAGGGTGGGGGTGCAGAGCGGGGATGGGGAGGTTCAGTTCAGGTGCTAATGCAAGTGATGATTCAGGCAATGTAAGTGATGGAGAGGGGCAGACGAAGTCTCACTTGCTTGCCTCCCGCTGTGTGGCACAGTTACTAACTTGGGCCCAAGAGTTGGGCGCCACTCTTTTAAATATTTTGCCTGCATGTCTCAGTTCAGTTCAGTCGCTCAGTCATGTCCAACTCTTTGCGACCCCATGAATCACAGCATGCCAGGCCTCTTGTCCATCACCATCTCCCAGAGTTCAATTAAACTCACCTTCATTGAGTCGGTGATGCCATCCAGCCATCTCATCCTCTGTCATCCCCTTCTCCTCCTGCCCCCAATCCCTCCCAGCATCACAGTCTTTTCCAGTGAGTCAACTCTTCACATCAGGTGGCCAAAGTACTGGAGTTTCAGCTTTAGCATCAGTCCTTCCAATGAACATCCAGGACTGATTTCCTTTAGGATGGACTGGTTGGATCTCCTTGCAGTCTAAGGGACTCTCAAGAGTCTTCTCCAACACCACAGTTCAAAAGCATCAATTCTTCAGCACTCAGCTTTCTTCATAAGTACCCTAAAGCTAATTTCAACAAATGGAATTCTGGGTTTTTACAACATCTATCATAAATCTTAATTATATTTGCTTACTTATTATACATCTCTCTCACTAAACAGTAAGCTTCACAAAGGAGCAACTCTGTCGTATTTATCAATGTATACATAGAAATTAAACAGGGCTTAATAACAGTAAACACCAAGATTTACTAGACCTTCTCTGTCTAGTAATAATTCACATGCTAACAGGAGAGACAGATACATAAACCCCAATGACAGTACAACATGGTAAGTGCCACTATGAGTGACAAGAGGATGCACATGAATCCAAACAAGGGGCTGTTAGAACTATACTCAATATTTTGTAATACTGATAAGGGAAAAGAAGCTGAAATATATATATATATAATTACATCACTTCACTGTACACCTGAAACTAACACAACATTGTAAATCAACCACACTTCAATGAAAAAAAATAAAAATAGAAGCTCTTAACAGCCTAGGAGTCAGGGAAGACTTTCTTAAGAAGGTAACTTCAAAGGTATTTCTGCAGGATAAAAGTAAGTATAGCTATAAAGTACCTACTATATACTTTCCTTTTTTATATATAATTATTTTAAACTTTATAACTCAAGATATTTAAAAATATCTTCTATTTTATATATGAATACTAGAAAGATTAAAAACCAACTACTTAGGTGAACTGAGGTCAGTTTAGTTTCAATCCCTTTCCCCCTTCCTTCTTTTGTTTTGTTTTTTTGCTATAGCACAAGGTATCACTAAAAATACTTCTCATGCTTGCCACCTACCATTTGTTTGACCTTAAAGAAAACACTGTGTTTCTCAGGTGGTGCTAGCGATAAAGGACCTGCCTGCCAACGCAGGAGACATAAGAGACGTGGCTTCAATCCTTGAATCAAGAGGATCCCCTGGTGGAAGACCTGGCACCCCACTCCAGTATTTCTGCCTGGAGAATCCCATGGACAGAGGAGCCTGGCCAGCTACCGTCTCCAGGGTTACAAAGAGTCAGACACGACTGAAGCAACTTAGCACACACGCACACAAAGAAAACACTAAACCTCTCAACCTCAGTTTTCAGTACAGGGCTCAATTACCAGTCTCTAAAGCAAAGCATCCTCTTCCTAGCCCCTTTCTTTCATTATTAAGGATTGAGGCTCAGTTTTAAACTAGTCAGTGAACAACCCTTGGCATTTTCTCCAGGCTGCAACATCTGAGCATTTTTCATGGCTGAAAATACACTTAGGAACAATCACAGTAACATCTATGCAGCACTTCACAGTTTACAAAGTCTTTTCACACATTTATTATTTCATTTGATCCTTACCAACCCTATGAGTTATTAAATACCTATTTTACAGAGGCCAATGGAAATAAAATGCTTCACCTAGCTCCATTTGGTCTCTCGGCTCTACAGTCTGCCAGAAATTGAATTAAGAAATTGGAGGGGTGCAGAAGGGGAGGGGAGTACAAATGACTCATACAGGGAGCTCAGCATCAAGTCCCCCAAGTAGCCCAGAGGCAGGAGAAGTTAACAAGGAAAAAGTGTATTTCTCTTCCAAAATAATGAGCGTTTGGCCATGGCACAGTGACCTATCACAGGAGTCTGTTCTTTTTTCATATCAGCAGCACCTAGAGTCTAGCCTCACAGATAGGCAGAAAGGAAAACATAAGAAAACCCTCTGTACACTGTATGTACACACAGAGTCAGAAGATAATGTGGTATAAAAGCACAGGTATCACCTTTAGAGAAGACCTGAGTTTAGGGTCTAGCTCTGCCACTTACTGAATCAAAAGTCCCCTCCTCTGCATTATTATAGTTCCTTGTGTTTCTCTTACATCACATATCATTATCACATGAGGTTTCAGATACCCCCTCTTAGACTTGCACTGGAAGTCAGCAACTTAGTTCAATTTCCATTTTTGCATCCCCAACACCTGGTACCAAAACTAACATAGATGGTTCAGAGAAGGTTTAAGGATGAACAGATATCATATTCAAAGCTTTTTGTACATAAGCACACTGTCTAGACAGTAAGTATATGTATAATAGCAATCTTGCCTTGTTATCTCTGCTTTCCCTCTCACTGTCCCAGACTGAGGACACTCCTGAAAAAAAGTTTACTGAGGAGAAAACAAATAAGCCCAAAAAGCTAGTTTTCAGAGAGAAAGAAAATTAATGTATATGATCCTCTTTCCCAGACTACAGTGTTTCCCAATACAGCAATCTCTAGCCCTAAACAACCCCTACCTTATCCAGGCCACTCTCTTCTTCAAAAGACCACTGTTCTTCTCCCTCAGGATTCCTCCTTCTCTCCCTCCAACCCACTCCTGCTATGCTCCTCTTCTTCCCTAGGTTCACAGGTCTGCCTCGCTTCCTTCAGGTCAGCAAAGCTTCTAAGCTGCCAAAGAGTCTTTGTGTGTCTCCTAGTTGCTCACCATTTCCCTGGTGGCTCAGATGGTAAAGCATCTGCCTACAATGAGGGAGACTGGGAGTTCGATCCCTGGGTCAGGAAGATCCCCTAGAGAAGGAAATAGCAACCCACTCCAGTACTCTTGCCTGGAAAATCCCATGGACGGAGGAGCCTGGTAGGCTACAGTCCATGGAGTCACAAAGAGTGGGACATGACTGAGCAACTTCACTTTAGTTGCTCATCTCACTAAACAAAGTTAGAGCCTCCAGAAAACTCTTGCCCTTCTCCCACCCCAGTTCCTAAGTCCTCCCCGTCCCATCTGGCTTACTCATTCTGCCTCTGGGAAATGAGGTGGGGGACAAATCCAAGAAAGACTACTTACTGTTGGGCCCAAAGCAAGGCAAAGAGGCAGTAAGGAGAGACTGGAGCTTGGGGAAGATAGATTCGTGGTGAAAGGCAAAAGTAAGGGAGGGAATAGTGTTTGGATTTCACTAACACCATAGCAAAAGTCCCTGCAAACCAGTAACCTGCCAAGAATGAGAAAGCTGGACCGAAAGGAAAAGAGAAGAAAGCCTAACCAAGAAGAGAAGGACGCAAGAGAAAAACTGGCTATGGAGGGGAAAGAACTAAAAAGGGAAAGTACGAGAGGAAAGGCGAGCAGGAAAAAGAAAATGGGAATGGGAGAAAAAATGGGTAGGGCACAGGACAGGAAAAATGATCAGGAGTAGGAAGTAGAAAGGCAAGTGGTGAGAAGATAAGGTGGTAGAGTCATAGAAAAACTGAGGGAAGAAGGCAGTCCAAAATCATCAAGGCAGGTTAGTATCAGCCTGACATGTGTTTCTTGGTGCCAGATGATCATGATTAAGACATTACACAATCTCAAGGTCTGTCATTAGCTCGACATTCTAAGGAGGAAGTTCCAGAGAAGACAGCTACGTTTAAAGCAGCTTTATGCCCAAGTATCAAAGAATTGGCCAATTTGGAAAAAAACTATTCATATACCTTGACCTGCTTCTTCCCAGCTCTGTCTCCCTACGACCAATATACCTACACTCAATACTTTAAAAATCACCATTCTTAACCTCTGCCTTGTCCATGAAGTCACAGAGTCCTGAGCAGCCCAGTAAGATGCCATTCAAAAGACTGGATGGAAGAAAAGGTACCAAGATGTGTTTCCCAAGATTGCCTATCTTCTACAGTGTTGAGGGGGACATTTCTGCCGTCTACTCTAGGGCTTTTACCAACTTGCCTGCCCAAAAGGCAGTTTGGCAGTCTGAAAATGCCAGTCACAAACAAAATGTCAAGCCCTTCGCTGCACAGATAAGGAAACTGAGGCCCACAAACTCGGGTCTCCTGGATTGTAGGCTGATGCTTTACCATCTGAGCCACCAGAGAAGTCCTTAAAGGCTGCCTAAACAGGACTAATTCCCCTTCACCCCAGGTCTCTCATCTCTCAGTTCACTCCACCTCTTAACAAGTCATTTATAATACAGTGCCCCTCCTCAGCACCAGAGAGAAAAGCCCCCTCGGTCCGGCAGGACAGCAGCTAATCCAAAGCAGGCGGAAGCATCACCCCAGCCGCCAAGCAGAAGGGTGCTTGCAAAGGAGCAAGGATCCTCAGGCAGAGCAAGTTCCCCAAAACCAGCTTCCCCTTCAGAGCCTTCCCTACCCAGGGCTCTGGTTCCAGCCCTGGCCTAGCCCTGGGTGGGCTCATCTGAGCATTCCACCATAAACCCGTTCTATTACTTAGGGTCTCCGGACCCGCGTCACCACTCCCCGGAAACCAGCAGAGCCGTCCCCCCTCCCCAGCACCGCCCAGCTAAGCATGCCCTAGGGTGGGCCAGCATTACCTGGTCGGGGGAGCCGGCCCCGGCATCTCTGCCTGCGGTTTCTGTCGCAGAGCCGCACCTCTCCCACGCCTGGTCGGCCGCGCGACACCCAGGCTCCACCCGGGCAGCTATACTTGGCTAGGGCCCGGCTCGCAGCAGCTCAGCCGCCGGAGCTCTGGCTCCGGGGTGCAGCACACTCCCGCCCTCACAGGGCGCAGCAGAGGCTCCGCTCCCGGGTTGGCGAAGCAGAAGGGGCGGGGAAACAAGGGAGGGAAGGAGGCGGGAGAAAACCCGCTTCTCCTTTCAGTAAAGAAGCTCTGAGGGAAAGCGGAGAGACTACTCCCTTCCCATCCCCTCCGCTATTCTCCTCCACCTAGTCTTCAGCAGGGGGTACTTCTCAGTGAATCCAGGCTTTCCCGGGACTGTGTGAGCTTCCTAGGTGGGCCCGAGTCAAGAAAGAGAACCAGAGCTCTTCTGTGCCTTTGCTTCTCCAGCTGGGTCTGGACCCAGGACAAGTCAAATCAAACCTATCATTCTCTATTAGGCTTCAAGCAAAGAAACTAACCCACCCACGCCCCAAACAAAGGTGTCAGGTTCTAATTCGAATGCCTCAGGGAAAACACTGGGCGGGTGCTTATAGCTGCTTCTAAGCAAAGAAATCTCTGTAGCAGCTACCATTTATTAAGTGCTATTCTGTACCAGGTACCTCACAAAATGTTATGGCTATCTCACCACAACCTTAGGATGTAGTTGTTTGTTGTTTAGTTGCTAAGTCGGGTCCAACTCTTTTGCAACCCTATGAACTATAGCCCTGCAGGCTCCTTGGTCCATGGGATTTCCCAGGCAAGAATACTGCACTGGGTTGCCATTTCCTTCTCTAGCAGAATCTTCCCAACCCAGGGATCCAACCCACCTCTCCTGCACTGGCAGGCAGATTCTTCCCCACCGAGCCATCAGGGAAACCCCACCAATTCACATGTGTCAAAACTGAGTTCTGGGCTTCCCTGGTGGCTCAGTGGTGAAGTCTGCTTGCCAGTGCAAGAGACATGGGTTCAGTCTCCGGTCTGGGAGGATCTCACATGCCACAGAGCAACTAAGCCAGGGTGTCACAACCATTAAGCTTCTGTTCTAGAGCCTATAAGCTGCAACTCCTGAGCCCACGCACAGCAACTACTAAAGTCCATGCACCCTAGAGCCTGGGCTCCACAACAAGAGAAGCCATCACTGCAACTAGAGAGTAGCCCCTCCTCACCAAAACCAAAACACCATGAGTTCCAAGAAAATATGGTTTTGTACAATAAGTATTTCTTAAACACATACTGTGAATCAGGCATTGTAAAGGGCCCGGAGCAGAACAACACATTACAGAATATTTACCAACACTGGCCCAGACCCTCTAAATTGACTCCCCAAAATTGAAACATTAAAAAAAAAAAACTTTCACACATTTCCAAGTGCTTCCTAAGGGTAATTTACCTTGTCAATTACCTCTATAAACTGCTCTTGAGAGATATCAGGAGTCAAGAGAATGTAGGACCTCTTGGGGGTCATAACTAGGAGTTTGGGTTTTGTTGTAGGTTTTAGCAATGGGAAAGATTTGGAAAGTTTCAAGCATAATGACAAGGTCTAATCTATATTTTTTAAAAATCACCAACTGTTGAATGGAAAACAGAGGAGACAGTTATGAAAATGAGAAGTCAGTAAATTCTTTCAGAACTTTAGCCAAAAGAAAAAGGTAATGATTTAGACTAATATACTGGAGAAGAGATAAGGAGAAATAAACATATACTAGAGATATATGGCTTGGAAGCAGCAGCACAAGTTGGTAAAAGACAGGATGTGATGAGTGAAAGACAGCAGTGACTTCCCCAAGACCACACACCCAAAGGACTGACTCATTCCAACTTTGGTTTGACTCCCAAGCCTATGTTTTATTTCTCTCTGCCATGTCCATTATCTTTATAGCAACTGCCATATCCCTCTTCCTACAGCCTGGCAAAGAGCAGATAACCAGTATTATGTCTGATCAGAATTTAAGTGTACTAGAGGGAAATTTTATGGAATTTACCCATTTTCCCTGAGAGATGTCTACACGTCCATTCAATATGCCAATAATCTGCTTACAAGAGGATACAGGGGAAGAACTCCAGGAGCACAGAAAAGAGCTCTTCTGTTAGGTATCTTTCACCCTTCCCAGACCTCCTGTGCTATTACAACTACCAAAATCTCAATTTTAGTGGAGGAGATGGAATTTCTTGAAAATTTCTTCCAGCATGGAGATAATCAATCAATAATACAGACTAGAGGGGTCTGCTGCACTATGAGAACTCAGATTCAAAGTAGTTTTAGAATATTCTTTTAACTCCCATACACATGTCCTTCAATTTATGAATGAGAGGAGAACCGAAAAGAGTTCTCAGTCTTGAACATAGTTTTCAAAGTAATCATCAGTAAGCATAACATCTGACCTTACCTAATTTCCCAAGCATCTGCTCTTATATATGGGCTCTGCTGAAATGTGAAAGAACAGAAAGCTCAGGAGCAATGAGCACTATGAGACAGTGCTTCCTAACTAATATTCAGCCAAGTGTCTCTCTGTAAACTTCTAATTCTACCTCCAAGAGCACTCAGAAAGCATCCTTCAGTGCCAAGTCATATTAAATGCTTTCAGATATGTGTATATGATGATGTATCAAGGCCATGCACTTTTTCTCTTCTCCAAAATAAACACATTCAGTTCTTTTAATCATCTGCTCATTCAACAACTATTTAAGCAAATTGTACAAGCCACCAGAGACACACATATCATCAAAGACGACCACACCTTCAAGGAGTTTATCATTTTGGTATGCTGGTTTTTAACTCTCCCTATGTATCAAAATTATCTGGGAAGGTTTAAGTATATATACTTAAGTCCTAGCACAGAGGTTTACTAAAGTGGTCTGGGATATAGCCTAGGCAACATATCTTATGAATGTAACTCTAGCTATATATAGGTATCTATCAGAGGACTAATACTACAGCTACAGAGATAAAGGCAGCATGTTACTGGTGAAAGAATAGACAAATATATCAATGGAACAGAATAGAGACCCTAAATATATACACACAAATACAGTCAACTGATACTTGACAAATGAGCAGAGGAAATTCAATGGAGAAAACAGTCTTTTCAATAAATGGTGTGAGAACAACTTGACCTCCACCTGCAAAAGAATTTAGACACAGACTTTACACTTTTCACAGAAATTAACTCAAAATGTATCACAGACCTAAATGTAAAATGCAAAACTATAAAAAAAAAAAGTCTAGAAGATAACACAGAGAAAAATCTAGATGACTTCAGACAGGGTGATGGCTTTTTATACAACAAAATCACAATCCATAAAAGAAAAAGCTGAAAACTTGGGCTTATTTAAAAATTAAAACTTTTGTTCTGCAAAGACCCTTTAAGAAAATGAAATGACAAGCCATAGACTTGGGAAAACATTGCAAAATACACATATGATAAAGGATTTATATTCCAAATATACAAAGAACTCTTAAAACTCAACAATAAGAAAACACACAACCCAACCAAAAAATGGACAAAAAATCTAAACAGACACCTCATCAAAGAAGATATAGAGATGGCAAATAAACACATGAAAAGATCATCTGCCATGTGTCATTAAGGACTTGCAAATTAAAACACCACTAGATATCTATTAAAATGGCTAAAACCCAAAACAGTGACACCACCAAATATTGCTGAGGATATGGAGCGACAAGAATTCTCATTCACTGCTAAGGGAATGTAAAATAGTACAGCCACTTTGAGAAACAGTTTGGCAGTTATAAAGCTAAATACAGGCTTACCAAACAATCTAACAATTGCACTCCTAGATATTTATCTAAATGAGTTGAAAAATCTATCCACAAATATTTATTGCAGCCTTATTTATAATTGTCAAAATTCAGAAGTAACCAAGATATGCTTCAAATAGATGAATGGATAGACAAACATCCATAGAATGTGTATTAAATTCAGCAATAAACAGAAATGAACTATTAAAACATTAAAAGATCTTTACCAGTTCAGCCACCAGGAAAGCCCATTAAAAGACTTAGAAAACCCCAAATATATACTGCTAAACGAAAAACATTAGTCTGAAAAGGCTGACTCCAATTATAGAATATTCAGGAAAAGGAAAAACTAGAGATGCAACAAAAAGATCAGTGGTTGCCACACACGAAGAAAGTCATGGCAAGGATGAGTAAGTGAAACACAGGACATTTTTTACATAGGAAAACTATCCTGTGTGATACTATAATAGTAGATACCTGATACTATGTATTTGTCAAAATCCACAAAACTGTACAACACAAAGAGTGAACCCTAATATAAACTATAGGCTTTAGTTAATAATAATATACCAATACTAATTCATCAATTGTACCTACTAATGCAAGATGTTAAGCACTTCCAGAGGAAGTGCTGGGAGCAGTGGGACAGATGTGGAGTATGGTCTTTGCACTTTTTCGTCAATTTTTCTACAAGCCTAAAACAGCTCTAAAAATAAAATCTATTAAAATAAAAAATAAAGGGAAAGTATCAAACAAAAGAAGACATATAAGATAAACTTCATTATCTTTTTATTAGATTCATTAGGCATAAAATTACTCTGTCAAACTGTTGTACAAGTTTCTGCTGCTGCTGCTGCTGCTAAGTCACTTCAGTCGCGTCCGACTCTGTGCGACCCCATAGACGGCAGCCCCCGAGGCTCCCCCGTCCCTGGGATTCTCCAGGCAAGAACACTGGAGTGGGTTGCCATTTCCTATACATTCTCAATTTCTATGCTTACCTCATTCCAGACTGTGAAGAGTTCAAACTCCACTTTGAGTAGCGATGCTTTAGGGCACTTTCCACTAAATACAGTTCTGTCTGCAATAAACCTCTTATTGCTTGGTTCCCCATGGGGAATATGACAGTCTAAGTACAGTCCATCCTCTATAGACTGTAGCTGGACTATCACCTCCATTAACTATACTTAATACTTCCAATAATTCTGTCTGAAGCTGCACTAGCTTTAAAGTCACAGTAGTACCTTTGGCTGACATTGGGCTTAGGCAGCCAAAACCACAATTTTCTTAAGTATAGCATCATGCTAGGTCTCCTCTAGGGTCCCCATATGTCGCCATTTCTTTGAAACTTAAAATGTAGAACTTCACTGTCATCTTCCTTAAATTTCATCTTTTTGGCTTCAATCCACCTTGTCAAGCTCCCTTGCTCTCTCATTCACTCTCCTCTCTCTCATGCCATCTAGCACAGTAGCTTTTCTTTATCACCTGCAAATTTAATAAGTACTCTATCTCTTCAAACATTTAACAAACACATACCATATGGTCTTGCCTGGACTTGGTCATCAGGATTAAATATGACCTAGAAATGGCCTATGACTCCAAGAATCATAACTAAGAAGGGAGGCTAGCATACAGAAAAATGTAAAAGGTATTGCACTAGAAAGCTGAATAAACAAAATAAATAGGATATGGTGGAAGAAACTACAAAACATGAATCATACAGTATAAGGGAGGATCACTGATGTCTTCAGCAAGAAAGAGCAGATTCAGGCACCTTCTGTTTTTAGACCTCAGTTCTCAAAAACCAGATGCTGTTTTGGTGACAGAAGGCAGACCAGCCAATTCACATGCTGTCTCTTTCAGAGGTGAGCTACAGGAAGCTTAGCTAAGCTTGGTACCTCTGATGAAATGAAAGACACGTGAAATTTAGGTATATTAATCAGAAGCCAGCATTTTATTTATTACTAAAGGCTAATAGATTATAACCAAGAAAGAAACTATTGGCTAAATACATGAAAAAGCAGAATCAGATGAAGTAGAAGGGACTTTAAAAGACTAAACTATATAGTCAAAGAAAGAAATTAAATCTAAGATATATAATAACATGCCCAAGTTTACAGAAGATGGCAGTTGACTTCTTTTAAGTCCAATTACTCCTTGCATTTATACAGTCTCTTGTTTTTACAAAGTAAAAAAAAAATCACAAATTATTCTTTCAATCCAAAGACCTTGACCAGTGATGTTTTGTTTATGAAGTCATCTTAGCCTAATCAGGACCTTTCAGGTCATTTAGATGCAAGCAATGTTTGGTTCAGTTCAGGTGCTGTCATGTCTGACTTTTTGCCACCCCACGGACTGCAGCATGCCAGGCTTCCCTGTCCATCATCAATTCCCAGAGTTTATTCAAACACAAATCCATTGACTTGGTGATGTCATCCAACCAACTCATCCTCTGTCATCCCCTTCTCCTCCTGCCTTCAATCTTTCCTAGCATCGGGGTCTTTCCCAATGACTCAGTTCTTCACATCAGGTGGCCACAGTATTGGAGTTTCAGCTTCAGCATCAGTCCTTCCGATAAATATTCAGGACTGATTTCCTTTAGGATGGACTAGTTGGATCTCCTTGCAGTCCAAGGGACTCTCAAGAGTCTTCTCCAACACCACAGTTCAAAAGCACCAATTCTTCGGCACTCAGCTTTCTTTATAGTCCAACTCTTACATCCATAAATGACTATTGGAAAAAACACAGCTTTGACTAGATGGACTTTTATTGGCAAAGTAATGTCTCTGCTTTTTAATATGCTATCTAGGTTGGTAATAACGTTCCTTCCAAGGAACAAGCATCTTTTAATTTCATGGCTGCAGTCACCATCTGCAGTAATTTTGGAGCCCCCAAAAATAAAGTCTCTCACTGTTTCCATTGTTTCCCATCTATTTGACATGAAGTAATGAGACTGAATACCATGATCTTCATTTTTTGAATGTTGAGTTTTAAGTCAAGTTTTTCATTCTCCTCTTTCACTTTCATCAAGAGGCTCTTTAGTTCTTCTTTGCTTTCTTCCATAAGGGTGGTGTCATCTGTGTATCTGAGGTTATTGGTATTTCTCCTGGCAATCTTGATAACAGCTTGTGCTTCATCCAGCCTGGCATTTCACATGATGTACTCTGCATCTCAGTTAAATAAGCAGGGTGACAATATACAGCCTCAATGTACTCCTTTTCCAATTTGGAACCAGTCTGCTGTTCCATGTCCAGTTCTAACTGTGGCTTCTTGACCTGCATACAGATTTCTCAGGAGGCAGGAAAGGTAATCTAGTATTCCCATCTCTTGAAAAATTTTCCACAGTCTGTTGTCATCTACACAGTCAAAGGCTTTGGCATAGTCACTAAAGCAGAAGTAGATGTTTTTCTGGAATTCTCTTGCTTTTTCGATGATCCAATAGATATTAGTAATTTGATCTCTGGTTCCTCTGGCTTTTCTAAATCCAGCTTGAACATCTGGACGTTCATAGTTGATGTACTGTTGAAGCCTGGCTTGGAGAATTTTGAGCATTACTTTGCTAGCATGTGAGATGAGTGCAACTGTGCAGTCGTTTGAACACTCTTTGGCATTGCCTTTCTTTGGGATTGGAATGAAAACTGACCTTTTCCAGTCCTGTGGCCACTGCTGAGTTTTCCCAATTTGCTGGCATATTGAGTGCAACACTTTCACAGCATCATCTTTCAGGATTTAAAAGAGCTCAACTGGAATTCCATCACCTCCACTAGCTTTGTTCATAGGGATGCTTCCTAAGGCCCACTTGACTTCACATTCCAGGATGTCTGGCTCTAGGTGAGTGATCACACCATCATGGTTATCTGGGTCATGAAGATCTTTTTTGTATAGTTCTTCTGTATATTCTTGCCACATTTTCTTAATATCTTCTGCTTCAGTTAGGTCCATACCATTTCTGTCATTTCTTGTGCCCATCTTTGCATGAAATGTTCCCTTGGTATATCTAATTTTCTTGGAGAGATCTCCAGTCTTTCCCATTCTATTGTTTTCCTCTATTTCTTTGCATTAATCACTAAGGAAGGCTTTCTTATCTCTCCTTGTTATTCTTTGGAACTCTGCATTCAAATGGGTATATGTTTCCTTTTCTCTGTTGCCTTTTCCTTCTCTTCTTTTCTCAACTATTTGTCAGGCTTCCTCAGACAGCCATTTTCCCTTTTGGCATTTCTTTTTCTTGGGAACGCTCTTGATCACTGCCTCCTGTACAATGTCACAAACCTCCATCCATAGTTCATCAGGCACTCTATCTATCAGATCTAGGCCCTTAAATCTACTTCTCACTTTCATTGTATAATCAGAAGGGATTTGATTTAGGTCACATCTGAATGGTCTAGTGGTTTTCCCTACTTTCTTCAATTTAACTCTGAATTTGGCAATAAGGAGTTCATGATCTGAGCCACAGTCAGCTCCTCGTCTTGTTTTTGTTGACTGTATACAGTTTCTCCATCTTTGGCTGCAAAGAATATAATCAACCTGATTTTGGTGTTGACCATCTGGTGATGTCCATGTGTAGAGTCTTCTCTTGTGTTGTTGAAAGCGGGTGTTTGCTATGACCAGTGCGTTCTCGGCAAAACTCTGTTAGCCTTTGACCTGCTTTGTTTTGTATCCCACAGCCAAATTTGCCTGTTGCTTTAGGTATCTCTTGATTTCTTACCTTTGCATTCCAGTCCCCTATATTGAAAAGGACATCTTTTGAGGGTGTTGTTAGTTCTAGAAGGTCATGTAGGTCTTCATAGACCCGTTCAGCTTCTTCAGTATTACTGGTCGGGGCATAGACTTAGATTGCTGTGACACTGAATGGTTTGCTTTGGAAACAGAGGTCATTCTGTCGTTTATAAGATTGCATCCAAGTACTGACTGCATTTTGGACTCTTTTGTTGACTACAAGGGCTACTCCATGTATTCTAAGGGATTCTTGCCCACAGTAGTAGATATAATGGTCATCTGAGTTAAATTCACCCATTCCAGTCCATTTTAGTTCACTGATTCCTAAAATGTCAATGTTCAGTCTTGCCATCTCCTGTTTGGCCACTTCCAATTTGCCTTGATTCATGGGCCTAACATTCCAGGTTCCTATGCAATATTGCTCTTTACAGCATCAGACTTTACTTCCATCACCAGTCACATCCACAACTGGGTGTTATTTTTGCTTTGGCTCCATCTCCTCATTCTTTCTGGAGTTATTTCTCCTGTCTTCTCCAGTAGCATATTGGGCACCTACCGACCTGGGGAGTTCATCTTTCAGTGTCCTATCTTGTTGCCTTTTCATATGGTTCATGGGGTTCTCAAGGCAACAATACTGAAGTGGTTTGCCATTCCCTTCTCCCATGGACCACATTTTGTCAGAACTCTCCATCATGACCTGTCCGTCTTGGGTGGCCCTACACGGCATGGCTCATAGTTTCATTGAGTTAGACAAGGCTGTGATCCATGTGATCAGTTTGGTTAGTTTTCTGTGATTGTGGTTTTCATTCTGTCTGCCCTCTGAGGGATAAGGATAAGAGGCTAATGGAAGCTTCCTGATAGGAGAGACAGACTGAGGGGAAAACTGGGTCTTGTTCTGATGGGTGGGCCCATGCTCAGTAAAACTTTAATTTTCCATTGATGGGCAGGGCTGTGTTACCTCCCTATTATTTGATCTGAGGCCAAACTATGATGGAGGTAATGAAAATAATGGCAACCTCCTTAAAAAGGTCCCATGCATGCCCTGCTGCACTCAATGCCTCTAACCCTGCAGCAGGCCACCGCCAACCCACACCTTGTTGGAGACTCCTGGACACTGGGGGACAAGTCTGGGTCAGTCTTTTGTGGGATTACTGCTCCTTTCTCCTAGGTCCTGGTGCATACCAGGTTTTGTTTGTGCCCTCCAAGAGTCTGTTTCCCCAGTCCTGTGTAAGTTCTGGCAGCTCTATGGTGGAGTTAATGGCGACCTCCTCCCAGACCTCCTCCAACCTCTGATATTACCAGCTAAACATAAGAGGATGCCAGTCAATGATGATGATTTTGGTTCTCTTAAAAGAGTCAACTAATATACCATGCTTTCTTGTATTTAGATGACAGAGTCAACTGTCTATTAAGGACCATGAAGTGAGGCAGAGTATAAAATAAATAAGCAAACAATAATAGCTTACCAAAATATTTCAAGAAAAGAAATAAGCAATGGAGGGATGGAAAGAGCAGGGAAAGGCAAAAATCTATTCGGTGGCAGTCAGTTCCAAAGCAACTAACTAAATCAAAATGTACTTGAAGTTCAAACAAGGCAAAAAAGTACAGAGAAGGAAGACATCAATTACATCTGTAGAGCTCGAAGTTTTGTAAAGGAGAGAGTATCTGGGCTGGGTTTTAGGAGTAGAATCTTCACAGATAAAGGTACTGAGAATAGGGGTAAGGATAGAGAGTCATCTTGAGGGAACCACAAAAGCAAAGGCCCAAAGAATGAAAAAACATGAGCTCTATTTAGGAACAGTAAATAATCTAGACATTCAAGGAAATAGTAAATAATCTCATTATTCATTCATCATTTTCTGAATCTATTCTATATGCTATATTTTGTGCAGTCACAAAGGATGAAAACATGAGAAGACCTATTTTCTACCTTCAAAGACAGAGCATTTATAAAGACAACAGAAGACAAATGTGTCACTGACAGTCAGACTTAAAAGATCCAAAAATCTGTTGTTTCTTCACTTGTCCCCCTTTCAATAAATGGTAATTCTACTCTTCCAGTGACTCAAGCCAAAAAATCTGATTCATCTTTGACTCCACTTTTCCTATCACCTTCACATCAAGGCCACCAGCAAATTCCAACAACTCTACCTTCAATATAGATCTATAATTCAATCACTTCTCATCACCTTTACTTCACTGTTACCACCTTGGTCCACACCATCAGCAACTTTTACCTAGAATAGTGTATAAGCATGTATGTGTGTGTGCTCAGATGCTCAGTCACAACCAACTCTTTGTAGTCCCATGGACTGTAGCTGGCTCCTCTGCCAATAGAATTTTCCAGGCTAGAATACTGGAATGGGGTTCCATTTCCTATTCCAGAGGATCTTCCTGACTCAGAGATAGTGGTACTCAGTATTTCAAGGCTAGGAGGAGAAATTTTTCTCCAAAGGAGAAATTTGGCCATGTCTACAGAAATTTGTGCTGAAACAACTGGGGAGGTACTACTGGCATGTAATGGGTAGAGGTTAAGAATGCTACTAATTACACTATAATGCATAGGAAAGCCCCTCATAACAAAAAATTATCTGACCCAAAATGTTAATAGTGCCACTGTGGAGAAACTCTGGCTTAGAGTATTGCAGTAGACTCTTAACAGATCCACTCTTGCCTTCCAAATGATCCTTTTACAATGTCTCAGACCACATCACTCTCTTCTGCTCAAAATCTTCCAGTGGCTTCCCGAATCATTCAGTGTAAAAGCTAAAGTCCTTATGAAGACCTACAAGGCCATACATGATCCTACTTCTATCCTCCTCCTCCACCCCTCATCTTACTCTGCTGTATCTCTGACCTGGTCTCCTTCCCCCTCCTTCACTCACTCTGCTCCAGGTATAATGGCTTCTACCAACAGGATAATACACTCCCACCTTTGGATCTTGGTACCTTTGGTCACCTGCCTAAAAATATTTCTCCCCGGATATCCATATGACTTGTTTTCTCAGCCCCTTCAAGTCTCTACTCAAATATCACTTCATCAGAGGTCTTCCCTGACTATTCTTTATAAAACAACAAAAACCTCTCTTCACTCCATCTCTGCACTCTTTATTCCCTCTTACCCCTCTTTATTTGTATGCACAGCACTTAACATCAACTGACATATTTATTTGCTTATTGGTTGACTCCCACCAATAGAATAAATGCCCCACAAGCAAAAACTTTTATCTTCAGACCTAATAACTATTCCTTGCACACAGTAGGATGCAAGGAATAGTAATGACTGAATAAGTAATGACTGAATGAATAAATGAAACTGGAGAGACCAGTCAGGAAGAAACTAGAAAGAACAATGAAGGCCAGAAAAGAAATGTGGATGTAATCTTAGGATTGGCCTAAAGAAGTGATTGCCCAAGAGTGATTATCTTGTCATTTGTCATAAAAATTACCTTGTCTTCTCTACCAAGTAGAGAGTCTATTTTGTATCAGTATAAGAACATTATAATAATCAGAGGTACCCAAGAATGAAATGGATAACATTTAAGGTATTAATACCTCCAATCAACCTCTCAGCAGGGAGGATGCAGTAACAAAGTACTCTCCCATTATTTCGCCCTCTGGCTTATCCTTTTGAACTCTGTTCAAATTGTCCCCACCTCTAGAAAGGTTTTCCAGAATCCCTCAAACAGTTAGTCACTCTACTTATGGTCCTCAGAGCAATCTGCCCACTTATCCCAATTTACTAAAAGTGTTTGTTAATATATTATTATGACTGAATTGTGCTCCCTCCCCCACCTCCAAAACTGATAGGCTGAAGCCCTAACCCTGTGGTGAGCCCCCGCCAAGCCACGCCTCCACAGGAGACCCTCCAACAGCAGCAGGTAGTTTTGGTTCAGTCTCCTGTGGGATCACTGCTCCTTTCCTCTGGTTCTTGGCATGCACAAGATTTGTTTGTGCCCTCCAAGAATGGAGTCTCTGCTTCCCCCAGTCCTGTGGAAGTCCTGTAATCAAATCCTGCTGACTTTCTAGGCAGGATACCCTAGGGATTCCCAGGCCCTTTGTCAGATCCCCAGGCTGAGAAGCCTGACATGGGGTTCAGAATATTCACAACAGTGGGAGAACTTCTTTGGTATTACTGTTCTTCAGTTTGTGGGTTACCCACCCGGCAGTATGCGATTTGATTTTATCATGATTGCGCCCCTCCTACCGTCTTGCTGCAGCTTCTTCTTTGACTTTGGATGTGAGGTATCTTTTTTTGGTGGGTTCTAGTGTTCAACAGCTAGTTGTGATTCTCTTCTGCTCTCGTAGTAAGAGATAAGCACATGTCCTTCTACTCCACCATCTTGAATCCACAGTCTCGGATTTATGTGTATTTACTGAATGCTTTAAGTTCCAGATAGTACCCTAAGCCTTTATGCTTTTGTTCATGCTGTTATTTCTGACTGGAATGGCCTTATCTCCCTTTGTTTCCTGGAAAACTCTTAATCTTCAGGTGTCCTCTAACTGGCCCTCTCTGAGGCAGTCCTGCCCAAAAGTTTCAGTAGGTCCTCCTCCTTTAGGACATTAGAGCACTTTATGGAAACTCCTCTCACTTATTTACCACAGGCATTGTGTATATCCAGCCAGAATATAAGTCTCATTGGTAAGGAAATGCTTCATTCACTCATTTCTGTTCCCTCAGTACTTAAAGCTTCATACATAAAAGGTTCTCAACAATTATATCAACTAAATCCAAGCAAAACTAAAAAGTAAAAATATAATGTATCTTCTGGCACAGCCATCCAATTTCTCTTTGTCTTGCTCTGACTCCTCTTATATCCCAGGATATATTCTTGTTTCCAAGGCTGCCTTAAATATCTCTCCTAAATATTTAAAATGCTGCAGGAGCACAAGTGCTTCTTTAAAAAGATGATTATAAATAAGTTCTTTATAACCCCAAAGCAGTTCAAAGCAAAAGATAATGGTATGTTCCAACTGAAGGACTCCTAGACTCCAAACACTTTAAAACATGGATTTTTCTTTAGTGACCTCCCAATCCTTCTTGCCACTGAAAATTTTCTTCTTAATTAAGCTTAGACTCCAACCATAGTGTTGGTCAGTCAAGGCTTTAGAAAAGAAATACCCTCTGTAACAGCCGTCTTTCACCTTTTTGGCACTGTGTGCTGTGCTTAGCTGTTCAGTCATATCCGACTCTTTGTGACCCCATGGACTGTAGCCCGCCAGACTCCTCTGTCCATGGGGATTCTCCAGTCAAGAATACTGGAGTGGGTTGCCATGTCCTCCTCCAGGGGATCTTCCCAACACAGGGAATCCTCCAGGGGATCTTTCTCCCACATTGCAGGCAGATTCTTTACCATCTGAGCCACCAGGAAAGTCCTTTTGGCACTAGTGACCACTTTTGTGGAAGAGAATTTTTCCACAGATGGGGGGTGGGGAAAGGGAGGATATGGTTTCAGGATGCTTCAAGTATAGTACGGTGCTGGAGGCCACCATGGGAGATCCCACCCATGACAAAGGTCATGTGGAAGAGAACTGTTAAGCAAGGTTTCAGAACTCAAGGGGCTCCCTAGGCTTTCTCGAGCATCTACCCCAAAACCAGAATCTGTCTGTTTTACTGTTTCATGACTTTCACCAACTCCTCTGACATTAACAGGGGGCTAACCCTGTCCACTTTTCTCTGGAGAAAATCAAATTAGGGCTATAGCTAATAAGTCTCTTGGACATGAGAGGAATATTTCAAATCAAACCCCTTCTGTTAGCATTCTAGCTTGCTCAGCAGGTATATCCAGATTCTTACAGCTATGCATACAATTATTTACAGCCTCCCAGCTGTGAGAGGCACAGAAAGCCTAAAACATAGAGCCTTTGATAGAGTTAAAAGTTATTAGAGTAGTGCTAGTGCTGATGTAGGATTTCATTATTGGGCCAATGCTTGTTGCTAAGTTCCCATATCTCTTATCCACTGTGCACCTGGGAATGCATTAGTTAACATAGTGAGAATGGTAGAAAAACAAGTGTAGCCTTGAATTTAACCATATCAGACTTTTGAGCTAATTGGTTCTTTCTTGTAACTCACTGCACCTTTGCTCTGTGAAAAACGTAACTCTGTTTGGCATTTTCTGAGGCTGACATAGATTAGAAATATAAAGAAAAAACTCTTTGAGGGAAAATAAGTTTTCTGGTTGAGTAGCCTTTATCAAAAGAGGGTCATAAAATGTTCACAGGCCTCCAAGGCCAGAAGATACTGTACACAACATCTTTTGTGGAAAAGGTATGCAGAAAAATCCTGGTTTTGATAAAGGCAAAACTGCTGGAATGTTTGGGCTGACTCTGTATGACCTTGCATCTTTCATTTCCCTCTATGTATAAGGCAAGGTATAAAAGTACCTTTTGAAAAATAAAGCTTTTGGGCCTCGCAGAAGCTTGGTCACCCCGTGTTTTTTCTTCTATCTTTCTCTCTCTCTCTCTCTCTCCCTCTCCCTCTCTTTTTCAGGCTGATCCCTTGGAGCATGGGGGCTCCCTGCGTTCACTTATCTGCCCGGGTTTCTAAGACCTGAACAGGAAGACGTTCTGCGTCTTCACTCCCTCAGGACACTGGGAGGGCACCTGTGGCCTCCGTGAACAGGGAAAACTTCTTGTCTTGAAGTTTTATTGGTTCTCTATGTAAACCAAGGAATATCAGCCTCTTTCTCTCCTCTATTTTCTTATCTACAACATTCTTATCTATCTCTATCTAAATCAATCGCAATCGCCGATGCCGTTTCTCCTTCGGGTTTTCCTGGATTCTGCAGGGGCTGGACCCCGGCGGTATGGTCTGGGCTCCTATGAGAATCTAATGCCCGATCTGACAGAAGGGGAAGCTCAGCAGTAATGTGAGCAATGGGGAACGACTGTAAATACAGATGAAGCTTTGCTCATTCACATGCCACTCACTTCCTGCTATGTGTCCTGGTTCCTAATAGCCCACAGACTGGCACCAATCTGTGGCCCAGGGGTTGGGGAGTCCCTCTCTGTTCTATAAGATATGACAATTTCTAATATTTATGCAGTTCTCTACAATCAACAAAGCACAATCATACCGATCATCCAATTTAATTCTTGCACACAACCCTGAGAGATTTCTCCTCACAAGCAAAGCCCAGTCCCAAAGCCATCTCTCCTGCACTGCTAACTGCACTGCTAACCACCACCAGGGCCACCCCTCAATGCCACCAAACACACACACACACACACACACACACACACACTTGTTATAGCTCTTATTCATACAGACAGTGTACTATCCATAGTGAAGTGTAAGGAGCCTAAGGGAAGGAACCAGGCATACCACAGTGTAAAGCATGGTAAATGTTTGATAATTGTCTGTTGAATAAACAAATCAAAGTGAATTAAGCACAACAGTCAGCATTTTTGTCTCCCTAAGGCAGAAATTGAGATGACTTCCCCAAATCCTCCTAGCTAAGACTATAATCAGGATGTTCTTGACTTTCAATTCAGGCCTCTTTCACCACACTGCCCTTTCTAAGGACCAGTCAATGCACAAAAGAAGATGTCCTAAACTGGGACTTGGAAATCGTGGTCCCCAGACAATCTACTTAATTTCTCTGAGCATCAGTTTCCTCATTTTTTTCAAATGGAAACAACCGCACAGTCTTTTCTCTCAGAACACACTGTGAAGATTATATAAGATAATATGAGTAAAAGTGACTTGGGAAGTGTGAAATGATACACTTGGCCAGAGACAATTCTCAGATTGATGACTAGATCCCACTTGTCACTGACAAAGTCAAAATCAGTCTACCCTAGAAGAGACATATTTATTATAACAGCTCTAAAAACCTGGCTTTACCATCCTCATCTTATAGATCAGAAAAATAAGGCACAGAGAGCTTAACACTTGACAAAGACTACAAACCTACTAAATATTAGTAAATATCAGTCCATCACATCCTAAAGATCTTCCCATTCCACTTCCCCAACACTACAGAATAAAAGCTTTTATGTTTCTTTAATCTCCGTTACCTCTAGACAGACAGAACAGTGAAAATCTTGAGTTGAGAACATTTCACCATCTCTCAGGCCAAATCAAACTAAGTTAGCCTTGTAAGTACAGCTTGATAGCAATTTCTGTGGTGCCACACCTCAGTAGGATGAGCTAAATATTGAATATGTGTAGTATTAGAAAATGTTCTGACATCAATTTTGAGATTATTTTAGACTGAAAATCTCAAAAGTGAACTATCTATTTTTTGGAAGGTAAAGCACATTTTATTTACTGACAGATTAAAAACTGTAATTCCAGGTAGCACAAAATACACCACTGAACCCAATTACAAAGAACTGCTGCTGATACACAATGTTTATGCAGCTACACTTATTTTTGGCAAAATGCTGCACTGTTTAGTCTGTGTATAAAATTGACCATCTATGAACCAATTAGTTGGTTCATAAAATAAATAAATAAAAATAAATAAAAATATTTATTTTTACCATTCATTGCTATGATTATGAAGCATGGAAAGAGCCTAGGCTTTGAAATGAGACAATTAAAACTTAGAACAGAAAAGAAAAGCCAAGTCATTGAAAAGTCTAAAACTCTCCTTTGCTGATACTTCCTCCTAAATGCCTCTCTGCAGACAGACTGAATGGCAAACAGGCTGTCAGTAGACACAGAGTGTCATTATATTGTCCTTCATACAGTTTAGGGTAGAGATTTTTTGGTTGTGAAGTAGCTGCTATTACTTGCAGTTTTAAATACCCATATATGTATAGCCAGCAAATTCTTTTACTTGGAATGACAGCATTAAAAAAAATCATTTTAAAGAATATATTTTGAATTAACAAAAGAGGAAAATAGTATAAATACATAATTTTTATCAGAAAGACCCCTGGTATACGGCAGGTATCTGACCCAGCTATGCCACTGTCCAAACTCCTTCCTTTAGCCAGCCTTCCGGACCTCACAATGTCTATAAACAGATTTTAAATAAAAACAACAGATTCACTGCTGCCATATGATCCAGCAATCCCACTCCTGGAAATATAACCAGACAAAACTATAATTTAAAAAGATACATGCACCCCTATATGTACAGCACCATTATTTATAATAGTCAAACATGGAGACAATCTAAATGTACCCTGACAGATGAATGGATAAAGAAAATGTGACGGGTGTGTATGTGTGGGTGTCTACAATGAAATATTACTCAGCCATTAGAAGGAAATCATGCCATTTTCAGCAACGTGGACGGACCTAGAGATTATCATGCTAAGTGAAGTCAGAAAGAGAAAAACAATCACCACAGGATATCACTTATGTGTGGAATCTAAAATACAATACAAACATATGTACAAAAGAAAAACAGACTCACAAGTATAGCGAACAGACTTGTGGATGCTGGGGGGAGGCAGAGGGAAGCAGTGGGAGTCTGGGATCAGCAGATGAAAGCTACTATTACAGCATGGCTAAACAACAAGATCCCACTGTACAGAACAAGAAGCTATAGTCAACACCCTATGATAAACCATACTGGAAAAGAATATGAAAAAGAATATATACATATATGTATAACTGAGTGACTTGCTTTCAAACAGAAAATTTGATTTACAATGTTGTAAATCAACTATACTTCAATAAAAAAAATTTTTTTTTAAGGCTCACAACTCAGAATTCATTACTTCAACAAGTTCCATCAGGTGCTTTCAAGGACCAGCCAATGAACCAGATAACAGATAAAAGTTAATCATGAAAATAGAAAGAACAAGTGAAGCACTACATCAGAAGAACAAAAGGGATTAATTTTTACTATGAAGGTCAGAGAGGCTTCACCAGGTAATCCCTCCCCTTGGAAATCCCTTCCACACTGTAGTCAGACTCTGACATGCCACACCAGATCTCTGAAATAGGACCCCAAGGGATTTTGTCAAATAGTGAAAAAAGGAGTTGGCTAGACCAGATAGCGGAGAAGGCAATGGCACCCCACTTCAGTACTCTTGCCTGGAAAATCCCATGGACGGAGGAGCCTGGTAGGCTGCAGTCCATGCGGTCACTAAGAGTTGGACATGACTGAGCAACTTCACTTTCACTTTTCACTTTCATGCATTGGAGAAGGAAATGGCAACCCACTCCAGTGTTCTTGCCTGGAGAATCCCTGGGACGGGGGAGCCTGGCGGGCTGCTGTGTATGGGGTGGCACAGAGTTGGACACGACTGAAGCAACTTAGTAGCAGCTGCAGCAGCAGACCAGATAGAGAAGGCAAAGGCAAAATGAAAGAGTAACTGTACTGAGGTTTATCTAAGGAATGGCCAGGGACCATGACTGGAGTGCAGTGTACACAGAAGAATTAATAAGAAATGAGGCAGGAAAGGTACATTTGGGTCAGATCTTAGGAAGTCTTTAATATCAGCCTAAGGAACTTGAAATTTATTCTACAAGCAAAGGGAACTATTATTAAGCAGAGCTGTGGCATTTGACATTTTTTAGAAATATCACTCTAGCAGAAGTATGTAAGGTAAGGGAAGATAGCAGCAGTAAGACTGTTAGGAATCTACTGTGTTACGACAGCCTAGTTAAGAAATGATGAGGGCAACCCCACACTGTGACCAGAGTCTTAGCAGAGTGAAAAGGGCCTACAATGGGCAGTGGAGAAGGGAGAGGAAGACTAGTAAGGAGAATCGGAGCTCAAGGAGGAGAGAAGGGCATCTGCACACGGCACAGGGTGGTAGACTGAGTGCAGCAAGGAGGGCATGCATACTGGGCGTGGGCATGGGCGCCTGATACAGTGTGTCAGAGTCCAGAGGAAAGAAGTGAAGGAGTCCAGCGGTGAAGCAGCCTGGTTTAGCGTGTTGGAACTTATACAGAATGAGCAGGGCACCCACACAGTGTGAAGAGTCTGTCATAGGGAACTGGAATCTCATTTCCTCATTGTGTCCACAGACAGGGACTGGGAGCAGCACCAACCCAATAACAATAAGCATACCAGCAGCCAGACCCTGGCTTCTAAACACTACTTAACAATAAAACAAACTATGGCTCCTTGATGAAACGGACTACAACAGGGCTGGTGCATAGAGAGCACAAATGAGTCTAGAATATCTTGTTGGATCAGAAACAAAGGGAGTGGTCAAAACAGGACATGTCAGAAGTAGATAGAAGTAAACCTAAATGATGTTCCTACTGGCCAAATCAGGCAGAATTTGAGCATCAGAATAATGATACAGCAATACATTGTTACCCACTGAATAAAGTAGGAAGTTATGAGTCCAAACAGATTAAAATAATTAAATATATTGTTTGGCAAAGAAAAATATACTCATATAGTTTCATAGTACCTTCATATAAAATATTTATTAATTATAACTTCACAGTGGAGAAGCCTGGCAGACACCATCTTGACCAAATTAGCAAACTCAACATCAACAGTAATGAGATAGCCATGAAATGTAGAGTTAGGTCTAGTTTCAATTCCATACTTTGCCACTTTGGGCTGATTATTTAATCCTTCTCAACTGGAATTTCCACACCTACCAAATGAGATAAAGTTTTTGTGAAGTGTTGGAGAAATAATGTTTTTGTGAAGTGTTAAGAGAGATAAGGCTTAAAGCACATATCAAAAGGGCCATGAACAGTAGGGGTTTAAAATGTGTCTATTATTTAGGCATATTTTGCTACATTTTTATAATGTTTTGCTATTATTTGCATTATCATTTGCAACTGAGAATCATCTGCATTCTTGTTTATATTCACATTATTTCATACATTATTTACATTATTTGCAACTGAACTTCTGCAAATAACTCACATTTATACACAATTCTATATGCATCTAGGATAGCATTTACAACTAGTATGATGTCTGTGAGATTACACAATAAGTGATATTCTCTTTCCAATTTGACAGATGAGAAACTGAAACCTAAATAGAACACATTGATGTGCCCAATGTTTAACTTACACACACAGCTGAGCCCTGAAACATACTCCCAGGAGCATACTTTCCCTCTCATAAAACTTACATGTTACCTAGGAACACAGCCTTTCACAAGGGTCATCCCTTTTCACCAGAATTTGAAATATGAAAGGAAATAACCTCTCCGAGATGCGAGTGTGATTAAGGCCAACTAACAAGGAGTAAAGAATCTTTTTACCATTCAGAACTAGAATAGTCACCTAACTACTTAGCCACTTGAAACATCAAAAAAACAAACTCTTCAGACAGACTTAAGTGAAGGAAGCCCTATAAAAAGCAAGTAATTTCACACTATGCTAAAACTAAAAGGGATCTTAAATACCACCAAGTCCAACTTACCCATGTACAGGTGATAAAGCTCAGACCTGAAGAAGGAAAAGGATGTATCTCAAAAAAAGTTACAATATGCCAACCCTCAGGAATTCCCTGGTGATCCAGTAGTTAGGATTCTGTGCTTCCAATGCCAAGGACCCAGTTTCAATCCCTAGTTGGGGAACAAAGATTCCACAAGCCATGCAGTGAGGCCAAAAAGAAAAAACCAACCCTATAATCACTGGCCTGAAAATAAGGTCACCATGGAGTTCATTTGGTAAGTACTTATCACATATCATGGAGAAGGAAATGGGAGCCCACTCCAGTACTCTTGCCTGGAAAATCCCATGAACAGAGGAGCCTGGTAGGCTACAGTCCATGGGGACACAAAGAGTCAGACACAATTGAGTGACTTCATTTTCACTTTCAAGCTACTTTATTTTATATTCTTCTGGGATCTTCCCTGGTGGCTCAGATGGTAAAGCGTCTGCCTACAATGCGGGAGACCTGGGCTCAATCCCTGGGATGGGAAGATTCCCCTGGAGAAGAAAATGGCAAAACACTCCAGAACTCTTGCCTGGAAAACCCCATGGACAGAGAGAAGCCTGGTAGGCTACAGCCCATGAGGCTGCAAAGAGTAGGACACGACTGAGCAACTTCACTTTCACTTTATCACATATCAACACAAGGTACTGTCTTTATCTCACTCTTGCATTCTCAACTTTAAGCCTGTGTGTTTTTCTGTCTCCTCAAATATAGTGGATGGCTCCAACATCTTAGTAATCCATGTATTTCTATAGGCTTGGGAAGTAGTTGGTGCCCAATAAGTCCTTGTCATAAAACACAGTATGATCCTAGGTAGCAAGGTTTGTTTAATGTCCAAATTTCAATCAATCAATATACCATATTAATAAAATAAATGACAAAACTATTAAAATCATCTTATTGATAAAGAAAAAGCATCTGACAAAACTCAACACCCTTTCATGATAAAAACACTCAAGAAATCAAGAAGAGATGGAAATTTCCTTATATCTGATAAAAGGTATGCATGAAAAACCCACAGCTAATATCATACATAACTGGTAAAAAACTGAATGCTTTCTCCCTAAGATCAGAAACAAAACAAGGACATCTGCTCTTGCCACTTTTATTTAACATTGCATTGAGTGCAGCACTTAACAGCATCATCCTTTAGGATTTGAAATAGCTCAACTGGGATTCCATCACCTCCACTAGCTTTGTTCATAAAAATTTGCCTTTAAAATTCAGACTTAAATTGAAGAAAGTAGGGAAAACCACTGGACAATTCAGGAATGACCTAAATCAAATCCCTTATGATTATATAGTGGAAGTGACAAATAGATTCAAGGGATTAGATCTGATAGACAGAGTGCCTGAAGAACTATGGGTGGAGGTTAGTGACATTGTACAGGAGTAGTGATCGAGACCATTCCTCAGAAAAAGAAATGCAAAAGGACAAAACGGTTGTCTGAGGAGGCCTTACAAATAGCTCAGAAAAAAAGAGAAGCAAAAGGCAAAGGAGAAAAGGAAAGATATATCCATCTGAATGCAGAGTTCCAAAGAATAGCAAGGAGAGATAAGAAACCCTTCCGCAATAATCACTGCGAAGAAATACAGGAAAACAATAGACTGAGAAAGACTAGAGATCTCTTCAAGAAAATTAAAGATACCAAGGGAAAATTTCATGCAAAGATGGGCACAAGAAAGGACAGAAATGGTATGGACCTAACAACAGCAGAAGTAATTAAGAAGAGGTGACAAGAACACACAGAAGAACTATACAAAAAAGATCTTCATGACCCAGATAACCATGATGGTGTGATCACTCACCTAGAGCCAGACATTCTGGAAGGTGAAGTTAAGTAGGCCTTAGGAAGCATCCCTACGAACAAAGCTAGTGGAGGTGTTGGAATCCCAGTTGAGCTATTATTTCCAATCCTAAAAGATGATGCTGTGAAAGTGCTGCCCTCAATATGCCAGCAAATTTGGAAAACTCAGTAGAGACCATAGGACTGGAAAAGGTCAGTTTTTATTCCAATCCCAAAGAAAGGCAATGCCAAAGAATGTTCAAACTACCACACAATTGCACTCATCTCACACACTAGCAAAATAATGCTCAAAATTCTCCAACCCAGGCTTCAACAGTACATGAACCATGAACATCTAGATGTTCAAGCTGGATTTAGAAAAGCCAGAGGGACCAGAGATCAAACTGCCAACATCCTTTGGATCACAGAAAAAGCAACAGAATTTCAGAAAAACATCTACTTCTGCTTTACTGACTACACCAAAGCCCTTCACTATGTAGATCACAACAAACTGCGGAAAATTCTTAAAGAGATGGGAATACTAGACCACCTGCCCTGCCTCCTGAGAAATCTGTATGCAGGTCAAGAAGCCATAGTTAGAACTGGACATGGAACAATGGACTGGTTTCAAATTGGTAAAGGAGTACAAGTCTGTTTATTGTCACCCTGTTTATTTAACTTATACACAGAATACATCATGTGAAATGCCGGGCTGGATGAAGTACAAGCTGGAATCAAGACTGCTGGAAGAAATATCAATAACCTCAGATACACAGATGACACCACGCTTATGGAAGAAAGCAAAGAACTAAAGAGCCTCTTGATGAAAGTAAGAGAGGAGATATAAAAAGTTGGCTTAAAACTCAATATTCAAAAAATGAAGATCAGGGCATCCAGTCTCATCACTTCATGGCAAATAGATGGGGAAACAATGGAAACAGTGAGAGACTTTATTTTCTTGGGCTCCAAAATCACTGCAGATGGTGACTGCAGTCATGAAATTAAAGGATGCTTGCTCCTTGGAAGAAAAACTATGACCAACCTAGACAGCATATTAAAAAGCAGAAACGTTACTTTGCCGACAAAGGTCCATCTGGTCAAAGCTATGGTTTTTCCAGTAGTCATGTATAGATGTGAGAGTTGGAATACAAAGAAAGCTCAGCGCCAAAGAATTGATGTTTTTGAACTGTGGTGTTGGAGAAGATTCTTGAGAGTCCCTTGGACTGCAAGGAGATCAAACCAGTCAATTCTAAAGAAAATCAATCCTGAATATTCATTGGAAAGACTGATGCTGAAGCTGAAGCTCCAGTATCTTGGCCACCTGACGCTAAGAACTGACTCACTGGAAAACACCCTGATGCTGGGAAAGATTGAAGGCAGGAGGAGAAGGGGATGACATCAGAAGAGGCGGTAGGATGGTATCACCAACTCAATGGACACGAGTTTGAGCAAGCTCCGGGAATTGGTGATGGACAGGGAAGCCTGACGTGCTGCAGTCCATGGGGTCACAAAGAGTCGGACACAACTAAGCGACTAAACTGAACTGACTGAACTGATGGTTCCAGCCAGAGCAATGAGGCAAGACAAAGAAGTAAAAGCATCCATATTGGAAAGGAAGAAGTAAAATGTTTTCTATTTGGGATGATATGATCTTCAGCACAGAAAATTCTGAGGAACCCACACAGGCACACACATATACACATACAAACACACATACACACAAAAGTATGAGAATTATAAACAAGTTTGACTAGGTTTCAGGATATAATATCAATATGAAAATCAATTACATAGCTATATAATATACATCTATTATATATAATTGTATAGAAATGCAATGTATTTCTATACAGTTATATAGATAATTGTATGATAAAGATAATTTCAATAAGCCAAACATTGAAATTTTTAAAAATTTCATTTATAACAGCATCAAAAAGAATGAAGTAAAAAATCTGTACACCTTGAAAAATAAGAAAAGAAGTGGAGGAGTCACACTCCCCAATTTCAAAACCTACTACCAAGCTGCAATGTGGTAATGGCATAAAGATAAACATACACAGATCAACAAAACAGAATTGAGAGTTCCAGAATTAATGCTTAGGTAAAGAGTAAAATGATTATGACAAAAATGCCAAGACAAATTCAATGGGTAAAGAATATTCTTCAACAAGTGGTACCAGGACAACAGGACATGAAGTTGAACCTCTACATCATATCCAAGTAATTAAAAATGGATCCCAGCTCTAAATATTAAAGCTAAAACTACAAAATCTTTAGCAGCAAACATAGCTGTAAATATTCATGATCCTGGACTAGATAATAGTTTTTTTAGATATGGTACCAAAAGCAAAAAAAAAAAAAAAAAAACTAAATAAATTGAACTAAATAAAAATTTAAAATTTTGTGCTATAAGAAATAGCATCAAGAAAGTGAAGAGACAATCCATGGGATAGGAAAAAACATTTGTAAACCATGTATCTGATGAGGGACTTGTAACCAGAATAAATAAAGAATTTAACAAAAACAGTAAGAGTACAACCCAATTTTAAAATGGACAAATGATCTAAATAGACACCTGTCCCATCTAAAGATATACAAGTAGTCAATAAGCACATGAGAAGTTGCTCAACATCATTAGTCATTAAGGAAATTCAAATCAAAATCACAAAACAGATACCATTTCATACCCAACAGATAATTTTAAAAAAAGAGAGAGAGAGAGAATAGTAAGTGTCTATAAGCATGTGGAGAAATTAGAACCCTCATACAATGCTATGGGAATATAAAATGCTGTAGTTCCTTTAGGAGAAAGTCAGGCTGTTCCTCAATGAGTTAAACATAGGGTTAGTGTATGATCTAACAATTCCACTGCTAGATATATACCTAAGATCAATAAAAATATACATCCACACACAAAAAAGTTCAGAGCAGCATTATTCATAACAGCAGAAAAGTGGAAACAATCCAAATGCCCATCAACTGATAAAAAGATTAATAAAACATGATATATCCATACAATGAAACATTATTCAGCAAAAAAAAGTCACCAAATACTATTCAGCAATAAAAAGAAATGATACAAGTTACAACATGGATGAAGCTTGAAAACACACTAAGCGAAAGAAACAGGGTACAAAAGGCCACATATTGTATGATTCTATTCATATGAAATGTCCAAAATAGGCAAATCAAATCTAAAGAAACAAAAAGTAGATTAATAAGTGCCCAGGGCCAGAGTGATGAGGATGGGGGAGAATGGTGAATGTCTACTAATGGATACAGGGTTTCTTTTAGGAGGACAAAATGTTCTAAAACTGAAGTATGTGATGATGGCTATACAACTCTGTGAATATACTAAAAAAAAAAAAAAAAATTCAACTGTACACTTTAAGTAAGTGAATGTTTTGGTATGTGAATCATGTCTCAGTAAAGCTGATAAACACAAACACATTATGATGGAGTGACATGAGCACTCATCGCCACCCAATCTTAAGAGTCAGACCTAGGTTCAAATCCCAGTTCTACTACTCTCTACTTGCATCAACCATGACTTCTCCCTGAACCTTACTTTATTTGTAAAACTAAGGTAATAATAGTAATCACTACCTTTGCAAAATGACTGGAAAATGAAGCAAGAAAACAGACATGAAAAGTGCCCTGCATACAGCTAATTTCCTAAGACAGTTATTTTCTCTTGATAGACATTTCTTGTCACTGGTTTTACTGACCAAAACAGTTGAAATAGAGAGAACATTTTTCTCAACTAATTTAGGTAGCTTTGTGGTTTTTTCCTACAAGCTAAAGAGAAAATGAGCAGACCACAAAATGTACAATGAAAAGTAAGAAAACTCTAAAGTTATGAACATAGAAACTTAGTTGCGATACTGAAAAAAGAAGAGATGTAAGTAGATACCTAACTGCCTTCTTCCCCTAGAGCCAAAACCTACTTTGTTTCAACCCTTATACCCTCACCACCACATCATCACTGAACTATGAAGTCACTGTTCAGGAGAGGTAACATGATTTCTATCTGGTTGGCAAGGAGAATGGAGTGTCCCTGGTTCTCAGTAGACACTTATCCTGTGGTTGCAGGCCACACCAGGATACTACTGGTGGGCAACCAAAGATGGAAAGGAGAAATGAGCAGCTGTTTAATACTTTTGTTTATAGAAGGGAAAATCAATGGATTTGCCTAAGGCCACAAAGTAAGTCCATATAATCTCAACTGTACGACAGGTACATGGCAGGCAGTACAATGTTTTACAAAGAATTCCTGTTCTAAAGATAGGAAAAATAAGATCTAGTCCCCAAACTGCTACCAAATTGCTGTTTGACCTTGAATAAATCATTCTCTCTGACTTTATTCCCTTCCCCTGTGCCTACTGATTCAGAAAGTTCACAAAGTAACTACTACACACAAGGCACTGTGCTGAGATAGTGTGGTGAACAGTCTGTTTACAAGTAAGTCTGTATTTAGGAGTTTACAGGATAGAATGCTACAGAACTCAGATATTAAAAAAGAAATAAGCAAGTCAATTTTAACATAATTACAACTTGTGATACACAGCCAGTGTCAATCAGGAAGTGCCTAGGAGAGCAGACGAAAACCTCACCAACAAACTTTAGATTACAAATCAGGAGTGGCTCTCAGCTCTCCATCATAAATAGGGGCTCGGTATTCCTTGGCTGCATGTTTTCACTTAACTGCCTGCTGATTTGTGTGGCTAGAAGCATCATGGTCAACCACAAAAAAATATATATATATACACAAAATAAATGCCAGCTCCATTCACCAGTTTCTTCCCCTTTCTCTTAACTTCAGTGTCTACAACTATAACATGGAGATAATTCTATCTACTTCACAATACTATTCTGAAGATAAAATAGAAAAAAGTACTCTGGAACCAATCTATTCCCGTGTGTTGCAGTGCTCAGTACCGGATTAGATAGTGCAGCTTTCCCATTTGTAAAATTGCAATAACACCTGTACTCAGCTCACAGAGTGATTGTGAGGATTAAATGAGATAACATAGATAAGGTGCTTAGTGGAGTCCTTGACACAGCATTTCATAAAAAATATTAGCAGTTATTAATTCACTTAACCTTATTCCCTCAGTTTATTCATTTGTAAAACAGGGACAATAACAGTACCTAACTCATAGGATTATTATGGAGATTAAGTGGGTTAATATATTTAAAGCCTTAGAATAGTGTCTGGCACATAGTACTTGCCATGAGATTTTTTTTATCATCATCATCATCATCATCAAATTCATCTTAAAGGCCCATATAGTCAAAGCTATGGTTTTCCCAGTAGTCACATATGGATGTAAGAGGTGGGCCATAAAGAAGGCTGAGCACTGAAGAACTGATGCTTTCGAATTGTGGTGCTAGAGAAGACTCTTGAGACTCCCTCAATTTCAAGATCAAACCAGTCAATCCTAAAGGAAATCAACCCTGAATATTCATTGGAAGGACAGATGCTGAAGCTAATGCTCCAATACTTTGGCCACCTGATGCAAAGAACTGACTCACTGGAAAAGATCCTGATGCTGGGAAAGACCGAGGGCAAAAGAAGACAGCGGCAGAAGATGAGATGGTTAGACAGCATCACTGACTCAATGCACATGAATTTCAGCAAACTCCAAGAAGTAGTGAAGGACAAGGGAGCCTGGCAAGGTGCAGTCCATGGGGTCACAAAGAGTTGGATACAACTTAGTGACAAAGAACAACAACATCATCATCATTAATTTTAACTTTTAGCTGTCCCCACAATTTGTATGTATACAGACCACTGGTTTTCAATCAGGGGGCGATCTTATTCCCTAGGGGATATCTGGCAATGTCTAGAGACATTCCTCAGAGAAGGCAATGGCACCCTACTCCAGTACTCTGGCCTGGAAAATCCCATGGACAGAGGAGCCTGGTAGGCTGAAGTCCATGGGGTCGCGAAGAGTCGGACATGATGGAGCGACTTCACTTTCACTTTTCACTCTCACGCATTAGAGAAGGAAATGGCAGCCCACTCCAGTGTTCTTGCCTGGAGAATCCCAGGGATAGGGGAGCCTGGTGGGCTGCCGTCTACGGGGTCGCATATAGTCAGACACGACTAAAGTGACTTAGCAGCAGCAGCAGCAGCAGCAGAGACATTCCTAATTATCACAACTGGAGTGGGGGTAGATACTATGGGGTAGAGGACAAGGATGCAGCTAAACATCCTATAATATATAGGCCTGAGCCCCCAACATAAAAATGTATGATCTAAAATATCATTAGTCTCAACACTGAGAAATTCCAATACAGACCAAACAAATCAAACAGAAGTTCTCTCTCTCCTCCAGACTCCTAGAGTATTTTATCTGAATTTTTCTTCTAGATGCTATTAAATAGATAGAAAAGTTTTAGACCTGAAACAGACTTTAGAGAGCTCCTTACAGAGCTAAAACAGGCAAGCAGTTTACAAAAGAACAGAAACTCAGTAGGAAAGCCAGCACTGGAGTGCATACTGGTGCTCCTTCCACAGCTAATTCAGATACCTAACAAGCACTTCCTTTTTCTCTTCCCCACTCTCTCTAGCCCTCTCCCCTCTTCAACTCTCCCTCCCTCATCCTCAGGTTTGAAAACAAGATCTGTTTCTTTCCTAGCATCATCAGAAGTCTGAGAAGAGCAGACCTTTCTCCCCACCCTTCCATTGCCTACCTTCGCAAGGACCTGCCTCTAGAACTTCAGGCTAGGCTTTGGACAAGAAACCAAGATTTATTCCCATTTACCTGCCCTGGGTCCCTTCTTGCAGAGGCCAAGCTGAAACTCCTTGGGTTATTACTGTCTCCCGAGGTTAGGCAGATGTTCTGCCTAAAAGTATAACTTGGGTCAGACAACTTGGGTTAATCTCCTTTTCCCTGTCTATGGGAATGAACCGGTCTCAGGGAGGGGCCAAAGGCAAGTTGTTACAGCTTACATTGGACTTTCTTCGCAGGAAGTGGTTTTGAAGAGAAAAAAAAGATTGTGGGTATCTTGGTGAAGAAAACATGGGAAAAGGACACGTAAGAGAAAAATACTGAGGCCTTTAACAGAGTAAAACATGTAATACATACCTTTAACAGAGTCTACATGCAGGACTTTTCAAACATTTCCCATGTCTAATTCTTATCAGTACTTCAAGGACAAGTGCCTGCCGCCTCAAAAAAGTCTCCCATGACCACTTTCATTCACGAAAATATTAAGCAAGTGTTCATTATGTGTCAGCCACTGTAGCAACTTTATCTTATTTAATCCTCACAACCTGAGGTAATTATTTATCTCCATTTTAGAGATGAAGAAAATGAGGCCAGCAGAGGTTAACTTGCCTATTGCCTTGGCCAATGAGTAGCAGAGCTGCAATTTACTCCTAGATCTTTCAGACACAAAAAATCTAAGCTCACAACTATTTTACTAAGTTGTTTCTCAAGACAATTTCCCCTTTCTTTGATCCTATATCTCATTTACTGTCTGTATTGCATATTAAGCAATTAATTTCAGACTGCCTTTTCTTAATTTCATGCACATCAGATGTGTTCCACACCCTGTGCTAGGCCTTATGAATAAAAGATATAAATAGCAGTCTCTTCAATAAAGCAGAATTTATCAAACTGTTTTGACTACAACCTACAATACTACAATTCAGATGGAGACCAGTACACACACACATACACACACCTATAAATATAAAACTGAGACAAAAGTTTCAAAAGACAATCCATGTTCTTTGAATATATAATATATCCTGACATTTTCTCTGGTATATTATACTTGACATTTTGTTTTTTCACTTTTTAAAAATGCTGGTCCAGAGTACTATGTTAAATTCACAACTCATGGGTTATGACGTACAGCTTAAAAAAAAAAAAAAATTCCCTTCAGAGCCCCCAGGTTAAAGGGAGAAATAAGACATGGGTAACGATAAAAAATAATTACAATAACAGTAGCCAACATTTCAGGAACTCTTATTATGTGTCTAGCATGCTGATAAGCACTTTACATGAATTACTAGAGCCAAGATCCAACCCAGGTCTGTTGGTTTGAATCCAACAATCATATTCTTTTCACCACACCACACTGCCCACGCAGCATGAAAAGTTCTATTGTAAAAAACATTTCCACGAAGCACAGAGGTCAGGGGAGGAAGGGAAGAGTTTGGAAGCTTCACAAAATGAAGATTCTGAATTGTGACCTGACATAGACATTTTCAAGAATGTAGCAAATGAGCTTCTATAGGTGCTCTATAAATATTTGTGAATGGAATTCATCTACCTTGTCTTGTGATGTAGAAAAACAGCATGGTATTTTTAGATGAAAATCTATGTAATTTTTAACTGATTCTATGTCTCTCCTCATAGAAATCTCAAGGGACACAGCCATATGGCACTAAAAAAAAAAAAAAGAAAAGTTCCAGCATTTGGTACAACTTCTCTATAAGAGTGTCTATGAAAAGACATCCAGGACTAGGTGCTCCTGATAAGGACACCAAGGTCCTAATCTCAGTTCTGTCATAAGAATTTCTGTATATTACTTTAAGCAGATGTGTTTTCCTCTCTGGAATTCAGTTGTTAATCTATAAAATGATAATCAAAACAGACCATATGATCACCAAGTTTCTTTCTAGTACTAATATATTTGGGGGCTTCCCAGGTGGCACTAGTGGTGAAGAACCTGCCTGCCAATGCAGGAGACATAACAGATGTGGGTTCAATCCCCAGGTGGGAAAGATCTGGAGGAGGGCATGGCAACCCACTCCACTATTCTTGCCTGGAGAATCCCATGGACAGAGGAGCCTGGTGGTCGACAGTCCACAGGGTCGCAAAGAGTCAGACACGACTGAAGCAACTTGGCACACACACACACATGCACACACACACTAGTAAATTTGAAGACTAATACATTCTAATTATTCTAGTCCTAATAAACTCAGCAAATTCATGAAAAAGAAAAAATAGTTTTAATAAAAACCACTCACCTACAAAGACACAAGGATGAATCTGGGCTCCAATAACACGCTAATAGGTCTCTTTCTTGTCTGATCCCCTTGGTGGAGGCGGAAGGGAAGATGTACACACAATGGCCTGACATACCATTTCATCTGCCTGAGCCTAAACTTCCTCATGTGAGAGGCCAGTGATTAGAAGCCCACAGAGCAGCAGATTTTAGTTTTAAGAGTCAACGTGTCAAACCATGAAAAGATCTGCCTCCAGCGATAGAGAGGTCTCCATCATGGAAGTATGCAAGCAGATACTGGAGAGACGCTTGACAGGAACTTTGCAGAAGAAAGTTAAACGTGGAGTAAAGGTTGTGTTAGATGTCCTAAAAGGGAACATTCAGTCTTAAAATTCTACAGTTCTCTCCTTACACAACAACAGAAAGATTAGCAGATCCTGGAGGGGAAAAATTACCCAAGGAGTTTTCTTTTCCATTCCCCTTCCCTCCTTCTCCAGGTCCGCTGTTTCATTGTAGAAATGTAGAAAGGAGGGTACTCCAGCACCCCGAGACAACTGCTTATCCAATGGCATCAGAAAAACCATCCCCTTTCTTTACCCAAAGAAGTCTTTTAAGATCACTCAATCCACTCAGGTCCCAACTTTTTCTGAAGGCTTTCAACCTTTCTTCCAATCAAATCTTACAGAAACACCAATACTTAAACAGATAAAAATGTAGTGCTGCACTGCCTGAAAAGGAGATGGGGAAGTTCCACTTCCTCAGCCTCTTTTCCACTTCCCATTCTCACCCCCATATTCTGTGGGGCTGCACTTCAAAACCCTGAGACTCTAGTGTAACACCTCCATGCTTAAGAAAACTAGGGTTCAGAGAGAACATGTCTTTATCAAGATCACACAGTCAGTGCCAACAGTGGAACTCAAAAATCAGAGGTGCTGACTTATAGGGCAGCCGATTTCCCTTATCATCACACTACTCCCTTGGAATAATCACATGCAAATCAATATGAAAGTATTTTTAAAAGCACTAAGTGAACTGACCTGTATAGTTCCCTCTGCAAAATTTCTCTAAGGGTAAAATAATCATAATGCTCAGACTTCCAAGGAAAATTTCACCACACAGAACCCAACGACAAAGAAAGCCTCTCATGTTCTCAACCCCTCAGTAAAGTGTCTATCTGTAAAAATAGGCATAATTATGTTACCAACTTAGACTGAGAGTAGATAATTAAGACTCTGGAGGCTTCTGAAGGATTCTCTGCTCCCTGCATCTTGAGAAACCATCCCTTAAAGACATATGGGAATTCTCCTGGCATCTACCACGCATGAAACATGGAACAGAATCTGCACCTGTATATTATGGTTAACCAGGCTTCAAAGATTCTCTGCAACTGTGATAACCAGCCTCCAAGACAAATACCCTGCCTTCTGATATTTGCACCCTGTGTATCGTTTCCCATTAGGTAGAAGAGTCAGTATGTATGATCAAAAGAATATAGCAGAAGTTAAGGTGTGTCATTTCTGAAATCAAACTATAAAAGACATTGTACCTTCTGTTCTGGTGGCTCTCTCCTCCCTCCGATCACTCACTGTGGGGAGGCTAACTCAAGGGCTGTAAGCTGCCCTATGGAGAGGCCATGTGGCAAGGAATTGAAGATGTCAGCCTGTTAACAGCCAGCAAGAAACTGAGGCTGGCCAACAACCAGATGAGTGAGCATGTTAAAGGATTCTCTAGGTTCAGTTGAGCCTCCAGATAATTGCAGTCCTGGGCAACAGCTTGACTGTAACCTCATTAGAGACACTGAGCCAGAACCACTCAGCCTAGTCACTCTAAGATTCCTCACCCTTAGAGACTGTGTGAGATAATAAATGTTTATTTTTTAAGGCTGTTGATTTTCAGAGGTAATTTATTTAGAGAGCAATAGATAACTAATGCAACCACAAAACTAAGGTTTCCTGGGTTTACATCAGAAAGCCCCTGTTATGAAACCAAAAGTCCAGCTAAAACAAAACCCAAGGCCTCAAGGGTTGGAGCTTCCCCTTAAACAATAACTGTATCCATGGCTTATTCATAGGGTGACCAAGTCACTTAATTTCTCTCAGCTGAGATTTCTGTGAATATATACGGACATTTTCCTTGCAGAGTACTGTGAGGATTAAATGAGAATAATTTGTAAAAGTATCTTTAAAATAGTTGGAACTATACAAATTAAAGTTGTTACAAAGACTAGAAGATAACCCAACAAAGCCCACTTCCAACAGTAACCAAAAGGAGATGACGCTGCTCAGTGTAGTCAAATGGAAAGGCCACTTCTCTGCCACTTATCCAACTGCGAATGCATGTAAGAATTAAAGATTTTAAAATTAAAAAAAATAAAAATAAAAAAATAAAATTGTAGTTTAAAAATAAATTAATTAATTTTAAAAATAAATAAATAAAAGTATCCTCCTCTATCACTGCTGCTCATAATAACAAGAAAAAATTACCAGTCAAGCATAGTGCTAAGTGTTATCACATCATTTTCTCATTTAATGCTGTATTTAACCTATAGAGAAACTGAAACCTAAAAGAGGTTAAACTGATTTGGTTAGTAAGATAGGCAGAATTGAACTTCATATCCACACAACTCCAAAGACCATGTTCTTTCCACTAAACCAATATGCTGTTCACTACAACAAGGAAACTGAAAATATCCAATACAGAAGGCATACAGGCCCCACTTAACAAAAGAGCTAAATAAATTAAAGAGACAGGAAGAAAAAAATCACCTTCCAAGTTAATGAGAAAATTGAAAGGTTCAGGAAATGTGGAATCTAGTCCTGTCTAGGGCACCAAGCAATTTCAACACCTTGGGCAAGTTATCAGCCATTGAAAATTTTCTAAACCCTCACATTTACAGAGTACTTTGGATTCTACAAACCATTCTGAGTACCTAGAAATATTTGACTGCCACAGCAACCCTGGAAGGTAGTTTAATAATCTTCATTCTAAGGCTTCTTTGTTGGCTCATTGATAAAGAATCCACCTGCCAATCCCAGAGACAAGGGTTCGATCCCTGATCCAGGATGATCCCATATGCCTTGGAGCAACCAAGCCCTTGCAGGGCAACTATTAAGGCTGTACTCTAGAGCCCTGGTGGCTCAAGGGTTAAAGCATCTGCCTGCAATGCAGGAGACCCAGGTTCGATCCCTGGGTCAGGAAGATCCCCTAGAGAAGGCAACCCACTCCAGTATTCTTGCCTGGAGAATCCCATGGACAGAGGAGCCTGGTAGGCTACAGTCCACGGAGTCACAAAGAGTTGGACACAACTGAGCAACTTCACTTCACTTCACTTCTAGAGGCCAAGCGCTGCAACTACTGACACCCAGGCACCCTAGAGCCTGTGCTCCACAACAAGGGAAGCCACCACAATGGAAAGCCTGCACAGCAACTAGAGAGTAGTCCCTGCTACCCACAAGTAGAGAAAAGCCCACGCAGCAATGAAGGCCCAGCAAAATAAATAATTTTCTTTAAAATCTCTATTCTATAAATGAGAAAACTGAGACTCAAAAAGAATTCCAGTAATTCGCCTGTGGCTACTAGACAGCCGGTACATGCCAGAGATACATATCTAGATTTCTTATTCTCAGAAGTACCTGAGATGCAAAGGTTTTAGGGAATGCACAGAAGTCACAGCAAAGACAAGAATCCAATTTACTTCTTATTCCCCCAATCCAGTGAGCTACAACCAGATATGCAAACCTGGAATGCTTTTTAAAAACACTAATTCCTGAACCCCATAACTACTTCTACACCCCCTACACCTGCAAAAATATATATATTGGGAGAGGAAGAAGGATCTGAGCATCAATATGCTTTTAAGCCTTCTAGAAGTACCCACACTTGAGAACTACTGCCCTAACCCCTAGAGCCACAGGTTAAGAAATGTCATGATCCACCCTCAGTTTCTAATGTGAAATTCTTTGAGTGAAGTTATCTACTTTTTTGTAAATTCATTACATTTACAAAGCAAAATATTTTCTATTATTATAAATGACATCTAAGTTAAAATAACTTAATTTCTGTTACCTAGAAAATTTTTTATGGGCCATTCAATCAGCATCCTAACGGTCAAGACTGGTTATGTGGTATGCAGCAATAAAATTGCTTATAGAAAAAGAAAAGCTGCCCACAATAGTATGCTGTGAATAAGACAACTGAAAAAAATTCAAGTAATCTTTTGTCTCCAAATGTCCCTGCTTGGGGATCTCAGAACTACTTGGTTCCACTAAGATGAATTTCCTGGAGCGTTCTCTAATTAGGGTTGTTTGGATAGTGCAAAGACTTGCCTCATAACATTTCTACTTCTCTCTGCTAATTCAAATCTTACCTGACCAAGTTCTTTCCTTAACCATAAACCCCATTGTTATGGGTTTAAATGGTATCTGCCAAAAAAAAAAAAAAAAGATGTGTTAAAGTCCTAACCTGTGGTACATCAGAATGTGGGAAATAGGGTCTTTACAGAGGCAATCAAACTAAAATGAGATCATGAAGGTCAGCTCTAACCTAATACAACTTGTGTCCTTATAAGAAGGGGAAGTTTTGACACAACAGACAGATACACTTTGAGAAAAGACTGAAGAGACACAGGGAGAAGATGTTCAGCTACAAGCCAAGGAATGCCTGAGACTTCCGGAAGCTAGGGAGCAGCCTAGAACAGATCCTGCTCTTCTTGCACATTCAAGGGGAGCGTAGCCCTGCCCTCACCTCTGATTTCAGATTTCTGGTTTCCAAAACTGTAAGGTTGTAATTTTCTGTTGTTCTAAGCCAGCGAGTTTGTGGTACTTTATTATAGCAGCCCTAGGGAACTAATCATCTACCTTTCACTAAATTCTCAAAGTTTGTACCCAGTTTATTAGCTGGGACTATTTAATTTTTTTAGCATATGCATCCTATATTCCTAATGAAATCAAAGCCTCTCAAGGAGAGGAACAACATTTCATATATCTTTTGTATTATCTACCACTTTCAGGGAAAAACTGACCTTCGAAAAGGTATTCAGGAAACATTTTCTCACTTGATTACTTTCTGGAAAATGCTCAACCACCACTGCTGGTTGTCTCAGAATTTGATAACCAGGAAATCACTTTTCCTACTTCTATCATTTTGTCACACTGGAATTAGCTATTTTAAAATCAAAAAAATTTTATGAGATTTTTATGTATCTATTATATAGATAATACCACATTCTCTCTAGTACTCATAAATAAAAATTTCACAAAATCAAAGAACCATGTACTATTTGGGACTGGGAGAGAGCTTATAGACCATCTAGTGCAATCGTGAAGTAATATCTTCTTCAAAGTATACAATATCATTTCTCTCTTGTCCATTGTATTTGTTACTGATTTACAGGGCTCCTTCCCACCCCCACCCACCATTAGGCTGTAAATACACCAAAGGTTGAGAAAAAAAAGTAGCAAAGTCAAAACAGAATCAATTTTTAGTCCAAAAGCAAAAATATACTGGTGAGATACATTAAGAGAATTAATCACTGAGGTACCCTAATAGATTAGGTCCTAAAGACCCCACAACTGCCTGTGATGACAGGAAGTGGAGACTCCAAACAGCTCTCAGAAATTCACTTTGGTAGCTCTCAAAGCGGCAAACACAGCTTTCTGCTTAACTGACATAAATGAATTAGCAGACCCAAACCTCAAACAGACCAAGAACAACAGTGTGGCCAAGTATCCTGCTGTCCCATGTCACCACTAGTTAAAGAAAAGTCTAAGCCAGCACCAGAAAAACACTAACTCAGATTTCCAAAGAACTTCTCTGTTCCCAATAGGCTCCAGTGAATTCCCAAAGGAGGAGTCTTCTAGGTTGTGCAAAATCCAGAGACAAGGCAAAGAAGCACTAAAAGACATCAATATATTTTAAAATTGATAAACTCTTGTTCATTCTCACTCAAGTGTCTCCTCCTCTATGGAGTCTTTATTGTCTCTTCTCCCTTCTTCCTTCTCCCTTAAATAATGCTTTGTACATCTCTATTATACATTCATCATTGAATGTTACAGCAATTCTAGTGCCTCTCTCTCCTCTAAAAGCAGACACACAATAATCTATGGCTGCAAAAACCTCACTGTAAAGCAACTGTCCTCCAATTAAAACTAAAAAACAAAATAAAGTTTTTTAAAAAGCTTTAACCTGCTCTTTCTCATGCTAAGACCTCATTACCCTGGCTTGTCCTAATACCAGAAAGAAAAGGGGGAAAAACTGAAATATTTTCAACTAGCTGCCTGTTTACTGTGTGTTGTCTAAGAGCCATGGATCTGTACACTGTGATCCTTCTTTTTCTTTTTCAAGTATCAAGCTCTGGTCAGTATGGTAGGCAGGTACAGACAGACTTTAGAACAACCAATCCTGTTTTCCCAAGATGTAGGCCTTAATGAGGGTACAAAGGGACTGGAAGTTAGCATTAAAGGATCAGTGCTCTTCAAGAATCAGGAGAATCCCAGACTCCTTAAAACAGTAAGGGAAAAAAGAACTCAGAGGACATGCAGTCAATCTCCTCATTCTACAGAGAGAGAATCTAAGGCCCAAAAAGGGGTAAGGATTTGGTCACGGTCTCATGGTCTGCTACAAGAAAAATCATATTTTGATTCCTAGCTCAGTATAACTTCTGATAGATCTTTTCACTTAAAAAAAAATGATAATAATCTCAAAAATGAGACATAGGGAGGTAATTTGTCCAAGGCCATATACCCAGTAGATGGCAAAGCCAAGATTTGAACCTAGGACAGAAGATTTATCCTCTCATTAATTTTCATGGTGAAGTTTTCACAACTCCATTATATAAATGCAACTTTACTTTCTGTTTCTTTAACTTCTTTTAAAGTTTGCTTCTAGTTAAATTTGGCAGATTAAAAATACATTTACCTGTGTTCTTCCCCAAAATCACACTAAAATGACAGTAAAGGTATTTTTTTTTAAAGGGCGGGGGGAATAAACCTAAACAAAGAGAATGGGTGAGGGGGACGTCAGAAGAGGAGATATTTCAACAAAATTTTAGACTATCCATAGTGAATGGGGTATTCGTAATCAAAAAAGAAGGGCAAAAAAGCTGTAACCCAAAACCTTGCATGGTCCCTAGGCCACAGAGATATGTGGTACTTGGGCAGCAGGATCACATTCCCCAGAAAGAATCACTGGGTTAGAACACATAAAGGAATAGGCCTAGGAAGTAGAAATTACTTGCTCAAACTCACAGTGAGCTAACAAGAGCTTGAAACCCAGTCTTAATTTTTTTACCTTTCTGTAACTCATTTGCTATTAGTCAGACTTCAATAGCCCATGTCACAAAAGAAGACGACAGAGGTGTTTCCCAAGGTCTACCTTTTGTCTTCCTTTACCAACTACAAAAAATACTTTGTGTTTAGGCTCTCCCTGGTTAGAGCTTAGGCTTTTCAAACAGCTGGGGTAAGAACCCATATCCCAATTCATGCTCCAACTGTCTGATTCTACAGTGCAGAAGATGTAGGTTACCAGCACCTGACAAAAATATGACAAAGCTTGAAAATGAAAGATTTCAAAAGCACTAACACTGTTTCAGGTCAAAGCTGAGCTCATCCCCCTTGCCTATGAAAGTGTGAGAGAGGCAGCTTTTCATCCCTTTTTAGAACAGAACATGCCCAAAGGTAGGTGTTGTTACATCTGCCAACCAGCTAAAACAGATTTATTTTTAAATGCCTAGTTATAGTATTGCCTACAGAGCCAATTAAGGCATTAATGAGTCTTAGGCCATTTCTTAATACACAGCAATAACATTGAGTGCCACAGCTATTCGAACCCTACTCCCATTTGAACTCTCATCCATCAATGCATTAAACGTCTACATATTCAATTTGTGTTTTTTTGATATGCACAGAAAGAATGCTGAATTAGGAGTCAGAATAGTTCTAAATACAGCTCAAGCTTTGGAGTCAGCACACAGGTTTGAATCCTAGTCTTCGGAATCCAATCTCTCTGGGTCTCAATTTCTTCATATGTAAAATGGACATAATACCTACATGAGAGACCTAGTATAAGGATAGAGATTATGTATATAAGACAGCTTGCACAACAATAAGTCACTCGATAAATGTTAGTTTCTTTTTTTATTGACCACCTGGTAAATACCAGGTACTTTCCACATTCAAAGGGCTGATTGCTTTGAAGAAGTGTTTAGGGTGAAACAGGACAGGTGAACAAATAATTCCAATACAATATAATGCAAATAGGTACAATACAAAACAGTAAATGCTTTTTACAGTCATTGGAACAAAGTTATCACATAAACACTAAAAAGGGGGGGATATTAATTCTCTCTGGAACAGGAGGAGAGTATCAGGGAAGGTACCAGAGACAGAGATATCTGAAATGGGCCTTGAAGATTGTTGAGTGAAAGAACAGTAAGCAAAGGAAAACATCTTAAACAAAAGAAACCATGAAAAACAAGCTAGGGAAACATGACAGAGAACACACGGCTTATTTAAGCAACAGTGAGAAAACTCAGAGGAGAGCAGAAATGAATGGGTTACACAGGACCAGAAGATTAGCATAAAGAAGGGCCAACCCACAGGAATATTTTGTCGAGAGAAAAGTGGTATGAGAGGCAAAGAGAGGTAGTCATTTGAGAAACTCTTGAGGAAAGTATTCACCAGAGAACGGAAATGAAAATGGCCTAGGAATATTAATAATATAAAAAGTGAGGCATTTGGAATTTAAAAAGAAATGGCCTTTCTTTAAGGGGTGAAAATAACACAGAGAGCTCAAGGTAGAAACTGATATCTACTGGCTAAGGAACCCAGGCTGCTTCTTCCTCTTTGAGGACAAGACAAGACTTGATGGGTGTTTGGTGCAACCAGGTTTGAGGAAGGTGCTGCTGCCACTTCCTGAAGCTTTACACAACTCAGTTCAGCCTCAAAAGGGAACACAAGCCTGCAGAGTAACAGTCTAAAAAAGAAAGCTAAAGCAGGCAATAGACTTTAAGGGAAACTAGGCAGAAGACTTAGAGGGACAGTGAGACGACAGAACATGAGAGGCTTATCCAGTGCATCCAATGATCTGTTATCACATTAATGGAGGAAGCAGCAGTAGAACAGCTGCTAAGACCATTATCTAAATGTCTGAGCTGTGGGAGCCACAGAGGTCATCCAGTCCCATACCTCACTGTACAGGCAAAGAGAGCTTGGCCTGAAAACAATTTAGCATACACCTTACACTTCAGGCAGGCTCTTTTACTTATCTCAAGACAGAACAGTAAAGGATGTGTTATTTTCCCAATGAGACACTAAGTTCTTTAGAGCATTATAAAGTTTGCATTACTCTTATGGATTTCTAGAGTATATAATGCTTTCCTTTTTGATCCCACAGGTTACAAAAAATTCACCTTGAGGACTGGGTTATCTCCAGGCAAATAAGATAGACTAGAAGATAGTTTCTTAATACCTCATCCTGATTGCTCTAATGTCTGAATCTATGACTTTCCAGATCATGGCATCTGGTCACATCACTTCATGGCATATAGATGGGGAAACAGTGGAAAGAGTGGCTGACTTTATTTTTTGGAGCTCCAAAATCACTGCAGATGGTGACTGCAGCCATGAAATTAAAAGATGCTTGCTCCCTGGAAGGAAAGTTATTACCAACCTAGACAGCATATTCAAAAGCAGAGACATTACTTTGCCAACAAAGGTCTGTCTAGTCAAGGCTATGGTTTTTCCAGTGGTCATGTATGGATGTGAAAGTTGGACTATAAAGAAAGCTGAGTGCAGAAGAATTGATGCTTTTGAACTGTGGTGTTGGAGAAGACTCTTTAGAGTCCCTTGGACTGAAACGAGATCCAACCAGTCCATCCTAAAGAAAATCAGTCCTGGGTATTCACTGGAAGGACTGATGTTGAAGCTGAAACTCCAATACTTTGGCCACCTGATGGGAAGAGCTGACTCATTTGAAAAGACCCTGATGTTGGATAAGACTGAAGGCAAGAGGAGAAGGAGACAACAGAGCATGAGATGGTTAGATAGCATCACCGACTCAATGGACATGAGTTTGGGTAAACTCCAGGAGCTGGTGATGGACAGGGAGGCCTGGCATGCTGCAGTTCATGGGGTCGCAAAGAGTCAGACATGACTGAGCAACTGAACTGATGACTTTCCAGGGTAGAAAATGTTCAGTAAAATCTATTCTGTTTCGATTCCTGTGCTGAGAATAGGAAACACAGATTTGAATCAGATTAAGACCCTGGCTTTCAAGAAAGTGAAAGTGAAAATGAAGTCGCTCAGTCGTGTCCAACTCTTTGCAACCCCACTGACTGTAGCCTATCAGGCTCCTCTGTCCATGGGATTTTCCAGGCAAGAGTGCTGGAGTGGATTGCCATTTCCTTCTCCAGGGGATCTTCCCGACCCAGGAATCGAACCCCAGTCTCCCGCATTGCAGGCAGACGCTTTACCGTCTGAGCCACCAGGGAAGCTCCCATTTAGTGAAGAAGACAGACACAGCAATCAGTGATTATCTTTGAGTCATAAAGACATGGATACAAATCTTAGGTCTACCTTTTGCTAGCTAAGGGAAGTCATTTCCTTTATCTAAATTCCTTATTTCTTATCTGTGTAACTGAGGGCAATATTATCAGCTTACCTCAAAGAGTTACTCATTAGCATTTGGCAAGATGATGTATTTAAAGCACCCAAAAGAATGCCTGGTCTCCAGTATATACGTTTAGTATGCATTAATTAATTAATGACTTATATGAGAATATCCTTTTTGTGAGGGGAGGGGGAGAGAACTCCTCAGCATTACACTTTCCCATAATCCTGGAATGTCTGAGGAAATACAGTTTCCCTGACCATGAAGATCTCAAGTGCCCCAGCTCCCATGCATTATAACCACAAACCCCATCCCAGCATTAAAAACCAGAAAGAGGAACCTGGTAGGTGCCACAGAAAGACTAGGGTTGAAGAAAATAGTTGTCTGGCCTAACAAAGACTGCAAAGGGAAGTCAGCAGTAGAGCAAAACTTAAAAATCCCAAGACCTGAAATCCTTCAAATTGCTAGGGTTAAAAACTAGAAACACCTGGTTAAATACAAGTATCTCTGCCAGGTAGAGCTGGTGAGAGATTAGTGGCCACCAGGGATTTATGGACCCCTACGGGTCACAGCACTTCTCCATTTCAGATATTCATTCTTTCAATAAAAAGTATATTGCATATCTACTCTTTAAGTCAGGTGTTTGGAGTAACAGAGGATTTAGATATTGTCCCAGAAGTTTGAGGTACTTACAGTGTCAGAAACTTAGATCATAATGAAAAAAAAGTTTTCACTTTTAATTGAGGTACTGACATACTGATATTCTGTGGACTGCAGGCAGTAGTGACCAAGAAGAGCAATATTTGTCCCATTTCCATTCTTCCTCCCAAGTTTCCCAGTCACCAAGCTTCTTCCACCTCTTCTTCAAACAGTTCACCATGCCTGCCATCTCCAGATGCTCTTCCCTGGGTTGAAAAGTCTGACTATAGACCACTGCAGTTTAGAATGGAAACCTGATGCTCCCATGCCTGCCATCTCCAGAGGCTCTTCCCTGGGTTGAAAAGTCTGACTACAGACCACTGCAGTTTAGAATGGAAACCTGACTAACAGCAAAGCCCATACCCTACCCCACCTATAGTTCCTGATTCAGACTCTACAAAATAGTTTCAAAGCCACAGAATAAGTTCTGCTATATCCATATTAAGCCTTTAGAGGAACAGTTCTGAGAAGGCAGAACTAAGTCATCTGAGAAGAGCTCACTCACTCACTGAACATCTATTATGTGCCAGGCACCATTCTGAATGTTTTACATACACTAAAGCCCTCAAAACAACTCTGCAATAGAAATACTATTGTTCCAGTGTTACAAAGGAAAAACTGTGTTCACAGCAATTAAGTGACTTGCCAAAAAATCACTGTTTATAGGTGATACAGCTGAAATCCATAAGCAAATTGGCCACATCTGTCTTAAGATCCCTTTTTTCCAGTGCATCTTACGTGTTATTCTAGTAATAACCCTATGAAGCAGGTAAGAAAGTATCAGCATTATCCTGTTTTACAAAGGAAGAAACTGGTACTTACAGAAGTGGTATTACTTTTCTCAGAAACAAGCCAGTAAGTGGCAGAGTCGTGGATTTTACTTAGATCTTTTGCCCTCAAATCTGTGCTCTTCTCACTACTCCAAGTTTCCTCTAATACTCACTGCCTTGCAGAACAGTGTAGCAGAAATATATTTAACAGAGTCAGAAGGGCTGAGATGTGGTCCTAACTCTGGAACTTGCTTATTGTATAATACTGAGTAATTTGTCTTCTTTTGGCCTTAGTTTTCTCATTCATAAAATAAGGGTATTAGATTGGATAATCATTAGGCTCCCCTTCAGCTGGAAATATAGACTTTAATTACTACCAACAAAACTATGAAACGCGGTTCCTCTGGTTTCCTTGCCACCCAACAGTAACTCTTTAAAAGAAAAAAAAAATTAACTGTTATTTATAGTACAGATAAGGTAATTTCTACTCTATGCCACAGAGTAGAAATTATCCATTCAATTTCATTCCTTCCTTCCTCAGATACTCCAGACGTAAACATAGAAAAGGCCACAAGCCACCTAATAACACAATGCTGGCATCTCCAATAAGTGGCACATCTGATAACATGTCAAATGTGTCTAGGAGGGAAGAATGTGTGTATGTCAGGGCCCTTCCTCCCACTGCTGGATTCACAACACTTCTATTCACTTGGTAATCTTCCTAGGTTGGGACATCAGTTCTGCTTCGTTTACAGTAGACTATCAGATAAAAACAATTCACAAGTGGCTTTTTTCTTATTTATTTTGGGCCGCGCTGGGTCGTCATCGCTCCGGCGGCTTTCCTCTAGTTGCAGGACTCGGGCTTCTCGTGGCAGTGGCTCCTCTGGTTGCAGAGCTCGGGCTCTAGGGTGCGTGGGCTCAGTAGTTGCAGTTCCTGGCTCTAGAGCACAGGCTCAATAGTTGCGGCGCACAGGCTTAGTTGCTCTGTATCATGTAGGAGCTTTCCAGACCAGGGACCAAACCCATGTCTCCTGCATTGGCAGGCTGATTCTCTACCACTGAGCCACCAGGGATGCACCTACAAGTGACTTTTGACTAATTAATATCACAGAACAAAAAATGAAATGTAACCCCAGATGTAATTCCTCCTTGCCAAGAAAACAGAATAGGCTAAGGAGCAGGACCCAAGATAAATTACTGGATAAACCACTTTCCTGTCTTAGTTTCTTTATATGTAAAGTAAGGAAGAGAGTCCAAGCCAATCCTAAACGCCTTTCCCACTGTAATCTAATATAATTTATAAATATTTTATATTTAGAAAACGTGAAATGTATAAAAAACAAAAGAGGAAGAGGGCATAGTTTTACAAATTAAAAAGACCTCAGAGAAGAAAATAAAAAGAAATGCCAAGGCAGAACATAAAATATGTATGGTCACATGACCTCCAATACATGGTAGTTATAAAAGAAAAAAGAAACCTCTATAGTCCTGTGACAGCTGAAGTAAATAATTCACATAATTCCCTCAGGATAAGACTGCAGAGGCAGAAAACCATTGCTCATGCAGCTAAACTAGAGCTGACCTGAATATGAATATGATCTGAATACGATTAGATCTAAAACAATCACTGAGAATAAGGGAACTGTCTCAGGAGGAAAGGCAATCCTAAGGGAGCACACATCTCCTTGACCTCAGAATAAAAATCATCCTGCTTTAGCCAAGCATCATTATTTTCAGTTAATATTTACTTATTAATATGCTAAATGATGAACTAAGCACTTCTGCATTCCTTTGTTCATTTAATTCTCCCAACACTTCAGTAGTTATATAGTCCCTATTTTACAGAAAAGGAATTTGAAGCTCAGAGAGGTAAAACTGACCAGGATGAGAGCCTAATCTCTGACTCCAAGTTCAATGTACTTTCTACTGCATCTCTATTACAATCTATCTCCTTCACTGGTCCCTCACACATCCCTTATCTAGTCTGAAATCTCACAACAGCCTTGAGAGGCAAGTGTTCAAGATTCATCATGAACTGATTGATCCCTACTCACCTTTACAGGTCTGAAATGGATGCTACTGGCTGCTCAGCATCCATTCCCCTTTTCCTCTCTCTTATTAGAGCCCTGATTTTTCTCAGGTATTCACTCCTCAGTAACCAATGTAACTAAGGCAGTTCTCAAATTTTAGTATATTGCCAGAGTCAAAATCACCTGGAGAGCTTGTTAAAACACACATTCTTAGACCCAGAGTTTTTGATACGTGCCCTGAGAATTTGCATTTTTAACAAGCTCCCAAGTGACTATGGGCTTCCCTGGTGGCTCAGATGGTAAAGCGTCTGCCCACAATGCAGGAAACCTGGGTTCAATCCCTGGGTCAGGAAGATCTCCTGCAGAAGGAACTGGCAACCCACTCCAGTATTCTTGCCTGGAAAATCCCATGGACAGAGGACCCTAGTAGGCTACAGTCCATGGGGTCGCAAAGAGTTGGACACAACTGAGCGACTTTTCTTTCTTTCTTTCTTTCTTTCTTTCCTTCTTCCTTGTGACCATTTTTTGAAAACCACTGTCTGAAGGGAAAGCTGGCCCCAAAACCAGATCCAGGCGTAGGTCTTCACTCTACATCCAAACCAAACACATTAATTCCATTCTTCTTGCCAATGAATAGTCCAAGAACGTAGGCTTAACCAACTGGCATCTGGCACATCCCTGGAATCTCTGTTCAAGGATGGATACGTGGTCTAAGGTGGTCCAACTGGACTAAAGAGAAGAAATTTTGTCCATTTTGGGAGATGAGGTCAGTGTCTGTCTGTCTCTCTGCCTCTTTCTGCCTCTCTCCCTGTCTCCCTCCCTTTCCCCTGACCCTTCTGTCTATGTATCTCTCTCATCCACTGGTTAACAAAGAAATTTAGCTCCTCCGTTTCCATCAATTTACCACCATGATGGAAGGCAACTTGGTGATAAAAGTAACACAAGCTTTTACTTTTATCTTGTTACAATTGTAAATTGACATAAATTTCACTATGATTTATGCCAAATTTGAGTGGAATTGCTGCTTACAGAATTCCAAATGATACAGAATCTGGTACTCAGTCAGACATGACTTAGTGACTAAACAACAACAACTGGAAGAGGGTACAACCCACTTGAATACTCTCTACAGCAGAATATGTAAATCAGTTTGCTCAACACCTATTCTAACCCCTTTCAAGCTTTGAGTACTACAGAGATTGAAAAAAACAAACCCTTTATTTCCCAGATTCCCTTTTTTTTCACTCTTTACTTCCATTCTATTATATTCCATAACACTCAGAATCCCACTTCTTATCTCCGAAAGCACTTAATATTTATTAACTATCAATCCAGCTAACTTTTATCTGACAAATAATAAGTACTCCCAGACTCCCCTCTACAAGTCATTTTTGTTTCTGCTAATCAGATGCTCTCACACTAGATAATGATTTGGAACAATATTAGATGAATGGAGAGAGACTGGGCATAGGACATCCCTTTTGCTGAAACAAACTGCAACCAAGACAGCATAGTTCTAGATCTAGCAGGTGCAGCAACAGCCTCCTGATTCTGCATTCTAAAGCTGCAAAGACAGTGGCATCCTTAAGAGCTCTGTTCTCTGGTGCAGTTTAGAAAGTTTATTCCTGGAAGTTCAGCCTGGGTTCATTTCTTCCATTCTCCCAAAGACTCATTAATCTCGCTGGTACCCATTAATAAATCCATTTTCCTTGAACTTGTTAGAGTATATTCTGTTACTTGCCCCCATCAATAAGAACCTGACCAATAAACTGCCCTACACTAAAGATAACATATAATATTTACCGTCATATTCCCACAGCTGACCGTTTCCTTCCTTGTCTTTGCATCAAATCTTCCCTCAGTGTATAAGGTCCTCCTACACAATCATCCCATTTGCAAAAGTTGCCCACTTCCTCCATGAAGAGATTTACATAACAAGGAATTAACTACAGAAGAAAGGAAGAAAACCAACCTGACAGAGGAAACAGCCCTGAAGAAAGAGCAGTATGACATCTGGCAGAGAAGGGGCAAGGTGAAGGAGAGAGTGTTTCAAGCATAGAGTAACATTCACAAAGGCAATAAAGTATCTCTTGCAACCAAGGACTGACCCTACAAATTCACAACTTGCTAGAGCTGGGAGTGATGCTGTCCCACATACTGAGGTTGCTTGAAAATTAATATGGATATAAGTGATTTTTAGAGTCACTTGTCAGTAATTACAAAGCATAATAACTATGCACAAAAAACTATTATATTAGGAGGTGCTGCTGCTACTGCTGCTAAGTCGCTTCAGTCGTGTCCAACTCTGTGCGATCCCATAGACGGCAGCCCACCAGGCTCCCCCGTCCCTGGGATTCTCCAGGCAAGAGTACTGGAGTGGGTTGCCATTTCCTTTTCCAATGCATGAAAGTGGAAAGTGAAAAGTGAAAGTGAAGTCACTCAGCCATGTCCGACTCTTAGCAACCCCATGGACTGCAGCCTATCCGGCTCCTCCATCCATGGGATTTTCCAGGCAAGAGTACTGGAGTGGGGTGCCATTGCCTTCTCCAATATTAGGGGCTATAGGAGCTAACTCCCCAAAGCAGAGATCACAGTCTTCCACTCTTAAAGATTTATAGCGTAGGGGGAAACAAAGACATCTGAGAAGATCCAGGACACAACACAAAAACTAAAAAGACAAGTGCAAATTCACATAAACTGTAAATAAAAAAGATTCCAGTCACTGGAATATCTAAAAGTAGATGTACAGATATATAAAAAACATATCTAAAAATATTCAGAGAAAAATTTCCTAAAAGAATTCATTAACTCACCAAATATTTACTAAGCAACTACTATATGCTAAAAATTATTTTAGGTACTTGAGGATACAGAGAAGCAAGTAGACAAGGTCCTTGCTTTTATAAGGCTTAAATTCTAACTGAAGGAGAACTGGGAACAAAGGTTTCGAGGACAGGGCTATAAATTAAAGCCCTGGTCATTAGGCTCATTTTCACTCCCCTCCTCTGCAATAATAATGGCAGTCAGCATTTACAGAACAATTATTAAGTGCCAGAATCTGTTAAGTGCATTACAATTATTATGTCTTGTAATCCTGGTAACAAACCTATGAAGCAAGTACTACTGTTAGTACCATTTTAAGGATAAGGAAACTAAAACTACAGAGGTTAAGTAACTATGCCCAGATCACAGAGTCCAGAATTGGTAGGGCCACAGGATTCATGGTTAGGTCTGTAGCAAGGGTTTTTAGCTGCTACACAATATAGAGGACAAAATTATCTTTACATGAGATAAGAGAATTGTTAAAATGGGGGCATGGAACTGTTACTGTGGCACAAGATTGACCATCTCTCAGGTTTTCTTTTTCCTTATCCCATAACATGAAGGGATTCCCTAAGCAAGGGTCACTTTCAGCATCTGTTTCTATGGTTTCAAAAACAATGTCAAAAGGTTTCTAGGTGCCTAGTGAAAAGGTACTTTGAAAGCTGACACTATTAGCCATGGGCTGGGACCCTGTGTTTCCATGCTTTCATTAAGGGGTATATTAGCATTGTATTAATTGGCACAAACAGCTGTAGCATAAACCTCCTGCAGGATAGAAGCCTGGCGGCACACAGAACAAAGGGAAAGGCAGGAAAGCAATGATTGGCTGACCTGGATCCATCTAGGTCAGGCATGGCATTTGGTCCCTCTGCATTTCTAAGTTCTCATGAATGTGGATGCCCAGGCTGCAGCCCTCCTCATTTCCATCTCAATCTCCAGGAAAAATTACAATGATAACAAGAGCTATTGAGGCAGAGAACAGACTTTGAATATTAAAGTACATGTGAGGCAGGAGCTAGCAAGGAATAATAAGAGAGGAGGTTCTCCATTAGGACATAACAAAGCACAGCAGTCAAACTCTACTCATTTACTTGCCATGTAAACTCTGCACCAAACAGTACCCTTTTCCCCATCTTCAGCCACACCATGCGGCTTGTGGGATCTTAGTTCTCCTCCCCAAACAGCATCTTTTCAAAGTGCTTTTCCAAATCTCTTCTATTACTGTTCACTTCTTCCTAGCACTTTGCTTTATTAGGTAGCTCCTATATACCAGACTCTGAGCTAGGCCCCAAAGGAATATAATGAATAATGCACAGTCCCCAACATCAGGGAACTAAACCCAACAGGAACAAAAACATACAAAGGAATTCCTGTTATCTGAGGATAGCTAATACCTAAAACTGCCAATTAAGTTAACTGATGAGAGACAAAAATTTCCTAGTAAATAAAAAGATAAAAAGTAGATGAGGCTTTTATCAAGATAAGTATAAAACAAAATTTTGTAATCTGTAATTTAATAAAATTTAACCTGTAATCACCACCAAGGTAATTCTTAAACCAAAGATCACTCACTGGGTCATTTCACATTTGGCTTTCAGAACACACTGATGAGAGGATCAATTTTGTAAAAATATTCAAGAGCTTCACCAATTTTTCCCAAGGGTCTCTCTGAATCCTTTGTTACTCAAATCATTCTCCTCTGAGTCTGCGATTATGTCTTTATTCACACTAGTTTTTCCTTCAATTTTAAACTGGTCTAACTTTACCTAATTCTCATTTGTCAATGACATGGCTGTGTGTGGTTCAAGCCATTCTCCAGCATAACTTTATTTCAAATTCATAAAATTCTTCATGTTTTGCAGAAATTTCAGCTTTTGTTTTAGAACATACCTGCATCACACTCTTAGATGTTAATTATACTACCATTAGAAATGTAACTACTGACAAAGAGGGTGAGGAGAACAAAGCCCAGGTGTGAGCTAGGAAGGGGATATTTGAGTGGGGACTGATTTTATAAGTGATTGGTTGCCATGGATAACAAATGACCATCCATACATGTAATCATAGTCCAAAGGATAGAATGAGTGCTATGAAAATTCAAAAAAGTTTAATATTTGTTGACAGTGGATAAATTATTTTATTCAAAAATTCAGTAAGTTTATTGAGAAGTTTATTGAGAGCCTACTACATCCCGGACACTGTTTAAGATACTGAGTATACAGCAAGGAACAAAACAAAGTATTACCTGTCTTAGACCTTTTGGGCTGCTATAACAGAGTACCTGATGCTGGGAAAGATGATTGGATGACATCACTGACTCAATGGACATGAGTTTGAGCAAACTCCAGGAGATAGTGAAGGACAGGGAAACCTGGCATGCTGCAGTTCATGGGGCTGCAGAGTTGGACACAACTAAGTGACTGAACAACAGAATACCATGGGTGGCTTGGTGGCGAAGAATCCACCTGCAATGCAGAAGATCCGACTTTGATCCCTGGGTCAAGAAGATGCCCTGGAGAAAGAAATGGCAACCCACTCCAGTATTCTTGCCTGGGAAATCCCATGGACAGATAAGCCTGGAGGACTACAGTCCATGGGGTCATAAGAGAACTGGACATGACTTAGCAACTAAATAACAATAGCAGAATACCATAGATTATGTGGTTTACAAACAACAGAAATTTATTTCTCACAGTTCTGGAGACTGAGAAGTTCGAAGGACCAGAAGATTCAGTGGTAAGAACTCTTTATGTGATTCATAGATAGTCATTCTCTCTCACATAGCAGAAGGGGAGAATAAGGACACTAATCCTATTGTGTCCTCAAGACCTCAACTCCTCTTAAAGGTCCCACCTCCAAATATCACATTTGGTATTTGGATTTAACATGAATCTGGGGGAGACATAAACATTCAGTCTATAGCATACCATCAGGGAATTTATAGTCATGAATGGGTATATGAGGGCTAAAAGCCTACAGGGAAAAAATGACAGCTCAGTTGATTTAAGTTGAATCTTAAAGAGCAAAGAGCTTTAATAGCATAAAGAAAAAAGGAATTCCAGGCTGAAGGAACAAAGTGATATATGAAAGTGAATAAAATTCAGTCTTTTAGGGATGGATTAGGGTCAAGTCAGATGAGGCTGAAGAAGTAGATGGGATCATATTGCAAAGTTCCCTGAGTAACAAACTAATTAGCATATTATTCCACCAGCAATGGGGACACACTGATCGGTTTTGAGAAGAATAGTTAACAGGATCAGGAAAATTATTTCAGACAGACTAATGGGTGAATAAGAGGACAGAAAGACTGGTCGCCAGGACACTAGTTAAGAGCTAATTACAAACCTAGAGAAAAGACTATTATGGTCTAAACCAGAGCACAGAAGATAGAAAGATAAAAACAAATTTGGAAAAAACTTCAGGGATAAAACTGACAAGGCTTGATAATCCTTGATAATGTGAGCTCATTCATTTAGCAAATATTACAACACTCACTATATTCTGGCACCACATTAAGGTTATGGGGAACAAAGGTGAACAAAAGAGATATGATCTTTGACCCCAAGGAGCTGAAAGGCTCGACATAAAACAGTCAGTAAGGACAGAATTACAGGTCATTATAAAAGCCATTACAGGGGCTGCCCTGGTGGTCCAGTGGTTAAGAATTTGCCTGCCACAGCAGGGGACATTGGTTCGATTCCTGGTGTCGCAAGATTCCACATGCTACAGGGCAACTAAGCCCCTGGGCCACAACTACCGAAGCCTGCACACCCTAGAGCCTGTGCTCTGCAACAAAAGAAGCTACTGCAATGAGAAGCCCAAACACTGCAACCTGAGAGGAGCCCCCACTCGGCACAAATAGAGAAAGCCCACATGCAGCAATGAAGACCTAGTACAGCCAAAAATAAGCAAATATATTAAAGCTATTACAGAAAAAGACAAAATACAGTAAGAGGATAATGAAGGCGATCTTTAGATCAAATAGGTCCTGGTTCACAGTAGATAACCAATATTTAAAAAGAAGAAAATACTCAATTTTCTTAAAGAAGAAAAAGAGGTGGGAGAAAGAAGCTAGACTTCTGAAGGAAACCAGAAACAGCGGTTAGGGGAAGCATACCAGGGGAGAACAGGTGTGAAGGCCCTGAAGCAAGAGAGACTTTCTCAAACTTTAGGGGGATGCCAATATCTCTGAATCATAACCACTGAGGTGGAGAGTTGCACAAGATGAAGTTAGACAAACAAAAAACAAGGCCAAGTCACTCAAAACCTTAAAATCATGTTTAAGATTTGATATTTGGGAATTCCCTGGCGGTCCAGTGGTTAAGACTCGGCACTTTCACTGCTTTCACCAGGGCCCAGATTCAATCCTTGGTGGGGAAACTAAGATCCCACAAGAAATGCAATGTGGCCCAAAAGAAAATAATTTATATTTTTTCCTAAATAAAATAAAAAGCTTTTACACGTTTCAAGCACATAACTCAGTTAAAAGATAGTCCAAGGTAGAGAGGATAGTAGTCTGGATTAGGGAGGTGACAGCAGAAATGGAGAGAGGTAGATGAATTCAAGAAATATACAGAAGTAAAATTAACAAGGTTGGGAGTACAGTTTTCCATATGAAGGAAAGGAGAGAAGGTTGGTGTCAGAGTTGAATCTTAAATTTCAGGTTTGAGCAACCAAAAATCAAAAATCTCACTTAGTAAGACAGTGATAACTGGAAGAGGACCAGGTTTATGAAAAATGACCAAGAATGTAGTTTAGAGCATAGTAAGTAGTAGATGTTATAAGACTCCAAAGTATAAATATCAAGCAGGCAATTGAATATAAGGATCTAGAGTTAAGGAGAAAAGTTTAAGCTAGAAGTATCTGGGGAAATAGGGAAGCTGTGCTCATACATACAGTATTCAAAGGTAGGACAATGAATGAAATCAAGTAGAAAGAGCACAGTGTAAGAGAAAAGGATCTCTCCCTTGAGGAATTGCAACATTTAAAGTCAACATTGTAGAAAAAGGCAACAAAATAAATGGAGGAATGGTCAGAGGTAGGAGACAAACAAGGAAAGTGATATCACAGAAGGGAAAAGAATATTTTTAAAGTGGGAGTAATCAATAAAATAAATATATGGAGAGGTCCAGAAAGACAAGAATAAAAAGGAAATTCCATGGCTGCTAACAACACAAAAGAGGGCTATGCAGGCACTATGAGCCTCTTGATGAAAGAACACATTAACATATATAAAATGGTCATGCAAAACAAAACAAAAAAACCTGAATTTTATCAAGCCTCTAGATTCTAACTTATAAGTAATATATAGGACCAAGGAACTTCTTAAACTGTAACAGGGTGATGCAAAATGCAGAGTGAGAAACTCAATAGGACAATTGGTTTCTTCAACAAATAATCTGAAAGGATGGGGGCGGAGAGACTGAGAGGGAATTTAGAAATCAAAGAAGACATAAATGAAATATCAGCCAATCTCTCTGTGTAGCCTTTGTTTCAAACTACTAAAGGAAAAAAACTGACTTCTGCACCACAACAGAACATTTTGACGACATTAAAGGATTATGGGAAGGGAGGTGGTATATGTGTGGCTATGATTTTGGAGTGATTTGCTTTTTTCTTTCTTAAGTAAATTTGGCACCATACGGGTCATTATGGACTTTAGCACAAGCAATTATGATAAGGTGGTGGGGACAGAAAGAGAGTGGAGTAGGCTGCCAAGTAAATAGGAGGTAAGGAATTAGAAGCAGAAGTTGTAAACAGCTATATAAAGAAGACTACCTTTGAAAGAGCGCAAAGATAGTGCTTAGCTTGAAGGCTGACATGGGATCTCAGGAGCACTACTGTGTGGTAGAGAAGAAAACTGTTTTCCTTTAAATAAAGCATTTGAATACTGCTTATGGTAACTCTAAAAAGCAAAATGTAAGAAGATAGTGAAGTGAGATTTCTAAGACAGGACCCCAGGAATCTAAAAGCATACAAAGGATCAGGCCTCTCCTTGAAAGAGAATCACTTCCTTCATAAAAAAAGGAATGGGTTCAAGTTCAAGTAGATTCTCAAATTCAGAAGTAGGAATATAAAGCTTCTATTTTATCTATTCTTTTTTAATTTATTCTGTTTTGTGATAAATGAGACAAAGTTGGGGGGGGGGAGGGGGGAGAAATGAAAGCACAAAGAGAAAGTGACAGGTAGAAACTGAAGGGAGAACTGAAGATAACCCTGAAGAAAAGTGGCTATTTCCAGATTTAGAAAACGCGAGGGGGAAAACAGGCTTTTGGAAATGGGTAATAAGTCAGTTGAACAGACCAACTTCTGAAGAAATCAATAAAAGAAAAACTGGTGGTATTTTTAGTTTCCAAATATTAAATGCTATCAAGAGCTTATTAGGTATACATATCACTGATTCAACAATTCCACTGATCAGAATTTATTCTAAAGAAATAAACTCTGAAAGTAGAAAGCTATATGTAATGTTATCGATAAAATTAGTGTAATTTATAACAAGGAGAAAACTAAATGATTTTGATGGTTAGTTTTATGTGTCAACTTAACTAGCTTACAGTATCCAGTAATTCAATTAAACACTAATCTAGGTGCTGCTGTAAAGTATTTAATAGGTATTTTATAGATACAGTAAACGTCTACATTCAGCTGACTTTAAATAAAGGAGATTATTCTTCATAATATAGGTGGGCTTCACGCAGTCAATTGAAAGGCCTTAAGAGCAGAACTGGGGTTTCCATGCTAAGGAATTCTACCAGTTCTGTTTCTCAGGTACAACACTGACCAACACAATGGTTTTAGGCAAATTATGAAATATCACCTTAAATTTTATAATGGATACTAAGGAGTAACATGGGGGAATGTTTACTATAAGTCAAGAAAAAAAGGCAAACAACAAATGTAGGTTTATATTTTGATTATAATTATGTAAGTAAGTATGTTTACATACAAGAAAAAAGAAAACAGAAGAGTTCATTTATTTGACTGATGGAATTGTATCTGAATTTTAAATTTATTAACAGTCTTACAAAAGTTGGTTAAATGGGGCTCTGTTATTTTTAATTGATGAAAGTAATGTATATGTTAAGCCTTATTAGGATTACTTGGCACTATAAAGAAACTGATACAAAACCACTGCCTGGGATAACACTAAAAAAGAAAACAAAGAATATTCTGGAACGCAAATACGCCTAAAAGGGCCTTAATCCAATACCATTTTTCGGTAACATAATTCCTTAACTCAAATAAAAGGAAGAAAGACCCAGAATGGCAAAGTAGCTGGAGATTCCCTTAAGAATTTTCCACATCCTTACTGAGCATCAGGGCATACCTTTAACTTTGACTCAGGTCAAAGGTGTTTGTACTGGGCAGCTAAATATTTAACATAGTGAGGTTTCCTCTCTCCTGGCCTCTCCCAACACCGGACAATGAAAGGATTCTTGCATATTTGCTAAACGTGATTAAAGAGTCTATGCACCTCAGTTTGAATGCTGGCTCTACTCTTACTCATTCAGTTAAAAACATTTACAGAATAGCTACTATATATTAGGAACTGCATCTACAACAGACAGCAAAAAAAAAAAAAAAAGATACTTTTTAAGGAAATAGGTACTATGTTAGAATTCTTTCTCTTCAGAAAAATGATTCTCTGGAGAGTAGGGTCTAGTAGACAGATATTAATCAAATAATGCCACAGAATAACACATAAGAGTATGAATGCTTCCCAGATAGTTCAGTGGTAAAGAATCCTCCTGCCAATGCAGGAGACACAGGAGACGTGGCTTCAATCCCTGGGTTCGGAAGATCCCCTGGAGTAGGAAATGGCAACCCACTCAGGTATTCTTGCCTGAAAAATTCCATGGACAGAGGAGCCTAGCAGGCTATAGTCCATGGGGTTGCGAACAGTTGGACATGACTGAGCAACTAAGCACACACACACAAACCTAAATATATACTAACTGTCTCTAGGCCACTTAGGAAACTTGGACTTTCAAAGGTCTATCATAATGAAATTTTACCCTTTGCTCACCCACTTTCTTGTTTTGTTTTCAGTTATTTTGCAGATTACATATAGATAACGTCTTGAACTGATCAAGCAAAATCTACCCAGATACCAAATAAAAATCCCAGAATCTGAACTGGCCAGATAACTCCAGATGGGAAAATAATTTTAAATATAAGAAACTGTTATAGGGGAACTAAGAGTCCTCCCAACTATACCAAGTCCCTTTCTACCCATGCCACAGCCTGGAAATTAAAATTTTGCTCTGCTAGCCCATGGAGAATTGTTTCCACACTGAAACACTATTACTAATAGACTATGGGGGTCAGGGACTATGTTACTAAGTAGTAAAAGTGAGGGCGGGGGGGAAAAGGAGGAAAGAAGGTAAAAGCAAACAACAAACAAATTTTAAAAAAAAAAACTACTAGTCATAAAATAATTGAACTAAGAAGCTGACATCAAATACATCTATATCACAGCTAAGGAAAACAGAGGCTCAGGGTGGTTAAGTGACTTGCCATAGTTACACAGTAGTAATTATAAACATGTCTTCAAATCCCACCTTGATCTCTCTGCTTCTAAATTTCCTCATCTGTAAAATGAGTATAGAACAGTATCACTCTTGTAGGATTATTCTGAGGAGTAAATGAAAAATCAAATGTAAAGTACTTAGCACTATCCCCAGTAAAAGGTCAGTTATAACAAGGCTGAGGGTGATGATTTGTTTCTGATGTCATTTATCCTCAGTATACGATGAGACTAGGGGTAGAAGGTGGCTGAGAAACAGGGAGTTCACCATCCCAAACTCACTTTTTTTAAAAAGATCAGAAGGGAGTAGATGAAATGCTACACTGATTATCTTGTACAATAAAACTCTGACATTTGTTGTTGTCTTTATCTTTTATTCTTCTGTATTCTCCATATTTTCTGCAAGAATCATGTATTACTTTCATAATAAAAGAAACATAAATGTATCTTAAAAACAAGGGGATCTGAGTAAAGACAATCAAATTGGAAGAGTAACTATCTGATACTATTTTAGCTTGCTGGACCCTAGTTACCAACTCCTGGTGGAAAAAAAAAAAATATATATATATATATATATATATTTTTTTTTTTCTCATGATAAAGGAAAATCCCAGAAAATGCCCACAGAATCTTAAGAGCTAAAAGCACTTGAATAGGTCACTTAGTCCAAACTCCGGACTAATAGCCAACATGAGTCAAGCACTTTACAGCTTACAAATTGCTATTCACTTATCTACGGAGCTCACTTGATCTCCCATAAAAGTATAAGACAGCTAGTCTTATTGGGAAAAGTGTATTGGGAAAAATATGCGCTCGAGTCAGAAGGACCAGTCCTCAAACCACAGCTGTGCTGTATAGCCGCAGGTGTTTCAATTAACCTGTTTTCATTTCTATAAAATGGACATGAAATAATACCTGTTTAAGCTAACCCAAGGAGCTGTTGAAAGAATAAAGTGAGATAACATTAGTAAAAGTACTTTGTACACTATCCAAAAGGTCGTTCATCATCTGGGCCTTGCCTTCCTGTCCTTTCTTACCACTCCCCACTCTGCACCCCATCCTCTAAGTGTACTACATTACTCAGGGTTCCCCAAATTATGCTCTCAAGCCTTCTAATCTTCATACTGCTCTCTTTCAGGAAGGTTCTCCTTTCCCTTCTCTTTCTACCTCTCCCCCGCTGCCTTGGTTAACTCCTGCTTCTCTCTCCAAATCCAATTTAGGTTCCACTTCCATTGAGAAGGCTTGCCAAGCCATCCCTACTTCAGGTGAAGTAGATGCCTTTCCTGTCTTCACATACCACCAGTATACATATCCATGTGTCATTTTTTTCTCAATATAATACAATTGTCTACAGTCATGTTTGGTTCTCAACTATAAATTTAAAGGTAGGCACCAGGTTACAATCTTTTTCTTCAGAGCCCGTGACAATGCCTGATGAATAACATGTGTTTAGCAAATAAATGGACTTTAGATGACAACTGGAGAAGGAAATGGGAACCCACTCCAGTATTTTTGCCTAGAGAATCCTGCAGACAGAGGAGCCTGGTGGGCTGCCGTCTTTGGGGTTTTGCAGAGTCGGACATGACTGAAGTGACTTAGCAGCAGAAGTACAAAAGACATTTATGCAAAATATTATAAGGCAGTACTTTCAAACTTGGCTGCATATCAGAATCATCTGTAACTTTTCAAGAATAAGGATTCCATAAGACTTTGCTTAAGTAGACCTGAGATACAGTCCAAGCAACTGTATTTTTTTTTTTCACATCTTCACAAGTAGTTCAAGCACATCGCCAAAACTAAAAACCATTGCTATACATAATAGACATAAATAGTAGTCACAAAATTACAACAGTTGTACCTAACATCTATATAACTTAACATCTTACAATTCATTTTCACATATTATTCATTTAATCTTCACAACAACCCCGTAAGTTAGGTATTATTTTTATTTTCCAAATGAAGAAATAGAGGCCTAAATAAGTGTCCAAGTAGGTCTTTGTCTAACTTTTCTTTCTACATCTTCTCCTTCCCCAGAAAAACTACAATAATATTGCCATAATATACAAAGTACTATGAGACAAGAGTTTTGATGAGGAAGCCATCAATCCCTTTGTGCAAATCAGAGAGAGAGAAAATAAGAAAACCTAAACCATGAAAATACAGGCAGGCAGACAAAGGTAGAAGCTACACATATACTGTCATTTATCATCTCCAAAGATTCAAAAGGCAGATTCTATAAAGGAGAAGAATGCTCTTGTCAGCTTCAGTACTTACACAAAGTGAAAGGGAAAGGGACATTGCAGAGGACTGGAAGTGGAAAAGTGGAGGAAGAAAGCCCCATAAACAAGAATGAATTTCCCAATGCTGCAAGCAAATTACCACACACCATCTCCATGAATAAGAGCCAAAACATAATGGAGTTCTTTAATAAGACTTAGATCAATTTTAGAGAATTAATCAATACCGAATAAAATCCTATTTATGAGGGATCAATGAAGCTCTGGTTCTTTTTTGACTTATTACTACACTACTCCTAGAGAGGGGATAATCTAGAGGATCCTGACACACAGATTTCTCCCATCTCAAAGACTAGATGAGAGAGTGGAGGAAGTTATTTGTAAGAGATAAAGCTTAACACTAAAGCAGAGAAATGTATTGCACTATGTTAATAAATTTACATTGGCAAAGGAAAAACAAATATTCAGGCACAAGTGACTCAGAATACAGATAAAGTCTTCTCTCTCAACTTCAATGAAAAAGTGTTATCCTGTAAGTCTGCAATATCATGACCATATGGCAGAGTTTTATCAGCAATTATTTTTTTGTGGTTCAAACCATGGACTTCAGTCAGGATTTTCTTAGTGAGAAGAGGTTAGAGAGTTTAGAGAGCAATCTAAAAGGACATTTCTAGTGCCCCAAAGTTTAGCCTCATAGAGTTTAAAAGGTTATTGCCTTTTATGATATAGTGGCCCACTTAGTGGGTTATAAAGTAACCCACTTAGATTTTTAAAACATAGTTTTAAATCAATATTTAGTCATTTCCTAATGATATGCCTTTGAGTAAGACAACATCTCTATGATACTAACTTATAAAATAAATATCTGTCTCATAGATGGCTGTTGTGAAGCTGAATAAAAAGTACCAGGGAAGGATGTTATTCTTTTACCTAATCATGATAAACATAAACGCAAGTAAATGTTTCTTCACCCGTCGTTCTATGTACAAAGAAAGAAAGCTAAATGAAAAAACTTAACTTTCACAGCAATAAACTTACAAAACATTTCTAAACTCTGCCATACAGAAAAATTAAAGCAGCTGGAATAACGAACACAACACATAATTGCTTGTATCAGATGGATATGGACTGGAACTGAGGTCTGTCACTTTCAGCAAAACCTTGAACAAGATCCCTTCACCAGTCTAAGCCTAGCCTCTTTATCATTGAAATGGAGATACTAGCAATCATCTTACAGGTTCATTTTGAAGACTGGAAAAAATATCTCGCATGGTATCTGGTACAGTGTGGTCTGTAACCTTTTTTGGCACCAAGGACTGGTTTCATGGAAGACAATTTTTCCACAGAAGGGGGTTGTTCAGGATGATTCAAGTGCATTACATTTATTGTGGACCCTATTTCTATTATTATTATTACCTAAGCTCCACCTCAGATCATCAGACATTAGATCCCAGATATAGACCCCTGGGTTGGGGATCCCTGCTTGTTGTTCAATAATGTAAACTGCTGTTAATAAGTTTACCACAACCTAACAACTTAGGTAACAAATTATACTTTTCAAAAGTGTTTTTATATTCAATATTTTTTTAGTTGCTTCATAAACCTGTAAGCCAGTCATAGCAACTGTTACTATCCTGATTTTAAAGTTACAACCAAAGGCACAGAGATAAAATAATTTCCGTAAAGTCATGCAGTAATATCAAGACTAAATTAAGGTCTCCTGACTTTCTTTGGGTTTCATTAACCACCCACCCAAAATAATAACATTAGTCCTTAGGAATTAAAATGAAACAGCACGTTCTTTTTGATAAACTTTTCTCTTTATTATTAAAAAAGTTTTATTCCCCGACTTCCTAGTCATGATTTAGAAAAACAAAAAGGGGGGAAGGAAATTTCATTAAAACCAGCAACAATAGAATTGAGAAGTATCTCAAATTAGCAATTGCTGATTCTACCTTGATTTTTGTTTTAGTTTCCCCCAATAAAACTGCCAACCTCTTAACTAAAAAATGTTTAAGGTCTACTTATCAAAATGATGCTTGTTTGATCAACTTATAATTTAGAAAGACAGCTTTCTCCCACCTTTACGAGTATACATCACTTTATCCCTCCATTTAACTCCTTCATTTCCATACTTATTATATAATGTTGTAATATCTTTAATTCCTTAAGGACTTGAACCACATCCTCCGTACATCTGTCCCACCATGGGACCCAGCACATGGTAGAGAAAGACTCAACAACTGTTTATAAATGAAGCCAATCTCCCAGAGGGAAGTTAGAAAAAGAGAAAACTGGATATGGTATCTTAGGGCTAATAAGAAAGTGAAAGAAACAAAACACTTTAAGAGCTTCACAAGGAAGAGAAACCTTTGTGTGGAGTCAAACAGGTCCTTGTATGGCTTTAAGTTATCACTAGAGAAAGACAAAAACCACAGGAGATCCGGAAGAGACAGTTTCAAGTTAAAAGGTTCAAAAGTTAGGGTGCTTACTTAAACTTGCAAAACTAAGTGCAATCCTGGCCTAGGGTATTTCAGCTGCAGTTTTCAGATCCTGAAAAAAAAAGAACAAAAGAAGAAAAAATCATGCAGATTCTGACGGAGAAAGACAGAAGTAAAAGGGGCGGGGGGGCGGGGGGAGCTCAATCTATTGATAAACTAAATCCCCCAAAATGTTGGAATCCATTTGGATTTGCATACTGGAGTGAGGTTCCTCTTCCTACTGAAAACTGTTCTTCAATAAACCCCAATGTAGCAGCTGGCAGTAAATAGAGTTAAATCATTTTTATATTATTCATTCAACAAATATTTGAATGGCTGCTATATGCAGTCACTAGTTTAGCCCCTGGGATTACAGAAGTAAATAAAACAAAATTCTCTGCTTTCAGGAAGCTTTCAGTTAAGTGAGAAAAACAGATGATATGAAATGGAATGGAATAGAATAGGATGGAATGGGATGAAACTGAACAGAATGGAACAGATGGGATGGAATGGAACAGAATGGAAGGAAATGGAATGGAAGGTCGGGCACTTTGTGCTATGGAAGAAAGAGGCAGGGAGAAAGGAAGCAGGGAGGGAGGTGGCAAGGTAATGGTCTTATTAAAGGCAGATCATTTAACACAGTGGTTCTCAAACTTTAGCGAGTATCACAATCACGTGGAGGATTGTTAAATATCTGGGGTTCCCAACCCCAGAGTTTTTCATCTGTATGTCTGGAATGGGACAAGTAATTTGCAAGTCCAACAAATTCTCAGATTCTATTGATGATCCTGGTACAGGGACTACACTTGGAGCTAAAATTATTCTACCCCAAAGAATTAGGTAATCTCAAACTCAAGGGCCTTGATTTGCTTTCTTCACTCATACATTCATTTCAAACTCTTATTCAGTGCCAGAAACTTTGCAAGGCACTAAGACTAAAGAGATCTTGCCCTCAAAAAATTCACAGGTTAATATTTGCAACAATGTGATAAATTCAAAAAAATTTGCAACAAAGTGCTATAGAGATCTATAAGAGTGGTCTCTATAGAAGCCCGGGAACAGAAAAGCAACTCATTATACGGAGGTAATAGGAGGAAAAACTAAGGGACACTTTCATTTTTCTCCCAGAAGTATAAGTGCTTCTCCATAGGCAGGTGCAGGATGGCATTTTAGACAGAACAGCACATGCAAAAGCAAGAGATGAGAAGAGGGTGGCAAGGAAGTTGTAGAAAGTGAGGCTGCAAAGGCAGGCAGTACTCTAATTTCTGAGAGCTTCTTATTCGTATCAAAAAGTTTAAAATTTTATCTTTAGGCAATGACTAGTCAGGAGTGGGGCTGGATATATAGTGCCTTCCTTTTAGAAACACTTGGACTACCTGATGTGAAGAGCCAACTCACTGGAAAAGACCTTGATGCTGAAAATAACTGAAGGCAAAAAGAGAAGGGGACCACAGAGGATGAGATGGTTAGATAGCATCACTGACTCAATGGACATGAATTTGAGCCAACTCCGGGATACAGTAGAGAACAGAGGAACCTAGCCTAGCTTGCTGCAGTCCCTGGGAGTTGCGAAGAGTCAGACACATTAGTGACTGAACAACCACCTCCTTTTAGAAAGCAGTCCTTCCTCCAAATTTAACACAGGGCTTCATACCATGTGCTTAGTAAATGTATACTGAATTGAATATACGTTCAAAAAAGCTCTTTGTCAAGTGCTATCTCACAGAAGAGAGGCAGGTCACTACCTTCCTTTCGGGACTCACTTTGACCAGGACAAGACTTGTAAAACAGGTCCAGCAGCCTCAATTATTGCACACTACTCCCTGTACAGCTGTTGTAGAGACTAGGGAAGGCCTTCATTGTTTACAAGCCTACCTCACCCACTAGACTTTGAGCTCTTTGACAGACAGGGAATGTCTTAACAGTTTCTGAATCCCCACAGCCCTAGCAGGAGACCTGAAACACAGTAGCTCTCCAGACTCCAGTAATACTGGGTAAATGAATGACTGAATAAGCAAATTTACGAGACAGACCCATAAGTTAACTGGATAAGCTTCATGGAATGTTTCATGATCTATCATTCAAAAATCCTTTTTTTCTTTTTGCCACTTTATTTATTATAATTGAAGGATAATTGCTTTACAGAATTTTGTGGTTTTCTCTCATACATCAACAAGAATCAGCCAGAGGTACACCCATGCCCCCTCCCTCCTGGACCTCCCTCCATCTCCCTCCCCATCCCACCCTTCTAGACTGTCACAGAGCCCCTGTTTCAGTTCTCTGTTCCAGTTTCCCTTGTTCAGTTACAATACACATGGTATTGTAAATTTCCATGTTACTCTCTCCATACATCTCACCCTCTTTTTTGAGAAGTAGAGTTTCTAGTTAAGATGAGGTGGATTTCATATGCACCTGATTCAGGATTTTCCAAATAGTAACAACAACAAAGTGTTAACAAGTGCTGTATCATAAATCCTACCAAACCTCTGAGGGACTCAGTGAAAAAGTTTTGCCTGAAAGGATTATGGGGGTGGGTGCCAGCAAAGACTTCATGGGAGGTTTGGCCAGAGTTGGGGGGGTGGGGAGTGGGTGCTTCAGTAAAGTCTTGAAAACTAAGTAGCACAAAAGCAAACAAGCAAACTCCTGGGCCTTTAAAACTGGAAGTGACCTGCTCAAGGTCACACAGGAAGTAGAAGTCATAAGGTAAGACTAAGGAGGTATTTGTGTACTGTCGACTCCTCTTTTCCCCTGACAAAGTTTAGACAGGGCACAAAGACACAGTAGGCAAGATTAAAGATTTTTCTAGGAACAACTCTTAAAGGTTAGACTAGTGACTTCAAATTTTTATTGGTAACCAAACTACTAACCCTTCTCATCACCTTTCACAGTCCTGGGAGGAAAAGCGCAAGATAGTTATCCAAAGGGCTAAACAAACAAAAAGCACTTTGCTCTCAACACGCAAAACTTCTCAAGTATTCTTCCAAAACACTCCCAGCAATGTTTGCTGTGAAAATATTCAAGACAGTAAAGGTTATAATAATCACGTCTTTTGAAGTGGAATAAGAAACATAAAATAACTCCAAATCTCGTCTCCCCGTGTTTTAACGCCACAGGTTTAGAGTATTGCCGATGTGGGGGAGGGGCGGCATAAGTCAAGCACTGTCCACTCGTATTTTTCAAGGAGTTCAACTCTATAGGTGATCCCCACGGCCAGGACAAAGGTGACTTTTCTTGTGCACAATGAACCTGTCGCCGCCTTGCTAGGTCCCCCTACGCGGTCCAGAGTTAGGATCCGAGGACCACAAAGTTCAGGAGGCAGTCGCTCCCGGCGCCGGACCTGCGAGGTCTCCCCTCCGCTGACTTGCCCTGGCTCTCTGGGTCCCCAGGCGTCAGAGACCCGCGGCCACGCAGGTTACTACACAGGGGGCCTTTGTTGGTCCGACAGAAATGGCCAGCCTCGAAAGAGACGCGCCCGCCTTCCCTCACCTGGCGCCCGCATCCGCCCGGCCGCGGCGGGGAATGAATGGGTCCCGGAACCCCCACCCCGCGCCTCCCCCAGCCCGGCGCCGCAGCCCGGCAGCCCGCGACGCCAGGGGTACAGGGCGGGAGGTCGGCTCTCACCGTCCGCGCTTGTTCGGCTCGACTCGGCTCCTCCTCCTTCTCCACCCCGGTGTCCGCGGCCGAGCCGCGGAGTGAGCGCTCGAGTGTGCGCAAGGGGCCGCTTCACTTTCTCCCGCCCGCCGCCGCCGCCGCCGCTCGCCCGGCGCCTCCCGACCCGCTCGTGCCGGGAAGTCCCCTCAGGACAGGGCGAGGGTGGGGGGGACGGGGTCAGCGACCGTGGCTGGAGTCGGGGAGGCGGAGGGACCTAGGCGACGCGGCTGCGGGGGGCGCTTGCTCGGAGATATGAGGAGCTCGGGTGGCCTCTGGGGGAGGAGGTGGAGAGACAGAGAGTTCTTTGAGGGGCTCTCGAGAGCGCGGGGCTCCGTGAAAGAGGGGGTAAAAAGTCTGAGGGAAAAAAGCGTCTGGGGCAGGACGGCAGAGTCGATGAGGAAGACGCTACAGACGAGCAGAGAGGGAAAGGGGTGTGGGGGCGAAACCGTGAGGGGCCGTCTACGGTGCTGCCCACACCTTGGACTCCAGCTGCAGCGGCCGCTGAGCCGCCTCCCCCACCTCAGCCGAGCTATTGTACGCCGCTGGCCGGGCGGACCGCCTCGCCCACCGGCCCCCGCCCCTCCCCTTGAGGCACAGGCGCCGGCGGAGCCCCGGCCCGCCCCACCTCCGGCAGGTGGGAGGGGGCGGGGAGGACAGGACGGACCCACGTGAGCGAGGCCCAGCCAGGCGTGGGGGCGGGGAAGGGCCACTCCTGGAATGACGTCATCGGCGCATGACGCCAGAGACTGGGGAAGGCACCCGGCTGCCCGTGACGTCATTGCGCTCGCCTCTCTCCTCTGACTGCGCAAGGTCTACTGCTTCGGGCTCCTTCGAGGCAGAAGGCTTTGGGCTGGTTTCAGGGTTGTTAGTGGTATAGTCATGGTCAAAGAATACGGCTCACCCCCTATCTTATGGTCCTCTCCGCATCCGCTAGCTCGATGCCAAGCGCTGAATTTGGAAACTTCCCTATCTCCTATGACCTCAGAGCCAGACGTTTATTATACTGGATTTGGGGCGGGGGAGGGGCGCGGTGGGAAGGAGGCAAAGAAATGGTAATGGAGGTTTCAATTGTTGTTACTGACAGAAAAAGAATGGGCTTCTTTTCCTAGTTTTTCCCTATAAAGGAGGCTACATTCAACGCAAACCTTTTGCCTGAGCTCGGATTCTGTTTCCCAGTGCCTCCTCCGTTTTCCAGTGTAGTGTTTGCATACCCGCTCTGTAAGTCAGATTCCATACGACCAAAACTGAAACGTTCAACATTAGCGAGGAAGGGTTTGGAATCAGATTGCTTTGTTTCAAATTTCAGCTATACAAATGTTAGTGATACGACTTAACATTTCTAAGCCATAGTTTCTCTGTAAGTAGTACCTGTATCCTTTCTGTAATAATAGTTAAGTGCAGTTTAACACGTATTAAGTCGTTTGGAATGCTGGCTATTCCTACCACCATTTCCCCTCAAAATTGTGACTCACATTACTTCTTGATCATAGAGAATGGACCGTCATTCAGCAGTTCACTGACCCAGAAACCTGAACTTAGCCCCCATTCTTCCTCGCTGAGCACTCATCAGATTGGTCACCGTCTTTGTAGAGTATCCTACATATTTCTCAAGTTCTTGCCCTTCTGTTCACTCATCACCATCACCTAGACAACTGGAGCAGCTTTCAGAGTCTCCAGATTCAATCCATTCTTAATGACCAGATTATTCTTTTTTTTTTCTTTTTTTCTTTTTTTTTTTTGTCTTGGGGTATAGCAAATTAGCAGTGTTGTGATACTTACAGGTGAACAGCAAAGGGACTCACCCATATGTATACATGTATCCATTCTCTCCCAAACCAGAGTGTCCTTTTAAAAACACAAATCTGATGCCTTCCCCTGTTTAAATACTCTGAAAGGGTTTTGTTGCTTTCAGGATAAAATCTAAACTCCTTAATTTAGCACTGTACAACCTTGGTGCTTACACCAGCTTGTCTAGCTTCATCTCACATGGTATATACTTTGTTCCAGCCACACTGAAATGCTACTTAATGTTCTTTGAACTTACATTTCTTCATGTCTATAGCCCTTCTCTTTTATCTCACTGGCCAAAGCCTATTCATTCTACAAAGCCCAGTTCAAACGTCCTGTTCCTTTGTTCTTTCAATTAATATTTCTTAAGTTTCTCTGAGCCTTCACAATGCTGTCATCTTATAGTACTTCATGCCGTTTATGGCATGTAACAGACAGTGTAGTAACTGTATTTGTGTATGTGACTCCCTGAGCTCCTTTAGAGCGAGTTATATTCCTACCCATACTATCCATATCCCCAGTATCTAGAATATGCCTGACACATAATATGTTATGAAAATGTACTTAATAAATGATCACATAGTACTTACCATGTGCCAGGTAACTGTTCTAAGCACCATCTCTTTTAAACCTCTAACAACCCTCTGAGATAGTCTACTGTTATCCTCCACCCCCCCCCCCCCATTTTATTGGTGAGGAAACCGAGGTGCAGAGGGGTTAAGTAACTTAACCCAAGATCATAACCCAGTAAATTAATTCTAAACTATTTTTGGATAGTCTCAATGGTGGGCAGAATAATCAGTTCAGTTCAGTTCAGTCGCTCAGTCGTGTCCGACTATTTGCAACCCCATGAATCGCAGCACGCCAGGCCTCCCTGTCCATCACCATCTCCCGGAGTTCACTCAGACTCACGTCCATCGAGTCCGTGATGCCATCCACCCATCTCATCCTCGGTCGTCCCCTTCTCCTCCTGCCCTCAATCCCTCCCAGCATCAGAGTCTTTTCCAATGAGTCAACTCTTCGCATGAGGTGGCCAAAGTACTGGAGCTTCAGCTTTAGCATCATTCCTTCCAAAGAAATCCCAGGGCTGATCTCCTTCAGAATGGACTGGTTGGATCTCCTTGCAGTCCAAGGGACTCTCAAGAGTCTTCTCCAACACCACAAAATGGCTCCCTAAAAATGTTCACATCCTAATCCCCAGAACCTATGAATATGTTGCTTCCTTTCACAAAAGGGATTTTGCATGTGTGATTAAATAAAGGTCTTGAGATGAGGTTATTCTGGAATGTCCAGGTCGATTTAGTGTAATCACAAGGATCCATAAAAATGGGAAAAATAGGCAGAAGAGTGAGGAAGCAGTAGATTAGACTACATAAGAGGCCAGATGTGAGATGTGATTCAGTATGAGGAGCACTCCACTCACCTTTTGAAGACAGGAAGAGAGCTACCAGCTAAGGAATAAAAACAACTCCAAAAACTAGAAAAGGCAAGAAAACAGATTATTCCGTGGAGCCTCCAGAAACTAACAGAGCCCTGCCAACACCTTGATTTTAGCCCAGTGACACTTATTTTGGACTTCTGGACCACAGAACTATGAAATAATGAATGCTTGTTGTGTGAAGCCACTACAATTGTGATAGTTTCTTACAGCAGCAATGGGAAACTACGAGTCTCAAATTAAGGGTGGCTGCTCTATGCTAACAAGTGAGAGGGACTCCTTGTCAGAGGTGCAAGATTCTCAGCTGCATCCTCCCAAATGTCTCAGGCCTCAGGGTTCCACCCCCTACCTATGGGAACTAACAGTCAAGGGGTCTCTGACACACCAACTATTACATTCCAGGCCTGATTTTCAGCATACTGTCCTCTCTAGCTGCAGGAAAAAAGGATTTTTAAAAACTCTTTCATGGAGGTTTTCTGGATCTCATACATGCCCTGAGTTGATAGGTGGATGACCTGAATCTGAAATTGTCTTTTATGCTATCTAAAAAAATCCAGCCAATTCCACGAATTATAATATCATTCAAGTTCTAGGGCACACAATCTTAATGTTGATGATATCTTCCCCAAGGAAGTAAAAACTTGTTCTTATGTGGGCAAAAAAACACCTAAGATTTTATAATGGTTTGTATCCTCCAAAGTTCAACCCTATTTGATAAAATCTTGGTTTTTAGTATTTCATTTCCTTAGCTAGAGATAATTTATTGGGTTATGGTTGATATACAACATTATATTCATTTTAGGTATTCAGTTCAGTTCAGTCGCTCAGTCATATCCAGTTCTTTGAGACCCTATGAATCGCAGCACGCCAGGCCTCCCTGTCCATCACCAACTCCCAGAGTTCACTCAGACTCATGTCCATCCAGTCAGTGATGCCATCCAGCCATCTCATCCTCTGTCGTCCCCTTCTCCTCCTGCCCCCAATCCCTCCCAGCATCAGAGTCTTTTCCAATGAGTCAACTCTTCGCATGAGGTGGCCAAAGTACTGGAGTTTCAGCATTTTAGGTATGCAGCATAATGATTTGATACATGTATATGTTATGAAATAATTGCCACCATAAGTTCAGTTAACATCCATCACCATATATAGTTATAATTTTTGTCTCTTATGATGAGAACTTTTAAGACCTACTCTCAGCCACTTTCATATATACAAAACAGTATGCTTAACTATAGCCATCATACTATACATTACATTCCCTAGACTTATTTGTCTTGTAACTAGAAGTCTTTTTGCCTTTTCAAACTAGACAGTTTATTAAAAAGCAGAGACATCACTTTGCTGACAAAGGACCATATAGTCAAAGCTATGTTTTTTTCAAGTAGTCATGTATGGATGTGAGAGTTGGACCAAAAGTTAGTCGTGTCTAACTTTTTGTAATCCCATGGACTGCAGCCCACCAGGCTCCTCTGTTCATGGAATTTTCTAGGCAAGAATACAAGAGTGTGTTGCCATTTCCTACTCCAAGGGATCTTCCGACGCAGGGATCAAACCTGAAACTCCTGTGTCTCCTGCATTGGCAGGTGGATTCTTTACCACTGAGCCACCTGGCAAGGGCAGAGGACAGGGAAGCCTGGTCTGCTGCAGTCCATGGAGTCACAAAGAGTCAAACACAATTTAGCGACTGAACAACTAGAAGTCTGTATCTTTTGATCACCATCACCTCTTTTGCCTACCTCCCACCAAGAATTCTTCAAATTAATTTTTCTCCTTAGGGAAGAAAAAAAATTTTTTAATAGCTGAGAATCCCTATGCTAAAGCTACTACATATTCTGACATACTCCTTCCACTTGTACTTCTAGTCTCCAACTGGTTAAGAGCTTAGTCATTGTGACAGCACAACATATCAGGGGCTATCATTGCTCAACTTATCATCAACAGAGTCCTTGTTGTCATCTGATCAGTGAGTGATTCAGTTCCAGAAACTATCCTGAGGGTGTTCACCCTGAGGTCACTTCTGGTATCAACTACCTAAGTTTAGATTAAAAAAAAAAAAAAAAAAAACAGAGCCTGAGATAAATATTTGGGTTCAGTTTATTTAGGAGGTGATGCTAGAAAACAGAAATGAGACAAAGGGAAAGTGAAGTCACTCAGTCGTGTCCGACTCTTCGAAACCCCATGGACCATATCCTACCAGGCTCCTCTGTCCATGGAATTTTCCAGGCAAGAGTACTGGAGTGGGTTGCCATTTCCTTCTCCAGGGGATCTTCCCGACTCAGGGATTGAACCCAGGTCTCCCGCACTGCAGGCAGACGCTTTACCCTCTGAGCCACCAGGGAAGGGAAAGCCAATGGAGAGTGTGTTATGGAGAGTCTCACTTCCACCATAACCTCAGAGAAACATACAGAATGTCTCTCAGATTAGAACCACTGAAAGATAAGAGCTTTTATCCACTGGCTTCCATCCCTCATTGAATGACATTATCCCCAGAGAAGCTGACTCCCAAAGGCCTTGTGACTTTGCTTGTAGGTCTACAGGTATCAGAGAAGGTCCTGAGGCAAAATAAGGAAAGATGTGAGGTGACGCACTAGCACCATGAGGAGAGCTGGAACTGTTTTCCAGTTTTCAGCTGAAATCAGATGTGGGTTAAAGGAATGTGACAAGTGTGAGACATCTGCCACAGACTAAGTGGGTTTCTTTTAAAGGTTCACATTATAAAACCAGTTTAGAAGATAATGCCAAACCTATCTTCCAAAATAGTTGAACCAATTTACACACCCACCAGCAGTGTATGAGAGTTCCAGCTGTTTCACATCCCCACCAATACTTGGTATTATGTCTTTATTATTTTAATTATTCAGGGGGCATGTAGTGATTTCAGGTTATTATGTTTATCTGCATTCCTATGATTACTAATGAGGCTGAGAACTTGTTCAGAAGTTTGTTGGTCATTTGGATATCCTGTTTTTTGAAGTGTCCAGATCTTCTGCCCAAGTTTTAAAATCAACTTTATTGAGGTATAAAAGTGAAAGTGAAAGTCGCTCAGTCATATCCAACTCTTTGTAGACTCCTTGGACTGTATAGTCCATGGAATTCTCCAGGACAGAGTACTGGAGTGAGTAGCCTTTCCCTTCTCCAGGGGATCTTCCCAACCCAGGGATTGAACCCAGGTCTCCCTCCTTGCAGGCGGATTCTTTACCAGCTTAGTCACCAGGGAAGCCCAAGAATACTGGAGTGGGTAGCCTATCCCTTCTCCACCAGATCTTCCCAACCCAGGAATTGAACCAGGGTCTCCTGCATTGGATTCTTTACCAAGTGAGCTATCAGGGAATACATTACATATAGTAAAAATACACCTGTTCTAAGTGTTTAGCTTGATGATTTATGACACGTGTATATCCCTTGTAACCACTTCTACACCCATCCTGACCCAGAAAGTTCCCTTGTGCCCCTTTACTGTCAATCCCTTACTTTTCCCCCACCATGGCAACCGATAGTCTGCTTACTATCACTGTAACTTAATTTTGCCTTTCTAACATTTCATGTAAATAAAATTTCAGTAAATAGGTACTCCTTTGTGTCTAGTTTCTTTCATTCAGCATAATATTTTGAGATCATCCATGTTGTTCATGCGTAAGTCAGTACTTCCTTTTTATTGCTGAGTAGTATTCCATTGTATGGATGTATTGGGTTGCCAAAAAGCTCATTTGGATTTTCTGTAACATCCCCCCAAAACCCACATGAACTTTTTGGCCAACCCAATACTACCACTAGTTTATCCATTTAACTATTGATTGTCATTGTAAGATTTTGGCTGTTATGAATAAAGCCACTGTGATCGTTCATGTACAAGTCTTTATAGGGATATATATTTTCAGTTCTCTTGGATGTGAAATGGGTGGGTTGTAGGGTTAAATGCATACTTAATAAGAATCACTAAACTGTTTTCCAAAATGGTTATACCACTCATCCTTTTGACATGTCTCTATCATTCTCTGAGCACTTCCTTGCTTTTTGCCCCAAGATGTTCTAGGCTCTTGTACTTTCTTTGAACCAGTCCTCAAACAAGTCATGTCTCCAAAGAGTTCTTACTCTTTTCATTAAGAATAGAATTTAGAAGTCAAGAGCTAAGCACTAACTGAGCTCATTTCTATAGAGTCACTATCCCCAGGTGCTCTCAGGATATCTGATTCCAGGCAGACTCATTCTCACTCTCCTTCTGTTGTTTAAAAAACATGCCACCAGGAATTCTATAGCCACAAGGAAATTAATTCTGCCAACAACTTGAGGGAGCTTGGAAGCCTCTGATGATAATGCAAACTGCCAACACCATGATTATAGCTTTCTGAGAGACCCTGAGGAAAGGACCTACCTAAGTCATCCACAGACTTCTGACCCACAGAAACTAAGATGATAAATATGTGTTGTTATAAGCCACAAAGTTTGTGATAATTTACTGAGCAAGAGAAAACTAATACAGGAGGGGCAGGAAAGAAATGTCCACAGGTTAAAGGCACTCATGAAAATTTGAGAAGGCAGAAGTGAGGCAGATCATCTTCCTGATGCTTTGGCTACAGCTGCTGGAAAGAACAGTTATAGAGACTGGGTTTTTCTGTAACAGTATCTCAGTGGCTAATCACTAACTTTGTGATTATCTAGAGGTAGTTATTGTCACAGTAGCAGCGATAGCATCCCGATCCCTCAGTTGCAGCTATGTTGTATATTATTGAAAATCTGTAGCTCCATTGGTGGGCTCCTGATCCCCTTGCTCCCTAATTATACAAAAAGTGGCAGCTCCACTGGCAAGTCAGTTTGGCAGTGTTATTCTGAGAATTATTCCTGAAGGTCCAGCCTACAACTTACTCCTCCTAATTTACAACAACTTTTATAAGTACCTCATTTTTCCTTACATAATTTTCTACTTACAATAGCTATGTTGATTTTTGTTTCCTGCACCTAAAGCTTACCCATATACCCATCTTTGCTTGGGCTCATTTAAAAGGCTTCCAGTTCCTTGTAGCCAAGTGATCCTAGTCTAAGATACCAACGGGGTCATTAAGAGTTGATGGTTGCAACAAGGGGTGGGATACTGAGAAGGTCAGTGAGGCAAGGCTAGGGTTAATTCATTCAACCAACACAGTTCACTCATTCCCTGCTCTGTGTCAGGGCCTGAAAACAAAAAGCTAGATCATGAGCATCCCTGCCCTCAAAGAGCTCAAAAAGCTACTTGAAGAGACAAACACATATATGAATAAGTCATAGTAAAACATGTTATGACATGTAAAGGAATTAGTTAAATGTAGTGAAAGCCTGGAGAAGACAACAATAATTTTGCCTCCCCAGGGGTAGTAAGAGATGGCATTTGAGCTGGCTTTTACAACATGAGTAAGTCTAAACAGAAGGAAGAGAAAACAGACCCACTATCTACAAGTCTTGGTGAACCCAGAGTAACTTAGTCACTTACTGACTTTTAACCCTCACAACATTCCCATAGATAGGCATTATTATCTATCTCTTTTTTACATATATAAAAAAGGAGGCTGGGTCCCAAGAGTTTAATAATTTGACAGTGTCACATAACTGAATATAATAGGAAAAAATATATAGGATCTACTGTAGATAATGGATAAAAAGAAAGCATAAGAATATTTATTTCAGGGTATGAAATCATCTGAAGAATCACTGGGAATGCTAAAGACTCCAGGCCGAGCTTTCAGGAGTGACTCCCAGGTCCTACTGGTGGGAGCCACCCAGGGAGCTGTAGCCCTCCCACAATCAGAAAGCCTCTCTTAGAGCTGCTAACTCCAGAGCCATGCCATCTCCTGCACTTCATCTCAGCACAAATGGTTACCTTATGCTCTGCCTCTCTCCCTACTTAACTCAGTTCCAAACTCAGGTCTTACCAAAGTATATCTGATTTGTGGTCTTAGCTGGAAACAGTCTGGGAAATATGATTTGTGTTTTCAGTGTCCGATTCAGGAAGACATACCAGAAAGCAGTTATATGGGATGTTGAGTGAGCCAATCAATCATTTCTGCCACATTCAGTCTGATAGGATTAAGAATATTGATTCATTCTTCTCCCATTTATAATATTGAGCAGAGCTCCCTGTGCTACACAGTAGGTCCTTGTTGGGTATCCCTTTTATGACTTACTTATCTATCTGTCTTTTGGCTGTGCTGGGTCTTCGTTGCTATGCGGGCTTTTCTCTAGTTGCAGAGAGCAGGGGCTGCTGTCTAGTTGTGGTGCACAGGCTGCTCTTCACATTGGCTTCTCTCGTCGCGGACCACACGCTCAGCACGCGGGCTCAGTAGTTGTGGCTCCTGGATTTATTTATTTTTAGTTGGAGGATAATTGCTTTACAATATTCTGTTGTTTTCTGCCATATATCAACAGGAATCAGCCATAGGTATACATATGTCCCCTCCCTCTGGAACCTCCCTCCCCATCCCCCTCCTGTAGGTTGTCACAGAGCAACAGACCATTTTAAATACAGCAAAATGTACATGTTAATTCCAAACTCCCTAACTATCCCTTCCCCTCTCCAACTCTTTTCCTCAAGAATAGACACAAGTGAGACTTCCCTGGTGGTTCAGTGGTTGAGAGTCCACCTGCCAACGCAGGGGACACAGTCCGATTCCTGATCCAGGAAGATCCCACATACCAGGGGGCAGCCAAGCCCATGAGCCACCATTACCAGTCCCATGCTCCTGTGTGCTGCAGCTACTGAAGCCCAACACCCTAGAGAGAAGTCACCGCAATGAGAAGCCTGCTCAGCGCAACTAGAGTAGTCCCCACTCACAGTAACAGAGAGAGAAGGCCCTCAGGCAGCAGCAAAGACCCAGCAGAGCCATAAATAAATAAAAATTTTAAGTAAAAAAGTAAAAGAATAGATACATATATACTATAACTGAATCACTTTGCTGTACACCTGAAACTAATACAAATTATTAACCAATTATACTCCACTATAAAAGACAAAGCTAAAAAAAAAAAAGAATATTGATTAAAAAAATACTAAGTGAGTTCCCTGGTAGCCTGGTGGTTAGGATTCTGGGTTTTCACTGCCATGGCTTGGGTTCAGTCCCTGGTCAGGGAGCTGAGATCTGGTGTGGCTTGGCCAAAAAAAAGTCACTGCAAAGATTGATAATGCCAATCATGTGGACACTTGTACACTATTGGTGGAAGTGTAAACTGACAAAAACTTATTGGAAAGTACTTTGACAACATCTAATAATATTAGAAACATGTATCTTTTTTTTTTGAAACATGTATCTTTTATCTTCAAAAAAAAAAAAAAACAGCACTCTTGTAGGAGTCCAATCTACCAAGAAAAAAAAAATAGCATAAATACATAAAGTTCAAGAACACTTATTACAGTACTGTGGCTACATAAATCTGGAAACAACCTAATACCCATCAATAGGTGACTAATTAAATAATTGAATGATATATCCACACAGCAGAATACTATACAACATTAAAATTAGATGGCTCTCTAATCCCACTGACGGAGGAGCCTGGTGGGCTGCAGTCCATGGGGTCATGAAGAGTCAAACACGACTGAGGGACTTTCCTTTCACTTTTCACTTTCATGCATTGGAGAAGGAAATGGCAACCCCCTCCAGTGTTCTTGCCTGGAGGATCCCAGGGACAGGGGAACCTGGTGGGCTGCCATCTTGGGGCCGCACAGAGTCAGACATGACTGAAGTGACTTAGCAACAGCAACAACTATATACTATGCTAAAAAAGATGCCCTTTATTGATGCTGAGTGCAAAAAAACAAGTTGAGAGAACTTTGTATAATATGATCTTATTTTTTGTTTTTCAAAACGGAGGTAAATGTCAGTATAAATATAGGGAAAAATTGCTAACAGTGCTTACTCTTGGGAATTGAAAGGGGAGAGGTAAAGGAACTGGACTTTTACACATTTTACTCCATATAATTTTTTAAATGCAATTATAGGTAAGATTTGCCTTTATTGGGTGAGATTTTCAGTATTTTTCATATATATGGATGGGGTGTATGTATGTATCTTAGAAACCTTTTTGAAAAATTAAACTATTTTCATATTTTTTTATTGGCATATACTTGACATAATATCCTGTTAGTTTCAGGTATACTACATAGTAATCTGACAGTCAAATGCATTACAAAATGATCTGTAAATCTGTTTTGTTTTGCTTTTCTTTTTTGAGACTCCACATGTGAGATTAAATGGTATTTGTCTTCTTCTCTCTGACTTATTTCACTTAGTTTAAGACCCCCTAGGATGGGGTCGCACAGAGTTGGACACGACTGAAGCGACTTAGCAGCAGCAGCAGCAGCAGGGCCACTCCTGTTGCTGCCAATGGCAAGAGTTCATTCTTTTTATGGCTGACTCACATTTCATTGTATGTATACACGGCATCCTCTTTATCCATTCATCTATCAATGGACATTTACATTACTTCCCAGAAATAAGAAAAACCGAAACTGGGTAGTTCTCCAGTAAGTAGGTAGGTCCATGCTGAGATCCAAATGTGCAGCATCAGTAAGAGCTAATCTAGCTTGACTCTGCCCTGCTAGGTGGAGGAACAAGATGGGGGAGGTACACTTTTGGGAACTGCATGAACATCTGCAAGTCCATAGAGGGGAAGATGTGCTGAGGTCCTTATGTCTGCATAAAGATGAGTCTGCCATAAGGGCCTAGGCATGGTTATAGGACCTACAGTTATGAAGATATGTAAAATGATCCTTGTTCTCAAAATGTTTACCATACAAAAAAGAATAATACAAATAAAAATTCATATCAGAAATCATAATTTTTATATAGATCTATATAACTACTTACTAATTTATAAAACACTTTTCTTCTCACTTGATTCTCCCAACAGCCCTGAGAGGGAGCCAGGGCAAGAGTCATGTCCCCATCGTACAGATGAGGAAGCTGAGGCCCAGAAGAGATAGTGACTTATTCAAAGTAAGTATATCAACTGCATTTTACCAACTGCTTTTATAACCATTAGTTAATTCACTAAGGACAAAGCCAGGCCTAAGAGAAGGGCCTGGGGAGAGTGGTACTAGGTTTAGCTACTGTTTATAGTGTGTTCCTATGATGCATCCCATTCACCTGCTTGATCCAAGAACACCATCCAACTCAACAACATGTACGGGGCCAGTTACATTCTATTCCAAAGGAGAAGGCTGTTCAGTACATCAGTGTAGGCAGAATGAAAGGATCGCTCTACTCTGCTCTGTCCTCTCTTAGTTCTACAGTCCTGTGTTACTTTGCATTTTCTGACTTTGCACCAGTGTTCATGTTATTGTATTCAGATGTTTTGTTTTACTTTTAACTAGAATGTTAATCTCTGTAATGACAAGAATGCTTAATTATTTGGCGTCTTTTAGCACTATGTCTCTTACTTTTTTCAACAGCCACTTTCAATAAAACTGCAACCCATAGTATATGTAATAGAAACAAGTTCCACACAACAATACTTATTCTTAATCTGAGCAACGTACCCTGATATTTTGTATTGTTTATACAATTTCACTTTTTACTCGACTCCCAAATATAATCCAGGGTTGGATGCTAAAACAGAAATAAACATCAGTGAAAGAACACATGGAAGCCAAATAAAATCTATAGTTTCATTAATAATATTGGACCAATGTTAATCTCTTAGTTTTGATAAATGTACCATGGTTATGAAAGGTGTTAACATATTAGGGAAAGCTGGGTAAAAATATGCAAAAACTTTCTGAAGTATCTTTGCAATTTATCCGTAGATCTGAAGTTATTCCAAAAGAAAAAGTTTATTTAAAAAAGAAAACAGATGTGAGGAGTAGGAGGTATTAAAATAGGTGAAAGGGGTTAAAAGCTACAAACTTCAAATTATAACATAAATCATGGGGATGTAAATACAGCATGACAAATGTGGTTAATAACACTGTATTGTATATTTGAAAGTTGCTAAGAGAGTAAATCTTAGAAGTCCTCAATACAAGATAAAAAAGTGTGTAACTATGTATGGGGGTGGAAATTAACCTGATGTATTTCACAACATATATCAAATACTAAATAACTGTGTTACATACCTGAAACCAGGGCTTCCTAGATGGCTCAAGCAGTAAAGAATTCACCTTCCAATGCAGGAGGCCCAGGAGACACAAGTTCAATCCCTGAGTCTGGAAGGTTTCCTGGAGGAGGAAATGGCAACCCACTCTAGTATTCTTGCCAGGATAATCCCGTGGACAGAGGAACCTGGACAGGCTACAGTCCATAGCTTCAGTATCAGTCCTTCCAATGAACACTGAGGACTGATCTCCTTCAGAATGGACTGGGTGGATCTCCTTGCAGTCCAAGGGACTCTCAAGAGTCTTCTCCAACACCACAGTTCAAAAGCATCAATTCTTCGGCGCTCAGCTTTCTTCACAGTCCAACTCTCACTTCCATACATGACCACTGGAAAAACCACAGCCTTGACTAGACGGACCTTTGTTGGCAAAATAATGTCTCTGCTTTTTAATATGCTATCTAGATTGGTCATAACTTTCCTTCCAAGGACAAGCGTCTTTTAATTTCATGACTGCAGTCACCATCTGCAGTGATTTTGGGGCCCAAAAAAATAAAGTCTAACACTGTTTCCACTGTTTCCCCATCTATTTCCCATGAAGTGATGGGACCGGATGCCATGATCTTCGTTTTCTGAATGTTGAGCTTTATGCCAACTTTTTCACTCTCCTCTTTCACCTTCATCAAGAGGCTTTTTAGTTCCTCTTCACTTTCTGCCGTATGGGTGGTGTCATCTGCATATCTGAGGTTATTGATATTTCTTCCAGCAATCTTGATTCCAGCTTGTCCTTCCAGCCCAGCGTTTCTCATGATGTACTCTGCATATAAGTTAAATAAGCAGGGTGACCATATACAGCCTTGACATACTCCTTTTCCTATTTGGAACCAGTCTGTTGTTCCAGGTCCAGTTCTAACTGTTGCTTTCTGACCTGCATATAAGTTTCTCAAGAGACAGGTCAGATGGTCTGGTATTCCTATCTCTTTCAGAATTGTCCAGAGTTTATTGTGATCCACACAGTCAAAGGCTTTGGCATGGTCAATAAAGCAGAAATAGATGTTTTTCTGGAACTTTTTTGCTTTTTCCATGATCCAGCAGATGCTGGCAATTTGATCTCTGGTTCCTCTGCCTTTTCTAAAACCAACTTGAACATCTGGAAGTTCACGGTTCACATATTGCTGAAGCCTGGCTTGGCGAATTTTGAGCATTACTTTGCTAGCATGTGCTGCTGCTGCTGCTAAGTCACTTCAGTCGTGTCCGACTCTGTGTGACCCCAGAGACAGCAGCCCACTAGGTTCCTCTGTCCCTGGGATTCTCCAGGCAAGAATGCTGGAGTGGGTTGCCATTTCCTTCTCCAATACATGAAAGTGACAAGTGAAAGTGAAGTCGCTCAGTCGTGCCCGACTCTTAGCTACCCCATGGACTGCAGCCTACCAGGCTCCTCCGTCCATGGGATTTTCCAGGCAAGAGTGGGATGCCATTGCCTTCTCCTGCTCACGTGTGAGATGAGTGCAAATGACCCACTAACGGGCTGCAATTCACTTTGAATGTTGTAGGTATTTGTTATCATTTTAGATAGTGCTGGTGGGAATAGCTGTGGTGATCCATGAAAGTCCACGGTTGCTCATTCTCTGACTCTCATCACTCCCAGAGTGCCACAGCCAACCTCTCTCCCAGCCCTTGGCCTTCTCTGCCTTGTCTTACGCTCATGTTCATCTGTATGACCTGTCCTTGAAGGGATCTCTTTGCCTGAATTCTCTGTAGACCTTAAAAGGGATACATGATGTATATTTGTTAAATAAATGTTTGAAGGAATAGCTGTGTTTCAACATTCTTATTTGAGTTTTTCTGCCTCTTCAAATTGTAGGAAATCTTTGTGTATACATAGAAATCTACTATAAAATCTTTTCTGAAAGCCTTATATGAAATAAAAATTTTCAAACTTGGCAGTAAGTCTTTCCTGACAAAAAACCTTCATGACTATCTTTAGGACTTTCAATAAGAAAGTAAGACTTTCAATAACAAAGCTCCTCTGAAAAAGGTTTAAACTGTTTTTTAACTTTTATTACTATTTTATTTCACAAGTGACACTCATTCACTACTGAAAAAAAGATAAAAAAGGATGAAAATAAAAAATGAAATCCTATAAGTTCACCTATGAAAGTGAAAGTGAAGTCGCTCAGTCGTGTCCAACTCTTTGCAACCAGTGGACTGTAGCCCACCAAGATCCTTCGTCCATGGGATTCTCCAGGCAAGAATACTGGAGTGGGTTGCCATTTCCTTCTCCAGGGGATCTTCCCAACCCAGGGATCGAACCCAGGTCTCCCACATTGCAGGCAGATGCTTTAACCTCTGCACCACCAGGGAAGGTCACCTATAACCCACCATAAATAAGTATTACTAACATTTTAATATATAACTCTTTTGTATATGCATATGTATAAACAAATACAAATACTTTAAAAATAAATAGTCCTATTTTTCATAAAATTTTAGAGGTATCTTTCCTCAGGTTGTTCCCTCATCCTGGAATGCATTCCCTCCTTTTTGTTTTCCATCTGAATATCTCCTGCTCATCTTTCTAGAGTCAACACATGATCACAACAGTGGGAAGCCTTTTCTATCCTCCCTGCTTTTCTCTACCCTAGATAGATTAGGTGATACCTCTCAAGTTTTCCAACAGACCTTAAGTTACCTCTTTATTACATTATGTATCTTAATTAGTTTTTACATGTCTCACTGTCCCAAGAGTCAGGGAGCTCCTCAAAGGCAGGTATAATGGCGATTACAGGTTTTGTGGAATAGTGTATGGATGGATGAAGGAATAGAGGAATGGACAGCTGAATGAATGATGGATGGAAAGAGACACATGACTATTCATCTGCTATGGAGACCGTCCTTAGCTTTTTGGCCCTGTGGTCTCAGCCTCAGCTACATTGCCATGGAAGGGTCATTGGTAAAGAGAATATGGATGATGCAATCACCTTATTACTGGGGCTACAAAGACAACTCAAATGCTTGCGTTGAGTGCTTCCACAAGGAAATTTTCCAAATCCCATCAAAGCTTTGAGCAAAGTCCTGGACTTGGCCTCTCATTCACTGGAGAGGCAACAGACCAGCTTAGCCATCCTGTAAATTAAGCATCCAGGGACCAACTTTCAGTCTCAGTTACATGATAAAATCGCTATGCATGGCCTTGGATACGCTGTTCCCCTTGCCAAAAGCCTCAGTTTTCTCACTTGACAACAAGAGGAGTAGACTAGATGGTCTCTAATTCTCCTTGCAACACTCACTTTCTGTGATCTTGTGATTTACTCACAACTGATCCCATTCAGAGAAGAAACAGGATAGAGGCCATTGCCCACCTTGACTAAGCTGTGCTCACTGCCACTACTGCACCAGGTGCCCTTGGGAAAAATCTCTTTACTTCCCAGGGCCTCAGTTTCTTCATCTGGAATGGGAAGATTAGATCAGCTTCTATACACTGAATGTAAGCTCTAGGGTGACTATAAATGCAACTTAATTGTTGTTGTTGTTCAGTCCCTCAGTTGTGTCAATTCTTTGCGACCTCATGGACTGCATAAACCAGGCTTCCCTGTCCTTCAGCATCTCCCGGAGCTTGCTCAAACTCATGTCCATCCAGTCAGTGATGCCATCCAACCATCGGATCTTCTGTCATCCCCTTCTCCTCCTGCCTTCAATCTTTCCCAGCATTAGGACTCATTTCCAATGAGTCAACTCTTCACATCAGGTGATAAAAGTATTGGAGCTTCAGGTTCAGCATCAGTCCTTCCAATGAATATTCCAGATTGATTTCTTTTAGGATTGACTGATTTGATCTCTGTGCAGTCTGAGGGACTCTCAATAGTCTTCTCCAATATCACAGTTCAAAAGCATCAGTTCTTCAGCACTCAACCTTCTTTATGGCCCAACTCTCATATCCATACATGACTACTGGAAAAACCATAGCTTTGGCTAGACAGACTTTTGTCAGCAAAGTAATGTCTCTGCTTTTTAATGTGTTGTCTAGGTTGGTCATAGCATCTCTTCCAAGGAGCAAGCATCTTTTAATTTCATGGCTGCAGTCACCATCTGCAGTAATTTTAGAGCCCAAGAAAATAAAAGTCTGTCACCGTTTCCACTGTTTCCCCATCTATTTGCCATGAAGTGATGGGACCAGATGCAATAATTTTAGTTTTTTGAATGTTGAGTTTTAAAACAGCTGTTTTCACTCTCCTCTTTCACTCTCATCAAGAGGCTCTTCAGTTCCTCCTTTGAGCATTTTGAGCATTGCCTTGCTAGCATGTGAAATGTATGCAATTGTGTGGTAGTGTGAACATTCTTTGGCAGTGCAATGAAAACTGACTTCTCCAGTCCTGTGGCCACTGCTGAGTTTTCCAAATTTACTGGCATATTGAGTGCAGCACTTTCACATCATCATCTTTTAGGATTGGAAATAGCTCAACTGGAATTCAATCACCTCCAGTAGCTTTGTTCGTAGTAATGCTTCTTATGGCCCACTTGACTTTGCACTCCAGGCTGTCTGGGTCTAGCTGAGGGATCACACTATCATGGTTATCTGGGTTGTTAAGATCTTTTTTGTATAGTTTTTCTGTGTATTCTTGCCACCTCTTCTTAATATCTTCTGCTTCTATTAGGTCCGTACAATTTCTGTCCTTTATTGTGACCATCATTGCATGAAATGTTCCCTTGGTATCTTTAATTTTCTTGACGAGATCTCTAGTCTTTCTCATTCTATTGTTTTCCTCTATTTCTTTGCACAGATCACTGAGGAAGGGTTTCTTATTTCTCCTTGCTATTCTTTGGAACTCTGCATTCAGATGGGTATCTTTCCTTTTCCTTGATAGCTCAGTTGGTAAAGAATCTGCCTGCAATGCAGGATACTTCAGTTCGATTCCTGGGTCAGAAAGATCTGCTGGAAAAGGGATAGGCTGCCCACTCCAGTATTCTTGGTCTTCTTTGTAGCTCAGCTGGTAAACAATCCACCTGCAATTTGGGAAACCTGGGCTTGATCCCTAGGTTGGTAAGATTCCCCAGGAGAAGGGAAAGGCTACCCACTCCAGTATTCTGGCCTGGAGAATTCCAGGGACTGTATAGACCATGGGGTTGCATAGAGAGTCAGACATGACTGAGCAACTTTCGCTTTCACTTTCTCTTCTTTTCTTAGCTATTTGTAAAGCCTCCTCATACAACCATTTTGCCTTTTTGTATTTCTTTTTCTTGGGAATGGTCTTGATCACTGCCTCCTGAACAACGTCACGAACTTCCATCCATAGTTCTTCAGGCACTCTGTTTATCAAATCTAATCCCTTGAATCTATTTGTCAATTCCACTGTATAATGGTAAGGGATTTGATTGAGGTCATACCTGAATGATCTAGTGGTTTTCCCTACTTTCTTCAATTTAAGTCTGAATTTTGCAATAAGGAATTCATGATCTGAGCCACAGTCAGCTCCTGGTCTTGTGTTTGCTGACTGTATAGAGCTTCTGGAGAAGGAAATGGCAACCCACTCCAGTATTCTTGCTTGGAGAATTCCACAGACAGAGGAGCCTGGTGTGCGGCAGTCCATGGGGTCGCAAAGAGTCGGACACAACTGAGCAACTATCACTCACTCATTCACTCACAGAGCTTCTCCATCTTCAGCTGCAAAGAATATAATCAGTCTGATTTTGGTATTGACCACCATTGTGATGTCCATACGTAGAGTTGTCTCTTATGTTGTTGGAAGAGGGTGTTTGCTATGACCAAAGTGTACTCTTGACATAACTCTGTTAGCCTTTGCACTGCTTTATTTTGTACTCCAAGACCAAACTTGCAAAATGCAATTTTTGGAAGCCCCCTAATACAAAGAAAATATTTCATTTAAAGATAAACATTCAGCATTTCTGAGACTAAAATAAGATTCCCTTTGTTGATGTTCTCTGCTCAGTTTATTCTCAGAAGCCACCATGTTGAGCTGAAATGTTTTTGCTTTTACAAAAATCACTCTGATTTGGAGCAAAGCAGTTCCCAAACTCATTGCAACAGCAACTACCAGCTCACACTGAATTTTAGAGCTGCAAACAAAATAATAGTTAATATCAAGACTACAACTGCTACTAAATTTTCAGTTGCTTCAGAACTTTTCATTTTTTATTCATAAAATGATACAGTTTAGAGCTATCTAAAGGTTGGAATTCAGTATCAATGTTATATCAAGCTTGAAGCTACTTTTCCATTAGAAAAACACCATAGTTATTACATTAATTATAACAGAAATATTGACCACCAATATGAAATTTCAACAATGAACAAAAATTTGTGAAAGCATTTCTCTCCATGTAGTAAAGGATTAATAAAAAGAACAGAGAGAAGACAGGAAGGAAACGCATCAAAATGTTAACAATATATGAAAAGTTGCTCAATATCATTAGCCATTATGGAAATGCAAGTTAAAACTGTGATGAAATACTACTGTTTACTTTTCACAATGTAAAATATTAAAAGGACTTACCAAACCATGTGTTGGGCAAGAATTAGAAAGAGTGGTAATGTATACAAGATTGGGAAATCATTTCTTAAAAAAACAATTTGGCAATGTCTTAAAAAGTTAATATATACCTACTAAATGATCTAGTAATTTTAACCCTAGATATTTTCTAAAGAGAAAACGTAAAAGCTATAGCCATAGCAAGTTTCATATATGAATACTCATAGTAGTTTTATATGTAATAACCACACATTGGAGATAAACTTTTGACAGTGATGGGTATATTGGTTGGAGGAATGACTCTGTGTGTGTATATGTATGTCAAAACTTACCAAATTGTACCAAAGTTCATCAACAAGTGAATAGATAAACAAACTGAGGTATATCCTTACAATGGAATACTACTCAGACATAAAAAGGAATAACAACTTATGAATCTCAACAAATTATGCTGAGTAAAAGAAGCCAGACAAAAAAGAATATACAGCATATGATTTCATTGATAAAAAATTACAGGAAATGTGAACTAATCTATAGTAGCAAAAAGGAGATCAGGTGTTTTCTAGATTTGGGAGAAAGAGCAGGAGGTAGTAATCACAAAGGGTATTTTGGGGGGTGATGGATATGGTTATGATCCTGACTGACAATGACTTCACAAATATACCTATATGCCAACACTTATCAAATTGTATACTTTAAATACATTTAAAGAAAAAACTATTCATGAACAAAATTATAAAATATGTTGTTATGTATCATATTTATTGCATATATTATATCAATATCACTATATAAATAAAATATAATAATAAATATAATAAAATATTAAATATGTTTATTTAAACTAAACTGAAGTTTATTTTATTATTAACTGGTTTAAAACAAAAAGAAAAAGGGAATAAGAGCTCAACCACTCTCAGTACTTATTTGTGAGGAAAATACAATAATGTGCTTTACATGTTTTTGTGGAGGAGCTGCTCTATGGGACAACTCAAACATAGACTTATGAACCAGAAGTATTCATCAAAGCTAGTCCCAGTGGGAATGTTAATTTATGTGAGCTGATATGGTCCTGAGCTCATGCTGCTCCCTCAAACATAGAGTTGATATGGGGTAGCTGAGGGTCGGACACAACTGAGCGACTTCACTTTCACTTTTCACTTTCATGCATTGGAGAAGGAAACGGCAACCCACTCCAGTGTTCTTGCCTGGAGAATCCCAGGGACGGGGGAGCCTGGTGGGCTGCCATCTCTGGGGTCGCACAAAGTCGGACACGACTGAAGCGACTTAGCAGCAGCAGCAGCAGCCCCCCACCACACTACTGAATCTTCTGGCATTTTGAGGCTTCCACAGACAGAACAGACACATTCTGGTTGATATATCTTGTCCCCTTGACTTTTTCTTGCACTCACCTTGCAAATCTACCTTCCTATGTCAGCCAACACTTCCATTCTCCACTTCTACATCTGGTTCTGAAAGTAATTGGAAGGCCTTTGAATACACATGTGCAAGATAAGCAAGCTCTGTCCATAAGTGAGTGAAAGAAGTCTGTTCAGTTGGAAAAACTACTTGTAATCAGTTCATAAAAGTAAAAACAGATTCAAATAGCAAAGATGAATGTATGTAACTCAACTCAACTAGAGACTGCCTTTTCTGAAAGGCTGAGATAAAATTGGCTTGGACTCCTCTCAAGGAGAGAAGTCCCTATTTCAACAACCTATCTTGTGAAATTCCAAAGCCCTCTTCAAGATTTCAGTTTCTTCCCAGTGGTCTGTTACCATAACCACCTGGCCTCCGGGCTCCTGGCTCCACACCTCTTCCTCTGTTCTGCAGGGCACGGATCCAGACTCAATCCTATTCTGTTTCAGTTGTTGTGACATCATCTGTCGTGCTGCAATTCAGTTCTGACACTAAGTACCCAAAGTTATTGTCAGACTCCACAGCACACAGTCCCCAACAAGACCCCCTCCCCTTCAGACACCAGGAACAAATGAGGTCCCAGCCCACCCATACTTCTGACCAACTTGGCTACAAATCCAGATGGTTCCTAAATGTCCCTCAGGTTCTATAATTCAGTAAAATGACACAAAACTGAGGATAGCACTATACTTACAGTTAGAGTTTTATTATGAAAGATTCAAATCAGATCAGCCAAATAAAGAGACACATAGGGAAAGGTCTGGAAGGGTCCTGAACACACAGCTTCTGTGTGATCTCTCCTCATAGGATGAGGGTACCTCATCTTCCCAACATGAGTTCATCAATCAGAAGCATCCACTGAGCTTTGCTGTCCAAAGTTTTATGGGATTTTCACTGGTTAAATCATGGGCCACATGCTTGAACTCAATCTCCAATCCTTCTCCCTCCCTGGATGTTGGGCTGGCTCAAAGTCCCAACCTTCTAACCAGTGGTTGGTCTTTCTGGTGACCAGTCTCTATTCTGAAGCTACTGGAAGGTCCCACCAGGAGTCCCCTCATTAACATAAACTCAGCAGTGATCCAAGGGACTCATGAATAATAGAGACACTTTAATCACTCAGGAAATTGCAAGGGTTTTAGAAGCTGCATGCCAGGAATTGTGCAAATTATTTTCTGGAACTTCTAAATGGCTTGAGCAGGGCTGACCCCCATCCTACTCCAGTGATCCAAACAAGTCACTAAACACAGATAATTGGCACATCCCATATCCACGGCCAGACTGCCATTCAGGTATAAGCTTGTGGAAACTTCTGTGAGTGAAGGACTCATCCCTGGGGTCACTGAGCTGGTAGAAAAGTCAGTCTAACTTCACCAGTGTCCATTTTTGCCACCACATGTAAAGAGCCTGCTAGAGGGTGAATCAAGACTAAGGAAAAGAAAATCAAGAGCTCATTCACAAATATGAATGACAAAGCTTGGTCCCTAAATCCAGCCATGTCTAACTAGATATCAGGGTTTTCCCCTTAGGGCAGGCTGGGTTAAATTTCTGTCATTACAATTGCAAGAGCATTGACCAACACCTTCTTTCATCCCCTTCCTTTTTATAAGCAATAAACCATATTACTTTCTTTGTTTCATGCAAAGCAGCTCCCCCATGTCTAAACTGGGTATATGCTGACACCTGTACCCGAAGGGCATTTCAGAATTTTCACAGTTTACTCTGTATGAGATATGTTGGTGCCAACCATTAAGATAATTTTTTTTTTCACTTTGTAACTAAAATATTTATATAGTCAAGACTGTACTGTATATCGGAGAATGAAATGGCATCCCACTCCAGTACTCTTGCCTGGAAAATCCCATGGACAGAGGAGCCTGGAAGTCTGCAATCCATGGGGTTGCTAAGAGTCAGGCACGACTGAGCGACTTCACTTTCACTTTTCACTTTCATGCATTGGAGAAGGAAATGGCAACCCACTCCAGTGTTCTTGCCTGGAGAATCCCAGGGATGGAGGAGCCTGATGGGCTGCCGTCTATAGGGTCACACAGAGTTGGACACGACTGAAGCGACTTAGCAGCAGCAGCAGTACTGTATATACAATTTCTTATCTGTTATTTTCATTCAACAAATATTTATATAAAAACTACCTTAGTCATATAGTAAGCAACTAACACTCTGTGTTGAGAATTTTCCCACATCATTCAAAAGATTTTTGTAAATGTCGTTTATTACTAACTGACAAAGAATATACAAGCATATAGACAGGTGTTTTTTTTTAAGATTTTCATTTTTTAGAGTAGTTTTAGGTTCACAGCAAAGTTGTGAACCCCTGTTCCCATATAACCCTGTTCCCTTAGAGATAGTTTTTAAACTAAACCTGTATAGTAGAACATTAAGCTTATTTCCAAATTTAAGTTTTATGAGTAATGATAGATACCTAATGCCATCTACATCTCTCATGATTTTCTTAGGATAGATTCCTAGAAGTAGAATTTTTATAAGAACTTCATTTTTATCCCCCCAAAATGCAGGAAAAAATTACTAGTTGCTTCTGTGAAACAGCAGCTATCCCTTCTGACCCCATGTAGCCTGGAGAGATCTGGCCTAAGTGCCTCCAGATAGCACAAGAATCACGTTCCTTGACAGCTTCCTGTTTCCTCTGAGTTCCCCTTCTCAGCTGTTCTTAAAGGGCTGGGGACTGACCAGGCAGCAGGCAGCCTGTCAACCCGAGAGACCTCTGGAGGCATAGTTCACATAACTGCTTGTAGAAATTGTTTGAAAAGAATGTCATTCAGGGTAAGCCTGAAAAGGAGCCAGATGCCAAGACAAGAAAGTCAAGGCTAATCATGACCCTATTTTCATTTTTAAGTCTCTTTCTTCCCTACTTCTCTTTATTTTCCTTAAGCATGTGTGGTTTATAATGGAAATTTTTAATTTATTGGCAAAAATAAAAACAAAATGAATTTCTCAAATCCAGTGTGGGACTGGAGATAATCTGGCTCCTGGAAAAGCAGCTGTGAGCTCTCTGGGTTGGCAATGCTTCCTGCAAATCACTAGCTGACTCAGAAAAATACATATGCACGTTAGTCACCAGAAGAACAGGATAATTCCCTCTGGGGCTACCACAAAGGGGAATTGATCACAGTCTTCCAGACTTGGAAGAGGGTTCCAAACTGCAAAGTGTGAAAATAAGAGGTGAGTCTAAGACCTGTCAATGGGGCCTCCAAAACAAGGATTTTTGATTCCTTGCCACAACTTTCTCAGAGCCAGAGTAGACCAAAGATAAAGCCAGCTGTTCCAGGAGGTGATGACCTCCCCATCCTGTGAAGTGTTAAGGCCCACACTGGAGGCCAGCTGTCCTGGGTGGGACGGCAGGGATTCAGCTGCAAGGCAGAACAATGGTTCTTGATCTTTCTGGTCTCAGGACTCCTTTATGCTCTTAATTACTGAGGATCCCAAAGAACATGGTTTAAAAGGTTCTATCTATCAACATTTACCATATTAGAAATTAAAATGGAACATTTTAAATACTTATTTACTTATTTTAAAATAGCATTAGTGGGACTTCCTTGGTGGTCCAGTGGCTAAGATTCTGTGCTCCCAATGCACAGGGCCTGGGTTCAATCCCTGCTCGCGCATGCTGCAACTAAGAGTTCACATGCCACAGCTGAGTTCCCATGTTGCAAGTGAAGATCCTACATGCCCTCACAGCAAAGATGGAAGACCCTGAAAGCCCCAACTAAGACCCAGCACAGCCAATAGTGGAGGAAGGAGAGAACAGGAAGAATTGAGAGTAGCATTGAAATATATACGTTACCATGTACAAAACAGATAACTAGCGGGAAGTTGCTCTATGACACAGGGAGCTCAGCCTGGAGCCCTGTGATGACCTAGAGGGGTGAGATGTGGCGGGGAGCAGAGGGAGGGAGGTTCTGAAGGGAGGAACATGTGTATCCTAATGGATGACTCATGTTGTTGTATGGCAGAAACCAACACAACATTACAAAGCAATCATCCTCCAGTGATTAATAAAAATAAATAAATATTTAAAATAAAATAATGTTATTGATTTTTTATTAATACATTAACATAAAATATTTTATGGAAAGTATATTTACTAAAAAAAAATCTAGGAAGAAGAGCAGCATTGCCTATTTTCTTTTTAAATCTTGTCACTATCTAATTCAATAAAACACAGCTGGATTATTTTATCTATTTCTATACTCAATCTTCTGCAATAGGTTCTTCAAGGTTGGTTGCAATGTGGAATCTGAAAGCATATCACTGAACCTGGGACACAGCTATGACAGGATGCAAACCCTATGCCCAAAGAGGTCACAACCAAACAATAATAAGAGAAAACACAGTGCTTACCATTATCCAGTTATGTGTCAAGTATTCTACACACATTACTTCAAACAACATCTATAAAGAAAATCTACCTATCTTTGTATATGAAGAAACTAAAACTTGGAGAAGTTATATACCTTACACCAGGTCATACAGCCTGGCAAAGGCAGGATTTAGAGCAATTCTAGCCTAATTGTTCTAATCTTGGCTTATTTTAACTAACATAGTGTTTTTGACATTCATCCATGATGTACTTCATTCATTCTTAAGATTGAATAATAAATATCCCATTTATACATATATACCACACTTTGCTTATCCAGTCATCTGTTGATGGATGAATCATGGTACATTTTAAATAAACAATTACTAAGTTCTGTGATGGAAGCAAGCACAGGTTCTTAGAGGGAAGTAACAGAGGAGGAGCCACTGATCCAGCTTGGGCTGGAGCAATCAAGCGCTGGTGCCTGAGCAGTGACTTGAAGGGTTGATGGGAGACATCCAGGAAAAAGACAGGAAAAGGGAGGAATCATGGCTTGGAGGTGTGAAAGAACCACAGCCAGTCCCTCTGGGCTGAGTCAGGTTAGTATGGAAGAGGGACAAGAAGTAAGGCTAGAGAGGCAACAACACTGATGTTTGTTGTTGCTGTTGTTCAGCTACTAAGTTGTGTTCAACTCTGTAGTCCCATGGACTGTGGCATGTCAAAGTCCTCTGTCCTCCACTATCTCCTGAAGTGTGCTCAGATTCATGCCCATTGGGTTGGTGATGCTATCTAACCATCTCATCCTCTGCCACCCTCCACTTCTTTCTCCCTCAATCTTTCTCAGCATCAGGGTCTTTTCCAATGAGTCGGTTCTTCACATCAGGTGGCCAAAGTACTAGAACTTCAGCTTCGGCCTCAGTCCTTCCGATAAATATTCAGGGTTGAATGGTTTGATCTCCTTGCTGTCCAAATGATGCTCAAGAGTCTTCAGCACTACAATTTGAAAGCACCAATTCTTTGATGCTCAGCCTTCTTTATGGTCCAACTGTAACATCTGTACCTGACTACAGGAAAAACTATAGTTTTGACTATATGAACCATGGATGTTACAGAGCATTTAAGACAGGCTGGGTACTGTGCAAAGCCTTTTAGATGTTTTAACTTATTTAAACATTACAGCAATCCTCTTTTACAAAAAAAAAAAAAGCACTTCTTGTGTATATTCTGACGACCAGGCACTTTTCCTTCATTCTGGAATGAAAACTGATCTTTTCATTCCAATTCCAAAAAAAGTGCAATGCTAAAGAATGTTCAAACTACCACACAATTGCACACATTTCACGTGCTAGCAAAGTAATGCTCAAAATTCTCCAAGCGAGGCATCAACAGTACACGAACAGAGAACTTCCAGATGTTCAAGTTGGGTTTGGAAAAGGCAGAACCAGAGATCAAATTACCAACATCCAACTGGATCATAGAAAAAGCAAGCAAATTCCAGAAAAACATCTACTTCTGCTTCAATGACTATGCTAAAGCCTTTGACTGTGTGGATCACAACAAACTGTGGTAAATTCTTAAAGAGATGGAAATGCCAGATCAACTTACCTGCCTCCCGTGAAACCTGTATGCAGGTCAAGAAGCAACAGTTAGAACCGGACATGGAATGAGAGATTGGTTCCAAATTGGGAAAGGAATATGTCAAGGCAATATATTGTCACCCTGTTTATTTAACTTATATGCAGAGTACGTCATGCGAAATGCCAGACTGGATGAAGCACAAGCTATAATCTAGGTTGTCGGGAAAAATATCAATAACCTCAGATATGCAGATGACACCACAATTATGGCATAAAATGAAGAGGAACTAAGGAGCGTCTTGATGAAGGTGAAAGAGGAGAGTGAAAAAGTTGACTTAAAGCTCAACATTCAAGAAACTAAGATCACGGCATCCAGTCCCATCACTTCATGGCAAATAGATGGGGAAGCAATAGAAATAGTGACTTTATTTTCTTGGGCTCCAAAATCACTGCAGATGGTGACTGCAGCCATGAAATTAAAAGACGCTTGCTCCTTGGAAGAGATTCTATGACCAACCTAGACAGCATATTTAAAAGCAGAGACATTATTTTGCCAACAAAAGTCTGTATAGTCAAAGGTATGGCTTTTCCAATGGTCATGTACACATGTGAGAGTTGGATCATAAAGAAGACAGAATGCCAACAAACTGATTCTTTTGAACTGTGTTAGAGAAGACTCTTGAGAGTCCCTTGGGCTGCAAGGAGATCAAACCAGTCAATCCTAAGGGAAATCAATCCTGAGTATTCATTGGAAGGACTGATGCTGAAGCTGAAACTCCAATACTCTGGCCACCTCATGCGAAAAGCTGACTCATTGGAAAAGACCCTGATGCTGGGAAAGATTGAAGGCAGGAGGAGAAGGAAATGACAGAGGATGAGATGGTTGGATGGCATCACCAACTCAACGGACATCAGTTTGAGCAAGCTCCAGGAGATGGTAGAGGACAAGGAAGCCTGGTGGGCTGGAATCTATGGGATTGCAAAGAGTCAGACACGACTGAGCAACTGAACAACAACAAGGCACTACTCTTAGTGCCTTGTGTGCAATAATAAATCTAATTCCCATGACAACTCTTGAAGTCGGTACTATTATCATTGCCATTTTATAGATGAAAAAGTAAGGCACAGAAAGGACAAAACAGTTTTACCCAAGGTTATGCTGATAACCAGGCATGTGAACCCAGATTTAAGCAGCCACACTCATAATTTGACAGCAGCAAACATGCAAACAAGGTAAGGAATTTAGACTTTCATCTGGCAGGGCCACTGGACAGGTTCAGGCAGAATGCAACTTGTTCTGATTCGCATTTTATAGTCATTCTAGCAGCTATATGGAGAGTGATAGGCAGGAAAGAAACTGGAGGCAGAGGCCAGTTAGTAAGCCAAACGAACAAGAATGAGAACAGGGCTGCTGCTGCTAAGCCGCTTCAGTCGTGTCCAACTCTGTGCAACCCCACAGACGGCAGCCCATCAGGCTCCCCCATCCCTGGGATTCTCCAGGCAAGAACACTGGAGTGAGTTGCCATTTCCTTCTCTAATGCATGAAAGTGAAAAGTGAAAGTGAAGTCGCTCAGTCATGTCCTACCCTCAGCGACCCCATGGATTGCAGCCTACCAGGCTCCTCCGTCCATGGGATTTTCCAGGCAGGAGTACTGGAGTGGAGTGCCATTGCCTTCTCCAGTGCAAATACAGACAAATGGAAGGTTCTAAGAAATACGCAGGTCACAGAGTAGCCAGCCTATCGTGATTTACTGAAAAGGGGTCAGGGATGACTCTCAAGTTTCTGAGAAGATGACAATGGAATCATGGAGATGGGGGATGCGTGGTAAAAACAATTTAGGGAGAATCTAGGGGTGAAGATGATGAGATCATTTGCGACATCCTGAATCTTTGTATGCCCAGGGAGAGAGATCTGGGCAGGTAAGCTCCATGAAGGCAAAGATCTCTGTCTGTTTCGTTAATTAACATGGGCTAGTGCCAAGAACAGTACTTGGCATAAGAAAACACCCAGTAAGATAAACCAGTTTGTAGTTGCTGAAGGAATGAATATGGGTTTAGAGGAGAAAAGGGTGTGATCTAGAGGTTAGGAAATTGTGTTGGGAGTTGGAGCTACAGAGATTATCAATAGAATGTAAAGTGAGGAGAAGTACAAGGACAGAACTCTGGGGACACAACACTAACAAGACAGGCAGAAAGAAACTAGTGGTACCCTAGATAGACGGAGGAGTAGCCAGAGAGGGAGAATCTAGGAGAAGAGGGTTGCCAAAGGCATCTCAGATTTTTAAGATAGAGGAGAATTTGCACTGCTTCCTAGTTTATAAGACATACTTTCTCAGATACTTCTTTTTCTTTTACTTTTGGTACAGTATCAGTTCTGTTCAGTTCAGTCACTCAGTGGTGTCCGACTCTTTGCCACCCCATGGACTGCTGCCCACCAGGCTTCCCTGTCCATCACCACCTCCTAGAGCTTGCTCAAACTCATGTCCATCCAGTCAGTGATGCCATCCAAACATCTCATCCTCTGTTGCCCCCTTCTCCTGCCTTCAATCTTTCTCAGCATCAGGATCTTTTCTAAGGAGTCAGTTTTTCACATCAGGTGGCCAAAGTATTGGAGCTTTGGCTTCAGCATCAGTCCTTCCAATGAATATTCAGGACTGATTTCCTTTAGGATAGACTGATTGGATCTCCTTGCAGTCCAAGGCATTCTCAAGAGTCTTCTCCAACACCACAATTCAAAAGCATCCATTCTCAGGCGCTCAGCTTTCTTTATAGTCCAACTCTCCATCCACACATGACTACTGGAAAAAAAATAGCTTTGACTAGATGGACATTTGTCAGCAAAGTGATGTCTCTGCTTTTTAATATGCTATCTAGGTTGGTCACAGAATCTCTTCCAAGGGGCAAGCATCTTTTAATTTCATGGCTGCAGTCACCATCTGCAGTGATTTTGGAGCCCAAGAAAATAAAGTCTCTCACTGTTTCCATTGTTTCCCCATCTATTTGCCATGAAGTGATGGGACTGGATGCTGTGATCTTAGTTTTTTGAATGTTGAGTTTTAAGTCAACTTTTTCACTCTCCTCTTTCACTTTCATCAGTAGGCTCTTTAGTTCTTCTTCGCTTTCTGCCATCAGGGTGGTGTCATCTGCGTATCTGAGGTTATTGATATTTCTCCCAGCAATCTAGATTATAGCTTGTGCTTCATCCAGCCTGGCATTTCGCATGACGTACTCTGCATATAAGTTAAATAAACAGGGTGACAATATATAGCCTTGACGTACTCCTTTCCCAATTTGGAACCAGTCTGTTGTTCAACGTCTGGTTTTAACTGTTGCTGCTTGACCTGCATACAGGTTTCACAGGAGGCAGGTAAGGTGATCTGGCATTTCCATCTCTTTAAGAATTTACTTTTTGTTAAATTTTTATTGAGTAAAAAGTACTTTTTATTATAAGGTGCAACGATCTTAAGTGTATTATGTGATGAATTTTTGCATCTGTGTAACCCCCATCTGGATCACAGTAGGGACACTCCAGCACTCAGATGCTTCCTTCGCATCCCTTCTCAGTCACCACTCTTCTTCCCACTGGAGATGAGCATTCTTCTGGCTTCTATAATCTTCTATCAGTTCTTGAACTTCAATCAATTCTTAAATTTCATATAAATTAAATAATATAGTATATATTATTTTATATCTGGCTTCTTCCACTCAATATAATATCTATGAGAGTCATTTGTAATATTTTGAGCATCAGTAATTTGTTCTCAGGTATTTCCAAAAGTGTAACATCTACCTCTAAAGGAATTAAACAGGATCGTGCCGAGTAGCCACTCTACAAAATGGATGTTTATTGATTATGTAGCTTTGGCTCAGTATCAAAACAATTTAATTCTTAGAGAGGAATCATTATTCCCTTCTAGCAGAATTTAGTAATATTTTGGAGAGGAGGGAAGAATGAAACAATGTTTTGCTGGAAAACCAGTTTTCTAGGGGTAAAAACTTCCTGACTGGAGATCTAAATAGACACTCTTACAGAAAAAACAGACAGAGGGCCAACAGGCACACAGAAAGGTGTTCAACACCACTAATTAACAGGGAAATGTAAATCAAAACCACAATGAGATATCACCTCATACTTCTTAGAACGGCTGTTATCAAAAAGACAGGAAATAACAAGTGGTAAGAGGACGTGGAGAAAAGGGAATACTTGTGCATTGTTGATGGTGTATTTATATACATGGAGAAGGAAATAGCAACCCCACTCCAGTGTTCTTGCCTGGAGAATTCCATGGACCAAGTGGAGCCTGGCACCCTACAGACCATGGGGTTGCAAAGAGTCGGACACAACTGAGCAACTAACGCACACACACAAATATATATATATAATACTACTCAGCCATAACAAATAATGAAATCTTGCCATTTTTGACAATATGGATGGACCTTGAAGGTAAGCCAGGCAGAGAAAGACAAATACTATATGATTCTATTCTTATGTTAAATCTAAAGACCAAAATGTACAAACAACAACAACAACAAAAACTCCTCATAGATACAGAGAACAGATTGTGGTTAACAGCGGTGTTGGGGGTTGAGAAATTGGAAAAATGGTTGCGGGGGTAAACTGTATGGTGACAGATGGTAACTGGAGTTATTGTGGTGATCACTTTTTAATGTATATAAACATTAAATTATAACATTGTACGTCTGAAACTTATATATTGTATACCAATTATACTACAATAAAAATTTAAGCCATCTGAAAAAAATTCCTGATCTATAGTGTTTGCTGATTTTTGTAGTATAATACTCCCATTGTGCCAGATATCAAACAATTAATGGTTTAACAACTGACCTCCAAAAAATTTTGGAAATTAAACCATCAGCTTTCCAGCAGTGACATGAGTCAGTTGTGAGCACACCACAGAGTGATTCACAGACTCTGAAACAGTCCAGCTAAGATTCTTGCTCAAGGTCTCACACTTGGAAAGATCAGCCTTTTAAAACCAGTCTTTTCTGATCCTAATTCTTTATGCTTTTTTCCCCTAGATTCTTTAAAAATGAGTTGGCATCTACTGATGGATTTAAAACATACTGAGGGGCCTCAAAATGATGCCTAAATTCATAATTTTATGAACTTTCATTTTCATTAGTTACCTAAGTGAATTATCCATTAATAAAATGTGATATGTTTAAACTGAAATTGGGCTGCTACTAGAATTTATTAAAGAGTCTAAATTCAAGATTCCATAAGAAGTCAGAGGCCAATCTTCGTAGCCACAGTTTGCATCCTGCTGCTTATTATTTTCTCACTCAGATAGCTGGAAGACTCTTAATTTGGGGAATAGACTCCCTGTGATCAGAGTATTAAATCAGTAGTATTATCTTTGGTTTGTTGTGATATTTCAATTGCTGATATTCTTTCTCTTTAATTTAAAATTGCTGTTACCTCCCCCTTTTTTGTTTGTTAAGGTTGCTAAGTGTTACAGAACATGCAGTGACACATATTTGCACCAGCAGCATTTTTGTGCTATAATTTTCTAATAACTAGACTTTAAGATATATATATAATCATGGTTCAATCATGACTCATCCAATACCCATACGGCTGAAGCTGGTGTAAATGTTATCTCTCTAAATTTCATTTTTGCACTCACCCTTCTGTGGTGATATGTGTGGTTGCCTCTGAAATGGTGCTGTTTAAACAACTTGCAATACACTCTCAATATAAACACAATTAAATTACAGGGTTATTATTAATTTACAAGGTATTGTTTATAATACAAAATTATATGAAAGTACATGGAAATAATAACTATGAATCTAATTATACTTATGCCTGTATTCTTACATGTGGGAACAAGAAAAACAGGGAAGTTTATTGAGGCTTAGGAACAATTTCCACACACTATACCAGGAGGTAATATAATACAGTTGAAGACACAAACTTTGGAATCAAAATGACTTGAGTACATTCCAGCTGTGTGACCTAGAACAGAACATTCCTGTCTCAGTTTCCTTGCATTTAAATGCAGTAAATGCCAGCTACCACAGAAAGATACCTTAAGGAGTAAATGCATAAAAACAGTCACAGAATCAAGAGCACAGAAATAAACCCATGCATATTTGGTCAACTAATATTTAACAAGAGAGTCAAGAACACTCAACAGGAAAAGGATAGCTTTTTTCGATAAATGGAAAACTGGATGTTCACATGTAAAAGAATGAAATTGGACCCTATCTTTGAACCATTCACAAAAATCAACTAGAAACAGTTTAAAAAGTTAAATGTGAGGCCTTAAATCATGAAACTCCTAGAAAAAAACGAACATGTGGGCTAAGCTAACTGGCCTTGATTTTGCAACAATTTTTTGGAGTGACACCAAAGCAGTTGACAAAAACAAAGTGGGACTACATAAAACTAAAAAAAGCTTCTACAGCAAAAAGAAATGATCAACAAAATGGAAAGGCAACCAGTGGCATGGGAGAAAATATTTGCCAAACACATATCAGATAAGGGGCTATCTATCCAAAACTTACACACCTTAACAGTAAAAAAGACTAATAATTTGATTTTTAAGTGGGCAGAAATATGAACATTTTTCCAAAGAAGATGCAGAGACGTCCAACAGGTATATGAAAATATGCTCAACACACTAATCATCAGGGAAATGCAAATCAAAACTACAATGAGATATCACCTTACACCTCTTAGAATGGTTATTATCAAAAAGACAAGAAACAACAATGATAGAGAGCATTGTGGAAAAGGGAACCTTAAATTCAGTGGAAATGTAAATTGGTACACTCACTATGAAAAACAACACGGAGGTTCTTCAAAAACTTAAAAATAGAACTATTATATCATTCAGCACTTCTACTTTTGGTGATATATCCCAAAGAAATGAAATCACTATCCTGAAGAGATATTCGCATCCTAATGTTCTTTGCAACATTATTTACAATAGCCAAGATGTGGAAAAACCTGAGTGTCTGTCAATAGACGAATGGATGCAGAAAATGTGATATATTATATATATATATATATATATATATATATATATATATATATATATATATATAGAGAGAGAGAGAGAGAGAGAGAGAGAGAGAGAGAGACCGAGAGTTTTTAATTCAGCTGTAAAAAGAAGGAAATCCTTCTACTTGCAACATAGAGGGACCTTGATGGTATTACTCTAAGTGAAATAAGTCAGATTGAAAGACAAATATTACATGATCTCACTTATATGTGGAATCTTAAAAAAAAAAAAAAAGGTCAAACTCATAGAAACAGAGTATAGAGTGATGGTGGCCATGGCTTAGAGTGAGGAGTAAGAAGAGGTGTTGGTCAAGGTTAAAACTAAAATTTTTTAAATTAAATGAGATAAGGAGATTGGGATTGACATATATGAACTTTATTATTGTACAACACAGGGAACTCTACTCAGTGTTCTGGGGTGACCTAAACGGGAAGGAAATCCTAAAGGGAGGGGATGTATGTGTACATGTAACTGATTCACTTTGCTGCACAGCAGAAATTAATACAACATTAAAAAGCAACTATACTCCAATAAGAATTTTTTTAATTAAATGAGATAATCATACACCCAAACTAAACTAAATGATGTCTATTATTATTTTCTTTGTGTGGCCTCCTATCAAGTAAAATCATGAACTAATTTTCCCTATTGCTTCTCCAAGATTTCACCAGATACACAAACGTTATTGTGGCAGGTTGATAATACAATCTGTCAAGCAGTCAAAATATATCTATCCTAGAAAATCTGAGAAAACTCACTCTATTGTAATAACTGGTCACTCCTGTGGATTTATTTTCTTACCCCAAATCCAGAACTTAACAGTCCTCTTTTTCAATTTGAAGATGCACTATATGCTAGAAATAATTGGCAGAGTGTTAACTCTCTGAAAGACCATGTTTTTAAGAGAAAGTCATAGTTTGAGGAAAGAAAACAGATGGGTAGGTACTGGATATAAGAAGTGATGTTGCATAAGAAGAGAATAACTCTGTTGAGCACTATAATATGGTGATTCAGGGTGAGCGTCATGGAGAGTAGAGTGGTTGTTACCAGGAGTTGCAGGTGGAAGTACAGGGGAAATATTGTTCAAAGGTACAAACTTTTAGTGATAATATTAACAAGTTTGGGGATCTAATGTGCAGTATTGTGATTATAGCTAATAATGCTGTATCACATACTTGATACAGAGTGTATCTCAAATGTTCTTACTACAAAAACAAATAGTAACGATATCAGTGGATGAAGGTGGTAACTAATACTATGATGGTAATCATTTTGCAATTTATAAATGTATCAAGTCAACATGTTTTTACACCTTAAATTTACACAATGTTATATGTCAACTACACCTCAATAAAGCTGAAAAAGTTTGTTTTTTGTTTTTTGTTTTTTGTTTTGAGGTTGACGGTCACGAAGGCAAGTGACCAAGGTTGGAGTCCAGATCTGTAAAATCTAGCCTTCTCTGCCTGTTTCATCATCAAGAAACTGGGGATGATAATACCTAATGGTAATACTTAATACAGTTGACATGAAGACCAAACAATTTAATACATGTAAAGTCTAAAATCACTGCAGATGGTTACTGCAGCCATGAAATTAAAGGATGCTTGCTCCTTGGAAGAAAAGTTATGACCAACCTAGACAGCATATTAAAAAGCAGAGACATCACTTTGTCAACAAAGGTCCATCTAGTCAAAGCTGTGGTTTTTCCAGTAGTCATGTATGGATGTGAGAGTTGGACTATAAAGAAAGCTCAGCACTGAAGAATTGATGCTTTTGAAATGTGGTATTGGAGAAGACTCTTGAGAGTCCCTTGGACTGCAAGAAGATCCAACCAGTCCATCCTAAAGGAAATCAGTCCTGAATATTCACTGGAAGGACTGATGCTGAAGCTGAAACTCCCATACTTTGGCCACTTGATGTGAAGAGCTGACTCATTGGAAAAGGCCCTGATGCTGGGAAAGATTGAAGGCAGGAGGAGAAGGGAACAACAGAGGATGAGATGGTTGGGTGGCATCACTGACTCAATGGACGTGAGTTTGAGTAAACTCCGGGAATCGGTGATGGACAGGGAAGCCTGGCATGCTGTAGTCCATGGGGTTGCAAAGAGTCAGACGCAACTGAGCTACTGAACTAAACTGAAAGGCCAATAGAAGTACCCAAGATATGATAAACAGCCAGTGAATGTTAGCTATTACTACTATGCATCAGGTTTGTTCTAGGCACTAGGGCACAATGAAGTATAAGATAGACAAGGTTATTGCATGAAAGAGCATAACTCCCAGAACAAGGGGTGTGCCAAATTTCTTGTTAGTACTCCAGATCTTCTTTCCATACTTTTCCTCTCTGCTCTGTGCCTCCAGAACTGACTATGAGACCACATCAATAAGTTTTCTTGTCTTCTGGCTTCCAATAGTATACCCAGGTTATCTACACTTTTCCCCAGCAGATTATAAATTCAGAGGTTCCCATAAAACACTTGCTCAGTTTTGATAATTCACCAGAATGACTTACATATCTCAGAAAAGTGCTAAACTTACTCTTCAGTTCAGTTCAGTTGCTCACTCGTGTCTAACTCTTTGTGACCCCATGAATTGCAGCATGCCTCGCCTCCCTGTCCATCACCAACTCCCAGAGTTCACTCAAACTCATATTCATTAAGTCAGTGATGCCATCCAGCCATCTCATCCTTTGTTGTCCCCTTCTCCTCCTGCCCCCAGTCCCTACCAGCATCAGAGTCTTTTCCAGTGAGTAAACTCTTCTCATGAGGTGGCCAAAGTATCGGAGTTGCAGCTTCAACATCACTCCTTCCAATGAGCACTCAGGACTGATCTCCTTTAGAATGGACTGGTTGGATCTCCTTGCAGTCCAATGGAGTCTGAAGAGTCTTCTCCAGCACCACAGTTCAAAAGCATCAATTCTTCAGTGCTCAGCTTTCTTCACAGTCCAACTCTCACATCCATACATGACCACTGGAAAAACCATAGCCTTGACTAGATGGATCTTTGTTGACAAAGTAATGTCTCTGCTTTTGAATATGCTGTCTAGGTTGGTCATAACTTTCCTTCCAAGGAGCAAGCGTCTTTTAATTTCATGGCTACAATCACCATCTGCAGTGATCTTGGAGCACCCCCAAAATAAAGTCTAACACTGTTTCCACTGTTTCCCCATCTATTTCCCATGAAGTGATGGGACCAGATTCCATGATCTTCGTTTTCTGAATGTTGAGCTTTAAGACAACTTGTTCGCTCTCCTCTTTCACTTTCATTAAGAGGCTTTTGAGTTCCTCTTCACTTTCTGCCATAAGGGTGGTGTCATCTGCATCTCTGAGGTTATTGATATTTCTCCTGGCAATCTTGATTCCAGCTTGTGTTTCTTCCAGCCCAGCGTTTCTCATGATGTACTCTGCATATAAGTTAAATAAGCAGGGTGACAATATACAGCCTTGACGTACTCTTTTTCTTATTTGGAACCAGTCTGTTGTTCCATGTCCAGTTCTAACTGCTGCTTCCTGACCTGCATATAGGTTTCTCAGGAGGCAGGTCAGGTGGTCTTGTATTCCCATCTCTTGAAGAATTTTCCACAGTTGATTGTGACCCACACAGTCAAAGGCTTTGGCCTGGTTAATAAAGCAGAAATAGATGTTTTTCTGGAACTCTTTTGCTTTTTCCACAATCCAGCGGATGTTGGCAATTTGATCTCTGGTTCCTCTGCCTTTTCTGAAACCAGCTTGAACCTCAGGAAGTTCATGGCTCATGTATTGCTGAAGCCTGGCTTGGAGAATTTTGAGCATTACTTTGCTAGCGTGAGAGATGAGTGCAATTGTGCAGTAGTTTGACTATTCTTTGGCATTGCCTTTCTTTGGGATTGGAATGAAAAGTGACCTTTTTCAGTCCTGTGGCCGCTGCTGAGTTTTCCAAATTTGCTGGCATATTGAGGGCAGCACTTTCACAGCATCATCTTTCAGGATTTGAAATCGCTAAACTGGAATTCCATCACCTCCACTAGCATAATTCGTATGGCCCACTTGACTTCACATTCCAGGATGTCTGGCTCTAGGTGAGTGATCACACTATCGTGATTATCTTGGTCATAAAGATCTTTTTTGTAGTTCTTCTGTGTATTCTTGCCACCTCTTCTTAATATCTTCTGTTTCTGTTAGGTCCATACCATTTCTGTCCTTTATCGAGCCCATCTTTGCATGAAATGTTCTCTTGGTATGTCTAATTTTCTTGAAGAGATCTCTGGTCTTTCCCATTCTGTTCTGTTTCTCTATTTCTTTGCATTGATCGCTGAAGAAGGCTTTCTTATCTCTCCTTGCTATTCTTTGGAACTCTGCATTCAGATGCTTATATCTTTCTTTTTCTCCTTTGCTTTTTGCTTCTCTTCTTTTCACAGCTATTTTAAGGCCTCCCCAGACAGCCGTTCTGCTTTTTTGTATTTTTTTCCCATGGGGATGGTCTTGATCGCTGTCTCCTGTACAATGTCACGAACCTCCATCCATAGTTCATCAGGCACTCTATCTATCAGATCTAGGCCCTTAAATCTATTTCTCACTTCCACTGTATAATCATAAGGAATTTGATTTAGGTCATATCTGGATGGTCTAGTGGTTTCCCCACTCTCTTTAATTTAAGTCTGAATTTGGCAATAAGGAGTTCTGAGCCACAGTCAGCTCCTGGTCTTGTTTTTGCTGACTGTATAGAGCTTCTCCATCTTTGGCTGCAAAGAATATAATCAGTCTGATTTCGGTGTTGACCATCTGGTGATGTCCATGTGTAGAGTCTTCTCTTGTGTTGTTGGAAGAGGGTGTTTGCTATGACCAGTGCATTTTCTTGGCAAAACTCTATTAGCCTTTGCCCTGCTTCATTCCGCACTCCAAGGCCAAATTTGCCTGTTATTCCAGGTGTTTCTTGACTTCCTACTTTTGCATTCTAGTCCCCTATAATGAAAAGGACATCTTTTTGGCTGTTAGTTCTAAAAGGTCTTGTAGGTCTTCATAGAACTGTTCAACTTCAGCGTCTTCAGCATTACTGGTTGGGGCATAGGCTTGGATTACTATGATATTGAATGGTTTGCCTTGGAAATGAGCAGAAATCGTTCTGTCGTTTTTGAGATTGCATCCAAGTACTGCACTTCAGACTCTTTTGTTGACTATGATGGCTACTCCATTTCTTCTAAGGATTCCTGCCTGCAGTAGTAGATATAATGGACATCTGATTTAAATTCACCCATTCCAGTCCATTTTAGTTCGCTGATTCCTAGAATGTTGACATTCACTCTTGCCATCTCCTGTCTGACCATTTCCAATTTGCCTTGATTCATGGATCTAACATTCCAGGTTCCTATGCAATATTGCTCTTTACAGCATCTTACCTTGCTTGTATCCCCAGTCACATCCACAACTGGGTATTGTTTTTGCTTTGGTTCCATCCCTTCATTATTTCTGGAGTTATTTCTCCACTAATCTCCAGTAGCATATTGTACCTACTGACCTGGGGAGTTCCTCTTTCAGTATCCTATCATTTTGTCTTTTCATACTATTAATTGGTGTTCTCAAGGCAAGAATACTGAAGTGGTTTGCCATTCCCTTCTTCAGTGGACCACATTCTGTCAGACCTCTCCACAATGACCTGCCCATCTTGGGTGGCCCCAGAAGGCATGGCTTGGTTTCATTGAGTTAGACAAGGCTGTGGTCCATGTGATCAGAGTGGCTAGTTTTCTGCGGTTATGGTTTCAGTGTAACTGCCCTCTGATGCCCTCTCACAACACCTACCATCTTACTTGGGTTTCTCTTACTTTGGACAAGGTGTATCTCCTCATGGGCCCCTCTCCTGACCTTGAACATGGAGTAGCTCCTTTCAGCCCTCTTGGGCCTGCACAGCCACCGCTCCTTGGATGTGGGGTTGCTCCTCTCTGCCACCGCCCCTGACCACGGGCATGGGGTAGCTTACTCTTACACTCTTTTATAAAGGATACAAATGAACAGCCAGATGAGGAGGTACATAGATTGAAGTCTGGTACCTAGGAACCTCTGCTCCCAGGGAGTCAGGCTTTGCCATTCTTGAAAACAAGGATATATTCACCACCTCAGACGTTCTCTTAGTCTTGTGGTTCAAGAGTTTTACAACCCAATCTCTGGTCCCTATCACTTTCCAGGAAGTCAGGGACTGGGGATGAAAGGGGAAATAAAATTGATTGTTCTTTTGCTGACCAGCCTCTATTCCAAAGTCACTGAGAGAGCCCATTTTGAGTCATCTCTTTAGTATAAACTCAATGTGGTTGAAAGGGGCTCCAATGAACAACAAAAGATAATCCTATCACTCAGGAAATTCTGATGGTTTTTAGGAAATCCGTGTCAGGAACTGATGACAAAGACCAAGTATATATTTATTATACTATGCTGCTGCTGCTGCTAAGTCGCTTTAGTCGTGTCCAACTCTGTGCAGCCCCAGAGATGGCAGCCCACCAGGCACCCCTGTCCCTGGGACTCTCCAGGCAAGAACACTGGAGTGGGTTGCCATTTCCTTCTCCAATGCAAGAAAGTGAAAAGTGAAAGAGAAGTCGCTAGGTCCTGTCCAACTCCTAGCGACCCCATGGAGTGCAGCCTACCAGGCTCCTCCATCCATGGGATTTTCCAGACAAAAGTACTGGAGTGGGTTGCCATTGCCTTCTCCCTATTATACCATAATCTGTATGAAATTATATACACATCCAAATTAGGACTCATTTCTCATTTTTTAATTAAAACCTTTAAAAATATCTTTTCAAATTTCAGTTTAAAATGATACATTAGGGGGAAATAACATATTAAAGTTTCATCAATTTTTTGAATAAACTTTCTTCATTTTGTTTGTGTTCAGGTTTCTCAACCAAGTTTTGAAAATATATTTTAGAATCCTGAAGTGTTTCTGTATCTATATGGTAAAATTCAAACAACTTTATAATGGGTAGGCTCTCTAACTATACTTTGACTCTAAAGAAAAACCCATGTTAGTATGTGTGTTTAAACTACCACACCCACAAAATAATGCAAAATAGAAACAACTGTTATAATTCAAACAATTTAATTAGTATCCTCACAGAAGACAGAGCATCTACAAAATAAAAACAGGAAGTTTGAAAAAGGAAAATAATGTCGGAAAACAAAAATATAAGTGCCAAAATTTTTAACAAAAGTGTTGTAAGGTGAAAAACAAACCTCCCATAAGATGGGGGGTGGAATCTGCATAAAATGTAAGACAAAAATACAAAGTTTAACATTTGACTAACAAGAGATCAAGAAAGACAGCAGAAATGGCAAGGACAAAATTGACAGAGAACTAACAGTAATGAAATATTTGGAGCTGAAGGACATGAGTCTTCAAGTTGGAAAGTGCATGAAAGTCTAGTATAAGGAGGGACTCAAAGTCCATGCTCAGACAGATTGTTCTGAAATAGTAGAACCACAAAGAAAAAGAAGGGAAAATCAGGTCACCTGCAAAGGATGACCTGAATACCAGAAGACTATCAACAATGCCTTCCAAGTTCTGAGGGAATCTGACTACTGTACAATTTATGGAGAAGATAAAATCACTGAGAATGAAATAATATCCATATGCCCCCCATTCAAAGTAAGTACATGCTAACATTTTTTTCATTTTTGCTTCAGAAAATAAGTAAAAAATAGAGCACTCCATACTTCAACTATTCTCACAAATTGGATGTGTATCTCCTAGTCTATATTTTCACACTTTTACAACCTGTATGTGTAGCTATAATCAATAGTGAGAGCTCTGGGCTTCCTAGGTGTCAAAGTGGTAAGGAATCTACCTGCCAATGCAGGAGACGCAAGAGATGCAAGTTCGACCTTTGGGTCAGGAAGATCCGCTGGAGTAGGAAATGGCAACTGACTCCAAAATTCTTGCCTGGAAAATTCCATGGACAGAGGAGCCTTGTGGGCTACAGTCCATGGGGTTGCAAAGAGTCAGACACGACTGAGCAACTGAACACAGCCACCATGAGAGCTGTGTATTTGAAAGGTATTTGAATTGAAATCTTGTGGTATATGCCCTTCTGCAGTTTGTTTGGCATCTTCTCTGTTCTATCTGCAGGCAATGTAGGTCACTGCCAGGGGCACATCCAGGCTTTGTGGGCCCTGAAAGTTAGACAATTGGTGGTGAGGGGAAGGGAAGGCCTCTTTAAGAATATTTTATTGTGAATATAAAATTATATCTGACAGAAAATTTTTATTTAGAGTGGGAAAAAAATTACAAGTCACAGATGTTAAATGCTGACACACTTCTTCATACTTTTATGCATACAACTATTTCTCGACAACCTCTTCATAGGAAAATTATCTTATAATATCATTTTCAATAGAGAGAATAGAAAGATAAGTCAGTCTTGTCTTTATGGTGATCAAAATTCACTCTCTGTAGCTGATAGTTTAGAAAAAGTTTCTTTCTGTTTCACATATCATTATCTGTAAGGTCCTACAAATTGTCAGGATTACTGTCAACTTTAGGAAAGCCTCAATTTTGCACTCTGATATTTTCCTTTTTCATAGCAATCTGTTCTTATTTTGTGGATGTACCATCTTTTATGAGGATACTAATTAGATTATTCTTTTAAATGTTTATTTCTTATTTTGGTTTGTTCTCGTGAGTTATCTCTGCTTCCTACAGTATTATTATTTTATCTGTTAGTTTATCTTGTCCTAGTCATCTTTGATTGTCTATACGTGCTTGAGAATGAGGAGAGAGGAGAGTTGCCTGTGACTTCTGTGTGGGAGGGTGGTTGGGAGGCTGAAAGCTTTGTTTCAAAAAGAGCAGGTAGAAAATCAGCCACTATACTTGGAGAGTCTAAAATCCAAACACCAGAGAATAGTCCTAATTCACTCTCTTTCTTTAGAATAAACCATCAACTTCTTTGCAAGCTTTGGAGTAATATCCTGGCAACCAGATTCTCTGTACCCAGGGATGGGATGGGAGGATTGATGATTGTTTTGGCTCTATAGCTCATTTCTATCATGAGGGTAATGGCGGCGAAAACATTGAGAACACAGCATAAAGAACATCCTCTCTTATTTGCCTCTAAAACTCATCTATTTATAGAGGTCTATTTTACCATCTTCCTTTCAGGATGTGAAGGTAAATCTCAGGAACAGCTATGCCTCTGGAATTTTGCTTGAGAGCTGATCAATGCTTTCAGCAACAATGCCCTTCCTCCTCCATATGCTCACAGATCAGAAAACACTTCTCAACGCTCATCTTACAAGAGTGTGAGCAAGGCACAAAGATGTGACAAATACCAGTCCCACATTTTTAATAAAAACTGGGTCAGCCACAGACCTGAATAACACCAAAACACAGCTGCTTTCTTCAAATTTTTCTTTCCCCCTGACAACAAGATCTAATTATAAGTTGTAAGAACAACTAAAACCGAAGTGTTGATTATAATATGAGTGTCATCTTTGGTAGGTGAATTTTGCATTGCACTATATAACTCCCAGTTCAGAATCAGAGTAGCTTCCAATTTGACTTAGAAACACAGAGCCCTAAATCCATACCGTTTGCAATTTGCAATATACATAAAAAGGGGGAAGGATATTCCACCATCATTCCAACACAGAGTCCTGGTCAAACTGGTTCTGTCCCGTCCCACTTTGACAAGGGGGTAAGGATTTCCCTTCAGGACATTATAACTCCTCCAGGAAGCCACATCTCCTCTCCTTGTGTTCTGAGGCTGACAAGATTCAATGCTGTAATACGTGAAAGGTCAGATGGGAAAGGAGAGCTTGCCAAGACCTCCAGGGCAAAAGAACTCATTCCAAATCAGATGTTCAGGGGCAGCCTAATTCTGCAGGCTGTGCAGGGTTCACTCCAGAGAGCAGCATGAGGGACAGCTGGTCACTGAAGCAGTTTCCGCTTCATGGCTTCCCATCTCTACCTCCCCCCCATTTCAGACTTTGCCACATCTTCCCCTTCTGTGATCTGTGGTGAATGCCACCCCCACTCTCTTCTCATGCTACTCTGGCCTGCGGTCATTTATCTGGTCTCTGAGCAGAAAAATCTGCAAGGCTGCAAACCAAACTTTATGTATGGAGCAGAATTTGTGGACTTTATAGGTAGGTGACTCATGTCTATCATACAGGCCAGGAATGGGGATGGGAGCAGCCATTAGGGATGAGGTTAACAGGTCTGATGAGCTCAGTGGTACTGGGAAGGTATGGTGAGGGAAGGAAGATTGTATCTTTTTTTCTTTTTAAAGATTTCCTGCCTTCGAGACTTCCCTGGTGGTCCCGTGGGTACGATTCTGTGCTGCCAGTGCAGGAGGCACAGTTTCGATCCCAGGCTGGGGAACTAAGATCCTACATCATGTGTGGCATGGCCAAAAGATTTTTTTTAAAGCTTTCCTGCTTTAATCAACTTTTTTGATCACTTGACCAACTTCTAGTTTAGATAGAGGCCTCCTACTGTGCTGCTACTGCTAAGTCGCCTCAGTCATGTCCGACTCTGTGCGACCCCATAGATGGCAGCCCACCAGGCTCCCCCGTCCCTGGGATTCTCCAGGCTAGAACACTGCAGTGGGTTGACATTTCTAGCCACAATTCATCAAATATCTGCGAGGGTCAGCACTGTCTTACGTGTTTTTCATTATTTCAATTCTTTTCATAATTCTTACAATGTTGGCAGTCGTATCTGCATGTTATAAATAAACTGAGTCTGCTAGAGGCTGATTATCTCACTCAGGACAATCCTGCAAGTTAAATAATGGAATAAGAATTTGAGTATTAGTCATTTCCACTGGAACACTAAGAGAAGACTGTGTGCAGGGTCAGACCAATGGGCTATCCAGACTAGAGTCTTTGTGATGAGTGCAAGAAGAAAGTGTTGAAGAAAGGCTTACGCGCAATTCCTTAGCTCATAGGCCAGCTGTGTGCCCACCACATTCCTATCTATTTACATTCACCTAGAGGGCCGAGAGGAGCTATCCCACGTTGAAGGTCAGGAACGGCGGCGGTAAGGAGATACCCCTTGACCAAGGTAAGGAGCAGCGGCTGTGCTTTGCTGGAGCAGTCGCGAAGAGATACCCCACGCCCAAGGTAAGAGAAACCCAAGTAAGATGGTAGGTGTTGCAAGAGGGCATCAGAGGGCAGACATGCTGAAACCATACTCACAGAAAACTAGTCAACCTAATCACACTAGAACCACAGCCTTGTCTAACTCAATGAAACTAAGCCATGCCCACGGGGCAACCCAAGACGAGCGGGTCATGGTGGAGAGGTCTGACAGAATATGGTCCACTGTAGAAGGGAATGGCAAGCCACTTCAGTATTCTTGCCTTGAGAACCCCATGAACAGTATGAAAAGGCAAAATGATAGGATACCAAAAGAGGAACTCCCTAGGTCATTAGGTGCCCAATATGCTACTGGAGGTCAGTGGAGAAATAACTCCAGAAAGAATGAAGGGATGGAACCAAAGCAAAAACAATACCCAGTTGAGGATGTGACTGGTGATACAAGCAAGGTACGATGCTGTAAAGAGCAATATTGCATAGGAACCTGGAAAGTCAGGTCCATGAATCAAGGCAAATTGGAAGCAATCAAACAGGAGATGGCAAGGGTGAATGTCAACATTCTAGGAATCAGCGAACTAAAATGGACTGGAATGGGTGAATTTAACTCACATGACCATTATATCTACTACTGTAGGCAGGAATCCCTCAGAAGAAATGGAGTAGCCATCATGGTCAACAAGAGTCCAAAGTGCAGTACTTGGATGCAACCTCAAAAATGACAGAATGATCTCTGTTCATCTCCAAGGCAAACCATTCAATATCATAGTAATCCAAGTCTATGCCCCAACCAGTAACGCTGAAGATGCTGAAGTTGAACAGTTCTATGAGGACCTACAAGACCTTTTACAACTAACACCCAAAAAAGATGTCCTTTTCATTATAGGGGACTGGAATGCAAAAGTAGGAAGTCAAGAAACACCTGGAATAACAGGCAAACTTGGCCTTGGAATGCGGAATGAAGCAGGGCAAAGACTAATAGAGTTTTGCCAAGAAAATGCACTGGTCATAGCAAACACCCTCTTCCAACAACACAAGAGAAGACTCTACACATGGACATCACCAGATGGTCAACACCGAAATCAGATTTTTATATTCTCTACAGCCAAAGATGGAGAAGTTCTATACAGTCAACAAAAACAAGACCAGGAGCTGACTGTGGCTCAGATCATGAACTCCTTATTACCAAATTCAGACTTAAATTGAGGAAAGTTGGGAAAACCACTAGACCATTCAGGTATGACCTAAATCAAATCCATTATACAGTGGAAGTGAGAAATAGATTTAAATAGATTTAAGGGCCTAGATCTGATAGATAGAGTGCCTGATGAACTATGGAATGAGGTTCGTGACATTGTACAAGAGACAGGGATCAAGACTATCCCCATGGAAAAGAAATGCAAAAAAGCAGAACGGCTGTCTGGGGAGGCCTTACAAAGAGCTGGGAAAAGAAGAGATGTGAAAAGCAAAGGAGAAAAGGAAAGATATAAGCATCGGAATGCAGAGTTCCAAAGAATAGCAAGAAGAGATAAGAAAGCCTTCTTCAGCGGTCAATGCAAAGAAATCGAGGAAAAGAACAGAATGGGAAAGACTAGAGATCTCTTCAAGAAAATGAGAGACACCAAGGGAACATTTCATGCAAAGATGGGCTCGATAAAGGACAGAAATTGTATGGACCTAACAGAAGCAGAAGATATTAAGAAGAGAATACACAGAATAGAATACACAGAAGAACTGTACAAAAAACATCTTCATGACCCAGATAATCATGATGGTGTGATCACTCACCTAGGGCCAGACATCCTGGAATGTGAAGTCAAGTGGGCCTTAGAAAGCATCACTACGAACAAAGCTAGTGGAGGTAATGGAATTCCAGTTTAGCGATTTCAAATCCTGAAAGATGATGCTGTGAAAGTGCTGCACTCAGTATGCCAGCAAATTTGGAAAACTCAGCAGTGGCCACAGGACTGGAAAAGGTCAGTTTTCATTCCAATCCCAAAGAAAGGCAATGCCAAATAATGCTCAAACTACCACACAATTGCAGTCATCTCACATGCTAGTAAAGTAATGCTCAAAATTCTCCAAGCCAGGCTTCAGCAATACGTGAACCGTGAACTCCCTGATGTTCAACCTGGTTTTAGAAAAGGCAGAGGAACCAGAGATCAAATTGCCAACATCCACTGGATCAAGGAAAAAGCAAGAGAGTTCCAGAGTTCTGCTTTATTGACCAGGCCAAAGCCTTTGACTGTGTGGATCACAATAAACTCTGGACAATTCTGAAAGAGATGGGAATACCAGACCCCCTGACCTGCCTCCTGAGAAACTTATATGCAGGTCAGAAAGCAACAGTTAGAACTGGACATGGAATAACAGACTGGTTCCAAATAGGACAAGGAGTATGTCAAGGCTGTATATTGTCACCCTGCTTATTTAACTTATATGCAGAGTACAGCATGAGAAACGCTGGACTGGAAGCACAAGCTGGAATCAAGATTGCCAGGAGAAATATCAATAACCTCAGATATGCAGATGACACCACCCTTATGGCAGAAAGTGAAGAGGAGCTAAAAAGCCTCTTGATGAAAGTGAAAGAGGAGAGCGAAAAAGTTGGCTTAGAGCTCAACATTCAGAAAACGAAGATCATGGCATCTGGTCCCATCACTTCATGGGAAATAGATGGGGAAACAGTGGAAACAGTGTCAGACTTTATTTTTGGGGGCTCCAAAATCACTGCAGATGGTGACTGCAGCCATGAAATTAAAAGATGCTTACTCCTTGGAAGAAAAGTTATGAGCAACCTAGATAGTATATTCAAAAGCAGAGACATTACTTTGCCGACTAAGGTCCGTCTAGTCAAGGCTATGGTTTTCCCAGTGGTCATCTATGAATGTGAGAGTTGGACTATGAAGAAGGCTGAGCGCCAAAGAATTGATGCTTTTGAACTGTGGTGTTGGAGAAGACTCTTGAAAGTCCCTTGGACTGCAAGGAGATCCAACCAGTCCATCCTGAAGGAGATCAACCCTGGGATTTCTTTGGAAGGAATGATGCTAAAGCTGAAGCTCCAATACTTTGGCTATGTCATGCGAAGAGTTGACTCATTGGAAAAGACTCTGATGCTGGGAGGGATTGGGGGCAGGAGGAGAAGGGGACAACCCAGGATGAGATGGCTGGATGGCATCACAGACTCGATGGACGTGAGTCTGAGTGAACTCCGGGAGATGGTGATGGACAGGGAGGCCTGGCGTGCTGTGATTCATGGGGTCGCAAAGAGTCAGACACGACTGAGCGACTGAACTGAACTTAACTGATTACATTTGAGTAGACATGACTGAGCGACTGAACTGACTGATTAGAAGCTAACATTTATTAGGTATGGACTATATGCCAATACTGTGCTGAACAGTTGACACTTCATCTCATCTGCTTCTATTGCCTTCTATAAAGTGAGAATCATTACCCCCATTTTTCTGAGAAAGAAATTGATACTCAGAGTTATTGTGTAAGTTTCCTGAAGTCAAAGAGCCATGCTTTGAACCCAACTTGGGGAAATTCCAGAGCCTGCTGCATGTAGCCTCCATGATTTGGAACCTGTGCCTCTTGAAGCCATTTCAATGGCCTCTTTAGGTTTCAGGACAGATCATTTAGTGACAAAATATAAGAAAGCCTTTGGGGACTTCCCTGGCGGCCCAGCGGTAAAGAATCTGCCTTACAATACAGGGGACACGGGTTCATGCCTGGTCTGCATCCCTTGATCCAGGAAGACCACATGCCTTGGGAAAACTAAGCCTGGGCACTGCAACTAAGACCCAACCAGATGCAGTCAAATTTTTTTTTTTTTAAGAAAGAAAAGAAAGCCTTTGTGCCGATGCATTCCAGGCCTTCAGGATGAGTTATTCAAATGCTGAGAAGCTGGATGACATGTTGGTGTCAGCAACTGAAAACATCTAGAAGAGTTTCCAATTACTTTTGTGAAAATCTGCTTCAACTCACTACAGGGCAAGTGGAGCCGAAAGCAAACAGTCCTGTGCTAGTCTCGGTCTTCTGGAGGCAGGGACTATCTTGTCCATCTGTTTCCATAGCCCGCAGCACAAGAACAAGCACACCATATATATATATATATATATATTTGCCATTTGTTGAGTACTCACTATGGGCCAGATAAACCGGCTTAATTTCTACAACTATCTTGAAAGGTAAATATTATTATCTCCATCTCACAGATATAGACTCTAAGGCTTAGAGAGATTAAGCAACTTGCTGCTGAGTCACAGAACTAGTAAAACTCAGTCTACCTGAGAAGTCTTCTCAGAGATCAATCTGGAGGAAAGCATTTGAAGGAGAAAAACAAGAGACAAGGGTTTCTAAACAGCAGCACTAGGCCAAGTCATAGACACAGGAAACAGTGGTTGGTCTTGCTCAGACCTAATACAATAGCAAACTTTTTTGAAATTCACCTTTATCAAACCTTTCCAAAACATTCAATTTTGTTTTCATAGAAATAATAGCTCAATCTCTCTTTATATTCAGACTTCACAGATTTACACTTTATTTAGTTAAATTATACCGTGTGTGCCTGGCAAAAATCAATTTGTTAGCAAACATCACTGAATCCTGGTAAGCATCTAACTAAGTTGGTGCTGTTATTTAACTTCCTTATGCCATATTATTCTCACTTGCAAAATGGTGTTGTTCTAAGCATTTAACGAGTTAATCTGTATTTAAAAACTTCGTGAGTGTTCAGTAAACATTGGACGCAGAAGCACACAGGTATACCTTCACTGATACATTTTCCAGAAGGAATGGAGAGCAACAGTTACTTTCATGAGTTGATTACATGGAGTTTTATTAGATAACTATGCCTGTTAGGGATCATAGAAAATCTGCCCCCTCCTCCAAATACTGTCTTCTGCTCCCTGGTTTTCTAATTAAACGTGTAGTTTGTCCTCAGTATACCTAACACATACCTTATCCAAGAGACTGCTTATTCACAGGTTTTGTCTGAAGGCAGGAAACAGAACAAAAGCAAGTTGCTCCTTCAATGCTTGAATGGCTGCCACAAAAATAAACAAACTACGTCCGCTTTATTCTCTCAAAGAGACACTTCCAATGAGTTTCTTAATCTCTCTGTATCTCTCTACAGCAAATACAGTCTCAGGGCCATCAGGCTGCAAGGTATACACAAATTCCAAGAGCACCACTGTGAACAAAAAATGCTACACTCTCTGGCACTGAAGGGCTCCCACTGTTGGCTCCATTTCCCAGTTACTGGCAGCCGGTCATACGCATACTAGCCATGCCACATCTCGCTGAAAAATTATAGCTAGAATTTAATGCGCCCAGCTAAAGTCATGTGCCCATCCACGTGTTAACTTCTGCGTTCAAGGAAATGGGGAGTAATGTGATTGGCTGGGCCTGCACCCCATATAGAAGACAAGGGGCAGACCTATGCAAACAGACATATTTTCTTAAAGAATATTCTATTATAAGGAGGATAAGCAGGCAGAAGCGCCAGATCCCTTAACACAGGCTGAAAGATGGTTGTCAACCTCTTTAGTCCTAGACCATTTCAGACAATAAGAATCTGCCCAGTTTTAAAAGGCCTTTTAAGAAAATTAACTTAATATTTCTAATACTTATTCACAGATTTCAGTCTCCTCACATGAGGCTCTTTCTCAAATCCAATCTAATCTAAATTCCTTGAGTTCCTATTAAAGGTATTTTTCTCCTTGTTTGTAAAAGTTTAAAAAAAAAATAGTTACATAAATGCTTTACTCTATTATCTAGTCTGAAGATGTTTTTGAGTAGGAATCATTTTGTAGCCGAGTAAGACCCTATAGGACCTTCCCAGAACAGGACATCCAGTCACCCAATGTCCTTTCTGTGCCTCTTGTCTATAGGAAAATTTTAACCTCCTTCCCCAAGTGTCAAAGAATACATTTAATCAAAGAAGTGAGAAAATGCAGAAAGAAAAGAAAACCGCAAGTAAGACAAAATAATACATTAGCCATTAAGTATGGCTAAAAAGTCAAGCACATTTAATTCTTCCTAAAGGGCTATAAGTAATATTCTGAGCCCTACCCTTAGAGCTGTTTTGCAGATACTGAAACCCCCATCAGGTGGAAGAAGTTATCTGTGTGTGGTCCACAAGCATGTAGACCTTGTGGGATGGAACCAAAAGATTGATCATGTTGATTCCCAATTACCTTACTGCCAATCAGTAAGAAGAATGCCCAGGACCTGATCATATACCCCATAGCTCCCCCTCCTTCATCCTGTCTTTAAAAATCTTCCCCTGAACACTACTGAGGAAGCCAGGTTTTATAAACACTAACTGCCTGGACTCCTTGCTTGGCCCCTGCAATAAATAGTACATTTTGCTTCATGGCAACCTGGTGTCAGTAGATTGGCCTTACTAAGTGCAGTTGAGCAGCCCTGAATTTGATTTGGTAACAATTTCATCAATATTGTGCTACCTGAAGTAGTATGGCAAGAAGAGTCCAGAGAAAGAAAACTGTGATCATTTTGTGATGTCTGCCTGCTCCAGGTTCTGGAATGGAGAGGGGCCACACACTTGGCTGCATTTGCCTCCCTGATTTTTATAGGAGTGAGTGAAGTTGCTCAGTCATGTCCGACTCTTTGTGATCCCATGGACTGTAGTCTACCAAGCTTCTGTGTCCATGGGATTTTCCAGGCAAGAGTACTGGAGTGGTTTGCCATTTCCTTCTCCAGGGGATCATTCCTGACCCAGGGATTGAACCCAGGTCTCCTGCATTGGAGGCAGACACTACCCTCTGAGCCACTAGGGAAAGGCCTTGATTTTTATAATCCATCTGGAAAAAAAAAAAGTCTTCTTCCTTTATCCAGCACCCTTACTCAAACAGGGCAAGCACTGAGGAACTGTCAGGAAAAGTGGGATACAGACAACATGCTTGTTAACTTCTTCAAAGTCCCCGTTTAAATCTTGAGATCTACTTACAGGGTCAAAAGTTATTCCTCAGTGAATCAGCAAAGACATTGAGTGTGATTAGCAGTTTTCGGATGCAAAAGAACATTGCAAACTGCTCTGCACCCTGCTTGGATGTGTTGAGGTGCCATCTCAGGTGTTAGCAAAAAAAAAAGATGTGAGAGAGAAAGAATTGTTACACCCGGCAACAGCCCTTCCTTTCACCATGATCACATCATCCAAGGTGTGATCACGGACATCAGGTGTGCTTTTACCGAATAGTGTGAATTGACAACTAAAGAACAGCAAGATAGGCAGTTTTGCAAACAAGTTTTTCTATTTATTTGCTCCATTGACTTTCAAGGGTCAGACTGAATTATCATCCCGAAGATTTTTTCTTTTTGGCCATGCTGTGAGGTTTACAGGATCTTAGTTTCCCAACCAGGGACTGAACCCTAGGCTACAGCAATGAAAGTGTCAGATTCTAGACACTGGACAGCAAGGGAATTCCCTCCACTATCTTTTTTAATACAAAAAAATTCAAATAAATAAAATTGGAGAGAATAGTACAAAATATACCCATCATCCAATTCAACAATAATTAGGATTTTGCCACACTTGCCTTGTCTATCCTTCTTTTTCTTCTTTTTCCCTCATTATTTCTTCTCTAGATACTTCATTTCACATCTCTAAATTATATGAATATTTTCTTATAAAACCACTCTGCCAGAAACACACCTAACAGGAGCAGTAATTCTTTGATATCATCTTATTCTTAGACTATATATCTAAAGAAATATATATTTTTTATAGTTGGCTCTTTAGAATCAGGATCCAGGTGAGTTCTATATTTTGTGTTTGATGGTTATATCTTTTGAGTCTTTCTAAATCTAGAACAGTCTCTCCCCACCTTGCCCCAACTTTTAATTTTTCTTTATGCCATTGATTTCCTGATTTCGCTTCAGTTGTATCTGACTCTGTGCGACCCCATAGATGGCAGCTCACCAGGCTCCCCTATCCCTGAGATTCTCCAGGCAAGAACACTGGAGTGGGTTGCCATTTCCTTCCCCAATGCATGAAAGTGAAACGTGAAAGTGAAGTCGCTTATTCATGTCCGACTCTTCGCGACCCCACAGACAGCAGCCCACCAGGCTCCTCCGTCCATGGGATTTGCCAGGCAAGAGTACTGGAGTGGGGTGCCATTGCCTTCTCCGGATTTCCTGATTAAATTAGTTCTATTGTTCTATAGACTATCCTATGGATATATTCTGAGTTTATCCATTTATGTCCTTGTGGTATCACTTAAACTTGAGGCTCTACCACCTGTAGTTCATGTAAACTGGAGGTTAGTTCTAAAAGGCTTGTTAGATTCAGTTTCTATTTTCCATATGGGGGAATCTCAAGAAGCACATATCGTCTGGTGGTCTCACTCTTAGGGAAGTTAAGATTGATCAGCAGATTCAGGTGGTGTCAGCTAGATCTCTCCATTGTAAACTTCTCCATAAGCTGTTTTTTCTAGGGAAGGGCCAAGACGTCAGGAAGACCCTGAGCTCACCTCCTCCCAAATTACAACTATTTCCCAGAGCAACTATGAAAACTACTTGAAGAGTAGCAGAAAAGATCTTCTACAACTAAAGATATAAAGAAGAAACCACAATTAGGTAGGAGGGGTGGAGCTGCATTATACTCAAGACCCATAACCCACAAATGGGAGGTTAGTTACAATGGCAGAGTTTCTTCCCAAGGAGGAAGTATTCTGAGCCTCCAACCAAGGGTCCTGCAACAAGAAGATAGGGCCCCTAGACCATGTGACTTTGAAGGCCATCACAGCTTACTTTCAGGAGAGTAAGAAGGCTGTGGGAAATGGAAACTCCACTCTTAAAGGGCACACACAAAATCTCTCAGGCTCCAAAACACAGGGACACAGCTCTACCCACCAGCAGGCCAGCTGCATGGTTAGCTGCGTAGCCTGGGAAATTCCAGAACCGGTGCCCACCAACTGGTGGGCCCATCCAGGTCCTGGGACTGATAAACTATAGGAAGGACTCCAACATGGCACTTGCCAACACCAGTGTCCTCGTGATAGAATAAGATCCCCAAAATGTGACGAGAGGGGGAAACCTATAAGCAAAAATACTCTGCAAAGCTATCATTCAGATTTGAAGGAGAGATCAAGAGATTTACAGACCAGAAAAAGCTAAAAGAATTCAGTATCATGAAATGCACTAAAGTTCCCTTTAAGCCTTTCATCTAATGCTTTCACCCTTTATTGATCTTTGCCTTAATCGGTTCTATCATTAAGCTAACAAAATGGTGATTTTTCTAATTCTGTAAATCCTTTCACATTTATCAGCTGGGAACAGTCTGTATAGAAGAACTTTTCTTCAGTAATTAGGGCTATTTGGTTATCCTGAAATACCGACTGAATTGGAAAAGCAGGAAAATGCTTACTTATTTCTCTTAAATTGCCAATTTTCAGGGTAACGTCCATGACCTAGTTACACCAATGTTACCCAAAGAGTTTGTTAATCTATTTAAGATACTCCACCACCCCACCCACTCATGAACTCATTAGGTTTTACATATTCTATGTATTTCAATCAAATGTAATCATTACTTTTTTTGCATACTTCAGTTATTCCATCTTTGACCAATTGGAGCCTCTTCATGTTAGCTCTTGAGTCCTTTTGATAAAAAGAATCTTTGATAACTTCATAGTTTTGGCTCATGAAGATGTGTAAACTTTATCTTGTATATGTACTGCCCCAAACTTGGAATCAGTGATCCAAGATTCTGATTCTTTTAAACAAGGAATGCCATTTGGGGACCACAATCTGGGCACTAGACATTGCCCATTGTTTGTGGAGTTTTAATACTTCTAAGCCTTTCTGAAAAGTATAGAAATAGTAGAAACTATCATAAGCAAATACTGATATGTCTAATTCAAATGTAATACTCAAATTTATTTTTAGTAATGCCTTTGATTTTATATTTCTCTTCTCTTACACTAAAAACCTTGGTTCCTAAAAACATTAACATAATTATTTACTACTTAAAACACTAATATAAAGACTTCTATTATACCTATGGCTGATTCATGTTAAGGTTTGGCAGAAAACAACAAAATTCTGTAAAGCAATTATCCTTCAATTAAAAAATAAATTAATTTTTAAAAAAAGACTTCTATTAACTGTGGTGTTGGAGAAGACTCTTGAGAGTCCCTTGGACTGCAAGAAGATCCAACCAGTCCATTCTGAAGGAGATCAACCCTGGGATTTCTTTGGAAGGAATGATGCTAAAGCTGAAACTCCAGTACTTTGGCCACCTCATGCGAAGAGTTGACTTATTGGAAAATACTTTGTTGCTGGGAGGGATTGGGGGCAGGAGGAGAAGGGGACGACAGAGGATGAGATGGCTGGATGGCACCACTGACTCAATAGACGTGAATCTGAGTGAACTCCAGGAGATGGTGATGGACAGGGAGGCCTGGCGTGCTGTGATTCATGGGGTCGCAAAGAGTCAGACACAACTGAGCAACTGAACTGAACTGATTAGCAATATAACTATTGAAAGAAGTGTTAGATTTCTTTACAGCTCTCTTTGCCCTTAAAATGTACTCCACTATGTATGTATAGCAAATGTACCATATTTTAGAATCTCTTTAAATGTTTTCTCTCTGCAGCTACTTAATTAACTTCATATACAGTTAAGATCATTGTTTTGGGTCTGTTTTACGATCTTAGGAATTATTTAAAATTAAATTAAAATTTGAATTTGTAAAACACATTTATGTGATTCCAATGTCAAAAGTTCATAACAAATACATTCAGAAAAGTCTCTTTTCCGTGCTTGTTTCCTCTGCCCTGTATTATGTTGAATTGTGCAAAACTGCCAAAGATTAATTATTTTATCAGCAAAAATGCAATTTCTGTGATTGAGCCATATATAAATCCCCACACTTTGTACAGAAAAGATAGCTACTATATGTGTTATTATCCACTTTGTTTTTTTTCACCTATATATTCTAGAGATCATTTCTCCTCCTTCATTCAGGTGTGTATTGATGTACCATGATTTTTATTCAACCAAATCTCTATTACAAAGCATTTCGTTTCCAATCTTTTGCTATTAAAAATAATGCCTCCATGGGAAACAGACATAGAGAATAGACTTATGGACATGGGGAGTGGGGAGGAGAGGGTGAGATGTATGGAAAGAGTAACATGGAAACTTACATTACCATTTGTAAAATAGATAGCCAACAGGAATTTGCTGTATCGCTCAGGAAACTCACACAGGGGTTCTGTATCAACCTAGAGGGGTGGGATGCAGAGGAAGATGGGAGGGAGGTTCTGAAGGGAGGGGATAAATGTATACCTATGGCTGATTCATGTTGAGGACTGACAGAAAAAAACAAAATTCTGTAAAGCAATTATCCTTCAATTAAAAACTAAATAAAAAATTTTAAAACTCCTCTATGAATAACCTTGTAAGAATGTCATTTCATATTTTAACTTGGTCCATATTTTAATTAACAGATATAAATCCACCCTATCTGTAAGAGACCACCCTCTACCACACCCAGCCTAAGTCATTCATTCTGGTAAACAATTGTCCTGGTCTTTGGGTATCCAAGGTCTCCCCTTGTGGCTCAGCTCGTAAAGAATCTGCCTGCAATGCAGGAGACCTGGGTTTGATCCCTGGGTTGGGAAGATCCCCTGGAGAAGGGAAAGGTTACCCATTCCAGTATTCTGGCCTGGAGAATTCCATGGACTGTATAGGCCATGGGGTCGCAAAGAGCTTGATATGACTGAGCGACTTTCTCTTGGGTACCCAATGCCTTTGAACAGCTTTCTGATGTTAGGAGAATTTTCCCTTTCTGAGTTCCACAAAGTTAGAATGCAAGGTACTCAATCCCCTTCCCCCTCCTTTGCAGTTAGGGCAAGGGCATGTGACTTGTTTCCCTCTAATCAAAGGCATTTGTGTAAGACCCTGGTGAAGAAAGGGGCAGTGAGAGGGGAAAGGCTGCACAGTGCACTCTTTTTCTGGTGGAGGGTGGGTGGCAGAGCCAAGTGGTTTAGGGGAACTGGGATGGTCTGTAAGGTTGAGGTTCTGGTGCAGAAGTTGTACTGATGCTTTTGGCAGCAGCTGTTGTTCAGTTCCTAAGTCAAGTCCAATTCTTTGCGATCCTATGGACTGTAGCCCGCCAGACTCCTCTGTCCATGGGATTTCCCAGGCAAGAATACTGCAGTGGCTTGCCATTTCCTTCTCGAGGGGATCGTCTCGATCCAGGGATTGAACCCATGTCTTCTGCATTGGCAGGCATATTCTTTACCACTGCGTCACTTGGGAAACCCGTTTAGCAACAACGGCTGTACCTGCAGTCAAATTGAGTTCTTGGCAGCATATAGTGGCTGAATGGTGACAGGGAAGTGGCCTCAGTCCGCTCATTAGGCTAGCTATGCTACTAATTTGGGGGGATTCTCTTGGAATCTTAGCCTCACAATTGTTTCTTCCAGTCTTCCCACCAATTCTATGAGCTACCCATTATCCTCTGAATAAAACTCTTTTCTGTTCAATCTGCCAACATCTGCTTCTGTTACTTGTGGCCAGGAAATAATTTATGCAACAAATCCTGGGAGTTAAGCTTTAGTACCACAGGGGCCTGATTTGCACTTTGGCCCTTCCTCCTTCCTCCTAAGAATGCTTGTGAGTTCAGGGATAGAAGGTCTGTGGTCTAACAAAATTAACTGGGTCATCAGGAGCCCAGAGCTTTTTTGCATGAAATCCCTTTGAAAATCTTATGACTTGAAAGTCATAAGAAGTAGAGGGACTTCCCTGGTGGTCTAGTGGCTGAGACTCTGCACTTACAATGCAGGGGTCCCAGGTTAACTCCCTGGTCAGGGAACTAGATCCCACATTCCACAACTAAGAGTTTGTATGCCACAACTAAGACCCAGCACAGAGTGTTTTCCTGTACGTTAGAGGAGAAGAAGAAAGACAGACGTCAGTGGTGGGGAGGAGGTCAGCAGTGGCCCAGCAGAATTCCTGAGGTCAACAGAGCAGAAGGATGGTGAGACCAACAGACAGAACAGAGGGACTAAATGTTAAGAATCTTGCCCTCAATTCCTAGGCTTCTCAGGTGAATAACTAGGGCAGGAGATCTTGAAAAAAATACAATTTCTAGATCATATGATATATGATATCATTATATGTGGAATCTAAAAAATGGTACAAATGAATTTATTTACAAAACAGAAATAGAATCACAGATGTAGAAAACAAACTTATGGTTACCAGAGGGGATTGTTGCTGTTCTTCAGTTGCTAAGTCATATCTGACTCTGTGACCCCATGGACTGCAGCACACCAGGCTTCCCTGTGCTTCACTATCTCCCAGAGTTTGTTCAAACTCATGTCCATTGAGTCGGTGATGCCATCCAACCATCTCATCCTCTGCTGCTCCCTTCTCTGTTTGCCCTCAGTCTTTCTCAGCATCAGGGTCTTTTCCAATGAGTCGACTCTTTGCATCAGGTGGCCAAAGTTTTTGAGCTTCAGCATCAGTCCTTCCAATGAATATTCAGAGTTGATTTCCTTTAGGATTGACTGGTTTGATCTTGCAGTCCAAGGGGCTCTCAAGAGTCTTCTCCAGCACCATGATTCAAAAGCATCAATTCTTTGATGCTCAGCCTTCTTTATGGTCCAATTCTCACATCCATACATGACTACTAGAAAAATCATAGCTTTGACTATACAGGCTATTGTCATCAAAATGACATCTCTGCTTTTTAATACACTGTCTAGGTTTGTCATAGCTTTCCTCCCAAGGAACAAGCATCTTTTAATTTCATGGCTGCAGTCACCATCCACAGAGAGTTTGGAGCCCAAGAAAATAAAATCTTTCCACTTTTTCCCCATCTATTTCCCATAAAGTGATGGGACCACTTATTTTGATTTCACGCCATTAGAGTGGTATCATCTGCATATCTGAGGCTGCTGATATTTCTCCTGGCAATCTTGATTGAAACTTGTGATACATCCAGCCCAGCATTTCACATGATGTACTCTTGCATAGAAGTTAAATTAGCAAAGTGACAATATTCCAAGGAGGGGAGGGGGAATAAATTAGGAGACTGAGATTGACATATATACACTACTATACATAAAATAGATAACTAATAAGGACTTACTGTATACTGCAAGGAATTCTACTCAATACTCCCTGTAGTGACCTATATGGGAAAAGAATCTAAAAAAGAGTGGCTGTATGCATACATATAGCTGATTCACTTCACTGTACACATGAAACTAATGTAATGTTGTATATCAGCTACACTCCAATAAAATTTTTTTAGAAAAGAAGATAATGACTTACAGTCATCTTGTGAGTGGACCCATCTGGATCCAGTGACAATCTACACAAGGCTATATGTTAAAGCTACTATTATCTCTCATAGATGGCAACTATTTCCCCCACCAAGTTAATCATTTGTCTTTTCATTTTGTATTTGCTGACCAAAAAGTTTTAACAGCATATACTTGATGTTATTGATACTTTTTTTGGTCATATTTTCCATTCCTTTTCTGTTTAGGTAACATCATCCCTTTCCAAGAATATGTTCAATATTATATTCCCTTTTAGTTTTTTATTGTTTTATTTATTCATATATAACCCTTTATTCTATCTAGAGCTTATTTTGATATATGGTGTGATCACCATGTGTCTTAATGGGCTTAATGAATAAAGCTGACAGGCTAAAAACAAGGCAACATTAGACATGCTTTGCAAATTAAAAGAATGTTGTGCAATAACGAGATACCATTTTGTACCTTAAAAATTATCAACCGTTAAGAAAAAAAAACTTCGTGAAGGTAAGCATGAAGGAAATGGCACCCTAAAAGTGCTGTTTTCAACTTACCCATTCTGTTAAGAGCCTATAGTTACATAGCAAGCAAGGTAAGAACAAAAAGAGAGGGAACCTATTAATTAAAAGAAATTTATACAAACCAATACAAATGTGAACCTTGTTTAAAGCATGATTTAAATAAGGCAAAATTTTTTTTTAAATGAGACAACTAGAATTTGAGCTCTAACTATACATTGATGGCAGTAAAAAAAAATACCTCTTTGTTAGTTGTAATAATCGTGGATATGTTTTTAACCAAGTTCTTATCTTTTAGGGATACATACAAAAAGATCTGATGTCTTGGATTTCCTTCAAAATAATGTAGTGATTGGGAAAAGAAAAGAATATAAATGGGACAAGATTGGCTCTCAGTTGTTAATTGTTGAAGTTGGCTCATGGGTGCCTGAGAGTTTATTACACTATCCTTTCTATTTTCACATACATTAATATTTGGATTTTTCCATAATAAAAGGTGAAAAAAATAGAGATTAAAAGTATATAATGGCAGGGGGAATTGCTAAATATTCCCAGTTAGGTAATAAAGCTCCAGTTTCTCAGAGTGACACAACTGGGCCAGATCATGGCCTCACCTAAGGTGACTGCTCCTCACCAAGGTCCATGGAATTTCAAAAACAGCAAATCTTTACAGAGAGCTTTCTGGATGTCAGGCCCAATGAAAGAGAAAGGTCCTTCCACTGTGAAGCAGAAAGAGGTGGACAAAGTACCATTTACAAAAGTAGCACAATGAAATCATTGCTCCCACAAAAAGTCCCTGAAGAGTCATCTAAAATAAACATCTGTCATTTGTGGAATTTTAAAAATATGTTTTAAAAAAGTCTTCTGGCCACACTACTCAGCATGTGGGATCTTATTTCCCTGACTAGGGTTCAAAGCCGCACCTCCTGCATTGGAAGCTCAGAGTCTTAACCACCGGATCACCAGGGAAGTCCCTAAAATACATTTTTATTAAGAAAAGAATAAAACAATCAGACCAGGTCACATTGCTATTTAAAATGATCCACAAATCTAATTGTCATTAGGATAAAGCTCCTTAGCCAGGTCTACCTCATGCCCCAACCCAGCCTCTCCCCTAGCTCCATCTTCTGCTCCTCATCCGGACACACTTTAAACTTCAGCTATGGTAAAGGACCTGAAGTTCCCAGAACATACCTCTTGGAGTTTATGTTCTCCTGAGGAAGTTCCCTTCATTCATTCAACAGCATTCATTGGTCTCATCTGGCCCAGGCCCTAGGCCATGCTCTGTCTCATCACCACCAGGATTGCCTTTCTCCCGCATCAGTTCATTCTTCCAGCCTCGACTTGTTTGTTTACATGTTTCCCCAAGAAACATTCTTCAAACCACTCAAACTGAACAAGGTGCCCTTCCTCTGTGCTTTCTATATATAAGGATATATGGAGGGCAGCAGAGAAGGAGAGGGGACATGTATTTCTCCCACCAGACTTCGAGGTCAAGGATAAAATCCTATTTAGGCATAGTATATGGTTTAAGGCCTGAGTCATATGAGAAGATAAGTAAATGCTTATGGAATAAATGAGTGAATGAATGAATGAAACTTCCCAACTAGCATGTAAACCCACAAACGCAATGATTTTTGTTGTTTTGTTCTGCTTTATCCTTAGCATCTGAGACAATACTTGGCACATTAAATATTTGTCAAAATAATTAAAGTTGCCTGTCAAAGAAAAACAAATGAGATTACATTAAGGCTTTTATGCAAATTTCCCATTTGCTGTAGTCAACCTGTCATAGCAAAAGACTGATCCACGACTAAAAAAGGAATTAGAGGCAAAAGGTGTTTTGGAGATCAAATGCAATGAAATGTTGTCCATACGTTATTGAGTTAGTAACCTGGATTTAAAATCTATCTCTGGGACTTCCCTTGTGGTCCAGTTGAGAATCCACCTGCCAATGGAGGGGACATGGGTTGGATCACTGGTCTAGGAAGATCCCACGTGCCTCGGGGCAACTAAGCCCATTCACAAAACTACTGAGCCTGCATGCCACAACTACTGAAGCCTGAGCACCTAGAGCCCATGCTCTGAAACAAGAGAAGCCACGGCAATGAGAAGCCCACACACCACAGCTACAGTAGCCCCATTCACTGCAAGTAGAGAAAGTCCACGTGCAGCAGCAAAGACCCAGAGCAGCCAAAAATAAGTTAAGAAAAAAAAAAACCTATCTCTTCAGTCAAGAAAGACGAGGGCGTCTATTTATTTGTTTTTACATGTATTGTTTTAGAAGACACTAAGCAAGACGTTCATTTTACTTCACCTAAAAAAGAAAGTCAGTATTTGGGGGACTTACATAGATTCTCATCTGACATAGGTCACTTTTCTCTGTGGCCATACAGCCTATGGATCTGGGGAAATATATCCAGCACTGGAGTAGCACATGATCTCCTACATCTGGGACAGCCGGGACCCAAAGCCATCCATCGTAAATGACATCAGCCTTACTGATCTAACTTTAAAAAAAAAAAACAAAAACAATAGAATAATTTCTTCTTGCCCAAACCTTACTATAGTGGTTTGGACCAGCAACTCCATAGCAGGATGATGGGAGGGCTGCATGGACAAAGGACAATTGTTGGCCTCCCACAGCAGAAGAATGGTTTACAAAATGATCTTTCTTAGGAGCTCTGCTTGGGACTATTGTACACCACATGGCAGGTGCTCTGACATAAGTAAGGCCAAATTGGTTTCCATTTGGATTTATTTTCTTTTTGAAACCATCCTTATCTAGAACTGTCCTCTGTAAAAGTCACTAGAGCAACAGGAGGGAAAAGTGAGATATTGAATTCCCCAGGGAATCAAGGCAGACTTTCCTTCCCCTTTCTTTACTCATCCATCTTTCCATGGCTGCCAGCCACTGGGACCTCATTTGAGAGGTTTTATTTCCCTGCTTTCTTTCAAGATTCTGCCTCAAATAATCCTCACTGGCTTTCAATGAAGCAAAGTAGGACTCCATTTACTTTATCCAATATTCCCCTACATTCAACCTTGAAAACAGCATGCAGTGAATTATCCTCTACAGGAACAAAGAGCAGAATGGAACCTCACTATTTCCCATGAGGCTGATTTTTGCTAATCAAACACATTTATCTTCTGAAACACTTTCACACCTGCTGAGAAATAAGAAAGGATATACCTTCCAGAACACAACTTAGAAATGTGTAGAAAATAGATAATACTGAGGTCTTCATGTGACAGTAATTTGTGGAGGGGCAGTAGGACCATTATGGACCGCCATCAAGATACACACTACACACCCTCTTCCTCCTAACAATTTCACAGCATTCTATCTCACAGAAATGTTCATACCTGGGAGTAAAGACATATGAATGGCATTACTGATTGAATCACATGTAAGTGCCACATGAACTGACAAAAAGAGAGACTATATATTGTAATGTGATAAAAGCAAATTGCAAAATAATACATAAATAATATGATTCCACTTTTGTTTAAAAACCCACATTTTATTTATGTAGATGCATATACCTATATATATTTATAGATGTAAAGAAAAAGCCTAGAAAGATACCAGAATCAAACTGTTAACAGTGGTTCCTTCCTCCGAGAGTATAACTGGGGGAGTTTCATTTTTTACTTCATATACTTTGGTATTATTTATTTTTTAGATAAAGAAAATAAATAACTAGATTGTGTAAGGTGGCTAACATTTACAGAGTCTTTATTCTATGTTGGGCATGTGGTGGACACTTTGTATATCATCTCACTTATTCTGCAAGCCATCTGAAGTAGGTAATAATCATCCCTGTTTACAGATAAGAAAATAAGTTCAGAGAAGTCAGTAACTTGCCCAGCCTAACAGGGTTAGTAAGTAGTGGAGTTGGAATTCAAACCCAGGACTTTCTGACTCCAAGACCCAAGATCTTCCCAATGGTCCAACAATGGCATCTTCTGTAACATAGTCTTGACTCAGTAGATGGGCCATTGCCACAAGATTGCTGAATATTAGGTTTATTCTTGAAAACTTTTTTTAATGGAAATTTTCAAACATACACAAAAAGGGAAGGAATAGTAAAAATGAATCCATGTGCCTGCCATCATCCAGAGTCTACAATTATTAATATTCTGTGTCACTGTTTCTTCTATTCCAACACACACTTTTTAGAAAGCATTTCAATGCAAATTCAAGACACCATGCCATTTCATCATTAATATTTCAATCTCTGAATATAAGAACATAAAAAACATAATAGTATGTTGTAAATCCTCTATACTTCAATAAAATAAAAAATAAACTTTAGAAAAAAGAATAAGGGTGTGATAGATATTGTTTTCACCAATAATAAAGTTCACAATAATTCCTTAATAATATCAATATCCAATCCATGTAAAGTTTTCTAAATTGTCTCAAAAATATATTTTTAGGTTTGTTCAAAATTTGTCTGTCTCCTTGAATTCTAATTTTTCCCCTCCTTTTTATTTTATACAACTAATTTTTGAAGAAATTGAATCATTTGCCTTATAGAATTTCCCATCTTCTTGATTCAATTTCTCATATATCAGTGGGGTCATTTAACATGCTCCTCTTTCCTTTATCCCCTGGAGAAGGAAATGGCAACCCACTCCAGTATTCTTGCTTGGAGAATCCCATGGACTGAAGGACCTGGCAGGCTACAATCCATGGGGTTGCAAGAGTCGGACACGGCTTAGCAACTAAACCACACAACCACAACTTTCCTTTATATTTCTCACAAGATGATGGTGAGAGACTTGTTAAATTCAGGTTCAATTTTTTTGGCAAGATTGTTTCTTAAGTGGTAATATATACTTCCTATTGCACCTTATCAGGAGGCAATAGATGTCTGTCCCACTTTTAGTAAATGCTAAGGTTCAGTAGTTGCCAACCTGGTATATACATTATCAAGTTCCTCATCAAATTTTTACCTAATAGCTTCAGCAGCCATCGATGATTTTTTTTCTCTTATATGCATGATTTCATTAGGAGCTTAGGTTCATTTAAAATCATAAGACTGACTTCCCTGGTGGTTCAGAGGTTAAGAATCTGCCTTGCAATGCAAGGGACACCAGTCTGATCCCTGGTCCAGGAAGATCACATATGCCACGGGGAAACTAAGCTCACATGCCACAACTGATGAGCCTGAGCTCTCGACGCCTCCAGCCCCAACTACTGACCCCACATGCCACAACAACAGAAGCCCACGCACCCTGGAGCCTGTACTGCTCAAGAAGAGAAACCACCACAATGAGAAGCCCTTGCACCTCAGCTAGAGTAGCCCCAGCTCACCACAACTAGAGAAAGCCAGTGTACAGGAAAGGAGACCCAGCACAGCCAAAGAGTTTTTTAAATATATGTATAAATATTTCTTTTAAATCCTATAAGGCTTAGGTATTTTTAAAAAACATCCTATGGGTTCTTCTCTGGTGGTCCAGTGGTTAAGAATCCTCCTGCCAGTACAGGGCACACAGGTTCCTTCCCTGCTCAGGGAATTTTCACATACCTCAAGGCAACTAAGCCCATGTGCTGTATCTACTGAAATGCATGCACCTGGAGCCAGTGCTCTGAAACAAGAGAAGCCACTGCAATGAGAAGCCCATGCACCACAATGAAGAGTACCTCCTCAGTTCAGTTCAGTTCAGTCGCTCAGTCGTGTCCAACTCTTTGCAACCCCATGGATTGCAAAACGCCAGGCCTCCCCCTCCCTGTCCATCACCAACTCCCAGAGTTCACTCAGACTCATGTCCATCAAGTCGATGATGCCATCCAGCCATCTCATCCTCTGTCGTCCCCCTCTCCTCCTGCCCCCAATCCCTCCCAGCATCAGAGTCTTTTCCAATGAGTCAACTCTTCGCATGAGGTGAGCAAAGTACTGGAGTTTCAGCTTTAGCATCAGTCCTTCCAATGAACACTCAGGACTGATCTCCTTTAGAATGGACTGGGTGGATCTCCTTGTAGTCCAAGGGACTCTCAAGAGTCTTCTCCAACACCACAGTACAAAAGCCTCAATTCTTCGGCACTCAGCTTTCTTCACAGTCCAACTCACATTCATACATGACCACTGGAAAAACCATAGCCTTGACTAGATGGACATTAGTCAGCAAAGTAATGTCTCTGCTTTTGAATATGCTATCTAGGTTGGTCATAACTTTCCTCCCAAGGAGCAAGTGTCTTTTAATTTCATGGCTGCAGTCACCATCTGCAGTGATTTTGGAGCCCCAAAAAATAAAGTCTGACACTGTTTCCACTGTTTCCCCATCTATTTCCCACGAAGTGATGGGACCAGATGCCATGATCTTCGTTTTCTGAATGTTGAGCTTTAAGCCAACTATTTCACTCTCCTCTTTCACTTTCATCAAGAGGCTTTTTAGTCCCTCTTCACTTTCTGCCATAAGGGTGGTGTCATCTGCATATCTGAGGTTATTGATATTTCTCCTGGCAATCTTGATTCCAGCTTGTGCTTCCAGTCCAGCGTTTCTCATGATGTACGCTGCATATAAGTTAAATAAGCAGGGTGACCATATACAGCCTTGACGTACACCTTTTCCTATTTGGAACCAGTCTGTTTTTCCATGTCTAGTTCTAACTGTTGCTTTCTGACCTGCATATAGGTTTCTCAGGAGGCAGGTCAGGTGGTCTGGTAATCCTATCTCTTCAGAATTTTCCACAGTTTATTGTGACCCACACAGTCAAAGGCTTTGGCATAGTCAATAAAGCAGAAATAGATATTTTTCTGGTACTCTCTTGCTTTTTCCATGATCCAGTGGATGCTGGCAATTTGATCTCTCGTTCCTCTGCTTTTCTAAAATCAGCTTGAACATCTGGAAGTTCACAGCTCATGTATTGCTGAAGCCTGGCTTGGAGAATTTTGAGCATTACTTTACTAGCATGTGAGATGAGCGCAATTGTGCGGTAGTTTGAACATTCTTTGGCATTGCCTTTCTTTGGGATTGGAATGAAAACTGACCTTTTCCAGTCCTGTGGCCACTGCTGAGTTTTCCAAATTTGCTGGCATACTGAGTGCAGCACTTTCACAGCATCATCTTTCAGGATTTGAAATAGCTCTACTGGAATTCCATCACCTCCACTAGCTTTGTTCATAGTGATGCTTTCTAAGGCTCACTTGATCTCACATTCCAAGATGTCTGGCTCTAGGTGAGTGATCACACCATTGTGATTATCTTGGTCATGAAGATCTTTTTTGTACAGTTCTTCTGTGTATTCTTGCCATCTCTTCTTAATATCTTCTGCTTCTGTTAGGTCCATACCATTTCTGTCCTTTATCAAGTCCGTCTTTGCATGAAATGTTCCCTTGGTATCTTTAATTTTCTTGAAGAGATCTCTAGTCTTTCCCATTCTGTTCTTTTCCTCTATTTCTTTGCATTGATCACTGAGGAAGGCTTTCTTATCTCTTCTTGCTATTCTTTGGAACTCTGCATTCTGATGCTTATATCTTTCCTTTTCTCCTTTACTTTTCACTTCTCTTCTTTTACAGCTATTTGTAAGGCCTCCCCAGACAGCCATTTTGCTTTTTTGCATTTCTTTTCCATGGGGATGGTCTTGATCCCTGTCTCCTGTACAATGTCACGAACCTCCATCCATAGTTCATCAGGCACTCTATCTATCAGATCTAGGCCCTTAAATCTATTTCTCACTTCCACTGTATAATCATAAGGGATTTGACTTAGGTCATACCTGAATGGTCTAGTGGTTTCCCCACTTTCTTCAATTTAAGTCTGAATTTGGCAATAAGGAGTTCATGATCTGAGCTGCAGTCAGCTCCCAGTCTTGTTTTTGTTGACTGTATAGAGTTTCTCCATCTTTGGCTGCGAAGAATATAATCAATCTGATTTCGGTGTTGACCATCTGGTGACATCCAAGTCGTCTCTTGTGTTGTTGGAAGAGGGTGTTTGCTATGACCAGTGCATTTTCTTGGCAAAACTCTATTAGCCTTTGCCCTACTTTATTCCATATTCCAAGGCCAAATTTGCCTGTTACTCTAGTTGTTTTTTGACTTCCTACTTTTGCATTCCAGTCCACTATAATGAAAAGGACATCTTTTTGGGGTGTTAGTTCTAAAAGGTCTTATAGGTCTTCATAGAACTGTTCAACTTCAGCGTCTTCAGCGTTACTGGTTGGGGCATAGACTTGGATAACTGTGATATGGAATAGTTTGCCTTGAAACAAACAGAGATCATTGTGTCGTTTTTGAGATTGCATCCAAGTACTGCATTTTGGACTCTTTGGTTGACCATGATGGCTACTCCATTTCTTCTGAGGGATTCCTGCCCACAGTAGTAGATATAATGGTCATGTGAGTTAAATTCACCCATTCCAGTCCATTTTAGTTCGCTGATTCCTAGAATGTTGACATTCACTCTTGCCATCTCCTGTTTGACTACTTCCAATTTGCCTTGATTCGTGGACCTAACATTCCAGGTTCCTATGCAATATTGCTCTTTACAGCATTGGAGCTTGGCAGTGGCTGGGAGGAGCTACCCTACGCCCGAGGTCAGGGGCGGCAGCAGAGAGGAGCAACCCCACGTCCAAGGAGCGGTGGCTGCGCAGGCGCAGGAGGGCCGAGAGGAGCCACTCCATGTTCAAGGTCAGGAGAGGCAGCTGTGAGGAGATACCCCTCATCCAAGGTAAGGAGCAGCAGCTGCGCTTTGCTGGAGCAGCCATGAAGAGATACCCCACATCGAAGGTAAGAGAAACCCAAGTAAGACGGTAGGTGTTGCGAGAGGCATCAGAGGGCAGACACACAAACCATAATCACAGAACACTAGCTGATCTAATCACATGGACCACAGCCTTGTCTAACTCAGTGAAACTAAGCCATGCCATGTGGGGCCACCCAAGACAGGCGGGTCATGGTGGAGAGGTCTGATAGAATTTGGCCCACTGGAGAAGGGAACCGCAAGCCTCTTCAGTATTCTTGCCTTGAGAACCCCATGCTGCTGCTGCTGCTAAGTCGCGTCAGTCGTGTCTGACTCTGTGCGACCCCGTAGACGGCAGCCCACTAGGCTCCCCCATCCCTGGGATTCTCCAGGCAAGAACACTGGAGTGGGTTGCCATTTCCTTCTCCAACAGAACCCCATGAACAGTATGAAAAGGTAAAATGATAGGATACTGAAAGAGGAACTCCCCAGCTCAGTAGGTGCCCAATATGATACTGGAGATCAGTGGAGAAATAACTCCAGAAAGAATGAAGGAATGAAGGGTATGCCCTACTTGCCGCAACTAAAGAAAGCCTGTAAGCAGCCATGAAGACCCAGCAGCAAAAAATAAATAAATAAAATTTTTAAAATAAAAACTATCCTAAGATGGCAATAGGGCATCTTAGTTTTGAGGTAAAGTATCCAGAAAAAAAAAAAAAAAAAGAAGAAGAAGAAGAAGAAATCTCCTTTTATCTATTACCTATCATGGGTTTGGATTGTTTGTTTTTTTAGTTTGTTTTCACTTTTGGGTTCTTTTCACAAACATGATTGAGTTTTTAGCCTTATTTTCCTAAAACGATCAGTATTCTGCAACCTCTATCTCCCATGTGTGTCCATTTTGCTACTTAGATTGACAGTTTTATTAACCTATTATTCAGAATTTTTATCTATGTTTCAATCCCTAAATAATCCATAAAAAGTAAGAAGAAAAAGGAGAGATATCCTGTTCCTCTATATCAATACTACAGTAAGTCAGGTAAACTTTTCTGAATCATTTTCAATTTCATACCCAGGATAACTACCTGTACCTGTTTTACATTAGAAAAACTTGTTATTTTCAGAGGTTTTAAATCTTTATTCATTCTGCATTAATTGTGGCTTCTCTCCTGGGCTAAGTTTTGAAGCTAAATGAAGGAAAAGCCCAGGTTCTGTCCTAAGATTCTCAATCACCTACATTGATAAAATAATGTCCAGAAGGTTCTTGGGATCTGGGGAAGAGGCATCTGAGACTGTGAAGTCAGAGAAAGCTTCTCAAAATAGATGTTTAGCTGAGTTTTGAAGGATGAGTGGAAAACAACTAGGGGAAGAGTATTCCAAGAAAAGAAAAGCCATACAAAGTCACAGAAGCAGGGAAGAATAGGCCCTTTCAGAGCACTGAACATGGTTTTGTATGGCTGGGGGGTAAGGTTTACAGGAATAGGTAGCCGTGGTGGAGGAGCAGCAGGGCCAGAGAGGAAGAGCCTTATCTGCTAAAGAGTTAGGAAGTCTCTGTAGGCTTTTAAGCACGAGAGTGGCAGACTCTGATTTATGCTGTATGTTTTTCCCCTCAGTAGATTTCTTTCTTTTTTTCTGTTGAGGTGCAATTCATGTAACATAAAATTAATCATTTAAAGTGAATAACTCAGTGGCATTTAGTACATTCACAGTGTTGTACAACCACAACCTCTGTCTAGCTCTAAAACATTTTCATCTCCCCCAAAGGAAAGCCATACCCATTAAGCAGTCACTTCCCATTCCTTCCTCCCGCCAGTCCCTGGCAACCACACGTCAGCTTTCTGGTGGATTTGCCTATTCCCTCAGTACATGTTTTTTCTGTTTTTTATAATTTTATTTACTTAGTTATTAATTTTGACTGTGCTGAGTCTTCATTGCTGTTTTTTGTTAATTTTTTGCTCAGGCTCTCTCTAGTTGTCATGAGCAGGGGTCTACTCTTCATTGCGGTGCTAGGGCTTCTTATAGCAGTGACTTCTCTTATTGGAGGGCACAAGCTCTAGGCATGAGGGCTTCAGTAGTTGCAGCACATGGGGTCAGTAGTTGTGGCACATGGGCTCAGTAGTTGCAGCTCCTAGGCTCCAGAGCATGGGTTCAGTAGTTGCGGTGCATGGGTTTAGTTGTTCCACAGCATGTGGGATCTTCCCAGACCAGGGACTGAAACTGGTGTCCCCTGCATTGTAAGGCAGACTCTTAACCACTGGACTACTAGGGAAGCCCATCCCTCAGTATACTTTTTTGTATGGCAAAACAAAGAAAATATTGTAAAGTAATTAGCCTCCAATTAAAATAAATAAATTTCTATTAAAAAATAAAAATAAATAAAAATTATAAAAGTAATATGGATTCATTATAGAAGAATCAAAATACAAGCGAGAAAAGATGAAAATATTGTTCATAATTTTAGCATTTTAGGTAACTTTTTATGCTCTGTATCCTTCTAAACTGTTTTATCTGTGTTCCCTCTCCCCACGTACTTTACAGGTCTTGCCATCCTTTGGGATGGAAAAAAATTCTGCTCAAACCTTTGTCCTATGAATGGGTGTGAAACCCAAGTCTCTACCAATATTGCTGAGAGTTCCTGGGGGTTTTGTGGAGGTGGGGGTAGGAATATGTTTCTTCTGATTATCTCTAACTCTGATTTTCTGCCTTGATCTCCACCACTTATTTCACCTGCTGAGTGTGAAATGTCCCTTCTACATTTCCACAACCCTTTCTCACCCCAGAATATGGCCTAAACAAGGTCGCGTGTTAGCAAACATTTAGGGAAGATTTGGGAGCAAGAAAAAAATGGCTTACAGTGAAGTTTGACATAGAGAATAACTTGAAACCCCATATTAGAAAGCAGTTCTTTAAAGAGTCCATTAGTCACTCTCATCGCTGGAAAACTCTCACTGGCCAACTCTCCAGAGGTACTACAGTAGCACCAGCTGCCCAGTTATCTCCTGGAGAAGATAATGAATATCTTTTCCATTTTCCAAAGTCAATTCCCTTAGCTATAAACTCCAAAGCGGTCATTTCCAGTTCCCATTCTCTTTTGCACAAGGCAAGTTAATGAGTCTTTTGCTTTATTCTAAATCACACAGAGATAAGTTATCTTACTAAATCAAAACACTCCCTCCCTATTTGAACTCTAGTGTGAGGTTGTCAAAATAATAACTTCTTTCCCCCTACCGACTGCATTTTCATTATTGTTATTTTAAATAATATTCCTTAAATATTTTTTGTTCCTAAGTATTTTTCTATATCTTTTAAAATGGCTGCATACATCCTCTGTTTTTGGACGCTTAGGTTGTTTCCAATTCTTTATTATTATACATACTGCCATGTTATATATTATATATATATTCCTTATTATCCTTCTTATATCCTATATATATTATATCCTTATTATTATATGTATATCCTATCCTTAATTATTTCTTTGCTCTACATTCCTCGAAGTATTAATAACATTCCTAAACAGTAAATCCTGTAATATGTTTTTTCTTTTGTTTGCTTAAACTGTGTGCATGAATTCTATTATGTTTTTCTCTTTTCTGTTTGTTTTTCGCTTTGGGGGCTTTTTTGGCCACACTACACGGCTTCTGGGATCTCAGTTCCCTGTCCAGGGGTTAAACCCCCCCACCTCCTACCATGGAAACATGGAGTCTTAACCACTGGAGCACCAGGGAATTCCCTGTATAAGTTTATATATCCCACAATGTTTGAAAGGGCTTGAATCTCCAAACTCTTTGTTAATTGTGCATATGTTTATCCTTATTGTTTTCTTTATATTTAAATTTGCATTTCTTGACTGACAGTGACATTTAACTTTTTATGTTTATTGGCTATTTGAGGCTTTTTCTTGTGTAAAATACATTTCCTGGTCAGTTGTATATCACATTTCTCTGTTATTGATTTGAAAAAGATCTTTGAACATTAAGGATACAAATCTTTGGTAAAGGATACTTTCTTCCAGTGTCATTTGTCTTTTTGGCTGGTTTATGGTGAATTTTGCTATATAAAAGTTTTATGTTTTATATAACCACCACATCTATCATCTACGGGCTTCCCTAGTGGCTTATCGGGTAAAGAATCTGCCTGCAGTGTGGGAGACCTGAGTTCCATCTCTGAGTCTGGAAGATCCTTTGGAGAAGGGAATCACTACAACTTTAGTATTCTTGCCTGGAAAATTCCATGGACAGAGGAGGCTGGTGGCTTCAGTCCATGTGGTCAGTCGCAGAGTCAGACACAACTGAACCACTAAGTCTTTCACTTTCGTCATCCTTTATGCTTCCTACTTTTTTCGTTGAAGGTGATCCAAATAATCTTCATTTTATCTTTGCTGTTGTTGTTGTTGTTCAGCCCCTAAGCAGTGTCCCATTCTTTATCACCTTATAGACTGCAGCACACCAGACTCCTCTATTCAAGTCTATTGAGTCAGTGATGCTATTGAACCATCTCATCCTCTGCAGTTCCCTTCTCCTTTTGCTTTCAATCTTTCCCAGCATCAGGGTCTTTTCCAGTGAGTCATGTCAGGTGGCCAAAGTATTGGAGTTTCAGCTTCAGCATCAGTCCTTCCAATGAATATTCAGTGTTGATTTCCTTTAGGATTAACTGGTTTGATCTCCTTGCTGTCCAGGGGACTCTCAAGAGTCTTCTCCAACACCACAGTTCAAAAGCATCAATTCTGGAACTGAGCTACAGGAGTTGCTTGTATATTTTTGAGATTAGTTCTTGGTCAGTTGCTTCATTTGCTATTATTTTCTCCCATTCTGAAGGCTGTCTTTTCTTGCTTATAGTTTCCTTTGTTGTGCAGAAGTTTTTAATTTTAATTAAGTCCCATTTGTTTATTTTTGCTTTTATTTCCAATATTCTGGGAGATGGGTCATAGAGGATCCTGCAGTGATTTATGTCGGAGAGTGTTTTGCCTACATTTTCCTCTAGGAGTTTTATAGTTTCTGGTCTTACATTTAGATCTTTAATCCATTTTGAGTTTATTTTTGTGTATGGTGTTAGAAAGTGTTCTAATTTCATTCTTTTACAAGTGATTGACCAGTTTTCCCAGCACCACTTGTTAAAGAGATTGTCTTTTCTCCATTGTACATTCTTGCCTCCTTTGTCAAAGATAAGGTGTCCATATGTGTGTGGATTTATCTCTGAGCTTTCTATTTTGTTCCATTGATCTATATTTCTGTCTTTATGCCAGTACCATACTGTCTTGATGACTGTGGCTTTGTAGTAGAGCCTGATCAAAAAATGGGCCAAAGAACTAAACAGACATTTCTCCAAAGAAGACATACAGATGGCTAACAAACACATGAAAAGATGTTCAACATCACTCATTCTCAGAGAAATGCAAGTCAAAACCACAATGAGGTACCATTTCACGCCAGTCAGAATGGCTATGATCCAAAAGTCTACAAGCAATAAATGCTGGAGAGGGTGTGGAGAAAAGGGAACCCTCTTACACTGTTGGTGGGAATGCAAACTAGTACAGCCACTATGGAGAACAGTGTGGAGATTCCTTAAAAAACTGGAAATAGAACTGCCTTATGACCCAGCAATCCCACTGCTGGGCATAGACACCGAGGAAACCAGAATTGAAAGAGACATGTGTACCCCAACGTTCATTGCAGCACTGTTTATAATAGCCAGGACATGGAAGCAACCTAGATGTCCATCAGCAGATGAATGGATAAGAAAGCTGTGGTACATATACACAATGGAATATTATTCCGCCATTAAAAAGAATACATTTGAATCAGTTCTAATGAGATGGATGAAACTGGAGCCTATTATACAGAGTGAAGTAAGTCAGAAAGAAAAACACCAATACAGTATACTAACGCATATATATGGAATTTAGAAAGATGGTAATGATAACCCTGTATGCGAGACAGCAAAAGAGACGCAGGTGTATAGAACAGTCTTTTGGACTCTGTGGGAGAGGGAGAGAGTGGGATGATTTGGGAGAATGGCGTTGAAACATGTATAATATCATAAATGAAACGAATTGCCAGTCCAGGTTCGATGCAGGATACAGGATGCTTGGGGCTGGTACACTGGGATGACCCAGAGGGACGGTACAGGGAGGGAGGTGAAAGGGGGTTCAGGATGGGGAACACATGTACACCCATGGTGGATTCATGTTGATGTATGGCAAAACCAATATTGATTGTAAAGTAATTAGCCTCCAATTAAATAAATTTATATTTTTTAAAAAGTATCAGTTCTTCAGTGCTTAGCCTTCTTTAAGGTCCGTCTCTCACATCTATACATGACTGATGGAAAAATCATAACTTTGACTAGATGGACCTTTATCGGCAAAGTGATGCCTCTTCTTTTTAACATGCTGTCTAAGTTTGTCACAGCTTTCCTTCCAAGGAGCAAGTGTCTTTTAATTTCATGGCTGCAGTCACCATCCACAGTGATTTTGGACCCCAATAAAATAAAATCTGTCACTGCTTCCACTTTTCCCCCTCTATTTGCCATGAAATGATGGGACCAGATGCCATGATCTTAGTTTCTTGAATGTTGAGTTTTAAGCCAGATTTTTCGCTCTCCTCTTTCACCTTCATCACGAGGCTCTTCAGTTCCTCTTTGCTTTCTGCTATTAGAGTGGTATCATCTGCCTATCTGAGGTTGTTGATATTTCTCCTGGCAATCTTGATTCCAGTTTGTGATTCATTCACTCCAGCATATTGCATGATGTACTCTGCATAGAAGTTAAATAAGCAGGGTGACAATATACAGCCTTGACATATTCCTTTCCTAATTTTGAACCAGTCTGTTGTTCCATGTCCGGTTCTAACTGTTGCTTCTTGACCTGCATACAGGTTTCTCAGCAGACACATAAGGTGGTCTGGTATTCCTGTCTCTTTAAGAATTGTCCAGTTTGTTGTGATTCACATAGTCAAAGGCTTTAGCATAGTCAATGAACAAAAGTAGATGTATTTCTGGAATTCCCTTGCTTTTGCTATGATCAAATAAATGTTGGCAATTAGAATTCTAGTTCCTTTGCCTTTTCCAAATTTAGCTTGCACATCTGGAATTTCTCAGTTCACATACTCCTGAAACCTAGCTTGAAGGATTTTGAGCATTACCTTGTGAGCATGTGAAACGAGTGCAATTGTTCAGTAGTCTAAACATTCCTTGGCATTGCCCTTCTTTGGAATTGGAATGAAAACTGACATTTTCCAGTCCTGGAGCCATTGCTGAGTTTCCAAATTTGCTGACATATTGACTGCAGAACTTTAATAGCATCATCTTTTTAGGATTTGAAACAGCTCAGCTGGAATTCCATCACCTCTACTAGTTTTTTGGTAGTAATGCTTCCTAAGGCCCACTTGACTTCATACTCTAGGATGTCTGGCTCTAGGTAAGTGACCACACCATCCAGGCCATTGAGACCCTTTTTGTATAGTTCTTTTGTACATTCTTGCCACCTCATCTTAATCTCTGCTGCTTCTGTTAGGTCCTTATTGTTTCTGTCCTTTGTCATGTCCATCCTTGCATGAAATGTGCCCTCCAATTTTTTTGAAGAGATCTCTAGTGTTTCTTATTCAATTGTTTTCTTCTATTTCTTTGTATTGTTCATTTTAGAAGGCCTTCTTGTCTCTGCTATTTTCAGGAACTCTGCATTCAGCTGGGTGTACCTTTCCCTTTCTCCTTTTCCTTTTGATTCTCTTCATCTCTCAGATATTTGCAAAGCCTCCTCAGACAACCACTTTGCCTTCTTGCATTTCTTTTTCTCTGGGATGGTTTTGGTCACTGCAGTCTGTACAATGTTTTGAACCTCTGTCCATAGTTCTTCAGGCACTCTGTCTAACAGATCTAATTCCTTGAATCTATTCATCATCTCCACTATATAATTGTAAGGGATTTGATTTAGGTCATACATGAATGGTCTAGTGGTTTTCCCTATTTTCTTCAATTTAAATCTGAATTGTGCAACAAGGAGCTCATGATCTGAGCTACGGTCAGCTCCCAGTCTTGCTTTTGCTGACTGTACAGAGCTTCTCCATGTTCAGCTGCAAAGAATATAATCAATGTGATTTCAGTATTGGCCAACTGTGTGATGTCCATGCGAAGAGCCATCTTCTGTGTTGTTGGAAGAGGATGTTTGCTATGACCAGTGAATTCTCTTGAGAAAACTGTTAGCCTTTGCCTTACTTCATTTTGTACTCCAAGGCCAAATTTGCCTGTTACTCCAGGTATCTCTTGACTTTCTACTTTTGCATTCCAATCCCCTGTGATGAAAAGGACATCTTTTTTGGTGTTAGTTCTAGAAGGTCTTGTAAGTCTTCATAGAAGCATTCAACTTCAGTTTATTTGGCATTAGTGGTTGGGGCATAGACTTGGATTACTGTGATGGTGAATGATTTGCCTTGGAAACAAACTGAGATCATTCTGTTGTTTTTGAGATGGCACACAAGTACTGCATTTCAAACCCTTTGGTTGACTGTGAAGGCTATTCCATTTCTTCTAAGGGATTCTTGCCCACAGTAGTGGATATAAAGGTCATCTGAATTAAATTTGTCCATTCCCATCCATTTTAGTTCACTGATTTCTAAGATGTCAGTGTTCACTCTTGCCATCTCCTGCTCAACCACATCCAGTTTCCCTTGATTCATGGACCTAACATTTCAGGTTCCTATGCAATATTCTTTACAACATCGGACTTTACTTTCACCACCAGACACATCCACAACTGAGCATTGCTTCTGCTTTGGCCCAGCCACTTCATTCTTTCTAGAGCTATTAGTAATTGCCCTGTAGTCTTCCTTGGTAGCATACTGGACACCTTCTGTACTGGGGACTCATCTTCCAGTGTCATATCTTTTTGCCTTTTCATGCATTCTTGAGGCAAGAATATTGGAATGGTTTGCCATTCCCTTCTCCAGTGAACCACATTTTGCCAGAACCTTTCCCTATGACCTGTCCATCTTGGGTGGCCCTGCATGACTTCATTAAGTTACACAAGTCCCTTCTCTACAACAAGGCTGTGATCCATGAAGGGATTATTTTATCTTAGAGTTTTTTTTTTAACTGTATTTATTATTTATTTGGCTGGGCTGGGTATTACTTGAGGCATGCAGGATCTTTGATCTTGACTGTAGTGTGTGAGATCTTCTAGTTGCAGCATGCAAACTATTTGCTGCAGCATGTGGGATCTAGTTCCCTGACCAGGGATCAACCCAGGCCGCCTGCATTTGAAAATGTGGAGTCTTAGCTACTGAACCACCAGCAAAGTCCCTGATTTGTCCTTTAAAATTATAACAGTAGGTTTGAAATGTAGATTGCAAGGAGGCAAGATCAAAGGCAGAGGGAATATTTTAGGTGATTACAGTTCTGAAATAAAACAATGGCAGTGGAAACAGAGAAGAGGTCTGGATTTAAAAGATATTTAAGATGAAAGATCAACAGTGACTCATTGGATATGAAATCTGAAGTAAAGAAAGGAATTCAGGAAAATCACTAGGTTCTTAGTTTGGTGACATTTACCAAGATGAGGTAGGTTTGGTGGGGATTGGAGGAGAGGATAAAGGATGAGCTCAAGTTGGACACCCAGGTAAGATAGGTAAACTATCATGGATCTGGAGCAGAGAGATTTGAGACGCAAATATTGAGCTGGTGGTTATCATGGAAGACAGATAAGTGTGGAGAGTGCGAATACAAGAAGAAATGACACCACAAAGAATATGTAATTTTAAGAGAAAAGAGAAGGCAGTTGTCTCTAAGAAGACACAACCAGAAAAGAAGGAAAAGAATTTATTCTTAATCAGGAAAAGAAAGAGGATAGACTTTCAGGGAGAGAGTGGCTAATACTGCCAAATGGAACAAAATTTTCCAGTAAGACAGAAGCTAGAAAGTATCCCCTGGATTTGCCAAGCCCTCCTTGAGGACCTCCACCAAAGCAAATGCTATAGAAAGTTGAAGGTGAAATCTGACTGTGCTGTGTAAGATGCACAGCTTTATACCCTTCAACCACTTTCTAAAGGCACCTTTTACCTCCTGGACTGCTGCTGCCTCTGCTCAGTTCCCTGGAGTCAAAACTGGAGCTCTGGACTGTATGGCTTGTTCACTCTCCCATCTGCACTGGTTTGCTCCCCGACTCTCAGGACAAGTTACCATACCACAAGGGCATGGAGTCTTGCTTCTGGAACTGCCAATAGGCCAGATGATGCACAATAGGAATTGCACAGTGTAAGTGTAGGAGAGTTATCCTGTTGTGAAGCAAACCTTGACAAATAGCAAATGGGAGAAGGGAATAAGGCATATAGAGGCATTTTTCTTAGTCTTCCTCTTCCACAGACTCTTTCAAGATTATGATTTCTGGGACTTCCCTGATGGTCCAGTGGCTCGGACCATGTACTTCCAATGCAAGTAATCTGGGTTTGATTCCTGGTCAGAGCTCTAGGTCCCAACAATGGTCAAATATCCCACATGTGGTAACTAAGACCTGGTGAAGCCAAATAAATAAATATTAAAAAAAAAATTATGATTCCTCTCTGTGACCATGACAGAGAATCACTGTAGCTCAAAGAATCTATCTGCTAAAATACCTTTTTATTTCTCATCATGGCCTGGTGGAAGCAGTACCAGCAAGGTAACACATCTTGCTGCGTTGGTTGATTAGACTTTTCTTCACTTTTACCTTTCTAAATGTGTCCCTACTCCCCCCAAAAGAATCAGCTCTTTAATTTTGACCCTAGACTTTATGATCCAGAGAATTTGGGCTAAGACATGGTTGTTAAATTGGTAAATTAACTAGGAAAGAGACTATTTAAATCAGCTCTCCATTTGGGCTGCTCAAACCAACAGAATCTTTAGTGTATATGCTCTGTTTTCTGACATTTCAACACAATGAAATGAGAAAGGGAATAAAAAGGAGGGCACTGTAACAGCATGAATAGCATTTTGGTTTGAGAAAGGTAGAGCTAGACCAAGAAGAAAACTGTCAAATTATTGGGCTTCCCTTATGGCTCAGCTTGTAAAGAATCTGCCTGCAATGCAGGAGACCTGAGTATGATCCCTGGGTTGGGAAGATCCCTTGGAGAAGGGAAAGGCTACCCAATCCAGTATTCTGACCTGGATAATTCCATGGACTGTATAGTCCATGGGGTCGCAGAGTTGGACATGACTGAGCGACTTTCACTTTCATAAGATGAAAAGGATATAAACATTAATATTAGATCACTGCTGAGCTCACATATTTCCCCAGGTCAGGTTATCCAAAGAACATAACAATCTAGTTTTATCTATAAGTGACTATCAAATTACCTGTAGCCAGGGAGCTCAACAAGGTGCTCTATGACAACCTAGAGGGGTGGGATGGTGTGGGGGGATGGAAGGGAGGTTCAAGAGGGAGGGGACATATGTATACTTATGGCTGATTCATGTTGTTGTCTGGCAGAAACCAACACCACATTGTAAAGCAATTGCCCTCCAATTTAAAAAAAATTTAAGGTATTTATAACATCCAGCAAAATACATTATCCACAATATGTCTCTTTACTTTGCTACAGCAGAACCAGCCTTTAGCCCTTCAACTCAACCAATATCTACCAGCCCCAGTCATGTGGCAGGTAATGTCCTGGGCTTTGTAAAGTAGAACAGTTGCTGGGGGGTGGGGGGAAAAGAGTTTCAGATGAATAAGATCCAGATGTACACTGAATATATATAATCTCAGAGGTAAAAATATGATAAAGTGCACAGAGTATTAATATATAGGGTCATATAAAGCTTTTAAAGTACAAATTTTATTAGTGCCAAGGAAAGAAACAAATAAAATTCTAAGAAGGTCAAAATAGGGAGAGATTGTTAGTGGAAAATAATGAGGAAAAAATTCATTGACAGACATAATACATTTGTTAAACATAATTTTAATAGTTGGCTATGGGGAAAGATAGGTGGATTATTAAGAGTAGAACCAAAGTCATAGAACCATGAAATAGTTGAGTAGAACTGTGGAATGATAGACCTTGACACTTTTGACAGGTGAATCCAAGAACTTTGAGAACCTCCAAGCAGTCATATACCATCTATCATACATTTCGCCCATAAAATGCGTGCATAATGGTGAGTGTATAACTACAAAGCCATCATATGATAGGAGGGATGGACCATGGGCTCAGGTACCACCTAGGTGACTTGCTCCTTCATGCCCATATCCTAGTGCACAGGATTCAAATTAGGTCTCAGCAAAATGACACATGGACACCTTTTACTCAGGAACAGTCAAAACTTTGAATCAACATCCTCTTGAAGCTCCATTTGGCTGAAGTGTTTAGCATGACTCAGCCCAGAGAAGAATCTTGCTTGTTTTAAGATAAAAAGAAACATGTTATCATTTGTTTGAAATTTTCTAATATTTCTTCTATTTTGATGAAGCATGAAGATATCCAAAGTTTTGTCTTCTTCTCTCCTATCTAAACTAGATAAAACCTAGAGAAAACTCATCTGCAGATCAAGAAGCAGGACTTGACAAGTCCAGCCCTTCAGTAGGCCTGGCAGCCCTCTGGGAACCATGGGAAGAGAGGCCCACAGTAGCTTCCCCATCTGTCCTGAGTCTGGGAATACTGCCCAGTAGAAGCCTTAGAGATAATCAGGACTCTACAGTATTGGCTGGAAAACACTCTAACTTTGATCACAACCCAGTTCTCTCTCCTGATGGCTCTGGCAGCCTTTAAGATGAAGAAGTGAAAAGGAGACTGCAGGAAGAAACAATTAGGATTGCACACATGTGTGCACATACACACAGACACATTAAACCAAAACCAAACAGTGGTCTCCATTGTTTGACCTGCTGCCGGAAACACTAGGCATGGAAAGAACAAGCAGCAGTTACCAACAAGAATCCACAAAGCAAAGCTCTAAAGAGCAACTGACCAAGTGAAGCCTAAATAGTTTTTCAGAAGCTTCAGCTGAAGGCTTCAGTCAGCAGAAACATGGATCAGGACAGTCAAGATTTGAGAAGAAATATACGCCAATTAAACTCATGGCCAAGTATGATATCCTGGGATATCAATACCACAAATCTGATTTTAATTTTTTAAAAAGGCCCTCTAAAACCAAAAAGAAAATGTCCTGCTTACTAAAAAGATATTTCCCTGTCCTTCTTGAGTGTGTAACACATTGAATGGATACTACAAAAAGAGTTAAAGCCATGTTTAATAGGGTTGTCTAAATAATGAATTAAAGAGAGAAAACATTTCTTGTCAGTAATCCCTAAATATCATCTCAAAAGGCCTTAAAATATAATGAAAATTCATAGACTATTAGGTAGCTGTTAAATGTCATCATTAGGAAAACTACACAAAAACATGGGTAAATGATCCTTAAATAAGGTTGAGTGAAAAAATTAAAATAGAAAGCATTTGGAATTATAATAATAGCCTGTATTTATTAAGGGTTTACAATTGAAATATACATACACATATGGGTGGGTTTCCCAAGTGACGCTAGTGGTAAAGAACACTCCAGCCAACACAGAAGACCTAAGAGATATGGGTTCAATCCCTGGATTGGGAAGATCCCCTAGAGGAGGGCATGGCAACCCACTCCAGTATTCTTGCATGGAGGATCCCATGGACAGAGGATCCTGGTGGGCCAGTCCACAGAGTTGAGAAGAGTCAGACGTGACAAATGACTTGGCACGTACACACACACACACACACAGACATGGGTATGAATTAAATTGAGATAGTTGTATTAATGTATGAGATTTGGGATGATATTTTTATTTTCTTGAACATTTTCTTTGGTATTATTATAGCAAATAGTATTTTCTATATGATATATTACCTATATAGATAATATATAGGTATTATCTATGGCATAGAAAGTTATGACCAACCTAGACAGCATATTAAAAAGCAGAGACGTTACTTTTCCAACAAAGATCCGTCTAGTCAAGGCTATGGTTTTTCCAGTGGTCATGTATGGATGTGAGAGTTGGACTGTGAAGAAAGCTGAGCACTGAAGAATTGATGCTTTTGAACTGTCGTGCTGGAGAAGACTCTTGAGAGTCCCTTGGACTGCAAGAAGGTCCAACCAGTCCATCCTAAAGGAGATCAGTCCTGAGTGTTCATTGGAAGGACTGATGTTGAAGCTGAAACTCCAATACTTTGGTCACCTGATGCGAAGAGCTGACTCATTTGAAAAGACCCTGATGCTGGGAAAGATTGAAGGCAGGAGGAGAGGGGACGACAGAGGATGAGATGGTTGGATGGTATCACCGACTCAATGGACGTGGGTTTGGGTGGACTCTGGGAGTTGGTGATGGATGGGGAGGCCTGGCGTGCTGCAGTTCATGGGGTCGCAAAGAGTCGGGCACGACTGAGCGACTGAACTGAACTGATTATTATAGCAACTTATCAATTAAAATAAATATAATCAAAGAACTAATTCTAAAGGAAAATAAAGTGATGAACACCCAAATTACTGCTGATTTCTGTCTGTCTTTCTTTTTTGAGTTACCCATTCTCTCTTTTTTAAAAAAATTGACATATAGTTGATCTACAGTGTTGTGCTAGATTCTACTGTAGAGCAAAGTGATTGAGTAATACATATACATATTCTTTGTCATATTCGTTTCCACTATAGCTTATTACAGAATATTGAATATAGTTCCCTGTGCTATACAGTAGGACCTTTTTTATCTATTCTATGTATAGTACTTTGTATTTGCTAATCCCAAACTCCTGATTTATCCCTCCCCCATTTCCTTTTTGGTAACTATATGTTTATTTTCTGGGTCTGTGAGTCTGTTTCTGTTTTGTAAATAGTCCATTTGTATCATTCACATATCATATAGTGAATGTCATATCATATAGTATTTGTCTTTCTCTGCCTGACTTAGTATGATAATCTCTAGATCCATTTGCCATGATGAAAATGGCATTATTTCATTCATTTTTACGGTTGAATAGTATTCCATACAATTGATCTTTTTTTCTTTTATGCTTTTTCATGTGTCCAAATTTATGATGGGAAAGCTGTGACAGGAAATTTGACTTCTATAGAAAATAACAGCAAAGAAATCACTCTGCAAACTCAAAACAAATTTTTTTAATCAGACAAAATGAGGGATTCATGTTCAAAAGCTTGAAAACTTAATTTAAAGCAGTACTCATTTCTAACACATGACATGAAGGGTCTCTGATGTCCCTGCAGCTATCTGAGAGATTTCCACACAATGCCCACAGTGTGGTGGGGAGTACAGCTCCACCACTTTCTAGCTGTGTCCTTGTGTGTGTGCTCAGTCACTCAGTCACGTCCGACTCTCTGAGACCCCATGGACTGTAGCCTGCCAGGCTACTCTGCCCATGGAATTTTCCAGGCAAGTATACTGGAGCGGGTTGCTGTTTCCTACTCTGGGAGATCTTCCCAACCCAGGGATGGAACCTATGTCTCTTGTGTCTCCTGCATTGGCAAGCAGATTCCTTACCACTGTGCCACCCGGGAAGCCTTGTGTCCTTGGTCAAGTTATTTAGGCTCTCCAAGCCTTCGCATCTTCCTTTTAAAAGTGGATATATATATAAACCACTTCATAAGAAGGAAGATACTTATTTCATAAGAAGGAAGATGCTTACTTCATAAGACAGTAGTAAGATTTAAATAGGTTAACAGGTGGTAAAAAATCCACCTGCTGATGCAAGAGGTAGAGGAGACACAGGTTCAATCCCTGGGTTGGGACGATCTCCTTGAGTAGGAAATGGCAACCCATGCTAGTATTCTAGCCTGGAAAATCCTGTGGAAGGAGCCTGGCAGACTACAGTCCAAGGGGTTGCAAAGAGTCAGACACGAAGGAGTGGCTGAGCACACATGTGCACAAGACTTTAATAGTATATGGAAGTTCCTAACACCTTGCCTGGTAGGCAGTCCCTGACTAATAAGTCCTAGTTCCCTTGCCTCTCCATTCCCTGCTCATAAATCCATCATAAAAAACTCAACCTACCTGTGACTAGTTAATTACCAGGTCATTAATAATACCATTTCCCACTTATTATCTGCCTACTTGGAGATTCAGGCCCTGGCACATGGTGGGTTCCCAGTAAAGAGATGTTTAATGGATAGAGGGATGGATAGCTTCATTTCTGTCTTCAGATTCCTAACAGAAAATATATTGAGTTTGCTCTGTATATTTCTAAAGAATACAGTTGGGACCAGAAAGCACAGTGATAATCTTTCTTTTTTTTTTTTTTCTTTTAGCAGAAAAAATAGGTTTGGCTAAGCAAGGATCTGGCTGTTGGAGAGGAGGCCTTGGGAAGAACAGAAGTACAAAGGAGGCTTCTCTGAACAAGACACATACTCTCCAGGTCTTTGGACTTTGCAGTCAAAGCTAGAGTCAGTTTCACAAAAATCAAGAAGAGTATTTTAATAAAGCTGTCCAAACACTGAAGTGTGTGCTAAGTCACTAAGTCTTGTCAGACTCTGGAGTCCCATCGTTGACTGTAGCCCACCAGACTCTTCTGTCCATTGGATTTCCCAGGCAAAAACACTGGATGGGATTGCCATTTCCTCCTCTAGCGTATCTACCTGACCCAGGGATCAAACCTGAATCTATTGCCTTTTCTGCATTGGCAAGCGGATTTTTTTTTTCACAGCAGAGCTACCTGGAGAGCCCAAACACTGAAGAGGCTGCCTCAGAAACGATAGGTTCCTCATTACCATTCTCTGGGCTGGGAAGGATGTTGCCATGGTTGCTGTTATGTTGGAGAGGGAATTCTAGCTTTAGGTTGGTGATTAAGATGAGAAAAACTCTTTTTAGCCTGAGATTTTGATTTCATTTGAGACTCTACTGACACCTAGAGGCTTATTTGTAAATATTACTACAAATCTGAGCCCACAGAAAGCTCTCTTACTTCTCAGTTCAAATTTTCAGCTCTACTTGGGCCTACAGGTGCTCCCTGTCTCCAGATAGTCCCAGGGGAGGAGTCTCAGAAAACTAAATATTATGATCATGCAACAGCACCATATCTTGACACAGCTACAAGACCAAGACAGAAACATAGTTACAGGAAGCTCTTTCTCCTTCCATCCTCAAGAAGGAAACAGGTCACACATGTGACCAAACAAGTTACCATGTGAGGTAGACCCACGAAATAGCTAATGTGGGTGATCATGAAAATTGAATAAATAAAAATATGAGGTGTGGACTTCCCTAGTGGTCTAGTGGTTAAGAAATCTGCCCGTCAATGCACAGTACACGGGTTCAATCCCTGGTCTGAGATGATTTCACAAGCTGCAGGGCAACTAAGCCCAAGTGCCACAACTACTGAGCCTGTGCTTTAGAGATCAAGAGCTGCAACAACTGAGCCCGCCTGCCCTGGAGCCAGTGCTCTGCAAGGAGAGAAGCCACCACAGTGAGTATTCCACACACGGCAACTAAAGAAAGCCCATGCAAAGCATGAAAACACAGTGTACCCAAAGATAGATAAATAAATGAAAACATGGGTGGGAGGGCTTTCAGGGAGGGATTGACATGAGAACTGGTTCTTAATGGAGAAATAATGCAGGAGAGCAAGGCAGGGTTGGAACGGATGGCAGTGAGTGTGCTCAAGAGCCTGGACTTCAGAGTCCAAAGGACTCATGTCAGATTCTGGCTTCTCCTCACTAGACATGACTGTAGCTAGTCTCTTAGAATCTCTGGCATCATATTCCTCTAACAGAGGGGATACTCATGCTTTCCCTGAAAGCTTGTTGTATAGATCAGAGATAACACATGTAATTTTACTTGCTTAGTTTGGGCACATAATAAGCACTCCAGTGGCAGCTTGTATTGCTCTGGATTTGACACAGGGGTGTACCTGGAGTGTCCCAGGAATATAATGTTAGACAATTTGACTGGGACAGAGTGATTGTGTGGAAGCATAAGAAGTGAGCCTGAGGCATGTTATGTGCTAGACAGAACCTAAGACTAGAAGTCAACTGAACCTCAGTTTCAGTTCTTGATCTCATTTCTAAGACAAGTCACTCTCACTTTCTCTGAGTCTTTCTTTCCCATATGTAAAGTGAGGTGTCAGTCATTTCTCTCCCTGGCTAAGTATCAGAATCATCTAGAGTGCTTTTAGAAATTCTAATGACCATACGGTACCCCAGACCAGCTAAATCTGAACTTCTGGTGCTGGGACTCCAGACAGTAGACTTTTTAAAAAAACTTTTTTTAAATTGAAGTACATATTTAATATATTCAGGGACTTCCCTGGTGGTTCAGTGGCTAAGACTCTGAGCTCACAATGCAGGGGGACTGGATGGTTCAATCTCTGGTCAGAGAACTAGATCCCATATGCTGCAAGTAAGAATTCACATGCTGCAATAAAGATCGAAGATACTGCATGCCACAACTAAGACCTAGTGCAGCCAAATAAATTAATTACATAAAAAATACATATTTAATGTATTTAATTTGATTAGTTTGGACATATGCATACAGCCATGGGGGCTTCCTAGGTGGCGCTAGTGGTAAAGAACCCTCCTGCATAAGAGACATTGGTTCAATCCCTAGATCAGGAAGATTTCCTGGAGGATGGTAAAGCAGCCCATTCCACTATTCTTGCCTGGAGAATCCCATGGACAGAGAGGCCAGGCAGGCTATAGTCCATGGGGTCACAAAGAATTGGACACAACTGAAGCCACGCACACACACATGTATACACCCATGATATTACTGAGGCTTCCCCTGTGGCTCAGCAGTTAACAATCTGCCTGCCAATGCAAGAGACCTGGAGATGTGGGTTAATATCTGGTCAGGAAGATCCCCTGGAGGAGGCAATGGCAACCCACTTCAGTATTTTTGCCTGGGAAATAAGATCCCTGGAGGAGGAAATGGCAACCCACTCCAGTATTCTTGCCTGGGAAATCCCATGGACAAAGAAGCCTGGCGGGGTACAGTCCTTGGGACTGCAAAAAAGTTGGACACAACTGAGTGACTAAACCACAACAACAACATAGTAAGTCTTGATATGTATTTGTGTAAGTTCTCCAAATTAATTATTCTTTAAAATGGCTTCACAGGTGACACTAGTGGTAAAGAATCTGCCTGCCAATGCTAGGAGACACAGGAAATACAGGTTTGATTCTTGGGCCAGGGAGATCTCCTGGAGCAGGAAAAGGCCACCCGCTCCAGTATTCTTGCCTGGAAAATTCCATGGGCAGAGGAGCCTTGTGGGCTATAGTCCACGGGGCTGCTGAGAGTCAGACACAACTTAGCAACTGAACAACAGCAAATGATATTGCCACCAAGATAAAGATAACAAACATGTCCATCACCTTTAAAAGTTTCCTTGTGACCCATTATTTTGTGTGTGTGGTAAGAATATTTAACATGAGGTCTATCCTCCTAATATATTTAAATGCACAATACTGTGCTGTCAACTATAGGTACTATGTTGTACAATAGGTCTCTAGAATTTATTCCCCTAGCATAATTGAAACTTACTCATTGAATAACTCCCTATTTCCCCCTTCTCCCAGCCCTTGGCAACCTATTCTAGTCTCAGATTCTACAAGTTTGACTATTTTAGATACTTCATATAAGGGGTGTTGAAAAGCAGAGACATCACTCTGCCTATAAACATCTGTATAGTCAAGGCTCTGGTCTTCCCAGTGATCACATACGGTTGTGAGAGTTGGATCGTAAAGAAGGCAGAGTGCCAACTGATGTCTTCAAACTATGGTGTTGCAGAAGACTCCTTAGAGTCCCTTGGACTGCAAGGAGATCAAACCAATCAATCTTAAAGGAAATCAGCCCCAAATACTCATTGGAAGGACTGATGCTGAAACTGAAGCTCCAGTATTTTGGCCACCCTGAGGCAAATAGCCAACTCATTGGAAAGGTCCCTTATGCTGGGAAAGATTGAGGCAGAAGGAAATGGCGTCAGAGGATGAGATGGCTAGATGGCATCGCCAATGCGATGGACATGAACTTTGGCAAATTCTGGGAGATTGTGAGGGACAGGGAGACCTGGTGTGCTGCAGTCCATGGGGTCATGAAGAGTCAGACAACTTGGCAATTGAACGACAACAATACAGTATTTGTCCTTATAATACTGGCATATTTCACTTAGAATAATATCCTCCAGGTTCATCCATGTTGTTGCAAATGGTAGGCCTTCCTTCTTTTTTAAGATTGAATAATATCCCATTCTATGTATATACTGCATTTTCTTTGTATATTCATCTGCTGGTGGACATTTGTTTTCATATTTTGGCTACTGGGAATAGTGCTGCAACAGGTACGAGAGTGCAAACATCTCCTTGAGATCTTGATTTTAATTCTTCTGGATATACACTCAGAAAAGGAATTACTAGATAATATGGTAGTTTTAGGGGCTTTCCATGTGGCTCAGTGGTAAAGAATCTGCCTGCCAATGCAGGAGACATGGGTTCGATCCTAGGAAGATCCCCTGGTGAAAGAAATGGCAACCCACTGAAGTATTCTTGCCTGGAGAATCCCATGCAGAGAGGAGCCTAGTGGGTTACAAGCCATGGGATCACAGCATGGGACATGACTGAGCATGCACACACCAATGGTAGTTTTATTTAATTTTTTGAAGAATCTCTAAACTATTTCCCATAGTGTAATAGCTGGGTTATTTAAATTCCCAGCAAGAGTGTATAAGGGTTCCAGTTTCTCCAAATCCTCACAAACACTAATCTTTTGAGTGGTTGTGTTTGTTTTTCAGTAGCCACCTTAACAAGTGTGAGGTGATATCACTTTGTGGGTTTTTTGGTTTGTTTTTGGTTTTGCTGGCTCTCTCTAGTTGTGGTGAGTGGGAGCTACTCTTCATTGCGGTGTGTAGGCTTCTCATTTTGGTGGCTCCTTCCACTGTGGAGCACAGGCTCTAGGCGCATGGGCTTCAGTAGTTGCAGCACAAAGGCTCAGGAGTTGTGGTTCGAGGGCCCTAGAGGGCACTGGCTCCAGTAGTCATGGCACACAGGCTTAGTTGCTCTGTGGCCTGTGGAATCTTCCCAGACAAGGGATGGAACCTGTGTCCCCTACACTAGCAGGTGGATTTTAATCCATTGTACCATCAGGGAAGTCCCTCATTGTGGTTTTGATTTGCTTTCCCTGATGGTTAGTGATGTTTATTACCTTTTCATATACCTTGTGGCCATATACATGTCTTCTTTGGAGAAATATGTTTTTAAATTCTTTCCTGTTTTTCATTTGGGTTATTTTTCTGCTACCAAGTTGTAGGAGTTTCTTGTGCATTTGGGATGTTAACCTCTTACCAGATAAATGGCTTGAAAATATCTTCTTACATTCCATGGATTGCCTTTTCACTCTTGTAATGATTCCCTTTACCATAAAGAAATTTTTTAATTTGATGCAGTCTCTACTTTCTCACTCCACACACAAAAATAATTAAAATGGATTAAAGACATAAATGTAAGGCCAGAAACCATAAAACTTCTAGAAGAAAACATAGGAACTACACTTTGTAACATCAGTCTTAGTAATATCTCTTTGGATATGTCTCCTCAGGCAAGAGAAACAAAAACTAAACAAATGTGATGACACCAAGCCACAAACATTTTGCGCAACAAAGGAAACTATAAACAAAACAAAACAACAGCTTACTGAATGAGAGGAGATATTTGCAAATGATTTATCTGATAAGGGGCTAATGTTTAAAATATGCAAAGAATTCATACAACTCAACATCAAAAAAACAACCTGATTAAAAATGGACAGAGAACCTCAATAGGCATTTTTCCAAAGGAGACAGAAGGATTGCCAACAGGCACATAAAAGCATCAAAAATCATCAGGGAAATGCAAATCAAAATCACAGTGAAATATCCCCTCACACCTCTCAGAATGTCAACATCTATTCTCAAAAAAACAACAACAACAACAACAAATAACAAGTGGAGAAAAGGGAACTCTTGTGCACTGTTGGGAATGTAAATTGGTGCAGCCACTCTGGAAAACAATATAGAGGTTTCTCAAAAAACTAGAAATAGAAGTACCATATATGGAGAAGGGAATGGCAATTGGAGAAGGCAATGCAATCCACTTCAGTATTCTTGCCTGGACAATCCCATGGACAGAGAAGCCTGGCAGGCCACAGTCCAAAGGGTCGCAGAGAGTTGGACACGACTGAACAACTAATACTACTACTACTACCATATAATCCAGTAATTCTACTTTTGGGTATATATCTGAAGAAAATGAAAACACTAATTTGAAAAGATATATGCTCCTCTATGTACATTGTAGCATTATTTATAATATCCAAGATATGGAAGCAAACACAAGTGCCCATCAGTAGAAGAATGGAAAAAGATACAGCAGAAAATTTTTTGTTGTTCAGTCTCTCAGTCATGTCCAACTCTTTGTGACCCCATTTACCACAGCACAGCAGGCTTCCCTGTCCTTCACCATCTCCTGGTGTTTGCTCAAACTCATGTCCATTGAGTTGGTGATGCCATCCAACCATCTCATCCTCTGTCATCCCCTTCTCCTCCTGCCTTCAATCTTTCCCGGCATCAGGGTCTTTTCCAATAAGTCAGCTTTTCCCAGGTGGCCAAAGTATTAGAGCTTCAGCTTAAGCATCAGTCCTTCCAATGAATATTCAGGGTTGATTAAATGTACCTGTTGGTAAAAGTAAAGTCCAATGCTGTAAAGAACAATACTGCATAGGAGTCCGAATGTTTGGTCCATGAATCTAGGTAAATTGTAAGTGGTCAGACAGGAGATGGCAAGAGTGAATATTGACATTTTAGAAATCATTGAACTAAAATGGACAGGAACGGGTGAATTTAATTCAGATGACCCTTATATCTACTACTGCAGGCAAGAATCCCTTAGAAGAAATGGAGTAGCCCTCACACAAAAGACTGAAATGTAACTCTTTGGTGCAATCTCAAAAACAACAGAATGATCTTGGTTTGTTCCCAAGGCAAACCATTCAATATCACAGTAATCTAAGTCTACGCCCCAACCACTGATACCAAAGAAGCTGGAGCTGAATGGTTCTATGAAGACCTACAAGATTTTCTAGAACTAACACCAAAAAGAGATGTCCTTTTCATCATAGGGAACTGGAATGCAAAAGCAGGAAGTCAAGAGAATCCCGGAGTAACAGGCAAATTTGGCCTCGGAGTACAAAATGAAGCAGGACAAAAGCTAACAGAGTTTTGTCGGTCACAGCAAACACCCTCTTCCAACAACAGTGGAAAATTACTCAGTCTTTAAAAAAAAAAAAAAGAAATCTTGTCATCTGCAATAGAATGGATAGACCTAGAGGATATTATGTTGTCAAATAAGTCAGAGAAAGGCAGATAATGTATGATTTCACTTATATGTGGAATCTAAGAAATGAAACAAATGAACAAACAGAACAAAACACAAACAGGAGTGACAGTAGCAAATGCCAGAATGGCAAAAGCAACAACAGTCAAAGAAGCACTAGCCAGGGGGGAAGAGAAAACCAGCCAGAAGCCATCTGAAGCCAGAGAGATAAAGCTGTATGCCCAGATTCCCCCTGTAGAGAAGATGGACATACCATTGGCCACACATTCTAACTGTGAGAAGCTTTCACTGACTACAAACTGCGTTGAAAAAACTGCAAACCTAATGACTTAAAAACCTTAAGAATATTGTCTTTAGGAAGAAACAACACAAACAACTTAAATGAACTGGAAGTAGTAGGGGACACATTAGAAGAACTGTGGATCCCCTACAATTTTATTGAGAAGTTGAAAGGGACCCATGTAATGAAGGAACTGAAGATTCTTTACATGTCTAATAACCTGGTGAAAGACTGGGCTGAATTTGTGAAGCTGGCAGAACTGCCATGCCTAGAAGACCTGGTGTTTGTAGGCAATCTCTTGGAATCGAAACATTCTGCTGAGGGGAACTGGATTGAAGAGGCAACCAAGAGAATGCCCAAACTGAAAAAGCTACATGGTACCCCAGTAGTTAAAGAAGATGAGGAAGAAGGTAACTAACACTACATTTTCCACTTTGTGTTAACTTCTTTAAATATCGTAAGAATAGATAAGTTTTAAATAGTTGTCTATTTTAAAGATACTGTGTGGGGCAAATGGTTCTTAAACCTCTCATTCCTTTCTTATATTCACTTAAACCCATTCAGTATTTCTCCAACAATAACACCAACCTTATATATTCTAGTTCTCTTTTTAGAAACTATACATTTACAGTTTTTTCTTCAGTCCCAATTACATACTGTGTGGCCCCATCTACTGAAACCTTTATAGTCTGGTCATTTTTAACAACAAAAGAATAAGTGTGTTGCTTTATTCGGTTTGTTTAGATTTTTTAGGCCAGGCATTTAAATATATACACCTAACTTTTGAATCTGTAGGCCATTTTTCCTGAAGGTCCATCTCTTTATGACTCAGTAGCACAAATGTGTCATGTGTTTGGTTTGGGAAGAGTTCCTCTTAGAAATACAGCAGCAGCCCTAGAATCAAGACACCAAAGTTGAATTAGAAGAGATAGGGTGAAAAAAGGAAAAATTAGTACCTTGGTGGCCTTATAGCCCATGTTATATTTATTTATCTTTTGTTCCACAAGTGTGTGCATTGTCAACTGGAATTTACATTGTGTTAACCTCCACATCCACTCAAGTCCTGTGCACAATCAGCCACTTCTTCTATGATCCAAGTCAGTGGTTAAAATGACTGTCATGATCGCCCCTTTGACCAATACTTTGGCCTTATTACACATGTGGACCTGATCTTAGGCAAACTTTTTTGGTTTATACTTCCTTGTTTGTTTGATAAGGAAATGCAGATAAGCAGTAGTTATATTTAAATTCCTAGACTAAATGTTGATTATTCATATTTTTAAAATTTTTCCCTAATAACGTCGATCTATTGACTCTCATGTTGAAAGAAGTAATTACTGTAAAGGTATAGAGCTTAAAAGACTGAATTTGGTACCTTTCAATAAGTCAAATTTAGTATTTCAAAATATATTTTTAGAAATGTTTAACAGCTCTAAAAATGAATTATGTAAATAGCTGTGGAAGGAAAAGAGATGTCTCATTACAGAATCCCAGGCAAATGGTAATATTTTTAAGGACTGCCTCTTCTATGAAGGACACTAGGTGACTTAACCTCAGAACTGCAAAGCAATAGCTGGATGCAGAGTTTAGAATTTATCATATATGAAAAATTGTTTTTGGAAAATTCAAGATATGGTAGTCAGTAATCCAGATGAAGTCCATAGTAGGCCATGACTGAGTCACTAACAGATTGCAAAAAAGAAGTCAAGAAGCCCTCTGCCAAACTGTGCCGAAAGTCCTGCAATCAGAGACTATTAATGCTTGCTATTAATATTTCCCCATTTACTTGTGTAAAACCAGTCAAAGAAACAAAACTGGTCCTGGCTTTCAGAAGTTTTCAGCTATCATTTAAGTAGGAACTACATGACTTCTCTGAATCACTCTGATCAAAAGGGACCAATGCTTTGACAATCAATTGTAAATAAAAGCTTAGTACTTTTTTAGCTTACTTTTGCTCTTCCTTAGTTTGATAGGAAGAAATCTTTGCTCTGACTGGCTTGTACAGTCAGAGCCTTTGAGTATTTCTTTTCCGAAACATAGACAATGAGAATTACCCTTGGTGATATTTAAGTCCCATAAACTAAGAGGAAAAATGATCTTCTTTTCTTGTACTTTGCACTTCATCTAGTTGGTAAGTTTGAAGCCATGTTGCTACACATGGATGTATTTTCAAAAGTTACACTGGAAGTGAATATAATAGGGAATGAATGAATGATTTCATATTGAATTTATTTATAAAATGGCTTACACTGTTGATTTTTTAAATTCTGTAGTATAGAAACTAATTTTCTGTTTCTCCTTTAAAAAAATTAATTGGAGGCTAATTGCTTTATCTTCTTGTTTCTTAATGTCTTTTAATTACTGGTAGTTCTCAGAGAAGTGTAGGTGCTTTTCTGTATTCATTTCACACAAAATTTATAATTCAGTTTCACTCAACAAATATTTGAATGACTTCTGTGCATCTTTTTCTTAGAGCCAGAATTCATGTCATTAGAAAATGAAAGATAATGTATATGAAGAAGTTCAGAATATTCTTTCAAATAATTCTTTATGTCATCCTTTACTGCTGCAAATTTAGCTGATAGTAAATATTTTCCATTTATGCTTCTTGGATTAGATATTTGACCTCCTTGGAATGGATTCTTCTCTGTGTTCCTTGTTTAAAGCATAATGCCATTTTAGTGGATCATTCAATTTCTTCTATTCCTGTAGTGATGGAATCAGTGAAAGTGAAAAGTGAAGGTCTCTCAGTTGTGTCTGACTCCTTGTGATCCTATAGACTGTAGCCCTCCAGGCTCCTATGTCCATGGAGTTCTCCAGGCCAGAATCCTGGAGTGGGGAGCTGTTCCCTTCTCCTGGGGATCTTCCAAACCCAGGGATTGAACCAGTGTCTCCTACATTGCCCACACATTCTTTACCAGCTGAGCCACCAGGGAATCAGTACAGTATTTCAATTCTTCACAGGAAATTTTATTATAGCCTAATGAGGAATTCAGCTTTCCTATGTTCCCTAATTCTAATCTTATGTTTGTATTACCCAGTCAGGTCTTGAAAGACTTTTGTGTTCTTTGTAAATAGGAGTTTGTTCCTTTAAACCAGAGTTTCTCAACCTGGAACTATTAATATTTTATGCTGGATAGTGTTGCAGGGGATGACTGTTCTTTGTAGTATGGAATGTTTAGCAGCATCTCTGGCTTTTACCCACTAGATGCCAGTAGAATACTGTCCCAATTTGTGACAACTGAAATGTCTTTAGACATTGCCATCTGTCCTTTGGGAAATAAGGGTGGGAACAGATTCGCCCCTGGTTAAGAACCAGTGCTTTGTAGCAACATTCCTTTTTCCAAAGTCCATTTGTTTTCAGTCTGTAATCATATGCTACCTGAGTTGTTTCAGAGAAGGTGATGTATTTGATAATCATGGATGGAAGGAAATAGTCACTGGTGTTTTCTTCTGTAATGCTCTTTTAAATAATTTTTATGTAACATTAGAAAGTCAGGGCTGGAAGGCTCAACTTACTTTTTTCAGCAGGGTCTCCACTTTTATTGTTTAGCATTCTTAGTTATTTTTGGACAATAAGTATTAACCTACCTCTCCTTGCTATCAACAGAATCCAACTTTATGATAGTTTTGCTTTGCCTCTGAAGTTTAACATTTTGAGTATACTTTAGAAAACATATCTTCATTCTTTAGGTGTTCTTGATTCATTCATTGTCCAATAACGCACAAATTCTGTAGACTGTAGCAGTCATTAAATAAGAAATTATTGTTTTGCCAAGAAAACGTACTGGTCATAGCAAACACCCTCTTCCAACAACACAAGAGAAGACTCTACACATGGACATCACCAGATGGTCAACACCAAAATCAGATTGATTATATTCTCTGCAGCAAAAGATGGAGAAGCTCTATACAGTCAAGAAAAACAAGACCAGGAGCTGACTGTGGCTCAGATCATGAACTCCTTATTACCAAATTCAGATTTAAATTGAAGAAAGCAGGGAAAACCGCTAGTCCATTCAGGTATGACCTAAATCAAATCCCTTATGATTATACAGTGGAAGTGAGAAATAGATTTAAGGGCCTAGATCTGATAGATAGAGTGCCTGATGAACTACGGAATGAGGTTTGTGACATTGTACAGGAGACAGGGATCAAGACCATCCCCATGGAAAAGAAATGCAAAAAAGCAAAATGGCTGTCTGGGGAGGCCTTACAAAGAGCTGTGAAAAGAAGAGAGGCAAAAAGCAAAGGAAAAAAGGAAAGATATAAGCATCTCAATGCAGAATTCCAAAGAACAGCGAGAAGAGATAAGAAAGCCTTCTTCAGTGATCAATGCAAAGAAATAGAGGAAAAGAACAGAATGGGAAAGACTAGAGATCTCTTCAAGAAAATTAGAGATACCAAGGGAACATTTCATGCAAAGATGGGCTCGATAAAGGACAGAAATGGTATGGACCTAACAGAAGCAGAAGATATTAAGAAGAGGTGGCATGAACACACGGAAGAACTGTACAAAAAAGATCTTCACGACCCGGATAATCATGATGATGTGATCACTCATCTAGAGCCAGACATCCTGGAATGTGAAGTCAAGTGGGCCTTAGAAAGCATCACTACAAACAAAGCTAGTGGAGGTGATAGAATTCCAGTTGAGCTGTTTCAAATCCTGAAAGATGATGCTGTGAAAGTGCTGCTCTCAATATGCCAACAAATTTAGAAAACTCAGCAGTGGCCACAGGACTGGAAAAGGTCAGTTTTCATTCTAATCCCAAAGAAAGGCAATGCCAAAGAATGCTCAAACTACTGCGCAATTGCACTCATCTCACACGCTAGTAAAGTAATGCTCAAAATTCTCCAAGCCAGGCTTCAGCAATGCATGAACCATGAACTCCCTGATGTTCAAGCTGATTTTAGAAAAGCAGAGGAACGAGAGATCAAATTGCCAGCATCCACTGGATCATGGAAAAAGCAAGAGAGTTCCAGAAAAACATCTATTTCTGCTTTATTGACTATGCCAAAGCCTTTGATTGTGTGGATCACAATAAACTGTGGAAAATTCTGAGAGAGATGGGAATACCAGACCACCAGACCTGCCTCTTGAGAAATCTGTATGCAGGTCCGGAAGCAACAGTTAGAACTGGACATGGAACAACAGACTGGTTCCAAATAGGAAAAGGTGTACGTCAAGGCTGTATATTGTCACCCTGCTTATTTAACTTCTATGCAGAGTACAGCATGAGAAACGCTGGGCTGGAAGAAACACAAGCTGGAATCAAGATTGCTGGGAGAAATATCAATAACCTCAGATATGCAGATGACACCACCCTTGTGGCAGAAAGTGAAGAGGAGCTAAAAAGCCTCTTAATGAAAGTGAAAGAGGAGAGTGAAAAAGTTGGCTTAAAGCTCAACATTCAGAAAACGAAGATCATGGCATCTGGTCCCATCACTTCATGGGAAATAGATGGGGAAACAGTGGAAACAGTGTCAGACGTTATTTTTTTGGGCTCCAAAATCACTGCAGATGGTGACTGCAGCCATGAAATTAAAAGATGCTTACTCCTTGGAAGAAAAGTTATGACCAACCTAGATAGTGTTTTCAAAAGCAGAGACATTACTTTGCTGACTAAGGTCCATCTAGTCAAGGCTATGGTTTTTCCAGTGGTCATCTATGGATGTGAGAGTTGGACTGTGAAGAAGGCTGAGCGCTGAAGAATTGATGCTTTTGAACTGTGGTGTTGGAGAAGACTCTTGAGAGTCCCTTGGACTGCAAGGAGATCCAACCAGTCCATCCTGAAGGAGATCAACCCTGGGATTTCTTTGGAGGGAACGATGCTGAAGCTGAAACTCCAGTACTTTGGCCACCTCATGCAAAGAGTTGACTCATTGGAAAAGACTCTGATGCTGGGAGGGATTGGGGGCAGTAGGAGAAAGGGACGACCGAGGATGAGATGGCTGGATGGCAGCACGGAATGAATGGACATGAGTCTGAGTGAACTCCGGGAGATGGTGATGGACAGGGAGGCCTGGCGTGCTGCGATTCATGGGGTCGCAAAGAGTCGGACACGTCTGAGCAACTGAACTGAACTGAATTATATATGAAAGTAGCTGGTGTAGACAGTGGTTTTGCATGTGACCAGAAGAATGTCTGGTCAAGATAACTTGGCTGGTAACTTGGTATGGTTACTGGATCCATTCCACAAATAGAGGTGGTATAAGATGTTAATGTGGTTCCTCTGTAGAAAGAGAAATTTTGACTTGAATAGATACTTCTTCTGATACCTCTTACCAGTGGTCTAAAGTAGAATAAGGAGGAGTAAGAAATGAATCTTAACTCTTAACTTATCCTCAGAGTTGGTGATGTATAAGTTGAGTTGAAGGTAGTTGTCTATGTGACCAAAATCTTCTAGCTGGATTTTTCTTAGGACTAAATGGAAAAAGCATAGGGCCTAGAAAGGTTGGATTAAGACATTAACTTTAAAAAAAACTGGGGGGAAGTGTCAAAGCATCAGTCATGAGTAGTCTGATTGTCTAACTACAATCTGATTGTCTGTTTACAAAGACCTTACATTGTAAATATTGGAAAAGGGAGAAAAATAACTGTTAAATTGAAAGTTATCCTTTAGCAGAAAGCAATTCCTTTGGCATGCATTTTATTTGGCCTGCTTAATATGCCAGGAGAAATATCAATAACCTCAGACATGCAGATGACACCACCCTTATGGCAGAAAGTGAAGAGGAACTAAAAAGTCTCTTGATGAAAGTGAAAGAGGAGAGGGAAAAAGTTGGCTTAAAGCTCAACATTCAGAAAACGAAGATCATGGCATCTGGTCCCATCACTTCATGGGAAATAGATGGGGAAACAGTGGACACAGTGTCAGACTTTATTTTGGGGGGCTCCAAAACCACTGCAGATGGTGACTGCAGCCATGAAATTAAAAGACACTTGCTCCTTTGAAGAAAAGTTATGACCAACCTAGATAGTATATTCAAAAGCAGAGACATTACTTTGCCGACTAAGGTCCATCTAGTCAAGGCTATGGGTTTTCCTGTGGTCATCTATGGATGTGAGAGTTGGACTGTGAAGAAGGCTGAGCACTGAAGATTTGATGCTTTTGCACTGTGGTGTTGGGGAAGACTCTTGAGAGTCCCTTGGACTGCAAGGAGATCCAACCAGTCCATCCTGAAAGAGATCAGCCCTGGGATTTCTTTGGAGGGAATGATACTGAAGCTGAAACTCCAGTACTTTGGCCACCTCATGCGAAGAGTTGACTCATTGGAAAAGACTCTGATGCTGGGAGGGATTGGGGGCAGGAGGAGAAGGGGACGACAGAGGATGAGATGGCGGATGGCATCACTGACTCGATGGACGTGAATCTGAGTGAACTCCTGGAGTTGGTGATGGACAGGGAGGCCTGGCATGCTGCGATTCATGGGGTCGCAAAGTGTCAGACACGACTAAGCGACTGAACTGAACTGAATATATCTGTAAAAACAAATGCAGTGCAGCAGATCTGGTGCTTCTAACACAGCTAACTTGACCATATTCCTTTATCTTCACTTTAGCATGAGTGTTTTTAAATAAAGTGCAATCAAAAAAAATTAAGTGTATGTTTTTTTTTAATCACTGAGCTTTTAGAAAGCCTTCATTTATATCTCCATTCCTGCTTTATTATCAACCAGTGAATACAAAGGAATAAAATGAGCACTAGACTGAGTCTCACCTTTTTCTAACCTAAGATAAATTTTCACTTGACATTTGGAGGAGTCATAACTGAATTCTAGTTAATTTCCCATATTGGGCTGGTTAGAAGGGAACCAGCCAACCAAATTATGATCTAGCAAATTTAACAAGGAGGTGGGGGAGATGAAGCTATTTTACAGTAAATTTGCACTTTAAAATAAATTGGATGTTGGTGGAAAGTATTTTCAAAGGGCAGATGGATAAATACCTAGCCTGCATGTGGATATTTATTAGAAAATTAAAGTTCATCCTTGCTCATTCTAAGCCCACTGGAGCTGTAGTTGTGTGTCAACATAATCAGAGTCAGGATTTCCCTATTCCCTAGCTGGTGTCATCTTCCATGTCTGCTTCATCAACAGTTATCCCTCTAGGGGATTTATTAAGTAGAATTCTGCTACTCATAATGGAAACTTTGTGAGTTATCTTTCCTATATCTAGGTTTTAAAAATTAATTTTGATGTTGGCTAGATTAACTTGTGGCTAATGTTATAAGGGTGAGACGTTCTTTGCTTTTTTGATCAGCAGGGTACCTGCGTCTGAGGTGCTATTGCCTAGAGGATCAATCTCATCAAAAGACCAGTGAGTTGGTAGCCATAGAGAACATACATATAGGCAGCTCCTTCTCCCAGGGTGTCAGTCATGGTCACAAGCATCATTCCAGAGTCTTTGGCATCTAGAACCAAAGACTCCATTCTTCTCCATTTTGAAGAACATTTTAACATGTATTAATACTTTGGTATTAATAATCTTTTATATGCAGGAATTCTGTAACATGACTTTATGACTAAACTTATTGTGTTAAATTATTTAGAAATGTTGAGTTTCTGAATGTTATTTTGTAAGACTTGTTTTAAAATAATAATAAATTCTGTTATTAAAAAAAAAAACATACACAAACAGATTCATAGATCTAGAGAACAAACAGGTTGTTGCCCAAAGGGAGGGAGGTAGGAAGATGAGGAAAAGAGGTGAAGGAGATTAAGAGGTACAAACTTAAAGTTTCAAAATGAGTCACTGGGCTGAAATGAACACTGTGGGGAATATGATCAGTATTTATATAACATCTTTGTATTGTGACAGATTGTAACTAGATTTGTTGTGGTGATCATTTTGTAATTCATAGAAATAGCAAATAACTACATGTGTCCCAGGAACTAACATATGGGTTCAAATATGCTTCAAAAATAAACAAACTCTTAGAAAAAGAGATCAGATTCGTGGTGTGTGACAAGGGGGACTGAATGAAGATGCTCAAAAGGTACAAACTTACAGTTATAAGATAATTCAGCTCTGTTCAGTTCAGTTCAGTTCAGTCGCTCAGTCATGTCCGACTCTTTGCGACCCCATGAATTGCAGCACACCAGGCCTCCCTGTCCATCACCAGCTCCTGGAGTTTACCCAAACTCATGTCCATTGAATGTAATGTATAACATGACTAATATAATTAACACGGTTGTATATTATATATGAAAGTTATTGAGAGAGAAATCCTAAGAATTCTTGTAACCAAGCAGGATCACATGGGGCCTTCCTGGGAGCAGATCTCTCCTCCATATCCTCTGCTTTAGCTCCTCTCTGAAGTACTAAGATAATAGAATCTGGTACACATTTCCTGAGTTGTTTTACAGATGTGAAAAATCCCCACCAAATGGAAGATGTTAACTACTTGATGACCATGAGCACATAGGCCTAGGCCTAAGGATTGATAGTGTTAATCCCTGTGACACCACCCTGTTACCTCACCATCACCCAACTAGAACTGTGCATGAGCTGATCACACAACCAAGAATGCCCCTCCCTCACCTTGCTCTTAAAAATGGTTTCCTGAAACCCCTTGGAGAGTTTGGGGGTTTTGAGCTCCACCCACCTGCTCTTCTTATTTTGATGCCTTTATAATAAAGCTGTACTTTCCTTCACCACAACTCATATCAGTAGATTGACTTTAGCACATGGATGAGTGGGCCTGGGTTTGGTTCAGTAACATTCTCATCACAAGGAAAAAATATTTTATTTTGTATTGCTCTGAGATGATGGATGCTCACTAGATTTATTGTGGTAATCATTTCATGATATATGTAAGTCAAATCATTATGATGTACACTGAACTTATACAGTACTATATGTCAATTCTATCTCAATAAAATGGGAAGAAAAAATATTTTTAAAAATTATGTGCAATCATAGATAAATGTACTATAACCTGCACAGCTGGTAGAGAGTCCTCCTGCAAAGCAGGAGACCCTGGCTCAATTCTTGGGCAGGGAAGATCCCCTGGAGAAGGAAAAGGCTACTCACTCCTGTGTTCTTGGACTTCCCTGATGGCTCTGTTGGTAAAGAATCTGCCTGCAACACGGGAGACCTGGGTTTGATCCCTGGATTGGTAAGGTCCCCTGGAGGAGGGCATGGCAACCCATTCCAGTATTCTTACCTGAAAAATCCCCATGGACAGAGCAGCCTGGTGGGCTACAGTCCACAGGGTCGCAAAGAGTCCAACATGACTGAGCAACTAAGCACAGCACATGATTGTACTGGGGTAGTGCTAGTTCTGTGACAGATGATAGATGGATAAATATTGTATAATGGCTACTGCTTATTGAGTCGGAGAAGGCAATGGCACCCCACTCCAGTACTCTTGCCTGGAAACTCCCATGGATGGAGCAGCCTGGTAGGCTGCAGTCCATGCAGTTGCTATGAGTCGGACACGATGGAGTGACTTCACTTTCACTTTTCACTCTCATGCACTGGAGAAGGAAATGGCAACCCACTCCAGTGTTCTTGCCTGGAGAATCCCAGGGACAGGGGAGCCTGGTGGGCTGCCGTCTATGGGGTCGCACAGAGTTGGACACGACTGAAGCGACTTAGCAGCAGCAGCAGCTTATTGAGTAATGTCAGGCACTTTACCAAGAATTCTTTATGTGTTATTTAACCCAAGGGCTAAGGATTTTACAGATGAAGAATAAGTTTAGAAAGATTTTCATTTGCCCAATACCATACAGCTAAAGGTGGGAGATAGAATTTTGACGGAGATCTTTGATATCCCAGTGGAAAACTGACTGCTATATTCTACCGTTTCACATTAACTCCCACATATCATTTGAAATAGTTTCTTTTAATTCTGCCCACTTATAAGCAAATGTCAAGATCCTAAAGCCTATCAGTGGATGTATTTCTGGGAACTTAGGGACTTTTACACTATTTCTCAACAAATATTTCTGGTTACGATAGGTCAGTTTCTAAATATCATCTATAACTGATGTATTACTTTTTATTCAATATTTTTACACTGCAACAGTTGGCTACAGGAGCAGGAGTGGCTCCCAAACCAATGAGCAAGATGCTGCCATCTTGTGGCCTTTTTTATAAGACCAAACATGTAATCCAAGAGTGAGGATTACCCAGGATAAAATTCTAAACATACCAGCCATTTTGCCATCCTTCTTTTGTCTTTCTACCTGTAACATCAATTTGTTTCTCCAAATATAATACTAAGAATGAATAAACACAGCAATAAAAGAAAATACTACAAACTAAAGACAACATAATAAAGTTATCCTCTCCTACTATTTACTAGTAGCCTATTACCTTGATCAAGTTATTCAACTTTTCTGGGTTTGAGATTTTCTTAACTAAAATGCAGACAAAAACACTTATAGTATTGTTTAAAAAAATAAAATATAAATGTAAAGATCCTGGCAAATTGTGGCCATGTGAAAAATATTAGTTCATTACTCCCTTCCCCTCTTCCCTAACCCTTCTTTTCCTTGATTTCTAAGCTCTTCCCACTTAAGATATCTTAGTCTTCTGTTTTCTGTTCACTTTCCTAAGTATTTTCTCCATTGTCCTTTCTGTTTCTGACTCTACCCTGTAGCCACCCCCAAACACACACACACACACACACACACACACACACACACACACAGAACAGTGTCCATTAGTTAACCCTTACCAAGGTAAGGTCAGACTTGCTAAACCTCTCTATATTATCCAGATAACCATCCCAAAACATCCCCCAACTGGGTTTAGCTGAGCAATTTTCCCATTACAGCACTTTATGATCCTGAGCCTGGAACACTCAGATACTGCTTATCCCTTGACTCTGACCCTCTCACTCCAACCCTGGGAAACCTGACACACACACCTCAACGCCCTCCTGATCTCACTGCCCAGCATGCTCCTACTCCCACAGATCACTCTGCTCTGCTCACTGGCCTCCTTCCATTTGCTGCTCCATTTGGCTGAAAGGCTGTCCTGGATATTCACATGGTTTAATCCCTCACTTCTAAAAACTCCTGCTCAAATATCACCTTATCAGAGACAATGTCCTTGACATTCTATATAACTATATAAAAAAGCACAAGCACACAAAACCCCAGCCACTTCCCATCCCCTTTACTCTACTTTGTTTTATAGTACTTCTAACCACCTGTCATACTGTTACTACACTAGAGCAAAGGTGAATGAGTTGGTAGCTCCTTCTGTGGGAGGCCAAGATTCACTTAGTGGGGTATTGGGTCCTCAGCAGTGGATTATTCCTGAAAACATGAATTATTACATATGTTAGCTGGTGATAACACATGTAAGATAAAGCTATAGCAATTCAATTTTCATTCTTGCTGCTGCCACTCCTAAGTATGTAATCTATCTTCCTTTCCATCTTAGAATGTATGCGTCTTCTGGTTTCATTTTTTAGTGTTTACCATTTAGAGTAGGAATTCTAAACCCAGAGTTCATAAAGGGATTTCAAAGGCTTCATGAACAACTTGAAATTATTGGCAAATTTTGGGGATATTTTTGTTTTCTGGGGCAAATGTTCAGGACATTGATAAGATTAAAAGAGCCTATCACTCCCTCAAAAAAAAATAAAGATTAAAAATCGTAGTCTTAGGAATGACAGCATAATAGTCCTCTAACCTAATATGCATAATATCTATCATTCTTTAATAGTATCCTTTCTCAATAGCTAAACACCAACAGGAAAAGGATAGTATTTATTCACTGCTAGCAGACTGGCTGGCACCTACTGATTCTTAATAAGTACTTATTGAATGAATGAAGACTCCATTGGTGATAAGAGCCTATTAATTAGACATTCTGTCCATAATCTTCATTGAGCCAGATCTGCTCTGGGGTGGGCAGGGTGGTGCCCAGTTAGATCCAGTTAGATTCTGTTCACCGTTTAGAGATAAGGAAGAATTACTCCTACTGAAAAACATAAATATCATTTTTAACAAAGAAAAAGCCACCACAATACACACTGTAAGAGAAGTTGATTAAAGATGAAATAGGTAGTTGAGCATCAAAAAGGGAACAGTGAATGGGAAGTTATACAGAGTGAAATTCAGAAAGAGGTATTTCCCATAACCAGAATTCAAACAGTTTATAATCCTGACAAAAATCAAGTTGGTTCAGTTAAATCCAATACTAGAAATTTAAGTACATGTTCCAACCAGCAGTCCCATCATTAAAGACAAAAGGAAGTAGAAAAACCAGTTGGTTGAGGTTTGTATTTCTTATAGATTAGGCATAGTGAAAAGGACTTCTGGTATCTATATATTAACTTTTAAGCATTATTTTTATTTATTTTTTTATTTTACTTTACAATACTGTATTGGTTTTGCCATACATTGACATGAATCCGCCACGGGTGTACATGAGTTCCCAATCCTGAACCCCCCTCCCACCGCCCTCCCCATACCATCTCTCTGGGTCATCCCAGTGCACCAGCCCCAAGCATCCTGTATCCTGCATCAAACCTAGACTAGCGATTCATTTCTTACATGATATTATACATGTTTCAATGCCATTCTCCCAAATCATCCCACCTTCTCCCTCTCCCACAGAGTCCAAAAGTCTGTTCTATACATCTGTGTCTCTTTTGCTGTCTCGCATATAGGGTTATCGTTACCATCTTTCTAAATTCCATATATATGTGTTAGTATGCTGTATTGGTGTTTTTCTTTCTGGCTTACTTCACTCTGTATAATCGGCTTCAGTTTCATCCACCTCATTAAAACTGATTCAAACGTATTCTTTTTAATGGCTGAGTAATACTCCATTGTGTATATGTACCACAGCTTTCTTATCCATTCATCTGCTGATGGACATCTAGGTTGTTTCCATGTCCTGGCTATTATAAACAGTGCTGTGATGAACATTGGGATACACGTGTCTCTTTCAATTCTGGTTTCCTCAGTGTGTATGCCCAGCGGTGGGATAGCTGGGTCATAAGGTAGTTCTATTTCCAGTTTTTTAAGGAATCTCCACACTGTTCTCCATAGTGGCTGTACTAGTTTGCATTCCCACCAACAGTGTAAGAGGGTTCCCTTTTCTCCACACCCTCTCCAGCATTTATTCTTGTAGACTTTTGGATCACAGCCATTCTGACTGGTGTGAAATGGTACCTCATTGTGGTTTTGATTTGCATTTCTTTGATAATGAGTGATGTTGAGCATCTTTTCATGTGTTTGTTAGCCATCTGTATGTCTTCTTTGTTTTTTTGTTTGTTTGTTTTAATTTTAATTTTTACTTTATTGTAAAGTAAATACTTTACTGTATTGGTTTTGCCATCCATTGACATGAATCAGCCACGAATGTACATGTTCCCCATCCTGAACCCCCCTCCCACCTCCCACCCCATATCATCTCTCTGGATCAACCCCGTGCACCAGCCCCAAGCATCTTGTATCCTACATCGAACATAGACTGGTGATTCATTTCTTACCTGATAGTATACATGTTTCAATGCCATTCTCCCAAATCATCCCACCCTCTCCCTCTCCATCTGAGTCCAAAAGTCCATTCTAAACATCTGTGTCTCTTTTGCTGTCTCGCATACAGGGTTATCATTACCATCTTTCTAAATTCCATATACATGTGCTAGTATACTGTATTGGTGTTTTTCTTTCTGGCTTACTTCACTCTATATCATAGGCTCCAGTTTCATCCACCTCATTAGAACTGATTCAAATGTATTCTTTTTAATGGCTGAGTAATACTCCATTGTGTATATGTACCACAGCTTTCTTATCCATTCATCTGCTGATGGACATCTAGGTTGTTTCCATGTCCTGGCTATTATAAACAGTGCTGCAATGAACACTGGGGTACACGTGTCTCTTTCAATTCTGGTTTCCTCAGTGTGTATGCCCAGCAGTGGGATTGCTGGGTCATAAGGTAGTTCTATTTCCAGTTTTTAAAGGAATCTCCACACTGTTCTCCATAGTGGCTGTACTAGTTTGCATTCCCACCAACAGTGTAAGAGGGTTCCCTTTTCTCCACACCCTCTCCAGCACTTACTGCTTGTAGAATTTTGGATCACTGCTATTCTGACTGGTGTGAAATGGTACCTCATTGTGGTTTTGATTTGCATTTCTCTGATAATGAGTGATGTTGAGCATCTTTTCATGTGTTTGTTAGCCATCCATATGTCTTCTTTGGAGAAATGCCTATTTAGTTATTTGGCCCATTTTTTGATTGGGTCGTTTATTTTTCTGGAATTGAGCTGCATAAGTTGCTTGTATATTTTTGAGATTAGTTGTTTGTCAGTTGCTTCATTTGCTATTATTTTCTCCCATTCTGAAGGCTGTCTTTTCACCTTGCTTATAGTTTCCTTTGTTGTGCAGAAGCTTTTAATTTTAATTAGATCCCATTTGTTTAGTTTTGCTTTTATTTCCAATATTCTGGGAGGTGGATCATAGAGGATCCTGCTGTGATTTATGTCAGAGAGTGTTTTGCCTATGTTCTCCTCTAGGATTTTTATAGTTTCTGGTCTTACATTTAGATCTTTAATCCATTTTGAGTTTATTTTTGTGAATGGTGTTAGAAAGTGATCTAGTTTCATTCTTTTACAAGTGGTTAACCAGTTTTTCCAGCACCACTTGTTAAAGAGATTGTTTTTAATCCATTGTACATTCTTGCCTCCTTTGTCGAAGATAAGGTGTCCATAGGTGTGTGGATTTATCTCTGGGCTTTCTATTTTGTTCCATTGATCTATATTTCTGTCTTTGTGCCAGTACCATACTGTCTTGATGACTGTGGCTTTGTAGTAGATCCTGAAGTCAGGCAGGTTGATTCCTCCAGTTTCATTCTTCTTTCTCAAGATTGCTTTGGCTATTCGAGGTTTTTTGTATTTCCATACAAGTTGTGAAATTCTTTGTTCTAGCTCTGTGAAAAATACTGCTGGTAGCTTAATAGGGATTGCTTTGAATCTGTAGATTGCTTTGGGTAGTATACTCATTTTCACTATATTGATTCTTTCGATCCATGAACATGGTATATTTCTCCATCTATTAGTGTCCTCTTTGATTTCTTTCATCAGTGTTTTATAATTTTCTATATATAGATCTTTAGTTTTGTATGTCTTCTTTGGAGAAATGTCTATTTAGTTCTTTGGCCCATTTTTGATTGAGTCGTTTATTTTTCTGGAATTGAGCTGCATGAGTTGCTTGTATTTTTGAGATTAGTTGTTTGTCAGTTGCTTCATTTGCTATTATTTTCTCCCATTCCAAAGGCTGTCTTTTCACCTTGCTTATAGTTTCCTTTGTTGTGCAGAAGCTTTTAATTTTAATTAGATCCTATTTGTTTATTTTTGCTTTTATTTCCAGTATCCTGTGAGGTGGGTCATAGAGGATCTTAAGCATTATTTTTAAAAAATACACTTTTTGACTCAGGTCATTAAATTACATTTACTCTGTGTGTATGTGTGTATATATTTTATAGATTTTTATATTTTGCATTTGACAGACTTTATAGATAAGCAATAAGTACACTGTTTTTCAGGCAACAGCATCCTTCAATAAAGGGCTCAAACAGTAGCTCCAAAACAGTGCTTCTTTGCTTCTGCTTCCATTCACTCCACAGAAAAGCCAAAAACTGCCTTATTTTTTCCCAAATGGTTTTGTGAAGCCTCAAACGCACCTGCAGAGCACCTGTCTTCATCATTTTTTTCCACCTTGTTCTAGCTCTTGCTCTCTGCAGAAATAGAAACCCCATTCTTCTAATTAAGGCTTAAAGGGCAGACAGGCCTCTGGCACCTAACTCTGCAGTTGCTGGTGCCCATATGCGCCTGCATCTAGGCTATTAAAGTCCTGCTTGAGGTCTTTCCTTTCTAAACAGTCATTAAGAATTTCATAGTTCAGTTCAGTTCAGTTGCTCAGTCGTGTCTGACTCTTTGAGACACCATGGACTGCAGAATGCCAGGCCTCCCTGTCCATCACCGATTCCCGGAGTTTACTCTAACTCAAGTCCATTGAGTCAGTGATGCCATCCAACCATCTCATCCTCTGTCATTTCCTTCTCCTCCTGCCTTCAATCTTTCCCAGCATTGGGGTCTTTTCAGATGAGTCAGCTCTTCCCATCAGTTGGCCAAAGTATTGGAGTTTCAGCTTCAACATCAGTCCTTCCAATGAACACTCAGGACTGATCTCCTTTAGGATGGACTGGTTGGATCTCCTTACAGTCCAAGGGACTCTCAAGAGTCTTCTCCAACACCACAGTTCAAAAGCATCCTTTCTTTGGTGCTCAGCTTTCTTCACCGTCCAACTCTCACATCCATACATGACTACTGGAAAAACTATAGCCTTGACTAGACGGACCTTTGTTGGCAAAGTAATGTCTCTGCTTTTTAATATCCTGTCTAGGTGGGTCATAACTTTCCTTCCAAGGAGTAAGCATCTTTTAATTTCATGGCTGCAATCACCATCTGCAGTGATTTAATAAAATCAGTCACTGTTTCCACTGTTTCCCCATCTATTTGCCATGAAATGATGGGAACGGATTTCACTCTCCTCTTTCTTTCACTTTCATCGAGAGGCTCATTAGTTCCTCTTCACTTTCTGCCATAAGGGTGGTGTCATCTGCATATCTGAGGTGACTGATATTTCTCCCACCAATCTTGATTCCAGTTTGTGCTTCATCCAGCCCAGCATTTCTCATGATTACTCTGCATATAAGTTAAATAAGCAGGGTGACAATATACGGCCTTAACATACTCCTTTTCCTATTTGGAACCAGTCTGTTGTTCCATGTCCAGTTCTAACTGTTGCTTCCTGACCTCCATACAGGTCTCTCAAGAGGCAGGTCAGATGGTCTGGTATTCCCATCTCTTTCAGAATTTTCCACAGTCAAAGGCTTTGGCATAGTCAATAAAGCAGAAATAGATGTTTTTCTGGAACTCTCTTGCTGTTTCGATGATCCAGCAGATGCTGGCAATTTGATCTCTGGTTCCTCTGCCTTTTCTAAAGCCAGCTTGAACATCTGGAATTTCATGGTTCATGTATTGCTGAAGCCTGGCTTGGAGAATTTTGAGCATTGCTTTACTAGCATTTGTCAGCATTGCTTTTACTAGCGTGTGAGGTGAGTGCAATTGTGCAGTAGTTTGAGCATTCTTTGGCATTGCCTTTCTTTGGGATTGGAATGAAAACTGACCTTTTCCAGTCCTGTGGCCACTGCTGAGTTTTCCAAATTTGCTGGCATATTGAGTGCAGCACTTTCACAGCATCATCTTTTAGGATTTGAAAGAGCTCAACTGGAATTCCATCACCTCCACTAGCTTTGTTCGTAGTGACACCTCCTAAGGCCCACTTGACTACACATTCCAGGATGTCTGGCTCTAGATGAGTGATCACACCATCGTGATTATCTTGGTCATGAAGCTCTTTTTTGTACAGTTCTTCTGTGTATTCTTGCCACCTCTTCTTAATATCTTCTGCTTCTGTTAGGTCCATACCATTTCTGTCCTTTATTGAGCCCATCTTTGCATAAAATGTTCCCTTGGTATCTCTAATTTTCTTGAAGAGATCTCTAGTCTTTCCCATTCTATTGTTTTCCTCTATTTCTTTGCACCTTCTCTTATCATTACCAAAATCACCAGTGACAGCTCCAAACTGTCTTGAAACTTCCTGATGTTCCAATTCCACTAAAAATAATTAAGAGCAACCTCTATTTTGCAGTGATATTTAATTATTTTTAATAAATAAAATTCTATCCTTTACATACAAATATATTAATAGTACAGAGAGTTCTTATATACCCCATACTCAGTTCTCCTTATTATTAACATCCTACAGTAATATGGAACATTTGTCATCATTAACAAACCAATATTAATGTTAGTTCAGCCACTCCGTTGTGTCCGACTTTTTGTGACCCCATGAATTGCAGCCTGCCAGGCCTCCCGGCCCATCACCAACTCCCGGAGTTTACCCAAATTCATGTCCATCGAGTCGGTGATGCCATCCAGCTATCTCATCCTCTGTCGTCCCCTTCTCCTCCTGCCCCTAATCCCTCCCAGCATCAGTCTTTTCCAATGAGTCAACTCTTCCCATGAGGTGGCCAGAGTATTGGAGTTTCAGCCCAAATTATTAATGTTATTATTATCTAAGTCCATATTTTATTCTTATTTCCTTAATTTTTACCTGTCCTCTAGCTGTCCCAGGATCCCTTCTAAGATACTACATTATATTTCATCATTGTATCACCTTAGGTTCCTCTTGGTTATGACAGTTTCTCAGACTCCCTTCATATTTTAAGATCTTCACAGCTTTGTGGAATACTGGTCAAGTATTTTGCAGAATGTCCCTCAACTAGGATTTGTCTTGTTTTTCTCATGATTAGATTGGAGTTATATGTTTTGGGAAGGAAGACCAAAGAAGTGCCATTGTCATTACATCATATCAATACTACCAACATGACATCATTCTTCAGATTAACCTTGATCATCTGGCTGAGGTAGTATTTGCCAGATTTCTCCACTGCAAAGTTACTCTCCCATCCTTCCCACTCCCCTGCCTTCCAGACTAGTCTCTTAGAAAAGAAATCAATAAGCACAACCCACACTTAACAAGTGAGGAGCTATATCTAGTCTCCTTGTATCTAGTATCTACATATAATTATTTGGAATTCTTTTGACTGGAGATGTTTATATTCTCTCCCACTTATTTATTTATTCAAATATATATAGAGATATAGATATATATCAGTATGACTTATAGACATTTATTTTTGAGTTATAATCCATTACTACTTTATTGTATTGCTTAAAAGGTCGAGCTTTGGCCAGCTCCTTCAGTTGGCTATTGTGTCCCTTTGACATAGTTCTGTCTTTTTTTTTTAGGACTTTCTTACTCTCTGGCATTACAAGATGTTCTGGTACTATAGATGCTCTTGTGTATTTCCTGCTCCAGTTTTTAAATCAGTCATTTCTTCAAGGAGTCCTGGTTGCTTTCATTGGAGCATGGCATTAGAAACCAAGACCTGGATACTAGGTGCATGGCTGTTGGGGTATTCTACCTTCTAGGCCCTCCCAGCTAACAGAGTAAAGAAATATGTGTGTGTATACTAAACCATATATATATATATATATATATATATATATATATATATATATATATATATATATAAAGTGAAGTAAAAGTCTCTCAGTTGTGTCCAACTTTTTATATTAAGTGTTAAGAGCCCATGGACTCTACAGTCAATGGAATTCTCCAGGCCACAATACTGGAGTGGGTAGCCTTTCCCTTCTTCAAGGGATCTTCCCAACCCAGGCATCAAATCCAGGTCTCCCACATTGCAAGAGGATTCCTTACCAGCTGAGCCACAAGGGAAGCCCATATATATATATGGGCTATATATATATATATGTATACATATACATACACACACATACATATCTATTTCTGTATGTAACCATATGTATGTATATTAAGTTGCACACAAGTTCATACTGATATCTCCAACTGCAATATACTTATAATTCAGAATTGTTAAATTATACCATCATTGGTACACAGCTTTTTCAACTAGAGTATAATGCTGATGTATGGCATTTTTATTTTTGCATTTAATTTTAAAAACTTCACTTACTTCCAAAGTTATTAATACTTAGGTTTCTCTCAGTCCCTTCAGTGAGATTGTTTCATAGATTTATAATATAGTTAGGTTATTTCATCCCATTCTTTCTTCCATCTTGGGATCCTCCAGTCTCCTAAATCACTTTAAAATTGTGCATATATTAAAGTTCTATGGGGGACTTCCCTGGCAGTCCAGTGGTTAGGATTCCATGCTTCCAATGAAGGGGAGTCAGGTTTGATCTTAGTGGGGAACTAACACCCACATGCCATGCAGTATGGCCCCCCAAATAAATAAGACAAATTAAAAAAGGTTCCATAGGTTATATGCACAGTATCATATATCAACCATTACAGTATTATACAAAGTCGTTTCACCATTGTTAAATATCCTCTGTGCTTAAGTTCCAGAGAATAGCAAGAACAGATAAGAAAGCCTTCTTCAGCAATCAATGCAAAGAAATAGAGGGAAAGAACAGAATGGGAAAGACTAGAGATCTCTCCAAGGGAACATTTCATGCAAAGATGGGCTCGATAAAGGACAGAAATGGTATGGATCTAACAGAAGCAGAAGATATTAAGAAGAGGTGGCAAGAATACACAGAAGAACTGTACAAAAAGGATCTTCATGACCCGGATAATCACGATGGTGTAATCACTCATCTAGAGCCAGACATCTTGGAATGTGAAGTCAAGTGGGCCTTGGAAAGCATCGCTATGAACAAAGCTAGTGGAGGTGATGGAATTCCAGTTGAGCTGTTTCAAATCCTGAAAGATGATGCTGTGAAAGTGCTGCACTCAATATGCCAGCAAATTTGGAAAATTCAGCAGTGGCCACAGGACTGGAAAAGGTCAGTTTTCATTCTAATCCCAAAGAAAGGCAATGCCAAAGAATGCTCAAACTACTGCGCAATTGCACTCATCTCACACGCTAGTAAAGTAATGCTCAAAATTCTCCAAGCCAGGCTTCAGCAATATGTGAACCGTGAACTTCCTGATGTTCAAGCTGGTTTTAGAAAAGGCAGAGGAACCAGAGATCAAACTGCCAACATCTGCTGGATCATGGAAAAGGCAAGAGAGTTCCAGAAAAACATCTATTTCTGCTTTATTGACTATGCCAAAGCCTTTGACTGTGTGGATCACAATAAACTGTGGAAAATTCTGAGAGAGATGGGAATACCAGACCACCTGACCTGCCTCTTGAGAAATCTGTATGCAGGTCAGGAAGAAACAGTTAGAACTGGACATGGAACAACAGACTGGTTCCAAATAGGAAAAGGAGTATGTCAAGGCTGTATATTGTCAACCTGCTTATTTAACTTCTATGCAGAGTACATCATGAGAAACGCTGGGCTGGAAGAAGCACAAGCTGGAATCAAGATTGCCGGGAGAAATATCAATAACCTCAGATATGCAGATGACACCACCCTTATGGCAGAAAGTGAAGAGGAACTAAAAAGCCTCTTGATGAAAGTGGAGAGTGAAAAAGTTGGCCTAAAGCTCAACATTCAGAAAATGATCATGGCATCCGGTCCCATCACTTCATGGGAAATAGATGGGGAAACAGTGGATACAGTGTCAGACTTTATTTGGGGGGGCTCCAAAATCACTGCAGATGGTGACTGCAGCCATGAAATTAAAAGATGCTTACTCCTTGGAAGAAAAGTTATGACCAACCTAGATAATACATTCAAAAGCAGAGACATTACTTTGCCAACTAAGGTCCATCTAGTCAAGGCTATGGTTTTTCCAGTGGTCATCTATGGATGTGAGAGTTGGACTGTGAAGAAGGCTGAGCACTGAAGATTTGATGTTTTGAACTGTGGTGTTGGAGAAGACTCTTGAGAGTCCCTTGGACTGCAAGGAGATCCAACCAGTCCATTCTGAAAGAGATCAGCCCTGGGATTTCTTTGGAGGGAATGATGCTAAAGCTGAAACTCCAGTACTTTGGTCACCTCATGCGAAGAGTTGACTCATTGGAAAAGACTCTGATGCTGGGAGGGATTGGGGGCAGGAGGAGAAGGGGACGACAGAGGATGAGATGGCTGGATGGCATCACTGACTCGATGGACGTGAGTCTGAGTGAACTCCAGGAGTTGGTGATGGACAGGGAGGCCTGGTGTGCTGCGATTCATGGGGTCGCAAAGAGTCTAACACAACTGAGCGACTGAAATGAACTGAACTGAACTGAACTGTGCTTATTCAACCCTCCTCCCCACTGAATGCCTACTGATCTCTACTAATCTATTTTCTGTCTCAATAGTTTTGCCTTTTCCAAAATGTCCTGCAAAGACCTCCCTAGTGGTCCAGTGATTAAGAATCTGCCTAGTAGTTCAGGGGACTTGGGTTCAATCTCTGGTCAGGGAACTAAACTCCCACATGGCATGGACAACTAAGCCCATACGCCATAACTACTAAACCCATGTGCCACAACTAGAGAGTCCATGCACTGCAACAGTATCCCACATGACACAATGAAGAGCCCATGTGCTGCAACTAAGACCCAACACAGCCAAGTAAATATATATATATTTTTTTTCATGACAAAATGTCCTATAAGTAGAATCATACATTTTGTAGCCTTTCAGATCTGATTCTTCCATTGAACAGTATACATTCAAGATTCATCCATGTCTTTTCTTAGCTTGACAGCTCAGCCCTTAAAATAATTTTTTTTAAGTTGTAGTAGAATACACATAAAATTTACCATCTTCGGATTTCCCTAGTGGTCCAGTGATTAAGAATCTGCCTTCCAGTGCAGGGTAAGCAGGTTCAATCTTTGGTCAGGGAACTAAGATACCACATTCCATGAAGCAACTAACCCTGTGCACCATACTGCTGAGCCCACACACCATGACTAGAGAGTCCAAGGGCCACAACTACTGAAGCCCATGCACTCTAGAGCCCATGCTCCACAAGAAGCCTGTGTGCCACAACAAAGACCCAGCACAGCCACAAAAATTTTTTTTAATTTACTTTTTTAACCATTTTTAAGTACAGTTTAGTGGTTTTAAGTATATTCATATTGTTGTACAATCCACCGTCCATATCCAGAATTCTCATTATCCTGCAAAACTAAAATTCTATGCCCATTAAACAATAACTCCCCATTCCTTCTTCCCTCAGTCCCTGGCAACCACCCTTCTGTTTTCTGCTATAAAGTTAACTACCCGAGGTCCCTCATACAAGCAGAATTTTACAGTATTTGTCTTTTTGTGACTAGTGTATTTCACTTGACATAATGTTCTCAAGGTTCATCCAACTTGTAGCATATGTCAGAATTCTCTTTCTTTTTAAGGCTCAATAATATTCCACTGTATGTTTATACCACATTTTGCTTATCCATTCATCTGTCAATGGACATTTAGGTTGCTTCTACCTTTTGGCTGCTGTGAATAGCTCAGACCTTTTTCTCACTGAACAGTATTCCACTGAATGGGTGTTTCTATTTAGGTAGAACTGTTTTTCAATTGTGTAGCCTTTTTACCTTTTGACAGAGGCATGAATCCATGGAAGTTGAGCTGCAGGCTAATCTAAATGACAGCGATCATGGTCCTTTCACCATTTCTTCTCCTTTCTGACAGTGGCTCACATCCTTGAACCATGCTTGGCGACTCAGCTCTCTCTTAGGATGGCTTCTTTCCTAAGATACTACAGGAGCCGCATACAGATTCCTAGTCTGTTCCATCTGTCCTCCAGCAATGCTTAAATCTTAAGGAGATACAGTGTAGGCACCAGCTGGGACCCCTGCTAGATAGAGAAAATGGAAGCACAAACCATGAGTAATTCCTCAGTAGCTGTTATAGACCAAATTGTGTCCCCTCCAGCCCCAAATTCGTATGTTGAAGCCCTAACTCCCAGTCTGCCTATATTTGAAGACAAGGCCTTTAGAGAGGTAATTAAGGTTAAATGAAGTGATAAGGCTGGACCCCTAATCTGACAGTGCTGCTGTCCTTTTAAGAAGAGCAGAAGACCCCAAAGATCTCTCTTTCTCAGTGAGACTACAGAAGCAAGCCACTGGGGGACAGAGTAAGAGGGTCACCATTTACAAGCCAGGAATAGAGATCTCATCAGAAACTAACCCTGGCACCATGATCTTGGACTTTAAGTCTTCAGAATTGTAAGAAAATAGACATCTGTTGTTCAAGCCACACAGTCTGTAGTATTTTGTAATGTCAGTCTCAGCAGACCAATACAGTAGCAAGGAAATTCCCTGGTGGCCCAGTGGTTAAGAATCAGAGGACACAGTTTCGATCCCTGGTTAGGGAACTAGTATCCCACAAGAAGCACAGTGTAGTCAAAAAGAAAGAAGGAAATAAACAGGAAGATAGACTACTTTTGATAACATATCACTGAGGTAGGAGCAAAAGATCTCACAAACAATTATATGTAATAGAGCACTAGATAAGTATTTTCCATTTTAAGATTCAATTACTGCTATGTGCTGTGCTTAGTCGTTCAGTTGTGTCCAACTCTTTGCAAGCCCATGGACTGTAGCCCACTAGGCTCCTTTGTCCATGGAGATACTCCACACAAGAATACTGGAGTCAGTTGCCATGCCCTTCTCCAGGAGATCTTCCCAACTCAGGGATCAAACCCACATCTTCTCATAGCGGGCAGATTCTTTACTGTCTGAGCCACCAGGGAAGCCCAAGAAAACTAGAGTGGTAGCCTATCCTTCTCCAGGGGATCTTCCCTACCCAGGAATTGAACTGGGGTTAATTGAAGTGCAGGCAGATACTTTACCAGCTGAGCTACCAGGGAAGTCCAATTATTGCTGTGGACTTCTCTAAAGTTATGTTTTGGATTTCTGAAGCTGAAAGCTCAGTTTCTCTACACACTGGTGCCTAAGCAAATCTCAGAGACAGTTTTGGGTGAAGTAGAAAAGGACAGCTTTATTACAGTAAGCCCCCTACATACAAACAAGTTCTATTCTAAGAGCATATTTGTAAGTCAAATTTGTTCCTAAGCTCAACAAAATTAGCCTAGGTAACCAACTAACACAGTTGGCTATACAGTACTGTATTGTGATAGGTTTATAAGTAATATATAAAAAACAAACCAACACAAAATAAACATTTTCAATCTTACAGTATCTTTAAAAGTACAGTACAGTTGCATACAGCAGTGGCAAGGAGTGAACAGGAAAGAAGAGTTACTGACTGGAGGAGGGAGAGGAGGTGGGAGATAGCAGAGCTGAAGGACTGTCAGCAATAGATGTAGGATAAGCTGTAATTTCACTCATGTCTGACATTGATGGCACAGGTTCTGGTTCCTTACTAGATTCCATTCTATCTTCCCTCTTGCTTCCAGACATTCTGAGCTTGAAATAAAGTTACTGTACCACTGTACGGGCTCACTAAGCGCAGGAGGTGGCGGCCGAGAGCTACCCCGCGTCGTGGGACGTCAGGGACAGCGGCCTAGAGTGCCAGGCTGTGACGGCGCAGGAACGGCCGAGAGGAGCTACAGCGCATCTAAGGTCAGGGGCGGCAGCTGAGAGGAGCTACCCCGCGTCTGAGGTCAGGGGCAACGGCGGGGAGGAGATACCCCGCGGCTGAGGCCAGGGGCGGCGGCCAGAAGGAGCAACCCCACGTCCAAGGAGTGGTGGCTGCCTGGGCGCAGGAGGGCCTAGAGGAGCCATCCCATGCTGAAGGTCAAAAAGGGCGGTGTGAGGAGATACCCCTCATCCAAGATAAGGAGCAGTGGCTGTGCTTTGCTGGAGCAGCTGTGAAGAGATACCCCACGCCCAAGGTAAGAGAAACCCAAGTAAAATGGTAGGTGTTGCAAGAGGGCATCAGAGGGCAGACACACTGAAACCATACTCACAGAAATCTAGTCAATCTAATCACACTAGGACCACAGTACACCAGTTCAGCTCAGTTGCTCAGTCGTGTCCGACTCTTTGTGACCCCATGAATCTCAGCACGCCAGGCCTCCCTGTCCATCATGGCTTGGTTTCATTGAGTTAGACAAGGCTGTGGTCCTAGTGTGATTAGATTGACTAGTTTTCTGTGAGTATGGTTTCAGTGTGTCTGCCCTCTGATGCCCTCTTACAACACCTACCATCTTACTTGGGTTTCTCTTACCTTGGGCGTGGGCTATCTCTTCACGGCTACTCCAGCAAAGCACAGCCGCTGCTCCTTACCTTGGATGAGGGGTATCTCCTCCCACCACCCTTCCTGACCTAGCCTTGTCTGACTCAATGAAACTAAGCCATGCCCACGGGGCAACCCATGACGGGCAGGTCATGGTGGAGAGGTCTGACAGAATGTGGTCCACTGGAGAAGGGAATGGCAAACCACTTCAGTATTCTTGTCTTGAGAACCCCATGAACAGTATGAAAAGGCAAAATGATAAGATACTGAAAGAGGTACTCCCCAGGTCAGTAGGTGCCCAATATGCTACTGGAGGTCAGTGGAGAAATAAATCCAGAAAGAATGAAGGGATGGAGCCAAAGCAAAAACAATACCCAGCTGTGGATGTGACTGGTGATAGAAGCAAGGTCCGATGATGTAAAGAGCAATATTGCATAGGAACCTGGAATATCAGGTCTATGAATCAAGGTAAATTGGAAGCAATCAAACAGGAGATGGCAAGAGTGAACATCGACATTCTAGGAATCAGCGAACTAAAATGGACTGGAATGGGCGAATTTAACTCAGATGTCCATTATATCTACTACTGTGGGCAGGAATCCCTCAGAAGACATGGAGTAGCCATCATGGTCAACCAAAGAGTCCAAAATGCAGTACTTGGATGCAATCTCAAAAATGACAGAATGATCTCTGTTTGTTTCCAAGGCAAACCATTCAATATCATAGTAATCCAAGTCTGTGCCCCAACCAGTAACACTGAAGAAGCTGAAGTTGAACAGTTCTATGAAGACCTACAAGACCTTTTAGAACTAACACCCCAAAAAGATGTCCTTTTCATTATAGGGGACTGGAATGCAAAAGTAGGAAGTCAAGAAACATCTGGAGTAATAGGCAAATTTGGCCTTGGAATGAGGAATGAAGCAGGGCAAAGGCTAATAGAGTGTTGCCAAGAAAATGCACTGGTCATAGCAAACACCCTCTTCCAACAACACAAGAGAAGACTCTACACATGGACATCACCAGATGGTCAACACCGAAATCAGACTGATTATATTCTCTGCAGCAAAAGATGGAGAAGCTATATTACAGTCAACAAAAACAAGACTGGGAGCTGACTGTGGCTCAGATCATGAACTCCTTATTACCAAATTCAGACTTAAATTGAAGAAAGTAGGGAAAACCACTAGACCATCCAGATATGACCTAAATCAAATCCCTTATGATTATACAGTGGAAGTGAGAAATAGATTTAAGGGCCTAGATCTGATAGAGTACCTGATGAACTATGGATGGAGGTTTGTGACATTATACAGGAGACAGGGATCAAGACCATCCCCATGGAAAAGAAATGCAAAAAAGCAAAATGGCTGTCTGGGGAAGGCTTACAAATAGCTGTGAAAAGAAGCGAAGCGAAAAGCAAAGGAGAAAAGGAAAGATATAAGCATCTCAATGCAGAGTTCCAAAGAATAGCAAGAAGAGATAAGAAAGCCTTCTTCAGCGATCAATGCAAAGAAATCGAGGAAAAGAACAGAATGGGAAAGACTAGAGATCTCTTCAAGAAAATTAAGAGATACCAAGGGAACATTTCATGCAAAGATGGGCTCAATAAAGGACAGAAATGGTATGGATCTAACAGAAGCAGAAGATATTAAAAAGAGGTGGCAAGAATACACAGAAGAACTGTACAAAAAGGATCTTCACAACCCGGATAATCACGATGGTGTGATCACTCATCTAGAGCCAGACATCTTGGAATGTGAAGTCAAATGGGCCTTAGAAAGCATCACTACGAACAAAGCTAGTGGAGGTGATGGAATTCCAGTTGAGCTGTTTCAAATCCTGAAAGATGATGCTGTGAAAGTGCTGCACTCAATATGCCAGCAAATTTGGAAAATTCAGCAGTGGCCACAGGACTGGAAAAGGTCAGTTTTCATTCTAATCCCAAAGAAAGGCAATGCCAAAGAATGCTCAAACTACAGCACAATTACACTCATCTCACACGCTAGCAAAGTAATGCTCAAAATTCTCCAAGCCAGGCTTCAGCAATATGTGAACCGTGAACTTCCTGATGTTCAAGCTGGTTTTAGAAAAGGCAGAGGAACCAGAGATCAAATTGCCAACATCCACTGGATCATGGAAAAGGCAAGAGAGTTCCAGAAAAACATCTATTTCTGCTTTATTGACTATGCCAAAGCCTTTGACTGTGTGGATCACAATAAACTGTGGAAAATTCTGAGAGAGATGGGAATACCAGACCACCTGACCTGCCTCTTGAGAAATCTGTATGCAGCAGGAAGCAGCAGTTAAAACTAGACATGGAACAACAGACTGGTTCCACATAGGAAAGGAGTATGTCAAGGCTATATACTGTCACCCTGCTTATTTAACTTCTATGCAGAGTACATCATGAGAAACGCTGGGCTGGAAGAAACACAAGCTGGAATCAAGATTGCTGGGAGAAATATCAATAACCTCAGATATGCAGATGACACCACCCTTATGGCAGAAAGTGAAGAGGAGCTAAAAAGCCTCTTGATGAAAGTAAAAGAGGAGAGTGAAAAAGTTGGCTTAAAGCTCAACATTCAGAAAACGAAGATCATGGCATCCGGTCCCATCACTTCATGGGAAACAGATGGGGAAACAGTGGATACAGTGTCAGACTTTATTTTTTTGGGCTCCAAAATCACTGCAGATGGTGACTGCAGCCATGAAATTAAAAGACGCTTACTCCTTGGAAGAAAAGTTATGACCAACCTAGATAGCATATTCAAAAGCAGAGACATTACTTTGCTGACTAAGGTCCGTCTAGTCAAAGCTATGGTTTTTCCAGTGGTCATCTATGGATGTGAGAGTTGGACTGTGAAGAAGGCTGAGCACTGAAGATTTGATGCTTTTGCACTGTGGTGTTGGAGAAGACTCTTGAGAGTCCCTTGGACTGCAAGGAGATCCAACCAGTCCATTCTGAAAGAGATCAGCCCTGGGATTTCTTTGGAGGGAATGATGCTAAAGCTGAAACTCCAGTACTTTGGCCACCTCATGCGAAGAGTTGACTCATTGGATAAGACTCTGATGCTGGGAGGGATTGGGGGCAGGAGGAGAAAGGGACGACAGAGGATGAGATGGCTGGATGGCATCACTGACTCGATGGACGTGAATCTGAGTGAACTCCGGGAGTTGGTGATGGACAGGGAGGCCTGGCGTGCTGCGATTCATGGGGTCACAAAGAGTCGGACACGACTGAGCGACTGAACTGAACTCACCTGAACTGGACATGCAAATGCATGTTCATATCTTTGAAACTTGCAGCTTCAAGGTTTGTATATAGGGAGACTTACTGTACTTTGCTAGGCAAAGGGGGACATAGAAGGCTTCTCCCTTGAAAAACATGTAACAACCTTGGAGGATTTGATCAGGAGTTTTGTAACAATGCTTCCCAGTGGCTCAGATGGTGAAGAATCTGCCTACAATGCAGGAGACTTGGGTTTAATCCCTAGGTTGGGAAGATCCCCTGGAGAAGGAAATGGCAACCCAGTCCTATATTCTTGCCTGGAAAATTCCATGGATAGAGGAGCCTGGCAGACTACATTCCATGGGGTCACAAAGAGTCAGACATGGACAGGGCAGAGCATGTACTTTGTCTTGTCTTTTATAACAATACTTCCCAAGGGTGGGGTGTGACAAGATTAAGATGTTCAGGGTCTCAGGTGATCTCCTAATTTGGTGAGCTTCTCAACAAATTTATCTTCCCTTTAATCTTGCCCCAGGTGGTTTCTCAACTGCTCCTCCCTTGATTAGCAACTATTGCAATCAACTATTGGGACTCAAGAAAGGTCATGGAAGCTGGAGTCTTGCCTACAAGAAATGAGGGACAGAAACAGGTCTCCATATCCAAGATTTCCACAGGGCCTCTCATGGTTTCATTTCCTCTAAACATAGGAAGCAATGTATATAATCTTGTTCAGTCACTCAGTCATGCCCAACTCTTTGAGACTTCATAATGTATAATAGGCTTTCCTAGTGGCTCAGATGGTGAAGTGTCTGCCTGCAATGTGGGAGACTGGGGTTGGATTCCTGGGTCAGGAAGATCCCCTGGAGAAGGAAAATCTAGCACTCTTGCCTGGAAAATCCCATGGATGGAGGAGCCTGATAGGCTACAGTCCATGGAGTCGCAAAGAGTAGGACATGACTGAGCAACTTCACTTAATGTATAATGAGACATAATTGTTTCATATTTTATTTAAATAACTCATGGCAAAGATTATAGAGACTGTCACATTATAAATTTAGGACTTCATGTCTAAGAATCACCACTCAAAATAACTAATTTGTGATGGTTACACAACTTTGTGAATAGAATGTTGTGTTAGTTACTCGGTCATGTTTGACTCTTTGCAACCTTCTAGACTGTCCAGGCTCCTCTATCCATGGGATTCTCCAGGAAAGAATAGTGGTATGGGTAGCCATTCCCTTATCCAAGGTATCTTCCCAACTCAGGGATCGAACTCAGGTCTCCTGCATGGCAAGCAGATTCTTTACTGTCTGAGCCACCAGGGAAGCCTCATGAATAGAATAAAACCACTAAATTGTACACTTCAAAAGGGTGGATTTTATGATATGTGAATTATATCTCAATAAAAAAATTTGTAATGACTCTTTACAAGCACTTTATCTGTATTGTCTCATTCAGCCTTCACAACAAAACCCTTAGTTATCTATCATACTACTATGATGAGGAAACTGAAGCTCAGAGAAGTTTAATGATTTGGCAATTTCCACAAGATCTCATTGTCAGTACAGAAAAGATCCAGACCTTCATTTTCAAATATTAAATCCAGTGCTTTCACCATACCTAGTATTATGTACTTCCTGTCTCTCATTATTTCTGTAACGCATGGACAAAGTGGTTAAAATGTGGCCAACGTTGCTGAGGAAGCCAGACTCTCCTAATTTTCAAACCTATGGTAGAGTCATTCTTTCTCATGAAGACACTGGTCTTGGAAATGGAATTTTGAGATCCCGGTCTGCAAGATGCAGGTTTGTCACCCACACTAAAATAGAAGGAAAGGGGGCAGGGCACAATCTGTAAAAGAATGACAGAGTGTGATTGCCTAGAGGTAAAGAAAGAATCTGCCGGCAATGCAGAAGCAGCAGGAGATGTGGGTTCAATCACTGGATTGGGAAGATCCCCTACAGAAGGAAATGGCAACCCACTCCAATATTCTTGCCTGAGAAATCTCATGGACACAGGAGCCTGGTGGGCTACACTCCATGAGGTCACAAAGAGTCAGTCGTGACTGAGGGACTAAACAACAAGTTCAAGATGGCTAACAAGTCAACTTCCACTAGACCTTGAGCATCAGTATACGCTCTTCATGACACATCAGCAAGCTTAAATGACACACCCACCAGTGTCATGACAGTTCTGAGGCCAACCATCAAAGGCCAAAACGTGGGCAATTGCCCAATTCTTCGAAATCCCTGCCCTTTCCTCTGAAATAGCTGGAATAATCCTCCCACTCATTAGCCTATGAAATTACCCAACCTATAAAAACTAACCAGACCATATTTCAAGGCCACTCTTGCCTTTTGAGATGGCCCACACTCTGTCTGTGGAGTGTCTCTCTGTAAATAAATCCACTTCTTACCTATGACTTTTTCTCTAACTGAATTTTTTCTGCAATGAGACATCAATAACCTGAGCTTCATCAAGTCCTGAAACAAAGTGTCTGCTCTTAGTTGGAAGACCTTGGGTTTTGGCTGTGTTTGAGTCCTGGTCATATAGGTTAGCGTCCCAAACTGGGTTTTTGCCAGGTTGGAGTCCCAGCACATGGGTTCAAGTCCCAACCTGAGATGAATGGTTTCAATATCAACAAACATTTATGCTGAAGGAAATGGGGTGGATTAATTAGTGACCTCTTGTGTCTGAAAACAGAGATTCATATGATGTGAAACCCTCAATCACAAGTAATTGATTGTATTTATTTTGGTCTTGTTCTTTAACTGAAACAATGACCAAAGTTCTTTAAATAACAATGTATATTATAATGTTATTACAATTTCTAATAAAGTCCAAAAGACTAGTTTTCTACATGGTTTTTGCTAGCAAAAGTGAATTATCAGCAGAGCAGTAAACAAAATTGTCAACTACAGATTGGCACTTGCCATCTACCTCTATAAGGATTAAATCATGTGTTAATATAGCTGCTGATTTACACTTCCTGAAAGTTCAGGGTGGAGAGAAAAAACAAGGCACCCTGTGCTTAGGGAAACACTGGCAGAAAGGGTCTTCAGATAATTAGATATCTATTTTCAGGAGCAAATATTATGAGCCCAATTCTTTTATCTCCTCATATCTACAAAAGCACTAAAATCCTTCATGGTGATGACTGCTCCTCTTGACCAGCAGAAACCTCAGGCAAAAAATATGTGCTTGATTGCATGTATTCTGCCCTTCACCAAAATCACATACATGCTGACGCTCCCCTGCCTCTTTAGAGCAGCTTCTCAGAGCTGTCTGAGGTGCTGTCTTCTGAGCATAGCCTTCACTTTGCCCCAAATAAAACTTAATTCACAACTCTCACATTGTGCATATTTTTAAAGTCATCAAAATATATCCACAGTAACTAAAAGTCAAGTGACTTCTAGTAAAGAGGAGGAATGAAAGGGTTACACTCAGAGATATGATTTGAAAGCAATTTCGTTCAATAGCAGTGACCAAACAATAAGTTTAAATTTACTCTAAATTGTTTCCTGGTCAAACACAAACACAGGAAAGAGGAAAGGACCTCATTTGTCTACAGTGTTTGTTTTCTGAAATAATTTGTTTCTCTAATTCAGGGAATGTCTATTGGCACCACAGAAAATTTGAGAGTTACAACGAGAACTTTCATGAGTTGTAAATGGACAAATTGAGATTGGGAAACAAAGCTGAGGAGAACCAGCAAGAACACCTTCCAAGTGCTCTATCACTTGAAGGTGAAGGTGAAGTCGCTCAGTCGTGTCCGACTCTTTGCGATCCCGTGAACTGTAACCTACTAGGCTTCTCCGTCCATAGGATTCTCCAGGCAAGAATACTGGAGTGGATTGCCATTTCGTTTTCCAGGGGATCTTCCTGACCCAGGGATCGAACCCAGGTCTCCCGCATTGGAGGCAGACTCTTTAACCTCTGAGCCACCAGGGAAGTCTTTATTAGTCCCCTCATTTTTATTTCTCTCTCCCTTCTCTACAGCCTTAAGAAATGGGGACTTGTGGTCAACGGAGCCTGCGGGAGGCAGGACAGAAGCTGAAGAGTTGCAGAGGTATCTGCACCCCTCTCCCCCAGCTAAACCATGATACCTATGTGTGCTAAGTGACTAGTCCGCCAGGCTCTACCCATGGGATTTTCTAGGCAAGAACACTGGAGTGAGTAGCCATTTCCTCCTCCAGGGGATCTTCTTTTTTTCCTTTTTTTTTTTAATTTATTTTAATTGGAGGCTAATTACTTTAAAATATTGTGGTGATTTTTGCCGTACATTTACACGAATCAGCCATGGGTGTACATGTCTTCCTCCAGGGGATCGTCTTGATCCAGGGATGGAACCCGGGTCTCCTGCATTGTAGGTGGAATCTTTACCACTAGCGCCACCAGGAAAACCCGTGACACATATCATTAGCAGAAAACCAGGTGGCGTTAGTGGTAAAGAACCTACTTCCCAATGCAGGAGACTTAAGAGACACGGGTTCCAACCCTCGGTTGGGAAGCTCCCCTGGCGACGGAAATGGCAACCCACTTAAGTATTCTTGCCTGGAGAGTTCCATGGACAGAGGAGCCTGGCGGGCTACAGTCCATGGGGTCACCAAGAATCAGACACGACTGAGTGACTTAGCACGCACGCAGGCACGGTAGATACCAGGCCTGAGGAATCGCAGACATTCCCTCACAGCTGCACCCATAACGTGGCCTTCCCAAATGGGCGAGCTGTTGGGAGTGGAAAGCGGTGGCAAGGTGGAAAGATCCGGTCTTTCACCTTTAGGCTAGCACTATTGATCACCTTTTGTCAGCTAAGCTCTGTGCCACGGTGCCTCTCAGATTTTTTTTTTTTTAAAACAAATCCATGAGGTGGGTCGTGTGACCCACAACCTTCTGAGGTAAATGTTACAGGTGGCAGGTGAAAAACAAGACTCAGGAAGACGCAGTGGCATACCCTTCTTCACACAGATCAAACCTTATTTCTCTACGAAATTCACTCCTCTTAAACCAGTACCAGCCCCACCTTATCCCACGCCGCCCCACCCCCGGCCTCCACCACTTCTCGCCTTCTCAGTCGTCCCAGCAATTAAAAACGAGGTGGTTGGCCGAAAAGCTCTTTAGGGGGTCTGGATTGCAGTGTGACGGCTTTACAGTTTTAGGAGCTGAAAAGTAAAACCCTCAGCGTTCTCACGTCAAAGCACCTGTTAAGGCGCAGAGGGCGCGCGCCTTCCCTCTCAGCGCCCGGGACCGTGGAGCCCAAGTCTAGCCTCTCGCAAGGGCGCACGGGCCGCCGCGCGCATGCGCAGTGGTCTCCGGACGCACGCAGTCCCTCCACTCCCTGCCCCACCCGCGCCCGCTCCCAGTCCCTGAGGGAAACAGCGAGGGCGTGTGTCTGGCTTCTGCTGGCCGTTGGCCCCCTCAGACGGTGCCCTGGCAGAGCTCTCCTCGCGGCCCGTCGCCTCCCCACCTCCCCGGCTCTGGCAACAAAACTCTAGCATCGAGCCGGGGAGATGGGGAGGAGTCCTTCCGCCTGGCACCCCCAGGGCCTCCAGCTGGCCTGGAGTCGGCCCGCCCCGAGGGGCGTGAGGAGGGGGCGGGGCTGAGGACTTAGGACTGGGGCCCAGAGACCGCCTCCTGCCGAGCCGGAGCAGACAGCCCAGTCTGGTGCTGAGAGAGCCATGACTGCGCTACGGGGGCTCTGGCCCGAGATGCAGGATACCTGCACCTCGCTGGGGCTGATGTTGTCGATCGTGCTGTTCATGGGGCTAGCCCGCGTGGTCAGCCGGGAGCAGCTGAACGGGCCCATGGCCCACGCCTTCGTCTTGGAGTTTCTGGCCACCTTCCAGCTCTGCTTCTGCACTCATGAGTTACAACTGCTGAGTGAGCAGGAACCCCTGCACCCCACCTGGCCGCTGATGCTAATCTACTTCTTCTCATTGGTGCATGGCCTGACTCTGGTGGGCACCTCCAGCAACCCGTGCGGCGTGATGATGCAGATGATGCTGGGGGGAATGTCCGCTGAGACGGGTGCGATTAGACTGTTAGCTCAGCTGATTGGTGCCCTGTGCAGCAGGTACTGCATGGGCGCCCTGTGGAGCCTGGGGCTGACTAAGTACCACGTCAGCGAGAGGAGCTTCGCTTGCAGGAATCCCATTCAAGTGGACTTGCCCAAAGCGGTCATCATAGAGGCTGTCTGCTCTTTTATTTTCCACAGCGCTTTGCTGCACTTCCAGGAGGTCCGAACCAAGCTTCGTATCCACCTGCTGTCAGCACTCATCACCTTTTTGGTTTATGCAGGTTTGTTATTCCCACAAAACACTGGGCACGCCCGGAGCTTCTATGACTTAAGACTCTTAAGTTCTTTGCCAGGATACATTCGAAACTACTACGCTTCTGTAATGTCAGTATTGGTATTTCCGTAATTCTAATCATTTTACAGCTCATTCTTTACCGATCGGGTCCAAATATAGATCCTCCATTCAGTGCTTTCTTTTTAACACCCAGAGAAAGCCACTTCTGTGCTGAAACAGAGATCATGTGAGATACTGCCAAGGGTTCAAGTATCCTACAAAGTGATTGTTGTAATAGTAGAGAGGAAAGATAACATCGGCTACCTCTTGCCCACTTGGTATATAGATCCTTGCTGAGGCTCTCGCTGAAAAATGATCCTGGGTTTCAAAAGTTCCTTCCAATTTAAAGCACAAGCTACATAACTAGCTAGTAGTTAAGAGTGGGAAATAAAATTCTATAGTTCTATTTCTTATTTTTCTACAAAATTACTTAAAATCATTTATTTCCTAATTCGTCTTGAAATGAACTTTTAATGGCCTATCAAGAAAGATGTTTTAAAATCAAAACTTGCTTGAAATCAAAGATTTTTAAAAAATAATTATTGATAAAATTCTTGAGAAAAAAGTTATTCTTGAGAAATCTGCTTGATTTTTTGTAAATCGTATTTACCTTGACAGATCTTAGATATAGTGGATATTCTAAATAGGACAGGAAAATATTCTAAATAGGACAGGAAAATATTCTAAATAGGATAGGGAAATTTGAAAAGCAATGATGAAGCACATCATTTTAAATGATCATAATAGAATATTTTAACTAGAACTATTATCTGAATTGTAAAATGTTTTGGAGGTAGGAATCTAATAAAAAGAATTAGTAGTAAGACTCTGTCTTCTGCCCATTGAAAGGGAAACTATGAGTAGAAGCAAACCTTAAGATAAGGACTTTTAAACATATGCTCGACTTCCTAGGTAAAATGAAAGACTTTCTGATTCATTTCACCTTCTTAAAAATCTAGTACCATCCTTTTTGTAGACTCAGATGGAAATGAGTGGTATAGGAAAGAAGGAAGGATATGTGCATATTTGAGGAGTTGGTGAGTAGTTGCTTATTAAAATTTTAAGTTTGGACTAAAGCAGAAACATCCCCTGTATATGAACAGAATCATCCCTTGCAAAAAGTTATGCCACAATTTAGCTCTGTACTTTAATAAGTTGTGGTAAACATTTAAAAGATGTTTTAGGGACTTCCCTGCTGGTCCAGTGGTTAATACTCCTCACTTCCACTGCAGAGCAGGGGGGTGGGTGAAGTTGGATCCCTGGTCCAAAGAACTAGACTTCACATGCCCCACAGGGGCACCCCCCAAAAAAAGTTTTAAATTAATACAATGTTATACAGAGTTCCTTATCCCTCTCTTGATAATCTATAAATTGGTATTCTTCCTTTTTGTACTTTTAATACATATTTATGATTTCAACAGTAATACTGTATATAATATTAGCCAGGAACATAAAATGACTTGTTCAAGATCACACAGCTATTAACAGAATGAGCTGGAACCATGGTTCAGATTTACACTAAAGCTTATACTCATTTCATTATCAGCATTTTACAGCATGCTCCTAAAAAGTAACAAAAATATATACATACAATTGAATATTGTTCAGCCATGAAAAGGAATGAAGATCTGATACATGCTACCATAGGAATGAACCTTGAAAACATTATGCTAAGCAAAATAAGCCAGACACAAAGGGACAAACGTTATATGACTTGACTTTATATGAAATATTCAGAATAGGCAAATCCAGTCAGAAAGTAGAATAGAGGTTACCATGGGTTGGGCAGCAAGGAGGAATAGGGATTTTTTTGCTTAATGGGTACAATTTCTGTTTGGGGCAATGGAAAATTTTAGAAATAGTGATGGTTGAACATTATAACTAGTGCCATGAATATACACTTTTAAATGGTTAAAATGGCATATATTTTACCATACCATAACAAAATTTAACAAAGGATTGTTACCAAATAAATTTAGCAAACACTGGATTAAGCAGATTTTCTAATTTAAGACTAACAGAGTTTTATTATGCTACTGTTTATCGTGAAACTCCAAGAGAAAGATATGGAACAGTTTTTCAAACACAGGAATACGTTTGTCTAGGAATGTGTAGTAGAAGAGAGCATACTTTGGGAAATGCTGCCCTAAGCCATATCACTCCCCATTATTTTCTATGGATATAAATCATAACTTTAGGTCAGAGCTATTTAAATAGAGTGAACTGTTTTAGGACTAGCTCATGTGTATCTCATCAGGCAGACATGAGGACTTTGCAGGAAGGAGTTAAGAATAGATAGGGAAGGGAAGGCAGGGGAAGTATTAGCTAAGTCAGGAATTGTTACAAGTTACTTCAATATGTCACTCTCTCTCATTTTTTAATTTCTAAAATACTATTGGGCTTCCCCAGTGGCTTGGCGGTAAAGAATCCACCTGCAATGCAGGAGACCATCAGCAATGCAGGAGACATGAGTTTGATCCCTAGGTTGGGAAGATCCCTTGGAATAGGAAATGGCAACCCACTCCAATATTCTTGCCTGGGAAATCCCATGGACAGAGGAGTCTGGCAGGCTACAATCTATAGGGTTTTAAGAGTTGGACACAACTTTGCAACTAAACCACCACCACCAAGATAATATTAGTATTAGTTTGGCTAAGTTGCATGCTGGGATATTTCTTTAATCACTTGCATGTGAGGATACCCAGAAGTCTCTAATACAGGTCATATCAAAAGAACTGATTATTTAAGCTTACAGAACATAACTGTTCAGCAACAGAGCTACAGGCTCCTTGGATAGCCAATGACTAAGCATCTGATTGCATATTTATTGATTTAGCACCCTGCACATTTGTGCAGATGGAGGCCACTAATGTCTTTAACACTTATGTATTTATTGGCTTCCCAAATAAAGTGAAAAAAAGCTTTGTGAGTTAATGTATTAAAACTATAAAACGATTAATGCAAATTTCAAGCAAATCTTCCGTTAGGAAGGTTTAGGTTTGGGGAATTTGGTTCAATGACTAGGATAAGAGAGAACTGCATAAATTAATTAGATATTGGAAAAAAATCTATTTTACACATCCAAGTAGGTTGTATTTCTTACTGTACCCTGTTCATTTCGTTTGCAGAACTTTTATTTATATACTTGTTTTCTGATGTAATACCTGTCTTCCTCCACCAGACAGTAAGCTTTATGAGTACGGAGACTAAAATTGTTTTATTCATTATGAAACATAACCAGGACTGAGCATAGTGTCACCTGTTACAAATAAATACTCATTATTTTTAGAATGAGTAGAATGAATGAAATAGCAAATAGTCTATTCACTTAAAAAAAATCAAAAGAAATAATACATATCTGGGTATTCCATATTTTATGTCTAAGAGCTTCCAAAATAAGCCTAATAAAATGTCCAAAGTAATTGCATTTTTACTCCATTCAGGAGCTTTTGGAATCCTTCTAAGTCATGAAGAATTTGGATAGATTATTTGTCAAAGAAGGGAGCTAAGTCCTTTATATATATATATATACACACACACACACATATATTTACTTTTAATACAATAACCGTAATGACATAGGTTCCAATCTACAAATGAAAAACAGCTTCAAACAAGGCACAAAATATTTTGTTTTTTTCTCATGCCAGTATAATACAGTGGTAAAGAGCATAAGCCTCTTGGAGTTGGACTGTGTCCTTAGGGTAGACAATTTAGGTCTGTTTCCTCATCCTTAAAATGGAGAATAACACTATCGCTTCAGAGTATCATGAAAAATAATGTACTCCAAGTTCTTCCCACAGTAACTGGCATAGACCTCTGGTCACTGGAAAGGGTGATTGCATTTATAAATCAGTTAATTGACACTCTAGCTTTTATACAAGTCTTGCATGATTTTAGTGTCATTCTGTCACAGAGAACTTGATTTGCTTTAGGAGTACTGAGACACATGCTGCTGCTGCTGCTAAGTTGCTTCAGTCGTGTCCGACTCTGTGCGACCCCATAGACGGCAGCCCACCAGGCTCCCCCGTCCCTGGGAGTCTCCAGGCAAGAACACTGGAGTGGGTAGCCATTTCCTTCTCCACTGAGACACACAAGTTTCTATAATTACCAGATTTGGAACTCTGTCTTTTGACTGTCCTAATTTCACCGAGTTCACACTGTCCTCTGAGATTCTTGGCAGCCAGCTGGATCTCCCTGTTGATACCTCTTCTTCAGCAGGTGTTATGGCTTCCTCCCTCCAGACATAAATACATAGTAACTAATTTTTCAGAGTCATTTTCTCCAAGTTCTGTGCCCGATGGACAATTCTTACTTTTTAAATAATTCATATTTAACTACAAAATACATGAATGTATTCTTTTTGTAAATAATGGAAACACTACCAATGAGATTCTCAATGCCTTTTGATTACCATCCTCATACCTGTCCCCTTTCCTTCCCTGCCTCCTCTTCTCACCAGTGTAGTCCTCTGTGCCTGCGTGTCCTTCCAAACTCTTACGTACATTTATTGTACATATTGATAAGACCCTACAGAAACTATTACCAGTTTAGTTCAGTCGCTCAGTCGTGTCCGACTCTTTGCGACCCCATGAATCGCAGCATGTCAGGCCGCCCTGTCCATCACCAACTCCCGGAGTTCACTCAGATTCACATCCATCGAGTCAATGATGCCATCCAGCCATCTCATCCTCTGTCGTCCCCTATGTGTGTTCATATTAAGATGAATCATACCTTACTTTCTGCAGTATTTTTAGTGGTGTGGTTCAATGATACTATCTTGGAGATCTGTGTTAGTAAAGAGATCTTTCTTATTATTTGAATACTGAACAGCATTCCAAATTAATAATAAAGTTACTTATTTAGCTGTTTTCTTATGAATGAACATTTAGGTTTGCCCCAGTTTGTTGCTATTATAAATAAACAACCTTGTATGTGTCTATTAGTATACAGGTACCAGTAGTTCTCTAGGACAGTGGTTTTCAATGAAACAATTTTGGCAATGTCTGGGAACATTTTTGTTTGTTACATGGGGGAGATGAATATGCAACTGACATTTAATGGGTCAAGGCTAGGAATGCTAAAAATCCCACAGTGCATAGGAGAACCCCAACAAAGAATGATCCAGTTAAAATATCAAAGCCAATGCCATGTTTTGGAACTTTTGTTGACACAATGGACTTCTGAATCAGTTAACTTACCCTTAATGCTTAAAATAACAATTGTTTTTTCATGATTTTGTGGGTTAGGTAGGAAATTCCCCTGAGATCATATAGCTGGACAGTTGGTTTCTTTGGAAGAGCAAAGGTGCTTTACTCATGTGTCCAGCAGTTGGTCCCAACAGCCATCTAAGATACCTCAGTTTTTTCCCTTGTGGCCTCTCATCCTCCGTCAGCCTAGACCAACTCATGTACATGGTCATTGTATTGTTCCAACACAGCAAAGAGTAGAAGCCAATGATAGATTTATTGAGACCTGAACCTAGATTTCAGTGTTGCTCCTCCCATTCAGAATTCACATAGCATCACTTCTGCTGCATTCTATTTGTTAATGCAAGTTGCAAAGCCAGTCCATACTCAAGAGAGAGGAACAGACTTGTACATCTTAGGAGAAGCAGCATCTACCAAGTGATACTGAGCAGAACTGGTGATGGGAGGATTAGAAGACAAAGAGTATGAAGTAACTGGAGTTTTAGCGTGGTATAAAACCAAATGATATTGGTGGTCGGGTGGTTCTGGTGCTGAGTCCCTCAGGCTGCAGAGCAGACTGGAAGGTCACAGCCAGCGAAGTAGCAGCCCCAGTCCCCAGAAGATGTTGCTCCCCAGAACCGACGCATGACTCCTGGGTGTTAATGCCATTAAAACCCGCGTGTCGCCCGGCAAAAAAATCAAGAACAAAAACAAAAAACAAATGATAGTGTTCTTAGGCCTAATAGAAATACCAAAGACCTAATGGGAATACTGAAGCAAACTAATCATGAAGGTAATGGTTGTCTATTGATAAATGCTTTAAAAAGTCACAGGTCACTTGTATTATCACTGTACATATTATATTTTATTGTATAATCTGTGTGGAAAGATATGAGTTCTTACCTTTCTGTTCATGGTATGCAGAACATAAGAACTCAATAATTTTTTGTGGCATTAATTTGAAATGACCACATGCCAACCAAATAATTCTGCTGGCCCCTGGCAGTTGCAGGCTCAACATTCCAGGATTTGACTATTCAAGAGTGGTTCTGAAGGTCCATGATATGATGTCATTTATAATTGCTGAGGCATGAATATGAATCGTGCCGTGAGGCTGGCATGCTAGGAAAAAACTCTTAGCCATGGAGTGAACTCAGTTCATTTCTCAACATCTTTATCTCAACACAGCTTCAATGTTTTCAGCCTGTCAAGTGTGAAATTTTATGAAAAGGTCACTTAATTTCCAATTTTATTTCACATCATTTTATAAAAACAGTTAACATGCTCTTGTGGCATGCGTCCATGTAAAATTTGTGAAGATCTCTGATCTGTTGCTGTGGCTAAGTTAGAGGCAGATGAGTGTGCGCAAGCTTCCACATGGAACCACCACCAGAAATGTCTCTATCTCAGGGATACAATCAGGGTATGTTCTGAAAAGCTGAGCCACAGTTTTGGTGAGTACCACTGGACAGCCAGTCCAACCTCTTTCGCTTTTCCTCACTTGCTATGTGGCCACAGCTATAAAATTCCTGGGCCCCATCTCAGAGAGAGCCTAAGTGAAGAGCTGGACCCTAAGTCCTGAAAAGCAGGCAACAGTTAGAATTTGCGCTCATCTTTCATGATTACTCAGTCACTTCTTTATTAAATTTTTTTTCTGTAACCGCTTTATTGAGATATAATTCACATACCATTCACAGTCACTTCTTTAGGGCTTTGTTGACAAGTTAAAGGGGAATCAATGATAATGCTTTGGTCTATTTTACTTTTTGTTCCAACACCAAGGTTATTTCTGTTCAAGAGGATCCTGGGGTATTGTACTCAGTTAAACAACACTTTCATTATATTTTCATTAATTTAAGTTGAATGTTAAGGACAGCCAAATCTGTTTGATGAAACTGTAGAAATACTAATAGAGCAGGTTAACTTTCAATGTGTATTTCATAATATACTACAGGAAAAGCACTGGATGAAAATTCTTAATGTCCTTTGTCCTTCTGCCTTTTTTGCACCTGGCATATTATAATCTATAATCTATTTTTATATTCTACAATATGCCAGGTGATTCTGCAAAGGAAAATTACAGAATAAGAAAACTTAAATACCTAAATAAAAGTTTTATTAAGTAATCCCTGTATTTCCAGTTGCAAGAAAATATAAGATATATGGTTTGATATCATTCTGCTTAATATGTATTACAGGAGGAAGTCTAACAGGAGCTATATTTAATCCAACTTTGGCACTTTCACTGCATTTCAAGTGTTTTGATGAAGCATTCCTTCAGTTTTTTATAGTATATTGGCTGTCTCCCTCTTTAGGTAAGTATATTTTTATTCAATATGATGAAAAGATTAGAATATACTAAAATACGATATGGAATGTCACAAAAAAGTTATGAAATATGTCTGAAATAACATTTTATTTTGTGCAGTATCCGTTAAAACTCCTTTTGTCTTCAAAGAAACAAGTTAAGAATAGTAAGTTTGAAGTTTAATCTCTCTTTAATATGCCCTTAGATATGAGGGCAAAGAAGTGAGGAGTGATTACTTCCACTAAAAAATAATCTTTTTTTGCTAAAGGAATTTGTTTTCTCAAGTTTGTGAGCTCCAGATAGAATACTATTTAGCTCATTTGACCCATTTTGTCGAAGAGCATTTTGTGAGACAATACAGAACTATAATAAATGTAGTTTTAAAATCTTCCACAAATTGCATTCCCGTTATTTCTATCTGGGTCAGATATGTAAAACTCTTCTTCTCAAATAGGTCAAATAACAGAAAAAAAGTTACAAAATAACTATAATCATGATATGCATATTCTTATATGTTATCAGCATTTCTTGATTTTGTTTAATCATCTGTTTTAAGCCTGACTGTAATTCACAGCTATAAATGAATATGAGGATAACTGGCCTTCTATTAGTTCATTCTTCTTTTTATCCACAGTTTGCATTTTGTTTCTTGTTGCTCATTTCTGTTAAAAAAAAAAAGGGGGCAGGGGAAGGGGAGGTATACCTACAGAAGAGAACATTGGCATAACAGGTTTGAATAGCCATGACACTTTACTCCTCCCATTCACCCTCCATTCCTGTCATTTAGGACTTTTCCTCACATTTAGCATCTGTTATGGTCAGTAATATCTATACTAAACATGAAGAATATCAAAAAGAAACTGTATTTTAAACTGCTAATAACGGTAACTTTTTTTCATGTATTCATTACTAGTGTTTTCCAGTAACTTCTTCAAAGGTAAATTATCTGTTCTTGATTTTTAAGAAGTAAAAAAAGGTCACTGAAGTTCACAAAGAAGTTAAAAAGGTCACTAATTGGACAGGTCTACTAATAGTTTTTAAATATTTATTTGGCTGCACCAGGTCTTCATTGTGGCACATGGGATCATTGATCTTCATTATGGCACATGGGATTTTTTTTTTCCAGTCATGGCATATGGGATATAGTTGTGGCATGCCAACTCGTAGGTGTGGCACGTAGGATCTAGTTCCCTGACCAGGAATTGAACCCAGGTGCCCTGCCACCTCCTCCAAATTAATAAGATGTTAGAAATGTGACAGTAAGGATGTATATAGAATTAATTTTCTAGCTTATACATTTTATGTAATGAAAATTAGCAAATTATATTTGATTCTATAAAATTGCAACTCCATTTTTAGGAAGCTGTAAACGTAATGTCTTCTTTTCTAGCTCCAACTTTAGAAAGAAAATGTCAAATTTTGTGAATTAGATTGATTCTGATTTTTTTTTTAATCGAAAGCTTCTGGTTGCAAAACAGGCTCATCTTTTTAAAATTTGTTAAGTTATCCAAATATTAGTCAAACCTTAATTTCCTCTTATCAAACAGGAGTAAATTATCAAACCTGCATGTGATAAAAACACATTCTTAATCTAAGTTTAACTGATTTAGAGCGTTAAGCCTAACCTTTAATCAACCCTGAATATTCACTGAAAGGACTGATGCTGAAGCTGAAGCTCCAATACTTTTGACAACCTGGGAAAAGGCGACTCATTGGAAAAGACTCTGATCTGGGAAAGATGGAAGGCAAAAGGAGAAGTGGGTGGCAGAGGATGAAGTGGTTAGATAGCATCATTGACTCAATGGACATGAATTTGAGCAAACGCCAGGAGACAGGGAAGGACAAAGAAGCCTGGCATGCTGCAGTCCATGGGGCCACAAAGAGTCCAACACAACTTAGTGACTGAACAACAATAGAGCTTCAAACCTACACACCTTAAGATAGAACCATTAACCACCACAGATTTCTCTTAGACAGTGATTTGAGTGCCATGGCTAAGTCCCCTCTATCTGTTTCCCATTGAAAAATTTTAAATCTTTAATATAAAAATGTCTTTTAAATTACCTATTATACATATGCTAGATTTATCTGATATGACCTCAAAAATGAAAATTTACTAATGTGATTTTTAAAAGCATATTTATATTCAAGTTTTAAAATGTCAACTGAAATTTTTGTTTCAGAAACTTTGCTTAATACAGTTCTAAAAGCTACTAATGGTTGAGATTAAAATGGAGACCCAAGCCGAGTTTCTCACTTTAAAACTCCATGCTTCTACCGCAGGAGGCATGGGTTCAATCACTGGTTGGGGAACAAAGATCCCACATGTCATGTGCTACAGCCAAAAATAAATAAAACAAAATATCTACATGTTTTATGTAGAAGTGATATAGCTAATTCTTTTAAACACACCTCTACAAATCTCTTGGTAAATAATTGTATATAATCTTAAATTATAATCACTGATCATAAACTTCTTAAAGATTGTATTATTTATTTTACTGTTTGTCTTTCAGGTATATTGCTGATGATTTTGATGTTCAATTTTTTCCTTCCATGGCTGTATGACAACCACACAACTAATAAAAAGGAGTGACTATTCTAAAAGACTCAGACTAAATTACAGGACAGTCAAGCTGGATGTGATAAAGATTTTATCACCTAATATTCAACACTGGTTGCACTGGACTCATCAATATTATCTTACTTTGAAGAAGCTGCCTTAGAGCTTTCATCACTGGAACTTAAAAAAAAATTACTGTGAAAATGAGGTATCCTGTGTTTCCCAGTTAAGGCTTGTTCTTTTAAGTGTGTATTAAATGCTGCTAGAAAAGACTCTACATTAAGTATAAATCTCAAGTGATAATTGTTAATTCTGATGAAAAAGAAACTAAGTACAGGGTGAGAAGGGAAAGATAATGGTGGGACCAAGAGAGAGTATGTGTATCAGGTGTCATCCAAATGAGCAAGATTTTTAACAAAGTACAACCAGTCATACTTACAGAACTGGAGAGGGATACTTTTCAGCCACTACCTCGCACAATGATACCATCAGCAGTGTCATCTTTCAATGGGAAAGTTGCTATTAGAAGTAGATTATCTACTGATATGGGGACTCCTGAATTTTAAATATATTCTAATTTAAAATATTTTCTCTAAATAGGCAATTTCAGAAGCTTTAGGCGAGCTGTCATTCTTTAACAGACTTTACTAAAGCACTCATACAAAGTTTAAGCTTTTCACATTATTTGACTGTAACAGCTACTTTATGAAGTACATAGGGAATGGATTTTTAATCTCCATTTTACAGATAAGGAAACTAAGTCTGGAAGGGAGTTTACTGCTCTGCCCAAGGCGAAACACAGTCAAATACCATCTTTAGACTTCTACTTCAATACAAAAATATCTTCTCAGTCATCATTAAGACTAAAGGAAAACTGGAGATTTTGAAGAAACATTAAATATTTTATAATGTTACAGTCTGTTTAGGAATTAACAGCTTTTTTCAGGCTTAAAGAACCTTCAAGTTTTCCTCTATTAGAAGCTTTCTTTTATTAAAGTTCAGAAAGGCTAAGTATGTTCTTCTTCAAAGGAATTCCACCATCAGGGTCAGAAATGAAAGCAAAAAGAAAAAGTTGGCGGCGGGGGGGGGGGGGGGTGAAATAAGATCTGTTGAGTAATAATCAGTTAAGCAACTGATAAACTGCCAGGTGATTTAAGTGCTGCTTGGTGATCGACCTATGATAGTCACTCTCCATAAACCTGCAGACTGAACTCAAAAGCTGCAGGCTACCCAACAAGGCAGCTAGCTTGAGGGTCAGGGACTTTGACTCTTGAACTTGGCAAACACAGAGGGTAGTAGTTTCTATTTTAAAAAGCAGAGTTCAAAAAATTGCAACAATGGCTAAATGAAATCTCTGACGTGTTTCATTTGATCTGCATAGTATTTCAAACAAGTGAGTATTTGTAATATTTTTTTTAAAAACACAAAAATCCACAGTTCTAGCTTCTCTTGAAAAAAAAAAAAAAAAGATGAGTCAACATTAGGCCTGAATTCTGCTATTAAAACCAAAATAACTGGTCCCAGGACTTCCCTGGTGGCCCAGTGGTTAAGACTCTAACCTCCCAGTGCCGGGGGCCTAGGTTTGATCTTTGGTCAGGGAACTAGATCCCACAAGCCTCAACTAAAGATCATGCATGTCACAACTAAGACCCAGTGCAGCCAAATAAATAAAATTAAATTAAAAAGCCTGGTCCCTTTAAAATAATCCCTTTGCAACTCCCTATGTCTTCCAAACATGAAGCTGAATTTCACTTGTTTCATGGCTTCTTCTGTATATAATTTTTAAAAATTCATATCTCTTTATCATGAAACTGTGGTTTAAGAAAACTGAGTGTTACTTTGTGAAAATACCCAGCTCTCTAAACTTCACTTCTCAGAATTAGAGGTTATGACTTCTGATGACATGGTTTCCCCTTGCAGCTCTCTCGAATGGTAGCTTAGCTCTTTTCTCTGCTGCCTCCATTAATAACGTCATCAGACCATGCCATCTTCTACCTATGCACTCCTTACTGCAATTCTATCTACTGTATCTATTGTGTCTACTGTACAGCCCCCTCAATTCCTTCTTGATCTTTTAGGAATGTAGTTCCTTTCTCACTCATTCTCTATACTACTCTAGTTACATTTGCTGGTGATTTCAATACTCACAAAGATGATCTTTCCAGTATCTTGGCCTCCCACTTCATTGGCTGAACTTGAAAGGCTCTTCAGTAATTTTTCCTTTCTCTTCTGCCTCAGCTACAAATTTGGTCATAACCTTGAGCTTGTCATTACCAATAATTCAGACTCTTCTCTGACCTCAAACACCTTTCCCCAACCACTAACCCCTCTCTCCAGCTTACTTCACCCTACTTTCTTTATCTCTAATGATACTTTGAACCCCCATGGGGAACTTGGGTCCACTGATACTACTACCATCTCTCTCCCCTATCAATTACTCTTCTGAAGCAGCTTAAATTACACTCTTGCATAGAATCTTAATTCCCTTGTTCCTCTAACTCCTCATGCTCCCTTGGCTTAATCTAAATTTAATTAATTCCAACTGTCTACTTATTCCATGCCTGCCTCCATACATGAAATATAAGAAAAACTGGATACCAGTAGGACAGTTCTTTCAAAGACTTTTGCTATAAACAAAGAAAATGTGGGTGGTATCTAAAGGGGGAAATTGGATCAAGAAAATTTCTTTTTTTAAGGTAGGAAAGATATTGACATGTTTACATGCTGAGAGGAATGATGCAGTAGAGAAAATGATGATGTCAGAAAGGGAGGGGAGATTTCCCAGGTTCACAGTTTTTAATAGGTAAGAAAAGATAAAAGCAAATGCACAACTGAAGGGCAGGCCTTAGCTAGAAGCACAGACAGATGGTTCACAGAGACAGGACAAAAGGTAAGAATATATGGGCAGAAGAAGAGTTAGGTAAGCAGATGTGATGATGTTGAGTCTGAAGAAGTTCACTTTTCCTCCTCCCATTTTTTTCTTGAAGCATTCTAGTCAGGCCTTCAATTCCACCATACCACTGAAATTCTTGCCAAGGCCATCAATGACTTTAATGTTGTTAAGTCAAGGTCTCATACTTCTTACCTATCAGCAGCTTTTGCTGCAGTTTATTGCTTTCTCCTTGTGAATCACTTCACTTCCCCCAAATCACTGCCTTCTCAAGTTTATTCTTCCTCCTTTCCTTCAAACTAAATGATAGCTTCCCAGGGCTCAGTCCTCTGAGCTCTTTTCTATTTCTACTTACTCCCTTGTAATTTTACCCAATCTTGTGGTTTTATAGCAACTGTATCATAACTGCCAAATTTCTATGTCCAGCTTATACAACCGTCCTGAACTCCAGACTCATAGCCATCTGTATATGAAACATCTATACTTTGTTGTCTAACATATAACTCAATACATGCAGCTCTAGTTAAATTCAGTGTATCCACTCTATTGGTGGTATTTGTAGTTATTCAGTATTAAATCAATGCTTCAATAAACATTCTTGTGCACATATTTTTCTAGGGTAGCAGGCTTTCATACTTTTCATTATGGCCTACCAGCATAGTTTGGTCAAGCCTCCATCTACTTATTCTTGCCCAAATTACTGCAATAATTTCATGTTCCTATTGAGTGATCCTATTAAAGCAATCAAATCATGCAACACCTCTGTTTCAGACTGAGAGGCATATATTCCTTGATTTAACTATTACAAAACTGTTGGTGTAAAACATAATGTGCTGGGAAAAACTGCACATGAATCAGTGTGATTTCTGGGTATATGTACAGTACTGCCCTATTTTAGCAATCATTTATGAGCTGCTTCACACTGTTTAAAAACATGCTATGGCAAAACTGTATTAGACTGCTAGGGCTAGAATAACTACACTTGACAGCATCCTACATAAGGAATAATTCCACAACTTCTTGCTTTTAAACGCACACAAGATTCCACAACTTCTTGCTTTTAAAAGACACCATAAACAAAATGAAGACATGTCACAAACTAGGATATTGGAGTCTAGAATATATAAAGGACAGATGATTAAGAAAAAAAATTAGGCAAAAAAAACATAAGAGAGTCACGTGTACAAAGCAGAAAGGTGTTAAATCTCACTAATAATCAGGAACATGGAAACTATAATCATGAAATTCTATTTTCATATTCATCAGGTTGGCAGAAATTCAGAAGTCTGGCAATGTCAAAAATTGATAAGGATATAGAGAAGCAATTAATCTTACTTCCTAATGGTGGAAACTATTATTATAAATAGCCACAATCGTTTTGGAGAACAGTTTAGTAAAATCTAGCAGAGTTTAAGATTTAAGTATTTTAAATAAAGTTTTTTTGGGGGGATTAGCAGAAATTAACATTTGTGGGTCCTGTTGGTCGGAAAGGTACTTCTTATTGCAGATGTCATGAAATGAAAGCTACTGCAACACACAAATACTGCATACAAGCATAAGACATGTGTAAGAATATCTGCTGCGGCACTGCTTTAATAATGAATAACTGGAACCTTAAATGCCCATCATGAGAGTGAATGAGCTGTGCTAGAGAGCTGCCTGTATCAAACTTCAAAAAAAAGACATCTCTTTGGACACATCTCTATTGGCTGCATCTGGCCTGAGTTGTGGTATGTGGATCTGTCACATGGGACCCTTCACTGAGGCACACGGGATTCTCTAGCTGTGGTGTGAGGGCTCAGCAGTTGCAGTTTGTGGGTTCTCTAGTGGGCTCAGCAGTTGAGGCATGTGGGCTTAGTTTCTCTATGGCATATGGGATCTTAGTTCTCTGACCAGATATCGAACCCGTGGCCCCTGCATTGCAAGGTGGATTCTTAATCACTGGAACACAAGGAAGTCCCTGCCTATTATCGACTTGAATGAAACTATTATAGTGCTAAGAAAAACAGCAGAAAGATTCAATTAGTAATAGTTACAAAACATGCAACCCAATACTATGTAGTTTTACTGGATATATACACATGGAGCAAAAATGCAAACACATATATAGTTATGATAAATACAAAATTTGGGACAGTGGTTACCTCTGAATAAATACCAAATTTGGGATAGTGGTTATTCCACTATTTGAGATAGTGGTTACAAAGGGAGCTTTAATTGTATGTGAGTTATGTTGGTATGTGTTACATTAGTCTTTTTTTAAATTGAAGTATAGTTGCTGCTGCTGTTGCTAAGTTGCTTCAGTCGTGTCCGACCCTGAGCGACCCCATAGACGGCAGCCCACCAGGCTCCTCTGTCCATGGGATTTTCCAGGCAAGAGTACTGGAGTGGGTTGCCATTGCCTTCTCCTGAAGTATAGTTGAGAACAATGTTATTTTCATGTGTATAGCATAGTGATTGATTATACTTTATTAAGTCATTACAAGATAATGGCTATAATTCCCTGTGCTATGCGTATGTCCGTGTTGCTTATCTACTTTTTGCGTAATATTAATAGTTCATATCTGCTAATCTCATCTCTCAAATCCGTTCCTCCTCCATTTCTTCCCTTTGGTAACCACAAGTTTGTCTGCTGTATCTCTGAGTCTGTTTCTGTTTTGCATGTACATTCATTTGTATTATTTTTCAATTCCACATATGTGATATCACACAGTATTTTTTTCCCCTGACTTATTTCACTAGACATAATATTTCCTAGGTAACATTAGTCTTATTAATATGCCAAAAATATTTCATGACAAATTATTTATAAAATTAGGTAATAACTAACTTTTCCTTTACCTGCAGAGTTTTGCATTTAAACAGTGAATGACAGTTATAAATTTTCTGATTTTTTGAAACTCTAAACTGTTTCTAAACTCTAAACTGACATACAGGGACTTCCCTGGTGGTCCCATGGTTAAGAATCCACTGTGCAATGCACGGGATGTGGGTTCAATCTCTGGTCAGTGAACTAAGATCCCACCCTCCACTGGGGAACTCCCATGAGAACTGGAGCCTATGAGCCACAACAAAGACCCCACATTCCGCAACTAAGACTTGACACAGCCAAGTAAATAAATAAAAATAAATGACAATATAAAGCCCAGATCCCTATTCCTCAGATTAAAAAAAAAATACATGGAGAAGGAAATGGTAACCCACTCCAGTACTCTTGCCTGGAAAAATCCATGGACAGAGGAGCCTGGCGGGCTGCAGTCCATGGGATTACATGACTGAGCATGCGTGCATGAGGGTTGAGGGAGATGGGTTGGTAGCAATAAACTGGTAGAACTAAAAAAAAAAAATACAACTGTGCAGGGGACAGGTTAGTTTTCTGGTAAGGTCATAACAAAGTACCATAAAAACAAGGTGGTTTAGAATAAGAGAAATTTATTTTCTCACAGCTCTGGAGGTCAGAAGTCCAAGGTCAAGATGTCAGAAGTCATGACCCCTCTTAAAGGCACTAGGGAAGGATCTGTTCTGGACCTTTTTCCTAGCTCTGGTAGCCTCAGGCTTTCCTCTGCTTGTATACGCCTCACTACAGCCATCTATCTTTACATGGCTTTCTCTCTGCCCGTGTCATCTGTGTCCAAATTCTCCCTTCAGACAGGTATGTGTCCCTCCAGTAATGTTATATTAGGGTTCATCCTAATGACTTCATTTTAACTTGATTACCTCTGTAAAGACCTTATTTCCAAATGAGGTCACACTCTGAGGCTGGGTGTTAGGACTTCAACATCTTTTTGAGGGGAGACAACTCAACTCACCAACAGGGAAAAAAAACTCAAGTTTCCCTCCTACCTCTGTCCCCTACCTCTCTGAGAAATAACTTTCTCATGTATCATGTATATGCACATGACACATATAATCCCCACCGTAATTAATGGACCTTGGAGCTTACTGAGTAATGGTACTCAGGCTCTACTTTTTTTTAAGGGATATAGTTTTCCATTGTACAGAGGTACTGTAAATAGTTCACTCAGTGGGAGGAGGGTTCAGAACGGAGTGGGGGCGGGGGGGACACATGTACACCCATGGCTGATTCATGCAATGTATGGCAAAAACCATTACAATATTGGAAAGTAATTAGCCTCCAACAAAAATTAATTAATTTTAAAAATATTTCATTCAGGCTTAATTACAGACATTGAGTTTATTTTTAGTCTTTTACAAATGAAGATACTATTCATATCCTTGTGCTTAGACTTTTCCTAATGTGAAAATTGATCTTTTAAATAAATTTCTTTAAGTGAAGTTTTTGGGTCTCTCATGGGCACTTTATTATTATTTTTATACTCAGCAGGTGGTCTGGATCTTTTTTTTTAATTGGAGGACTCAGGTACACTTTCAATTTTGACTTATCTGGTGGCACAGTGGATAGGAATCTACCTGCCAATATGGGGGACATGGATTTGATCCCTGGTCCAGGAAGATTCCACATGCCTTGGAGCAAATCAGCCCACGCGCCATAACTACTGAGCTGCACGCTGCAACTACTGCACAGCTTCCCCACAGACTATGCTTTGCAACAAGAGAAGCTACCACAATGAGAAGCCCTTGAGCCGAAGTGAAGAGTAGTGCGCCAAAATTAGAGAAAGCCCCTGCAAAGCAACGAAGACCTAGCACAGCCAAACATTTTTTAATTAAAAAAATAAATTTTGACAAACAGTATGTTCCCTCAGTTTTATAAAAATCTTCCTTAACTTTAATTAAATACAACCCCAACTTATAAAGTTTTTTTTTTTTAAGGTTTAGGCTTGCAATTGTTGTTTGGTTGCTAAGCCTCAGTGTCTCTTTTGCAACCCCATGAACTGTAACCCACCAGGCTCCTCTGTCCATGGGATTTCCCAAGCAAGAATACTGGAGAGGATTGCCATTTCCTTCTCCCGGGGATCTTTCTGACCCAGGGATTGAACCCGTGTCTCCTGCACTGAAGGCAGATTCTTTACCACTAAGCTACCAGGGAAGCCCAGCTATAAATTTTGCAAGCCAGTATCCAAGGATCTTTTCTATTTGAGGTAATCCACCACTGTGAGAATCTGGGCAACGGCAGTACCCTTCCACAACAGAAGCTGAACAGGCCAGATATTCCTGTTTTCTGGCAACATACAGAGTGCCAATCAGGACCTTGTGGTCAGTCACTCAAAGACACAAAACAATTAAATCAGCCTAACACCCAGAGGAATCACATCTTAGGTAAACCAATTGGAGTCCCTAACCTTTTTCTGAGCCTAGTTTATTTCAGCTTTCATGCCCATTTCATGAGCTACCAAATAGCCTTCTAATACTTTTTTTGTCCTGCTTAACTTAGCCAGTTTTGGATTTATTTACAACCAGAATTTAGGCTGGTAATTTTGATCATACTTTTATGAACATAAATTGATATACTAACCTCATATATATTTGCATTATACACTATGAAGGTTGTTATTTTGGGGTAATATGTATTTGCTTTTCTAATTCTGTCCACTACTTACTACTACTGCTATTGATATACCTGAGGCAACCACCTTTTTCTTCTTTTTAACCCGTTACATGCCAAAGAAACTAGATGCTCAAGTATAATGGACTTGTTTGTAGAGCAAGAGTACAGACTTGTAGTGAAGGCCTGAAGGTTCTTTGAGAAAAAATGCATAATTTTATCACATTTCTTTTAATTGCTCAGTGGAATTTTAAATATTAGGCATCTCAAATGTATTCTAAAAGGTGAGTTAACATTGTATTTGTAGCCACTTCTGTTATGGAAATAATTAATTACTATTGGTAATAATTACCATTTACTGCATCATCTTTCAGGCACTGTTGTCAGTGATTCATATAAACTTCAAAATAACCCAAAAATAAAATCGTAAGAATTAGCCTTATACACTTTTATTTAGCCTTCTCATCCCCAAGTTAGATATTTCTATTTTTCTTAAAATTATTGTTAAAAACAATTCTAAGTTCCACTGCTCTCCCAAAAAGTTTTTCTGATTTCTCATCTGAAGTTATTAAGTCCCCCACATTAGATATTGGTTTATCTACATAGATAAGAGTAGACAGAGCGATATGGTAATGAAAATATTTTTCAATTTTACCTTCTTTGTCATGGGATGGCAGCAATTCTATTAGAACCCTCAGAAGGGCTTTTCTTAGAATTAACAGAAGGAAATGGCAACCCACTCCAGTACTCTTGCCTGGAGAATTCCATGGACAGAGAAGCCTGGTGGACTATAGTCCATGAGGCTGCAAAGAGTCAGACACGACTGAGTGACCAATAAGTCACAGAAGGTGGTATTAGATTCACCCATTCTCGAAATACTTGAAAAACCTCATTTGTATGAGAATTAGCTACATAGTGACTCTATTTGAAATACTGCAGATAAATAAAACTTTATCTAAATATCTAAAATCTCTCTGAGCAATGAGTAATCACACTTGTCTTCCAGAAGTAAAGGGCTATATACCACAATCATCTGTGCATAATCTCTAGTCTTCAACAATACCAGCAAAGATCCCAACAATATCTCAAAATACATAATCAACAAACAGTTAAAGAAACCTGTGTGAAAAGTATCAATATCTGACAAAGTAATCTAAGGGAGGCAGAAATCCACTGGGATATTTTAATGAATTTATGTTTTAAACAACAGAATTGAAAATAGATGACCACTAACTAGCCTTAAGGATATTTTAGATGACTCATATTATGGGGGGAGAATGTCTTCATCTTTTCTTTAAACTCTCTACCTCAAGAAATAGGAAACAAACCAATTCCAGCAACCCTAAAATTAAGTTCAAATAGAATCAAGAAATGTTGGTTTAAGGTCATTTAATGGAATAAAGATCACAGCACCATGAAAAAAAATGAAATGTTGGCTTAGTGATCATTATGAGTTTTTAAAAACAGCCTGACCTTATCTTTTCTTCTCACCTTCTCTTATTTTCCCAAAGCTATGGGTACAGCTCCTACTAATACAGAATGTTACAGCTGAATTTTTTAAAGTCATTCAGACATTGAAAGTCTAGTTCTCTTATTTTACAAAGATGAGGAAGTAGGTCCAGAGGGGTTAAATACTGTCTGCCAAGTCAGAACTAGATGCGTGGTCTCCTGCATCTTAGCCGACTGCCTTATCCACAATACCAGGCTGACCACAGCAGCGCCTACAGGAAACACAGTGCACATGATCTCAACATTTTGTCAGCATGTTATCAAAGAGCACTAAATGTTTCACTACATGTTTCATGTAAGCATGACTTTAAAAAGCAATTCAAATAGAACTTCTAGGAAGAGCCCATGAGATACATGGACTGCTTACTGCAGAATGGACAAATGTCTAGGACAGAATCACGAGTGCTACTGAGACTGTTAGCAGAGAAATTTGGGAACTTCCTGTGCTATCCACTGAAATTTTAACACTGAAAACCCTGCAGTAAAGAGAAAATGTGCTTCCTTTCAGCTGCTGGTAGACGGTAAGGCTGTATGGTATTTGGGAGCACAGGCTTAAAAATCACAGCTCCCTATCTATATGACCTTAAATGTTACTTTACCTCTCTCTGTAACTGTCTCCTCATCTCTAAAGTGGGATCATAAAAGCACCTATACTTCATAAGGTGATTAAGAATATTATACACAGCGCATATGAAGAACCCAGGACAGTACGGAGAAAGTCTGTAAAAAGTGGCCTTTTTACTTGCTTGTTTTAACAAATTCAGTATTTATGAGAGTCTGCTCAGAAGAAAGAATATTAGTTTTTCCAGTCTACCATGCAAGACGAGAGAAACCAAGTAAAAGCGCTGAAAAGAACACTGGGTTTAGTGGTGACAAACTAGTTTAGTCACTAATTAGGTAATTGCAAAGAGCTTTTCTAACCTATTGTTTTGGTCATAAAGTCCAGGTATAAACCTGTAATTATAAATCAGCCTGATAGGTATCTCTGAAAACTGAGAGCTGAAAAGTATGCTATGAGAAGCCACTCCTGGTTCAAATGGAAGCAGCTCTGCAATGTTTTATGACCTTGCCCTGTCCCTCAGAAGCCCTATACGTTTCTTATTCCATGTTCATGTTCTCAGCAAAAGTCAAAGACCAACAAGAATCTCGTTTTTTATCAAAACACTAATTTTTTACAAACTGTTTCTCATTAATAGTTTTAGTCAAGAATGAGAGCACAATAATATAGAAAACCTAAATTTATTTGTTAAGCTATCACAAAGACAAAACAATTATCTGAAATACTTTGAGAACTTCATCCCAATTCTGCTTGTTCTTTAACAGAAACTGACCTGAGAGGCTGGCAATGAAAGGATACAAGCTAAGCGGTTATAACAGAACAGACTGATGAAACTTGGTGAAAGGAGCAAAGGCTAGGCAGGAGCACTTGTGTTAGTGGTAGTACGTGTGGCTGGGCTGTTTCTGAAGAGGCTCTCTAGAGTTAACTGACCTGGGTCCCCAGTTAGTAAAAAGATCTTTATCCTTATGGAAAGTGCAGAGATTAGGATTTCTCTGAGACCTCTGTTTTTCTTTTTTAAGGAGTTAAGGGTATCTGTAGGCCCTAAGGAGTATAGCTTAGATTCAGCCTCTCTTTCCCACGCAGTCTACCTACACCTTCAAACGCCAATGCATTTCCACCACTTAATCCTGCTAGGTTTTGAGGATGCATATAGAGAAGGTGGGAATCATAGGCCTACTCAGAGAGTACACCTAGACACAACAGTTTGGGGTAAATCATAAACTACAAATACCCTTCTGGTTAAGTTAATTCACCTTTGTTAATAAAGGTCATAGTTTCTTGTGCTGGTGACAGCTTCTTGTCTCAGTATACTCTGTCTCAAGAAAGAACTGGTTCAGCTAAGTTTTGGAGAAAGAAAAAGACTTTCATCAACACCCACTCCACAGTGGAAGAGGCACCAAGTTCTCTCCTACAGTTATGAGCAGAATCTGAAAAACAAAAGGTTTACAGTGTTTATACTAATAGCTATTATTTATTAAATGCCTAGTCAGGAGTGCCAGAGGACTTACATATATTATATTTCAATCTTTGCAATAATCCTGCCAGGTAGTTACTATCATCTTCATTTTTCAGAAGGGGAAACTGAGAATTTTAGAATTTATACTCCTTGCCTGAAGGCACAGAGCTGGTAATGTGGTGGAGCTATGATTCCAGCACTCATGTGCCTCCCCCCAACTCTATCTTATGCATCAAGAGGTCCTAGTTTCATTATATTGAAATTTTTAATACCTGCCTACATACTCAAATTATTTCTTATTCTCTCCTCAAAGGCAAATGTAATTTTAAATGATTAAAAATTTACAGACATTGTTTGGAATTAAAATTAATTCATTAATTAAGATTAATGCAGGATAATTAATTCATTATCCAGATGAAGAACTTGCATAAACTTTATGAATAAAAATCTCTTTGCTCCAGCTATAGCACAAAATGAACATAGAACAAATTATCAGTTCATTAGAAAGTTGTGGCTATTTTACAGTTATTTCATCATAAAAATTGTACTACAAAGAATCCTAAGAATTCTCACCAGAAAAATGCTCCAACATTCCATTTGTGTAACCATTAGTGACATACCAAATACGTTTCTCCATCTTATTAATAGAGAAGTTGGTATTCTTTGAATAGTCCCTTTTCAAGAAGAAATATGTTAAAGCCAGATCAAAAAATCTGTTTTCCAGTTTTAGTAAAAATTACTGAAAAAAATCCATATACTCTAAAGAATGTGATAGTAAGAATCTCAGCAATAAGGGAAGAAGACATATTGGTACTGAAAGATTTCCCATAAAGTATTATTTCAATAGTGAAATACTGATATCCAGAACTGTGAAATCTGAAAATTAACATTAACAGAGCTCCAACAATGTTAACACATACTTTAAGCTAACTGTAGAGGAGACACTGCTGATTTTAGATGATATGGCTACCAATGACAGAAGTAAATAAAGAGACATAAATTACAGAAATTTGAAGGTTATTTTCTAATAGTTCCACTGGCAGCAGCTGAGAGGAAAGCTGAGATCCATTAGCACAATTCATGGTTACTATAAGATGTTATATTCACAAAGGCAATAATCTGCTTTGTGAATTATTGCAGCAAATCTCTGTTTTGTGTTTTTGATGAGATGCTAAGGTTTCAAACATCGTAAGCGGGAAGGAAAAGTTGACTCAAGAGCAAAGCAGGACATGACCTCAAGTTCTGCTGCTCCCACATGAGTCAACCAGGGAGATCTCTGCTTTTGAACAAAGGGTAATGTCCTTCTCTTGACTCACTGAAGATCAGCGTCTTATCCTTCCATGTACTCTCAAATGGCTAGCAAAGTGCTTGGCAGCTAGTAAGTGCTCAGTAAATGTTAACCTGAACATTACCATGCTGGCAGATCTTGATTTCTTAGGGGCAAAAACTACATAGTTTCAAGTAATTTCATAAATGGATTAAAAAACATTTCCCCACAGCTGCTAATTTGTTAGAGTTCTCCTCAAATCTGAAAATAAAAATCAATTGTTTCACATGATTTTCATGTTCAGTGACAAGGGAGAAAATACTCACCCTAAAGCAGCATCCATCATTTTCAGTGATCAACATCTGCATCCTCAAACTGTCCAGCAACTGTTGGTGTAGTATCTACCTCCATCCCATCTGAAGAAAAAATTAACCACTGAGCAAGTCTACTAAGCACTTCCGATAGTGAAGTCAGCTTAGATTTCAACCAGAAGGAAGCTAGCGTCCTCTGCTGGTAAGAGTTGCTATTTCTTTCTCTTGACAATTAAAACTGCCAAGGAACAGACTTAAGAAAAATGCCACCTGGGGATTTAGGCCAAGTTAAAATTAGTCTGTGTATTTAACTTTCACTTTGCAACTCTCAATCTCAGCACTGCAAGAACTCCAGGCAGGGACTTTCAAATGCAGCAAGCATCCATTTTTCACTCTTCACAGAGCTGTGCTAGATGCTTCTCTGTGCAACTTCTTTTTCTAAAGCATGAAGTACTAAGTTTACAACATAATTCAGTAGAAAAGACTGAAATAAATAAGTAAAGTGAGATTCTTACTTATCCGTTTTTTTAGTCTCATTGAAAAAAAAAAAAAAAGATGGGGGAGAACCAACAACCAAAAAAAGCCCTCTGGAAAGAGCTGTCTAAAGCTGCTTTCGCCACTTCTATACCTCCCACTCACGCTCAACTCTTTAGCCCACCACAAACTGGCTTCTGCCCACAGCCCATTGGCACCCCACCACCTGGACATTCAGCAGGACATACAAATGAAACACTTATATAAAATTAACTCACCTTTCCACATAGAAAATACATCCCTGTCCAGAAGGATACTTCTTACTTGCCCTACCCAGAAACCCCTACCATATCTCTAACTTCTGCTGCTTCTATCTCTTAAATACCTCTCAAATTTGTTCAGTCTTTTGACATTACTGCCACTCCCTAGGCCACTATCTCTCATCTAATTTAAATCATAAGCTACTTAACAGGGTTTCTCTTCTTTCCTCTAGTATTTCCCTCTGCAATTAATTTTTTGTATCACAGCCAGAGTCATCTTCTAAAACACTAATCAAACTAAAATTCTTCAATGGCTTCCCACTGACTTAAACACAGGTTGAAATTCTTTAACACAGCTTTCAAGTTCCTTTACTATACAGTCCAGTTCACTATTCCACCTTTATCTGTTGCCATAATAGCTACCCATCACACTCAAGAATTCCAGATACAATGAACTTTCAGTTCCACAAAGCTGAATGGTCTCTTGATCCTTCACACATGACTGACTCCCTGACCTGCCTCTCTCCCCAAACTGTATGTAATCCCTCTTCACTTGGTTCATTTTTATTTATCTTCAGACTTTGGCTTAAATGTCACTTACTCCATGAGGTTTGAATCTCTCCCTGACTGTCCAGCCTCTGATTCCATAGTTCCTCAAGCTTCCCCTTTATCTCAATGTTGTATCACAATGTACTGTAACTACCTAACTAGTTAATTTCTTTTTCTCTCCACTAGAATGCCATTGATAGATATTAACTGCATCTTCCTTAGGCACTCCTGTATTCTCTCTACCTGCCACAGTAGCTCAACAAACACCTCTTACATAAACAAACACATGAAGCACTGAAATGCCACCAGCAGAAATTTCACTATGGATTTATCAGAATATCATGTTAAATACCATGAATATATTATTTTAAAAATAAATTTAAAAAAAGAAATTGCACAAGTCAAATTTAATAAGTGGAAAAAAGAGTGATGTGGGTACCCAGAATTTAAGAAGACAGAGAATGGTTTAAGCTGAAGAAGTTTTATGTATAGGCAACTCAATACGTCAGTGAAGCTTAGGAATACAAGTCCAATTATCTCACTTTAGCAACAAGTGTTTGTGACCTTAAAGTCAGTTGCTATAAAGCATTAAATAAAAAGCTCTATAATTAAAAACAACAAAAAGCCTTCAGTGATGAAAGGTTTTTTAATGTCCAAGGGTACTCTTCAGCTAATCACTATAATAAAAAAAAGGAGTATCTTGAATTCTTCCAGCTAAGATTTTGGTACAGCACTAGAGATCACCCGAGTCAGCTAACCCTAAAGCCTATGTTAGAGGCTTACCATGTAGGGCTTAAAATGGAGAGGAGACACAACCAACAGTAACGTGACCCAAGCCTAATTCCAAATTAAATATCCCAGAACTTCAGGACCCTCAGGTCAGAAAGCTATGTGCATGGAGATAATGATCACAACATTCTGAGAGAAACTTAAATATCAATAAAAGAAAAACTATGAAAACCCTCTTTAAGAACATTCTGCATCACTAAAAATTAGAAGTGTTAAGATTCTGTAACAACACAAAATACCGAACTGAATACATAGAGGATGCAAGAAATGCTCGTAACAGTATCTGGCAGATTGTTTTTACACATTAGCTTACTTAATCCCCTTACCGCTTATTAGCTATTTGACTGCAAGCTAGGTATGTGACCTTTCTGTGCCTTAGTTTCTTCATCTATAAAATGGGGATCGTAACAGCATCTACTGTGGAGAAGGAAATGGCAACCCACTCCAGTATTCTTGCCTGAAATCCCATGGACTGAGGAGACCAGCGGGCTACAGTCCATGGGGTCGCAGAGTCAGACACGACTAAAGCGGCTAAACAACATCATCTACCAGAGGGTTCTTGGAAGAATTAAATGTATAAATACATATAACGTGCTTCCATCAGGATTTGACACATAGGAACACTACCTAAATGTTTTCTTGAGGGTAGTAGGAACAAGACTGGAGACAAGTGGTGCAAAGACAGAGGTGCCTCTCCAGAGTCCGAGAGAACTTATATGGTGAATATCGGTGACACAGAGTGTTCTCAGAAGATAAATAAGGCACAGTGAGGTGGAGGAAAGAATGATGTGAAGCAAAAAATTTCCTACTATAAATCCAGTGTGAGGAAAAAAGGACCTATGTTTGGAGCATAGCAGTAGTTATAGCAAGGAGATCTGAAAAGTCATTTAAAGGAAAAATCCATAGCACTCAGTATTAGACTGGGGGGAACAAATGATAAAGGTGGAATCAAAAGAATACAAAACCTACAGATTTTAAAACTTACATATAGTTCCTATTCTACGTAATTCTACATTTGCTTCCTACACTATCAAGAATTAATTCTGAGTACTCACCTTCATAATCTCTTATTGAATCTTCTGTCCGGACTCCAGCCATGTTATACTGGCTGCTCACAGACTGAGAAAGCATTCCTTCCAATCTCTCCAGTGTGGCTTGGCCTTCTGCTGTTAAATGGGATAATCCTTCTTCATAGGTATAAAATGTAGGGATGTCCCCCTGCCCTTGTTCTAAATAAATTAAAAGCTTTTAAGCCATTATAGAACAATTAGGGGGAAAAAAAAGACAATCAATAATGCATCTACTGAAGATAAGGTACAGTGAAAAAAGGCTTCAAGGAAAACACGCAACATTTATTCAACATACACACATCAGCCATCTACTGAAGACAAAGATAAACAGAAAATGTCTTTACTCTCTAAGATGAGAAGGGATTCTAAGAGATAACAAGCAAGTATATAGCAATTCCAAAAGAAGCAAATGTCCAGGGACTAGAAGGAAAAGAGGGTGCTCCTAAGATTACAGAGTTTTATCCCAAAGTAGGAATTTTACATGAGTGTTTTTTCCTGATTAAAATGCATCCTGCTTTAAAAAAACCAGAAATTCTGGAAAATACAAACAGGATTTAAAAATTAAATTACCCTGAAACTTCAGCAAAGATGAGAATGTATTTAGATGTATATAAAGCAGAATCCCAGAAATGAGTCTGTCTCTGGCCAGGAGGTGGTACATATGGAGGCAACAGCTTTAGGGAGCCAAACTGGTATCCATGAGAAAAGAGAAGAAATCAGCAGACACCTCAAGTAACAAGACTCCATACAAAGCTAGTGACTATATTTTGCTCTGGGGAGGTAAAGGGAGATAATCTTAGATAAATGAAGTATGGTTCTGGGAAAAAGACATCACCTTGGCAATGAGGTGGTTGATGGAATACATTAAAGATGTAGATGATACAGGTTCCAAGCAGTGGAGAGAGAAGGCTTGTTTTCTGGGAGCAACTTCATCAACTTAAAACGATTCTCCCAACTACCCACTATCTTATCAGTCTTTCCTTCCGTTTATTTCTATTTTCTTCCCCCAGAGGGGGGAAGAAAATGTATTTCTATGTTTTGCCCTCAAGCTTGGGACGCCTGTAACATTTTCTAACTTGGCTGAGACATGAATTGTGCCACTCACTTTTATTAAAAACTAAGTTACATGGATACTTAAGAGATATAAAAGAATTATAATCCCATACTCTATACATGTTTAAAATGAAACACACATACATAAACGTTTTAAATACATACACAAACACTCAAAAAAATCCACTTCACTAACCATGGGCTTCCACATCATATTCATCTCCATCGTAATCATCTGAATCTTCATCCTCAGGATCTGGATGCAAAGCCTGGCACTCACACATTGCAGTGAACATTGCCTCCACTGAACAAGTAAATTTAAAATTTCTCATTATTTTTTTTCTGATTAATGTACAATAAAAATCAAATAAGACAACCATCAGGGCAAATAAATTTAATGAGTAGACGAGAGGTATATTGGTGGTGATTTAGTTGCTAAGTTGTGTCCAACTCTTGCGACCCCAAGGACTGTAGCCTGTCAGACTCCTCTGTCCATGGGATTCTCCAGGCAGGAATACTGGAGTGGGTTGCCATTTCCTTCTCTAAGAGGTATATTGCTGCTGCTGCTGCTGCTAAGTTGCTTCAGCCGTGTCCGACTCTGTGTGACTCCATAGACGGCAGCCCACCAGGCTCCCCCATCTGTGGGATTCTCCAGGCAAGAACACTGGAGTGGGTTGCCATTTCCTTCTCCAATGCATGAAAGTGAAAAGTGAAGGTGAAGTCACTCAGTCGTGTCCGACTCGTAGTGACACCATGGACTGCAGCTCACCAGGCTCCTCCGCCCATGGGATTTTCCAGGCAACAGTACTGGAGTTGGGGTGCCATTGCCTTCTCTGAAGAGGTATACTAGGGTCACAGTATTTACAAAATATGCCAAATTTCAAGGAAAATCAATCTTGACAGCAATGGACAAGCCACAAAATATTAATAATAAGACCTCTTTTTGAAATATTACTGAAATCTCTTCATGCCTTGGATTTTCCAAGAAAAAGCATCAGAGTCCTGGTCAGACTGCTGGCATCAGGGTGAAGGCCCTCAAGGCAGCGCTCTTTCCAGTTGTCCTGGCATCATCCACTTCAGAACTGCCATGAGCCCTCTGTCCTCTATTCAGTGAGATTCACAGTCAACAGCACCAAGTCCATAAATAACAGGTCCCTCCATTCACAAAACACACCAGTGACATGGTATCTACTATACTCACTTCATTCACAATGTTTATATTAATAGGCATCTGGTCCTCAATGATACTACAGATGCTAAAATGAAGAAAAAGCAACAGAACAGAGGTAATGAGAGTGAGGGCTTCCCTGGTGGCTCAGTGGTGAAGAATCCATCTGCCAGTGCAGGAGACATGGGTTCGATCCCCAGATTGGCAAGATACTCTGGAGAAGGAAATGGCAACCCACTCCAGTATTCTTACCTGGGAAATCCCATGGACAGATGAGCCTGGTAGGCTACAGTCCATGGGGTCACAAAAGATTCAGATACAACTTAGCGACAAGAAGCTAAGTTTTTCTTCTTAAAACAAGAAACAATAACAACAAATGAGGATGAAGGTGTGTGTGTGTGTGAGACGGGGGCAGGGGATAGAAAGAATGCTTGGTACTTAAAAGGGGAAAAAATCAAATGTTCTACAGGATACTCACATGCTGATTTATCACTAGGCACAAATCTAAACTCAGCAATAGGTTCAATGTCATCATCACTATCTTCCTCCTCTTCATCAGCAACCAATTCTTTTGATTCTTCTAGAAACGGTATAAAAAAAGCTTTTTAATGATGTTTATGTTTAAAAATAAAATCTTAAAAGTATTTCTTAAAGGATGTTTAACAATACATCTAAATATTACATTTTTTTTACTCCCAATTATAAAACATTATTTTAGAGCTAAAAAAAGACTCTGGATAGTCTCTCTGGTCTAGTCACACTGTACTTGAAGTTCTAGGGATACCAAGCCCCAACATCATGGTAGGGGGTGAGGAAACCCAGAGAGTCAGACCTCTAACAATTAGAGTTCCACTGTCATGTCTGTTTATTCCACCATGAAACAATGGGTTCAGGAGCAGTCTGTAAACCACTGTGATTCATCATCAACAACTTACAGATAAGAAATCTAAGGCCCATAAAAATTAACTGACTCAAAAGATAAATTAATAAAGTCTATTGGCAAGAAAAAGCTACAAATGTTCAATAAAGAGAACTAGCACATCCTGTTGGTCAAAATGGAAACTGCTAAAATCACTCCTGATGTATATATCCTATTACCCAGCAACTCATCTAGGTACATGAATGTTCCCTGAAGTACTTTATGTACTATAGAAAATATAAGAAATAAATGTTAATTAAAAAAAGGAAATAGACGTATTGTAGCTTGATTGTATTATGTTCAGTAGATAATATCTGAAAATGAATGTGATTTATATGTATCAAAATGAAGGAATTTTAAAACATAATTGAGTAAAAGAGCTCATTGGAGAATATATATAATAGCATTTGCATTAAAGTTTTAAATGTAAAAGAGAACCATTATATTGCTTAAGGGTGTATATATATACTCAGTAAAAATCTAAAAGCATAGACAGGAAGGACACGCATCATCTTTAAGAAAAACTCTGGAGACAGAATTAGGAATGAAATGGGGAGGGATATAAAAACAAATTTCCGTAGTATTAATATAATTTTATTTCTTTTAGACTAATTATGAAAAAATGTTAGAATTCACATTGGATATTACATAATAAAATTTTTTTTAATTATTCTGAACTTTTCAACATATGAATTATTTCATAATGTTTTTTTAAAAAGGTGAATAAAACAGACCCCCAAACCACCAAAACATGTTCAACAAATCATCTTAAAAATACAACTTCTGTTTAGCATATTACAGCTGCCATTTTGAAAAAATGTTAATTCTCCATATAGATGGAGATAAAGTAGAAAGGCATTCAAAGTATATACTTTCTGGAAAGCAAGCTGACAATATATGTTGAGAGCTTTTTAATAAGGGGTACCCACTATATTTTTTAACTTTTATTTTTATAAATCACGCAAGTTCACTGAATAATGAAAAAATACAGATAAGCGAAAAACACAAAATTTTAAATGGCTACTATTAGCAACTTTAAGTAACAGATATAATAGAACTTTTCTGTCCTGTTTCTGATGTTATTAAATTGTTACATAAAAGAAATTTGTCTTCTGTAAAATAGTAAAATACAAAAATACTGGACAGTTCTAAAAACTTCTTAGTAGTTGAATACATTATGGTACTACCAAACTTTTTCAATGCATTTTAAAAAATGGTATCATACTGTAACTATTGTTCTATAACTGACTGGACATCACTTTTCAAACCATAAATTGAAGCTGGTACAAAAATAATGGAAAGAGTCAAGATGGATTCAAAGTAAAAAGTCCCTACCCCTCCAGTCCTCTCCCTAGAAATAAACCACTATTAACATCTTCTTTTATATATCTATAGGTATCTATCTAAAGGCAATAAAGAGAAATGTAATATAGCATTTTTACAATTAGGAAAAAAACACCACTATGCAAACATTAATCATCTAGTACTAGATCACAGTAGTGACCACCATAGTCTGTCTCCTTAAACGTTTCTAAAATTTTAGGAATGGGAATGTATTTTTTTAGTTATTTAAAAAATAATCTAATGTTCTCAACAATAAGCTGATGGTCTACTTTAGTGGTTAATGGAGGTAAGCCAAACAGGAAAAAAAAATATATATATATATTGAAGAATCAGGACAAGAGGACCAAAGGCTAGAAAAACAGGATCCACATCTGTGCAACTTATAAAAGTGCAGTTCCAGATAAACAGAAATGGAGAAGTATTAAAATAAAGGTGATGGAAAAAAACTATTCCCTAGTAAGACAGAAAAGTTTTACTTATTTTAGTAAGAGTTTTAATTCCATCTATCTCAAGAAGATAATCATATAGAATAAATGCTTAAAATACCTACCCCAAACCTACCGAATCCTTATTACCCAGGTTTGGGACTCCCAAAATTTGTATTTTTAACAAGTTTCCAAGGTGTTTCTAGTGTGCAGCCAGGTTTAAAAACCAAAAATTACTATAATGCCCTAATTATTCTGGATAAAATGGAAGCTCAGAGAGATGAAAATGACTTGCCTACCAAGTTAATGACATAGTTTTCTTATTCAGTGTGCTTTTCCTTTTAGCTAGCTTTATTCAAACCCTACCTCTCTATTTTCTGACATACACCTTTGTCCAATGCCAATGCTCTACACTACTTATGAGCGTGTCACACCAGAATTTAAAACTGACTAACAAGATATCTCTAAAATTTCACATCTACAAATGAATGGCAAAAGAAAGGGCGGGGGTTGGAGGGGTGGCACAGGGAGGGTGGATTCCCTGGCAGTCCAGTGGTTAGGACTCAGGCTCTCACTGCCAGGACCTTGCATTCCATCCCTGGCCGAGCAACTAAGATCCTATGAGCCTTGTAGCGTGGCCAAATAAATAAATAAATAATAAAAATAAATAGAAATAAATAAAATTTCATGTCTATATATGAATGAATGAATGAAAGCTTTCAACTAAACATGGCATATAAACTCTTGGTTATAAAATCATAGTTGCAGATACTTAGATGGGAAGTGAACTTTGTGTCCACGGCCACCTCATCTGGAAGTCTCACTACAACACAAGGTCAACAGTTTTTTACTTTTCCTTCAGTTCAGTTCAGTTCAGTTGCTCAGTCGTGTCTGACTCTGCGACCCCATGAATTGCAGCACGCCAGGCCTCCCTGTCTATCACCATCTCCCGGAATTCACTCAAACTCACGTCCATCGAGTCAGTGATGCCATCCAGCCATCTCATCCTCTGTCATCCCCTTCTCCTCCTGCCCTCAATCCCTCCCAGCATCAGAGTCTTTTCCAATGAGTCAACTCTTCGCATGAGGTGGCCAAAGTACTGGAGCTTCAGCTTTAGCATCAGTTCTTCCAAAGAACACCCAGGACCGATCTCCTTCAGAATGGACTGGTTGGATCTCCTTGCAGTCCAAGGGACTCTCAAGAGTCTTCTCCAACATCACAGTTCAAAAGCATCAGTTCTTCGGCACTCAGCTTTCTTCACAGTCCAACTCTCACATACATACATGATCACTGGAAAAACCATAGCCCTGACTAGAGGACCTTAGTCGGCAAAGTAATGTCTCTGCTTTTGAATATGCTCTCTAGGTTGGTCATAACTTTTCTTCCAAGGAGTAAGCGTCTTTTAATTTCATGGCTGTAGTCACCATCTGCAGTGATTTTGGAGCCCCCCAAAATAAAGTCTGACACTGTTTCCACATCTATTTCCCATGAAGTGATTGGACCAGATGCCATGATCTTAGTTTTCTGAATGTTGACTTTTCCTTACCCTCTTTCAAATTCCACTAAATTTTTATCTACCTCTGGACGCTTCCCAATGTCAAGAGTTTTAAAATCTCACACCAAAAATATTTTCAAATCGCTAAATCGTCATTATCACTTAATGAAACAGGGTGTGCCAAAAGTCTTAAAATTAAATAATTAGTGTCACACAGTATAAATGCTCATCTTATATCTGAAACCTTACTAAAATCCCAAATTGGAGGAGCAATAGCTCAAAAGGAAAATACATGGCATTGTTTCTTACATGCTATTTCAAAAAGCAAAGCACTATCTTGAAATCAAAAGTTTACTAAAATGTAACAATAGTCTTTCAACTCCAAAGTTATTCATTCTCACAAAGGATGAACATATTAAACTAATATACTATATAAACTTTAGTTATACTTAAAAAATCAAGCATAAGTTTTTATTTCATGCCTAACTTGTTTCTCACTCAGAATTCTTGAAACTCATTGTGAAAGTGGCTCAGGCATGTCCAACTCCTTGTGATCCCATGGACTATACAATCCATGGAATCCTCTAGGCCAGAATACTAGAGTAGGTAGCCTTTCCCTTCTCCAAGGGATCTTCCCAACCCAGGGATCAAACCCAGGTCTCCCATATTGCAGGCAGATTCTTTACCAGCTGAGCCACAAAGGAAGCTCAAGAAAACTGGAGTGGGTAGCCTATCCCTTCTTCTGGGACCTTCCTGCCCCAAGAATCAAACCGGGGTCTCCTGCATTGCAGGTAGGTTCTTTTTTTTTTTCAAGGCGAATTCTTTACCAACTGAGCTCTCAGGGAAATTCACTATGGAGAGCCTAAAAAATGGGTTTTAAAAATCTTTCTTACTTCTTCTTCATCAACCACACTAGATTTTTACAACTCTGTTGTTTCTTCCATCTGCAAGATGTGGGAATCTTGTACCATAGGGTTTCTCAATCTTGAGACAATAATATTGACATTTGGACTGGTTAATTCAATTCTCTGTTGTGGGAGCCTGTCCTAGGAATTGCAGGATGTTTAGTAGTATCCTTGGCCTCTAACTAGATGCCAGTAGCACTCCTCTCCACCTCTAGTGGTGACAAAAATGCCATGACAAAATATAACTGCCAAATGTCAGGAGAGGGCAACATGTCCACCATTAAGAACGATTTCTATAACAAAACAAGACAGGTTCTATCCTAAACTCTTAGAAGGGAAGCATATGGATCCAAGCCTCTAAGGGTGCTAAAGGTAAATGCCTTTACACAGAGAAATAACAACAAACTCAAGAGGAGAAACAAGAAATGCAAATGCGTAACAGCTAAATAATTTTAAATGCAACTATTAATATGTAGAAAGTAAAAGGCAGTGTGCAAATTATTTTACTGTGCTGAAATTTTGCTTAAGAAAGTATTATCCAAAATAAGTGAATGGCTTGAATACTACACTGATTATCATCAGTGACTGCTTTTTGAAATATACTGCCAAAGGACGCTCAAGATTAAATTATACCATACATACCTCCAAATTTGGCATTCACCATAACATACAGATGCTCTCGCGGATAGGCGTTTAGGTCCCTGGATACTGCATGCAAACTAATGGTGGGGTATTCCAGAGAGAATCCTAATCCAGAGCCATCTAACCAAGACAGGCGGCTGAAAAATATGTGTTAAGTGGATTATTTGAAGAAATTAAATCCTAATTTGATGTCCTAACGTTTATAAAGCTTCAGCTTGGACATATATTAATATATATGTGAATAAATTCAAGCATATTGTTTAGAAATTTCCTAAAAGAAGAAAATTTGCAGCAGGAATTTAATTTCTTTAAGACAATTCTGTTATAGTTCACTTTCCCCTATCTAAATATCCAAACAGGTTTGAAATGCTATTTTTCTTAAGTCACATGTATGTTTCTATGCCTTTTTATGCTTGTTTTATATTTGAAATGTCTTCAGGCATCTTCTTTGGTTTGGCAAATCTTTTTCATCTGGGTAAGTCCCAGTCTTTCCATAAACCCTCTCTTCGATTATTCCAGTGCAATGATCTCTTCTTTTCTTAAACTGCACTTAGGCTCAGCAATATACTACTGAGCACCTAACTCTGTGGTAATGAATTTTATATGTATTGGACAGAACATGAGTTACTTGACAAAGCTTTAACATTCTTCAAAATCACTGCCACAGTGCTTAGCATGTAAATATGCAATACCTAAGAAGCACTAATTTCTCCACTAATCCTACATTAAATAACATACACATGAAATGGTTGTAATAACACAAGCTGGAAAATAATCATCATATTGAAAAGCAGACGTTATGAAGCCTTTCATTTATTCTGCAACTTAAGGAGAAAGCCACAAATAAGCAATGTCTAGTTATCCCTCAAAAGTGGTCAATACAAATATTTTATTGCTTTAACAAAGGAAAAGAATCAGGAAAATCAGTAACTGAGTTTTGAGTAAGGACTGGTTGACTTTTTTGGTAATACTTCACCTATCTGGAACTGCACCATTTAGCAGGGAAAAAAGTTTCAAAAAAGATGGTTAAGAAACCACAAAAATGTTAATAAAATAAAAGCTAATGCACTATACTGGTTGCACAGGGCTGGAGGAAAATACAAAGTGACTGCTAACGGGTGTCAGTTTCTTTGGGGGACAATGAAAATATTCTAAAATTCCTGAATATTCTTATATTCAGGAATTGGGAATTCCCTGGCAGTCCAGTGGTTATGACTTGGTGCTTTCAGTGTTGGGGCCCAGATTCAATCCTTGGTTGGGGAATTAAGATCCCACAGGCTGTGCAGCATGGCCAAAAAATAAGTAAGAAATTAAAACTAAATAACACTGTGTTGATGGCTGCACAACTCTGTTATATATACCTATTTATTAATATATAACATATTTATGTATGTTATATATATTATATGTATGCATGCCAAGTCGCTTCAGTCACGTCTGACTCTTTGTGATCCCATGGACTGTAGCCCATCAGGCTCCTTTGTCCATGGAATTCTCCAGGCAAGAATAGTACAGTGGGTTGCCATGACCTCCTCCAGGGGATCTTCCCCACCCAGGAACTGAACCCGTGTCTCCTGCTGCTCCTGCACTGCAGGCAGATTCTTTATTGCTGAGCCACCAGGGTAGTCCTATACACACACACACACACACACATATATTTAAATACATGGATTGCATGCTATGTAAATTAGGTCAATGAAGCTTTTACTTTAAAAAGAAGTTAATGCAAAAAAAACCCCATATCTTCTATTTCTATACAACTGTAACAAGCCTGGCAGTCTGATATCTAAGGAAGCAAAAACAAACACAATAGTAGACCCTAGGACTTCTTGTGTGGGAACAATGACAGTGCAGCAGTCTGAGAGCATTCATACTCAATGTAAGGGGAGGCTGAGCTTTACACCTCAATCCCCCAAAGGAAATCAATGGCTAATAGCACAAAACAAGTGTGTAACACTTGACTCTCACTTATAAAAGCAAAGGCAGAAGTAGATTATGGTGAAAATTGTACAACTCTGTAAACACACTAAAACATACGGAACTGTACACTAAAACAGAAAAAAAGGCAAAAAAAAAAAAGCACTGTCATTGAGAAAGGTTTCAACACGCTTATTGAAAATGAAAAACTAGGAAGCTTTTTAAAGTGGTAAAAGTTCTAGAATAACTCATTCCATTGGGTCCAAAGAAGTAGATTTTATTATTGTAGTTAGATTGCACGTGTTCTATGGGCCTTTCCTCTACTGCTTTCCTCTTAATGTGGAGAAGAAATAGTGCTCAGGCATCACAGAAGTACTGCCAGTTCCTTATTAAAACTATATTATTTAAAGCAAATAAACTCCTTTTTTCCTCACCTCAGAAATCCCCTGGCATTATCATAATTCAGAAAGGAGTATTCCAAATTTCAGTATCCAAAATGATTTGAAATACCCAGAGCCACAAAATTTTCTTTAATGACTCAATTAGGAGATGGAAAAGCTGAAAAACAAGTACAGACTCAGTGCCTGTAAATTATGGCTTTCACTTTAAAAAGCACATAATTACTGCTCTGTAGTTCCTTACTGCTGGCAGAACAAATGCTGTCTTCCCAGAGCATTTCCCGTGGAGCGCTCATAATCTTATATAGGAGCATGGATTATATACTCAACAGAACAGAAGACAGTTTCACTCAAAAGCAACATTTACTCTCATTATTAAGTTCTGATTTTTTACTTATTTTCTTCTCATATATTCTAGAAGAAAAGCCCTTCAAAACCAAACTATCTAACTATACCCTGTGCTGTGCTTAGTTGCTCAGTTGTGTCCAACTCTTTGCAACCCCATGGACGCCAGGCTCCTCTGTCCATGGGGCTTCTCCAGACAAGAACACGGGGGTGGGTTGACATGCCTTCCTCCAGGGGATCTTTCCAACACAGGGATCGAATCCAGGTCTCTCCTATTGCAGGTAGTCTTTACTGTCTGAGCCACCAGGGAAGCCCTAACTACATATCCAGTCCCAAAGAAACCATGAGTCACATAAGGGAAAAACAAGAATCTGGAAGCTAGTAAAGATACAGAGGAAATGTTGTGCTATCCTCCAATGGTTCCACACAAGAATTAACAGTGTACTTTATTCCTGGCATGGGGAAAAAGGACAGAAAGGTAAGAGAGATCTTGAATTTAGGTTGGCTTAATTATCTGGCTTAAAATTTATTTGGGAATAAATATAAACTAAAAAAGAGCATTACTTATAAATTTAAGTTACCTATTTTTAATTTAAATATTTTATTTCACTTGTTTCAAATGATTTAATTTGAATGATTCATGCCTCTGTTCCTTTCTTCATTTGGACAAAAAGTCAAATTCCTATAAAAACTAAGCTTTGAAAATAAATCCAAAAGAGTTCCAAATCTCTCAATCTACATCTGAAAAACTACCTAAAAACAAATCAGACCCTGTTCCTCTTTGCCTAAAACACTGAAGTAGTTTGCACAATGCCTTTAGGCTATAAGCTAAGCTCAAGAACAAGACTCCCTCCTTCTCCAGCTTTATTTATTTATTTTTGGTGGTGCTGGGTCTTTGTTGCGGAACAGGCTTTTCTCTAGCTGTGGTGCGTGGGTTTCTCATTGCGATGGCCTCTCTTGCTGCCGAGCACCGGTTCCAGGGCGCACAGGCTTCAGTAGTTGTCGCTCCCTGACTCTAGAGCACAGGCTCAACAGTTGTGGCTCAGGAGCTTAGTGGCATGTGGGATCTTCCTGGATCAGGGATTGAATCTGTGTCCTTTGCATTGGCAGGCGGATTCTTTACCACTGAGGTATCAGGGAAGCTCCTTCTCTAGCTTTACTATGTTTCCACTCTTTCTCCATTGGTCCCTCAGATAAAAGAACTGCTTGACTGTGCGTATGTGTGTGTGAACACACAATATATATCCTCACACACATAATATTGTTTCTCATCCTTGCCTCTGAGCATCCTGTTTCTTCTAATTAGAATGTTTCCTCTTAGACCCACCTCATTTACCTGGCTAACTGTCAATCTTCATTCATCACATCCTCTATGAAGCAATCCCAGTTTGTTGAGATCTTGACTCTGTCAAGACACAGGGACTTTCCTGCTAAGAATCCACCTGCCAGTGCAGGGGACACAGATTCGATCCCTGGTCCAGGAAGATTTCACACGCCACGGACCTGTCCTATGCGCCTCAACTACTGGTGCCCACATGCTCAACTACTGAAAGCCATGTGCCTAGAGCCCTGTGCTCCATAACAAGAAGCCTGAACACCATAATAAAGAGTAGCCCTGCTCACCACAATGAGAGAAAGCATGCGCAAAGCAAGGAAGACCCAACACAGACCAAAAAAAAAGAAAGATTTGGAAATGCTAGGTGGGAAAGAACAAAAAGGGGCAAGAAACCAAAGAGGTAATGAATAAAGAGGGATGAAAAATGGTGTCCAAGGTACTGATAATATTCTACTCTTAACCTTGAGGTGCTATGCTGGTGTTAAATATAAAACCATCTATTTATAATTCATATTTTTGTATGTATATTTTATAAAAATACTTTTTAAAAAAGATGTTAGTAAAAAGTTGAAATAAATAATTTTTAAACAGTTAAGAGCTTAAAAGGAGTTTGTACTTCCTCACTATGGTTATACAAGAGAATGTCCTTATCCTTAGATTTTGGCACAAGTATTAATAGGTGAAGTGATGACATGTCTGCAACTCAAAAAGCTCAGAAAAAAGAGAGATAAATGTGGCCAAATGTTAACGACTGATGAATCTCTGTGAAGGAGCTATGGCTATTAATTTACAACACTTGCAACTTTTCTTTACCTTTGAAATTTATCCAAATGAAAAAACAAGTATAGGACCTTCCCCTAATAGGATTTATATTATACAGGAGACAGTACACAGAGAAGCCATGGAGAAAAGGGGGATTGTGTAGGGGCTAAGAATATATGTGTTCCACTTTCCACTCCTTGAAAGAAAGGAGATCTTCCACTCCTTGCAAGATCTCTGAAGATCTTCTTGTCAATACCCTCAAATACTGCTTTTCAGATTTGATTTTATTTGACCACTCCTCTCTTTTTCCTCAAGTCTCTTCTTCCCTGGTGGCTCAGACAGTAAAGCATCTGTCTACAATGAGGGAGACCTGGGTTCGATCCCTGGGTCGGGAACACTCCCTGGAGAAGGAAATGGCAACCCACCCCAGTACTCTTGCCTGGAAAATCCCATGGACGGAGGAGCTTGGTGCAGGCTACTGTCCATAGGGTCGCAAAGAGTCCAGCACGACTGAACAACTTCACCTTCACCTTCTATAACATAACTTGTGTAGATGTGTCCCCAAGGTTCTATCCTTGGCCCTCTCTTCTTCTCAAGTATCTAATCTATTCATCTTTAACACAACTCTCCCAAGAAATATGCTCATATGTGCAACTAATCCACATTTGCAGACCAAACCCATTATCTGTACCTTACCCCAAACTTGATCTTCCTCCCATCCAAATTTCCTATCTGTGACTGACCAGAAAACTAAGCTTTGTTCAATGACTAGATTTCCTTCGAAAGCAAGGGGTTCTTTACATCTTTTTGTGCCTGCTGTGGCAGGGAGAAATTTGGCCTCTATGACTCTCACATCTCCTGGTGTCAAACCAGTGAATATGTTACATGGAAGAAGGGACTTTGTGTATGCAATTAAGGTTACTAATCAGGTCACAAGAAAAGAGAGAGATTACCCTGGATTATCTGTGTGGGTCCAACATAATCATGTGACTTCTTAAAAGCAGGGAATTTTCTGACTGCAGACAAAACTGATACAGAATAAAGAGAGAAGTGGAGGACAGGAAAAGATTCAGTGTGTGACTGTTGGCTTGAAGATGAATGGAACCATATGTCATGGAAATGAGAACTTCTAGTCTACAATCTCAACATGTAAAACAAGCCTATGAAAGTAAAAACTGCTCCAGGTACCCAAATAAAAGGGCAATTCCTTCTAGGAATGGAAATGAGAGTTAGGTTCCTCTGGATACAACCCCTACCAGCGTGGGGGTGCAGGTGTTCCTCTCCCCACTCATACCTACAGAAAAAAACCTATACCCCCTTAACCAAGCTTTAAAATCCTGCACAATTTGCTCTAAACCTACATATCCTACCCAGGGCAACACCTCCCATTCCTGATCGCCGACGAGGCAGGCACTTCGATGACTCTTCTTCACTCAGGTCCTGAAACTCAAAACCCTGAGACCTTGAATAAGAAGCAGCACCCCATCAGACCTCCAGAAAACAGGTGGGTAGAAAGCACAATGAATGAGGCGAACACCGTCTGACGAAGACAGACATGAAGGCTCCGAGGAGAGGACACTGGAACACACGAGTCTTCTCCTCAGCAGAGGCACCTCAAAGGCAAAGCGGGGCACGCGCTCCCCCGCCCCACGGCCTCAGAGGTCTCAGTCTCCCTCACGCTACTCCGCACCGCCCGCGCCCGGCAGAGACGAGGCGAGCAGGAAGCCAGCCCTTGGAAACAGAGACTCTACCTTTCAGCGATGTAAAGGGTGCCGGTGCCGAGGCCCTTCCCGTTCAGCACAGCCTCGGTGTCTGGTTGCTGCTGCCGTAGGCCCTCAGCCGACCCGGGCGGCGGGAAACTTCTGAGGAAGCTCATTACTGCGAGGAGCGCTGAGACACCGGCCAGGAGCTGGCTGAGGCACCGCAAACCCTTCGCCGCGTCCCGCCCCGGAAGCAGTAGCAATTCCCCCCGGAAGTGTAACTTAGTCGGCCCCGGAATTCGAGCCCGTCTACCATAGAGATGAGACGTTCTAGGACAAGCTCTCACAGGCTTGAGAGAACTGAGTTTGTCAGGTTACGGCCTTTCCCTTCTCCCTCGGATTTCTAAGGCTCCAGGTTTGGAATAACGGAGTGTTCTCCCCACATCCTACTTCAGGATCGTCACAGCAACCTTGTGAGAGAGGAAGCACAGGAAATAATAAATTTCTTCTTTCTGCCGAAGTGGAAACGGAACCGTAAGGCAGGGAGTCTCTTGCCTGAGGTTGCATAGCAATGAGAGACCACACTGATTTACAAGTCGGTCACCTAAGTGGGTTCGGCTCTTCTCACCTGCGCCCGCCTCGTCTAGGCCTTGTTCATGTCTCAACAGCCACGCCCCAGACATCAGTATAGGTCCTAACGCCGTCCTAGTACACGAGCCACATATCCCCTGGTATCAGATGTGCAAACGAGCGCAAAGAGGTAATTAACCCTGGGTGAAAAGCTAGTTGTGTCAGCAAGCATATGGGGCGCTGAGGGGAAAAGAATTAATCCATTCGACTTGGAATTCTTTATTTCTTCACTAGACACTGAAAAAGTATTAAGAGCTAATAAAAACTTTTAAAATAATCATAAAAGTAGCTAATGGTAACCGGGTATTAAGTGTCAAGCCCCGTTCAAGGCGTGCGTGCTAAGTCGCTCCAGTTGTGTCCGACTCTGCGACCTTACTGACTGTAGCCCGCCAGGCTCCTCTCTTTACCCTTATTATTTCTTCATTTCCTCTGTGACAACTTTATGGGGAAGATGGAGCTGAAACGAGAACTAGTGGAAAGTAGTAGGAATAGATCCTGAGAGATCCTTCCCTGTGGCCTGAGCTTCCTCACAGCTTGGCAACTGGGTTTTGACGTTGAGCATCCCAAGAAAGAGAGTGGTATAAGCTGCACGGCCTCTTCTAATTTAGCCTTGGAAGTTACAGAGTGTAACCACAAGTAGTATCTGATGGATTTTTCATCATTTATTTTTAAAATGTACTTTGTGGTCCTATATGCTTTGACATGCCTGCAGCCCTGGCTGACAACTTGACTGCAGGTTTGGGAGCGATCCTGAGGCAGAGGAATCCAACTAAACTGTGTCAGATTCATGGACGGACAGAAACTGTGAGATAATAGCTGTTGAATTTTGGTGTGTTTTTTTGTTTTTGCTTTGGTGTGCTGCAGTGCAAGCAGGTATCTTAGTTTCCCAAGCAGGGATTAAAAACTGTGCCCTCTGCAGTGGAAGCGTGGATTCTTAACCACTGAACCACCCAGGAAGTCCCAAATAGTGGTTTTTTAAGTAACTAAGTTTTGGGGTAAACACAGCAAGAGATCACTAATATGCTTACTAAAGAGAAGAGAAAGAACCCTGAACAGTATTAACCACTGTGCTGCTGCCTAAAACGCTTGACTTGGCAAGCTTATCCATGCCGAAGATTTGAATTAACCTGTGTGGCTGATTCCCAAATCTATATCTCTGTCCCAGAACTCTCTAATGAACTACAAATATGTATATATTTAACTACAGCCTGCTAGACATCTCCACTTGGAAGTGCTACAGGAGCCTCTCCATAAACTATGGACTTTGAGGGACAATGATGCATCAATGTAGGTTCATCAGTTGTAACAAATGTACCTCTGTAGTGGGGGATGTTGATTATGGGGAGGCTACGGGGAAACAGTGGAAACAGTGTCAGACGTTATTTTTTGGGGCTCCCAAAATCACTGCAGATGGTGACTGCAGCCATGAAATTAAAAGACGCTTACTCCTTGGAAGAAAAGTTATGACCAACCTAGAGAGCATATTCAAAAGCAGAGACATTACTTTGCTGACTAAGGTCCGTCTAGTCAAGGCTATGGTTTTTCCTGTGGTCATGTATGGATGTGAGACTTGGACTGTGAAGAAGGCTGAGCGCTGAAGAATTGATGCTTTTGAACTGTGGTGTTGGAGAAGACTCTTGAGAGTCCCTTGGACTGCAAGGAGATCCAACCAGTCCATTCTGAAGGAGATCAACCCTGGAATTTCTTTGGAGGGAATGATGCTGAAGCTGAAACTCCAGTACTTTGGCCACCTCATGCGAAGAGTTGACTCATTGGAAAAGACTGATGCTGGGAGGGATTGGGGGCAGGAGGAGAAAGGGACGACCGAGGATGAGATGGCTGGATGGCATCACGGACTCGATGGACATGAGTCTGAGTGAACTCTGGGAGATGGTGATGGACAGGGAAGCCTGGAGTGCTGCGATTCATGGGGTCGCAAAGAGTCGGACATGACTGAGCGACTGAACTGAACTGAACACGTGTGTGGAAGTGGGGGTATATGGGAATCTCTGTACCATCCTCTCTAACCTATTGTAAACCTACAACTGCTCTTATAAAATCAAGTCTTCATGAAAAAAGTTGAATTTACAGGAGTTCCCCACTACTCTAGTGGTTAGGATTCTGGGCTTTCACTGTCATGGCCCAGGTTCATTCCCTGGTCTAGGAACAAAGATTGCAAAAGCTGTGCGGTGTGGTGACCAAAAAAAATTGAATTTACAGTTTTCTCTCTCAATTCTGTTATTTTTCCAGTGTCCCGTCTTATGAAAAAATACCGCATTTCGTTGAGTTGCTCAGATTAGAAACCTGGCATTTATCATTATTTCCTTAAAACTCCTTTACTCTTCATATCCAGTAATACAGTAATAATAACTTTATTATTATTATTTTAACAAGAAAATAGCAACTAACACTTATGGAAGGCTTATGTGCTAGATACTGACTGTTTCAGGCACTTTGTTTCAACTAGTTTAATCTTCACAACACACCTAAGAAATAAATGCTGTCATTATTCCTATTTTACAAATAAGAAAACAAGTAAGGATTAAGTAACTTGCCCAAGTCCATAGCCACTAAAGTGGCAGAGTGTGATTTAGAAACTAAGCTGTTGGGCAGCACAGCCTACACATTTCAAGGACTACATTCTAATGCCTCCCATCAACCAAGTCCTGTCATTTCTTAATTCCTGTCTCAGGAATTAAGTGTCACCTAACTCTTCCCCTACTGTTGCTCACTCAGGCCGTGGCATCTCTTAATTAAACTACTGTAAGAGCCTCTGGGATGCAAAAGTAGGAAGTCAAGAGATACCTGGAGTAACAGGCAAATTTGGCTTTGGAGTACAGAATGAAGCAGGGAAAGGGGTAACAGAGTTTTTCCAAGAAAATGCACTGGTCATAGCAAACACCCTCTTCCAACAACAAAAGAGAAAACTCTACACATGGACATCACCAGATGGTCAATACCAAACTCAGGTTGAGTATATTCTTTGCAGCCAAAGATGGAGAAGCTCTATACAGTCAACAAAAACAAAACAGAGCTGACTGTGGCTCAGATCATTAACTCCTTATTGCCAAATTCAGACTTAAATTGAAGAAAGTAGGGAAAACCACTAGACCAGATATGACCTAAATAAAATCCCTTACGATTATACAGTGGAAGTGACAAACAGATTTAAGGGATTAGATCTGATAGACAGAGTGCCTGAAGAATGATAGACAGAGGTTTGTGACATCGTACAGGAGGTAGTGATCAAGACCATCCCCAAGAAAAAAAAATGTGTAGGTGATGGAATTCCAGTTGAGCTATTTCAAATCCTAAAAGATGATGGTGGGAAAGTGCTGCACTCAATATGCCAGCAAATTTGGAAAACTCAGCAGTAGCCACAGGACTGGAAAAGGTCAGTTGTCAGTTTTCATTCCAATCCCAAAGAAAGGCAATGACAAAGAATGTTAAAATCACTGCACAACTGCACTCATCTCACACACTAGCAAAGTAATGCTCAAAATTCTCCAATACAGGCTTCAACAGTACGTGAACCGTGAACTTTCAGATGTTCAAACTGGATTTAGCAAAGGCAGAGGAACCAGAGATCAAATTGCCAACATCCACTGGATCATTGAAAAAGCAAGAGAGTTCCAGAAAAGCATCTACTTCTGCTTCATTGACCAAGCCAAAGCCTTTGACTGTGTGGATAATAACAAACTGTGGAAACTTCTTAAAGAGATGGGAATACCAGACCACCTTATCTGCCTCCCGAGAAAACTGTATGCAGGTCAAGAGGCAACAGTTACGACTGGATATGGAACAACAGACTGGTACCAAATTGCGAAAGGAGTACATCAAGGTTGTATATTGTTACCCTGCTTATTTAACTTATATGCAGAGTATATCACACGAAACGCTAGGCTGGAAGAACTAAAGAGCCTTTTGATGAAAGTGAAAGAGGAAAGCAAAAATGTTTTTCTTAAAATTCAACATTCAGAAAACTAAGATCATGGCATCTGTCCCATCACTTCATGGCAAATAGATGAGGAAACAATGGAAACAGTAACAGACTTTATTTTGGGGGGCTCCAAAATCACTGCAGTTGGTGACTGCAGTCATGAAATTAAAAGACGCTTGCTCCTTGGAAGTAAAGTTATGACCAACTTAGACAGAATATTAAAAAGCAGAGACATTAAAAAAAACAAAAGCAGAGACATTACTTTGCCAACAAAGGCCCATCTAGTCAAAGTCATGGTTTTTCCAGCAGTCATGTATGAATGTAAGAGTTGGACTATAAAGAAAGCTGAGTGCTAAAGAATTGATGCTTTTGAACTGTGTTGTTGGAGAAGATCTTGAGAGTCCCTTGGACTGCAAGGAGATCAAACCAATCCATCCTAAAGGAGATCAGTCCTGAATATTCATTGGAAGGACTGATGCTGAAGCTGAAACTCCAGTACTTTGGCCACCTGATGTGAAGAACTGACTCTTTAAAAAAGACCCTGATGATAGGAAAGATTGAAGGAAGGAAGAGAAGGGAATGGCAGAGGATGAAATGGTTGGATGGCATCACAAACTCGATGGACATGAGTTTAAGCAAGCTCTGGGGGTTGGTGATAGACAGGGAAGCCTGGCATGCTGCAGTCCATGGGGTCTCAAAGAGTCAGACAGGACTAAGACTGAACTGAACTGAACTGAACTGAAGAGCCTCCAAATTGGTCTTGGTTCAGTGAACCCAGAGGCCTCATAGTCTTTGGGTTAAAAGAGACAGGAAGGATTTAATCATGTAGTAAGTGTAGTATTGAAGTCCATACAGCCCCAGCTGCCATGGGATTGCTCTGCATGAGGATCCAGAGAGTACCTCATGGAGAACTGGGACTTGAGGGTGAGAAGTTCAAAGACAAAGAAGATAAAGCAGGAGTGAAGGTGATTCCATCCAGTTTCCTGACCAGGGATCAACTCAGGGCCCCCTACATTGGGAGTGAGGAGTCTTAGCCACTGGATCACCAGGGAAGTCCCAGACTGTCTTTTTATTGTTGAGTTGTAGGAGTTATTTATTCTAGATACAGGGAAGAATACTGGAGTGTGTTGCCATTTCCTAATCCAGGGGAATATTCCCGACCCAGGGATCAAACCCACATCTCTTGCATCTCCTGCACTGGCAGGTGGATGGATTCTTTACCACTGTACTAATTTATTTATAAGTAGAAAAATTAATTGTATTTCTATACAATGACTCAGCTGGTAAGAATCTGACTGCAATGCAGGAGACCTGGGTTCGATCCCTGGGTTGGGAAGATCCCCTGGAGAAGGGAAATGCTACCCACTGCAGTATTCTGGCCTGAAGAATGCCATGGACTGTATATAATCCATCAGGTCACAAAGAGTGGGACACAACTGGGCAACTTTCACTCACGGTGACTGCAGCCATGAAATTAAAAGATGCTTGCTCCTTGGAAAGATATCTATGACAAACAGACAGCATATTAAAAAGCTATAGTCAAAGCTGTGGTTTTTCCAGTAGTCATGTATGGATGTGAGAGTTGGACCATAAGAAGGCTGAGCACTGAAGAATTGAAACTTTTGAATTGTGGTGCTGGAGAAAACTCTTGAGAGTCCCTTAGATAACCAGTAAATCCTAAAGGAAATCAAGCCTGAATATTCATTGGAAGGACTGAAGTTCCAATATTTTGGCCATCTGATGGGAAGAGCTGATTCATTGGAAAAGACCCTGATGCTGGGAAAGATAAAAGGCAAAAGGAAAAGGGGGTGGCATGAGATGGTTAGATAACATCACCAATTCAATGGACATGAAAATGAGCAAACTCCATGTGACAGTGGGGGACAGGGATGCCTAGCATGCTGTGGTCCATGGGGTCACAAAGAGTCCAACACAACTTAGCAACTGAACAACAACAACAACATTTATATACATTAGCAATGAACAACCTAAAAATAAAATTTAGAAAAAATTCCATTTATAGTAGCATCAAAATGAATAAAATACATAGGAATATATTTAACAATAGAAAACTACATAGAAAGCTAAAAATACTCTTGAAAAAAATTAAAACCTAAAACAAAAGGAAAGACACCTCTTTTAATCATGTTCATTGATTAAAAGACTTATTATTGTTAAGAAACAAATGATCTGCAAATTAAATGTAATCCCTATCAAAATTCCAGTTGGCTTTTTGACAGAAATTGATATACTGAAACTTCAATTCATATGAAAATTCAAGACACCTAGAATAGTAAAAAAAAAAAAAAAATTTAAAAACGAGCCAAGAGGACTCACTTCCTGATTTCAAAACTTTTTACACAGTTATAATAAGACTGTAATACAGGCATAAGGATAAACATATAGATAAGTGGAATAAAATTGAGAGTCCAGAAATAAACTTGTACATTTTTGGTCTATTAAGTTTTGACAAGGATTCCAATATAATTCTGTGGGGGAAAGAAAATTCTTTTCAATTAATGATGCTGGTACAACTGGATGCAAATAAATGAATTTTGATATTTAATCTCATACCATACACAAAAATAACTCAGAATGAATCAAAGATCTAAACATAAGAGATAAATTTATAAAACCCTTAAAACTATAAAACACAAATCTTTGTAACATTGCATTAAGCAACAGTTTCTTAGGTAAGACATCTAAAGCACAAGTAAAGCAAAACAAAACAAAACAAAAAACAGAAAAACTAGATGTTATCAAAGTTTATGTCAAACGACGCCATCAAGAAAGTAAAAAAATAAGTCGCAGAACTGGAGGAAATATTTGCAAATCATATATTTGGCAGGGGTCTGGCATCCAAGATGGACTCCCCTGGTGGCTCAGACAGTAAAGAATCTGCCTATAATGCAGGAGACCCAGCTTACATCCCTGGGTGGGGAAGATCCCCTGGAGAAGAAAATGCAAACCCACTCCAGTATTCTTGCCTGGAGATTTCCGTGGACAGAAGAACCTGGCAGGCTACAGTCCACACAGTCCATGGGGTAGCAAAGAGTCGGACACTCAACAATTAAAAGACAGATAACCTAATTTAAAAATGGGCAAATGAGGGACCTCTCTATGGCTCAGTGGCTAGATCTCTGTGCTCCCAATGCAGGGGGTCCAGGTTCCATCCCTGAGTGGGGAACTGGAGCTCATATGCTGCAACTAAGGGTTCACATGCTGCAACTAAGTGTTCACATGCTGCTGCAACTAAAGACTCTGCATGATCCTACATGATGCAACTAAGACACAGTGAGGCCAAATAAATAAAATAGACAAATATATTTTTTTAATGGGCAAATGATTTAAGTAGATGTTTCTGAAAAGAAGCTATACAGTTGGCTATTAAGCACATGAAAAGATGTTCAAAATCATTAATCATCAGGGAAATGCAAATTGAAACCACAATGAGAAATCACTTCCTATCCACTAGGATAGCTATAACAAAGACTGACAAATAAGTATTACTGATGTGGTGCAACTGGAACCTTCCTGCATTGGGAGTCAGAATGTATAAAGATGTAGATGCTGTATAAAACAGTTCAGCAGTTTCTTAAAACTTGAAACAAAGTTACCATATGATCTGGCAATTCCATTCCTAGCTGTGTGGTGACAGAGTTGAAAACATATGTCCACACAAAAACTTGTACACAAATGTTTATTATTTATAATAGCCCAAGAGTAGAAACAATCCAAATATCTTTCCAGTGAGTAATGGATATATAAGATGTGGTATATCCACAGAGTAGAATATTATTCATCTATAAAAAGGGATGAAATACTGATTCATGCTAAAATATAGATGAAAACATACAACATGCTAAATAGAAGTCAGACACAAAAGGCCACATAGTGTATGATTCCACTTGTACCATATGTCTAGAATAGGCAGATCCTTACAGACAGAAAGTAGATTAGTAGCTATCAGGGACTTGGAGAAGGGATGGTGAGTGACTGCTAATAATATGGGATTATTTTGGGGGCTGATGACAAGCTTGTGAATATACTAAAGACCACTGAATTGCACACATTAAAATGGTGAACTTTATGGCATGTGAATTATATGTCAATTAAAAAAAACAAGAGGGCTTCCCTTTTGGCTCAGTGGTAAAGAATCCGCCTGCCAATGCAGAAGATACAGGTTCAATCCCTGGTCCAGGAAGATCCTACATGCCACAGAGCAACTTAAGCCCCCTGTGCCCCAACTACTGAGCCTGTGCTCTGGAGCCTGGGAACCCCAACTAATGCCCTAGAGGCCACGCTCCACAACAGGAGAAGCCACCACAATGAAAGCCTGTGCACGGCAACTAGAGACTAGCCTCCACTTGCCACAGTGAGAGAAAAGCCTGCAGAGCAACAAGGACCCAGCAGAGCCAAAAATAAATAAATTTTAAAATAACAAAGGTTTTAAAATAAAATTTACAAGTACTTTTACTTTGGAAACCATTCCATAAGCAAATCTGTATTATTAAATTCACAGGACAATCATCCTACATACAGACTGCTTCCAATAAGACTCTTCTGGCTGTGGGTCCCTCCTTTTATCCTTGCTTCTTTGGCAGCTATCTGTTTCTGCTTGTGGAGTCTCTCAGGAAAATTCCAGCCCTGCCTTCTCAAGCAGTCTGAACATGAAGTTAACTTTTTCATTTTCTAGAACTGAGTCAGCTTGCTTCTCTTTGATGGGGGTAAGCCCTGCCGTGCCATGCTATGCTAAGTCGCTTCAGTCGTGTCTGACTCTTTGTGACCCCATGGACTGTGGCTCGCCAGGCTCCCCTGTCCATGAGATTCTCCAAGCTAGAATACTGGTATGGGTTGCCATTTCCTTCTCCATGGTAAGCCCTAGTTACCCTCAAAATTCATTCTTAAAAAAAAGATTTAGACTTAAATTATGTAAAATCTACTTTTACTTTTAGGGTTCAAATTAGAGATAGCACAGGTTCTAAATAGGGTTCTATCATTGTTAATAAGTCCTTCCTCTAATATTTTGGCTCCAAATGATAGAGTAAAAGCTATTTGATTGCATGAGTTTATGGTATAGTTACTGGCATTCCACTAGCACGCAATAGTGCCAAAGAGAAAAGAAAATGGTCGTTTCAACAGGAAAACATTAAACAAGTGCAGGGGAAAGGGAGGACTCTCTCTCCTATTTTAAGTTTCAGCTCTAACAGTTGTTCCTAATGATAGAGTTCAACTATGCTCCTGAGAAGCCTACTAGTCCTAGAGTTTCTCTTAGAAATTGCTGACAATTCAGTGAGAGTTTTCAAATCTAGTTTAACATTTTGATAATCTTAAAGACTGGTAGTCAAGGAGGAAATAATTGAGAGGCAGATTAAATGGGAGACAGGATGACACTTGTTTTCCATAAGGGAGATCTTTGTATATATAAAGAGAATACAGAGAGGAATCAGTGAGATAGAAGACCCAGAGGAGGCAACAGGGAAGGGGTCAGATAAAGGACACAGGCAAAGGGGATATGGCAAAAACAGAGGTGACATCTGTTCCTTGGAGGCTGGAGAGAAGGATGGATGCTTGTGTGGATAAAGTAGCTCTGAAATGGTCAACAGGAATACTGAGGAGTGACTTATACCATGAACTAGTAAGCTCCTAGTTAACTTTGCTTTTGGAATATGACTTTATGTGCAAAACTAATATCACAAATACGAAGTCACATATCCTTAGAGTGTTTTTCCACTTTAGACCTTAAAGAGCTTATGCAAAGTGACTAAAGAATCAAAATGACACACAACCATTCATCTCATGCAGCATTTAGTTTCACTAGAATATTTTCATTACTTTTTGTAATTCTACAGCTACTAAATGATCACAGTATAGAAGACCAATTCTGTTTTTAAAAGAAAAGAACTCTTTTATATTCTCTGGTCTCATAGCCTGAAAGGGATGTGGGCTGACAGTCATGTTCTGGAACCCCCTCTCAGCTCTAGAAAAGAGCTTTGAACTCTCTCAAGTCTGCCACAGCACTGTTACCCTTGGCCTCCAACACAGCACCTCACCTCCATTTAACCAATGCTGTTTAAGTGAACATTTCAAATAAATCACTGAGAAGCATTGTAGCCGATCATTTCTTGCCAGCATAAATAAGTTTTCACTTCACTGAGTGAATTCTGATCCAAGAAGTTCTTTACTTAATAGTTTATCAGTATTTTATATCAGAACTGCAAATAATTAACTCTACTAGTTCGTTGGGGAAAAAATGAGTTTGTTGTGACTCCTACTGTATTTCAAGAATAAGGAAAATCTTTGAAATCCAACATTTATAGGTGAGAATTATACTGAGGATTGGAAGGACCCCTTAGAAGTCTAACCCCTTTTAAAATGTGTTTATCTATTAAACTCCTGCCAAATGGCAGTTCAACCTAAACCCGAACATCCCTTATTGGTAAGAATTCGCTCCCAAGTTATTAGAGAACTCTGTAAAAAAATATTTCCGAAAAATAAATGGAAAGCTTTTGCCTTATGGCTTCTGCCCTCTGGTCTAGTTCTGTGCTTTCACAGGGCAACACAAAACAAGTCCAAGGCCTATTTAATGTGTCAGTTCTCCAGAGACTGAAGATAGAAATCAAGAATAGCTTCCTAATATCTATAATTCACATCCTTGAACAGCTATAACAATTATTTTGGGAAAATTGATGACTTGCAAATTTACTTTCTAGATTGTAAGAGAATCTATTCTGGGGTAATAAAAAACTTTCAACCATCATCAACAGTTACAGAAAATTCTTAGCTTTCTATGTGCTACAAAGTTTAGAATAAACTAAATCTGCAAACACATCATGCTAAATACATCAAATTATTTAATTTTTTATTATGACAATTGACATATATTAAGTGAAAGAAATGACAGAAGTATTATAATAAAACATTTTGAAAGAAAAAAGTTACACAATTAGGCCAGTAGCCATAAAATAGCTTTTAGGCCTATCTTATAACACCAAGAGTTCTGATCAGACTGTAGTGAGACATTGAACATTTCATTAACAAAAATATTGGCACGAGCCACAACATATTTTGGTTGTCACTTACAAGGAATATTGTATTCAAACAACTATGCACTGCAATTCTAACACACTAGGTGTTCATACACTGCAGTTAACCCCTGAAGCTTTAAGCTACCAGGAATTCCCGTATTTTCTATGCACAAAATTTACTTTGTGCGTTATTGGAATCACACTTCCAGTTTTCATGTCTTTCCCCCCCTTATACATGCAGTATGTCTTAAGTGGCAGAGAGCATGCCAGCTTCTGTTTAGCTAATACCACATTCCTTATTACCTCAAGAGTTTTATGTTAATCTTGGAGTCTGCTTTAGCGCTCATCTCCTAGAAACAAAATAAAGCATTCTGAGAACGTATCTAGGAATATTTTTTATGCATAGGAAAATAAAGCATTTCATATAAGCATGTCTGAAAACCCAAGAGGCATTTTGATCAAACACTCCCTGGATCCTAGCTATTAGTTTAAAATGGGAATCTAACATATACCATCTACAAATTCTTATCTGGGATTTATATTCTTTGCCTGGAAATTTATGATTCCCAAGCTTCATTTCTGAATAGACGAGGATAGCAAAGAAACTGACATCCCACAATAACTGGAAATAGATAAAGGTAACTTAGGTAGAAGTTATGAATTTAATTCTTTACAAGAATACACTTGTGCTACAAAAGTGAGAAATCAGAATGGTACATTATCAGATGGCAAAAAGCACTAGTGTTTAAACAGAGGTGTCAATATAACGTATCAAAAATGTGCCATGTAAAAGACTGCTATAATTAGCAGCTCTGTAAGATTTCAAAGTATTTATCAAATGAGAAGGGAATTTGAATTTGAATCTGATATCCCTTCCTGCCATGTCTCCAGCAGACAACTATTCCTGTGGAATTAAGTCTACTGAATTGAGTCTACAAGAACCAAATCGAACAATTCTTTGTTTTTACTTCTTTTACAGATTGAAAAGAAACAAAGCTGTGTTCCACTCCCAATCCCCCCATCCCAACACAGGGTACACCCTTTCAAGGTGTATAAAAAACCCTGGTGGGTTTGGGCAAGCTACAATTCAGATACGATGATCAACACATTACTTTCATAACAGAACACAACACCAGACCAACACTGAGAAAACCCTAGTTAGGCATCACGAAAATCACACACTTTAAGAAAGTATCATTAACTGCCAAATTTGAGCTATAATAGCTGTTCTAAAATTGAAAATGCATTTACACTAAAATAAACTAAATCTATGTATGGATGTCTAAGTATGTGTGTGTGTGTAATTTTCATGCAATGATCTTAAAGCTTTGGAGACAGGTTATTAGCCTAATTTCAAGGCTTGTCCATATAGCAGTATTGACATGCACCAACTCTGCTAAAGGGCAGAATGAAAAAGACCATGGCACAAAATTTTAAACAATTTTAGGTTTAATTACATAATGCACCTGTAGATGTTCTAGCATAAACACAATTGTAAAAATCTACATCCTATTTTAGGGTATTTTCCACCTCCCATCCCTTAAAAGCTGTACAGTTATAAAAATGTGACTCTCAAGCAAAATAAACTTTTTTTCTTTTGCAACATACAAAATAAGTTAAATGATTCAGAAGATTTTGAGCCATTAAGTCTCCCAATAACTGTGTTCTTGGCCATCCAATAAATGTGACATGCAGATAGCTCCTGGTCTAAGACCAGAACTCAATAAATACACGTCAAACAAAACCCCAAACACTTAAATTATATTTCTTTAGAAACTGATGAAAGTCAAGAAAATATATAGTTAGGGCTAACAATTCCATTCTTAACTTACATCATCCAGTGGCAAAATGAACAAGGCAGGTCACTCAGTCCTTAGTGCATTTTCTAGTTTGTACCGGTTTGGCAAAAAAAAAACACAAATGTAGTTCCTTTAAAAATGTTTTTTTTTCTCATTCACAATGTCTAAGGAGATTAATTAATTTATATTTGTCTAATAATTGTTATGTCCTTTGATATAACTTATGCATAGGATAGACATCTTAGTTATTAAAATAAAAATCTTTTATTAACTGAAATCACTATAATGTGCCAGAATTGGGTTTTCAGTATTTCCCAGAGTGAAATGGTATAAATATAAAATGAAAAAGAAAATTGACATGAGCAAAATGAAAAAAAATTCACTAATGGAAATCGTATTCTAATCAATTTCTGAGAGGGTTTACATGAATTTTTAAGTGTTGAGTGTACCGTCTAGAGTAGTTACATACCAAGTACACTACATTTTGGCTTATAATGACTGCTTGATTGCTGGGGAATGACTATCTTCATATATGTTACATAGTTACTTAGCAATTCTTGGCACTCAAAAAAATGATAATTTGAGTGAAATATTTTGAAGACAAATTATTAATTATACATATAACAACTCAGTTTAAATACATTGATAATAAAAGTTCTTGTCTTTCAGGATTGATATAAAACAGTGAAGTAAATCAGCAGTTAGCTTGCCACTTCCAAGGTAGGATTACAGGTACACACTGGGAATGGTGGATAAAATAGGAATGGATTTTATTCTAAGGAGGTTTAATAACAGATATTAAATAGAGGACTAAGTAGATACAGAAGGTATGCAGTCTTGGCATTCTTGCTTCTTGGCAGAACCAGGATGTTAAACCAAGAAGAGGAACTTCACTATTTTTCTCTAGGATTTCTGTAATTAAATTATGTTCATAATCTCATATCAGTTACAATTATGTCTTTTTTCTTGTGTCAAATAACTTCAAAGCGTTCATTTTTATTTCTTCTAACATCTAAGATATGTATATACATATTAATTTATATATATATACACATACATATATATGTTCATTCCATTTTAAAAATATCTGGGTTTTGAATACTTGTCCTATAGCTGTGAGGCAATGCCATGAATCAGGGACCTTGTTCACTGTTGGTGAAGGGCAGAGTTCACAACCTTTTCTGAACATTAAACCTGTAGATTCAATAAGATTCCTTTCAATTGTACGGTAGGACTAGAGAATGGCTAACACCTCTTATCCCCACAAACATAGGCTAAAAAGGAATTCTTTGTGACGGAGAAAATTCCATCAACCCCACTTAAAAATAGCTAACATTTCCCCTCTTTTTAAACTTAAGCAGGCTTACATTTTTCTTTATATATGTTCTTTGTGTATCATGGGATGGGTTCCATCAATCGAAAAGTAAAAACTGGAGTTTGTAATGTCCTGTTAATTTGTTTAAAAATCTTTTTTCCAACAACTTCTTTAGCATTTGAAGTCCTTGATTCTTTGGTAGGTCATTAAAAAAAAAATCACACATGAATTTATTCTAAATGAAACTCCTTTTTATTCTCGGAATCTGCAGCCTCGACCAACTGGAAAAAGATGTGCCAAGGAAATCCATCCTTAATAAATCAGGTATATTCTTGAAATATCTCTGCCATCATTCTCTAGTACTGTGCCAACAATAGAAAATGTTTACACGAAACACTATTTCATCAGCACATGTCTACAAAACAAAAACATATTATTTTCAGTCTGAGTTTTCATAAATTTTAATTCAAAGTTTCTGCTTTGTGAAAATTTGGCTAGTTTTCAAACCTTTACAGAAACTGCAAACTAAATATTCTGAGTACTAAACTACATCTCTCCTTAATACATTTGCTATAGTGGAGTTTGATATTGGGAGTCCGATTCATACTTCCAAAAAGGGGTTTTAGAGTATTAAAGGGTTCTATTATTACACAGCAGCTACTGGGAGCCTAAATCCATGGTCAGTACTCTAACTACAAGAATCCAAGATGTTCTAAACTCTAGATGAATCGCTGCTTTCCTGTACAGCAGTCCTAATGTCTGAATTAGGATCGTTCCTAATGACTGAATTATGTCTTTGGATATAGAACATTCTCTTTTTCCTATATTTTGTTTTTACTTCTTCAAAACATGTTCGGAGTTGGTATTTCAGCAAACACAAGACTCTTTGAGGGACTGAATCTAAACACCAAGCAGCAGAATTGTTTGTGAACTGTTCAACATTTCATCAGCCATAATTAACCTATCTGCATGATAATTTGTAACTATCAGGTGCTTGGATTGTACTCTTTGTAGATGAAGCAAAGTTAACTGGTTTATAATCAGAATGTAAAGGGAATTCAAAAGGAAACACTCACTATTAAGTTCACAAACACTTAATTCAAGTTTGGAAAATAACAGGCAGCAAAAGTGGCATCATAACCCATGTCAGTGAGACATTTGCTAAATGGAATACTCAGTCTTTACTAAGATAAAAATTAACCTTTTGCTCTCTATGGCAGAAGGGTAAAAAGAACTTATTTCACATTAGGCATTCTGTAAAATAAATAATCTACCCATTTAATACTTCTTGTCGTTTGCTTAACTGAAGAGAACAGGTTGAAGCAGAAGCTCGTGTGTCCGGAGGTAGAGAGAGAGATTTTCTACACCTTAGTGGCTTCACCCCGTTGCAGGACTAAAATGGTAGCAGAGGACGGGGGCAGGATAGGCCACCTGCATGTTCTAACCACTTACCATGCATTAATAGGAATCCTTCTATTGCCTCCTGTTTATATTCTTAAAAGGCTCACATTCTTAACTGACTTTCAAATAAATGGGACAAAAATAGCCAGAAAGCAGGCCTGGTAAGTGAATGTGGCTCCTTACACAGCCCTACTTACTGTCTGGGAATATAAGTCCTTTACTCCCTTCTGGTGGAATATTGTCTCAAAATAAAAATCACAACTTGCTTGGAACCACATGCTACTGGTGCATCCTATTTTTAGGCTGCTTTCATTATTTTATTTTTTATACAGATACATATACACTGCTAGAATCAAAGCAAAAATATTAATGGGCAGGTACTACAGAACTAAGGTGAAACAAAACAAACAGGAACCAACAAGTGAAAAACAACAGCTATAAACTTTCAAGGCCAAAAGATAAGATTTAAGGGCAACACCTGTGAAGGGAGGAAAAAAAAAGAGCAGGAAGTTTCTAGAGGTATTTATAATGCAAGTCTAATGCCAGCTTTTTAATAATAAAAAAGAGAAGTGCTTTATTATTCACTGACTAGCACACAGAATGCTTAATTTGGAAAGAAAAATTAATGAAGTTCCTTGGGCCAGCAGCAGATATGGTGTGTCCATTGCCGGCAACAGACACAACACTGAAACAGAAAACCCAATCCCAGGGCAAAAGTATTCACAGAAGTAACGGCTGAAGGTTTCAGAATTTGACAGACAAGGTTTAATCACAAGTGCTACACTCTGTACAACGTTATTTATGGCTCTGCCTGAAATTTTACAGCTGAAACAAAAACTAAGACAAAGTTCATATTTTAGTGTCAATTACATGTTAGATAGTTACAAACCCCTATTTTCTTGAAACAAAGGGCTTATCTTTCTTTAAAATATTGAGATGTTTGAAATGGATATATCTATTAAGTATATTGGTGGTTTTCAATCAACTCTATGTTGGTCATGTGACTATTAATGAATTTTAATAGAAGTCTAATGGCCAATGGCCAAAACTACATTCAAACCCTGCTAATATATCCAGGCAGATAGGAAATTTTAACACACACACATACACATACGCACACGCGCGCACACACGTGCACACACACACACACACATGCTAAAATTCAAACTAAAAACCTCCCAAAGGAACTGCTTTGTTTGTAGACTTCAATTTGAAGTAGATACTAAGGGCAAGAATAGACCAGTTAAAATTCACCTGAAAATCCTTTCCCCTTCTTCAAATGTGCTAAAATACTGCAGTCAGCTTAGCATCCATTATCTTCATGTATGTTATGTATAGGTGTATTTCTTTGAAAATGATAATTCAGATAAATATTAAGTGGCCAGAAAACAAGAGTTACATTATCTGCAAAGTTTACAGTCCATTCAGGCCTTAAGAAAGACCACACTCATTTCACTAATAACTCTCCATGATGGCATATTAAAGGCCACGTCATCACCACTGCATAAAGCTGTTTAAAAAAAATTTGCTATTAGCACAACCTGGTTGTCAAAGCTTCATTATATATTTTACTATACAAATGCTTTTCAGATGATTTTTTTTAAAAACAAGAAACTCCGCTATAACAGAAACTTAGGTTACAGTTTTTTATGATGGTATTTTTTATCGGTCTCTTCTTTTTTAAGCGTGGTTATCTCCAATAGTAAACAAGTTGATTTCATGAATGCCATTACTAAAATGACTTATGTATGATGTTATCTACAATTCTTAAATTGCAACAATACGGACTTGAACTTTTAAACAGTCTGTTAATCATCATCTATGCCATGAATGTTTAAATATAATATATATTTAATATGAAAAAGCTAAAAGCACAAGTGCTTTCTCCCACCCCTAATTCTGTTTTGGGCCCTCACAGATTTGGAATGCATTCTTATCCACCCTTTTCACAAAGTCAGGAGAGCTCAGGAAATATAAAGTCAAAAATATACAAATCTTTGTTGTTATAATAAGATTTTTTTTCCCCCATGACTGAAATTACCAAGGACCATGAACTTGGAAAAAGAAAATCAAAAGGAATTTACAGCAATTATTTATCTTCAAAGTTCAAAACTGGTCACTTCACAGAAAGACTTCAGGGTCTGTTGAAATTTTTCTTCTAAAAAGTCATTCTGTAGTGGAGTTTTCTAGGAAAAATAAAACAGCTTTTAATAACTGGCCCGCTGGTGTGAGAGCTACCGTGGAATAAATTAGCACAAAAATGGAAAAAAGTCTTATAACTGTTCACTGTTACAGACATAATCAACAAGGTCAGTCACTCTTAAAAGCTCATCTTCGTCCTCTTCTGGTGCCCCTGCCTCCTGCCCACCGCTTGTCCCATTGGGGGCCAGGCTTGCACTGGCTGTGCTGCTGTCCTTGGTGGTTTGAGGCTTCTCAGCTGGCTTGCCAATCAAGTTTTCAATGGCTTTGCCAGGACTCTGTCCATTGGTGGAAGGTAGGTCCACTAAGCTATAGTCCAATGGGCTCCCCACCTTGCCTACATTTTCAAAGTCCTCCTCCTCATCACTGTCTATCCGATAGGGCTTTTTGGTGCTGTCTTGCTCTGAGGGCAGGACCCTGGGCTGGCGGTCATGGGCAGGTTGATCTGCATCTCCATGAGCATTGTCACAACTCTCTTCTTCGTCTGTCTCAATCCGGTGTAGCCGTTTTCGGGATGGTTTACCTTCTCCTTCCTCCTCATCTGCTTCAGAATACTCATCTGTGCTTCGACCCCGTTTTCGAACTGACCGTTTTGATTCTTTAGCTAGCTCATCATCTTCAGAGTTCTTGGACATATAGCTCTCTAGAATAAATAGCACATTTAAGCCAATGGCACAGTTAACCATTAACAGATATAAGTAATCCTCTTCTTCCTCCCATATTCATCCCATGTCCTACTTTCAGACTTGCTTGTACATAAATATTTCCCTTCAATAACTGGCCTCATTTATCTCTCTTCTCATTATCACAATGTCCAATATGATTCACAGTATACTTTATCTATGATTTTAGGAAAGAGCAAAATCCTTAATTAAATAAAGGCAGGTTAGTCACAAACTAAGAAACTCCTTCCCACTAACCCTCAAATTAAGAGAATTGTGTAAACATACCGATAAGGAAAAATTAAAACTAAGCACTGCATCTGAAATACTGCACTCTCTTTCCATGTTATTACATGTCCTTGGTAGCCCTTAAACGTTTTCTTTTGTCTATACTTGATCTCACCTGGTCTCATGGCTTTGCATACCACCCATTTGATGGTGACTCTCACATTTGTTTTAGGCAACTAATCCCCAAATTCCAGGCTCATGTATCAAACTGCCTACTCAACATCTATGCTTGGATTTCTAAACAGGCAGAACCAAGCTCCTACACTTCCTCCTCAACCTTGCACAATTCTGGTCTCTACCATCTTAGTTATTGGCAACTCAATTCTTCTAATCACTCAGTCATCCTTGATTCCTTTCTTTTTCCCATCTAATCCAACAGTAAATTCTGTGGGCTATATTCAAATATATCCATAATTTGACTGCTTTTCACCCCTTTACTGCTACTGCTCTAGTCTCACCCACCATCATCTCTCTCCTGGCCTATTTTAATGACCCCCCAACTAAACTCCTATATTCCTTCCCTATACCCTTTAATTTACTCATAACATAGATACCATTTTAAAACTTAAGTCAGATAATATCACTCCTTTGCACAAAATCCTCCAATTATTTCTCATTTCACACAGAATAAAGTCTGAAGTCTATACAATGGCCTAATGCATTATCTAACTATCCAATATGGTATTAAACAGAGTAAGACTCTATGGTCCTTGCCCTCCATGTCTTCTGCTTGCGTTTCCACAAACTAAATTCTGTGGAGAACTTTAGTCAAAGAGTAAGTTCAATCAGAGAAATGAGAGAATGCAGAAACAAAGAAAAACAGTCAAAGGAGATCAAATAATAATAAAGTAGTCATTAAGCATAGTCAAGGACCTTTAGTTACTTCTCAAGGGCTATAGACAACATTCTGAGCCTCATCCTGTGAGCTGTCTTACAGATACTGAAACCCCAGATGAAGAAGTTAACTACATCATGGCCAGACTGTAGCTGTGATGTGAGCTGCTACAATCCCAAGAACTGGCTTCAAAGAAACAGGAATAAACCAACCCTGGAACTGAAGATTAACCGTACTTAAAACAGCCAAGAGGATGCTGGTCAGACGACTGATGACCAATCTGAGTTGACTGTGCTGCTTCTGCATGCAGCCCCTTCCCTCAGCCTACAAAAGCTCTCATGCCCTGCTTGTCAGGAGGGGAGTCAGCCTTTGAACAGATGTCCACCCTTCCCACCCCTCATCAACCCCTTCCACCCCTCACCAGTGCCTGGCATCTGAAATAAAGCAAACTTTCTTTTCCACCAACCTGGCCTATTTATTGGCTTTTGTGCGGTGATCACCTGGACCCCACTTTTGTGTAATAGTCCCTACTCACCACAGGTGGGAATCAACTCTTTTTTTTAGGTCTTTACTCAAATGCTGACTTCTGAGGGAGGCATTCCTTTGGTACTCTATCTGAAATTCCAACTACTCCTCCAACCCTCCCTTTCTACTTTTCTCCACAGCACTTATCTCCACCTAATATATCTACTTATTTGTCATGGTTATTGTCTCTCTTCCCCCAACAAAAATAAGAGTTACATGAGGAAGCTGTATTTTTGGTTATTCTTTTCACTGTTCTATCCCCAGTGCCCAGGACAGTGATTAGTTCATTAAGTATTTAATAATTGAATTAATGAATTTATATTTGTCTTTAATGACACAAGAAGAGATACACATTCACCCAGATGTTTACCTCCCTTCTTTAGTCTTCCATACCCAAACATTTTCTTCCCTTACTCTCCTGGCTTGGGCTCAAATTTAATTGACAAGGATCTATGAAAGCAAATAATCTTCAATACAGATCACAAACAATGGAGAATTAAATATATAAAAAAGAAATGGAGGAAGGTGAAGGTTAGAATCAGTTAAAATGAGAAGAACTCTAGAATAAATAACTACAAAGACTAAGCGGACATCACAAATTCATATTTTAGAGCTCGTAATTCTGATATGGTGCACAGCTAAAGCTATTAAAAAATAAAAAAAGTTTACTGACTAAAGCTCACTGTTAAGGTGAAGAGAGACAGTAGGCACTCTTGACTTGCAACTGTCCAGCTATTCAGGGCACAGGAGGTTATTTCAAAATCAGGGCCATAAATTATCAAGAAGCAAAAGAAATCTTGTTAACAGATCACAATTTTCTTACACTCTTCTAGTTTCAATGAAGAATTTAATTATTACAATGAAGAACTTAAAAATTAGTATCTTATCAAGGCTCAGTTATTTAAACTACAAGCTAACCAGGCATAAAATAATGGGTTTTATCTCAAAGATACTATGGGCTATATTAAATTTCTAAGAAATGGTACAGAATCATAATCATGAGTTCGCTTTTATAATTTGTACTGCTGCCTTGTCCAAATGTCTGTAAACTGGAGAGCTATTCCTTACCTTCACTATCTGAGCTAGAGAGCCTACGCTTGTGAACTCGTCTGATTTCTTTACCACGACGTAAACTCTTCTGGGAACCATCACTTTCTGAATCTTCCTTGTAGTTAATTTGTCTCTTCTGGTTCCTTCTAGATCTTCTTCGCCGAGTTTCTACAAAATCATCGCTAAAGTCATCACTAAAGTCACTTTCTGTTTAAAAAAAGGGGGTGGGTAGAAAGGATGAAGAAGCACAAATTTTAATTTTTAATTCCACCAAACAGAAATGTTAGTTTAGCTTATAAAAATATAAAGCTATTACACAGAGTTCAGTCATAACTTTTAAATGAACAGTAACTTTTATAAATCTCTAATTTTCTTCTTAATAATATGAGTACATCTCAGGGGAGTTTTAATGCCAAAGCTCACAAATGTATCCTACTAGCAGTCAACCTCAAGGTTAAAAAATGTTTTATTGGGAATTCCCTGGCAGTCCAGTGGCTATGCCTCTGTGCTCTCACTGCCAAGGGCCTGGGTTCAATCTTTGGTGGGGGAACTAAGATCCTGTGGCACAGCAAAAAAAAAAAAGTTTTTCATAAACCTTATCTTACAACCTAGAGCTACCCAGTCGGCTGCATGGCTGCCACAACTGTTCTTCTTGGTGGATGGTTACTGTTCTGCCTCATGATAACCTGCTGTTCCTATGAATACAGCTGTATGGCTACATTCATAGCATCATAATGCACTGCAGAGGTTAAACTTTCTAACCATAGAAAACTGATGAGCTTGTTTCAAGTACAGAGCTGGGGTTACACGTTTGGCTTTTACCCATGCAGAATTAAAATCTGCTGAATACAACTCACAGGGCTACTTTAACTCACAAAGCACGGCTAAATAGCACTGTTCCTGTCAGTCATTGCTGATCAATAAAACAAAATCAGGCTATGACATTATGTCAGAGTAGTTTTCAGGAAAGCTAACACATTTCACTGAATCATCACATCTAGCTTTGTTCTCTAATGGATTTCAGATATTTTAAAACTGCTAGCCAACAGTTTAAAGGGGTCCCCAGAGGCCAAATCTAGGACGAACCGAGTCAAAATAGTGATGGTAATAAGACCGAAATAAGAATCCATTAAATCCATACTGATACCAAAGAAATTAATATGCAGGGCAGAACAGAAAGCTCTTTCTTACAGAAGAGCAAGCAATAAAAAGGAAGGAAGGAGTTAGAAAATCATCAACAAATGCTAAAACTAGTGGATGCAACATCTGATAAGGAACAAGGCATTTACAGCCTCAAATATCTTGTAAGAATTACTTATTAATTACAAAGGGAAAATACCAGAGACTTGGAGGACACACATTAATTATGTGATATTCTGGCCAAAAATGTGTAACGAGAATCTAATCACAAGGAAACATAAAACCAAATGAGTTATATTTTACAAAATAACTAGTGTGTACTCTTAAAAAATGTTGTGGTCAACAAAGACAACATTTCAGGAATATTACAGATAAAAGGGGACCAAAGAGACATGAATAAGTGCATAACGTAATCCTGAACTAGATCCTTAACCAGGAAAAAAATGTTTACATAAAGGACAATACTGGGGCACCTGGTGATATCTGAATGTGTACTATTGACAAGTTAATGGTATTTTATCAATATAAAAATTCCCCATTTTGATATTATACTATGGTTATGTAAGAAAATGTTCTTGTTTTCAGCAAATAATCACTGGTAAAGGGGCCTGATGTCTCCACTTACTCAAAAGGTTTAGAAAAAGATATAAACAAAACAAAAAACTCCACAAGCCTGGCCCGAGTTGGGATATAATACTCTTGTCTGTAGCATTTCCTCAGTAAGACGACAGCTACCTATCTGCCAATCCCATGGAGCATCTTATCTGTCGATTTAGCTGCCATGCCTCTCTTTAATTAATAGGGATGAATAAATAACATCAATCGCTAATAACTTATAAAAACTAATAAATTACTGATTATGATCTAAATGTTAGAAATAATTAGTGATCTTTCCCTAACAGCTAGACATCTGAGAAAAAATGTTCTCAGATTATTAAAAACAATTCCCCCCCAAAATAAAATAATAAAAACGATTCCTAAGAACACTCTGGAGGTGAAGTCTAGGCATGGAAACACATGCCACCAAAAGGATTCATCACGATTGTAAACAAGTTTGGCATGAAGTTAACACATCCGTCCGTATCTGTCTTCTCAGACGTGCTTTATGTGAAAGATTTAATCAGTGGTGAGTTGTAAGAATAGAACACAAAGTTTCATCAGACAGCTTATATTACAACTGAACAGAATTTTAAGAAATTTTAATTCCAGAAGTTACAAGAATTTCCTTAGTGAGCTGTGGATATGAATTATCTTTACCAGAGTCTCTGCTGTTCTCCTCAGACTCCTCCTCCTCGTCATCGTCAGAGCACTTTCTCTTTGGGGTCTTTCTCCGCAAACGCCTGCTTTGCCTCATAGGCCGGGAGGGGTGTCGCCTTAGTCTTCGGCTACAGAAATCCGTGTCGCTGTCATCATTAGATGGTGGGTCTTCTTCACTCTCATCTGGGTTCTCATCAGATACAACAAATTCATCCTGAGATCTATCCAAGAGAAACCGGATGAATTATGATGGTACACTTATAACCATGAGCCCATTTTGGAGTTCTCAGTTCAAATTCTAACAAGTCCAGTGAAATTATTAAGCAATGTTTATTGGAAATATCTAGGTCACTGGATCAATTTCCCTGTTTCTAAAACGAAGAGCTGTTTTGCACCCATTCTTTTCTTTTTTTCCAAAGGAGTTATGAAGATCAATTGATGCTCATTTTTGTACATAAATTGCTTTTGCCTCTTGGGAAGTCCCCCATGTGCCTCAAATTCAACATGTCCAAAAATGAACTCATTATTTCCTAGCCTACTCCTCTCTTCTGTTCCCTAGCCTGGTATTTGGTACTATCACCCATCTAGTAATTCAAGGCAGAAACTTGGAATTTATCCCAATTTCCTTCTCCCTGTTCATTTCTCATATCAATGACTAATTCCTCTTGAGTCTACTTCATAAAGATATCTCAAACCTGATACCTTTTCTCAGTTCAGGGTCTCATATCCCATCTAAACTACTATAGCAATTCCCCAAAGTCTCTTTAATCTCTATGCTCATTTCCCCTCAATAAATCCTACCAATGAATTCCAGGATGAATCTTTCTGAAACATAAACCTCATATTAGTCTGGTATTTAAAACTCTTCAGTGGGTTTTCATCATTCTTATGCAGGACAAACATAAAACTCCATCATCTGGTTCCTTTTTATGCCTTGGCTACATCTCTAGCAGGGCAATCTCTGCTGCTACCTTAATTCTTTTTATCCTGACAAACCAGGAGTTTCCTAAATATTCTATGACATTTTATGCCTGGCTGCCCTGGACAGGATTTCTTTGCTTAGAATACTATTTTTCTTTATACTGCTTCTAATCCCAAATTCATCAATCTGCCCAATTCATTCTTCACATTTCAGACAGAGCTTTATTTCCACTCTGAGGCTTTCCTTGACCTCCCTGGATTGATATGGCCCTCTTCTGTACCCTGCCTTATGTTTTAGTAGCAATCATGCAGAAGGACTTTTCTGTGGTTTATATGTTTGTTTCCTCCACTAACAATCTGAGAGGAGAAACTGTGGTATTCCTTCCATATATCTGCTCTGTAGAGAAGCTTTCTGACATTATAGAAGAAAGCTTCTATACTGTAATTCAGTATAGAATTACATGCCCCAACCCAAACCCCTATAGGTCACCAGTAAATAGTTTCTAATTACTTATACCTGCCCATTTCTCTCACTTGACTGGGAACCAATGCAAGCTGCATGGCTTCAATCCTTGGTCACGGAACTAAGATCCTACACACTACATGGCTTGGCCAATAAATAAATAAATAGTTGTTGTTCAGCTGCTCAGTTGTGTCCGACTCCTTGTAACCCCAAACACCCATAAAACTTCGTTTTAATCTAGGAAGAGCCAAAATCAGCATCGTTGAATCTGTTTTAAGTACCCTGAAAACAGACCATCTACATGCAGAACAAAAGCCCCATCAGGGCCAAGTTTGGTTGGAAGCCCTGTTCAAGCCTCGACCTAGGGGATGGGATCTACGGACAGACCACACACCCATCACTGATCTTGAATTCATCCTCGCTCTCCTCTTCATCCAGGTTGCTGTCACTGTCCAGATCATTCAGTCGCCGGCGTTTCTTCCGGCGAGCAGCAGCTGCCCTCTGGGGTCGTTTATTTTCTTTTCTTTCTTCATCCAAAATAGTAGAGATGTCTTTTCCACGGTGGCCTGTGATGGTGGAGATATCTTTCCCTCGGCCAACTCCTGAGTCCAGGGGCAGGGATGTAGGGTTGAGGGGAAGAGAGGGAGGGAGAGAGAAAGACAACTCTATGTTTATTAAAAGTTTCCCTTTGACATCTACAGATTGTCCTTAGCAGCTTTTTCATTTGATTTCTTTATTTTCTTCCTAGAGCTATGCGATTTTCTCACAGCTTTAACTAGAGTTTTCAAGAAAGTTTTACATTTGTTTATCCTATTAAATGGGGCTTTCCAGGTGGCTCACTGTCAAAGGCTCTTCTTGCCACTGCAGGAAATGCAGGTTTGATTCCTGGGTCAGGAAGATTTGGAGAAGGATGTGGCAACCCACTCCAGTATTCTTGCCTGGGAAATCCTATGGACAGAGGAGCCTGGCGGGCTACAGTCCATGGGGTCGCAAAGAGTTGGACATGACTGAGCAACTAAGCACAGCACACTTTTGAAACAATTAGTAAGCTCTGAGTCTACACACTGGCACCATGTCCATGGATTATTCTGAATCTCAGTCAACATCGTAGTGATTGTGATACACATTGAGGAGAATGAGAAAATATGCTTGCTTGCTGCTCTTTAATCAGGGCATTTTAATTAACATACTGGCCAAGCGAGATGAAGAAAAGAGAATGATAAACACGTACCTCCTCCATCAGCCTCTTTGATATCATCTTCTATAGCTTCATCAATTGCTTCATCAAACTCATCAAATCTAAAATACATACAACAATCACATTGTATAGCCTGTCCTGGCATATGGACTAGGAAAATTGCCTCTAAAATAAAAAAGGCCAGAATATGAAACTGCTCTCTGCTACTTTAGGGCTGTGGAACTTGGATTAGATCACCCCATACTCCTGTTAACTTCAATTTCTTTGGTACAATAGAGTTTTATAAATCAGTATCTAATTCTAAATTGTTGTTATTTTACTTTTAAAGAGTATCTATACCAGACATCAACAAGTATTTTTTAAAGGGACAGATAGTAAATATCCTAGGCTTTGTAGACTATACAGTATTTGTTGTAACTACTCAACTCTGTAGTACAAAATCAGCCATAGACAAAAAGTGAATGAATGTAACTGTGTTCCAATAAACTTTATTTTTTAGACACTGTGATATGAATTTCATGTGATTTTCAAATACTTTTCTCCTTCTGTTTTCTTTTTTCAACCATTTATAAATATAAAAGCCACTCCTGGCCATGTGGTATACACAAACCAGTAATGAGCTGGATTAGCCCACACATCATAGTTTGCTAACCCAATTATACAAATCATATGACAGAGTAAACTGAACAAACTTAGTATTCCAGAAATAATACTAAGTGTGAGGAATATATTATTGTTGCTCTTATATAGTATATTATCATTATTACCGAAATTCTTATACAGACAGTCAAAATTTTAAAACTAGGTCAATGTACTTTTTCTCAAAAGGGCTTTTTCGGGACTCCCCTGGTGGTCCAGTGGCTAAGACTCTGAGCTCTCAATGCTGAGGCCCTTGGTTTGATACCTGGTCGGGGAACTAGATCCCACATGCCACAAAAGACCCTGTGCAGCCAAATAAATTAAAAAAAAGCGGGGGGGGGGACTTTTTCTTCTACCTAAAGAAAAAAAAAAAACAAGACTCGATGATTCCGAAGATTTTTTCACATACAAAGCTCCTTTCACTTTAGAACTGAGGTGATGCAAAGATATGGGGACTTGTTGAAGACTATGCTAAACATAGTAATTACAAGGCTCATGTGGCTATTTATATTTAATTAAAATAAAAAATGCTGTTCCTCACTAGCCATATTTCAAGTGCTCAACAGTGATATATGGCTACTGATTTCCATACCGCACAACAAAGAAATAGAACATTCCCATAACCACAGTAAACTGGATAGCACTGGATTAAAGTTATCCAGTGATTAACAACACAGATAAGACTAATAAGCAAATACTTTGCCGTTTGGAGTTGAGAAATTCATTACAGCTACAGACTTCCTTTCTAGGAAAATATATATACTTATAGAAACATAAAATTTTACATATTTCAAAGGAATCACAAGTTTCAGGCTAAGAACTCTTCTTCCACAACATATTTTTAAATGCAACACTTTACCTCCAATCTTTTCATACAATGCTATGAAAAACATCCTTGTAGATGTAACTGAACTTTTTCTTAAGAGGAATTCTAAGAAAGAAAAAAATCTGTCCATCTATTCATGAAGCTAGAAGAAGAGATACAGATCAAGCCAGATGCAAAGTTAATGGAAAAATGGGAATTCTCCCAAGGACATGATGCAGCTGTAAAGTATCATAATAATGATACTTTATTCCTTTCTTTTTTAAGTAGAAAATTTTTATTACTTTGCCAGGCAAAGGCGGCCACAGTTAATGCCCTCAAAACTGTGTCCCCAACAATCTATCTCTTTGAGGCACTACTACCTTCTTACTGAGACACTGTGTTTTCTAAATTCAGAGAGTATCAGAACCTTTGGACAAAGGAAATTATATCAATAAGCAAGAAACTCCCACCCTTGACTAGAGGATCTAAGTCACTTTTAACACAAATAAAAAGTTCTGATTTACATTTCAGACTTAGAGTTTGCATAAATTGTTAGACACAACACTTTATCTTCATCGTTTTCAAGAAAAGAGGACCCTGTGTCAACCACACAGTCTACATATGATATGGACCCTTTCATAGTCCTGCTTTCGCTTTGAGCCTTACTCTTCATTTAAATGTCATCTAAACTCTATCCTTAATAAACTCTTCAATTAAGAAAAGGTGGCAAGAATACACAGAACTATACAAAAAAGATCCTCATGGTCCAGATAACCACAATGGTGTGATCACTTACCTAGAGCCAGATATCCTGGAATGAGAAGTCAAATGGGCTTTAGGAAGCATCACTACAAACAAAGCTAGTGGAGGTGATGGAATTCCAGTTGAGCTGTTTCAAATCCTAAAAGATGATGCTGTGATAGTGCTGCACTCAATATGCTAGCAAATTTGGAAAACTCAGCTGTGGCCACAGGACTGGAAAAGGTCACTTTTCATTCCAATCCCATAGAAGGGAAATGTCAAAGAATGTTCAAACTACCGCACAACTGTACTCATCTCACACACTAGCAAAGTAATGCTCAAAATTCTCCAAGCCAGGCTTGGAACAGTAAGTGAACCGTGAACTTGCAGATGTTCAAGCTGGATTTAGAAAAGGCAAATCTTTTTCAGTTCTTTTGTGTATTCTTGCCACCTTTTCTTAATAGCTCTTGCTTCTGTTAGGTCCATACTGTTTCTGTCCTTTATTGTGCCTATCTTTGCATGAAATGTTCCCTTGGTATGTCTAGTTTTCTTGAAGAGATCTCTAGTCTTTCCCATTCTATTGCCTCTATTTCTTTGCACTGATCACTGAGGAAGGCTTTCTTATCTCTCCTTGCTATTCTTTGGAATTCTGCATTCAGATGGACAATACAGTTCTCCTACAATGCTTATTCTGATTATGTAAATTTGTTCCAATATGACTGATATATTAAGAAATACTTCAAACATAACATGTATTTCATACTTCCTTATACGTAATTTTCTTCACGATAAACACTAGGTAAATACAGAAAACTGCACCAGCTGCATAGGAATACACAAAACAAACACGTGCACATGCCTTATAAATATCTATCGGCTCCCTAATGTCATTATGTGTGCTATAAGCTACAACCATCTGCAACTAGTACAACTTTCTGGCTGATTTTAAAAACCCTTCATGCTACTATACAATAAATTACAAACTGCAAATCTCCTCACAATTACTTCTGCAGACAGCTTCAGGGCTTTTTCAACATAAAAGGTCATTGTTTATTGTAGTATTTATGTTATCTCTTAACCATTTAACATGTGTCAAATGGTACTGCCATTTTTATAAATATTTTTTAATGTGTAACTAATGAAATTTTTGTTTGCCTCTAACACCATATTTTCCATAACCCCTATGGCTTTTATTGTGCGATTGTACAACAATGGCAATTTTTAGGAATGTATTGGTTGTGTTGTAGTAGAAGTAACTTTAATACTTGAACTTTCCATTAGGTTTTGACTTCACTAGTTATAATAATTTTATTTAAAAAAAGGTACCTTTTCTTTTTCAAAGTCTTTCTTTTTTTAAAAAGAATAAGACAGACACCATTCCCATAAACATGAAGGATTTTACTCTTACTGATCTAATGCATTTTATAAGTTTTAACAGTAACAACAGAAACTACACAAGGGGAACTCTTTCATGATCACTGATGAAAGTTTTTAAACAGGAAGCAAGCTCAAAATTCTCTAAAGTCAATTTTGCTTCTCATCTCCAGTTATTCAAGTTAAAAGACTTTTGTTGTTGTGTAACAATGGTCTAAAATAATTAAAATATCAGTTATTTATTATTTGCGTGAGACAGGGTGATTTAGTGGAGAGAACACTAGATGAATAAACAATCAGAAGATAAGATTTTAGTCCAGGTTTAGCTGCTAACAGAGTTACCATGGAAAAGTCTCTCTGTGGTGTACTTCTGAAGGCAGATGGTAAACCAGATTGCATTAACTGAGTCTTTCAATAGGCACCAATGGAGCACTATACTAGCTGTAAAGAACAGAGGAATGAATAACACGGACATGGTACTTCCCTTCATGTTAACAGTGTAGTGTAGGAGAGCAATATTAATCAAAAAATAAAAATCACAATTGTTACAACTACAGAAGTACTCTCAAGGAGAAGAACTGGTTGCTATAAGGGCATATAATAGAGAGATTTGATTAAGAGAAGGTTATTATTTAACAAGGTTAAAAAAATAGAAGGGAATTTCAAGGCAGAGTAATCAGTCTGTACAAAGGGACTGAAAGAAGACAATGTGGCTAATGAGAGAAAGGGGAAAATGTGGATGAGGTGGAGCTGAAAGGCCAAGAGCAGGGCAGACTATGCAGTGCTCCGGGCCTTGTTAAAGGCGTCAGTCCTTATCTCCAGAGCTACAGAAACTGGGCAAAGTATCTTAAACAGAAGAGGACAGCATGAACAAATGTACATTTGGAAAAGAGGATGTTGGCTGCTCTAAAATTCTGATTCTAAAGACAGTGACTAAGAAATATATATATACAACTTCTAATGATTACTGTAACGGTAAAAGCAAGGTTGTTTTAAAACCAGTTTCCACTCTTTCATTTCCACAGATTTCATACCTGTAACTTATACACTTCCGTGTTCTTGTTGACCTCCTTTCAAGCAAATTTGCTTTGGATTTTTTTGAATCTTTTTTCTTTTCTTCATGATCTTCTGAAAAATCTGGCTCCTGGTTTAAAAATATGATAATAAATACACAGGCTATTATGAGACAACAAAGTTCCTCAGAATTAATAGCTTTCTAAAGTCCATCTAGGCAGCACATGTGAAAGGTTAAAAAAAAAAAGTGAAACGGTCGCCTCAAAACTGAATAAACAGGGCAACACTCAGTATAGAGATTAAAAATAATACTGGTGGATCAAAAGATGAAAATACTTCTGTATCAAACTTACGCTTTTGTGAGTTTATAGTTACCTCTTTTAAAACAATCATGATGAAGTCTACCTACTAATAACTAAAGTTAACACACATAAAATAGTCAACAGATATGCTGAATAAATGAAATGGATTTAGAAGAAGAAAGGGACATGGTGCTCCGGAAAAAAAACCAGACAGGTGATTTCAGTGTGTGATTTAATTAAGCCTGGAATGAAACTGCATTTGAAATGAAGAAAATGTCTTCAAATGAAAACCATGTCACATATATTTTCACTCATGACATACCTTTCTTAATTACTAGATTAATAAATGCAAAACAATGATATCCCGTCAAAGAAACCAAACTGTAAGAACACAAAATATCACCAAAAGCAGGAAATAAAAAACCAAATATCCTTGAACCATTTTTTTAGTCACTTTACATAAACAGCACAGAAAGAAGCTAAAAACAAATTACCCAATATAGGGTAAAAACTCAGAACATTAACCCCATAGGGGTGAGCTATAAACTTAGTTCGGATGCAATGTTACATTTTAGGGCTATCTGTACACACATAATTTCAATCATAAGGGAAATGGGCGATTTTTTGAAAGTGCTAAATTTCATTTTCAATAAAAGTGGTATATTATACATTTAAAACCACTCATATAACAAAGTGAATTAAATTTTAGAACACTTTTGGCAGTCTCCTGTCTAAAAATACTATAAACCAGAAACTTACTTGTGGAGGAATGATGTTTTCAATACTAATACCCACATACACCAAGCGTTCTTTCCTTTAAAAAAAAATGACAAAAGAAATAAAAATGTAGCTTTGGAACATACTAATGTAATTATTTTTTAATAGCATATAGGTAATTTCTCTGAATTGTCTAACTGGCTTAAAGGACTCCCTAGAGATATGAAATGTAAAACTTGCTTCTTTAAACTTCATTTTACTTCATATTATACTGTATTTATGCATTTCATGTTAATGCGGCTCGTTAAAATTATTTAGAATACAAGTTTGTTTGACATGAACTATGAATCTGGACTATTTCAAAAGGCTGTTTTCAAAGTTTTCTATCAAACTACCCTGTACATGGTTGACAGAGGGATATTAATAAATCTTGTGTTAGTAAAAAAAAAAAAAGCATACAAAGTGAGATTTGCCAAAAATAAAACTTATGCAAACATTACTAACATAGGTAATACTAAAAATTACAACTTTATGGTAATAGCAGAAGCTAGGTCATGAACATATTAGTTAATATGTATGAAACTTATAGTATTGGTATCTGTGGCAGGCACAAAACTAAAGGTATGAAAATCTCAGCTACAGAAGTGATTGATACCAGGCAATAGAAACCTTGTAAATGAAATAAGGAAATTTGATGAAAAGAGCCATGCTGTGACTCACTGATGAAGTGATTAGATGAAATGCCAACTCTGATCGGACAAACTGAATCTTTGTTATGCTGGAAGTTCTCAGCAATACTGTATATGAAAGATTCTAAACCCATTCACTTCTTGTTTGCAGAGAAGAAAGCAGCAACATAGTTATAGATCTCTGTACTACACAGGATGCTTAACAAAAAACTTATCTTCAGAGCCAGTTGAGACTTTTCCAGGAAATGTGGATTTATGAACAGTAAAGATACATCCAGAGTTTCCCTTCTAAGAAACCTTTGTTGATTTTAATTCAAACACCAAAAATTGCTGTATAAAACAGTAGTTTTCTCTGGTTTTCTAACAGTTAATTCCATTCACCAAGGACAACTGAGCTCTTGTATCCACATGCCACTGTACGATCCAATAAACAGAAACATAATGGTAACCACTCTTCCATTTGTGATGTCCTACATAGGACATTAATGATCTAGTTGTGTAGGTTCTTTAGAACACAGCCTTTACTGCCCTATAAACTCTGGGCCCTAACTAACAAGAATTTTATAGTCTTTTTAGAGACAGGTTATGAAACTATTAGGCTTCCCAGGTGGTGCCAGTGGTAAAGAACCCAACTGCCAATGCAGGACATGCCCGAGACAAACATTCAATCCCTGGGACTGAAAGATCCCCTGGAGGACAGCATGGCAATTCCCTCGAGAATTCTTGCCTGGAGAATCCCAATGGACAGAGGAGCTGGGCGGGCTACAGCTCAAAGGGTCACAAAAGTTGGACACAACTGAAACTTAGCACACATGTATGAAGCTATTAAATAAAAACTGGCATATAAAAATAATAAAATTATTTTAAACAAAACTTGTTTTTTTAAAAAACAGTACAGTTAATGAACTAAAAACCAGGAAAGGAAGAACAGCACTACCTGAAATTAATAGGGAGGGCTACATGGATAAGTCAAAACTTCAGCTGTTATTAAAAATGTCTGACATGTCTCTAACCAAGTTTGCTGTGATATCAATTTCCTCTTTTGTATTGCAAAAGCTTTATTTTCACTTGTCCATTATTTCTCTTCTCAACTCAATGGAAAAAACATATAGTCATGTTGCAGGTTAGGTCATGATTTACATCAGACTTGGAAATCCAAAGGTAAATAAGACATGGTTCTTGCCATCCCAATTATTTAACAACTGACTGTACTCCATATGAACAGGTATAATGGAACTGTGAAAAAAGAACAGATTTTTGTCTAAAGAGCTGAGAAATCTGGAAAGATCTTAAATAGGTGGTAATATTAACATCTCAGTAAGATCTTAAAGGTAAGTATGACTTCTCCTCAAAGAATTTTCTTGCTTAGTAACCTTATGGAAAGTTACATCTTCCATTCCATCTCACCAAATAGTTTAATGATCATATTGGGCTCAGACCTTACTATTACCACACGCCTTCTAAGATTTCAGTTTCAAGGAACCTGTTTTCTGGTTTCTACTGACTCACTTCCCAGCTGACTCCTTCTAGTACACTGATTTTGACAATTCCCTGACTCCAGTGGAAACTCTATCCATTGACCCTACTCTCTCTTCACTTTTTGGCACTCCCTTTGTATCCTTACTTTCCCCCTTACCTGGCTTAGACTTCATGGTCCATCATTATAAATACTCCTTTGCATACACTTTCAAATTCCTTGTCTTTTTCTCTCCTTCCCTCTGTTAAATTACCTGGAAAATGCCAACCCTGATTAAACCCAACTCTGTGCTAGCAAAGCACTAGTAACAGTACTCTGGAAGTACAGAGCTATTTGAATTCCCAATAATTTCTGGCACCAAGTCCTGGAAGGGACTTTACAAATCAGTTGCATGGACTTCTGAAACATCGGACATCACAAAGCATCACAGTTTCAGTTCTATAGACAGTTGCTGGCTAGTTACTAATTACTCACTGACACATCCTTCTTTTTCATCATACCAGAGCCATATACTATATACCTCATTTTGATTACACTGCCTGGCATAAAGTAGGTGCTCAATAAATGTTCAATATATGTTGACTAAAAGCACAAACAAGGAGAAAGATGCTCTAGCACTATGACACAGGGAGTAAGCAAGGCTCCAAACTGTTAGGATGAATGCTAGAGAAATTGTTTCACAGATCTGAAACTGGATGAATAAAAATGCTCACTTTTAAAAGAGATGAAGTCCCCTGAAATTTACAGTTAATGTATTATTTACTTTAGAAACACACATATTTTGCTATTTAGAGCTTCTAATATAAACATACATTAGGAACTATAAATAATGAAGGCTATGTTAACCAGATTCTGGGGGAAAATTAGCAAACAACAGTAACAATTCGGTTAACCTGCCTTGTCAGAATGGTCTCTCATATAGGATTTAGTGTGTGATCTAAAGGCACACACAATTACAGATGTCCTCTTAAAGGATGACATTTAAGTAAAGAGGATTATCAAGGATAGAAGAGAAACTGGATGAACTAGAAAATGGGAGACCAACAGCGTAAAGAAATATTGTGGCACATTTTCACATAAATTTCTAAAATTTAAAGCATTTCTTAACTAGAGCAGCATTTCCTAAAGTATAGGAGGCAAAAGTAAATGCTCACCGATCTTTCCACATATAAACCTGACAAGCATCACAGGGCTCCAAAGGACAAATAGATACAATGTATGAGACAAATTCTTAGTGGCTTACATTCTTGGCTTTTAGAGAGAATCCATTTTCTTCCATGTCCTTAAAGAATAAGCCTATTAGCTATCAACAATTTTATATCAGATCAGCTTCAGAACATGAGAAAACGGCTCATTTCTCAGAAGGGCAGGTGGATTTCAGGAAGACTGAGTCCAATTTTTAATTATGACTTAGTTATGACTAATCTGAAGCATCTTTAATTGAATCTCTTCCAGTGTCAAAAATTAGTGTGTTTAGTCATTCAGTCATGTCTGACTCTTTGCAACCCCATGGACTATAGCCCACCAGGCTCCTTGGACAGGGACTTCTCCAGGCAAGAATACTGGAGTGGGCTGCCATTCCCTTCTCCAGGGGATCTTCCCAACCCAGAGATCAAACCTGGGCCTCCTGCATTGCAGGCAGATTCTTTACCATTTGAGCTACCAGGGAAGCCCCTCAAAAATTAAGACAGCAATTTGCACATCAAAACAGTCTTAATAACTATATATAGGACTATCAGTAAGAGTTTCTAAACATAAAGGTATTTAGACAACTGATTAACCCATGTCCCCTGCATTAGGAGCACTGAGTCTTAACCACTGGACCGCCAGGGAAGTCCTTGAACCCAGTTTTAATACTCACCTTTGTAGAGAGTAAAATGTGTGGATTATGGAATGAGCAGACTGCCTGAAAGTAAACTAAATTTTTTAGGGTAATATTATGTGATAGCAGTAAAAAAGTAGCAACAAATGAAGGAGACGCTACTTCGATTTTTCTCATATTATGAATACATGGGCATCAAGTCCTACTGATTAAGACTATGAAAATTCTCTTCAGCCTCTCCACTTTATTATCATGATGAGTGATCTAGTTCAGACCTCACTGACTCCCACAAACTTTATTCCAATGGCCTTAATGCTAATTCCTTCTTCTTGCTGTTACCAGGGTATATTTTTCCGAAATAAAAGTCTGATTATGCATATCTCTCCTTTGATAGTTTCCCCACCACCCCTAGAGAATAATCACATTTCCCAGCCAGTTATGCAAAGCTGTTCACAATCTGGCCTCAGCTTCCTTTTTAGCTTCACCCCCCACCCCTCTTACTCTCACATTTACACTCTGTCTCTGCATTTATTGTGCTCTTTGCCTAAAACATCCTTTCTCTGCATGTTAGTCTGTATCACCTCTACTTATGTTGCAAGGACTTCCCTGATAATCCAAGCCCTTGGAGAACTACAGTGCTCCTCCACAATGTTCCAATACTGCTCTAAATGTACTTCAATTTGCCTACTTATTTGCATCACTGGTTCATACACAGAAAATAAGCTCCAGGTAAGCAAGAGCTTTGTTTTACTCATCTTTTCTCTTCAGTTTGGAACACAGCCTAACTGCTTTAGACCATACTGCAGGGGCATACTGAAAAGGGAATCGCTGCTTACAGTCAGTAAGCTCTTTATTTCACCAATGTTAATTCTACCCACCCAAAGAGAAGCCATGGGAAACTAAGTTGTAGACCAATTCTTTGTGTTTTCTTGAACTCTCTACATACTTAGACACATATCCTCCACAATACTCGGGCCAATACTTATTCAGAGTAGGTTATGATAAAAACTTTAGATCAGGGATTTGGCAAACTTCCTGTAAAAGGACAGATAATATATTAGGCTTGGGTTATATGGTCTCTGTTACAACTACTCAATTCTGTAGCTGTCATGCAAAAGCAGTCACAGATAACATATAAACAATGAGCATGGCAAAGGTTATTTATGAACAGTGAAATGAGAATATGTAATTCTGATGTGCCATGAAATATGACTTTTGTTTTTATTTTTTTCTAATCATTTAAAAACAACAAAAAAAAGACCCATTCTTAGGTGGCAATACAAAAACAAGAAGTGGGCCACATTTGGCCCACAAGTAAGAGTTTACCAATCTCCGCTTTATACAGACACATTAGTCTATACTGGAAGATAATTCTGATGTCAAATTCCCAAGTGAAACATTAACACACATATCACAGTACCTGCGTTCAGCACGCTCCTTCTTCTTTAAGGCAACATCCAAATCTTGTAATTGTTCTTCTAATTTTTCACACAGTAGTTTCTGAAAACATAAAGCAGATGAGTGTCATCTTAAACACCTTTCCACAATCACTTATCTCTTGCCTATCAGCAAAAACTACAGTGCTAAGAGAGCTAATAAGGGCCCACAGAGAAAACAGTGAAATGCTCCTTGTATATAATTAAATAAAGGATGCCACTTCAGTTCCTCCACTCTACTGAAGATGGGCAGGCTATCTTTGAAGTAACACACACGTTAAAGAAACTTACAGCTTTGTGAAACATATTCTATATCTACCTTGCTGGCAGTAATTAATGGTTAAAATAGCATTTGGTTCAGCATATATACATGACAGTGATTAAAAAAAGTTTTTAAATCCCAAGGCATTTTTAAGGAAGAAGGTTACATGTACAAGAAAATATAATGGTGCCAATCACTGTTTTGTTTTTTTTTTTTAAGCGAATGGAAAAAAAATTTACAAAATCATGCCAAACAGTTAATAGGTCAAAATAGAGCTGAACAATATAGAGCTGTCAGAGTGATGCTGAGCCAAATGATTCCACTTAACTAAAAAAATGCAATGAAGACCACCATCTTTGGGTGGTTTTTTTTTTGAGGCATGCTGCACAGCTTGTGGCATCTTAGTTCCCTGCCCAGGGATTGAACCTGGGCCCCCTGCAGTGGAAGCACAGAGTCCAGACCACTGGACCACCAGGGAATTCCCAAATTTTAAAGCAAAATGAGACTGGAAAGGACCTTTTGAATAAAAAAAATATTCTGCTCTTCAGGTTTTAAAAGAAATCCACCGAATCAAGATATGAGAGAAATAGAATCCATGATTCTATTCACAGTATCATTATAATGGTCCGTAAATTATAACATCATCTATAAAACTGACAAAAGAAGGCAGGCAGAAATGAAAAAGAGGATGAAACACAGGGATAAACAACAGGAAGAAACTAATTTCTTCCCTTGTATATTATCCTCATGGAGGGGAGACGTGGCTGCGCCTTTAACAAATGGGAGAAAAAATAAACCAGAGATTATAATTTTGTAAAAAGAAGAGGTCCTTTGAGAATTGCTTTGGGTAAAAATAAAGGGAAGACCTATAAGATACTAACAAAAGGTAGTTTTTAATCAATAGCCTCTACTTTTATAGAAATTTAAAGAAGAGATAAGCAATATCTATAAACTGAAGATTAAAATGTTTAGTGGCTGTCAAGAAATATTAATTTGAATATAAAAGCAGAGATTGGAAAACCAGAACTGTGCTGGGTTGTCATACATGCTGGCAAGGGGGGCAGAACCATTCTCCATCTGGAATAATCATTAGAGGAGGGCGAAGGCAGGCAGTGTGGTATCCACTGTCACAAGAGTCACACAGAAGGATCTGAAATAAACCATAGATAAATGTCAACCTATCTCTATGGGTAATATTCAGTAACTCTTACGTTAAAATAAAGACATTTTATATATCTTAGCATGATACTAAGAAATACACTATATTATACTCTTTATCTGCATAAAGCATAATAATAAAAACCCTCAGTTAATTAGGAATTTAACAGGTCTTTTTTGTTTGTTTGTTTTGGGCCATACCACACAGCTTACGGGATTTTAGTTCCCTAACCAGGGTCTGAACCCTCATTCCTTGCATTGCAAGGGGATTCTTAACCACTGGCCCACCAAGGAAGTTCCCAAGGACCACAGCTAATTCAGCATCATTCTCCTACCACTTAACACACAATAGTGGCTTGAGATTTCTATTTTGGAGATTATTCTGAAATATCCAGCATATGAAATTAACCATATTTCAGATCTTCAGTTTCCAGCGTCATTCGCTTTGGCACAGTAACCAGCAAATGGGATTTTCAAAGCAGTTAGTAAGATAATAGAATAAAAATCCTCCGTATGTTCTAAGAAGGGTGCAACTTTCTCCACATCCTGGATGTCATTTCTGCTTACTTCATTTTACTTCTCAATTCTGTACACCTCTTTGTCATTGTCATCTATTACCACCTAGTGTGTGCCTAGTCACTCAGCTGTGTCAGACTCTTTGTGACCCTGTGGACTGTAGCCTGCCAGGCTCCTCTGTTTCTGGGAATTCTCCAGAACACTGGTGAGGGTTGTCATGCTCTCCTTAGTCAAAATGCATTCTTTCAATTAAAAAAAAAATAGGTAATGGTAGGAAAAGAACACAAATGTTGATTTTTACTTGATTTAAAGGGCAGAAAAGACCACTATCACAAATCTTCTCTTTGCCTTTCTCCACTTAAAAATTTAGTTTGAAGATCATAAAAATAGTTAGAAGGGTCTTCTCAGTGTAATTTTGACATCTGTTCTTTTCAGAGCTATATCTTTTCCTTAAACCTTCTGAAACTACTGAGCTATGATAAACTTGACTGATTAATTTAGTTTCCAGATACGATTTTCACATTTAGGAAGAAAACTGCAAGTTAAACCAGAAATAAATAGCTTTACCTCAGCCCACAACAAGTATCAGGAGCTGTTCTGAGCAACTTTACATAACTTGTTTCTGCTCTACACAACTCTACCTATGTGGAAGCATCTTTATGTCTCTTTCTACGTAATAGGTAGAGCTTGCTTTTGAAGTCAGATCTATTCAAAACAGAACAGCTGGGCATAACAAGAGTGCTTCTTCAACAGGTTCTTTAGAAAGCACTCATAAACTACAAAAATATGTATCTAGGTGAGGAACTGGGTTTTTTTGGGGGGGCTCCAAAATCACTGCAGATGGTGACTGCAGCCATGAAATTAAAAGATGCTTACTCCTTGGAAGGAAAGTTATGACCAACCTAGATAGCATATTCAAAAGCAGAGACATTACTTTGCCAACAAAGGTCCATCTAGTCAAGGCTATGGTTTTTCCAGTGGTCATGTATGGATGTGAGAGTTGGACTATGAAGAAAGCTGAGCACCAAAGAATTGACGCTTTTGAACTGTGGTGTTGGAGAAGACTCTTGAGAGTCCCTTCAAATGCAAAGAGATCCAACCAGTCCATTCTAAAGGAGATCAGCCCTGGGATTTCTTTGGAAGGAATGATGCTAAAGCTGAAAGTCCAGTACTCTGGCCACCTCATGCGAAGACCTGACTCATTGGAAAAGACTCTGATGCTGGGAGGTATTGGGGGCAGGAGGAGAAGGGGATGACAGAGGATGAGATGGCTGGATGGCATCACTGACTCAATGGACCTGAGTCTGAGTGAACTCTGGGAGTTGGTGATAGACAGGGAGGCCTGGCGTGCTGTGATTCATGGGGTCGCAAAGAGTCGGACACGACTGAGCGACTGAACTGAACTGAAGAACTTACTTTCCAGATAAGAAAGTCCCGTGTAAATCTGTCACTATTTTTCTGAATATATCTGGTCTATAATTATCCTCTTAAATTTTTTTTTAGAACTACCCATTTCTAAAGTTTAAAGCCCTACTGGGTTATTACTTGACTTATTCATATGTTTTTACAGAAAGGCAATAAGCCCTTCAGGTCTTATTTGAAGCTGCCACTTCAGAAATAACATTATAAAGTAACTTATAGGGAAAGAACAAAATTTTAAAGAAAAAACAAAAAACAAACAAAAAACCAGAACAGGAATATTTGAATGAACTGATCTGTGAGAAGAGATTAACAGTGCATGCTTAAGTGGAGGAAACATCATTACAAAGCTAGGTAGAATGAAAGCAAGATCCTGATCCTCCCTAGAATTAGGTTATTATCTGAGAATAGAAAGAAAGGATTTTACACACAAAAAATTGAAATCATGATCAAACCCAGATAAGTTACAATGTTTTAGACAACCACAGCATGGCAATAATCTGTATACTGTCCATAGAGATCAGGTACACACTAGTTCAGGATGGTTTGGAAGGCCGCATTTTTTGCATGGCTCATCATCATCTGCTAGGATGGCTTCTTCACTTTCCTTTTCTTCCTCCGCTTCTGAAGCTGCAGATGATTTTTCACTGTCAGACCCTTCACTTTCATCATTGCTGGAATATTTCCACCTGCCACGTGTTCGAGAACCAGTCCATCGAACTTTGCCTTTGGGCTTTACCTTGTGTAAAATAAAAGATTAGGACAATTTAATGTAATAACAATGTAAAAAATACAACAACACGCTTCCGATTACATATGCATTGTGGAATATACAAAGAAGAAAAGAAAAATTACTGTAGTTTCATCAACAGATATACTTACTATTAAATTTTGGTATATATTTCCATTATTTTTTTCTACTTTTTGGGAGGGGAGAATTATAATGAACATTCTGTCTTATTAAATATTTGCCCTAGTGATAAAATATTCTAACATCGTGTATGTGTATGTATATTTTATATAATATGCCATCACATAGCTATATCTAATCCACAACTACACAGACATTTAGGTAGTTTTCCATTTTTTCACCTTCATAAACAATGTATTCTTGCAAACATAAAATTTTTACATAAACCTCTGAGATTAGGATAAATTCCTGGAAGAGGATTCTGGGTCAAAGGGCATGCACTTTTCAAAGGCTCTATAATTGAACACTGACTATATTCTCACACATTGTTAACATTTCTCATATCAGAGAAATGGATCACAACTGCATAAAAATTTCTGACAAACTTAAAAAATGGATTATTCAGAGACTAACGTTATAATGTTGGCAACTGCTTTCTATTGGTTGGCTTCACAATATTTTAAAGTCATATTTCAGTTCACTCCTACAGTTTAAGTCCTCACCAAGGACCAAAATAACTCTAACAACAGGAGGAAATTTTTGAAAATAAAAATTTAGTATTTTAAGGAACTAAGGACCACTTACAATTAAGAACAATGTTATCACTTAAATAAATCAAAAACAAAAGGAGCACTTTTTTTTAAGTAGCACTTTAACTACAACAAATTTTCCATAGGCTGGATAAAGACTTGTACAAGATTTTGCTTAAAACAAGAAGGTCATAGAAGAAAAAAAAAATCTACCTCTAAGACTAATAACTGAAATGGGGAAACAGAGTCTCTCTCAAACACTGGCAATGAGAGGGTACATTAATGGGGCCCTTTGGAAAGTAAAGAAGCAAAAGTTATCAAAACTTAAAATACATATGTCCCTTGACCCAGTAATTCCAATTCTAGGATTCTATTCTAAAGAAATACTCACTCATGTCCAAAAGGATCTTCAATGCAGCATTGCCTGTAATAGTGAAAAATTGGGAACAACCTAAATGTCAATCAATCAGGGAGCAGTTAAAGAAACTGAGGCACATCCACACTATGGAATACTATGTGGCCATCAATAACTGAAAGCAGACTCTATCTACTGATATGGAAAGTGCTCAGACACACATTGCTAAGTGAAAAACTCACAGAAAAATGAATTTATCTTTTAAGTGCATGGGAAATATTTACAAACACAGACAGGAATATATGGAAAAAAGACCGAAAGAGATGCAGCCCAAACCGTTAATAGTGTTTGTGAGAAATTTTCATTTTTCAAGTGTTACAAGTTAGGTATTACTTGTAGAACTTACAATTAGAATATATTTCTATACTGCCTATAATAGAGAAAAAGTTTAAAAGATGATATAGTCTGAAATTTAATGTCTGGAGATGACTAGTAAGACATCTCAGATATAGGAAGAAAGGCTTTTTTTCTTGTTGCTGTTCTATCTTTGAATGAGAACTTTTGTTTTAGCCAAAAGTAAAAAGCTATGAACACTTAAAAGTCGAAGATTTCTAATAAAAACTAAAGCTCAGAGTAGGAGAAATTTTACCTTGGTTACTTTAGAATTTGTATCCTTCTCTGCTTTTTTCAAATTTTCTTTTTTGTCTGTCTTTTGCAAAGCTGCTGACTCTTCTTCTACTTCATCTTCTTCCCCTCTTTTTTTATCAGCTTTCTGATCTCTGATTTCAGCCACTTTCGCTGTGGGTCTAGATATTCTTGGAGACCTCCTCAAAGTACGCCCAACGTTTGTTTTCTCTTCTTCCTTTTCTGTCTTCTCTTGCTTGGTTTCTGGCTCTACAATTTTGGGAGGAGAATCTGACTTCTTTTTCCGACTAGATATCCTAATTGTTAATTTGATGCCTTCTTTCTGCCTTTCTGAGGTTATCTCTGTGTTTTCTGAGGCAGTGTTTTCTTCTTCAGGAATCAACTTATATTTCAATTTGCTTTTTTGCATAGAACCCTTTGTCTCAGAAGGATCACCTGTGCCAGAGGTCTGGGCATTGTCAAGATTATCGATTTCTACCTTTGTTGATTCAGAATCCACTTTTAAAATTTCTGGGTCTACTTTCTCCAGGGACTGACCTTCAAGTGAACTTGTATTCTGATACTCAACTTCTGAGGCTAGTTTCTCACAGTGGACAGTCACGTTAGATGATGGGTAAGTTTCAGCTACCTCAGGAGACCCGGCCTTTAATGATTCTACAGTTGTCTTTGGAACCTCCTCCGGTATTGGACTCAATCTTTGTGTGTCCTTATCAAGAAAAGTCTTTTTGGACTTTTCAAGACACTCTAGGACTGGTGGGCGCTTATCCTTCTTACTTTTGGGAGACTTCTCTTCAACTCTCATACTATAGGATTCAGTGGTAGATAAAGCAGTTTTTAAAGAGAGATCCTTTGCTATTTCTGCAGTCTCAAGAGAGGTTTCCATTTCTGAAGGACCAGTTTCCTCTATGTGCTCTTTCTGACTCTGGGTCTCTAAGACTGATATTGAATTATCTGTATCTTTCCCTAAAGGGACCACTTCTTTCTCAAGATCACCTATTTTTACACTTGCAATGACAGAATTAACAGACTCTGCTCCATTTCCCTCCATGATGACACTTCTATCCTTAGAGGGGCTGCAACTATCTTCCTTTGTATCATAAAACTTTGTCTCCATCTGTTCTGTCTTAAAATGTGGAGTTACCTTTTCATCACTAACTTCTCCATTTACCAGCTGTTTCCCTTCATGACCCAAAGCAGTGATTGTAGAGATCCTTTTACAAGTCTCTTCCTCTTGCTTTATTTCATCTTTCAGAAACTCTTTTGTTGGAGTAACTGATTTACACAAAGGTCCTTTGATTGGACTATCAAAATCATCACTCAGTTTAATTTCTCGTTTTTTTAGTGGAATCTTGGCCTGCTGGTCATTTTTAAGTTTCTCGGTTTCTTCAGTAGACTTTTCAGTAATTTCTTGAGAAGATTTAACATTGCCAACAAAGTCTAGCCTCTCAGGCTCTAACTTCTCCACACTACCTTTGATATCTCTAGGATCTGCTTTACATTCTTTCATTTCCACTTTTACAGGTTTGACATTTTCCTTGAAGGAATCACTTTCTTCTTTGATAATCTTTTTTTCTTCGCTTTCTGGCACAGATTTTTCCAGCTTCACTATGACTGGCAGTTTTCCAAGTTCCTTTTCACTTTCTTTTTCTATTTTCACAGTAGTCCCTTCTAGAGGACTGGGTGTAGAACATTTTTCTGAATCTATTGGCCGCTCTTCACTTTTAGTTTTTGCACTTCCTTTCTGTTCCTCTAAAAATAAGAAAAAGTTTACATGAATCTAAGCATTCAAGATTATGAAATGTATAAGGCATAACATAAAAAATATTTCCATTTGAAGTTTCTCTCTTAGAAGAGGTGGCTATTGTCACGGGACATTTGACAATAAAAGATGAAAGCAGACAGTAAAGAAAATACAAAGCTCGGAAGTACAACGTTTAGACATTAAAAAACTGTCATTTAGAAAGATTTCTGCTTTATACTTTTAACTTCAATGCTCTCAATGAAATGCAAATATTTATACAGCTCAAATAATTTATTCAAGCTCAAGTGATGGCTCAAAACTACGAAACTAAGAATACATCATAATAAAACATTTCCAAAAGACCATATTTGTTTTAAAAACTGACAACTGTTCTCTGCAAGTTATGGAGCACTTCATTTCATTGAGAAAACATGAAAAAGGCAGTGTGGAAATGTTTTATGTTTTAATCAGGTTACAAAAGTAACAATTCTGTGCAGAAAAAGGAAAATATGCCCACAATCTGAATACCTACAATTAGTATTTTATTTGAGGTTACTTCTTCTAGTTTTATGTGTTTTTGACAAAGTTGGAATCATGCTGCCCCATTGTCCTCACTGAAACATTAGCATTTTCTTATGACATTCATGAAATGTCTTCAGAGAATTGGTCTTAACTGTGTAACACTCCTTACTGTGATTATATTAAAATTTACTTTATCAAATGCCATCAATAAACATTTTAGAATGTAATATATTACAAAGAAACTATGTTTACCTGTTAACTCCTCTTTTTACCTTACTGGCTAATATTTACAACTTTTACAGAGTACCTAACAGTGCAAATTTAAGTATAACGAAAGTCATATTTAGTATATACCATAATCTTTGAATGAGATTACAGACAAGGCATATATGTTTTAAAATTGTGCTAAGGGAATCTGAGCCATGCTTTCAGAATTCATTAAGTACTAATTTTACCTATAAGAATAGCAAGGACAGATAAGAAAGCCTTCCTCAGTGATCAATGCAAAGAATTAGAGGAAAACAACAGAATGGGAAAGACTAGAGAGCTCTTCAAGAAAATTAGAGATACCAAGAGAACATTTCATGCAAAGATGGGCTTGATAAATGACAAAAATGGTCCTTCTTATGGACCTAAATGATTCTGTTATGGACCTAACAGAAGCAGAAGATATTAAGAAGTGGCAAGAATACACACAAGAACTGTACAAAAAAGAGCTTCAAAACCCAGATCATCACGATGGTGTGATCACTCACCTAGAGCCAGACATCCTGGAATGTGAAGTCAAGTGGGCCTTAGAAAGCATCACTACGAACAAAGTTAGTGGAGGTGATGGAATTCCAGTTGAGCTATTTCAAATCCTGAAAGATGATGCTGTGAAAGTGCTGCACTCAATATGCCAGCAAATTTGGAATACTCAGCAGTGGCCACAGGACTGGAAAAGGCCACTTTTCATTCCAATCCCAAAGAAAGGCAATGCCAAAGAATGCTCAAACTTCTGCACAATTGCACTCATCTCACACACTAGTAAGGTAATGCTCAAAATTCTCCAAGCCAGGCTTCAGCAATATGTGAACTGTGAAATTCCAGATGTTCAAGCTGGTTTTAGAAAAGGCAGAGGAACCAGAGATCAAATTGCCAACATCAGATGGATCATCAAAAAAGCAAGAGAGTTCCAGAACATCTATTTCTGCTTTACTGACTATGCCAAAGCTTTTGACTATGTGAATAGCAAGCAACTGTGGAAAATTCTGAAAGAGATGGGAATACCAAACCACTTGACCTGCCTCTTGAGAAACCTATATGCAGGTCAGGAAGCAACAGTTAGAACTGGACATGGAACAACAGACTGGTTCCAAATAGGAAAAGGAGTATGTCAAGGCTGTATATTGTCAACCTGCTTATTTAATTTCTATGCAGAGCACATCATGAGAAACACTGGGCTGGAAGAAGCACAAGCTGGAATCAAGATTGCCGGGAGAAATATCAATAACCTCAGATATGCAGATGACACCACCCTTATGGCAGAAAGTGAAGAGGAACTAAAAACCTTCTTGATGAAAGTGAAAGAGGAGAGTGAAAAAGTTGGCTTAAAGCTTAACATTCAGAAAACTAAGATCATGGCATCTGGTCCCATCACTTCATGGCAATAGATGGGGAAACAGTGGAAACAGTGTCAGACTTACTGCAGACGGTGATTGCAGCCATGAAATTAAAAGATGCTTACTCCTTGGAAGGAAAGTTATGACCAATCTAGATAGTATATTCAAAACCAGAGATATTACGTTGCCAACAGAGGTCCATCTAGTCAAGGCTATGGTCTTTCGAGTAGTCATGTATGGATGTAAGAGTTGGACTGTGAAGAAAGCTGAGTGCCGAAGAATTGATGCTTTTGAACTGTGGTGTTGGAGAAGACTCTTGAGAGTCCCTTGGACTGTAAGGAGATCCAACCAGTCCATTCTGAAGGAGATCAGCCCTGGGATTTCTTTGGAAGGAATGATGCTAAAGCTGAAACTCCAGTACTTTGGCCACCTCATGCGAAGAGTTGACTCATTGGAAAAGACTGTGATGCTGGGAGGGATTGGGGGCAGGAGGAGAAGGGGACGACAGAGGATGAGATGGCTGGATAGCATCACCAACTCAATGGACGTGAGTCTGAGTGAACTCTGGGAGTTGGTGTTGGGCAGGAGGCCTGGCGTGCTGTGATTCATGGGGTCGCAAAGAGTCGGACACGACTGAGCGACTGAACTGAACTGAACCCTTGCGATGGGAAAACTTTGATTTTAAATGAATTTTTACCAAGATAGGAATTAAAAAATTTTTTCTGAACAGATTCCTGCCAAGTTGATATAGCAGACAGTTTCAAAGTTTTCATGGGAATAAAATGTAATGGAGAGAAGTGAGATAAAGACTTCTTTAAACTGAGAATTCAGTATTACTTTTAAGAAGTATTTTTATTACAAATCACCCATTTTGTTTACGTTCAATCATAACTGCAAGTGAAAAAATTCAAGAACTGCTGATAACCACCGAGAACCTGAAATTAGAGTACTGTTCCGCCCTCTTTACATGGTCATACGTTAATTAAAAAATATGTATGTCACTACGAAAATTAAAGACATGGCAGGAATGATCTAGTCTGAATGTCTCTGTCTCCCACTTATTAAGCAGGTTCAGTAAATTCCTATGCATTGACATTGGTTAGTGTATCAGAAAATTCAAGAAGTATCGTGGATAACGATTAATATATAGATTACCATCTTTATCAATAACTTTAGCTTAATACAAAGAGTATACAGAAATATAGGACACAATTTAAATTTTTTTTAATAGATTTGGTTCAAAAAGCAACTCAGGATCTCACTGTGATTCTCACCAAAGGCAAAATGGCACTTTGCTTTTGGGGAGGTGAATGATTAAGTCCTTTAAACTGATTCTGATCTGAATAACCACATGACAAAATAAAATGAAGAGTAACATTAGGTTGAGACTCCTAGGTTCGGTAATCCTAATTCAGCTAGTGGTGTATCTCTGAATATCTTACAAACTCAGTGATCCTCACTTTTTCATGTACAAACAAAGAAGCTGACTAAGTGACCTCAATAATTATTCTTCACTGGCTTGTATTTCTCTTAGTCCCAAAATATTCAATATTTGTTGGCTTAGCTCTTACAAGAGAAAAACATGACAACAATGACAACTGTAGCTCCTGTAGATCACATGGGTGTATCCTTAAAGCTGAAGACAGGAAAACTAGGACACAGAACGAAACTTTAAGCACTATCATAATTGGTAAGAAGGTCATTTAGTTATATAAGCATTTTCAACAAAGTTTTGTCAAAAGCAAACTGTAAAGGAAGATGCAAATGAGTTTAAGAGACATGAAATTTGAAGCAACAATACTCAAGGAAAAATTCACCTCCAAAATCACAATGCAGAAGCAATGTTGCTTGACAAACTTGAAGGGATTCAAGACAGCTGTTACCTATTGCGGGTTTCTAAAGCACATTCATTCATTTACTCAACAAATATTTACTAACCACCTGTTATGTGCTCTCCCACCCGTCCCAACCAGAATCACTATGTAATGAAACATTGAATGTTCATGTAAATTACAGTGAAGGACATTGCTAGTTGCCTATCCAGTACCTATCTTCTTTCTTACTACTAGAATTCTGATTTTGTTCAGGAAAGTACTTGCCTCTTCAGAAACCTTAAAGCTAAAGGTCATTTGAACCAATTCTGGCTAATGAGATGCATAAAGAAATCTACTGGGTAAGACTTACAGGGTTCAGTTGACCTATGCCTTCTGCCCTTTCCCCTTCTTTCTGTCCAGAGCCTGCACACAATACCTGAAAAGGGAACAATCAAAGCCACATGCTAAGGATGGCAGACTAGGAAGGGTACTTGACGGCTTTATGGAGCTGCTTAACCAGACCTAGAGTGCTTACCACATGACTTTTTATTATAAGAAAAAAATTTACCTCACACGTGTCAGAATGGACATCATCAAAAGGAATACAAATAACAAAAGCTGGTGAGGACATGAAGAAAAGGGAAGTGTCCTATGCTACTGGTGGCTAAGTAAATTGGTGCAGTCACTCTGGAAAACAGTTTGGAGGTTTCTCAAAAAACTAAAAGTAGAAATACTATGTGTGCTCAGTTGTTCAGTCATATGCAACTCTGCAACCCCATGAACTGTAGCCCACCAGGCTCCTCTGTCCATGTCCTCTGTCCCGGCATGAATACTGAAGTGGGTTGCCATTTCCTCCTCCAGGGGATCTTTCTGACACGTGGACTGAACCCATGTCTCCTGCGTTAGCAGGAGGATTCATTACCACTGAGCCACCTGAGAGGCCCAGAAATTTCGTATGACCCAGCAATTCCACTCTTGGGTATGTATCTGAAAGAAACATTAATCTGAAAAGACTCATGAACCCAATGTTCATAGCAGCACTATTTATAACTGCCAAGGTACGGAAGCATCCTAAGTGTCCATCAATAGATGAAATGTATAAAAATGTAAATATATATAATGAATACTGCTGCTGCTACTGCTAAGTTGCTTCAGTCATGTCCGATCCTGTGTGACCCCACAGACAGCAGCCACCAGGCTCCTCCGTCCCTGGGATACTCCAGGCAAGAATACTGGAGTGGGATGCCATTTCCTTCTCCAATGCATGAGAGTGCAAGGTGAAAGTGAAGTCGCTCAGTTGGGCCCGACTCTTCAAGACCCCAGGGATTGTAGCCTACCAGGCTCCTTCATCCATGGGATTTTCCAGGCAAGAGTACTGTAGTGGGTTGCCATTTACTACTTAGCCATAAAAAAGAATAAAACCTTGTCATTTGCAGCAACATGGATGGACTTGGAGGGCATTATGCTAAATGAAGTAAGTCAGACAGAGAAAGACAAATACTGCATGATTATCCCTTACGTAGAATCTAAAAAAATACAACAGACTACTGAATAAAACAAAGAAACAGACTCACAGAGGAAGAGAACAAATCAGTGTACCAGTGGGGGGAGGAATGCGGGGTGGTACAACAGGGATAGAGCAGGAAAAAAGTATTATAGGATTATATGAAGTCATGTGTGTTGCTACTGCTGCTAAGTCACTTTAGTTGTGTCCGACTCTGTGCAACCCCATAGACGGCAGCCCACCAGGCTCCCCCGTCCCTGGGCGAGACGTCCCCAGGCAAGAACACTGGAGTGGGTTGCCATTTCCTTCTCCAATGCATGAAAGTGAAAAGTGAAAGTGAAGTCGCTCAGTCGTGTCCGACTCTTAGTGACCCCATGGACTGCAGCCTACCAGGCTCCTCCGTCCATGGGATTTTTGAGGCAAGAGTACTGGAGTGGAGTGCCATTGCCTTCTCTGTCATGTGTGTTAAACTTTTGAAAATTGTAAAGCACTACAGAATTTTTTTAAATCTCTCAATTAAAAAAAAAAAAAGAAAAAAAATTCCATTTGAAAAAACATGTAGCGAAATACAACCCTGTCTGATTTCCTTTCCTCTTACTCTTGCTTCCTACTACTTGTTCTTTCCCATACTCAACAAAATTAATCTGTATCATTTAATGTCATCTATTCAGTGATAAGGAATAACTAATCTCTGATGCTCTAATTTCCTTATAATTCTCTTCTTGTAAGACGAGACTTGAGAAATTTTTAAACAGCACAGTGATTTCAGATTCTGCTCTAATGTTATCTACTTATAGTGAGTATAAATTAACATAAACACTGTAAAGAGCAAGTAGGAAATATCTACTCTAAAGCCTGAAGAAATATACTCTATAGTTTAGCAATTCTACTCAAAGAAAGTAAACTTACATAAAACTAAACAGAAATATGTACATGAATATTCGCTGTAGCACTGATATAAAAGAGGAAAATGAGAAATAATATCTCTCAAACAGAAAAATGAATAATCACTACAGAGAAAAAAAAAGAAATGAATTTATAAAGATCAATATGGATAAATCTCAAAAACAGAAAGATGAGTGAAATAGCAATATGCTAAAGGAGAGGTTGTATGGTAGCACTTGTAGAGGTTCTGAAATGCATAAGATAATGCTATATGCTGATATGGCCACAAACATGTATAGCAAATTTACATGATTCACAGGATTGTGGCACTGCTTAGACAATAAGTGTAGGGGGAATGGAATGGAAAATGAAGGGTAAGGGAAATGTTTAACTGTTCTATAAGTTTTTAAAAATAAAAAGCAAATTTTAGTAATATTTAAGTATTTCATACTATCATGTGTTTATTTAAATATTTCATTAAAAATTAAGATTATGAGCCAGATAAAACTTAAAAGCTCGCTTGCTACTTACATATACATATTGGCCAGGTATGATACCTTGGGATAACTGCCTTAATCTAAGTTTCTTTGGATTCTTTAAAAATGAAGTCAGAATACCTAACTCAAGGAACTGCTGTGAGGGTTTTTAAAAAATGAAGCCTGAAAACCACTTTACACAGTATGGTTTGGCAGTCATTATGATGACAAAAATACATTATTTGGCTCCTTCTTACGACACCCTTTAGTCACATCAGAAAATTCCCTTAAGCAATCAATTTTTAACCACTCAACATTGCCTAGAAGGCCATTTCTATTTTTCTTTACCTCCTCATTCATATTTTCCCATTTTGAAAAATAATTAAAATGTGAAATAACTAACTTCTAGGGTTGTTAATGATTATAGAAGGGTGCACTCAATGTTGGTATTGCTATTGTTCTGTTCAGTCGCTTAGTCGAGTCCGACTCTTTGTGACCCCATGAATCGCAGCACACCAGGCCTCCCTGTCCATCACCAACTCCTGGAGTTCACTCAGATTTGCGTCCACCAAGTCTGTGATGCCATCCAGCCATCTCATCCTCTGTTGTCCCCTTCTTCTCCTGCTGCCAATCCCTCCCAGCATTAGAGTCTTTTCCAATGAGTCAGGTCTTCGCATGAGGTGGCCAAAGTACTGGAGTTTCAGCTTTAGCATCATTCCTTCCAAAGAAATCCCAGGGCCGATCTCCTTCAGAATGGACTGGTTGGATCTATTATTATATATGTTATTGGGAAAATCTTACATCCTTCAAGCTCAAATGCTACTCCATTTTAGTTTTACCTGAGTGTTTCCCCTACAAAGAATTAACCACTGTATCTTCTTCTGCATTTGTGTCTTGCTTTATATAGGCTTTTATAGCATTAATAATTGCCCAGAATTACAACTGTTGGTTTATAAATGTCTGCCTTACTAGTGTGATGAATATTACTCTGTGAAGAATCATGAATTATTACTTGCAGTAAGACACTCAAACACCTCCTGAATATATTGAACACAACTGAAATGGCAACAAATTCTGGACTAAATGTTGATAAATTATATCAAAACATTCCAAGATGTAACCTTTATAAACAGCAAGGCTTTAAAGTAGATTATAGGATAATATTTAATTTCAAATCCTTCAAAGTTTACCTGACCAACTTACACAGTGAGATTTGGGAAGAACATAACATTTCAGTTCAGATCAAATCAGTTCAGTCACTCAGTCGTGTCTGACTCTTTGCGACCCCATAAATCACAGCACACCAGGCCTCCCTGCCCAACACCAACTCCCGGAGTTCACTCAGACTCACGTGCATCAAGTCAGTGATGCCATCCAGCCATCTCATCCTCTGTCGTCCCCTTCTCCTCCTGCCCCCAATCCCTCCCAGCATCACAGTCTTTTCCAATGAGTCAACTCGTCGCATGAGGTGGCCAAAGTACTGGAGTTTCAGCTTTAGCATCATTCCTCCCAAAGAAATCCCAGGGCTGATCTCCTTCAGAATGGACTGGTTGGATCTCCTTGCAGTCCAAGGGACTCTCAAGTCTTCTCTAACACCACAGTTCAAAAGCATCCATTCTTCGGCACTCAGCTTTCTTCACAGTCCAACCCTCACATCCATACATGACCACTGGAAAAACCATAGCCTTGACTAGACGGACCTTAGTCGGCAAAGTAATGTCTCCGCTTTTGAATACGCTATCTAGGTTGGTCATAACTTTCCTTCCAAGGAGTAAGCGTCTTTTAATTTCATGGCTGCAATCACCATCTGCAGTGATTTTGGAGCCCCCCAAAATAAAGTCTGACACTGTTTCCCCATCTATTTGCCATGAAGTGATGGGACCGGATGCCATGATCTTCATTTTCTGAATGTTGAGCTTTAAGCCAACTTTTTCACTCTCCTCTTTCACTTTCATCATGAGACTTTTTGTTCCTCTTCACTTTCTGCCATAAGGGTGGTGTCATTTGCATATCTGAGGTTATTGATATTTCTCCCGGCAATCTTGATTTCAGCTTGTGCTTCTTCCAGCCCAGCATTTCTCACGATGTACTCTGCATAGAAGTTAAATAAGCAGGTGACAATATACAGCCTTGATGTACTCCTTTTCTTATCTGGAACCAGTCTGTTGTTCTATGTCCAGTTCTGTTGCTTCCTGACCTGCATATAGGTTTCTCAAGAGGCAGGTCAGGTGGTCTGGTATTCCCATCTCTTGAAGAATTTTGCACAGTTTCTTGTGAGCCACACAGTCAAAGGCTTTGGCATAGTCAATAAAGCAGTAATAGATGTTTTTCTGGAACTCTATTGCTTTTTCGATGATCCCATCCGATGTTGGCAATTTGGTCTCTGGTTCCTCTGCCTTTTCTAAAACCAGCTTGAACATCTGGAATTTCACAGTTCACATATTGCTGAAGCCTGGCTTGGAGAATTTTGAGCATTACTTTACTAGTGTGTGAGATGAGTGCAATTGTGCTGTAGTCTGAGCATTCTTTGGCATTCCCTTAGATAACAGTTAACAGATACTAAGGAATACTGCATTGAAGAAAGATTTAAGAAATATACTTACTTAAAGACTAGTTAAAATACAAGAAAAAGCTAAAAAGTCCTAGAAGAAAATAAGCCATGATATGATCAGGCAATTCATAAAAGATTAAATGTTCAAACTCTACTTGTAATCAAAGAAATTAAAATTTAAAAAGCAATATGATTTTAGTCAAACCAACCAGCAAAGTTCCTATTTATGATAACATTCAAAGTTTCTAAAAATATGGTGAAAGAATGTGTTCAAACACTGGTGGCGTTAGTATAAACTAGTATAACCAGTCAATAATAAATATTTGTTAAGCGCTTAATTCATACTTCAAACTTTGTTCTTTAGAGTTTTTAAAGCCATGGGAACGTTCTCAAAGTAGAATGGTTAAGTACAAGAGTAGGACACTGGACTTGCCTGGTCCAGTGGTTAAGAATCCACCTTACAACGCAAGGGAGGCAGGTTTGATCCTAGGCTGGGGAACCAAGATCCCACATGCTGTGGAGAAACTAAGCCCTCAGGCCACAACAAAAGATGCCAAGTGTAGTTAGGAAGACCCAATGCAGCCAAATAAATACATAAATATATGTACTTTTAAAAGTTGGATATAAAACTGTATTTATCATATCAACTCTAATAAATACACAAATAAGCAACTGTGCCTAAAATGAAGACTGGAAAGAAAGAGACTGCAATGGTGCTGTCATTTGGTCAGGCGACACTAATTTTTACTTTTTTTGTTTATACTTCCCCGACCTTTCCACAGTGAACATGTACTATGTTTATAATCAGATAAATGATAAGCAACCCAATTTTGGGTCACCACACTTTCTGGTTTAACTAGGACTGAGGGGTTTTCTAGGACCTGGGACTTGCTGTGTTAAAACTGAGACAGTCCTGCACAAATCAAGTATAGCTGGTTACACTATTCCCATTCATGGTGCTGTGCTCAGTCACTCAGTTGAGTCTGACTCTTCGTGACCCCACGGACTGTAGCCCACCAGGCCCCTCTGTCCATGGGATTCTCCAGGCAAGAATACTGGAGTGGGTTGCCATGCTCTCCTCCAGGGGATCTTCCTAACCTAGGAATCGGACCCAGGTCTCCTGCATTGCAGGTGGATTCTTTACCATTTGAGCCCCAGGGAAGCCTGGTGAGTTGTCATTAAAACTACCTATGTACATTTTAATTACATATGTCATTAAAATGAGATACATACATAACTTATTTTGTTTCTTTTTTAATACTTATTTATTTCGGTGCACCGGGTCTTGGTTGCAGCACATGAAATCTAGTTCCCTGACAAGGGATTGGGCCTGGGGTCCCTGCACTGAGAGCAGGATTCTCAGCCATTGAACCACCAGAAAAGTAAGTTCCTGTATATAGCTCTTTTGAAAATGGTACTGCTAAGTATCTTTCAAACCATTTCTCCTCACTTAGTATATCAACCTGAGTAAAATACACTGACCATTTTGCAAGATGGTCAATTAGAGCTTAAGCAACAAATGATAGTAGAGCAATGCAAATCTAATCTTGTGTCATACATTCAAAATTAATTCACAATAAACAGGCACAATGCACGTACCATAAGCAGAGCTCTGTGTCAGCTACTGAGGATACAGAAAGAAAAACTCAACACCATCCAGTAACCTTACTGTTTTTTCTTCTAGCAACAGCTATTTCACTCCTTTTCACTCTCCTCAATACTCTAATCTTTCGGCCATGTCCCCATTTTCAGATGATCCTGTCTTCAATTTCAGACAGAAAACAGAAGTCGTGAGACAGAAGCTCTTTACATCATTAGACCTGTAAACCCATACCTGTTAAAACAGAGACACTATTTTAAGGTAAGACCAATCCTCCCACCTATAGTTTGATCCCATGCCCTCCAGCCTAAGGAGGAAGAGTTTTTGTTTTTCACCAAAATGGCTAAAGCCCTCACTTTTTATATTTTTTTTAAACTGGAGGCTACTTACTAAACAATGTCACCATGCCACTTGTTTTAACGTGATCTCATTGGCCACAGTATGGAGACCAGAAGAAAATCAAGGACAGAAATAAGAACAGTAAGGGAATCATATCAAGAGAATAATAAAAGCTCTTTAAGGTCACGTCACCTTATTCATATTAAAAGCTAAAATTCTCAACGTACCTGCATGGCTTATTCTCTCAGATTCTTCAGTTCTTATTCAAGTATCACCTTTTCAGTGACTCCTTTTTTGACATCCCCCTTCCCAATCTAAAATTTTACCATCTCTTTTCCCCAAATTATTCTACCTCCATAGCTCCCTGTTATCATTTAACATACCAAGTATTTTACTCATTAACCTTCTTCATTATCTCCCTATACTATTATGTAAGCACTGTGAAGGTTCAAATTTGATTGGTTTTGTTCACAGTTTCATTTCTACTCCCAAGAATAGTGTATGACACAGAGCATGTTCTCAATAGGTATTTTACTGACTGAAAATGAATGAAATATTACAGGTGAAATATTATCCATACCTAAGTAAGGAATTTATTCCTGCAATTTAATTTTTTCTTGGCAAAATGATTTCACCATTTTTAAGACAATGACAGACTTCAGTTCCAAAAAGGGCTCAAAATATTGAAATTATTTAAAATTTTTAATTTTATACTGGAATATAATTGATTTACAATGTTGTGTTAGATTCTGGTGTATAGCAAAGTGATTCAGTAACACATATATACATGTATCTAACTATTCTTTTTCAGACTATTTTCCCATTTAGGTTATTATAGAATACTGAGTTCCCTACACTATGTAATAGTTCCCTTCTGATTATCTATTTTATATATGGTAATATATATATGTTAATCCCGAACTCCTAATATATCCTCCACCTCCAACCTTTCCCCTTTGTTAACCAGAAGCTTCTTTTTTGAGAATCTGTTTCTGTTTTTAAGTAAGTTCATTTTTGCATTTAAAGATTTCATATATAAATGATATTACATAGCATCTGTCCTTTTCTTTCTGACTTACTTCACTTAGTATGATAATCTCTACGTCCATCCGTGTTGCCATTTTTCATTCTTCACTGTGGCTGAGTAACATTCCATTGTATATACTGCATCTTCGTCATCCGTTTTTTGTCGATGGACATTCAGGGCTGCCTCTACATCTTGACTATTGTAAATAGTGCTGCTATGAACATCGGGGTGCATGTATCTTTTTAAATAATGGTTTTCTCCCAATATATGCCCAGGAGTGGGATTACTGCATCAAACAGTATTTTTATTTTTTTAAAGGAATCCCCATGTTGTTCTCCATAGTAGCCGTACCAATTTACACTGTCACCAACAGTGCAGGAGTGTTCCCTTTTCTCCATACTTTCTCCAGCATTGTTTGATACTGAGCAGCACGAGCTATTTGTACAGTTAGAGATTAATCCCTTGTTAGCTGCCCATCTTTTGCAAATATCACAACACCCCCTCATTCTGAGGGTTGTCTTTTCATTTTCTTTATGGCTTCCTTTGCTATGTAAAATCTTTAAGTTTAATTAGGTCCTTTTATTTATTTTTGTTTTTCTTTTTCTTTTTAGGCCACGCTGGATAGCATGCAGGACCTTAGTTCCCTGATCAGGGATTGAATCCATGCCCCTCAAGAGTGGAATCACAGAGTCTTAACCACTCAACTATCAAAGATGACCCTGTTTTTATTTTCATTACTCTAGAACTCCGGGAGTTGGTGATGGACAAGGAGGCCTGGCGTGCTGCAAGTCATTGGGTCACAAAGAGTTGGACATGACTGAGCGACGGAACTGAACTGAACTGAACTGAGGATCAGCTCAGTCGCTCAGTTGTCTGAACCTGACTCTTTGTGACCCCATGAATCATAGCATGCCAGGCCTCCCTGTAAATGACCATCTCCCGGAGTACACCCAAGCTCAAGTCCATCGAGTCGGTGATGCCATCCAACCGTCTCATCCTCTGTCGTCCCCTTCTCCTCCTGCCCCCAATCCTTCCCAGCATCAGAGTCTTTTCCAATGAGTTACCTCTTCGCATAAGGTGGCCAAAGTATTGGAGTTTCAGCTTCAACATCAGTCCTTCCAAAGAACACCCAGGGCTGATCTCCATTAGAATGGACTGGTTGGATCTCCATGCAGTCCAAGGGACTCTCAAGAGTCTTCTCCAACACCACAGTTCAAAAGCATCAATTCTTCGGCACTCAGCTTTCTTCACAGTCCAACCCTCACATCCATACATGACCACTGGAAAAACCATAGCCTTGACTAGACGGACCTTGTTGGCAAAGTAATGTCTCTGCTTTTGAATATGCTATCTAGGTTGGTCATAACTTTCCTTCCAAGGAATAAGCGTCTTTTAATTTCATGGCTGCAGTCACCATCTGCAGTGATTTTGGAGCCCCCAAAAATAAAGTCTGACACTGTTTCCACTGTTTCCCCATCTATTTCCCATGAAGTGATGGGACCAGATGCCATGATCTTTGTTTTCTGAATGTTGAGCTTTAAGCCAACTTTTTCCCTCTCCTCTTTCACTTTCATCAAAAGGCTTTTTAGTTCCTTTTCACTTTCTGCCATAAGAGTGGTGTCATCTGCATATCTGAGGTTATTGATATTTCTCCCGGCAATCTTGATTCCAGCTTGTGCTTCTTCCAGCCCAGTGTTTCTCATGATGTACTCTGCATATAAGTTAGATAAGCAGGGTGACAATATACAGCCTTGACATACTCCTTTTCCTGTTTGGAACCAGTCTGTTGTTCCATGTCCAGTTCTAACTGTTGCTTCCTGACCTGCATACAGATTTCTCAAGGGGCAGGTCAGGTCATCTGGTATTCCCATCTCTTTCAGAATTTTCCACAGTTTATTGTGATCCACACTGTCAAAGGCTTTGGCATAGTCAATCAAGCAGAAATAGATGTTTTTCTGGAACTCTCTTGCTTTTTCCATGATCCAGTAGATGTTGGCAATTTGATCTCTGGTTCCTCTGCCTTTTCTAAATCCAGCTTGAACATCTGGAAGTTCATGGTTCACGTACTGCTGAAGCCTGGCTTGGAGAATTTTGAGCATTACTTTACTAGCGTGTCAGATGAGTGAAATTGTGCAGTAGTTTGACCATTCTTTGGCATTGCCTCTCTTTGGATTGGAATTACTCTAGGAGGTGGATCCAATAATCCTGTGACTTATGTCAAAAAGTGTCCTCCCTATTTTTTTTCCCCTACGAGTTCTATATTATCTGGTCTTACATTTAGTTCTTTAATGCATCTTGATTTTATTTTCCTGTATGGTGTTAGGGAGTGTTCTAATTTCATTCTTTTTCACATAGTTGTTCAGTTTTTCCAGCACTACTCATTGAAGACACTGTCTTTTCACCATTGTCTATTCTCGCCTCCTCTTTTGTAGATTAATTGGCCACAGGTACGTGGGCTTATCTCTGGGTTTTCTATCCTGTCCCTTTGATCTATATTTCTGTTTCTGTGCCAGGACTACAATACTTTTCTGACTGCAGCTTTATAGGATAGTCTGACATCAGGGAGCCTGATATCCCCGGATCCATTAGGCAAAGACTGCTTTGTCTATTTGAGGTGTTTTATGTTTCCAGACAAATTAAAAAAAATTTTTTTGTTCTAGTTGTTAAAAATGCCATTGGTAATTTGACAGCGAGATTGCCTTGGGCAGTATAGTTATTTCGGGTAGTATAGTCATTTTGACAGAATCAGTTCTTCCAGTCCAAGAACACAGTGTAATATATCCTTCCATCTGTTTGTGGCATCTTTGATTACTGTCATCGTCTTATAGTTTTCAGAGTACAGGTCTTTTGCCTTCTTAGGTAGATTTATTTCTACCTAAGGAATAAAGTAGTTTTTTCTTTTTGATCCAATGGTAAAGGAGATTCTTTCCTTCATTTCTCTTTCTGATCTTGTTAGTGTACAGAAATGCAACAGATTTCTGTGTATTCACTGATGAACTGTAGTAGTTTCCTGGGCTCAAAATATTGAAATTATCATTTGATATATTACTACTATGCATCAAATGGACAAGTAGGAGCTATCCTCACACTTCTGTGTCAGTCACTCAGTCATGTCTAACTCTTTGTGACCCCATGGACTGCAGCCCGCCAGGCTCCTCTGTCCATGGAATTCTCCAGGCAAGAATTCTGGAATGGGTTGCTCTTCCCTTCTCCTGGGGATTTTCCTGATCCAGAGATCGAACCCAGGTCTCCTGCATTGCAGGCATATTTGTTACTGTCTGAGCCACCAGGGAACTATCATTTTATCCCATGTTAAAGAGATATAAATTGGTGCCAATCCTTCTGTAACTTATTTAAAAATAACATGGTAGATATCTCAAATACATCAAGAAATTTTTTATAATTAAGTATAACAAAATAAAGCCAGAGAAAACAAATGAACCATGTAATAAATTACTGGAAGGCAAACAGGATATAGAACCCCGTTAGCATCCCAAGAGTCACACTCAAGCCTTTGCCCAACAGTAATACCCTCTCTAACAATTATAACTATTACCTCAAGTTTTATATTATATTAAGAGTTAATCACTTCCTTATTTTGATTTATAGTTTGGTTTTACCTGTTTATTATTTCGTTTTTTAGGTCTCTTTAATCTACTCTTGCTCTTTCAGCCTTTTTTTTTTTTCCAACTTATTTGGGTCACCAAATCAAGCAATTTGATGGTGATACAAATCTGTAATATCTGGATTTTACTGAGTGCATTCCCATATGCCTTTGTTCTTTTTCTCCTGTAAATCACCACTTTAATCTACAGCCTTCAGCAGATTCATGTTTACCACAGAATACCACAGAATTTCTGTGGTAAAAGTACTTTGGTGGTGGTATGTTCTTTATCAAGAGACATTACTGTTTAATCATCCTTTTCAGTTCAGTTCAGTAGCTCAGTTGTGTCCAACTCTTTGCGACCCCATGAATTGCAACACGCCAGGCCTCCCTGACCATCACCAATTCCCGGAGTTCACTCAGACTCACATCCATCGAGTCAGTGATGCCATCCAGCCATCTCATCCTTGGTCATCCCCTTCTCCTCCTGCCCCCAATCCCTCCCAGCATCTTTTCCATCCCATCCCAGAGTCTTTTCCAATGAGTCAACTCGTCGCATGAGGTGGCCAAAGTACTGCAGTTTCAGCTTTAGCATCATTCCCTCCAGAGAAATTCCAGGGCTGATCTCCTTCAGAATGGACTGGTTGGATCTCCTTGCAGTCCAAGGGACTCTCAAGAGTCTTCTCCAACATCACAGTTCAAAAGCATCAATTCTTCGGCGCTCAGCCTTCTTCAAAGTCCAACTCTCACATCCATACATGACCACAGGAAAAACCATAGCCTTGACTAGACGGACCTTAGTTGGCAAAGTAATGTCTCTGCTTTTGAATATGCTATCTAGGTTGGTCATAACTTTTCTTCCAAGGAGTAAGCGTCTTTTAATTTCATGGCTGCAGTCACCATCTGCAGTGATTTTGGAGCCCAAAACAATAAAGTCTGACACTGTTTCCCCATCTATTTCCCATGAAATGATGGGACTGGATGCCATGATCTTCGTTTTCTGAATGTTGAGCTTTAAGAGATGTTACTGCTCAATAAATAAAACCTTTCCTTATTAGGGAATGCAAAGTGATGATATTCCCATTCTGTCAATCTTTTATCAATTATTATAAATTATATAAAAATAAGCTTTGCTAATGTATTATTTTGTTTTATGGTGGTATAGTTCATACTGAAAAGGCAGGATGAAAGCTCAATTCTTTCTGCTTAACAGTTTTCAAATTAATAATTTGGTCCCCACTGGTATGCTTCAAATTTTTCTATTAGTATCATGATGAAATTTGTATCAAGATTTAAGACTTATTCAATGGGGCTTCCCTGGTGGCTCAGTGGTAATGAGTCCCTTTGACTGCCACTGTAGGAGGCACAGGTTCGATTCCTGGTCCAGGAAGATCCCATATACTGCAGAGCAACTAAGCCTGTGCATCACAAGTATTGAGCCCATGCTCTGAAGAGAAGCCACCACAATGAAAATAAATCAAGTTTTATATATATATATATATATATGATATACTCTTCAATGTGTTTCAATCCACTATAGCTATTATCCTTATGATGCTTGTCCCATCTTAGCCAGTGGAAACCTCTTTAAGTTGGTTCTTGAGGTTTTTTTGGTGTGACTTTGGTAAGAGTCCTTACTACCTGGAATGACACAACGTTTCTTGGCTTACGATACCCAAGAACTGGAATAAGCCACTTTTCCAAGAAGCCTTGATTTACTTTAATGGGAAACTGTACTTCAAGAGCACAATCTGGGTGCTAAGGATGCTCACTGCTACTGGGTTGGCCATTGTTTCTAGGTTTTTTCAGTAGACAGAGCTAGAAAATAAAAAAATAATCCTTGATTTCATAACAATATTTCCTTAACTTTCTTACATCTTATTTCTTTTTCCCCACACTGAGAATCTTGGTTTTCAAGAATATCACAAATGATACAATTAGAATATCAATTACATTTCACACACATTATGCATCTTTTCAGAACACCACCACCACACCAAAGTAATTTAATGGAAAGTCCACAAGTTTTTGTATGTAATCTTCCCATTCTTTCTCCATTTGTTTTGTCTTATAGCTCCACTGTTAAAACACAAAGTTATTAAAGACTATATGTTCTTTGCTCTATCTGTCATTTAGATTTAGTTACATGTAGTGAAGTGAAAGTTGCTCAGCGGTGTCCCACTCTTTCCAACCCCATGGACTATACAGTCCATGGAATTCTCCAGGCAAGAATACTGGAGTGAGTAGCCGTTCCCTTCTCCAGGGGATCTTCCCAAACTCTAAATTAATGCTCACCCAACATTCTTTTTCAAATCTTTATTATGAAATAGTTTTAGACATACAGGTATCTTAGAAAAACAGTTCAAGGACACCATCACCTTGTTTCTCATAAGTTAACAACTTGTGCCCTCATAGCACACGTCTCAAAACCAGGAAATTAACGTTAGTAAAACACTATTAAACAGATTTGATTAAATTTCGCGAGATCCCCCCATCCCCTGCCAGGTCTGTTCTGTTTTGAGGATACATGTCTCATTTTGTTCTTGGATTTCTTTAGTCTCCTCCAATCTGTGACCATTCCTCATTCTTTCTTGACCTTGACAGTTACTTTGCAGAATACCTCTCAATCTGGTCTCGTCTGATGTTTTCTCAAGATTAGATTAAGATATACATTTTTGATGAAAATTCCACAAAAGAGATGCTATGCATTATACCAGAGGGTATATGATGATGTAAATACCTTGATCATTTGGTTAAGGTGGTGTCAGCTGGTGATTCCACTGTAAAGTTAACCATTTCCCTCTTTGTAATAGGTAAATGTCACAGGAAAGACACTCGGAGATTATGCTAATATACTATTTCTCCACAAATTTGTACCCACTCATTTTAATGTCTGTCAGATCTCACCTGTGACACTCACTACTGTAGTATTTCCCTAATGGTAAATTTCTATTTCTGTCATTCCCCACACTGCAGGAACGTATAGTCCCTGACATGTAGAAGGAATTGATAGTCACCTGCAGGGAAACGTGATCCCTTCTCCATGTATTTATTTACTCAATCATGAACTTACAGAAATGTGTAGTCATAGATTTAAAATCTATCGCTGCATGAATCTGTGGCTAGAACAGTTCTGCTTTCACCACTCCTTCCAGTCAGCACCGGGTCCTACTGAGATGCCCAAATTATTTTCTGAGTACATCCTTAATTTCTGGCATTCTAAAATATTCTAGCTTATCTTGCATTTTTCTTGCCCATCCCCTAAAGCAATTGTCTCTATGGGGCACTAGTTCCTTTTAGTAGAAAATATATTTTGAAATAAAAATCTAGAGGCTAAGAGTGCTCACTCTTACTGGGTTATCACTGTTCTCAGATTCCTCTCATGAACAGAGGTAGGAAATATATGTGTGTGTGCGTGCGTGTGTGTGTGTGTGTGTGTATAAAGCCATACAAATGAATATATTTATATTTATTACCATATCACCCACTAGTCTTTTTGGCTATCTGAAGCTCATTCACTAGAAGATTCCTATAAAAAGACTCATAGAAAATAGATCTTAGATATTGATAGCAATTTACATGCAGTCTCTATCTAGAAGTCATTTTGGCTAGACATAAAATCCCTGGTTCACATTTTTTCCCTTACATATGTTATGGCATTTTCTTCTGGCATAAGGCATTGCTTTCAAATATAGTGATGGCAGCCTGATATTTTCTCTATAAGTCACCTGGTCTTTCTGTCAAGATGGCCAAAGTACTTTCTTCAAAGCTGAAGGGTTTTACTAGAATATGTCTTGATGCTGGTTTTTCTGGGTTGATTTTCCAAGGTCTTTAGTGTCTTTAAAATATGTAGTCTTACATTCTTTTTTTTATTTCAAGAAGTTATAGGAAGGGACATGGGTAAACCTATGGTTGATTCATGGTAGTCTGATATTGATGTCTGGTAGAAACAATGTTTGGTATTTGGTAGAAATCAATGCAATACTGTAAAGCAATTACTTTCAATTAAAAATAAAGAAATTTAAAAAAAGAAGTTATGTTAAGCATAGTCTTTAGCATTTTTGTCTGTTTCCTTGCTTTGGTTTTCTTTTCTATGGACCTCTGTAGGATTTTTATTGCATATCTTCAACTCTTTATCTCTTTCTCAAATCTTCGTCGACTTGCTTTTGTTTTTATTTTTAAAAACACACAACATTCCACCTGCTGTTTTTTTTTTTCAGAATAACAAAAAATATTGTACTAAAACTTAAGATTTATAGAAATTTTCAGCCATACAAAATGGTCACAAGCTTTTTCTTGAAGGGAAGATTCTACACTTGACAGCAAGGTCACAATGTTATTAGTGAGGGCTGTGATGTCTGTTTAATGTCTGTTTGGTTCAAACAATCAAGCTTGTCCATCTACAGCATCTAAATAAAGTTAGACTTGGCTAGAGAGCATATTCTAAAGAAATGGTTAGCTGCTTTTAACCAATGCACTTAGATCACCATAAAAAAGGGGAAAGTAGCCCATAAAATTAAAATCAAATTACCTTCCGCCCCCCCCACCAAAAAAATAAAATAAAATGCAAAAAACACACACACACCTGCAGCTAACCTTGACAACTACTTCCACCCACAGTGCTTTATACTTAAACCATGATGGGGAAATGAATAAAAGCAGAGAGAGGCCACTGCTTTCAAATGTTTTGCAACATTCTAGATGACACTTCTGGCCTCTGCTCATGCTTTACAACAGTGAATCAGGACAAGACACAGATTTGTTAATGTGCATTTAATCAGTAAAGGTTTGAAGATGCCTGGGGTTTCATTCTGTAGTTTCTAAGACTGTGTCCATTAAATGCAAACAAAAAAGGAAGAAGTCTTGGCAGAACAGAAGTGATACACACTTGACAATCCAATCAATTTAAATTATTATTCATGGCATATAGCCAGTCCATGCTCTAGCCGTTTCTAGGGCTTGGGCTTCATTGGTCTTCCACTGCTCCGCTACATCATTTGCTAATGGATCATCTGGAATGGGAGCACTTAACAAAGCCTATATCGATAGCAGAACTGTGTGAATCTGCAGTGCTGGGGACCACTTATCTTTCAAAATATCTAAACATATTCTTTCCAACTTGTCTACATTAGGATGATAAATTTTGGTCATGAAATGTACTTTAAGGGCTGCCATTGGGTATTCTTCTGGAAGGAATAGTTCAAGCTTCAAAACTCCTCCCTCAAAGTGGGAATCCTGAGGGCTGGCAATGACCACATGAAAATAACGGGCGTTGCTCTCATCTGGTTTTGCTTTAATGCCGGGAACTGGTTCTGCCAGCAAACGCTGGGTTTCCTTAATAATCCTGTGGGGCAGCCCGGCCATCTTGTCAGATCCTGAGTTCGGCCTCTGGTCTCTGGCTCTATTCCCCTCACGCACGGGTCATCTGCTGTTATTTAAGGGCACTAATTCTTGTGTTTGTTGATTCAGATATTATTTACAGATTTTTTAAAAAATCGTTAACTCTGCCACCTATTCATTTAGTGTTTTCATATGTTTAGTGAGAATGTCTTTTGGTTAAGTTTTCATTTCTGCCATGATGTTAATGTGCTTCTTATTTTCTTTCATTATTATAATTCTATGGGATTTGGTCTTGATCTTTTTTAGTTACTCATTTTTATGTCAAGTAGATAGTTTTTCTAATTTTACTGCTTTCAAGCTCTGCATTTTTCATATTAAAAATTAAACTGATTTACTTTATGAGATTATACAACTCTAGACCTCTCCTATACTTTCATTTGAATTTTTTTTTTAACTTGTCTCTACTGTTCCTATTCTATTTAATTTAGATCCTATTCCCAGCAGACTGCATGAGCTCTGTGTGGAGTTTAGTTGTGGAAGGGATCTTCAGCTGGAGAGGTTTGAGAAGCCATAACGCCCAGAGTACCCAAGTTCTGTTAAGATATTAGTTTCAGATACTACAGTTTTTTACTTTTGTTATCAATATGTTCCTATTATAAGGGAATCTGTAGACAGTCAAAAACCATGCCACTGACACTTTTCAAAAATTATGAATGACAACTTAAATTTTCACCTGTTGATTCTAATCATAACAAATTTAATCAGAAAAGAAAATTTCAACAGTTTCTCTAACCATGAAAGGGTTTTCTTTTCTTCTTCCTTTCTTCTTTGCTTTCTAAAGAAGGTGATCATTTCACAACAAATACAAATGTCATGTTGTACGCCTGGAACAAATCTAAAATTGTATGTCAATTATACTTCAATTTTAAAAAATCTGAAAATTCAAAAGTGGGTTTAGACTACTTTAAAAATTATTAAGTTTTACTGATATAGGTCACAAACTGAATTTTAGGATATAGAAAAGAATTTGCCAAATGAGAAATACAGCTCATGGTTAAAACCACCAAAGATATTTGAAATCATATAATCACTAGTAAAGGGAAAATAATCAGGATTTTTGCTAAAAGAAATATTGGTATGTACAAACATTATACCCTACATTAAAATGCAAAATTAGTTGGTTTTATGCAATCCTTGCAGCTAGGGGATGACTTTATGATTAGTTTCCTCAAAGCAGCAAACAAGGTAAGAACATATTATTTTCAGGTTCTAATCTAAACAGTAAAGGAAAACTAAAAGTAGAGGAAGAAAGGACGATAAAGAGAGCAAATTCTGTACCCTGTCATTAAAAAGCATGTTATCAAGGAAAAGTATTAACCAAATGACATTAGACAAAACTTCAATTGGTTTCTCTGCTTCTAGAAAAGTTAGGACTTGCTTCTGATCTTCTGAAAAGGTTAGGATTTAATCTCCTCAGTTAACTGTATTAAAAAAGTCAATCAGGAAATCAAGCTTAATAACTATAGTTATCATAGACTTAGGAATTTGCTAAGGGTGACCCAAAACAAAAAAAGAAAACCAATCCACACCACACACACATAAAAATGATTTAAAAATTGGCTTACTTAAAAAAGGACTTAAAATATTTTCCCAAACAACACATACTAATAAGAACATGAAAATGTCTTCAACACCATTGGTCATTTTGAAAATGCAAATCAAAAACCATAAATACCACTTCACATCATTAGAATGTCTATTATTTTTTAAAAAATAACAAGTGATATGTAGGATGTGAAAAAATTGGAATCCTTATGCAGAACTGATAGGAACGTAAAATGGTGCAGCAGTTGTAGAAAATGATATGGCAAATCCTCAAAAAATTAAAAACAGAACTATCATCTGATCCAAAAATTCTACTCCAGGGATATACCCAAAAGAAGCGCAAGCAGGTATTTGCACACCCACTTTCATAACAACATTAATTATAATAGACAAAAGGTAGAAGAAACTTAAGTGTCCAATGACAGATGAATAGATAAAATGTGGTAGACACATACAAGAGAATATCAGCATTAAAAAAGAAAAATTCTGCTACATGTTATAATATGGAGGAATACTGAAGACATTAAGCTCAGTGAAATAAGGCAATTACAAACGGACAAATATTGCATGACTTCTTTGAAGTGAGGTTCCTAGAGTTAGTCAGATTCATGGTCAGAAAGTGGAATGATGGATGCCTGTGGCTAAGGGGAGGGGGAAAAGGGTAGTTAGTGTTTAATGCGTACAGAGTTTCAGTTGGAGGATATGAGCCTGGAGATGAATGGAGGAGACAGATGCACAACAATGCAAATGAACTTAATGCCGCTGAACTGTATACTTAAAAATGGTTAAAATGATAAAATTTTATGTTATATATATTTTACCACAATAATTTTTTAAAAGTTCACTAATATCCTCTGTATTGTTAAATTAGTAAAAGATATCATGTCTTGATGGCTGGAACACTTTTATGTAAATTTTTTAAATGTGCAGTATGAAAGACCAAAGTACTCAATAGTTTTTTGCCCCTTTTTCATTAAATGATAGAAAAATCTACTTCCTCTAACAGGAAGAGTTAAAACTCTTCAAATTGAGGGAAATTCAATTGATGTAGACGGGAAGAAGAGTGGAAAAGAGAAGAAATTACAAAACAAAGAAAAACAAAACACACAAAAAAAACCTTGTTTAGTTGTTTCTTCCTCCTTTTTAGTCTCCTCTTCTTCCAAGCTGGGACTTTCCCGGGAAGAGCTGTCCTGTTGGCTAGAGTTCTTCAATAAAACAGGATCAATTTGTGCTTTCAGGAGTGCAAGAGTCTCAGCCAACTCGTTTCGATTTCTAAAAAAAAATGGAAAAACAGAAGGCAACATAAAAATCTTTCTCCTGTTCTAAGCTTTGTGGTTGCCAATAAGGGTGGGGAAAAATGGGAGTCTGAGATTAGCAGATGCAAACTAATTTATAAAGGATGGATAAACAACAAAGTCCTACTACATAGCACAGGAACTATATTTAATATCCTATGATAAAGCATAATAGAAAAGAATATGAATATAAGAATATTCATATGGATAACTGAGTTACCTCGCTGTACAGAAGAAATTAACACAACACTGTAAATCAACTATACCTCAATAACTTTTTAAAAAAATCTTTCTTCAGTTCTAAAATGATTTCAGAATAACACCTATTAGAAATTAACATTTAAAAAAGAAAAACATATTAAGAACATCCAAAACACTAGGCTAACCCTAATGAACCTTACATTTTAAAATTAAGTATTAGGAATGAATGCATATTAAAATAAACTGTTCACCAACGAGGAATCTTAGACTATGTTTTTATTAGAATGGCAATTCAAATCTTTTTGGTTAAAAAGGACAGTAGGAACAAATTAAACAAAAACCAAAGTTTGATAATTTTTTTAAATACGATGCAATCTCTCAGGAGTACAAAACCAAAGTAAATTCAACTTGAATAAAAATATAAGAAAATCCCCAATAAATAAGATACCAATCTACAAATTATCTATTTTTACTACCATATCCAGAGGTACATATAATACGGTCAATTTTAATACCACATACAATTAACAATAAAACAATAATTTAATCATAAATAATTATTTATAACAACAATAACTGCTCAGAAAAACAGTATGTTTAACAGCAGAAATAAAAAGGAAACCCTGGACTCAGACTTGGGAAATATAGTTCTAGATCTGCCACTAAGTTAATGAATCAGCACCATGATCTCCCCATCTGTGTCATCAAAGGACTGTGCACGCACCTCTTAATTCTATGTAGTTAGTATCAAGATGAAATTATCTGTTCTATCTGTCACGCCACATATGTCCTCTATCCCCAATTCCACCACCATTCTAGCTAAACACTACTGCTTGAAAGTGGAGACTCTCTTATGAAATAGGCTCTAAAAAATATTTAATGAATAAATAGAATCCCTGTTCCTAAACCAAATGGCTATGTACCCCTGGACAGGTCATATATTTTCATCAGACCTGCGTTTCCTTATCTATATAAGACTGGATTCTCTTAAGTATTATTAGATTGGTTTCCAAAGAAAGCAAAAAATCACCAGTGACAGACATCTTTCAGAAATAAAAGGACAATCATTTTGCCATTGTCTATGAGAAAGAACACACAGGATTACACACATTACAAATATTGTGCATGGCAGTGACTATATGTTTATACATAGTATAACTATCACATTAGCATACACAATAAAATGAACAGTTTTAGACTTTTAATTATCTAATAGTAGTAGGTCATGTCAGATGCTGTTTCGAGATTGTGTGGTACTATACCCACTTTACAAAAAACAAAAATAGTTTCTATTTTTGAACTTCATTAGCCCAACCTGCTTCTAACCTAAGCCTCTATCCACTTAATGTTATTATCATCATATTTCAATGAGAATTTCATATGTATAAGTGCCCCAATCCATTTGTTATTTTCTGAGGTCATGCTGGAAACTGAAAAATATATTGAAGTATTTCACTATACCTTCTTTTAAAAGCTGTGAACATTAGAAGCATGCCAATACTTGCTAGAAAATCCATGTCAATTACTTTCAGTACTCTAAGCAACAAAAAAAACTTGCAGAAAAGTTGATTAAAGAACCCTCCTAAAGGCTTTTAACCTGTCTACTACATTCAAATGCAAACCTAATAAAGCCATTATCTTATAAAAACAGAAAACTACCCATCTGGATTTCTCCTGTTTCAATATTACAATTAGATTTAGTATGTTAAATAATTTTTAAAAGCCCTAAATTGGAATAGAGGAAGTTTTAATATATATAGATTAAAAATTATATCCAATTTCTTACAACCTTTTGCAGAACTTTATTTTTAATGTAATTTTAAAGTATTACCTTCCATTTACAGTTATTACAAAATACTGGTTTTACTCTTCATGTTTTACAACACATTTTCAGCCTATCTTACACCCAATAGTTTGTACCTCCCCTTACCACTGGTAACCACTAGTTTGCTCTCCATATCTGCTAGTCTGCCTCTTTTTCCCTTTACTCACTAGTTTGTTGTAATTTTTAGATTCCACATATAAGTGATATCATTGAGTATTTGTCCTTCCTCTGACTTCACTTTGCATAATGCCCTTCAAGTCCACCCATGCTGCTGCAAATGGAAAATTTCCTTCTTTTTATGGCTGAGTAGCATCCCATTGTGTATATATACCCCAACGGATTTATGTATATTAATTTTGTGTTCTGCAACTTTTCTAAATTCACTGTTGAACTCTAGTAGTTTTCTGATAGCATTTTCAGGATTTTACAAATAGCATCACATAATTTACAAACAGTGTGGCAGTTTAATTTCTTCACTGTCAATCTGGATTCATTTATTTTTCCTGTCTGGTTGCTGTGGTTAAGGATTTCCAAAACTGTGTTGAATAAAAGTGGCGAGAGTGGTCATCGTTGTCTCCTTCTTGATCTTAGAGGAAATGCTTTCAGCTTTTCACCAATAAGTATGATGCTAGCCGTGGGTTTGTCACGTGTGGCCTTTCTGATGTTAAGATGTTCCTTCTATGTCCACTTTCTAGAGGGTTTTTTTAATCATAAATGGACACTGAATTTTATCAAAAGCATTCTGTATCTATTAAGATGACCATATGGCTTTTATTCTTTAATTTGTTAATGTGGTTCATGTATCATGTCGGTTGACTGATTTACATATACTGAAGAACACTTGCATCCCTGGAATAAGTCCCAGTTGATCATGGTGTAGGATCCTCAAAATGTTTATTTGCTTGTTTGTTTTGACTGTGCCATGAGGCATACGAGACCTTAGTTCCTTGACCAGGGACTGAACCCATGCTCCCTGAAGTAGAAGTGTGGAGTCTTAACCACTGGTAGTTAAGACTTTTAATTTGTTGCACTCAGCTTGCTAGTATTTTGTTGAGGATTTCTCAACATTTGTCTGTGATATTGGCCTTTTTTTTAATGATACCTGTGTCTGGTTTTTGTATCAGGATGATATTGGCCTCACAGAATGAGTTTGGAAATGTTCCTTCCTCTGCAATTTTCTGCAACAGTTTCAGAAGCATAGGTGTTAACATTGATGTTTGGTGGAATTCATAACTGGCTCATTTTGCTGTATACAAGAAACTAACACAGCATTATAAAACAACTATACTCTGTTAAAAATTAATTAAAACAGAACAAACAAACAAAAAATGGTTTGGTAAAATTTACATGTGAAGCCATCCAGTGGTCCTCTATAGGACCTTATAAAGGAGTCTGTGGATTCTAACAATTCAGTTGTTTTGCCCTTTCCCCTCTATTGCTTTATTTTCTTTAAAACATTTTTTCACTCAGACATATTAAATCATACTCTCTTATGATCTCAGGTTATTTACACTTCTGTTCTCTTCAGTCCAAAGTGTGTTTTGGACTAACTCCAATTATTCTTTCAAAGACAGGCAGGCAGATGTGCAACCGAAACTACCACAGCATTGTTAATTGGCTATACCCCAATACAAAATAAAAGATTACAGTTTCAAAGACAAGCAGAGAATGGAAAAATAATGTGGTACACTCATGGAATGGAATATTATTTAGCTATAAAAAGGAATGTAGTACTGATTCTTCATAGATGAACCTTGAAATATGCTATCTCAAAGACACCAGACATGAAGGCCACATATGGTATGATTCTGTGTATATAAAATGTCTGGAATAGGCAATTTAGGGAAACAGAAAGTAGGCTGGCAGCTGCCACAGGCTGGGGAAAGGGAGAATGGTGAGAAACTGCCAATCTACAGGGTGTGGGGATCCTTTGTGGGGTGAGGAAAATGCCCTGGAGTTAGATCATAATGATAGTCACATAACTTCACGAATATACTAAAAATCACTGAATTGTATTTTTCTTTAAGTGATGGTGGCTTGGAGATGCATGTAAGAAAAAAGGAACATGTAAACACTGGATAATTTTGCATAGAGAGCTGATTGGATTTGCTGATAGAATATACGTGAAGTGACAGAAAAAGAAAATGTGCCTCCCAAGTTTTGGATCCAAGCAAACATGGATGCTATTAACTGTGATAGGAGAAACATACCCAAGTGGAAAGGTTGGAAGCTCAAGTTTTGGGCAGACTGACTGATTTTGACAGATTCGGAACTATCTGTACCTACAGATAACCTAACTATCTAGGTTAACTATCTGTTAACCTAGACTTGAGTGAAATGGAATGTATCAGTCTAATTATTATAATACAGAATATGACTTTTCTTAAGGGATGTTCAGAATTAGAATTGGTAGGGATACACAAAAGCAACTGTTCAGAGGCAACTGATCTGGCAGCACAATACAATTAAAAAAAAAAAAAAAAAACCAGACAAAAAAAAAAAAAAGCCAAGCACAGGCATCGTCTTCTGCCAAGTATGGGTTAGATACCTTGATCCTCCATAGCACACTGGAGAGTAATCTCCATCACAGATCACATTTATGACACTACATTATCATTTCCTATTTCCCTGTATCTCTCCAACAATATGGAAAGCTCAGGAATGGCATTAAGTCTTTTCCCTTTAAGAGCCCAGGACAGTGACACAGCAAATATTTAGCAGATGTCTGTAATATATGATTCCACTATTCACCAATAATATTCCACTTTTCTCATATAATTTCATATCACTGAGCAGATAAAAAGGAAGAAAACTGAGTACAACAGTATCTAAGGGGGTCAAGAAACTGAAAGAAGATATTAATGAGTGATATTGACAGGAGTATATTAATAACATAAGTTAACATTAGTGAGTGATTACTATGCTCCAGGCATTACTCCAAAATCATGACATGAATTAGTTCATGTAATTCTAATATAACCTGATTAAATAAGTACTATTGTTACCCCCATTTTTTAGACTAAGAAAGTGAGAACATGCAGAAGATACAATGATCTATGATCAGAGTTAATTAGTATATATTAAAGGCAGAATAGAAAGTCTGACTTCAGAAACCATATTTTCAAACTCTGTGCTATATTAATTACAGAAATGCCTTGACAGATTTCCTAATTATGTGTACATGAAAACTCTGTACACTATTTAGGAAACAGCTTTTTGAAAATGATTATGAAATAATTATTATTTAAAATATTTTTAATGAGGTATAATTTACATCCTTTGAAATGAACAGATATAAGGTGTTCAGCAAACCAGTTCTAACAAATGCATATACTTGTGTAATCCATAGCCCAATCGAGAAAAGGAATATTACTATCACCCCCAAACCCCTCCTGCCCTGCCCTACTCAATTCCTCTGCTCCACCAAAAGCAAAACGGAATCAGTTTCGAACACTATACGCATACATCAGTTAATTCCAGAACTTAAATAAAATGGTATGTACTTTTTTTTGGGAGAAGGCAATGGCACCCCACTCCAGCACTCTTGCCTGGAAAATCCCATGGATGTAGGAGCCTGGTGAGCCACAGTCCATGGGGTCGCTAAGAGTCTGACATGACTCAGCGACTTCACTTTCACTTTTCACTTTCATGCATCGGAGAAGGAAATGGCAACCCACTCCAGTGTTATTGCCTGGAGAATCCCAGGGACAGGGGAGCCTGGTGGGCTGCCATCTACAGGGTCGCAGAGTCGGACATGACTAAAGCGACTTAGCAGCAGCAGCAGCAGCAGTAGCATGTACTTTTTGACTTCTCACACATGATAATTCCTTAAGAACAAAGCCACACAGTTGCATGCATTATAGGTCATTTCTTTTTATTGCTAAGTAATAATCCATTTTTGAGGACTATTATGAACAAAGATGCTACAAACATTATTACACAAGGCCTTTCAAAACATCATATAGTTGAAATCATACAGTTAATTTCAGATTGCCTTCTCTTATTAACACGATTTAAATTTCCTCTGTCTTTTCATGGCTTGATAACACATTCGTTTTTTAGATGACAATATTCCATTGTCTGGATACACTGTAGCTTATCCATTCACCTAATGAAGAACATCTTGGCTGTTCTCAGGTTTTGGCAAGTTTGAGTAAGCTGCTACAAATATTCCTGTGCAGGTTTTTATTAGGGCACAGCTTTCAACTTCTTTGGGCAAATGCCAAAGAGGATGACTGCTGGTTCATATGATAATGTTTAATTTTGCAAGAAGCCACCAAACAATCTTTCTGACTGTGTCATTTTGCATTCCCATCAGCAATGAATCTAAGTTCCTATTGCTCTATATGCTCACCACCATTTGCTGTTATCACTGTTCTCCATTTTGTTGTTGTTTAGTCCTTAAGTCATGCCCGACTCTTTTACCACCCTATGGACCAGAGCCCCCCCCCCAGGCTCCTCTGTCCGTGGGATTTTCCAGGCAAGCATACTGAAATGGGCTGCCATTTCCTCCTCCAGGGGATTTTCCCAACCCAGGGATGGAACCCACATCTCCTGCATTGCAGGCGAATGGGAAACCGGTTCTCGATTTTAGGCACTGTAGTAGGTGTCTAGCAATACCTCACTGTTGTCTTAATTTCCATTTCCCTGAACATTGGGCAGGGTGCATATTTTCCTGTGCTGATTTGCCATCTGTTTGATAAGGTCGTTGGTCCACTTTAAATCAGGTTGTTTGTTTTCTTATTGTTGGACTTTAAAAGTTATTTGTATAGCAATTTAAATAGCAGTGCTCTATCAGATATGTCTTTTGTAAATAATTTTCTCCCATTCTGTGATTTATATTTGCATTATGTTGACACTGTCTTTCACAGAGTAGAAATTTTTAATTTTAATCAAGTCCAGCATCATCAATTCTTTCTTTGATGGATTACAGCTTTGATACTATAACAAAACCTGTAACAAACCTGAAGTCATCTAGATTTTCTTCTATGCTTTCTTCTTGGGAGTTTTATAGTTTTGTATTTTATACGTAGGTCTGTGATTTACTGTGAGTTAATTTTTGTAAAGGTTGTAAAGGTGTGGGTCTAGATTCAGCTTTTTGAATGTGGACGTCCAGTTGTTCCAAGACAATTTGTAAAGACTATCTTTTCTCCACTGTATTCCTTTTGCTCCTTGGTCAAACATAAGTTGATATATTTGTGTGCATCTAATTCAATGGTCCCTATTCTGTCTCAGTGATCTACCCGTCTATTCTCTTGCCAATACTAGATTCTTCATTATGGTACATTTATAGAAAGACACAGACTCAGGTAAGGTCAGTACTTCAACTTTGTTCTTTTATAACACTGTGTATTATAGGCCTTTTGCCTATAAATTTGAGAGTCAATTATATTGATATCCACAAAATAACTTGCTGGAATTTTGATTGGGACTGCAGTGAGAAGGCAATGGCACCCCACTCCAGTACTCTTGCCTGGAAAATCCCATGGGTGGAAGAGCCTGGTAGGCTGCAGTCCATGGGGTCACTAAGAGTCGAACACGACTGAGCGACTTCACTTTCACTTTTCACTTTTATGCGTGGAGAAAGAAATGGCAACCCACTCCAGTGTTCTTGCCTTGAGAATCCCAGGGATGGGGGAGCCTGGTGGGCAGCCATCTATGGGGTCACACAGAGTCGGACACGACTGAAGCGACTTAGCAGCAGCAGCAGTGACTCTACAGAGTCAGATCAGACTCTACCGATATCATGACAATATTAAGTCTTCTTATATATTTGAACATGGAATAACGGAATATCTCTCCATTTATTGATTCCTTTTTTATTTCTTTCATTAGCTTTTCTTTCCTCATATAGATTTGTGCATACTCTTGTTAGATTTACACCTAGGTATTTCAGCTTAGGGGCACTGATGTAAATGGCACTGTGCTTTTAATTTCAGATAACATACATTCGCTGATGGTATATATCAAAATGATTGACCTCTGTGTATTAATTTTTTTGTCCTGCAACACTGCTACAATAATAAACTAGTTCCAGGAGATTTTTTTGGTTGATTCTCTCAGATTTTCTAGAAAGAAGATGATGTCATTTGCAAACAACAAGTTTTATTTCTCTGTTCCCAATGTGTATGTCTTTTATTTCCTTTTTTTACTGCACTAGTTAGAACTTCCAATATGATGTTAAAAAGGAATAGAGAGAATAGATGCCCTTGCTTTGTTCCTAATCATAGTAGGAAAAACTTCAAGTTTCTCTTCATTAAATAGATGCTACATGTAGGTTTTTGGTAGCTTTTTAGAAGAATAATTTAAAACACTCAACTAACAAATCTTTTAGATGATCCTTCACTTTTGTTGAAAGTCAAGTATTAGAAACCTTCCAATTTTGTGTAGGATTTATTTTCTGCCTCCATGCTGCTAAGTCACTTCAGTCGTGTCTGCCTGTGCGACCCCATAGACATTAGCCCACCAGGCTCCCCCGTCCCTGGGATTCTCCAGGCAAGAACACTGGAGTGGGTTGCCATTTCCTTCTCCAATGCATAAAAGTGAAAAGTGAAAGTGAAAGTGAAGTCGTGTCCGACTCTTAGTGACTCCATGGACTGTAACCCACCAGGCTCCTCTGTCCATGGGATTTTCCAGGCAAGAGTACTGGAGTGGGGTGCCATTGTTCTTCTGCCTCCATAGGAAATCAGTATTTTTTTAGCAGTCACACAGGGTATTAGTTCTTGAACAGGGATTGAATCTTGGCCCACAGCAGTGTAAGTGCAGAGTCCTAACCCCTGGATTGCCAGGAAATTTCCAATACGCTTTTTTAATCAAGGACATTTCTGTCTCTTTCACTAAAGACTTCTAATCATCAAACAGTGTTGATGTCTATCAAATGGTTTTTCTGTTATGTATTGACATGATCATGTGATATTTTCTTCTTTAGCCTGCTGACATGTGAAAATTGATTTTCAAACATTGAACCAGTCTTATATACCTGAGATAACTCTTACTTGGTCATATTATATATATATATATATATATATATATATATTTTTTTTTTTAATGCATTGTTGGATTTGATTTGCTAATATTTTTTGAAAAGTTCTGTATTTATGTTCTTTAGAGATGCTGGTCTATAATTTTTTTCTTGTAATATCTTTTCCTGGTTTTGATAAGGCTGGCCTCATTCAATGAATTCAGAATTACCCTCCCTTCTTCTATCTTCTGAAAAGACTGAAACCTGCAAGTTTAGAAAATGTTTTTTGATAGCATCTATCAGTCTTCCAACAATTATTTCTCTGCAATATAAAATAAACAAATGTTCTCACCTCCATAAACTCAGTTCTACTACCCCATAATTTATATCCACTGAAGCAGGTTGAGCCCTTGAAAGAAATACTCTTATACAAATCAATTCTTTAAATGTTTACAGATAGTTATATCTCCCTATACTTATGCTAGATCAAGTATTTTCAGTTTATTAAATCATTTTCTTTGTGATTCCTTCCATAAAGAACACATTCCACTATACTGATATTCTTCTTAAGAGTCTGACATCCAATTCTAAATACTATACTCCAGGAAGAATCTTACATGTGACAAATGGAATGATGCCCTACATTGTTTTGGGTATCGAATGCATTTTAGTGACCACTAAGATCTCAATTTTGAGGAAAGAAAAGAATAATAGGGCTTCCCTAGTGGCTCAGTGGTAAAGAATCCACCTGCCAATGTAGGAGATGCGGGTTTGATCTCTGGGTCAGGAAGAATCCTTGGAAAAGGAAATAGCAACCCACTCTAATATTCTTGCTTGAGAAATTCCATGGACAGAGGAGCCCAGTGGACTACAGTCCAAGGGGTCACAAAAAAGTGTCAGACTTAGTGAATAAACAACAAAGAATAGTAACACAATGCTTTTCACATTCAACCTTCACAAAAATGAGAGACCTATATGAATGAAAAAGCTCATTACATTTGTCCAAAACAGTACTAGTATGTTAACTGAAATGCCGTGTCACAGAACATATCAAGAATTTATCAAAACTATGATACTTCCCTAGAAAATACACACATTAAATACAACTAAGAGCTACTGCTTACAATATAAGGAATTCCACAGGTGCATGAAAATCATCCAGAGATCCCAGAGCAGTACTATTCACCACTACATCCCCCACGGCTCAGCACAGTGCCTACTATACAAGCAGGCGTGCAATTCTAATCTATGACTTTAATGAAATAAAGGAACAGTAGTGTGACAATCAGTTGTTTAGAATCTGCCTTTAATTCCCTGAAATGAGACTCAATACACCCAAAGTAGTATTAGTGATCCCAAATATTACTACATATTTGGAAAAAGCTGGCTGGCAAATTTGCCCTTTTCTCTTCCTGCAGATAAACATTTCTCTAATGAAGTAACTAAGTTTCAATCTTAGGGGTTAGAAGTTTTAAGAAAATGTAGTAATTTAAAAGGTTAGGAGAAGGAACAAATTTTTATCGAGCATGTATTACAGCCCTAGTATAACTTATCTTATAGTTCTCAGAACAGCTTTACTGGGGAAGTATTATCAACCTCATTTTAGGAAAGACTATGGACAGGGAGGCCTGGCATGCTGCGATTCATGGGGTCGCAAAGAGTCGGACACGATTGAGCGACTGAACTGAACTGAATAGAACTGATGAAAGAAATCTTAAAAATTAGGGCAGAAATAAATGCAAAAGAAACAAAAGAGACCATAGCAAAAATCAACAAAGCCAAAAGCTGGTTCTTTGAAAGGATAAATAAAATTGACAAACCATTAGCCAGACTCATCAAGAAGCAAAGAGAGAAAAATCAAATCAATAAAATTAGAAATGAAAATGGAGAGATCACAACAGACAACACAGAAATACAAAGGATCATAAGAGACTACTATCAGCAGTTGTATGCCAATAAAATGGACAACGTGGAAGAAATGGACAAATTCTTAGAAAAGTACAATTTTCCAAAACTGAACCAGGAAGAAATAGAAAATCTTAACAGACCCATCACAAGCACGGAAATTGATACTGTAATCAGAAATCTTCCAGCAAACAAAAGCCCAGGTCCAGATGGCTTCACAGCTGAATTCTACCAAAAATTTCGAGAAGAGCTAACACCTATCCTACTCAAACTCTTCCAGAAAATTGCAGAGGAAGGTAAACTTCCAAACTCATTCTATGAGGCCACCATCACCCTAATACCAAAACCTGACAAAGATGTCACAAAAAAAGAAAACTACAGGCCAATATCTCTGATGAACATAGATGCAAAAATCCTCAACAAAATTCTAGCAATCAGAATCCAACAACACATTAAAAAGATCATACACCATGACCAAGTGGGCTTTATCCCAGGGATGCAAGGATTCTTCAATATCCGCAAATCAATCAATGTAATTCACCACATTAACAAATTGAAAAATAAAAACCATATGATTATCTCAATAGATGCAGAGAAGGCCTTTGACAAAATTCAACATCCATTTATGATAAAAACTCTCCAGAAAGCAGGAATAGAAGGAACATACCTCAACATAATAAAAGCTATCTATGACAAACCCACAGCAAACATTATCCTCAATGGTGAAAAATTGAAAGCATTTCCCCTAAAGTCAGGAACAAGACAAGGGTGTCCACTTTCACCACTACTATTCAACATAGTTCTGGAAGTTTTGGCCACAGCAATCAGAGCAGAAAAAGAAATAAAAGGAATCCAAATTGGAAAAGAAGAAGTAAAACTCTCACTGTTTGCAGATGACATGATCCTCTACATGGAAAACCCTAAAGACTCCACCAGAAAATTACTAGAGCTCATCAATGAATATAGTAAAGTTGCAGGATATAAAATCAACACACAGAAATCCCTTGCATTCCTATACACGAATAATGAGAAAGTAGAAAAAGAAATTAAGGAAACAATTCCATTCACCATTGCAACAAAAAGAATAAAATACTTAGGAATATATCTACCTAAAGAAACTAAAGACCTATATATAGAAAACTATAAAACACTGATGAAAGAAATCAAAGAGGACACTAATAGATGGAGAAATATACCATGTTCATGGGTCGGAAGAATCAATATAGTGAAAATGAGTATACTACCCAAAGCAATTTACAAATTCAATGCAATCCCTATCAAGCTACCAGCCACATTTTTCACAGAACTAGAACAAATAATTTCAAGCTTTGTATGGAAATACAAAAAACCTCGAATAGCCAAAGCAATCTTGAGAAAGAAGAATGGAACTGGAGGAATCAACTTGCCTGACTTCAGGCTCTACTACAAAGCCACAGTCATCAAGACAGTATGGTACTGGCACAAAGACAGACATATAGATCAATGGAACAAAATAGAAAGCCCAGAGATAAATCCACACACATATGGACACCTTATCTTTGACAAAGGAGGCAAGAATATACAATGGAGTAAAGACAATCTCTTTAACAAGTGGTGCTGGGAAAACTGGTCAACCACTTGTAAAAGAATGAAACTAGATCACTTTCTAACACCGCACACAAAAATAAACTCAAAATGGATTAAAGATCTAAATGTAAGATCAGAAACTATAAAACTCCTAGAGGAGAACATAGGCAAAACACTCTCAGACATAAATCACAGCAGGATCCTCTATGATCCACCTCCCAGAATGCTGGAAATAAAAGCAAAAATAAACAAATGGGATCTAATTAAAATTAAAAGCTTCTGCACAACAAAGGAAAATATAAGCAAGGTGAAAAGACAGCCTTCTGAATGGGAGAAAATAATAGCAAATGAAGCAACTGACAAACAACTAATCTCAAAAATATACAAGCAACTTATGCAGCTCAACTCCAGAAAAATAAACGACCCAATCAAAAAATGGGCCAAAGAACTAAATAGACATTTCTCCAAAGAAGACATACGGATGGCTAACAAACACATGAAAAGATGCTCAACATCACTCATTATTAGAGAAATGCAAATCAAAACCACAATGAGGTACCACTTCACACCAGTCAGAATGGCTGCGATCCAAAAATCTGCAAGCAATAAATGCTGGAGAGGGTGTGGAGAAAAGGGAACCCTCCTACACTGTTGGTGGGAATGCAAACTAGTACAGCCACTATGGAGAACAGTGTGGAGATTCCTTAAAAAATTGCAAATAGAACTACCTTATGACCCAGCAATCCCACTTCTGGGCATACACACCGAGGAAACCAGAATTGAAAGAGACACATGTACCCCAATGTTCATCGCAGCACAGTTTATAATAGCAAGGACATGGAAACAACCTAGATGTCCATCAGCAGATGAATGGATAAGAAAGCTGTGGTACATATACACAATGGAGTATTACTCAGCCGTTAAAAAGAATTCATTTGAATCAGTTCTGATGAGATGGATGAAACTGGAGCCGATTATACAGAGTGAAGTAAGCCAGAAAGAAAAACACCAATACAGTATACTAACACATATATATGGAATTTAGGAAGATGGCAATGACGACCCTGTATGCAAGACAGGGAAAGAGACACAGAAGTGTATAACGGACTTTTGGACTCAGAGGGAGAGGGAGAGGGTGGGATGATTTGGGAGAATGACATTCTAACATGTATACTATCATGTGAATTGAATCGCCAGTCTATGTCTGACGCAGGATGCAGCATGCTTGGGGCTGGTGCATGGGGATGACCCAGAAAGATGTTATGGGGAGGGAGGTGGGAGGGGGGTTCATGTTTGGGAATGCATGTAAGAATTAAAGATTTTAAAATTTAAAAAATAAAAAACTAAAACTAAAAAAAAAAAAAAAAAAAAAAAAAGAAAAAAAAAATAAATACAGTTTTTATCAAAAAAAAAAAAAAGAACTGATGACAGTAATTAAGCAATCTTCTTACAGATGATAAGCAGAGGAAACTAGATTCACTTATTAGCTATAAAATCTATGGTCTTTCTCTTACATCAGGCATTGGGGTATTATCTACTTAAAACATCATATACTAGCAGTTGTTTAAAAGCACATATGACTGATTAATAATAATCATAATAATTTTTCTCCATCGTAAGTTTTTCTTCCACAAAGCAGTTGTCTCAAACAACTATGCAAGTTTAATAAAGAAAGCAGCAGAATGGTGGTAAAACATCATAAACAGAACCTTATTTAATGTATGTACTCACAGGGGGAGATGGTGAGTACATCTTATTTCAGGACCACTTTATTTATTTTAATTTAGTAAGTTAACTATATGGAAAACCATATTATATGGTTTATATTTTATATAATATATGATGCTATTATATCATATATGATATATTATGTATGATGATATATCATACATAATATATAATAATATATCTCACCATAATATGATGAAAGAATTGTTAAAAAGCAATCCCCCAAGAGCTCATTCAAAGTTTATTCTTAGGGAATAAAAGTTCAGCTTCCATGACCCAAACAAATAGCATGAATTTCTAGAATTTTCTCTTCAAAACATCAATAAATGACCACTAACAAAAATCTTCTAAAATCTAAGCAAAAACAAAGATGAGTTAAAGTTAAAAGAGTCTTCATAAGCCACCAGACATATATCCATTAGTTCTCCCTACTCTAGTTATAAATCCTATAATATTTCTTAAATTAATGTAAACTGTGGAAATTAATACAATAAATTCTAAATAATTAATTTGCAAAAACAGAAAATTGGAGACACAAAGATTCTGAATAACAATCCGAGAGTCACTAATCAATTTTTTTTAAAGTTTTATTTCAAACCTTTTTATTAAATTAAATGTTTCCATTCAAATATATTTATCAATACAAACATAAGAAATCAAGATTTTCAAAAAGGATTAGGACAGAAAAGCATAATGTTCCTCAGATTTCTTCAGACCTCACTAAATAAATGTATGCACAGGAAAAACGGAAACTGTAGTATATTTTCACATGAAAATATGTGTCACATGAATCAGACGACTTTAAGAAGAATAAGCAAATAATGCCTAATAGAAAGCTATATAGCTAAATAAAAATCCATTTATGTTTATCTGGGAATTCCCTGACACTGCAGTGGTTCGGATGCTGTGTTTTCACTGCCAAGGGCTTGGGTTCAATCCCTGGTTAGGAAACTAAGATCCTACAAGCTATGCAACACAGTACAAAGAGAGAGATATATATATATATATAAAAGATATATTTGTGTTTTTCTTATATTTCTTTCTAACAATGGTTTTCTCTGTGTATATTACCCATGCATCATTATTTTTTGGATTCTAGCTCCCTAAAGTACTAGGTATATGTCCTGATGTGGACCACATTGCTAAATGTATTTATTTATTTGACAAATAATTAAGTGCTTCCAATGGGTACTGTGCTGGGCACTAGACTAGGTCCTACAAACTCCTAACCCCATAAATAGAAAAGAATCACCAAGCCTCAGAGATTATATTCTGGTAGAGAAGAGATCAAAGTAAGAAACATGCAAATAAATGTAAAAAAATTTCCAATAAAACATACCTCACAATGCATTTCCATGAAGAGCCATCTTGATCATCTTGTTCTTCTATGTACATTCTGACATTGTGATCTTGATCCAACTGGTACCAGTACATGAGGCCATCTTTGTCACGACCAATTGGCTGGAGACGCATGGTATCGGCATCCTCCTCATTGATAATATTCTTGAATTTGAGATTGTCATCAAATTGACACTCACAGAGGTACTGGAAAATAGTCACAACATGATTTAAAATACCCCGTAAATGTTTCTCCATCACAATAAATGTGTTATGTTCAACCAAGAAACTGATTCAGGCATAAGAAGAGAAAGAGTATGTTTGTCCATCTTTTACTTTCCTCTCTCCTCTTTTGTACACTTACTTTACAATAAGCAATTTTAAAAGACAAATTTCTAATTTAACATACAATTTTAGTATTACATAAATTTATAGGTTTAACACAACCAGTGACCCAAAAATTAAGTTACATTCTAAAGCACTGAGTGTTTGTATTAAAGTCTCCCAAATTGGTTCATGGTATAAAATTTTCAGTGACTTTCTCTTAAAGCTTTTAGATGAACTTTATTCTTGAAATGGCTGTTTATTTTTGAAAGCTTGAGACATACATAATTTTTACCAAAGGCAGTCTTACTGATAACTGCCTCTGGAGAATTTTCTTTAAAAAAAAAAAAAATCATACTGCCAGCACCAAAATGGATGAACTAACTTTTTATTAAAATTTTTGTATATGATTAGTGTATATAAGATTTCTTCCCTGAATCTTTGATTTAGTAAACCAGTGAAAGATTAACCACCGTTTACCATCTTTGTTAGCTATGATTTTGAAGGCTGCCAACAATGCATAAAGTTAATCTAGGGTAACTGTTTGCCATTATCCTTACAGGCAGAGATCATTAAACCTAGATATAAGTGTGTATTGAAAAACAACCAAAAACAGTCATTTAAAGAAGAGTTTTATCGCCAAAAAATAAATAAATAAATGAAAATTCTATTGTCCTTTTCCACTAACAATAAAAATTTCTACTTTCTAGTTGCTTCCCAATTCAACCAGAAGGAGTCAAAGTGATTTTTTAATTAAAATAATTTTAACAAATAATAAATTTATTACCTTTAAGAGTGCTAACTTGCATTCAACACTCATTTCAAGATAGCCTTTCTTCTCCATCTCCCATGCCCAGGTGCTATTAAACTCTTGGCATATCTGTCAAGAAAAAGTTAAAGTCTTAATACAGAAAAGCAATTTTTATTTACATTGGTAGTTTTGTTGTACAACTATGTTAACTGTTTTGTTAATACATAAAGGAAAAAGTTTATGCCAAACACAGTCCAATCAAATCACACTCTGAAATATCTACTATTTAAATATATCAAAAACGTTGACTACTACTACTAAATGATGACTGCATTCAAGGTAAGCTGTGACCTCTGCAGCTGTCTCCTTTGCTCTCAAGAATTTTATATACACTTTTGTGGCACAGTTTCCCAAATGCAAGTAATTATCTGATTCCACCTCTCCAAATAGCCTAGTTCCTCCAGGACAAGGACAATAATTTATTTCTATGCCTAGACTAGAAGCAAGCTAAAAATAACATGCCAAATTGTAGACACATTTTTATTCGAGTAACTCTCCGACTCGAAGTCCTCCTAATTATGGGTAAAGATTTCACTGCTTGGCTTCTATAATGTGGCATTAACTTAAATTTCTAGGTTTCTCTTTCCACACAAACATTTCAAGCAAACCAGAGACAATTCAACAGTATGAAGAAAGAAGATCTGGATAACCATTACACTTATCAGGAGAAATGCCATGGATTCTATGACCTCTGTGAGCCAGTTTCCTCAGCAATAAAAGGGAAGCAGTAGTAATATTGATCTTAAAGGTTGTGAAGTAGACATGAAAAATGATATAAAGTGCCTACAAACTTCACACTTTTTTTCCAATCCAAGAAGCAAAGAGTAGAATGAAGGCCCAGGGAGAAGAACCAACAAAAGGCACAAGATTATCTGGTTGGGAAACTGGCTAGAAAGGCTGGAGGAGAAAAACAAAAAGGCAACTGAGACTGCTTACATAACCATCTCAACTTAGGAATAAGACTAAACTGGCCCTCCTGGAAGGGGTTACTCTTTTCCTCTCCTTACCAGTGTCGTCGTCTTTTTTTTTAAACCAACTTGTGTAACAGAATCACAGGAGATCATTGTTAGGATAGAAAAAATATAAGCAAGCAGTACGGCCAGGAACTCTATAATGGAAGATCTCCAAAGGCAAAAGGGAAGAAAGAGCTCTCCATTCTCTGGAATACCACACTTCTTTGACTGCTACAGCATTGTATTTTGCAGAGAAAAAATCCTCAGACATACAGAGTGAAGGAAATTTTTCTGGAATACCACACAGGGCAATGGCCAAAAAGCACAGCAGATGACCAGTGTCCTTAGTCATTAGGGAAATGTAAGTCAAAATCACACTGCAATGCTACTTCATACATGTTAGGATAGCATAATCAAAAAGAAGGAAAATAGCAAATGATAGGAATGTAAACTAGTGTAGCCACTTAGTTTAAAAAAAAAAAAAAAAAAAGGTTAGCAGTTCCTCAAAAAGTTAACACTGAGTTACCACATGACGTAGCAATTCCATTCCTTGGTATGTACATATAAAAAAATGAAAACATATGCTATACAAATGTTCATCTCAATATTATTTATAATAGCCAAACGGTGGGATCAACCCAAACTTACATCAACTGATGAATGAATAAAATAATATGTGGAATATAAATACAATGCAATTTTATGCATCCATGAAAAGGAATGAAGTATTGCTATACTGTATAGCATGGATGAATATTAAAAACATAATGCTAGGTAAAAAAAATCTGATATAAAAGGTCACAGATTTTGGAGTGTTTGTATATAGAATTTCCACAAGAGTCAAATCCATATAGACAAAATTGCTAATGGGTAAGTAGAGGGAGGAACAGTTGTTGCTAATGGGCTTCCTTTTAGAATAACTTTAAAAATGCTCTACAATTAAGACAGTGTTCTACTATTAAGATAGCTCACATACTTGTGAATATGCTTAAAAAACTGAATTGCATATTTTTAAAAGGTGACATTCATGGTATGTCAATAATATCTCAATCAAAAAAAAAAAATCAGAGGGACAGTCAACAACACAGACTAAAGCTTATGACTTGGCTGAAGCATTTCTTGAGTGTTCTACTGTATACCACACCCTGAAAATACTTTGAAGGCTAAAGCTGCGTGTGGGGAAGCTCAACTTCACCCAGAGGGGCTGAGAATGACACAGCTTCAAAGCATAGCCTACAACCTAGTTACCAATGCACAGTCAACGGCTCACGGTGTCACTGATAGCAAATACAGCTGAACAACTACTGATTATCATTTACTGTGTGAAAGGGAAGGACAGAGAGAGTGAGGTAAATATAGAGATAATTAAGATACAGGCCTCTGCATCTGCACTACTTAGCTTCAATTTACTGACCTTCATTTACAATGTTCAGGGTGTAAAACCTTTGCTGTGCTGATATTCAGAGATAAACATGCTATTCATTTTCAGTTTCTTTTCTTTTTTTCTTTAATATAAATTTATTTATTTTAATTGGAGGCTAATTTCTTTACAATATTATATTGGTTTTGCCATACATCAGTTTCGTTAAGCAATGTGGACTTATACTATGCTATTTGAAGACCTCCCCTCAAGGCCCATTACTCAGATTTGCCCAAACAGCCTTAACCTATTTTTACTACCTTCCCAGGGATGCAGTGGTAAAAAATACCCCTGCCATTGCAAGAGACACAAGAGTGTGGGTTTGATCCCCAGGTTGGGAAGATCCCTTGGAGTAGAAAATGGTAACCCACTCCACTATTCATGCCTGGAAAATTCCATGGACAGAGAAGTCTGGCAGGATACAGTATGTGGGGTCTCAAAGAGTGGGACAGGACTGAGCAACTGAGCACAGCACATTGTTACCACAAAGGAAATACTGCAAATACAAAAAGTACTATAAACGACACTTAAATAATTCTTATGCAGGACTACATAATCTCATCAGAGGTCAGCAAACTTCTAAGAGACAAACAAATAATTTAAGTTTTGTGACCACATGGCCTCTTTTTCAACTATTAAACTCTGTTATAGTGCAAAAGCAGTCATGTTGCTAAATCATGTTCAGAAGCTAAGTCACGTCCGACTCTGCAAATCCATGGACTGCAGCATGCAGGCTTCCCTGTCCTTCACCATCTCCCAAAGTTAGCTCAAACTCATATTCCATTGAGTTGGTGATGCCATTCATGATCTCACCCTCTTGTCATCTCCTTTCTCCTCCTGCCTTCAATCTTTCCCAGAATCAGGGTCTTTAACAATGAACTGTTTCTTCACATTAAGTGGCCAAAGTAATGGAGCGTCAGTATCAGTCCTTCCAATGAATATTCAGGACTGATTTCTTTTAGGATGGACTGGTTGGATCTCCTTACAGTCCAAGGGACTCTCAAGAGTCTTCTCCAACACCACAGTTTGAAAGCATCAATTCTTTGGTGCTCAGCCTTCTTTATGGTCCAACTCTCACATCGGTACATGACTACTGGATAAACCATAGCTTTGACTATATGAACCTTTGTCAGCAAAGTAACATCTTTGTTTTTTAATATACCATCTAGGTTTGTCATAGCTTTCCTTCCAAGGTTCATTTCACGGCTGCAGTCACCATCTGCAGTGATTTTGGAGCCCAAAAAATGAAGTCTGTCACTGTTTCCATTGTTTTCCCATCTATTTGCCATGAAGTGATGAGACCAGATGCCATGATCTTTGTTTTCTGAATGTTAAGTTTTAAGCCAGCTTTTTCACTCTCTTCTTTCACCCTCATCAAGAGGCTCTTTAGTTCCTCTTCACTTTCTGCCACTAGAGTGGTATCATCTGCATATCTGAGGCTGTTCCTCTTTCTCCTGGCAATATTAATTCCAGCTTGTGCTTCATCTAGCCTGGCATTTCTCATGATGTACTCTGCTTACATGTTAAATAAACAGGGTGACAATACACAGATTTGACATACTCCTTTCCCAATTTTGAACCAGTCCATTGTTTCATAGCTGGTTCTAACTGTTGCTTCTTGACCTGCATACAGATTTCTCAGGAGGCAGGTAAGGTGGTCTGATATTTCCATTTCTTTAAGAATTTTCCACAGTTTGTTGTTATCCACACAATCAGAAGTAGATGTTTTTCTGGAATTGTTTTGCTTTTTCCATGATCCAACAGATGCTGGCAATTTGATCTCTGGTTCCTCTGCCTTGACTAAATTGAGCTTATCCATCTGGAAGTTCTCGGTTCATGTACTGTTGAAGCCTAGCTTGAAGGATTTGAGCATAACCTTGCTAGCATGTAAAATGAGTGCAACTGTGCAGCAGTTTTAACATTTAGCATTTAACTTCATCATTTGGCATTTAACTTCTTTTCCAGTCCTGTGGCCACTGCTGAGTTTTCCACATTTGCTGGCATGTTGAATGCAGCACTTCCACAGCATCATCTTTTAGGATTTGAATTAGCTCAGCTGGAATTCCATCACCTCCACTAGCTTAGTTCGTACTAATGCTACCTAAGGCCCACTTGACGTCACATTCCAGGAAAAGCAGTATTTTCTATAATACATAAATCAGTGAGCAATACCACTTTACAATACCACTGTATTTGTAAGGAAATTTGAATTTCATATAATTTTCATATGTGAACCATTCTCCCAACCATTTCAATATATGAAAACCATTCTTAGTTCTCAAGCCATACATAAACAGACAGAAAGGTGAGATCTGACACAGGGGCCATAGTTTGCCTAGAGGACCAGAAACTAGCTTTGTTTATTAGAGACTGTCTAGACAGTTCTTCTCAGAGAAGGCAATGGCACCCCACTTCAGTACTCTTGCCTGGAAAATCCCATGGACAGAGGAGCCTGGTAGGCTGCGGTCCATGGGGTCGCGAAGAGTCAGACACGACTGAGCGACTTCCCTTTCACTTTTCACTTTCATGCACTGGAGAAGGAAATGGCAACCCACTCCAGTGTTCTTGCCTGGAGAATCCCAGGGATGGGGGAGCCTCGTGGGCTGCCGTCTATGGGGTCACACAGAGTTGGACACGACTGAAGTGACTTAGCAGCAGCAGACAGTTATTCTTGGGGCCTTAAAGCAAAGGGATCCGTACTAGATTGGTAATCCACATTAATTCCCCAGGTTTCATCTGATTCTAACCAAGCAGCCTATTTAATTTGGTTTTGCATGCAATTCCTTTTTAGAGAATGTTTCAATATCCAAAACATCCATATTTATCACCATAAATTATCATTCCATAATACTGGTGTTAAGTTTGATTCTCTCTAAATATGCTAATGAGTGATCATGTCTAGTTGTTTCCCTCTGTACGGTGCATAAGGAACAGTCTTTCTGATACACACACAAAATCAATGTTCCGTGCCTGCAAGGTTGAATGCCATTCAGCATGGGAGGTCTCTTGGCTGCCTGCCTGTTGTCATTCCCAAACTCCCTGTGTCTATTCTTCTTGACTTCTACAGAGAAAAAACAAGGTTGAGGATGGAAAATAAGGGGTAGGGGGTGTGGGGGGCATTTAAAAGTTCACAGCAGCTGAACATGTATAAGAAAGGTGGTTTAACATGCCTATTCAGCAAAAACACAGACTTTATTTCAGTGAGATCATTAACATATTAATCTTAGACTCACATACACAATGGAAGCACCAGTAATAATTCTCTTTTTGGCAGTTTAGAAGGAAAGGAGGAAGGGTGTAGAAAAACCACAAAATTCTCAGCATGAACATCCAAATGTTGGCACTGAGAGACTAGACCACCACTTGAATGGCTTCTATCAGCCTAAGGACACACCCCTGCTCTTTCATTGCTATCTAGAAAACTGAAGCTTGTCAAAAGGATTTATTTTTTGTTCCAGCCAACATCTGATCAGATCCTGGAGGACCTCTAAATCTCTCTTTTTTTCCTTTTTGTCACACCAGGCAGCTTGCAGGATCTTAGCTCCCTGACCAGGAATTGAACCTGCTCCATCCCAGTGAAAATGACAAGTATTAACTACTGGACTGCCAAGGAATTCCTCCTAACTACTTTTAAAACAAACAAACTTAAAATTGTAAATCTTTCCTCTAAATCTTTGAGAGGTGTTATCTATATGTCCTACAAGACAGGCGTGTCCTTCTCAAGGACCTGAAAGCCAATCCTTTTGTATGTAATCATCAGACTGCAGAAGTTGCAGGCACAAAAGGCCTAATCAAGCTGACTTTGACCAACTCTCATAACTGGCTGTTGTGATTTTTTGTTTCCCTAACCCAGCTCAACTCCTTTACTCTCTCATTACCATCTCCCCAACTCCCTCATCCTACCTTTAAAATACCAGCCACCGCTGGGCAAACTGAAATTGAGTTCAAGCTCCACCTACTAGAGTTAGTTATTTAATAAATCTGTCAGTACAGCCTTTAACCAGTGTTCGGTTTTGTTTACCTTTGATGAGGGAGTCCCTTAATATCATTCAGATGGAAATCTTTATTTTACAATTTAAAAAGATGAAGTTTAAAGAGATTCATTCATCCAGTGATTCCACAAATATTTATTGAGTACTTGTTCTATGGCAGGAACTAATCAAAGACCTGGGACACCGTGGTAAAGAAAACAACCCAACTGCCACCATGGAGCTTATATTCTAGGACATAGTCAAATGGGTGAAAATAAGAAAATGATCAAGTGGAGATAAAACAGAACACTGTGATAGAGAAAAGGTTTAGTGTTCAGGCAAGGCTTCATTTTAAAAAGCTGACATTTGACACAAAAGTTGAGATAGGACTGATAAACAGAAATCAGCCATAAAAAAGACCTGGTAGAGGAATGTTTCAGACAGAAGAAACAAGCTGGCACAAAGGTCTGACATATCTAAAAACAGAAAAAAGGATCACTGTAAACAAAGCAGAATAAGGGGGAGAACAGAAAAAGAAAAGGAAACCAAAGTCCAGATGATGTAAGCCACGGTAAGAAATTAAAATCTGATTTCAAATGCGACGGGAAGATTTTTTTACATTTTGGGGAGTGGGTAGTATAGGTGGTTCAGAATACTGTGTTAAATGCTAGAGAAGGTGTCAGGAAAAGAAAACCCTCCTACACTGCTGGTGGGATTGTGGCTTGTACAGCCACTATGAAAAACATAAAGAGGTTCCTAAAAAAACCAAATATAGAGATGCCATATGATCCAGCAATCCCACTTCTGGGCATCTATGCAGAGGAAATTCTCATTATAAAAGATGCACCCCTATGTGCATAGGAGCACTATTTACAACAGCCAAGACAAGGAAGCAACTAAATGTCCATCGGCAGACTGATAAAAAATGCGGCATATATTATATACACAATACAATGGAATATCACTCACACATCAAAAAGAATAAAACGTCATTTTGCAGCAACATGGATGGGCCTAGAGATTATCATACTAAGTGAAATTAGAAGCAGAAAGACAAATACCACATGATACATCGCTTATATGTGGAATCTAAAATTTGACAAAAAATGAACTCACCTACAAAACAGAAAGAGACTCACAGACACAGAGAACAAACTTATGGTTACCAAAGCGGATAGCATGCATGCTCAGTCCTGTCCGACTCTCCAACCCCATGGACTGTAACCTTTCCAGCTCTTTTGTCCATGGGATTTTCCAGGCAAGAATACTGGAGTGGCCATTTCCTTCTCTAGGGGATCTTTCTGACCCAGAGATGGAACCCATGTCTCCTGCATTGGCAGGCGGATTCTTTTTTTATAGATGAATATTCTTTTTTTTTAAATTAATTGACTTTTTAGTTGAAGGATAATTGCTTTACAGAAATTGTGTTGGTTTCTGCCAAACATCAACATGAATCAGCCATAGGTACACATATGTCCCCTCCCTCCCATCTTCCCCCGCCCATCCCACCCTCTGGGCTAGAGAGCCCCTGTTTGAGTCCCCTGAGACACAGAGCAAATTCCCACTGGCTATCTATTTTACATATGGTAATGTAAGTTTCCGTGTTACTCTCTCCATACATCTCACCCTCTTCTTCCTCCCCTGGTCCCATGTCCCTAAGTCTGTTCTCTATGTCTGTGTAGCCACTTGGAAGCCCAAAGGGGTTAGCAGGTTAGCAGTTAATTTAATTAACTCCTAATTTAGGAGTTTGGGATTAGCAGATACAAACTACTATATATAAAATAACAGCAAGGCCCTACTGTGTATCACAGGAAACTATATTCAATACCCTGCCATAGACCATAAAATGAAGACTAAGATAACCAAAAGAATATGAAGACTATGGCTGGATCACTTTGTTATCTGCCAGAAACAATACAAAACTATAAATCACCCATACTTTAATTAAAAATAAAAAAAAAAATACTGTGTTAATTCCAGGTATATGCTGAGGAACGGGACGCTGGCGCTATGGTGGCTTGATTTTCAGTTTTGAAAGGAACCTCCTTACTGTTTCCCATAGTGGCTACACCACTTGACACCCCGCCTGCCCCCCACCCCACAGTGTAGGAGGGTTTTAATATGATGAGATGATTTTTAATGGGGGAAAAATTAGATCAGATATATGTTTCAAAAATGGCAGCTGTGTGTAAAATAGATTGTAGAGGGGAAAGAACAGAAACTACACAACTTTTAAGGCAAGAGACAATGGTGACATGGACTATGGTGTGGTAGTGGAAACAGAAAGAAGCAAACAGCTGTATTTTGAAGGGAGAATTTTAAGGACTTTTGAAAGAACAGATGTTGAAGGTGACTGAAAAGGAAAATCAACTAAATTCCTTGTCTTGACATCTAAATTCCTTGACTTGAACAAATGGAAGGATAAAAGTGCGTTTAATGAAGGTATAAAGGAACACTTGAGGGAAAAGAGATGTCTTATACCTACAGAGTTTGAGGTACCTATTATATACATCTAAGAAATGTCTTTCTCAAATTTAGTGACTAAACTGAATCTGAGTTAAAACTGAAGCTATGACTCCTGGTTCAGATCTTTCCACTGCATCCCATACAGTTTTCACTAAAACCTTTTCAAGTCTGAGTCAAGAAGAATTTTTTTGGCTGAGCTCTGAGAAGTCATCTTTTAATCTCTAGCATGTGACAAAGCGTAAGATACACAGCAGGTACAAAACAAATATCTGATGAATAAACAAAAGACATAGAAAAATGATGTTTTTACCTTAATTTAAAAAATTATTATTTTAAATTATCCATCAATAACTTCTGACTAGAATAGCAACAGCTAACATGTATTGTGTGTTTACCACATGCCAAGTACTCTTCCAACCACCTTAAAATATTAATTCAGTCAATTCTCATAAGTCTTTATATGGGTGTACTATTATCCTTAGGAGGTTCTGTGCTTTAGCCAAGAAATAAGAGAAATAGGAATTAGTATCTCTAGTAATTTATAGTGAAATCAGTAATAGATTTGAGACACCAATTAGGTCAGTTATCACCAACCATACTATGGACAAAGGCTAGACTGAGAATTAGAAATCATGTAGTTTTGTTATTACACTCAAATTAAACCTCATCAAGTATCCCTGACCAAATATGTAAATATGTCCAACTATTTTATACATAATATTCTTTCCAGAGGACTAAATGAAACATTTACTGAGCACATTTAGTATTAGGAAAGCAAAGATGAATTAACAGTCTCTGCACTGAGAAGTTCAGAATTCAGAGAAAGTCATGAAAACAAGTAATGTGAGGTGAGAAGCAGTCACTGAGTCATCTACAAACTGAGAAACTGGTATGTCTATGAACTACTATGAAAATAAAGGAGAGAAACCCTTCAGCCAATGGATGAAGGTGTGACACTTTTATTCAAGTGGTGACATTTATGCTAGGACCTAAAGGATGAATGAGGTTTTATCAGAAAAGGAGGTAAATAAATAGTATTTCAAGAAGAAACAGAACAGAATATGATAACCAATGGGGATGTGAATATTTTGGTATGTTCTGTCGACATGAAGGCGAATAAAAGAGCTCTTTCTACTGAGCCCTCGAGTCCTAAATCATGAGTGCTGAGGGGTGGGTGGGAAGAGACAAGGCCATGAAAATAGGTCATTGCTCATAAATATGAGGACTCAACAAGCATTCAGAAGTACTGATGAAAACCAGTTCTGTCGCACTATGGCAAGACAGGACAGACTCCAAGGTCAAGGAGACCCACTAAAGCCTGTTTTGCAATAACTCATAGAAAAGGTGATGAAGCTTGGCCTAACCCTGCAGAGGATACTCAAGAGAAGGCAGATTCAGATTGTTAGTGCACATATCTTACAAAAGCAACAAGCTTTATGCTTAATACATTATACAGTAAATGTTTTACTCTTTACAATAGACCTTTCACAAATATTACTTCATTTGGGGTAGATGGCCCATAAAGCTACAAGATTTTTTAAAACATAACAAAGTCTGATCATCTTTCTATTTTCTATAGTATCTCCCAAGTTCATGACCTTACTGACAGTGGACACTAAATATTTATATTATCAGTAGTCCCTACAGAGTCAACTTACTATTTTGATGAGCTACCTGGGAATACTGCCTATAACAATGCATATTAAGAGTTATATATAGAATGGAAGATTCTTTCATTCCTTAAAATATATACTGGATATATTTCAATGGGAAGACTTCTCAAGCAACATGGTTTTAAAAATCAAAAGAATACCAAAACCCCAAGTGACTAGAGCACAGCCATGTATCAATTAATGGGTTTATTCCACAAAAAGGATAAACAGGTCTTTACCAGTACTTTGGTGTATGTTAGACACTGTGACTGACATCAGGATAAGATGCTACAACTCTTACAAAAGGGCCTCAGTTGAACAGGCAGCTGGAATCTGTTAACCTACAAATATGGCACATTTACACAGGTCAAAAATTTGAGAAGCTACTCTCAAAAGTAGTCTATTCTGAAGAGTAGTAAAAGGTAACTTGCAAGTATCTGGCAAAAATCCAGCAAGAAAAATCAAATCTCTATCATAGCTATTTTATACTCATAGATAAGAGTAACCATATACCTAAAATACACCCAAGTGGAAAGAATGTAATTGGTAAGTTCCTCTTTCCAAGAGACCTACTTTTTATCAATTAGCTAAATAGGAAGGGAAATAAGATTTTAGTATAAAATAGACTGAGATTCAAATCCAGGCTCTATCAACAGTGTGATCCTGTCGAGGTCAATCACCTCTCTCAATTCAGGGTCTTCGTCTGTAAAATGGAGGTTATCTTGCTAATAAAAGAGATGAGATTAGGAAGATGCCTATCAGATCCTCATGGTGCCACAGCTACATATATAAATGCAAACCTGAAGATGGATCCAGAAAAACACGACAAGAACCAACTGGAACACAAGAAGAAAATAAAGAGAATTAAGAGCTGTTAGAAGTAGACTGGGCTTTCCTGGTGGCTCAGTGGTAAAGAATCCGCCTGCAACGCAGGAGCCATAAAAGTTGTGGGTTCAATCCCTGGGTTGGGAAGATCCCCTGGAGGAGGGCACAGCAACCCACTCCAGTATTCTCGCCTGGAGAATCCCAAGGACAGAGGAGCCTGGCAGGCTACAGTCCATAGAGTTGCAAAGATTCCAACACAACTGAAGCGACTTAGCAGTAACAGGAAGTAGATCAGTGTTCTTCAAACTGTATATAAACATTGTTTCAAGGTACTTTTGTTTCAAATATATTTAAAATACCATTTTAATACCATTTCATTCAATATTTAAATGAAATTATTGGTGACTGATTTAATTCTCTACTTTTATTTTCTGGGTAATTAACCCTATATATAGGCTTCCCTGGTAGCTCAGATGGTAAAGAATCTGCCTCCAGTGTGGGAGACCTGGGTTCAATCCCTGAGTTGGGAAGATCCCCTGAAGAAGGGAGAGCTCCAGCAATGTTGCCCAACCATGGATACAGGAGCCTGGTGGGCTACAGTTCATGGGGTTGCAAAGAATTGAACATGACTGAGCAACTTTCATTTACAGGCTTCCCTGATGGCTCAGGGGTAAAGAATCTGTCTGCCAATGTAGGAGATGCAAGAGATGTGGGTTTGATTTGTGAGTGGGGAAGATGCCCTGGAGGAGGAAATGCCAATCCACTCCAGGCATTCCTGCCTTGGAAATCCTATGGACAGAGGAGCCTGGCAGGCTACAGTTCATGGGGTCACAAGAGTCAGACACGACTTAGCAACTAAACAACAAACCCTATATTATACTGAATGGGCTGCCTTGTTAGGATCCAATATGATAGTAAACATGTTGAAGTTAAGATTACCGCCAGATCTAGAGAATATTCCCTGACTGTTGCATTTTTATATATTGTGGAAATATACACAAATTTAGTATGTAGAGAAATATTTTTGTATATAAACATAAAATTCACCATTTTAGTCATTAAGTGTATAATTTAGTGGCATTAATCAATCACATTCACAATGTTGTATAATCACTGATACTTCTTATCTCCAAAAGTTTTTTTATTATTCAGACAAAAACTCTTTCTTTTCGCCACACCACTTGGCTTGTGGGATATTGGTTCCCCAACAGGGACTGAACCCAGGCCCTCTGCAGTAAAAGGGTGGAATCCCAATCACTGGATTGTCAGGGAATTCCCTTCAAACAGAAGATCTTTAAGCTTTAAGCAATTAACTCCCCACTCTCCTCCCACTCTGCGGCATAATCTCTAATCTACTTTAATATCAGTTCTTTTGTGTCTGGCTTCTTTTACTTAGCATGTTTGCAAGGACTGCCCATGTGGTAGCAAATATAAGAAGTTCTTTCCTTTTTAAGGATGAAAAATATTACATTGTATGAATGTATCACATTTTGTTTACTGATGGACATTTGGGTAGTGTCAACCTTTGGGCTATTATGAATTAAGCTATAATAAATACTGGCATACAAGTGTCTGTCTGAGTTTCTTCTGAGTATACAGCTAGGTGCAGAACTGATGGGTCAAACAGCAGTTATATGTTTAGCTTTTTTTTTTACTGTACAGCGTGGCATGCGAAACCTTCCCAAACAGGGATGGAACCTGTGGCCCCTGTATTGGAAGCACAGAGTCTTAACCACTGGACCACGAGGAAAGCCCTGTTTAGCTTTTTAAGGATGGGCCAAATGGTTTTCCACATCAGCTGCACCATTTTGTATTCCGATTAGTTTTAGCATCTCCACAAACTCATCAATATTTATTATTTTCCTTTAAGAGTTACTGCAGATGGTGACTGCAGCCATGAAATTAAAAGACGCTTACTCCTTGGAAGAAAAGTTATGACCAACCTAGGTAGTATATTCAAAAGCAGAGACATTACTTTGCCGACTAAGGTCCGTCTAGTCAAGGCTATGGTTTTTCCTGTGGTCATGTATGGATGTGAGAGTTGGGCTGTGAAGAAGGCTGAGCACCGAAGAATTGATGCTTTTGAACTGTGGTGTTGGAGAAGACTCTTGAGGGTCCCTTGGACTGCAAGGAGATCCAACCAGTCCATTCTGAAAGAGATCAGCCCAGGGATTTCTTTGGAAGGAATGATGCTAAAGCTGAAGTTCCAGTACTTTGGCCACCTCATGCGAAGAGTTGACTCATTGGAAAAGACTCTGATGCTGGGAGGGATTGGGGGCAGGAGAAGGGGACGACCGAGGATGAGATGGTTGGATGGACGTGAGTCTGAGTGAACTCCGGGAGATGGTGATGGACAGGGAGGCCTGGCGTGCTGTGATTCATGGGGTCGCAAAGAGTCGGACACGACTGAGCGACTGAAAGGAACTATTAGGCATGAAGTAATACTGAGTTTCTGATTTTCATTTCGTCCATGACTAATGATGTTGATTCTTTTCACATGCTAATTATCAATCGCTGCATATCTCTGAAGAAATGTCTACTCAAATATTTTGCATTTTTTAAACTGGGTTAGTCTTTTTGTTGTTTTTAGGAATTCCCTCTATAGTCTATATATTTTCTTATCAGTCATACAATTTGCAAATTATTTTCTTCCATGATGTGGGTAGTCTTTTTACTTTCTTCATAATATTATTTGATGGACAACAGTTTTTCATTTTGATAAAGTCGAATTCATGTACTGTTTTTCTTCTTGCTTACATGCTTTTGGTGTCAAAATTTAAGACTCTACTGCCAAGCTGAAGGTCATAAAGATCTATCCCTAAGTTTTATTCTAAGAGGATTATGGTTCTAGCTCTTTCAATTAGGCTGTTAACCCATTTTGAGTTAATTTTTGCATATGGTATGAGGAAGGGTATTTACTGCATTTTGCAACTTGTTAAACCTCAAGAAATATACATTCATACTATAGGCAACAATCAAAATAAGTTTTAAAAACACTACAATAAAATTATCACTACAGCATATATACTCCATCCTTTCATTTTCAGCTCAGACAAAAATCAAGACATATACATATCATTAACATAATATTTTTAATGGATTCCTAAAGTTTTTTTATACTTAGAAAATTTTAGGAGAGTCTAATTTTACTTCCCAGGTTTATCTGGTTAATAGCTAAAGTGATAACCTTAAATTGCTATTTTTATGTAACTTCTTTCAAAACACATTGATACTAGAGTTATAGCTAAAGGAGCAATACAATGGAGAAGTTCTGACTAATACAAGTGTGCACACTTGGGGGAAAAAGGGAACTTCTGGAGGGGAAAAACAGGTTTCTGAAGTCTACTTCAAGGGCACGCTTACACAGATTTCCCAGCCATAATTAAGGCACTGATCCCTCTGACTGGAAAAGTCTTCAGATATATTATCAACACAAAACATTAACTGGACCACCAGAAGAAAAACTAAAGCAGATGCAACCCAACACTTCTGTATCTACAAGTATAAATAATTTGGTCTAAGTTGCTGTCAATTCCAAAAGAATGCCAGACACAGAAAAAAACAGTAAACTTGTTACAGTTTTTCTGACAATTTATTTTTAATGTTTAAACAACATTTGCTGGGTTCCAACTATTTGATAAGTACTATGCTGAGAGAATTCATATATACTTTCACAAGAACTGACTAAACTTACATACCTAGTAATCAGCAGGGTTCAGGGTTTTTCCCCAATAGAAATCCAGTGCTCTTACTACATCATCACATGCAATTCATTCATGATGGTAAACTGCGGCTACTGACACACTGTGCGTGAGTACACATGTGTGCTTAGTTGCTCAGTCATGTCCAACTCTTTGCAACCCCATGGACTGTAGCCCGCCAGGATCCTCTATCCATGGGGATTCTCTAAGAAAGAATACTGGAGTGGGTCGCCATGCCTTCCTCCAGGCGATCTTCCTGATCAAACCCAGCTGTCCCATAGTGTAGGCGGATTCATTACCACCAGGGAAGCATGAGTAAACCGTACTCTTTAAAGAACATTTGCAAAGTTAAAAGTATGAAAATGCTTTCCAATATACAGAGCGTTGGGCTTTCCTGGTGGCCCAGTGGTAAAGAACCTGCCTACTAATGCAAGAGTCATGGGTTCAATCCCTAGGTCAGGAAGATCCCCTGGAGAAGGAAATGGCAACCCACTCCAGTATTCTTGCCTGGGAAATCTCATGAACTGAGGAGCCTGGCGGACTACACTTCACGGGGTCTCAAAGAGTCTGACAAGACTCAGCGACTAAAACAACAACAACAACAACAACAATACAGAGCATTAAGTATTCATTTTGTGGCATAAGACAAACCTATATTCAATCCTTGCTTCATCATCTACTATTTATGGGACTTTGGGAATTATTTATTCTCCATGATCTAGTTTGTGCTGTGAATTAAATGATACTGTATGTAAAATAGCATAGGATCCAGTATATAAGTTCTCAAATATTAGCTCTTATCATTATTACAAAAATATAAGTTTTGGAGAAACTGAAACCCTCATAAATTGCTGATGAGAATGTGAAATAGTATAGTGACTATGGAAAACAGTTCGGCAGTTCCTCAAAAAAATGCCATATGACCCAGAAATTTTATACACTCCTAGGTACATAGAGAAGAGAAAAATTCGTGGCCACATGAACACTTGTACATCAACATTCATAGCAGAATTCCTAATAGCCAAAAGGTGAAAAAACCCAAATGATCATGAATTGAAAATGGATAAATAAAATGTATTAACCATACAATGGAAGAATATTTTGCAATAAAAAGAAATGGAGTACTAACATATACTATATATAAATGAATAAACTTTCAAATCATTATACTAAATGAAAGAAGACACAGGAGGCCACACATGTTATGATTTCATCCATAAGAAATGTTCAAAATACGCAAATTCATAGAGACAGAAAAGAGATTGAGAGCTGGCCAGGATCTGAGCAGGAAGCGGCTGTGACTGGAACAGATTGCTAATGGGTACAGAGTTTCTGCTTGGGATGATGGAAATGTTCTGGAATTACATAGTGGTATGGTTGGACAACATACTGAATATACTAAAAGTCAATGAATATATTTTAATATGGAAAATTCTATGTTGTATGAATTATACCACAATTTTAAAAAGAAAAACACAACTTAATAAACAAGGCCAAAAAACTGAAAGATAACAACCTTAGCTTATTTTTGAAAAGTAAACACAGCAGTAGATAAATATCTACCCCTCGTCAAAATATGTCCAAAATAACAAATGACAAAAGATAGTCCTTATGACTTCCTAATAGAGGACAAGCTGCCTAAGGAATAAAAACAACGAGCCTTACTGAAACTGCCATTTAGATTAAAGGTATTTACAGACAAAATGGGCTTCCCTGTTGACTCAGACTACAAAGAATCTGCCTGCAATGCAGGACACTCAGATTCAATCCCCCAACCACTAATGACACAGAAGCTTAAGTTAAACAGTTCTATGAAGACCTACAAGACCTTCTAGAACTAACATCAAAAAAAAAAAGTCCTTTCATCACAGGGGACTGCAATGCAAAAGTAGGAAGTCAAGAGATATACCTGGAGTAACAGGCAAGTTTGGCCTTGGGAGTACAAAATGAAGCAGGGAAAAGGGTCTAACAATGTTTTGCCAAGAGAATGCACTGGTCATACCAAACACCCTCTTCCAACAACACAAGAGATGACTTTATACATGGACATCATCAAATGGTCAATACCAAAATCAGAATGATTATATTCTTCCCAGCTGAAGATTGATTATATCAGATTGATTATATTCTTCCCAGCTGAAGCTTTATACAGTCAGCAAAAACAAGACCAGGAGCTGAGTGTGGTTCAGATCATGAACTCCTTATTGCAAAATTAAGACTTAAATTGAAGAAAGTAGGGAACATCACTAGGCCATTTAGGTATGACCTAAACCAAATCCCTTATTAATTATACAGTGGAAATGACAAATAGATTAAAGGGATTAGATCTGATAGAATGCTTGAAGATCTATGGACAGAGCTTTGTGACACTGTACAGGAAGAGGTGAAAAAACAATTCCCAAGAAAAAGAAATGCAAAAAGGCAAATGGTTGTCTGAGGAGGCGTTACAAATAGCTGAGAAAAGAAGAGAAACAAAAGGCAAATGAGAAAAGGAGATATACCCATCTGAATGCAGAGTTCCAAAGAATAGCAAGGAGAGATAAGAAAGCCTTCCTCAGTGATGAATGCAAAGAAACAGAGGAAAACAACAGAATGGGAAAGACTAGAGATCTCTTCAAGAAAACTGGAGATATCAAGGGAATATTTCATGCAAAGATAGGCACAATGACAAAGACAAAAACAGTATGGACCTAACAGAAGCAGAAGATATTAAGAAGAGGTGGCAAGAATACACAGAACTATATAAAAAAGATCTTAATGACCCGGATAACAACAATGGTATGATCACTCAGCTCTCACCTAGAGCCAGACATCCTAGAGTGTGAAGTCAGGTGGGTCTTAGGAAGTATCACTAAGAACAAAGCCGTGGAGGTGATGGAATTCCAGTTGAGCTATTTCAATTCCTAAAAGATGATGCTGTCACAGTGCTGCACTCAATATGCCAGCAAATTTGGAAAACTATACAGTGGCCACAGGACTGGAAAAGATCAGTTTTTATTCCAATCCCAAAGAAGGGCAATGCCAACAAATGTTCTAATTACTCATTTTAAATGCTAGCAAGGTTATGCTCAAAATCCTTCAAGCTAGGTTTCAACAATACATGAACCAAGAACTTCCAGATGCATAAGCTCAATTTAGAAAAGGCAGAGGAACCAGAGATCAAATAGCCAGCATCTGTCAGATCACAGAAAAAGCAAGAAAATTCCAGAAAAACATCTGCTTCATTGACTACACTGAAGGCTTCGACTGTGTGGATGACAACAAACTGTGGAAAATTCTTAAAGAGATGGGAATACTAGACCACCTGACCTGCCTCCTGAGAAATCTGTATGCAGGTCAAGAAGCAACAGTTAGAACCAGACATGGAACAACAGATTGATTCCAAATCAGGAAAGGAATACGTCAAGGCTGTACAGTCACTCTATTTATTAACTGATTTGTAGAGTACATCATGAGAATTGCTGGGCTGGATGAAGCACAAGCTGGAATGAAGACTGCGTGGAGAAATACTAATAACCTCAGATATGCAGATGATACCACTCTTATGAAAGCAAAGAGGAACTGTAGAGCCTCTTGCTGAGGGTGAAAGAGGAGAGTGACAAAGCTAGATTAAAATTCAGCATTCAAAAAACTGAGATCATGGCATCTCATTCCATCATTTCATGGCGTATAGATGGGGAAACAATGGAAACAGTGACAGACTTTATTTTCTTGGGCTCCAAAACCACTGCAGACGGTGACCGCAGCCATGAAATGAAAAGACGCCTGCTCCTTGGAAGGAAAGCTATGACAAACTTGGCGTATTAAAAAGCAGAGACATTACTTTGCCAACAAAGGTCCATCTAGTCAAAGCTGTGGTTTATCCAGTAGTCATGTACAGATGTGAGAGTTGGACCATAAAGAAGGCTGGGTGCCAGAGAATTGATGCTTTCAGACTGTGGTGTTGGAGAAGACTCTTGAGAGTCCCTTGGACTGCAAGGAGATCTAACCAGTCCATCCTAAAGGAGATCAGTCTTGAAGATTCACTGGAAGGACTAATGCTGAAACTGAAACTCCAATACTTTGGCCACCTGAAGCGAAGAACTGACTCACTGGAAAAGACCCTGATGCTGGGAAAGATTGAAGGCAGGAGAAGGGGACGACAGAGGATGAGATGGTTGGATGGCATCACCGACTTGATGGACACGAGTATGAGTGAACTCTGGGAAATGATGAAGGACATCATGGCGTGCTGCAATCCATGGGTCGCAAAGAGTCAGACATGACTGAGCAACTGAACAAGAACCATTACTTAATTTAATCACTTTCCAAAGATTTCTAAGATTATCTATTATCTTCCCTTTACATTTGAGGGACAAATGAGGTCATTTTCTGTTGAGTGGTAGACAGACACCCCAGAAAAGACACATTAGGTTATTTTCTACTAAATGTCATTATCCCTCTAGTACTGAACACCAGGAAATACTCTGCTTATCCAATAAACCTATTTATTTTCATATTTTAACATTTCTTAAAACCAAGAGCCTTTTAAAATCCATTGATTACTACATTCCATGTGACAGTATTTCTTTTTTCACTGAAAAACTGTCTCTAAATCACTGGCATGGCATGCACCAAAGAAATCACAAAACTGAATAAAAACAGCATTAATAAATTACCATTTGTCTCTTAGAAATAATTCGGAGCTAAAGGAAATCAACTGCTTTAAAGGATAATGTATTAAAAATTAGCTTTTCTATTACTTTTAGGGCCTCTTTACTGCTGCGTTTGGGCAGGAGGCAGGGTGGCAGGAAAGCAGAGGCACATTCTGTTGAATGCATGTGTCTGTTTATTGACATGATGGTATTCATTATCCATGGCTAAGATGTCTTAACTTGCTCACATGGTATCTAAAGTCATTAGCAATCACAGCAAACAGAAGTTTCACGGAAGCAGATGAATTTACTGGAAGAGTTTTTTTATGACTCACCAAGCAAAAGCAAAGTGAAGCCCAACAAGCCCAAGGTCTATTCAACTAAGAAAGGGGTTAACAGATCTTCTCAAAACTACTATTTTAAATTTCTACTAACTAGATTTCTTTATTTTTAGGAGGGTAACTTCACTTTAGAAGTCACCAGCTAGATTTTCAGGTTCTTTTACATACTGGATGATATTGGAGAATATATATTAGCAAGTCCAGGATACAGCACAACAATGAATGCCCTTCTTGAGGTGAGCTGCTAGACACCTCTCTTTGCCTCCATCAGGTATCAAGACTGACTGACTCTACCTTCCAAATATTGATAGCTCTCACCTAAATCCTTTTCCTTCATGTTGCTGCTATTTAGTCACTCAGTCATGTCCAACTCTGCGATCCCATGGACTATACCCCGCCAAACTCCTCTGTCCGTGGGATTTCCCAGGCAAGAATACTGGAATGGGTTGCCATTTCCTTCTCCAGAGGATCTTCTGGATCCAGGAATCAAACCTGCAACTCCAGCATTGCAGGTGGATTCTTTACCGTCTGAGCCACCAGGGAAGCCCTTTCTTTCCATACTTACTGCCAAAACCTTATTTCAGGCCTCTTAATTGGTTAGCTGAATTATTACAGTAACTTTCTTTCACATGAACCCTAGGCTTCTACTCACTGCCATTCTCCATATTATAGTGAAGCCAAACTACTGGTAATTTCCCGACAATTTTCTGCTCACTCTACAGGTCTCAGTTCAACTGTTTGAGAGAAACACAACAAGACATGGCAAACAGATGCCACTGCTGACTGACTTGTGGTAGCAGTGTAGTCTGCTAAACTAGGGTTGGCAGGGAAAGCTTAGATTGGTAACATCTGCTATGAGCCAAAGACCAAGGTCTAACAGATAATGGATATCTGCTCGAGATTTAAACACAATTTGCTCTCCATAATACAAATGGACAACAGTACCACTAGAAAATCGAAAGCCATGTTAACAGGGAAGGTAAAATTTCCACTAGAAAAATACCTAATCAGCCCTTGGGTTTCTTTGGAGGGAATGATGCTGAAGCTGAAACTCCAGCACTTTGGCCACCTCATACGAAGAGCTGACTCACTGGAAGACTCTGATTGGGGGCAGGAGAAGAAGGGGACAACAGAGGATGAGATGGCTGGATGGCATCACCAACTCGATGGACGTGAGTTTGAGTGAACTCCGGGAGTTGGTGATGGACAGGGAGGCCTGGCGTGCTGCGATTCATGGGGTCACAAAGAGTCGGACACGACTGAGCCACTGAACTGAACTGAACTGAAAGTGAATACAGCATACAAGGTCTAGTTCTCATGAATTCTGATGAAGGATAGAGATTATTTAAAAGGCAATTGCAGTTATGTAAAATGGAGATATCCATCTATGAACCTACTCCTGCTGAGTTTGCGTTAAGACTTCATATATAGAAGGTACTTTCTCCTTCCTTTTTTTATAAAGGACTGTATTTAAGGCCATAAAAATGTGAAGACTAAATAAACTGGCCTAGACAGCAACCAGCAGAATACAACTTAGATTCCATATAGTCATTACAGTAAAGACACTTTCATGTTGAGCATATCTTCATTTGTCTCTGTGATTCATATAAAGCCATCTATTTTTGCCTTCAGTATTTAAGAAACAACCTACCATGTCAGTAAACATGTTAAGAGTTTTTGTGGTGTGGTAGAAGGAGAAGAGGAGAAGCGGACGATAGAGGATGAGATGGTTGGATGGCATCACCGACTCATTAGACATGCTGCTGCTGCTAAGTCGCTTCAGTCATGTCTGACTCTGTGCAACCCCATAGATGGCAGCCCACCAGGCTCCCCCGTCCCTGGGATTCTCCAGGCAAGAACACTGGAGTGGGTTGCCATTTGCTTCTCCAATGCATGAAAATGAAAAGTGAAAGTGAAGTTGCTCAGTCGTGTCCGACTCTTAGCGACACCATGGACTGTAACCCACCAGGCTCCTCCGTCCATGGGATTTTCGAGGCAAGAGTACTGGAGTGGGGTGCCATTGCCTTCTCCATGAGTTTGAGCAAATTCTGGGAGACAGTGGAGGACAGGGAAAGCCTGGCATGTTGCAATTCAGGGGATAGCAAAAAGTCAAACACAACTTAGCAACTGAACAACAACCTTCTATTAACTAAATTACATTAATATTAAGCTCTTACATACCTTAAAAATAAGGTAGGAATATAAGCTTTGATAGTATCTTCAGCATATATCATCTTTAACAACAGTCTTCTTCTTGAAGCCAATGTCAGACATTAGTTTTGAGTCCATTCATACATTATTTCATTAAATTCTCACAATTCTGAGCGATAAATGTTAACATTTAATAAGACTGCATTTTCCCCAGACTTACAGATCAATCAGCTTAGATTCAGACGAGTGATAAAAATTTCCAGACGTCAATAGTGCTGAGAAACTAAGAAGGGAGCCCAGATTTTCTAACATCAGAACTCTATTTAGGGGCTTCCCTGGTGGTTCAGTGGTAAAAGAATCTGCCTGCCAGTGCAGGAGACACGGGTTTGATCCCTGGTCTGGGAGAATCCCATGTGACAGAACTATTGAGCCAGTACTCTAGAGCCGAGAGGCCACAACCACTGAAGCCCAGGCACCCTGGAGCTTGTGCTCCACAAGAGAAGCCACTGCAATCAGAACCCCATGTACCAAAACTCAGTTCAGTTCAGTCGCTCAGTCGAGTCCGACTCTTTGCAACCCCAAAGACTGCAGCACGCCAGGCTTCCCTGTCCATCATCAACTCCCAGGGTTTACTAAAACTCATGTCCATTGCGTCGGTGATGCCATCCAACCATCTCCTCTTCTGTCGTCCCCTTCTCCTCCCACCTTCAATCTTTCCCAACATCAGGGTCTTTTCCAAGAAGTACCAAAACTAGAGAGAGCTCATGTCCTGAAACAAACTCCCCGCACAGTCAAAATAAAAAATATTTTAATTTTTAAAAAAGTTAATGGAATGTATAGTTATTTAAATAAAATAGTAGCAACATTACCATGTCAAAAATGGAAAAGGGACAGGGAAGCAAAAGTCTTAAAAATCAGGGGGAAAAAAGGACAGTAAATATATATATGAAGTTAGCAAATCCCTATAGATAGATATCTAAGTAGAAAAATTAAAATTTGTAATACTAAAGAATGAAGTATGTTCTCCTACATAATGGAATGAAATTAGAAATCAAAAACAGGAAAACACTGGGGAAATTCAGAAACGTGGAAACAACATACTACTAAATAACCAATAGGTCAAAAAAGAAATCAGAAAGGAAAAGAGAAAATACTTAGAAATGAATGAAAGTGAAAAACAATGTGCGAGTTTACAGGATGAAGCTAAGCAGGGATTAGATGGAACAGCTGAAAATAAATATATTGGGAAAAAAGGAATACCTCAAACTGATAATCTAAACTTTTACTTTAAGAAAAGAACAACTAAGCACAAAGCAAGTGCAAGGAAGAAAATAATCAAACAGAAAAACAACAGAGAAATTCAATTAAACCAAAAGTGGGTTCTTAAAAAGATAAAATTTTACAAAGCTCTAACTAGACTGACCAGGAAAGAAGAGAACACCACATCAGTAAGAAGAGGAAAGAAACGAGGAACATTATTACAGACTTTGCAAAAGTAAGAATAATTATAAGTGAATTCTATGAACAACTGTATGCCAATAAAACAAATAATCCCCTGGAGAAGGGAATGGCTACCCATTCCAGTATTCTGGCCTGGAGAATTCCATGGACAGAAGAGCCTGGTAGGCTACAGTCCCTGGGATCACAAAGAGTTGGACATGACTGAGCAACTTCACTTCAAAACAGTTAATCTAATAATATAGACAATTTCCTGGAAAGGCACAAATACTGAACTTGACACAAGAAGAAATACAAATCTGAATAAACCAGTAACAATTAAAGAGACTGGTTTAACAAACGAACAAAAAAATTTTCAACAAAGAAAAGCCCAAGCCCACATGGCTTCATTGCTAAATTCTAATACCTCACAGACAGCCATAAAAAAAAATGAAAGCAGAGGAAACATTTCTCAATTCAACATTAGACCAGCATTGCCCAGATTTTAAAACCAGACAAAGATACCTCAAGAAAAAGAAAATTGATATCCCTTATGAACACAGGCACAAAAATCTTCAAAAATAAATGAACAAACCAAAGCTACAACATATAAAACAGATTGTGGACCATGACCAAGTGGGATTGACTGCAGGATTGCAAGGTTTCAACATATGAAAACTAATCAATGTAACACACTACAGATCAATAAAGGACAAAATTTACATGGTTATCTCAAAAGATGCAGAAAAAAACACTTGACAAAATCCAACAGCTTTCATGACAGAAATACTCAACAAACCAGGGGGAAAAAGAGGATTTCCTCAATCTGACAAAGGACATCAATGAAAATCCTTCAAATAACATACATACATAATAAAAGCTGAAAGACCAAAAACTTTCTCTCTAGGATCAGGAACATGACAAAGATGTCTGCTCTCACCATTTCCATCCAACAGTGTATTAGAAGTTCCAGGAAAGCAATTACACAAGAAAAATAAATAAAGGGCATCCAGACTGGAGAGGACGTAAATGTCTGCAGATGACATAATCATGTATATAGAAAATCTTAAGAATTCACTACAGAAAAAGCTATTTGAGCTAATAAATGACTTTGGCAAAGTTGCAACATACAAGATCAATATGCAATCATTAGTTGTATTTCCACAACACTAAAAATGAATGATATGAAAGTGAAATTAAGAAAATTCCATTTACAATACCATCAAAAATGGCAAAATGATAAAGAATAAAGTCTAAGACCAGAATTCGAAAACTGCAAAACAAATTTTATTTATTTTTTGACCACGCCACATAGCACATGGGGTCCTAGTTCCCTAACAATGGACTGGACCTGTGCCCCTGCACTGGAAGTGCAGAGTGGCCAAGGAAGTGCCCACAAAATATTGTTCAAAGGAATTAAAGACTTACATATTTTGAAAGACATCTCATTTGCATGGATCAGAGAACTTACTATTATTTAGAAGCCAATATTCCCCAAATTCACCGACAGATTATATACAATCCCTATACAAATTCTAACCGGCATTTTCGCAGATGTTGATAAGCTGATCCTCAAACTCGTAAGGAAATGAAAGTGATGTAGAATAGCCAAAACAATTTTGTAAAAGATAAACAATTTAAATACTTGCCACAAAGCTACCATATCCAAGACAACATGAGTGTGCTGTGTGCTTAGTCCCTCAGTCGTGTCCAGCTCTTTGTGACCCCATGGACTGTAGCCCGCCAGGCTCCTCTGTCCATGGGGATTCTCGAGGCAAGAATACTGGAGTGGGTTGCCATGCCCTCCTCCTGGGGATCTTCCCAACCCAGGGATCAAAGCCAGGTCTCCCACAATGCAGGCGGATTCTTTACTGTCTGAGCTACCACAGTAACCAAGACTATATAGTACTAGCATAAATAACAACATGAAAGTCAACAGAATGAAGACTTCAGAAATAAATTCTCACACTTATAGTCAACTGACTTTCTACAAGGATGTCAAGGCAATCCAGTGAGGGAAAAAATAATGTTTTTGACAAATCATAACAGAACAAACAGATATCTATGTGCGAAAGAATATAGCTGAACTCCTATCTAAGAGTATATTCAAAAATTAAATGGGTTAGATCTAAATTTAAGAGCTAAAAGTATAAAAGCTCCCAAAACATAGGATTAGATTTTCACGACCGAGTGTTGGGCAATGACTTCTTATATATGACACTGAAGCACTAGCCACAAAAGAAAAAAATTGGAGTTAATCTAAATTAAAACTTCCATGCATCAAAAGACATTACATAGAAACTGAAAAGATAACACACATAATTGGAGTAGATATTTGCAAACCATAAATCTGTTAAGTGTCTAGTATGCAGTATATACTTAAAAAACTCAAAAACAAAGACAGTCAATTAAAAGATGGACAAAGATATGAACAGACATTTTTCCAAAGAAGATACACAAGCATATGAGAAAAAGGCTCAACATCATTTAGACTTTAAGGGAAATGCAAACCAAAACCTCAGTGAGGTAACACTTCATCTCCACTGGGACAAATAAAATCAATCATTTAATAACAAGTATTGGTAAGGAGGGATGTGGAAAAGATGGAGCCCTTATAGGTTTCTAGGGGAAATGTAAACCATTGGAGCTGTTTTGGAAAGTCTGGTAGTTTCTCAAAAAGTTAAAGAATTACCATATGAGATACCAATTTTACCCTTAGATAAATACTCAAAAAACTGACCACATCTACCAAAACACTTGTTCACAAATGTTCACAGCAGTACTATTTATAATAGCTGAAAGACAGGAACAAGTGAAATACCATAGACCGATAAATGGATAAAACGTAGTATTATCCACATAATAGACTATTAATCAGGCTCAAAAAGGAACAAAGTTCTGATACGTGCTACAACATAGATAAGCCTTAAAAACATTATGCTAAGTGAAAGAAGCCAAACACAAAGGCTACAAATTCTAATTCTATTTATATGAAACTTTCAGAATATGCAAATCCATAGAGTCAGAAAAGAGATCAGTGGTTGCTAAGGACTAGGGAAGGAGGAAGTAACTGCAGCTGGGTATGAGGGTTTCTTTTGGGGCAATGAAGAGGTTCTGTTTTGGATAATGGTGATGGTTGCACAACCTTATGAATATACTAAAAAAACACTGAAGTGTATAATTTCAAAGGGCAAATTTTATGTTATGTGAATATATTTCAATTAAAAAACACTCAGAATCTGTGGTTATAATCTTAGAATTTAAGGATTTTTAAATCATCCTATTCTAATTTTCACATCTTATGAAGAAACTAAGATACAACGGGGGCAAAAGCAGATCATCCATGGACCCAAAGTTTGTTAACAGCAGAGCTGAGATTAGTATACAAGATATTTCTACTTCAGTTCTTAGAAAGTGTAAAAAACAAACAAATCTACTTTAACAGACAGATTTAGATACAACTACACTGCTTTAAAATGTCACATTAAAAATGACTATCCTGAAAGGGAACCCTCTTACACTGCTGGTGGGAATGCAAACTAGTACAGCCACTATGGAGAACAGTGTGGAGATTCCTTAAAAAAGCCAGAAGTGAAAGAGACACGTGTACCCCAATGTTCATCGCAGCACTGTTTACAGGACATGGAAGCAACCTGGATGTCCATCAGCAGACGAATGGATAAGAAAGTTGTGGCACATATACACAATGGAATATTACTCAGCTATTAAAAAGAACACATTTCAGTCAGTTCTAATGAGCTGGATGAAACTGGAGCCTATTATACAGAGTAAAGTAAGTCAGAAAGAAAAACACCAATGCAGTGTATTAACTCATATATATGGAATTTAGAAAGATGGTAACGACGACCCTATATGCAAGACAGCAAAAGAGACAGAGATATAAAGAACAGACTTTTGGACTCTGTGGGAGAAGGCGAGGGTGGGATGATTTGAGAGAATAGCATTGAAACACATATAATACCACATGTGAAATAGATGACCAGTCCAAGTTCAATACATGGAACAGGGCACTCAAAACCAGTGCAGTGGAACAACCCAGAGGGATGGGATGGGGAGGGTTGTGGGAGGGGGGTTCTGGATGGGGGGGGGGGGGACCCATGTACACCCATGGCTGATTCATGTCAATGTATGGCAAAAACCACCACAATATTATAATTAGCCTCCAATTATAATAAACAAATTAATTTAAAAAAATAAAAAACAAACAAAAAAATGACTATCCTGTGCTTCCTTGGTGGCTCAGTGGTAAAGAATTCACCTGTCAAAGCAGGAGACACAGGTTTAATCCCTGGTCCAGGAAGATCCCACATATCATGGAGCAACTAAGTTCATGAGCCACACCTCTGAGCCTGTGCCCCAGAGCCCAGAAACTGCAACTACTGAGACGTGCCCCAACCGCTGAAGCCGGTGGGTCCCAGAACCTGTGCTCAGCAACAAGAGAAGCCACTGCAATGAGAGAGAAGGCCCCACTTGTTATACTAGAGAAAAGCCTGAGCAGCAACGAAGACCAATGAAGTGAAAGTGAAAGGTGCTCAGTTGTGCTCAACTCTTTGCGACCCCGTGGACTACACAGTCGGTGGAATTCTCCAGGCCAGAATACTGGAGTGGGTAGCCTTTCCCTTCTCCAGGGGATCTTCCCAACCCAGGGATAGAACTCAGGTCTCCTGCACTGCAGGCAGATTCTTTACCAGCTGAGCCACAAGGAAAGCCCAACAAAGACCTAGCATAAACAATAAATAAAATTACTTTTTAAAAGATTACTGTACTGAAATTCCAGCACCTCTTTTTAAGATCCAGATCTAGATTCTTAATCCTTAATGAATACTTTGCTAAAGGTAAAACAGCAACATCACTGGTACCTCCCTTCAACCACTGGCATTTTTTAAGACTTTAAATAGTTAAAAATCTGCTCCTTTATTATTCACAGCTTAATATAGTTCAGAGATATAATTAAATATTAGTTAATCAAGGCTTTTAGAAAATCCCACAGCACCAAATTTTTGAAATGCTAAGCCAACTTTTCAGGGTTTCAAACTTGTACAAAAGATATTGATTCATCTCAGAGTGGGCTTTTCAAAAGTTAAGACACTCCTACCACTCACTGAGAGTTGAGGGTCTAGTCTTCCTCTCCCTAAATCTGGGAGAACTGTGACTGCTTCAGCCAACAAATTACAGTGAAAGTGACCTCAGATTCCCAATCCACAGTGTCACTGAGGTGACTAAAATGATTATTGTTTTATGTCACTTAATTTGAAGTGATGTCCAAATTAAGTGACATAAAACAATATGCAGCAAAGATACCAGGAATAGCAAGTGTGATTTTCATAATAAGAAAAAGCAACTCTTGTCTCTTGACAGTTCTTCTTTTCACAGCACTCTACAACCATATACATACACTACCCCCTGCAAAAGCAGACACGACAACACATGTATGCAAAGCTTCGTGTTTTGTATACAAGACGTATACAAAAACAAATTTTTTTGTCTAGACAAGAAAATTCCAATTTTTCAATCACCTAAAAATATAATCTTAATATTCTAATATGTTAAGAGTTCAAATACCATACCATCTCCCCCAACACAAAAAAAATTGTGTGGATCTCAAAGTTTGGATGCAATTCCAGACAATTTTTCCTGAATGGCCTTGCCATTAATAGAGTTTATCCCAAAGCAACTGTTTTCTGATTACCCAGACTGTTCTCATTTACAATAGGTTTGGTCTAATGATAACTTAGTCTTTCATATTGACCCAAGAGTTTTTGAGTCAGTATTACCTTTTAAGTAAAAGACATTTTAACTTTTAGGTAAAAGACAAATTTTGGCTCTGTCTATATATACTATGTGATCTCAAAGAAAAATGACAACTTTATTGGGCCCTGTCCATACTTTAATTAAGTTGATTAGGATGATTTTAAGGATCAACTGAGAGAAAACATGAAGAGTCCTGAGCACAGTGTTTGGCACAAAAGATATGTATCACCTCTAAAATCTTCAGGACTCTAGACCAGTGCATAGTTGCTGCAAAAGTAGTCATATGGATTTCTGGTTCATACTTTGCAACTTTAAGAACATTTTAAAAGAGCACATTATGAAATATAACATCAATTTATGCTAGATAGAATAATATTTCAGAGAAGGTGATTTATAAATATTTACCTTGATCAAGTATTTTTCCCATCTGTCTGCTGTAACAGATTTGCCAATCTTCCTCATCAACTTCAAATGGAGCTCCACCAGTTCTTTAGGTACTTAAAAGGAAGGAAAAACACCGTTAATCAGCAAAATAAAACATTTCTTAATGAGATTATTGAAAAAAAGAACTTTCTCAAAAGATGACTACTTTTTCAAAATAGATGTTGATCTAGTTATCTTTTAGACCTCTGAATCAGAAAAGACTAAACCAGGATAAGAAACAACTAAAAAACCACTTTGTTAAAGATGGGCAAGGATATACACGTTTTCTTTCAAAACATCAACAATTGGGAGTGAACCCTAGAATTCCCTGGTGGTCTAAGGCACCATGCTTCCACTGCAGCTTGATCCCTGGTTAGGGAACTAAGATCCCACATGCTGCACACAGCCAAAAAAAAATAGGGAAAAAAAAGGGGGGTGGTGAACTCTAAATGTAGACATTTGGGTGATAATGTATCAACATAGGGTTCATTCATTTTACCAAATGTACCAAGATACTGTGGAATGTGGACAGTGAGAGGTTGTATTAATATATTCCTAGGGTAAGAGCGTATATATGAACTCTCTATACTTTGTGCTCAATTTCTTTGTGTGACTCTAAAACTGCTCTAAAAAATAAAGTCTATTAAAAAAAAATCAAGTAAAAGCAATTAACCATACAATTAAAATTTCTACTATATGTTTCTCATATTTGGTTTCTTGACTGAGACTGCAAACCAAGACATGGATTCACAGAATTAGAAAAGGATCAATGAATATAAATTCCGATTCATAGATATCTCAGAAATAGAGCCTAATAGTTTTCAAACTATTGCAGAAAACTACCCTTCTGATCTATTCCTTACCTAATGTGCTAAACTCCTCTAGAGCATCCCTATAAATCTTTGCTTGACAAGCTTTAGGGACAGAACATTTATTTAACCTTAGAAAATTCTAATTATTAGAAAGTTAACCTTATACAAAGTAAAACCTCTGCCTACCTACATCTTCCTCCCTCCGGTTCTTGCTCTTATTCTCTAGTTTCAAAGAAAATATTTTCAACTCCTCTTTTAATGGAACCTTCAAATATTTGAAGATAGCTGTATCTTCCCTAAAGTTTCCTCTTTCAACTATGTAAACAACCAGAGTTCCTCCAAATATCCTCTGGGCATGATCCTGATTATGTGGTATAGATGTATTAATTAGACCTGAGGGAAATAAAAGACACATACATTTAGCATTTCCCAAATACTGCTAGTAACCTAGGAGAAATTACATTTATTCTATCTAAAAAGTTTCCATAATCAAATATATAAGGAAAATGCTGTATCAAAAAAATATATACTTATTTTTACTACAGAACTTCCTGAAGCTTTTACTGATTATAGTCTTACATACACGGTCCTATATTCCTATCTTGGATATAGTCTGAAGCATTCTCTAATATATTTGATCATGGAATCTTTTTCTGTGAAACACGTAACACCTTGCAGTATACAAGGGCTCTGAAGTACAGGTTGGAAGGTGACTAATTTTTTTTTTCAGTTATTCTTTCAGACTCTTTATTCTCCACTAAAGTCACTTCTAACTTGAAATGACTCTGAAGTATAAAAACGGGAAAGAAGCATGGAGGGATGGCTAGAGACAAGTAAACTGACAATTAAACTAAGCCAAGGATCCCCTGGAGAAGGCAATGGCACCCTACTCCAGTACTCTTGTCTGGAAAACCCCATGGATGGAGGAGCCTGGTCGGCTACAGTCCATGGGGTCACAAAGAGTCAGACACGACTGAGCGACAACACGTTTAAGACCAGAATGTATGGGATTGAGGGTATAGTGGAGAAAAGGGGGCAAGGACATTGCTTACAGAAGTAACAAGACATAAAAGGCTGAAAAACAAAGTGAGCATGGAACTGGAAGCACCCACGTAAAGGGCATGATCATGTAGAACCTTATAAGGCCAGGCTATAAAGTTTACATTTTATTCAAAAGATACAACAGAATGCTCTATAATTTAGAAAGCTCTCAAAAACTGAACTGCAGGAAAACAGATTGCTTTTATTTGCTTATTTCTTTTAGGAGGTGGTATGCAGGGTAGAGACTACATATAAATTCAGGAAAATATCAATCCAGAAAGATGGAAGAAACCTGAACTAAGGCAGAAGTGGTGCCAAGAGAAGTGGGGGAGATTTGAGATATATTTAGGAAAGAAATAACAAAAGTTAGGGATTGACTGCACAAAGTGCAAGAGTCCAGAAAAACTGAAGCACTGACTTAGGCAACTGAGTACATGCCAATGACAATAGATCAGGAAGAAAAAGACCTGGCTCCACTACTTAAGATGAGACCATGATCCTGGCCAAGTTCTTTAAACAATGACTCTCAAATTCCTCATCGGTAATAAAGGGTTGAACTGGCCATCTTAAAGTTTTAAAAACACAAAACATCATACGAAGCTAAAATACCTTTATTTTCATTTCTGTCATGATATTTGGGACTCCAAGGTCAGTTTCAATTTCTCCGTTTTCCTTTTACCCAAACACAGTGGTACCTTTCTACATCTCAAACCTGCTCCCTATTTCCCCCAATTTCTCCAGGATATTGCACCTTCTCACTTCAGAAAAACAGGTATGGATACTCGCCTGTACCCAAACCAATCTACAGAAAAAAAGAGAAAGTACTGCTTTCATGCCACTTCTCAGTTCATAAATATCTGATAGCCCCTAATAAACTCATTTAGATTTCTCACCGAGGCTTCAGAGTCCCAATATTCAGTTTCAACCTAATTCTCCAATCCTTCTCTCTTACTTCTGCACTGAAATCCTTGATTCAGATCATTCTGGCCTGTTCAGTACCACTAAGCTTACTCAGTACACAACCCGTCCTGACTTTATTCAAGCGCTCCAGTTTACGGTTTTCTCCCACTTGCATCATATTTATCTTTTACTGTCTGGTCAATAAAAGTTTCCAAAGTCTCTGCGATACCTTTACAATGATTCCAGCAACATTTTTGTCCTTGGAAAGCCTATGGTATTCGTATTATCTTCATCACTCATTTATCAGTTGAATAAAAGCTCTGCACTCATGTTCTATGTGTATCTTGCATATCACAAACAAATGAAATCACAAAAATTTTTAATACAATTGGTACCCATAATTTTTTTAATTTGTAAAGAAGTCAAAATAAATCTTATTTTTAAAAATCCAAAAGGACAAAAATAAATATATAAATAAATATGATTTCATCTCACATTGCAAATATATTCATCCTTGATATAGGCATATAAAGTAGATTGTATATTACTTGCCTTCCTTATTAAAGCATTGGCTCTTTCACAGCATTATCCAATAGAAATACAAAATGAGTCACAAAATTTCAGAACTTCCAGTAGTTTATTCATAAAAGTTAAAATAGGTCAAAATTAATTTTAATATTTTATGTTAAATTATAAAATTTAACACTATATAACTCGTTATCTCAACATACTATTGTCATTTAAAATTTCATATTTTTACATTTTTACTTGACATTTTACCTACTTATTTTTTAATTGAGTATAATTGACTTAGGATATAATGTTACTTTCAGATGTACAACATAATGATTTAATATTTGTTACACTGCAAAATGATCACCACGGTAAGTCTAGTTAACACTCAACACCATACACAGTTACAATTTTTTTTGTTATGAGAACTTTAAAAAATTCTTTCTTTCTTTATTGGCTGAGCTGGCTCTTCATCGCTGCATGTGGACTTTCTCTAGTTGCAGTGCATGGGATTCTCACGGCAGTGGCTTCTCTTGTAACAGAGCACCGGCTCCAGAGCTTAAGGGCTTCAGGAGTTGTGGTACATGGGCTTAGCTGCCTCGTGGCATATGGATACTTCTCAGATCAGGGGTCAAACCTGTGTCTCCTGCATTGGCAGGAGGATTCTTAACTACAGGATCATCATGAAGCCCTTATGAGAACTTTTAAGATCTACTTGCTTCAGTTCAGTTCAGCTCAGTCGCTCAGTCCTGTCCGAATCTATGTGACTACAGGGACTGCAGCACGCCAGGCCTCCCTATCCATCACCAACTCCCGGAGCTTACTCAGACTCATGTCCATTGAGTCGGTGATGCCATGCAAACATGTCATCCTGTGCTGTCCCTTTCTCCTCCTACCTTCAATCTTTCCCAGCATCAGGGTCTTTTCAAATGAGTCAGTTCTTCACATCAGGTGGCCAAAGTACTGGAGTTTCAGCTTCAACATCAATCCTTCCAATGAATATTCAGGACTGATCTCCTTTAGGATGGATTGGTTGGATCTCATTGCAGTCCAAGGGATTCTCAAGAATCTTCCCAACACCACAGTTCAAAAGCATCAATTCTTCGGCGCTTAGCTTTCTTTATAGTCCAAATCTCACATCCATACATGACTACCAGCAAAACATAGCTTTGACTAGACAGACCTTTGTTGGCAAAGTATTGTCTCTGCTTTTTAATATGCTGTCTAGGTTGGTCATAACTTTTCTTCCAAGGAGCAAGCATCTTTTAATTTCATGGCTGCAGTCACCATGTGCAGTGATTCTGGAGCCCCCAAAAATAAAGTCTGTCACTGTTTCCACTGTTTCCCCATCTATTTGCCATGAAGTGATGGGACAAGATGCCATGATCTTGGCATAGTCAATATAGAAGAAATAGATTATTTTTCTGAAACTCTCATGCTTTTTTGATGATCCAACAGATGTTGGCAATTTGATCTCTGGTTCCACTGCCTTTTCTAAATCTAGCTTGGACATCTGGAAGCTCATGGTTCACATACTTCTGAAGCCTGGCTTGGAGAATTTTGAGCATCACTTTGCTAGCAGGTGAGATGAGTGCAATTGTGCGGTAGTCTGAGCATTCTTTGGCATTGCATTTCTTTGGGATTAGAATAAAACTGACCTTTTCCAGTCCTGTGGCCACTGCTGAGTTTTCCAAATTTGCTGGCATATTGAAGGCAGCACTTTAACAGCACCATCTTTTAGGATTTGAAATAGCTCAACTGGAATTCCATCACCTCCACTAGCTTTGTTCGTAGTGACGCTTCCTAAAGGCCCACTTGACTTCAAATTCCAGGATGTCTGGCTCTAGGTGAGTGATCATACCATCTTGGTTATCTTGGTCATGAAGATCTTTTTTGTACAGTTCTCCTGTGTATTCTTGCCACTTCTTTTTTTTTTCCTTTATTTTACTTTATAATACTGTATTGGTTTTGCCATACATTGCCATGAATCCACCACGGGTGTACATGCGTTCCCAAACATGAACCCCCCTCCCACCTCCCTCCCCACAACATCCCTCCGGGTCATCCCTGTGCACCAGCCCCAAGCATGCTGTATCCTGCATCGGACACAGACTAGTGACTTGATTCTTACATGATAGTATACATGTTTCAATGCCATTCTCCCAAATCATCCCACCCTCTCCCTCTCCCTCTTAGTCCAAAAGTCCGCTATACACATTTGTGTCTTTTTTGCTGTCTTGCATACAGGGTCATCATTGCCATCTTTCTAAATTCCATATATATGCGTTAGTATACTGTATTGGTGTTTTTCTTTCTGGCTTACTTCACTCTGTATAATCGGCTCCAGTTTCATCCATCTCATCAGAACTGATTCAAATGTATTCTTTTTAACAGCTGAGTAATACTCCATTGTGTATGTGTACCACAGCTTTCTTATCCATTCATCTGCTGATGGACATCTAGGTTGTTTCCATGTCCTGGCTATTATAAACAGCGCTGCGATGAACATTGGGGTACATGTGTCTCTTTCAATTCTGGTTTCCTCGGTGTGTATGCCCAGCAGTGGGATTGCTGGGTCATATGGCAGTTCTATTTGCAATTTTTTAAGGAATCTCCACACTGTTTTCCATAGTGGTTGTACTAGTTTGCATTCCCACCAACAGTGTAGGAGGGTTCCCTTTTCTCCACACCCTCTCCAGCATTTGTTGCTTGCAGATTTTTGGATCGCAGACATTCTGACTGGTGTGAAGTGGTACCTCATTATGGTTTTTATTCTTGCCACTTCTAAATATCTTCTGCTTCTGTTAGGTCCATACCATTTCTGTCCTTTATTGTCCCCATCTTTGCATGAAAATATGCAAAGATAGGCATAATTTTGGTGTCTCTAATTTTCTTGAAGAGATCTCTAGTCTTTCCCATTCTATTGTTTTCCTCTATTTCTTTGCACTGATCACTGAAGAAGGCTTTATTATCTCTCCTTGCTATTCTTTGGAATTCTGCATTCAAATGGGTATATCATTCCTCTTTTCCTTTGCCTTTCACTTCTCTTCTTTTCATAGCTATTTGTAAGGCCTCCTCAGACAACCATTTTGCCTTCTGGCATTTCTTTTTCTTGGGGATGGTCTTGATCCCTGTCTTCTGTACAATGTCACGAACCTCCACCCATAGTTCTTCAGGCACTCTGTCTATCAGATCTAATCCCTTAATCTATTTGTCACTTCCACTGTATAATTGTAAGGAATTAGATTTAGGTCACACCTGAATGGCTTTCCTTACTTTCTTCAATTTAAGTCTGAATTTGACAATAAGAACTTTCCTGGTGGCTCAGATGGTAAAGCATCTGTCTACAATGCGGGGAGACCTGGGTTCAATACCTGGGTCGGGAAGATCCCCTGGAGAAGGAAATGGCAATCCACTCTAGTACTACTGCCTGGAAAATCCCATGGACACAGGAGCCTGGTAGGCTCCATGGGGTCGCAAAGAGTTGGACACGACTGAGCAACTTCACTTTCACTTGGCAATAAGGAGCTCATGATCTGAGCCACAGTCAGCTCCTGGTTTTGTTTTTGCTGACTGCATAGAGTTTCTCCATCTTTGGCTGCAAAGAATATAATCAGTCTGATTTTGGTATTGACCATCTGATGATATCCATGTGTAGAGTCTTCTCTTGTGTTGTTGGAAGAGAATGTTTGCTGTAACCAATGTGTTCTCTTGGCAAAACTCTGTTAACCTTTGACCTGCTTCATTCTATGCTCCAAGGCCAAATTTGCCTGTTACTCCAGGTATTTCTTGACTTCGTACTTTTGCATTTCAGCTCCCTATAATGAAAAGGATATCTTTTGGGGGTGTTATTTCTAGAAGGTCTTGTAGGTCTTCATAGAACCGTTCAACTTCAGCTTCTTCAGCATTATTGGTTGGGCATAACCTGGATTACTGTGATATTGAATGGTTTGCTTGGAAACGAATAGAGATCATTCTGTTGTTTTGAGATTGCACCCAAGTACTGCATTTCAGACTCTTTTGTTGACTATGATGGCTACTCCATTTCTTCTAAAGGAATCTTGCCCATAGTAGTAGAAAACGGTCATCTGAATTAAATGCTACCATTCTGGTCCATTTTAGTTCATTGATTCCTAAAATGTCGATGTTCACTCTTGCCATCTCCTGTTTGACCACTTCCAGTTTACCTTGATTCATGGACCTAATTCCAGGTTCCAATGCAATACTGCTCTTTACAGCATTGGACTTTACTTCCGTTACCACTCACATCCACAGCTGGGTGTTGTTTTTCCTTTGGGTCTGTCTCTTCATTCTTTCTGCAGTTGTTTCTCCACAGATCTCCAGTAGCATGTTGGGCACCTTCCAACCTGGGGAGTTCTCCTTTCAGTGTCCTATCGTTTGGCCTTTTCATACTTTCATGGGGTTCTCCAGGCAAGAATACTGAAGTGATTTGCCATTCTCGTCTCCAGCAGACCACTTTTTGTCAGAACACTCCACCACGATCTGTCCATCTTGGCCCTACACAGCAAAGCTCACAGTTTCATTAAGTTAGACAAGTCTGTGGTCCCCGTGATCAGATTGGTTGGTTTTCTGTGACTGTGGTTTCTACTTGCTTAGCAACTTTCAAATATGCAGTACAGCATTATTAACTGCAGTCACTATGCTGTATATTACCTTCCCATAACACACTTACTTTGTAACTGTTAAGTTTGTAACTTTTGACTGTCTTCGTTCACTGTACACTTTTGGGGGATACTCAGTATTCAAAACATTATCATTTTATCCTTACAGCACATCTCAGTTCACACCAGCCACATTTCAAGTGCTCAGGAGTCACATACAACTAGTGCTACTGCACTGGATCACACAGAGCAAGCATATTTAACATTAAAATTTATAAATTGTAATTTATAATATATAAAATTTATAATTATAAAACCCCATAATTTACTAACAATCTACTTAGTTTTTTGTGGTGATACAGCTGACATATAACATTATACTTAGTTTCAGGTATATAACATAAAGACTTGATATTAAAAATTACTGCAAAATGGTCATCACAATAAGTCTATCTAACATCCAATTTACTTATACTTTTTATTGCAAACATAACTGATAATGACCAACCTAGACAGTATATTAAAAAGCAGAGACATTACTTTGCCAACTAAGGTCCGTCTAGTCAAGGCTATGGTTTTTCCTGTGGTCGTGTATGGATGTGAGAGCTGGACTGTGAAGAAGGCTGAGCGCTGAAGAATTGATGCTTTTGAACTGTGGTGTTGGAGAAGACTCTTGAGAGTCCCTTGGACTGCAAGGAGATCCAACCAGTCCATTCTGAAGGAGATCAACCCTGGGATTTCTTTGGAAGGAATGATGCTAAAGCTGAAACTCCAGTACTTTGGCCACCTCATGCAAAGACCTGACTCATTGGAAAAGACTCTGATGCTGGGAGGGATTGGGGGCAGGAGAAGGGGATGACCGAGGATGAGATGACTGGATGGCATCACTGACCCGATGGACGTGAGTCTGAGTGAACTCCGGGAGATGGTGATGGACAGGGAGGCCTGGCGTGCCACAATTCATGGGGTCGCAAAGAGTCGGACACGACTGAGCGACTGAACTGAACTGAATCACCTAATGGACACCTGTAGCTCTTAATATTTTGTCTATTGATAAGAAACAGACAAGAATTTCAACAGAAAAATTAACCAGTATAATAGTTAAATTGAAAATATTACAATTCCCATACTTCACATTCTCTTAAACAATGCTGTCAATATCTGTACTTTCCAAAACAGTAGTCATTAGCTGCATGTGCCTATTTAGTACTTGATATGTGGCTAATAAAAGGAACTTAACTTAATTTTAGTGATTTTTAAAATTAATTTAAATAGCCACATGAGGCAAGTGACTAGAGTTTGTTACAGCCGTAAGTTATCAATCATATTTTTTTAAACATACAATCATTCTCTTAACACACACTCTGATAATCTGTAAATTCACTTATTTAAAGCCTAGAACATTTCTTAATAACTTAATTTTGGGAACATTAGGAATTATTAACTTCTAAGAATTATCTATTAACCAGATTCAAGTCATTCTGTAAACTACAAATTTTGTCCCAATTGAACTAATTCTCCGCCTTTTCACATGATAGAGCTGATATATAACCTTTAATGGACCCGTTTCTTTCACAAGGCCTCAGGAAGGTGAAAGATTCTGAAGCAAAAGAAAAGGTCAGGCAATGTGTGAATTCATGGAGGGTCTGCCAAATGATGCAGGTATGGAAGCAGCAGTAAGTGGCAGAATCCCAGAACATATTACTGATCCACTCCCCAAAGACATTCTATAGCTGACATTTTTCCAAGCACCCTTCCAGCACCAAGCCTTATGAATGCTGCTGCTTCTGTATTTCTAGTTTTATTATTTACAATTCTGCTTTTTTAATGGTAGAAATTTACAGCTGCTCTTAATAACTAAATGACACAATTCTTCTCATTTCTCAATGACGTCTTTTACTTAAACATCCTCTATGCTTATAAACAGAGACACACTTGGAGTCACAAAACAGTTGATTTTATGTAGGCCACTGATAAAAGGACATTGATTTCAGATACATGGATTTAAGTATCAGCTTACAAAAAGCTTTTACTTAATGCCAGTTTCTATAAACTCTGGTGGGGGAGCACAGTTTTAGACATAATGACACTGGTCCCACAGTCCACTTGATCCTCGAAGTAACTATTATGTTTTTATATACCTATCTTCAAAAGTTCATTTAATCAATTGCCCTAAAAGTTTTCTAAAGATTAAAAAAAAAAAAAAAACTAATGGCTCAAGACTCTGAATTGTAACTCAAGTCACTATCTGAAAAGCTACAGTTTAGAGATGCAAGATGCCAGATAATATAAGTCACTAAGTGATTACCATAATGGGAAAAAAAATCCAAGAATAGTTGTTACATAGGCAGACAAACCAAGGGTATCTAATGCTCCATTTACGTTTTAGGTTTCATTGAAAATCATACCACTGATTCAATATAGGTAGATACACACCACCAAACATGGCTCAGATTATTCCAGAATCAAAACTGTGAAAATATCTCTGCTACAAAGTAGTCAGTCAGTCAGTTCAGTCGCTCAGTCATGTCCAACTCTTTGCAACCCCATGGACTGCACCATGCCAGGCTTCCCTGACCATCACCAACTCCTGGAGCTTACTCAAACTCATGTCCATCAAGTCAGTGATGAAAAAGCAGTCAGTGTACCTACTACTGCAAACATCAGCATGGCTGGAGGTCTGATAACCAGCATCCAGCATTTCTTCCTAAAGAAGGTAGATGTTCATGGAGAGGAAAGGCCTCCAGGTAAGATGAAGCGAGCCACCCTCACATCAGGCCATCTTTAAAGGGTTACTCTTTCCTTATATACACTTAACAAACAGCATCCTTGCCGAGGGAGTCTAAGGTACTTAAGGTAATGGCTTCCAATAACATATGCCTCCAACTCTCTCATCAAATAATACTATTTCCCTTTTCTCTCTAATCAATTAAATAATCACGGGAGGAAGGAAAGGATAGGTAGGGAAGAAAGGCGAGAAAGACTCAAAACAAATTTTAAGAGAAACTGATATCAAAGTCAAGAAGGAGGAGGGATTTTCCTTCAATATTTTTTCTTGCAATAATTTTAAATCTAGTAAAAATTTGAAAGACTAATACATCCTTCACCTAAATGCACTAACTGCCAGCATTTTAGGAAAACATTTTTACATAGGATAAAACCATCTGTGAAAAGCTGTGTAATTAAGAAAATACCATAAAGCAGCAGCCAATTAAGCCAAGGAAGGGAAGAATGTGCCAGGCACATGGAAATGCCTGTAGAGACGTTCTGTGGCAACCAAAACCCATGCAGTGTGGTAGGAAAGAGAAAACGGTGAACGATGTCACTAAAGAAGTAAGCAAAGGTCATTATCTCAAAAAGCCTTGGGAGCCATGTAGAGTTTTGATTTTGAGTGTAATGAGACATCAAGGGAGAGATTTAGAAAAGCTTCCTCTTCTAAGTTTTCTGGCTTTTTAAATATTTATTTGGCTCCACCGGGTCTTAGTTGCAGCAAGTGGGATCTAGCTCCCTAACCAAGGATTGATCCTGGGCCCCCAGCATTGGGAGTCTTAGGCACCGAACCACGAGGCAACACCTCTGATGTAAGCTTTTAGAAGATTTTTCTGTGTCTAGGATCTGCTTCATAATAACCTAGACAACAGAGGACAGAGTTACAGATGACACAAAATCACAAAATTTCACTGAGCCTTGGTGATGAGCATGTGAAACTGCATTATACAACCTTTTAATTTTGTGTAAGTTTTATATTTTATATTTAAAAAGATACAGGGGCTATGGAGATTACTTTGATTGTTCTGAGGAAAGAAACAGAGCTGGGGGGTGAGAAGAGGGATACTACTAATTAGGAAGCTAGTGCCATACTCCAGGCAAGAGATAGGTAAGACTCCATGCTCCCAATGCAGGGGACCTGGGTTTGATCCCTGGTCAGGGAACTAAATACCACATGCCACAAGTAAGAGCAAAGATTCTGTGTGCAGCAACTGGAACAGATAAACAAACAAAAAAGACAATGATGGCATGGGCTAAGGTGGTAGTAGAAAAGATGCAGACAAGTACCATCGAGGAAAACTGAAAAATCTAGAAAATTTCAAAATTTCTAACAAGCACCCTCACCAATCTTAATCTGAGAAAGTGACTATTATTTATCTGTCTTTTATGTAATTCCTATTGATCTGTTCATTTTTAAAAGCAGAAACCACAACCTTTTGTTTGATTGGTCACAATTTAGAAAGGCAACATATACCTACAGACATTTAACAATAAAGTCAAATAAGTTTATATGTACCACCATGTCTTATTTCTCATAATCTTCAACATTTCAAATGTTCAGAAGAGTTGTTTAGTTATGTCCGACTCTTTGTGACCCCATGGACTGCCCTCCACCAGGCTCCTCTGTTCATGTGATTCTCCAGACAGGAATACTGGAGTGGGTTGCCATTCTCTTCTCCAGAGGATCTTCCCAACCTAGCGATAGAATCCAGGTCTCCCACATTGTGGGCAGATTCTTTACTGTCTGAGCCACCAGGGAAGTTCACACTGTACTTAAATAGAGTTGTACCAGGTAAATTAAAGACTTACAGCTCTAATATTCAATGTCCAAATCTAAGTATTGAGGTAGGCATTTATTTGCCTTAGAATAACACAGCAGTAATCATAGGATTTAGCATTTTTGAACTGAAAGTACACTCTCTGATAAACTAGAAAACTTAGCAACTAAGATGTGATAGTAATTGCCCAAGATCAAAGAGAGCAAAAGGGAAGATCCCAGACCTCTGGCCTTCTAATCCAAGCCTCACTGTGACGTTTTATCAAATGGATGGAAGCATGGTTCAGAAGATCTAAGTTATGAATCAAGCACCTTTTTGCACAGCTCAGTATCTGGGTTCTTATCTTGGATTGCTCCTGCCTATGCACTCTGAGGCATCACACATTTCTAAAATGTAATCCAGCTAAAAGGTTGCTGTGACAACAGAAAGACTATTACTCCTCCTCCTTATCCACTCTTCCATTTTTCAACAGAATCGTGAACTTCCAGATGTTCAAGCTGATTTTAGAAAAGGCAGAGGAACCAGAGATCAAATTGCCAACATCCACTGGATCATGGAAAAAGCAAGAGAATTCCAGAAAAACATCTATTTCTGCTTTACTGACTATGCCAAAGCCTTTGACTGTGTGGATCACAAGAAACTGTGCAAAATTCTTCAAGAGATGGGAAACCTATATGCAGGTCAGGAAGCAACAGTTAGAAGTGGACATGAACAACAGACTGGTTCCAAATAGGAAAAGGAGTACGTCAAAGCTGTATATTGTCACCCTGCTTATTTAACTTCCATGCAGAGTACATCATGAGAAACACTGGGCTGGAAGAAGCACAAGCTGGAATCAGGATTGCTGGGAGAAATATCAATAACCTCAGATGTGCAGATGACACCACCCTCATGGCAGAAAGTGAAGAACTAAAGAGCCTCTTGATGAAAGTGAAAGAGGAGAGTGAAAAGGTTGACTTAGAGCTCAACATTCAGAAAACTAAAATCATGGCATCCAGTCCCATCACTTTATGGCAAACAGATGGGGAAACAGTGGAAACAGTGGCTGACTTTATTTTGGGGGGCTCCAAAAATCACTGCAAATAGTGACTGCAGCCATGAAATTAAAAGACGCTTACTCCTTGAAAAGCCAACTAAGGTCCGTCTAGTGTTTTCACTTTCATGCACTGGAGAAGGAAATGGCAACCCACTCCAGCGTTCTTGCCTGGAGAATCCCAGGGACAGGGGAGCCTGGTGGGCTGCCTTCTATAGGGTCACACACAGTCGGACACGACTGAAGTGACTTAGCAGCAGCAGCAGTCAAGGCTATGGTTTTTCCAGTGGTCATGTACGGATGTGAGAGTTGGACTGTGAAGAAAGCTGAGCGCCGAAGAATTGATGCTTTTGAACTGTGATGTTGGAGAAGACTCTTGAGAGGCCCTTGGACTGCAAGGAGATCCAACCAGTCCATCCTAAAGGAGATCAGTCCCAGGTGCTCATTGGAAGGACTGATGCTGAAGCTGAAACTCCAATACTTTGGCCACCTGATGTGAAGAGCTGACTCATTTGAAAAGACCCTGATGTTGGGAAAGATTGAGGGCAGGAGGAGAAGGGGACAACAGAGGATGAGATTGTTGGATGGCATCACTGACTCAATGGACATGACTCTGCATGAACTCCAGGAGTTGGTGATGGACAGGGAGGCCTGGCATGCTGCAGTTCATGGGGTCTCAAAGAGTTGGACACTGAGCGACTGAATTGAACTGAGATGTAATTTATACACCATAAAGTTCATCCTTTTAAAGTGCACAAAAATCAATGGTTCTTGGGGTGTTTATATGATTGATGTTTAATACAAACAACATAAAATTATCTTAACCATTTTAAGTGTACGTTTCAGTGGCATTAATTACATTCACAATGTTGTGCATCCAAGACTGCTGTTGCTACTTTCCTATCCATTTTTACAGTTAGAACTTTTGAGGACTTCCCATGGTGGTGCAGTGGATAGGAATCCACCTGCCAATGCAAGGGACATGAGTTCAATCCCTGGCCCGGGAAGATTCCACACGCCACAGAACAACTAAGCCCATGTGCCACAACTACCGAGCCCCAGTGCCTCAACTACTGAAGCCAGCTCGCACCAGCGCCAGTGAATCTTAACTGCTGAGCCTGCACGCTACAACTATGAACCCCACACACTAGAGCCTGTGCTCCGCAACTAAAGAAGCCACTGTAATTAGAAGCCCATGTACTGCAATGAAGAGTAGCCCCAGCTCACTTTAAGTACAGAAAGCCCAAGAAAAGCAAGGAGGACACAGGGCTGCCAAAAACAAATGAATAAGAATTTATTTAAAACAAACAAAAACTTCTGAAACAATCACTTCACTTTCAAATTGCTTTTTAGAAAATTTACAATTATAAAAAGCAAAGTTCACTACAGTTCATATTCTCAATGGGAGCAATACTGTAACCAAGGGGGCAAAAACTGGTCCTGGAGGAGGGTAAAAAATCTCAGATAATGGTTTATGGTTCTCCACAACTTAACCCTATGAGACAAAATCTTACTAACTTAGCATTTAATTTCTCTTGCTAGGGAGAAACTAATTTTAAACTTTTCTCTTTAGAAACGTGATCATAGGAAAAAAGGTTGAGAAACACTGGGCTTTAGAATTCAAAAGCAAGCATTGTTACTTAAAATGAAAAACACAACCTTCAGACAATGCTCAACCTGCAAAATAGGTAGTATCCACTGAAACCAAAGCCAAGTTGTAAATTGCTTTGCTAACCGACAAGAACTGATTGTTATCTATAATGTTAAACAAAATAATGGGGAAAATTACATTACAGTTTTAATATTTATTATAAATAAAGCAAAAAATCAAGCACACTAGCTAAAAAATTGTTTTCATTCATCTCAAAGTTTGATAATTCAGAGAGACTAAGAACTAAGCATAAACAGGAAAAGAAGAGAAAGAAAATAAAGGCAGACTCTTTGATGTCATATAGTCTTTATTTATTTAACTAAATAAATACCTATATATAGTGATTTCCTAACACCAGACCTCTACAGAGTACCAAATTTCTATCCACATCATATATGTTTCATAGAAGTTAAAAACTTAAATGCACACTAAAAGATGCCTTTATGATTCAATACCATGATTTTAGGTGTTAGGAAATCAGTTGGATGTTTCTTTTAAAGACAGTTCTGCAGATATGAACTTAAAAGAATTCTATTCCATTATGAAATTTATGTTATCTTCATTCCTACCTAACAAGTGATCAATTTATACTTTTCTTTCAGTCAACATTCATTCAAAAAGCAGAAGTAACTATATAAGTAACATACTATGTCTTCTTACAGGTTCTATATCATCTTACAGGTTGATAAATCTTGGCAGAAAGCATAACAAAATGAATTCACTGTAACTTCTACAATTATTTCAATAAATGAGAAGATGTATATGAAAATACTTTATAATCCATAAAGCAATATATAAACCAAAGTTACTGTTATTCACCACCAGATGGTGATCATGTCTTATTTAAAGCAAATGCTGACACCTTATTTGGGGGCCAGCCAGCTGACTACTAAAAATTATTTATAACTAAACCAGGTTGTCTAAATAAAATGCTGGTGATTTAAGTACGTTCCACTGAAACACCAGCAAAACACAACCCATAAAAAACACGTTCTGCCTAAAGATTTCCTAAGGCGCTGATCCATTCTTATTGACACTTGATGGTTACAATTAAAGGAAAAAGACAACAGGGCATGTTTTCTGACAGTCTTACATGGGTTACTTAACCATTCAGACAACCGTGAGTCACCCCAATGTGTTATTTTAAAGCAAATTCCAGGTACGATTTCATCCATAAGTATCACTGTATATCTCTAAGGGATAAGGACTATTTAAAAATAAGCATAATAATCTTACCACTGAAAAACTGGAAATTCTGTGACATTAAAGAATAGGTTTTTTTAATCTTTAAAAAAATCTTCAATTAACCAAGAAATAAAATTGTATTTTATTGTTACCTCTGTAGCAGATGCTGGCAGCACCTCACCTTGAACCCCTCACCACTTACATGGTTCCAGTACAGGCCAACCTGCAAGCTTGTGCAAGTCTTCACATGAGTTTCTCTCTGACTACATGGTGGGGAGGTTAAGTGCTCTTGAGAGCATCCCTAAACAAGTAACTGGCAGAAGCTCCTTAACTCCTCTGCTGGAACCAATCTGAGATATGATCTACACTGTCTTTTACCTCAAAAGAAAAATTTAGTCCCAGTTGCCGATAAAGAAACTTACTTAAAAACACATTCCATATTGGCGTTTTTCCCCCTTTCCCAGGATCACTCCACTACTCTCCCCACTGATGTTTCCTGGCATCAATTTTCAAATAAACTATACGCACTCACATTTTTGTCTGCTGCCAGGGAAATCCAACACAAGACAACCTCTTAATTTTGAATGAAAGCTATGGACATCCTAAAAAATGTAAACATAAAAATTTATGTAAGTATGTTCAAAGAGTTTAGAAACAACCCAAAAGACATATAAATATCTCAGTTTAAAGAATCCTTCCTTCGTACAGGTTCAGGATTGCTGAGATATTAAATATGTTTCTGAAAGTGTTCCACTGAGACTGTTCAACTATGTTGAAAAACTAACATCCTCACCTCTTACTCTTCACTGCTGATATAGAATTATCATTATCTCAGTATTTAGTTCTTATGTGCACAAAACCAAATCTAACTGAATGAAAGTACAGTAACTGTTGACTTAATTTCTACACTTTAAAAAGGAAAAAAAGTTCCTAGAGTGAACGCTTTACTAAGACTGGGTCCCTTATAGCTACAGTCACAGTTCAGTTGCTTAGTGGTGTCTGATTCTTTGCCATCCCACGGGCTGCAACACACAGGTTTTTCTGTCCATCACCAACTCCTGCAGCTTGATCAAACTCATGTCCATCGAGCTGGTGATGCCATCCAATCATGTCATCCTCTGTCATCCCCTTTTCCTCCTGCCTTCAATCTTGCCCAGCAACAAGGTCTTCTCCAGTGAGTCAGTTCTTCACATCAGGTGGCCAAAGATTTGGAGCTTCAGCTTCAGCATCAGTCCTTCCAATGAAAATACAGGACTGATTTCCTTTACAATTGACTGGTTTGATCTCATTGGAGTCCAAGGGACACTCAAGAGTCTTCTCCAACACCACAGTTCAAAAGCATCAATTCTTCAGCCATTAGCCTTCTCACATCCATACATGACTACTGGAAAAACCATAGCTTTGACTAGACGGACCTTTGTCAGCAAAGTCATGTCTCTGCTTTTTAATATGCTCTCTAGGTTGGTCATAGCTTTTCTTCCAAGGACAAAACATCTTTTAATTTCATGGCTGCAGTCACCACCTGCAGTGATTTTGGAGCCAAAGAAAATACAGTCTGTCACTGTTTCCATTGTTTCCCCATCTATTTCCCATGAAGTGATGGGACTGGATAGCATGATCTTAGTTTCTTGAATGTTGAGTTTTAAACCAACTTTTTCACTCTCCTCTTTCACTTTCATCAAGAGGCTCTTTAGTTCTTTGCTCTCTTTCATAAGGGTGGTGTCCTCTGCATATCTGAGGTTATTGATATTTCTCCCTGCAATCCTGATACCAGCTTGTGCTTCATCCAGCCCAGCATTTCTCATGATGTACTCTGCATAGAAATTAAATAAACAGTGTGACAATATACTGCCTTGTTGTACTCCTTTCCCAATTTGGAACCAGTCCATTGTTTCATGTCTGGTTCTAACTGTGGCTTCTTGACCTGCATACAGATTTCTCATGAGGCAGGTCAGGTGGTCTAGTACTCCCATCTCTTTAAGAATTTTCTACAGTTTGTTGTGATCCACACAGTCAAGGGATTTGGCATAGTCAATAAAGCAGAAGTAGATGTTTTTCTGGAATTCTCTTGCTTTTTCTATGATCCAAAAGATGCTGGCAATTTGATCTCTGCTTCCTCTGCCTTTTCTAAATCTAGCTTGACCGGCTTGAAATTCTCAGTTCACATGCTGTTGAAGCTTCACCAGAAGAACTTTGAGCATTACTTTGGTAGTGTGTGAGATGAGTGCAATTGTCTGGTAGTTTGAACATTCTTTGGTACTGCCTTTCCTTGGGACTGGAATGAGAACGAACATTTTCCAGTCTTGTGGCCGCTGCTGAGTTTTCCAAATTTGTGGGCATACTGACTGCAACACTTCCACAGTATCATCTTTTAGGATCTGAAAGAGCTCAACTGGAATTCCATCATCTCCACTAGCTTTCTAAGGCCCACTCGACTTCACATTCCAGGATGTCTGGCTCGAGGTGAGTGATCACACCATCATGGTTATCTGGATCATAAACGTCTTTTTTGTACAGTTCTTCTGTGTATTCTTGCCACCTCTTCTTGATATCTTCTGCTTCTGTTAGGTTCATACCTTTTCTGTCCTTTATTGTGCCCAAGACAGACAGGTCATGGTGGAGAGTTCTGACAAAACGTGGTCCACTGGAGAAGTGGATGGTAAACCACTTTGGTATTCTTGCCTGGAGAACCCCATGAACAGTATGAAAAGGCAAAAAGACAGGACACTGAAAGATGAACTCCCCAGGTCAATAGATGCCCGATACCCTACTGGAGAAGAGTAGAAAAATAGCTCCATAAAGAATGAAGACATGAAGCCAAAGCAAAAACAATGCCCAGTTGTGGATGTGATTGGTGATGAAGTAAAGTGCGATGCTATGAAGAACAACATTGCCTACGAACCTGGAATGTTAGGTCCATGAATCAAGGTAAACTAGAAGTGGTTAAACAGGAGATGGCAAGAGTGAACATCGACATTTTAGGAATCTATGAACTAAAACGGACAAGAATGGCAGCATTTAATTCAGATGACCCTTTTCTACTACTGTGGGCAAGATTCCCTTAGAAGAAATGAAACAGCCATCATAGTCAACAAAAGAATCCAAAATGCAGTACTTGGATGCAATCTCAAAAACAACAGAATGATTTCTGCTCGTTTCCAAGGCAAACCATTCAGTATCACAGAAATCCAAGTCTATGCCCTAACCACTAATTCTGAAGAAGCTAAAGTTGAATGGTTCTATGATGACGTACAAGATCTTCTAGAACTAACACCAAAAAATGACGTCCTTCTCATCACAGGGGACTGGAATGCAAAAGCAAGAATTCAAGAGATAACTGGAGTAACAGGCCAGTTTCACCTTGGAGTACAAAATGAAGCAGGGCAAGTAAGAGAGTTTTGCCAAGAGAATGCACTGGTTGTAGCAATACCCTGTTCCAACAACACAAAAGACGACTCTACACATAGACATTACCAGATGGTCAATACCGAAATCAGACTGATTCTATTCTTTGCAGCCGAAGATGGAGAAGCTCTATACAGTCAGCAAAAACAAGACTGGGAGCCGACTGTGGCTCAGATCATGAACTCCTTATTGTCAAATTTAGACTTAAATCGAAGAAAGTAGGGAAAACCACTAGACCATTCAGGTATGACCTAAACCAAATCCCTTATGATTATACAGTGAAGTGACAAATAGATTCAAGGGATTAGATCTTATAGAGTCCCTGAAGTCTATGGACAGAGGTTCATGATAGACAGAGTGCCTGAAGAACTATGGATTGAGGTTCGTGACATTTTACAGGAGGCGGTGATCAAAATCATTCCCAAGAAGAAAGGCAAAATGGTCATCTGAGGAGGCCTTACAAAGAGCTGAGAAAAGAAGAGAAGTGAAAGGCAAAGAAGAAAAGGAAAGATATAGCCAAAGGAAAGATAGTCTTTGGAATGCAGAGTTTCAAAGAATAGCAAGGAGAGTTTAGAAAGCCTTCCTAAGTGATCAATGCAAAGAAATAGAGGAAAACAACAGAATGGGAAAGACTAGAGTTCTCTTCAAGAAAATATGAGATATCAAGGGAATATTTCACGCAAAGATGGGTGCTATAGTCTTTGCTTATTTGGCAGCATATGACAGCAGTTCCCACAACTTCATTCTTGAAACCTGGCCATCCTGTGACACCACTTTTCTGATTCCTCCTCTTATTTCTTGGCCCTGTACTGGATTCATCTGCAGGCTCACTTCTGCACTTTCCTTGAAAGCTGGTTCTATTTTAGGACTTCTTTTGTCTAAGTTATCTCATCCATCTCTTTGTTTTAACTTAAATATGTTGTCTCACTCTGCTGGTTATGGATATGTTCAAGTATCAAAAAACCTAACCAGAGCGGCTTCAAAAATATGGGGTTATTTTTTCTCATATAACAGGAGGTCCAGACTAATGAGTTATTAGTCTGGTTTAATGGTTCAACAGACCCACCATACTAAACTTTATGAAATACCCAAATATTCCATGCTGTTTCTAGCCCCTAGACCTCTGTATGTGCTGTTCCCTCTATTATCAACTCATCTCTCTTCATCCTCAAAGTTGTTTCATTGTCATATCTTAAGAAATCATTCTTTTATCCATTCCATGATTATCCCTTTATCAGGATTAAGTGCTCCTGCTGAATATCCCAACATTATTCTACTTATACTTCACCCTGTATTATAAATGCCTTTCTGATTACCTCTATCCCACATTAAGTAGGCCTCTATCTTCAGCACCTAGGACAGTGCCTACCACATACTATATATTCAGTAAACACTTGTTCAATGAACAGATGATTTGGAATAAAAATTTTTAATAAGAGAAATGTGGATCAAAAATTACAGTGAGGTACCACCTCACACAGGTCAGAATGGCCATCATTAAAAAGTCTACAAATAATAAATGCTGAAGAGGGTGTGGAGAAAAGAGAACCCTCCTATATTGTTGGTGGGAATGTAAATTGGTACAGCAACTACAGAAAACAGTATGGAGGTTGCTCAAAAAATTAGGAGTTGCCATATGATTCAGCAATCCCACTTCAGAGCATATATCCACAAAAAACTGTAATTCAAAAAGATATATGCACTCCAATCTTCACACCAGCACTATTTACAATAACCGAGACATAAAAACAAAGTAACATAAATGCCCATCAACAAATAAAGAAGAAATACTACATACATACAACGGAAACTGCTGCTGCTAAGTGACTTCAGTCATGTCTGACTCTGTGTGACGCCAAGGATGGCAGCCCACCAGGCTCTGCATCCCTGGGATTCTCCAGGCAAGAGTACTGGAGTGGGGTGCCATTGCCTTCTACATACATACATACAATGGAAACTCAGTTCAGTTCATTTCAGTTTAGTTGCTCAGTCGTGTCCGACTCTTTGCGACCCCATGAATTGCAGCACGCCAGGCCTCCCTGTCCATCACCACTCCCAGAGTTCACTCAGACTCACGTCCATCGAGTCAGTGATGCCATCCAGCCATCTCATCCTCTGTCGTCCCCTTCTGCTCCTGCCCCCAATCCCTCTCAGCATCAAAGTGTTTTCCAATGAATCAACTCGTTGCATGAGGTGGCCAAAGTACTGGACTTTCAGCTTTAGCATCATTCCTTCCAAAGAAATCCCAGGACTGATCTCCTTCAGAATGGACTGGTTGGATCTTCTTGCAGTCCAAGGGACTATCAAGAGCCTTATCCAACACCACAGTTCAAAAGCATCAATTCTTCGGCACTCAGCCTTCTTCACAGTCCAACTCTCACATCCATATATGACCACAGGAAAAACTGTAGCCTTGAATAGATGGACCTTAGTCGGCAAAGCAATGTCTCTGCTTTTGAATATGCTATCTAGGTTGCTCATAACTTTTCTTCAAGGAGTAAGCGTCTTTTAATTTCATGGCTGCAATCAGCATCTGCAGTGATTCTGGAGCCCCCAAAAATAAAGTCTGACACTGTTTCCACATCTATTTCTCTTGAAATGGTGGGACCGGATGCCATGATCTTCGTTTTCTGAATGTTGAGCTTTAAGCCAACTTTTTCATTCTCTTCTTTCACTTTCATCAAGAGGCTTTTTAGCTCCTCTTCACTTTCTACCATAAGGGTGGTGTCATCTGCATATCTGAGGGTATTGATATTTCTCCCGGCAATCTTGATTCCAGCTTGTGCTTCTTTCAGTCCAGCGTTTCTCATGATGTACTGTGCATATAAGTTAAATAAGCAGGGTGGCAACATACAGCCTTGATGTACTCCTTTTCCTATTTGGAACCAGTCTGTTGTTCCATGTCAACTTCTAACTGTTGCTTCCTGACCTGCATACAGATTTTTCAAGAGGCAGGTCAGGTAGTCTGGTATTCCCATCTCTCTCAGAATTTTTCACAGTTTATTGTGATCCACACTGTCAAAGGTTTTGGCATAGTCAATAAAGCAGAAAGAGATGTTTTTCTGGAACACTCTTGCTTTTTCGATGATCCAGCAGATGTTGGCAATTTGATCTCTGGTTCCTCTGCCTTTTCTAAAACCAGCTTGAACATCAGGAAGTTCACAGTTCACATACTGTTGAAGCCTGGCTTGGAGATTTTTGAGCATTACTTTACTAGCATGTGAGCATTACTTTACTAGAGTGCAACTGTGCGGTAGTTTGAGCATTCTTTGGCAGTGCCTTTCTTTGGGATTGGAATGAAAACTGACCTTTTCCAGTCCTGTGCCCACTGCTGAGTTTTCCAAATTTGCTGGCATATTGAGGGCAGCATTTTCACAGCATCATCTTTCAGGATTTGAAACAGCTCTACTGGAATTCCATCACCTCCACTAGCTTTGTTCGTAGTGAGGCTTTCTAAGGCCCACTTGACTTCACATTCCATGATGTCTGGCTCTAGATGAGTGATTACACCATCATCATTATACGGATTGTGAAGATCTTTTTTGTACAGTTCTTCTGTGTATTCTTGCCACCTCTTTTTAATATCTTCTGCTTCTGTTAGGTCCATACCAATTCTGTCCTTTATCAAGCCCATCTTTGCATGAAATGTTCTCTTGGTATCTCTCATTTTCTTGAAGAGATCTCTAGTCTTTCCCATTCTGTTCTTTTCCTCTATTTCTTTGCATTGATCCCTGAAAAAGGCTTTCTTATCTCTTCTTGCTATTCTTTGTAACTCTACATTCAGATGCTTATATCTTTCCTTTTCTCCTTTGCTTTTCGCTTCTCTTCTTTTCACAGCTATTTGTAAGGCCTTCCCAGACAGCCATTTTGTTTTGCATTTCTTTTCCATGGGGATGGTCTTGATCCCTGTCTCCTGTACAATGTCACAAACCTGACACACTGAAACCATACTCACAGAAAACTAGTCAATCTAGTCACACTAGGACCACAGCCTTGTCTAACTCAATGAAACCAAGCCATGCCCATGGGGCAACCCAAGACGGGCAGGTCATGGTAGAGAGGTCTGACAGAATGTGGTCCACTGGAGAAGGGAATGGCAAACCACTTCAGTATTCCTGCCTTGAGAACTCCATGAACAATGGAACCTACTTAGCCATAAAAAAGGAATGAAATAATGTCACTGGCAGCAACATGGGTAGACCTAGAGATTATCATATTAAGTGAAGTTAAGTCAGAAAAGGACAAATAACATATGATATGACTTATATGTGGACTCTAAAATCAACACAAATGAACTTACATATGAAAGAGAAACAGACTCACAGACACAGAGAACAGACTGGTGGTTGTCAAGCAGAGGGTGGGGTGGGGGATGAATTGGGAGTCTGGGATTAGTTGATGTAAACTATTATACATACAATGGACAAACAAGGTCCCACTGTATAGCACTGCTGCTGCTGCTGCCGCTAAGTCACTTCAGTCGCGTCCGACTCTGTGCGACCCCACAGATGGCAGCCCACCAGGCTCCCCCATCCCTGGGATTCTCAAGGCAAGAACACTGGAGTGGGTTGCCATTTGCTTCTCCAATACATGAAAGTGAAGAGTGAAAGGGAAGTCACTCAGTCGTGTCCGACCCTTAGCATGGACTGCAGCCTACCAGGCTCCTCCATCCATGGGATTTTCCAGGCAAGAGTATTGGAGTGGGGTGCCATGAAGTACATTAAATATCCCGTGATAAAGCATAAAGGAAAAGAATATGAAAAAGACTGTGTGTGTGTGTAGATATATGACTGAATCACTGTTATATAGCAGAAATTAACACAATATTGTAAATCAACTATACTTTGACAAAACAAAATTTAAAAATAATTTATTCAAAAACATACTCTTCTCATAACCCAAGGAACTGACTGATTAGCAAATGAATAAACAATAATACACACTTCTTGCTCATACTTAAAGAAGCAGATAGAAAAACAGATATATTTCTAAAACCTCTAAAGGAAACATAGAAAACAGAATGTTGCCAATGTACGTTTATAACAACCAATCAATTCCACCCACACTATCAATTTCAAGTTGCCAATCATAAACTGTCTTTTATGAATGATTAAGCTTTCTAACGTAATGAGAACTAAGATAAGCCAAAAAAAAAAAGAAGAGACTATGACTAAATAAATGATTTCCCTGTGACCTTCTTCCTAGTCAATGACCCTACTTTTAGCCTCAGGCAACCACTGATCTGCTTTTTGTCAGTACAGATTTGTCTTTATTCTAGAGTTTCACAGAAATGGAATCATATAGTATATCCTCATTTTGTTTGACTTTTTAAACTCAGCATAATGTTTTTTACAGTCACTCACATTTTGCATATGTTAGCAGTTCACACCTTATTAATATGAGCAGTATCCCATTCTATGAACATATTTGTTCACTCAATCATCTGATGAATGCTCAGGTTATTTCCAGTCTGAGACTACTGTAAGTAAAGCTGCTATGCACATTTGTGTACAAGTCTGTGTGTGGACATTTTTATTTCTCTTGTGCAAATAGTAGTTAGAACTGACAGCGTGTATAGCATGGTGGTACAGTGGTAAAGAATCTGCCTGCCAATGCAGGAGATGCAAGAGATATGGATTCAGTCCCTGGGTCGGGAAGATCCCCTGGAAGAGAAAATAGCAATCCACTCCAGTATTCTTGCCTGGAGAATCCCATGGACAGAAAAGCCTTGCCAGTTACAGTCTTTAAAGTCACAAAGAGTGGGACACAACTGAGCACACATGCACTCATACACAGTATAAGTAGGTGGGAGAACTAGCAGTAACCTCAGATATGCAGATGACACCACCCTTATGGCAGAAAGTGAAGAGGAGCTAAAAAGCCTCTTGATGAAAGTGAAAGACGAGAGCGAAAAAGTTGGCTTAGAGCTCAACATTCAGAAAACTAAGATCATGGCAGCCGGTCCCATCACTTCATGGGAAATAGATGGGGAAACAGTGGAAACAGTGTCAGACTTTATTTTGGGGGACTCCAAAATCACTGCAGATGGTGATTGCAGCCATGAAATTAAAAGATGCTTGCTCCTTGGAAGAAAAGTTATGACCAATCTAGATAGAATATTCAAAAGCAGAGACATTACTTTGCCAACAAAGGTCCGTCTAGTCAAGGCTATGGTTTTTCCAGTGGTCGTGTATGGATGTGAGAGTTGGACTGTGAAGAAGGCTGAGCACTGAAGAACTGATGCTTTAGAACTGTGGTGTTGGAGAAGACTCTTGAGAGTCCCTTGGACTGCAAGGAGATCCAACCTGTCCATTCTGAAGGAGATCAGTCCTGGGATTTCTTTGGAAGGAATAATGCTAAAGCTGAAAGTCCAGTACTTTGGCCACGTCATGCGAAGACCTGACTCATTGGAAAAGACTCTGATGCTGGGAGGGATTGGGGGCAGGAGCAGAAGGGGACAACAGAGGATGAGATGGCTGGATGGCATCACTGACTCAATGGATGTGAGTCTGAGTGAACTCTGGGAGTTGGTGATGGACAGGGAGGCCTGGCGTGCTGCGATTCATGGGGTCGCAGAGTCAAGACACAACTGAGCGACTGAACTGAACTGAACTGAACTTCATAAGAAATTCACAAGTGTTCTGGTAAAACGGTTTTATCATTTAACCTTTCCACCACCATTATGCCAGTTGCTATACATCCTCGCCAACATCTGAGGCTGTCAGTCATTTCCAAAGAATGCACCTTTCGGCATGTGGAGAAACGTCAGTAACATCCAGCTTGTTCATGTCCTATATTAGGACTGATTCCCTATCTAGTGCACTATCAATTATCGAGAGGAGTGTTGAAATTTCCATATGTATCTTTCAACTCTGTCAATTTGTTTCCAATATTTTAGAGCTCTTTTATTGGGGGGATGGGGAGACACTGTCAGAATCATTACATCTCCCTGAACAAAGTAACTCTTGCAACATTATAGTCCATGTTCTGGAGTTTCCTTCTGATATTAGTATAGCTATTCCAGCTTTCTTATGATTAGTTTTGCAGAGTATAGTACTTTATATCCTTCTAATTTTTCACCTATAACTCTGGATTTTTTAGATTTTTGTAGCATACAATTGGGTCTTATTTTTTCATCAATCTGACAATCCCTTTTATTTAATTTTAATTAATTTTTATTTAAATATCACAGGTAGCTAATGGTGACCAGACTGAAGAGAGGAGGTTAGGCCAAGGGTTAGCAAACTACAACAGGGCAGAAGGTAAATGCAGCCCATTATCTGCTTCTGTGCAGCCTGTGAACTAAGAACGCTTCCACTTTTTCTAAAAGTTGGGAGTGAAAAAAAAGAAAATTAAAGAAAAAAATAGTATTTTGCAATGCATAACAATTACATGAAATTCAAATTGCAGTGTATATATAAGGAAAGCTTTAGTGAAACACAGTCATACTTATTAATTTATGTACTATCTATGGTTACTTTTATTTTTGCTATGGGGCTTCCCTGGTGGGCTCAGACCATAAAGAATCTGCCTGCAGTGCAGGAGACCAGGGTTCAATCCCTAGGTCGGGAAGATCCCCTGGAGAAGGAAATGGCAACCCATTCTAGTGTTCTTGCCTGGAGAATTCGATGAACAGAGAAGCCTGGTGAGTTATAGTCCATTGGGCTGCAAAGAGTCGGACATGACTGAACAACTAACTAGAACTAGATTTTTTGCTACACTGGCAGAACTAAAGAGTTTCAAGGACATTATACTGACCACAAAGCCTAAAACTCTCTAATATCTGTTTTTTTAAAGAAGTTTACCAAATCCTGATTAAAACTATTTGCATTTAACGCAATTATTGATATAATTGGATTTAAATCTACGATCTTACCATTTATCTTCCACATATCCATATATTCTTTGTTCCTTTCTTCCACCTTTTCTTGTCTTCTTTGGGATTAACTTGGCATACTCTAGCATTTCATTTCATATCTAGTTAACAGCATAATTCTTTATTTTAATACTTAGTGGTTGCTCTGGGTTTTACAATATACATCTTTAACTCAGTAGAGTGCACCATCAATGATACCTCCTACTTCACAAAAAATGTGAACACCTGCTACCCTTACAACACTGGTGTACTTCCATTTCCCTGCTCTCATCCTTAATACCTTGTGTATCAGACATTTTACTTCTACATATATGTCATAAAACTTATATTATGACTTTTCTTTATAAACAGCCAATTATCTTTAAAATTAGGGGAAATGTACTTTATACTCAAATATATTCATTATTTCTTGCACTCATCATTTCTTTGTCCAGATCTAAGTTTTCATCTGATCCATTTTCCCTCCATCTGAAAGATGTTTCTTATAATAACTTTCAACTACGTAGTAACAAATTCTATAGTTTTGGATGAAAATGTTTCTATTTCACTCTTGCTTTCAAAGGAAATTTTCCCAAATATAAAATGTTTCATCATCTCCTAGTTTACATAGTTTCTGACAAGAAGTCCTTACGTTTCTCTATACATAACATGTCTTTTCCTTTCGCTGCACTCAAAATACTTTTTCATCACTGGTTTTTAGAAATTGCTCTCATGGTATTTTTGTGTGGATCTACCCTGCTTTGGGTTTGTTCAGACTATTGGATCTTATGAGTTTATCGTTTTCAGCAAATTTGGAAAATTTTGAGCCACTACTTCTTACAATACTTTTGGTTCCATCCTTTGAGATGTCAAATACACTTTGTTGAGCTTACCTGGTACTATCTCACAGACCAATGAGCCACTGACTATTTTCAGCTCTCTTTCTCAATTTCATTTTAAGATTATAATGTTTTGCTGTATCTTCAAATTTACTGGTCTGTTCTTCTGCTCTGTCCAATCTGCTGTTAATCTGTTCAGTTAACTTTTGATTTCAGATAACCCTTTCTTTACTCTTAGAAGTTCTATGTGGTCCTTTTTCATGTCTTTCCTTTCTCTAGCCATTACATTCATATTTTTCTTTACATTTAAATTTTTATTTTTTTATTTAACTTATTTTAATATCCCTGCCTGCTAGCTCCATCACCTCTTTCATTTCTGGATCTATTTCTTTGGACTGATTTTCTCCTGGTTATAGACTACCTTGGACATGTTTCTTGCAATGTCTAGGAATTTCTGCTTAGATGTAGGAAAATACCAATCACATTGTTGTTTTTGAGTGTTTGCAATCATCAGAGAGTTGGGCTTTGTTTTAGCAAGTAATTATTTAGAGATCTATCTGACACCCCCCTACCCGAGGACTTTTCTGTCTTTACAACATGACAAATCCAATGGGTTCTCCACTGAATGTCTTAGATGCACCAAAAGATCCTTCACTCTGGTCAAGAGTTAAATGTCTCCTGCATAAATCTGGTAAATATTCTGCTAGTAATTCCCTGGGTGTTCACTGTCTGGCTTTACAGAGTTTAACTTTATGCATTCACAACCTAGTATTCATTAAAGACTCAAGGTAACCCATATAAAGATTTCTGGAGCTTTTTTAAAAAAATTATTTTTGGCTGTGCTTGGTCTTCATGCTCCACAGGCTTCTCACTGCAGCAGTGTCTCTCGTTGCAGAGCATAGGCTCCAGGGCACATGGGCTTAGCAGCTGCAGCACATGGGCTTAGCAGCAGCAGCTCCCAGGCTCTGGAACACAGGCTCACCAGCTGTAACACACGGGCTTAGCTGCTCTGTGGCAGGTGGGATCTTTCCAGATCAGGAATTAAACCTGTGTCTCTTGCATTAGCAGATGGATTCTTTACCACTGAGCCACCAAGGAAGCCCCTTGGAGTTCCTTTGATTGCATAGTTCCTATCTTTTTAGAACTTGACCATGCAACTTGTAGCTGCCCAAGCCCTGCCAAAACCCAGTCTGTGCCTCCTCAACTGAGCGTGGCTTACAGGATCATTAGGCTCCCCCTCCCTGCTTCTTCAATTCCAAAGTTGCTTCCAGGCAGAAAGCCACAGCAGTTGTAGAAACTCATATTCTTTATTACCCCTCTCTCAGGGACCACAATCCTACTCTGCCTTTGGTGTAATAACTAATAAAAGATGGTTCATATATTTCAGTCCAGTTTACCAACTATTTGTGACAAAGGAGTAAAGACTCCTTATTCCTCCATTATCATCAGAAAAGAAATTCCAAATTTTTTGAAACAAAATTAATGACAAATGTGCTTGAGCAGACCATACAAATTCAAAGAAGAATGAATTATAAATGGATCTATTTTTCACATGTCAACTACTTAAAAGGAAACAATAGGGATATCATATGATGGTTTCTAAAATTTCCAGAAAAAGCAAGAGGGAACACTGGATCCTTAAAACAACTTTAAATAAATATTGTTGTCACCATTATGAAGAGACTCACAAACAAATAACTTGCCCAGGACACATAAATGTCAAGTGGCAAATCTAATATTATAACCCAACTAACACTAAATACCATGTTTTCACTCTGTGTCACATTGCATCCCATTTTTTTTCAACACAAATAAGTTTTAAGAGATTTGGCTTCCAAACTGAATTTATTAAAATCGCCTGTGTTTTACTTAGCAAAAGTTACTATTAAGTATCAATAATAATATTTGATCAATATGGGAAAAACATAGTACCATAGTGAGTTGAAAATATTTCATACAAAAACAATGATACAAACAACTGAATTTTAAAAAACACCAAAAAATAATGCAACAATGAATAGCGTAGGTAACTCTACTCAATACTCTGTAATAGCCTATATGGGGAAAGAGTCTTTAAAAAAAAAAAACAAAAAAAAAACCCTGAGAACTGATTCACTGTGCTACATACCTGAAACCAACACAACAATGTAAATCAACTATATGCCAATAATCTTTTTAAAAAAGAAACAAATGAGAATAAAACCATAAAAAGAAAGAAAAAGCAATGATACAGTATCATTTTTAGCCTATCTGGCATTTGGACAAGTAGCTATGTATTTACTTAAATCTAAAATTGGCATTTAAAAATAAATGATTTGTGGACCTTTGTTTATGATTCACTCAAGCTAGTAAATCCAAAAGGAATCCATAATGGAGATACAGTACACCAAGAGAGCAGGCTGTCCCTTTCCCACAAATCCCTTATTTCATGGATACACACTATGTTCATTATTTAATTTTGGAGACCGCCTATAATGGAAGTTCCTTTAAAATTTTATTCGTAAGACCCAGAAATGGGGTTAACATGCAGTAGGCACTAAATGCACACTTGGGAAATGAAAGGTCCCGATATTTTAATTCTCAAAATAATGGAGGTACACTGCATCAAGAGAGTGCATCAAGGGCTGTCCCTTCTCCACAAATCCCTTAAAATGACAGTAAAAAACAAATTTAAAAAACCGGAGAGGGAGAAAAAGTAATAGGCTTGTGTTTCCAATTAATATGGAGCAACACAAACAGTATTTACCTGAAACAACCAAATAACAGAACATAATATATAAAAAGCAGCACTCAAGACATCACACAAGACATGAGAGAAGACAGTGAAGAGTGATACATAAAAGATTAGAAGCAAAGACAATAAACACTACAGTTATCCCAGTGTATTACTGGGTAAGAGGCAAAGAGAGAGGACCCAGGCAAAATCTGGCAGTTCCCCTCTGTCAAAGATGGGAGGCTGGGAGTCAAAAGGCAAATTGGAGATGGGAATTAGCATTCATGGAGTAGTGCCCAAAGAGGTGAGAGGTGCAGAGACCACTCTGGAAATCTGCAAACAGCCCTTTCTGAGTCTTCAGCAAAGTACTGATCAGTGTACATATGTGAGGAAACAACCCAAGATGAGGGAAAGAATCACTAAAAGGACTAGAGGAAATAATGTGCCCAGCACCCATACAAGTCTTGTAAGTTCTGTCTCCAGTAGCCAAAATAGAAAAAGGTCATATTTCACATAGGATTGGTTAGAGAAGAGGGCAGTAAATTATATCTCACAGATCAATCTGGCCCACCTTCTGCTTCTGTACAGCCCAGAAACTCAGGATAGCTTTCACATTATTTTTTAAAAAGTCATGTGGTAATATTTCATGACAACTGAAAACTAGATGAAATTCAAATTACAGCATCAAGAATAAATCTCACAATATCCTCACTCCTTTAAATACTCCCTATGGAGTATAGTGCTTGCACACTATAATAGAAGGGATAGGTAGCTGCCAGAAAGATGAAATAGCTCACAAGGCCTAAGATATTTACTATTTGACTACAGAAAAATGAGTCTTGCTGTCAGAAGAAAATAAATTCTGCAATAAACACATATCCTGTCCCACCTAAAAAAGCTTAGAGGCAAGATATAAAATAAACAGTTCCAAAGCAACTGAATCACGTCCAGAATTTAAAAAGACTATTATATTAACAGGTATACAAAAATAGCTAGCATCTAGCTTGGTTAAAATTAACAATGTCTACTATCAAATCAAAAATTACCAGACACAAAAACGAAAGCAGAAAATTAAACCTACCATGAAAAGAAAAAAACAATTAAATCTGACTCAGAAGTGACTCAAAGAATAGAACAAATAGACGCCGACATGAAAAGGTATTATATGCTTATAAGTTACTATAATACATTGGTTCAAGAAGCTAGAGCAAAGACTGAATGTGTTAAATGAAGACATGGATAATATTTCTTTAGAAAGACATAAATAAAAATTTCAGAGAGGAAAACTACAGTGCCTGACGTTAAAAATACAATAGGGACTTCCCTAATAGTCCAGCGGCTAGGACTCTGCACTCCCAATGCAGGTGCCTGGTCGGGGAACCAGATCCCACATGCCGCAGCTGAGAGCTTGCAAGCTGCAACCAGATCCTGCATGCCACAACTAAGACCCAGTGCAGCCAAATAAAATCTAAAGGCACAAAGTTCTAGTTACAAAACAAATGTCATGTAACATTCAGAATACAGAACACAGGCAATATTATAATAACTTTAAATGATGACAAATGGTAACTAGGCTTACCACAGTGATCGTCTCAAAATGGAGTCAATATAAATGTCTAATCACTATGCTGCACACCCGAAACTAACATTGTATGTCAACTGTACCTCAACTAAAATTTTTTAAAAAGAGCAAATGAAGGAGGCCAGGTTCCATTTGACGATGCAGAAAGATCCTGAACTCACCTCCCATGAAACAACAAATCCACAAGTAAATACAATAATTCCCTCTGAAAGAGACCTGAAAACTAGATGAGAAGAATTTCTATAACAAAGGATAAAAGGACAGCAGTGACATGGGTAGACGAAACAGAGATACTCCAAAGGAAAAACCACACCTCACCCACAATCCACAATTGGGAAGGATCACAAAGGTATGGCTATTTTCCCTGAAGAGCGAGGGATTTGAGTTTCACATTGGGCATCCCAACCCTCAGATTCTGAGCAGAGGAGCCCCCAAAAAAACCTGGCTTTAAAAACCAACAACGAAGACTCCCCGAGGGGTCCAGTCTGCCAATGAAGGGGACATTTGATTCCTGGTCTGGGAAGATCCCACATGCTGAGGAGCAACTAAGTCTGTGAGCCGTAACTACTGAGCCAGCACTTCAGGGCCCACGAACCCCAACTACTGAGCCCAGTGAAGCCCGCATGCCTAGAGCACAGGCTTTGCAAGGAGAAGCCACCGCAATGAGAAGCCCACGAACCAGAAATGAAGAGTAGTCCCAGCTCACTGCAAGTAGCAAAAGCCCACACACAACAATGAAGACTCAGCACAGTTAATAAGTATACAAAATATTAAAAAAAAAAAAAAAAAGGAAGGAATACGTCCAGGAAAACTACAGAATGATAATAAACAAAAAAAAACCTGCTCCTAAGGGGATTGCATACGACTGCATCAAATGAAACACCAGTGCATAAACACAAGTTTGAAAAGACCCAGGCCAGAGGGGAAGGGATCTACTTACTAATTTTGAAACATCTATCTGAGAGGAACCACTCGGGATGCTTCCTAGGGACGAAGACGCTGGCGGAAGCCATTCTGGAAATCTCCACCTAAACCAGGGGCCCTCAATCCCCAGGCCAAGGACCAGTACTGGCTGTGGCTGTTAGGAACCTGGCTGCACAGCAAGTGGTGAGTGGCAGGCCAGTGTGTGAAGCTCCCCAGGGCGCACGTTATCTCGTAAACCACCACCACCTCCACCACCCCCCACCCTCCATCCCTTTTCCCCCACTCTCTACTCTATTCCATGGAAAAACTGTCTTCCATTGAAACCAGTCCCTGGTACCAAAAAAAAATTTTTTTTAACCAAAAAGTTTGAGACCACTGATATTACCTGTTAACATCAGTGGGCATGGCCCACCAAGAGCCCCATACCTCTGTGCCTCCTCCAGGCCTGAAAGCCAGTCAGATGAAAACCCCTCCTACCAGCACCTAGCAGCCAGACCCCACAGTCATCCTCAGGACCAGTGCCACCCACCAGTGCATCACAGCAGCAGCTCAACCCTGACACGGTCAGAGGGGGCATGCAGCCCCCATGCAGGTACCCACTGAGTGCTAGCATCTGAGGCCAGGCAGGACTGCACTTCTGAGCAGCATAAGGTATCTCCTACATAAGGCCACTCCTTCAAGACTGAGAGGGGTAGCTGATTTACCTACTATACACACAAACAAAGATAATCAGGCAAAATGAGGAGACAGAGAAGTCTGTTCCAATCACAAGACAAGATAACACTCAGAAAAAGAACTAAATAAAATAAAGGTAAGCAATCTATCCAATAAAGAGTCCAAAGTAATATTTATAAAGGTACTCACTGAACTTGGGAGAAGAATGTATGAACAAGTGAGAATCTCAACAAAGAGAGAAAGTATAAGAAACTACCAAACAAAATTTTTATAAAAAGTTATAATTGAACCAATATTAATAATAATGAAATGCTATTTTGGCCACCTCATGCGAAGAGTTGACTCATTGGAAAAGACTCTGATGCTGGGAGGGATTGGGGGCAGGAGGAATAGGGGAAGACAGAGGATGAGATGGCTGGATGGCATCACTGACTCGATGGACGTTGAGTCTGAGTGAACTACGGGAGTTGGTGATGGACAGGGAGGCCTGGCGTGCTGCGATTCATGGGGTCGCAAAGAGTTGGACACGACTGAGCAACTGAACTGAACTGAACTGAGAGAGGTTCAACAGCAGACTGGATGAGGTAGAAAAATGAATTAGTAAGTAAGTAAGAAGAAAAATGATGGAATTCACCCAGACAGAGCAGAAAATGAAAACAAAAAAATTTAATGTAAATTGGTAGAGCCACTATAGAAAATAGTATGGATTTCCTCAAAAATTAAGAATAGAACACTACATGACCCAGCTACCCTACTCCTGGGTATTTTTTCCAAAGAACATGGAAACACTGATTAAAAAAGATATATCCCTATGTTCACTGCCATAAAAAAGGAAATCTTGCCATCTGTGACAAGAATGGACCCTGAGGGCATTATGCTAAGTGAGGTAAGCCAAAGACAAACACTGTATGATTTTACTCATATGTGAAATCTGAAACAAAATAAAATCCAACGAACAAAATAAAATGAAACAAACTCACAGACAGAGAGAACAGAATAGTGGTTACCAGTGGGAAAGGTGATTCGGGGGGTGGGCAAAATGGGTGAAGGCGGTCAACTGTTTGGGTGTGTGTGTGTGTGTGTGTGTGTGCGCGCGCGCACACTCAGTCATGTCCGACTCTTTGAGATCCCAAGGGCTGTAGCCTGCCAGGCTCCTCTGTCTATTGAATTCTTCAGGCAAGAGTACTGGAGCAAGTTGCTATTTCCCATTCCAGGGGATCTTCCCAATCCAGGGATGGAACCCACATCTCATGCATCTCCAGCATTGGCAAGCGGATTCTTTACCACTGCGTCACCTGGGTAGTCCTGAGTGTAAGGTAATAGACAGTGAACAGATTTATACTCTGTAGTGCACACAGATGTTAAACTATAATGCTTTCAGTTATAATGCTGTATAACTGAAAGTTACATAACATAAAATGAGAGAAAAAAAAAAAAAGCCCTACCTTAAAAAGGTGAGAGGTGAGAAAACACAAATGTAACACAGAACAAGCAGAGGAAAGAAAACAAGTAGCAGAAATCAATGAAACCAAAAGCTGGTTCTTTGAGAAAAATTAAAATGATTGATAAGCCTCTATCCAGACTGAGGCAAGAGGGAGAAGGACACAAATAAACAATATCAGGAATGAGATGTATTACAGACATGAAAAAGATAAGAATATAATACTATGAGCAAATGCACACTGATAAATTTTCCTTGAAAGAAACCAAGTACCAAAGCTCATCCAAACAGAAACAGATAACATGAATAATCCCATACCTATTAAAGAAATGAAATCTGTAGTTTAAAGCCTTCCCATAATGAAAACTACAAACCTAGATAGTTTTACTGGTAAATTGAGCCACAGTTTTAAAGAATACCAATTCTATAGATAAAATTTCAGAAAATTGAAAAGGAGGAAATACTTTCCAATTCCTTCTATGAGGCAAGTATTATCTTGATATCAAAATCAGAAAAACACATAATGAAAGAAAACTACAGACTAATATCCCTCATGAACATAGATGCAAAGTTTCTTAACACAATTTTAGCAAATATATAAAAGGGTAATTGATAAAGAGGAGAGAGAAAAAGTTGGCTTAAAAACTCAACATTCAAAAAACTAAGATCGTGGCATCCGGTCCCATCACTTTATGGCAAATAGATGGGGAAAAGATGGGATTTCCCCGATGGTCCAGTGGGGTTCAATTCTTGGTCAGGAAACGAAGATCGCACGTGCTGCAACTGCTGAGCCCATGCACTCCAGAGCCTGCGCATCACAACCAAAGATCTTGCGTACCGCAATGAAGATCCCACATGGTACCACTAAGAGCCGATGCACCAGAAACTAAATATAAACAAATATTAAAAAAAGAGAGATCCAACACCCACTTCTGATAATCTAGAAATAGAAGAGAACTTCCTCAGCCTGAGAAAGGGTATAGTGAAAAATCTGTTATCAACATACTCAATGGTGAAAAACTAAATGCTTTCCCCCTAAGATCAGGATGATCTTAGGCCAAGAACGTCCTTGCTGCAGCTGCTAAGTCGCTTCAGTCATGTCCGACTCTATGCGACCCCGTAGATAGCAGCCCACCAGGCTCCCCCGGCCCTGGGATTCTCCAGGCAAGAACACTGGAGTAGGTTGCCGTTTCCTTCTCCAAAGCAGGAAAGTGAAAAGTGAAAGTGAAGTTGCTCAGTCATGTCCGACTCTTGGCGACCCCATGGACTGCAGCCCACCAGGCTCCTCCGTCCATGGGGTTTTCCAGGCAAGAGTACTGGAGTGGGGTGCATTAACTACCACTTATATTCACGACTCTACATGTAGTTCTGGGAAGAAAAAGAAATCAAAGATATGCAGATAGAAAACAAAGAAGTAAGACTGTCTTCATTTACAAAAACCAGGATCATGTACAAACAATCTTTAATCTTTAAAACCTGAGACTTCCCTGATGGTCCAGCGGCTAACATTCTGTGTTCCCAAAGCAGGGGGTCTCTGTTCAATCCCTAGTCAGGGAACTAGATCCCACATGTTGCAACTAAGAGGTCGCAAGCCATAACTGAAAAAAATCCCACATGCCATAACTAAAGATTCCGCATGCCACAACTAAAGATTTCATTTGCCACAAAAAAGATCAAAGATTCAATGTGCCCCAATTAAGACCCAGCGCAGCCATATAAATACTGCTTCGTGCAAAAGTAACTGTAGTAATTTGTGCATTGTTGAACTTAGCCATTTGACATTGAAATACATTCTTTTTTTTAAAAAAAAAAATACATTTTTAAATAAATGTGGTTATGGTATACATCATTTTTACATGCGTTTCTCATTTTATGTATTTTTGCTAATGACTTATTACTTGTTTATTTTATATTTATTTTAGACTACAGAAATGATGTTAGACCAAAAGTAGTAAATTCTAAAGATTATTTTTTATTCAAGTTCGAAATGGGTCATAAAGCAGCAGAGACAACTCGCGACATAAACAACGCCATTTGGCCTGGGAACTGCTAACGAACACACAGTGCAGTGGTGGTTTGAGAAATTTTGCAAAACAGACAAGAGTCTTGAAGATGAGGAGCGCAGTGGCCAGCCACTGGAAGTTGACAGCGACCAACTGAGAGTAATCATTGAAGCTGATCCTCTTGCAGCTACGTGAGAAGTTGCCACAGAACTCAATGTCGACTATTATGATCATTTGGCATTTGAAGCAAATTGGAAAGGTGAAAAAGCTCGATAAGGGGGTGCCTCGTGAGTTGACCACAAATCAAAAATATTGTCGTTGTGAGGTGTCATCTTCTCTTCTTCTATGCAACAATGATGAACCATGTCTCGATCAGACTGTGGCATGTGATAAAAAGTGGATTGTATATGACAACAGGTGACGACCAACTCAGTGGCTGGATCAAGAAGCTCCAAAGCACTTCCCAAAGCCAAACTTGCACCAAAAAAGGGTCACGATCACTGTCTGGTGGTCTACTGCCAGTCTGATCCACTACAGCTTTCTGAATCCCAAAGAAACCATTAAACCTGAGAAACATGCTCAGCAAATCAATGAGATGCACCAAAAACTGTACTGTCTGCAGCCGGCACTGGTCAGCAGTATGGGCCCAATTCTTTTCCATGACAGTGTCCAACTGCACATGGCACAACCCAACCCTTCAAAAGTTGAACAGATTGGGCTATGAAGTTTCGCCTTATCTGCCATATTCACCTGACCTCTCGTCAACTGACTACCACTTCTTCAAGCATCTTAACAACTTTTTGCAGGAAATACGTTTCTACACCCAGGAGGAGGCAGAAAATTCTATCCAAGAGTTCATCAAATCCCAAAACGCGGATTTTTACACTACAGGAATAAACAAACATTTCTCATCGGCAAAAATGTGTTGACTGTAATGGCTCCTATTCTGATTAATAAAAATGTGTTTGAGCCTAGTTTTAATGATTTAAAATTAATGGTGCAAAACTGTAATGTTTTACACCAACCTAAATAATTTTTTTTAAAAAAAGCAAGGAAACAAAGAAAAAAGCACATCCTAAAAAATTTTAGAGCTCTGAGGATTAAGAAAAAAAAATCATAAAAATCTTTCAGGAAGAAAAAGAAACTCACAAAGGAACAAGAATCAAACTGGCAGATGTCTCATCAGTAACAAAAGATAAAAAAGTTCTGGGAGGAAATTATTTGAATACTGTATTCAATTCAAATGGCCAGTTTAAGAACAGAGGACAAAATAAAAATATTTTCAGACATTCAAGAACGCAAGTTCAGCTCTTAGAAATCCTGTTTGAAAAAGAACGTACTACAATGGCACCCCACTCCAGTACTCTTGCCTGGAAGGTCCCATGGACGAGGAGCCTGGTGGGCTATAGTCCTTGGGGTCGCTAAGAGTCAGACACAACTGAGCGATTTCACTTTCACTTCTCACTTTCATGCGTTGGAGAAGGAAATGGCAACCCACTCCAGTGTTCTTGCCTGGAGAATCCCAGGGATGGGGGAGCCTGGTGGGCTGCCATCTATGGGGTCGCAGGGAGTCGGACACCACTGAAGCAACTTAGCAAGCAACAACAAAAGAATGAATGTAAGAGGGAAAATGTGGGAATCAAAACCAGTGGTGAGTAAACAAACTACTAAAACATACAGTCTAATTTAAATAATTGTTGAGAAACATAAATGAATGAATGACAATATGGAACTAAAATCCCAGGTAATTAAAACACGGCAGCTTGGTTGTGGGACTGAAAGGCATGGTCAGGGAGGAAGCCTGTTAAGCTTTTTACATTGCTCGAGTTATTAAAGCAAGTTACAGTGTTCAAGTATCAACCATAGAGAGAATGGAAAAAAACTCCCAACATTAATTTCCTTTAGATACAATAATTTACATTATTGATAATTCTAGCTTAAGAAGTATTTATAATGTCTTCAAGAGGTAACATTTTGTCTTTCAAGATGATAGCGCCATCCTTCACTAACTAAATGGTGTGAGACCAGACTCAAGTAATAATACAGGTTTGAATTACCACATGGTGTCTAACAGTATGTGTAAAAGTTGAAGAAAGATCACTCCTAAAATGGAATGCAACTTAAAATTTCTGTAAAAGAATCTTTCAAGATTAATCAAGAATTACTCATCAACTATAAACACAAAAGATACATTTACTTAAGTACTTCTCATCTATATAATGGACTCAACACACACTACATATTTAATATATCTATTTATTTAGAACAGCATTTCAATTTATTTGAAGTTCCAGCTGCTTATTTGTGGGGAGGGGGGAACAAAATGTCTAACAACTAACAGATCTTTACTCAGCAGAACCCAGTAATCACTAATATTACAGCAAAACGTTTCTGCAAATGAAAATGACAGACTCGGTTAGAGAAAGCTTTACTTACAAGAGAATACAACTGGGCAGCAATGCCAAGACAGTTTAATAAAGCTAATTTTAATTATTTTAAGTACGTAAATAAGGCATTCTATAAAATGTCCTTAACAAAATGTTAAATATATATTTAACATATATACAGCAACTTCAATATATCACAAAAAAGAGCTATAAAGTAAGTTATACTGCCATAATCTGTTTATTCCAGAACAAGCTTTTAGTAGCTATAAAATTAACATGGCTAGTTCTTCAAATAGTGCTCACATACAAAGTCTGAATTTTTTAAAATAGGGAATCACACCATCCCCACATATGCTGTTGGCTTTTTTCGCCATTTCTTTCCTCAATAATGAAACTATCAATTACCCACTCAGAAACCTAGGAATCATACTAAACACTTTTTAGTCATACGAAAGATCTTTTTGAGTTTCCCTTTCTTTTGGTGGCTCAGAGGGTAAAGTGTCTGCTTGCCATGGAGACCTGGGTTCAATCCCCAGGTCAGGAAGAGCCCCTGGAGAAGGAAATGGCAACCATTCCAATACTCTTGCCTGGACAATTACATGGACAGAAGAGCCTAGTAGGCTACAGGCTGTAGGATCTCAAGGAGATCTCAAGGATCTCTTTTTAGTTGAAGATCTTTTACAATAATCTGATTAAATTCTTATCAATTCTATGTGCAAAATCTTACTCCTATCTGGCCTTTCTTCTCACTCCCCACAGCCACTGCCCCAACCAGTATCAATAATATTCTCTAGCTGATTTTCCTACTCTCAAGCCTCCACACTGCCTTTCAACAACTTAACAAATTTTAGTTTTACAAGTAAGAATTTCGAGTTACCCCTGGTGAAGATGATATAAAATGATTCTGAGAAAAAAGACTAAAAATTTTTTTAAGTAAATAGCAAAAGAGAGATGACTTTTCCCTGGGATGTCTTCAGAAAAGAAGAAAAAGTGGATTTTTGAACTATACTCTGAAGATTTCTATAAACATTAATAAGCTTAGAAGACAGAGGTTAATACAAGCTTCACCATGCACTTACAACCTTGTACAATCATATATCCTAAGAAAAGAACTGAGAGATTACACAAAGATTTTCCATCTCAGGCTTCTAAAGTACTATTATAAAACCCAAGACAGGGACTTTCCTGGAGGTCCAGGGACTCTGTGCTCTCACTGCCAGGGGCCCAGGCTCAATCCTTGGTTGGAAAACTAAACCCCTACAAGCAAAAGATGAAAAACAAATAATAATAAAACTCAAGATGGAGAGAACCTGGCAGGAAACCTGGAAAGAAGGAAGCAGGGAGGGAGGAAGGAATGGAGGAAGAGAGGAAGAAAGAAAAAGGTAAAAAAAGGAAGAATGGAAACAAGTGGATAGAGGGGCATTCAGCAGTACAGTGGACCCTGGAACAACAGGGGTTTGAACTGCATGAGTCCACTTACACAATATATTTTTTTCACCACATTACTATACCATCTACAGATGGTTTTAACGATATGTGATCGGTTGAATTCGCCAACATGGAATTCCACACAGAGACGGCTGGTCAGCCGTGAAGTTACATGCGGACTTTCCACCACATTGAGGGTTCAGTTCAGTTCAGTCGCTCAGTCGTGTCCAATTCTTTGTGACCCCATGAATCACAGCATGCCAGGCCTCCCTGTCCATCACCAACTCCTGGAGTTCACTCAAACTCACGTCCATTGAGTCGGTGATGCCATCCAGCCGTCTCATCCTCTGTTGTCCCCTTGTGGGCTTCCCTAAATCCCTTGTATGTCATTCAAGAGTCAATTATACCTATCCACATAAGCAATCGGAGAAGGCAATGGCACCCCATTCCAGTACTCTTGCCTGGAGAATCCCATGGACGGAGGAGCCTGGTAGGCTGCAGTCCATGTGATCGCAGAGTTGGACACGATTGAGCGACTTCACTTTCAATTTTCACTTTCATGCATTGGAGAAGGAAATGGCAACCCACTCCAGTGTTCTTGCCTTGAGAAGCCCAGGAATGGGGGAGCCTGGTGGGCTGCCGTCTATGGGGACGCACAGAGTCAGACATGACTGAAGCGACTTAGCAGCAGCAGCAGCATATAAGCAATACCCAAAATGAAAAGGAGAGTTACACTATGACAAATCTCTAGCAAGCAAAGAAAAAGAAAAACTAAAAGTACATCAAAAGAGTCATCATTACTTACTTGACATACATGACATTTACTCATTCAACCAACATTTGAGCACCTACTATATGCTAAGTGTTATGTTACAAACAAGTGAATAATGTGAGAACAAAGTGAATAGAGCAAAATTAATTCTTTATGGATACTAAGTCACTGACATCTTGCCTTTATTTCATGCACTTTTTTCACTTAAAAAAAAAAATACTTGTAAGGAACTTATAACTCAAGTCCCATTGTGATTTTCTCACATGTTGGAAGTTCCTCAACCACAAATCTTTTGGAAAGCTAATGACTAAAGTTTCTTAGATACACCATATTACTTCACACTTTCAAGCCTCTTCCCATGCTGTTTACTATCTGGAATGCTTTTCCATCTCCTATTCAATCATCCAAATTTTCATAACTATGGTGATGCTATGATATTTCCGGCAAAGTAGGGTATTTGCACTTTTATATTATCAAAGTACCTCCTCCCTTATGGCAGCTATGTATGTAACTGTTTGCATTTCTAGATTCACGAAAACATGACTATGAAAACAAATACACGCTATCTACAAGAGACAATCTGTAGAGTCAAAGACACAAGGAGGTTAAAAAAAATGAACAAGTATGTATTCTCTGAGAAGCAGTAACAAAAGACAGCGAGAGAGGCAATATTAATACCAGACAAAATAGACTTTACGACAAAATTTGAAGCAAAGTACCAGGACAAATAGGTGAGGACAGACATTCCTTTATTACACATTAGTATCATTGAGGCTATGGGATTTCCCTGGCAGTTCAGTGGTTAAGACTCCGGGAGTTCACTGCCAACGGACTGATTCAATCCCTAGTTGGGGAACTGAGATACATGTACCACCAATACAAGAAAGAAAAGAAAAAAGAATCATTGATGCTAGAACCCCAGTCCTCAGAGACTAATTTTACTGGCATGCGGTAATGTCCAGGCATCGGTATTTTTCAAAATAATCCCCCCCCCCAAAATTCCCCAGATGATTCTAATAGGCAGCCAGAAATGGTTAATTAACTCGCCTAATTATAATATACCACTGAGCTAGAAGGAAAAAAATAAGATCCCTTCTTTATTTAGGGTAAACGGAAGTTGTAGCAGTAGGGGAATCCACCCTGAAGGCTTTTGATGATTTGCTTACAGCTACAGGAGATGGAATCTTAATTTTAAAAGATTCAAGAAGAGAAGTAGAGTTGACCCCTGAACAATACGGGGTTTAGGGACACTGACCTTCCACACAGTTAAAAACCTGAGTGTAAATTATAATGATCCCTCCATATCCACAGAGTTTCCCAGGTGGCACAGTGGTATACAATCCACCTGCCAGTGCAAGAGACACAAGAGATGCAGGTTCGAGCCCTGGGTCAGGAAGACCCCTGGGAGAAGCAAATGGCAATCCACTCCAGTGTTCTTGCCTGGAGAACCTCATGGACTGAGGAGCCTGCGGGCTATGGTCCACAGGGTCACACAGAGTCAGACACAACTGCGAACGTACATGCATGCTCCACATCCACGATGCCTCCATATCTGCAGTTCTACATCCACAGATTCAACCAGTCCTGTATCACGCAGTATGGTAGTATTTACTACTGAAAAAAATCCCCATGTAAGTGGACCCACACAATTCAAGCTCATGTTGCTCAAAGGTCAGATGTATCTCTAAAGCTATTAAGCAATTGTCTTATTTATCATTGTCTTAAGCAATGATTAATAGATGTTCAAGACATAAATTCATGTTCAGGGCAATCAACTGTCATTTATAAATTTGTATTTCTTTACTTTTAATTTATTTCAGTAACCCATTAAAATACAACTTTTATAATAATGTTCACACTAATAAATTGGAACTTTCCAAAATAAAAAAGTATAAATGAGTAGAAAACCATTGATATAATCTGACTCAGAAGCCTAAGTGTGAACACTCAGACCACAACCATGATACTAAAGATGACATTATAATCCTAAGATTCTACCTGAGTGGACAGTACAGTATTCAATAACTAGAGCTTTGAAGCCGGATTTACCCATTTTTAAATTCCCACGGCACCATAAACTATCTTTGTACCAAATTTTTCTCCAACTCCTAATGCTGTGTGACTTCAGACACGTTACCGCTTCAGGCAAGTGTTACAGTAATTGCTCTTAAGACTCAGTTGCTTTATCTATAATGCAAAAGTAGCAATATAACAGCAATATACAGTTGTTATAAGGATTAAACACTCTTGGCAGAAAGCCTGATTCAACAATAAGTTTGAATAACTATAACATTATTACTAAAGACATTTTACGTATAAAATTATGGTAAAGATGCATACTCCAAAGCCCCTTTTGTTTGTTTTTTTTTATAATTTAACTTTGTTTCTATAAAAGACACGAATGAAGAATATAATTAAGGTTGAAAGGGAGGTCCAAAATATGGGAAAATAGGCAAGAAAAAGGATGACACATAGATATCATGGTGAATCAAATCAGATAAATGTAAGAAAAGAAGATAAGCCACAAAATGAAAAGGCCATCAAGGCAGAAAGCAAGACAAGGACAAACCAGTTGATCACAGTCAAAATTTATAGAACAAAAATTCTCTAAAATGAGGAATATTATAGAATGTCTGGATTCACATGCCAGCCCAAGATAGTACTACTGGAGATGGTTCCTTTATGATTCTAATAAAGTAAAGCTTGATAAGACTTCCATGGGAGTATAAATTAAGCTCCATTATATTTCTGATTAGACAAAGTTCTTCAATGTGTTACAATCTTGCTATATCCCCAAACTCCAAACAAAAAAAAGCAGGTTACAATTTGGAATAATTCATTCTAATTTTTTTCCCTAAAAGACTTCTAACATTTAAACAGTGAGGAAATGGTACATATTTATTTGCAGAACCAACTGTGAGGATGCTTGGGACAAAAGGATCAGGAAAAATATTAAAGTAAATTTCCTGATATATCCAGAATTTCAAATGCCAAAGTTTTACAACCGATACTCTGTTAATTTCCCTGTAAAATACTGATTCTCAAGACACATAAAATCACCCACTAGTAAGTAGGCTATTTTCCAGTATGTTCTCCCCAACCCTCTGTGCTCTAAGTAACCTAAGTAAATCTTTTAAGCTCTACCTTCAGTCAATACATACTTTCCCATCTAAGAACATGGCATCATTGTTCACCCAAGTTTATCCTCACCAAGATCTGGGACTCTACCTCCAAATCAGATCTTAAATCAGTACATTTGAACTTTGAAGTCAGTGTTAACAGCAATATTGTAACAATTCAAAGCCCTACTGCCAATCAGTATGTCACTAGGCCTCTGTCCCAGCCTTGCCTGAGGATAATTAGACCAAGGAAGCCATGGCTATCCTTGAGTTAAAGAATTTAATTCAATGTAATGTCTTCATCAACCTGTTAACTGAAAAGCTTTTAATATTTATTTGGCTGCGCCCGGTCTTAGTTCAGCACACAGGATTTTTAGTTGCAGCATGCAAACTCTTAGTTGTGACCTGTGGAAATCTAGTTTCCTGACCAGGACCCACTCCCAACCTCACCAGGCTCCGCCGTCCCTGGGATTCTCCAGGCAAGAACACTGGAATGGGTTGCCATTTCCTTCTCCAATGCATGAAAGTGAAAAGTGAAAGTGAAGTCGCTCAGTCGTGTCCGACTCTTAGCCACCCCACAGACTGCAGCCCACCAGGCTCCTCCACCCATGGGATTTTCCAGGCAAGAGTACTGGAGTGGGGTGCCATTGCCTTCTCCGACATATATCACTACATTGTTATAATTTATTTTTTTCCTGCAGTGAGAACTTTTGAGATGTACTCTCTTAGCAAGTTGCAAACATATAAAACAGTATTATTAACTATAGTTACCATCCTATACATTATATCTCCATAATTTATTTTATAACTGGAATTTTATACCTTTTGACTACTTTCATCCATTTCACTTCTGGCATAAGACTATTTTTAAATAATTTTTTGTGATTACTGAAGACATACATAATTAGTATTGAAAATGAAATCTGGAAAAATGTAAGACACAAAGAAAAATAAAAACCTATTAATCACACCATCCAGAAAATTATTAAGATAAAATCGTACATATAGAAGAAAAAAAAAAGCATAGAGATAGGATAAATACAAAACTAAGCAAATTAAGCAAGCTTAACAAACTTCACTAAAAATATGAATTATTTCAGCATATACAGTATACTTGCCTATATAATAACTTAAAAAAAAAAATCACTGCTTCATTGTCTATCTTTGGTGCTAAACTGTGAGCTCCATAAGAACAAGGATCTTATCTATTTTGCTCCTTAATGTATCACGTGTATGCAGTACATCTGGCACACAGTACATAATCAATTGACAACTGTTGAAAGAATCTATAATCCTTTTTTTTAATGAGGCTCCAGATTATTCTCTCAAGCAATAGATATTTCAAAAATTCTAAAATTAAAAGTAGAAAACACATTGATACCCTTTGTAACAGGATCTGCCACAAAAGTAAAAACAGAAAACAAAATAAAATGAAAAATACTCAGACACAGCACGTTAAGACTATTAAAAAAAATTATGACTGTAACCACCAAGGATAGAGCCAAAGAAATTTTAAATCCAGGAACACACATAAATACCTTTCTTGAATACATGATTCATGTTAACATGTACTTTGGGTCTGAATTGTTCCAACTTTTCCACACCTTATGAGGCTGTACCTCTCACCATAAAGTTACCGTATGAGGCTGTACCTCTCACCATAAAGTTATCAGAGATAATTTCAGTCTATTAACTTATAGACTAGAATTCATAGACTACTAACTTCAGTTGATAAAATCCCACAGAAAAAAAGTAAGTATTTGAATGGTGAGAGTAACTCAATCTCAGTTTTGCTACTTACTTCTTACTAGATTAGAAAATCCTTAAAAGAAGGGTACAGGACTTCCCTGATGGTCCAGTGGTTGGGAGTCCATCCGCCAACACAGAGGACATGGGTTCAATCCCTGGTCCAGGAGGACTTATGCTGTGGAGCAGCTGGGCTCGTGCACCCTAACTGCTGAGCTGGAACTCTAGAGCCCATGAGCTACAACAGTTGAGCCCACACTCCGGATGACTGAAGCCTGATACGCCCAGAGCCTGTGCTCCACAAGAAGAGAAGCCACCACAATGGGAAGCCCGCACACCAGCAGACCCTGCACACTAAAACCAGAGAAAGCCCGCACACAGCAACAAAAACAGTCAGCCAAAAATAAAATAAATAAATGTTTTAAAAAGGAAAGGTTTACTGTATTGTTTTTCTCTCTGGCTTACTTCACTCTGTATAATCGGCTCCAGTTTCATCCATCTCATCAGAACTGATTCAAATGTATTCTTTTTAATGGCTGAGTAATACTCCATGTGTATATGTACCACAGCTTTCTTACCCATTCATCTGCTGATGGACATCTAGGTTGTTTCCATATATGGAATTTAGAAAGAGGGCAATGATGACCCTGTATGCTGATAGCAAAAAAGACAAAGATGTGTATAGCGGACTTTTGGACTCAGAGGGAGAGGGAGAGGGTGGGATGATTTGGGAGAATGGCATTGAAACATGTATACTATCATGTAAGAATCGAATCGCCAGTCTATGTCCGATGAAGGATACAGCATGCTTGGGGCTGGTGCACGGGGATGACCCAGAGGGATGTTATGGGGAGGGAAGTGGGAGGGGGGTTCATGTTTGGGAACGCATGTATACCCGTGGTGGATTCATGTCAATGTATGGCAAAATCAATACAGTATTGTAAAGTAAAATAAAGTAAAAATAAAAATTAAAAAAAAAAAGATAGCATGGAGGTGAGTTGAATTTAAGGGAGGATAGTACACAGGTCGGACACGACTGAGCAACTTTACTTTTACTTTTCACTTTCATGCACTGGAGAAGGAAATGGCAACCCACTCCAGTATCCCAGGGGAAAAAAAAATAATTAAAAATAAATAAAATAAAAAGGAAAGGTTTAATTTTTTTCTTTAAATCACCATAGGGAATTCCCTAGTCCAATGGTTAGGACTCTGCTCTCATCGGCAAGTACTTGGGTTCAAACCCTGGTCTGAAAACTAAAATCCCACAAGCTGAGTGGCCAAAAAAAAAAGAGGGTATTTTTAAAAATAAATAATCACCATAATGATTACTGTAATTAAAATATAGCAAATATTCACTATACATATAAGGAAAAGAAGTAGCTAATAAATGCTTGTCTTCCTTACTGAGAATTTAACAACACAGATAAATTTCAAGGCAAACTTCTTAGTAATTAAAACAACAAGAAAGTCAGTTTTCATTAACAGGCCCAACTTAGCCAGAAAATTCCTTCTGTCCCTAGTACCTCCAGTTGTGGGACAAGGCCAACAACCTCCCTCCAATCCTTTGTAACTTTTGACAACCACAACTCTATGATATAACAAAAATGATGAAGAAGAAATACTTTTCTCTCTTTCCTTCTAATAAATGTGTAAAGAACATCTCTTCTTTCAAAGGCAGAAGAGCTGAAACTGGACATTTCAACCAGATAAGGCTCTGGTTCCAGCAATGCTACCACCAACAATCTACCACTGTGGATCCATGCAACTTCTGGCACATGCACCTGGTAAGATCTTTTGCTCAAAGTAACAACTGGTAACTCCAATTACAGTAAAGTCATCTTTCTAATTTATGAGTGAACCTAAAAACTACTGTCACACAATTCAGTTATCACTAACAGAGGAGAACATATTAAGTTACAGTCACAACGCTAGTTAAAACAAAAAAGTATATCCTTTTATAAATACTTGACATTTTGAACACAAGAGTTCAAAGTTCAAATCATTAAAAAACTCAAAATACAAATCAAACCTAAAATTGCTCTAAAAATTAAAATTTAAAAACTCCAACAAGCCAAAAACCTAATGATTCAACTTATTTAGTACTATACAATAACTCAGTCAACCATATCCATACACAGATTAGGGGACTGTTATTAGATAAATATAACTTCTCAATCAGTACCCATACTAAGACTACCTTTAAAAGATGGAAAAGTGTATTTTCCTCTTGAAGAAAGTCCTCTGGAGAAGAGGGAATATACTGGGGAGCTTTGGACGTTGGTATCCACAAAGTCAATGTCAACTTTTATTTATATTCATACGTCCTGATCAACCACCACTCATCAAGAGGATGCTGGTGAAGTCCATACAGAGCACAGAACTGGGAGGGCTACATTAGACGGAGAACTGGGAGGGCTACAGTGTCAGCTGGCACACCCTTTTCCTATTCTAATTAATATCACTATGAGATCTAAATAAGATTCTAGCAAAAACTATATAAGCTTGGGCACTGAACAGCTGAATCAAGCTCTTGAACCTTAGTTTCTATACTTGCCAAATGGGAATAACAGTACCAACCTCAGAGTGTAGCTGTAAGGAATAAGGAGATGTTTGTACACAGTTACTGCTCGGTAAGTGGTAGCTATTATTATATCCTTAAGACTAAAAAAGTAGTTTATAAAACCAAATTTGGGACTTCCCTGGTAGTCTAGTGGCTGAAACTCTGCACCCCCAATGTAAGGGGCCTGGGTTCGATCCCTGGTCAGGGAATTAGATCCCAAATGCCACTAAAAATCCCTCATGCCACAATGAAGAGTGAAGATTCTGCATGCCACAACTAAGACCCAGTGTGCCAAATAAATAAATATTTTTTTAAATAAAATAAAAAGTAATAATTGACACTGTAGGGGACAAAGGAAGCATTCTAAGCTGAAGCCATAATGTCAAAATAAGACTTAAAAACTTCAGGGAAAGATCATAAAGTGCCTAAACAAGGACAATATAGAGAAATGGTCTTCTCCAAAGATGATGTGGTGTCAACATACCTACCACAATAAATGACTAGGCGAAAAGTATTTAACGGGCAACTCAGAAGAGTACACTTTACAAACTTTTTAAGGTATAATCACACCAGGAAAAACCAAGTTTTCTACAATAGGATTCTTTCAACCGCACTAAGACCTGCCTTTTAAGAATAGTAAAATGTATACAGAGCAAAACTCCTTTGTTAATAACAAAGACTATCCCCCAAGAGCACAAAAGCTCAACATTACACTGTGCTTAAAGTCCTTTCTCACGACATGCTAAAAATTAATATTTTCAGTCCAAATGCACTTTTGTATGTTACCTCATAAATACCTTTAATAAAATTTGTTAACACAACAGTATTTTGGGGATTCCCTGGGGTTCAAGTGGTTAGAACTTGGCACTTTGACTACAGTGCCCAGGTTCAATCCCTGGTAGGGGAAAGAGAATACATACAGAGTGTAGTAGGGCAAAAAAAAAAAAAAATAAAATAATAATATATACACATATATATATAAGTACTTGGTTTATGTTAGGACTTTTGAAACATTTCATTTGATCCTCAGATATTACCTCTATTTCCTCAAGAAACCAGGTCCACAGAAATTAAGTAATTTGTCCCACAAACTACATATTAATATTACACTATTCAAGAGGCTGATTCAGCTGTCCTGAGATAATCAGCAAAACATTTAGTTCAACTATATCCAATGTCTTTTAACTCTTTCTAGTACACCACAACTCCAAGACTCAGTCCAAACATTCTTAGTTGGAACAGTATTATCAATTATTACAAGTAGGTTAACTATCACCAAAGACCTGAAAGTCTCCTCCCTGCACAGCATTTCACCTGCAGACTTCATTTGCCAAGTATCTTGAACTGATTATTATTCTTAGATCAACTGATGACAAAATCTATTATCATAGTTGAAACTACCAACAATAATGCATGGCTGAACCCACTGGTATATTCTTCTGGCACGCATTATTTCTCATTTTTTACTTAGCTAGTCACCCACTGTTCAATACTAGCTAGAAAGTAACATGAAGTATTAGACTGACCCTGATATTTTTTTTCTTGTTTCTAACAATAGCCAAATGCAGAGGCCAAAACACTTATAAGGAATGGAGAGTCAAGCAATCTTATATACCACCCAAAACAGAGTGTCATGACATAAAGTTTATGCCTGCATTTCAACTTGGTTGAAATATCATATATTCCAAAAACAAGTTACCAGCAATCCCTTTCCTCAAATTCCCACATTTTTCTTATAGATACATTACCATCATTTCCCAAGATATCCTAAAAGTAACTTACAAGGCATATGTCCTTCAAAATGACTATTTCCATAAAAAATATAAATACCATCAAATTGTAACTACTATATTGGGGAGTTTAACTTTTCAAGAAATTCTGCAGGAAGCTTTATATAATGTAACCTTTTATTTGCCAGAGCTTTTTAATGGTAGAGGAGATTTGGGCAGGTAAGGAGAGATATATGCCTGTACCATAATTGCTGTATTCATGTGAGTCTTTGGTAGCCATAACATAATTTACTCTCTAGGTAATATTTTGGACAACTTCACATTTGGGCTCTTCCTAGCAATGTAAATATATTCTATTAACAGAAACTTCATTCCCATGGAGAATTGAAAACACCCTGATTTACTGAAAAGGAAATAGCTGTTTCGCACAATACCCAGTCCACACTGTGGCCACCTAATACGGACAAAAAGGGGGAAAAGGACCTATTTGGACAACGTTTCTTCTTCAGCCAAGGGCTGTTCCCAGATAAAGACAATGCTCAGAGTACAACAACAACAAAAAACCTTTCCCTGAAAAAGAGAGGACAGATCGGGAATAAACAGGGAGTGAGTGTAAGCGCTCAGTGAGGGCTGGAGGCAGCAGGCGAGGCGCGGAGATGCTCCAGCGAAAAGAACCACCAGCAGCAAGCAGCAGCAGGAAGTTTCAATGGGGCCGGGCAGAGCATGCGCCCTGCACCCGCGCGGTGGCCTTATGTGGAAGGAGCACCACTTGCGAACACCAATAATAGACCGGCGGCACCAGAGAGAGAAACATGAGCAACAAGCACCTTCTTCAACTGTTTCCCCCTCCGTCTGAGCCCCTCCTCCATCCTACATACTAAACACCCCACCCTACCCTTCAAATGGGAGGGCGACTTCTTCTTCCCCTAAGCCTTACTGCCAGGATGAAGGGGGAAGGGACTGGAAAAGTGGAGAGATGCTTTTCTATTATTTGCGGGGGGAGGCAGGGAGGAGGAGAAAAACTATGGGGGAGGAGAAATTAACCCTCTGCCCACCAAAGCGGGGAAGCAAAACTGACTTCACCACCACCACCCCTCAAAGTGAGAATGGAAGAGGACCCCTTCCTATGAAGGAGCAGCAAACCTCCAGACTCCCGAAGAAGGAGTTTTGGGGGTTAAACTGACCCTGGAGGGGAAGGGAAAGGAGACCGGAGCCGACTCTCTCTCGGGGGAGTTCCCACTAGAGGGAGGGAGAGATGAAGTGTCCTCTGGCCCCCGCCCACCCAGGTGGAGGGAGAGAAAGGGGAGCCCGGAGAAGACGAGCCCAGCCTCCCCCGAGATAGTAGGGAGGATGGTGGGAGGAGGGGAGGGAGCGAGGGAGGGGTAGAGAAAAGCGCAAAGCTGGCCGGAACCTGCGCTCCCCTTCCTCCGCCACCGAGAGGGAGAAGGGGAGAGGGACCCGGCCCCCACCGCGGGGTAGCAGCCCCCGGTGCGGCCGATCAGCACAATGACCCCCCTCATCCCCCGCGCCCAGACCTAGACGACGACGCCCCCACCTCTGCTGGGCGCCGGCCGGAGTTGGCCCTACGGGGCCTCCGCCCCGCCTCCCCACTGCCCGAGACCCCCGGGGGCTGGGCGGAGGAGACCGGCCGCGCGGAACTGCGCCTCAGCGGGAGGACAGAGCCGCGGAGGCCCGGGGTGTCTGTGGGGAGCAGAGAGAAGGAGCAAACCAGGGCCGCTTCCCGCCGGGCGTTCGGGCCCCCTCGCTTACCTTCTCCGTTGCCGACGTCCGGCGGCGGAGCTTGCAGCACCCGCTCGAGCTCCGGGAACGGCAACTCAGGCAGGTCGAGCAGCGGCCCGTAGCGCTCCAAGAAAGAGCAGACTACGGCGAAGTTGGGACACGAACCCGGGCAGCCCGGAGGAGCCATCGCCGCCGCCGCTGCCGCCGCCGCCGCCATTTTGAACTGGAGGATGGAGGAGGAGGAGGCGATGGGGGGGTAAGGGGAGTTGGGGTGCCGAGGAACAGCAGGGCAACCTTTCAGACGACAGGAGGCGCTAGCAAGTGGGCGCCCCTGCGGATCCGGGCGTCTCAGGCACGGCGCCGAGATCCCACAATACAACGGCGGCTCAGAGCAGTCGAGAACCCAGTCAGACAGAGGAAAGAGAGGCGCTCCGTGGCTTTCACTTTCCGCCCTCTTCCCGCTCCTCCCACTTCGGGCTTGCCACTGCCTCGTGTGACAGGGGGAATGAAAACAAGGGCTGCGGGGCAGGGAGGCGGGGCTGGAAGCTCGGGAGGCGGGACTTTGCGGGCAATGACCAACAGACATGAAGGGGCGGGGCTTCGCTTGCTGCCTGGCCGAAACATTCTTTTCCGGGCGGGGCGAGTCGGGGTGGGGAGAGCGTCTAGCGGAGACCGCCTGAGCAAAGGTGAGAGGTAAAGCACGGAGCGGTTTGAGATCGCCGCTCCTCGGAGGGTGTCGGGTAAGTTTCGGGGGGCCACTCCTGGAACTGAAACTGGCCACCAGATGGTCGGGGAAGTTGAGGAGAGTGAATAAGAAGGAGAAAAAGAGCAGAATAGAAAAAAATAAAAGCGATTCTGAGGAAAAATTGGAGAGGGGAGAAGTAGAGAGGTGTCCTGAGTTGGGGATTGGGATGGAACCTTTGTAATGAAGGGGTCTCTGTGAAGTTTGCTGAGGTACAAGTACTGCACCTGCTTGAAAGCATTGTCGGAGAACTGGGGGACGAGGGCCTGACGGAACGAGAATCTGCCGGGATCTCCAGTCTGAGGAGTTGGGGCCGTGTTAGGAAATCCGGGGTTTGAAGGGACCAGGCTCTTCTCAGGGAGCAAAGTTTGAGAGGATTGGGCCCTCCTGAGTTTGCCAGGGTGGGAGGGCGAGGGGCCCTGTTAAGGACTGAGATCTTAGGGACCAATCTCTGTAGCGGAACCAAGATCGAGGGTGGACTAGGACTGCCCTGAGTGCACACCTGGTAGGAAATTTGTAGCAAGGGCAAAATGTTTGTTAGAAGACAGAGTTCTGCTTCGTTGGGAGAAGTAGTGAGCACTCTCCCACAAAGAATCTCAGAAAATCCATCAGTAATGCAAACCAGAATGTGCAGCTTGGGCTATAATGTGCATTATGTTTAAGAGTCTGGACTTGGAGTTCAGGAAGACTTGAGTCCTAACAGAACCGCTTCACGACATTGGGGAAGATTTTTTCATTTCTTTGAAAATCTGACATGGGGGGGGCCGGTGATGATAGTACCTACATCATAAGATTTTACTATATAATTCACAATAAATTGATTAGCACAATGCCCTGGCACATTGTGAGTAGAAGTCGCTCAGTCGTGTCCGACTCTTTGCGACCCCATGGACTATACAGTCCAGGGAATTCTCAAGGCCAGAATATTGGAGTGGGTAGCCATGTCCTTCTCCAGGGGATCTTCCAATCCAGGGATCCAACCGGGGTCTCCTGCATTGCAAACAGGTTCTTTACCAACTGAGCTACCAGGGAAGCCCCTGGCACATTGTAAATACTTAAAAAATATTAGTTGCTACTATTGAAGAAAATCCCTAAAATTTAGGTTGAATTCAATTGTTTGTAATTGATAGTTTACTACTTTGAGCAAAAAATTTCAGTGTGCATTTAAAATTTATATAGTATCTACTTAATAAAATAATTTCAAAATATAAATCACAAGACAATTTATAATTAAAAGCAAATAAAGAAATATATGGCATAACTCAATGGACATGAGTTTGAGCCACATTCCAGGAGATAGTGAAGGACAGGGAAGCCTGGCCTGCTGTAGTCCATGGGGTCACAAACAGTCAGACATGATTGAGCAACTGAACAACAACAAAAATATATAGGCAAATAATTATATTGGGAACAGAGAAAATGATTACTACATTAAAAATTAAATTTTGTTCCGCATTTCCAGGTAAAAAAGGGAAAAACCATAATGTTCTATGTCAGACTATTAACTAAGGAAAGAATTCTCATTTATCAAGAGAAAAAAATTCTATATTATAAGAGGGATTTATTAACTAGAATACTGATTCTTAATCCTGAATAATATATAAACCCTTTTTAAAAGAAAAAAATGTTCTTTTAAAATTTAAATACTCTTGAGAATTCCAGTTTAAGAAGTACTGATTAAATAAAGTCTACACAACAATGTGATTGTACTTCATGCCATTGAACTATGTGCTTAAAAATGGCTAAAATGGTAAGTTTTATGTTATATATATTTTGCCACAATAAAAAAGTTTTTTTTTGAAGTCTCACTTAAAGAATATTTCTATGATGATGAATTATACTAGCAAAAAAGAAGTTTTAATTTAATGTGTGGTAAAATGTTATAAATAACACCAAAATGAAACAACTAAACTAAAACATATATTGTACAACACAGGGAATACAGCCAGTATTTTATAGTGAATTTAAATGTAGTATAACTGTTAAAAACTGTGAATCACTGTGTTGTGCACCCAAAACATATAAAACTCTATATCAACTATACCTCAATTAAAAAAAAAAAAACTAAACTAAAATATATTGGTAGAACTCTCAAACTCCCAAGAGATACTGTAGACCTGGGCTCCTGAACTCATCAGTTTTGCAAAGATACAAAAATCTTCATAAGATCATAACTTAATTGACTTTAAATGAAAGGCAGGTATACAATATTAAATAAAACTGTATCTTTATGAATGAATTTTGATGGGGTAAAAACCTTCAAACCAAAAGAAACACTTAGTTATATCATTTAATAATACTACTCCTGCCTCTTTCTATTTCTTCACTTTCAGCTTTTCCAACACCTCACCTGCTCTCTCTAGGGATTGTAAAAAATAACTCAGAAAAAAACACAGCTTTATCTAATTTTTTCTTTTCTCAGTGCTGATACTGTTACTCAAGTGAGGGGCAGCTGATAAATAAGGTTAGGGTTTCTGCCTTTTCTAATCAAGATTGGCATTAGAACAAAGTCCTTGGGCATCAAAATTTATGTCCACCCAAAAGATAAGAGATGTTTTATTACAAAGCAAGGTTTAGGTCAGATGTTCACTGTCTATTCTTAGAAAAAAAATAAATAAGCACCCATAATGACACATCGCTTCTTTTCTTGGGCCAAAAGAATTTGTGGGTTACGGGGAAAAGAAAAAACAAACCTTAGTTTTTCATTCAGAATTAATGACTAGTTTATTCAAAAATACCAGAAAGAAACAACAAATGCTCATTAGAAGAATGGGTAAGTAAATTGTGATATAGTCTTTGAAAAGACTACTGCTCAGACTGATACACACTGATACCTATTACAACATTCATGAATCCCAGAAGCATTTTGAATGAAAGAAGAAAGACGCAAGAGTAGGTACTTACAATTTCATCAACATGAAGGTCTAACTAATATGTGAGAATAGCAATTAAAAGCTACTTTTGATCTTAGAAGGGAATTGATTAGAAGGGTGCAGAAGGGAAATTTCGAGGTACATTTGGTATCATGTTTGGCAAGTTTATACATTTGTGAGAATCTTTGAACTCAATAATATCTGCACTTAACTGAATATGCTTTAATTTTTAAATTTAATGACTTAGCCTTCAATTTTCTCAAATTGCATTGATATGAATCTGCCTTGTAACAGAATAATTTACACATATTTCTGTCTCCTCAACATACTATCTTTGCATTTGTTGCACATTTTGTTTTAACAGATATTATAAGCCTGGCAAATGTATATTGAGGTGAATTGGATTCGATCATGCAGCCAGTTTGGGAATTCCTAGTTAGTGATGAACAAATTTACTTAGTGAAAGTCACTTAGTCATGTCCGACTCTTTGCAACCTCATGGACTTTACAGTCCATGGAATTCTCCAGGCTAAAATACTGGAATGGGTAGCCTTTCCCTTCTCCAGGGGATCTTAGGTTTAAAACTCACTTTTAAAACAATACTTTTAGAAGTATGTGTTATATGTAATGAAAAAGCCAGTGTTAACAGACATAAGAATCTTATGTTCTTCAAAATAGTTTCTTAGGAAGTTATATGAAAATAAGTAATATAAACAAGTTTTAATCCAGCCATTTTCTGGTTCTTTCTCTTAATGATAACTGACTTCTCTGTTGCATAGAATTCTATTCATTGAAGAATCACTTTTGGAAGTGTCTTACCATCTTTTTTCTTAACAGTTAGCATCTATTCTTATTTCTTAAAAGCATGGCTGATATTGATAAATTATTTCTCAGATAAAATAATTATTTTTACTGAAAGAGAAATTATTTTGGCTTTTTTGTAGAAATGTGTAAGTTGGTCCTAATGTTAATATGGAAGTACAAGGAACCCAGAACATCCTAAACAGTTTTTTAAATGATCAACAGAGTTGAAAGTTTCACCCTTCCTGGTTTCAAAGAAAAAGAGAAAATTTTATAGTTAATTGTACATCTTCTCTCTTTAGTGTAATATTAATTGTTCATAAATTGTTTATAAACTTATGTCTTCCTCCCATAAAACCAAAAACAGTGTGTTTATGTCCTTTGTTATGTAATACATTAAAAATGGATTCGTAGTTATTAATATTAGGTAGAAATGTCACTTGTTATTATCTTTATTTGGAGATTAAATACAGTTTAAGGACAGGTATATAGGTACCAAATTAACAAGGGGTAGACATGGTTAGCACTTCCCTAGTGGCTCAGACAGAAAAGCATCTGCCCACAATCTGGGAGACCTGGGTTCAATCCCTGGGTCGGGAAGATCTCTTGGAGAAGAAAATGGCAACCCACTCCAGTATTCTTGCCTGGAAAATCCCATGGATAGAGGAGCCTGGTAGGCTACAGTCCATACGGTTGCAAAGAGTCAGATACGACAGCGACTTCACACTCACACTCAGATGTGGTTAATTTTTTGTGTCAGTCTGGCTAGGCTATAGTACTCAGTTAATCCGATCAAACACTAATCTAGGTGCTGCTATGAGCAAAAAGCAAAGGAGAAAAGGAAAGATATAAGCACCTGAATGCAGAGTTCCAAAGAATAGCAAGGAGAGATAAGAAAGCCTTCCTTAGCAATCAATGCAAAGAAATAGAGAAAAACAACAAAATGGGAAAGACTAGAGCTCTCTTCAAGAAAATTAGAGATACCAAGGGAACATTTCATGCAAAAATGGGCTCGATAAAGGACAGAAATGGTATGGACCTAACAGAAGCAGAAGATATTAAGAAGTGACAATACACAAAAGAACTGTACAAAAAAGATCTTCACGATCCAGATAATCACAATGGTGTAATCACTCACCTAGAGCCAGACATCCTGGAATGTGAAGTCAAGTGGGCCTTAGAAAGCATCACTACGAACAAAGCTAGTGGAGGTGATGGAATTCCAGTTGAGCTACTGAAAGAGAAGATCAGCCCTGGGATTTCTTTGGAAGGAATGATGCTAAAGCTGAAACTCCAGTACTTTGGCCACCTCATGCGAAGAGTTGACTCATTGGAAAAGACTCTGATGCTGGGAGGGATTGGGGGTAGGAGGAGAAGGGGACAACAGAGGATGAGATGGCTGGATGGCATCACCGACTCGATGGACAAGAGTTTGGGTGAACTCCAGGAGTTGGTGATGGACAGGGAGGCCTGGTGTGCTGCAATTCATGGGGTCACAAAGAGTCGGACATGACTGAGTGACTGAAATGAACTGATGAAGGTGTTTTTGTGATCTAGTCAACATTCACAGTTAATTGACTTTTAAATAAAGGAGATGATCCTCAGTACTTTTGGAAGCCCTCATTCAATTAGTTGAAAGACCTTAAAAGGAAAAGTGAGGTTTCCTTGAGGAAGAAGTAACACATCAATACTGCAGTGACAATTTCTGCCTAAGAGTCAGCAACCTGCCAACCTGCCCCCACAACTGCATAAGCCACTTCTGTGAAATAAATGTGTTAATATATATGGTCTACTGGTTCTGTTTCTCTGGAGAACCCTGAGTGATACAAGCCCCTTTTAGTTACTGTACTTATCAATGCTAAATGATTCTTTTTTGAAATGTCTCTTTATTGAGAAATTCTATATTCATTGAGTCATTGTCATCATAATTTTTAAAACATTATATTAGTTTTTAAGTATAGTGATCCAGTGTTTTCACAAATTATACTCCACTAACAGTTACTATAAGACAATGGCTATAATTCCCTGTGCTATGGAAAGTCTGAATTTGGATTCTTCCCCTACACTGTTGTTCTTAGTTTATTTGTTTCTGTGTAGTCACTAGCCTAAACTAAATCTGGAATTCTGTCTCCAATGGAATGTGTAGCCACTGAAATCTATATTAAGGGATTTTCTTTCTGTTTTTCTTGTTTTCTTTTTTTTCTTCTTTTCTTTCTTCTTTTTTTTCCTTTTTCTTTTTTTTTCTTTTGGTCATGCCATGCGGCTTGTGGGAACTCCATGACTAGGGACTGAACCTTGGGCCCCAACAGTGAAAGTGCCAAGCCCTAACTACTGGACCACCAGGGAATTCCCCTTGTTTTCATTTTTAAGCTTGGCTTCCTAGGGGTCTCCTCTGCCTGTATAACATAGTGTCCAGCCAAAGATTAATCAAAGATTGTGTTCAAACATCTCAAGCCAATAAGAGTTACCCTCTCTACTGATCCGATCGGTATGTGCTGGGGAGTACATTCAGTGTTCAGGCCGTTTTCATTTCCTTCCTGGTTCTCATATTCTTCTGAGTCCTCCAGAGCCCCATTACCTCTTCACTTTGTATGTTCTGTAGGCTCCATTAGCCCAGACATTTCCATGATTTAGGCCTATTCGTGTCTTTGATGCATATGCTCACAGCCTTTGTTCCACTCTGGATACTAGAAAGCTTATCCAGCACCCTTGGCTGTATCATATCTGGGAATTCCTTTTCAATCCTGGCCTACTCTGACAATCCAGTTGTTTGCTCTAAATAGGCTCACAATAATGAAGAAGCAGAGCCACCTGCCATCCATGTTTATTTGCCATTGAGATCACCAGGTTAACAGATAATCAAGTAAGCCTCCTCTGCCTTAGCAGCAAGACTTGGTTTTCATGCCTTGTCCCAGTCAAGTTGAACCTCTGTGCCAACAGAACTGATGTAGGGGTATGAGTGTAATCCCAGGCAAGAACAACAAAATATCTCACTGTTCTTATCTGAAATTCACTAGTTTTCACGAATACGCATTTCTTCAGTTTGAAGTATATTTCTGGAGTGCCAAATCATTATTTTGACAGTTTTGTCCAGCTCTATACTTGCTTTGGGGGAAAGGACTTGTCAACCTCCTCATTACATCATGCTGAAGTAAATCTGCACCTTTAATTTTATTTAATTACTTTTTAATTTTTTGGCTGCACAGTATGGTATGTGGGATTTTAGTTCCCTGACCAAGGATCAAACCCATGCCCCATGAATTGGGAGTGTGGAGTCTTAACCACAGGACCACCAAGGAAGTCCATTCACCTTTAATTTTATCTTTCAAGAAATATCCTGAGAATTCCCTCCAGAGTCTGAGAAGTAATTGTAGTATCTAGTTTCCATGGTTGGATGAGTCAGGATCCCAAGAATAACATTTCACTTTTTAGGCCTTTACAGAAGAAGTGACAACTACATAAATGAGAGAGATCCTTCTTAACTCATGGAGGACCAGGGCTTACTATATTTTATATATAGCATTATATTTTAAAATATATTGTATTTATAGTATAGCTCCAGTATTTTGGAGCTGTTTCAAACTTACTTTAAAACTGATTAATTATATTTTTCCTTTAATTTCAGAGTTCAGTTAAGTTCCTTATGTCATCCCCTGAAATTGCTTCGCTCTCATGGGGGCAAATGAAAGTACAAGGCTCTACAAAAATCTATAAGGACTGCAAAGTGTGGCCAGGGGGAAGTCGGGATTGGGATTGGAGAGAAACAGGAACTGAGGTAAGCTATTAGTGTCTGGTTGAAACTGTAAGTCTGGCCAAGTAATTTCCAAACTCCTAAGCCTTAATGACCAAGTTCCAAGTGAAAAGTAACTATTTCTTTCATTCTCTCCCTCTTTCTTTCTCTCTCGATACAATACACATACCATTAAACTCACCATTAAACTTTTAAAATATGGAATACAATTGACTTTTTTCCATAACTTTGCACCGTAACTACCATTACTAACTCTAGGACATATCTATCATCCCAAAGGAAAGCTCATAACCATTAGCAGTCATTCCCCTTTCTTCCCTCTCTCCAGCTCCTGACAACTACTACTTTCTGTTTCTATAGATGTGCCTATCCTAGACATTTCAAATAAACAAATTCATTCAGTTCTCTTAAGTACAACCTAGGACTGGAAATTCTAGGTCATATGGTAACTCTGATTCACCTTTTGAGGAACTGCTTCCCAAATTAACTGTACCATTTTACACTATAGATGTTAGGAATGTATGATGGTTTCAATTTTTCTAAGTCCCTCCTCACCAACATTTACTCTTATTTGCTTGGCTTTGTTTTTTTATACCATCCTAGTTAATGTGAAATGTTATCTCATTGTGATTTGAAGTTGCATTTACAGTATACTTCCTCCAGTATTCTCAGTGTACCATGATCAAAATAGTCTCCATCCTGTGAGTGGAGGTTGGTTAAATGAAGGGAACCCTCAACTCACCCTCCACACTCACATGGGACTTGGCTTCAGCAATAGATAGTTGCAGGCAGTATCAGAAGCACTGATATCCTGATTCTTCCAGGAAGAAGGTCTTATAGCTGGTAGCAGAGACAAGGAATAGCCCTTGGCTGCAGCAGACTGAAGTGAGTTTCCACCTCAATGGACTAGGAGGAGGGAGGCAGGTAGCAGTCTTTCTTAAAGTATCAGATTCTCACCTTTCCTACTAAATATTTCTATTTTTTTCTTAAATACTTATTTCTTAATTTGTTCTTTCTTCTTTGGGCCTTCCCAAAGTCTTTTTTAAAAAAATATTTATATATTTATTTGGCTGTGCAGGATCTTGGTTGTAGGAACTCTTAGTTGTAGCATGTGGGATCTAGTTCCCTGACCAGGTATTGAACCCAGGGCTTCCTGCATTGGGGCAGAGTCTTAGCCACCAGACCACCAGGGAAGCCCCTTTCCATAGTATTTGAATGATTGGGGTTAAAACAAATTCTTTTTAGGTTATGTTTTTTGGTTTGTTTGTTTTAATCATTTTAAGTGCGGGTAGTGGACAGGAGCCTGGTGGGCTGCCATCTATGGGGTCGCACAGAGTCGGACATGACTGAAGTGACTTAGCAGCAGCAGTGGAGCTCCTCGTGCTCTAATGATGGAAGTTGATCCTTCCATTTTGAAGGATGGTTTTGCTGGATATACAGTTTGTGGTTGACAGTGTTTTTCTTACAACACTTTGAAAACATCATTCTACTTTTTTTGATGTTACTGGTTACTAATGAGAAATCAAAGTTTATTCTTATTAATGTTTCCTTGGACTCAACAAGTCACTTCTCTCTTGCTGCTTTCAAAATTCTCTTTAGCTGTTGACAGCTTGACTATGATACATCTATCAATACATGTGGATCTCTTTTGAGTTTATTCTGCTTGGAATGTATGGAACTTCTTAAATGTGTAGATTGTTATACATTTGGGAAATTTTCACCAGTTACTTCTTCAAAAATATTCCTTCTATCTCTCATCCTCTGTGAAAACTGTTAGGGGTATGTTGTGGGGGCTTTTTGTGTGTTTTTGGTAGAGGTTTTTGGTGTCCTACAGGTCTCTGAGGCTCTGTTCATTGTTTTCATTCATTTTTCTGTCCCTTTTTGCAGATTGAATCATCTCAATTTACGTATCTTTCAGTTTTGCTGATTTTTGCCAACAGTTATGCCCCTTTAGTGTAATTTTCATTTCAATATTGTACTTTCAGCTCCAGAATTTCCTTTAAAAATAATTTCTATCTCTTTATTGTTATTCTCCAGTTAGATACATTCTTACACTATCCTTTAATGCTCTAGATATGGTTTCCTGAAACAATGACAGAAGTTTCCTTATATGCTTGAAACCAATAAGTGTTTTACTTTGGGTTAAGGGGCTCTGTATGCAATTTGGGATATGCAGTCAACATTCAGCCAAGACACTTTAAAACTCTGTTTGATCCTTGCTTATGAAGACTCTCAGAGTTATGACCTTAGGGCCTTCTCAGGTCATTTCTGGGCATATGCACAACCCCGGACACGTGTATGGCCTTTTCAATACCAAGGTTCATATCTGAGCTGTTCAAAGCCTCTTATAAACATCTCATTTTTTATTCTTTTCATGTTAGTTTTTTAGAACCTCTCACTTGCCCTGTTGTCTACTACCTCAGGCAGCTGCTACTGCTGCTGCTGCTGCTGCTAAATCGCTTCAGTCGTGTCCGAATCTGTGTGACCCCATAGATGGCAGCCCACCAGGCTCCCCCATCCCTGGGATTCTACAGGCAAGAACACTGGGGTGGGTTGCCATTTCCTTCTCCAATGCATGAAAGTGAGAAGTGAAAGTGAATTTGTACTCTTTAAACAATTGTCTCTGTTTTTGACAACCTTCTCCAGGAGAAAAGATGGTTTGCACTGGTGAGCTCCAACTTAGATCAAATAAAGTCTATGAGTGAGGTCTTCCACGGAACCACCAGACAGGTTAAATAATGACAGTTCTCTGGGGATGGGCATTTGAAGGAGTTTTAATCCATTATTCTGTCTTGGGTGATTGCAAAGCTGGTGGTTTTCACTGTGATTCCAGGTTGTTGGTTTTCAAGGCGACCACAGAAGTGAGAATGGGATAGTGGGATATGTTAAAGACCGCATTATCCTGTTATTGTTAGTTTCTCCTTTTATGTCTATTAACATTTGCCTTATATATTGAGGTGTTCCTATTTTGAGTAACACCTATGTTTTTAAATTTGTTGTTTCTTTTTCTTGAATTGATCCTTTATGTCCTTCTAATAGTATTGATTTACTTTTATAATTTTTATTATTTTTTGGCTGCACCACGTGTCATGTAGGATTTGTGTTCCCCAACCAGAGATCAAATCTTTGCCCCCTTAGTGGAAACTCAGAGTCTTAACCACTGGAGCACCAGGGAAATCCCAGCAGGCTTTAAAGTCTACTTTCTCTGATATACGTATTGCTTCTCTGGCTTTCTTTTGATTTCCATTTGCATGGAATACCTTTTATCATTGCCTCATTTTCAATCTCTATGTGTCTCTAGATCTGAAGTGAGTCTCTTGTAGGCAGCATATATATGGGTCCTGTTTTGTATCTATTCAGCCAGTCTATGTCTTTTGATTGGAGCATGTAGTTCATTTACATTTAAGGTCACTATTGATGTATGTTCCTAATACCATTTTGTTAATTGTTTTGGATTTGTTTGTGAGGTCTTTTTTCCCCTTTCTTCTTTTGCTCTTTTCTCTTGTGATTTGCAAAGAAGGCAATGGCACCCCACTCCAGTACTCTTGCCTGGAAAATCCTATGGACAGAGGAGCCTGGTAGGCTGCAGTCCATGGGGTCGCTAAGAGTCGGATACAACTGAGCGACTTCACTTTCACACATTGAAGAAGGAAATGGCAGCCCACTCCAGTGTTCTTACCTGGAGAATCCCAGGGACGGGGGAGCCTGGTGGGCTGCCGTCTATGGGGTCACACAGAGTCAGACACGACTGAAGTGACTTAGCAGCAGTAGTTTGTGATTTGATGACTGTCTTTAGTGTTATGTTTGGATTCCTCTTTCTTTTTTGTGTGTATATCAGAGATTTTTGTTTACTTTGAGGCTTATATGTGTGTGTGTGTGTGTGTGTGTGTGTGTGTGTGTGTACTGCTAAGTCACTTCAGTCATGTCTGACTGTTAGCGACCCTATGGACTGTAGCCCACCAGGTTCCTCTGTCCATGGGATTCTCCAGGCAAGAATACTGGAGTAGGTTGCCATGCCCTTCTCCAGGGGATCTTCCCAATGCAGGCATCGAACCCATATCTCTTATGTCTCCTGCACTGGCAGGCGGGTTCTTTACCACTAGCGCCTCCTGGGAAGCCCATATCTATCTATCTATCTATTTATCTATGCTTGTTTTAAATTGCTGACCTCTTAATTTCAAATGCATTTTAGATAACCTGCATTTGTACTCTCTTCCCCTCACAATTGCTTTTTGGTTTTTTCTTTTTTTGGCCATGTCACACCACATGCAGGATCTTAGTTCCCCAACCAAGGATCAAACTCATGCTGCCAGCAGTGGAAGTGCAGTCTTAACCACTGGACTGCCAAGGAGGTCCCACAGTTACTTTTTTGATATTATATATTTTACATCTCATTGTTTTGTGTGTCTGTTAGCCACTTATTGTGGATACAAATATTTTACTATTTTTTTCCATTTAACTTCCCTAGTAGCTTTGTGTGTGGATGAGTTCCTACCTTTTTGTATGCTTGCCTTTACCAATGAGGTTTTCCATTTCCTAATTTTCTTGTTATTAGTTGTGGCCTTTTCTTTCTGCCTAGAGTAGATCCTTTAGCATTTGTTGTAGAGCTGGTTTGTTGGTGCTGAATTCTTCTAGCTTTTGCTTATCTGTAAAGTTTTTTATTTCTACATTGAATATGAACAGGAGCTTTGTTGGTATTATTTGGTTGTACGTTTTTCCTCTTTCTTCACTTTAAGTGTATCATGCTACTCCTTTCTGGCCTACGGAGTTTCTGCTGAAAAATAATCTGATAACCTTACAGGAGTCCCCTTGTATGTTATTTGTTGCTTTTCCCTTGTTTTTAATATTCTCTCTTTAATTTTTGTCAGTTTGATTACACTGTGTCTTAGTGTGTTCCTCTATGGGTTAATCCTGTATGGGACTCTGCTTCCTAGACTTGGGTGACTTTCCTTTTCACAGGTTAGGAAAGGTTTCAGCTATTATCTCTTCATATATTTTTTTCAGGCTCTTTCTCTCTTCTCTTTCTGGGACCCTTATAATGCCAATATCAGTGGGTATGATGTAGTCTCAGAGGTCTTTTAAACAGTCCTAATTTCTTTTCATTTTCTATTTTCTGTTTGGCAGTGGTGATTTCCACTACTCTGCATTCCAGCTCACTGATCCATTTATCTGCTTCATTTAGTCTATTATTGATTCCTTCTAGTGTGTTTTTCATTTTAGTTATTTTTAATTGTTTGGTTTTTCATTTTTAAATTCTTTGTTAAAAACTTCTAATTTCTCTCTCTGTGCATCCATTCTTTTCCCAAGTTCTTTGATCATCTTTAAGATCATTACTCTGAAATCTTTCTAAGGTAGATTGCTTATCTCAATTCTTCCTCTGGGGTTTTATCTTATTCCTTCATCCAAAACATATTCCTCTGTCTCTTCATTTTTTCTACATTGCTATTTGTATTTTTAAGTATGTGGTAGGTTAGTTATGTTTCTCCACCTTGGAAAAAAAAAGTGGCCCTCTATAGGATAAATCCTGTGTATCCCAGAAGTATACTCCACTCTCAAGGGCCAGGGGCCAGCTGGTCCCAAAGTAGTGTCTGGGCTGCATTTAAAGATCAGTTTGCAGGCTGCAGGACTGACTGTAGTTTTTCTTAGTTCTGATGTCTGCCCTCTAGAGAGTTGAGCTGGGTCTTGACCCTCTGGTGTTCAGGGCTTTGTCTAGAAGCATGTCCTGTGGGGTCAGGAAGTCTACAGGCAGCACCTGTCTGCTGATAGGTGGGGCCATGTGCCCAGCCAATGTTGCTTGACCTCAGACATCCTAGCACTGAAGCCTACAGGCTGTTCTGTGGGACCAGGTTTTGATGTGTGAAGGTATCAACCTCCAGGAGAGCTCATGCAAATGAATGTGCCCTGATGTTTCTGCCACCAGGGTCTTTGTACCCAGGGCCTCCCTTCCCCCACTCCCCAAGAAACCCTCCAAAACCAGCAGGTAGGTCTGGGCCAGTCTTCTATCAAATTACTGCTTTTGCCCTTGGTCCCGGTATGTGTGAAATTTTTTGTACACCCTTTAAGGGTGAAGTCTCTATTTCTCTCAATCTTGACGCACTTTTGTGTTCAAGTCCTGTTGGCCTTCAAAACCAAGTCCTCTTCATGGTGCTGGAACCCTGGGCTGGAAGGCCTTACATGGGACTCAGAACTCTCACTTTTGTATATAAAGATGTGTAACATATTTATTCTCCATTTTGTGGGTTGTGTACCTGGGGAGGTATGGAATTCAATTATACTGTGAGTCCACCCCTCCTAGTGGTCTCATTATGGTGCCTTCCTTTTGAACTGCATACACTCATTGTTTTGATCCAGACACCTAGTTGTCTATTACCTACCTGGATCTTAGGAATATACCTGGACTGGTAAAAGGAATGGGAGGGTTTTGAGATATAGAAGGAACAGAATAAGAGAAGGCTGAGAAATAAGAAGCTATAATGCTTGTGAACCAAATGACTCCACTGAATTGTTTCATAGAGTAAAGCTAGGGAGGTGTAAGAGTAGACGGTGGTATGGTTGACGATGTCGCAGACCTCAGTTTACATTTATTTAGTGGACAAGGAATAGCCACTTCAGATACTGAAGCAGGAAATTGATGTGACTGACAATGATTTTCCAGACTATGCATTTAAGATATATTGGAGTACCAATTTATAAGTGTGCCACATTGGAGAGATTTTTTTTCTTCAAAAATAGATTTAACACCATATGCTATATTTTTCCCATACAAGACTACATGAGTTAATATTACTTTTAACCTCATTGTGCATTTAAGGAAGCTTAGTATGCACAGAGGTTATATACTTGCAGAGGTACACAGCTAGAAAAATGTGAAATCAAATGGTAAATTCAGGTCGGATTCTAACTTTCTTTTACTCCATCATGATTCTTATATCATAACTTTAACGTTAAAGACTATAAAACTGTAACGGTACCATTGTTGATAATAGGAAAATGGGAAAAGTTTGCTCTTAGTTTTCATCTTGTTAAGTTTCACCTGTCAGCTGAATACATAAGAGGAGGTGTTCTAGAACTAGTTAAAGAGAGAAGAACTAGGAAAGATGAGAGGAAAAGCTGAGGTGTTGACTAGAACTCATCTGCATAGGAGCAAAAGGACATCTAATCAAAGCTGTTACACCTCAGAGTTCTCATCTATAAAATGGAGATAGTAATATTACCTACCTCATAGAGCTGATCTAAGAATTAGTGTACTGTGCTAGATACGGTACAGGCATTCAATAAATGAAGCTGTTATTGTTAAGTTAGTAGTAGTGTGGGTAGATATGAAACAGCAAATTTGAAAACTATTAAGGTGAGAGAGTCAGATTGGGAGTTTGGAATTAGCAGGTGCAAATTGATATATATAGAATGGATAAATAACAAGGTCCTACTGTATAGAACAGGGAACTATGTTCAGTATTCCGTGATAACACATAATGGAAAAGAATGTGAAAAAGTATGCATATACATATGTATAACCGAATCACATTGCTGTACAGCAGTAATTAAAACAACACTGTAATTCAACTATACTTCAATAAAAATGTTAAAAGGTGAGATTTGCAGGATAAGGCAGTTTATTAGATTTAGCAGGCAGAGGAGAAGTCTGGCATGGATAAATGGGTACATGGTTGTGCCATTTATTGAGATTGGGTATATGAAGAGGAGGAACAGGTATGTTTGTGTTTGAGACAGAGGCTGGGTGGATAAAATGAGTAATTCTTTTGGAATATGTTGAGTTTGAACTTACATTAGGGCTCTAGATAGAGATTTCTAGCCAATATTTAGATTCATAGGTCCAGGCACTGTCACATTTTAGCTAGACATCTTAACCAAGTTACATAGCCTGACTGTGTCTCAGTTTAACCATTTCAAAATGGAGAATAATAATGTCTGTTTGTTATGGGTTTATGAAAGAGTAATACATGGGTTGGGAAGAATAAATTTTAAAACCGCATGCCAGTTGCCATCATGCAAATTCATTCTTTCTCCCACTCAGTATTTCTCAGTGTAATTCATGGATCTCTTACATCAGAATCATCTAGAGGTTTGTTTAAAAGGCATGTTCTGATCTCCCTCACTCCTCCCAACTACTAAATCAGAATGTCTTGAGGATGGGACCTGGAAAATAATATATTTCACTTGGTTGCTTTGAATACTAAATATGTTCATCTTTGTAAAGCATCTGCCACAGTACCTGTCACATAGGAGATACTTGATTTTTTATAATTTAAAAAATTTTCTTTTCTTCCTTAGTTACCAGAAAATTATGTGCTTAGCACATAACAGTGCTCTACACTATTAATTTCTCCCAATATAACTACAGAAATGATCAAATTACTTCTAAAAGTCTTAGAAACACTCTGATTTGTACATCAGATGCTGCTTAATAAGGAATCCTTGAGGGGATTAAGAGCCTGAGGGTATTTAGAGGATTTCTTATTACTTTGGACTACTTCAGTTGTTTATACCATGAACTGATGGAAGTATTATCTCTAGTTATTTTTTATACTCTAAATATATGGTAGTAGTGCTGAGCTATTCTTTTTTTTGTTTTTGGCTGCACCACACGGTTTATAGGATTTTAGGTCCCCAACCAGGATTGAACCTGAGCCCACAGACCAAAAGCACAGAATCCTAACCTTTGGACCACCAGGGAATTCCTTTGTTCAGCTGTTCTTTTTAATGAACTTAGTAGTGAACAATAGTAAGTATTTATTATCATGCCTATAGACCAAGTTGGAGCAGCTCTACCCCAAGCTACAGTTGGCACGTTGGCTGAGTGCTCCATCTACCTTGGACCAGGGAGCTAGCCAGGACCTGATCTTTCTTCATGGGGCTATCTGAAGCTCACAAACATAATTGCCACTGAGCAAGTATTTTTTAAGATTTTGCTTGCCTCAGGTTCACCAATATAAACTTCCATGTCAGTAGAGCATAGAAGTATATTCTACCTACAGTAAGAAGGCAAGAGGAATGAATATTTGCTGAACAGTCATCCAAACTATCAGAATGTTTAGTCACATGTTATACATCTGCGTATGAGTTGCTCCTTGGGCAACCTAAGCCAAACATATCCAAAGCTGATTTCATTTCCTTTTCCCTACTGCACTGCCCCCCCCCACCCCGAAAATATCTAGGAACTTTCTTGTGTGTTTTTCCATAATTCCATTAATGGAATTACTGTCTACACAGTCACCTAGAAGAGAAATATCAGATACAATTTTTATTTCTCCAACTTTCTCTTCCACCACATCCAACAGAGTCCATTTGTTGATTCGGCCTTGGCAAAGTCTTCCAAATCTGTTCCCTCCTAGTGCCCAGTGCTCTCACCTGGGCTGTGGAATCAGTCTCCTACCTGGTTCTCCTGCCTTTTATTCCATGTTTTTGAGGTCTGTCTTCTATTATAATTTCTAAAACATGAACTAGTCATGTCACTGCTCTGCTTAGAAAACTTCCAAGGCTTTCCCTAAACCTCAAAACTAAGCAAAAACTCCTCAGGATGTGGTTTAGGGCCATTAAAAAAAATAATAATACAGTTCCAATTTTTTTTTCAATTTCATCCCCTATATTTCATAAAACACATGTGAAGGCCTACCTATTCCATACTTAATACCTATTCCCTCACAAACCCACCATGATCTTTCATTTTCTGTACTTTTGCTGAAACGATTTCCTTTACTTGAAATTAACTACTCCCCTCTGTACCTGTTGAAATCTTATACATCCTTCAATTCCTAGCTTTTGTTTTATCTCCTCTCTGAAGCACTTCCTGATAATCCTTGTAAAAATGAGCTGCTTACCCCATTCTCAGTATTTCGGTGGTATTTTGTGCCTCTATTTTAGCACTTAGTGCAGTTCAGCTGTATGGTACTGAGTGGGCATTTATCTGTCTCCCTCATTAAGTGGTGAACTCCCTAAGGGCACGAGCTATGCACTTAGCACAGTGCCTGCAAAGGAGGGGCTCAGTAAACACTGGCTGCATTGAATTTTTCATAATAAATGTTGTTAAAAATCTTTTTACACTTTGTGACATTCTCTCTGAGGTAGGTTAATGTTGTGATTCCTTTTTTTGATCAGTTTGAAGAGGGTAGGAGCAGATTATATAGTAATTACAGAATGGAAATATAAAAAAAATTATTGTCTTCAACCAGTGTCCTTGAAATAGTTACTACTACCTACTCCCAAATCTCTACCAATCATTAAATAACTACTGTTATTTAATGCAGTGCCTGGTCAAATATAGCTCTTCTAGGGTCACACCACTAGTAATTTTTGGAACCAAGATTTGAACCCTGAGTCTTACTATAAAGCCTATACTTTTCTCCTATTACATACTGTCGTCACTCATTTCTATCCTAAAGCAATAACTGTCTTATTGGAGAATAGTTTTCTATGTGGAAACATACATATGTCTTTCATTTATGTTAGGCTGAAAAGGGGCAAGGAGGAAGATATGACAAAAATGTAAATTTAAAAAAAAACCAGGACTTCCCTGGTGGTCTAATGGTTAAGAATCTGCCTGCCGATACAGGGAACACGGATTTGATCCCTGGCCTGGTAAGATCCCACATGCCTCGGGGTGACTAAGCCCCTTGCCACTCCTCCTGAGCCAGCACACCCGAGAGCCCATGCTCCACAACAAGAGGAGCCTCCACAGTCAAGAAGCCCGAGCGCTGCAGCAGCTAGAGAGTAGCCCCCGCTCTCATCACCTCAAGAAAGCCGCGAGTACAACAATAGAGACCCAGCACAGCCAAAGTAAATAGAGAAAGCCAAGCCCAGTTAGCAGGCACCCGAAGAGAGCCAAAAGAAATGCGAAAACTTTAAGCTTTTTTTCCGATTTTTTAAAATTGAAATATAGTTGATTTTACTGCACCTTTCAATTTTAAATAATATGAAACCTACAGAACAGTTGTATGACTTACGAAAATACCTAGACACCCTTTCTCAAAATCCTCAAGTTGTTAATACTTTGCCATATTTGTTTTTTCTCTCTCATCAGATACACAAACACATACATTTCCCCCCAATTATTTGAGTGTATATGACAGATATTTTAGGATTTCTTTCCTAAAAACATAAACTTTCTCCTGCATAGCCACAATATCATTCTTACAACTAAGGATATTATCCTTGATATACTAGTAATACAGTCTATTTTCATTTCCCCCAAAATGTCCTTAATAGTTATAACTACTGCTGATTTTGTGGTTTTAATATATAATATAGGCAATAGGTATAAAGTGTAACATAATTCTCAAAGTCTTGTCCATTTGACCAGACTAAAGGTTCTTGTGCTCAGGACATGGCTACCTAAGGAAATATAGTTGAGCTGAGCTGTCCCTAACCCTTTCTGCTTCTGTGTCTGTTTTGCTTGTGTTTTCCCATTCGCCTTCTAAACCTGGGTGACATGGAAAGTCTATGTTGAATCTCTCCTTCCCCTTTTTCTATTTTGAAATATTTTGAACCTATATAACAAATTCAAAAAAAAAAACCAAAACACTTGTATACCATCATCCTAGGTTTACCAGTTTTTAATATTCTGGCACATTTGTTTTTTTGTTTTTGTTTTTGTTTTTTTTTGTCTCTCAGGATCTTTCTCTCTTTCTGAATAACTATATTTGCTAATTCATTTGGAACTAAGTACTGACATCATGCTACATAACTCTGAATGCTTCAGCTTATATCTAATAAAACAAAGGCATTCTGCCTCACATAATGTTACACTCAAGAAACTCAACATTTATAGAATATAAAAGAATATCAACTCTATAATCAAGCTATAACAACTGTTCCAATAAAATATCTTTTTTAGCTGGCTTTCGTTTCAAACCCAAGATCCAGTGAGGGCTCATGTACTGCATTTTGTTGTCATCTTTCTCTAGTCTTCCCTGTCTTCCCTGGTGGCTCAGATGGTAAAGCATCTGCCTATAATGCAGGAGACCCAGGTTTGATCCCTGGGTTGGGAAGATCCTCTGGAGAAGGAAATGGCACCCCACTCCAGTACTCTTGCCTGGAAAATCCCATGGACGGAGGACATGGTAGGCTACAGTCCATGGGGTCGCAAAGAGTCAGACACGACTGAGCGACTTCACTTCTTCTTTAGTCTATCAGTACACAGATTTATTGATTGAAGTAATTGACCTGTAATACTATGCAAGTTCCAAGTACCCAACATAATGATTTCATATTTCTATACATTAAAAAATGATCACCACAATAAGTCTGGCTACTGTCACCTTACAAAGTTTTTATATTATCGATTATATTCCCCATGCTGCACATTTTATCCCCATGATTCATTTATTTTGTAACTCACCTGTTTCACTCATCTCCCCTACCACCTCCCCTCTGGCAACTACATGTTTGTTTTCTGTGTCTAATTTCTGTTTTGTTTTTTTGCTTGCTCATTTGTTTTTTTAGATTCCACATATAAATGAAATCATTTAGTCTTTTTCTCTGACTTATGTCACTTAGCTTAATACCCTCTAGGTACATCCATGTTGTCACAAATGGTTAAGATTTCATTCTTCTAGTGTTTTCATTTTCTTTGCAAAAATACACAGAAGTGGAACTGCTGGATCTGTTTTTAATATTCTGAGGAACCTCCATATTGTTTTCCATAGTGACTGTACCAATTTACATTCCCAGCAGTGTGCAGGGTTCTCTTTTCTCCACATCCTTGCCAACACTTGTTATTTGTTGTCTTTTTGATAAGAGCCATTCTGACAGATCTGAAATGATATTGCATTGTGGAATTCTCCAGGCCAGAATACTGGAGTGGGTAGCCTTTCCCTTCTCCAGGGATCTCCTCAACCCAGGGATTGAACCTAGGTCTCCCACATTGCAAGTGGATTCTTTACCAGCTGAGCCACAAGGAAAGCCCAAGAATACCTGAGTGGGTAGCCTACCCCTTCTCCAGCAGATCTTCCCACCCGGAATAAAACCGGGGTGGTGGGGGGCGGGGGGGGCATCGAATCCAGGTCTCCCGCATTGCAGGTGGATGCTTTACCAGCTGACCCACAAAGAGAGCCCAACAGACACATGAAAAGATACTAATAGCTTTCCTCCAAGAGAAAACAATTAAAATTTCCATAACATCATGTTATGGAAAGCCTCCTAAAGAAGAGGAACAAAGTCAAACACTCTCTGAAGGAGGAGAGCCTTAGTGGTTTGCCCAAGGAGACTGGAAGAAGCAGAGGGGTAGCTGGTGGCAGAGAGAGGATGGCTCAGTGACAGGCTGACACTGCACTCACAGGCCTCTGCACAAGGCTGTGAGTAATCACACGCCAAGGCCTGGAGCCACAGGCTGCTGCAGTTATCTTTCATGTCACCCTGTACGTTTCACCCTGAGCCTGCAGTAAAGCATGCAGCAGCCAAACTGGGTTCCACTGATCCTGCAACTCTGATGGGCTCCTGCTGTCCCTAGTCTCTGAATCTCCAGAGGATGATTCAGACTCGGTTTTGCACTCTTTTATGACCTTTCACTTCACTGAGCAGTGGGCTTGTTTCATTATACTAGCACAGTCAGCTCTGACAGCCTAGGAATCAGCCTAGGAATCACTATTCTTTGTTAAATGAAGGAGTCATTCAGTATTTCAGATAAATGCATCTACTTAAGGCAAGTGAAGCTCTCCAACTCTGAATTACAATTGTTTTTACCTTGGTCATTGTCCCAGAACAAACATTTTAAGTTCTTTGTATTGTAACTGTTCAGCTTGGGGTGGTTCTAGGATTGATCACAGAGCTGTGGAACTAGAAAGAGCACCTAATCCAATTGTTTTACAATTATTTTACAAGTATCAGGGGCTTCCCCAGTAGCTCAGTTGGTAAAGAATCTGCCTGCAATGCAAGAGACCAGGTTCAATCCCTGGGTCGGGAAGATCCCCTGAAGGAAATGGCAACCTGCTCCAGTACTCTTGCCTGGGAAATTCCATGGACAGGGAAGCCTGGCTGGCTACACAGTCCATGGGATCGCAGAGTCGGACACTACTGTGCGACTAACTTTCACTTTTATTGTAATCAAGTGAAAAAAAAATTCCCATTTTTGTTTTGCCTTCTAAAAATGTATAAACCTAAATTAATAAAGAGTCTAATCCCTGGTCTATTCTGATCTTTGTGGAAAACAGGGAAAGCTGGAGGCAGAGACACTGCTCAGAGCCCCCTGGGCACTAGCTCTGCATCTTAGCCCACTGTGAGGAAGTAGCCTTGCTGCTCCAGTTTGGATCACTCTTTGACATGCAGCTGTTCTAATTTACAACACTGATACTCCCTTAAGTCTTAGTGTTAATTCCTTAGGAAGATGTTGATGAAGTCAGTCAAAATATAAAAAGGTATTAGTGCAAGAGCCTGGCTATGTTCTCTGCTCTGGAACACTCACTGGCTGAGTGAAGCATGTCAGCAGTAGCTGCTCACCCCGCAGGGTCTCAAGAGACACAGAGAGCGCCAGCAAAGATGCGCTGCATCTGCTCCTGCTTTGTGTAGCTGCCTGGCTTCTGCTAAACGTTGCTTCCTTGGCTAAATAAATCAGGAAGCAGTGAGAGCGTCTGTGTGCCTATAGATGTCCTTTTCCTGCTCATCTATAACCTACCTATATTAAAAAAAACCAAACCTGTTTATTTGGAAATAACTTCTGACTTACAGAAAGCTACAGGAATACTAGAAAGAATTCTTGGACTCTTCCAGTGGTCCAATGGTTAAGATTCCATGCTTCCACTCCAGGGGGAACAAGTTCAATCCCAGGTCCCCCAGTCAGAGAAGTTCCACATGCCGTGTGGTACGGGCAGAAAAAAAAAAATTCTCATTTTACCCAGATCCAAATGTTAACAGTTTATCATATTTTTTATAAATATAAACCTTTATTTTTAATCTGATATCCAGTTATGGAATCAGATGGATGGTGGTGGTTGAGTTGCTAAGTGTGTCCAGTTCTTACAACCCCATGGACTGTAGCCAGCCAGGCTCCTCTGTCCATAGGATTTGTCAGGCAAGAATACTGGAGTGGGTTGCCATTCCTTCTCCAAGAGTTTATCATATTTTATCATCCTTTTCTCCAATAGACACTTTTTTTCTGAACTGTTGTAGATATTCTATTTAGGAGTAAATACACACAGGTATTTAACTAAATTAGAAGGGAACTGTCCTTAGGTAAAGGACATCTAAGAAAAACAAGGACTTTCTCACAACACAGTGATAAAAATCAGGAAATTAACTGATACAGTACTATTGTCAAATATACAGGCCTTATTAATATTTTGCCAGTTTACCTAATACACGTGTTACATTTGTCATACTAATAGAATCATACAGTATATAGTCTTTCGGGACTTGCATTTTTCACTCAGCATAGCTCATTTTGTGTGCTATGTTGCTCAGTCATGTCTGACTCTGCAGCTCCATGGACTACAGCCCAACAGGCTCCTCTGTCTATGGGGATTCTCCAGACAAGAATACTGGAGTGGGTTGCCATGCCCTCCGAGGGATTTCCCAACCCAGGGATTGAACCCAGGTCTCCTGCATTGAAGGTGTATTCTTTACCATCTGAGCCACCAGGGACACCTATAGGTATTGATCCTTTGTTTCTTTTCTATTGTTCAGTAGTATTCCATTCTTGGATTATAACACAATCTGTTCATGAACATTTGGGTTGTTTCCAGTTTGGGACTACTACAAATAAAGCTTCTATAGATGACTGTAGTTAACAGTACTATATATGTGAAAGTTAAGACTAAATTCTAAGAGTTCTCATCACAAAAGAAAAAATTATTTTTTCTTTTTTTGTCTCTGAGATGATGGATGTTAACTAAACTTATTATGGTAATCATGTCATGTTATATAAGTCAAATCATATGCTGTACACCTTGACTTATACAGTACTATTTATCAGCTATAGCTCAATAAACCTAGAAAATATCTAGAGTAGGATATCTTGCTTCTAATTAGGAAGTAAGAGTTAACAATGCCCCCACCCATAAAAAGCTGCTGTGAAAGTTCATGTACAAGTTTTTGTGTAAGTGTTAGTTTTCATTTCTCTAGGATAAATACCCAGGTATATGATTGCTGAATCATGTAAGCACATATTTAAGAAGATGCCAGACTGTTTTCCTGCTAGAACATGAAGAAAGTCAGATGCAGTCAGACTGGTGAGACAGCTGAGAACTTACAGATGGACCATGTTAAGGAGTTTGCCAATTCTAAGAGCAAGGAGAAGCCACTGAATGCTATTGAGCAAAGGAGACATTTGAATGGTTTTGTTTTGCAAAAATTCCTCTAGCTACAGTTTGCCCTACAATTCCTCTAAGGGCAATTTGAAGAATGGATCATTGGAAAGGGCCAAAGTGGTTTTATGGACACCAGTTAGAAAGTTACTGCAATAGGCTAAATAAGAAGTAATGGCAGCTTACACCAGGGTAGTGGCAGTAGAGATGGAGTAATGGACAGGTCCAAGAGATATTAAGGGGACTTCCTGGTCCACTGGCTAAGAATCCACCTTCCAATTGCAGAGGGCACGGGTTCAGTCCCTGATCAGGGAATTAAGATCTTACAGGCTGTGCAGTATTGCCAAAAAGAAAACTAAAAGAATGAGATAATAAGGAAGTAAATTCTTCTGTCCACTCTTTTAGGGAAAATGTTTAATATTTCAACATTATACTTAATGTTTGTGAAGTGAAGTTGCTCAGTCGTGTCCGACTCTTTGCGACCCCATGGGCTGTAGCCTACCAGGCTTCTCTGTCCATAGGATTTTCCAGGCAATAGTCTTGGAATGGATTGCCATTTCCTTCTCCAGGGGATCTTCCCAACCCAGGGATCGAACCCAGGTCTCCCGCATTATAGACAAACGCTTTACCGTCTGAGCCACCAGGGAAGTCCATACTTAATGTTTTTAGCTGTAGATTTTTCTTAAACGTCCTTTACCAAAGGCCAGTTCCCTTCTAGTTATTTTTAAAAAACTATTTTATTCATTTGACTGCCAGGTATTAGTTGTGGCACATGGGATCTAGTTCCCTGACCACAGATGGAACCCATGCCCCGTGTTGGGAGTGCAGAGTCTTAGCCACTGGACCATGAAGTAGTCCCTGTAAGTTTGTACCTCATAACCCCCTCACCTATTTCACTCATCTCCCTGACCACCTCCCCTCTGGCAACTCTGTGTCTATCCTCAGAGTCTATTTCTGTTTTGTTTGTTCATGTTTTTAGATTACACATATAAGTAAAATAATATAGTACTGGTCTCTGACTTATTTCACTTAGGATACCATCTAGATCCATCCATATTGTCATACATGACATTATTTCATTCTTTTATGGCTAATATTCCATTGTATATATGTATCACATCTTCCTTTTTAAATTAATTTTTATGGGAGTATAGTTGCTCTGGGCTTCCCTGGTGGCTCAGTGGTAAAGAATCTACCTGCCAATCCAAGAGACATGGGTTCAGTCCCTGGGTTGGGAAGATCCCCTGGAGAAGGAAATGGTAACCCACTCCAGTATCTTGCCTGGGAAATTCCATAGATAGAGGAGTCTGGTAGGCTACAGTCCATGGGGTCGCAAAACAGTCAGACACAACTTGGTGACTAAACAACAAAAACATAGCTGCTTTACAATGTTAATTTCTTACTGTACAGCAAAGTGAATCAGTCATACATAAATACAAATCCACTCTTTTTAGATTTCCTTCCCCATTAGGTCACCACAGAGTGCTGAGTAGAGTTCCTTGTGCTACACAGTAGGTTCTCATTAGTTATCTGATTTATACATAGTAGTGTATATATGCGGAGAAAGCAATGGCACCCCACTCCAGTACTGTTGCCTGGAAAATCCCATGGGCGGAGGAGTCTGGTAGGCTGCAGTCCATGGGGTCACGAAGACTTGGACACGACTGAGCGACTTGACTTTCACTTTGCACTTTCATGCATTGGAAAAGGCAATGGCAACCCACTCCAGTGTTCTTGCCTGGAGAATCCCAGGGACGGGGGAGCTTGGTGGGCTGCCATCTATGGGGTCGCACAGAGTCGGACACGACTGAAGCGACTTAGCAGCAGCAGCAGCAGCAGTGTATATATGTCAGTCCCAATCTCCCATGTCATCCTACTGATCCTTCCCCCACAACATGTGGTCATTAAGATTAGTTCTTTCAAAAGAAAAAAAACTAAAAAAAAAAAAAAAAGATTAGTTCTTTCAAGTTTCAACAGAGTTGCTCCTTATAGTATTCTAATAAAGTGCCTTAAACTAGAAGGTTAACTTGTTTCAAGTCCCAGCTCTAGTACTTAGTGATTTGCATCATCTTGTATATATTTTGTGATCTTTAAGTTTATCTATAAAACAAGAATAGATGCTTTTGTGCTATTATGCAGAGCACGTAGAATTTCTATAGGTGTTTTATGAAAACTGCAACTATAAACATGTAAGATATTATTTCAAGATTTAATTTAAAAATACTTATTTGTTCTTCTTATACCTTTATAAATTTCAATCCTATCACCTCTAAAGCTTTCTAGAATGAAAAACTCTTCTTTGGCAAATTTGTTGTCCTCTTGGTGTTTTGGCAGCTCTTTTCTAAACCACCTCTAACTTATGATTAGAATGTATCTGTTCCACAGCCACTGCATCAAGGCATATTCCAACTCATAAGATGCAGTTAGAACAGCAAGTCTTCCATGACAGTTTTCCACTCATATTTATTCACTCCCCAGTAGTGGGCTGGTATTTACCAAACTCTTAACTCCTGTATCCCCACTGGCTGATGTGGAAGCAGTTCAGAAGCCACCATCCTCTGATGTTAATGTTCATTAAAAACCTTACCTTAAATACCCCTGGGAGAATCTGGGAAGACTTTACAGAGCGACGGGTAGGGTAGGTTTTAAAGCATCAAAGTTTTCCTGCAGTTAAGTAGGAAAGAAGCTCAGCACAAGGAAACAGAATGGAGCTTTCCGACTTTTGGCATGGTGTGTGCACATGCTTTCTTCTCCCACTTCCTCTCTTTCCACTCACCTATCACTCACACTCCAGTCATAAGGAACTAGTTGTAGTTCACTAGGTTGCTCTTTCCCCTGAGCCTTTTAGTTCATGCTGTTCCCTGTGTTTGGTATGCCTTGTTCCCCTGATTTCCTTTAACCTGGCTAATTCCTGTTTATCCTTTAAGTGAAAGTTGCTCAGTCATATCTGACTCTTTGCCACACCATGGAGTATACAGTCCATGGAGTTTTCCCAGCCAGAATACTGGAGTGGGTAGCCTTTCTCTTCTCCAGGGGATTGTCCCAACCCAGGGATCAAACCCAGGTCTCCTGCATTGCAGGTGGATTCTTTACCAGCTGAGTCCCAAGAGAAGCCCAAGAATATTGGAGTGGGTAGCCTAACCCTTCCCCAGCAGATCTTCCCAAGCCAGGAATAGAACCAGGGTCTCCTGCATTGCAGGTGGATTTTTTACCAACTGAGCTATCAGGAAAGCCCATCTCGACTTAAATGTCACCTCCTCTGGGGTGTCTCCCCTGACCCCCTGGCCTGACTCTCCAAGTCTGAATTAGGTGCCCTTTATGTTCTCATAGTACCCTGAACTTACTTCTTTGTAGCACTTGTGAAACTACTGAAATGTCTTTGTAGTTTTCCATATTTTTTCACTAGACTTAGAGCTCCAGAAGGGCAGCTTCTGTTATTCCCAGGGCCCAAGTGACACTGTGCATAGAGTAAACCTCAGTAAACATTTCTTAAGTGAATGAATGAATTTCACAAGAATGCTGACTGCAAAGAAAGACTGGAAAAGCTGGCAGCTGATGAACATTCTCTTTCCACGTCCAGCATTCTCCTGGTGTGCAGCCTGCAGATGTGGAAGAAGTTGTGGAGAAGGGTGTGCAGATCCTTGTGATTGGCCGGGGGATGAGTGAGGCCTTAAAGGTTGGTACTGGTGAGCACAGCATTCCTCAGGACTTCCTGTAGTCTCTCAGATCTTTACCATAGAGATACGTCCATGTATCACGCACCCCCCTTTTGCTGAGCCACTGGATGGCCCAGGATGAAGTAGTGGCTGAGCCTACTCTTCCTCATCAGGGTTGGTCTCTCCAGTCTCTACTTAACCAACAGCTGGTGTTGTTTCAACCGTTTTCCAGAAATTCTTCAATCTTGGAAATTTCTTAAGCTCTATAGCTATCAATATTTGGCTCTTCAGAGTTTTATGGTATCTTCCATTTTTACAGTACTTTAAATTTTTCTTTTCTGGTCACATTCAAGTTAAGTTTTTTTTTCCCTTTTCAGAAAAAATGTTTGTTTTATTGTACTTATAGAAATAATACATGCTTATTGTGGAAAAAAAGTCAACACAGAAATGTAATATTAAAAAGGTGAAAGACTCTCCCTTCCCAGTCATGTGATGTATATGTAACTGCTTCAATTCTCTCTCTACACATCTACTAATATATACTGACATCCATGCTTTACATAAACAGGATCATACTATACATATTGTCCTGCAACTTTTTATTCATTTGTTATTGCATTATGGACAGCCTTTCACATAAGTTTAGAGAGATCTACTTCATTCTGTCCCTTATAGACATGTCCTAAAATCCAGTTCCTTACTGATGAAGGTGCCTTTATATTTTTTAGTTTAATCTAGTTTTTTTCCCCCTCCATTAAAATGACTCCTATCCATAAGGCTACTGTTAATATAAAACTGTTCAAATATATGAAAAAGTAATATAGGACATTTAAAAACATTGTGCTGAGAGTTCCAACAGAGTTGAATTAAAATTTACTTAAAAATAATATTTAGGACAAGTCAGAGTTGAGAAAATATCCAATAATCTTTGCCACTATTGAGAATATTTTATATAAATTCATTTACAAATATTTATTCAGCACCTTCTATGGGTCAGACACTGTTCAAGGTACTGGGGACAAGAAGGTAAAAAAGGTTCATGGCCCTTGTGAATAATAAATAGACAATTTCAGATCATAATAAATGCTGTGAAGAAAATGGTGACTTCTGAGGGCTGTTCTAAATGAGGTGATCAAGAAAGGCCTGAGAACACATTTCAGCTGTAGTATATGTACATTCATAAACTTCATCCTCACGCCAACCTTGTGGTTTTAAGTATTATTATCCCCATTTTATGGGGGAGGAAATTGCAATTGACAGGCTTTCAAAAGGTCTCTTGGTTATTGCATGGCAAAGTTAGAATTGAGACTCAGGTTGGATTGACTCAAACATTTAACATTTACATGCTAGACATTTTACATACTTTAGCTGAGTTTGTTCTCATACCAACCCTGTGAGTTAGGTGGTATTACCTCTATTTACACACATGGAAAAAAAGGTTCAGAGTATTTAATTCACTTACCCAAAGTCATACTGCTAGTAAGGACTTAAATTCAAGACTGTCTGGCTCCAGAATCCATGCTCTTTCCAGCTTCCATTTCACCTGAGCTGTGTGCACATAATTCATGATACTTCTGTCAACCTCTTAGAAGACTCTTTGACTCCTTGGGGCTCACTGCCAAATTTTGGACTGGTGACATGCTGGGTGATTGGGGAGTGACAGTTGTCAGTGTCCATTTCTGTAGAATATATTTGCCTCATAACAGGAAAGGAAACCCTGGGGGCCTTCCACCCTGATTTACTCACCTTTTTCCTTCTTTCCAGGTACCCCCATCAACGGTAGAGTACCTCAAGAAAAAAGGCATTGATGTGCGGGTCCTCCAGACAGAGAAGGCAGTGAAAGAATATAATGCCTTGGCTACCCAAGGCATCAGGGTGGGAGGGGTCTTCCATTCCACCTGCTGATGGAGGCTTAAGAGAATAAATCACTGAACAATGATGCCTGTGACTGTCACTTTTACCACTCTCCACACCAGCCTCCCCAGCACTTTCGAACAGCTGCCTGCACCAGGTCCTGGGCTAGGCTCTGCGATGCGCAGATGACTCAGGCAAGGCCCCTGTCCTAGGGGGTGGGGAGGCGGTTTAATACTGTGGTAAACGTTAGGCCAAAAGTAAATGAAAATAAAGCCAAAAGTGAAGAAAGCCTTCTGATTTGAAGTTTGAAAGCCAAAGTTTCAGTACATTAAAATCATATTGTAATTGACACTTTGGAATGTTTAGTCATCAACCAATTTATTAAGTACTTTGTATACCAGACAATGCTACAGGTTCCAAAAAAACAGCAATAAGTCTTGTGCTCATCAAGTTTCTAGTGTGCCAAATAAATAAGTGAGCAAATACATATTGTAAATAGAATCTGGTTTAAGAAAAATAAAGCAAGATAAGAAAAAGAGTGATAGGGGCTACTTCAGATATGTGGAAAGGGAAAATTTCATTGTGCAATAACATGAGCAGAGCCCTGAAGCAACACCAGTAACAGTAAAAGGAGCTATGCCTTGATACTCTGGTTCTAGACAGGCTGTTCCTCTAACTAAACCTGAGTCTTGTCAGTTCTCTCGGCCTCAGATTCCCTCACTATAAAATGATGGAGCTGGACTACATGCCTTCTAATGACCCCAACTGGCATGGATAGCCTTGGTTCTATTAAATACCAAGTGACCTTTTTGAAACCTTAAGACAGACTAATAGAATTATTAACAATTATCAGCATTGCCTTATTTTTCATTTTTCCTCCTGTTAATAAAAGTTACGAGTATTGGCTTTGGTGCCCAATAGCCTTGACTTTGACTTCCAATAGCCTTGACTTTGACCTGTGGCTTCCAATGCCATTCACTGGTTGGGCATTTATTTAATCTCTCAGTTTCACTGTTCTCATGTCAGATAGGGATAATATTAGTACCTGAAGTCATCATAGGTGTTAAGTGGGATAATTCACATAAAGTCTTAGCACTCTGCCTGGCATGTACTAAGGACTCAATAAATTGAAACCATTGTCGTTATCTTTCTCCTAAGGGGGCTGCTGTGTATAGCTATCTGGTTTCATCTTATGGTTCTTAATATAGCGGCTTATTACTTCATAGATTCATAGGATGTTGGTGCCCGAAGGAATTATCTACTCTTTTTTGCTCACTCATTTATTCAGTAATTCTCTTTCATACTCATTTACTGAAAGTCTTTAACTAATATTCTTATGACCAATTATTGCTGGATCCTAGGGGTATAGGAATGAGTAAGTTATAGTTCTTGCCCTCAGGAGTTACCTGAGAGAAATAAACAAGACAATAATGATACAGTCTGTTAACATTATAGTAGTTTTATAACATCCAATGGTAGCACAAAGGGGGACTAACTTATCCTGCCAGAATAGGAGGAAGATTAGGAGAGACATCACTAAGGATGTAACACAGGTCTTAACAAACAAGTGGTTCATTTACTCACCAAATATCTGGGAACTTTTCAACAGACATTAACTAGGTATGCTATCAATCATGGTCATAACTGAATAAAATTGCTCTACCCCCACCCTTGTTAAAGCTATGGCCGGAAAGTGGATTTTTGCTCGACATGATCCTGTCACCTGACTGGCCACATTGGGCATCCGACCTAAGCGACAGCCAATCAACTTAAGACGTGGCTTGGCAAAAAAACATAAGCTGAGATGATTGCCATGGAAAGTGATCTTTCCAAGTTTACCCAGCAAGAGAGTGGCAAAGGCAGGATTAGAACCCAACGCTGTGTCATGACCTCTACCACCTTAGGAGACCGTAGGAGATGGACTGTCACAGACCTAACACCCAGCTGAGAGGCCTGAGAAGGTCAAGCTCAGTGCCCTTTCCACAACCGACCGTTTGTCAGATGACGGGGTCTTTCTAGACCTCAGTTCCCTCAGCTCAGAAAGCTAGATTCATATAACAAGCAGGGATGTCTGATAAAAATTCAGACTATTTTTCTCGGTGATGTGATAAAAGAAATTTTTTGTCAAATGTAAGATAAGACAGCTCCAGTGGGTGTTGAATTAGGTGTGGGTGTAATTAGGTGTTCCTAAGTGAGTTGTCTCTACATTAAACATAACTTAGTACAAACTTCTTAAGAGACAGAAGTACCTGGCAGTAAAGTTATTAAACTTTGTATCAAACCTGTAATGGCCCCTACTTCTGAATCTCTTCGGCATGGTCAATCCAATGCTGGAAATTCGAAGAACTGAGAAGCTCTTTTTCCATGACACTATACTTAGTCCCCTATCTTAGTCACACACACTTTGGTTCAATTTGTAAGTTGCATGCACAGCCCTCACTGCCCACACTTAATTCCTTCTAGCTTGAGTGGTTCCTAAGACAAGAAGTCTTGTCAAGTGCTAGGTGTGTATCTTCTCCTCAATTCTGTTTGCTGAGGTCAATTATGTCAAAGATAAATATACAGTCCTTTCAGAAGTCTGACTCTCAGCTGGCTTTTGCAGGCATGTCGTGGTACTGTCAACCTTGCTCTGGACTCATGGACTCATTCATTCTTTCCTTGCTTGGTATGTGCCAGGCGCTACGCTGGGGATACAACACAGACAGTCCTACTGCCCAGCTATTCACAGACTGGTTGGGAGAAACAGACATATAACAGGGTGATGATGCAGAAGTTGCAAACTGTCACAAATCTACCTGGAGACGGGTTTTGTTGGTCTCAGAGTAATCTGCACATTTACTTGACTTACCAAAATTTTTAACATGGATATATATTTTTAACATGAAAATGCAAGTTACTGGCTTTTCTGGAACAATTAGAAAATCTGATCAGGCCCATACCTATGAACAGCTGAAGCGCTGAGTGGAGCTGCACAGGCTTCTTCAGACAGAGAATCTGCTGATTCTTCAGTCTCTTTCCTACAGCCACTGAACCACTCCTTTTTTAAAATTGTATGAGGATTATTCTTTTTCATAACTTTGAAAAAGAGGATGCATTTATTAGCTTTACAAAGCCACTTACTTTTTTTTCCCCCTGCCTACCTGCTTCAGGGGTTGGCATTTGTGAACCTGCAATAAATAAGATGGTTGAAGAATGTATAGAAGGCTGTGGAAACATAAAGGCAATGCATCAAGCCCACAGGAGACACAGACAGGTTCCAGAATGAGGCGCACTCCTGAAGAATGAAAAGAACGGGACCACAGGAGACAATCTGAAGAGCACATTCCAAGGTTCAGGTGTGAGGCAAGAGACATAATGGCGAGAATTAGGAACAACTACAGATAATCCTCTGCAGCGGGAGAAGTACAGAGAATGTTGAGGGCACGGAGTATGAGGCTAGAGAGGATAGCAGGGGATGAAGAGTCTTCAAGGACAGTTTAGACTTTATCCTGAAGCCAAGAAGTGACCCACTTAAGGAGGTTTAAGCAGGGGAATGAATGTGATCAGATCTGGGTTTTGGAAAGATTACTCTGGCACCTGTGTGAAGAATGGGCTGAAGGGGAAAATATTTGAGACAAGCAGTTCATTAGGAAACTAATCTCACACTTCTAGAGTGATGATGTAGACTGCATCAAGACAGACACATTGAGTACAGAGGACTGAAACATTTAAAGCAGCAGAATCTAACGCACTCAATGGCTAGTTTTATATGAAGTGTAAGGATAGCGTCCAGTGTGAAAGTTTCCAGCTTTGACCAGGTACGTGGTTGGTCACTGAAAATGCAGAAGAGACTCCTGTAGAGGCCTGATTTCCAGACTTGCTTCTACTGACTCAGTCTCTCTGGCTGCACGGTCACTTATAAATGAGGGTGCCACACTAGAGCCATCTTTATGCCCCTTTCCAGGTCTTGTCAGAAAAATCAAGATTCTCACAATTCACAGAGAATTCGGAGAAAGAAGAATTTAAAAGGCTGCGCTCAACCCCTCATATGGTAACTTGAATTCCTTTAGAACACACTTGTCAGGAGCTTGTTCAACCTCAGATTGAACACATTCAGCATGGGAAATTCCTGATCTTCTAAGACAACCCATTCAATTCTTACAGTTTTCAAAAACTCATCCTGATACTAAGGCAAAATTTGCCCCTTTGTGTATCTTCACCTTTGATGGGGAAAGTACTATTTCAGGTCTTAAGACCTAGGATCAAATTCTCGCCCTTGCCCCTCAGGAGAAAGACATGACCTCAAACTCTCAGTTTTCCCACCTATAAAATAGGGAATAACTGAGAAAGATTTTTATAAAAGGAGTAGTGTATCTAAAAAGGATTCACCATACTTTTCCCTTGGAAGGCTCAGTTAGCAGCAATGGTTCTTGATGTTTCATCTTTGTGTCAACTCAGTCATCATCATTAGGTGCTTGTGTCAGGCCATGGTATGACTCAGCCTGGCTTTCAGCTTTACTTTATCTCCAAGGCAGGCAATTTCCTTTAGGGCCTCCTGTTGACACTGATGGCACATCACTGAGATGTACTAAGTAAGTGAGCACACAAGAAAAGTAAACGCCACGGAGGTGATCTTCTTTTAGTCTCTCCATAGCAGTCATGACCTCCAGGAGCCAGACCACCCAGGTTCTAATTCCAGCTCACAGTTTACCAGCTGTGCGACCTAGGCCAAGGAGGCAGTTCCAACACTGCAGCCATCAGAGATGGAGCTGAAAGTGCTATTTCTTATAGTGGCTCCCTCTTTCCCATAATCCTGGCTTCTTTAAATTCTCTGAACTTCAACTGCTTTAATTAAAACCTACTATTAGGTTTATTATAATAGCACCTACTTCACACTATAGTTTTGAGGACTAAATGAATTAATTCATTAAAGGGTTTGCAACACTGCTGGGCACACATTAGGTGTGTTAAACCAGAAGTCAAACGTGCTTGAATTCAAATTCCAGCTCTGCCTCTGAGGAACTGCATGCTCTTTTTATTTTTATTAGCTTTCCAAGCACCAAATATGATCAAGACTGACCAGAGATTAAGATTTTGCCAAGCATTATTTAATTAAACCCATTCAACAACCCATAAAGTATAATTATCTCTATTTTACAGATAAGAAAATTAAGGCACAAGAGAGATTTGTAGGTTCTTTTCCATATACTTCTCCTGATGTGGTATAGCTCAGACCTTTGGACTCCTTTTGGATCTGAATGAATACAGGTGTTATTACAGTATTCCTACCAATGACCTAACCTGTCAGACTCACTTGGCTGTTACAAGGAATAAATGACAGGTGAAGAACCCAGCACAGGCCCTCACATGGTTCACAGCCTTTACTGTTCTTACACCACAGCTGCATCTTTAACTCACATGCAGCTCCAACATTGGAGTCATCAGAGAAGTCATCACTGGAAAATGACTCTGTTTCTTACACTAGATCCCTCTTTCCCATAATGCTGGTTTCTTTTCTAAAATATGGCCCATCTCTCATATTTTGGTCCTAAGGATAATGGCAGGCAAGATGAAAAATTTTCCTGAAGAATGAAAATGATTCATTCTTCAGCTATCCATTCAGTTCTTGGCCAGCCATTGCCTGAGTTAAGGAAGGAGACTCTCAGCAAGATAATGAAGTCTGGGGCCATTCAGGAACTGTTGATGGTGAAAAAGCAAAGCTGTGAAAGCTGCTTTGGGGTTGGCTCTGACAAACAGACTGCTGCTTTATGAAATAAGATTATGGCTCCAATAACTGGTTCTTTAGAAGCAGCTAGAAAATTGATCTTTTTGTTTCACACCTGAAGAATGTAGACATGTAGCATAAATGTTGAACCTACAGCCACACAGATTCCCTGAAGGACCAGGGACTAGAGCAGCTTGATGTCTCAATTTTATTGGGGGCAGGGCTATGGAGGTTGGGGGTCGGGGGCAGGATAGACTTGAAGGTTTGTTTTCTTAATTAATGCAAAATAATTTATCCAATGCTTGATACAGATGAGACTGCAAGGGCCACATGTTCCTCCTTATGCCTATATACCATTTCCAGGTGAAATGTTCTGGCTTCTGGCTCACTCTGATCCCAAGAAGGGCCTTCTAGGCCACGGCTGTAAAGGCTGCTTGTGATTCAGCGCCTTGCAGGCTTGGGCATTATGTAAACTTTTACAGACTTGCTGAAGGGGATGGTGCCCTCGATGCCGGTTTCCACCTGGGGTGACATCTCACCACCTTCAATCCAGGGGGATTTTGGAATGCGTGAACTGGAGTTGTAGGCCAGCAGCAGCCTCACTTCCACCTGGCAGGGTTCTAGAAAAAAAGACAAAACTCATCAATGACAGGGCAACGCCCAGGAATCGGGATGAAATGTCAAGTAAAAGCAAGATCAAAGATGGAGGCAGCAGGGGTCTCAGGAGCATTTTCGCCTGCCTGCATGCCTCCCTTCCCCCATCTGCAAAGCAAACACAATCTCCCAGCCTGAGTGCCGGGAGGCTCTTCCTAAGCCACAGGCGCGCTGCTGTCTCTCTGCCACTGCCACCTCCTCCTCGGCTCTGTTGGGCTCCCTGCAGCTCAGATCCATGGCTGCTGAGATGCTCAGAGAGCAAGCAAAAAACCCTCTTGTACAGAGGCCTTCCAGCCTCCAAGACAGAGGGTCACAAGGTGTGTGCATGTGGCCAGTTCTTGTGCCCAGATAACCATGCTCTTTCTGGACAGCCGATCTCAGACCTGAGGGCTATGTGCAGAGTGGACTCTGCTGCATTAGCGGAGAAGAAGCTGTTCATCTGGAAATAGTTTGGACAGAAAACACTCATTACGAACAGGAACACATTTCAGGGACATAAAATCATGTCACTGAACCTTCCATTCTTTCATGACAGACATTACAATACTGATCTGGTGTCTGCACCTGGCAGGCCCAGCAAAAATAAATAAGACCTCCCTTAAGTTGCTGTTTGGCTGAGGAGGCAGAGACAGTTGTGTAGAGCACAGTTCACACGCGAGTCTGTAAAAAGCACTGACGAAGGTACCCAGGAAAGCTCTGGAATGGAACACCTGCTTGGTGCCAAACACATAACTCCAAGAGTTCTTACCCTGCCGCATCATGAAAGAAAGATCGTCACGATCCCAAGAGTCCCAAGGTACTGAGAGTTTCTAAGTGACTGCCCAAATCCACACTAGTGACAGAATTTGAGCTCAGTTCATAAACTGAAACACTAATCTTTCTATTAACCATGTGGCTTCAATAAAGAAGAGGGAGAGGGTTTCAGAAAGACCTAACGCCAGGTGCAGAGGACAAGAACACCGCTAGTTTGGGTGTCTTCCTCGATTCTGTGTGACTGGGTAACCTCCTTACTTCATGAAAGATGCAAGTTTTAAAGCTGAGCCCAAGGGTAAGGTGTTTAAAGGGCAGCAACGAGGGCTGATAGAACAGAAAATGAACAAGGGCAGAGGTCCCAGGACTTCTCAATGCCTCCCCAGACTTGTTCCTTGTTATTTCCAGACTTCTCCCTAGGGATCAAAATAGAGACAAGATCACTGTCTTCCAGGAAGGGAGGGCTGGCAGCCGGCCAGAGCAACCCAGCCAAGCCCAGATAGCAGCTTCAGCAGGACCACTTACCATAGGCCCTTTCACCAGCCTTCAGTGTCTCTGTAATGAAACCAGCACTGCTCTCTGGTCCGAGGCTCCAGTATCAGCTCTCCCAACAGGCTCTTCTCTTGTGTCCTAGATGGCTACCGCCAACCCTTGAACCACAACCCAGCCCTGGCTCTCACAGCACTTTCAGGAGCCAAACCCTGGTAAGGTCAGACAACTGAACCCTACCTGGTCATTAAGCCTTCCCTCACCAGCACATGTGAAGGGGGCAATTCAAGCCTCTGCCATCAGAGGAAGGGAGCAGAGAGAAAAAAACAAGAGGGAGAAGACAGTGGGGAAAAGAAACAAAAGATCGTCTGGGGCCAATCATGCAACCTGTTTATCATGCTTAGAAAAGTATGTCTTTATGAGGTATATATTACCACTCTACAGTCTTAAAGGAAAATGAGACAGACAGGTTAAATAACTTTCTCAGGATCACAGCAAGTAAGGCAGAATTTGGAAACCTGTCTATGTGACTCCAGGCCTGGCAGCATCCTATCTCCCAAAAGCCAGGCCCTAGGTAGGGAGCTGAGGGACGAGAAGGAGTCCCTTCCCAACACCAGGCCTCGTCTCCTGGGTTAGGAGGAAGAAAGTGCTGGTGCATTCAGAATGAGAACACATTTCACTTTAGTATCCCAGGCCAGATGGGAGGATGGTATAGTGAAAAAACAAGGCACTTAGGAAATCTGCATGCCGGCCCCCAAGCCACCATTAATCGGCTACACGGGCCTCCACTTATGCATCTGTAAAATGAAGAGCAGAATACTAACTCCCACCACAGAGTTATCTAAGAATTAAATGAATTTTTATTGCAAACTTGAAACCCTACATTCCATTTTCATTATTTGTTGAGCATGTACTACATGTCAGGCACTAGGGACATGAGATATAGAGGTACTGGGAACACAGAGGTAAAGGTGATGAGCAAGTTCCCTGTTCTCAAGCAGCCCACATTCTAACTGGAGATAAAGTCAACAAATGAATGAGAAAACATCTGACATGAGTAACTGCTGAGTAGAGAATTAAAACGGAGATTTTAAATTATGACTAGGTAGCAGCCTCTCAAAGGTAAACCTGAGTGAATCATAATTTTTCAGGCTCAGGACAGCCCAAATTGTATGCCTGGTTCATGCAGTGAGCTGCTGTATGACCAGGGACAAGTCAATATATCCCTTGAAACCTTTCAAGCTCTTCTGAGCTGTAATATGCTGTTTTGCCTTCCCTGAGCCTTGGCCCCTGCAGAACAATGCTGTCCCACAGCATTTATTTCCCCATATCTAGGGTCCCTTCACCAAAAGAGATTAGAATAAGGAACTCTATCTTCCTGTAGACTTGCACTGTGGCAAACAGTGCAGAACATTCCAACAGCAAGGATATGGAGTGAGAGATGTTCAGGGAGGCAGATCCTGGGAACAGCTTCCTGGCTGGAAGCTCCCTCAATTGTGACAGGCCCACTGGACCTCCAAAAGGGCTGCTCTGACATTCAATAGCACCGTTTCCTCTTTGTGAAAACTTGATAGTCATCTATACCCACCTAACACCCTTCATTGGGGAAAACCACTAATAGCGGCAATAAATAATTACACATGTATTCAAAAATACAGTGAAAGAAAATTCCAGAAGGCATTCATCTATTTCCAAAACAAACCAAGTTTGCTGGTATTGAACACCATCTCCAGTAACAACCATACTTCTGAATCATCTTCAACAACTGAGGCAACACCACCGAGACCCATTCTCGCCCACATTTTAGGCTCTGCAGACTGAGTCTCTTTCTGAAGTTTTCAGAGAGCCTTACAGACTGTGGAAATGCAATGTCATTGCGTTCGTATTCTCTCATTTTATCCTTTACGAATTAAGGAAAAATACTTACGTAGCTTCTGTTATTTTCTCAAATTATCAAGTTTCTACTCAGACGCTGTAGGGTGAAGTATGAATAGATCATTTTTGCACTACCCCACAAACCAGCCCGTGTGGGAAGGGAAGGCAGTAACAGTTGTCATTGTACCTCTTCTGGGGGAATAAAATGAACTGTTCATATAACAAAAAGAGTGATTTTAAATTACTGGTAAAAAAATATAAAACTGTTTAATTTCCAGAAAGACTAGTCCTCAGAATTAAGTAGTAGATTAAGAATTGTCATCTTAATTTAGAAGGTGAGGAGACAAGATTCAGAAGGGAGAGTAGCCTGTCCAAGGTTTTGCAGCAGGTCAATGACAAAGTTACAATAAGAAAATAGTCTCCAGGTGTCCAGCCCACAGTTCTTTCCATGAGACTCCATTCTATCGTAAACTTTTGAAAAAATTTTGTGCTGTGTGTAATCAAAGCAATGCAGCAAATTAGTCTAAATGCACCCAGTTTGAGCTTATAAGCACCTTAGGAAATCAAGTTCAACCCTCAGCAGGCCTGGTTCAATCACGTATTTTTCAAACTATAAAAAACAAATGCCTTGCCCCCACTGACTCCTTACCTGTCCAGGCAGTGTGGGAGAGGAACACCTGAGTGATAAGCCGGTGCCGCCCTGGGCCAGGATTCCGAAAGTCTGCTGGCTTAGGGTGGATCATCTGAGCCTGGCCATCTGGATATAAGACCTAAGAGGTGACAGACATGAGAAAAAGGGCCAGAAAAGCCATGAGCTTTTAACAAAATTACTGGTGACATCTGCTGTGAACCCCAAAGCAAGAGGAAAAGATGACACCATCCTTCATAACAAACTGCTCCTTGTGGGGAGGACGATACTGTCAACATCTCTCTACCCTCCCCCCAGTATAAGCCAGTGTGTGATAAATCTTTCCCGAATTTATGGTAAATGAATGACAGAAATAAGGTGCCTCTATTAAGTACATGGATAAGTTAAAATACTAATCCTGACGTGAAGAGCCTTTGCAGACATTCCCTGCTGCTTCTGGCTCTGAGTCATATCATGGCCCACCATCCATCATCAACTATCAAGTATTAAGAATAATTCTGGAACCTCGCTGGTGGTCCAGCGGTTAAGAATCCGCCTGCCTGTGCAGGAGACATGGGTGCAATCCTTGGTCCAGGAAGATCCCACAGGTTGTGGGGCAAACTAAACCTGTGCGCCACAACTAATGAAGCCCGTGCTCTGCAACAAGAGAAGCCATCACAACGAGAAGCCCATGCACCACATCGAGAGAGTAGCCCCTGCTTGCCGCAACTAGAGAAAGCCTGCCCACAGCAACAAAGACCCAGCACAACCAAAATTCAGTACATACATACACACATATTTTAAAAAAGAACAATTCTGTAACTTTTCACTAGATCATAAGCAGCCAGGAAGCTGTTTATCTCTTTCTACAGAGATAGTGCTTCATGAAGGGTCTCCTCAAATCACAGGCCAGTTCTTCAAGTCTCACAAGCTGCCAAAGAGCTCTCCTCAACACCAAGGGGAGCTTCACAGTTATCTGTGTAGAGGGCCTATCACTGCACAGTGTACAAGTGAGCTAAAGGAACACATGAAGCACATCCTAGAAACACACAGGACCTGGGCCTTGGGAATATACTGATGGGGTAAAGTTGGGACCACACAAGTCTTTCAACTATGAAACTCTGGGGAGGCATGTCTCAGCCCACCTGCCCCATCATCTCATCTGTCCAGAGTGCTGGGGCATGGCAGCTGAGCTGGACAATGCTTTCTGACTGTCAGAGCTGTCCAACGACTAAGCAGTGAGTTCCTCATCTTCCAATCTATGATGGCATTCAGTTTGGCCAGGCATGTGGTAAAGCTACCCTGAAGGTGATTTTTCAGTACAGTCTAGCAGATGAACCTTAAACAATCTACCTGTGATCTCATTTATGCACAATTGGTCAGTGAACTTTTTCCAGGAGCAATGTGATGGCTGCACATTAGAATCACCTATGGGCTCTTTTATTTTCTTTTTAATTGAAACCTATGAGCTCGTAAATAAAAAATACTGATACTCATGAGTTCGACTCAAGATTCTGACTTAAACTGGTGTAGGTTGAAGCCTGTGCATCAGTATTTTTTTTTTTAACACATTCTGAGTAATTCGAATGTGGAGCTAGGGTGAAGCTCATGTTGGAGTGAAAAATAAAATACTGCCTGCCATTTCAGTAGGCAAAGGATTTTGAGCCTTCAGGGACAGCAGCCACCCTCCAACCGTGAGCCCTGAGAGAACACAGGGCAGAAACAAGGAATGCCCGCCATCTAGCAGTCATCAGACTGCAGTCACACCCATGGTACAGCTTGAGGAAACTCAGAATGAGAAAACACAGGATATTAGCCCCAGATAGCCGAGGTGCGTATCAAAGGAATGATTTCAGCGAGTCCAGATTCTTGCATCTTCCCAGATACAGAAAAGCGCTAAACTCCTTGAGATATTTAGTTTTCTTTTACGAATAGGAATCTTTCATTGTGGCCACCTGGTGTTGCTGCAAAAATTCCTGTATAACCTAGTTTCCCCCACTTCCTCTTCAGAACAGTTTTCTCAGCATTAATCTGAGATGGTATCTCCCAGGCTTGAAGCCCTAAGAACATCCGCTCAAAAAAATAACCTAACTCTCCAATTCTAGGTTGTGCATTATTTTTTTCAGTTGACAGGGCAAAACAAAAAAAGCTGCAGCACAACTTCATGGCAGCTCAGAATTAATTCTCTGTAGGTCTCATAATTTATAATAATTCTGAATGGAAAGCCAGAAGATATTTTTCCTCTACTGTCACCATAGGCAAATATTACCATCTCCAGGGCCTGATTCATCCTTATTCTCTTCCAGGAAGCCGACCCTGCCTGCTCCACGCTACTTTTCTGTACTTACTGCCAGTGTTTATTCATAGTCCCTCTGCCTGGAACGCCTCTATCCTTTGCTCTTAGTCATCCTTTCAGACCTCTTCCATGCCAGAGTATCTCTACAAGGTCTTTCTTTTCTTCAGCCACAAATTAAGAGTTTCTCCCATTGTATTCCTTATATTAATATCATACTCACTGGCTTGCCTGGAGGACCCTGGCCTGCTTGACTGTAAACTAAAGTGCTTTTGTTCAGCTCAGGGAAAGATACTTTGTCCTCGCCCACCTGTGAACAGGAGAGAATAACATACCCTTCTGAAGGCTGGCCATTCCCTTGGAGATGTTTTGCAAGACTGAAGGCCCTTTCACTTAACTTCCCCACTGCATCTCCTTCTCTATTCTGCCTTTTGACTTTAGTTCCTCACTGCTTCTTTCTAATTTTTAAAAGAACCTGGCATCCAGTCCCCAATAAGATGGTTATCTTGAGGCACTAGCCTGCTATCTTCTCGGTTTGCCAGCTCCCCGATTAAAGTCTCTTCCTTGCCTCAACACCTCGTCTCTCGGGTTCATTGGCCTGTTGTGCAGTGAGCAGAGCCGTTAGGGGAAGCACACTGACTGAAACCGCCCACCCTGGCCAGGCACCGTAAGAACCATTTGCATGAGTTGTTTTAGGACAGGAGGTCCTGGTAAGGAACACAGAACTAATAAGCCACCACCAACTGCAAGAGTTGGGGAAAGATCAAAAGGAGACACCACATGTCCGACCACCTTCCAGAATCCTCGATGGCATCCATCATGGCTGAACAAGGCGGGCACCACCATGAAGGATTCTGAGTCAGAAAGACTGGCAAAAGACAACCCGGAAACTAATCCCATCACCAAAAAACCCAATACTGCGAGCCACAAGGCAGAGCTGGATTCCCTAGCCCTACTGCTCTCCACCCGGGCGCCCTTTCCCAATAAAATCTCTTGCTTTGTCAGCACATGTGTCTCCTCAGACAATTCATTTCTGAGTGATAGACAAAAGCCCAGTTTTGGCCCTGGAAGGGGTCCCCTCCTTGCAACAGAGCAAGCTTGGACTCGGTAACATATATATTTTTTAAGTATACTGCTGAATTTTTTATAGAAGCCAAAAATTGGAAATAACCCTGTAGGAAAGGAAAAATAATTTCCCCTCTATCTTTCTAGGTTCTTGTCTGAGATCCTTCTATAATAAAGGCAGATTAACAGGAGAAAAACAAACAGAAGTTTAATAACAAATACATATATATATGTAAATGTATATATATAAACATATATATATAAATACATCTCTATATATAAAGGAGAGACCTAGGAAAACTGAGTCACCCCTTAAAACTGCCCAAGCCATCACCTTAAATACCATCTTCAGCTAGACAAAAGAAACATGCCGAAGAGAAAGACAGCCTGTTACAGGAGACCATCAAGCAAAACACAATTACCAAGGGTAAAGTTGTCCGGCAAATTTAAGTTGGCATACTCTCCACTGATATGAGCTTCTAGAGATTATTCTTCCAGGTACTAAGAGGAAGACATCTTACAAATGGAGATTTCCCTTATAAACGTAAATTCTCCTCTCAAAAAGGGCAATTCTACTCTGTTTCCAGAGATTCACCTGTGTCTACAGACTCTCAAAAATAATCACTCCAAAGAATCTTTGGGCCCAAAAGACTTATTTGGGGTGTATATTCTGTCCACCTTCATTCCCACCTTTGAAACTGCTAAGAAGCTTCACAATCCAGAAACTGAGTCCATTAAGTCATTCAATTATCTTACTGAAGCAGTCTTAGTCTTGAGAACAGGTCAGTTTAAAAGTTGTGTCTCATCGCAGGAGGCTGTGTTGCAAGTGGCTCCCAAAACTAGATCTACGTTGTCGGAGCAATCCGGTATTTAATAAGAAACCTGAGTATACTACCCAAAGCAATTTACAAATTCAATGCAATCCCTATCAAGCTACCAGCCATATTTTTCACAGAACTAGAAAAAATAATTTCAAGATTTGTATGGAAATACAAAAAGCCTCGAATAGCCAAAGCAATCTTGAGAAAGAAGAATGGAACTGGAGGAATCAACTTGCCTGACTTCAGGCTCTACTACAAAGCCACAGTCATCAAGACAGTATGGTACTGGCACAAAGACAGAAATATAGATCAATGGAACAAAATAGAAAGCCCAGAGATAAATCCACACACATATGGACACCTTATCTTTGACAAAGGAGGCAAGAATATACAATGGAATAAAGACAATCTCTTTAACAAGTGGTGCTGGGAAAACTGGTCAACCACTTGTAAAAGAATGAAACTAGATCACTTTCTAACACCACACACAAAAATAAACTCAAAATGGATTAAAGATCTAAATGTAAGACCAGAAACTATAAAACTCCTAGAGGAGAATATAGGCAAAACACTCTCCGACATAAATTACAGCAGGATCCTCTATGATCCACCTCCCAGAATACTGGAAATAAAAGCAAAAATAAACAAATGGGATCTAATTAAAATTAAAAGCTTCTGCACAACAAAGGAAAATATAAGCAAGGTGAAAAGACAGCCTTCGGAATGGGAGAAAATAATAGCAAATGAAGCAACTGACAAACAATTAATCTCAAAAATATACAAGCAACTTATGCAGCTCAATTCCAGAAAAATAAACGACCCAATCAAAAAATGGGCCAAAGAACTAAATAGACATTTCTCCAGAGAAGACATACGGATGGCTAACAAACACATGAAAAGATGCTCAACATCACTCATTATTAGAGAAATGCAAATCAAAACCACAATGAGGTACCACTTCACACCAGTCAGAATGTCTGCGATCCAAAAATCTGCAAGCAATAAATGCTGGAGAGGGTGTGGAGAAAAGGGAACCCTCCTACACTGTTGGTGGGAATGCAAACTAGTACAGCCACTATGGAGAACAGTGTGGAGATTCCTTAAAAAAATTGCAAATAGAACTACCTTATGACCCAGCAATCCCACTGCTGGGCATACACACCGAGGAAACCAGAATTGAAAGAGACACATGTACCCCAATGTTCATCACAGCACTGTTTATAATAGCCAGGACATGGAAACAACCTAGATGTCCATCAGCAGATGAATGGATAAGAAAGCTGTGGTACATATACACAATGGAGTATTACTCAGCCGTTAAAAAGAATACATTTGAATCAGTTCTGATGAGATGGATGAAACTGGAGCCAATTATACAGAGTGAAGTAAGCCAGAAAGAAAAACACCAATACAGTATACTAACACATATATATGGAATTTAGAAAGATGGCAATGACGACCTTGTATGCAAGACAGGAAAAAAGACACAGATGTGTATAACGGACTGTTGGACTCAGAGGGAGAGAGGGTGGGATGATTTGGGAGAATGGCATTGTAACATGTATACTATCATGTAAGAATCGAATCGCCAGTCTATGTCCGACGCAGGATACAGCATGCTTGGGGCTGGTGCACGGTGATGACCCAGAGAGATGTTATGGGGAGGGAGGTGGGAGTGGGGTTCACGTTTGGGAACACATACACACCCGTGCTGGATTCATGTCAATGTATAGCAAAACCAATACAGTATTGTAAAGTAAAATAAAGTAAAAATAAAAATTAAAAAAAATAAATAAATAAAAGTGAAAGTCAAAAAAAAAGAAACCATAATATTCTTAATTCATCCTGTACCTGTCTGAACTGATGGCTGAACTTGTTTTACAACTGCCTGTCCACTTGTCTGTCTCTCGCTGAAACTAAGCATCCTGAGGGCAGGAATTCTAATTCACTTGCCTAGCACTTAGCAGGTACAACAGAGAAAACATTATTGTATGGATGGAAAGAAGGAAGGGAAGGAGAAAGGAGGGAAGAAAGGAGGGAAATGGTAAATGAGTAGGACTCCTTTGGGGCTCAACTACAGAATGTTATAAACTGATTAGTGTCTATACTGAATCTCTCCCATCTCCCTAGTGCATCTATGTAACTTGGGAAAAATACTCCCCAGGACTGCCTTTTCCCCACCCATAAATTTTATTTACCAAGCTGACCTAACCACAGCCTGCATGAATTTGCTTATTACAGTTTGCTTATAGTTCTAAAAATACCAAGTCTTAACTTCACATTGTAAGAACAGAAGGGGCCCTGCCATTTAATGAACCCATAGTGGGGACCAAGGATTTTTCATATTAATACATCATTTCAATGTTACCATTCCTACTTGTTAGTTGTACAACCTGAGATGCAGTTTAATGTAACTTGCTCCAAACCATATTCAGCAGCTGAGCTGGGAACTGTGCCCAGGCTCTTGTCCATAAAAATGTCTCTTCCCTCTCCCCGGTTTCTGTCCCTCAGGCAGAGATTACAGGAGGTGCTAAAGTGAAAAGTTTCAACACAAAGTCAGTTTAGAAACTCCATGGACAGACCTGGACCTTCACAGTGTTCTGAGGATCCTGCACGTGTTCCAGGGTTGCATCAACATCCAGGGCCACCACCAACCCAGACGTAAACCTCAAAGGGTTGTCTGACTCGCCTGCTGGCTCAATAATGGTGGCAGAGGCTTTGTGGATCTGTAAACAAGAAGAAAATACGATTCTAAAACCAGGTCATCCCTGGGCAACAAAACATGATCTCCTTATCTAATGGATGGACATATGTTAGTCAAACAGAAGAAAGGCCTGAACTCAGCTGCTCCACTAAGTCAAAGAAGATCACCAAGGTGAGCAGTTCTGATTCTCTGGATAGACTTGCCCTGAAGGGGTCAAGATACTGACACAGACGCTGACCTGCTCTGGAAGGGGGAGGTGTAGGAAGGTGCTCTGCCGCAGCATGGTCTGTAGAATTTTGACCACTTCTGCAGGTTTGGATGTCATGAGTCGGGGCATGAGGTCAAGAAGTCTGTCCACAAAGCTGTCCTGCAGGTGGGGCAAATCGGCAATGAAACACCTAAAGGAGCAAACAGAAGCAACTAGGAATTCATTCACCACAGGCTGACCCCTGAACTTCTGCCAGGCCCTGAGGGAGGAAAAGTGATGAACTGGAGGAGCTCATGGTTCCTGAGGAAAGCCATGCACCTATATAATTAAGCTGCAGTGACAAAATCATCATAATAGCCTTATTTATTAAAATGTGCCAGGCAACCTCTTGAGTGTTTTATACTATCTTATTTAATCTAGCAATCCTATGCATTGTTAGAAATATTATTTTCATATCATAGATTCATTAATTATTATAAAAAATATGTTTAGGCCTTACCAGGTGGTAGGTACTATTCTGGACACTGGGGACATAAACAGTGAGCCAAAGAGAAGAAAAAGCATATATTTTTAAGTTGAGTAATTTAATAGTATATTCTCCATATGCAAAAAATCATTCTTACTAGTCAATACAGCTTTCTAATTTGATCTTTTTTTTTAATTTAGTTAATTTTTTATTTCTTTAAAAAGTCTGTTTTAATGGAGCTTATAACCACTGATAAGAACATTGAGACTCAGAGAGGATAATGTTGTACTGAGGCTTAAAAAAGTTAAGTAACCTACTCCCAGCTCTGAATGATTCCATGGTACTTTGCTTTGTAAAAGGAGATAGTTAAAAAATATTTCACTGAGAGGGTGACATCAATACTGGGACTCAGAGGCTGAATTAAGGAAGAACGTACAGCTCTTAACAACACATTCTCCTCTGCGGCAAATCAGAGCTGTCATCTTTCCAAAACTCTCTTCAATCCAACTATGCAAATACAGACTCTCCACCTTAAAGAGTCTAAAACTATGTTTAACTAAATCAGTTTGCTGTACACCAGAAATTTATACATGGTAAACCAACTATACTTCAATTAAAAATAAAAATCTAAAACCAAAAGTAAGGCCAGGACTTCACAGACGTATGAAGTCAGGATCTGAAAAGTCAAGCTAGACTGTATTATTTACTAGAGAGCAGGGCTTCCCTGATAGCTCAGCTGGTGAAGAGTCTGCCTGCAACGTGGGAGACCTGGGTTCAATCCCTGGGTTGCGAAGATCCCCTGGAGGAGGGCATGGCAATCCACTCCTAGTATTCTTGCTTGGAGAATCCCCAAGGACAGGGGAGCCCGGTGGGCTCCAGTCCATGGGGTCACAAAGAGTCAGACACGACTGAGCGACTAAGCACAGCACAGCCCAGCCCCTACTGGTGGGGGTAGTACTGCAATCTAGCCCTACAGGAAGCTATCATCATCCAAATGAAAAAAGCCTGAAAGGCGAAGAGTTTGTCAAACCTGTAGAGTCAGGTTTGATAAAGTTCACAGGGGTAGGAACAAGGAGTGGAAGAATGAAACGCTAGATTTCAAAAGTATTACATCTTAAATTCTTATAAATCCTTCCTGGTATAGTATAGGCAGCATACCACAGGTCTGGTCACTACTTTGACTCCGACTGTTTCACCAAGCCTTCCATTCATCGACTGCATCAGTTTTAGCCAATTACCTTCATAGAGAATCCTCAGAAAATACATCTAGGCTACAAAATAAAAGCTACCTACAGAATTATGGAACAATATTTTGTAGAGAAGAGAAAAACACAACTTTCAGAACCATGGTGAAAAAAATAGACAAGTTGTGACTTTGAGTTTTCCACATATTTATCTTTTTCTGGCCCAGCTGAATGCTGAATCAAAACACTCAATAATTCCTAATGTTTTTATTATTATGCTGTATGTTTAGCTCACTTAGGAAGTTTACACACCAGTAAAGAAAATACAATTATCTCTCAGTATTTGTGGCAGATTGGTCCTAGGACCCCTGCTAAGTCGCTTCAGTTGTGTCCGACTCTGTGTGACCCCATAGACAGCAGCCCACCAGGCTCCGCTGTCCCTGGGATTCTCCAGGCAAGAACACTGGAGTGGGCTGCCATTTCCTTTTCCAATGCATGAAAATGAAAAGTGAAAGTGAGGTCGCTCAGTAGTGTCTGACTCTTTGCAACCCCATGGACTGTAGCCTACCAGGCTTTTCCATCCATGCGATTTTCCAGGCAAGAGTACTGGAGTGGGATGCCATCGCAGAGCACATAGCAAAATCCATGGATGCTCAAGTCCTTTACATAAAATGGAATAATACAGTCAGGCCCTCCATATCCATGAATGCAGAAGCCGCTGATACTGAGGGTCAACTGCATACAAATTAGGGCACACTGGCTACATGGGCTAAACCAAAGATTCTGGTTGTGATCACTCCTATTTCCCTATAAATGCAACTCTCTATATAACCAAGATTTAATAAGCTAGAAGGTGATCAAATACTTACCTCTGAAAAAAGTCCACTTCCTGTAAAAATTTTTCACACATTCCAAATAAGGGGTCAACTCTGTAGAAGAGAAAAAAAACAACAAAACAAATAAAAACCCATGTTATTTGAAATCTGAGAACTGAGTAGTAAAGACCAAAGTCCCAGAAACTGAACCTACATGGAAAGACAATGAGCATGTTACACTGTAAAAATTCTATTTCTCTTAAAGGACTCCTAATGGACCTACAGGGAAATATTTGCCAGAATCCCAAGACCCAATTAAAACAGTGAAGTGTTCATTAGGTTCAGTGAATATTCAAAATCAAAGACTATCACAGGCACACTGGGCACCAGATTCAGTTCAGATATAGGACAGGAGCCCAGCTTACGAGCAGCGCAATGTCACATTCTGCCGCTGCAGCAGTCCATGAAGCAATCCACAGAGCTCTCTGGGAGTTTTGACAGCTCAGGTTCAAGGAGATGAGATCTACATCAGGCCAATGTGGAGGCCATTTTCATGGAGAAACCTCATGCCTCATAGGTGCCAATATCTCCTGAAGCAACCTACAATTATACCTTCCAGGGGACCTAAAGGGATATGCTCAGTTGCAAGAATCACTGCACTCAATGAAGGCCAAAGCCTTGGCATGTGTGTCGGGTAATTAGAGTTCACTGATAGTTCCTTCTTGTTGCTATTTAGTCGCTACGTTATGTCTGACTCCTTTGTGAACCCATGTACTCCATGGACTCCTCTGTCCATGGAAATCTCCAGGCAAGCATACTGGAATGGGTTGCCATTTCCTTCTCTAGAGGATCGTCCCGACCCAGGGATCAAACCTGAGTCTCCTACATTGGCAGGTGGGTGCTTTACCACGGAGCCATCTGGGAAGCCCAATAGTTCCTTCTAGTCTATGTGTAATTTTCTTAGAGATCGTTTTTACCACAGCAGTGTCATCTAGTAATAGGGTTGATGTGATCAGATTTCTGGGAAACAGACTTGGAAACCAAAGGTCACATTCTCATGCGAAACGGAAAAAGATTTTGTTACTACTTTGCACACAGACATAGACTATATTCTTTCCTCTCTATTTTGGTTTCTTTGGCCTCACAGTACTTTAAACTTAAATGTATACCTAATTAAACCCAGGCAACATGTCAGGTCAATGTAACTTGCTAATCAAAGAACAGATTTTTCCTTTGATCTTTGTGCTTTTTCTTGTAATTTCTGCATGGAATGTTCCATTTATTTTCATTAATACATTATTAATTTAAGGAATACAGCTCCAGTGAATAAAAAACAAACACTCTTTCCTTATATAAAAACATGTAAGATGGACTTCCCTGGTGGTGCAGTGGAGAAGAACTCACCTGCCAATGCAGGAGACATGCACAGCTACTGAGCCTGTGCTCTAGAGACCTCAAGCCACAAACGCTGAAGTCCACATGCTGTGCTGCAGTAGAAGCCCGGATGCCTAGAGCCTATGCTCCACAACAGTAGAGGCCACCACAGGGAGAAAGCCCACGCACCGCAACGAAAGTAAGCTCTCACGCAGCAACAAAGGCCCAGTGCAAGCTAAAACAAGAGGAAGAGTATGGGCTCAAGGTTCTGCATAATCCAGTCTTTAGTAGAAAGACTAAAGACTTTCTACTAAACCTTAAGCTCCATCAGAGTAGGGGCTTCATATTATTCATCGTGTATTTCCTGAAACAAGCAGCTCTTCAATAACTATTTGTTGAATGGATAAATAAATGATAAATGGCAAATGGAAATGTATTCTAAAAGCAACATTCAGTTCAGTTCAGTTCAGTTCAGTTCAGTTCAGTCGCTCAGTCATGTCTGACTCTTTGCGACCCAATGAATGGCAGCACACCAGGCCTCCATGTCCATCACCAACTCCCAGAGTTCACCCAGACTCACGTGTGATGCCATCCAGCCATCTCATCCTCGGTCGTCCCCTTCTCCTCCTGCCCCCAATCCCTCCCAGCATCAGAGTCTTTTCCAATGAGTCCACTCTTTGCATGAGGTGGCCAAAGTACTGGAGCTTCAGCTTTACCATCATTCTTTCCAAAGAAATCCCAGGGCTGATCTCCTTCTGAATGGACTGGTTGGATCTCCTTGCAGTCCAAGGGACTCTCAAGAGTCTTCTCCAACACCACAGTTCAAAAACATCAATTCTTCGGCGCTCAGCCTTCTTCACAGTCCAACTCTCACATCCATACATGACCACTGGGAAAACCATAGCCTTGACTAGATGGACCTTAGTCTTAATCTGAATTATTTTCCTAAAAAATGTGTAGAACTTGAATCTTACTTAACTCTGAAAAACTACCAGAAGTAGAACTGAAATTTGCTAGTGAGGTTAACCAACTGAAGAACACCAAGGATGAGATGGCTAGAGAGAACTCCAGCTAAGTAGAGACTGAACTGAAAGCAAGTTAGCCAAGTAGTACCTTTTTTTGGCCTGCTTACATACAACCAGTTTGGAGAATTTCCAAGCAGTAAAATATGAAAAGATTTGAGAACTCTTCCCAAACTCCCAAACAGCATAGGTAGCCTCACCTACATGGTACATGAAGTAGGCCTCTACCACTAAGAACACCCCATTTTCAGTGTAAGAGCAAGGCCCACTAGGGAAAACCAAACACTGACTATAACTGTTAGGCAAGCCCATACCAATTACCAATTTAAACTGGTCTAAACTTTCACTTGTAACTATAAAAACACAATGAAAAATTACCAGATGTTATAAGGATGATCAGGAGCTGTCAAGAAAACCAAGAAGACCTCAACGAGATAATATCAAGGCAAGAAAGCACAGAAACCTTTTTTAAAAATTCTAATAAACAACCTCAGTAAGACTGAAGAGAAGATTTGAAACGATATTGCAATGATACAGCAAGAAAAACTGCTACAAAAAAGCTACAGAAATAAACAATAATACTGAAATCAGTTCAACAGTTGAACACTAGAAGGAAAAATGATGAAAACTGAAATGGTAAATTAAGAGTATGCTGAGGAATTTACTCAGACTACAAAATAAAAAAAGAAACTGAAATTATGAGAGAAAAGATACAATGTAGGAAAAATAGAGCCAGATGATACAATATCCAGTATGAAGATTGAAGCCCACAGAAGAAGTAATTAAAGAAATGATAGAGGGAAAAAAATTCTGAGATAAAACAGAGCTAAGACTTTGAAGTCCCACTAAAGGTCAGTAAGAACAAAGAAAGTAAACACATACCTAGACATATTCAGAAATTTCTGAATTCTAAAAAGAAAAGTTAACAGCTTTGAGAAAAATAAGCTAACTACAAAGGAAAGAGATCGAAACAGACACAGCAATATTTAGTTCTGAAAGAACTCCACTCACGTATGAGAGCAAAAGAAAGGTTTAGATATGCAAAGTCTCCATGAGTACACTACTTATGTACTTATTCTGAAAAACAATTACTAGTGAATATGTTCCAGTCAGACAGACAGTGAATTAGAACAGGGAATTTTAAAAGGCAACTGTGGGGATTTCCCTGGTGGTCCAGTGGCTAAGATTCTGAATTCCCAATGTAGGGGGCCTGGTTTCCATTCCTGTTGAGAGAACTAGATCTCATGTGCTAGAATTTAAGGACCCTACATGCAGCAGATAAGACCAAACAGCCAAATAAATAATTTTTTTTTAAAGATAATTGTACTACAAAAACAGCAGTGGTGGGCAAGTTGGAGCTAAATAATATTGACAATGTGCTTATAAAGATTGATGCAAATTTTGAGAAAGAATTCATAAAATAAGACATACATGAAAAACTGTAATTCAACTTATTGTATAGCACAAGGAACTATAGCCAGTATCTTGTAATAACTTTTAATTAAGTATGATCTGTAAAAATAGGAAATACCTTAAACTAATATTGTAAATCAGCTGCAATTTAAAAAAAGGATAATGTGAAACTAAATTCTAAATTATTTAACAATGTGAGACTAGCAAATAAACTTGTATTTTGATTAAATGTGGTCTTGATAAAGGTGATCATAAATTCTATTTTTAATGCTAATAAATATAAGGTCAATCAATTTATTAAGAATGAGTAAAAATACTATTTATACAACTAAAAAGAGCTAACATTTATTAAGGGTTTATTCTTAATGTGTCAGGCAGCATTTTAAGGGCTTTACATATAATAATTCAGTAATCCTTATAATAACTTTATGACAGAGATCCAGGTACTATCATTGTCCCAGTTTAATTTACAGGAAACAAATCAAGAGATGTTCTTAAGCACCTTGCCCAAGGTTACTAAGTTTGCAAATGAGGGTTAATCTCTGAATCTAAGCTATGAGGCACCCTAGCCCTCTGAACCATTATTTCGTTCTACTGTCTCTAATTTGAATGGCTTAAAACTTGAATAGTATAAAACTGTCAAACCCCTGGAAGAAGAAAGAAACAAAACAATCAATCCAACAAAAATCAAGGAAAAAGAAAGAGAAGCAGGAATGCATACAAATGGAAAATATAAAATAATATATTATGAGGGACTTCTCTGGCAGTTCAAAGCAGGTGGCGCAGGTTTGATTCCTGGTCAGAAAACTAAGATTTTATATGCTACACAGAGGACCAGCACAGCCATATGGCAAAACCAATACAATATTGTAAACTAAAAAAAATAATAATAATAAAATACCAAATATACTGGAATCTTATTAATGACATGGAAATGTGAAATATCATATTGCTGGATGAAGTAAAAACAAGGCACAATAGACAAATATGTTATGATTCAATCTATATTAAACACACATACTTATAATCTAAACAGATAGTTAGGTTTTTTACAAGCGGTAGATTACCAGAGAACAGACTGTTCGTTTAATCTGAAATATTTAAATGTTTACAATAATTGTATACAAACTGAAAAAGAGATCCACTTTCTTTAAATAAAAAAGTGTAGATGCTATCACAAGCACTTATCTTTTCTTAGCTACAATTGGCACATAGCAGGGATTTAACATTTGCTAAATGAATGTATGGCTATCTCTAAGATTAAGGCACCACCTGATCATATCAGGCCACCATCGAGATAAGCAAAGATATAAAACACTCAAAATGTTCTTCGTAATGTGTTTTTAGGTGCTTACTTAAACACTCATATATTTATTTCTCTACATGATTTTTAGGCTAACACAACTAGTGGACTCAGCATCAAATGTGTCTTCTGTCTGATAACAAGTTCCTTAAGTACATATTATACGAAACCTATGGTGCCATCATTCCTAAAATGAACTTTTATGAAACACCAAGAAACAAAAACCACTTTCAATCAAACTATAGCACATCATCAAAATATCTGATTTCAGAGAAGTTAAAAATTTTAAATGAACATTTCAGAATCAATGAAATAGAGCAACATAGCAATTCTCATTCTCAGAAAATCTAACAGCTACCATTATAATGAACTCTTCAGTTCAGTCGCTCAGTCGTGTCTAACTCTTTGCGACCCCATGAATCATAGCACGCCAGTCTTCCCTATCCATCACCAACTCCCAGAGTTCACCCAGACTCACGTCCATCGAGTCAGTGATGCCATCCAGCCATCTCATCCTCGGTCGTCCCCTTCTCCTCCTGCCCCCAATCCCTCCCAGCATCAGAGTCTTTTCCAATGAGTCCACTCTTCGCATGAGGTAGCCAAAGTACTGGAGTTTCAGCTTTAGCATCATTCCTCCCAAAGAAATCCCAGCGGGGATCTCCTTCAGAATGGACTGGTTGGATCTCCTTACAGTCCAAGGGACTCTCAAGAGTCTTCTCCAACACCACAGTTCAAAAGCATCAATTCTTCGGTGCTCAGCCTTCTTCACAGTCCAACTCTCACATCCATACATGACCACTGGAAAAATTATAGCCTTGACTAGACGGACCTTAGTCGGCAAAGTAATGTCTCTGCTTTTGAATATGCTATCTCGGTTGGTCATAACTTTTCTTCCAAGGAGTAAGCGTCTTTTAATTTCATGGCTGAAGTCACCATCTGCAGTGATTTTGGAGCCCAAAAAAATAACGTCTGACACTGTTTCCACTGTTTCCCCATTTATTTCCGATGAAATGGTGGGACCAGATGCCATGATCTTCGTTTTCTGAATGTTGAGCTTTAAGCCAGCTTTTTCACTCTCCTCTTTCACTTTCATCAAGAGCCTTTTTAGCTCCTCTTCACTTTCTGCCATAAGGGTGGTGTCATCTGCATATCTGAGGGTATTGATATTTCTCTCGGCAATCTTGATTCCAGCTTGTGTTTCTTCCAGTCCAGCGTTTCTCGTGATGTACTCTGCATATAAGTTAAATAAGCAGGGTGACAATATACAGCCTTGACACACTCCTTTTCCTATTTGGAACCAGTCTATTGTTCCATGTCCAGTTCTAACTGTTGCTTCCTGACCTGCATACAGATTTCTCAAGAGGCAGGTCAGCTGGTCTGGTATTCCGATCTCTTTCAGATTTTTCCACAGTTTACTGTGATCCACACAGTCAAAGGCTTTGGCATAGTCAATAAAGCAGAAGTAGATGTTTTTCTGGAACTCTCTTGCTTTTTCCATGATCCAGCGGATGTTGTACCAAGTACCATGTTAGTGCTTTTACACATTTTACCCCATTCATTATTCATGGCAGAAGACATTATGAAGAGGTGGCAAGAAATACACAGAAGAACTATATGAAAAAGATCTTCACAACCCAGATAATCATGATGGTGTGATCACTCACCTAGAGCCAGACATCTTGGAATGTAAAGTCAAGTGGGCCTTAGGAAGCATCACTAGGAACAAAGCTGGTGGAGGTGAGGGAATTCTTGTTGAGCTATTTCAAATCCTGAAAGATGATGCTGTGAAAGTGTTGCACTCAGTATCCCAGCAAATTTGGAAAACTCAGCAGTGGCCACAGGACTGGAAAAGGTCAGTTTTCATTCCAATCCCAAAGAAAGGCAATGCCAAATAATGTTCAAACTACCACACAATTGCACTCATCTCATATGCTAGTAAAGCAATGCTCAAAATTCTCCAAGCCAGGCTTCAGAAGTACATGAGCCATAAACTTCCAGATGTTCAAGCTGGTTTTAGAAAAGGCAAAGAAACAGAAATCAAATTGCCAACATCCGTTGGATCATGGAAAAAGCAAGAGAGTTCCAGAAAAACATCTATTTCTGCTTTACTGACTATGCCAAAGCCTTTGACTGTCTGAAAAGAGATGGGAATACCAGACCACCTGACCTGCCTCTTGAGAAACCTATATTCAGGTCAGGAACCAACGGTTACAACTGGACATGGAACAACAAACTGGTTCCAAAAGGTCAAGGCTGTATATTGTCCCCCTGCTTATTTAATTTCTATGCAGAGTACATCATGAAAAACACTGGGCTAGAATCAAAGCACAAGCTGGAATAAAGATTGCCAGGAGAAATACCAATAACCTCAGATATGCAGATGACACCACCCTTATGGCAGAAAGTGAAGAAGAACTAAAGAGCCTCTTGATGAAAGTGAAAGAGGAGAGTGAAAAAGTTGGCTTAAAGCTCAACATTCAGAAAACGAAGATCATGGCATCTAGTCCCATCACTTCATGGGAAACAGATGGGGAAACAGTGGAAACAGTGTCAGACTTTATTTTTTTGGGCTCCAACATCACTGCAGATGGTGATTACAGCCATGAAATTAAAAGACTCTTCTTGCTCCTTGGAAGAAAAGTTATGACCAACCTAGACAGCATATTCAAAAGCAGAGACATTACTTTGCCAACAAAGGTCCATCTAGTCAAAGCTATGGTTTTTCTAGTAGTCATGTATGGGTGTGAGAGTTGGACTATAAAGAAAGCTGAGTGCCGAAGAATTGATGCTTTTGAACTGTGGTGTTAGAGAAAACAATTGAAAGTCCTTTGGACTGCAAGGAGATCCAACCAGTCCATCCTAAAGGACATCAGTCCTGAATATTCATTGAAAGGTCTGATGTTGAAGCTGAAACTCCAATACTTTGGCCACCTGATGCGAAGAACGGACTCATTTGAAAAGACCCTGATGCTGGGAAACACTGAAGGCGGGAGGAAAAAGGGACGACAGAGGATGAGATGGTTGGATGGTATCACCGACTCAATGGACTTGAGTTTGGGTAAACTCCGGGAGTTGGTGATGCACAAGGAGGCCTGGCGTCCTGCAGTCCATGGGGTTGCAAACAGTCAGACACAGCTGAGCTACTGAACTGACTGATTCTTCATGGAAACCTTATGAGATAGATACTATCATCATTCTCATTTTATAGGCAGGGAAACAAGGCTCAGAGGGGCTAAAGAAAAAACAAAACATCTGTCTATAATCAAATAATGAGGAAGTAGAAAGGTCAAGATCTGAACAAAGTAGTCTCACAGCACCGAACAGTCTCAAAATTTGTCTTTACTGCCTAAGACAAAGCACTAGTCCCTTCAGAAGAGAAAACAAAATGGTTCAGGCACAAAATTCTTAAAGAAATCTATCAGAGATCATATAGTACACTTTGTTGCCAGATGAAATCCTATGTTCTGCTATAGGAAATGAAGAGCCACTGAAGGGTTTTGCCAGGGATCTAATATGATCTAAGAATGGAATCTGGAATATCTCAAGAAATGAAGAGCCTGCAATATCCCTTAGGTGAAAAGTAACACTGAAAGTGTTAGTCACTCAGTCGTGCCTGACTCTCTGTGACCCTATGGACTGTAGTCCACCAGACTCCTCTGTCCATGAGATTTTCCAGGCAGGAATACTGGAGTGGATTGCCATTTCCTTCTCCAGGGGATCTTCCTGACCCAGGGATCGAACCCAGGTCTCCTACATTGCAGACAGAATCTTTACTGTCTGAGCCACCAGGGAATATACTTTCACACATCATTAACCTTGGTGAGATCTCTGAATGTATTTTTAGGTGTCTTTCAAAGGACTGGGCCACCCTTTTTTTGCCAACCACACATCTTACCCTCGAGCAGTCCGTGCTGTTACTATAAGTTGCAAGGCTTTGGCCTGCAGCCTCATGTGATGGATAATCACCACGTGCTTGTTCTCCACGCCACTATACATGAACTCCATTTTGTAGGTTTCTTCCATGATCTGTAAGGAAAACAGCAGCACAGAATTTTAAGTGAAACAGATCTGACCAGAATTCTTTTTTTTTTTTTTAAGGTCTATGCTTTAATTCTGAACTGAGATTTTTAAGTGCCTATGTTTATAGAAACTGATATAATTTGAGAGAAATTAATATTCATGTTAAGAGAAATCTTTTAAGTCTTATGAAAAGAATAAATTATTTTGTCAATTAAAATAACAAAGTCATCTGGTAATATTATTCAGCTGATGACATAAAGATATGAAAGTTTAAACACTGATAAAACTGTAAAGCACTGCATGTAACTCTAAAGCAAATTCACTGCACGTGGCAGCAAAAGGATATGTATAGAAACGGAATCTTCAAGAAAGGCCCTCAAGAGTTTAGTATCAGGAACCACTACCCAGCTGTTAGTCATCTAGTCTGCTCCATGAGCTGGGTCTGTCAGAAGGATTTTAGGGAGGGAATCAGTGCAGAAAACAGTATCTGTGACCTCAGCTCAAGCCCAGTGCATCTTAAGCTCTTGTTCTATTCTATCCAAGGCAGCGACTCCCTCTAATGATGTTTCTGTTTCCCTTCTGTGGTTTTTGAAGGCACTGAGCTGGAGAAACGACTCCAGGTTCTCCTACAACTAACAGTAAGATATATTTCCTAATAACTCAGTGCCTCAGTTTCCCTAACTGTAAACGCAGAAGAAATAGCACCGACATAATAAAATTTAAAGGATTAAACGGGGCATGGAAGGTGCTTAACACAGTAACTGTCACATTAAAGTGAAGCATTAGTCATTCAGTCATGTTTGACTCTTTGTGACCAGGTTCCTCCGTCCATGGGATTTTCCAGGTAAGAATACTGGAGTGGGTTGCCATTTCCTTCTCCAGGGGATCTTCTTGATCCAAGAATCGAACCTAGGTTTCCCATCTTGCAGGCGGACTCTACCTCTGAGCCACCAGGGAAGCCCAACTATTGCATGGCACGGTAATTCCTTTCTCTCTTCCAGATTACTGCTTCCTGGTCCCATCCCTCCCAACATGGCCCATCTCCAGTCTGTAGGCATTAAGTGCTACTCCCCTACAAGCCACATGGTAGGTCTGAGAGGGGGACTAGAGTAGAGATCAAGCAAAATAGTGGAAAGAAAACAGACTCTGGGTATCAGAGGATCTGAGGTCAAGTTTCTGATTTACTACCTATAGCTCTCTGACTATAACCTTGCTGAGCGCTGTTTCATCTGAAAAATGGACTCAATACTTATTCCTACCTAACTGGGTGTGTGTGTGTGGTGTGTGTGTGTTCTGTGTGTGTGCATGCACACGCACCATGGCAGCTTTCAGGACCTTAGTTCTCTGACCAGGGACTAAACCTGTGCCCCCTTTACTGAAAGCACAGAGTCTTAACCACTGGACTGCCAGGGAAGTTCCACCAAATGGGATTATTATGAGGATTAAGTAAAACAGACTTGAAATCATTTAGTGAACTGTAATGTAACAGTCATAGTCACCAACATTATCTTCCAACTGGGTCATAATTAGTCATATACAAACTTACTGTTAGGAAGGCATGACCCAGAAGAGCAAATGCCATTACCTAAAAGTGAAGGGAAATTGCTCAAAACTAGGAAGAAAGACACCTGAGGCAAGTAAAATTAAATTCTACTTAATGAACTGAGGAGAAACATAAGGACCCTTAAATATTCAAGAGATGGTTAAAGAAATGAGAGAGATGGTACAGGCTCAAAATATAAACAACCTCAAAATGAGTTCAGCTACATTTTCAGATGAAAGACTCATGATATTATTATTCAATTTTAGAATATCTGAAATTTGTTGCTGTTTAGTCACCAAATTGTGTCCAACTCTTTTGTAACTGCATGGATTTCCAGGCTCCTATAGCCCACCAAGCTCCTCTGTCCATGGGATTGCCCACGTAAGAATACTGGAGTAGGTTGCCATTTCCTTCTCCAGGGGATCTTCCCCACTCAGGGATCAAACCCTCATCGCTTTCATTGGCAGACAGATTCTTTACCACTGAGCCAACAGGGAAGCCCCCATTTCTGAAACACAAATTAGTAATATTTTAGAAGACAAAAGAAATCTTAGAAATCAGAGGGATTAAGTAACTTGCTCTTTATCACTCAGCAAATTAGAGGCAGACATGGGAACAGAACAGAAAGCCAGTGCTGTGTCCCCTAATTATGCTGTCCCTCATCTCACTATCTTCTGCCACAGGCTGGAAGTAGGGAGCCACAGCAGAGCCTTGTGAAGTCCTCTGACTCTGACTGACTTAGAGAACACCATTTCTGGACAAGTACCTATCTGAGGAGAAGGTCTCAATAAGCTTACCTGTTTTGCTGCTGCTGAGGCCAAATCACTCTGTTTCAAATATAAAGGGGCGGCCACATTCCACAGCTTTTCCTGCAGGGCCTAACAAGTCAGCAAAGGATAGAACCAGAGGTCAAAAAGGGTGCCATATCATTTCAGACTTTTTTTGTTTTGCTTTGAAAATTTACTGTGATCAAGACCTCCTCTCAGTCTTACTCTTTTAAGCCAAAGTAGAGACCAATGATTTGGGCCAAATGCAATCCTCCCCTATTCAATTTGTGGCCCAAAGACCCCATGCACCAGACCATAGCCTGCAAGCAGAGTGCAGGAGACATGAAGGCCTCATCACAGTGTCCAGGCAAGCTAGGCTTCTGAGGCTCTGGGACCTCCTGATCTCAAAGCCCATGGACTACCCTGACAGCCCAGACCCTTCATCCTTGATTTGGTTCCTTTTTCTTTGCTCTATGCTCACTATCTGTGAACAGCCCCATCACCTGACCAACATACTCAAATAAAAAATCAAGAAGCTTTCCTAGATTCCTTGCTCTCTAACTCTCTATATTCAAAACTATCACTTATAGCCACGAATTTTACCTTCCATCTCTCTCCTCTCCTATCCATCCCTATGGCATCTCATCTAAACCTCTGCTGTAGTCTCTTATTTTCACAGTCCTTCTTAATTAGAGACATAATGACAGTTCAGAAAACCTAGACTTACACTGTCCAAAAGAAACATAAAACATTAGCCATGGATGTGATTTTACATTTTCTAGTAGTTACATCTTTGAAATTAAAAAAAAAGACAGAAAAATAACAATAACCAAAAAATGTAAAAAGAGACAGGTGAAATTAATTTAAGAATACAGTTTATTTAACCCAGTATATATCACTATGCAATCAATATTTTAAAAATTATTAATGAGATAGTTCACATTTTTTCACACTAAGTCTAAGAAATCCAGTGTGTATTTACACTTACAGCACATCTCAATATGAACATTTAAAGTGCTCAACAGTTACATGTACCTAGTGACTATCAGACAGTGGCAAGTCTGGAGTATTAACATAGAAATTTTTAAATTATACTACTAAATCATACTACCACTAAACAGAGTTACTGCTTTCGAATATTTGCTTCCAATAATTTCTCATAAACATGTTTTTTATATAGTTGTAGTTGTAGAAATCAGAGTAATTTTGTATGCTTTTTGGGGTGTGTGTGCACTAAGTCACTTCAGTCATGTCTGGCTCTTTGCAATCCTATGGACTGTAGCCCACCAGGCTTCTCTGTCCGTGGAATTTTCCAGGCAAGAATACTGAAGTGGGTTGCCATTTCCTCCTCTAGGGGATCTTCCTGACCTAGGGAGCGAACCTGCGCCTCTTAGGACTCCCACACTGGTAGGTGGGTTCTTTTCCACTAGCACCACCTGGGAAGCATTTGGGTATATAACATTATATCACATTTTGAAGTAATCTCTTCTCTTTTCCTACTAAAGAGAAGTAGATTCTTTTCAAAGGCCTTCTGGTATTCCAGTGCAGAAGATAGCAAGCCAAGGAAGAAGGAAGAAGACCAATGATGACATGGCACTCACTATGTACCAGACAATAGACCAAGGGTTTTCACATGCTGCTTGCTACCAATTATTACCCGGGTAGAGTAATTATTAGCCTTGTTTTATAGAAACTTGGAAAAGCAAATAACTGTGCAAAGGGACATTAAGGAACTTTTGGGGGTAATGGAAATGTTTTACATCTTAACTGGGCTAGTGGTTACAAAGGTATATATATTTGAAAGAATCTATCTAGCCAATTTAGGACTGTTTAAATCCCAACCTACTTCAGTGTACACATCCATTTTTACATGTATACATACACCTCATCACCCTAAAATCACATATCTTACAGTGGCTAATAATTTCTGACTCCTCCATTCTGACTTTGGTCAAATATCACTAACAGCTTTGAAGACTAACAACACTTAGAACTAAAGCCAAGGTAAGTTTTATCAAGTGAGAGGGCTCTCCAAAATCAAAAGTCTGAATTAACAGCAGAACTCTGCTGCAGAAGCTGACAGCTATCGAGCTAGTTTAATTGGTTTTCAACTCGGTAAACTGAAATAGCCTTTTGGTACTAACTTGGTACACACACACACATACATATATATATGTAATCTAACTACCTACTATGAAATGCCAGCAAGTTGGCCCTTTTAAGAGCAATGAAATCAACCTTTAACTAATTTGACTTTGACCAAATGAAATTAGCATTACAAATATATATATGTTTATATAAGATCTTTGCTAATCAAATTATTAAAAACAGTTAAAATCCTTGGGATTCTAATGCAACTAATTATCCAATCTGCTCCAATTATATAATAAAAGAATTCTCCCAAATTAAAAAATTAAAATTCCTATATGAGTTAACAATTCTTTAATTAGAGACAAATCTAATTATACTTCAGAGTACATAATTTCCCCATTGCTAAGCAGTTGCATAAGACCATATATTTTTCCACTTAAGACCTCAAACACTGCTGAATCCATTAAAGCGCATTCTTAGCATCATATTCAAGAACAAAATGGATTCAAACCAACCTTAATGAGAAGAAGTTGACACCTAAGATAGGTAGCAGAGAAATCAGCTACTCCTGCCAATTCAGACTGAAGTTCTCCAAGCCTTTGCAGATCCCTGCCATAAATAAAACCCCAAGTCAAACAGAGAATAAGGATAATGACAACAATTAAAGATCATGTCAAAAGCATTTACCATTTTATACCTAGTAAATTGGTTTAAAAAAAAATTTAAATGACAGAAACCAGTGCTGAAGTGGTTATAATGAAACTGGTTCACTTATATTTTGCTAGCAGTTTAAGTTGATATAATTCTTCTGGAAAGTAAAACTGTAATACATTACAAAAGGCACACATATAATCAAATAATTTGATAAGTAGTTTTATCCTGAGAGATAGCAGGGAAATATTCAAAACAAATGAAATGTTTTATGCCCCACAATATTCACTGTTGTATGGACTATTACAGTAAAACAAAGTAATTATTTAAATAGTTAATGGTAAAGGAATTATTAAATAGATTACTGTACATCCAGTCAATGGAATATTTTACAAGTGTTAAAATATAATATGGCAATAAGGTATATGATCTCAACTATATAAAAACTATACACACACACACACACACAAGAAAAAGACAGCAAACTGTTTTCTGGATAGAGGAATTAGGGTTGTTTTCATTGCCTTCTCCCAACTATGCTTTATTTTCCAAATGTTTTATACAATGGACAAGTAAGTTTCATATCATCAGAAAAAAAATTTTTTGAAGCATTGTAGTGGGCTCTATTGGCTGCCTACCTAATTTATGCTCTGCTGCTGCTGCCAAGTCGCTTTAGTCATGTCCAACTCTGTGCGACCCCACAGAAGGCAGCCCAAGAGGCTCCCCCGTCCCTGGGATTCTCCAAGCAAGAACACTGGAGTGGGTTGCAATTTCCTTCTCCAGGGCATGAAAGTGAAATGTGAAAGTGAAGTCGCTCAGTTGTGTCCAAATCTTAGCGACCCCATGGACACTAGCCTACCAGGCTCCTCCGTCCATGGGATTTTCCAGGCAAGAGTACTGGAGTGGGGTGCCATTGGCTTCTCCAAATTTATGCTCTACTTCTTCCCAATAATGTGAACCCTTCCTACTTCCTACTAAGCGAACCCTGATTTTGTTCAAGAGATGTCCCCAAACCTAGTTCTAGGTAGAGTCCAACTGGATTAAACCAACTGGTACATGTCATCTCCCTGGTTATGTGACCTTATCAGTCCTACTTGGAAGCAAAGGATTTATTATTTTTTGGCTGTGATGTGTGGCATGCAGCAATCTTAGTTCCTGACCAGGGATCAAATCTGTGCCTCCTGCAGTGGAAGCGTGGAGCCCTAACCACTGGGACCCCCCAGGAAATTACCTGGAAGGACTCATATTTGAAACGTGAAGCAGGTTTGATGGTGGTCTCCGAATCACTCATGCTCCCTCTTTCTCTCGCTAAACTGAACAAGAATGTTTTATAGTCCTGATTACCAATGGCAGCTATACTGCAACTCTAAAAGAAAAAAAGCCTTGGGATAAAGCAAATGTTGAGGACAAGAAAAATCCAAAGAGGCAGAGAGAAACTGGGTCCTTAATGATATAAATGAACTACTTAACCATACCATACTTAGAACTAACAATCCATCTCAAGAAAATTCATAGAAAGCTGCCTGGTTTTTTAAGGTCCGTATCAAGATTTCATAGAGTAATCGTAAGTGTGGGAAACCTAAAAATTTGGCTAATGAGAGAAGTTAACTCTTTCACGGCTGCCATAATATGTCAGGTTTCAGAGCAGCCTGTACAAAACTGTCCACTGGACTAAGTCCTTCCCTCTTATCTTGGGCAACTTTCTGATAGCTAGTGCTGCCTCCTTGATACCAAAAAGGAGATGGGAAGAGGGAATTATTTCCAAAGTGACTGAATAAATTGGGGTCTGTGGCTTACACTATCGTCTCTGAGTTCTGGTGGTTTGAGTTGATCCTAGAGAGCCTGTTCACGTGTGGAAGTCTATCACAATGAATGGCAAGACCCTGTACTAGCTAACCACACCTGTAAAATGCTATTTTGGTGGCCAGCTGGTCTCTCCCTTTTTGTACCACTAACATCTATCTTGCAAAAGATGGCCCTGAATCATTCTACTTTGGAACCTATCATCTACAGACAGATTCTGCCTTCTCTTACATTACAGAGAACACTGACCAGCTGACTATACATTAGCTGACCGTTCCCAAGTGTTAAGTCATTCTACCATCCTTGAACTGTAACGATTATTCTGAGTTGCACAAAATAAGGTGCCACCCAACTAGCTACAGGAAATCTGAACTATTATACAAACAAAAATAGAAAATTTCTAGCCCTGCTCAAAACATTCTGTGTCCCAGTGTTTCCTCCCTATATCTTTTTATGCCCACAATCCTTAGGAAGCCTCAGTTCAGACATTCATCAGGAGACTATGGACTCGTTAATGAAAAAGGTACAAAAAGCACCATCTATGTGCACTGTACTAGGTGTGAGGGATGCTTCCTTACTTGAGTCCATTTAATCCTTACATGAACTGCAATTACAGGCATATTTCAGAAAATCATGGGTTCAGTTCCAGACCACCACAAATAAAGCAAGTATCACAAAAAAGTTAGGCATGCAAACTTTTTCCCCATACGCATAAAAGTTATGTTTATACTACACCAGAGGTTACTAAGTGAGCAACAGCACTGTGTCTAAGAAAACAGTATAAGTACCTTAATTTAAAAACAATTTTTGTTAAAAAATGCTAATCATCATCAGAGACTTCAGCCAGCTATAATCTTTTTGCAATAGTTACATTAAAGATCACTGATCACAAATGACCATAACAAATATGATAATAGTGAAAAAGTCTTAAATATTGTGAGAATTACCAGAATGTGAAAAGAGATACAAAATGAGCAAATAATGCTAGAAAAATGATACTGACAGACTTGCTTGACACGAGCTGCTATGGAGTTTTGCCCCCTCCCGCACCTCATTTTTCTTGATGAATCTGGCTAAAGATTTATCGATTTTATTTACTTTTTCAAAGGATCAGCTTTTAGGAATTTTACTGGTGGTACAGTTGGTAAGAGTCTGCCTGTCAATGCAGGGGGCCCAGATGGGTTCAATCCCTGGTCCAGGAAGATTCCACATGCTGCCGAGCAACTAAGCCCAGGGCCACAACCACTGAAACCCCTGTACCTAGAGCCCAGGCTCCACAACAAGAAAAGCCACGGCAATGAGAATCCTAGGCACTGCAACTAGAGAGAAGCCCTTGCTCTCTGCAAGTAGGGAAAGTCTGCGTGTAGCAATGAAGACCCAATGCAACCAAAAATAAAATTAAAAAAAAAAAAAAAAAAGAACCAGCTTTTAATTTCATCAGCCTTTTCTATTGTTCTTTTAGTCTCATTTATTTCTGCTCTGATTTTATGATTTCTCTCCTATCAACCTTGGGGTTTGTTTGTCCTTCTTTCTACAGTTGCTTTAGGTGTAAACTTGGGTCGTTTGAGATTTTTCTTGGTTCTTGAGTTAAGACTGTATTGCTATAAACTTCCCTCTAAGAACTGCTTTTGCTACATCCATAGGTTTTAGATTGTCAGGTTTTCATTTTCATTTCACTCCAGGTATTTTTCACATTTCCTATTTGATTTGAAACAAGTCTTTAGATTTTAAACCTCATTGTACTAGATCTTTCATAGCATATACTGTTTATCCAAAAACACAGCAGTGTGTTGACAGAAGGACTCTAAACAACCTAGGCTCTGGTCTAGGCCTTTGCTGTTTCTTGCCTTTGACAGTTTCCTCCCTTCCTCACTTGGCAAATTTATATTCATTCTTCTGGTCACTGCTTAAGCCATGAATGGAAGGGTTAAGCCCCCTCTTCCATCTTCTAGAAAACCCTGTACATACTGTATTGTGCGGGAAGCACAATACTGCTTGCCTTATTTACCCAACCAGGCTGTAAGATCCCCTGTAACAGGGACTATGTCTTGTTATGACTGTGTCCCTTTTTCCCAGCACAATGCTTGACATATGATGGGTGCTGAAAAATCTTTTCCCAGCACAATGCTTGACATATGATGGGTGCTGAAAAATCATATAACAAATTAATGAACCCAGGCTCCCTCACTCATTGTAAAAGTTGGATAATTCTCTTATGATTGTTTTCATATTCAAAGAAACAATGTACATAATACACTTAGAAGAGCGCATACATAGTGGGCATTTAATAGAAAAGAGTTCTTGTTATGATCAAGGACAGCAGAGCCTTACAAAGGATCAAATCCACGAGACTGAAGACGAGGTATAACCAGAAGAAAATGCCATCGATAAAAATCTTAGATGTTTTCCTTCCTGGTTAAGCCACCATAACTAAAGTTTTCAACAAATACTTACTAAGCTCCTATAAAGCACCCAAAATACAGTGGTGAACACTAAGTAGTTATGTCAAGTTCTAAAAACAAACCAAAAATTCATCCCCCAGGACCATCACTGAACTATAGCCGTGAGGTGAAATCTTAGTTGGGTGACATGCTTGCTGAGATTACAACGAAGGACAATGTGTATGACGGTGAATTTTGTTTCTTTGATACTAGTACTAACAAGTAAATGGCCACAGTCCTAATCAGAGAAACTTCTGTATGAAATTTGGACTAAGAGTTCACTTTTCAACAACTACAGAAAACGTACATTCTGAAGAACCCGAGGGGTCATCTGATCTATTCTTCACAGATATAAGAATCCCCTTCACTGTGCATATCAGACAGCATCAGTTTTAGAGTCAAACAAAGCTAGATTTAAATCTCAGTTCTACTTCCTAACAAACTGCTTCATTTCCCCAAATTTCTACTTCTTTGTGAAATGGTTCACAACATCTAACTGTAATAATGTTTGTAAAACATAGTAGGTAATCAGTTAACTACTGTACCATCTGCTTTCCTTTCCAAATTTTTCACCATCCTGGCCACCTTTCTCAAGAATGCACTTAATAAGAAACACAGTGCCCAGGATGGACCACAGCAGTACAACAGGCATCTGACCAGCCCAAAGTCCAGCAGCACTATCACTTCATAAAACCGAGATCATGAGGGTGACTAAAACCAAGATGTTCACTGAAGTCAAACGCCAGTGGTCTACCTAGTGGAGGGCCAGGGTGGATCTGAAACGAAGAGCGTATGGCATCTTTGTGTTTCTGTTGTATATGGGTGATTTGGAGATTTATCTTTTTTTTTCCTTTGGTTTTTTTCAAATATTGTTTAATAAAGTTTCATTAACTTAAAAAAAAAAAGCCAAAAAGCCAGCATTGCAGCTAATGACCAAACTAGCTAACTTTCGTGCATTCTGTACTTTCTTAATGCCAACTGGTTAGTAAAGTGTCAAGGATAAAACTTAAATGTTTATTTAGGTACGGGTGAGTCGGAAGTAGAGCTTATTTTCCTAGGCTCAGCGCCAACAACTTCAGTAGCAGCCTCTAAATTTAATCACCTTGGTGAGGGAGCAGATGAGAAAGAAAATGTGATTGAGGCAGCACTTCAGGGTCAGCAAACTTTTTCCATAAAGGATCAGATAGTAAATACTTTAGGCTTTGCCGTCCATAGTGTCTCCATGGTAACTACTCAGCTGAACCACTGCAGCAGGAAAGCAGTTGCTAAATGCTGTGTCTCAATCAAACCCTATTTACAAAGGCAGACAGATACTGCCTTTGCTAAAGGCAAACGGGTTTCATTTCTTTTCAGATCATTCAGGACATTACAACAGAGCCTGACAGTTTGCTGATCATTATCAATATCCTTCCCTTCTTCCTCAGTAACAGAGTCACCATGCGCTAACTAAGCACTGGTCACTTGGCACAAAAACTACCTTTCCTAGCCCCTTGCAGCTAGATATAGCTATGTGACTTAAGTTCCACTCAATGAGACACAGGAACGTTAGAACATGCAACTTTGCAGGAAGTGTCTTTAAAGGGAGTGCCTGTAGAAACGATGCCCTTCTGCTCTTTCCTGTTTTCTCCAGGTTGGATTATATAGGAGACAGTTTGGATCTTCAGGCAAAGGCCACTTGATGCTGAAGATGCAGGAACAAGAAAAGAATGAGTCTAGGTTATCAGCCACCTCAGCTGTCTGCCTATGAGAAAGAATTAACTTTTCCTCTTGTTTAAACCACTGTTAGTTGCATTTTCTGTTACTCAAACTAATATAGATATATATATAAAGGTAAGAAAAGCTGAAAACAGCTTCTTTGCTAACTCCTTCTAGCTTTGTACTAATCATCAATCTAGTCATGAACAGAAACCTTTTCTTTGTCATATGCTTAAACCACAATCTAATTCAAAATAAAAACATCATAAAATCATGTCAACAGAGTCAGAAAAATCAACCTATAACCAACATTAGAAATCATAAGGGTCAAGCCAAGCATAACGACATTAACTCTGTCAAAGGAAAAGAATGATCAGTCACCTCACCTGATGGTGAACTCTAGCAGCTCCTGGGTTCCCTGAGGGTCAAGGTGCTGAAGACTATATACTCTTTCGAGGCTCTGCTGCAGGAACTGATGGGAAGGATCCTCTTGAGGTGTGATATTGGGAGAAAGACCTGACGACACTAGCTTTCTACCTGGTAACTAAGCAAACACAGTGGGGTTACACCATCAACTCTGTGGCCCAACTTTTGGTAAAACAAAGAAACCAGGGGAAAAAATGTGAGTCAAACAAAGAAAAGGAAAAAGAGCTAGGTAATTCTGTAAATAATCTTTTTCTCCTTCCTCGGCTTAAGTGGGAGAAAGGGAAAAAGAGAAAAAAAATGAACATGGTCTACCCAATACAGCCAGCCACAAGCTGCAAGGAGAAAAAGAAGAGAATGGTATAATATTATTTTCTATTGTTAACTATAATAAATGGGCTAACCACAGAAATGAGACTAAAAATTAATGCCACATTTATTTTTAACCTTTATTGATCATTCACTTCATAGAAGACTGATGATTTATTCCCAAATAAATTTTTGTATTAAAAAACATTTATAGCATGCTATAAAAATGTTTTATATTATGATAATTAATAATTACAATTCTTGTTCTTACTGCTAAAAGTGGCTACCTTTCAAGAAAGGGATGAGAAGTTTATAGTTTATAGTTTAAGTTTTCTAACCATGTACATATATTATTCTAAATTTAGAGTTATTTAAGTAGGGATGAGTAAATTAAAATAAAGAGCTTAGCAAAGTGCCTGCACAAAGCACTCACTGTTTGCTATTATTATCAGTATGGTGATCAGTATATTATCAGTATGGTTCATCAAAAATGTTTTCTTTCAGTTTTTAAAATAACATTATTAAAAAATAAACATATAAATAAACTTATATAAAAAATAAACTTATAACATTATTAAAAAGTAAACTTATTGAGAATCATAGTTTTATGTAATTATTAAAATGTAACAGGATCTAATCCTTGATTTAAAATATGCTGTTTCAGAAACTTCCCTGGCAGTTCAGTGGTTAAGATTCCATGCTTCCAAAGCAGGGCGTGTGGGTTCAATCTCTGGTCAGGGGTCTAAGATCCCACATACTGTATGAGGTGGCCAAAAAATTAAAAAATAAATAAATAAAGTAAGAAATGTTCCAGGCTTCTTCTTGCTTAATATAACATAGTCAATAACCCAGGTACATTCAAAAAATGAATGTTCTTAAAAGGTAAAGGATTCAGAAGCAGGAGTACAAAATAAGAGTTAAAGAGAATTAATGAATGTATTTTCAGAAAATATACATTCCGCTTTCTGCTATTTACCACAAAGGACTAAATATCAAACAAGCAAAAACATGGACAAAAGATGTTTTCAACATACTCTCAAGGCAGGAACAAGATGAGAAAGACTGTCTCGAAGGTAGGCATAGTGTCTGAAGGTATGATCTGAGAACAATGCAGGCATCGTTGGACAGGTTTTAGCAGCATTGAAAATAAGAACCAAAACTGCAATGTCTGATAAATAGGTGCGTTAAGTAAACTTGGAGGTATCAAAGGTTGAGCCTGGCCCAGAATTTTGTGCCTCTACTTCTAAGCCCTCAAATTTCTGCTAAATGACTACAATTTTTCTAACAAACAAATGCAGATTCAAAGAGCTATATAAACCTCACACCAAATTTCCCCAAGTACCCCTCCAATTACCAAAGAAAGGTTGTTCTATTTATTTATTTATTTATTTTTAGTTCTACCAGTTTATTGCTACCAACCCATCTCCCTCCACCCTCATGCACACATGCTCAGTTATGTGACCCCATGGACTGCAGCCCGCCAGGCTCCTCTGTCCATGGACTTTTCCAGGCAAGAATACTGGAGTGGGTTGCCATTTCCTTCTCCAAGAAACGTTGTTTTAAATTATGTCTGCTGATGAGAATACTAACAGATAGAAACTTTGGTACAATGCCTACTAAAGTATATCCTGGCGCAATCTCTTTGAATAATAACTTGATACAAGATTATAGACTTCCCTGCCGGCTCAGTTGGTAAAAAATCTGCCTGCAACACAGGAGACCCACCTGAGTGCAAGAGACTCGGGTTCGAGCCCTGGGTCGGGAAGATCCCCTGGAGAAAGAAATGGCAACTCATTCCAGTATTCTTGCCTGGGAAATCCCATGGACAGAGGAGCCTGGTGGGCTACAGTCCATGGGGTTGCAAGAGTTGGACACAACTTAGAAACTAAACTACCACCCTAAGAATCTTATGAATCCTGAGTAATTCCATATCTCAAAATCAAACAGAGAATCATTCAAATAATAGCAAATAATCAGAAACAACCTAAATGTCCAAAACCAGAAGAACAATTATACAACTTCTGTTTAATCTACTTGATGAAATATTACACAATCATTAAAAGTTATATTTATTAGGTTAATATTGTATCAGAAGCATTTTATTATAACTGAAAAAATTAGGCTCCAAAATGTATAGGGGATATGATAGCAGCTATCTATCACCAAATGTTGTTTGATGAAATAAAATGTTAAAAAAAATAACAGCAAAATCCCAAACCCAAGCTCTTAAAAAGGGAGGAGAGGTGGGGAAGCAGGAAGGTACCTCTTGGGCTCTAGGGGTCTAAGCTCAACCTGGTTACCACCTGGTTGCAGTAAGGCTGCCTCCCCACCTCTCTCTGGTCTGTCCCGGCCTCCTCTAGGACCTCCACTCCCACGATCCAGGAAGGCCATGCGGGGAGTAATCGCTGCTTTCACTTTCCCATACCCACTCTTCCAGCCGTATGCAGTGCTAGGCCCCACCCCAGCCATGGCCACATTCAGGGTCCTGCCTGAAGCCCAAGCCAAGGTGGATGTGTTCCATGAGACCTGAGTACTAAGACAGAGAACCTGCTAGGGAGCTATTTCTCCATGAAGATTTCTGAGTTGGATGTGTTTTTTTGGGGGAATGCATTTTTAAAGGAGCTAGCTCTCAATGAAGCCAATCTGAAGGCTCTGGTAGGCATCCCAGGCTTGATCCAATCAAAGAGAAAGAGAAGAAGGAGAGGAAAAAACAGCAAGAGAAGGAAGACAAGGATGAAAAGAAGAAAGGGGAAGATGAAGACAAAGGTCCTCCATGATGTAGCCCAGTGAGCTGCAATGAGAAGACTGGGGTCCTCCTGCAGCGTGTGCTGCCTGAAATCAAGGATGTCACTGAGAAGCTCAATCTGGTCACCACCTGGTTACAGCTGCAGATACCTCAGATTGAGGAGGGGAACAATTTTGGAGTGGCTGTCCAAAAGGTGTTTGAGCTGATAACCGCCCTTCACACCAAACTGGAAGGCTTTCACACACAAATCTCCCAGGCACTTCTCTGAGCATGGTGATGCCATGACCACAGCAGCTAAGCAGCCCCAAGTGGGTCTTATCGACAACTGGTGTGGGAGCTGGAGGAGGCAGAGTACCAGGACATCTGGCTGATGGTCATGGAGATCCATAATGCTTCTGCTGTGTTATACATCATCATCCTGAAGAATTTTGAAAAGCCCAAAAGTCCAGGGAAGAAATGAAGGGAATGATCTATTGAGAGCTTCCTCTCATTCTGTGATGGGTCCAGCAGAGACCTCCTGACTTTTACAGGGGACTCCATACTTTCCCCACCTTCTGCATGTTGAGGCTGCTTCCTCATCTTGCTTCCCAGGCACAATAAATATAGTCATACCATTGCCAAAAACTAAATAAATAAATAAAAAGGGAGAAGGAAACACACCAAAATATTAACAATTACTTTAGCTCGTAAGACTCTGGCTGTTAAACACGAAATTTTTTTTTCCACTTTAAAATGTTTTCTATGTGTATTAATTTTGCAACAGAGGGAAAATCAGAAATAAAAATACAAAATAGGATGTCCCTGGTGGTCCAGTGGGTTAAGCCTCTGAGCTTCCAATGCAGGGGGCATGGGTTTAATCCCTAGTTAGGGAACTAAGATCCCACATGCCTCTTAGAGTGGCCAAAAACTAAAAAAAAAAAAGAAGAAGAAGAAGAAATGTGGAGCTACTATATCAGCAGCAGACTGCTTACATCCTGACTTCTTTTACATTGAGAGGAAAAAAAAACCAACCTGTAATTAATATTTAAGCTATATTTGAGGCAATCTATTATTCGAAGACAAACATACTAACATTATACTTTCAGAAATGTTTAGCTTTTTTTTTTTTAATGTGAAGGGGGCTTCAGATATCCAGGCATTTTAATATGTCCTGCATAATCTGTAGTAACACCTAGCCCACAAGTCTCTCTCAGATGAGCTGAATTTCAAACAGCCATAGTATTGCACCTGTAGACGTCAGGTCAGGGATGTACCTTTCTTAGAGGTAAACACAGAGTCAGGCATTTGTTAGCACATCAATTACACAGATCTTTTAAAAAATTGTTCAAATGCCCTATGAAAATTTAAAAAAAGAATTAAGAGAAAACAATGGTCATCCCCAACAGCCAGTTATTTGGCTGATTCACGTCTCTCAATAAATACCTCCTTAAACCCCACCAAAGGTGTGCTACAGAGTGAAAAGAAGCGTGGAAGAATATGGATGCATTGATGTAAATATATTCCCATTAGTGGAAAACAACCAGACTACATGCCAGGCTGCCAAAGCTATTACAACACCCCTGAGCTTGTATTAGAGCCAGAGAATTCGTGTACCCTCGCTCAGCCCATTCTCTCCTTCAGGCTGCAGATCAAATGAAACATGGAATAAGAAAGGAAAAGTCCACAGCCTTTAAACCAAATATGCCTGGCTCTGTATCCCAGATTTGCTGCTTAAGAGTTATTTAACCTCTCTGGATCTCAGTTTCCTCATCTGTAAGCAGGGAATAATACCTCCTTTTAGGGTTGTTTGAAAGATCAATGATAAAATATATGAAGTATTTAAACAGTATGTGGAATATACTAGGTATTCAATAAATGGCTAAAAAATTAGTAGTAGTATTCAATGGCAAAGGTGAATTACTGTGAATAAAGAAACAAAAGCTGAGGAAAATAATTATCACTAGGTTTCCTCAACATATACTTTTAACTAAAAGAAATGAGAAAGAGAAAACAAAATCCAAACCCCCAGACCACCAAAGCTACACTGCAGAAAAAGAGGCCAAAATTTCCTGCTAAGTCAGCAGAGGATACAAGCTGGATCATCCATGTCTGGTTCAGCTGTGTCGAAAAACGGGTGGGTGCTCAGCAGCTCAGGCACCAAGGGAAGCACCAGGGTTGGGTGCCGACTTCCCAGAAACTTCAAGCATCTGAAACAAACAGAATGAGAGCCCTCTTTAGTAAGTTAATAAATGCTTTAAAAAGCATTAGGAATTATAATTAGAAAACATGAGTCCGAATTACAAATTCTCAACCATTTACTTTTGTGCCTTCTGTGACTTCTGATAAGTCATTTAATTATTCTAGAACTCAGTTAATTCATCTAAAAACTTGGTTATTATGGAGATAAAAGATCTGACAGAGCAGATATTTTTCAAAGTTATTTAACTAATAACCATTTCCCCCAACTTCACTGCCAAGAGACCCTGATTTTACTCAGGCATCAGGTAGGTAGTAAAATACTCAGTGAAGGTAGGCTCACCCCTAGGGCTCAACCATAACTGGTCTAAACTCATCAGGGAAAAATGACTGAGGATGGTGATTATAGCTATGAAATAAAAAGACGCTTGCTTTTGGAAGGAAAGGCATGACAAATCTAGATATCTCTGTGCCGACAATGGCCCACACAGTCAAAGCTATGGTTTTCCTGGCTGTCATGTACACATGTGCGAGTTGGACCATAAAGAAGGCTGAGAGCCAAAGAATTGATGCATTTGAATTGCGGTGCTGGAGAAGACTCTTGAGAGTTCCTTGGACTTCAAAGAGGTCAAACTAGTCAATCCTAAAGGAAATCAACCCTGAATATTCACTGGAAGGACTGATGTTGAAGCTGTCACTTTGGTCACCTGATGGGAAGAGATGACTCACTGGAAAAGACCCTGATGCTGGGAAAGACTGGAGGTAAAAGGAGAAGGGAGAGGCAGAGGATGAGATGGTTAGATAGTACCACCGACTCAAACAGACATGAATTTGAGTAAACTCTGGGAGATAGTGAAGGACAGGGAAGCCTGGTATGCTCCAATTCATAGGGTCGCAAAGAGTCGGACCCTACTTAGTGTCTGAACAACAGCAACATCATGGCAATCCCAATCCCATTTTACAGTGACTAGTTTGCAAGTAGTCAAGTAACCTAGTTCTGGTCAATGTTACAGGAGATCAAGCCTGCTGGGGAATTTCTCAGGAATGTTTTCCTAACCAAATGGAAAAAAAAAAATTGCATGCAAATAAACATATCTATGAAACAGAAACAGACTTACAGATAGAGAGAACAGATCTGTAGTTGCCAAACAAGGAAATGGGTGGGGGCAGGAAAGGATTGGAAGTTTGAGATTCAGTTCAGTTCAGTCACTCAGTTGTGTCCGACTCTTTGAAACCCCAAGAATCGCAGCATGCCAGGCCTCCCTGTCCATCACCAACTCCCGGACTTTACTCAGACTCATGTCCATCAATTTGGTGATGCCATCCAGCCATCTCATCCTGTCGTCCCCTTCTCCTCCTGTCCCCAATCCCTCCCAGCATCAGAGTCTTTTCCAATGAGTCAACTCTTCACATGAGGTGGCCAAAGTACTGGAGTTTCAGCTTTAGCATCAGTCCTTCCAAAGAAATCCCAGGACTGATCTCCTTTAGGATAGACTGGTTGGCTCTCCTTGCAGTCCAAGGGACTCTCAAGAGTCTTCTCCAACACCACAGTTCAAAAGTGTCAATTCTTTGGCGCTCAGCTTTCTTCACAGTCCAACTCTCACATCCATACATGACCACAGGAAAAACCATAGCCTTGACTAGACGGACCTTTGTTGGCAAAGTAATGTCTCTGCTTTTAAATATGCTGTCTAGGTTGGTCATAACTTTCCTTCCAAGGAGTAAGCGTCTTTTAATTTCATGGCTGTAATCACCATCTGCAGTGATTTTGGAGCCCACAGAAATAAAGTCTGACACTGTTTCCACTGTTTCCCCATCTATTTCCCATGAAGTGATGGGACCAGATGCCATGATCTTCATTTTCTGAATGTTGAGCTTTAAGCCAACTTTTTCACTCTCCTCTTTCACTTTCATTAGCAAATGGAAACTATTATATATAGGATGGATAAACAAGGTTCTAACTGTATAGCACAGGCAACTATATTCAATATCCCATGATAAATCCTAATGGAAAAGAATATGAAAAATAACACACAATATATACACACAAAATATACTTTGCTATATACTAGAAAGTAATACAACATTGTAAAGCAACTATACTTCAATAAATTTTTTTTAAGAAGAAAGAAAAAAATGCATAGAGGGAATGACCTTTTCTTTCTGTCTTAAGATACTGTCTTATGAGACAGCCATCTTGCAATTATGAGAAGAAAGTCAAGAGAATTGCAAAAAAAATCAACCAGAGTATTTATCATGTTAAACTGTTGAATCAACTCTCTGCCTTTTTTGTTAAGAAAAAACACCAGACAGTGATTAAGCCCCTTTTAATCAGATTTTCTGTTACTTATAGACAAAAGCATTCTAACTGATTTCCTAGGTGAAGTTCTAAAATCAGAAGAGACCTGATCTCAAACAGGAAACGTAATAACTACATGGCCTTGAACAGATATATTTCTTACCTACAAATGAGATAAAAGGATTAAACAAAATAATGAATGAAAAGTACTTGGCAAGGTATCTGCCATTATATAAGAAGAACTCAATTAACTATTAGTTTAGCTATTATTAATTGGCTATTAGTTAACTACTATGACTACATGAATGCCCTTTATAAGGCATAAAAAACTATATATGTGCTGGGATTTAGGTATTTTTCTTATTTTTTAATAAATTTTTAGTGTAGAAGGTGTGCTGAATTAAAAAGAAACATAGAACTTAATTTAATGCTCTCAGTGATTTTATAATCTAACCGAGGCAAAGATGACTAACATTACAAGGTAATGAACTATTAAATGATAGTTTGGTAGCATTTGGTTTCTACCCGTCAAAGGTAGAAGAGATCACCATGACCAGACAAAGTTTCACAAAAGAGACAAGACTTCACCAAGGACCGGAAAGTAAGATCAGCAAAAGAGAGAAAACAAACCCCAGGAACAAACTGATAGGAGTATGGGGTATGAAAGGCATCGCATTCAAAACACTTGATACTGTTAGGAAAGTACACTTTTCCCCAGTCTTTATTTCCTTCTGTGTGGAAAGAACTTAATTCACTAGTTTTCTGACCTCTCTCAGCCCTTTTACTCACTATGCCCCAGGGGACATTATAGCCCCACATCCCAAATGACTGAGTGCTCCCTGAAGGCAATCAAGAAACGCACAATGAATTGAGCTGAAAAAAAACCATGAAGAAATGGCAAAACAGAAAACCAGATAATAGAAATGTTACCTAGAGCAAGATTTCCTGGTATTTTAAACTTTCAGTATATCTTGATTTGACCTGATTTGTACCTGATTTGACCCACAGTTTTTCTAGTTTTGGTAATAATTTTTTAAAATAAATCATATATTTGGAGTGATCTCATCAAATAAGTTTGGTGAAATATGTGGAGTACAACAAAGCACAGTTTATAGTAAATGTATGCAAGTAGCTCTTCAAATGAATAGTGTTGAGCCTGACTCTAAACTAGAGGTAATCAGGGCAATCATGGTTTTCCATCTGAAGATCAAGTACTTACCCTCCCTCTAATCTTCACAACGATGGAAACAGACAAAGGAGTGACTAACATCATATACGAGGACTCATCTCTGTACCTCCAAAAGTTACCATAGGGCTTGGCACATAGTAAGTACACGGCAGGCACATTATATTTGCTAGGTGGACAGATGGACAAATGAATAACCTAAGACATGATATTCAGTTTAGGAACCAGATTCTTGAGAGTATGGCTAAGTTGAATCAGGTTTCTACAGTGAAGGCAAAATTGAAGGCCATATCTCAATCCATGATGATCCACTGAATAATGTCAACACTGTACATTTAACACATTATCAGACTCAGCAAGCAAATGAGAAAAAAAAAAATCCTTACTTCCATATGGAGTCCCTATCAGTAGGGTACTTGGTTAAATTTTTTAGCAGCTCCACCAGTGCAAGATGAATCCCTTCTTTGGTTGAAACATTAGTACAGCATAGGAGTTCATGAAGAGCCTCTCTAATATCTCTAGATGAATCCTTTAAAAAAAAAAGGAACAATAATAATAAAAGAAATCACTATGGATTGGCTATTTATGGAGGACTGTACAAGTTAAAGTGGGAGGATAAGACAAAGAGCCCCTCTCAAAGAGGAGGGCCTAGTAGCTGAAAAGACTTCAGAGAGGAGGTAAAATTTGAAATGATATTTGAAGAATTCATTCATTTGTTCATTCATTCATTTGTACACTCAACATTTACAGAATATTTATTAAATAGTCAACATTTATCAGTACCTACTATGTACCAAGTGTTAGGGATACAGCCATAACTAAAATCGAATCTCTGCTCTCAGGAGCTTCCTTCCAGTGAAAAGACAAAAATAAACAGCTAAAGCACTGCCCTGGCGATCCAGTGGTTAAGAATCCACCTGCCAATGCAAGGGACACAGGTTCCATCTCTAGTCTGAGAAGATTCCACATACCTCAGGGCAACTAAGCCCGTGCATTACAACTCCTGAAGCCTGCATGCCCTAGAGTCAGTGCTCTCCAACAAGAGAAGCCATGGCAATGAGTAGCTTAAGCACCACCACTAGAGAGTAGCCCCTGCTCGCTGCAACTAGAGAAAGTCCAGTGCAGCAACAAAGACCTAGCACATCCTAAATAAATAAGATATGAGAAACTATAAAGAAGGTTAAGGATAAGAGTGCCAGGATTGGAGAGTTATTTTATGTGGCATGATCAAAGGGAACGGCAAACATAAAGGCTATGTTTGAAAGGCAAAAGCATGTTGAAAAAACAGCAACGTGGCTAGGGCAGATAAACGAAAAAAGAGGTACACCAGGTGATGTCAGAAAGTGGCCTCTTCCCTCCCCAATACCTTCTGCTCAGCCTCACTAAAATGATTAGAAGAGTTCAACAACTTCTTAATGCTAACATAAATGGACATGTATGAGTTTTACTCTTATTGATATCTTCATAGCATTTTTTGCCAGTTCTTTAAAACATTTTAACATATACAATTTGAAACATGTATAAATAAATAGAGACAAGAAACCCCCCAGTCTCAACAATTAACTCATAGCCAATCATGCTTCATCTATATCTTAACCCTCCCCTCCCAAATAATTTTGAATCCAGTCAGAGAAATCATAGCATTCTGTTGGTAAATATATCCATAATACTTTTTAAAAATGAGTCTTTCAGGCTCCAAGAATGTCCACTCATTGCAGTTGGGTAATATGCCCCTTAAGTATCTTTTAATACGTAAAATCTCTTTACATCTCACTTTTTACCCCTTGCAATTTCTCCCCTGTGTATCTTGAGATGGTAGTTTGATTTACAGGCTTGATCAGAATCCGGTTTGACTTTTTTATAAGACCACTTCACAGGTGGTACTGTATACTTCCCTCAGCAACTATATATTTCTCCTTTGTGATATTACTAACCACTGAAGATCACTGCCTAGATCTAGTAATTCATTACAGTTGTTAAACAATAATATGTAAATTCTGCCATTCTTGATTTATTAACTGGAATACTTCTACAAGAGAAACTTCCCTTTATCACCTAGCTGGTTGTCCTGAAGTTCCATTTGTATCGGAAAAGGAAGGATAAATGTTTGTTTCCTTAATTTACCAGTTTTCAAAATAATGAGTTGATTACTAAGCACCTTCCAATGTGACTAATGAAGTGTTTTACTTAATTATTATAAAATCATGGGTTTCATCATATTTGCTGTTGTAATCTTAATGAGATGTTTCACCTTTGGCCAGTGAGAGACTATCTAAGTCATCTCCTGGGTCTTTTTATATGAGCCTAGGGGTGTCTGAAAGCTAATATCTGCTTTCTGTATGACAAGGTGGTACAAGGTTATCTTGTTATGTTTCCTGCACCACACCTGGAATCAGCCATTTCTCTTCTGCATTTTGGTTACTTTTAGTAGGAAATGGGATCTCCAAAGTATTTTTTTTTAAAGTCAGGTTGATTGACATGTGTTACATTCTATAAAATTCATCCTTTCTAGTGCACACTTCCATGACTTTAACAAATCCATATAGTTATATAATTACCATCACAATCACGATATAAAACACCTGCATCACTCAAACACTTTCCTAGTGTCCCTTTGGAGTCTACCCCTCACCCCAGTTTCTAGCAATCAATGATGCATTTTCTGCTATACTTTTGTCTTTCCAAAATGTCATATAAATGAAATCATAGAGCATGCTGCTTCTAGTGCCTGGCTACTTTCATTTAGCATAATGTATCCATGTTGTTACATGTATCAGCAGCTACTCCTTTTTATTTATTCATTTTAACCAGAATGACTGGATGGGTCCTAACTGACTTTTTTGTGGGCTTCTTTTTGAAATTTTACGTATTTATTTGGCTCTTCCCGATTCCTTCAATATATCATATCCACTTTTACCTCTGGATCTTTAAGACACAGCTCCCTCTGCTTGGAACCCTTCCACCCCACTACCATCAGTGTCACTCCTTCCCAAGAAAATTCTTTATATACCTGAATCTAATATAATTTCTCTTTCTGATTTTTCTAATATAGCAAGTCAACTATACTTTCATTAAAAAAAAAAAGAAAGAAAATGCCTCATTAAGTCCTACTCCTTCAAGTATCCACTACAGCATTCCTTCTTTCTTCCTTATCTCCCCAACCTTACCTCGGCTAATTCAAATTAGATACTCTGTATTCCCAGGGCATCCCACCCTTTCCTGATCATAGCAATACTAAGCTTTATTCAAATTTCCTGTTTAACAGTCAGACTCCATCATGAAGGAGCTATGTAATCAAAAAGCAGAATTGTGCTACCTCTTCACTATTTTATCACCAATGTCCGGCAAAAAAAGAAAAAAAAGAAAAGCAGCACTCAGTAGGTAGTGATGAAGAAATGCATAACAAACTGTGATCGCTCACCTCTAACACAGCCAGGACAGTGTCAAGCTGATCCTCTCGAAGAGTGATATTGTTAGAGATTTTTCTCATGGTATGTATGGACTGTAGACGTACTTCCTCAATTTCATCATTAAACATGTCAACCAGGAAATCAAGGCACTTCTCAGCAAAAGAGGGTGAAGACTGGGCTAGCATGCAGAGCGCCTCCACAGCAGCAATACGGACCTCTAGAGATAAGGGAACAAACAAAACTGCACGTCAAGTTAAGACCCATGGATAAAATGCAAGGACTGCTCATTCGTGCTTGTGTTTCCCCCTTTACTCTTCTCACTCTGCAAACTCTCTCTGGGAGATCTCCTCCAAGCCTGTAGATTCTGCTACTGCCTTCACACGGACCTACAAACAAGGACGCTGGTACCACAAGAACTGAGGTTCAGATCTTAAACCCACAGACATGTGATCAAGTCACATGTCTATCTCCATTAACTTAAATTTCTTGAAAACTCAGTTGTCTTATTATCTCAGTATTCCAACCACAGTACTTTTTTAAAAAGCACTTTTCAATCAGCATTATTAAGATTAAAATAGGCTCAAGTATCATTATTCTCAATCTAGAGATAAGACTCAACAAAGTAGATAAACTTGCCTCAAAGTGAGAGCAGAGATAAGACTAGTACTCTGGTCTGCTAATTATAGCCTAGTGTCATGTAGTAGTTAAGGGTACCGGCTCTGGAATGACAGAGGTCTCGCACTGAATTACAAAAAGTAATTCATCCACTAACTTGGATGGTGATCTTGAATAAGTAACTTAACTTCATAGCACTTCAAGAGAATTCTCATTTTCTTACAGAGAAGTTAGGAGGAGTAAATGACATAGTGTGGGGAAAGTGCACACACTTTCTGGCATGTGTTAAAGGCTCAATATTAACCATGATATAGGTACAGATCTTGTAAGCACCCTGAAAACCGAGGCATGTCCCCTATCTCTTTATATGCTCAGAACATGTAACAGTGAGGCCACTGAGTCCAGGAAGCCCTTCATTCATTCACTGACAATGCATTCTGAACATGCACTATATGCCAGGCCCTGTGCTGAGTGCTGGGACATAAGAGATGAGAGATGAGTAAGTTACAGTACATGCTCACAAGACTTCCACAGATGCCTGCTTCATTCCAATGGTTCCCACTGAGTTCTACAATAAAATGCACAGTTTCAAAACAGCCTTCAACTGTGGTTAAACTCTCAAATATAGCCCGTTTTTTTTGTATAAGAAAGGTTTTACAGACACTTAAAAACAGAATTACTACATTAAAGGGAGATGACTCAGATTTTTCTTGGTACTTATCAATTCCTCCTTTTCGTCAGAAGGGAAGGATTTGCTCCACATCACAATAATATAATTTAAACATGAAATTGCTAATAATTATAAAACAAGACAGAAATGGACCCAAATATTTTAAATGCTGACCCTGCTTCCAAGGGCTTTATCAGTTATGTAGCACTGACTCATTATGTAAGTCCTGCAAGTGTATCAAGGGAATAACAGAGAAACTTCTGATCAACATGAGGTAATCAGTATTCCAAGCAGAAGCAAAGACACTTGGCTTTCTACTTTGCCATGCACAGCTCAGCTACAGGTAGCTAAATTAACATTTCCTACTGGACTTTTTGGAATGTTGATAATATGTAACAATCTCCTTAAAGATCTAGGGCAGAGAAAAGGAACTAGCTTGCTCGAGAAAAAAAAAAGATTGATCCTCTGGTATCTTAACGTGTGTAATCAGGTTCTAGTTTTGTTGCTTACCAGCTTCGTGCTTCACACCATCTCCTAGCCACTACAGGCTAGCACAGTCCACTGCATCACACAGTGATGAGTGGTACAATGGAAAAGCACAGGTCGTGCTAAGAAAATGCAGAAGAGGCACACAGGCTACTGAGCAGGCTCACAGGCAGCATTCTGGAAAGTGACCCCTAAAATAATACCAGATGGAGTGGCTGGGCCAGAAGAAAGAAAAAGGGCCTTTCTACACAGAGGAAGCACATGTAAAGGCCCAGGAAGGAGGGAGAACCTGCAACAAGAGGACTGGAACTGTGTGATACTATGGATACACTAGCAGCTACAGCCAACGGAACAGGCTCCATTTCACCCAGCAAATGCATCCCTGAGACCCTGACTGACCCAGAATTTTGTAAATATGATTAGAGAGCTGCCGTACCTGATGCTGGTTATGATCTATTCACTTTCCAAAGTTAAGTTACTTTAATTAGACCTTAGTGACAAACTAAAAACTGTAGAAATAAACCACATAAACATTAACTGTGATTAAATTCATTTGTAGAAACTAAACAAAGCAAAACTGCTAGTAGAAACAAAATAGATTCTAGTTACCTGTCTTAGGATAAACTGGGTTTTAATAACTGAAGTTCCTTATTATCTAACACTATTTAAATTTTTCATTCATATATCAAGTTCATGGGGAAAAAAAGCAGAAGCAGCTTTAATTTCCATGTATATAGAAAGCCTTATAGCAAACTGAATAGAGTAACCCAATTCTTCTATCTACTAACAGAAGAACTCTCTTTCCAAAGTAATTTTCTTGTCCTTCTAAGAAATTCTGTTCTAAGGTTATCATTTTTGTAGGCATTTTAAAGACCTTAGTTCTAATCCTCTAACACAATTTTACTATAAAATTTGAACAATCAACATTATCTACTTAGGTATGTTAGCCTAACTGGAAATAGGATGTTGGAGTCACTCAACTCAAAGCACTATCTGTGATATATGTGAGATGGACAGCATCATACTATGGAAATGCTAAGAGCTTTGCAAGGGCTTCTATTACTGGTTAAAATGGAGTAACAAAGCCAGATTAATCCTTCTTTCTGAAACAACTAAACAACTAGAAACAGAGACGAAATATATGAAACAAAAGTATTCAACACACCATATATCTGGCAGTAAGAGGGAGTGATCTCTGAGAGACAGGAAATAAATGAGGCAAGCTCTATGATTCTAACAGTTTACTGTCTGTAGAGTTTCCAGGTTGTAGGTCTCCCTGAGTTCAGAAGACAGAACTGGGAGTTCAGAAGACAGAGCTGGGAGTTCAGAAGACAGAGCTGTGATTACAGTTAGAGGGCAAAGTACAGAAAGGAAAGAAGTGCACAGACAGAGCAAGCTTGGGAGACCTGCAGAGGATCCTCCTAAGTCTTCAGTCCATTTCTTATCTGTGAAGAAACTACCCAAGGCCTGAGAAAGAACCACTCGAGGATTTGAGGAAACATTCTCCAAAATTCATACACGGTCAACAAGTTTTTTCAGAAGGGTTGTTTCACTAGCGGAGAAAAGTAACCCTGAGACTTAGTGCTACTCCAGTCCACCTAAAAAAGCTTAAAAATAAAACCTGAGCTAACTGCATTCTAGAAGAAAGCTCAAGAATACTTACAGGACTATAACAATGTTCAGCACCCAATAAAGTAAAATTCAGGGTGTCTGGCATCCAATCACAAATTACCAGGCATGCATAGAAGCAGGAAAATATAATCCATAATGAAGAGAAAAATTAACCAATCAAAACTAACCCAGCAATCACAAAAGTAATAGAGCTAGAAGACAATGACATTACAATAGTTACTGTAAATACATTCTCTGTTGACAAAGCTACAAGAAAGATTAAACATATTAAGTAGCGACATAGAAGACACTAAAGAAAAGAAACAAATTCTAATCAAACTTCTAGGGATGACAATTAAAATGTCTGAGGTGAAAAATATACTAGATGGAATTAATGTCAGATTAGACATTGTGGAAGAAAAGATTAGATAAGACAAAACAATAAACATTATTCAAAATGAAACAAAGAGAAAAAAGACTAAAAAGTGAAAAAAAAGAACACAGCACCTGTGAGTTGCAGGACAAACTCAGTAGCCTAATATATAAATAATTGCGAGACCCCAAAGGAGCATGGGTTCAGAAAAATATTTAAAGAAATAACCACCAAAGATTTTTCAAATTTGCTAAAAACTACAAACCCACAGATCCAACAAGCTCAACAAACTCCAAGCATATGAAATATGAAGAAAATTATGCCAAGGCATATAATAATTAAATCATTTTAAACCAGTAATAAGGAGAAAACCTTAAAAGCAGACAGTAAAAAAAGATACATCTGTACAGAAAAACAGAATTTTTAAATTACAGCAAGGCTTCCCTGGTAGTCAAGTGGGTAAGAATGCACCTTGCAATGCAGGGAACAGTGGTTCAATCCCTAGTCCAGGAAAAACCTACATGCTCTGGAACAACTAAGCCCTCAAGCTGCAATTAATGAGCCCATGTGCCTAGAGTCCATGCTTCAAAACAAGAGAAGCCACTGTAACAGGAGCCTGTGCAACACAACTAGAGAGTAGACCCCGCTCACCACAACCAGAGAAAAGCCTGTGCACAGCAATGAAGACCCAACAGTCAAAATTATAAATAAGTAAAGTTAAAAAAAAAAATGACAGCAGACTTCTCTACAGAACTGAAAAACTGTGGAACAAGATATTTAAAGGACAAAAAAAACCCCAAAACAAATAAATATGCAGAGTACATCATGAGAAACGCTGGACTGGAAGAAACACAAGCTGGAATCAAGATTGCCAGGAGAAATATCAATATCCTCAGATATGCAGATGACACCACCCTTATGGCAGAAAGTGAAGAGGAGCTAAAAAGCCTCTTAATGAAAGTGAAAGAGGAGAGTGAAAAAGTTGGCTTAAAGCTCAACATTCAGAAAATGAAGATCATGGCATCTGGTCTCATTACTTCATGGGAAATAGATGGGGAAACAGTGGAAACAGTGTCAGACTTTATTTTTTGGGGCTCCAAAATCACTGCAGATGGTGACTGCAGCCATGAAATCAAAAGATGCTTACTCCTTGGAAGAAAAGTTATGACCAACCTAGACAGCATATTCAAAAGCAAAGACATTACTTTGCCGACTAAGGTCTGCCTAGTCAAGGCTATGGTTTTTCCAGTAGTCACGTATGGATGTGAGAATTGGACTGTGAAGAAGGCTGAGTGCCGAAGAACGGATGCTTTTGAACTGTGGTGTTGGAGAAGACTTCAGAGTCCCTTGGACTGCAAGGAGATCCAACCTGTCCATTCTGAAGGAGATCAGCCCTGGGATTTCTTTGGAAGGAATGATGCTAAAGCTGAAGCTCCAGTACTTTGGCCACCTCATGCGAAGAGTTGACTCATTGGAAAAGACTCTGATGCTGGGAGAGATTGGGCGCAGGAGGAGAAGGGGACAACCCAGGATGAGATGGCTGGATGGCATCACTGACTCGATGGACGTGAGTCTGAGTGAACTCTGGGAGTTGGTGATGGACAGGGAGGCCTGGCGTGCTGCGATTCATGGGGTCGCAGAGTCAGACACGACTGAGCGACTGAACTGAACTGAACTAACTGAATCTAGAATTGGATTCCCAGGGAAATATCTTTCAAAAATGAAATGGGGGATTCAGAAAAAGATGGCGGAGGAATAGGACGGGAAGACCACTTTCTCCCTCACAAATTCCTCAAAAGAACATTTCAACGCTGAGCAAACTCGACAAAACAACTTCTGTAGGCTGGCAGAGGACATCAGGCAACCAGAAAAGCAGACCATTGTCTTCAAAAACAGCACTCCAGAGAGAAGAAACCCAGCTCCACCCACCAGAACTCCAACACAAGCCTCCCTAACCAGGAAACCTTGACAAGCCACTGATAGAACCCCACCCACAGTGAGGAAGCTCCATAATAAAGAGAACTCCACAAATTACCAGAATATAAAAAGGCCACCCCAAACGCAGCAATATAACCAAGATGAAGAGACAGAGGAATACTCAGCAGGTAAAGGAATAGGAGAGTTGCCCACCAAACCAAACAAAAGAGGAAGAAGTAGGGAATCTACCGGAGAAGGAATTCCGAATATTGATAGTGGAAATGATCCAAAATCTTGAAATCAAAATGGGATCACAGATAAATAGCCTAGAGACAAGGATTGAGAAGATGCAAGAAAGGTTTAACAAGGACCTAGAAGAAATAAAAAAGAGTCAAAATATAATGAATAACACAATAAATGAGATCAGAAACACTCTGGAGGCAACAAATAGTAGAATAACAGAGGCAGAAGATAGGATTAGTGAAATAGAAGATAGAATGGTAGAAATAAATGAATCAGAGAGGAAACAAGAAAAACGAATTAAAAGAAACGAGGACAATCTCAGAGACCTCCAGGACAATATGAAATGCTCCAACATTCGAATTATAGGAGTCCCAGAAGAAGAAGACAGAAAGAAAGATCATGAGAAAATCCTTGAGGAGATACTAGTTGAAAACTTCCCTAAAATGGGGAAGGAAATAATCACCCAAGTCCAAGAAACACAGAGAGTTCCAAATAGGATAAACCCAAGGCAAAACACCCCAAGACACATATTAATCAAATTAACAAAGATCAAACACAAAGAACAAATATTAAAAGCAGCAAGGGAAAAACAACAAATAACACACAAGGGGATTCCCATAAGGATAACAGCTGATCTTTCAATAGAAACTCTTCAGGCCAGGAGGGAATGGCAAGACATACTTAAAGTGATGAAAGACAATAACCTACAGCCCTGATTACTGTACCCAGCAAGGATCTCATTCAAATACGAAGGAGAAATCAAAAGCTTTACAGACAAGCAAAAGCTGAGAGAATTCAGCACCACCAAACCAGCTCTCCAACAAATTCTAAAGGTATTCTCTAGACAGGAAACATGAAAAGGGTGTATAAACCCAAACCCAAAACAATAAAGTAAATGGTAACGGGATCATACTTATCAATAATTACCTTAAACGTAAATGGGTTGAACGCCCCAACCAAAAGGCAAAGAGTGGCCGAATGGATACAAAAACAAGACCCCTCTATATGCTGCTTACAAGAGACCCACCTCAAAACAAGGGACACATACAGACTGAAAGTGAAGGGCTGGAAAAAGATATACCATGCATATAGAGACCAAAAGAAAGCAGGAGTGGCAATACTCATATCCGATAAAATAGACTTTAAAACAAAGGCTGTGAAAAGAGACAAAGAAGGCCACTACATAATGATCAAAGGATCAATCCAAGAAGAAGATGTAACAATTATAAATATATATGCACCCAATATAGGAGCACCACAATATGTAAGACAAATGCTAACAAGTATGAAAGGGGAAATCAACAATAACACAATAATAATGGGAGATTTTAATACCCCACTCACACCTATGGACAGATCAACTAAACAGAAAATTAACAAAGAAACGCACACTTTAAATGATACATTAGATCAGTTAGACCTAATTGATATCTATAGGACAATTCACCCCAAAACAATGAACTTCACCTTTTTTTCAAGTGCTCATGGAACCTTCTCCAGGATAGATCACATCCTGGGCCATAAATCTAAACTTGATAAATTCAAAAAAATCGAAATCATTCCAAGCATCTTTTCTGACCATAATGCATTAAGATTAGATCTCAATTACAGGAGAAAAACTATTAAAAATTCCAACATATGGAGGTTGAACAACACACTTCTGAATAACCAACAAATCACAGAAGAAATCAAAAAAGAAATCAAAATATGCATAGAAACGAATGAAAATGAAAACACAACAACCCAAAACCTGTGGGACACTATAAAAGCACTGCTAAGAGGAAAGTTCATAGCAATACAGGCATACCTCAAGAAACAAGAAAAAAGTCAAATAAATAACCTAACTCTACAACTAAAGCAACTAGAAAAGGAAGAGTTGGAGAACCCCAGAGTTAGTAGAAGGAAAGAAATCTTAAAAATTAGGGCAGAAATAAATGCAAAAGAAACAAAAGAGAACATAGCAAAAATTAACAAAGCCAAAAGCTGGTTCTTTGAAAGGATAAATAAAATTGACAAACCATTAGCCAGACTCATCAAGAAGCAAAGAGAGAAAAATCAAATCAATAAAATTAGAAATGAAAATGGAGAGATCACAACAGACAACACAGAAATACAAAGGACCATAAGAGACTACTATCAGCAGTTGTATGCCAATAAAATGGACAACGTGGAAGAAATGGACAAATTCTTAGAAAAGTACAATTTTCCAAAACTGAACCAGGAAGAAATAGAAAATCTTAACAGACCCATCACAAGCACGGAAATTGAAACTGTAATCAGAAATCTTCCAGCAAACAAAAGCCCAGGTCCAGACGGCTTCACAGCTGAATTCTACCAAAAATTTCGAGAAGAGCTAACACCTATCCTCCTCAAACTCTTCCAGAAAATTGCAGAGGAAGGTAAACTTACAAACTCATTGTATGAGGCCACCATCACCCTAATACCAAAACCTGACAAAGATGTCACAAAAAAAGAAAACTACAGGCCAATATCACTGATGAACATAGATGCAAAAATCCTCAACAAAATTCTAGCAATCAGAATCCAACAACACATTAAAAAGATCATACACCATGACCAAGTGGGCTTTATCCCAGGGATGCAGGGATTCTTCAATATCCACAAATCAATCAATGTAATTCACCACATTAACAAATTGAAAAATAAAAACCATACGATTATCTCAATAGATGCAGAGAAGGCCTTTGACAAAATTCAACACCCATTTATGATAAAAACTCTCCAGAAAGCAGGAATAGAAGGAACATACCTCAACATAATAAAAGCTATATATGACAAACCCACAGCAAACATTATCCTCAATGGTGAAAAATTGAAAGCATTTCCCCTAAAGTCAGGAACAAGACAAGGGTGTCCACTTTCACCGCTACTATTCAACATAGTTCTGGAAGTTTTGGCCATAGCAATTAGAGCAGAAAAAGAAATAAAAGGAATCCAAATTGGAAAAGAAGAAGTAAAACTCTCACTGTTTGCAGATGACATGATCTTCTACATGGAAAACCCTAAAGACTCCACCAGAAAATTACTAGAGCTCATCAATGAATATAGTAAAGTTGCAGGATATAAAATCAACACACAGAAATCCCTTGCATTCCTATACACTAATAATGAGAAAGTAGAAAAAGAAATTAAGGAAACAATTCCATTCACCATTGCAACGAAAAGAATAAATTACTTAGGAATATATCTACCTAAAGAAATTAAAGACCTATATATAGAAAACTATAAAACACTGATGAAAGAAATCAAAGAGGACACTAATAGATGGAGAAATTTACCATGTTCATGGATCGGAAGAATCAATATAGTGAAAATGAGTATACTACCCAAAGCAATTTACAAATTCAATGCAATCCCTATCAAGCTACCAGCCATATTTTTCACAGAACTAGAACAAATAATTTCAAGATTTGTATGGAAATACAAAAAACCTCGAATTGCCAAAGCAATCTTGAGAAAGAAGAATGGAACTGGAGGAATCAACTTGCCTGACTTCAGGCTCTACTACAAAGCCACAGTCATCAAGACAGTATGGTACTGGCACAAAGACAGACATATAGATCAATGGAACAAAATAGAAAGCCCAGAGATAAATCCACACACATATGGACACCTTATCTTTGACAAAGGAGGCAAGAATATACAATGGAGTAAAGACAATCTCTTTAACAAGTGGTGCTGGGAAAACTGGTCAACCACTTGTAAAAGAATGAAACTAGATCACTTTCTAACACCGCACACAAAAATAAACTCAAAATGGATTAAAGATCTAAATGTAAGACCAGAAACTATAAAACTCCTAGAGGAGAACATAGGCAAAACACTCTCAGACATAAATCACAGCAGGATCCTCTATGATCCACCTCCCAGAATTCTGGAAATAAAAGCAAAAATAAACAAATGGGATCTAATTAAAATTAAAAGCTTCTGCACAACAAAGGAAACTATAAGCAAGGTGAAAAGACAGCCTTCTGAATGGGAGAAAATAATAGCAAATGAAGCAACTGACAAACAACTAATCTCAAAAATATACAAGCAACTTATGCAGCTCAATTCCAGAAAAATAAACGACCCAATCAAAAAATGGGCCAAAGAACTAAATAGACATTTCTCCAAAGAAATCATACGGATGGCTAACAAACACATGAAAAGATGCTCAACATCACTCATTATCAGAGAAATGCAAATCAAAACCACAACGAGGTACCACTTCACACCAGTCAGAATGGCTGCGATCCAAAAATCTGCAAGCAAATAAATGCTGGAGAGGGTGTGGAGAAAAGGGAACCCTCCTACACTGTTGGTGGGAATGCAAACTAGTACAGCCACTATGGAGAACAGTGTGGAGATTCCTTAAAAAATTGCAAATAGAACTACCTTATGACCCAGCAATCCCACCGCTGGGCATACACACCGAGGAAACCAGAATTGAAAGAGACACATGTACCCCAATGTTCATCGCAGCACTGTTTATAATAGCCAGGACATGGAAACAACCTAGATGTCCATTAGCAGATGAATGGATAAGAAAGCTGTGGTACATATACACAATGGAGTATTACTCAGCCATTAAAAAGAATTCATTTGAATCAGTTCTGATGAGATGGATGAAACTGGAGCCGATTATACAGAGTGAAGTAAGCCAGAAAGAAAAACACCAATACAGTATACTAACACATATATATGGAATTTAGAAAGATGGCAATGACGACCCTGTTTGCAAGACAGGAAAAAAGACACAGCTGTGTATAACGGACTTTTGGACTCAGAGGGAGAGGGAGAGGGTGGGATGATTTGGGAGAATGGCATTCTAACATGTATACTATCATGTAAGAATTGAATTGCCAGTCTATGTCTGATGCAGGATACAGCATGTTTGGGGCTGGTGCATGGGGATGACCCAGAGAGATGTTATGGGGAGGGAGGTGGGAGGGGGGTTTGCCGGGAGCCAGTGTGAGGAATCCCGCCCGTGACAAGGTCATGAGGAAGGAAGCTGACATACGCAAGGCGTGCTCAGACTTCAGGGACCCCTCTGGAAATTCCTAAGCATGTACCCCAACAAAAATCTGCCGGCTTTTGTGCTCTGCTTTTCCACTCTTCTGACATTTTCTGGAAAAAGTCAATTCAGGGCTTTAGTCTTCTGCATTTGAAAGAGTGTTTCAATCCAAAAAACCCTCTGATGGCTTTCTAGCCTGCCTGCCGGACTCCTACAGCTGCGCATGTGATTGTTTGAGGCCTCCTGACCGCAGGAGGCACAGGAAGCTTAAAACATCCTAGGAATGTAGGAGCTTCTGAGGAGTCAAAATCTTTTTAGGACTGATTAAAGGTTTCATTTGTTGAGTCAATATTTGCTGCCAAATTTTCACATCCTTTAGTTGTAGATATAGTTAGAAAAACAAGTAGTAAACCTTGTGTTAGCAACATTAGATCTTTGAGTTAAGTACCTTCTTTGTTATATCCCACTGCACCTTTGTTCTATAGAGATGTAACTTTAATGTTAATGCTTTAAGGAGATGTAGATTAAAGAAAAACACTTCAGGGGAAACAAAATTAACATTCATTAAGGAAGAGAGCCAAAAAGTGTTAACAAGCCTCTTGGCCAGAAGATAATGTAAATCACCTGAGACCTTTTGTATACCAAATGATGTATAGAAAGAACTTGAGCTGCGAACGCTACATAATCTTGTGTTACCCATTGATCTCTGTGTTTTATCACAAAGTATAAAAGGCCTTCTGAACAATAAAGGATGGGGCCAGCTCCAGGGGCCAGCTCCAGGGGCCAGCTTCTGGGGCCGGGGGCCAGCTTCTTGGACCAGCTTCTCTAACTAGTCTCCCGGCCTGGTTTCTTGGCACTCTGGCTCCCCCCGTGTCTCTCTCTCTCTCTTTCTTCTCCTCTCTCTTTCCCTCTCTCTGCTCTTTACTTTAATTTCAGGCTGAATCTCCACCTGGGGCGCGGAGGCTCGCCAGGTCTACTTACTTGCCCCGGCTGTTAAGACCCGCGAGAAAGGGAGCTTAAGGCGAGGCACCCTTAGATATTCAAGCGGGCGCCGGTGGCCCAACGTAGATGGTGCAAATTCCTTGTCTGGAATTTTATTGGCCTTCCGCGTAAACCAAGCTATTCAGCCCTCTTCCTCCACTTAATCTTCTTACTACACTATAGTTTCTTAATCTAATCTTTCATTAATAAATAAACAAGTCTTTCCACGCCGACGCCGTCCACCCTTCGAATTCCCTGGATCCACCGGGGCTGGACCCCGGCAGGGGTTCATGTTTGGGAACACATGTAAGAATTAAAGATTAAAAAAAAAAAAAAGAAACAAATGAAAAAAAAAAAATGAAATGGGACTTCCCTGGTGGTACAGTGGATAAGAATCCTCCTGCCAATGCAGGGGACACAGGTTCCATCCCTGGTCTGGGAAGATTCCACATGCCAAGGAACAACTAGGCCCGTGCACCACAATTACTAAGGCTTCTCTCCAGAGCCCTTGAGCCACAACTACTAAGCCTATGGGCTGCAACTGTTGAAGCCTGTGTGCCTAGAGCCTATACTCTGCGACAAGAGAAGCCACTGCAATGAGAGGCCAGGGCACTGCAACGAAGAGTAGCCCCTGCTCACCGCAACTACAGAAAGCCCAAATGCAGCAATGAAGAGCTAGCACAAGCAAAAACAGGCAAATAAATAATAAAAGAATTATTTTTAAAAAATGAAGATGAAATAAAGTCTTCACTGAGTGACTGTGAAGATCAAGTGAGACAATCTGTATCACTCACTACAATGCCGGTGACATAGCAGTCACTCAGTAAGTGGGCACTGGTATTATTATGAAGTCATTCTTACCGTACATCTCATCTTCCAATCCATGAACAAAGGCTCCACAAGCTCCTGACTCAATCAAGTTCACAGCCCCCGTATCTATCTCTTCCTTGGGAGCATCATCTCCCCACTTCCTGCCGCTGGAAAACTCTCCCGAACTGTAAAGTTCCTTGGCACGTTCATGTGCAGTGCGTTTCCTCTGTAGAAGACAACAATTACCACTTGCTGGAGATTCATGAGAGAACAGTTAGGTGCACATCAAGAACATGAGAAAGTGGGAAATAAAGACTGCTCTCGGGGGTTTCCCTGGTCACCTGGTGGTTAAGAAGCTGCCTGTCAATGCAGAGGACATGGGTTCAATCCCTGGTCTGGGAAGATCCCACATGCCATGGAGCAACTACGCCTGTGCACCTACTAAGCCCACACTGTAGAGCACATAAGCCCCAGTAACTGCAGCCCACACACCTAGAGTCCATGTGCCACACAAGAGAATCCCCTGCTCTCCACAACTAGAGAAAGCCTGTGTAGCAATGAAGACCCAGCACAATGAAAAACTAAAAATTTTAAAGTAAATAAATAAATCTTAAAAAAAAAGACTGCTTTCTGAAAGTTGCATAAAAAAAAAAAAATTCAATAGTTATCAGAGCAGAGATATGCAAATTCAACTTGAAGCAAAGACAAAGACCCTCAGGTCTATCATCAGTTCAGTTCAGTCGCTCAGTCATGTCCGACTCTTTGCGACCCCATGAATCACAGCACGCCAGGCCTCCCTGTCCATCACCAACTCCCAGAGTTCACTCAGACTCACGTCCATCGAGTCAGTGATGCCATCCAGCCATCTCATCCTCTGTCGTCCCCTTCTCCTCCTGCCCCCAATCCCTCCCAGCATGAGGTCTTTTCCAATGAGTCAACTCTTCGCATGAGGTGGCCAAAGTACTGGAGTTTAGCTGACAGTAATCTTATCAAAGATACTAACTTTATTAAGGGGCTTCCCATGTGGCTCACTTGGTAAAGAATCTGCCTGTGAATGCAGGCGCATAGGAGACTTGGGTTCGATACTAGGGCTGGGAATATTCCTTGGAGGGGGAAATGGCTACCCACTCCTGTATTTTTGCTGGGATAATCCCATAGAGAGAAGAAGCCTGGAGGGCTTACAGTCCATGGGGTCACAAAGAAGTCCAACATGACTGAGTGACTGAAGACACACACCCACAGCTTTATTAAAGAGAACACAAGAATATTCATCAGAGAGGTGGTCATGTTTGCCATGGCAACAGAGGAAAGGGAGAACTAGAGAGGTTAAATAATGGCAGTATCCCTCTAAGCATCATCCTGGGTAGACAATACACTAGCCCTAGGAAAGAATTTTTTTCAAACCATAGGACTATGCTTTATTTGAGCAACACTACGCTCACCAAGCAAGCCTCTAGTAAATTTACTTCCTACACAGGTTGCTTAAGGGGAGATATACTAGTTGGCTAAAGTAAACATTGAGTCTACTTGACAGTTACAGTTACCTTCGTAAATGAATAAACTGGCATTGTGCTTTATTTTTTTAATTTATTTGGGTTCACCAGATCTTTTATATATATTATTACTTATTTGCCTGCATTGGGTCTTAGTTGTGCCATGCTTGATCTTTGTTGCGGCATGTAGAATCCAGTTCCCTGACAGGGCTTGAACCCTGGCCCCTGGCATTGAGAGCTCGGACTCTTATCCACTGGACCACCAGGGATGTCCCCAGCAATCTGCTTTAGATATCAGGTTCTATGAATCTTGCTGGAGTGAGACCACACCCTCACGGCTGATGATCTCATAGGCACATGAAACATAGCACCTGAGCCTACAAGGATGTGGTTCGGACCCATTTATGGCTTGCAATGTATCTTAGGTAATGTTGAATTACCCATCCCTCATCATTCACCATGAGCAAGTCCTTCTTTGCACTTCTACTCCAGTATACACAAAGAACACTGAAGCAATCACTGACCTCAAATGAAGGGAACACTCTTCAAGAAAGCCATACAGCAATGTTTCATGAAGCAAAGATATCAACTCTTCAACCATTCCTAAGAATTTATCTTATGGAATCAATCAAAAGGAGAAAAGATCTAAAATCCATGGAGATAATACACTCTATATATGATTTATAACAGTGGAAAAATTTAGGAAAAACTATCAATGTATAACAAAGGGCTACAAAATGATAATACATCTACTTAATGGGATATTACACTATCAGTAAAAACTATAAGCTAACAAAATGAAAAAAGCATGTAGTGGTAAAGGTAAAAAGTAGACTACAAAAGTATCTGTACATAATGATTCCATGTTTAAAACATGCATAAGAAACAGCTGAAGACAAATACCTCAAAATGATGTGTTAAGAGTAGTGGGAATATGGGTTAATTGCTTCCCTTTTCCTTCTACTTGTCAAAGATTCTGATTCCTTATTAACACTTTTATAATTTAAAACTTAAGATACTGACAATAAATGATCCTATCATATTTTCAGACTCATATCTGTTCCTGACAGCTATGCTAGAGAACCAACAGTTAGTTTAAGGGCATTCTGCTACTGTTCAGAGTAACAGGATGCTGCTACTGAATTCTCATGTAAACTCTTCCATGAGAATTGCTATCGAAAGGAGTTCTAAGATGTCATACAATCTAACAAAATAAGACAAGACCTTTGTAGTTTCTAAAAGAGAAAGTTAATCTTGCCTCTTCTTTATAAAACACAACCTGTGAAAAGTATCCCATTAAGATAATTTAAAATGTAATGAAGTAATTTGTGATTTGGGTCAAGTTATTAAGAATTTGCAGGAGGGCAGAGCAACCCACTCCAGTGTTCTCGCCTGGAGAATCCCAAGGACAGAGGAGTCTGGCAGGCTACAGTCCATAAGACTGCACAGAGTTGGTCACGACTGAAGCGACTTAGTACCCAGCACTAAGATTTTAAATTAAAATGTAATCTAGTCACCCTACATTAACTTAACAAATTCATGGGCCGTAAGATTGAATCAACACAACCTGACATACAGTTCCACTGATTTTGGTTTCAGAAACCCAGTTTAAACAACAAAGAATTCAAGTTACCCTCAGATCTGACATCAGCTTCTTATCAAGCGTCTGTTCCAAGAAATGAGAACTGACTTGCTCCATAGAGCCCTATAAAAAGGAAGAATCCAGAGGAAATTAAACAACTATTAAGACCTAAATATTATCTTAAAATTCAGTTTGCTGCCAACTTAAGATCATAAAGATAACATTATTCTTGATAGTAAACATCCCTATGGGTTTTGAATCATCAGGAAAATAATAAAACTATTAGCAGCAGCAGTAGCTAGCAGTACCTATATAGAGCTACTAGGTGTCATGCATTGCTCTAAGTGCTTTATACACATATTAACTCATTTAATACTCACTACAACTCTACAAAGTAAATACTATTATTAGTCACAACTTATGTAAGGGGAAAAGAAGGCACAAAAAGATGAAGCAATTCATTCAAGGTGACAAAGAGTATAAACTATAGAGCTGGGCTATAAACACAGGCTAAAGAATCCTTTGCCTTAACAACTACTTTCCTTTTCATTGCATTCTATTCATTCATTTGTCCATTCATTCCTCAAACAAATATGTATTTAGCAACCATTTCTTTATATGCCTAGAGTTACCAGGAAGAGGAATACAAATACAAAGACATCAATTCTGCACTCAACAATTTCACATACTAGTGAGGAAAACTGACAAGAGATAACTGCATTATGGTATGAAGTTTTATAAAATATCTGAAAGTTTTCATCCTGCTATAAGTCAAACAGAATGGACTCTATTCGCTTTTTGTACAAGATGGACTTAAGTCTAAAGCCTTATCATTTCATTTATGTTCTTAGAAGCCTGGCTTCTGCTTTCCTCTAGAGCTCACTCTTGTCACACATCACCCAAGTTGAACACTCTGTCTTACCAAAACATACCAAACTGCTTGCAGTTTAACATGATATTGTAGTTTAGTATGATATTACAGTTCACTATGATGTCAGTATGCATGATAGTGTACTCATATATTTCTGCTCACATTTTCTCCTTCCCTACTTCTTTACCTAGCTCACCCATACTCACCTTTCAAAGTCAACTAAGAAATTACCTCCTCCAAGAAGCTTTCTGCGCATGTGTTAGATGCTCTTTCCTAGAAGTACCAATATTATAACTGATTGATTGCCTATGTCAATCTACCTGACCATCCACTCTTTTGAAGACACATATTATGCTCAGTTTGTTGAATTAATGAACATGTAGTCTGAAGACTAAATACAGTTTATTGATTATGGGTTTGTCTACTTGAGAGTTGGAGCAGCGGAGTTTACCTCTTAGCTTGCACAGAGGAACTAGTAAACCAGCAGGACCTTAGCTGTACAACCACAGCTCCCAATATATAACTGGCCCCCCACTAGGAAGGAATTCTACATGTGCTTAAGAGCATCAAATATCATTACTACCTATGTGGCCTTGGAAAAATTATACTTTCCTAAACCTTAGTTTTATTATTTATAAAATGAATAATATAATATCTACCTCAAAGAGTTTAAAAGAACAAAAAATTATTTGTAAAAAGTGAATATATATGAGTGTAAGTATGGAGGCATCTATTCCCATGTGCTTGTGTATAAGGAAGTGGGTGTATATGCATGTGTATATGGATATGCCTTTGTGGCTAAAAGCTTAGTAGGCTAGGAACTCAATAAACAGTAACAATTATTAGTATTAGCAAAATTAGACTAATAATTACTTCTGAAGTATAAACATAATTACATAATTTAGAGTTGTTTGGATTTGAAATTATTGAAATGACATAAAGCACTTGACTCAAACTAGAATCTAAGTGAAAACCTTTTCAACTCACCACTGTAATTCATTATTCATATAGCTTTATATACCTAAATGAATTTTAGATTCTACAGGGTACAAAACCAAAACTTTGAATGACTCTGCTTTAAGGATTACTTTTCTAACCTGCCTACTCAGATGACAATGTATCATTGAATTATTCCTCTTAAACATCCCCTCACACACACCATACCACACTGCAGATGCTTAGTACATGCTGACTGAAACAATCTGATGAATGACTGAATTGTTCTGAATGTTAAAATATCCACAAATCAAAATAATGCTTTAAAATGTGAATTCAAAAATAAAATCACTAAAAGCTAGCTTGTTTATTATGGACAAGCAATATAACATGTAAGCAGGAAAAAATGAAATCATCCAAATTATTTATTTTTCCATGAAAATGCTTCACAAACGTCTTAGCAGTTACCCCCAAAATATTGATCAAAGGACAAGGGCTATCACTGTATTTGTGTCCAGTACAGTCAGGTCCAAACTTTTTAGCCAACAATCTTACTAAGAAGACTGGCAGAGTTGGAGGCCCTCAAAAGGGAAGTGATCAAAAAGAATTTCAGGCTTTCTTGCTGTGACACTAATATAAATTTTTATAGATGGTTATACATATGTTTTATATATTGTAACCACCCCACCACCTTGCATAGGGTAGCATTTTACAATTTATACACATTTTTACAGACAGGATCTTATTTGAGTATCATGACAGCCCTGTGAGGTAAACCTGAGAAATATTATAAGCCACTTGACAGATACAGATGAAGAAACTGAGGCTAAGACTAAGTGACATGTCCAAGACAACACAGGTGTAACATGAAGCTGAGTATTACACCAACACTCCTTCTGTAAAACAGCTCTATCTCTGAAAAGTTTAAAAAATTTTTTTATAAATGTACCAGGATCCCCAAAGACAAAACAGTAGGAAAGAATGAGGCTAAAAGTCAGATTAGCACCTGAATCTCCTTCTAGAACTTCCTATCTAAGTTAAATATTTACTTAGGTTCTCAGAGAACAATGAGATAAGAATAATAAGAATAAATGAGATAACGTAAGTGGCCTTATAGCAAAGCATGTAGGCCATACCAAGTGCTTAGTAACAGTAGCAGTTATTTTTACTATTATGTTCCTTTTTCTCTAGGCTTTGGCTGTCTAATATGCTAACGAGATTAAATGGGATTATCTTTAAAATTCTTTCTAGTTCTAAAAGACTCTCTATGGGAAAATGAGCCTTTTTTTCTATTTTAAGAAACATGAAGCTTTATAAAAGTGTATTCCACTTGTCCCTATGTAGCTTCTCAAAATACGCTGCATTAAAGAAGATGCAACTTACCAATAGCTTTGCAGCTTGAACTCGAACCATCCAGGAGCCATCACTGACCATGTGACAAATTTTTCCAAACGCATCATCAACTAAGCGAATTTCTTCATTAGAAGAAGGGATTGGGACAATGCTATATTAAAAGAAACCAAAAGTGACAAAACATGAACCTAAAATTACAGGTTCAAAAAACTGAGAATGACCAATGACAACTGACACACAAATAGAAATAACTGAGAAATTCAAATCCTAGAATGATGAAATACATTTCAGAATAAACAAATCTCTCTAGGATTTCTTTATTTTTATTTGCACTGCAAATCTGTGTCTTAAGTAAAAAGTATTTCACACCAAAAATTCAAAGATTTATGAGATACCAAAAACAGCTACCACAAAGTATTTTATATCTTTAAGTTTAAACCAATATAAAACATACTTACATATCTGGTCCTAAATGAAAAGACGATTTCCAAATAGTAGTCTTTTCTGCGGGGGTAAGGGGTCTATAGCTTTATTAACTCATTCTGCTTTTTCAATTTCAATGTGTTTAATGAAGAAGAAAAAACACTGCTTTTTCCTATAAAAGGAGTTCTTCTATAAAACAGAATAAATAATACCTATTTCTCCACCTCAAAGAATCACTATGAGAATAAATTATTTAATTACTGTGAAAAATAATTTTTTTAACCAAACTGCACAGCTTGTGGGATCCTAATTCCCTCAATCAGAGATTGAACCCAGGTCCCAGCAGTGAAAGCACCAAGTCCTAACCACTGGACAACCAGGGAACTCCCTATGAAAATATTTTTAACCAGGACAATAGTACATAAGGGATCATTATTCTCAAACTTACCTGGTATCTTTAGCTGACTTTTGTTATTAACTAAAATGGGCCCCAAAGCATTTTAAAGAGTTTTTTAAGGGGTGGGCAGAGGTGGAGGAGTAGCATTTGAGAACAGCCATCCATCTTTTCATCTATAGTTGAGGAAGCTGGGACCCAGAGAGGTGAAGTATCTTTACTAACATACACAGAAAGTTCAAGGCAGAGCTGAAAAGCAAGGCCCAGGCATCATTTTCAGGGTCCATGCTTTTCTCCTGTTCCACAATGCCTTCCAACATTCCTTTTCTGGAGGTGGGCTTTTTACATAGTGGGAGGAAAGAAAATGGCTTAGCAATGAACAGAAGCTGGCTGACACCCACACTGACCTTTCAGGATAGAGTTGACTGACAACCCAGATAAGCTGGACTGCAGCACTGCGCACTTGTTCATAGTCATCAGAGAGTAGTTTACAAGCCTGCAAACAAGGATTCCAGAAGTCTGTTAGTTCTATGTCCTCCCAGGTGATGTTCAAACTACTTTCAAAATGAAGATAAAGTGGCTGGACCAGGATGCCAATCAAAATATGTGCATATGGTTTTAACTTCTTCAACCTTTGCACAGTAAAACATTGTTCTGTGTACCCTCCCACCGCATGTCTCAAAGGAGAACCACAGACTGACAGCCCAAAAGCCAAGCAGAATAGCATCAATCCTAGCAAAGCTTGGTCCAACCCCACAGTGTTACCCTTATAGGCTCAAACACCAAAGATGAGTTTTTCCCCTACCTGTAAATTCAAGAGCACAAATTTCTGACTGACAGGCCATCTGAAAACTCAAGCACTCTAAATAAATGTACAATTTTAATGCTAAGCTGCCAAAAAGAGGCCAAATTTTCCCGTTTTACTTTGGTCTGAAATGGAATATCCCTACTCCACCCCACAGTCATAGCAACACCTTAGACTGCAACAACACCCAGAACTACGGCTTTTGAAATTTTAAAATCTTATATTCCATGCTCTGACTATAACATGCTACTCTATCAGTTCTTCCAAGGTCATAACTTACCCATCATACCTACTCTTCATCCCACTTGAGCTACCTATCTATTTAAGCAAGGTCTCTCAACCTTGCTACTATCGACACTTTGGATTGGATAATTCTTTGTTGTGAAGGGCTGACCTGTGCAATATGTTTAGCAGCATCCCTGGGCCTCTAGCCATTAGATAGTCATAGCACTGCACCCTCTTCCTCTCCCCAGCAACTGCAACACTCAAAAATACCTCAAAAAAAAAAAAAACAAAAAACTTCTACACTAAAGAATCAATGTGGGAGATATGGGTTTGATCCCTGATCCAGTAAGATCCTATGTGCCACGGAGCAATGAAGTCCAGTGCACCACAACTATTGAGCCTGTGCTCTGGAGTCCAGCAGCCACAAATGCTGAAGCCCATGGGCCCTAGAGCCCGTGCTCTGCAACAGGAGAAGCCACTGCAACGAGGAGTCCGTGCACCGCAGCTAGCGAGTAGACCCCGCTCACTACAACTAGAGAAAATTCCACGCAGAAGCGAAGGCCCAGCACAGCCAAACATAAATAAATAAAATTATTAGAACAAAAAATGCCTCCACACATCACCAAATATTCCCTGGGGGGGCAAAATTACCTTGGTTGAAAACCACTGCTTTAATTCCATCTTTTCTCTCCAAATAAACCGCCTTCTCCTTGCTCTGTGCTCTCTCCTACTTCGGCCTCCTGAGAGCACTGCCTGCATCATCACACAGGATCCCCTCAGGACTTGTGCTACAGCTGCTCCACGAACCTAAGACTTCCTACGGGCAGAAGAGCACTGGCACAGAAGACCACACTCCAGGGGACGGGTGACTCATGATCTCAAACCTTATTAGCTGTACTCTGAAATCTCTTACACTCCGGCTTTCAACTTCCATTTCCCAAGGCAGCTTTTCTTAACCTTCCCCTCAGACTTCTATCCCACTACCAGCCATCAGGCGACCTGTGTATCTGACAAAAATCAAGGTTCTCAGGCACAAACCCACTCAGCTACTCCATACCAGTTACAAGCTCATTTATTCCTGTATTCTCCCACATCTTGTTTTCTCAGTATCTGAGGGAAAAGGGTCCTTTCTAGTTCCTAATCCTATTTTTGCTGTGAATCCCATCACTTCTTCACATGACCACCCCTTACCATCCTCCAAAAAGATCTTCCTTGTGATTCTCGATGATAGCATCCTACTGCTTTACCTCACAGCAATGCTCATATGCTTTAACTGTGCTTCCTTATTTATTAACTGTCATCTTATCTACGAGAATGGGAAGGGCACAGGTCCCATCTAACATGCTTGGCATTACACAGCCAGCATTAGGTTCTCAATAACATTTGTTGATGAATCAGCTCATGAATCTGGTTTTCTGCCTCAAGGAACTTACTCTATCATTTACTCCCCTTTGCCTCTTTCATCATAACACTTGCTGTCGTTACTGTTTAGTTGCTAAGTTGCATCTGACTCTTTTGTGACCCCATGGCCTATAGCCTGCCAGGCTCCTCTGTCCATTGGGTTTCCTAGGCAAGAATACTGGAGTGGGTTACCATTTCCTTCTCCAGGGGATCTTCCCGACCTAGGGATAGAACCCAAGTCTCCTACATTGGCAGGCAGATTCTTTACCACTGAGTCACCAGGGAAGACCACCATAATACTAGCTCTCCCAAAACACTAGCTCTCTCTCCAACATATATACTTAGCAACTATCTTTAAAATACAACAACAAAAAACCTTAATCCTATGCTCCCTTCTGCCAACTTCCACCCCACTTTCTCATCAGTCAAATATCTTCACTCACAGTCAATAATCACTTTAAACTGGCTCACCTCAACAGACCCTGATCTGGCGCTCCCCAATCCCCCCACTCTACTAAAACTGCCCTCTTTAAACTCACTAATGGCCACTTTGTTGCTTAGTCCAACGACCACATTTCAGCCCTATCCTAAATGCCCTTTCACCTGCATTTTAACACTGCTGACTATGAGAATGCCCTCCTGCCTCTTCCAGAATATGCTTTTCCTCCTCCCCCATCAAGCTGCTCCTCAGTTCCATTCTAGGGCTCCTTCCTTAAATGTCTGGCCTTGCCCCTGGCTCCATCCTTCATTTCTTCTGATTTTCTTCCTCTCCCTGGATACTGATAACTCCAAATATCCACCTCCAGCTCTGATCTTTCCTGAGTTCCAGACCTGAAATCCTCCTCACGAGTATCCCATCAACCTCTCAGACTCAACATGATTAAAAGTGAACTCAGTATGGTAACTACTGCTGCCTCACATCTCAGAACCTCCCCCAGCATTCCACCCTCACTCTCGAGGCCCAGAGCATCACTTGCCTAATTAACTAACACAGTCTTAGGTCACTAAACACCTGGATCATCTGACTAACTCTCCTTCCTCTGTATCTTTACAAGTTTCCTTTACTTATTTGGCTTCCCTCACAGTTTTCCTATAGGTCACACCATCATAACCATTCTGAACTCATTCTACTTCATTTGTAAAAGAACATATTTGGTTTACACAGCAGTCATAGTGGCTGGGTTTATTATTAGCTACCGCTAAAGGCTTAAAACCACTCGATAGGCTAACAAAAACTGGACTCTGAGCATGGATTTAGACTTCTTTTCTCTGGATACATCCAATTATTCTACAAGAATAACTGTAAGGCCTTTTAGTTAGGCACTCAATCAGCCTGTCCTAACGATACTATAACTTTATTGTGCTTTTCCTTATCAATGCTACAATAATCATGTGATTATTTTCATCTGATCCCACGGTCTTAGTCATCTTCCTCCAGAAATACTACAGTTTCTCAAGCGTGGTGCCCAGAATCGACTTCAGGTTTGAAGTCAATTTCAATCAACCAAACAGACATCAGCAAGTCTACCACTGTTCTTACTCTGAACTCTGTTTTGTATACTCTGGGATTCATACTCAGCTACCGAAGTCCTCCTAAATGTCCTCCTCACATGTACAAGTGCTATTCATTACACATCCCCCATTGTCTTCTTAGAATGTATGTTGTGCATACATCATCACAATTAATACTGCCACTGTTAGCCAGATGAAGCTCTATGTTTTTAAATTCTGAAAACCACTGTGACCCCTCTCAATTTCACGATACCTTCACCTCCCTCCTTTCAGACAGCAAGCATTTAAGGTACCTGATTGTAAATTGTCTGGTGTAACTTCAGTCCTCTTTCATGCAGCTGCAACTAGACAATAAAGATACAGTTTAAGTATTGGGGAGGGGGGGAGTCAATATTTCCAAAGTCTCCCCTCAATCTCACATATTTTCCCTCATCACATCCCATTAACATGGTTCCCTTTGGCCAACGTCAGTGCTATATAAATAAGAAATCTGAAACCTGGACTTTTCTATAGGAACACTCAAATGCTTACTAAATCTAATCCATGGGCTGTCCCAAGGGGATACCAGGAAAAATATGAAATAATGATAAGGAGGCTGAGGAAGAAATGGTTGACACCATCTCTCCCTAAGAAGCACTCCTCCCCATAACTTTCCCCTATACTCCTGAAATACAAGGGTACAACACGTACCTATTGTACCACAGTACCGAGTAACACCCCTCCCATGGACCTGGGATACAAGCTGCACGTTCCAGGTTTCCGAAACGCAGGTAAAAGCTACCCAAGAAGCCCACAAGATAAGCAGCTGTTATAAAGGAATGTGTGTCTCTGAGTTCTGTAACGCCACCAACACCTTCCTGAAGGTGTGGATAAAGCGCATCCGGGGGGATTCAGAATGCATCTATCCCAGGTGGCATTCACCATTAACTTAAAAAAAAGAAAAATGAAAAAAGAAAAGTACAAATAAAAAAACGGACTCCATCATCATGTTTACCATGGCTTTTATAGCTGCTGTTCTGACACGTGGGTCCTGATCATTAAAGTAATCCCCTATAATCTTCTGAACATCTCTGACAGCTAGGCCTTCTGCATCTTTTGTGACATTTTTCTCCAAAGAACCAAGATTGCCAAGTAACTGCAGACACTTATTTCTTACACCATGAGAGGTATCTGTCAGGTGCTATGAAAAGAGAGAACAAAAGGACATGATTAAGATATCTTAAAGATAAACAAAAAACAGAAACAAAAGCACTGCATCAACTTTAGGAATGACTTCAAATACTACATTCTCACTAGTCAGGTCTCACGTTTCTTTTTTCATCTCTGGAGGGGGTAGATTGTTCCTTTCGGTCATGCTGTGTAGTCTGTGGGATCTTAGTTCCTCAACCAAAGATCGAACCCAGGCTCCAGCAGTGAAAGTGCCAAATCCTAACCACTGGACTGCTAGTGAATTCCCTTCATGTGTTTTGAGCATATGTCTTCCAAGAATCATGAGTCCTGAAGACTTCCAGTTATTCAACATCATACTCCCAACAGCAAGCACCTGGCCTTGGAAAGAATAGGTTACTTTAAATGTGACCCCTTAAACTGCATTTTATTTACTATCAAATCTAAAAACAATAAAATTTTTTTAATTTTAATATTCATACAGAAATATGCAAAAAATATTAAATGTATAGTTCAATAAATTTTCACAAAACACAAATAAGCATCTAGATAAAGAAGTAAACATGAAAAACACTCATGTCCCATCCCAGTAACTACTCTACCACCATCAAAAGTAGCCACTATCACCAAAGCAATCTTGAGAAAAAAGAACAAAGTTGGAGGAATCATGCTCCCTGCCTTTAGACTATACTACAAAGCTCCCATGATCAAAACAGTATAATAATGGCACAAAAACAGCCACAGAGATCAAGGGAACAGAAGGGAGAGGCAAGAAATAAACGCACAAACTTATGGTCAATTAATCTACAACAAAGGAAGAAAGAATATACAATGGGGAAAGCACAGTCTCTTCAATAAGTGGTGCTGGGGAAACTGTACAGCTACATGTAACAGGATGAAATCTGAACATTTTCTAATACCACATACAAAAGTAAACTCGAAATGGATTAAAGACGTAAACCTAAGACCAGACACCATAAATCTCCCAGAAGAAAATACAGGCGGAACACTCTGACATAAATCATGGCTTTGGTTATTGCTGTTGGATCTCTCTCCCAAGGCAAAGGAAACAAAAGCAACAATAAACAAACAGGACCTAACTAAACTTAAAAGCCTTTGCACAGCAAAGGAAACCACTGACAAAACAAAAAACAACCAAGTAAATGGGAGAAAACATTTGTGAATAGTAAACAGTTTATATACCTTGATATCAAAAACAAACAAAAAAAAACAAACAATCTGATACAAACTGAGCAGAAGACCTGAATAGTCATTTTTCCAAAGACCTACAAATGGCCAGTAGGCACATGGAAAGGTGCTCAACATAGCTAACTATCAGAGACAGGCAAATCAAAACCATCATGAAATATCACCTCACATTTCTCACAATGGCAATCATCAAAAAGAATACAAATAACAAATGTTGGCGAGGAAGTCGATTAACAGGAACCCTTGTACACTATTGGTGCGAATGAAAATTGGCACACCCACTATGGAAAACAGCATTTTTCAAAAAATTAAAAACAGAACTACTGCATGATCCAGCGATTCCACTCCTGGGTAAAAACACATCTTGGAAAAGACACATGCATCCAATGTTCATAGCAGCATTAGTTACAAAAGCCAAGATATGGAAGCATTCCAAGTGTCCACCAACAGAAAAATGGAAAAAGAAGACCTAGTGCATTTGTCTGTGTGCACACATATACACACACACAATGTATACACACAAACACATATGCACATAATGGGACAGACTGGTTCCAAATAGGGAAACGGGTGCATCAAGGCTGTATATTGTCACCCTGCTTATTTAACTTATATGCAGAGTACATCGTGAAAAACGCTGGACTGGAAGAAACACAAGGTGGAATCAAGATTGCCAGAGAACTATCAATAACCTCAGATATGCAGATGACACCACCCTTATGGCAGAAAGTGAAGAGGAGCTAAAAAGCCTCTTGATAAAAGTGAAAGTGGAGAGTGAAAAAGTTGGCTTAAAGCTCAACATTCAGAAAATGAAGATCATGGCATATGGTCCCACCATTTCATGGGAAATAGATGGGGAAATAGTGGAAGCAGTGTCAGACTTTATCTTTGGGGGGCTCCAAAGTCACTGCAGATGGTGACTGCAGCCATGAAATTAAAAGACGCTTACTTCTTGGAAGAAAAGCTATGACCAACCTAGATAGCATATTCAAAAGCAGAGACATTACTTTGCCAACTAAGGTCCATCTAGTCAAGGCTATGGTTTTTCCTGTGGTCATGTATGGATGTGAGAGTTAGACTGTGAAGAAAGCTGAGTGCTGAAGAATTGATGCTTTTGAACTGTGGTGTTGGAGAAGACTCTTGAGAGTCCCTTGGACTGCAAGGAGATCCAACCAATCCAATCTGAAGGAGATCAGCCCTGGGATTTCTTTGGAAGGAATAATGCTAAAGCTGAAACTCCACCTCATGTGAAGAGTTGACTCATTGGAAAAGACTCTGATGCTGGGAGGGATTGGGGGCAGGAGGAGAAGGGGACGACAGAGGATGAGATGGCTGGATGGCATCAGTGACTCGATGGACGTGAGTCTGAGTGAACTCCAGGAGTTGGTGATGGACAGGGAGGCCTGGTGTGCTGCGATTCATGGGGTCGCAAAGAGTCAGACACGACTGAGCGACTGAACTGAACTGAAGAAAGAACAAAATTTTGCCATTTGCAACAACAACATGGATGATCTTCGAGGGTATTATGCTTAGTGAAATAAGTCACACAGAGAAAGACAAATATTGGATATTATTGCTTATAATGAAATAAAAAAAAAAACAAATGAATATAACAAAACAGAAACAGACTTACAGATACAGAGAGCAAATTAGTGGGACTCAATGGGAAGAAAAGGAGAAGCAAAATAGGAGTATGGGATTAAGAAGTATGAACTACTATGTAAAAAAATGAATAAGCTACAAAGATAAAGTGAAAGTTGCTCAGTCATGTCTAACTTTTTGCAACCCCATGGACTATACAGTCCATGGAATTCTCCAGGCCAGGATACTAGAGTGGGTAGCCGTTCCCTTCTCCAGTGAATCTTCCTGACCCAGGAATCAAACCGGGTCTCCTGCATTGCAGGTGAACTCTTTACCAGGTGAGATACCAGGGAAGCCAAAGATAATATAAGGATAACTAACAAAAGAAGGGGGCTTCCCAGATGGGGCTACTGGTAAAGAATCTGCCTGCCGATGCAGGAAACGTAAGAGATGCTGGTTCAATTCCTGGGTCAGGAAGATCCCCCGGAGGAGGGCATGGCAACCCACCCCAGTATTCTTGCCTAGGAAATCCCATGGACAGAGGAGCCTGGGGGGTTACAATCCATGGGGTTGCAAAGAGTCGGACCCAACTGAAGCGACTTAGCATGAACACACACAACAGAAGCAGAAGAGATTAAGAAGAGGTGGCAAAAATACACAGAAGAACTTCACAAAAAAGGTCTTAATGACCTCCATAACCACTATGGTGTGGTCACACATCTAGACCAGACATCCTGGAGTGTGAAGTCAAGTGGGCCTTTGGAAGCATCACTACGAACAAAGCTAGTGGAGGTGATGGAATTCCAGCTGAGTTATTTCAAATCCTAAAAGATGATGCTGTAAAAGTGTTGCACTCAATATGCCAGCAAATTTGGAAAACTCAGCAGTGGCCACAGGACTGGAAAAGGTCAATTTTCACTGCAATCCCAAAGAAAGGCAATGCCAAAGAATGTTCAAACTACCATACAACTGCACTCATTTCACATGCTAGGCAAGGTAATGTTCAAAATCCTTCAAGCAAGGCTTCAAAAGTATATGAACCAAGAACTTCCAGACGTTTAAGCTGGATTTAGGAAAGGCAGAAGAATTAGAGACCATGTTGCCAATATCATTTGGATGGCAGAACAAGCAAGGGAATTAAGAAAAAAAAATCTACTTCTGGTTCATTGACTACACTAAAGCCTTTGTATGGATCACAACAAACTATGGAAAATTCTTAAAGAGATGGGAGTACCAGACCACCTTACTTGTCTCCTGAGAAACTGCAGGACAAGAAGCCACAGTTAAGACTGGACATGGAACAATGGATTGGTTTAAAACTGGGAAAGAAATACATCAAGGCTGTATACTATCACCTTGCTTATTGAACTTATATGCAGAGTACATCATGCAAAATGCCAGGCTAGATGACTCACAAGCTGGAATCAAGATAGCCAGGAGAAATATTAAGAAACTCAGATATGCAGATGATACCACTCTAATGGCAGAAAGTGAAAAGGAACTAAAGAGCCCCTTGATGAGGGTGAAAAAGGAGAGTGAAAAAGCTGGCTTAAAATTCAACATTCAAAAAACTAAGATCATGGCATCCATCACTTTATGGCAAACAGAAGGAGGGAAAGTGAAAAAGGTAACAGATTTTATTTTCTTGGGCTCCAAAACCACTGTTGACAGTAACTGCAGCCATGAAATTAGAAGATGCTTGCTCCCTGGAAGAAAAGCTATGACAAACCTAGACAGCATATTAAAAAGCAGAGACATTACTTTGCCAACAAAGGTCCCTATAGTCAAAGCTATGGTTTTTCCAGTAGTCATGTATGGATGTGAGAGTTGGACTATAAAGAAAACTGAGTGCCGAAGAATTGATGCTTTTGAACTCTGGTATTGGAGAAGACTCTTGAGAGTCCCTTGGACTGTAAGGAGATCCAACCAGTCCATCCTAAAGGAAATTAGTCCTGAATATTCACTGGAAGGACTGATGCTAAAGCTGAAGCTCCAATACTTTGGCCACCTGATGCAAAGAGCTGACTCATTGGGAAAGACCCTGATGCTAGGAAAGACTAAGGGCAGGAGAAGGGTATGACATAGGAAGAGATGGTTGGATGGCATCACTGATTCAATGGACATGAGTTTGAGCAAACTCTAGAAGATGGCGAAGGACAAGGAAGCCAGCCTGGCGTGCCACAGTTCACATGGGGTCACAGTCAGTCAGACACGATTTAGTGACTGAACAGCAACAACCAACTATAAAAATATTGAATCACTGTGTTGTATACCTGAAACTAATATAATACTGTAAATCAATTATAATATTGAGATAAACTAATACAATATTAAAAAAACAACTAAAGTAACCATTATCTTGACTTCTAACACAAAATTTTGCCTATTTTTATAATTTGTAAAATCAAATAGTGCTACGCTTCCTTTGCTTACTATTATGTTGGTGAGAATCATCCATAGTATGGCATATAGTAATGGTTGATTCATTCTCATGACTATAAAGTATTCCATTTGTGTATACACCATAATCCATTTGTCCTTTCTACTGTTGATAGATATTTGGGCTATTTCCAGTTTTGGGTTATTCTAAATATAATGTTACTATAATTATTCTTGAATGTGGTTTCTGGTATACTTTTTCACATTTCTGTTGAATACACAGTTGGAAGTAAAATTGCTGGGTCACAGAAAATGTATTATGTGCCGCTTAAGAAGATACTACCAAATACTATTCCAAAGTGATTGTACTAATTTAACTAATTTACACTTTCACCAGTCATATGTAAATGTTCCAGATATGATACACCTCTGTCAACACTTAGTACTGTCCATCTTTTTTTAGCACTTCTCATCATTCCACGGCTACTGAAATAAACTATTTGCATAATGCAGTAACAGGAACTAGAGTAACTGACTTTAGTGAAATGACCAGTCTCAAAACTAGGCAAGAAATAATGTAAGAAGAAGTTGGGACATGTTGTGCCAAAAAGCAAGAAAATATCAAGGACTAGTTGAGTTAGATCAAAAAGACCAAGAAACCAATCTGGAGGGGTTCCCACTGTCAACATTTATATCAAAAGTAAGCAATCAAATCCAGAACGTAGGATATTCGACAAGACCAAAAATCTGGTTTCATCAACAAAACTGTGGTATTTAAACAAAAAAAAATGGGGCACTGATATTGATTAAAAGAAATTTAAGAGACTCCAAATATATGCTAAACCAAAAAAAAACTATAAAAAGATATTTAATGCAGTTAAGAAAATTTTAATATGAATTGGTATGAGATGATGTGGAAAAGGTTATATTTAAAAATATCAGTTATTATTAGTTAGAGATACACACTGAACTATGTATGATTTAAACAACATATCAGGGATTTACTTTAAAATATTACAGCAGACTACAACAGAAAGTGAGGGAAAAAACAGATGAAAAAGATTGCAAAATAAAAATAACTGTCAAATTTACACCAAAAACTGCAAAGAATAATTTGAAATTTTCCATATTATAAAATATATATAAATTGAAAAAAAAAGACCTAGCTTCAAATTTCAGTTCTGACTCTATATGTGTAACACTGATCAAGTCACTGGACCTCTCAAAAGTCTAAGTTTCCTCATTTATAAAGAAGGAATAATAGTACTTCTCTGGTGGTTCCATGGTTAAGAATCTACCTTGCAATGCAAAGGACGTGGGTTCGTTCCCTGAATTAGATTCCACACACTGAGGGGGAATTAAGCCCGTGCACCACAACTACCAAGAGCAGACATCACAGGATAGGTTCCACGTGCCACAACAAAAACACCCCACCTGCCTCAACTAAGACCCAACACAACCATATAAACAATTTAAAAAAGAACGAATCCATCTGTCAATGCAGGGGACATGGGTTCGATACCTGGTCCAGGAAGATTCCACATGCCGCGAGGCAACTAAGGCCATGCACTACAACCACTGAGTCTACGCTCCAGGGCCCACACACCGCAACTACTGAGCCCACGTGCCGTAACTACCGAAGCCTACACACTCTAGGGCCTGCATGCTGCAACTACGGAGCCTGCCTAGAGTCCACGCTCTGCAAAAAGAGAAGCCACCACAACGAGAAGCCCACACACCACAACCAGAAGTAAGGAGTTGCACGCCACTAGAGAAAGCCTGAACACAACAACGAAAACGCAGTGCAGCCAAAATTAAAACAAACCCAGCCTGCTTAAGAAAAAGGAAGCAGGTGGGGAAAAGGTGGCAAAAAAAAGAAAACAGAGAAGCGTCAGAGGTAAAAGTGGGCCACCTGGATGAAACAGGCCTGCTGATCTGGAATACACAAGCACAAATCTTCTAGCGATAGCTGTCTAACAAGGGGGCAATCTGTCCGGAAAGGTACTGAGCATCTGTTGATGGTTCACATCAGATGCTCTAGGAGAAGACTCCTGAACTAAATGGGACCTGGACATTCTCACAGAAGCTATGTTCTATGAGACGGTGGGCTGGGCAGGTAGGCTTACTCAGAGGACAGAACAAAGGAAATCCAGTAAGCAAGTGTAGGTGCAGAGGGGTGGGGCTCTCACAGAGGGACTGTCTCCTTATAAAAATGACTCAATAGAACATTTGAGATCAGAGTTAATTCATGTCTCCAAGTTATTTAGGTTAAAGAAGTGTGAAACATAAACACTCTTAAGTGTTCACAATGCTCAAACTTATCCAACAAAATGACACACTGAAACTGAGAAGTTAAGAGAAATTTCCGGATATGAAGCTGACAGCGACAGTGTCACAGTTAATACAGCAATGTTGTTTATTTTTTAAATAAACTATTTTTATTTAGTATGGAAGCATCATTTGTCATAACTAAACTGTCAACTGAATCACCATCACCTAGAAGGTTGCTACCATCATTACAAATACTTTATTTGATTTTCAAACAACAAACTAAAGTCTTCTAGTTCCTATTAAGGTTACCAAGGCAACACTGACGCATAACTAGCCTGTTACTGCACACTGAACGTTAGCCTCAAAGAAAGGGTAAGTCTAAATCACACCCTTAGGGCAGCAATTAGTTTTATGATATCCTTCCCCCACAGGTCACTACTTACATCACGGATATCATCACTAATAGATGCCTAGTGCCTGCTCTGCAGATGATGCTATTTTGGTGCTATACCTAGGCCATTAAAACACCATCATTTCTGTATTAATGGAGTAAGCAAACCACATCCCCAATAAGACTAATCCATGTCAAAAATAAGCTAAACTAATCAGTTTAAAACTACTGTTAAAGAATAAAAAAAAATCAATGATTAAGTATGTCAAGAAAATCCAAGAATGAGGTTAAATAAGACAAAAATAACTTACTGGCTCATTCAGTTTCAATATGGATTTTTTTTCTTTCCTTTTTTTGGGGGAGGGGTGCTGCTGAGCACCGCACAGCTTGTGATATCTTAGTACCCAACCAGGGATTGAAGCTGGGCCACAATGGTGAAAGCGCTGAGTTTTAACCAGTGGACCATCAAGGAATTCCCATTAACATGGATTAAGCACACATAAAAATTTAACATACCAAGCAATGGAAATTATTCTGAGACAACCTCTCCTAACAAAAGAACACATAATATTTGCTCAGGTGGTACTTGATAAATGTTAAAATGCTGCCATGTTTCTGCTGCCTGAAGAGCTTAATGTACTTTTGCCACAGAATTAAAGGAACAAAAAAGAAACAGAGAGACCAGAAGAGGTAAGACAGAAAAAGAGAAACAAAGAATTAAACTAGGCTCTAAGGAAGCCATATATACAAAAATGACAAGATATTTATTCCCTAGAAAAATCTTCACAAAGAAGAAAGTAGAAGACCTCCAATTTCAGTTATGCAGATTCTACAGAAGAAAAGACTTAGTAATTTCCTGGCCAAATTTAAATCTCATCATCTATCAAATGAGGATTAGCTGTACAATAGCTCAGCTGGTGAAGAATCTGTCTGCAATGCAGGAGACCCCCATTCGACTCCTGGGTCAGGAAGATTCCCTGGAGAAGGGATAGGCTACCCACTCCAGTACTCTTAGGCTTCCTTAGTGGCTCAGATGGTAAAGAATTCGCCTGCAATCTGGGAGACCTGGGTTCAACCCTTGGGTTAGGAAGATCCCTGGAGGAGGGCATGGCAACCCACTCCAGTATTCTTGCCTGGAGAATCCCACGGACAGAGGAGCCTGGTGGGCTACAGTCCGTAGGGTTGCAAAGAGTCGAACACGACTGAGCGACTAAGTATAACACAGCACACAGTACCTCAAAGGATTACTGACAGAATAATTACTGACAGAGATGAATTTTAAGATGCTAAGAACACCCAAAAGCATGACTTTCTTCCTACTATGAAACAAAAAATATGACAGATTTATATCTCATATTTTAAAAATATACAAAGGAACAATATGAACTTAAAAAAATAATGACAGAATAGATTATAATATTTTGAATAAATTAGGACATTGATAAGAACGGAGGGAAGGAAAGAGAGGGAAGGAAAACTTTCTTACAATAGCATGACAAGTAAAAAATATAGATGGAATAACAGCATTATAATATCACCATTTTGCAATAATCAGAGTTATAAATGACTCAGCAAGATTTATTAATAGTTGCTAAAATAGAGAATAACAGTTTGATGGGGAAGAGGACATTTACATTATCTCAGAGTATCTCCCCACAAATTACTCACTAATCACAGTAGGAAATAACAACTCTACAATGAAAAACCCCGCAGACACTACCTTAACCAAGTATCAAAGTTAACACCAATGATGAGTCAGACCTCATGTGTGCCTTATGATATGATGCACTGAGAAGGACACAGTATTATTTATGTATTATTCCCACCAAAACGTGTAATTTGAATATAAACAGAGGAAATACCAGATAAATCCAGGTTGAAAGACATTCTAGGGATTTCCTGGTGGTCCAGCGGTTAAGAATCCGCCTTGCAGTGCAAGGGACACCAGTTTGATTCCTGGTCTGGGAAGATCTTACATGCTGTGCAGCAGCTAAGCCTGTGTGCCACAACTACTGAGTCTGCCCTCTAGAGCCTGAAAGCTGCAACTGGAGAAAGCCCACACACAGCAATGAAGACCCAGTGCAGCCAAAACTTAAAAAAAAAAAAAGACATTCTATAAAGTAAACAGCCTATACTCTTCAAGTTAAGCCCATAAAAGACAAAGACAGCCTGAGGGACCTTTCCAGATTAAAGAAAACAGGGACATGAAAACTAAATGCAACGTGTGATTCTGGACCAGGAAAGAAAAATTTATATAAAACGTAATATAAAAGACAGGTAGAATTTGAACAAAGTCTAATACTACTACAGATTAGCATTATGTCAAAGTTAAATTTACTGGGAATTTCCTGGCAGTCCAGTATAGGACTCCATGTTTCGACTGCAGGGCGCATGAGTTCAATCCCTGGTTGGGGAACTAAGCTCTCACAGACCATGCAGTCAAAAAAACAGACAAAATCCAGAGTTAAATTTCCTGATTTTGAAAACTGGGTTTATAAAAATGATTTCCTCCTTCTAAAGAAATAAAAATTTAAGTATTTAGTAGAAAAGAAGCATAATGTCTGCAATTTACTCTTAAATGGTTCGGTAAAATATAGAGAGAGACAGTGAAAGTGAAAGTTGCTCAGTCATGTCCAACTCTTTGCGACCCCATGGACTATTCAGTCCTTGGAATTCTCCAGGCCAGAACACTGGAGTGGGTAGCCTTTCCCTTCTCCAGGGGATCTTCCCAACTCAGGGATCAAACCCAGGTCTCCCTCATTGCAGATGGATTCTTTACCAACTGAGCTAACAGGGAAGCCCCCAACATAGGGAATGATAAAGCAAATGTGGAAGAATGTTAATGATTGATGAATCAAAAAGAAGGGTACATGGAAATCTCTTGTCCTATTTTCATAATTTTTTTTAGTAAGTTTGAAATTGTTGGGTTATTTGGACTTTGTCCCACACCCAACCAAATGCTTTCCCAGAATTCTCTAAGTGAAAGGCACTACCATCTAATCTGGCACATAAGCTGGAAACAGGAAATACCTTCAGCAATTCCTTCACTGTCCCTCCATGCTCAACCAATTATCAAGTCCTGCAATCTTCCTTCCTAAATATTTCTCAAATCTATCCATATCTTTCCATCACTTTAATTCAAACTTCTATAACCTTTCATGTAGGCTACAATAACATCCTTTACTATCTGAGCCACAAGGGAAGCCCAGTGCAATAACATCCTAACTGGCTTCTTGTCCAATAAGTTCTCTAGAACATATCTGGCTTTTCTTAAAATGTCTCTGTTTGGTTTTGGTACTAAGGTTATGTTATACTAGCCTCATAAAATCAGTGGAGAAATGCTGCTTCTCTTCTACTTCTTAGGAAAATCTGTGAAGAATTGGTATGTATTCTTATTTAAAATGTTTGATTCAAAGCCATCTGGGCCTGAACTTCTCTTTGTAGGTAAGTTTTTTATTTTTTTCATTACTAATTTTATTACTTGTTATAAGTATATTTGGATTGTCTACTCCTTGAGATAGTTTTCGCAGTTCTTATCTTTGTAGGAATTAGTAGGAATTTGTTCATTTTACGTAAATTATCTAATTTATTGGTATAAAATTGTTCACAGTATTTTTTTTATAATCCTTTTCATTTCTGTCAGGTCAGCAGAAATAGCCTCTTTTCATTTATGATCCTAGTACTTTGAGCCTTCTTTTTTTCCTTTCCAAAAATAAAGGTTTCTCACTTTTGTTGATCTTTACAAAGAACAAGCTTTTGCTTCTTTGATTTTTCTCTACTGTTTTTCTTCTCTTGATTTCATTAATTTCCACTCTAGTCTTTCTTATTTCCTCCCTTCTGCATGCTTTTATATTTAATGAGTTCTTCTTTATGCAGCATCTTAAGTAAAAGAATAAGGTACTGAAATGAGATCTTTCTTCTTTTTTACTATGGACACTAATTGCTATAAATTTCCCTCTAAGCATGCAGTAGCTGCAGCCCAGTTTTGGTACGCAGTGTCTTCATTCATTCACCTCAAAGTATTTTCTAATTTACCTGCTGATTTCCTCTCTGATTTATTGGTTAAATAGGAGCATGTTGTTTAGCTTCCACATATTTGTGGTTTTCCTAATTTTTTTCTGTTACTCATCTAATTTAATTCCACTGTAGCTGGCAAACATACTCTGCATTATTTCTATTAAAAGGGAGAATGTTATTTTAATGTGAGTCATATCTCAAAGATCATTGTATGACAAAAATCACAGACAAAATAGCATTAAGCAATAGAAATAGTAACTATAGCTATGAATCATAGACAGCCTTTATTTACTTGAATTTACAAAAGCTTGTGACAGATATGCCATTTCCAAATAGTACAAATTTCTACCCAGTTAATGAGCCTCTACAAATGTGAAGAAATGCACAAAAAATCCACAGGAAAAACTAAAAAAGAACATGAAAAGGTCATTCCCAAGACAGAACCAGAGATCAAACTGCCAACATCCTTGGATCATCGAAAAAGCATGAGAGTTCCAGAAAAAACATCCGCTTTATTGACTACACCAAAGCTTCTGACTGTGTGGATCACAACAAACTGTGGAAAATTCTTCAAGAGATGGGAATACCAGACCACCTGATCAGTCTCCTGAGAAATCTGTATGCGGGTCAAGAAGCAACAGTTAGAACTGGACATGGAACAACAGACTGGTTCCAAATCGGGAAAGGAGTATGTCAAGGCTGTATATTGTCACCCTGCTTATTTAACTTCTATGTAGAGTATATCATGAGAAATGCCAGGCTGGATGAAGCACAAGCTGGAATCAAGACTGCCAGGAGAAATATCAATAACCTCAGATATGCAGATGACACCACCCTTATGCAGAAAGTGAAGAAGAACTAAAGAGCCTCTTGATGAAAGTGAAAGAAGAGAGTGAAAAAGTTGGCTTAAAGCTCAACATTCAGAAAACGAAGATCATGGCATCTGGTCCTATCACTTCATGACAAATAGATGGGGAAATAATGGAAACAGTGAGTCTTTATTTTGGGGGGCTCCAAAATCACTGCAGATGGTGATTGCAGCCATCAAATTAAAAGATGCTTATTCCTTGGAAGAAAAGCTATGACCAACCTAGACAGCATATTAAAAAGCAGAGATATTACTTTGCCAACAAAGGTCTCTCTAGTCAAAGCTATGGTTTTTCCAGTAGTCATGTAGGGATGTGAGAGTTGGACTATAAAGAAAGCTGAGTGCCGAAGAGTTGATGCTTTTGAACTGTGGTGTTGGAGAAGACTCTTGAGAGTCCCTTGGACTGCAAGGAGATCCAACCAGTCAATCCTAAAGGAAATCAGTTCTGAATATTCATTGAAAGGACTGATGTTGAAGCTGAAACTCCAATACTTTGGCCACCTGATAAGAACTGACTCATTTGAAAAGACCCTGATGCTGGGAAAGATTGAAGGCGAGAGGAGAAAGGGAAGACAGGGGAGGAGATGGTTGGATGGCATCACCGACTCAATGGACATGAGTTTGAGTAAACGCCAGGAGCTGGTGATGGACAGGGAGGCCTGGCATGCTTTAGGCCATGGGGTCAACTGAGCAAATGAACTGAAGTGAACTGAAGATAGGACATACAAATGAAGAAGAAATAGGAAAAATTTTTTAATGAAATACCATTTCCTTCTTACAAAATTAACAGGTTTACATCTTGCTTTTAAACATTAATATCCAAATGCTAGAATAATATGTGAAATTATGCACTCTCATATACTGTGGATAGGCTTAAACTAGAATACTGTAGAAAACAATTTGCCAAAAGTATCAAAAGCCTTAAAAAAACACAAAAATTTTAAATGCTTTCATCCAGTAATTCTACTGTGACAATGTATGTTTAGGAAATAACCCTAGATACAGGAAATACTTTAGACTAATCATATTCACCATGTGGTATTATTTACTATTTTTTAAAATGGCTACAATATAAATGTCCACTAATAAGAGAATGGTTAGGACAAACTATGGCTTGATTACTGGACAAAATATCATGCATCCATTAAAAATATTTATAAAACATTTACAGTATAAAGAAAATACTTGTTATGTTAGTCAAAAAGCAAAACTGAATATAGAATATGATTATAGCTATATGTGGAAAAAGAAAAGCAAACATTCTGTATACAGAAAAAAAATCAGAATGGACACATCAAGAGGCTAATAATAATGGTTGCCTTTATGTAGTGAATTATGAGAAGGAAATGGCAACCCACTCCAGTGTTCTTGCCTGGAGAATCCCAGGGACGGCGGGGCCTGGTGGGCTGCCGTCTGTGGGGTCGCACAGTGTCGGACACGACTGAAGCGACTTAGCAGCAGCAGCAGCAGCAGCAGCAGTGAATTATGAGTGTAGTTCTTTCTTTATACTTCTTTCCAAATTTCCATGAGTATAAATGTTTATAATAAAGGATTTCTTTAGAACAATTTAAGAAACTATTGCTTCAAGCAGAATAATCCACTGAGTAAAACACCTCTCTCATAAGCACAACCTCCCAGATACATATATTCTCTCACATGGAAGATGTACTTACTCTCTCAAACATGTAATCCCTAGTTTTCTCCCACTTAAGCTTTTAATACTGTACTTCTCAAAGTGTTGTGGGGTTTTTTTTGTTGTTGTTATTGTTTATTAAGATAAATGAAATACTCTTTCCTGGGGTTCAGAAATAGTTTTCTAATTCCATGACTGTAAGCCTTCCACAATTCAAATGTATTTGTCTCCTTATAGTCTCAAAACAAATTTATCAAAAAGACTAAAAGTAAACCCAGTTCTACAAGGTTTAGGAGCTGGTGCTATGCACAAAAGAAAGCTAATTAAAAGTTCCAAATTAAAAAGAATTTGGCTTTGGAATCAGAGAAGAGTTTATGCCCTGGTTCTGCAACTTCCTAAGTATGAAAACTTGGACAAACTAAACTCCTTCAACCTCAATTCCCATCTTAGTAAAAGAAATATAACAGCACTTTCCTAAAGGACTATGAGGAACAAATGAAAGTATCATAATTCCAAACTGTTGGCAGGTGTTATGCCTGAGAAGAGGGTCTAGGAGGGAAAGATGGAGTGGCTGTCACTTATTTTATTTCTGCATTAGTTAATTTTGTTTTTAACAATGAGCATACACCATAGGAATAAAATTACTTTTCTTTCAAAAAAGTAAAAAATAGTACCATAATAAGCAGAGAGCATATGTTAGGCATGGAATGCATGGTAGTTCCTATAATTATTTTCATTTCTTTTGGCACAGTGAGGAAGTTCATTTTATAACAAGGTATTCAACTTTATTCCTAATCCAACATCAAGAAACAAACAAAACATGAAGCAGTTCTTAAAGCCATTTAAGAGTCTTTGGCAATTCTCAGTTATAGCCTTAGGATGAAGGTAAGCAGATCTGACAGCTCGTATCATTTCTCCAGATAATGCAAAACTGTTCAATACAGAAGCAACCCTGTGTCTAACCATTATATTCTTACCTTGCAGGCTACATCAACTAATCGCATCTGGATAGCTTGATTCTCTGGGAGTTTAGTGCCAATTGCAAGCAAAGTGTCCAGCAGTTGAGCAAGGACTTGATGAGACTCTAGAAAGGAAGATGGAAAGTTAGGTTTTAGAATTTCAAAAGGAGATTGCTATAGAAACTAAATTTACTTGGGTATAAAAAACGCAGATTTTTGTCAACTGAGTTCTGCTGTTTGATTCTTGATTCTCCTCAACTAAAAGCTAAGTTCCTAAAAGGATCATGTCTAAAAATTTGAGTCCTCCTCAGGATGTGACATAGTGCTCCAAAAACGTTCAGTGCTTGACTAATTCAAAGGCTTTTCACTGCCTTCAAAATAAAGTCTAAATTCCTTAGCAGGACATATATACATACTAGTCCCTCCATGATGCCTAGTCCTCCCTACTTTATCTATTAGCCTCATCTCTTTCAGGTTTCCCTATCCTCCTTTTTCCCAATTACTTATGATCCCATGTCCCCCTATCTTTGCTCAGGCCCACTTCCCTACCTAGAATGCTTTCATCTACATCTGCTCCATTCTCAACTCCCCAGAGAGCACCTCCTAATCTTGAAATGTCACCTCCTGTATGGTGCTTTTCACTCTTCCCCTAGAAATATTGACCATTTCTTCGTTCATGCTTCCACTGAACCCTTTACATAAACTGTAATTTTATATTTATTTGCATATCAGACAAAACCACGAAACTGAAAGATCCTTAAGGGCAAGGACTATGTTTCATTCACCTTTGTATTCTCAGAATCTAGCATGCCTCATTACATGCTCAACGGATGCTTAATAAATGAGCAAACAGACAATTCCAAGTAAATCACTATCAATCACCTTAACCAGATTCTCTTCCTTGTTTCAAAATCTGGTTCTATGGTTCTATGCTAGTGGTATACAAGTGAATCTAGGAGGCATGCAGAAAATCATTTTTATGTTAATAACCTTGTACAGACATACCTTGTTTTATTGTGCTTCATTTTACTGCACTTTGTAGATACTATACTGTAGTTCTTATAAATTTGAAGGTTTGCCTCAATCCTGCTTATTAAGCAAGTCTTCTACACCATTTTTCAACAGCACTGCTCACTCCACGTTTCTGTCACCTTTTGGTAATTCTTGCAGTATGTCAAACTTTTATTATCATATTTGTTATGGTGATTTGTGGTCAATGATTTTTGATGTTACTATTGCAAAAAGATTACTACTTGCTAAAGGCTCAGATTATGGTTAACATTTTTTATCAGTACCGTATTAAGGTAGTACATTCTCTTTAGACATAATGCTACTGCACACAATAAACTATAGTATAGTATAGACATTGCTTTTATTTGCACTGGGAAATCAACAATTCGGGTGACTCGCTTTACTGCAATATTTAATTTACTGTGATCATCTGGAAGAGAATCTGCAGTATCTCAAGAGGTATGCATGATTATATTTTAAAGAACAAAATAAAAAATATAGTTACTACATTGATGACATTAATTTCCTTTTACTATTACTAATATAGTCTCCTTAAATTAATTTTTTTAACTAAAAAAATAACTGTCCACTTAAGAAAAACATTAAGAAATCCATAATACAGATGTGAAACAAATGTCAAAAATGAGAATGATATACAAAGAACTAAAGCTTAAAAAAAAGAGTTTATAAAACACTGGGAAAAACCACCTCTTAAAAACACTTCCAGTAAGACACACTAGATTGACCACCTCTGTTTATCACTAATTCTTTCTTAAAACCTCATTAACATATAAAAAAAACTTTAAAAGTATAAACGTACAAGGACTAAGAAAACAGAATAGTAAGCAGATGAGAAAAGTCAACAAATTTTTCAGAGATGGCAAGCAAATGAAAAAGTCTATGGCAAACTGAGAAATCTAATCTAAATGCCTACTGAGGAGAGCGTCACAACAGAGCAAATAAATTCCAGCCATATGCCAAGCAAGATTCAGGAATCATAGATTTAAAAGAAAAGAAAGAAAAAACAACCATAAAACACTCCAAAATAGAGTGAGGCATGGATTTGTTTTAAGTTTCCATAAAAAGTAGCTGGACCTCCACCTCCTTCCCTATGCAATACAACTGGCTAATCAACCACTCAAGTAGAGTTTTTTTCCTCTAAAAATTAGGACAGAAAGGATCTAATCTGGCAGATGCTAGGTGAGGAAAGGAAGGAAATATAATTAAGATAATATATAATAAATATAAATATAACAAATCTGACCACATGGACCACAGCCTTGTCTAACTCAATGAAACTATGAGCCATGCCATGTAGGACTACCCGAGATGGACGGGTCATGGTGGAGAGTTCTGACAAAACGTGGCCCACTGGAGAAGGGACTTCACTGTTCTTGCCTCTAGAACCCCATAAACAGTATGAAAAGACAAAAAGATTAGACACTGAAAGATGAACTCCCCAGGTCAGTAGGTGCCCAATATGCTACCGGAGATTAGTGGAGAAATAACTCCAGAAAGAATGAAGAGACGGAGCCAAAGCAAAAACAACAACCAGTTGTGGATGTGACCGGTGATGGAAGTAAAGTCCAATGCTATAAACAGCAATACTGCATAGAAACCTGGAACGTCAGGTCCATAAATCAAGGCAAATTAGAAGTGGTCAAACAGGAGAGGCAAGAATGAACACAGGGATTTTAGGAGTCAGCGAACTAAAATGGACTGGAATGGGTGTATTTAACTCAGAAGACCATTTTATCTACTACTATGGACAAGAATCCCTTAGAAGAAATGGAGTAGCCATCATAGCCAACAAAACAGTCTAAAATGCAGTACTTGGATGCAATCTCAAAAACGGCAGAATGATCTCTGTTCATTTCCAAGGCAAATCATTCAATATCACAGTAATCCAAGCCTATGCCCCTACCAGTAATGCTGAAGAAGCTGAAGTTGAAGACTTCTATGGAGACCTAAAAGGCCTTCTTAAATTAACACCCAAAAAAGATGTCCTTTTCATTATAGGGGACTGGAATGCAAAAGTAGGAAGTCAAGAAACACCCAGAGTAACAGGCAAATTTGGCCTTGGATACACAAAGATGCAGGACAAAGGCTAACAGAGTTTTGCCAAGAGAACGCACTGGTCACAATAAACACCCTCCTCCAACAACACAAGAGAAGACTCTACACATGGACATGACCAGATGGTCAATATCAAAATCAGACTGATTATATTCTTTGCAGTCAAAGATGGAGAAGCTCTATACAGTCAGCAAAAACAAGACCAGGAGCTGACTGTGGCTCAGATCATGAGCTCCTTATTGCCAAATTCAGACTTAAATTGAAGAAAGTAAGGAAAGCCATGAGACCATTCAGGTGTGACCTAAATCTAATTCCTTACAATTATAAAGTGGAAGTGAAAAATAAATCCAAGGGATTAGATCTGATAGACACAGTGCCTGAAGAACTATGGACGGAGGTCTGTGACATTGTACAGGAGACAGGGATCAAGACCATCCCCCAAAAAAACAAATGCAAAATGGTTGTCTGAGGAGATCTTACAAATAACTATGAAAAGAAGAGAAGTGAAAGGCAAAGGGGAAAAGGAAAGATATACCCATTTGAATGCACAGTTCCAAAGAATAGCAAGGAGAGATAAGAAAGCCTTTTTCAGTGATCAGTGCAAAGAAATAGAGGAAAACAATAGAATGGGAAAGACTAGAGATGTCTTCAAGAAAATTAGAGATACCAAGGGAACATTTCATGCAAAGATGGGCACAATAAAGGACAGAAATGGTATGGACCTAAGAGAAGCAGAAGATATTAAGAAGAGGTGGCAAGAACACACAGAAGAACTGTACAAAAAAGATCTTCACAACCCAGATAATCACGATGGTGTGATCACTCACCTAGAGCAGACATCCTGGAATGTGAAGTCAAATGGGCCTTAGGAAGCATCCCTACGAACAAAGCTAGTAGAGGTGATGGCATTCCAGTTGAGCTATTTCAAATCCTGAAAGATGATGCTGTGAAAGTGCTGCACTCAATATGCCAGCATATTAGGAAAACTCAACAGTGGCCACAGGACTGGAAAAAGTCAGTTTTCATTCCAATCCCTAAGAAATGCAATGGCAAAGAATGCTCAAACTCTCACACAACTGCACTCATCTCATACACTATCAAAGTAATACTCAAAATTCTCCAAGCCAGGCTTCAACAGTACATGAACCATGAACTTCGGATGTTCAAGCTGGATTTAGGAAAGGCAAAGGAACCAGAGATCAAATTGCCAACATTTGCTGGATCGTTGAAAAAGCAAGAGAGTTCCACAAAAACATCTACTTCTGCTTTACTGACTATGCCAAAGCCTTTGACCTGTGTGGATCACAATGAACTGTGGAAAATTCTGAAGAGATGGGAATACCAGACCACCTGATCTGCCTCCTGAGAAATCTATATGCAGGTCAAGAAGCAACAGTGAGAACTGGACGTGGAACAACAGACTGGTTCCAAATCGGGAAAGGGGTATGTCAAGGCTGTATATTGTCACCCTGCTTATTTAACTTCTATGCAGAGTACATCATGAGAAACGCTGGGCTGGATGAAGCACAAGCTGGAATCAAGATTGCCAGGAGAAATATCAATAATGTCATCTCAGATATGCAGATGATACCACCCTATGGCAGAAAGTGAAGAAGAACTAAAGAGCCTCTTGATGAAAGTGAAAGAGGAGAGTGAAAAAGCTGGCTTAAAAGTCAACATTCAGAGAACTAAGACCATGGCATCTGGTCCCATTACTTCATGCCAAATAGATGGGGAAATAATGGAAACAGTGAGAGTCTTTATTTTTTGAGGCTCCAAAATCACTGCAGGTGGTGACTGCAGCCATGAAATTAAAAGACACTTGTCCTTGGAAGAAAAGTTATGACCAACTTAGACAGCATACTGAAAAGCAGAGACATTACTCTGCCAACAAAGGTCTGTCTAGTCAAAGCTATGGTTTTTCCGGTAGTCATGTATGGACGTGAGAGTTTATAAAAAAAAAAGCTGAGTGTGGAAGAATTAATGCTTTTTAATTGTGGTATGGCAAAGACTCTTGAGAGTCCCCTGTACTGCAAGGAGATCCAACCCGTCCGTCCTAAAGGAAATCAGTCCTGAATTGTCATTGGAAGGACTGATGCTGAAACTACAATACTTTGGCCACCTGACGTGAAGAACTGACTCATTTGAAAAGACCCTGATGCTGGGAGGGATTGGTGGCAGGAGGAGAAGAGGACAACAGAGGATGAAATGGTTGGATGGCATCACTGACTTAATGGACATGAGTTTGAGTGAGCTCTGGGAGTTGGTGATGGACAGGTAGGCCTGACGTCCTGTAGTCCATGGGATCGCAAAGTGTTGCACATGACTGAGGGACTGAACTGAACTGATAATAAAAAGATTAAGAGATAATCAACATACTAAAAATGAGGATCCCTCCCTAGCACTCTTCGGCTGCTTTGGCTAAAAAATACATGGCAGTCAGGCATCTGTCTTCCCAGCAGGAAAGTCAAAAGTTGACAGGCCCACAAAAAACAGCAGAAGTCACTACTATTTAAGTCCTCCAAAGACACAGAGGATGATGTTAGAATGGAACCTACCAGCTGAAAAGCCCCATTCATTCACAAAGAACTCTCAATCAGCTTTTTAGTGCTTCATCCTAAACTTCAATGCAAAGCCAAGGATCATTAAGAAAAGTCTCTATAAACACAACACTGTACGGGACTTCCCTGGTGGTCCTCTATGTTTCCAAAGCAGAGGGCCTGGTTCAACCACTCAACAGGGAACTAAATCCCACATGCTGCAACTAAAAGATGTCATACACCTCAACAAAGACTGAAGATTCTACGGGCAGCGACCAAGATCCAGCCCAGTCAAATAAGTAACATGAAAAAACAAAACAAGCACAACACTGTAAATCAACTATATTTCAATAAGAATATAACAATTTTTTTAAGTTGAATAGATTAAAAAAGGAAAGGCAAGTCTCCAATATGAAAGAGGTCACAAAGAGAAAAGCAGGTAATAAGAGCAAATAGAAGAGAGGTGAAGAAATCAACACCACCATACTGCTCTAAAATTTATTTCTTAAAAAAGATGATTTTGCATGACAACCATAAAAAGACGGCTAGACCTTTCTGAACTTAAGTCTTGCCTCTAATAAATCACAAATCTAATCTAAATCTTAAATCCCAGACTCTCCGCTGAGTTCCAGGCCTACATTGTAAGTCAGGTTAGATGGACATCGCCGCAAGGATAAATGAATCCTCCACATTTCTTCTCTAGACCACCCAGTTCATCAAAGCAAACTCCACACAACCACTAAATCATCCTTATAAAACTAGACTTGATCACTTCATGCCTTGGTCAAGGAGAACTAGGTACCCACTGCCTACAAAATAACACTTAAAATCCTCAGCACTCAAGACTACCACGCTTTGGCTTCAGAATATTTTACCAATGTTTTTCTTCCAAAAGCCCCTTACTTCCTTCCTATCGAGCTCTCAAACAACTTAGTTCTTCAAACATCTCTTATACTTTGCCAGTCTTCTATCTTCTATTATCATATTCCTTCTTGGTACCACTCTTCCCCAAATTTGGAGGATTTGGACTTTCCAAAGCTATCTTTTCACTAAGCCTTTCTAGAGCTCACCAGTCAGCACTGATCCCATTCTCTCCTCTGCTCCCACACTATGTTAATTATACCTCCTCTAAAACAAGCTTGATGTTATCATTAGTGGTGTAGCATGTACTAGAGAAGTAATGCTTGCCAAAGGGTTATCAAATCCATGCATTTGATGAACTTAAAGACTTCTGGTCCAAGGTGCAGACCACAGTCTTGGATTTTATAATATTAAGACTGATAATCGGGAAACTCTTAATTTAAAGCCGCAAATACAAAGTGACTTCTGCAGTCACTTTAATTCCCTGGAGTTCATCTTCCTCAGCCTTGAAATAAAGGGCTTGAACTAGATGAAACTTATGGTCCCTTCCAATTCTATCTTCTATGAATCTAGGTGGGCCAGGAACAGGAAACCAAGAAGAGTCCTAGACCAGATCTCTTACAGACAACTAAATAAGAAACATTAGAATACTTTAAAAAAGTTCAACAGCTATTTCCATAAATACTGCATAATTTGGCTAGAATGAGTTCTGATTTAAAATTAAGTCTCTCTTGTAATGTTTCTGTATCAGAGGTAAAGTGTTTTTAGTTAAACTATAGTCCATAAGAAAGAGCAACACACTAAGTTCTCAATTCTGCTACGACTTTTAGCTAGACCAACTCACTTCAACTCATTTCATCTCTCTGGAACTTAACAGTCTTGTCATCTGCTGAATGAAGCAATTAGACAAGATGATCTCTATAAGGCCATTTATATCTCAAACAGTCTAAGACTCTATGAAATCTCCAATCAATAAGTAAGAAATTCTTCCAAGTATAGCTCAAATAAGATCTTTCCAGGGAAAAAAAGGATATTGAGGTGATGTAATTGCTTTGGTGCTTTCAAAAGAAATATTTTTTTGCCACTATCTATAAGAGCAAAGAAATATTTAATATATTATCAACACCCTAATTTTTATGAAGGTAATGTACAAAATCAAGATTGCTGGGAGAAATATCAATAACCTCAGTTATGCAGATAACACCACCCTTATGGCAGAAAGTGAAGAGGAACTAAAAAGCCTCTTGATGAAAGTGAAAAAGGAGAGTGAAAAAGTTGGCTTAAAGCTAAACATTCAGAAAACTAAGATCAGGGCATCTGGTACCATCACTTCATGGGAAATAGATGGAGAAACAGTGGAAACAGTGTCAGACTTTATTTTTGGGGGGCTCCAAAATCACCGCAGATGGTGACTGCAGCCATGAAATTAAAAGACGCTTACTCCTTGGAAGGAAAGTTATGACCAACCTAGACAGCATATTGAAAAGCAGAAACATTACTTTGCCAACAAAGGTCCATCTAGTCAAGGCTATGGTTTTTCCAGTGGTCATGTATGGATGTGAGAGTTGGACTGTGAAGAAAGCTGAGTCCCAAAGAATTGATGCTTTTGAACTGTGGTGTTGGAGAAGACTCTTGAGAGTCCCTTGGACTGCAAGGAGATCCAACCAGTCCATTCTAAAGGAGATCAGTCCTGGGTGTTCACTGGAAGGACTGATGTTAAAGCTGAAATTCCAATACTTTGGCCACCTCATGCGAAGAGTTGACTCATTGGAAAAGACCCTGATGCTGGGAGGGATTGGGGGCGGGAGGAGAAGGGGATGACAGAGGAGGAGATGGCTGGATGGCATCACCGACTCAATGGACATGAGTTTGCGTGAACTCTGGGAGTTGGTGATGGACAGGGAGGTCTGGCATACTGTGATTCACGGGGTCGCAAAGAGCCGGATACGACTGAGAGACTGAACTGAACTGATTAGTATAAAGATGGGAAAATTATAATGTTAAGTAAATTTACTAAAAGATAATACACTCACTGTAAGTATAACCATATACAACTTAAGTAAGCAAAAGGTAATATGTAAAACAAATAGTTGTATGGTAGCAGTAGAAATATTTTTAAATTTTTCCCTTAATATCATTACATTGGCCTTTCAATAAATGTCAAAAAAAAGTCTTTAAGGTATTTTGATTGTTTTCTATGAATTATAAGTCTTGGGTCAAAATTCAATACAACTAAAATTTAAATATAAAGTTGTTTCTACAAAAAATATTTTCAATTTCAACCAATGGGCCACTTATATTTGTATCATTATTTGTACAATAAGTGAATTTAGATTATCTCTTAAGTTCCCTGGCCCTTTATTATTCTCATAACCTCTTAAGTTTATAGAATAAACTGTTGTCCAATATTTAAATAATCATATTTGTTTAAATATGGATACCCTAAACTGAAATAAAACTATTTTTTGAAACTATGACCAGTTCAAACAAAACTAAAGTATTTTCAGTAACAGCAGCAAAAGATTTTTAATTTCAGAATAAGTATCAAAGCAATGAGAACTAACTCTATTAGAAAATCTTGTACATAAATAAAACAAGACAAACATAATAAAAAAAATTCTTATGGTGAAACAGTTTTCCTTTTCACCTAAACACTGAGACGTTTAGTATACATCAACAAGGAACAAATAGAAAAGGCAACAACATATGAGACTTGGGAACTAAAGACTGCTTTAGTTTCTGCTTTTATAGGAACTAAATGGTGGAGGACTCCATGACCAGGAGGGTGTGTGAGGGTGTGGGTGTGGGTGTGTCTACTTAGTTGCTCAGTCATGTCTGACTCTTTGCAACCCCATGAACTGTAGTCCACCAGACTCTTCCATGCATGGGATTCTCCAGGCAAAAGTACTGAAGTGGGCAGCCATTCCCTTCTCCAGGGGATCTTCCCGACCCAGAGATCAAATCTGTGCCTCCTGCATCTCTGCTGGTAAAGGCAGGTCCTTTACCACTGAGGCACCAGGAAGTCCCTGCTGGGTTGGTAGGCACAGTCAATAAAACATCAATTCTGTTACAGACTTGTAACATTGAGCAAGTCAGTTAACTTCTCTGAGCTTCAGCAACCCCACCTATAAAATAAGGACAATATTGTCTATCTTACGTCATATGTAAACTACCTTAGGTATAATGGCTCTTCAGCTCAGTTCAGTTCAGTCGCTCAGTCGTGTCTCTTTGCACCCATGAACTGCAGCATACCACGCCTCCCTGTCAATCACCAACTCCCAGTGTTTACTCAAACCCATGTCCATTGAGTCGGTGATGGACATGATATCTAATCATCTCATCCTTTGTCATCCCCTTCTCCTCCTGCCTTCAGTCATTTCCGACATCAGGGTCTTTGCAAATGAGTCAGCTCTTCCCATCAGGTGGCCAAAATATTGGAGTTTCAGCTTCAACATCAGTCGTTCCAATGAACACCCAGGCTGATTTTAGGATGGACTGGTTGGATCTCCTTATAGTACAAGAGACTGTCAAGAGTCTTCTCCAACACCACAGTTCAAAAACATCAATTCTTCGGTGCTCAGCTTTCTTTATATTCCAACTCTCACATCCATACATGACCACTGGAAAAACCATAGCCTTGACTAGATGGACCTTTGTTGACAAAGTAATGTCTCTGCTTTTTAGTATACTGTCTAGGTTGGTCATAACTTTCCTTCTGAGGAATAAGCACCTTTTAATTTCATGGCTGCAATCACCATCTGCAGTGATTTTGGAGCCCCCCCAAAATAAAGACTCTTACTGTTTCCACTATTTCCCCATCAATTTGCCATGAAGTGATGGGACCAGATGCCATGATCTTCATTTTCTGAATGTTGAGCTTTTAAGACAACTTTTTCACTCTCTTCTTTCACTTTCATCAAGAGGCTCTTAAGTTCTTCTTCACCTTCTGCCATAAGGGTGGTATCATCTGCATATCTGAGGTGATTGATATTTCTCCTGGCAATCTTGATTCCAGCTTGTGCTTCTTCCAGCCCAACGTTTCTCATGATGTACTCTGCATGTAAGTTAAATAAGCAGTGTGACAATATACAGCCTTGACGTACTCCTTTTCCTATTTGGAACCAGTCTGTTGTTCCATGTCCACTTCTAACTGTTGCTTCCTGACCTGCATATAGGTTTCTCAGGAGGCCGGTCAGGTGGTCTTGTATTCCCATCTCTTGAAGAATTTTCCACAGTTTATTGTGATCCACACAGTCAAAGGCTTTGGCACAGGCAAAAAAGCAGAAATAGATGTTTTTCTGGAACTCTCTTGCTTTTTCAGTGATCCAGCGGATGTTGGCAATTTGATCTCTGGTTCCTCTGCCTTTTCTAAAACCAGCTTGAACATCTGGAAGTTCACAGTTCATGTACTGCTGAAGCCTGGCTTGGAGAATTTTGAGCATTACTTTACTAGAGTGTGAGATGAGTGCAATTGTGTGGTAGTCTTAGTAGAAGTCAATGAATGATAGCTATTAAGAGACACGGAGAAGGCAATGGCACCCCACTCCAGTACTCTTGCCTGGAAAATCCCATGGACAGAGGAGCCTGGTAGGCTGCAGTCCATGGGGTCACTAAGATTCGGACACGACTGAGCAACTTCACTTTCACTTTTCACTTTCATGCATTGGAGAAGGAAATGGCAACCCATTCCAATGTTCTTGTCTGGAGAATCCCAGGGACGGGGGAGCCTGGTGGGCTGCCATCTATGGGGTCGCACAGAGTCAGACACGACTGAAGTAACTTAGCAGCAGCAGCAGCATTGAGAGACAAACCTGTATTTTAACTCTAAGGTAAATATACGTACATGGTTTTACTGCTACTGCTGTCATCCTCAAATTTCTTTTCAATAACCACCAACACAATAAAACTTTGCTCTACACTTTACACAAAAGGAACTAAAGATTTCTGCTCTAATTATACAACTTTTATTTATTTATTTGGTTGCACAGTGAGGCACAGAGGACCTTAGTTTCCCAACCAGGGATGGAACTCCTGCCCCTTCAGTGGAAGTGCAGAGTCCTAATCACTGGACCACCTGGGAATTCCCTCTACAGCTTTTAAACTTCAACTTACTTTCATTCTGCAGGATATTAATGGCATCGTCCATAATGCAGTCTGGTGAAAATCCTGCAGTTTTTGACAGTAAACCCAACAATGATGCAATTTTCAGTCTCACAGACGCATCATTCTCCTGCAACAAAAGAAGCTATTGTTACCTTGATGCTCTACTCTCAGCTAAGCAACAACAGGAACATGGGAAATATCTCAAAAAAGACTCAATGACCCAAGTATTCTAAAGCTTTATTTCTGAAAAATTAGCTATATATACTTGGGGAGAAAGTTTTTCTCAATCTGTGTGTTCCATCCAAATAAAGCAAAGTGAATGAGAATATTTTCACACCTTCTTGATGTCACAAATTTCTAACCAGATGTATGCTTCTGGGATTAAAAGCACCTTTCTTCCCCTGTGCAATCACATTTGACATAAGCTGCAGCAACTTGCACCACAAACACCAGGCACCCCAACACGGGGCACCCTAACACTGCTATCAGCGCCACTGTTTTTGGAGCCCCCAGAAATTGGGTGCTGCAGCTACCACTGCTATCACCAGGAAATTTTCGCTCTGTTTCTTTGGATCACCATATCCTGATCAGAAGTTCGGAGCAGGTGAATCTAATTGCCTGGGTGTAGGTCTGGTGCCTGGACCCGGATCTAGGCCCCAAGGCAAAAGAGACTAAGAAATGATTTATTGGGCTTCCCTGGTGGCTCAGATGGTAAAGAATCCACCTGCAATGCAAGAGACCCAGGTTATATCCCTGGGTCAGGAAGATCCCCTAAAAGAAGGAAATGGCAACCCACTCCAGGATTCTTGCCTGGAGAACTCCATGGACAGAAGAGCCTGGAGGGCTACAGTCTGTGGAGTCGCAGAGTCGGACGTAACTGAGTGAATGGTGGTTCAGTGGTTAAGAATCCACTTGCCAATACAGAGGACACAGGTTCAGTCCCTTGTCCAGAAGACCCCACATGGTGCAGAGCAACTAAGCCCACACAACCCCACCTACTGAGCTTGTGCTCTAGAGCCTGCGAGCAACTACTGAGTCCATGTGCCACAACTACGGAAGCCAAGTGCCCTAGAACCTGTGCTCTGCAACAGAGAAGCCACCACAATAAGAAGCCCCCGTATTGCAACTTGGGAGTAGGTCCTACCCACCATAACTAGAGAAAGCTCATGCACAGAAATGAAGACCTAGAGCAGCCAAAAATAAAATTAATTATTAAAAAGAATTAATGTAATATCTAGGTTAACCAGTAAAATGTATAACTCCCAAGCTAATAAAAAAGCAGTGGAGGAGAGAATTTTTTAAAATAAGAGCCAATGCAAAAGGTGGTAACAATTGAGAGGAAAAAAAGAACACTAGCAGGTAAGATAAATAGAAGGCATTTCATAAGAGGGTAGATTTAAACCCATATATTTCAATAAACACATTAAATATAAAGAACTAAATGCTCCAATTAAAAGATAAACACTGTCAGTTGAAATTTCTTAAAAAACTAACTATATACTGTTGAGTCACAAAATAAAAAGTGATTAAAAAAGAAGAGTTGAAAATAAAAGGTAGAAATAGGTGTATCATGCAAGAGACAGCTGGTATCATTATATCAGCACTAGACAAAGCCATTATATGGTGACATGATTATCTGTAAAGAATCTAAAAGAACATACACATAATTTATTAAAATTGTTAAATGAGCTTAACAAAGTTGTTAGATATAGGGTTTAATAAATAAAAACCAACTGCAGGTCTGAATATCCTCTATGTACTACTTAAAAATAAGAATTTTTAAATATATCATTTATAATAACAAAATATTAACTATATAGGAATAACTAACAAAAAGATGTACAAAACTTCTATGCAGAAAACAGCATTAAAATAATGGACATACCATGTCCATTGAATGGAAGACTTAATGTTATAAAATGTCAATCAGCAAATTGCATCTTAATTACAGAATTAACGCAACCCTAATCAAAATTCTGTGAGGAAAGATGAGTGCCGAAGAATTGATGCTTTTGAACTGTGGTGTTGGAGAAGACTCTTGAGAGTCCCTTGGACTGCAAGGAGATCCAACCAGTCCATTCTAAAGGAGATCAGTCCTAGGTGTTCTTTGGAAGGAATGATGCTGAAGGTGAAACTCCAATACTTTGGCCACCTCACGCGAAGAGTTGACTCATTGGAAAAGACCTCTGATGCTGGGAGGGATTGGGGGCAGGAGAAGGGGACGAGAGAGGATGAGATGGCTGGATGGCATCACTGACTCGATGGACATGAGTTTGAGTGAACTCCGGGAGTTGGTGATGGACAGGGAGGCCTGGCGTGCTGCAGTTCATGGGGTCGCAAACAGTCGGACATGACTGAGCGACTGAACTGAACTGAATAAAAATTCTAATAAGAAATTTTCTTTACAGGCAGATTGTCACAAGTTGATTTCAAAATTGATAGTCACTTAGATTACTGGGGTAATAGTGGAAACAGGGAGGTAGATGGACTTAAGAGATACTTAGAAAGTAAAATCAACATGAGTTGGTGAGGAAGGGAACATGGGCAGAAGAAAGGGTGATGGTGGTATAAAGTATCTTTCTTGAGTTTCTGATGTAAGGGTCTATATTGATGGTGGTACATTTCCTGCTACAAAGCAGACTGGAGAATGAATGGAGATACCAAGTTCAGTTCTGAATACGAAGAGAAGTCAGTTCTTTATGGACTGAGAGAACATCATCAAATCAAGTAACTGTCTTTCAGAGACAATGCACTAGTCAAATACCCTAATTTTGTAGTAAGAGAGGACAGAAAAGCTACATAGCCTTTCTACAGTCTGGAATGGAGTCACAGACCTCCGAACACAAGGAAACAGCCAAGAAAGCAGAAATACTAAGTCTGGCAAATAAGAGGAAGGCAAGGACGGAACAAAGAAGAATGAGAGTATCTGACCCAATAACATTCTTTCTTCATCTGGATACTTTACTCAAGTTTTTCTACTTTCTGAAAATTATCCCCTGGTACCCTTCATGACTAAGCTTACAACTGCCTCTGTCAAAAGCCTCTCTAATAACTGCTCTTCTCACCATTAAAATTGTCCTTGTTCAGGCTTTTCTCATCTTGCTACAGACTTTCCAGTCTCCTGGCTGGTCACCCTAAGTCCTGTCTCACCTGGCCCTCATTCAATTCCTCCATCTGCCATACCACCCCCCAGAGTGACATGGCTAAAACAAAAATCCACAAGGCAGAATTCAAGAACCTTCTCTTAGCTAAGATTTCTAGTCTTATCTCTTAAAGAGCTCTCAATTTAAAATGTACACCAGCCCAAGTACCTGTATTTCTTCTAATGTGACAGATTATTTCACATCTCCAAGTCTTTGCTCACAATTCTTCCTTCTTTCTAAAACGCCTTTCCTCTTGTTTTCCAACTAGTCAACATCTGTTTTTTAAGATTCACCTCAAGCATCACCCTAGCTCAGTTGGTAAAGAATCTGCCTGCAACGCAGGAGACCTGGGTTCGATCCCTGGGTCAGGAAGATCCCCAGGAGAAGGAAATGGCAACCCACTTCAGTATTCTTGCCTGGAGAACCCCATGGACAGAGGAGCCTGGCGGGCTACAGTCCAGGGGGTCTCAAAGTCGCACACGACTTAGTGACTAAACTGCCACCAAGCATCAGTACTCTGCGATGCCCTTCTAGACCTATGCGCCCACATAAAACTGATTACCTTCTTCTTTAAAAGTTACATCATAACCTGTCCCAGATTTCATAATACCTCTAACACTGTATTGGGTTTCCCTGGTGGCTGAGTGGTAAAGAATCCGCCTGCCAAGGTAGGTGACATGGGTTTGATCCCTGGGTCAGGAAGATCCCCTGGAAAAGGAAATGGCAATCCACTTCAGCATTCTTGCCTGGGAAATCAGTGTGCAATTATCCATTTATTGTCTAATCTACCCAATCAGACTCAGATCAGGGATCGTATATTAATCTCTGTATCACTAACGTGAAGCAAAGGCCTGGCAGAATTAGTATCCAGAACATTCTGAATGAACAAAATGAGTAAATTAGTAACTCAAGCCCTTAACTATCTATATATCACATGTATTATTTGGTCTACCAACTATACTCCTGCTGCTACCGCTACTGCTAAGTCGCTTCAGCTCCGACTCTGTGCGACCCCAAAGACGGCAGCCCACCAGGCTCCCCCGTCCCTGGGATTCCCCAGGCAAGAACACTGGAGTGGGTTGCCATTTCCTTCTCCAACGCATGAAAGTGAAAAGTGAGAGTGAAGTCGCTCAGTCATGTCTGACTCTTCACGACCCCATGGGCTGCAGCCTACCAGGCTCCTCCATCCATGGGATTTTCCAGGCAAGAGTACTGGAGTGGGTTACCATTGCCTTCTCTGTTACCAACTATACTACTAGTCCTTAAAGGACAAAGAATATGTCTCACAGTTCTTTAACATCCTCCACAGTAACTAATATAATAGAATAAATGAAGAATCCCTCATATGAAATAAGTTCAGATAGTGCTACCTGGCCACAGAAAAATTTGTAGTAGACAAGCAGAAGCCAAAGTAATTACCCACTAAAATACAAGAGACCACATTTCTGGATAAAATAGAAAAAAGGATAAATAAAACACTATAGTCATCAATCTATATCTGGACTAACTTGTTATCGCTCGTTACTTCTGGGCCTAGAATCTGCTAGACTAAGGCAAGCAGCACAGCCTGGTTAAACAGCTTACAGTCTGACATAACACTTCTTCTAGAGATGGTATCAGTATTGTGTTTTTAAAAAGAAGCTTTTTATTATTAATTTTTGGCCATACCACAAGGCATGCAAGATCTATGTTCCCCAACCAGGGCCCAAACCCACGCCCCCTGCAGTAGAAGCGCAGTCGTAGAAGCAGAGTCTTAACCACTGGACCACCAGGGAAGTCCCTAAAAAGAGTCTTTACTGTTAGAGATATAAACTGAAATTTAAGAGTAAAATGATATGACGCTACGAATCTGTTTTCACAAGAATCTGGTGCAGAGGGTGAAAGTGGAGGAAATGGAGGTAGACAGTGGGAGCTGGGCTTGGGGGGCTGAGAATAAAGAAAATCTGGACATGAAATGATAATTGCTGAAGCTGAGTAATAATCACATGTGAATTAATTAAACTAGTCTCTCTAACTGTATATAGATTTGTTCCATAACAAAAAGTTGAAAAAATGTTCCGTACAATCCAGAGATTCTATCCCTGAGGATTTATCAGAAGAAAACAATAATACTAATTCCAAAAGATATGAGCACCCCTGTATGTTGCAGCATTAAAACAATAGCCAAGATACGGAAGCAACCTAAGTGCCCATCAATAGATGAATGGGTAAAATAAGACGTGATATATATATACACAGTGGAATCTTAGCCGTAAAAAAAGAATGAAATCTTGCAATTCGCAGCAACATGGATGGATCTAGAGGGTTTTATGCTAAGCAAAGTAAGTCAGAGAAAGACATACTGTATGATTTCACGTATATATAGAATCTGAAAAAACAAAACAAATGAACAAACGTAACAAAACAGAAATAAAGTCATAGATACAGAGATACATAGGTGTTTGCCAGAGGGAGAGGAGGGAAAAATAGGTGAGGAAGATTAAGAGATACATACTTCCAGCTGCAAAATAAATGAGTCATGGGCATGAAATGTACAGCATCAGGAACATAGTCAATAACTAATATCTTTGTATGGTGACAGATGATAACTCGATTTATTGTGGTCATTTTGAAGTGCATAGAAATACTGAATCACTACACTGTGTAGGAGAATTTAACATAAGGTTGTAGGTCAGTTCTACTTTAAAAACAAAAAATCCGTAGAAAAAGATCAGATGTGTGGTTACCAGAAGCAGAGGTGGGGGGAAGGAAACAACCCAGGGAGCGAACCCAGGTCTCCTGCATTGTAGGCAGATTCTTTACCAACTGAGCCACCAGGGAAACCCAAGAATACTGCAGAGGGTAGCCTATCCCTTCTCCTGGGGATCTTCCTGACCCAGGAATTGAACTGGGGTCTCCTGCATTGCGGGTAGATTCTTTACTAGCTGAGCTACCAGGAAAGCCCTTAATTATACTTTAAAAACAAATGAATCCATGGAAAAGGGGATCAGATTTGTGGTTACCAGAAGCAGAGGTGGGCAGAAGGGAACTGGATGAAGGTAGTCAAAAGGTACAAACTTTTAGTTGAAAGATAAGTATTAGGGTTGTAATGAATAACATGATAAATACAATTAACACTGCTGTATGTTACATACGAACATTGTTAGGAGAGTAAATCCCAAGTATTCTCAACACAAGAAAAAAATGTTTTGTCTATTTCTTCAATTTTGTATCTATGTAACAGATGTTCACTAAATGTATTGTGGTGGCACAGGAGAGGCGGCTGTGCAGCGCAGGAGCAGCCGAGAGGAGCTACCCCACGTCCAAGGTCAGCAGCGGCGGCTGTGAGGAGCTACCCCACGTCCAACGTCAGCAGTGGCGGCGGACAGGAGCTACCCTACGTCCAAGGTCAGCAGCAGCGGCGGACAGGAGCTACCCCACGTCCAGGGTCAGGAGCAGAGACCGTGAAGAGATACCCCATGTCGAAGGTCAGCAGCAGCAGCCAAAAGGAGCTACCCAATGTTCAAGGTAAGGAGCAGCAGCTGCGCTTTGCTGGAGCAGCCGTGAAGAGATACCTCACGTCCAAGGTAAGAGAAACCCAAGTAAGACAGTAGGCACTGAGAGAGGGAATCAGAGGGCAGACAGACTGAAACCACAATCACAGACAACTAGCCAATCTGATCACATGGACCACAGCCTTGTCTAACTCAATGAAACTAAGCCATGCCAAGTGGGGCCACCCAAGACGGATGGGTCATGGTGGAGAGGTCTGAAAGAATGTGGTCCACTGGAGAAGGGAATGGCAAACCACTTCAGTATTCTTGCCTTGAGAACCCCATGAACAGTATGAAAAGGCAAAAAGATAGGACACTGAAAGATGAACTCCTCAGGTAGGTAGGTTACCCAATATGCTACTGGAGATCAATGGAGAAATAATTCCAGAAAGAATGAAGGGATGGACCCAAAGCAAAAACACTACCCAGTTGTGGATGCAACTGGTGATAGAAGCAAGGTCCAGTGATGTAAAGGGCAATATTGCATAGGAACCTGGAATGTTAAGTCCATGAATCAGTGCAAATTGGAAGTGGTCAAACAGGAGATGGCAAGAGTGAATGTTAACATTCTAGGAACCAGCAAACTATGATGGACTGGAAATGGATGAATTTAACTCAGATGACCATTATATCTACTACTATGGGCAGGAATCCCTTAGAAGAAATGGAGTAGCCATCATGGTCAACAAAAGAGTCTGAAATGCAGTACTTGGATGCAATCTCAAAAACGACAAAATGATCTCTGTTCGTTTCCAAGGCAAACCATTCAATATTATGGTAATCCAAGTCTATGCCCTGACCAGCAATACTGAAGAAGCTGAAGTTGAACGGTTCTATGAAGACCTAAAAGACTTTCTAGAACTAACACTCAAAAAGATGTCCTTTTCATTAAAAGGGACTGGAATGCAAAAGTAGGAAGTCAGGAAACACCTGGAGTAACAGGCAAATTTGGCCTTGGATTACATAAAGAAGCAGGGCAAAGACTAACAGAGTTTTGCCAGAGAACCCACTAGTCACAGCAAACAGCCACTTCCAACAACACAAAACAAGACTCTACACATGGACATCACCAGATGGTCAACACCAAAATCAGATTGATTATATTCTTTGCAGCCAAAGATGGAGAAGCTCTATACAGTCAGCAAAAACAAGACCAGGAGCTGACTGTGGCTCAGATCATGAACTCCTTATTGCCAAATTCAGACTTAAATTGAAGAAAGTAGGGAAAACCACTAGACCATTCAGATACGACCTAAATCAAATCCCTCTTCCATTATACAGTGTAAGTGAGAAATAGATTTAAGGGACTAGCTCTGATAGACAGAGTGAGTGATGAACTATAGAGGGAGATTCATGACATTGTACAGGAAACAGGGATCAAGACCATCCCTAAGAAAAAGAAACGCAAAAAAGCAAAATGGCTGTCTGAGGAGGCCTTACAAACAGCTGTGGAAAGAAGCGAAGGGAAAAGGAGAAAAGGAAAGATATATCCATCTGAATGCACAGTTCCAAAGAATAGCAAGGAGAGATAAAAAAGCCTTTCTCAGTGATCAGTGCAAAGAAATAGAGGAAAACAACAGAATGGGAAAGACTAGAGATGTCTTCAAGGAAATCAGAGATACCAAGGGAACATTTCATGCAAAGATGGGCACAATAAAGGATAGAAATAGCATGGACCTAACAGAAGCAAAAGATATTAAGAAGAGGTGGCAAGAACACACAGAAGAACTGTACAAAAAAGATCTTCACAAACAAGACAATCACGATGGTGTGATCACTCACCTAGAGTCAGACATCCTGGAATGTGAAGTCAAATGGGCCTTAGAAAGCATCACTACGAACAAAGCTAGTGGAGGTGATGGAATTCCAGTGGAGCTATTTCAAATCCTAAAAGATGATGCTGTGAAAGTGCTGCACTCAATATACCAGCAAATTTGGAATATTCAGCAGTGGCCACAGGACTGGAAAAGGTCAGTTTTCATTCCAATCCCAAAGAAAGGCAATGCCAAAGAATGCTCAAACTTCTGCACAAGTGCACTCATCTCACATGCTAGTAAAGTAATGCTCAAAATTCTTCAAGCCAGGCTTCAGCAGTACATGAACTGTGAACTTCCTGATGTTCAAACTGGTTTTAGAAAAGGCAGAGGAACCAGAGATCAAATTGCCAACATCCACTTGATCATTGAAAAAGCAAGAGAGTTCCAGAAAAACATTTATTTCTGCTTTATTGCCTATGCCAAAGCCTTTGACTGTGTGGATCACAATAAACTGTGGACAATTCTGAAAGAGATGGGAATACTAGAGCACCTGACCTGCCTCTTGAGAAACCTATATGCAGGTCAGGAAGCAACAGTTAGAAGTGGACATGGAACAACAGACTGGTTCCAAATAGGAAAAGGAGTACATCAAGGCTGTATATTGTCACCCTGCTTATTTAACTTATATACAGAGTACATCATGAGAAATGCTGGGCTGGAAGAAGCACAAGCTGGAATCAAGACTGCCAGGAGAAATATCAATCACCTCAGATATGCAGATGACAACACCCTTATGGCAGAAAGTGAAGAAGAACTTAAGAGCCTCTTGATGAAAGTGAAAGAACAGAGTGAAATAGTTGGCTTAAAGCTCAACATTCAGAAAATGAAGATCATGGCATCTGATCCCATCACTTCATGGCAAATAGATGGGGAAATAGTGGAAACAGTGGCTGACTTTATTTTGGGGGGCTCCAAAATCATTGCAGATGGTAACTGCAGCCATGAAATTAAAAGTTGCTTACTCCTTGGAAGAAAAGTTATGAGCAACCTAGACAGCATATTGAAAAGCAAAGACATTACTTTGCCAACAAAGGTCCGTCTAGTCAAGGCTATGGTTTTTCCAGTGCTCATGTATGGATGTGAGAGTTGGACTATAAAGAAAGCTGAGCGCCGAAGAATTGATGCTTTTGAACTGTGGTGTTGGAGAAGACTCTTGAGAGTCCCTTGGACTACACGGAGATCCAACCAGTCCATCCTAAAGGAAATCAGTCCTGAGTGTTCACTGGAAGGACTGATGTTGAAGCTGAAACTCTAATACTTTGGCCACCTGAAGAGAAGAGCTGACTCATTTGAAATGACCCTGATCCTAGGAAAGATTGAGGGTAGGAGGAGAAGGGGACGACACAGGATGAGATGGTTGGATGGCATCACCAACTCAATGGACATGAGTTTGGGTAAACTCTAGGAGTCAGTGATGGACAGGGAGGCCTGGCGTGCTGTGGTTCATGGGGTCGCAAAGAGTCAGGCACGACTGAGAGAATGAACTGAACTGAATCATTTTATGGCTTACACAAGTCAAATCATTATGCTGTATCCTTAAATGTAAATAGTGCTCTAAGTCCATTATATCTCAATAAAACTAGGGAAAAAAAAGTCCCATATTGCTCAAGAGAATCTTACATCCTCGTACAAGGAAATGGGCAAGGAACAAAATAAATGAGAAAATTATATACAATATTAGAAGATGTTAAGTGTTCTGGAGAATACAAAATAAAGGAAGGGACTAGAAAGTGCTGGAAGTGGGATAGGCAGTTTCAGTTTCAAACAGAGGGATAAAAGAAGACCTTAATGAAAAAGTAACGTTTGAGCAAAGAGTTGAATGCAATGTGGGAAATAGACACATGAACACCTGAGGGAAGTGTTCCAAGCAGAAAGAAAGATAAGTGGAAAGACTGAGAAAGGAATATACTTGACAGAGAAAATGGCAGGCCAGACCATGGTCGTGTCAAGGAGAGGGGTTCTAGGCTAAGGTAACAACATGGGAAAAGACACTGACTTCTGAAAACACACAAAGTCTTTTGAAAACCTCAAAAATTCTGATAAAGCTATAACATTATACATGTGAAGAAAAGGACTTTTTAGATCATACATAAAATACTTAAATAAAGATAGTTATATAGTTTATAAAAATAAAAGAGACTAAAGGGAAAAAGATAAGAAGCAAGGAGGGACTTCAATACATATACATCCTGATTGATGGAAATATGAAGTACAAATCATCTATAAGGAATTCTTAAAATTTTCAAAAATATGCTTATCTGGAATCTAACAAAGTCTATTGATCTAACTTCCAGTTCATAGTAAATATAGGAGATAGAGGAACAAGTTAACCAAGGAAGTAAACAAATTCAGAAAACAAGGCAGTTTGTAAAACAACTGATGAAATTTCTTTAATAGGTCATATCACCAAAATAATAACTGTTCCAGACTTTACAAAAAGCAAACGCCATGCGTGGACACAGTTCGCATTCTGATTTGAACAAATCAACTATAACAAGATATTCTGGGAAGAACTAGAGAAATTTGGGGCTTCCTTCATGGCTCAGTGATATAGAATTTGCCTGCCAATGCAGGAGACACGGGATTATTCCTGGGAAGATCCCCAGGAGAAGGAAAGGACAACCCACTCCACTATCCTCTGTCGAAGGAAAATTCCATGGACAGAGGAGCCTGGTGGGTTACAGCCCATAGGGTCACAAGAGTTGGACATAACTTAGCAACTAAACCATCACCACCAGAGAAATTTGAATATGAACTATTTCTTAGATGACATTAAGGAATAACTGAATTATACTGAGGAGGTTAGATGGTTATATCTTTTTTCAATGTACCTTTTTAAGAGATATTTAATGAACTGTTTAGGGGAAAATATTATGATACTTTAACAAAAATTTCAGGAAAGCAAATAAAGCAAATTTGACAAAATAGTAATAACTATTTAACACCAAAGATGGGTTATTTGGGAGTTCATTATAGTACTGTCTCTACTTTACTATAAGCTTAATAATTTTTATACTAAAGTTTCAAATTCTAAGTCATCTGTGATTCAAATATTTACAAATCATTTTTTTTTCAAATCATTTCTTCTTTTACCTCAGATCTCACAAACAAAAACTGAAAAAGAAATGCATTTTGTGAATTTCATTTTCTCTCTTTAAACTATTTTCTGTTTAATCATGCATGAGTTGATGCTTTTTTCCAGCCTATGAAAACAGAGAAATAAAATGCTACGTAACTTAAAAAAAAATGAGGGGCTACTGCAGTTAAGATATTGGGGTCCTGAATTAAAGCAGGAACAGCAGAGAGAAGACTATATACCAGAGGCAAATCTGGTTACAGAGGGTTCTGGTTGAAGTTAACTCCTCCTCTGTGCTCCAATTTACTCTCAGTACCCTCAGCAATTTGATGCATTTTATCATTCACATCTGTCTCCATCTAGCTACTCTAAGCTTCTAAGGAGAGGATCTTTTTAGATCTTTTGGACTTTTTTCATCTCGGTATCCACAGTGCCTAGCATATGGAAGATACTCAGGAAAAGACTGCTGAATGAACACCTTATTTATTTTGCCATTTTAACCCATTCTGCAGAGATATTACAGCTCTCATACCTACTACCATCATGTCCCAAGACCTTCTTACCTTGTAATAATGTTCCAAGAGAATCCTGACGACTCCCTCCACACTTTCTGCCTCAACAGGCTTCCTGGCAAACTGAAGTAGGTACTGCAAAGCATCTGCTGGGGAGGTAGCCTTACACAGATCTATGTGGAGGGCTGCAGATTTACTTGGTTTTGTCATTCGGAGTTTCTTAGTAGCAACTTCATCCTGTTGTTGCTGCAAGAGGGTAAGGAAGATAAAATATGAAAACCTGGCTGAAAACGAAGAGTCTGCAAATCTAACTTTGCCTCATTTGATGAAAATTAACTTTTCCTATACCAGATAATATATTTGGGTAACAGACCTAGCCTAAACAAAAAAGCAGCATTATGAACCGGGAAAAGACCCAACTGGAGACAAAGTTATGAGTCCCAATTTTGCTTTTCACTAGTTCCAATGGCTTTGGGCAAGTCATTTCATTTCAAGTCTCAGTTTCTTTCTCTGTAAAGTAGGTCCATAATATTTTGTTCTGCCTATCTCTTAGGATTGCTATAGCTTCGGGGTTAAGAGGACACACAAAGGATCTGTTCCACTCTTTATTAGAACAGAAATCTCGATTCAACAAATATATTCAGACTGTGCTAAAGCACTTACTAGGCTCACCTTCGCTCCTGAGAAACCCAGAACCAACAGGAACAGTCTACAACTTACACTGAGGAAAAAAATCTTCCTCTCACAACAGATAACTATTTTCACCCAAATCACTCTACCTTTATTAGAAGAATGGACAGTGTAGGGGAAAAATGCATTGCCACACGCCTAGCAAACTGCAGGTACTTAATATATGTTTACTAAATGACTGATGTGGAATTAGGAGTTCTCTCTGCGATCCAACTCTGCTGCTGTCTTCTAAGGATGTCATAATTCTCAGTTTCACCTTCTATAAAATAGGAATGATAACCTACCGCTAGTCTTTCTCAATCAGGAATCCTCCTCTGAACCACAGAACACACAAAATTAGCTGAGTAACTATCTTCTCGATTCTCTCAAGGATAGTACATAACTAGAACTATTTCAGATACATCTGTTACATATAAGGAGTGTCGAAAAGTTCATGTAAAAGGGAACCTTCACTCCAGGGCTTAAGTAAGGCCCTGGGGTAGATATAGAGAGGATCACAACATAAGATTAAAGTTGTAATCAATAATTTTCCTTAACACCTGATGCAGCATAATGATACCCTGAAGAATCATTGCTTTATAAAATTACACCTCCACAGACTAGAGAGTCGGATTATTTTGGACCAGAACATGGCATGGCATGATAAGACTAAGGGCTTTGAAATCAAAGGAATTTGAGTTAAATTATTACTTGGTAGCTACAGGTCTCCTCCTTCTATAAATAAACATAATACTTACATCATAGGGATACCTGAGAAGTCTAAACTACAATGTCTTTATTGTACAAACACATCATATGCACCACATACATATCAATTCTCTCTCTCTCATCTTCAGGGCAGAGGAAAAATAATAGAAGCACTAAGATACTCTGCGGTAACCATTTACGAACAATGAAGTAAAGAAATGAGCTCTTAAAATCCTTACCCATTTCTATCCTATTCCACACAAATTCATTCTTCAGTGTTATCAGCAGTTAGGTGAAAAAACTGGGAAGATTTTTTTCCCTAAGGAGTACATAAGGAGAAGGACAAACCAGTATCTGCTATCATTCAACCATCAATATTTTAGTGCTCCAGGCGCTATGGTCTATCCAGGGAACACAGATGAACCAAGCGTTACCTCTGCCCTCAAGGAGCCCAAACTGGTAGGCAGAAACAAAACTAGTAACTACAGCAGCACCGAGTGGTAAGTACAAATAGATGAGTGCTACAGAAGTAGGGGAGGAGAGACTAAAGCAAAATCCAAGTCCACTGGGCGGAGAACAAAAAGAGCAGGAAGAGTGACACCCATTCTACGTAAAAGAGACAACAGACACAAAGGTTCGGAAAGGTCCAAACACATGGCATGCTGGAGGAGCGGTGAGTAGTCTTGGCGAGAGGAAACAACAGAATATAGTAAAGAAAGGAAGTGATACGGCCCAACAAAGTGAATGTACATGTCGTCACTGAACTCCACGCTTAAAAAATGGTTACAATGATAAATTCTGTTATGTTTATTTTGGCACAATTTGTTTTTCAAATGGGGGCAAAGGAATCCAGAGCCAGGAAATCCCAAAAAGCAAGCCACGGAAGAGGGAGCTCTGTAAAGCTTTCCTGAATCTTGACTCACTCTATAAGTTCAAGAAAACGAATTTTACATAAAAAGGAGCAATAACAGTGACAAGGTAAGTATCAAAGTTATTTTCAGAAAAAAAAAAAAGAATAAGAAGCCAACTAACTTCCCTACACACAATGGAAATATGCCACACACACACACAAGAAAAAGGCAGTGAAAGAATACTGTTAATCACAAAGGGCAAGGGAGTTTGGATAGTTTTCACAAAAAGTAGTTGTAAAAGAGTAAGGAAGACTTGGTTTGTCGATGCAATTACCCCTCTGTACTATAATCTCAGATATGGTGCTCCACATCTCCCTCTCACCTGAGTTCCGAAAGGACAGACACCCTAATGTGTACTGGATTTTATAGCTCAGCACCTTTCACCATACCTAATATTGATACATAGTAACCACTACTTTATTCAATAAACTCTTGTTGAAGGAATAAATGAAATACTTAAGGATCAGCATCCTAATGCATGGTCTAAATCTTCCTAGGCCACAAGTCTATGGATGGAAACCTGCTATTGGCTGGCATTAACCGGGGGCTTTTCAGAAATGTAGATTATTGCCTTGCCTCCCCCAGCCAATTCACTTACTAAGTAGAATCTACATTTTAACAAGAGCCTAGATGATTTGGATACACAAAGTCAGAAAAGCAGGACACAGGGTATGACCTGGGATCAACCTCTACTTTAGCGATCTCTCTGAGGAAATACATAGAGAATCACTGACTGCTGACACTCCTTGGAAGGAAAGTTATCACCAACCTAGATAGCATATTCAAAAACAGAGATTACTTTGCCAACAAAGGTCCGTCTAGTCAAGGCTATTGTTTTTCCAGTGGTCATGTATGGATGTGAGAGTTGGACTGTGAAGAAAGCTGAGTCCCAAAGAATTGATGCTTTTGAACTGTGGTGTTGGAGAGTCCGCTGGACTGCAAGGAGATCCAACCAGTCCATTCTGAAGGAGATCAGTCCTGGGATTTCTTTGGAGGGAATGATGCTAAAGCTGAAACTCCAGTACTTTGGCCACCTCATGCGAAGAGTTGACTCATTGGAAAAGACTCTGATGCTGGGAGGGATTGGGGGCAGGAGGAGAAGGGGACAACAGAGGATGAGAGGGCTGGATGGCATCACTGACTCGATGGACATGAGTTTGAGTGAACTCCGGGAGTTGGTGATGGACAGGGAGGCCTGGCATACTGCAATTCATGGGGTCGCAAAGAGTCGGACACGACTGAGCGACTGAACTGACTCAACTGACTAACCGACACGGTCTGGGCCCCTCAGTCCTGAAACAACTCCAAAGGAGGAAGGATGGTACTGCCCTCCTTTACAGGTAAGCTATAAAAGGTTGGTGGTGAGCTGTTCCACCAACGAAAACTTCAACCCCTATGAAGCCTGTGACTCTCGTCTGCTGTGACTGGGTCTTGAGGACTCCTATAGATTCCTCTTCCAAACCCTTAGAGCTCTGCATACAGCCAACTTGGCTTTGGGCACTTTTTTGGTAATGGGAGTTGCAAGGAAATTTGTCAATACCCCACCAGAAGTCTCAAAGTCCTCATTTGTAAAATGAAGATGCTAATGAACTGCGGTGTTTGGGGAAGCCTCTTGAAAGTCCCTTGGACAGCAACGAGATTAAACCAGTCGAACCTAAAGGAAATCAGTCCTGAATATTCACTGGAAGGACTAATGCTGAAGGTGAAACTTCAATACTTTGGCCATCTGATGCGAAGAACTGACTCAATGGAAAAGACCCTGATGCTGGCAAAGATTGAAGGCGGGAGGAGAAGGGGACGACAGATGATGAGATGGTTGGATGGCATCACCCACTCGATGGACATGAGTTTGAGTAAACTCCGGGAGTTGGTGATGTACAGGGAGGCCTGGCGTGCTGCGATTCATGGGGTCGCAAAGAGTCGGACACGACTGAGCTGCTGAACTGAAGGTAACATGAAAAAAATAAGATAACAGATAAGATACTTTCGTAAATTGCAAGGTGCTGTTTGCTTCTTCTAATAGTTTTTTTTAGTGTCAGACTGCACATGTTAATACTGACAACAGCAGCGGCCACTGAACACGCCCACTAAAGTGTAGTCAGAGAGGCAGCCTACCAAAGCACTGGCAGCACTGACACCCTACCCAGCTTTGTGGCGCCAGTTCTGGCAAAGTGTCTGGGGGCGCGGATAACCTACCTTCCCCTTTCCCAGACCAGTCCTGGGACCTTTCCTTCTAGAGCTTACCTGAACCACCTTAGTGAACTCCTCATAAACCCGCTTCTTCAGATGTGCCGCCATGGTTGTTCGTGCACCTTCTCAGCTTCCGTACCCGACGGGGCTGAGGGGGGCAGAGGAATACGAACAAACTTGCCCAGGAGGGAGGAACCAGCCGCTGTCCCACAAGGCAGTGGGGTTCCGGGAAAGAGAAGCCGCTTCCGGCTGCTCGACTGCCTTGTCGCTGTGCGTCCGGATTTAGCTACCTACGCCTGCCGCGCGGGAGGAACGGAAACCGGAGCCGGAGCGTAGCACAGGGGGCGGGGCTTCTGGCAGGAGGAGGCGGGTCGGAAAGGCTGGAGGAGCCAATGGGAGCTTTGGGGGGCTTCCTGTTGGGTTTGAGTGACGGAGGGAAACGGAGGGTCGGGGGAAGTGCTTCAGTGTAAAGGGCGGAGGTGGAGCTATCCAGAGCTAGAGGTAAAACCTGGAGCTGTGTGAGGATTCTGACTCAGAAGATAACACAAAGAGGTCAGACTGACAGCTCCATCATCCATTGCTGTTCTCAGTATTTGCTGTCTGTCCCCTGTGCTCGCCTTTTGATCGAGCTGTTGCTCAGAAACTGAGTTTGCCTTCTGGTTGGTGTCAAGCCTGAAGACCCAACTAACCAAAGTTCCAAAGAAGTAAGGACATATTACTTGCAGCAAGTAAGGAGAGCACAAGCAATCTTCCCCAAAGCAGTGTCTCCAAACAGCAAAACTGGGGACGCTTTAAGCTAAGTGTTAGTCGCTCGGTGGTGTCCAGCTCTTTGAGACCCCATTGATCGTAGCCCACCAGGCCACTCCATCCATGGAATTCTCCAGGCAAGAATACTGAAGTGAATTGCTGTCCCCTTCTCCAAGGGATCTTCCTGACCCAGGGATCGAGCTCAGGTCTCATGCACTGTAGGCAGATTCTGACCTACCACGGAAACCTAAGGGTGCATGCAAATTCATTCATGAAGGCGCTTGAGCAGAGGAGAATTCAGCATTGGATTGGGGAGAGGTCTACAGGGCCCAAGCTTTAGTTGATTGAATTCAAGAGGGTCGACATCACCGCTCCATCTTCAAGGTGAGTGGGGAACATTAGTTCTTGCAGAACTCAAAGACATATATCAGATTGTTACATATATCTTTTAAGGAAAAACTGGTTTTTGACTGCAAGGAACAAGAAAACGTATTTCTTTTGTTCCTTCCTTCCCTCACTTCTCTCAAGATAATTAATTAGAGACCTGTTCAAGGACAAGCATTGTGGTCAGGCTTAGATCAAACAATGGCTTAAGCCAAAAATGGCTTTTCTTACATCTTTTTCTAGGGACCCCCCCCCCACCCTATCTGCTTACAAAGCTGTATGCCACCCCTCCAAACCTCTCCTGGCCTAGGGTACTTTTTCCTGCTCTCTCATTCCAGTTGTTGAAAAGCTACCTATCCTTTAAGGAATCAAGCCATCATCTGATAGCTAGGGGAGAGTGGAAAGAATTCTAAGGCCAAGGATCAAGCAACAAAGCTTCAGGTCACACAACTCAGATGGGATTTGAACCCAGCCAAAACTCTGATTGGAACTTGAACCCATGAGGTGGGACTTGAACCCACTGTCCTTCAGTTAAAATTGCTCACCTTGTATCAGAACCTGAAGCTCAGGTTCTTTATGTCTCAGCACAGGGAGATTTCAGCAAGAAGCAAAGGGATAGGTAAACAGTGGATTTATTTAGAGAAATACACATCCCATAAACAGAATGTGGTCTGTCTCAAAAGGCAAGTGCAACCCTGGGAGGAACAGCCTCCACAGACAGAATGTGTGTCAACTCATAAGATGAGAGGCCCTGAAATATGAGGTGATTAGTTTGTTTATGGGCTGATTAATCTCATAGACTAATGAGTGGGAGGATTATTCCAACTATTTGGGGGAAGGGATGGAATTTCCAGGAACTGGGCCACCACCCACTTTCTGGCCTTTTACGGTTGGGCTGAGAACTGTCATGGTGCCTGTAGGGGTGTCATTTAACATATGCTAATGTACTACAATGAACATGTAATGAAGCTCCAGGTCTACTGGAAGTTGAATCTTCTGCCATCTTGGACCTACTTGGTTCTAACCAGTTTATGTCTTATCCTCAATGGTTATGTCATTCTTTTTATTTGTTTGTTTTTTGGCTGTGACATGTGGCTTGCAGCATCTCATCACTCTGACCAGAGATTGAACCCAGGCCACAGCAGTGAAAGCTTGGAATCCTAACCTCTGGGCCACCAAGGAACTCTCAGCTATTGTCACTCTTTTAAATGTTGTGCCCTGCGACCTTCCCCCCTGCTTCACTACAGCTGGCACTTAATGAACAAGTAGTCTCAGCTACAATTGCAGTAACACCTAACCCAACAAAGATGTAGTGACAGTGGAATGAAATAATGCAGAAATACTTTGGACTATAAAGTGTAGTTCACATGCTGGTGTTAATAAATCCAAGGTCAAGGTTTACATCCTGCATTACACTTTAGCTGCATCAACTAAAAAGATGCACAACCTGAGAGCTGTGAGCTAAGTTTTATTTGGGGCAAAATGAGGACTACAGCCCAAGAGAAAAAGGCATGTGTGTTCAGTTGTGGCCAACACTCTGTGACCGCATGGACTGTGGCCAGCCAGGCTCCTCTGTCCATGGAATTTTCCAGGCAAGAATAGTGGAATGGGTTGCCATTTCCTTCTCCAGGGAATCTTCCTGATCCAGGGATCAAACCCATGTCTCTTGCATCTCCTTCACTGGCAGGCAGATTCTTTACTAGCTGAGCCACCAGGGAAGCCAAGAGACAGCATCTCAGATAGCTCTGAGAGACTACTCCAAATAGGCAGTGGGGGGAAGTCAATATATAAAATTTTAGTGAAGGGGGAATTCACTGCAATCAGTCAAGTAACAAATCAAGTGACTAGTGTTTCTGCTAGTCACAAGGAGCTGATATCACCATGGAGGGATTTAGTGCTTTCTAGATGTGAGGAGATGCAAGGATTCAGTCAGTCAGTCAGTTCAGTCATTCAGTCGTGTCTGACTCTTTACCACCCCATGAACTGCAGCACACCAGGCTTCCCTGTCCATCACCAACTTCCAGAGCTTTTTCAAACTCGTGTCCATCAAGTCGGCGATACCATCCAACCATCTCATCCCTGTCATCCCCTTTCCCTCCCACCTTCAATCTTTCCCAGCATCAAGGTCTTTTCCATTGAGTCAGTTCTTCACATCAGGTGGCCAAATTATTAGTGTTTCAGCTTCAGCATCAGTCCTTCCACATAAATATTCGGGACTGATTTCCTTTAGGATGGACTGGTTGGATCTCCTTGCAGTCCAAGGGACTCTCAAGGGTCTTCTCCAACACCACAGTGCAAAAGCCTCAATTCTTTGGTGCACAGCTTTCTTCATAGTCCAACTCCCACATCCATACACAACTACTGGAAAACCACAGCTTTGACTAGACGGACTTTTGTTGGCAAATAATGTCTCACCTTTTTAATATGCTGTCTAGGTTGGTCATAGTTTTTCTTCCAAGGAGCAAGCGTCTTTTAATTTCATGGTGGCAGTCACCATCTGCGGTGATTTTAGAGCCCAAGGAAATAAAGTCTCTCACTGTTTCCACTGTTTCCCCATCTATTTGCCATGAAGTGATGGGACCAGATGCCATGATCTTAGTTTTCTGAATGTTGAGTTTTAAGCCAATTTTTTCACTCTCTTCTTTCACTTTCATCAAGAGGTTCTTTAGTTCTTCTTCACTTTCTGCCATAAGGGCAGTGCCATCTACATATCTGAAAGTAAAGTAAAGTCGCTGTGTCGTGTCCGACTCTTTGCAACCTCATGGACTGTAGGCCACCAGGCTCCTGTGTCCATGGGATTTCCCAGGCAAGAACACTGGAGTGGGTTGCCATTTCCTCCTCCAGGAGATCTTCCCGACCCAGGGATCGAACCCAGGTCTCCCGCATTGCAGGCAGAGGCTTTAACCTGTGAGCCACCAGGGAAGCCCGACATATCTGAGGTTATTGATATTTCTCCTGGCAATCTTGATTCCAGCTTGTGCTTTATCCAGCCTAGCGTTTCTCATTATGTACTTTGCATATAAGTTAAATAAGCAGGGTGAAAATATACAGCCTTGACGTACTCCTTTCGCGATTTGGAACCAGTCTGTTGTTCCATGTCCAGTTCTAACTTGCTTCTTGACCTACATTCAGATTTCTCAGGAAGCAGGTCATGTGGTCTGGTATTTCCATCTCTTTAAAAATTCTCCAGTTTGTTTTGATCCACACAGTCAAAGGTTTTGGCATAGTCAATAAACCAGAAGTACACACTTCTCTGGAACTCTCCTGCTTTTTCAGTGATCCAACGGATGTTGGCAATTTGATCTCTGAATCCTCTGCCTTTTCTAAATCCAGCTTGATTGTCTGGACGTTCACAATTCACGTACTGTTGAAGCCTGGCTTGGAGAATTTTGAGCATTACTTTACTAGCATGTGAGATGAGTGCAATTGTGCGGTAGTTTGAGCATTCTTGGGTTAAAGCATCTGCCTGCAATGTGGGAGACCTGGGTTCGATCCCTGGGTTGGGAAGATCCCCTGGGGAAGAAAATGGCAACTGACTCCAGTATTCTTGCCTGGAGAATCCCACAGATGGAGGAGCCTGGTGGGCTACAGTCCATGGGGTCGCAGAGTCAGACACGACTGAGCGACTTCACTTGAGCATTCTTTGGCTCAAGTGATGCCAAATCCTGTATTTCTTTGCATTGATCCTTGAGGAAGGCTTTCTTATCTCTCCTTGATATTCTTTGGAACTCTGCATTCAAATGGATATATCTTTCCTTTTCTCCTTTGTCTTTTGCTTCTCTTCTTTTCTCAGCTATTGATCACTGCCTCCTATACAACGTCAGGAACCTCCATCCATAGTTCTTCAGGCACTCTGTATATCAGATATAATCCCTTGAATCTATTTGTCACTTTCACTATATAATCATAAGGGATTTGATTTAGTTCATACATTGGTTTTCTCTACCTTCCTCAATTTAAGTCTGAATTTTGCAATAAGGAGTTCATCAGATTCAAGAATTGGGATCATGAAATCAGTTCCTGAACATACCCAAATATCTAAAGAGCTGTCCCACCAGTTTCACTGGAGCACAGAGTGCCTGACTCTCCACTCTAAACTCCCTTCAGGGAGTGTCAAAGGTCAGCAACTGCAGCAACACAGGCAGATGGCAAATGCCCTTGTTGTTGTTCAATTACTGGCAAATGCCCTTGGCAAATGCCAGTTTTTAGTTGACAGATGTTTATGGTTTCATTATTTGAAATGAAATTAATGTAGGGTGCTTATAAAAAGAAGACTATGGTAGGCAGAGAAGAGTCCAAAAGGCTGAAAAGATGGTTTTTACCCTCAAGGTTCTACAGTCAACTGGAAAGGGAGACACCCAAACTGATCATTAGTGGGCAAAATGTGCTGGATAATAGAGCCAAGTGCTTCAAATAGACCTAACTTCAGGATGCCTCAGGGAAGTTTTACAGAGGAAATGATTTTTAATCTGGCCTTGAAATAGTGAATTTTCCAGAAAGAAAGAAAGGCATCTCAGACTGAAGAGACTACCACAAATACAAATATGTCCAGTGAAATGAAAGGCACTTAGCAACCAGTGCCTTTAATTAATGTTAGTGGCCATTATTTTTTAAAATATTTGTTTATTTGGCTCTACTGGGTCTTAGTTGTAGCATGAGGGACTTTCCATCTTTGTTGCAGCATGTGGGATTTTTTGTGTGGCATGCAGGATCTATTGGTCATAGGGCTTCCCTGATAGCTCACTTGGTAAAGAATCTGCCTGCAATGCAGGAGACCCCAGTTCAATTCCTGGGTTGGGCAAATCCATTGGAGAAGAGATAGGCTACCCACTCCAGTATTCTTGGGCTTCTCTTGTGGCTCAGCTGGTAAAGAATCCACCTGCAATATGGGAGGCCTGGGTTCAGTCCCTGGGTTGGGAAGATCTCCTGGAGAAGGGAGAGGCTACCCACTCCAGTGTTCTGGCCTGGAGAATTCCATGGACTGTGTAATCCATGGGGTCGCAAAGAGGCGGACATGACTGAGTAACTCACTTTTTACTGATCATGGCATGGGATCTCTTAGTTGTGGCATGTGGGATCTAGTTCCCTGATCAGGGATCAAACCCTAGTCCTCTGCTTTGCCTAAGCAAGGAGTCTTAGCCATTGGACTACCAGGGAAGTTCCAGCTATTATTATTATTGTTACCATATTAGATCAAAAACAAGCTGCCAACAATTATAAAACATTAATAAAAAAATGCTGAAATTAAAAACAGTGGTTTCATATTGCTTAGATTTAGGTATACTTACTGAAAATAGCTGACTTAAACTTCTTTAGACAAAGATTTGTATGCTATGTCATCCTGCTGTGTTTTTAAAGATACCATAAATGACAATTAAAAACAACACTCATACAATTCAATTGAAGTGATGACAACATGAATTGATATGACCCAGTCTTGCTGTTGTTGTTGTTGTTTAGTTGCTTAGTTGTGTCTTTGCAGCCCCACAGACTGTAGCTCACCAGCCTTCTCTATCCATGGGATTTCCTAGGCAAGAATACTGGAGTGGGTTAACATTTCCTTCTCCGGAGGATCTTCTTGACCCAGGAATTGAACCACGTCTCCTCCACTGGCAGGTGGATTCTTTACCACTGAGCCCCCATGACCCAGTCTACACGTGAACAATTGGCCAACAGCAATCTTAAGATATGTCCCAATTTCAGAGACAGGAAATGCACATTTATGCATCATTGATACAGAGGATTATCGTTATTATTATTAGATACGAGACTGCAGGAAGGAGTTTGGTGCACTTAGAAAAACAAAGGGAATTCAGTTCATATTGAGAGTAAACTGCAGAAAGGAAACAGAAAGGAATGATGGAAATAAAGTTGAGAAGCCAAGGCCAGACCGGTATAGAAAAGAATATTCTGCTTTCATTTTGAAATGAAAAACTGTATTGAACTGATGACATTTTTCTTTGACCTTCATTACTGCACATGAAAATACCATGAGGCATCCAAGTAAATCCCTTGGGCTTCAAATAAGGTCTTCCTTGCCCCTATTGTATAACGTCAACTCAATTTCCCCTTGGAAATTGGAGTCGATCACTCAGACTAGTATAGTAATCCTTTCTCTGCCTGTTGGCTCAGCAAGAAGAGCCCAAAATGACCAGGGCAGTGTCATTATATATTTGAATGTAATGGAACAGTGACTCTGTTCTTTAGTGAAACTACTTCTCATTTGGGGACTAAGTACTCCAAATCCCCTGAACATAAGAATTCATAAATTAGTTATTACATGTAAAAGTGACAAGAACCACTCCTACCTCTCAGTTCTGGAATCATGTATTCTAACAGTGGAAGAAACAGTACATATTTTAGTTGTTGACATGAGGCATATACCACAAACCTGTAAGACAGCTTCCCAACTCATAATGTGTTGTCTCTCAGCTCCCACAATTAAGCCTGCAAAAGCTTGTTACACCTTTTTCTGTTTTTAAATCATAGCTACATCTGAATAATGGGATACCTGGCAAGACCAAGAAGTTTATTTGCTATGGTTTTTTTTTTTCATTATAAAATAAGCTTCCTAGTCAGAAGCAACGTGTGAAATATCATGAAAATGAATAAGGTATCCATGAATGGTAAGATGGCAGCTACATTACAATTAGATGTTAATTAGTCAGGGTTTTCCAGGAAAACAGAACCAACAGGATTATAGAGGTAGTAAAATATTCAAATAAACAGTATACCATAGACTTGAGAGGCTTATAAACAACAGAAATTTATTGCTCACAGTTCTGGAGGCTGAGAAGTCTAAGATGAAGGTGCTCTCAGATTCAGCGTCTGGTGAGAGCTCAATTCCTGTTCATATACAGCTGTCTTCTCTCCATGTCCTCATGGTTAAAGATGTAAAGGGGCTCTCTGGGATCTGTTTTATAAGGGATCTGTTTTTATAAGCCCTGTCATGAGGGCTCCATCCTCATGATCTTATCACTTTCCAAAGGCCTGACCTCCTAATACCTTCTCATAGAGGGTTAGGATTTTAACATACGAATTTGGACATGAGAGAGGGAGTCTATAGCAGTAGAAAACTCAAATCTGAATCTGGGATATGTATCTATTCCTATGTGGATAAATCACCACTTCTTCCTTCCTGGAAAGGATCCAGCATAGGTAGAATAATTTTTTTTAATGGCCTCAATTCTTCCCCTCTCTGTATTTAAATCCCTTTGAAGCTGCTTCCAGTAAGAGATGGAATCTATATCCCCACCCTTTGAATTCTGCTGGCCTTGTGCCTGGCCAGTAAAGTATAGCGGAAGTATTAATAACAGTGTGCTAGTTTTGAACCTAGGCCTCAAGTTCCACCCACACACCAGTTTTGAATGCCTTTTGCTTGGTTTTGGAATCTTACCATTGCCATAAGAATAAGTCCAACCTACTCTGCTGGACGGAGAAGGCAATGGCACCCCACTCCAGTACTCTTGCCTGGAAAATCCCATGGATGGAGGAGCCTGGTGGGCTACAGTCCATGAGGTCGCTAGGAGTCAGACACGACTGAGCCACTTCACTTTCACCTTTCACTTGCATGCATTGGAGAAGGAAATGGGAACTCACTCCAGTGTTCTTGCCTGGAGAATCCCAGGGACGGGGAGCCTGGTGGGCTGCCAACTATGGGATCACACAGAGTCGGACACAACTGAAGCGACTTAGCAGCAGCAGCAGCAGCAGCAGCAGCAGTCTGCTGGAGAGTGAAGGACCACATGGAACAAAGCCAACTTCACCCAGCTGAGGCAATTTAAGATCAGCCCCACCCTAGCTGAGCCACCATCTGACTACAGATGCATAAGTGAGACCAAATAAAACCAGAAGAACTGCCTAATCTATAGGCTATGAGAAGGAATTAATGGTTATAGTCTTAAGGTATTAAGTTTGGGGGTCTGTCACATGGTTAGAGAGTCCCTAAGCTGCTAAACTGCATAGAACCAGCTGGTAAGGAGACAACAAGCCCAAATGGGCTTAGGCAGCTTATTATTCACAGTGTGGCAGATAGCATGAACTTCACGTTTGTTTTGGTTCCCTGTGACATTTAAACACCGTAAGGGTGATGCAGGTCAATGCCGTGCACAGTACATCTGCAACACAGATGAAGGACACTGAGTTTAGGAAACCCTCAATCTTAGGGAATGCTAGCAAACCTGCCCTTTGAAGGGGACAGTATCTTTTTTTCCCCCAACTTCCTTTTATTATACTGGTCAGGAACAAATCTGCCTTCTAACCCAGTGTGAGACTTTTTTTTTTTTTAATTTGTTGTGCTGGGTCTTAGTTACAGCATGCAGGATCTTCACTGCTGCATGGAGGATCTTTTAATTTTAATCGTGGCATGGGAGGATCATAGTTCCTTGACCAGGGATCAAACTCAGGCCCTCTGCATTGGGAGCATAGCATTTTAGCCACTGGACCACCAGGGAAGCCCTTGGGAGGCATTTTTTTTTTTTAATCACCATGAAATGTCTCCAGGATTGGAGGGTGATACTAGCTTTATTGGGCTTCCCTGGTGGCTCAGCCTGCAATGCAGGAGATCCAGGTTTGACCCCTGACTCACGAAGATCCCCTGGAGAAGGAAATGGCAACCCACTCCAGTATTCTTGCCTGGGAAATTCCATGGAAAGAAGAGCCTGGTGGGCTACAGTCCATGGGGTCGCAAAAGAGGTGGACACAACTTAGCAACTAAACAAGAACAACAACAATGATGAAGTAAACCTGCACCCTAACCCTAAGCAGCTTTGCAAACATCCTCAAACAAAGCTATTCATGCCATTCGCTTAGTGATGCCAGCATTTCTCCCGACAGTTTGTTACAGTTCAGTACAGCTAACTGATTTGCAGGACTATCAACCTACCACCAAGTATCTAGTCCCCCTGTGGGAATAATACCGTATCAGGGACTCAGCGTTGGTCTCTCCTGGTGGACATTCATCACTGACTACATCAGCTTTGTTGAGAAGAAGTCTAAACCAGAGAGCCCATGCCCCCCCCCCGCCATCGTGGCCAGTTTTCTCATGGCTCCACTGAGCTGGGGAAAGAGGCTGACTGGCATGCAGAGGTTGGATCATTATGTTCGTTCATTGTTTAAAAAGCCTCTTCTACCTTGGGTGCCCTCTGGTGGGCATTCATAGGAAACACAAGTGTTTTCACCATTCCAAGACATTCATCCTTATACCAACACCCCAGGTCTTCTTGTCTCCAGTCTTCTGCTGTCATATTTTCCAAGTCTTTGACCAACCAGAAAGGGGCCTGAGCACACAGTACCTAGAGATGAGCCTTCCAGGACACTAAGCATAGCAGAAAAGGGAAAAGAATGAATGGAAAGGGGGGCCAGGGAAGACAAGGAAAATAAGCAGAAGAAGAAAAAAAAAAGAAGTGCTCCAAGAAAACAGTGAGACCTGAAAACCTGACACAGTGCTATGGACTAGGATGTCTTCATGAAGGCACTCTCAGAGCTTTTACTGTGTTTTTCCTTTGGATTATAATGACAGTTATATTTGGAATGAGTTTTAAGGTTTTCTCCTCTGACTGTAATTTTCTTTAGTTAATGCCAGCAGATCTGAAAAGTCTCATGTTGTTGTTTAGTCACTAAGTCGTGTCTGACTCCTTTGCAACCCAAAGGACCATAGCCCTCCAGGCTCCTCTGTCCATGGGATTTCCTAGGCAAAAATACTGGAGTGGGTTGTCATTGCCTTCTCCAGGGGATCTTCCTGACACTGGGATCAAACCTATGTCTCCTGCGTTGGCAGGCAGATTTTTAACCACTGAGCCACCAGGGAAGCCCAAATAGTCTCATGTAAGTGTTAAGTGTTAGTCGCTCAGTCATGCTGGACTGTTTGCGACCCCATGGACTGCAGCCCACCAGGCTCCTCTGTCCATGGGATTCTCCAGGCAAGGATACATACACTCCTACAAATGAACAGAGGTGGGTTTTTTCTTTTTTATTGAAGTATACTTGATTTACAATGTTATATTGGTTTCAGGTGTACAGCATAGTGATTCAATGCTTTTATAGATTATACCCCATTTCGAGGAATTACAAAATAATGACATTTCCCTGTGTCATACAATATATCTGCTACTTATTTTATATATAGTAGACTGTATGTCTTAATCCCATACCCCTATTGTTGCCTTTTCCCCTTCCTCTCCCCACTCTTAACCGCTAGCTTGTTCTTTGTATCTGTGAGTCTGCTTCTGTTTTGTTATATATATATTTGTTTGTGTTAGTTTTTAGCTTCAAGATACAAGTGTTAGAATATTTGTCTTGGTCTGTCTGACTGATTTCACTAAGCATAACACCCTCTAGATCCATCTAGATTGTTCCAAATGGCAGAATGTCATTCTTTTTTATGGCTAAGTAGTATTCCATTGTGTGTGTGTGTGTGTGCATGTGTGTGTAGACGCACAGACATCTTTTGTATCTATTCATCTATTGAACACTTAGGTTGCTTCCATATCTTGGTTATTGTAAATAATGTTGCTATGAATATTGGGGTGTACACATGTTTTGTTTTCTTCAGATTATATACCCTGGAATAGAATTGATGGGTCATACGATAGTTCTATTTTTAGTTTTTAAAGGAACTTCCATAACATCCTTCATAGGAGTTGCACCAATTTATATTCCCACCAACTGTGTGAGGATTCCCCTTCTCCACATCTTTGCCAGCATTTGTTATTTGTGGTCTTTTTGATGACAGCCATTCTGACAGATCTCAGGTGATATCTAATTATGAATTAAAAAAAATAATTTTACTTAACTATTTGACTGTGCTGGGTCTTTGTGGCTGCACAGGCTTTTCTCTAGTTGTGGCGAGCACGGGTTACTCTGTAGTTGTGGTGCACAGGCGTCTCACTGCAGCAGCTTCTCTCATTGTGGAGCACAGGCTCTAGAGTGTTTGGGCTTCAGCAGCTGCAGTGCATGGGCTTAGCTGACCCTCGACTTCTGGGATCTTCCTGGACCAGGCATCAAATCCGTATCTCCTGCGTTGGCAAGTGGATTCTTTACCACTGAGCCACCAGGGACCCCCTCATTGCAGTTTTGATTTACATTTCTCTAATAATTACTGATGCTGAGTATCGTTTCATGTGCTTGTTGGCCATCTGTTCATTTTCTTTGGAAAAATGTCTATTCGGGTCCTTTGCCCATTTTTTAATTGGGGTTTCAAAGTCCCTGATGCTGGGAAAGATTGAGGAAAGAAGGAAAAGAGGGCATCAGAGAATGAGATGGCTGAATGGCATCACCAATGCAATAGACATGAATTTGGGCAAACTTTGGGAGATGGCGAGGGACAGGAAGGCCTGGTGTGTTGCAGTTCATGGGGTTGCAAAGAGTTGGACATGACTGAGCACACACACACACACAGAAGTGTGGCAGGAATAGGGAGGAAAGAAACTAGTAGAAAACAAATACAATCTATTAGTGAAAAGCCTCTAGTGATAGGGTGACTAAGACACTTTTAAGAATAGATATGCCCAATATTAAATTTGAAGTTATTTGCATTTCTGTGTGGTAAACTCCCTTCCCTTTATTTGCCTGTTATGTGAGCAAATAGCTGGTGCGAGTGGCATCTGTAAAAATTAAGGAAAAGATTTGAGTGTTAACTCCGGGTAAGCATTGTGTAGAACAGCACAACAGGTTAAGAAATCTAGTTGATCTCAATGCTGAATGAATCTAGCAGGAGCAGAGAACCAGAACTGACCATAAGAAGACAGGCCCTCTTGGAATGTGCAGAAATCTTGGGGAGGACATTGATCTTTCCATAATTCATAAAAGTGAGATTTTAAGCAATCCTAGTTAGATCTTATGGAGCAGAGTGTTTTTCTAGAATCAAATCTCAGAAGTATAATTACTGATCAAAGGGTATGAATGTTTTTCTGGCTCCTTTTGAATAATGTTGAATTAATTCATGACATTAAGTTCAAATAGACATTTAGCATTTTTCTACTTTAAACTGTCAGCCATATCAAATACAAAAAAAAAAAAAAGAAAAATACAGAATAAGCTTTGAGAATAAAAAATGTATACAAGCAGATGCAGTTAATGAATTAAAATGCTCACTGAAAATAACTTTGTTCTGAGAAATTTTATGTTTAAATTTGAAATTTCCTGATTCAGTGTTAATTCCTTACAGCTTGGCAGTTAAACTTGACCTTCAGTCCCAGGGAACCCAGGATGGCTGGTAGTCAAACTAGGTAAGGAATGGACACCAGACTTGAACTTGGAGAAGGATGAAGGTTTCCTCCTTAAAGTTACCTAATGCCTTTGGTTAAGAAGTAGAACCTGAGAGAGTTTCTTGTTTAAGTGGCTTAGTGAGGATGTGTTCTCAAGTGAAGCGGAGTGAGGAAAGCAGAGTAAAGTTGAAGAAGACCACTAAACAGGAATGTGGTGTCCAGCAAAGGCTGACTTCAGCCTGATCCCACAAGGAGCTCTAAAATAGGAACCATATCAGACCTGTTCCTCCTTGAGGTGAGGGATCAGTCTTCTGAACCTCCACACAGTGAGATGGCAATTCTTTCCTAGAGCAGGTCTCAAAATTAGGGTGCATCATAATTACCTGGAGGACTTGTTAAAACAGACTGCTGGACAGACTTCCAGAGTTTCTGATTCCGTAGGTCTGAAGTAGGGACTAGTGAATCTGTATCTCTAACAAGTTCCCAGGTATCGGGGATGCTGCTGGTCTAGGAACCACACTTTGAGAACTGCTGCTCTACAGAAGAGGACACTTAGGAGGTTTCAGCAGCCAACACTCACAGCACCCAGGATAGAAGATCTGAGCGGCACTGACTCCAAGTGCTAACATGGTATCTTCCTCATGAAGGCAGACACCAGGGCTAGGAGACTGGACCACAAGCTGAGGCTGGCTGGATTACATTTTTAGGTCTTACTGTCTAGATTCATGACATCCTATTAATTTTCTGCTGTCATCCCGCATCTCCAGCCAAAGCGCTGTTGAAACATTCCAGCTCGTCTCCACATTGCTGTTAGACTTCAGGGGAGGGTCTGGCAGGTACATGAGACTTTAAAGAGGAAACAGCTGCACCTCAGTAGGCAAGTACAGAGGAGTCAGTTGCAGTGGATCGCAAGAACCCCACGAGGGAAACAAATATTTGGTGGCAAAACTCAACTCGACCAATTTTGATGTCTGTTTGGTTTTTTGTTTAAATTTTATTTGTTTGTTTTCAGCTGCACTGTGTCTTCGTTGTGCACCGGCTTTCTCTGGGTGTGGCAAGCTGGGGGTGGGCTACTCCCCAGCTTTCGTGGGCAGACTTCTCATTCTGCTGGTTTCTCTGGTTGCTGAGCAGACCTCCAGAGTGGCAAGCTCAGTTCTGGCCCACAGGCTTAGTTGCCTTGCAGCTTGTGGAATATTCCCAGACCAGGGGTCAAACCCATGTGTCTTGCATTGGGCAGGTGGATTCTTAACCACTGGACCCCTAGGGAACTCCTGTCTGTTGTGTTTTGGTTTGTTTTGTTTTTTTAAAGAAAGATGGCTCTTTAAGGCAACTTTTAATTTCATACTTCCTACCACAGCCCATAACATAGAGCCCCGGCCCCTGGGGATCACCACCAGCTGAAGCTGAACGTGTAGAAGTAGTCGGAGACCTTGGCTGGTAACGGACTGTTGTGTGAATAGCATACCTGGTACCCTCGGGCCTTAATGTCCATGTTCAGGCAGTCCAGGAGGTCACTGATATCCAGGGCTGCCTTCCAAGGCCCAAATTTGACCACTGACCTTTTGTTCGCCTCCAGGGAGCGCAGAGCGTCTGCGCAGTTTGCATCCTCCTTCTCGTTCCGTACCAGGCACACCAGGACTCGGGAGCAGCGCGCCGCCACGGCCTCGGCCCGCGCCAGGCGCACCATGAGCTCCAGGTTCTCGCTGTAGCCTGGCACCTGCAGCAAGAACTGCTTCCGCGCCACCTGCTCACCGAAGATCTGTGGCGTGTCCTCCAGGTGTTTGATCAAGGGCTTGATCTCGTAGTGCTGAGCCTCACGGTACACCTCTGGGATGTGCTGGGTGGGCAGCTGCCCACTGCGCAGATATTCCAGGATGGGTCCAAAGTAGGTGCCGCAGCGATCGATGAAGAAGCGTCCCTCGGCATCCAGGCAGGCCTTGGCGGGGCTGGAGAACATCTCTGTCAGCTTTGAGCCTGGGAATTTCCTCAGGGTGCCCAAGGTGGTGGTATAGAACTCACCCCCCACGTTCAGCTCCACGACCGGAGATTCCTGGGGGGCACAAGAGGCAGAGTGACCAATAGCGCCACCTCCAGGGAGCTCATGATTTATTTTCATCCAAAGAATAATACCCTACAGAAGAGTTGGACACGACTGAGCGACTTCACTTTCACTTTTCACTTTCATGCATTGGAGAAGGCAATGGCAACCCACTCCAGTGTTCTTGCCTGGAGAATCCCAGGGACAAGGGAGCCTGGTGGGCTTCCGTCTATGGGGTCTCACAGAGTCGGACACGACTGAAGCGACTTAGCAGCAGCAGAATTTAGGGGAGCCAATTGGCTTCAGCTTACTGGAATGTCCATCTTACGGAAGGGGGTTCTATTCATGCTACAGAGAGTAGGCATTTTAAGGAAGGCAAATATTTTGGTTTGAAATAAGAATACTGAATTCAAGCATTTGAATTTTCTCATTTAGGTCGCATAATATCAGTGGAGGAAGCTGCTGTGAAGCAAGTTGCAGGGACAGTACTGCTAAAGTGTGTGGCCTATGGCAAGACTTTTCCCTTCCTTAGGCCTCAGATTCCTTATTCATAAAATAAGGATTTGGGGCTTTTGTAAAGACAGGAGTTCCTGACAGGAATGCTTAGATATAAGATATAATTTTTTTTTAAAGGCATCGGGAAAAGGGAGAAATGCGTTTTCGACCTTTTAGAAAGGTTAAAGAAACCATACATAAATTCAATCCAGGAACCATTTCTTTGGTACTTACTGTGTGTCCACATCCTGTGCTGGGAATGGTGATAAAAATTCTTATTTCATGTAGATCAGAAGTTCTGGCTGCAGTTGGCATGACATTAACAAACAGAATTTGTTTGATGGGTACTTTTTCAAAATAAGGGCCCATGGGATTAAATAACAGGAATATCCTTGGTGGTGACAAGGTCAGTAAAACCAAATACAGCAGGTGTAAAACTGCCTCATAAATGGTAACGTATGGTGCAAACATAAATTAGATTTAGTTGTCCATCAGAATTTTTAGAGGCCTCTTCTCTCGGGCTGAGCACTAAGAATGTGGGTAAGACCCACGCGGTATCTGCCTGGAGATGCCCACAGGCCAACACAGACAGGGACTTGAAAAAAAACTGAGGGTCAGGCTTCATCTGGGGGATACTAAGTGCTGCCCCACAGACCTAACAAAAATGCCTGAATACTCCATTAGTGATTATTACACATGAGGTGATACATCAGTTATTATCCTTACAAACCAGCTTCCTGAACACCTTTCATCGTTTAAAATCCATTCAGTAAAGCATGTTTGCACCTACTTTGTGTCAGGTAGCTGGAACAATGAGGAACAAGCAGACCTCCCCTCACGGTCTACTAACTATGTAAAGTTAACTAACTCCACCTTCACAGCAATCCTATGAAGAATGTAGTAAACCCCCATTTTCCAGATGAAGAAACTAAGGCTTACGGAGGTGAGATTTAAGTTGCTCATGATCAACCAGTTATTAAGTGATAATGTCACAGGATTTGAACTCAAATCTGATTTACCCCGAAGCTTGCACTTAGTCATTACAGAAGTTAATTTTCAACCTTCGAACACCTCCACTCTTCATTTCCTTGTCATCCAACAAAATGTAGGAAGGACCTATTCCATCCAAGCCTTCTCTTAAGCAGATGAACATGACAGTTCTTGCCCTTGAGGAGCTCACAGAGGAAAGAAGGAAACAGATGGTTTCAATGTGTAGGTGCTGAGGGGGAAGACCCAGGTAAAAGGGATTGGCTCTTTCTGTGGACGAGTGCTGGAGGTTGTCAGGGAAGGTCTCCTAGGGGATGCGATGGCTGTTGGTGTGGAAAAGATCTACAGTGTTGGAGGGAAAGCTGGATTTCCAAACTGGAGACTTGACTACAGGTCATTGCAGGGCCAGGGGTATAGGAATGTCCTTCAGTCTGATTTAGGTGTGACTTCCTTTTCAACTTGTCTGTGGGCTCTACCTCTAAGATTAAAGTACCGGAATTAAGAGAGCTCAAGGCAGCCAGATTTCGGGGGAAGAACCAAGTTGCCATAGCAACAGCTTCTACCAAGGGACAGTTATGCTAGCTGGAATGGAGAAGGGAGAAAAGAGGATGCATTCTGACAGCAGCCAAACAATTCAGCCTTGAGAAAAATAAGCCCAGGACCTGTGACTCTCTCCTTTTCCCATAAAACTCCAGGCTCTTTGGCAAGGGTGTTTGGTTAACGCAAACGTGGTTCTGTACACCAGGAAGTTAGATGAGAAGTTGCAGACTCTAACCCCTGAGTGGACTGATGATGGATTCTCCTCACTCCTCTACCCCTGAAAGCTCACAGGTGGTCTTAACATCCCCACATTACAGGTAAGGAAAGCTCAGGAAGAAGGATCACCCAGTCAGGAAGTGAGAAAGTCGCTGTGCTGTGTTATAAGTTGCTTCAGTCTTGTCTGACTCTTTGCGACCCCAGTGACTGTAGTCCATCAGGCTCCTCGGTCCATGGGATTCTCCAGGCAAGAATACTGGAGTGGGTTGCCATGCCCTCCTCCAGGGGCTCTTCCTGATCCAGAGGTTGAACTGTCTCTTATGTCTCTTTCATTGCCAGGTGGGTTTTCTACCACTAGCGCCACCTGGGAAGTGGCGGCTGGGATCAAATCCGTGTCAGTCTGACTGCAGGACAGTATGAGTGCTCTACTCCCACCTTCCCAACACCCAGTCCCACCGCTGCCAAATTATCAGCTATGATCCTGGGGCATCTCACTTCCTTCTCCGGGCTTGAGTGTGTTAGTTGCTCAGTCATGTCTGACTCTTCGTGACTCCATGGATTGGGGCCCACCAGGCTCCTCCATCCATGGGATTTTCCAGGCAAGAATACTGGAGTAGGTTGCCATTCCCTTCTGCAGGGGATCTTCCTGACCCAGGGATCGAACCTGGGTCTCCTGCATAGCAGGTAGACTCTTTTTACTGTCTGAGCCACTCTGAGCTTAACCTTAGTCATCTATGACATAGGGAGGCAAAATGGATGAAGAGAACTCTGAGTCTCTTCAGCTCTGAAAATTTAATGAATCCAATCACTTCAAATGTTGTTTCTGAAGCTCATTTCCAGATACTAAACAAAATAGCCCCCTGCCCTGATATCTTCACCCCCATTTCTTTAACACCCAAGACCTGGGCCCTGTTCCCAAGCTTCTTAATTCTGTCCCTTTTCCCTCCTTGTTTTCTAAAAACGCCAAACCTCTTTGGGAATCCCAAACCTCCTACGTCATCCATGAATACTGCTGTATTTGTTTCTAGCAGATAAAGACTTCTTTCCCATCCCTCTTCTAGGGCCCTTCCTTACAGCCCCTCCTCCCCACCTGTTCTACCCAGTCACCCTGCTGAAGCATTCCTCAATGGGCAAGTCTGACCTGTGTGCATTGGCTGGAGACATGTGGGTATCAGACTAGTGCTGGTACACAGGGATGAATCAGACAGGCCCAACTCTAACCCCACCAAACATTCATACATTTCCTTACGTCACTCTTAGTCTAGTCAGTGGAGGGACATCTCCAGTCATATGTCCCCAAGCCCCAAGATCTCTCCCCGCACCACAACTTGGACATTTTCCTGCCGCATCCTGTCTTAGTCATCTGAGCCAGAAACCTAGACTGTAATCTTGCACTCTGCTCATGTCCTCAACCTCCCCACACACAGGTAATGAGGCACTAAATCCTGGGGATTCTAAATGCCTCGTCAGATCCACGGCTCCTGGCTTCCTGGAATGTCCTCACCCAATCCAGTCTCAACTCTGAAACCAGAGCAGTTTCTCGGAAGTGCAAATCTGATCTAGTCACTCCTTGCATTAACCACTTCTGTGATCCCACATATCTTTAAAGGTAAATTCTAGACTCCTTAACGAGGTTTACAAGGCCCTTTGTAACCCTGACAATCAACTACCAGAGCCAGTACTGGTCTCCCTTCCGGAGCCAACCAGAGCATGCTGGGCCCCACTGTCCGCAGGACGTCACTCGCTCACCACCCACGGTCCCATCACTCAGCCCACTCAGCCTTCAAGTTAATTGCTCTGGGAATTTTCTGGATGGGTTGTCTACTTGTGATTTTAGAGGCCCATGTACTTCCCTCGTCATGGTAGTTATCGCTCTCTTGTAATTTTGTTCCTTCATCTGAATCCCCCACTACCGTAGAAGGCTCCTAAGGGAGGACTATTCCCAGATTCATCTTCGTGTTACCAGTACAAACTGCAGGGCTCAGCACAGGGGGCTGCTCAATGTGTCTGTTGAACTGAACCGCACTTACCCTCAGCACTGACTCACAGGAGCGCCCTGCGGTTCTAATAAAGGCCAGTCTTGCCCTACTTAGCATCAGGCGTGGTCCAGGCTTCCTCCCTCTTCTAGTAATTAATTCAGACATTTATTGGGCACGTTGGGTGGCCACGCCTCTGACCAGGTGACTTTGTCAACAGCCAACAACAATAAGGCTGTCATCACCTGACTGGAAAATGCCACAGTCGCCCCACGGCTTGCTCTGCTTTCCCTTTCTACAAGCCTTGGAGATGGCACCTAGCCCGGGAGAGGTGAGAATGCTCTGATACTAGAGTGCACTGGGCTTTTTCTTGATACTCCCCTTTGGTCCCCACTCCCCCCTCCATCCCCGCAAATCCTGGGAGGAAACAGGCAAGCAGGAAGACTCAGGAGCCAGCCAGAGGGCAGGGGTTCAGGTTGCAGAAGGGGTGCGGTGGGAGGGGGGGCGGTGGACGATACTCGGGCCCGCCCCCAGTGGGGGCTTCTCCCACCGGCAGGAGGGGTGGGGCAGGGAAGGAGGAGGGGCAAGCCAGAGGGGCTGCGAGAAGAGACACAAAGCAGACAGGGAGGAGACCACACAAAGGCCGCCAAGCCGGAAAGAGGGCAACCAGGAGCTGCTGGACTGAGCCGGAACTGGCGCCGAGACCGGGGCGCTGCCGGAGAGAGCGAGGCGGCAGGAACAGCCCAGGTGGAGAGCCCCCAGCCGCAGGCCGAGAGGGGCGCGCACGAAGCAGGGGAACCCAGACCTGCGGGGAGGAAAGGGTTAGAGGGCCCTGGAAGGAGTGAGGAAAGGGAGGGCGGCGGGCCCGGAGCCGCGCGGGTTTGCACGCCCGTTGCGGGCTTCGCACTCACCGTCCGCCGGCCGGCGAGGGGCGCGGCCCGGCCGCTCGGCCGTGAGTCGGGCGCCGAGGTCAGGCTCATCTCCCCTGGCCCCGCGGGCGCTGGCCCGTGCGGGCTACTTGTGGCCGGCCAAAGTGCACCTGGCTCCCGCCCGGGGGTGGGGGAATCCTACCCAGGGTGTGGTGAGAGCCCTGATTGGGCTGCAGTTGGCCGTAACACCCTAGGCTGGTCACTGCCCCTCTCGTGTCTGGGTTGCTGGACAGCCAAATGGGGAAGGGAGAGGGAACTGACGTTGACTCCCTGGACGCTGTCCACTCAATACAGTCGTGGGGGTGAATGATAAGAAACACCCATTTTACAGGTAAGAAAAGTGAGTCTCCAGGGGACAGTGGATTATATAGTCACCTCAGATCAGCTGCTGAACGTGCAGCACATGCTAGGTACCTGCTGTGTGTGTTATTTTGCTGGTAAAATATAATCCTGGTGATCCGGGATTATTACTATATTATTATTAAAGAATCTGCCTGCCGATGCAGAGAACCTGGGTTCAATCCCTGGGCCCCCCTGGTCCGGGAAGATTCCACATGCCCCATGGCACCTAAGCCCAGGGGCCACAACTAAGCAAAAGATTTATTTACTGTGCTCTAAAGCTTGGCCACCTCATGCGAAGAGTTGACTCACTGGAAAAGACTGATGCTGGGAGGGATTGGGGGCAGGAGGAGAAGGGGACGACAGAGGATGAGATGGCTGGATGGCATCACTGACTCGATGGCCGTGAATTTGAGTGAACTTCGGGAGTTGATGATGGACAAGGATGCCTGGCGTGCTGCGATTCATGGGGTCGCAAAGAGTCGGACACGACTGAGTGACTGAACTGAACTGAACTGAAGAGCTTGTGAGCTGCAACTGCTGGAGCCCACGGGCACTAGAAGTCCTCCCGTCCCAGCTAGAGAATAGCCCCCTCCCCCAACAACTAGAGAAAGACCCTGCACAGCCACCAAGACCCAGTGCAGCCAAAACTAAATAAATAAAACTTAAAAAAATTAAAAATAACTATTAAAAAAATATTCCTTATGAAGTGGGGAATAACTCTTCTGTAGTATAGGCCTGCATAGTGACCTTCCAAAGAGGACAGTATGGAAAGAGAGGGGAACAGAAGAGTAAATGCACAGTGGAGAAAATGACAGAGACAGCTTTGCCAGGTGATTATCCAGGTGATCAAGGTCAATAGCAGGAGTCAGAAATTATGATGATAATGTATATCCTTGATAGAGTGTGATGAAAATGGCACTTTTTCTCGGTGATCCTCTTCCCCAAAACCCACGCATCCATGCATGTTAAGTCACTTCAGTTGTGTAGCCTGCCAGGCTCCTCTGTCCATGGGGTTCTCCAGGCAAGAATACTGGAGTGGGTGGACATGTCATCTGCCAGGGGAACTCCCCGATCCAGTGATCAGACCGGGTGTCCCTTGTGTCTCCTGCATTGGCAGACAGATTCTTTACCACTGCAACACTTGGGAAGCCTCTCATTATTTATTAAGCAGTTAAAAATAAACATCAGAGCAGTGTATACTATGGGAATTCAGTAAAGACATAAACATAACCCTCATGTAAATTTATACCTATTTATGTGAACATATGGGCTTCCCTGATGGCTCAGTGGGTAAAGAATCTGCCTACAATGCAGGAGACACAGGAGATGTGGGTTCAGTCCCTGCGTCAGGAAGATCCCCTGGAGGAGGGCATGGCAACCCCACTCCAGTATTCTTGCCTGAAAAATCCCATGGATAGAGGAACCTGGCAGGCTACAGTCCAAAGGGTCGCAAAGAGTCAGACATGGCTGAGCACAATCACACACATGTGAACGCATACTTAGAAAAGCGTAGAAGGAGGCACAGTGAATGTTACCGTCAGTCATTCCGTACGAGTGGGATAGAAATAGAGAGGGGAAATTATTGATTAAGAAATGTTTTTCTTGGGCTTCCCTGGGGGCTTTCAGTGTTAAAGAATCCACTTGCTAGCGCGGGAGACGCAGGTTTGATCCCTGATGCGGGAAGATTCCACATGACACAGAGCAGCTAAGCTGTGTGCCGCAACTACTGAGCTGTGCTCCAGAGCCCAGAAGCCACAGCTTCTGGAGCCCTCGTGTCCAAGAGCCTGTGCTTCACAACAAGAGAAGTTACTGCGATGTGTTGTGTACACCACGACTAGAGAGTAGCCCCTGCTTGCTGCAACGAGAGGAAAGCCCACATGGCAACGAAGACCTAGCTCAGTCCAAACAAGGAAATAAATCTGTAAAAAAGAAATGTTTTTCTTAATACCTATTTATATTGTGTCACTAGTTGCAGTGGACATGAAAAAGTATGAAAGAGCAAAACAAAAGAAAATGCAATAACAAAGGACAAGCACAAGGCAGCCCAAGAGGAAGTCAGCTTTCCAGTTTGAGGGATCTGGAAAGGCTTCATGGAAGAAGTGGCCCATAAGCTGGGTCTTGAAGCAGGGAGAGCTTTGTTGAGAGAAGCCTTCCAGGCACTCCTCCCAGCAGAGGGGTCAGCTGTGCTAGGGAAAGGAGGGAAATGAAAATGACATGTGTTGAGCACCTGCGCTGAACACAGACTCTTGTATAAGTTCTTCCAAGCAGTTAGACCTACTCTATAGATGAGGGAGCCAAGGCTCAGGGAAGTTCAGTGAGTGGCCAGAAGGCCACACAGCTGGTAATTGACAGAACCAAGCTTAAACTCCATGTCTTTCTCACTCCAGAATTCTTTATGTGACTGTAAAGAATTGCTTTGTATCTGTGGCCTGAACGTTTGTCTCCCTCCAAAAGCCACATTGAGACCTAATCATCAATGTGATGATGTTAGGTGGTGCCTTTGGGAGGTGATTAAGTCATGAAACAATGGGATTAGTGCTCTTGTAAAAGAGACCCCCAGGGAGTTCTCTGGCTCCTTCCTTCCACCATAGAAGGACTCAGAAAGAAGATGGCCATCTATGAACCAGAAAGTGGGCTTTCATCAGACACCAGATCCGCCAGCACCATGATCTTCTACTTCCTAACCTTCAGAATGGTGTGAAATAAATGTTCTTTATAAACCACTCAATTTACAGTATTTTTGTCATAGCAGCCTGGATAGATTGAGACACTAGGTACAAGTGTATACCTTGAATGCTATGACTTGCAAACAGGATTGAACCACGGGGAGGCAGCTGTGACCTCCTCAAAGCAGGCCTCCCTGCCTGCCGCATCTGGGTTAGGGAGCCTCCCGCAGGCCAGGTCGGCTCTGCCCAGCATATGAAGCCCCTTCCCCTCACATTGTCTGACTCCTCCCAGAGGGCTGATCAGCTGAAAGGTCACCATGGCAGAAAGGAGGGCTGGACACTTGGAGGGGCAGTGAGCACTTCTGACACCATCAAGAAGCCTGGGCTCTATTTCCGGTTTCTCCCCCAGCTCCAGCTGCCCTGAAACGACCTATATTCCTATACTTTCTTGAACTTTGTTAATGCTGTTCCTTGTGCTCAGAATGCCTTTCCTCACCAGCTCCTTCTCTCTGGAAAACTACACAGCCTTTAAGACCCAAGTCAAATAGCCCTCTTCTTCCTTTTATATCCATTATCACATTTGACCCTCACCATTCAAAATAGGAATTAGCACCTCTATTCTACGTATGAGAACCCCAGGGGTCCCAGAGGTGAAGTGCCTCTTTCAGAATCCTTCAGTGCCAGGGGACAAGAGACCGACCAGGTTTCCAGCTGTGGCTCTGCCGTCCACTTGTAACCTCGGCCAGGTCCTTGCCTGTCTCTGGGCCTCGGTTCTCCACCTGTAACATGGTGGGGGTTGGGATATCGTTCGAGACTGTCTCTGTGAAACTGTCTTGCTTAATGCTATGGCAACAAAGGAATTCAAACAGTACCTTGGTGTTGCCTACAACTGGATCTTGTTTCCCTTTGGCCTGAATCCAAGAGCAAGCACTGCTTCCCTCTGCCCTCCTCTTTGTTCTTCTTCCTGAGACAAAGCTGCCAGCCCCTCTCCTCTCCAGGCTGCTGGGCTTCGGGCCAGCCGGCCGAGTGGCAGCTGGGACTCAGATGAAAGGGCCCTCAGAGGGCTGCCTGTGGCAGAGTGCCCAACCCAGCCCAGCCCAGGCCTGGCAGCTCTGGGCCCAGCTGTCGTCCGAAGCATCCTGCCACCACTCCCGCACAAAGCTCCCTTTGTGAGTTCCGTGGTGGTGGAGACCCCCTGCCAACCCACAAGGACCCTCTTCCCTTCCCTCCGCCCTACACCCTTTGAGGAATATCCAGGTCTTTGTAGACTGGTCCAGGACTGAACCGGACTGGTCTGACTTTGGGCCAGGTTCTTTGGAGAGTTTTATTTCATCTTCAGAACAAATAGCAGGTAGTGCTATTCCCCTTTAGAGATGGGGAAACATACCTGAGGGCCTACTATGTGTCAATCGTGGTGTCAGGCACTGGGAGTCGGACAAGGGCCTGTCTTCCTTCCCTCATTCCGTTCTTTCTTTCTTTTCCGAACACTATCTAGGAGCGTTTATTTATTTTTTTTAAAAAAAGAAGTCATGAGAATTCCCTGGTGGTCCAGTGGTTAGGATTCTGTGCTTTCACTGCAAGGGGCACGGGTTTGATCCTTGGTCAGGGAACTAAGATCCCGAAAGCTGAGCAACACGGCCAAACAAATAGAATACAATAAAAATAAATAAGTTGTTAAAAAGAAACCATGTGTGGAGGACAGAGGGCTTCTCAGGTGACGCTAGTGGTAAAGAACCCGCCTGCCAGTGCAAGAAACAATAGCGATGTGGATTCCATCCCTGAGTCAGAAAGATCCCTGGAGGAGGGCATGGCAACCCTCTCCAGTATTCTTGCCCGGAGAATCCCCACGGACAGAGGAGCCTGGAGGGTCACTGTCCATGGGGACGCAAAGAGACACGACTGAGCGGTACCTGTGGCCTCCAGCTTGCGTCTGTGTTTGGCCACTGTGAGGCCTAGAGGAGATCAGAGGGAGAAGGGAAGTGGGATCAGACTCTATTCCCCGGCTCCCTCCCTGCCAGGTCCGTGTGAGTCAGCTGTGTCCCTCAGGCACTCTCTCCACACCCTCTCTGTGGTTCTGGTAACCACTGTCTTCCCCCCCGCAGTTAGCTGCCCTGACGGACTGCACTATTCCTTGCTTCTCTCCTCAGTCCCTGCCATATCTCTGCAGAGTCCTTTCATGGACCTCTCCTTGAATCCCCAGTTTGAGGAGGTACCTGTGTCCTGCCTGTGTATGTTTTTGATGGTGTGTATGTACTGCATGTGTGTGTGCATGCGCGCGTGCGTTAAATGCATGCATGCATCATTTCTATGCCAGTTGCTCAGCAATTAATCAAGAGCTGGTACAGGAAGGGAACTGATTTTTACTGAGACTCCAGGCAGGGCATTTGATATACACAGCTGGGCTTCATTGTCACAATTCTATAAAGTGTTTTTAGCCACATTTCAAGGAAGATAAAACTGAGGCCCCAACTGGTAAAGGGACTTACCTAAAGTCTCACAGCTGCTAGGTAGTGGACCCAAGATTTGAAACCCACCCACATCTGGCTTCAAAATCTGTGCCTTTTTCCCACTTTGGATCCTGCTTTCCAAAACGCCTGGTTCATTCTCATCCTTTAAGGTCTTAGCTTAAGTGTTACCTCTCCCAACAGGCCTTCCTTCACCACTCTGTTGGAAGGAAGTCACCACTGATATTCTTTTTTTTTTTTTTTGACATGTACACACTGCTTCATTTATTTATTTGTTATTAATTTATTTTTGGCTGTGCTGGGTCCTCGTCACTACGAGCAGGCTTTCCCTGGTTGCGGAGAGCGAGGGCTGCTCTCTAGCTGTGGCCCTTGGGCTTCCCATTGCAGTGGCTTCTCTCGTTGCATAGCACAGGCTTTAGGCGCACGGGCTTCAGTACTTGCGGCACAGGGACTCAGTAGTTGCAGCTCTTGGTCTCCAGAGCACGGGCTGCGTAATTGTGGTACGTGGGCTTGGTTGCTCTGCAGCATGTGGAAACTTCCCAGACCAGGGACCGAACCCATGTCCCTTACACTGGCAGGCAGATTCTTATCCTCTGGGTCACCAGGGAAGTCCTGATTTTCTTTTTCATAACACATTGTGCTTCTCTTTCACAATGTGTGTATGTTTGTTTATTGAATGTCTCTCCCTCATTAGATTCTAAGCTCCATAACAGGAGCCAGTCTCCATACTGGTTTTGTTCACCACTCTCTTCCCAGCACCTAGCACAGCTGCCTGCTTTACACCAGGCCCCAGATAACTATTTGTTAAGTGGAAAAAGGACAAAGAAAAGTGAGCAAACATTTTTTAGTGCCTGCCCAATGTCAGGCATTTTATGTGGCTTATCTCATTTCCTCTTCACAGCTATTGCATGAGGTTATTGTCCCATTTCGCTGACTGAAGTCAGAGAGGGAATGAAATTTTCCAGAGTCACACAGCCTAGAGCTGGCTTTCAAGCTCGTGTCTCCCTGACATCACAACTGTGCATGTCCCCCAGTGCCCCTCTGCCCTTTGCACAGCAGCTCACAGTGGGGAAGAGAAGGAGGGACTGGTCAGTGGAACCTACATGAATCATTCTTGGACAAACAGAAACTTGGGGGAACAAATAGTGACTGTGGCAGCCACTCCCCTGGGACCAAGCATTCCCAGGCCCTACCAGCCCAGAAGCAATCCTCTTTCCTGTTTGTCCTCAGGCTCTCAGCCCTGTCCTACCTGGTCTGTGATCTTCTCCAAACACCCAATTCCTTGCTTTTCTTGGCAGAGCTGCGCATGGCTCACCAAGTTCCCAAGGGCAGATTCTGAACACCGGGTGTGTGTCCTGGAGCTCTGCATGCAGGCCAGTTCAACAGCTGGTGCTAAGACAGACAGGGGGGCTCCTGCTGTGTTTCCAGGACCATGTATCAGTCAACTGGCACCTGGGAGGATCTTTTCTTTCCTTCCTCCTTTGCTTTCAGACCCTGTCTACTTTCCTCTTTAAAATCATCGTCATCAAATGGGAAACTTCTGAGATCCTGAGTTATGTTTTTTGTTGTAGCCTAGGTAATGGTTACACAGGCGTGTTTACGTTTTGTGAAAATTACTTGGGTGCATACCTCTGTATCTGAGTCATACTGCAATCAATTTTTGAATTTTTCTGTGTTTATTTATTTTTTAACCGCTCTGGGTCTTCTTCGCTGCATGCAGGCTTTCTCGAGTTGCGGTGCTCTTTAGTTGCGGTGTGCCTGCTTCTCACTCTGGTGGCTTCTCTTGCTGCAGGGCGAGGGCTCAAGGGCACATGGGCTCAGTAGTCATGGCACTTGGGCTTAGTTGCTGCCTGGCATGTGGGATCTTCCAGGACCAAGGATCGAACCTGTGTGCCTTGCATTGGCAGGCAGATTCTTAACCACTGGACCACCAGGAAAGTCCCAAAAGATTTTTTTTAAAAACCCATTGCTAAAAACAACAACAACAACAAACATTGCTACCCATTCTTGCCCCTGGCTCCCCCTACCAGACAAGCTGTGAAATGGGGATCATCTTTCCAGCTGTTTTCCCTCAATCCTCCCCAAGGGATACCCAGAGACCCTTTTCATCTAAGGGCTTCTGAAGGAATCCTGCCCAGCAAAGATAGTATAGATCAGCATAGCTGACACAGACAGTGCTGCAATCCTGGGACCTCCAGAGTCAGTGGATTCTCACTCCTGGAGGGTGGCGCCTCTCTCTCTGAGCCATCACGGGTCCCCGGCCTCTCTCTGGTCCTATCTGAGAGCTGAAAGCCCTCCTATCTCTTCCCCCGACCTTGTTTTTCAGGTCATGCTGTCAACTGTTTATTGGCTTGCAGGGCCAATTTTTTGGGAACTAGTTACTATTTACCTGCTGTCACTGAGAAGAGCACATCCTGCAGCCTGTGTTCAGGACCTCTTCCGGCTCATCCTCCTTGGGTTCCTGGAGAAGAATTAACTGCATCCTATCCAGCTCCTCCTTCACCAGCTGCCCAGCTCCAGGGTGCAGGCCCCACCTAACTACCCCAGACAGGCACTTCCTCATGCAGCCCCAGGACACCCTAACCCCAAGGAAGGGAGGGGGGCCACCCACTGAGCGGGCAGTGGTGGCCGAACTTCCAGCAGCTGAACCCAGGGAAAGTGTCAGACCAGGCTTCTCGTGGCCAACCACGGCCAACTCCTTAAACCAAAAGGACATTTCTTAGACTATCAGCGTTCCCTGGGCTTCCCAGGTGGCACTAGTGGTAAAGAACCCACCTGCCAATGCAAGAGAGGCAGGTTTGATCCCTGGGTCAGGAAGATCCCCTGGAGGAGGGTATAGTAACTCACTCCAGTATTCTTGTCTGGAGAATCCCCGTGGACAGAGGAGCCTGGCAGGCTCCTGGCAGTCCATGGGGTTGCACAGAGTTGGACACGACTGAAGCAACTTAGCACGCACACATCAGTATTCCCGGGGGATGGGCTCAGGGAGCCCAGTGCAGTGGCAGGAGCCTGGCCAGGACCACACTGCAAGACCGAGTGACTTCCACTGTCGTGGCTACAGGTGGGCCTCCAGCTACACCAGGGGCAGGCAGACGAGGAATCCAATCATATGGGCTTCTGCAGTGTGAGCAGGGACTAGGAATCACCGCCCTGGCAAGACTTTGATGCGAATGTCCCCTACAGGGAGAGCAAGAGGCTAGTGAGGAAGGGGTAGAGGCTGGACATGAGACTGACAAAAAAGAAAAATAAGACAACTTTCTCCTAGCTCACTATTGAACTGAACTTGCAGAAGACTTTGGGTCAGGGCAGAGGCAATGCCATCCCCATTACACCCATATCCACGAACAAAATTGGAATCATACCTTTATTATTATTATTTTGTCAAATCCTGTAGCATGCAGAACTTCCCTGACCAGGGATCAAATCCGCACCCCCTGCAGTGTAAACACAGAGCCATAACCACTAGACCCCCAGGGAAGTTTGAATTATACCATTTTAAAGATTAATTTAAACCACATCTCATTTCTGCCTTCATTCTTTTTTATCCTTTACCATAACTAGCACTGCAAGGAGCATCCTTTATAGCTAAGACACTGAGCAACGAGTATGCGCCTTTTTTGAAGATCTATTCCTTGTTGCCAAATGACTAGGAAGGCCATACCCCTTACCTGGGCACACAGGGTATGACTGCTCCTCAGTATGTTTTTTCCTGCTGCTCAGAGACTGACCTCCACCGCTCACCCCCAGAAGACTGCCGGGGAATGCTGGCGAGGCTGAAAACGCAAGTTGGCTTATTGGTAGGGCCTGAGAACCAAGCCAGACACCATCGGAGTCTTCCTGAGATCTGACGAGCAGTTTTTTCTTGACTGATCCAAAATGCCAGCTGAGGAGCTCATCTCACGTTCTGCTCCACGTTGTCTTTCCTTTCTCTCCCCTTCTCCTCCTTCTTGCTCCCCCTCCCCTTTTCTTTCGTTCCTTTTGACTTCCCTCAAATTCTAGTCATTTTGCTTTCTTTCCCTCTCCACTCTTCTTTCCTTCACCTTTTAATTCCTCCCACCCCCGGAATGAATCCAGCCTTGTTTCTGTCTCTTTTCTCTTCTCCTCTCCTCTCTGTCCTTCACCCACCACTCCTGTTGCGTGAGTCATCATTTCCCCAGGGAGATAAACTTTTCCTTGATGGGCCCTGATTTGAATGAGGGGTGAGTTTGCCTCCCACAGAGGGCAAAGCTGAGAGAATTGGGAGCTGCTTGGTAACCAGGGTGACTCGGGGCCTCCAGGTTGGGAGACACACGATCCATCAAGATTTCCTTAGAGGCTTTGCCACCCTAAGGGCCTGCTCACTGTGCCTGATGACTCATCAGGGCAGCCTTGGCTTGTTGGCAGCAGGCTGTGGCTTGGGGTGTCACAGGTTCTGACACCCGCCTCAGGGAAGAGGGCAGATGCTGGGGGACTGGCAACATGGCTGCACAGCTGTTTCTCACTGTGTGTTCTCGTATCACAATGATCAGGTATGACGTCTATAAAAATTCAGGTTGCTGGGCCCCAGTGCACTCTTATTAACCCAGACTATCTGGAAACAGGGGTCAGAAACCTTCCTGTGAAAAACAATGCACAGGCTGAAAAGTGTCTGTTAGATTTCTGAATGCACACACCCTATACTCAGCAACCAGCAACCCATTCCTCAACTATCTGTGTGATCTGTAGCAGCTTTGCTTATTATCAGAAACTTGGGAACAACCAGAATGTCTATTAATAGAGAATCGTTAAATAGATGATAACATCTCCTACTGTGGAATAATATTCAGCCTTAAAAAAAAAAATGGGGCATTTGTAGAGCCAGAAAGTAGATTTGAGGTCACCCTAACCAGGGGTTATGGAGAGAGGGGCTGGGCAGCATGAGGAGTTATTGCTTAACAGGTACAGAACTTCTGTTTGGGGATGATGAAAAGTTTTGGAAATAGTGGTGATGGTTGCATAATATGGTGAATATAATTAATGCCACTAAATCATACACTTAAAAATGGTTAAAATGGAAAATTTTCTGTTTATACACACACACACACATATATATATATAATTTAAAAGATGAATGTGGTAGAATCATATGCAATAATATGAAAAAATATCCAAGACAGACTGTTAAGTGAAAATGTATATTGTAGATGAAGCTGATCGTAAGAAATAAAATTCTGTGTGTGTGTGCACATGTGTGCCGGGAAAAGGCAGTAAAGAATCATATCACCCTCTTAAAAGTGTTTGTCACTGGAGGTAAGGCTGGTGGGACACACAGAGAAGGAAGATTCTTCGTCCTTTCTGTAATATCAAAAGTAAATGCTGGTCATCAATCAAAATGGCTACCATTAAAAACTCTACAAATAACACATGCTGGGGAGGATGTAAAGAAAAGGGAACCCTACTGCACTGTTGATGGGAGTGTAAGTTGGTACAGCCACTATGGAGACAGTTTGGCAGTTCCTCAGAAAACCAAAAATAGAGCCATCATATGAGCCAGCAATTAGATAAAATTCTAATCCAATAATATATGTGTAGCTCTATGTTCAGAGCAGCACTATTCACAATAGCCAGGACATGGAAGCAACCTAAATGTCCATCAGCAGAAGGATGGATAACAGAAGTGGTGTATATACACAGTGGAATACTACTAAGCCGTAAAAAGGGAAAAAAGAATGCCATTTGCAGCAAAACATGGATGCAACTAGAGATTATCATACGAAGAGAAGTAAGTCAGAAATTGACAAATACTGTATGTTATATCACTTATATGTGAAATCTAAAATATGACACAAATAAACCCCTTAGGAAATAGAAACAGACTCACGGACGCAGAGAACAGACTCCTGTTTGCCAAGGAGGAGGGGCTAAGGGAGAGACAGAGTGGGAGGGTGGGGTTAGCAAATGGAGCTATTATATGGAAAGGGTAAACAACAGGTCCCATTGTATAGCGCAGAGAACTATATTCAGTATCCTATGGCAAACCCTAATGGAAAAGAATATAAAAAAGAATGTATATATACGTACGACTGGATCACTTTGCTGTACAGCAGAAATTAACACAACATTGTAAATCAGCTACAATTCAACACAACATTGTAAATCAACTAAAATTTTGAAAAGTGCTGGGATTATAGGTGATTTTGCTTTCTTTTTGAAGCTGTTTTTCATACAAACAATGTAAACACACTCAGCAAAACAATTCCATCCTTGCCCTCAAAGAGCTTGGAATCAAGTTGGGGAGATAAGTACAGATGGAGGTAATCATAACAGAACAGAACTGTGGCAAGGCCTTTGGAAGTACGGAGGAGGGGGTATCAGGGAAGGCTTTCTGGAGGAGACATTTTGACTCTGGTCTTCAAAGACCTCAAGGAGTGAGACAAGTGAAGAAGTGGAGTAGAACTCCTCTGGTGGAAGGAAAGGCAAAGTGAGAGGAGACATGAGGTTTGGGAAGTGGCTGTAAAGCCCGGGAGCTGACATGCAACTTGCCTGTTGGAAATGGCTGGAGCATGAAGAATTTACCCTGGGAGGGACAGGTTTGTGTTTTGGGCGTATCCTCTGGTGAGGTCTTTTCTGGGTTGACGTTAAAGATGGTGCTCTCAGGCCAAGGTTGGAAACTATAAGACATAATCAAAGACTTTTCCATTCACCTCAGAATTTCAGCTGAGGACTCAAAGGCCAGAGCTGCTGAACTTAAAATGAGTTCAGAACTCAGGAGGCGGGGAGGCGGCAGGGCTAAGAGCCATGTCCTCAGTTACCTGCCTGTCAAAGAGAGAAGGTCCCCCAGGAACCCTACCGAAGACTCTCTTCAGGGAGATGTCAGGGCATTCTCTCTGCCTGTCCCCCAGCCCACACCTCACCAGGAAGGGGAAGGACTCTCCCTCCACCCCCTCAAACCAGGGGAAACAGGCTTTGGGAGAACTATTTGGGGAGCTTTGGAGGGGGGAGGCTGTGGGATCTGGAATCTGGTGAGTTGGAGGGTAGTTCCTAGGCAAGGGGCTGCGCTTCTAGCTGTGTGATTCTCTTAGGGCACAGGTAGACCCCACGGTAAGGAGCAGAATGAGGCCTTCTTGGGACTTCCCTGGTGGTGCAGGGTGAAGACTCTATGCTGCCAATGCAGAGTGCGCAGGCTCCATCCCTGGTTGGGGAACTTAAGATTCCACAGAGAATCAGGAAAAATAAAAAAGGAATGAGGCCTTCTTGGAGAGGACCCTGTTGAAGACAGCTTCCACTTAGGGGACTCCCACAGTATGAGGCTGGACTTGTGAGGAGGGATGCAGAAGCTGAGGGGCTGTAAGCAGCATGAAAGAGGAAGCGCACTTCTTTTTAGGGGTGCTGCAACTGAACAGTGTTGTGGGGCTCCAAGGAGTCTACCAAAGTGTCAGCATCTGGAATCTGCCAAAACCAGAGGTACTGGAGAAGACTTTGGATAGTCCCTTGGACTGTAAGGAGATCAAACTAGTCAATCCTAGAGGAAATCACATCTGATTTCATTGGAAGGACTGATGCTGAAGCTGAAGCTCCAATCCTTTGGCCACCTGATGCGAAGAGCCAGCTCATTGGAAAAGACCCTGATGCTGGGAAAGATTGAGGGCAGGAGGAGAAGGGGACGACAGAGGACGAGATGGTTGGATGGCATCACCAACTCCATGGATATGAGTTTGCACCAACTCCAGGGGATGGGGAAGGACAGGGAAGGCTGGCATGGTGCAGTCTATGGGGTCGCAAAGAGTCAGGCACTACTTAGGGACAGAACAAACGAAAGACCAGAGGGCAGTGCCGTGGTAGACCTTCTTGCCTGTGACTTTTCTTCTCCCTCTGCCCCCAACTCTGGAGAGCCAGAGACAGCACGGGAAGGAGCAGGAGGAACAGAAGGTTCGCAGGGGAGAGAGACTGCCCGGTGCCCTCCCCAGCCAGGAGGTGTCCCAGCCAGAGGGGAGCTGGATCTGGGCAACTTTGCTTTAACGCTTGCCCCCGGCAGCACGAAGATTACCTGATTATGAACGGGAGACTCTCGGAAAGCTAGGAGACCTGCCAAGATTTCATCCCGGGAAGAGTAAAGCATGAGTGCGCAGAATCCGTTTTAAACGACAGCCGTCAGGCAAGAAAGAAATAGGCTCCGCGATTTCCAGCTGTTGAGTTAAACCTCTTACTTTAATAAAGAGCTCGGAAACATTAATGACGCCTATCTAGCGAAATGGGTCTTAGAACGGTTTTCCTCCCACTCTCTCCCCATCGTTCAACCCTTTTTATCTAAACGAGACGGACAATTACCGCTCGGAAACGCGTGTGTTTCCGCCCAGGGACCCAGAGGCTGACGCGGGCGGAGCCGCGGTCCTGCCCTGCCCCGCAGCGCCCCCTTCTGTCCGGAGCTGCAGCGGCCGGCCCCCCGCTTCGCGTCCGGCTCTGGGGCTGGAACCCCGCCCAGTCTTCCTGGAGTCTGCAGGGTTTGAGGCGACGCATGCCTTCGTGTACTGAATGGTCACGTGAGAGGTGTACACTTGCCACTGGGGTGAGAGCCTATCCGATGAGGAGGGGGCTTCTCTGGTCAGAAAGGTCAGCCGCGGAGCTTGAGGCTGAGCGAAAGGGGTGAGGTGGAGAGTAGGGGAGTAAAGATTTGGAAAAGCTACTGTGGAGTTCCAAATCGGGAAAGGAGTATGTCAAGGCTGTATATTGTCACCCTGCTTATTTAACTTACATGCAGAGTACATCATGAGAAACGCCAGGCTGGATGAAGCACAAGCTGAAATCAAGATTGCCTGGAAAGATATCAATAACCTCAAATATGCGGATGACGCCTGCATATGGCAGAAAGTAAAGAGGAGCTAAAGAGCTTCTTGATGAAGGTGAAAGAGGAGAGTGAAAAAGCTGGCTGAAAACTCAACATTCAGAAAACTAAAATCATGGCATCCGGTCCCGTCACTTCCTGGCAAATAGATGGCGAAACAATGAAAACAGTGATAGACTTTATTTTGGGGGGCTCCAAAATCACCACAGATGGTGACTGCAGCCATGAAATTAAAAGACGCTTGCTCCTTGGAAGAAAAGCTATGACCAACCTAGACAGCGTATTAAAAAGCAGAGACATTACTTTGCCAACAAAGATCCATCTAGTCAAAGCTATGGTTTTTCTAGTAGTCATGTATGGATATGGGAGTTGGACTATAAAGAAAGCTGAGCACCAAAGAATTGATGCTTTTGAACTGTGGTGTTGGAGAAGACTCTTGAGAGTCTCTTGGACAGCAAGGAGATCAAACCAGTCAATCCTAAAGGAAATCGATCCTGAATATTCATTGGAAGGACTGATGATGAAGCTGAAGCTCTGATACTTTGCACGTGACTTAGCAACTGAACTGAACTGAGCTGTGAAGTTTGGGAGAGGGGGGCAATATTCTTGCTACTTTGTGTCCTTGGACATTTGCTCAAGCTGGTACCTCTACCTGGAAAACATTTCCCACTTTTCTTTTTTTGTTGTTGTTTTAAGTACTTAATGTATTAATAAATATGAGAGAATGAATCCATGTACCCATCACTCAGCTTGAGAAATAAGACATAACAAATAGAAAGCACCTGTGTATACCCCTCTCTTTCATCCTCCTTCTTCCCAGAGATGGCTCCTTAGTTGCAGTTTTCATTCCCATTTAAGTTTTTATTTACTGTATGTATGTGCATACCCAGTCGCTCAGTCATGTTTTACATGTAGGTCTCGGGACTCCAAGGCCCTGCTGCTCCCTCAGACAGCTTTCTTAGCTGGTCATTTGACTCTTGATGCCTCAAAATCCTCCATTCAGAGGGCTGTTGTTGTTTTTCTTTTAGTTCGAAAGAGCCTCTATTTAGTTCAACTCCTCAATTTTCCAGGTGGGAAACTGAGTCCTGGAGAGGTGGGGTGACTTGCTTAAGGCTCCCCAGTAAGCTGCTGCTGCTAAGTTGCTTCAGTCGTGTCCAGCTCTATGCAACGCCATAGACGGCAGCCCACCAGGCTCCCCGTCCCTGGGATTCTCCAGGCAAGAACACTGGAGTGGGTTGCCATTTCCTTCTCCAATGCTGGAAACTGAAAAGTAAAAGTGAAGTTGCTCAGTCGTGTCCAACCCTTAGTGACCCCATGGACTGTAGCCCACCAGGCTCCTCCATCCATGGGATTTTCCAGGCAAGAGTACTGGAGTGGGGTGCCATTGCCTTCTCCCATCAGTAAGCTAGTTGTGGTTTTTTTCCTTTTAAAGATTAAAAAAAAAACATTTGTTATTGTTTTAGTTGCTAAGTTGTGTCTGACTTTTTTGCAACCCCATGGACTATAGCCCCCTAGGCTCCTCTGTCTATGGGATTTTCCAGGCAAGAATACTGGAGTGGATTGCCATTTCCTCTTCCAGGTGACCTTCCTGACCCAGGGATTGAACTCAACGTCTCCTGCATTGACAGGCAGATTCTTTACCACTGAGCCACCAGGGAAGTTTTTGGTTTTTTTTTTTTTTTTTGATAGGGACCATTTAAAAAGTCTTTATTAAATTTGTTACAGTATTGTTTCTGTTTCATGTTTTGGTTGTTTGTGAGGCATGTGGGATTTTAGTTCCTCTACTAGGGATTGAACCCACACCTGCTGCATTGGAAGGCAAAGTCTTAACTACCAGACCACCAAGGAAGTTCCAGATATGGCTTTAAGGACATTATTTTCTGATTGGTAGTACTGTTTGTTCCCTCTACCTGCAAGACAGAGCTTCCAGAAACTGAGAATATTCAGGTCTCAATATGTTAATGAATATTTCTTTTCCCCTGGGGTAATTACCATGCTTGGAATGAATTCCTGACCCCTTGACCATAGGCATCCCCTGAGGATCTCGTTGAAATGGAGATTCAGGAGATCCTGGACAGGGCCTGAGACTCTGCTTTTCTGGTGAGCTCCCTGGGGCTTGGATGCTGCTAGTCTGCAGAGAACACGTGTATAGTAGTAAGGCTCTAGCTCATTAATTTGTTTTCTTCCTGGTACATGTCACCATGTAATATGGTCATATTTATTTGTGTATATGTTCATTGTGGATTTCTTCTCACTAGATACACACTGCCTGAGTGAGGTGCCTTGTCTGCCTCATGCCCTTTTATAACCCCAGGCCCAGCACAGCGCAGACTCAAAGCAGGCTCTCAACACATGAAGTCCCCCCAGTGACAGAGCGAGTCTTTTTCTGGAGGGTAAGGACTTTGTCTGGTTTTCTTTTGACTCCTGCTGGTAAGGCTGGGGGTGGGAGCACACGGTGACTTGACCCCATATGTTCCCCAGTAGATCAGAACTGGAGTGACAAACAGCCCGAGATTCACGGCCATCAGGTGATATGAGGGTGTGTATTCTGGTTTTTTTTTTTTTGGCAGCACCCTAAGGCATGTGGGATCTTAGTGCCCCAGCCAGGGGTCAAACCCTTGCTCCCTGCATTTGAAGAGCAGAATCTTAACCACTGGCCCATCAGGGAATTCCCATGAATGTGGGTATATGAATCATTTTTAAAGCTAGAAAACTTGTCACAGCCTAGGTGTGAGCCATTCTGTAGCTGCCTGGGCTCAAGCCCTGCCATGCTTTCTTGGAGTCTGGCCGCCCCAGAACACGACTTGATCAGCTCATCCCTTGCACAACATTCACATGGTGTTCCTGGCCTGGCTCTTGGGGGCCTTGACCCCAGTCCATCGGGTTTTCTAACTTGGGGTGATCAGGTAACCTGAGGGTGAGGTCACAGGCAGCTCTGCAGAGGCCATTCCAGTAAAGGGGCTCATGCAGCCTCAGCTTCCCCACCTGAGGGAGGGAGGGAAGTCTGGGGGAAACGGAATGGTGCTTGAGGTCTAGCCCACCCTCTGCAACCTCCTTGTTCTCCATTGCTACTTCCGCCTGCAGTGGCCCAGCCGCACAAGATAACCTCCCAACCCTGAGACATGGCCGGGACCCCTGAGTCCAGCAGACCCTTCTGGAACCAAGGACCACCTCTCATGCCCCCTGCATCCCCTGAGAAGATCTCACGTTCTTGTCCTTTCTTTCTTGCCTTCCTCCTCTCCCCACTGCTAGAACTTGTCTGAGCCCAGCCTGTGCCCTTAGTTCCCTGATACCTGGAGCCAGCTGGCGGCTGCTGACTCAGGAACATTTTATCCTTCATCTGCCAGGGGGGCCTGGACAGTCTCCGTCTGTAGCCCTGACGGACTCTCTTGCCCCTCTTCAGCGGGCTACTTGGTCTGTTCTGCATTTGTTCACTCATGCAGCTCATTGAGGGGCTTCCTTGGTGGCTCAGATGATAAAGAATCTGTCTGTAATGCAGGGGACCCGGGTTTGAGCCCTGGGTCAAGAAGATCCCCCAGAGAAGGCAGTGGCAACTCACTCCAGCACTCTTGCCTGGAGTATTCGATGGACAGATGAGTCTGGTGGGCTACAGTCCATGGGGTTGCAGAGTCAGATACAACTGAGTGACTGACACACACACACAGAGTTCATTTACCCCCCCTGTTATCAGTTTGCTCACTCACTCCCACGTGCAGTGCCCCTTGCACCTCTTGGGCCATGTCCGTGAGCAAGTCTGGGAATGGATGAGCCTGAGATGAGATTATGATGCATACACAGGGGCAGAATAACAGTGGGCCACAGGCGGGCGGGCTGTGCTTTGGTGGAGTCCCCCAAAGTCCAAGCTGTAGAGGACTTAATGAAGACCAGCCCCCTTGTTGAATAAATGGGGAAAGGGAGGCCCAGGAGGCCGCTGTTGATGGGGCCCTCCTGCCTGGCCCACCACCCCAGCTCAGTTCTCCCAGCCCTGTCTGCAAGCAGAACATCGTGTTTTCCAGACCTGGGTCAGGGAATCTGGAGCTGGGTTAACGAGGAGGGCACTAGACCTGGGTAATGATGTCCTTGGTGACCCAAACATGGATTCAGAAGGAATTATACAACCAGGACTGAAAGGCCTTTTCCTCAGAGATCTCCAAACCCTTCCCTTTACAGTCGTGGATGCTAGGGCCCAGTAAGCCCAGTCACAATGGACCTGGAAGCAGCCCCAGAACCCAAACCACAAGGTCCAGACTCCTGGTCTCCGGCTAAATCCACTGCCCAGCCATCCTGGATGTTCAAATACAAAGGAAGCCCCGTTTGCCAGAGGAAAGATATTTTAAGAATGTTTTCCCTTCCCTGGCAGTCCTGTGATTGGGACTGCGCTTTCACTACCGAGGGCGTAGTTTTGATTCCCTGGCCAGGGAACTTCGATTCCCAAGCGGCATGGTGCGGTGTTTTCCTAGAAAAGTAAAAAAGCAAACAAAAAGTATTTTAGGGCTAAAATGAATGAATCAAATGTTTACTTAAGTAACCTATTAAAATTACATTTTTCCACTTTATTAATTTAGAAAACTTGCTGTTTTCCACTCATAGGTTAGGAAATAGTTTTATGCAAATTCTCCATGTAGCTGACTGGTGGAGTTAATATCAGGCTAATGCATCTTCTTTTTAAATTTGTTCTTAATTAGAGGATAATTACTTTACCATGTTGTGTTAGTTTCTGCCATACAAAAACGTGACTCAGCCATAAATATATATATGTTCCGTCCATCCTGAACCTCTCTCTCTCCCACCCTCCACCCCATCCCACCCCTTTAGTTTCTTTATACATATATATATATATATATATACACACACATATTTGGCTGCATCAGGTCTCAGGTGTGGCACACGGGATCTTTGTTATATCACGTGGAATCTTTCATTGCAGTGCATGGACTCTCTAGTTGGGACACACAGGCTGAACTGCTCCACAGCATGTGGCATATTAGTTCTCGCACCAGGGATGAAACCTGCGCTGTTGCAAGGTTGGATTCTTAATCACTGAGCCACCAGTGAAGTCCTCCGGCTAATGTATACTGCAAACTGTTTACATGAACATAATGAGAAAGAGCAGTGTGTATGAGGAAGACTGCCAGGACAGGAGTACGGCATAGCTCTCCTAGAATTCTGGAAGAGAGCCTCCGCTTAGAGTCAGGCCCATGAGCTGATTCTGAGCACCTGCCATGCCTGGGCCATGTGTGGCTGCAGCTACTTGGACTCCCTCGCTGGGTCAAAGGCCTCACTACTGCCTCCTTGCAAGCCAGGGACCCTATTTTTCAAGGTGACTGGACATTATAACCAAGGACTCTAGAGTACATCAGAAAGTGAGTTTAATGGTCATCGGTCCACCAGCATCTACTGAGCATTTGCAGGTGTGGGCACCAGGATAGGCACAAAGGGAACGGAGGTGTGTGTAGCAAGCCCTAGAATGGAAGAATAAAGGAGAAATTAGGAGCATAGCATAGGAAATAGAAATGGCCAGGAGGCAGTGTGTGTTTAATGAGATTTTGCAATATATCAGGTATTACACACAAACGTCCGGAGAAGGCAATGGCACCCCACTCCAGTACTCTTGCCTAGAAAATCCCATGGATGGAGGAGCCTGGTAGGCTGCAGTCCATGGGGTCGCTAAGAGTCAGACACGACTGAAGTGACTCAGAAGCAGCAGCACACACAAACGTCATCTCTAGTCCTCATAACTGTTAATATCAATGGGCAGGATTTACTACTGATTCCAGTTTCTGTTTGTCTAAAAGTTAATAGTGTGTGTCTTAAGACAAATTACTTGGCCTTCCTAGGCTTCAATTTCCTCCTCTGTGAACAAAGACTATCTACACCATAGGATTATTGGGAGAACTGACTTCTGTTCTAAGCACTTCTCATGTATCAGCTTAGCTTAGGATAGCAAATCCTCAGTCAATGCTTGCTCTTATCATTATTATAACTTAGGAGGAAGTTGACGCTTAGGGAGGAGTGGTGACTAGCCCAGGGTCACACAGCCAGAGGGAAGAAGAGTTGACCGTGCTCTATGTTCTGCTTACAGTGTGCAACACAGAAAGGGTTACAAGTGGAAGCTTTGCCCTCACAGCAGACCCGTGGCTGGACTTGGCTGCCCTCTGTGCCGTAGAGAGGCAAGGCCAGCTGTCCAGTGCAGGGTGACCCCAGGTCATCTGCAGCCATGGGCCTGGCCAGCCCATGAAGGGGGCTTGGAGAGAGGAACGGCTGTCACTTTCTTCTGAGGCCTGGAGAGCTGGTCTGGGCCTCCTCCTGTCATGTCTGAAACTCCCCTTTCCTGAATCTCAGTTTCCTCATTTGGAAAGGGGGACACTAATGTTTTTCTGCTCAATCTGCAGTGTGACTAAGCAAGTTAAAGGCTGGAAGATGGTGTTTTCACACTATCCTGTTGTGCTCATATAGCAGAGTTAAGGCCCATGACTTTTGGATAGGGTGAATGTTTTGATTTCATGGGGCAGGGGTGGCGGGGCTGTGTAGCGAGTTGGATTCCAGTTCAGCGTAAAGACAAGCAATCTCATGGCTCCAGCCATGGGAGTAGAAGGAAGTGGCCCAGTGGGTGAGCTCACGTCAGGAGGGTGCAGCGGGGCCCCCGCCCTGGAGTGGGGGCGAAGGCGGCCTAGTTGAGACAAGATGGCCCCCCATGCTCTCCTCCTCCCCTCTCCTCCCATGCTGGGACAGAATGTGCTTAGTAAACCTTTCCTTTCAAAGTGGAGTTGCAAGCAGGGCCTGACTCAGAACTCAGAAGGCCTTGTTCACTTGACTTTGCTACTAACTTGTGAGACTTTGAACCTCTCATTAGGGTTCCTTTTTCTAATTATTAATAACTATAGCAACAGTTACACTTATGTTTATATACATAGCTATTCTTCAACAGTTAGAACTGGACATGGAACAACAGACTGGTTCCAAATACGAAAAGGAGTACGTCAAGGCTGTATATTGTCACCCTGCTTATTTAGCTTATATGCAGAGTACATCATGAGAAATGCTGGGCTGGAAGAAGCACAAGCTGGCATCAAGATTGCCGGGAGAAATATCAATAACCTCAGATATGCAGATAACACCACCCTTATGGCGGAAAGTGAAGAGGAACTAAAAAGCCTCTTGATGAAAGTGGAGAGTGAAAAAGTTGGCCTAAAGCTCAACATTCAGAAAACAAAGATCATGGCATCTGGTCCCATCACTTCATGGGAAATAGATGGGGAAACAGTGTCAGATTTTATTTTGGGGGGCTCCAAAATCACTGCAGATGGTGACTGCAGCCATGAAATTAAAAGACACTTACTCCTTGGAAGAAAAGTTATGACCAACCTAGATAGCATATTCAAAAGCAGAGACATTACTTTGCCAACAAAGGTCCATCTAGTCAAGGCTATGGTTTTTCCTGTGGTCATGTATGGATGTGAGAGTTGGACTGTGAAGAAGGCTGAGCACCGAAGAATTGATGCTTTTGAACTGTGTTGTTGAAGAAGACTCTTGAGAGTCCTTTGGACTGCAAGGAGATCCAACCAGTCCATTCTGAAGGAGATCAACCCTGGGATTTCTTTGGAAGGAATGATGGTAAAGCTGAAGCTCCAGTACTTTGGCCACTTCATGCAAAGAGTTGACTCATTGGAAGACTCTGATGCTGGGAGGGATTGGGGGCAGGAGGAGAAGGGGACAACAGAGGATGAGATGGCTGGATGGCATCACTGACTTGATGGACATGAGTCTGATTGAACTCCAGGAGTTGGTGATGGACAAGGAGGCCTGGCGTGCTGCGATTCATGGGGTCGCAAAGAGTCGGACACAACTGAGCGACTGAACTGAACTGAACTGACTGATAGCAAACGCAGTTTGCCAACTGTGAAAATGTGGCAATGCAAGGGATTATTATCTTCTCAAGACTGTTGGCTGAAACACTGGGTCAATGGTGAAGATGAAGCTTCATAACTCATGGGATTACAGGCTAGAGTTGAGAGGGACCTCAGCATTAATCCAGCAACTGCATGGATAATACATCTGGGGACTACATTTTGTGATTCACAAAGCATTTTGTTTACCTTGTCTCCTTACAGTAACACCTCAAATCTACAGACAAGGAGATGGATCCTGTTAACTTGTATAACTTATGCAACTTCATACCTTCTAACTGGAGGTGAGAGAAAGGTGGTCCCAGGCTAGAATCCCAGCCCCAATGGCACCATGGGCAAGTTACTTTAGCTGTGTGCACCTCAGTTTCCTCATTGGTAAATGAGAATGTTACAGCACTCACTGTACGGACTGGGTGAAAGAGCTCAGTGTAGTACTTGATGCAAAGCGAGTGCTCTTGAGTGTTAACTAGCAAACGATGACAACACACGACTGAGAAATTGCAAAACCGGACTTCTGGCTCCCATCTGAGAGCTCTTTGCCCCACACTAAGCTGTTTCATTGCGTGACCCTCTTCCCTGGTTCATTTCACAGCTGAGGCACCCAAGAGAAAGAAGCAAGTTGGGCATTAAGATACAGATAGCCTTATGTTATGTGAATAAAAATAAAATAAATAAAATTTTAAAAGTAAAAAAATAAAAAAGATACAGATAGGCAACGGGTAGCTTGGTCTTAGATGACCAGAGAGAATTAATTATTGCCCCGGGGTCAAGTGTACCAGCTGCCAAGGGAAAAGACTGCCCTCTAAATAGCTCTGCAAGCTGATGAAGGAGGAGCTGGGCTCTTACTGAGGCAGTCACGGAGCACTGAAATGCCAGTCAGAGGTCTGGCAGTTCTGTCCCTGGGCAGATGGATCACCTGATACAGGACGTTGGGACCCAAGCCCTAGGATTGGCCTAAAAGAGGGCTGTGTTGACCTACCAGCTGGGTCTTGGCATCCTGTCAAACTGCTGTGCATAATGACATAAAAATAACAGCCTGGAAACAGAGGCTGAGGCAGTGTGCGGGACTCCATATGGAAGATAAAGCCATCATGCAGGTGCTGACCAAGCACTACCCTAAGAACTGCCTGCTGACCGTCATGGACCGGTACTTGGCCGTGGTGCGCAACATGGAGCAGGTGGTGATGATCCCCAGCCTTCTGCAGGACATGCAGCCGAGCACACATGGGTACCAGGCCCAGACGGGCGCCTCCGATCTCTACAGCTACTTCACCATGCTCAAGGCCATTCGCATGGATGTGGAGCACGGGCTGCTGCCCCGGCAGGAGTGGCAGGCCAAGCTGGCAGGTGGCAAAGCCGATGGAGCTGAGACTGAAGCTGAAGAGATGGAAGAGGCTGAGGAAGAGAGGGTATTGGGGCACCTGGACCTGGAAGCCCAGTTCCACCTGCACTTCGCTAGCCTTCATCACATCCTCACCCATCTTACCCTGAAAGCCGAGGAGGTGACAAGGAGATACCAGGAGAAAATGGGACAGGCCATGTAGGAAAGGTAACAGTGGCTGTGCTAATGTCCACTGAGGGGCATTCCAGGGGAGGAGAGGGAGCAGCGGTGAACCCAGCGGGAGAGGGCGAGCCTGGCTCTCAGCCAGCCACCCTCACTTTTGGGTATTGAGACCACAACCCAGGAAGGCCCAAGGCCAGGCCTGTCTTACTCTCCTTCTGACCCAGAATTGGTGCCTAATGATGGTGAACTATTATGGAAACATAAGGAAAAGTGGTTGGTGTGTGCATGCCTTATGTGTACTTGAATGTAACTGTGCATTTATTAGTAAGTATGCAAATATTTGGACTTCCTGACAGTTCACACGGTAAAGAATCTGCTTGCGCTGCAGGAGACCCGGGTTCAATCTGAGCCGGGAAGATCCCCTGAAGGGCATGGCTACCCACTCCAGTATTCTTGCCTGGAAAATTTCATGGACAGAGGACCCTGGTGAGCTACATCCCACGGGGTTGCAAAGAGTCAGGCATGACTGAGTGACTAATATTTTGCATCACTTCATGTGAATATTTGGAGCTGTATGAACTGAACAAGTGTGTTCTCATCATTGACTTCTTTAAGAATCTGATTAAAGCCAAGGACTCTCACCCCAGAGTCTAGGCATATAGGCATATATATGACTGTGTATACAACTTCAGAGGCCCATCCATGAATTCTAAAATAAGAACTGCTGATGTCACATATTAATAATAGCTTCTATTTGAGCACATAATAAATGTCAATATAGTCCCTAGATGCTTGAGATAGGATGAACTCATTTAATCTTCAGAACAATTCTAGAAAGATAGATTTTATTATTTCTGTTGTATAAATGAAGAACCTTATCCAAGGCACGTGTTTACACAGGTGTTGAATGTTGAGTCTTGTGTGTGTGGCACTGCTTCCAACGTTTTTTCAAGTTATGGGATATGGAGAATTATATTTATATGGCATCCAGGGATACACAGGTGAAGCTGCTGGGGTATATGAGTGAGGCTGTTCACCATAGTCCCGCAACTAGCAGAGGTGCTCTGGCCATCCCAAGTTGCAGCCAGCCAAGCGGAAAGTTAAAGGACCACCGTGTGGACACTAACTCGTACTAGGCACACCAGCGTGGAGGCACGCCTGCTAGGAAGCCCAGTGGAGAGGACATATACATACATGTTGGGATCTGAGCCCAGAAGGGCTGGGGTTGTGAGGTGCAGTGAGCAGGAAGCTAGACAAGCAGGTGGTGCCACACAGGGTAGGAGGTTGGAAGGGGATCTGGGACAGTCTTGGGTGGGTCACTCCTGGGTAAAGATTGGGAGAAATTTGGCCACAACACCTGCCGGTTTTTATCCTGTGTCACATGCCAGCCCTGTTCCCATTAGCTGTTCCCTTTTCCCATCACCCTATCATCGGTGATAAGCCATGTCCATGTCTGTGGGAATCTCAAAGCACCCGATGCAGGTATTTGGGCAGAGTCTTTATCCTCATTTTACCTGTAAGAAAAATAAATCCAGATAGAGGAAGTGTCTCACCCAAAGTCACATAATTATTTAGTCGCTAAGTTGTGTCCATCTCTTTTGACCCCATGGACTGTAGCCCACCAGGCTCCTCTGTCCATGGGGTTTCCCAAGCAAGAATACTGGAATGGGTTGCCATTTCCTTCTCCAGGGGATCTTCTTGACCCAGGGATTGAACCTGAGTCTTCTGCATTGCAGGCAGATTCTTTACTGCTGAGCCACCAGTGAAACCCCGCATAATTGGTAAGGGGATGAAAAAAGCAAGACTGGCCCCAGAACTGGGCATTCATTTTTTTTTGTTTGGCTGTGCTGGGACTTTGTTGCTGCATGGACTTTCTCTAGTTGCAGTGCACGGGTTTCTCACTGGGGCAGCTTCTCTTTTTTGCAGTAAATGTGAAAATACCTGGAAATTTTTATCTTTGTTTAACTTTGGCTGCACCGGGTGCCCATTGCTGCATGCTGGCATTCTGTAGTTGCGGTGAGCGTGGCGGACTCTAGCTGTGGTGCGCGGGCTTCTCACTGCACTGGCTTCTCTTGTTACAGAGCATGGGCTCCAGGGTGCACAGGCTCAGTAGTTGCGGCACACAGGCTCAGTAGTTGTGGCGCACAGGCTTAGTGGGATCTTCTCGGACCAGGGATCTAACCTGTGTCCCCTGCATTGGCAGGCTGATTCTTAACTGCTAGACCACAGGGAAGCCCCTGGGGTCGCTTCTCTTGTTGCAGAGCAAGGCTCTAGGTGCGTGGGCTCAGTAGTTGTGGCACACGGGCTTAGTTGCTCCGTGGCATGTGAAATCTTCCCCGACCAGGGATCAAACCTGTGTCCTCTGCAGTAGCTGGCAGATTCCTAACCAGGGAAGTCTGATCTGGGTGTTCGTTCCATCAGATTTAGTCTCTGCCGTATTTCCTGAGGCTATTCTGTAATGATGGGTAGTACACGTGGATCCTAAATACACAGTCTACAGAGTTCTGCTCCAGGTATTTTCTCAGCCATTTCCCCTTTCCCTACCTCAAACCTGGGCTTCCCAGGTGGCTCAATGGTAAAGAATCTGCCTGCCACTGTAGGAGACTTGAGCTAAATCCCAGGGTCAGGACAATCCCCTAGAGAAGGCTATGGCAATCCTTCCCAGTATTCTTGCCTGGAAAATCCCATGGACAGAGGAACCTGGGGGCTACAGTCCATGTGGTTGAAAGAGTTGGACATGACTCAGTGACTAAACAACTTCAAACCTACACCCAAACTGCCAGCTTCAACCCTGTGTCCCTGTCCTCTTGACGCTCCTGAGTGGCCTTTCAGAGGTTCTTCTTGAATGTAAGGGGGCTGGATCAAGAGCTCTGAGTTCGAGTTCTGATTCCCCACTAGTGAGCTGTGCAGTCTTGCTTTTGCTCACTTCTCTGGGTTTCAGTTTAGTCACTGAATAATAAAGGTATTATAAAAGGAATTGCATTTGAATAGTTTTATAGTTTAAAATTACTTGCGTATCAATGATCTAATGGAATTACAATCCTCTTTAACATATGAAAAAACCTGGAGGTCTGAGAGAGAAAATGAGTCTGAGGTTACTCAGGAAATGGCAAAGCCAAGATGTGAATGGACCCTGGCCTAACTCACATTTAGTTCCTTTCCTCTACACTACGGATTTCCTTAGCACTTTAGAATTCTGCAGCCAGGGCTGGAGGTAAGCATTAGGAATGGCAGAGCAGTGAGATCCATCACTCCTTGACCTGCCAAACCTCTTGGAAGACAACAGCAGCCAGTTCTACACTGTAACACACTTCAACACTCTTGTTTTTGTGGTGGCAGAACAAAAGTTAAAAAAAATCTAGCTTCTTGTCCTGGCTCTGCACTGACCTCTCTGCCCTGGACAACTTATTTCACCTTTCTGTAGTTTTCCTGCTAGTAAAAGGCAGAGATGAAGCTAGATGATGTATTGCAGCTCTGACCACCAGATTCTTCTCATAGTGCTATAAGGCCACTAGGGTTTTCCTACAAACAGCACCATTGTGCTTTTTCAATAGGTTTCCTGTTTCAGTAGACATGTGACAGTACTTTAGTGGTGTGAACTTATACTTTTTCAAATTTGTGCACCCACAGCTTACTCCACATGATAGAAGGCAGTCTCTGTGATGAAGACATGGTGCAGTTTGCTAGCCTGATGATGGTAAGACCAGAAAGACCTGGACCTGCAACTACAAGTGAAGATGACTGGATGTCTGGGAATCCTCCCTGCCTTCCTCTGAGCACCAGTTCCCGGACTTATCACTGCGTCACCGTTAGGCTGCCTGCTGCTGTTCACAGCTCCTCGCTCCTCTCACTAGCTTGGTGTGGAAGCCAGTGATTCATGAGGGACCACGTCTGTCACCTGGTTAGTGTGCTACAGTAGAAATAGAAGTTCTAGCATCTGACTAACCGAAGTTCACATCCTTCTCTCTTGGCAGTCATTCACTGCAATTGTGGGCAAGTTATTTAACCCATCGTGCCCTGAATTTCCTCATCTATAAAATGGAGATGGTGTTACCTATCTCATGAAGTTGCTTTGAAAATTAAACAGTAAGTCAAAAGCATCTGGCATGAGAGAGCTATTATTATAGGTCTGTTTTTTCTCCCACCGTCACCTTCTATTTGTTCTAGCCCTCCCTTACTTTCTACCCTACAGAACTAAGCAGCAGAGTCCTCAGCTCTAAGTGGTTCACACTCCTATGCCTACTGAGCAGAGACAAACTTACTTACTGCAGCAATAAAAATACCTTGTATTTGTACATACCTTTATTAACTTCTAAAGTACTTTCTCAGACATGATTTCATTTTTAACAAGTAGGACTCAAGAGGAGAGTTGGAACCATGTGATTTTGTCCATCTGCTTACATTCATACTGCCACCTAATCTCAAATCACATGTAAACAATTTTTTGAATCTCCAAAACCTAATCTGATTATGAAATCTGAGCTTAGAAACAAAAATTTTGGACAAGTTTTCAGACTTGATAAGCCATAAAGAATAAAACCTCATTCTCATTAGGTGGGATCTTTTACTTCTAATCCACTGTTGACGGGCTTCTCTGGGGGCTCAGATGGTAAACAATCTGCTTGCAATGCAGGAGACCCAGGTTCAATCCCCTGGAGAAGGGAATGGCTACTTACTCCAGTATTCTTGCCTGAAGAACTTCATGGACAGAGGAGCCCCAGGGGCTACAGTACATGAGGTTGCAAAGAGTCAAACACAACTTAGCAACTAACACTTTCACTTTCCACTGTAGACAGTGTTAGCTACTGAGCTCACTTTCCCCAGGATGTCCCAACTAAGAGCTGAGATTTCTTTGCTGTATCAGTCTCCTAGCTATTCTCCTGGTTGTGAGTTTCCTCCTTTTATACCACCCTCTATGGTGTTGCAGACAGCTCAGCAATACAACTATGACCATGTTATCCCTATTTAAAATCCTTTAGTGACCTTCCACAACCTAGAATTGAGTCAAAATTATTCTACGTGACTCACAAAACCTTCCATCCTCTGGCTTGCTTGGTTCACTCTGCACTAGAACTGGTGTAGGTGAGACTCTTCTGTAAAAGGCCATATATTCAATAGTTCCGGCTTCACAGACCATATGGTCTCTGTCACAACCACTCAACTCTGCTGCAGCAGGAGGCAGCCATTAACATGTAAACAATGAGCCTGGTTGTGTTCAATAGAACTGGACTGGCAGTGAGCCAGACGTGGCCCACAGGCTATGAGACTGCCAACTCTGAACTAGAACTAAACTCCATTTTAAAATCTGCCAGATGTCTTCTCAAAACTAGCTAAATGGAAACTGACCATTCTCTGATAAGCTGTTTTTTTGACAAAAAGGAGTCAGAGTGCTTATAATGACCATTTTAATCACAAGGTATTAACGTTAAGAGATTAACATAAACTTCAGATGTCATAGGAACAGTTCAACAAAATACAGAAATAACTGGTTATCAATGAAACCGGAGCAAGCATTTTGGAGACTTCAACGCACTGGATGGAATTCTTCAAAAACTTCCCTGTAAGTTTTCTTATCTATAAAAAGAAAAATCACAAAAGATTTAAAAATCATGTTTAAAAAAATCATACTTCCTAAAGAAACATTAACACTTAATATTCTTATAAGAACTGCTTTATTTTCTAGTCCTCAACCTAGCTTCCCAACCAGGCATTTTGTTCCACTGAATGAAGAACTGCTTTGAAAGAATCTATGATGTTCAGATGGTTGTCTAGAGAGGCAAATGCCACCAGAGGGATCCTGGCTGAAGGAGTGGAAGAAGGAGGAGGCCAGGAGCTGAGGTGGTCAAGCTTTCCATGGCTGCACTATTGGTACAGGAGGCTCTTCGCACACCTGCCAGTAGTCTGCTGCTCTGAGAGAACAAGCCTGTGAGGCTACACTCACAGTCAGAGGGAGCTAGTGGAAACGTACAGGCAAAGAGCCAGAGGTATGGGTCGAAGGACTAACTGCCACTGGATCTCCCTCTTAGAAAACAATATTCCCAAGATCCTTCCATCTCTAACATCCAACAGTCTTGAGTATTCCCATCCCAGACACATCCACTGTTCATGGCTTTATACTAGTCTTTGAGCTCTTTACTGGCAAAAAAAAAAGCCATACCCTTCTGATCCACCATAAACATCACATATATGACTGAAGGATAAGGAAATTATTATTAATAATAATATAATTTCAGAGCTAAGCAGGACCTTACAGATCACCATTCAGTCTGATGAGATTTAAAATGCTTAAATTGAAATGCTTACACATTTACATAAATAGGAAAATCTAAAAATCTATAAAATTACAAGTTTAAAAATTTCCTACCCTCATTCATTCATGTATGCAAATATCTATATTGTATATTTGTATAAAATATAAACAAGAAAACAGCTGTATTACAGTTACATTCATACATGCACAAAGATAAGTGTAGAGTGTGGCCAGAAAATTCCTGTCTATAGCACGGTGACTCCTGAGCAGGAATCTGTAGGTGCCCAGGGTGGAAATGGGGCAGGAGGGAGCCTAAGGGGCACAGCATGCACACAGCGACACAGGGAGGGCTCAGGACAGCATTTCAAGAGGCATGAGCTGAGTGACGCCAAGATGAGGCAGGGCTCTGTGTAGGTCAGGCCAGGCATTATTTATTAAATGCCCACTATGTGTAGGTTCTGGGCTGGAGGCGGGAGAAACAAAGATGAAGCTACAGCCCAGTGAGGAACACAGTCTGTGAGTGTAATTGGGTGGATAGAAGTCTAAGTTAAGTGTTTGCACCAGGCAATTAGCTCAGCCCGGGGCGGGGGGGGGGGGGGGGGGGGGGCCATCTTAATGGAGTCTTGATTTTATCCAAAAGGTAATGGATAGCTATTTTAAGCATATCCATATTTATCCAGAGAGATGTGATTTTTGCTAAGAACAAAAGCAGAGGCAAGCTGGAGGCAAGTGCAGGAGTCTACACAAGAGATTACCAGGCCCTGAACCAGGGTAGTGGCAGTGGCAGAGAGGAGAGTTCAGAGTTGAGAATTATTGAGGGATTAGAACAGTAAGACTTGATGACTAATGAGAAGTCAAAGAGACAGCCATGAAGATGATTCCCAGGCTTCTGGCTGGAGCACCCAGGTGGGCGGTAATGCCATTCACTGGAGCAGGACACAGAAGCCCAGGGTGTCTGGGTGAGCATGGGGGACGTGAGTCCTGTTTGCTGTTTGAGGGACGCAGAGGTACTCAGCCAGAAACTGGATATATGAATTCAAGAGAATTCTGGTCTACAAAGAGGCGGAAGTCAACAGAACACAGAAGGCCTGAAGTCACAGGCACGCGAAAGACTGACTAGGGAAAAGGCACAGAGCAAGAAAGAAGTTTGCTACAATGAACTTGAAATACCTTTTTCAGGAAAATCCTCTGGATGTGACTTGATATATGAGAACATATCGTGGTCCCTCACAGCATACATATAGTCTTGACGTTTTAAAAGATAATATCCAACAAAAACAAAGGAAGTAATATATAGAAACTGGCGATGCAAACCTGAAATTGAAACCACAAATTCCAAAGAAAGCAAAAATCAGTTTTGTGTGTTAAAAATCACATTTTTCATGTTTTAGATACATAGTTTGTAATTTCTTCCAACATTCTTAAAAAAAAAAAAGGTTGCATATGGGTATTCTGAATACACAGCCATGACCTTGGAACATCTCTCTAAGGATATCTGGCAACTACGAAAAGCAACACTTTGTCTACAAATGTAGCTGTCAACAGAACCTAAAACTTTTTTAATTCATGTTTTGTAAGTTTCTTCAAGGAAAAAGGTGGATAAGCACAAAAACTTGAATGGTAGACTGACACAGAAAAAAAAAGTCTTAAAAAAAAAAAAGAAAAAAAAAGTCTTCTTTCTCAATAGGTTAACTTTAGACCTTAGACCTACACTAACTTGCATTCCAGGATGTGTTCAGGACATGCTGAGTAGAGGTTAAAGCCGTCTACAAATGGTCTAAGAGCAGTTTGGTTTGTCTCCATATACCGATTTGTATTTACATATCTAGTGGTTACTAAAACAGTACACTGTACTACAAATACATCTCATTCTCTTGTATCCCCTGAATTTTATAATTTTGCAAGTATTACCTATTCAAAAACTATCTTTAAAAAAATCATCCTACTGGGACTTCCCTGGCGGTCCACTGGTTAAGACTCCATGCTTCTACTGCAGGGGGTGTGCATTTGATTCCTGGTCAGGGAACTAAAATCCCACATGCTATTCAGCACAGCAAAAAAATAAAATCATCCTATTACAATAAGACTGGAAAGGATCAAATCACATGATCTACAAAGCCAAAATTTTAAATGTGAAGGGGAGATCCAAAGGTATTAACTTTATATAAATTTTTCTTTTTTACAAAAGGCTAAGTATAGATTTTATAGCTATGCTTCAGAATTTTATTCCCAGCCATTCTCTTATCCCACACATGCTTTCATTCCTATAGTTTTATCTATTATCCATGTACTGGTAACCCATTAGTTACGTCCAACTAGATACCTATCTGAACAACATACATATCCAAATATCTGACAGATTTGATAACCTGAATTCTCCCAAACCAACTCAGTTCCTTCCTATTCAAATCTTTTTCCTAAAAGACCATTTACCCAGAAATCCAAGTCCTGGGTAGTAAGCATACTAATTATCATTTTTTTTCTACCCTCATCCTCTACATTCAGTCACTGTCGATTCTACCTGATAAATATTTCCTTAACTCATGCTCATTTATATAACTGGTTTACCTTTCATCTCATTTTCTACTCCACATTGATTCCAGCTTTTACCGTGTCACTAGAGGAATTTTTACTAAAACACAAATTAGTTCGTCAGTCCCTTCTTCAATGATGGTTAACAAGACCCCAATCGCCCGCATGTGACCTCCCAGACCCTTCAAGAGCTGACTCCTCCGCCTTCATCTTCTGACACTCCCTGGTATGCATATTGTGCCCAGCAACACTGAACTACTTCTAATTCCTCACATAACCTACGCTCCTTCATACTTCTATACATCATGTACTGATTACTTCTCTGCCCAGCAATGTTCTGCTCCTTCAAGGCTCAACTCACACAACACTTCTGCTAAGAAGCCTTCCTAAAACTTTCCTGGTGTTAAAAGGATGAATTCATCCCTCATAATATGTAAATTGCTATAATAATTATTTCTCCCTCTACTACAAGGCAAAGTCAATGTTTCACTCATCTTTGTATATCAGCACACAGACAGCACTTAATAAATATGCAATAATTACTACCTCTACAACAAAGATAATACCTAACCGTTTTTCACAGTAGTTATTAAAAGTGTTTTGGGAAAAACTGTAAAACAATAAAAATACAAAGTATCACTATGACCTGGGATTAGACATTGCTCAGACTATTTTGCATTCTCCCTTACCCTAAAAGCGGCTTCCCTGATAGCTCAGTTAGTAAAGAATCCGCCTGCAATGCAGGAGACCGTGGTTTGATTCCTGGGTTGGGAAGATACCCTGGAGAAGGGATAGGCTAACCACTCCAGTATTCTTGGGTTTCCCTTGTGGCTCAGCTGGTAAAGAATCCACCCGCAATGCGGGAGACCTGAGTTCGACCCCTGGGTTGGGAAGATCCCCTGGAGAAGGGAAAGGCTACCCATGTCAGTATTCTGGCCTGGAGAATTCCATGGACTCTATAGTCCATGGGATCACAAAAAGTAGGACACGACCGAGTAATTTCACTTCACTTCACTTTACCCAGAGAGGAGATTCCCAGGTGGCACTAGTGGTAAAGAACCAACTTGTCAATGCAGGAGACATCCATGGGATCACAAAAAGTAGGACACGACCGAGTAATTTCACTTCACTTCACTTCACCCAGAGAGGAGATTCCCAGGTGGCACTAGTGGTAAAGAACCAACTTGTCAATGCAGGAGACATAAGAGACACAGGTTCGATTCCTGGGTCAGGAAGATCCCCTGGAGGAGAACATGACAACCCACTCCAGTATTCTTGCCTGGAGAATCCCATGGACAGAGGAGCCTGGTGGGCTACAGTCCAGGGGGTCACGAAGAGTCAGACACGACTGAACTGACTTAGCACTGAATAGCACAGCACTTAGCCCAGACAGCCACTGCTTCCCCTAATGAGCCACCTGTAATACAGCAAACCGAAGTGTGCTGCGTTCTCCCTTGTGCCTCGGGACTACACAGATAACAGACCCAGACTCTGTGTTTACCCATATCCTGCACAGAAGATTCCAACGGTATCAGTGTCCCAAACCCTAAAAGCATGGCTTGGCCTCTTCTCAAGTCCCCATTTCCCTAGCTTCTTCTCTTTCAGCAGTGGTCTCCCTCTCACCATATACACAATCCCTTCACAATCATTTTCCTCTTTTTCCCTTTACTCAGTTGACCTAAACTTGAAAGCCACAGTGCTCTTTGCAGAAGACAGTAAATTACTCTTATGTTAGACTAGAAATCAATACAGATTTAGTTTTGCAGACTACACTTAGATACTAACTTAAGTCCAAATTTAGGGCAGGTGAGCGGTATCCAGAAACAAGAGTTTAAAAATAGGTGATGGGAGAAAAGCTTAAGAAAAAAACTGTATTTAATACTTTCTGTGTACTTGAAAAAGATCTGCACAGATATCCCAACTACCTAGAGAATGCCAGATACTCTCCATGGTCACAGCTGGAAAAATCCACCATGTATTCCTCCTTCCCCATTCCTCCTACTCTTATCTGTATAAATTTGTATCAGAATTCATCTTTTTCATAGATATGCCCATCTGGTTTGTAAATCTCTGGATGGTTCTATATTTCCTTGTTATCTACACACTCATTCAATAAATACTCACTGAGCATTACTATTCAGCAGACAATGAACTAGATAAATACAGTATGCATTCAATAAATGCTGCTGAGGATAACGATTTCAATAAAGTCCTCAAGGCCTGAGTTTTCCAAAGCAACAAGGGAAACTCAAGGAACTCAGGAACTCTGATCACTAGGCCTGGGTTAAGTGCTTTACATTCATCAGCTCCCCTAATACTCACAGCCACACAAAGAGGTAAATACCATCCCTATTTCACAGATGAGGAAACTAAAGCTCACAGAGCTAAGTAACTTCTCCACAATCAAATGGCGAGTAGGGAGGAGGAGGTGCATCAAATCTGAAAGCTTGTGCTCTTAACCACTATGTTCTTCGGTCTCCCAGAAAAGGCACAAAACATTCTTTGACAACAAGGTGAGATTAAGTGATACAAACTTCAAATTTCAGCCAATCTTTTCTTCTTCTGGAACATCATCTCTCTGATCTGAACCTTCTTCAGGCTCCCAAAGTACTGTCTGCTCACCCAGCTATCAAAACACCTGTCACAGCTAGACTCATACCTGCTTGTCTCACTGACCCAATTAGGAGTTCCTCAAGAGCAGGTCAGTATTGCTCCTCCCATACCCAATGTGTAACACTGCCTGACACAGAGAAAAAGCTCAGTTAAGACTGAACAAATGTAACTGTGCAACAAGAGCTAAGGAAAGGGAAACCTGTTAGCTCCTTCTGTGTGTCAGGCATTTACCTATAGATTCTCACAAAAAATTTTTGCAAAGATGAATTATTCCCACTTTATAGGTGAGGAAATTTAAGCTCTGATCAAGTAACTTGCCCAAAGTGACAGAAATGGGAAGCAGTGGGGCAAGGCCATTTAACTCCAGGGTGGACCTCTTTCCATTACACCAAGTAACAGGCCTGGGCAGGTGTGGAGTGGTGATAAAAAAAGGAGAACACGCCATAGTTCCTAGTGGCAGAAACGGACAAAGATCACTCATTTCTGTGGAGTGGGGTCATGTCCAAAGCAGATGGGATTTCAAGTCTATCTGAGCCCTGGAAATGCTGATATCTGGTGGCTTGGGAGTCAACCTCCAGGCATACATACACCTGGAAGGCAAGAGAGGCACAAGGGAAGTGATTTCTGGTTGCCTGAAAGAGAGTAAGTTGCTCTGTCGTGTCCGACTCTTTGTGACCCCATGGATTACAGCCAGCCAACTCCTCTGTCCATGGAATACTCCAGGCAAGAATACTGGAGTGGGTTGCCATTTCCTTCTCCTGGTTTCCTGAACCACTGAATTAGTTTTCTTCCTAACTGGGCTTTTTGGCTCCAATTTCTAACAAAGTCAACATTTTAAAACACAAGTCCAATCACTGTATTTCCTCTGGCAGCTTTCAAAAAGTATGTAAGGTTCCCGACTGCCTGGAGAATAAATGGCCACAATCCACCTAAATCTTTGTTGCCTTATCACCCTCCTCTACACATACTCATCATCCACTGCCCCCTTATCCCCATGCTCTTGCTTCCATTCACTCTCAGTAGCCTCCCATGACCTGGAAGCCTCTCTCCAAGTATTCCTCTGACAGATCACAGCTAAATTCAAAAATATCTCTTATAAAGTTTCCCCCTTTTCCCTTGGGAAATCCACAGACTTTAGCACAGCTACTGTTTCTTGGGCTTCCCAGGTGGCTCAGAGGTAAAGAATCTGCCTGCCAATGCACGAGATGCAGGTTGCATCCCTGGGTGAGGAAGATCCCCTGGAGAAATGGCAACCCACTCCAGTATTCTTGCCTGGAGAATTCTATGGACAGAGGAGCCAGGCTGGGCCCATGGGGGTCGCAGAGTCAGACACGACTGGGCACGCACACATTGTGTCACTTATTATCACCGCTGGTCTCCGACAGGTGGACACAGACTTACTGGGAAATATAGCCCAGTGATTTACAGCCTGCTACTCAAGGTGAGGTCCCCAGACCAGCAGTGTCTGGGAGACTGGGACCACCAGGCCTCGCTCTCTCCAGGGCTAATGAATCAGAATCTGCATTTTAACCAGACCCTCAACTTATCAGTATGCACATTAAATCTGAGAAGTGCTGGTTCTCAAAGTAGACTCTTGGGGATTACAGAGTGTGCTACTTACGACCTTGGTCAAGCTGCTTTAACCTTTCTAAGGCTGTTTCCCCATTGTGGCTAATACTCCCCGCTCTGTCTTAGCCCACGGCGTTTGATGACTAAATGCTATAATGCACGTAAGTGTTAGTAGAGCACTGGATAGACTGAGCGCTCATTTTTGCACCCCTACAACGCGAACTGAGAGGGGAGCAAGCAGTTCCGTCCGGGGTTCTTCACAGTCTCACTGCGAGGTCGTGGGTTGCACTGCATCTGTTTCCTGAAATGACACTCTAGCTGGCCCGATTCTGAGAAGCTCGAGAGGAGCGGATACCTGAGAGAGGCGAGACGCGGCCAGTTAACGCGAAAAGGCCCGGAAAAGCCGAGGCACCTCAGGCAGCCTAAGGCAGAGCCGGCCCTCAGCCCTACGACCCCAGCTCCTCCCGGCCGATCCCGTCCGCGCAGCCCTCACCGGCCGACAGCACCGGCCTCCGCCGGATCGCGTTATCAATCAGGCCGGAGCAGTAGCCCAAGAAGCCTATGTAGGCGAGCCGCGGGTCCGTCAGTTTCGGCGGCGGCAGGCTTCGGGCCTCATCTGGCAGGAACTGTAAGGGCGCTCGGGCCTGCCGTCCAGTCATCATGGTGACGCCGTTTCCACTTGAGGCCTGGCCTCAGGCCTTCAGCTACAGAGAAAACCACCAGGACCACTGCAGGGACCCAGCCTAAGAGCTTTCACCTCCGAGCGCGGGGCTGAAGGGCATGGTGCAGGGCGGTGCGGCACGTAAAGGCTTCCCCGGGCGCGCTGCTGCCGGAACCGTGCGCGCGAGGTTCCGGGCTACTAGTGTCCCACGTCGCTAGTCTCCCGGCCGGCGCTAAAGCCACAGGTAGAAGTTCAGGGGCTAGGTATCTATCGAGCAGAAACGAGCCATATTGCTTTTTTCACCCAGTCTCCTTTGCCCGCTGGAGAAGGAAATGGCAAGCCACTCCAGTGCTCTTGTCTGGAGAATCCCTTGGACAGAGAAAAGCCTGGCGAGCTAGTCCATGGGGACGCAGTCAGACACGACTGAGCGACTAACACACACCCTTGCCCGCAATTGTCTCTCCTTCCTCCGCCCTAGAATGGTCCTTCGGCAAGAATTTATTTTTGTATCCAAAACCCCAAGTGGGCTTGATGGGTAGTTTTAACCAACGTAATTAATTAACATAAAATAAAAACTAGTTTTCTTTTTCTGAGTTTCCAGTCTTTCATCTGCATAGAAACAAAGCCTAAAATTAAGGTCCAGCCAGCCATAAAGAATTCGGAGAATCTCAGGGCTGGATCATTTAGCTAAACTCTCGAAATTCAGTCTGGGTCTTTAGGTCCTTGCACGCCGCTGAGGGACGAGGTGTTTCCTAACGATTTGAAGAATGAAAAAAAAAAGAAAAAAAAAAGGAGAGAATCTATAATATTCTGCCAAGTAATTGTCCAGTTGCTGGTCGCCTGCCTCCAACTCCGATCTTTGAAAAGCTCTCTGTTTAGACAGCCCTTGCATATAAAGAGCTGAAATGTCTTCAACATTTTACTCAGAAGAATGCTGATTAAACCAGAGGTTAACGCAAAGCCGTATGCCTCAGGTATTAATTTCCAAAGTGGAAGAATTAAGTATCAGCTAATAAAGGATGAGACTCTTATGCCTACAAAAAGGACTCTTATGCCTACAAAAAGGACTCCCAGATCTGTAACATTTAAAGTTAGGATCTTCCAAAGGAATGTATATTGGAACAGTTTCTTGGAAGGCAGCAAATGTTTTAGGAAGTTCAAGCTGTTTGACCTAGTAATTACCTGAGAATCTGCCTCATGTAAATACTAGTGTGACACATGAAAGCTTTTTTTTTTTTCACAGTCTTTTAAATTTTATTTCTTTAGCTGCGCCTTGGTTGCTGCCAGCGGATTTTTCTCTAGTTGTGGATCAGGGTTTAGTTGCCTATCAGTATGTGGGGCCTTACTTAGTTCCTTGACCAGGGAATCTAACCTGTATCTGCTGCATTGCAAGGTGGATTTCTAACCAGGGAAGTCCTTGCACAGTCTTTTTATTTTTTTTTAACCATAGTGTTTCTTTTAAAATTATATCAAAAGAGTGAAAACCATCAAAAATCTACCTTAGGATTATGTTAATTTTGAATACTAGATGGTCTGTTAGGCAAACACAAATATTCAATATTGCTTACACATCCTTCTCCACAGTCTTCTTGGTCCACTCTCTTTTAAGAAACTTAAGACATACAAAAACGAAAATACAAAGAACAGTATAACAAATACCCATATGCTATCAGCCAGAATTGTTAATATTTTGTCATATTTATTTTAAAAGGAAATAAAACACTATAAATATAGAACTCTTTCCCATCCTCCTCGGAGACAATCATGAGTTTAGTGTACACTTACAGTTCACTTTTTATATTTTTACATATATTTAGTATGTATTGTGTATGCTTTAAATTTTACCTAAATTTTCTGCTTTCTCTCACTTTCATCATTCCACGTTTTAAGATCCATCCATGATGATATAAAGATCAAGCTCATTCCTTTTGATTACTGTATGATATTCCATTATATAAGTAAGTTACATTTTAGTCACCCATTACCCTTTTGATGGATATTTAAGTTGTGTTCCATTTCTTTTTCATTTACTTAAGACTGTACTCCAAAGTCTAGGGTCTAGAGAAGCTTTGGGGCATGTTAACCAGGACTAAGAAACATACAAGAATATTATATTACAGGGAGTAATATCTGTTAGTAATAGCCCCAAACTAGAAACATTTAAAATGTCCATTAACAGCAGAATAGAGGATAAATTGTCATGTTTTCATTCAGAGATCAGAGAAAAAGAGATGTTAGAAGACAATAAATGATTCCATGTATAAAGTTCAATATTAGGCAAACATATACTATTTAGAGATACCCATATTAGTAGTAAAATTATAAAGAAAAGCATGAGGAGGATTAACACAAATATTTAGAGTATTTAGTTACTTCTGTGGGATCTTCTTGGACCAGGGATCAAACCCATGTCCCCTGTGTTGGCAAGTGGATTCTTAACCACTGGACCACCAGGGAAATCCAACAACTTTTTTTTGGATAAATTAAAATTTTAACTTTATAATTTGTGGTAAAAAACATAACATTAAATGTATCATCTTAACCATTTCTAAGTGTATAGTTCAGTAGTGTTAAGTATATTCACACTGTTGTATAACAGATCTCTAGAACTTATATCTTGCAAAACTGAAACTCTCTACCATTGAATGCTAATTCCCTTTCCCTCCTACCCCTAGCCCTTGGTGACTACCTTCCGTTTCTATGATTTTGACCACTTCAGATACATAGGAGTGGAATTATATAGTCTTTGTTCTTTTGTGACTGGCTTATTTCATTTAGCAGAATATCCTTGAACTTTATCCATATTGTTGCGTGTGACAGGATTTCCTCCTCCATTGTTTTTTTGGCCTCACCACATGGCTTACAGGAACTTAGTTCCCCAACCAGAGATGGGACCCCAGCCCTTGGCAGTGAAAGCATGGAGTCCTAACCGCTGGACCAGGGAATTCCCAGGATTTCCTTTCCTTTTAAGGCTGCATAATCCTCCGTTGTAAAATGTATATGCAACATTTTATCTACCTGTCCATCTGTTGATGTCCATTTGGGTTGTTTCTACCTCCTAGCTATTGTGAAATAATGCTATAATGAACATAGATGTGAAAAAAATCTCTTCAATATCTTACTTTGAATTCTTTTGGATATATACTCAGAAGTGGGATTGATGATTCATATGGAAATTATATTTTCGATTTTTTGAGGAACCTTCATACTGTTTCTCCACAATGGCTGAACCATTTTACATTTCCATAGTACTTAAGGGTTCTACTTTCTCCACATCCTTGCCAACACTTATTTTCCATTCTTTTGATAGTGGCCATCCTATAAGTGTGTGGTTTTTATTTGCATTTTTTTATGATTAGTGATGTTGAGCATCTTTTCATATGCTTGTAGGCCATTTGTATATGTTTGGAGAATTATCTATTCAGTCCTTTGTCCATTTTAAATTGAGTTACTTGGTTCTTTTTGTTGTTGGGCTGTAGAAGAGCCCTGTATATTCTATATATTTATCCCTTATCAAATATGATTTCCAAATATTTTTTCATTCCACAGGTTGCCTTTTCACTCTATTGATTGTTTCTTTTCAAAGTAAAAGTCACTCAGTCGTGTCCGACTCTTTTGTGACCCCATGGACTATACAGTTCATGGAATTCTCCGGGCCAGAATACTGGAGTGGGTAGCTATTCCCCTTTCCAGGGGTTCTTCCCAACCCAGGTCTCTCGCATTGCAGGCGGATTCTTTACCAGCAGAACTACTAGGGAAGCCCTGTTTCTTTTGAGGCATAGCCCAAGTTGTCAATTTTTGCTTTTGGTGCCCATGTTTTTGGTGTCATATCCAAGAAAATCACTACCGAATCTAGTGTCCTACAGCTTTCCACCTATGTTTTCTTCTAGGAGTCATCTTCCTGGCTCTTACATCTCTCTAGGTACTAGAATATAAATTCTTGAGTGCAGGAAAGTCTTTCTTGTTCATCTTTTGATCTCCAGCACCTAGCACAGCACATGACACTCAATAGGAACTCAGCAAATATTTGAAGCAATGATGAATTGCTTTTTAAACTTTAGGAAGGATTAAAAGGGGGTAACACCCGTCATGTAGTACGCTTTCAGCAGAAAGGGCCGCAATGTGGAACCTCCTCTTTGTATATCCTTTGAAGGGTTGTCACAATGGGAATAGAATGTCATTATATGGTTTCAGAGACCAACTGGTAAGTTAGAGGAAGAAAAATATGAATTCAGCATTAAATGCCCTAAGAAACAGCTGTGCATGTGGAAGGGGATGCTTTACACAATGGTGAACACCTCGACACTGTCTAATCAGCTATCTATTCATTCAGGAAAGCTGTACAAAATGAATCCTCCGAGTGTTCTTCTGAGAGGCTCTAGGATTCTGTACATAGGTATATGGGTCCAGTCTTTTTTATAGTTGTCTTATGTATATAGTATACTGTTTTTAGTTCTGACTCCTACAAAGTACAAAAGTGTTGCTTATTAGCCAGTTCTGCAAGGATATACCTCCTACAGTTGCTGATGGACAGTACACTCTGTGCTTCAGATAGAGGAAATTAAGGTGATAACAGGATGAAGCACTCTTTGCTTCAGATAGAGAAAATTAATTTGATAACAGGATACTCTGTGCTCTGGACAAGCTGGTCCCTTACAGTTAGATGTGTATCTTAGCAAGAATTTTAATGAACCCAGATTCTTGCATCTTCCCATACACAGAAGAGCACTAAAATTATTGAGATGTCTGTTCTTCGTGACTAGCAGTAATCCTTTACCAGAATGTATACTTGAGTGCATGTACTCCCTAGCCCCAAACTCACATATATACTTGAACCTCCCCTCTTCTCTTCAGAGCAGTTCTCAGTTACTGAGAAGCTGTCTCCTAGGCTACTGCCCTTACTACGGTCCCTGAATGAACCTGAAACAACTCCTATATTGTGTGTGTTCTTTTTCAGTCAACACTTCTGAGACTGAAAAAAAAAAAAAAAATTACGGACCTTTCTATAAAGTGGAGATGCCAAATACAGGACTTTATTGTGAGAAACTAAAGGCTATACTGATTCAGGTTTTTGAGGTTTGTAAAATCGTTTTAATTTCAGTTGTCACTAGCACAGTAGCCAACTTCTTTGGAGCACAAAAAAGCAGGTAGGTGGGCCAAAATAATTTTTTATTTTTACCATGATTAGACTGGAAGAGTAATTTTGTCTAACTGCTTAAAACATCTTTTTCAAAGATTTTAATAGAATGTTTTTTTTTTCTCCCATTAAATGCAAACGAAACTGCATGGACTACACATAGGGGGCAATTGTCTCTGACACTGAAGTGCTCCCTTCACAAACAGTAGTTTCTAGGTGGGAATTATTAACAAGGAGAACGATGCCAGTGTTGGGCTGGAAAGAGGGCATCTTCCCTCCCAGTTCTGGCTCTAGCTCCTCAACCTGGCAAACTATATTGTGATCAAGAATACCAAGTCCTTCCCACTTTTCTTTTCCTTCCACTTGTTAAATTTTGGTACACTGCATATAAAATTAAACAGCAAGTAAAAAAATGGGCTTCATATCTTATTTGTTTAAATTTTGATAGCGACTTTGCTTGTTTTCACTTACAGATTTCAGAACATTTTGAAATGGCATTTTGAAGCTGGATCTTGAAGCACAGGCAATCAAGTGATAGGGTGCAAAAGTTAGCAGAGAGAGGAAAGGAAGGAAGCAGCAGGAAACGAGGAAGCAGAGGTAGCAAACAGCACGGCACACCAGGAACTCTAAGCTGTTGGGACAGCTGGAGCACACGGAACAACGGGGAACTGTGGCGAGGAAAAGGGGCTAGAGAGGCTGTGCTTCCCCCTCTCCTTTGGCAAAAATCCCCATCTTTATCTCTGAATGAGACTCAAAAGAAGACTTGGAAAATAGAGTGAATTTAAGAGATGGATAACTGGATTAGCATCCCAGGATTCTACTGATCTTGGACTCTCTCTGATCTTAGGGGGAATAAAATGTTGAAAGGTCCTAGTGACAGCTAGATAAATGTTGGCTGAATTGGAATGTGCTGCAGATATTAGGCAATCTGGGGTCCTGGTTAAAGTGTATGAAGTACTCTAAGGTAGAGGGAGGACTAGATCGGGCTGGGAAAAAAAAAACACTTACGACTGTTCACACAGCAAAGTTTAAGGAGTGACCCTATTGAATTTGGAGTACTTGCTTTTAGAATAAATGAACTGTAGAAGATGTCCTTAACTCAATGTAAGAGCAGAGTGGTTTATAATCTCCGCTGACAGGCCAAACAGATCATTAAATATTCTATCTTTGTGAGTATTGTCTTATGCATAATTTCAATCGGAAAAAAAAGCACCTCCTGGAACAAGGTGTACAGAATGGGGATTAGTGCACACCATTTGCTTGTGTGCACACCAAGGAAATGGAGGAGCTGGAAATAATCCAGAAAGTTTTTTGTGCAGAAATACAAAATGGTATTTTATTTATACTTCCCTTAGCACATGATCTTAATTATGCTTTATATCCTGACGACGGTTATCACAGGCTACAGAAAATCATGCTGTTGATCAGTCTCCCTTCTTGCCTAGAGAAGGCACAGCAGTCTCAATGACAATTTTAAAAGGGGAAGGCGAGATCTGTTTCAGATGTATTTCACTGCTTATGGAGGACAAGTGGCTTCTCACCATGGTGACAATCAGGTTGCTAGGCTGGGCAAGGCCAAGTTTACAAGAATGGTCCTCCCACAGATTTACTGAAATGAATGGTTCATGCTACCAGCAACTTTCTTCAAGTTCTGATTAACTTCCCATGAAATAATTGCTTGGAACACATCCAAGCAGTTCCTTTACTCATTGCTTCTTTGCCTTGCCAACAGGAGGGTCAGTCAATACTGAAACATACAGTTTGAGCCAAGCATATGTGATGCCCACTGCACAATACACTGAGGTCAGTAACAAAGGGATAAATGGGTACTTCAGGTTCCAGGAGGTGAAAGGGAATACAAATTCACAGAAGACTTCCAGAGGTCCCAGGCCAAGGAGGTAGAAAGTTTCCATCCAATTAAAAAGAGGCTTTTCTTTTCTGAAGAAAAAAGGAGAGAAGTCTGACTTTAGATGAGTCATTCTGCTTTTGCAAACATTTCTCAACTAAAGCTGCCCAACTGCACTGTCTTGATGTGCAGGGCAGCTAAAGCCAGAGTCAAAAGAATGCAAAAAATTTCACATTTAGAAAAAAGCGATAAAACTATATCATTCTATTAACTCAACAATCCAAATTATCCCGTCATCATTGATGCTGTCACTTAGCTAAAGTTGCTGAGGGAGAACTAGCTATGCATTTGGAAAAGGAAAGGGGACTGGATACTGTGACGTTGGAATAAGAATACGGTAATCAGTACATAATTTTTGTTTGGTAAAGTCATATACAATTTGTTAACCATTTTTTATTGTAATTAAGTAGTATTAAGTATATTGATAATGTTGTGTAACCATAACCATTGTCCACTTTCAAAACATTTTCAACACCCCAAAAAGAATCTTTGGAGACAGTAAAAGCAGTAATAGCTCCCTATCCAGCACCACCACCGCTCCCACAGGTCCCTGTAACCACTAATTTACTTTCTGTCTCTATGAATTTGCATAGTCTAGCTATTTCATGGCAACCCATTCCAGTACTCTTGCCTGGAAAATCCCATGGATGGAGGAGCCTGGTGGGCTGCAATCCATGGGGTCACAAAGAGTTGGACGCGACTAAGCGACTTCATTTTCACCTTTCACTTTCATGCACTGGAGAAGGAAATGGCAACCCACTCCAGTGTTCTTACTTGGAGAATCCTAGGGACGGGGGAGCCTGGTGGGCTGCCGTCTATGGGGTCGCACAGAGTCAAAAACGACTGAAGCAACTTAGCAGCAGCAGCAGCAGCAGCAGATATTTCATATAAATGAAATCATAAGGTATTTGTCCTTTTTGTGTCTGGCTTATTCAGAGTCATGGAATATGGGTAATTTCTCCTGCTACTGCTGATATTTTGTAATGTTGTGATATTACCACTAATAGTTAAAAATTAAAATGTAAAAGACTTAATCATTTAGGAAGAAACATTTCATAAGAGTAAAAAGAATTTTAAAAGTACTTTTTTAGATTACCTGAACAGAGTCTTCAGTGAGGAAATACTATAGGTGGTAAACAGTAACATGAGTACAATTTTAATGGGAAGTTCTGTTAAAAGAATAAAAAGGTACATATGATGATTAAGTTGGTAAGAGGAAGGTTTATGATACTTAAGGGAATATAATCATATGACACAGCTATATAGTGCTAGGAATGCTTTTTGAGCTTAACTATGCATTTTTGTGACATCTAAAGATACTGAGAATTAGGGATATACTGGAGGTTTTATTTAAGAGAATGGATGAGCTTTCTCTAAGAGACTTTAAGGTAATTTAAATCAGATAGCATTGATCTGTAGGCACTGATGTAAAAGCATGACAATTAAATAGATCTCTCTTAAAAAGAAGCTATTTACCTGGTGCAGTGAAGAGCAGAGGGAAGAGGGAATAATGTCCTGTTGTGGTCAGAATCAGAAAAATCGAAGCATCTACTGCTTTTCCCACTGATAAGAGGCTAAAAATAAAAATTCTCATAATAATTCTTAGTGTAATTCATTAAAACATCAAATGAAGCTTATACTTGCAAATAGCTATATATATATATAATATTATTTCTAGAACTGGCTTTGCATAAAATAACATACTGATCTTTGCTACAAGTCCAATTCAATTGAGAATATTAATTTTTTTAGTGGGAAACTTGAAGCAGTACATAGAAGAATGTACTACACTGAATCATGGAACATTCAAAAAAGAATCTTGTCTCTCTGAGTAACTGCCTCCTCAAAGAAAGGAATATTGTGGGGTTGGGAGCTGCCTAATGGTGGCAGACAGGGAAACTGGACTTGAGAGTTTTATTTCCAACCCTCTAGCTCTTCTCTGGGACAATGCCCCACATGTGCTGGTGTTCAATTAGAATTCTAACTAAAGACATCAGGAATTTTGCCCTATTTTTTACTTTGGAAATTCCAAGTTGCTAAATGAACTCAGATAAGACATGTACTGATCTGACATATTCCCTTACTGTTCTTTCAGAGCTTAAATGATGTCCCTCAGGATTTAAGAAAAAGGTTAAGGGCTAATTCTATTACCATCTATGTAATTGGGTTTCGACTGTATATAAAATGGACACATTGTGCCTTTTTTTTTTTTTTTTTTTTAGCATGGCACAGTGAAAAGAAGTTAAGATTCACTATGGTAAGATTCAGGTTAAAGTCCTAATCCTGCTATTTGCTGGCTGTGTGACTTTGGATAAGTCAAACTCTGAGCCCCAGTTTCTGGGGCTTTATAAAGACAGGGGATAATCATTTATCCTAATTATCTTATAGGCTGTTGTGGGGCTCAAAATAAAGAATACAAAAGCACAAAACAAAATCCAAACACACAACAAAAACAGTTCTGAAAACTCTGAAGCACTGTGTGTATGTTAGGTATTATTCCATAATGGACTCCCTCCTTACTTTGACTAAACAACACCCCAACAAGGAACTGCGGGTGTGATGACATCAAATACCATGTTTTTTCATACTATGCTGCCATTCAAAATTCAGCAGTAACAGACTGGTATCATGACTCTTAATCACCAGAGGACCCCTTACCAAAAAATGCAGGAACAATACAGGCAGTTCTGCATATCTTATAACTTTCACAGGTCCAAGGATCCCAACTTAAGCATTCCCATTCTGTCCAGGTATAAACCTGTTCCCACACATCTTTGCCTATCCCACTGAACATGTCAAGGGACAGATCAAACGGAAAACAACAGGGTCACTGTGAAATATGCCAGAAGTGCTCACTAACTGAGCTTACCTCATTGGGAGAACTGCGAGGAGAATGGCTTTTTCATGGACGTGCCAACCAAACATGAAGGAGCTCAAGGCACAAAGAATCAGACATCGGAGAAAGCCTCTGGGCCCTTGAGGTTTAAACCAAAGACAGAAAACAGAGGGCTAGAAACAATAGGCAAAGATAAAACTTCAGTATCATTTACTGAAACATCGTTAGGTGAATATAATTTACATCATTCTGAAAAACAGTAGCTCATTATTCTCCATCAAACTGAGATAATTCGCTTTGTGAACAGTCCACCAAAAGTTAACATAGAAACACTACTCAGAAAAAGGCATTTGGAAATATATATTTAACTCATTAAAATTAATAAGGAATGATAATTAAGTTCTAGGATAGCCAGTATAACCCCCTATTACACCTTCATAATTAGTTAACTAATAGTCACTAAACTTATTAGGTCAAACTACAAAAGTTCATTGATATTGTGGAACTAATAATAAATTACATCTTAGCATATTAATAAACACTAAGGACTTCCCTGGTGGTCCAGTGATTAAGACTTTTGTCCAGTGCAGAGGGTGTGGGTTCAATTCCCACATACCTCGTGGCCAAAAAACCAGATCACAAAATAAACAATTTTGTACCAAATTCAATAAAACTTTAAAAATGGTCCACATCAAAAAAATCTTTAACAGTAATAAGCAAATATCTAACTCTGTGAGCTGGAGTAGTGTAATTTACAAGCAATCCAAGGCCTTCCACATGCAGCTTACAAGGCTGAAATTTTAGGAAAAAGTTTAACCTCAGTTAGAACATGTGGATAAATAGGCCAACAGAGCTTAATTACCTACCAGTACTGCCATGCAATTAAGTGGGGTCAGGTGTCTTGTGAGTAGGCTTCATTATTCCGAAACAAAAATTAAAACTGAGTGTAATTAGGTATGACTGAGTTATTTATATTGATTTCTAAAATTATATCACAAAATTGAGTTCATCATGATCACTAACAGAAGCAACTTTGAATGATGCCTATAACAGCATCTGACTCATATAAGATTCTTATCCGATGCTCAAACAGCCACTGTGATATCTCAGCTCATTATCAAGACAAAATATCCAGGCGGATCAGAAAAATTTAGACTTTTGATTAGTTCGCCATGGATGAAAACAAAAACCTGATGCCCTTACTACATTGTCCTCTTTCTCCACGGTGTGGTCCAGGTTCCCCCCCTGGGCTTTTCATTCTTCTTCATCTGATGGTGAACAGATGGTCTACTGGCCTCTCGTGAGGACCTCTCTCAAAGAGGCTTTACTACTAATCCTTCCTTATGGTGTTCAAAGTTACCCTAAGAATTGCTAGGAAATCCCTCAATCTGCAGCAGGATTACAGCCATGGAATTTATCCTACGGTTAGGAAAACTTGAAATTCAACCAGCCACACAAAAGAAAAGGAGAGACAACTCAAGAAATGAGGCCCACGTGTGAATTCTTACCAACATGGCAATCAGAGTGCAGATAAAGGTGGCCAAGGGTGTCACTGAGGGAAGGACTGTGTGTTGGAACTGCTGAACTAAGCCACTTGTCATTGAGGCCTTGGGAATCTTGTTGGGGTCAAGAAGTTTCAGTTCTAAACCTATAGAGTAAATAGACATTTTGTTTTGATCAATGGCACACCATGTGTTACGTGGCTTCCTTGGTGACTCAGCTGGTACAGAATCCGCCTGCAATGCCGGAGACCTGGGTTAGATCCCTGGGTCGGGAAGATCCCCTGGAGAAGGGAATGGCAACCCACTCCAGTGTTCTTGCCTGGAGAATCCCACGGACAGAGAAGTCTGGCGGGTTACAGATCCTGGGGTTGCAAAGAGTTGGACACGTCTGAGCAACTGACACTTTCACGCCGTATTTTACCAATCAATTCCTTGAGGAAAAAAAGAATATGCTACTAAATCTTATGACTGCTTCAAGGTCAAGATTTCGTTAACTCAGTCCCACAATATTCTACCTAAAATGCCTCTGGTTTACAGTGTGGTTGTCTATATTGGAACAGGAAACCTCGATGGCAGGTAGCATGGACAGCAATTTGCTCTCATCTCTAAAATGAAGCAAGCTTTCTCAAATACTACCATGTCACAAGCCAGCTTTGAATCCTTCCTTGACTATGGGATAAAGTCCATATTCCTAAGCACAGTCCACAGTTATCTTCCATGATCTAGCCCCGCCCACCTTGCCAGACTCATCTGCTTAACCTTGTTAAACATAGTTTGGCTGCAGTGAGCTGACATACCCCGCAGACACCCGTGTCCCTCTGCACAGACTACTCCTCTTGCAGAGAATAGCCTACTCACTTTACAGAGCTAACTTCTAATTCCCTTACCTAAGAAAGCTCCTAACTCAGGACGTAAAGCTGGTTTTCTTGTGGGCTAAGGTGGTCTCTTATATGTTCATTTACTCTCCTACACTGGCTTCCTTAAAGGCAGAAATGACAATTTATTTCTATGCCCAGCACATAACATTCCAAGAAATACTTACTAAATGAACCAAGTCCGAGGATAACGATGCAAGCCCCAGCCCAAACAAGCTAACAGAAGAGTCAAAGATGGTCTGAGCATCTGAATGGCCCCATCTAGTGCCACTGAAAATTAGTGAAATGTGAGAAAAGTGTAGATTACTAAAATACTTTCTATTCATGCACCTCTTCCCTTTTGACTTCAGCCTGCAGATTCTCTCTTAAAGCTAATAATTACCTCCCTGAAACAGAATTGCCTAATCTGCCACTGGCCTTCCATTTACAACATCCTTGAGGAGACAGATACACAAGATGAGGTCCAACAGTTTCCTGACTCAGATAAGGCAAGTGGCCCCTGTACCTCCTATTATGCCAGTCATTTAAAGTTTTCAGAAGTGTTAAGAACTTACTTTATAAGATGCCATATATATCAAGGCTGGGCTCAATGGGTGAGTGAGAATACCAAATTATGATTTCCCACAAGTACATGTCCAAAACTGTAATAGCAGCCGCCATGCATTAAGCACCTGCCATATGCCAAGGGCTTTGCAGCCATTACTTTTAGCTCCTTGAGGCACAAAAAGATGAGCGACATGCCTAAAGTCACACAACTCAGGTGGAAGACTCAAATCCAGTACTGTCTGGTTCCAAAGGCCACGCTGCTGACAGCCTGGCATGTCTTTATTGTTGCATTTGAGTCTCACAATAAGATGTTACATTTTAAAGGTTTAAACAAGCAACAAAACAGCGTATGTGGCCTGCAAAGCCTAAAATATTTACTGTCTGTCTGGTTATAGAAGCTTGCCTGCCCTTCTCTTGATCCTGCCATTTCCCATCACGCTAGGCTGTACTCACAGATGAGAGACTGTGAGTAGTTCTACAGTCAGTTATTTTCAGAACAGTCTGAAGGTATAAATTCCTTTTCATCACATCTCAAACTTAAAAGCATAGCCTAAGTTTTCTCTTTCTTTCATCTCATGCTGAATGCATGCCTACCATTATCTTTAATACCCAGAATCATAACTTATACATTCTTAAAAACGCTTCTTCACATTTTAAAGTTTAAAAGTAAGGTTTTAACTGCTGAAAAACGTTTTACTTAAGGTAAAAATTACCTTTTAAAAAAGTATAAATATTTTATTCTCAAGAAAAAGGAACAACCATCTCATTGCCACAATGTGAAAGTGAAGTCGCTCAGTCGTGTCTGACTCCAGGCTCCTCCGTCCATGGGATTCTCCAGGCAAGAATTCTGGAGTGGGCTGCCATTTCCTTCTCCAGAGGATCTTCCTGACCCAAGGATTGAACCTGGGTCTCCTGCATTGCAGGTAGACACTTTAACCTCTGAGCCACCAGGGAAGCCTTAGGAACGCAGTCTGTTTCTGGCACTGAGGTCTCAGTCCCTAGAACCACTTCTCTGTTTATCCTGAGAGCGGAAACGTGGGGCTGGAGAACAAACAGTTCAGCCTCATTCACAAGACAAAGCAGGGTTTTTTCTTCATTTCTCAATGTGACTAGCGCTTGCAATATTCACAGTCTAAGTAAGAAGGCTTAGGGAACTCCATGCAGGTCCAGCGGTTAGGACTCAGTGCTCTCACTGCTGGGGCCCGGGCTGATCCCTGGTTGGGGAACTAAGATCCCACAAACCATGTGCAGAGAGCCCCCTCCAATGAAAGGTAAGAACGTTTGCTACCATACCGATGACAGACAGCACTTTATCCAAAGCGCTGTACAAAGCCCAGAAGTTTGGAGCCCAATATGCGTGGCAGAGGCCCCTCTTGAAGGGGAATAGTCGGGAAAAGACTTGAGGCAGTTGGTTCTGTTGAAAAGAGATTAACCAGTGATCAATCTTTGCTAAATTAAAAAAGAGAACTAGGGTACTATCTGTGGCATTGTGTGAAGAAAGTTATGAGGTCTGAGTTCCAGTATTTGTTCCTTCAAGGAAATAGTTATGTGATGCTGAGCAGTTCATAGAACTTCTTTTTGTCCAACCTTCTCATCTGTCATGTGCGACAAGGTATATCAAAGTACTCTGAATACCAGTCCGATACTGTGTATAATATATAATATAATAATGGAAGAATTGCTAAGGGGCAAAGGAGAACACAGACGGCAGCTTCACCAAGTTTACTGAAGAAATGGGGATGATGCAGAAGGCTTGATGAGACATGCAGTGTTTCCCAGTTTTAGCAGCAATTAAAATTAACAAGGAAAGAAGCAAAAAAAGGAAAAACACCTGCTGAACGTCTGTAACATATTAGGCACTTTAGAATGTTTGCTGTCAATGACTGACTGGGAAAACACTGAGGACTGACTTGGGGTTACAAATAAAACATAGCAAACAAGCAAATAAATCCAGAAATCTGTGAATACTAGCAAGTCTGTGTCAGTGTGTGTGTGTGTGAAACATATTGTTAAACACACAAATACATGCACATACATATTTGCATAGGCACAAAAATGTCTAAAAGAATACCATCCTATCTTTGTGGAGTTATAGTTGGAAGGAGTGAAAAAGGAGTAGTTTTGCTTATTTTATATATCCCTGGCTTTATTATTTTTTCTAAATAACACCAAACATGTCTTCTTTATAACAAATAAAAGACTTACCAAGGCTAGAAAAGGACCCAACGAAAGAGCAGAAACTAGGAAAACAATCAGTCCCAGGGAAATAAGACGGACAAAGCTGAAGCTGTTCCATCGGATGGATCCATCTACAGAAAAGACCATTATCGTTAACCAGGAGCATGGAAAGCCATAGCTTATACAACATGCTCAAATTAGGAGTAGCCCACGACTGAGCGACTTCACTTTCATGCATTGGAGAAGGAAATGGCAACCCACTCCAGTGTTCTTGCCTTGAGAATCCCAGGGACGGGGGAGTCGGGTGGGCTGCCATCTATGGGGTTGCACAGAGTTGGACACGACTGAAGCGACTTAGCAGCAGCAGCGGAAGCATGACAGTATATCAATCTTTATGATGTGGCAAGAACACAGAAAAGAAAGAATGGGTTTTTACCCATTTTTATAGGATCAATAGTTGAAAGATATCTGCTGTGCCTCATAAAACCCTCTCATAGGACTTCCCTGGTGGTCCAGTGGTTAAGACTATGCTTCCACTTCAGGGGGCATGGGTTCAATCCCTAGTCAGGGAACTAAGATACTAAGTGCTATACAGTGTGGTCAAATAAATAAATAAAAATTAAAAAGCAAGCCACTAAGTCAAGACAGAATAAAAAAAAGAAAAATAACACAATCACGAAAACTTGCCTGGTTTATTTGCAGTGAAACAGTAAGATCGCAGCAAATATACACCGTAAGCTGGTGCTACATAGAGGTAGATGTGCTTGAAATGTAGGAGAACAGCAAAGAGAAATGCTCCTTCCATATGCCTTTTCTGGGAGATTTGAAAAGAGAAATATCAATTCAAAATTCATAGACTAAACACCATAATGTAGCATCCTGGACTGGATCCTGGAGCAGAAGACGGATGTTAGTGGAAAAACTGGTGAAATCTGAATGTACCAATGTTGGTTTTTTAGTCTTGATGAATGGACCATATGATAGTAATATTACAGGAAAATGAGCGAAGGGGCATAGGAAGTCTGTTATATTTGAAAATGGTTAAGATAAATGGGTGAGGGGAGAAGAGAAATAGGTGAGGGAGATTAAGAGATGAAGTACAGCTGCGAAACAAATAATCATGGGTATGAAATGTACAATGTGAAAAATGTAGTCAGGAACTATATCTGTCATCTCAGTATGGTGACAGATTGTAACTAGACTTACCATGGTGATCATTTTGAAATGGATAGAAATATTGAGCCATTATGTATGTAACAGCAACTAATAGTGTTGTAGATCAATTATTACTTCAAAAACAAACAAACTCATAGGGAAAAGATTAGATCTGTAGTTAACCAGAGGTGAGAAATGGGGGAGGGAGAATTGAATAAAGGGAGTCAAAAGGCACAAAATTCTAGTTACAAGATAAATAAGTTCTAGGAATGTGATGTACAATGAGAAATATAACACTGGTGGTGTTTCAGTCTCTAAGTCATGTCCAACTCTTTGGGACACCGTGGACTGACTATAGCCTACCAAGCTCCTCTGTCCATGGGATTTACCAGGCAAGAATATTGGAGTGGGTTGTCATTTCCCTTTCTGGGGAATCTTCCTGACCCAGGGATCAAACCCACATCTCCTGCTTGGCAGGTGGATTCTTTACCACTGAGCCAGCAGGGAAGACCAGTATAAGGAGAACAGAAGGAATTGATTCCAACTAGCTTTTACAGTGAGCCTAGCAGGTTCATAAATTCATTATTTCAACAAATATTTATTAAGTTTGATGTTGAGGTATTAGATACATCAGCATAACAACACACTACAAATTCTCGCTAAGGGACCCAAAGATGTTAATTACCTTCACCCTCTTATAGTTAAACAATAGCTGGAGCTGATTTCCAGAGAAGATCTGGGAATCAGAGTATGAATAATTATAGATAAATTATGCTAACAAAGAATCACTTAAATCTTACATTACATATTAGGTAACATAGAGTACAACTGGGCTGAAGGCAGTAAGTAGTACCTGATCTAACAAACTACTTAGGAGAAGTAAAGGCATTCTGATTTCGGGGGGAAAAAAAACAACCCTCCAAACTCAGGTGACTATGACTAGAGAAGTCTGAATTCTACCTACCTCACAGGAATTTTGGAAGGACCAAATGAGATAATGGTCCTGGGGTTCAGCAAAGGAACTGCCAGAGGGACCGTGAAGGGCCAGCGTCCTCCTTTCACTGTCTCATCAGGTGTGGTCTAGAACAGATGAATCAGCAATGGCAAGGCAAAACCAAAGGGATGCTTCTAAATCTCTCCACCAGTTTTATTATTTATTTAAGAGTCAGAGAAAGTCCAGCTGGTTCTACAGCTAAACTTTAGTTCATTTGCTCAACAACCATTCACCCTTCACTCATTGAACACAAATTATGATCTATGTATAGTGTGGCTTATAATGGTTAAAAGAAAAAAAACTTATCCAGACATTTATAGTTGATAAAGAACTTTAAAAAAGATTACTGAATTTGATCTTTCCAAAGTCCCTGTGAGGTAAGTGGCCCCATTTAATAAACAGAATGTATCAAGGGTCAATTTTATTTTATGGATGAGAAAACTGAGCCTGGGAGGGTTGGAAGACTTGCCTTGGGTTGATGGTTCTCAAACCTGATGGTGTAACAATATTCCCTGGATATTCCTAAAACCCAATCCCAGAGATGAGGAGACGTCCAGAAATCTAAATTACCTGTTTTCTTCCTCTAAAGAAAGGAGGATAATTTTAACAACTTCACACAATAGTTGCAAGGTTTACTCAATAAGATATTACATATAATGGACCCAATCTGAAGCAACCAATGCTTTTGAATAACTTGTCTGAGTCACAGAGCTTGTTTAGGTTATTCAGGATTTCAACCCAGGTCTTTCGGTTCCAAATCCCATACTTTCCATTACACTATGCTACATGCTTCTGATGGGTAAGGCCCCACCATCACAGTTACTATTCTGTATAAACTATGGAAGACTTCCTTTCTGGACAAATGATCTGAACCAAATATAGAAACTCAAGTTTATTTCAGGCCTGCCACACCCTAACAAGTTTTTAGAGTATAATTTTCTCATCTGTAAAATGGAGAAAAGTATTACTAAAAGAGAAGACGGAATTTGTGAGAAATACTCAATAAAAGTGTGAATAGCACTTGGCAATGGAAAACAGTTGGTCAAATAAATTTACCTATCACCTTTACAAGCTAAAAACCAAACTAATATAATTAGCCTAGTCTGTGTTTACCTGAAAGAATCGTGCAATGGAGAGCAGCATTAATCCAGATAAAAAACCATTGTACTGGAAGTGAATATCTGGACTTAGGTCAAGGAAAGGAAACAGAGGATACCAAATTCACAATGAACTGTGCCAGCACACTGAGCATCAAAGTTACAAGTGCTTACTTTTCAGGTAAATTAAAGACAACATATTACTACCAGTTTGGACTTCGCATAACAGTGTTTTGTATAAACTGTAAAATTCTGGACAAACTTTTAAATTAAAATGTATGTTTAAGTAGAAAACCAGGAAACCTTCCCCTATTTTCCAAAAGTTAAAGAATGAACAGCCAAAGGAGTTTTGCTTTGTTTTGTCTTCTAGAATCAGGGATGAGAAAGGAAGGGGCCTAACAGCTACCAAAGGCCATTTCATGCAGCATTTCGTTGTCAGGAAGTATACAATGAACCTGTGAGGTAGTCAGAGCCCAGAGCATTACTATACTTATGGCCTATCACCACTCAGATGACAAAACTGAGATCTGAGTTCAGGTCACACGTAAACCAAAGTCTAGGTGCTCTCACCCACACCTGGCTATGTCTATGAAAACTAGAAATCTGGCTTCTGCCATTTGGATTTTAGTTACATTCAGACCCTTTGGATTTAAGAACTTTGCCTATTAACGTGGGGTAAGCCAAGAGGGGAGAAAAGCAGGATTCACATGCAATTCTGTGACAGGCCCTTTTCTACAAAAAGTATTTAGAATAATATAAACTATTTCAGATATGTATATTAGATTAATCTAAAGACAGCTAAATCCCAGTATATTGCTTTCCCGGTGATTTACCTGGTTCTCGAACGTCATCACCAACTTTTCAGGGACAAAGTGCTCTACAACCAGAGGGTGGTAAAGCTGAGTAGAGACCACAGTTTGGGGAACTGACTAACCCATCCCACATCCACTTTCAAAAGCAGCTCACATTTCAGAATCATCATTACAGAAAGAATTAATCTTATACTTCAGTACATATCAAATAAATAAGGGAACAACGCATAAAACGTCAAGGATACGGTCTACAATTAACAACCCGAAGTTCCACAGCAGTAGTACTGACAGAATAAACTTCGGCTTCTCCGTAAGCTCTTTGCCTGCTTTTTTCCCATCAATGCATTTACAGCACCTAAATTGGAACACGAGGAAAGAATCAGAAACGACTTCTATCTTCATTAGAACGTCACAGTGCTTGTACAGAGCGCTCTGATATATTCTGTTGTGTTTTATTAGCCATTCCTGAGAAGCTGTCCATGGCATTCTTTTCTTTTTAATGTGGAACTATTTTATTTTGAAAATGAATGATCGAAAAGCAACATTCAGGCTGAACAGCAGTTGGAAAACTAAGGTTTATATCAATCCAAATATGAAGGGGAAAAAAAGGAAGGAAGAAACGGGAGGAATGAGGAGAGAAAAGATCAAGGAAATGACGCTACTATTTATGGAGCACTCAGTATATCCTAGATGCCTTCACTAAGAGTATAACATTTACTTCCCAAGGACCACGGAAGGTTTTCTTTTTAAAAAGGAGGGAAGAGACTCCAGGAGACTTTCTTGTAGCCCTTCAATAGGTCAGCACCCAAATCACAGCTCAATGTTGCCAGTTATCAACAGGGAAGAAAAAGAAAGGTGACAGTGTCCAGTTCTGGTGATATGGACAACTTTTCAGTTAAAGTGCCCTTGGGTGTCACTGTTCCCAAGTAATTCCAGGGGGTTACAAAAATTTTAGCTGCTTCCCTGTCAGCTCATTAGAAACAAGGATTGGGGTGTCCATGCCATTCCTGAACCTAAAAAGGTGGTAGCAGAAAGAAAGTCCTCAAGGCCAGTTCTGTGTCCTTCTCAGCTATGCTGACTTAAAACAAAGTCTTCATTTAATAAAACAAATTAAAACACCAAAAACCCAAAAGAATTTTGAAAACTGAGAGGACACACACTATTTTAGTCCTTAAGACTAAAAAAATGCAGACCAGGATAACACAGCATTCCAAATTATATGTCATCGAACCAGCCAAATCAAGAATAGGCTGGCGAGAATTTGGGAGAGGGTGGTGGAGGGGATAGGAAAAAAAAAAAGAACAGAGACACAAACTTGCAGCTTTCAACTACCCAAATAATTTTTAAAAACTCCTATAAAAAAAGTATGTCATTTAAAGGTAAAGAATACAGTAATTAAGTGACCATAGCAGGTGACAACAGTATGATCCATTTCTATTTTGTAAAAATTATATTCAGCCACAAAAAGAGGTTGAAACAATAGGCACCAAAATGTTGATAGTGATAGCAGTAAGTGGAGGAATATGGGTTCCTTTTAACTTTAGTGAAAGTGAACGTGTTAGTCACTCAGTCGTGTCCGACTCTGTGACCCCAAGGACTGCAGCCCGCCAGGATCCTCTGTCCATGGGATTCTCCAGGCAAGAAAACTGGAGTAGGTTGCCATGCCCTCCTCCAGGGGATCTTCCCGACCCAGGGATCGAACCCAGTTCTCCCATCTTGCAGGCAGATTCTTTACCATCTGAACCACTGTATATGTACTGTTTTCCAAAATTTTGACAAGGATGTATTATTCTATGAAAAGATTTTTTAAATGTGTTTCATTTGAATACCAGCAAATCCTGAAAACAAACAAAGCTAAAAGTGAAAGCAGACATAATAAAAATGCAGCTGGACAGGGGCTAGGAAAAGGTGTCCTGCTTTTCCTCCCTGCAGCCTGAGTTTCCTCATAAACAGAGTAACCTTACAGGGTAATCGAGAAAATTAAGTAAGCTACTAATCTACGCATAGTGCCTTGTTTGAAGTTTTTATCTTAGCTGTTCTTACACTGTAGATGGAAATGAACTCTCCTTCTCTCTGCCTGCAAACCCCTTCCCTGGGAGCATGAATTTAAACATTTTGAGTTAAAAGGAGGACATGATATATCACCTTCTCCTCCAACTCTTGCCAGGTCATACACAGAACAAAGGTTAGGGAGCCAAACAGGAGTTATTCCATAAGAATGAGCAGAGGTTCAAACACCCCCAAGGGACTCTTTCCTGAATGGGGCAAGAGGTTCACTCGAGAAGGCCACATAAACAGAAGTGATCTATTTATGACAACGGGCACTAGTTACTTCTCTGTCACAGTCATATGAGTAGGCTTCAGTATCAGGACAGAATAGAGACCAACAATGACTGGGAACTCACTATTTGGCAGTCACTGTGCAAAACATTCTACATATATGTATTTGACTACTTAAAAGCAACTTATAAGTAAAAGGTGCAAAACATAAAAGTATATAATATAAACACAGCTTAAAATTAACGAAGAGTCTCTGGAACGAATCCGGAGACTGCAACCAGAAGCACTAGGTAAAATTTCTTGAGTTTACTAGAACGGACACGCCATTGGTGGTTAGCACTATGCGTGCGTGTGCATGAGTGTGCTGTGTTGTGTGTATGTGAGTATCCTAAAGAATGCGGGAGGTCACAGCAGCATGTGGTGGCCTGCTACAAGACAGGAAAGAGAGGCATGTAGAGCCATTCTGGGCAGGAGAAATGGTCTTGGAACTCTACTCGGGCCTACTTTTCACAACATTCACAATCTTGTACTATCTCTACCTTGTAACCCCACCTTAACCCCCATTTTTTCCCCACAAGATTCAGCTAGACTGCTAGCTGTAACTGCTCATTGTGCAGTTTAAAACACAACAGTTATAAATGTCCCAGCATTTGCTATTATATGAACTTTGTTTGCCCACAGTGAAGAACAGGTTAATACTATCTGATACCATTTCCTCAACATCTTCCGCACGGAATAGCATTCTCAGACTTACTCATGGACAGCATACACAAAGAGTGCGTCTGTAAAGATGACGGAAAATCTCTGGAAGAGTAAGGTCCTTGAGCTGGAGTAATTCAGATTACGGACATTCAGCATCTCTTGATCAAAATATTTGGCAACATGTGACAGGGCATACTCAAACCATGCGAAAAAGGGCGGGTAATCCAAGGTCCACTCTGAAGTTGCCTGTGGTAAAAATAGAAGACAGAATATATCCTAAGTAACTGAATAAACAAAGAGGATACAAAGATTGGAAATTTTCATCCTCTGGTCTTCAAAAAAAAAAAAAACAACAAAAACACACACATAAAATTAAATTACACTTAAAATATGCCATAAATGGAAAAATTTCTATTTTAGGACTCAACAGAACACTAAAAGTCATTTCCTGAGTTATTTAATATAGTCTTCAAGTTCCTTAGAGTCAACTGTACTTCAAAAAAAATTAATTTGAAACCCTGTAGTAATGAATTTGCTTATGACATGGTTCTATTCATCTAAATATAAAAAGGGAGCATTACTGTTTAGTTGCTAAGTCTTGTCCAGCTCTTCTGGGACCCCATGGAGTGTAGCCTGCCAGGTTCCTCTGTCCATGGGGTTTCTCAGGCAAGAATACAGGAGTGGTTGCCATTTCTGTCTCCACAGTATTTTCCTGACTCAGGGATTGAACCATGTCTCCCTCATTGGCAGGAGGATTCTTTACCACTGAGCCACCAGGGAAGCCCCAAAAATGGAATTAAGGCCTAACAAATGATTCTTTAGCTTGGGTTTAAGTTCTGTCCCAGAGACACAACTTTTCTACCTGTAAAATGAGATATTGTGAGGACTACATGAGATAACACTTGTGAAATATATTTATAAATGACAAAATGCTACACTGATGCTACTTATCTTTTGCTCCACTAGGTTATAAGACCCTTCAGAGCAGAAACCACTCTGTCATTTCTGCATCTTGAACATTGAGTAAGTTCCTGGTATATTAAGAACAGTCATTAGTTAAATGAATAAACAGTCACTAATGATTAAATGAAAATATAAATCATATGAAAAATATATAAACTATACAAAAACATATAAACTATATATAAACTTTATGGTACTATAGTTTGGTATTTTGTTTCAGTTCCTGCATTCATACAACAAGAATGGTAGTACTCACCTCATAAGTTACTGCATTACATCTTACCTGTGTGTGTATAGTACTGAATCAGATACAAACTAAATATTCATTAAATATTATTTATTATAATTTATAAAAGTGATTACTATTTCTATCACTTGTCCCTAAAACTAAACCTAGATCTTATACCTAAAGAGCTGGGATAGCAATTGTCTCTCTACTCTGCACCTGTTGCGCTTTTCAATCAAAAGCTCCTCTCCTTCTGGAAGTACACTAAGGGTGCCCTTGGTACTAACTTGGTGCCCACAGGGACTATTATTTAGGGTCTCTCCTGTGTTATAAAATGAGGCAAGAGACACTCAAATAACTTGTTAGCTCTTTGTTCCTGATAAGGAAGAATGAAAACTTTAGGTCCTAATAAGAAGCAGCCCGTTTACGCCCCGGGCAGGTATAAAATGCAAAAGCCTCAGCCCTGATCCAGCCCAGAGGCTCTCTATAGGGCACTCAATCTGCAAAACAAACCACTAAATTCTCCCTTATGAAATGTTCCTTCTCTAATCTCAAGTCTCCAATGTGGGATATAAACAAGATGAGCCACTGAAAAATTGAAAGAAATATCAGAAATTTTATTTTTTAATCTTATCCTTCTTAATTTCTATTTTTAAAGTATATTAATACAGTAGTACTTTTATAATTTATAAAGACATATTGGGTAGTAAATGCTTAAAAATGACTTCTTGCTAGGGTACAGATATATATACATATATATATATATATATTTTAACATTTAGCAATTACTGGTCTATATAATTTCAAGAAGTTCAACAGGAATTTAGACTATTAACATCCGTGGTTTCCAGCCACAGTTTCTATGTCAGAGCTCATCACTACCCTTAAAGAGCCGTTTATCTTACTGGAAGTCTAAAAGATTTTCCTACTTTATTGACATATTTATTATTCTAAATAAAATGGGGAACAGGAAGCGTTAAAAGGACTGAGAAAAGGAACAGGTGCTGCCCGAGAGACAGTCATTTTCCCAAAACAGTGTCCCTGTCCTTCCCTTGCCGTCTCTAACCCCACAGATCCTCTCTCCATGCTGCTGCTTCTCCCCACTGAGACTTCCCCCGCCGAGCCCAGAAGGTCCTCCTGACCTCAGGAACTTCCAGCGGAGCCATCCTCTGACCTAAACAGCTTCTGGGAAGCCAAGCTAGCTATTAGCTCACATTTCCTCCCAAGTGACCAATTCTGTCACTTACATGTGGTAGAGCTGGGGCTCATATTCTGTGTCTCCTGACTCCAAATCCATTAGCTCAGGAAGCTACTAGAACAGCTAAGACCCTCACCCAGTGGAGGATGGTGACTACATGTTGACCAGAAGGGGGAGGTCTCGGGCCCCAGGAGGACAGCAGAGCCCAACAGGAAGAAGAAAGTCTCTCCGGCTCAGCCAACGCGAGGCTGCCACAACTCAAGCTGATGAAAAGCCATGGCTCTTTGTTGACCACAGCCCTCCCAACTTCCTTTCCCCCTCTTTCTAAGGGCTCTCCTGCCCTTGCTGTGCAGGGACCTTGCCACAGTTGAAGACCCTGAATTGCAATTTTCTTGATTTTTTTTTTTCCTGTTGATTTCCTGTGGGGGTGTGTGTGTGTCTGTGTGTGTGTTAGTTGCTCAGTTATGCCCGACTCTGCAACCCCATGGACTGTAGCCTGCCAGGTTCCTCTGTCCATGGGATTCTCCAAGGAAGAATACTGCAGTGGGTTGCCATTCCCTTCTCCAGGGTATCTTCGCAACCCAGGGATCAAACCCAGGTCTCCTGTACTGCGGGCAGATTCTTACCATCTGAGCCACCAGGGAAGCCTCTGTTGATCCTAAGTTAAGTCCATTTTTGCGGGAAAAATAACTTGTCAGTCTACTAGTTTTAGGTCAACAAAGATTCAAAACAATTGTGTTCATTCTACAAACATTTACTTGGGTGTTTTTGTCTTTCCCAACCAAGGGACCAATCCTTTTGAGGTCAGAGCAGAAAGGAAGGTTAGAAGCCATGGCTAAGGAAGGCTCCTCAATGCAATCTACTACTCAATATCTACTCTCCTCAGTATGACAGAAAGATCCTTCCAAACCCACGGCAGACACCTTACCATCCTTCTGTGAGCCTCACTGACAACTGAGTTTTGCCCCATTGATATCTTTCACTGTTACTGCTGAGGAGAGCAGGAAGAACAAAGAAGTACACCATTACTAGAATCTCTTTTCATATAAACCTCTTTTATCTACAATAAATGAATAACAGGTGACAGCTCTGGCCTAACTATACTTTCAGGAGTACTAAAATAATAGGTAGTAGTGAAAATTATAGGAGTAAAGGAGAGAACATCCAGAAAGAATGATAGAATATTAAAAGAAAAAGGAACCACAAAGAGAAGCCCAGAGGAAACCAGCTTTTGAAAGAGTATTTAGATTCAGAAGAGTTAGCAAAGGAGACCAAGAAGGAACAGTCAGAGATAAATGGAAAAAATGGTGAGACAAGTGACTGCCTTTTCATATATAGGTTAAAGGTTATTATATCAATAATGCTAATCATTAAGAACCTTTAGTAATGTTTAATGAGCACTTTTACTCTCAGTATATCACATACATTATATTCACTTTATCCCAATAATTATTTATTATCATCTAATATTAATAGTTGGCGATGCTGAGACTTTAAGCGGTCAAGTAGCCTATGCATGGCTGCCCAGCACAGGTATTTCAGCAACAGAACTGAAAGTCAAATCTAGACAGTCTGGAACCACAGCCCAACCTCTTGACTACTAGGCCACACATAAAGTTTCCTCACTGGTTTGCATTATTACTTACTTAAAGTTCCTTCACATTCCTATTAAAAACTTGCAGTGTTATTATGTGAAGAGGAATTTGGTCAATTAGATCAGTTATTCTCAAGCTTTTTCAGTACAAAGGTCTATTATGACTTGACCTAAAAATCCAAAAGGCAACAACAAACTCACAGAGTTTAGCAGTTGTCTTAAAAAAAACCTCCCTGACATCAGAGTGCTGTTTTTGATCAAGTAATTTCTGAGCTAACGTCTGTTTTCCATGAAGTATCAGATATAAGTTAGTAACTCATACCAGAAATAAAAACACAGACACAGTTTTTATAATAATGGGAGAGAATGTTATGTATATTGCCAGATACTTACACATCACATTTCATTATTCCTGTCCTCATAAATCACAAAATGCTAGGGAGAGACAGGATCTTAGAAATAATTCATTCCAAATCCTCATGTAACCGACGAAAAACCAAGGCTGAGAGAGATGAAATATATTTTCTAGGTGCTGCAGAGCCAGGCCTAGAATCTACTTTTCCTTTTTTCCCTATCCAATATAGTTTCAAAAAGGATGTGGCAAATATTATAATTCCCCATGTAAAATTTGGGAAACTCATTTTGAAGTAAAGGGGTCCCCTAATAGTGCCAGAGGGCAGAACTGAATGAAACTGACTCCTCCTAAAACTGAGCTCCCTTGCAGAGTTTGCGATTAACCTCTCTATCCAAAACTTTATTCCCTTTTAAAAAAACTTTATTTATTTTTGGCTGTGCTGGGTCTTCGTTGCTAAGTGAGGATTTCTCTAGTTGTAGCAAGTGAGGGCTACTCTCCGGTTGCGAAGTGCAGGCTTTTCATTGCAGTGGCTTCTCTTACTGCGGACCGCGGACTCCAGGGAGCGTGGACTCAGCAGCTGTGGAGCACGGCCTTAGCTGCTCTGTGGCATGTGGAATCTTCCCGGACCAGGGATTGAACCCCTGTCCCCTACACTGGCACGTAGACTCCCAACCACTGGACCACCAGGGAAGTCCCTTTATTCCCTTTCTTGTCCCACCATGTTCTCCTCAGGAATTGAGGAGTATCAAAGAAAAGGGGGGACTGAAACCAAACAAAACCCTGTGGGGTCTACTCAGGTATAAGATTCTCCACGGCCCCCACTTCTTGTTTGGCCTTCCAAAGAGCAAACTCAAGGAGTTAATGATCAGAACAATAGTCACAGGACTTTTAGATCCTCCTGAAGGGATATAGATAACAACTGGACTCATATCTTTGAGTTGTTCTGCAGAAACTAATACCCTCAATTGATGGATGATGGTGACTACATGCTGACCACAGCACATAGACCCCAGGCTGGAACCAGAAGGTTGATGATTAAGATTCCCTAAACATCACTCTATGACTTTACCACCAACCAATCAGAAAAATATGCATGAGCTGATTATGTACCCTGTGACCCTCACCCCCTACTGCTGCCTTTAAAATCTCTTGCCTGAAAGCCACTGGAGAGTTCAGGTCTTTCAAGCACTAGATGCCCATTCTCTTTACTTGGCGCCCTGCAATAAACACTATATTTTCCCCCACCATGACCCAGGTCAGCAGACTGATTGGTTTTGTGTGTGCCTGGCAAGGGGGCCCCAGTTTCGTCTGGTAACATGAGGAAAGAATACAATTTTTTTAACGATCCATTCAACCTAAGATCACAGGGAGAACTCTTTTAATATCAATAATATTTATATGATAAGGGTTAAAATTAACAACTTACCTCATAATACCACTGTGATATTGGCAAACTGTGGGTGATAGCAAGCCAGTTTCGGTGTACTTCAAAATCTGTGGAATGGCTATTCAAAACAATGAGATGAATAAAATGAGAGTTCAAAATATTTATCAATTTCACATTTCTAAAATTATGCTTTTAAATGGATCAACACCCCTTACATAGTCACAGCTCACTATCCTATAAAGACAAAAATAGGTACTATATAAGCCTGAAACACTTCACTTATTTGGAGGCCAGACTTCCTTCTGGAAAAGCTGGGGAATCTAAGTGAAAAGGGTCTCTAAGTTAACCACAGGCTGACCTAAAAGCCCATACTTTTTCTTATGGGAGGCCCTCAGGCTATTGCTCCAAAACGACTTATTCTTGTTCATAAACAATGTTAGTAAGATTCATGATCTGGAAAAGGCCTCACAAAAGCTGGATCTTCAAGGATGAGTAGATAAGTTCATGAGACAGAAAACGTGGGGGAAAAAAATGGTCCTGTCTTTCCCATATCTCCAAATACTGTTTACTAGTCTCCCACTCACTAAATATAAATATATCCAAGTGTGTGCGCTATAGGGGAAGAAAACTGTTTTCCCTTCAACCCCTCTAGGTTCTGTGGCTTACCTAAGAATTAAATTGACATAAGACAGAATGCTGCTTTTGCTGCTAAGTCACTTCAGTCGTGGAATAACAGGAGGAAAAAAAAAGACAAATTATTTCTATTTACTTATCTATTTTTGGCCACACCATGGGCAAAGGGGATCTTAGTTCCCTGACCAGAGATTGAACCCACGCCTCCTGCAGTGGAAGCACTGAGTCTTAACCATTAGACCACCAGGGAAGTCCCCCCAAAAGAAAATTTGAATTATTTACATATGTACAGAAGTCCCAGAAGATATGAGACAAGACTCATAAGGCGGCCAGATGACTTAGGCTCATCTCACCATTCTGAGAGCTATGGAGAGCGGAAGGGGGCTGAGGCTTCAAAGACAGGGGGAAGGTAACTCTTGGGAAAGTGAGAAGAGAAAATGTTTGGCACACAAAGTCTGCTCTGCCTCAAGGGTAAGTCTCTTAAGTGAAAAAGTGATCTCTGGTAAGAGCTACCTTCCAGATACAGGCCCCCTTTCTAATGTGTTCCATTGAAAGTAACTGACAGCTTTCAGAGCTTCTCCTCTATCTGCAGTTCCTCAAATTAATAGGTTCCCCTACATCCTTATGCCAAAGAGGCATATTTTGGGGTGCATTTCAGCCACCCTTTGTTCTACTTTAGCGGAAGTTAATTTTTCTGTTTGCTCACTGCTGCACTTCCCCTCCACATCTTGCACAGCACCTGATATGTGTGTGGATGGGCTCCATACATTCTGTTGAATTCACCACTCACCGGAGTCAATGAGTTCCACAGCAGAACCTGATTTATACTTTCCAATGTTTCATACATTTCTACAATGACAACTCTGTGATGAGTTTCCTAGCCAAGCTCCTCCATGTCTCTTTCATGGCTTGCCATTCCAATATTCATCAAGCCCATGTTCCCTTACGTTCAGTTCTTAGTCTTTCAATACAGCTTACTCTGCACTGGACAATCTTATTCACACTTACTGCTTCCACTATGAACTGTGGAATGATGACTCCCAAATCACATATACAACCTTGGTCTCTTTCCTGAGTTCTAGAGAGAGGCATCTCCAACTTCCTGCTGACAATGTCACCCGAATCTCCTACAGATTTCTCAGAATCACAATTCACAAATGATCTTACAATCTAACATTTCCATTTCTAGACATATACTTGCAGGGGAGCAAAATGTGTCTCTTTGGCAAGAGGATTAATTTAAGCTAATTATTTTTAAGAAGCAGAAGACTCAGGAATACTTTTTAGCACCCTCTTAAGTGCCTAAAGAATTTATATAAAGGGCTTTGTTCCTGGAATAGAGCTATCACCACTGATGCTGGTCAAGAATATGGGCTAGGTGTGGTGGAAGAAATTCATCAGAGCCTAGAGATCAGAGTCCACTCTGTCCCACTGTCTCTTCATGGCCCAGCAAACATTTGTTTACCAAGCATTTGCTTTTCCATTTCCATGTTGACTGCCTTTCTCCCCTTTGAAGTCCCAAACCACTACCCTTAACATCCGCTTGTCTTTAGTTGAAGACAGTATTTAAGGTGGGGGTTTCAGTCATTTCGGCAAGTTACTCTGTTATCCTGAGTCTCTCCCATGTACATGCTGTTACACTTTTGTTTGATTTTCTCCTGTTAATCTGTCTCTTGTTAATTTAATTCATAGACCAGCCAGAAAAACCTGGCCAGAAGGGTAAATGAAAATTTCTTCCTCCCCAGCATACTCAACAGAAATGCACACATATGTTCAACAAAAGACATTTACTAGGAATGTCTTCAGGCCTCATTATATGTCAGAGACCTTTCCTGATACCCAATCTAAAGTAAGTCTTTGGGACTTCCAGAGTATTGGCGGTCCAATACTTAAGACTCCAAGCTTCCACTGCAGGAGATGTGGATTTGATCCCTGAGTCAGGGAACTAAGATATTACGGGCTGCCTGGCATGGCCAAAATAATAAAGATAAATAAATAAATCTACTTTAAAAAGTACTTTATTGCCATCACTTTAAAAAAATAAATAAGTCTTCCCTGTTAGTCTTCTTATAGGATATCATTTTTCCCCTTCATAACACTAAACATAAGCACTGTTATGTAATTATACACTTATGTTGATCTGTTTGGGGGACTGCTATCCTTACTAAACTACACAGGAGTTCTCTGGCAGTCCAGTGGTTAGGACTCAGAGCTTTCACTGCCATTAGGCCCAGGTTCAATCCCTGGTCGGGGAACTACAGTCCTGCAAGCTGTACAATGCAGCCAAAAAACCCAAACCAAATCAAAACTACACTCTGTAGCCTTAGGGATCATATCCATTTTTTTCCTCCCCTCTAGTACCCAGCCCCAGTATCTGGTTCATAATATAGCACTTAGTAAACATCTTGGTCCCCTTCATGGATCACTGCCTTGCCGTGGCAAAGGGGCGTGCATAACTTAATAAAGCTATGAGCCATGCCATGCAGGGCCACCCAGGACAGACAGATCATAGTGGAGAGTTCTGACAAAATGTGATCCACTGGAGGGAATGGCAAACCATCCCAGTATACTTGCCATGAGAACCCCATGAACTGTATAAAAAGGCACAGGGACAGGGAAGCCTGGCATGCTGCAGTCCATGGGGTCGCAAAGAGTCGGGAGTCAGACACAACTTGGTGACTGAACAACGGCAACAAAAACACTTTGGTGAATACTTTTGCATTTATCCTGCAGCTTCTCCCTCACACCCCAGGGGCTTCCTGTTTGAGAAGCAGACCATCAACTACAACTGTACACATTCTTAATCCTGGACCAAGAGCGGTATTCAAAATAACCACACTGAAGACACATTTCTGGGCTGAAGTAACTAAAGCAAGGAACGTCGATTTATATGCACAGTTTAAAAAGAAAAATTCCCTTTCAGTCGGATTTGAAAGGAACTTTCTTCATATTTAGAAAGATCTTTTTCCAATTTGCTTTTAAAAGGAAAAGATGTTTTTTTTATTTCAGTTCTGCAAAGTTCAACTGCCAAACCCCTTTTCCAAGCTCCTGTAATTCATTTTGCTAAACCTACATAAACACTTCATTGCTTATATGTACATCAGTACGTGTTTACATTCTATACACACAGCTCTTTCATACCCAACAGGGGGTCACCAAGATCTTGAACTAAAGGATACCAATAAACCAAATCCTAAACTGGGAACTGGGGTAGGGAGATCCATAGGGAGAAAAGGAAAGAGGGAAAAAGTCAAAGGAGAAAAATTAGGATGAACAGAATGTGGATGCCAACATCAGTAAATATTGAGTACCCACTGTATACACCTGGTGGTTGCTTCCATGCTTTCAGCCTTGGTTTTGCATCCATGTGTCAACACTGGTCTAAACCTGAGTGACCTGGCCCCGTCTTCTCCATTCCTCACTGCTCTTCAGTCACAACGGTCACTTTCTGTTCCTAGAATACTGAGTTCTTTCTTACCACAAGGCCTTTTCCCTCTTTCCTATACCTGGAACTACTTTTCACATTGCTCATGCTTCTGCACCCTACAGCTTTCAACTCAAAAATCATCTCCTAAGAATATAGTCTTGCCGGGTAGTCGCTCTCTACTTCTTTCAGACCTCATCACAATCTGAAACTTATCTGCCCCCACCAACTCCTTCGAGGACAAGGACTGTAAATGTCTTCCCCAACTGCCTCTCCAGGACTTAGAACAGTGCATATTAGCACAGGAGGCAATTGATAAATACTGTATTTGAATGAATGTTGGCGGTAGATGCTGTTTACCTGCATATTAAGGAAGAGGACCCTGAAGCCCAGAAACACTAAAGTCAGTGCCAGACATGACTCCAGCCATCCTGAGCTATGATCTGGTCACTAGATTCTTGTGCATAGGTAAAATAATTAAAGCGCTGAGTGGCAAGCATAGCAATAGCAAAGTGTAGCAGCGACCTCATGACTTCCTTTTCCTCCTCTCATCCACGCTTACTCTCGCCCGTCCTAACCGACGGGCCTCCCCGCCCAGCCCCGGGTCGTGTGGGTCCCTTACTAGGTAGGGATGAGGAGGCATTTGAGGAGCGTCACCCCGAGCGCCAAAGCCGAAAACCAATTGCTACCGCCGGTCGCGATGCCGAGAGCCGCCATTGCTACGGCGCCGCCAGCTTTCAATCAACTAGACCCGCCTGCACGGCCCCGCGCATGCGGGGGGCCCTCGGAGGCGGCGCCCGCGAGCTCCGCGCATGCGCCTAGCCGCTCAGCCGCTCAGGTAGAGGGAGGCCGGAGCTGGGGCGTTTAAACCTCCCGCTCTCACCGCCCCGCCTCCTTCCCCGCCCCGACAGCCTCCCAGAGTCTGCGCGGTTTCCAGAGCGACAAGTTAAGTTCCACAGGCTGTTTTTCTGTTTTGGTTCACAAAGTTGTTGCGTGTCTGCTCTGGTTGTCGATTTTGCCTGTCGTTGGGAAACCTAGCTGAGAGAAAACTGTATTTTTTCGTAGAGCCGTTCACGTACTAATGGAAAGAATTGTAATCCCAGAGTAATAGTGGATAAAAGTAGCTCAGGATATTAGAGGCACCTAATGTGAACACCTGGAGGAGTATTAGCTCCAGGCAGAAAATGGCCTGGCAGAGATTCCGACGGGAAAGCTTGGGGAAGCACCTGCCTGAGGGGAGCCTGCTGTGAAGCCTGACTAAAGTCTAGTGCTGCTTCTTTGTGTACTCTTGGGGCCTTGCTAAAGTTCAGATTCTCAGTAGGTCTTACAAAGTCCTACAGTGGATACTGCTGATACCCGGGCCAAAAGAGCCGAGGGACAAAGAATGGAGCTAGTCATGTTTCCCTTGTGTACTGTCTGATGTTGGACAAATGCCTTATAAATTTTTTTTCTTGTTAGAGTACAGTTGATTTACAATGTGTTAGTTTCTGCTGTAGAGCAAAGTGAATCAGTTATATATATATCCACTCTTTTAGATTCCCTTCCTTTTTAGGTCACCAGGGAGTACTGAGTAGAGCTCTCTGTGCTATACAGTAGGTCCTTGTTATCTATGTTATACACAGTAGTGCTCAACATTCAGAAAACGAAGATCGTGGCATATGGTCCCATCACTTCATGGGAAATAGATGGGGAAACTGGAAACAGTGTCAGACTTTATATTTGGGGGCTCCAAAATCACTGCAGATGGTGACTGCAGACATGAAATTAAAAGACGCTTACTCCTTGGAAGAAAAGTTATGACCAACCTAGACAGCATATTCAAAAGCAGAGATATTACTTTGCCGACTAAGGTCCAGCTAGTCAAGGCTATGGTTTTTCCAGTGGTCACGTATGGATGTGAGAGTTGGACTGTGAAGAGGGCTGAGCGCCAAAGAATTGATGCTTTTGAACTGTGGTGTTGGAGAAGACTCTTGAGAGTCCCTTGGACTGCAAGTCCATTCTGCAGTCCATTCTAAAGGAGATCAGCCCTAGATGTTCTTTGGAAGGAATGATGCTGAAGCTGAAACTCGAGTACTTTGGCCACCTCATGAGAAGAGTTGACTCATTGGAAAAGACCCTGATGCTGGGAGGGATTGGGGGCAGGAGGAAAAGGGGACGACAGAGGAGGAGATGGCTGGATGGCATCACCGACTTGATGGACGTAAGTCTGAGTGAACTCTGGGAGTTGGTGATGGACAGGGAGGCCTGGCGTGCTGTGATTCATGGGGTCTCAAAGAGTCGGACACAACTGAGCGACTGAACTGAACTGAACTGAGTGTGTATATGTGGAGAAGGCAATGGCACCCCACTCCAGTACTCTTGCCTGGAAAATGCCATGGACAGAGGAGCTTGGAAGGCTGCAGTCCATTGGGTCATTGAGGGTCGGACACGACTGAGTGACTTCACTTTCACTTTTCATTTTCATGCTTTGGAGAAGGAAATGGCAACCCACTCCAGTGTTCTTGCCTGGAGAATCCCAGGGACGGTGGAGCCTGGTGGGCTGCCATCTATGGGGTCGCACAGAGTTGGACACGACTAAAGTGACTTAGCAGCAGCAGCAGTGTGTATGTGTCAATCCCAATCTCCCAATTCATCCCACCCCCCGAATGACTAACTTTCTAAACCTAGTTTCCCTTTTTAGTAACTAAGAGATAAAAGTGGTGTCTTCTTCCTAGAGTGGTGGTGAGGATTAAATGAGAACACATAAATTGCTTAATATGATGCCAGGACAGAATAAATGTTCAATAAACAATGTTTCAGAAGTACCTTGCTGAAAGATGAACAGCAGGTAGGTGACAGTGTCACTCTCCTCATATGAGTGTGTGCCTTCTCTCAACTTCAAATTCCACCCATGTGAATTGTTGTTCAGTCACTAAGTTGCATCCTACTCTTTGCAACCCCATACTGCAATACACCAGACTTCCCTGTTCCCACATGAATACAACACTCAAATTTATATCTCAGGCCCAGCCCTTTTCTCTCACCTCCAGACTGTTATATCCAACTGCCTACCTGCCATCTCTTTATTGTTCAGTCACTCAGTCATGTCCAACTCTTTGCAATCCCATGGACTGCAGCATGCCAGGCTTCCCTTTCCTTCACTATCTCCTGGAGTTTGCTCAAACTCATGTCCATTGAGTTGGTAATGCCATCCAACCATTTTGTCCTCTGCCATCCCCTTCTCCTCCTATCTTCAATCTTTCCCAGCATCAGAGTCTTTTCCAATGAGTCAGCTCTTTGCTTCAGGTGGCCAAAGTATTGAAGCTTCAGCTTCAGCTTCAGAATCAGTCCTTTCAATGAATATTCAGGACTGATTTTCTTTAGGATGGACTGGTTGGATCTCCTTGCTGTCCAAGGGACTCTCAAGAGTCTTCTCCAGGACCACAGTTCAAAAGCATCAATTCTTCAGTCCTCAGCCTGCTTTATGGTCCAACTCTCACATCCATACATGACTACTGGAAAAACCATAGCTTTAACTATAAGGACCTTTGTCACCAAAATGATGTCTCTGCTTTTCAATAGGCTGTTCTAGGTTTGTCATAGTTTCCTTCCAAGGAGGAAGGAAATGTCTTTTAATTTCATGGCTGCAGTCACCACCCACAGTGATTTTAGAGCCCAGAAAAATAAAGTTTGTTGCTGTTTCCATTTTTTCCTATCTGTTTGCCACAAAGTGATGCGACTAGATGGCACATGGGAACTAGTTCCCTGACCAGAGATCAAACCTGGGGCCTCTTGCTTTAGAAGCACAGTCTTAGTCACTGGACCACCAGGAAAGTCCCTCTTAGATGTTTTAAAGGCACTTTATTTTGGTTTCCTAGGTTGCTGTAAAAAATTACCACAAACTTAAAACAACAAAAATTTATTCTTCTACAGTTCTGGAGATCAGACATCTAAAATCAATCTCACTAGGCAAAAGTCACAGCGACATCAGCATTGGTGCCTTGTGGAGGTTCTGAGAGGAGAATCTTTTCTTTTTCAGCTTTTAGAAGTTGTCTGTATTCCTTGATCCCTTCCTTGGATCCCTCTAACCTCTTGCTTCTACTGACACATCTGTTACTTTTTAGACTCATATCTCCCTTGCTTCCCTTTCATAAGGATACCTGTGAGTGCATCTGGGGTGCTCCCATCTCAAAATATTTAACACAATTACATCTGCAATATCCTGTTTGCCATTTAAGGTAATATTCACGAGTTCCAGGGTTTAGGACACGGTTATCTTTGGAGGCCATTATTCCATTTACCACACAACTCACACTCGGTGTATCCAAAACTGAACTCGTGATATTTCAGTATTATCCACTCAGAGAATGACACCAATCATTTCATTTGTTCACCTCCCCTGCCTCATACCTGCAAACTCACTGTGAACTTACTAACTCAGTACCCATTCCCAATTCCCCTTCTTCCTTTTCCTTTTCTTCTAATCTTGCAGCTTCCCTGGAAGCTAGGTGTGGCCTGATGACACAGTTCTGTCTAGTAGGACTTACAGAGAAGTCTGCTGGGGGTTTCTGGGAAAGGATTTCTTTAAAATCCTTCTAAAAGAGGCAGTTGTTATGGATTTTGCCCCTTTTTTCATTCTTCCTGCCTTAGACTTGGTCATGATGCATGGAATGGGGCTCTGAGGAAAAGGCACATCATGCTGGCCCTGACATCACTGAGCTGCTAAACAAATCCTGTCTACCTCCAGAATTATTCTTACCTTTTTATTGTCTAAGGAAATTTATTAAGCGAGGAAACACATACACACATATCATCATCCTTAATGTATCTGCGCCACTATTGTTAGATTGTCTGCTCCTTCCAGTTAAAATGTTTCTAACTGCTATTGCCAAATCCTATCCATTTGACTTCTTTGATGACATCCACTCCTCTCCACCTTCTATTCTCTTGTCTAGCCTAACTGACTTGCTTTCAACTTGAGTACATGTCATGTTCCCTCCTGTCACTGCACCTTTACACATTCTTTCCCTCTATTTGGAATGTTCTTTCTTCTCCCGGTTGAAAAACAAAATTAAAAAAAAAATTCAACTGAATAAGTCTTAAAGATCATATTGGTTTTATTCAATGATTTATGAATCAAGCAGCATCTATCTGGCAGATAGAAAGGAATTCTGAAGAGCTATATGGAAAAGATGACTGTTATAGGCAGAGGGGAGCAAGAACAAAGAAGTTATGCTAGGCAAAAAAGTAGATTGGTTATTGCAAGGTTTATTTTCCTATAGGGAATGCCAGGGGGTTGTCAGGAAGATTACTCACCTAATGATACAGTGATTCCTGATTTTCTGGTTTTCAATTACATTTCTGGGAGGACCAAACTGTAACTATATCAACTGGGGGATTTTTGCAGAAACTAATGGCTGTGGCTGGTGATTTATTTATTTATTTTGACCAGCCAAAAATTAATTCTGTTATTTCACCAACACTTTGTGGGTTATTACATTCAGTAGTTTACCTGACACACCTGTAAAGTCTTCTTCAGCACTGTAAATTTAATTTTCACTTTCCATATCAGAATCAATCACTGAGATTTTTTGTCTTTTTGTTGTTCTAATATTCACATTATCTGAATCAGAACTATATTCTGAGGCACTAGGTATTTATGTTGCTTGGACAATCAGAGAAAGTATCTGCATAAAATTTACTGAAAAATTTTTCTTCACTCAAAATTTTGTGATATGTCATTTTTGAAAATTTTAAGGTAATAAACTTGCATTTATAATATACACAAGATTGGAATAAAAACCTAATGGAGCAAAAAATGAATGATAATGAATCATAAGTTGTATAATGAACTACTGATCAATTTTAAGCTCTAACAACTTTGCACGGTGATGTTAATTGTATCACTCTCTAAAAACAAGTTAATTTCTGTCTCTGGTCAATAATGTGTTTAGTTAAGTCTTATTTTGATGATGTGGAGCTTAGCATAAGTGATTCCATTTTGGGCCTATTGTCTTGTTTTTAATTTCTCTTTAAGCTAGATATCTCTCCATTCTTTAGGTCTTAGATCAAGCATCACTTTCCCAGGAAAACCTTCCCTGTCCTTGCTTTAAGCACCTGTCCGCTGAGGGCAATTTTACATTTATTTGTGATTATCTAATTTCCCATTAGGTTTTCATACCATGAGGGCAGGGACCTTGTCTGTTTTCACTCAAAACTGGCAGAGCAGCCGCTACAACATATGCACTCATATTTGTTGAATGGCACGTGTGTCTGGAACATGATTCCAACCCAAGTCTCTCCTACCAGAATCACTCTTTTTTTCCTCACAGTTTACCACCCAGAATGAGTAGATTTCAAACCTGGGGAGATTTTGTGCCATTTTCCCAACTCCTTGTCACATTTTAGTATTGCAATATTTCATACCTTTTTATTATTGCATTTGTTACGGTGATTTGTGATCAATGATTTTTAATGTTACTGTTGGGGAGGGGGAGCATTTTCCCCTCTACGCTTCTTGAGTTCTTGTGGCTGGACTAATAACAGAATTGACAAAAGACAGCTTAACAGAAGAAAAATAAGCCAATTTTAATTCATGCACATGGAGGTCCCATAGAAATGGGACCTAAGAAATGGCCACACAGGAGACTTTCCTGCTTTTTAGACAAGAAGGGAAAGCAAAAAACTAAATTTGTGAGGAATTGACAGGACTAAGAAACTTAGGTTTTGAGTGCCCAATTAGTGAAGAAACTAAACAGAGCTTGGACTTGGGATAGTAAACTAAAGAAATAACAGGTTTATTTATATTATAGGCTTCTTGGCTCCGAATTCCCTATCTTTGGCAGTCAGAGTGTCTGCCGATGCAGGGAGCACACCTTTTGCATGGGAAAGATTTCTTTCCTGCTTTCAGGGAAACAGAAGGGAGACTCAGAGTGTCCACCTACATTGGCTGTTTCTTATGTAACTTTAATTCAAAATAACTAGTATGCTATCGAGGCCCATTTTGGAGTGGCTCCTATCTTGGGCTCCAACTTTACTATTGCAATTGTTTTGGTGTGCCACTAGCCATGCCCATAGAAGATGGTAAATTAAATGGATAAATGTTGTGTGTTCTGACTGCGCCACCAACTGGTCATTCCTCTGTCTCTCTCCTATTTCCTGAGACACAATAATATTGAAATTAGGCCAATTAATAACTCTACAAAGGCCTCTGAGTGTGCAGGTGAAAGGATGAGTCACACATCTCTTGCTTTAAATCAAAATCTAGAAATGATGAAGCTTAGGGAGGTGGGCATGTCAAAGTCTTCCTCTTGCACCAGTGGGCCACATTGTGAATACAAAGGAAAAGTTCTTGAAGGACATTAAAACTGCTACACAAATGATGAGAAACCAAAGCAGCTTTATTGCTGTTATGGAGAAAGTTTTAGTGGTTTGGATAAAAGGTTAAAATAGCCACAACATTCCCTTAAGGCATACCCTAGTCCAGAGCAAGTCTCTAACTTTCTTCAATTCCATGAAAGCTGAGAGAGGCGAGGAATCTGCTGAAGAGTTTGAAGCTAGCAGAGGTTGGTCCATGATGTTTAAGGAACGGAGTCGTCTCCATAACATAAGAGAGTAAGATAAAACAGCAAGTGCTGATATAGGAGCTGCAGTAAGTTATCCAGGAGATCTAGCTGAGATAATAAAGGTGGCTATACCAAAAAACAGATTTTCAAAGTAGACAGAATAACCTTATATTAAAAGAAGACATCATCTAGAATTTTCATAGCTAGAGAAGAGAAGTCAGTTCCAGATTTCAAAGACAGGCTGATTCTCTTGTTAGAGTCGAATGCAGCTAGTGACTTTAAGCAGATGCCAGTGCTCATTTACCATTCTGAAAATCCTCGGACCCTTAAGAATCATGCTAAATCTAGTCTGCCCATGCTCTATAAATAGAACAATAAAACCTGGGTGACAACATGGTTTACTCCTCTTTTAAGCACATCATTGTGACCTACTGCTAAAAAAAAGTTTCTTTAAAAATACGACTTCTCATTGACAATGCACCTGATCACGTATGAGCCCTGATAGAGATCTACAGCAAGATTCCTGTTCTCATGCCTGCTCAAACAATATCCCATCTACAGCCCATGGATCAGGGAGTAACTTTGTCTTTCAAATCTTATTGTTTAAGAAATACATTTCTTAAGGCTGTAAATGCTACAGATAGTGATTCCTCTGATGAATCTGGGCCGATTCAATTGAAAATCTTCTCAAAAGGATTCACCGTTCTAGATGCCATTAAGAACATTCATATTTCATGGGAAGAAGTAAAAATATCAACATTAACAGGAGTTTGGAGGAAGTTGACTCCAACCCTTATGGATGGCTTTCATGGGTTCAAAACTTCAGAGGAAGAAGTAACTGCAGACGTGGAAATAGCAAGGGAATTAGATTTAGAACTGGGGCCTGAAGATATAACTGAATTGCTGCAATCTCATCATAAGACTTTAACAGATGAGTTGCTTCTTATGGATGAGCAAGGAAAGTGGTTTCTTGAGATGGAAACTACTCCTGGTGATGATGTTGTGAATATTGTCAGAGAGACAAGAAAAGACTTAGAATTGTACATAAACTTAGTTGATAAAGCAGCAGCAGCAGCAGCAGCAGCAGGGTTTGAAAGGATTGACTTCAGTTTTGAAAAAAGTTCATCTTTGCACGCTACAGAGAAATTGTGAAAGGAAGAGCCAATTGATGCAGCAAATTTCATTGTTTTATTTTAAGAAATTGCCACAGCCACCCCAACCTTCAGCAACCACCACCTTGATTGGTCAGCAGCCATCAACATCAAGGCAAAACCCTCCATCAGCAAAAAGTTTTAGATGATGGTTAGCCTTTTTAGTAATGAAGTATTTAAAAATTAAGGTATGTACATCTTTTTTTTAGACATAATACCATTGCACGATAGACTACAGCATAGTGTAAAGATAACTTTTATATGCACTGGGAAACCCAAAATTCATGGGGTTGCTTTACTACAATATTTGTTTTATTGTGGTGGTCTGGAACCGACCCCAAATATTTTTGAGGCAAGCCTGTACTTCCTTAGTTGTGGCTTATATTCTCACCTCATAATCCAGATGGGAAATTCTGCTTATTCACTGGTTTCCAGGCAGATCTGCTCATACACGGTATTTATGAATACAAAATACTTGACTGAAGAGCTGTGGGTCACATAGCAAACCCTTTGAAGGCAGCCTGGCCCTAGCTTCCCCGCTTTGCCCTTTCCTTGTGCAGTATCAATCTCACCATTTCCCTGGTCTCCCCTTACTCTCTGAATCAACAAATCTCTTCCATAAGCAGAGCAATTTCAGAGCACTTTCTGCTCCTAGCCTCTTCTTCCACCCAAGAGCTTATCAAGGTTTTTTTCCCAAACAAAGGCAACTCCTTTTCAGAGAGGGATTCTGTGGCCACCCGTTAGGATAATCGTTTCCCATTCCTGTTCCTAATTATATGTTTATGAGTGTTGCGCCCATGGGTCTGAATCAGGTCTTACTTGGTTTGTTTTGTTTACCCCAACTTCCTGCGCTGAACTCTCAGTAACATTTGTATTGATGAATTGTAACAATGAATTGGGAGAAGGAAATGGCAACCCACTCCCGTGTTCTTGCCTGGAGAATCCCAGGGACAGGGGAGCCTGGTGGGCTGCTGTCTATGGGGTCACACAGAGTCGGACACGACTGAAGCAACTTAGCAGCAGCAGCAACAATGAATGGTTGAGAAAATGGTTGAGAAGTTGATTCAAAGAATGAATGCTGCTGCTGCTGCTAAGTCGCTTCATAATGAATAGGTTGATGATAATTTGATCTAATGGTTCCTTCCCAGGGATCTTTGCTATGCAAAAGGGGCTGACTGACTAAGAGTCTAGCCCTTATTCTAGTCCCATTTCTGCCTCTAACTTGCTAAATATCCACAGGCTATCACTTTTCCTTTCTGTGCTTTGCCTGTAAAATGAGAGGGTGGCTCCTAGTTATTCCTTTCTTTTCCATCAACCACACCTCATTCTAATCCCACCGGATACCTGAAGCTTCACCGTGGTTGGCCGGCCTGGTAGGTTATTATTAAAACCCACCTGTCTGGCTAAGAAGTGCTTTCAAAGCTAGGACACACCTGGAATTGTTTCAGCCAACGCATCGTATTCAGCAACACCAGATTTTACCACCTGCACTTCCCTCATTCTCCTCTAATGCCTTAGCTAAGCTGGATGTTGAATGAGCTCCCTTTCATCTTTCCTCAGCTTTATGTATTAAATCTCACCAGCCTTTTCCTACACCCACCCCTCAACCACAAGGGCTTTGTAGATGCACTTCCTTAACCAGGTTTATTGTCTCTGGAATTTCCTGAAACTTTCTATAGCATTTCTGAAGGAAGTAGGGACCCCATGTGGTATTTTTGGCAACATTTCCATTTTAGCTGCTTTTTCTTTAGGGCCTTACAGCTTGAGCAACTCATCGTGAGTTCTCAGAGGAAAGAGTTTGCGAGAACTGACTGACCAATTTTCATTCATTCATTCCTAGCTCATTGGTAGCATTAAGCCACTGTGCCAGCAACTAAAATTCTACTTTTAGTGTCAAAGAATATCCCAGTTTCATATGATGTATTTAACTAGTGGTGCCAGGACTCCCATTTCAGTCATCTTTGCTCTGAGGGGTTCTGAGGTAACTTAGGTATAACCCACAGAATCCTAGAAGATTTGATCGGTTCACAGTTTCTTGTGAACTAGGAAATGAATGATTATTTATTATTACTCAATTATGATACTAATAATTATTCAATTATGATTATTATTCAATCATTAGCATACACATCTCTTTGTCAAACATAGAGCTGTGTAATGATACGTGGGGTATCTCAATTATCTAAACATTATGAGCAGATACCACTGGACAGGTTAAGGGATCCATAGCTGGTGACTGATGGATTTGAGATTCTAACCGGTCCATCAGATACCAGCATCTGCATTCCTAACCACCACACTGCTTCTTTCTCCTAGCTACCAATTTGCTGTTCTGAAGGATTATATACGGAAGAGAAAAAAACTCTTTCCCTATTAGCCCTTAGACTTTTACCTTTGACTTGGTAGTGTTTGCTGTGGGTTCCCGTCTCACCTCGTCTTCAGGAGTGTTCTGTACTTTGTAGCTCTCTAACCATAAGCCCAGAGGAGTCCAGACTTCATTAAGTATCTCGATATCTGGATCCTTCCCCTGGTCCATATGTGAAGATCATATCAATGTCAACATTATATGGATCCTGGATACCAACCAGCAGAAAGATGAAAACAAACTATTCTAAGAGCAAAAGAATTTATATATATATATATATATATATATATATATAACTGACTCACTTTGCTGTATACCTGAAACTAACACAACATTGTAAATCAACTCTGTGCCTTGTGTTCATATGTACTCAGTTGCTTCAGTAGTGTTCGACTCTTTGTGACCCTGTAGACTGAAGCCCACCAAGCTCCTCTGTCCATGAGATTCTCCAGGCAAGATTACTGGAGTGAGTTGCCATGCCCTCCTCCAGGGGATCTTCCCAACCCGATGACTGAACCCACATCTCCTGCTCTCCTACATAACAGGCAGATTGTTTACCCACTAAACCACCTGGGAAGCCTGTAAATCAACTATGTGTGTGAGTCGCTCAGTCGTGTGCAACTCTTTGCGACCCCATTTGCTGTAGCCCACCAGGCTTCTCTGTCCATGGGATTCTCCAGGCAAGAGTACTGGAGTGGATTGCCATTACTTTCTCCAGGAGATCCTCCTGACCCAGGGATTGAACCCGGGTCTTCTGCATTAGAGGCAGATTCTTTACCATCTGAGTCACAAGGGAAGCTCTAGTATAAAATTTAAAACAACAACAACAACAAAAAACACCTTGCTGATTATCACCAGGTGACCCTATTTCATTGGAAGAAAATGTAGATGACATTTTTATGAATAATAGCATTGTTTAATCTTGGAGCACAATGGAGGAAAACATTTGACTCCAAATCCCAGCCACCAAACCAGAAGTCCAAAATAGTCTTTGAATTCAGTTTAAAACCTAAAAGCATTTGTCTTAATCTAGTTTTTCCCCAAAGTACAGCCTGAAACAAATGCTTATATGAGTATTATAATAGTTTAATTTGATATGATGATCCCAGGAAGCAGGAAGAAGGGGAAAAGGGAATGAAATAGGGAGAGAAAATGTCGAGTTGAAAACCATTAAAAGCAGCTCCTGGCTCCAATATATGAGACTTTCAGAGATGCTCTATAAAATGCATTTAAGGATTGTCTGCTCAGAGGAAGAAGGGGCAGTACCCATCAGCTTCTATCTCCCATTGGTTAAGCATGGCCACAGGGAACATTTGGATTTCAAGTAAATGGGTGTTAAGTGGACTCCCACAGGCATCCCTTGAGGCAGCTCAAAGAGGCTCAGCTCAGTTCAGTTCAGTTGCTCAGTCGTATCCAACTCTTTGCCACCCTATGAATCACAGCACGCCAGGCCTCCCTGTTCATCACCAACTCCCGGAGTTCACTCAGACTCGCGTCCATTGAGTCAGTGATGCCATCCAGCCATCGCATCCTCTGTTGTCCCCTTCGCCTGCTGCCCCCAGTCCCTCCCAGCATCAGAGTCTTTTCCAGTGAGTCAACTCTTCGCATGAGGTGGCCAAAGTACTGGAGTTTCAGCTTCAGCATCATTCCTTCCAAAGAAATCCCAGGGCTGATCTCCTTTAGAATGGACTGGTTGGATCTCCTTGCAGTCCAAGGGACTCTCAAGAGTCTTCTCCAATACCACAGTTCTAAAGCATCAATTCTTCGGTGCTCAGCTTTCTTCACAGTCCAACTCTCACATCCATACATGACCACTGGAAAAACCATTGCCTTGACTAGACAGACCTTAGTCGGCAAAGTAATGTCTCTGCTTTTAAATATCCTATCTAGGTTGGTCATAACTTTTCTTCCAAGGAGTAAGAGTCTTTTAATTTCATGGCTGCAGTCACCATCTGCAGTGATTTTGGAGCCCCCCAAAATAAAATCTGACACTGTTTCCACTGTTTCCCCATCTATTTCTCATGAAGTGATGGGACCAGATGCCATGATCTTTGTTTTCTGAATGTTGAGCTTTAAGCCAACTTTTTCACTCTCCTCTGTCACTTTCATCAAGAGGCTTTTTAGTTCCTCTTCACTTTCTGCCATAAGGGTGGTGTCATCTGCATATCTGAGGTGATTGATATTTCTCCCAGCAATCTTCATTCCAGCTTGTGTTTCTTCCAGCTCAGCGTTTCTCATGATGTACTCTGAATATAAGTTAAATAAGCAGGGTGACAATAGACAGCCTTGACATACTCCTTTCCCTATTTGGAACCAGTCTGTTGTTCCATGTCCACTTCTAACTATGGCTTCCTGACTTGCATATAGGTTTCTCAAGAGGCAGGTCAGGTGGTCTGGTATTCCCATCTCTTTCAGAATTTTCCACAATTTATTGTGACCCACACAGTCAAAGGCTTTGGCATAGTCAATAAAGCAGAAATAGATGTGTTTCTGGAACTCTCTTGCTTTTTCCATGATCCAGTGGATGTTGGCAATTTGATCTCTGCTTCCTCTGCCTTTTCTAAAACCAGCTTGAACACCTTGAAGTTCACAGTTCACGTATTGCTGAAGCCTGGCTTGGAGAATTTTGAGCAGTACTTTACTAGTGTGTGAGATGAGTGCAATTGTGTGGTAGTTTGAGCATTCTTTGGCATTGCCTTTCTTTGGGATTGGAATGAAAACTGACCTTTTCCGGTCCTGTGGCCACTGCTGAGTTTTCCAAATTTGCTGGCATATTGAGTGCAGCACTTTCACAGCATCACTTTCAGGATTTGAAATAGCTCCACTGGAATTCCATCACCTCCCCTAGCTTTGTTCGTAGTGATGCTTTCTAAGGCCCACTTGACTTCACATTCCAGGATGTCTGGCTCTAGGTGAGTGATCACACCATCCTGATTATCTTCGTCTTGAAGATCATTTTTGTACAGTTCTTCTGTGTATTCTTGCCACCTCTTCTTAATATCTTCTGCTTCTGTTAGGTCCATACCATTTCTGTCCTTTATCGAGCCCATCTTTGCATGAAATATTCCTTTGGTATCTCTTATTTTCTTGAAGAGATCTCTAGTCTTTCCCATTCTGTTGTTTTCCTCTATTTTTTTGCATTGATCGCTGAGAAAGGCTTTCTTATCTCTTCTTGCTATTCTTTGGAACACTGCATTCAGATGCTTATATCTTTCCTTTTCTCCTTTGCTTTTCACTTCTCTTCTTTTCACAGCTATTTGTAAGGCCTCCCCAGACAGCTATTTTGCTTTTTTGCATTTCTTTTCCATGGGGGATGGTCTTGATCCCTGTCTCCTGTACAATGTCATGAACCTCAGCCCATAGTTCATCAGGCACTCTATCAGATCTAGTCCCTTAAATCTATTTCTCATTTCCACTGTATAATCATAAGGGATTTGATTTAGGTTATACCTGAATGGTCTAGTGGTTTCCCCTACTTTCTTCAATTTAAGTCTGAATTTGGCAATAAGGAGTTCTTGATCTGAGCCACAGTCAGCTCCTGGTCTTGTTTTTGTTGACTGTATAGAGCTTCTCCATCTTTGGCTGCAAAGAATATAATCAATCTGATTTCGGTGTTGACCATCTGGTCATGTCCATGTGTAGAGTCTTCTCTTGTGTTGTTGGAAGAGGGTGTTTGCTATGACCAGTGCATTTTCTTGGCAAAACTCTATTAGTTTTTACCCTGCTTCATTCTGTATTCCAAGGCCAAATTTGCGTGTTACTCCAGGTGTTTCTTGACTTCCTACTTTTGCATTCCAGTCCCCTATAATGAAAAGGACATCTTTTGTGGGTGTTAGTTCTAAAAGGTCTTGTAGGTCTTCATAGAACCTTTCAACTTCAGCTTCTTCAGCATTACTGGTTGGGGCACAGACTTGGATTACTGTGATATTGAATGGTTTGCCTTGGAGATGAACAGAGATCATTCTGTCGTTTTTGAGATTGCATCCAAGTACTGCATTTCGGACTCTTGTTGACCATGATGGCTACTCCATTTCTTCTGAGGGATTCCTGCCTGCAGTGGTAGCTATAATGGTCATCTGATTTCTAGAATGTCCACATTCACTCTTGCCATCTCTTGTTTGACCACTTCCAGTTTGCCTTGATTCATGGACCTGATGACATTCCAGGTTCCTATGCAATATTGCTCTTTACAGCATCCGACCTTGCTTCTGTCACCAGTCCCATCCACAACTGGGTATTGTTTTGCTTTGGCTCCATCCCTTCATTCTTTCTGGAATTATTTCTCCACTGATCTCTAGTAGCATATTGGGTACCTACTGACCTGGGGAGTTCCTCTTTCAGTATCCTATCATTTTGCCTTTTCATACTGTTCATGGTATTCTCAAGGCAAGAATACTGAAGTGGCTTGCCATTCCCTTCTCCAGTGGACCATATTGTGTCAGACCTCTCCACCATGACCCGCCCATCTTGGGTGGCCCCACGGGCATGGCCTAGTTTCATTGAGTTAGACAAGGCTGTGGTCCTAGTGTGATTAGATTGACTAGTTTTCTGTGATTATGGTTTCAGTGTGTCTGCCCTTGATGCCCTCTTGCAACACCTACCATCTTTCTTGGGTTTCTCTTACCTTGGATGGGGGTATCTCTTCACGGCTGCTCCAGCAAAGCGCAGCCGCTGCTCCTTACCTTGGACAAGGGGTATCTTCTCACCGCCGCCCCTCCTGACCTTGAATGTGGAGTAGCTCCTCTAGGCTCTCCTGTGCCCGCTCAGCCACCGCAACTTGGACGTGGGGTAGCTCCTCCCAGCCACTGCCCCTGACCTCGGACATGGGGTAGCTCCTCTCAGCCGCGCTATGTGCCCTGGTCACAGTCGCCTGTGCTATGTGCCAAAGAGGCTGAAAGACTGCACATGAGAGGCCTGAGGCCTCACACTGTGAGATAGCATGTTCATGAAGGTATACTTTATGCACCTTGGCTGGAACAAGAGGTGAGACTGTTAGGGCTTGAAGTGAAACACTGGAGATTTTAGATAGCTCCCCTCCTGCACCATTCAGGCCTGCTTATGCCTTCCCCTGGTGTCTCAGACTGTAAAAGAATCTGCCTGCGATGCCGGAGACCCAGGTTCAATCCCTGGGTTGGGAAGATCCCCTAGAGAAGAGAACGGCTACCCACTCCAGTATTCTGGCCTGGAGAATTCCATGGACAAAGGAGTCTGTTGGACTGTCGTCCATGGGGTTGCAAAAAGCTAGACACAATTGAGTGACTAATATTTTCACTTTCATATGCCTTCCTCATATGCCTTGGATATATGCCAAGTCCAGTGGGTCATAAAGTCCTCTTTAGTGTGGCTGCTGGCTGCGGTCCCTGCAAACACTTAATAATCTATGAGGATTAGTAAAACAAGTTATTCCTGCTGCTGCAATTAGTTTCAAAGCTCCAGCTGATATTCATCACCAATGTCTTCTACCACCCAGTCTAGATTTTCCTTATCTTAGCCAGCACTTTGGCTGGTCTGGATTTCTCATGTAGTGGGGAGGTACTATGGCATTCAACCCCAAAGCCCTTATAGTTGCCATACCTTTGACAGAAACACAGTTGTCATAATTGCTTGCTTATCCTTACCACTGTGTTAGTTAAGTGCCTGACCTGGCACTTAACTAAGCTTTACCTGAATGTGCCACCGTTCTGATAACAGTCCTTCTGGATGGTGAGGTATAGGATCAGTGGGTCCTAAAATCAACACGTTCTTCACTGAAAGTAGGTCCCCTGTTCTGAGTCAGTGTTGTGTGTGCACGGGTTCTCATATCGTGGTTCTGGTGTAGGCGCCGTGGGCAGAGAAGGCAAAAGCATTACAGGCTAGGCACCATTTCACTGCTCCCTCCAAGATCAAAGGGGTTTGTTCATTATTTGTTAAGCATCAGCTATTATGTAGAAAAAAAACAAGCCATACATTTTAAATAATATGATGGAGAAGAATGTTAGTATATAGATATACCAGGAAACATTCTCTATACAAACATGCTTAATTTTTGTCTTTTTACATGCTCATTCTGATTTGCCATTTTTATCCATTTGCATTTAATTTTTCAAGAATGAGATTATGTACTGTACCAATTAATCCTCCACCTTAAAAAATGTACAATAAATGATTCTTACTAAAAAAAAAAACGACTAAAGAGGTTCAATGTAATCAACTGGTGACCAAGAGGTAAACTGGTTTCCTTAAGGATTAGAGCTCAGCCTTGGTTTCTGCTACTGACTTTCTAGGCATTAACAAAGGTAGTAACTAGATCAGCTTTGATAAGAGGGAGCCCATCCTGCTGAGCCCATGCATAGCCACCGTCTTTGTCATCATAGCCACTCAACTGCTGGCCGTGTGGTGCTAGCGCTGAAGTAGCTGAGGAGAGGCTGACTGACATCTACAGGATGAATCTTCTTCTCTCCTGGTTGTTGAGCACCTCCTCTATAGTGGCTGTTTCCTTATGGCATTAACTTGGGATACAAAGGTCTCTATACCAACTCCCACAGGTCCATCCACCTGTTTCTTGCCCAGGTTTCCTTTTTTTTTTTTAAAGCACTAAAAAAAATGTAATTAACTAATTTATTTTTGGCTGGGCTGGCTGTTGGTTGTTGAGCAGGCTCTCCTCTAGTTGCGGTGCGCCGGCTTCTCCGTGTGGTGGCTTCTCTTGTTGCAGCACGTGGGCTCCAGGGCGCACAGGCTTCAGTAGTTGTGGTGCTCATGGGGCTAAGCTGCTCCGCAGCATGTGGGTTCCTCCCGGATCAGGTATCAAACCCAGGTCTCCTGCATTGGTAGGCAGATTCCTCACCACTGAGCCACCAGGAAAGCCCCTTGCCCAGCTTTCTTTAGTCCAATCTTCCAGTGGTGTGTCTTTCAAGTCTCTGACCACTCACTTCAAGCCATTCACCTTTGCTCAGGAGACCATATAGAACTGTACCTCAGGCCACTTTTCTTTCCCTCCAAAGTAATCAACTGAGAGCACTGATTTTAGCTCTGTCCAGGATTTCCCTTAACTACTATCCTTTACAACTACCCTTTGAGTCATAAAGCAGTTGTACATTTTTGACTAATACCAACAAATTGTACCAACTCATTTCTCAAGTAGGGGCTTCCCTGTAACTCAGACAGAAAAGAACCTCCTGCTTGCAATGCAGGAGACCTGGGTTCAATCCCTGGGTCAGGAAGATCCCCCTGGAGAAGGGCATGACAACCCACTCCAGTATTCTTGCCTGGAGAATCCCATGGACAGAGGAGCCTGGTGGGCTACAGTCCACGGGGTCGCAAAGAGTCCGACATGACTGAGTGACTGACGATACAATACATTTCTCAAGTAGGTTTGAGTTTTTCCTTTCTCTGTCAGTTGGTTATATGGTCCTATCCCTTCTAGCCACAAACACCATAGGTATGAACTGAAGAAGTGTCAGTGCAACAGAAATAGGGTACATGGGAATCTGGGCATAGTGTAATTGTGCTTTCTTGACCTGTTCATGTCTGATACCTAAGGCACCATTTCTATCCTATAATGGATTGGTTTTCCAATCCTTATGGCTTGGTGGATCTGATAATGCTCACTCATGATGGGCAGTGCCTGTCTTATAGTGATTTGGTGAATTAATTTCCTATGGCTGCTGTAACAAATTACCACAAACTTTTAAAGCTGTGGCTTGAAACAATGGAAATGTATTGTCTTACAGTTCTGGAGGCCAGAAGTTCAGCATCTGTATCACTGGGTGAAATCAAGGTATCACTAGGGCTATACTCACTCTGGAGGCTCGTGGGGAGAACTTGTTCCCTGCCTCTTCCAGTCTTTTTGATACCTGCCAGCATTTCTTGATTTGTGGATATATTACTTCAGGGTCTGCCTCCAAGGTCACATTGCCTTCTCCACTTTTTATGTGCATGCCAAATCTTCTGCTCCTTTCTTATATGGATACATGATTGCTTTGGGGGCCCAGTTGAATCGTCCAGAATACTTTCCCCATTTCAAGATTCATAAAGTAATCGCAAGGCAGACTCTATTTTGTCACTTAAGGTAGCATTCACAGGTTTTAGGGATTAAGACATGGATATCTTTTGGGAGACTGCTATTCAGCCTGTCACATGTGGTATTCCAAGGTCAAACAATTACTCTCCACTAGGACCCTGCTGCATGGAGAATCTGGTTTTCAAATGATGAGTGGTTCTGTGCCATAGAAGACATGGTCTTGATCCAGAACTCTAGGGTTGCAGCTCTTGTAGAGTTTTTCAGACATGCTATATAGCATCCTTATGCCCCACAGATCTTCTGGGTCATATGCATGAGTGTTAAGGAAACTTGAACTGCAGGCTGAACCTGCTGCAGAATCTTCTTTTGCCTTGAGCAAAAACAAAACAAACAGAACTGGCAATCTTCCAAGTCACCAGGTAAATGGACCAGAGTAGCATGGTAGTCTATTATATGCTTCCTCCAAAATCCGCCAAGCACGTGGTTCTTCAATGATAGGAATGCTACTGCAAAAACTTGTCCTTTACCTTAGATGGGATGTTTTGCCTACTCTAGGTCACTGAGCCCCTAAAAACTTCTCTAACATGAATCTACATTGAGTTTTTCTCGCATTCTCTGGAATAATTGTGTCTTATTGGAGCATCTAAAGTACTTTTCTTTTCTTGCTCACTAGCATGAGGCCATCATTCTAGAGACCACTACCAATGTTCTCTGCAATGAGACCACTCTGTGACAGAGCAAGAGAGTTAACACAGACTTGGGGCAAGACAGCGACTATAGACTAGTATCCTTTCCAGATAAAGGTGAACCACTTTAGATCTTCTTTACCAATGGAAATTGAGAAGAACATGTTAGTCAGATCAGTAGTCAGATTTCAAGTTGCAGTGAAGATAGTCCATTAAGCATGGCAGCTACAATTAAAGTTACAAGTTGGTTAAGTTTATAATAGTCCACCATCATTCGCCAGAGCCTGTTTTTTGTAGGGGCAAGTGAGGTGACTTGAATAAGGGTATAATGGGGATGACCACTCTTGCACCCTTTCAGTCTGTTTGTGCTAGTCTTTGTCATTCCTTCCAGATGCACTGTTGATTATAATTTTCTTCCTCGACTTGATGGGGCAGTGGGCTGCCTGGGTAATATCAAAGGCTTCCACTCTGGCCCTTTCTGTGAAATCAAGGCAAAAATTCTGATATCTGCTAAATCTATCTCTACCAATCTCTACTCTCAGAAACTGAGGAATTAATTACAGGGTGGGTCTATGAATGCATTTCACCTTGAGCAATGAACTTGGGCTAGAAGTCCTTTTATCACTTGGCTTCCTTAATTCCCTACTCTAACCAGAGGCCTGTAGTGGAGTTTTAGGTCTCCTAGTATAATCCCCTGGAGAAGGCAATGGCACCCACTCCAGTACTCTTGCCTGGAAAATCCCACGGATGGAGGAGCCTGGTAGGCTGCAGCCCATGGGGTCGCCAAGAGTGGACATGACTGAGTGACTTCACTTTCACTTTTCACTTTCCTGCATTGGAGAAGGAAATGGCAACCCAGCCCAGCGTTCTTGCCTGGAGAATCCCAGGGATGGGGGAGACTGGTGGGCTGCCGTCTATGGGGTCGCACAGAGTCGGACACGACTGAAGTGACTTAGCAGTAGCAGTATAATCACCATCAGCTTACACTCCATTTCCAATGGTCCTGAAAAGTGTTCTCCCCTATCCAGCCATGTATTTCATCCTCCTAAGTCTAATGCCTTCAACCGTTTCCACATATGTTTCCCTGATACCTTCAAGTATGTATCAACCAGGGTCTGCAATACCTTCAGTATGGAAGTTGTCTCCCCCCAGAGATGGTTATTAGCCTGACAACAGATGGAGTGATATGGTCAGATACTGAGGAAGAAGACAAGCACCTGCCTCAGGGTTTTTGTAGCCTCTCCCGACAAGGAGGGACTACTGTCTTCTGGCAAGACAGAATGAGCTGTTTCTGCTGAAACAGAGTTTTGGAGAATCTGAAAGTTTAAGATTCTAAGGTTTCCCAGCTAGAATGTCCCCATTTCAGTTGTTAGGATTCTATCCTTTCTCTATTAGGATCCTGACACCCACATAGGAGGCTTTAAAAATAAATAAAAAATTAATTAATTTAGCAGCAGCAGGTCTTAGTTGCAGTACATGGAAATTTTGATCTTTGTTGCAGCTTGTGGGATCTTTTTGTTGTTGTTGCAGTATTATGAACTCAGCTGCAGCATGTGGGATCTAGTTCCCTGACCGGGGAGCAAACCTGGACCCCTTGCATTGGGAGTGCAGAGTCTTAGCCACTGAACCACTAGGGAAGTCCCGACACAGGAGGCTCTTGAGGTTGTGCATTCAATCCATCATCTGAAAGTGGGATGACGGTTCCTAAGGTTTCTGTGTGGAATAAATGATATGTGTAAATACCAAGATATGTGTAAATATAGCACATAGCACATGTTCAGTAACTAGTACTGTGATGGGATATATTTCTGCAGAAATCTTAGTCCTCATTTTGGATTATTTTCTTAAATCTAAATTTTTTTGACTCCCCCAAATTGACTTCCACAGTGATTAAGAGCAAAAACTTAGGAATCAGACTGTGGGGCTTCGAGTCTTGGTTTTACCAGTCACAAGCTGTTGAACTTTGGGCAAATGGTTTAACCTGTGACTCAATTTCTTTATCTATAAAATGAGGAAAAGTATAGTATGTACCTCACAGTATTATTCTGAGAATTGAGTTATAATATGGAAAACACTTAGAATTGTGTGGCACATGGTAAGCTCTAGTGTTGTTGTTGTTATTATTATTATTTGGTCAGTTCCATCACTCAGAATTTCTCACTGGCTGACTTTTTCCCTCGGAAGCCCCATCTATTGCTCTGTGACTTAATTCCCCACTCCCTCTTCCCTCTTCTTCCTCCACCAATATTGAATTCTTATTTTATATTCTCTATTTAGCTTTTTCCTTCCAAATTATACCCAAGGGGCTCAACTTTTCTGGAAAATGTAATAATAGAAACATTTACCTAGCACTGACTCTATTCCAGGCACTGTGCTAAATGCTTTTTATGGATTAACTCATTAATTCTCACAACAGTCTTATGTGTACACGGGTGCTCAGTCATGTCCGACTGTTTGCAACCCCCAGGGCTGTAGCCCACCAGGCTCTCTTGTCCACGGCATGTCTCAAGCAAGAATACTGGAATGGGTTGCCATTTCCTTTTCCAGGGGATCTTCCTGACCTAGGGGTTGAAGCCGCATCTCTTGGGTCTCCTGCTTGGCAGGTGGATTCTTTACCACCACGCTACCTGGGAAGCCCAAATATTATGTCTGCTTTATAGATGGGGGATATTATAGTTTTAGAAAGATGTGACAACTTACTCAAGGTCACACTGTAGGAATTGGTAGAGTCTGGAATTGAATACAGCCTGTGGGATTCCATTCCCTGTGCCCTAACCATTGGAGAATGCTATCACATAGTGATGAAGACTGTACACTCCAGTGTCAGAATATGTTCAAATTCTGGATTTGTTGCGTAGCTTAGTGGCTCCTGAAGGGATTTTTGCATTCCATTTGAGGCAGAAGCATATGTGGTTTAGTTGTGTGTGTGTGTGTGTTTTAATTAGTTAATTTTTGGCTGTGCTGGGTCTTCACTGCTGTGTGCAGATTTTCTCCAGTTGCTTAAAGTGGGTATTACTCTTTAGTTTCAGTGCACAGGCTTGTAATTGCAGTGGCTTCCCTGTGGCCCAGATGGTAAAGAATCCGCCTGCAGTCTGGGAGACCTGGGTTGGATACCTGAGTTGGGAAGATCCCCTGGAGAAGGAAATGGTAACCCACTCCAGTATTCTGGCCTGGAGAATTACATGGACAGAGGAGTCTGGCAGGCTACAGTCCATGGGGTCGCAAAGAGTTGGGCATGACTGAGGTACTTTCACTTCACTGCACCTCTCTTGTTGCAGAGTACAGGCTCTAGGTGCATGGGGTTCAATAATTACAGCACATGCCTTCCACAGTTGCGGCTTGCCGGCTCTAGAGCCTGGGCTCAAAGATGTGGCGCATAGGCCTAGGTGCTCCACGGCATGCGGAGTCTTCCCAGACTGTGTGTCCTCTGCACTGGCAAGCAGATTCCTATCCACTGCGCCACCAGGGAAGTCGCAGTTGTGTATATAAATAGTGCTTCCTCCAATACCCAACATAGAACCTGCCACAAAACAGACCTAATAAACATTTGCTCAAGCAAATAAATATATGCAATATGCTGTTATAGGTATCATGTGGTTCAGTTCAGTTCAGTTCAGTCACTCAGTTGTGTCCGACTCTTTGCGACCCCATGAATTGCAGCATGCCAGGCCTCCCTGTCCATCACCAACTCATGTCCATTGAGTCAGTGATGCCATCCAGCCAGCTCATCCTCGGTCGTCCCCTTCTCCTCCTGCCCCCAATCCCTCGCAGCATGAGGGTATTTTCCAATGAGTCAACTCTTTGCACAAGGTGGCCAAAGTATTGGAGTTTCAGCTTAGGCATCAGTCCTTCCAATGAACACCCAGGACTGATCTTTAGGATGGACTGGTTGGAGCTCCTTGCAGTCCAAGGGACTTTCAAGAGTCTTCTCCAGAAAAAAAAAAAAAAAAAAGAGTCTTCTCCAACACCACAGTTCAAAACCATCAATTCTTCGGTGCTCAGCTCTTTTCAGGTATGACCTAAATCAAATCCCTTATGATTATACAGTGGAAGTGAGAAATAGATTTAAGGGACTAGGTCTGATAGATAGAGTGCCTGATGAACTATGGACTGAGGTTCGTGACATTGTACAGGAGACAGGGATCAAGACCATCCCCCATGAAAAAGAAATGCAAAAAAGCAAAATGGCTGTTTGGAGAGGCCTTACAAATAGCTGTGAAAAGAAGAGAAGTGAAAAGCAAAGGAGAAAAGGAAAGATATAAGCATCTGAATGCAGTGTTCCAAAGAATAGCAAGAAGAGATAAGAAAGCCTTCCTCAGCGATCAATGCAAATAAATAGAGGAAAACAATAGAATGGGAAAGACTAGAGATCTCTTCAAGAAAATAAGAGATACCAAAGGAACATTTCATGCAAAGATGGGCTCGATAAAGGACAGAAATGGTATGGACCTAACAGAAGCAGAAGATATTAAGAAGAGAATACACAGAATAGAATACACAGAAGAACTGTACAAAAAACATCTTCATGACCCAGATAATCACGATGGTGTGATCACTCACCTAGGGCCAGACATCCTGGAATGTGAAGTCAAGTGGGCCTTAGAAAGCATCACTATGAACAAAGCTAGTGGAAGTGATGGAATTCCAGTGGAGCTATCTCAAATCCTGAATGATGATGCTGTGAAAGTGCTGCACTCAATATGCCAGCAAATTTGGAAAACTCAGCAGTGGCCACAGGACTGGAAAAGGTCAGTTTTCATTCCAATCCCAAAGAAAGGCAATGGCAAAGAATGCTCAAACTACCACACAATTGCACTCATCTCACACACTAGTAAAGTACTGCTCAAAATTCTCCAAGCCAGGCTTCAGCAATACGTGAACCACAAACTTCCAGATGTTCAAGCTGGTTTTAGAAAAGGCAGAGGAAGCAGAGATCAAATTGTCAACATCCGCTGGATCATGGAAAAAGCAAGAGAGTTCCAGAAAAACATCTATTTCTGCTTTACTGACTATGCCAAAGCCTTTGACTGTATGGATCACAATAAACTGTGGAAAATTCTGAAAGAGATGGGAATACCAGACCACCTGACCTACCTCTTGAGAAACCTATATGCAGGTCAGGAAGCAACAGTTAGAAGTGGACATGGAACAGCAGACTGGTTCCAAATAGGAAAAGGAGTATGTCAAGGCTGTCTATTGTCACCCTGCTTATTTAACTTATATGCAGAGTACATCATGAGAAACGCCAGGCTGGAAGAAGCACAAGCTGGAATCAAGACTGCCGGGAGAAATCTCAATCACCTCAGATATGCAGATGACACCACCCTTATGGCAAAAAGTGAAGAGGAACTAAAAAGCCTCTTGATGAAAGTGAAAGAGGAGAGTGAAAAAGTTGTCTTAAAACTCAACATTCAGCAAATGAAGATCATGGCATCTGGTCCCATCACTTCATGGCAAATAGATGGGGAAACAGTGGAAATAGTGTCAGACTTTATTTTTGGGGGCTCCAAAATCACTGCAGATGGTGATTGCAGCCATGAAATTTAAAGACGCGTACTCCTTGGAAGAAAAGTTATGACCAACCTAGATAGCATATTGAAAAGCAGAGACGTTACTTTGCTAACAAAGGTCTGTCTAGTCAAATCATGTGGTTACGAAGGTGATTGATTTATTGTCTTTGCCCTCCAGGAACTCACAGACTAGGAGACCCTAATCAGATGTTTAAATCACCATAATATCAAGATGAATATACTAAACAATTTTGTATAGAAATAAAATTATCTCTATAAAAACAAAGAAGAGGGGGAGACTAATTTGGTTGGAGGCATACACTAAGGTTTTCTGGAGAAGTTATTGTTGGAGATAATCTTAAAGAAATAGTTACCTTTTTCAGGATAGAAGATGGCAAGGAAACAGTATTCTAAGCAGAAGGCACAGAGGAAGGAGAGTTTGGGGTATGTTCAAGGAATGGCAAGTGCCTGAGTAAAACGGAAGTGTAGATTGTTTGGGGTAGGAGGAGGAGTTGGGTAGGGGCCAGGTGAGTCTGACCTTGGACACCACTGAAATGGACATTTTGGACTGCTTAGTATTCATTCACTTACTTCCAATAACAACCCCCAATTTCCATTCAGGGATCTATGTCCATGTTGGTTGAGTAGGCAGGCCCTATCCCTACACACAGTTTAGACCCAGATAAACTGATGCTTGGAGAAGGAAATGGCAACTCACTCCAGTATTCTTGCCTTGAGAATCCCATGGACTGAGGAGCCTGGTGGCTACAGTCCATGGGGTCACAAGAGTTGGACACTACTTAGCGACTAAACCACCACCAACTGATGCTTGGCACGTCACTGCTAACAGTGACACACGACCACATCAGACCACCAGAGCCCCCATGTTCATTTTTTTCCTACAATGTATAGTTGAGATATGGAAGAAATGAGTTCTCTTCTTCCCTAGGACTGGACCTAGGAGTGTGCAGGCTGGAGCTGCAGCAGCCATTTTGCTACCACGAAGGGACAGCATGACCAAGAAAGGGATTACAATTAAAAAAAAAAAAAAAGGACAGCAAAGCTGAGAGATGGAGGAGCGAAACTATTCCTGGTGAAACCAGAACTTCTCTTAACTTTTCCAGTACATTGAGGCATAAGTCCACACACTCCTCCTGCCTTAATTTTTTTTTTAAGCCAGTTTGAGTTGAATCTTCTGTTACTCACAAACAAAAAAGATTTAACAAACATAGTCTTGCTAGGAATTTTTATTCCTGTAGATGATAGATTCAATGAAAGGATTCACATAGGCTATGACATGAACCTACTTGTGTTCTGTCTGTCAAGATTACTCTGACTTCAAATGCTCGAAGTCAGATGGATCTCTATTTGAACCCTGTCTGTATCAGTTATTAGGCCTGTGATATCAGGGAGTCATATCATTCAGGATTGTACCAGAGAAAGAAAACCTTTAGAAGAAACAAAAGTATGTGTATGTGTGTTATAGATATGTAATTATATTTATAATTTTGGGGGAGGGGCAACAAGTATTTTTATTGGAGAAAACTTATTCTGACCATGACCAGTTTACTGGTTCACAAAGGAGACATATCACTGAAACACTATTTAATCCTAGGCAAAAAATACCTACTACTAGATCAGCTGTATAAATCCATCCTGAGTCAGCAGTGACAAAATGCTTTACTTTGACGTCAGACATTTAACAAAAACAAAGCAGAAATAAAATTATTTAAAAAATACCTTACTCTGGCAGCACAAGGGAAAAAAAATCAGGGCCATGAGCTGTATATATATGGAGAGGAGGTGGGAAGGGGGATTGATTTCAACAAATTGGCTTTGGGGATTGTGGGGGCTGGCTAGACAAGTGTGGAATCTGCAGACAGACCAGCAGGCGGAAACTGTCAGGTAGGAGCTGAAGCAGCAAATATGTGAATTTCTTCCCCTTTAAGGAAACCTCATTTTTGCTCATGGGGCATTTTTAACTGATTGGGTGAGGTCTATCCAGATTATTGAGTATAATCTCCTTTATCTAAAAGCCAACTGACTGTGCAAAATACCTTGACAGCAACACAGATTTGATTCATGTTTAATTAGAAAATTGGGTAATATAGTATAGCCAAGTTGGAACATAAAGTTAACCATCACAGGAAGTTATGCAATTTCTTTACACCTTTTGTTTCTTCAGCCAGAAAAACTGAGATACTGATACTTACTTACCTCAAACATGAAAATATATGTAAAGCAGAACTTTAAATAAAGCTCAGAACATACTGCTAGACACAGTAGCAGCCCAGTTTATGGGGGGAAATGAGGCATTTGCAAGAGTTAAGAACATTAGGGTTTGGTTTGGATAAATATATATATATATATATTTCCTGAATACTTTTAAAATAAAAGTAATAAAAGGCGAGGGGAATCAAACCAGTTCAAACTGGTAGTCACTGAAAAGTTTGTCACCTCCTACTTCAGAATCTCAGGCCCTTTACTCAGAAGTAACCATTCTTGACGGTTTTCTACCATCTTTCCAGAATTCCGTGTTTTATGTGTACATATATCCCTTTAAAAATGTTTCTATAAATCTTAAATAACAGTTTTCATTTAAAAATATTCATTTGATTTATTTAGACTTCCCTGATAGCTTGGTTGGTAAAGAATATGCCTGTAATGCAGGAGACTCTGGTTTGATTCCTGGGTCAGGAAGATCCTCTGGCGAAGGGATAGACTACGCACTCTAGTATTCTTGGGCTTTCCTTGTGGTGTTGGTAAAGAATCTGCCTGCAATGTGGGAGACCTGGATTCGATCCCTGAGTTGGGAAGATCCCCTGGAGAAGGGAAAGGCTACCGACTCCAGTATTCTGGCTTGGAGTCCATGGGGTTGCAAAGAGTTGGACACGACTCTTTTTATTTTATTTTGGCAGCACCAGATCTTAATTGCTACATGTGGGATATAGTTTCCTGACTAAGGATTGAACCTGGACCCCCTGCTTTGGGAGTGCGGAGTCTTAGCCAGTGGACCACAGGGAAGTCCTTAAAATTTTTTTAATGTTAAGTTTTAACTTTTTAAAATTGAAATATAATTGGTTTGTAGTGTTTCAGGTATACAGCAAAGTGATTCAGTTATATATATATGTATATAGATAGATCAATAGATATAGATATTAATAGGTGGCGCTAGTGGTAAAGAACTCACCTGCAGATGGAGGAGACATAAAAGACCTGAGTTCAATCCCTGAATTGGAAAGATCCCCCGGAGGAGGACATGGCGACTCATTCCTGTATTCTTGCCTTGAGAATCCCATGGACAGAGGAACCTGGCAGGCTACAGCCCATAGGGTTGCAAAGAGTCGGGCAACTTAAAACGACTCAGCACGTTATATAGACACATTCTTTTTCAGATTCTTTTCTATATAGGTTATTACAAGATATTGTATATAGTGATATATACTAGGTCCTTGTTATCTATTTTATATATAGTAGTGTTTATCTGTTAAACCCAAACTCCTAATTTATCCCTCCCCACCTCCCCTTCCCCCTTTGATAATCATAGGTTTGTTTTCTATGTCTATGAGTCTATTTCTGTTTCGTAAGTTCATTTGTATCATTTTTTTAGATTCTGCAGGTAAGTGATATTTGTCTTTGTTTTTGTCTGACTTACTTCACTTAGTATGATAATCTCCAGGTCCATCCACGTTGCTGCAAATGGCATTATTTCATTCTTTTTTAAAAAATATTTATTTTTGTTTGCACTGGGTCTTTGTTGCTGCCCGCAGGCTTTCCCTAGTGGTGGCTAGCGTGTTCCACTCTTTGTTGTGGTGTGCAGGCTTTCTGCAGTTGCAGTGGCTTTCCTTGTTACTGAGCACAGGCTCCAGGCTCACCGCTTTCAGCTGTAGCACCTAGGCTCAATAGTTGTGGCTCACAGACTCTAGAATACAGGCTGAGCAGTTGTGGCTGGACAGGCCCAGTTGCTCTGCAGCGTGTGGAATCCTCCCAGACCAGGGACTGAAACTGTGTTCCCTGCAGTGACAGGCAGATTTTTATCCACTGCACCAGCAGGGAAGTCCTAGTTCATTCTTTTTTATGGCTGAGTAATATCCCATGGTGTATATGTACCACGTCATCTTCATCCATTCATCTGCCAGTGGACACTTAGGTTGCTTCCATTCCTTGGCTATTGTAAACACGCTGCTATGAAAATCAGAGTGCAATATAGCCTGTTGAATTATGGTTTTCTCCAGATATATGCCCCAGAGTGGGATGCTGGATCTTATGGTAGCTCTGTTTTTAGTTTTTTAAGGAACTTCCATACTTTTCTCCACAGTGGCTGCACTAACTTACATTTCTACCTATAGTGTAGGAAGGTTTCCCCACATACTTTTCACATCCAGCTTCTCCTATTTTGCCCCCAGAATCTTGCTATTTTAATAGTACATCTCAGAGAATGTTCCATTTAGGCACATACAAATCCATTTCCTTTTTAAAATGACTGCAAAATGTTCCATTGTGTATTTTAACAAAATTTATTTAGTAAGTGTCCAGCTGACAGTCATTTAGATTTAGATTACTAACATTTTTGCTACGATATATACAAAAGTAAACATCTTGTACATATATCTTTGCATAATGTACAAGAATGTCTATAAGATAGATTTCTAGAAGTAGGAGTGCTGCATTAAAGGGTTTGTACATTTAAAATGTCGATAAATATTACCAACTTGTCCTTCAAAGAGATCACATTAGTTTACACCCCACTGATAGTATATAAGGATAGTTGTTTCCCTACCCTGTTATCAACACTACCACCCTGAATTTAAACTCACCATTTTTTTTCCTTTGAAATACCAAAATGCACATTTAAAAGAATAGGTATCATAACGATTCCTTCTCTGGGCAAGAAGTCCAGTTTTGTTTTATCTTTGTGATAGTAAAGCTGGGCCTTCTGCCCTGTCCTGTGTTCTCCACTCTGAAGGGTTGGGGCAGATGACCTGACCAGAGAATAGCTCCAGGTCCCCAGGCAGAAGGGCAGGCCAGACCCAGGCTTGTGTCCTGCCTGATGATGGAGTGTGAACAAGCCCAGTTCTATAACAGACACAGAGCCGTTGTCGGGAAACCACAAATTGCTGACTTGCTCCTGCAAAAAATCAATACTCAGAAGCTGAGTCCAGGAATTCTAAAGCTGCACCCTGCATGAAGGGCTGAGTGGGGGAGGACACTCTGTTAGAAAAGAACCCCACAACAGAGGTCCTGGCAGTGCTTCTTAGAGAGCCATCAAGAAGGCCTTGTGTCCCCTTTGCCATGTCTGCTAATGATGCCAGAACCCTAGGCTGCCAGAGCCAGAGTGGATCAGGACATTATCTCACCCTAGTGGAGACCAAGTGAAGAGCCAGGGCAGTTCCAAGAAGTATGTGCTCACTTTCATGGGACAGTGTGGTGCAGTGATTAGTGACCACCCCAGGCTCAAATCCCAATTCTGCACTTACCAATTCTCTGACCTTGTGCATAGGATTTCAGCCCTCTCAGCCTCAGTTCTTCATCTATAGAACAGAGATAACACTTACCTCAGCAGGACATTGTGAGGATTCAATTGATTATGTTTGTATATAACAGCATGGTGCCTGGCTCTTTGTAAGGGCTTAATGAAATATTATTATTGTTGTTATTAATAATAACAATAGGAGCTTGTGTGTGTGGAGGGGACTAACGAAGTCTTCTTGGAGGAGGAGCCTTTGAACTAGATCTTAAAGATTTGGGAAGATTTCATACGTTGGGATGAATAAAGAGAATGAGTGAAGTTCACACGTAAAGGCTCTCTTATAGCTTCCTGGGCCCGACCCAGAGACACTTGGAAGCCTCAGTGGTAGGTCAACATGGAGAGGAGGGTGAGGTACAGACAGGGAACCTGCTTTGGAAATTGCCCAGTGGTTTTACAACTGAATAGATGGATGCAGGGGCCAGAGTGTAGATTGAATGGACTCCACAGTGTCACTGGCATAAGAAGTCCAAACTGGAGCATGTGGCTGGGCACCGTTGTAGGAGTCTTTGCAGGGGGTAGTGACATCATAGGAATAAATCCTACAAATCCTCACACTGAGCTCAGTGGCACATATTCTGATCAAACTGTCTATGTCTCAAATATCTCATCTTTCATTGCAACATGACACAGTCTTCTCCCATTGTCCAACTCCCAGCCCGTCATTGCTTTGACAACCCACATCTCGTTACATGTACTGTATAAGAAGAATGAAGCTGAGAGCTTGCTAATGCTCTCCTGCTGCAGCCTCTTTGGAGACAATTTTTATTGCATCGTCTCCCATAAACTTTGACATCTTATACCCCTTCCTGTGAAGTTCATCAACACTGAGAGTTCCCAGATGGATCCAGGTTGCACCAGATATCATGGGAAGAGCAGGAGTCTTCCTCTACCAGATAAACATAATGATTAAATAAATTCTGAATGTAAGCTAGGGGATAGCTGAGGACCAACTGGGATTTTCACTTATTCACCTGTTTACTTCTTGGGAAAATGCAGGCAACCGAGGCTGTAACTGCCAAATGCCAGATTTGCCAAAAGAGCTTGGACTTTAGGTACTGCTTCATTAAGATCCATCAGAGAACTTCCCCAGTTCCTACTGAACATCCCTTACCTGCAAGGCCCATAACATAGCAGGAACATCATCTTTGTTCCAGGGAAGTTGTCCCTATGAAGCAGACAAAAACCTGCAACTGGGTAGATGTGTCCAGGGGCCAGAGTGTAGATAGAAGCACTGGCAGAGCCGTATAGTTTTCTGAACCCGCGCAAAGAAGCTAGGGTTTAAGACAAAGTTTTGGCCCCTGGCAGGAGGTCTGAGGGCTTCCCACTTCATTATTCTTGCCTAGAGAATTCCATGGACAGAGGAGCATGGCGGGCTACAGTTTGTGGTGTTGCAGAGAGTCAGACGTGACTGAGCGACTAACACACACACACATGCAGGAGAACTGAGCCACCTCAGGGGCAGGCAGAAAGTTGGAGCATCAGCGCCCCTCACAGGCTCACTGGACACCAGGCTCAGGGGCAGAAGACCAATTTCAGAAGCGGGATCTTGACACATAGCCTGGCTTGGTGTCATGAAACAACCCCTGTTCTTATATGTGTTTCTCTTTTATGGGTAAGGTGAAGGTATTTGTTTTAAGTTTGGCTATCTGCTGCTGCTAAGTCGCTTCAGTCATGTCCGACTCTGTGCGATCCCATAGGTGGCAGCCCACCAGGCTCCTCTGTCCCTGGGATTCTCCAGGCAAGCATACTGGGGTGGGTTGCCATTTCCTTCTCCAGTTTGGCTATAAGTGAGAGTAAATAAAGAGTAACTCAAATAAGGTTGACATTCTCAATCACAAAATTGTAGAGGTTGTCAGTCCTGGGCTGATACAGCACTCCGTGATCTCAGTGACCCAGGCTCCTTCCCTGTTGGGGCTCCACCATCCTCAGCAGGTGGCTGTCACATCATCGTTCATGACGGCTGCTCCTGCCATGTGTCTGACATTCCAGCCGGTATAAAGAAGGAAGGGACAAAGAAGGGCACCCTCCCTCACTTTAGAGACATGTCCCAGAAGTTACCTGCACCACTTCTCATAACCTGTTGGTCAGATTTTAGTCATATGGCCATACCTAGCTGTAAGGGAGGCTGGGAAATATGGTCTTTCTTCTGAGTGGACAGATTTATGAGTTCCTATTACAGAAAGTAGTAGGAAAAATGGGTACTAAGGGACAACCAGCAGCCTCTGCGACAATCAGTATATTTGTTTTCCTAAGGGACTGGATATCCCTGAAGCAAGAGAGTATGGTCATGTTCTTGCGGGTAGGTAAATCTCTCCTTTAAGGGGGTGATGATTCTTTGTGAAAATTGTAGAGGACAGTGAAGAATAAGAGAGGAAATCAGGGTGAAAGATATGCTTGAAATAGGCAAGCTGAAGACCAGCTGTCTGTCTGGGTATCTTTCTGGGAGCTGGGAATTGGAGCAGTCTTTATAGGCTGAATAGGATCTCTGGGTGGGGAGAAAAATGGCCTCTGATACACAGAGGGAGGTCTCCCATAGGGTGTTCCTAGCTGAAGAGGAGAGGACCTAACTTTCTAAGGTGATCTAGCTCATGGTGTTCTTAATGTTTATTTCCATTTTGCTGTCCCCTGAACCCTAGGGAAAGTCTTGTTCACTGCTTGTGTCTGGTCATAGCTATGTCATTGGAATTATAAGATGGGGTATCTTTCCACATTTGAATGCAGGTTCCATCAGGGCAGGCCCCTTTTCTGTTATGCGCTGGCTGCCTGATGGTGAAAGGCACATACCAGCATGGATTGCTTCTGTTACATTCAACATCTGCTGCTTCCCTCCCTCAGCACTGCCTGGCATCCTTTCCCTGTGGCAAGGACTTAGACGTGGGGTATATCTTTAGTTTAACACTGAATCCCCAGAGCCAGATACGCAGGAAACACTTGGTAATTAAATTGAATGAACATAACACAGTAAACTCCGGGAGTTGGTGATGGACAGGGAGGCCTGGTGTGCTGCGGTTCATGGGGTCACAAAGAGTCGGACACAACTGAGCGACTGAACTGAACTGAACACACAGAACTCTTCACAGTCTGGTCCCAGCATATATTTTATTTATTTATTTTTAAAGAAGTAATGTTATCGTTAAAAAAAAATATTTGTGTATTTGGCTGTGCCAGGTCTTTGTTGTGGCATGAGGGGTCTGTGATCCTCATTGCAGCAGGTGGGATCTTTTAGCTGCAGCATATAGGATCTAGTTCCCTGATCAGGGATCACCTAGGTCCCCTGCACTGGGAGCATGGAGTCTTAGCCACTGGAACACCAGGGAAGTCTCTTCCCTTAGCCTCGACTCTGGTTAGTCTCTGAAAGTGTTAGTTGCTCAGTCGTGTCCAACTCTTTGCAACCCCGTGGTTGCAAACCACGTAGCCTAACATGTAGCCTAAACCCCATGTAGCCTGACAGGCCCCTCTCTGTCCATGAAATTCTCCAAGCAAGAGTACTGGAGTGGGTCGCCAGTTGCTACTCCAGGAGATCTTCCTGACCCAGGGGTCGAACCCAGATCTCCTGCATCGAAGGCAGATTCATTACTGTCTGAGCCATCAGGGAGGCCCAGTTAGTCTCTAGCTTCAACTAATAAAAATAGCAATATTGATCATTATCATGCATTGAGTGTATATCAGGTGCCAGTCATTGTTCTTAACATCTTATGTGCATTGACTTTTATAATACTTATAGAGCCCTATCAGGTGAATATAATTATCATCTGATGAGGAAATTAGAGTAGTGAGATACTTTGCTGAAGGCCATGTAGCCAGCAAGTGGTAGAGCCAGGACTTGAAGTCAGGCAGTGTGCCCAGACCCTTATGTATTCCCACTCACCCCTTTTCTAGTGCCTCTGTTTCAGAGGCAGCCTTGCTCTTTCCAGTCTCAGAGCTGGGCTCTGCTAGAATGCCTTTCCGTAATCTCTGGCTCTAGCAAGCTCTGTTTACCTTTTTAAGTACTGCCCAGATTTCATCCCTATTTCCACCTGCCTCTCCAACTAGGGAGGAAAGCTTCCCCTCTCTCCTCTTTGCCCACTTTACTAGTTGCTCCCAACCCTGACCTGAAAGCTGTCCTGAAATTGGGACCGCATCTCACATCTCAGTATCCCCAACCTTCAGCATGGTACCTGTATATGGAAGGTCCTTCGTTCATGTTTGTTGAATAAGTAACTGATCCCACTCTTTCACACACGAGGAAACAAGTCCAGAGAGGTGGAGGGACCTGAACACATCACAAAGCAAGTGAGAGAAACAGCCAAGGCCAGATCCCAGGTCTCATGATTCTCAGTCCTGCCCTTGTACACAACCATGCTGTCTGTGCAAGGAATATTTGAAAAAGCCTTCAGGCATTTTGAGCCTTTCTTCATTCTCTCTCACATCTCACCCCAAAGCACTTCTTTGAGAATGCTGGTGGGAGAGTGAGTTTTGGCAAATCTTGTCTGGAAGTCATGAGGCAATAGGGACAAACAGACAAACAATCTTGGGATGTATTTTGCTGACCCAGTCTTTAAAAACAGCAGAACAAAACACTCCAAACTGAAGCTGTGGCCTCTGGCCAGCAGGGCACCAAGTCAACTTGGACAGAATTCACTAAATGGGTCTTCCTCTTTTTTTTATTAAAATGGTGGGGCCATTGGATAGGAAATGTTTTCTGTTTTGTCCGGATTTCCTTCAAGACAAAGCAAAAAAATATTAAAATTTTCACAAGGTTCTAGAAACTTCCAAATGTAAACTAGCTCTGGGCACATCTTATCTCGCCCCATCTCATTGTCATATGAGTCCATGTGGCCCAAGACATGGAATTCCCCCCTATGCTGAGGTCAGAAAAGGCTAGAGGAAGAGCTGATAACCATTAATCACAGCAAAAAATCAGAGAAATGATTAAGAAAACATTACACTTCTTTTATTAACTCAATTCCAGATGGTAACATGGTGGTGGTGAAAACACAGGCTTTTAAGAAAGTGGACCAGGGTAGGAATCCTGGTCCTACTACTTAACAGTTGTGTGACTTTGAGCAAATTAGTTGCCTTCTTTGAGCTTCAGTTTTATCATCTATAAAAATGATTATAGTACCTGTCTATCACATGGTGTTGTTGGACTGAATGAGATAAAGCAAGTACAGTGCCCTGCATCATGTCTGATATGTAATGAGTGCTTAATTGATATTAGCTATTATTATTACTTGTACATAATGTCCTTTATGACTAAAATGCCTTTCCTTGCCTAGGAAGCTTCTACTCACCATTCAGCACCTACCATAAGGGTATTCTCCTAGGTGAGGTATCTTTGTCCCCTGTTTCTTCTCCAACATGGTCCCTAGTTCTCTCAGCTCTCCCTCACCCCTCTCACCTTTACTCTTCTAATAGAGCAATGATCTCACTATGTAGGAATTATCTGTTTCTTTGCCTGTTGTGGACAGTGCCAGCCAGGAGGACAGACTCGGGTCTGTGCCCCAGTCCTGACAGTGCCTATACATCCTTAGAAACACTCTGAGTTTGGAAAGTGGAGGGTGGCAAAGATGACAGGTTAGGAAGACCTTGAGCTCACCTCCTCTCACAGGCACACCAAAATTACAATTACTTCTAGAGCAACTATCGATCAGAAAGACTAAAAGACTGGCTGAAAAGATCTTTTGCAATTAAAGGTATAAAGAAAGGACCACAATGAGATGTGTAGGAGGGGTGGAGACATGGGATAGTCAAGACCCATACCCCTGGATGGGTGACCCACTAATGAAGGGTAATTACAATTGCAGAGGTTGTTTCTGGGGACTGAGGGGGCCAAGCCCCACACTGGGTTTCCAGGGTTCCTGCACCAGGAAGATAAGCCCCCAGAATGTTTGGCTTTGAAGGCATGCAGAGCTTTCTTTTGGAGAGCCAAAGGGCAGTGGGAAATAGAGACTACACTTTTAAAGGATGCTCACAAAATCTTACACATTTTGGGATCCAGAGCAGAAGCAGAAATTTAAAAGGATCCTGGATTAGACCCACTTTCTGATCTTGGAGAGCCTCCCAGAGAGTCAGGAGGCAACAGGAGCTCACGCTGGGGACACAGACACAGGTATTTGGGGGAGTTCATTCTACCATGAGAACCCTGGTACTGGCAAGTGCATTTATGGGATCCTTCCTCTAACTTACTAGTGCTTGGGTCTACTCAACACACCAGCAGGCCACCACTGGCTCTGAGACATCTTGCACCGCTCAGCCAGCTGCCCTGGGAGCTGACAGCATGCCCCAGTGGGCTGACAAAAGCTACAGGACACCTGCAGTCAGCTGTGTCAGGAACTGCCCAACAGTGGGCTCACACCAGCTCGGGAGCCCCAGGGCCCTGCAGCCAGAGACCTCGAGGACCTGGCTCTGCCTACTGGCACTAGCTCTAGGATTCCCCTGGGCATTGTCCCTGCCCATCAGCAGGCTCACACCAGCACCTTGGACCACTAAGACTGCTGCCCCAGTCAACATTAACTTTGGGACACCCTGGATCCAGCAGAAAGACATGTCAGGAACTGGCCCCATCCACCAGCAGACCAACACTAGATCTAGGACCCCTGGTCCTGCAACTACCCACACAGCAGCTGGCTCTACCTATGAGTGGCCCAGCACTAGCCCTGGGGCCCCAGGGTATGTAGCCAGCTGCTTCATGACCTGGCTTTGCCCACCAGCAGCTGGCAACCTGTACACAAGGCAGGGCATGGCAACCAGCCAGACCAATGGTCAGCAACTTAAAAACAATCATGTATGCGTATATATGATTGTATAGCTACACAAAAACCTCATGGTAACTGCAAAAGAAAATCTGTAATAGATACACACATAGAAGAGAAAAAGGAATTCAAGCATAACACTACAGGCAGACATCAAATCACAAGAGAACAAAAGAAAGGGGAAAAAAGACCTACAAAACAAATCCAAACGGTTACCAAAATGGCAATAAGAACATACATATTGATAATTATCTTAAATGTAAATGGACTAAATACTCCAACCAAAAGACACAGTCAGGCTGAATGGACACAAAAACAAGACCCATATATTTGCTGCCTGCAAGAAAATCACTTCAGATCCAGACACATATACAGATTGAAAGTGAGGGGATGGAAAAAGGAATTGAACAGGATGTGGAGCAATGGGAATCCTTGTGCCCTGTTGGTGGGAGTGTACATTGGTGCATTCACTATGTAGAACAGTACCACTACAATATTGTAAAGTAATTAGCCTCCAATTAAAATAAATTAATTTTAAAAAAGAAATAAAGTAATGGTGAGAATTAGTTAAAAATAAATAAATAAATAAAAATAAAATTGCAGTATGATCCAGAAACTCCACTCCTGGTTATTGGAGTGGGTTGCCATTTCCTTCTCCAATACATGAAAGTGAAAAGTCAAAGTGAAGTCGCTCAGTTGTGTCCGACTCTTAGCGACCACATGGACTGCAGCCTACCAGGCTCCTCTGTCCAAGGGATTTTCAAGGCAGGAGTACTGGAGTGGGGTGCCATTGCCTTCTCCAATCCAAAGAAAATGAAAATATTAATTAGAAAATATATATGCACCCCTATGTTTATTTATAATAACAAAGGTATGGAAACAACCTCAGTGCCCATCAATAGATGAATGAATAATGGAACAATGATCTACCTATCCATCTATATCTATATGCATGTAGAATAGAATATTACTCAGCCATAAAAAGAATAAAATCTTGCCATTTATGACAACATGGATGGACCTGGAGGTTTTGCTAAATGAAATAAATCAGACAGAAAAAGACAAATACAGTATGATCTCACTTATATGTGGAATCTGAAAACCAAAACAAATGAACAAACGTAACAAACAGAGTTGTAGATACAGGGAATGAACAGGTGGTTGCCTGCGGGGAAAGGGGAGAAGCTGAAGGAAAGAAATAGGTAAGGTAGATTAAGAAATGTAAACTTTCAGTTGCAAAATACGTGAGTCAGGGTACGAAATATAGTGTGGGGAATACAGTCAATAACTCCATAATGGTGAAATACTGTAACTATGCTTGTTATTATTAGGCCATGCTACACGGCTTGTGGGATCTTCGTTCCCAAACTAGGAATCGGACCCAAGCCCTTGGTAGTGAAACTGTGGAAGTCCTAATCGTTTAACCATCAGGAAATTCCTGTAACTAAGCTTATTTTGGTCGTCATATAGGCATTCCCTGGCCATGGGGCCTTCTCACTGGTGGAGGTGGTGGTTTGGAGCATGTTATGAAGCCAACTGCCTGTGTGCAAAATCCTCCTTCAGCCTCTTCCATGCTGTTTTACTTCTCTGTGCCTCAGCTCCTTCACTGTCCTAGTCAGCTAAGGGTACCATTACAATGTATCAAAAGCTAGGTGTCTCAAACAACAAAAACTTATTTTCTCATGGTTTTAGAGGTTAGAAGTCTAAAGGCATCAACAAAGTTGGATTCTTGAGAGATCTCCATCCTAGGCTTGCAGACGGCCGTCTTCTCCCTGTGTCTTCACACGGTTCCCCTCGTATGTCTGCCTCTGTCCAACTTTCCTCTTCTTAAAAGATCATCTGGGCTTCGCTGGTCCAGTGGTTAAGAGTCTGCCTGCCAATGCAGGGGACGTGGGGTCGATCCCTGGTCAGGGAAGATCCCACACGCTGCGGAGCAGCTAAGCCCGTGCACCACCACGATGACCGTGCACCGCAACTAGAGCTGGGGCTCCGGAAAGAGAGAAGCCAGCGCAATGAGACATCCACACACTGCAATGAAGCGTAGCTCTCTCTTGACACAACTAAGGAAAGCCCGTGTGCAGCAGCAAACACCCGGCATAGCCAAAACTAAATACATAAAAATGAAGAAACAAATGAGGTAGGGAGGAGCAGGTGCAGCCCGCAGGAAGTTGACCCAGCCCTGCCACGGATTGGCTTTGGGGCCCTGGCCATTTTCCCTACCTGTAAAATAAGGATGGTGCGGCAGAAGGGAAGGAAGCGAGCTTCCAGGGTCGAATTAGCCCAGGGGGAAGGGTATGCGGACCTGCAGTGCCATTGCCTCTGCTGGTTAATGTTGGATTTCATTTACCTGACAATTTCAAGACACAAGTTTATTTTATATTTTACCACTTAAGAATAAATGCCACTGGGGACTTCCTTGGTGGTCCAATGGCTAAGACTCTTTGCTCCTAATACAGAGGTCCTGGGTTCAATTCCTGGTCAGGGGACTGGATCCCACATTCCTAAACTTAAAGATCCCACATGTCACAGCTAAGACCCGGTGCAACCAAACAAATAAATATTTTTAAAAATAAGAATAAAAAAGAATAAATATTGTCAATTATAATTGAAATATCCTATCAATTGTTAAGTCTCCCCCTGATTTCAGAAATGTTGGAATGTGAAAAAATGTCTTAGAATTGATGAAAGAGTATGTCTTGTTTCTCTCCTTTTGGAAAAATCTACTGAAGGGGAACAGGCAAGGCCACTTGGTCTTCGGCCTCAGATTTTGGCCATTATTCAATATCAGATTTATGTAGAGAAGTAGGGTGGTGAGACACCTTCCCAACCGATGCTCATCATTTGCAGAACTAGCTGAATTCATGGCTGGGAAACAGATCTAAAAAGCAGCATAGGCCTCAAGCGTTCGGTATATCTCAAAGAGTGAGCTCATGGCTTTGGGGCCCGACAGACCTGGGTACTGATTCCAAGGCTGCTAACTCTTCAACCAAGATGTTGAAAGAAGAAACAACACCCCCAAAAAGCAACCACAAAAAACCCCAACAAAACAGAAAATAAAAGCCAAAAGAAAAAAAGAAGAAAGGCTCCCATGTGCGAAGAGGGCTTTGCAAGATGTGGTGTGAACAGTTGCAGTGTATGGGAAAGAAGAGGGCTAGGAGGCCAGGGCCCTGGGTCCCCCCTGGCCGTGTAACTGGAACAAGTCTCTCCACCACTCTGGACCCATCTCCTTATAGGTAAAGCAGTGGAGTTCAGGCATTTATTCAACAAACGTGACCTGAGGAGCTCCCCTTGGAGGCAGTGTGCTGAAGGCTAGGGATCTAGAGGTAGAGAGGTGGTCCCTGCTTTGGGAGTGATCCCGCCATCCAGTGTTCCAGTGTGGAGAGCGAAGAATTCAGGGCTAAGATAAGGGAGCCAGGCGCTATCCATGCCTTTCCTCATTTCATTCTTATAATCACTCTACGAAGTAGGTAGCAGGTATTTTTATCCCCACTTCCTAAATGAAGTCATTGAGACTGAGAGGGATGGTGTTGCTTGCCAAGGTCACACAGCAGAGCCAGTATTTGGACTGGTCTGCTTGACCCAAAGCCAATTCTTTTTCCTCTTCACCTCTGGTGGTCAGATATAAATTTCCTCCTGTCACAACATTCTCAGATTCTATGCCCAAAATAGCCAGTGAATGTCGTGTCTTGACAGTCCGTTCTCTTAGCAGGCAAGTAAGGAAGCCTCTCAGGAATGCTGGTGGAGGGGGTGCTCAGCTTGTCTAATCTGCCTCTCCCTTTAAGGATGTGGGGGTGCCATGTTTCAGTGGAATGAACCTCATCCTCACAAAAGCTTTAGGGCTTCACTCTTCACTCAAGGGAACATTGGACTTCCCTGGTGCTCAGATGGTAAAGAATCTGCCTGCAATGCAGGAGATCTGGGTTCAATCCCTGGGTTGGGGGGATCCCCTGGAGGAGAGCACGGCAACCCACTCCAGTGTTCTTGCCTGGAGAATCCCCACAGACAGAGGAGCCTGGTGGGCTACAGTCCATGGGGTCACAAATTCAGACACGACTGAGCGACCAAGCACAAGGGAATATTAGTAGTATGACGTGATATGTGAGTGATTCCCCTTTGCTTGATTGTTTTAGCCCCAGAAACACTTAATTACGTCCAGCATTTCACACTGGAAGATACAAAAGTTCCAGGACTGCTCTATCACTGAGTGTGTTCACAGGATGAAAAGGTGGCAGAAGATAAGCAGGGCCAGTCCAGTGCCAGAAGCCCCCTGACCACCCCATCAAGGGATTTTTAACTCTTTGCTCACATAGCCCCAGAGCTAGGAGGATCATTCTTCCATCCAACTCTGGCTGGAAGAGACTTCTAGCTGGTAGAGCTGACCTCTACCTTTTTGTCTTCACCCAAGGATGCTTTCTGGCCCAGGACAGGGTGTGATTTGCCCGAGGTCACCTGGAACATTAGTGGAAAAGCCTAGACCAGAGTCCTGGCACTTGGAAGCCTAGTTCTGTTTTTGGCTTCACAACCGAGGGGAATTAATCCTGAAGGAGGGTTCAGACTGGGTTTTTGTCTTGACTTGGCCACTTAACTTGAATGAAATGATGTAGAATTCAATTCCATAATTGGCCACCCTGTGGATGAGTCGGTAAAGAGTCTGCCTGCAATGCAGGAGACCAGAGTTTGATCCCTGGGTCAGGAAGATCCCCTGGAGGAGGAAATGGCAACCCACTCCAGTATTCTTGCTTAGAGAAGCCCATGGACAGAGAAGCCTGGAGGGCTACAGTCCATGGGGTCACAAAGAGTCGGACACAACTGAGCGACTAAACCTACCTACCTACCTACCTACTATGTGCTAGCACTGTTCTTACACACGGTGTGTTCACAGGCAAGTCATTGCATCCTCATCTATTAAAAAAAAGTCCCTCCTTTGCTTCTTCTCTCAGAGCCTTGTGGTGAGGATTAAATGAATAAAAGAGAGCAAACTGCTTTGTAAACGGTAAAGCAGCATGAACACTGAGGCTATCCCATCTCTGTGGCCTACTCCACCTGGAGCAGGCACCTTAGCATTGCCCACCCGATTAAAATTTGTTTACCTCTGCCCCACTGCACACCCTGAGGCAGGAATGTGCAGGGTTCATCTCTACTTTCTCAGAGGCCCAACCCTGGGGTCGCTATACGTTAGGCATTTAAAAGAGTATGTGAAGAACCAGACCGTGTGATTTGAGAATCTGATTTTCAGACCCACACATATGCCAACCAGAGGGCACTGAAAGGCCAGAGGAGGAAGGGCTCAGTGAGAGGGTGGCGGGGGGCGAGACAGGCATTCACTGTGGATGGACAGGGTTTGGGTCACTGGAGAGGAAAGCTGGGATGCTTCAAGCAGTAGGAGTGCCTCGGGCAAAGGTCAGGAGTTAGAAATCAGTGCAGATTGCGCAGGGGACACTGAGGGCATGAGTGAGTAAGATAGCAATGAAAGATACGGACAAAAGAGACACGTGTACCCCAGTGTTCATTGCAGCACTGTTTACAATAGCTGGGACATGGAAGCAACCTAGATGTCCATCGGCAGATAAATGGATAAGAAAGCTGTGGTACATATACACAATGGAATATTACTCAGCTATTAAAAAGAATGCATTTGAATCAGTTCTAATGCAGTGGATGAAACTGGACCCTATTTTACAGAGTGAAGTAAGTCAGGAAGAAAAAAAATACAGTATATTAATGCATATATATGAAATTTAGAAAGATGGTAACAATGATCCTATATGTGAGACAGCAAAAGAGACACAGATGTAAAGAACAGACTTTTGGACTCTGGGAGAAGGCGAGGGTGGGATGATTAGAGAGACTAGCATTGAAACATGTATATTACCATATGTGAAATAGAGCTCCAGTCCAGGTTCGATGCATGAGGCACAGTGCTCAGGGCTGGTGCACTGGGATGACCCTGAGGGATGGGAGGTGGGAGGGGGGTTCAGGATGGGGAACACATGTACACCCATGGCTGATTTATGTGAATGTATGGCAAAAACCACTACAATATTGTAATTAGCCTCCAATTAAAACAAATTAATTAATAAGAAATAAAACCAAAGCAGAAAATGAAAAAAAAAGATATGGACAAAAAACAATGATGATGATGATGATAGTAATGCTTACAGTCATGGTAGTTAGTAATGTAGTAAGTCAAGTACTTACTATACTCCTGGCCCTATTCAAAAAGCTGAAGATGTAGTCCTCATCAAACCCTTGGAACAACACTATGAGTTGAAGATACTATCACCATCACTTTACAGACAAGGAAACAGAGAAGTTAAGGAACTTGCCGAAAGCCATATAGGCATTAAGTAGAAAAGCCAGGATTTGATTCCAGGCAGTCTAGTTCTAGAATCTGTGCTCTTAAATAGGTTGAAGCCTGTCTGTAAAGAGCCAGGGACCTTTGGACTTTTTCTTGTGTTACAGGAAAAAGTTTGAGCAAGACTTTTGAGCAAGATGGAGTTTGAATAAATTTGTCTTGCTGTAATAAGACATGGTAAAAATGTCTTATTTCACAGGTCCCTCAAACATAGTTGAGCACTTTCTGTGTGCTGGGAACTGGTGATACAAAGAGCCAGGCAGAGTCCCTTCCCTCAGAAGCACAGGGCTCAGTGGGAGGCATGGACGTGCGCTGGAGCAGGCTCCCTCAGGCTCTCCAGAGCCCACTGTATACCTCTCTCCCTCCATGATCAATGACTTCATGTTGGTGCCTTGAAACTATGGTGACAGTACTTACACCATGAAAACTGGCTGATGCCACAGATCATTGCTTTTCCCTGAGAGCTAGTTGTTAAATATTTACCAGTATACCACTGCCTGTGAACAGCTGCAGTATGCTGATAAAAGTCCACACCAGATAGAGGGTGGTACAAAGCGGGCTGGAACTGACTCTACTTGGCGAGCCAAGGAGGCAAGGTTTATGCAGTGTTGAAGGATGAGCTGATATGGAGGCAGCAAAGTAACGGCAGCCCTGGTGAGGTGTGGAATGGCCTCGCACCATCATTCTTTTGCTTTGTGAAGGCAGACTGTGGGTGGCAAGAAGTTTGGCAACCTATGAGATGCCAAACAAAAGGGTGTTTATTAAGAAAATTCAGTACTGGGTTTATTAATTTTGTTTATTTCTGGTTGTGCTGGGTCTTATTTATTTACGTGTTGCTGCACCGGCTGTTCTCTAGTTGCGGAGCGTGGGGGTGCGGTGGCTTCCCTTGTTGCAGGGCGTGGGCTTCAGGGCACACAGACTTCAGCAGCTGTAACACATAGGCTCAACAGTTGTGGTCCCCAGGCTCTGGAGCATGGGCGCAATAGTTGTGGCACATGGGCTTAGCTGCGCCTGGGCATGTGAGATCCTCCCAAATCAGATTGAATCTGTGTCTCCTGCATTGGCAGGTGGATTCTTTACCACTGAGCCACTAGGGAAGCCCAATAATGGGCTTATCAAGTGAACTAACTAGGGTTGGAGAGGGAGAAACCATGTCGCAATGCAGCAGGATCTCTAGAGGATTTGTGAGTCCACTGGGCCGTCAGACACGACTGAGCGACTGAACTGACTGACTAACTCAGTAAAAGAGAACCAAGGCTTTTGGGAGGGACTTAAGAAAGGGCTCGAACACTCTAGGGCTGTCAGTTAATTGGAATGTTGACAAAGCCTTTGAAATACTACCAAATACATATATTGGGATGGGAGGGTCAGGGAAGTTGGTGGGAAAGAGGACCAGGAGAGGGAGCAGTGAGATCAGACACACCTGACTGGGCGTGTACTTCCTGCCCAGAAGTCCGAGCCAGGCAGCGGCACCACTGAGCTTGTGTTGTAGGGTGGGGTGCCCTGGATGCTCCGGGTTGCTCAGTAATCTTCTGGCTTCCACAGGGCCACTCTTCTCCTCAGGGTCCCACTTGGTCCCTTTGCCCCAGACTGGGTAAGCATGCCACCAGACTGTCTCTGTGGCTGTCTGCTTGAGGCCACACTGTCCTGAAGGTTCTGAAGGAGACTGAGGTCACGGCTGTCCTGACAGACGGAGTTGCCAGAGCCAAGACCCCACAAGGCCTGGAAAGGAGCCTGGGCCCCTCTCTCTGCTGGGCCAGTTTTCAAGGTGGTTTTGCTCTGCAAGATGATCACGGGGTCTCATTTCCCTGCCAAATGCCCCGCCAGCCCTGAGTCCCCTGGGACGCAGGCAGACTCAGGCGGTCAGTTTGAACAGACTGCAGTTCAGGAAATGGACGGGCTGTGAGACTTTGTGTGATTTGAACACATGAGAAATTGGCTCAAGGCTGACCTTGACTATGCCCCCACTTACAGTAGCACGTTTTAGGAATAATTTGTGCGACAAAGCTGGAAGTTTGGGGCGAACAGAGGTGCAGTTACAAAAGTGCCATGCTTTAGGCCACAGAGCAGTTTACAAAGCAGAGTAACTGCATCTCAGCCTGGGGGCCTGTGTAGGGCGCTGAGATGTGGGCAAGGAGGCTGGCCACCTCGGCACGGGGAGCTCTGGCCCAAGGGTGGCATCACGAGCTTGTCCTTCAATAAAGGCAAAGGGCTTCAGGTGGTCCTGAGGGTGTGAGGTCTCAGGGAGTGGTGCCTGAGGTGACAGCTCTGCTGGTCTTCCACAGGTAGGGGTCCTGTTTGGTGGCCTCACCAAATGGACACACCAAAATGCCCTAGGGTTCCCTTGAGTACCCTTCCTGACCATCCCTCTGCATGCCCAGGGAATGAACAGAGAGCTGACAATGTCGTGCGTCCAGAAGTGCTCTTTAGTTGGGACAAAGCTCTCACCTGTGCAAAAGGCTAAAAAAACTGAGCCCAGTTGAGATCACTGATCACTATCGGGTCTTGCTCAGGGCAGTAAGGGGCTCAGACAAGCACATACCTGCCTCCCGGTCCACCCTGACTGGTCCTCTTGGATGCGGCCGCCTGCAGGCTTCTTATCTGTTGCACCAAGCAGGTGGCTGCACACACCAGAGTGAGATGTGTGCTCAGTGAGTGCCTTGCATGCGCTGCCTGTGGCTCCCCTTCTGCTATGGCCCCGAGTGGACGCTCACCCACCCTGCCTGGCTCCCTGGCCTTGGCTCATGGTGTCTCCTGCTACAGTGCAGCCTACACTCAGAGGCCCAGCTCAACCATCCATTAAGCCCTTTCTGAGAACTAAGTTTGCTTTTCCCCAAGTTCCCAAGCCCAGGGTGTGGCCCTCTAATCCTTTCTACACCGAACTTATCTGTGACTGTTCCCATCCTCAGGGCCCATATACCAGGTACCCCAGAAGGCTTATTAAACTGTTATATGCCTGTGGTGTCTCCGGCACAACAATCCATTGTTACTTCTAAGAGAGCAAACATTTATTGAGCTATGTGCCAGGCCTAGCTAGGAATTTTCACATACACAACCAGGTCACATAACACTGGGAGGTGGGGTTGTCATCAGAGGAGGAAACAAATCAGGGAGGCCCAGGGACTCGTCCAAGTTTACACAGCATGCGATGGAGCCAGAATTGAGACTCAGGTCAGCCTCATTCCAAAGCCAAGGTTTTTCCCCTTATATATAGACACAAAATAATAACAACTATTCATCATTTATACTGTATTCTCATATACATTATTTCATTTGATCCTCACAACAGCCCTGTGAGGTAGACAGGGTTATGGGTTACTGTTATGCCCATTTCACAGATGAAGAAACAGAGGTGGCTTAGTGAGGTGAGTGACTTGCATAAAGTCACACAGCAAATTAGTGGCTTCACAGGTCCTGTGCTTTCTCTAAAGTCAAGCTGCTTGAATTAAGAAGCACCAAAAAGATGGAGAAATACTTTTTATGAAAAGGAATATGGGACAGTAGTGATTTATGAGATTTCTTCCTTAAACTGTTCTGCTGTGGTCACAGCTTCTGCTGGCTGGTCTAAATTGTGTTCTCCTGAGTGGCTTTCCCAAATACCAATAGTCTGGTGGCCTGGGACAGTTATGAGACTCAGGGGTCCCACTGTACAGGGGGGAAAGACCTTTATTACTTAAGGAATGTGGCCTTTCCCACAGCTGGGCACACAAGCTCCTTCCTCAGCCCATCCCCTGGGGTACCTGTGGCACCAGGCGTCTCTGGCTTTGTCTGAGGGCCCCTGCCTAGTGGGGAAGACTGTGGGACTTCCAAGGTCACCCTCATTCCAGGGATAAATCATAACGTGCAGTTTTGAGACTTGCACTGCTTATCACCCCTGGGAAGTGGTGGCTCAGGGTGTCTTGCCCTGGGTCTCACCCCAAAGAAGTCAACAGACTGGTTATACACGGAAACAGTACCACATCCCTCAGAGCAGTATTATAGGTGCTGGACACTTCCTCCAAGGGCAGTGTTATAGTTCAGACCACTCCTGGGCTCCTTGCTATACACTGCCGAGACCCTGGTCTCCTTCCTCTGGGGAAGCAATGTTCAAACTTACCAGAAGATGGTCAAAAGCTACATAGGGTCATGTCTGGTGAGAAGGGAGGGTCACAAACAAAGTGAAGCCGTAAAAAACAGGGATGACTTACAGGGACAGGGATGACTTACAGGGAATGTCAGGGGGTTAACCTTGGTTTTTAAGACAAATCCCAAGGGGAATCCTAATTCCAAGTATTCATACTTTCAGAATAGGTATGTGGCCTCTCAAAGTGACTATTCTGAAAAAGAAAATACACATTTGGGCGAGAAGAAAGGTCTACCAGGAATAGAAAATGCCTGTGGGAGGACAGATTTCAGCTCAAGATAAGGAAGGACTTTCTAACAGCCGACCATGACGGGCTGGTCGTGGGGATGACGGATGTTCTGTTGCTGAGAGTACGCAAGCAGAGATGGTTATCTCCTGAAGGTACTGGGGAGAAGCCCTCAGCCCCAAATGTGCTGGGGTGTGCTTGGGGTGGGAGAGCACTAAATGACTGTTGAATTATTTTCCAACCCTGAGAGTGCATATTTGTTTAGAAGAATCTGTTTCAATGACACTTCAAATTCTTGGAGAAAGAAGTCAGGGATCAGGCCACATTATGAAGTGCCTTTCATTGTAGTGGCTCCAGATACTTTCAAATCTTCACAGGGATTAGCAGCTCATTTCTGAAGCAAGGAATCCCCAAATGCCTAGGTTTGGCCCCGTCAAGAGGGACAGCCCCATCTTCTGAACACTGCCTGGAGACTCACTCCTCTATGCCGGGCCAGCTCAAATCCCGCCCCCACAACCTACTTCATTTCCAAGCCAGCCAAGCAAGCCCCAGGTCCTGGCCACGTCCCAAGGATGGAGGGGCAGGCAGGATGGGAATCTCTGGGGACTTCCTGTCCTAAGAAACCAGAAGGAGCCTCTTACTCTCACTTCACCCCCCTCTACCAAAGGAAGGGCTGCAGGCAGTGCCTCATGGTTCAGAGAGAGCTGGAGTCCAAGGGAAAAGTGCTGTTCTCTTTCTAGCCAGGAAGTCCTACGGCCTCCTATAGGACATGATGGCAGACTTCACTTACAGCAAACTGCCCATCTCCAGCTCAAAGCGGCAAGGAAAAAGGTGGCTGTGTCAAGAGGACACACAGATTCCTACGGGTGGACTGCATCGTGGGGGGGGAATCAAGTCCTGCTATGCGATTAATGCAGATTAGTATGGTACCCTGCCTCACACCACCGGTGAGACACTCTCCAACATCCTGGCTTTGGGAAGACCCCCTCCAGTGTGGCTGGGGTCCTTTTACCTGTACCGTATTAATCGAATAATCTTATTGTTCATAAAATCCACAGCGTGTGGGTGAGAAGAGTCGATGCAGAAGCCATCACTCAGCGCGATCTTGAGCACCTCCTCCACAAAGACCTGGAAGCTGTTGATCTGCTTGTTGGCTGGCACCACCCAGAGCCTCTTGAGGTTCTGCTTGGTGTACTCCTCCTCCGGCAGGCCCTCCACGTTGGCCACCCAGTCCAGAGTCAGGTGGTTGGGGTCTTGCAGGTGGCTGGTGATGGACGAGAGGTTGCCACTGGAGCAGTAGAAGAGCTTGGAGCCGAGGAGCTTGAGGAAGAGGCAAGAGGTGCTGAAGATGTTGGCATTGAAGACCTCCATGCTGGAAGAGGAGAGGCTGTAGATCTGGGGTGCCTCACGCACGGTGAAATGGACCGTCTGCACACGCTGGTTCAGCGTGATATTGAGCATGGCGTTCTTCTCGGCCTTGGACAGCTCCACCTCCTTCTCCTGCAGGGCCTCAATCAGGGGTTGCACCTGGTAGAAGTCGGCCTCCCTGCGCAGCAGGCCCATCTCCTGGAAGTCCTCGGGCAAGTCCAGGTGGGAGGTTCGGAGGAAGTTGAGGATGTAGCGGAACACTTTGCCGTCACGGTCGATGAAGCAGTTGCCCTGGCTGTCCCTCTTGGTGGGCATCTTCCCGCTGAACATGGCACCCAGCATGGAGTCAGGGAAGCTGGTCAGGGTTGCCAGTGAGGTTGTATAGAGCTTCCCCCCGACATTGAGCGTGATGGGGTCAGACATGGCAGGAAGGCTGGGGTGCAGGAAAATAGTCCTACAGAGAGAAAAGAAAGAAATGACTATTACCCAACCATATCTGATGACTTTTGGGGCTGGTATAACAAAATACTGGAGACTGGGTGGCTTAAGTAACAAACATTTATTTCTCGTAGTTCTGGAGGCTGGGAAGTTGAAGGTCAAGGTAGGGGCAGATTTGGTGTCTGATGTGTTCTAATATGGAGAAGGGGCAAGAGAGATCTCTGGAGTCTCTTTTATAAGGACAGTAATCTCGTTCATGAGGGTGGAGCCCTCATGACCTAATCTCTCAAAGGCTCTACCACCTTATACCACCCCATTGGAAGCTGGGATTTCAGTGGATGAATTCTGGGGGACACAAACACCCAATCCATATCATCTGGGTAGTCACGGTTCTCCATTTCTTATTGTATGTCCTTGGAATTGAAATGAATGAATAACTCAATGAACAATTGGATGGGTAATAATTGTCACACTGTCTAAAGCATGTCAGGTTCACTAAGGGAGTTAAAAAAGAAAGAAAGAAATGAAAAGAAAAAACAAAGCCTGGGTCCCACCCTCCAGAGGCTGTTTTAATTGGTGTGGCATGTAACCCAAGCATTGATGTATTTTAAAGCTGATTCTAAATGTTCAGTTAAGACAGGGAACTACTGGTCTAAGGAAAGGCAGAAAATGCGCCTGGACTGAATGCTATGTGGCTGCTCTTACGTACATTTGCTTACACACTATCCTTTGACATACACAATATCACCAATCATCCCCACTGTGAGGGAAACTGCCAGGATTCACTCCCCAGGCTTACAGTGGTAAAGTGTCCTGCAGGATTCAAGCCCAGCTGCCTTTATATGAGACAGAAAAATGTATTCGTGCTTACTAGCCAACTACTGGGCCATTCTCGGTACTTAACATTCTGAGGTGTAGAACTCCAAGCCCCATTCTCCTTCTGCTCTATCAATGTTGCCTTATTTATTCTTCTATCTAAAAGAATGCACAACAAATGGCTGTGATTAGTACCATTTCCATCTATATTCCAGGCCCACAATGGGTCACTCGGTCCTCTGGACTCCCAGTGATGCTCCTTCTGGATTCTCACCCGTCCGTGATGACCTGCCTGGCCATGAAGATGCCCTTGGCTCCTGATGGCCTGCCCTTTCCTACCATGATGGAACCCCAGGCTCCTCCGAACCTTGCTTTGTAGTGCGGATGTGGGCCTCTGCCACCAAGCACCCTTCCTGAGGGCTCTTTAGCCACTCCTTAACAACTCTCCCCCACTATCCCCCCACTGACCTCACAGCCTCTAGTGTCCATGGCTGGCGAATCTCCATCAACCTGAAGTCTTGGATTCTAGCTTTTCTTTAAGGGTCTAAAAATCAGGGGATGTACTTCTTTTGCTCCTAACATGATACTTTCCCAGGAGTCAACTTGTGCAGTGAATCCAGGAATCTTTCCCTAATGTTGGGTGTGGGGGCACAGGTAGGAATCAGTCCCAGTGCTGCCTCTGAGAAGAGCCCAGGCTGGCAGAGGAGACCACAACCACAGGCAGTGACAAGGAAAATGACCAGCTACAGCACAGCGAGTACAGATAATATTTCAGAATAATGTTAAATGGTGTATACTCTATAAAAACTCTGAGTTGCTATGCTGTAAGCCCAAAACTAATACTGTAAGTCAACTCTACCTCAATAATAAAGAAATAATAAAATAAAAGGAAGGAAGGAAGGATGGAAAAAAGGAAGAACAATGCACTAAGAGCTGCAGGAGTAGGCCTGGAATGGATTCTGGCATGTTTACTGTCCAGATGGGAAAACTGAGGTCCAAGCAGGGCACTTCTCTCAAAGTCACCCAGCAAGGGTAGCAAGCGGGCCAGGGCAGTTGTCACCAAGCATCTGCCTTCTGGGGAGGCTGACTGCACTGTGAACCTGTGAGTCACTCAGTCGTGTCTGACTCTTTGCGACCCCATGGACTATTTGCCTCACCAGGCTCCTCTGTCCATGGGGATTCTCTAGGCAAGAATACTGGACTGGGTGGCCATTCCCTTCTCCAGGGGATCTTCCGGATTCAGGTATCGAACCTGGGACTCCCATAGCGCAGGCAGATTCTTTACCATCTGAGCCACCAGGGAAGCCCTGACTACACCGAGACCCCTCTACTCCAGAGGGTGGTGGCCATGCTGGGTGTGGAGGACTCTCGGCTGCCCCACCCAATTCTTTGGCGGGGTGGGGGTGGGGTGGATTCTGTCCCTGTCCAATGGGGCACTTTGATATTGCAGAAAGGCATTAACCATCTGGAGTGTCTGAAGAGAAACAAGCTCATGATGAAGTTACAAAATCATCAACAGAAGCCTGGAGCAGATGGGCTGCGAGACGTCGGTGGTGGGTGGGGTTAGGGTGGGGGGAAGGGGGTGTCCAACAGAGAAGGGTTGGGGAGGGCTCCTAGGAAGGGGTGGTTACCACGCTGCTGAGACTTGCAGCCGAGGTGTATGCTTGGCCTGGGGCCCGAATCTGACTAATTTTTCCTCCAGCGGGTGCAGGCAGGAGCTGGACCCAGGAGTGGGCCAGCTGCTTTCTCATTCCAGCATCTCCTTTTCTTTCTAGATAGTAATCTGCACTTTCTACTTTCCAGTCTTTCTTTCTCTTTAAGGCCCAGGCTCTGTGAAGTGGCTGAGCTCCACGGAAAGGAACACACAGGCTTTGGCGCGGCAGAGGCTGGGCTCTTTCCCGACAATTCTCTGGGCTGCAAACCCCATATCTCCTAAGTATATCAGTTCTGAAGAGCTCAAAGCAGGTGGGGAGGACAATCAGGTGCCACAGGGCATACCAGGGCCCTTGGATGGGCACCCAAAGTCCTATTTTTCTGCAGGCAAAGCAAAACAGTACCTGCCTTCCCGCCCCCGCGCCCTGCTGTGTGGCTCCTGGTCATTCACCCAGGGCAGCGCCGGGAGTCTGGGCCGAGGCTGGTTAGAAGGAGGTCTCCTGACCCCTGGAATACATACTCAGACATAGAACAGACTTATGGACACACTGGGGGAAGGAGAGGGTGGGATGACTAGAGAGAGTGGCACTGAAATACATGGTACCATATGTAAAATAGATAGCTGCCGGGAAGTTTCTGTATTGCGCAGGGAGCTCAGCCTGGCACTCTGCGACAACCTTGAGGGGCAGCATGGGGTGGGAGGTGGGAGGGAGGTTCAAGAGGGAGGGGATATGTGTATACCATGGCTGATTTGTGTTGCTATATGGCAGAGACCAACAAAATGTTGTAAAGCAATTATCCTCCAATTGAAAAAAAAGAAGGTAGGTCTGACCCCAGACTAGGGGGCTCCCTGTGCTCTTCACTACAGACTCAGGGATCACAGAAGTCAGCCCTCCCAGCCCCTATTTCCTAGTCACAGTGCCCATTGCCCACCGTGGCAAGTCCACAGGCTCGGTCTGAGAGCCACGATGACACAAAGGGGCAGGAACTGGCGTCCCAAGGCTGAGCAGCGTCACTGAGGGGGGTGGGGGCTTCCACCACTGAGCTCCAGCCCCACTGTGTACCCAGCTGCCTCTCAGACAGCCCACCTGGATTTTCTGTGGATACCAGAAGCCTCACAAAGAGTTCTCTTCCCCAGATCCTGCTGACTTCTCAGCCACCCATCTGCGTGAGCCCACAAGGCAGCCCTGACTCAGCATCCCTAACATTTTTCTCGACTGTCTCCTTGAACCTGTCCCTGCAGGAACTCCTGGAGCTCAGGGCTCACCCCCACTCCCCCAGCATCCTCACGTGGCTCCCTGCCTCCTTTCTGTCCACCTGCCATTTCAGTTTGCAGGCTGATTTTCCTGAAGCAGTGCTGCCTGCTCTGACTACTGTGTGCAATCCAATCTCACCTTCAATCCCACCTCTCCCCACACTCTATGCTCCGGCCGTCCTGACACCACAGCATCCGCCCTCCCCTGCCTCTGCTCTCCTTATACCACCCTTCTTCACTTTTTCCACTTTCTCTGCGTTCAACCTATGAGTCACTGCCTCTGTCTATCCCCAAACCTCCACTTTGCCAGCTCTCCTCTTGGGGCTTCTGGTCCCTTCCACAGCCCACCATTCCATCATGTAATCAATCATGTAATGATCTGCTTTGCATTTGGCCCTCCTCCCTAGCACTCTCAAGGTGAAGATCACTGGACATCGATATGCATGAAAAGAACCTCAACTCATATCCCGCAACACAGATGAAAAATTAACTCAGAAGAGGTCACAGACAAATGGACTGTGACTCAGCAATACAAGCCAACTAGCTACTGACACACAACACAGAAGAATCCCCAAAGCATCCTATTAAGTGGAGGAAGCCGGCCTCAAAAGGTCACATGGTGTATGATTTTATTTATACAACATTCTGGAAAAGACAAAACTATAGATACAGAAGTCAGATCAGTAATTGGAGAGGCTGGAGATAAGCCTGGCTACAGAGACTGGAGGAATATTCCGGACTGACAGAAATATTCAGTATCTTGATATAGTGGTAGTCAAATGACTGTATAAAGATTACAGAAACTCATGTAACTGTACACCTAAAAAGGGTGACTTTTACTGCACATAAATTATGCCTTCATAAACTGGAAAAAAACCAAGATTGTGATTGTGTCATGAATAATATAATACACTGGGTTATGACCAGTTTTATATATATTGTTGTGAAACTGTTTCATTTGTGTGTGTGTGTGGTGGGGGAGGGGAACTGGAAGGTGATATAAAGTGTACCTTCATAACATGGGTTATGATGAAACTTGTTTGTGCAAACCGCTACCTGGTTTGTGATCTCTGTGACAGCGGTGGCCCAGCTCCTGTCCCTGTGTGTTCACTGCCGAGCACACTGGGGGTGCTGGGGGTACTGTGGAGGGGCTGAGGGAGGAAGGGATGAACACGTACTGAGCATTCTACTACATCCTGGGCCTGTACACCCACCAGCCCTTTTAATTCATATAGCAGCTCTACAAAGCGGCCATCATTCCGTTAGGCAGATAGGAAACAAGAGACCCAGGAGACTGAGGGCTTGCCCAGGACACACGGCCAGGGAGTGGAAAGCTCACTCTCTTTCCCCTGCACAGGCTGCTGAGAGCTGGAACGGCAACAAAAGGCTGTTTCATAGCTTCCACAAGTTTGAGAATCCCTGAAGCAGCCTTTTAAAATAGTGCTAGGCAGCCTGCTTGGCAAGACAGCAGCTACCACCTGCTGAGCACACACTTCCTGCTTGTATAATGCTTTGGTTAACACACAGTAGCATTTTATTTATTTTTAACAAAAATATATAGAGAAGTATAGAGAATGATACTACTGGGCTGATTCTTTACCTGCATTACCTCACTTGATGTCTATACAAGCACCCTGCCAGACAGATGCTATTATTTCTGTTTTACAGATGAGGAAACCAAGGCTCAGGAAGGTTACGAGATTGCTCAAGGTTACAGAGCTAGTCACTTGAGGAGCTGTGACCCGAATCCAGGTCGGTACGAGTCCAACACCTCTCAGTTTCCCCTTCCCACCCTGAGGCCCTAACATGAATGGAAGGTGCACATTCCCTTATTCTCTGCCCAGATCGGACTGGGGTAGGTCTTTTGGCAACTAGTCTGTGGCTGGCCTGGGACTCTGCCCAGTCACATCTGAGGATACGGGGATTGGCTCCTGGATGGCCTGGAGCCCCTCCATAGCTGACACACCACAAGTCTAAACCCTACTATTTCAATAGCAACCCATGATCCCTAATGACAAAGCAGCAAAACACAAAAAGCCAGGTTTTTTTTAAAAGCCAGATTAGAAAAGATGAATGAGAATTACAAACCGAACCATGAAACAGGAGATAAAAGAAACTCCACCACTGTGTCTGAACAAATAATGTGTCCTAAGCAGGAGAATTTCCAAGTCTGCCTCTTGACTCGAAAAGAACCAAGAAAAAAGATCAGCCCATTTCCCTTTCTGAGAAAACCAGGAAATTATGCCAGGCGGATCCTCGGACCATCTGCCTGGGCAGGGAAAGTCAGGGGGCCTGGGAACTTGGGAGGTGGCTGGAATTCTCTCCTCCCTGAAATGAGTCTGTGGCCCAAATGAGGGGTGATGGATTTTAAAGCCCGGCCTGGTATCATGTGGAGGGCAATCCCAGTCTAGAGCCTGAAAATCACCCTGCTGCAACCTTTAATTGTAACAAAGAAAATAGAATTCTTTTGAGAGTGGGTGTCCTATAAGGAAGGGCAGTTAAGACACTGCTCTAGAGTCCTTTAAAACTATGTTCTTTAAAACCATTCCCGCAGGTCTCACAAGAGACACAGCTACTGCCTGGTGAGTACTTCTTAGGTACTTGCTATTAGACACATTTGCTCAGTTAATCCTTGTAACTCCCATTGAGGAAAGCATTATCTCCACTTCATAAATGAGAATCTGAGGCTCTAAGAGGCAGGTGACTTGCCCAGAGATTCAAACAGAGCCAGGATTCAAGCCCAGGCCCGTCTAACTGCCATGCTCTGAATGACCTTGGGAATTCAGCAGTCAAACCCCTTGCAGAGGTTTGGCACTTGTCCTCTCCTACCTCTTACCAGGTGCTCTCATACCTGCCACCTCATTTTGATTCTGACATGCATGACCAGTGAGTGCGCAGAGAATCGACATTTCCTGAGCACTGAGGACATGTCCCCAGCTATGTGAGGCATTTTCCTGTAGACCATTTCACTGCAACACCACACTGAGGCTGTGAGGTAGGTACAATTATTATCTCTATTTTCTGGATTATAAAACAAGCACAGAACAGTGAAGACAGCTGCTTAAGATCACACAGCTAGCAGTAGCAGAGCTAGAATTCCAAGTGAGGCCTCTCTTCAAAGCCTGTGCTGCCCAGGGACTTCCCTCGTGGTCCAGTGGTTAAGAATCCACCTTGCAGTGCAGGGGATGTGGGTTTGATCCCTGGTTGGGGAACTAAGATCCCATGTGCCGCGGGGCAACTAGAAAGTCCGTGCACTGCAATGAAAGATCCCACGGGTCAGTCCTGCAGCCAGGTAAGTAAATATTTTTTTAAAAAATTACACCTATCTTAAAAAACCCTTGTGCTCCCTTCGAAAACAAAGAAGCATATGCTTCTTTATTAAGAAGCATAAACAGGACTTGAATAAACAGAGACCTGTGATGATTCTGAGAGGCAGTATCTTAAAGCTATTCTTCCCTGGTGGCTCAGACAGATCTGCCCACAAGGCGGGAGACCCAGGTTCAATCCCTTGGCTGGGAAGATCCCCTGAAAAAGGGAGTAGCAATCCACTCCAGTATTCTTGCCTGGAGAACTCCATGGGCAGAGGAGCCTGGCGGGCTACAGGCCATGGGGTTGCAAAGAGTTGGACACGACTGAGCAACTAACACTTTCACTTCACTTAAAAATTAATTACAGTTGTTATGCTATTCTAATCCCACTCCCAAAAGTATTTTTTAAATTGGTGAGTGATAACCTAAAAGAGTATTTGAAAAAGTATATCTTAGTATAATGTATGAAATCAAACTTAAGGCAATGACATTTCAAACTGCGGTATTAAGACAATGAAAAGGGGAAGGAATTTTGTAGTACACATGCTGAAAAGACTGATTAGCAATTAAAAAAAAAATTGATCCTTACAACAACTCTGGGATGCAGGCAATTAAAAAAAAAAAATTGATCCTTACAACAACTCTGGGATGCAGGCAAGACAGATCACATTATCTTTATTTCACAGAAGCAGTGAGAATGAATCCTTGGCCCGGGGCTTTGTGTCCATTCTTGACCTCTGAGTCATGGTCTCTGGGAGGTTTCAGGTTTGGACACTGCTCAGAGGACTAGTCCTTTGGAGGCAGCCTAGGGTCTTCTCTGACCCGGGTCCTGAACAAGAGACTGAACCCAGATGCAGAGGTCCTAGGTAACAGGCCACACACTAACAGAGCCTTAGAACAAGCAAGGGCTTTCTGAGCAATTCCCTACATTATTGCCCACTAAGCCTCCATAATGAAGGTATTTTACATGAAACCTACTCCTTTTACACACCGAGGACCAGCTGTTTTAACAATCAATCTACAAGGCATTGATAATTATTTATCTTTTTATCCATCTATCCATCTATCATGTCTCAGCTCTGCTCAGAGCCTAGAAATGATACCCCAAGTAGTAATGAGCACACTTGTCCCCAGATCTTGGTTTTTAAATCTTAACTCCTACAAAAAGAAACCATGGTTTCCTGGCGAAACTGGTGATTCCGGGACTTTGACAGGTTCAAGGTGAGCCTGGAACATCTCTTTCCAGACAGCAAAGAAGACATCAAAGATTAATGTGATCAAGTCAAAAGAACGCAGATCTCAAAAGCTGTCATCACAAGAAAAAAAATTTTTTCGTAACTATCTGATCATTCCGCAATATATACAAATATCAGATCATAATTTGCTGTTTTTCTTTAGTTAAGTCGTGTCTGACTCTTTGCGACCCCACAGACAGTAGCCTGCCTGTCCATGGGGTTTTCCAGGCAAGAATACGGGAGTGGGTTGCCATTTCCTACGCAGGGAGGTCTTCCCAACCCAGGGATTGAACCCATGTCTCTTGTATTTTCTGCACTGGCAGGGGGATTCTTTACCACTGTGCAGCTGGGAAGCCCTCTTTAGTTACAAGAGGGAAAAACTTAACCTTTTATGGAAATATCAGGCTGTTATGACCTTATCCAATAATCAAATTTAGCATTCATGGATAGAATAGTAGGATTCTGATATCATATGCCTCCTAATGTGATGCAATAGTAAGTACGCAACATTGCCAGAAAAGAAAGAAAAAAGCAATTTGAACCTAGTTATTGCTAAATAAATTTAAACAGGTAGAGGGGCTCTATCTAGATTAAATGAATTGCTTAAAGAGATATAATTAAATGCAATGAATGAATGAATCTTGACTGCATCTGATTAAAAAAATATGAGATAGTTTTTGACAGTTGCAGAAATTTGAATCTCAACTATTTAGTAGATAATAATGAGCTCTTGCTATTTTTCTTAGGTAGGATAATGGTCTTATTGTTATGGTGCAGAATGTTATAATTAGGAGATAACCTGCTTTAGAATTTAGGGGTCAAGTGTCAAGACATCTGTAACTTTTCAATAGTTTAGCAAAAAGTACATGTGTAAAAACAAAATTGTCAATGTGAATCGGTGCATCGGTGAAAGGCTACTCCTTCAATGTTTCTGTATGTTTAAAAATTCTAAGAATATTTTTATTTTGAAGGAAGAGGGAAGAAAAGAGTACTTCTTTGCTGCGACTACAGATGTAAAGTTCCAGTCAGAGTGCCTGGCCCTAGTAAATAGCCAGATTCCATAAATATTAGATGTTATTTCTACTACTAAGAAGCATTAGCATCTCATGATCTTCTCCTGACATCTCGGTGCTCTGGAGGATGAAGAAGCCAACCAGGGCTAAGCTAAATCAGCCCACAGTTGGTGGAGGGCAACTGAATGTACATCCAAGTAGTCTCCTACCCAGACTAAACTGCCCACAGGAACCACAGAATCAGGCCTGCCTGTCTCCATGCTGAGATCCAGGCTGGGAGAAGATGGCTGTTTAGGCCTTGTTTTCCCTGCTTCCTTCTGAACTCAGTCTCTACTACTACAGTAGAAAAGAAACTCCTGTGATGGTTTACCAAGAATGTTAACAAAGAGGGGCCACTTCTGGGCCTCACAGATGTTTGTGGGAAGAGGAAAGTGCATGGGCTTTGGTGTCACATGGGCCTGCATTTGAATCAGGCTCTGCCACTTCATTAGCTGTGTGGCTCTAGACGAATTCCTGGGCACATGGTGGTGATCGTAACAACAACAACAGTAATAATAATGGCTGACGTTTACTGAGCAGTTACTACTATGCTATGCACTTTGTGTGTGCTTAGTTGCTCAGTCCTGTCTGACTCTTTGCAGCCCCATGATCTGCAGCCCACCAGACTCCTCTGTCCATGGGGATTCTCCAGGCAAGAATACTGGGGTGGGTTGCCATGCCTTCCTCCAGGGGATCTCCCAATCCAGGGATCAAACCCAGGTCTCCTGCATTGCAGGTGGATTCTTTACCGACTGAGCCACCAGGGAAGCCCTTTATGCATGTTAATTTCATAGATGAAGATGCTTATTATCATCCTTACTTTACAGACCAACCATATCCCGCCCTCTCCTATCTCTGCAGTTTGGCATCTGCTATCCCTCTGCCTGCACTGCGAAGAAAATGCCATTCATCTGCCAGGCCCATTGGCTGCAATTCATTCCTTCCTTCTTCGTATCTCCAGAGCATTTTATTCTTACCCCTTACCAAGGCTCACTTTCCTTAAGTAGACAGTTGCTTGGCCACCCTGTCAGGTCGGGGATCTGTACCCCAGATCTGTACCCCAAGAAGTCGGCAGGCAGGGGGAGGGGGAAAACTTTCCTCCCGTTTAGTCAGATCCATTTTCCTAGTCCCAGACTGTTACCTACCAATAGGGAGGTTTACCAATCTCTCCTGAATTTTTAAAACTTTCTATTTTGAAACAGTCTCCTGAATTTTCAGTTTGGAAAGTAAATATAAGAACTCCCAAAGTGTAGGGGATGCATAGAACACAGCTAGGTAAACTTCAAGGATGACAGCACTCAAAGTGAGTTAATGTGTCTCCCAAAAAACTAGAGCAGTCTTCCCCACCTTACACAGCCCACCAGATAAAGAGTCTGGCTCACAGCCCTGGAGACTATCTGGGGATACCGCCCTTCACCTCCCCTTCCTGGCCTCCCCACACCCAACAGCCGTATCTTTAGCTCTGCTTTGCCCAGTTCCTATCTCTAAAAGGCCCAAATGCTGTTTGCTCCATTATGTGCTCACCAGACAGAGAAGGTGCTTCCCAACTCAGATGACACACTTCGATCTTTGAAGGAGTCAACCAACAGGGAAGAGTCAACCAACAGGGAAAAGTCAACCAACAGGGCTGGAGAAGGGAAGTCACCTGACCTGACTTGCACAGCAAAGTATTCTCTCATCTGGTGTAGACTTCCGATAATCATCACCATCCTCTACCCTCTTCCAGAATCTTCCTTCATCGTTTTGGCACACCCTGAGGCTTCACCTTCTGGTTTTCCTCAGGCCCAACCACTCTTCCACGGTCTTCCTGCTCCTCACAAGAAAGATAATTTATGAACAAACGGCTTTCAAACGTACCTCCTCATTTCATCCTAACAATAAGCCTCGGAGGTTGGCAGTGAGGAAGCTGGTCCTGTCACACCTGTGAAGGACTGGGACATTTGTCCTCTACTCCCTGCCATTCACTACAGATTAAACCTCTACCTCCCTGCACTTCAGGGAAAAAAGCAGTGCCTTGAGAGTAAGGAGTCCCTGGGTGGTTTGGGGCGAGTCATTTTACTTCTCTGAGCCTCAGGTTCCTCAACTGTAAACAGACATGGTGACGTCTTCACAGGGTGTGAGTTGAATGAACTCAAATGTGTGACGCCGGTTCCAAGGTTGGGCTCTTTATTTTCTAGTCACAAGGAAAAGATGCTCCGTGCATCCACAGACATTTGCCCATCTGGGCACCCTCTTCCTCAAGTCACATCAGTGATGCTGACACTGGGCTTTTCCAGGGCCGAGAGGGATCCCTTTCATCCTTCCGTCTCCACCCCTCCCTCCCCGGCGCTTTTCGGCTCATTCCACCCAATCCAACTCAGGCTTGCTTCCTTGGCTTCCTCTGCACCCATTCCCCAGCCCCTTCTCGGATCTCACGCGCGTTCCACTTGTTATCTAGAGACCCCGCCCCTCCTTGACCCACCCACCGGACTCCTCCCACAGTCTCGGCCCTTATTATCCGGGCTTTTCAGACTATCGCCATCCACCCAGGCTCCTTCCAGCAGCTCCGCCCCTTCTTCCCCATAAACATCCCCTCCCCCGCAGCCACAGGCGTTGCTATTCCCATTGCACGGATGAGAATGGCGAGGCTAGGGTAGGCTAGATGACTTCTCACGGTAGGACAGGTGTCCAGATGGGTCCGTGACCCCTCGCCGGCAGTCCCTCCACCCCACGCCCCCGTCCGTGCCGCACCCACCTCCAGCCCTCGCTCAGCAACCTCCCCTCCGCGGGCGGCCTGCGCAGCTTTGCGAGGGGGGTGGAGGGCCGGAGCCCAGCCCAGGGGCGTGGCGGCCCGGGACCCGCCCGCTCCTCTCTGGGACTTGTAGTCCTCCAATAGGCTCTTTGTAGCTCTGCGCGTCGGGCGTCGAACTTCATCTCCCGGGAGGCATTGCAGTTAGCCGGCCCGCTCCCGCCCCGCCCCCACCCGCGCTCAGGCCGGCTCGTCTTAAAGGGGACGCAGCTTGAGTGGCGGTTCGCGGGGTGGCCCCCGCTCGGCTCCGCCCCTTTTCCCGCACCTCGCCCCTCCCCCCCACTTCGCCCCGCAGCCCTGTGGCTACGCCGTTGAGTCGAGCTCCCCAGTTACAGACTTGTGTAGGGCCGGGTGGAGAGGTTGGGCTTTGCAGTGGAAGCAGCATCCCTGCCGTCTGGGACTTGGCGGCGGGCGCCCCCACTCCGGGGAAAGCCAAGGACCCGCCCTGACCTCGCCTGGCCCAGCCTGGCTCCTTCCCGGCCAGAGCTCCCCTCCTTAGGAGCTGACTCCTGACGCCGGGGCCATCAGGCTTCCGAAGGTAAGGGAGCTGGGGCGTGTGTGCGGGTTGTGGGAGGGAGTGTCTGAACCATCCTTCTGATGGTTCGAGAGCCCGGACACGCGCGTGGGGCTCTGAGAATCCGGGGCTGGGAGGCGGGAGGTCTGGATGCATAATGGGCCTGGCTGTGTGACCTTGGGCGAGTAGCTGCCCCTCTCTGGGCCTCCATCTCCTCCTTCATCAATTGTGTACATAGAGACCCCGCCCCTGCCCCCGCCCCCCTCAGGGTTGAGGGCACCGGCGCCTAACATATCATGAAGCTCACCGGCCTTTCGTGAGATCCGCAGCCCCAGTCTGGGCTGGGAGCAGGTGCAGTGGTATAACTGGAGGGGGTGGGATGGGGCCGAGGTGGGTTACAAACTGGGGGCGCCCAAGAGGCCACCTGCGCTTGGAATGGGCTCTGCTATACTCTGCATTCTCGGCCAGGGCGTACTCCAGCTACAAGAAGCCTTGTGAACAGGAGACCCCGGATATGTCAGCCTGGTGCCCGCCCTTCCAGAAAGCCCGGGGTTGGGTGGGGATGGGGGCGCGGCCATCAGAAGTGTGTGAGGGGCTCATTGCTTATGTGTTTCTGAGAAGGGAATATATCCCACCTTCTCTTCCCTTCCTCAGTTCCCCTTCAATAAAACTGTAGGTAGTTTTTACTGATAACCTCTCCCCACCTCCTTTTTTTCCCCCTTTATTTCGGGGTGACAGTTTGGTGGCCCAAATGAAGGTCTCCTGGTAGTATGGCAAGGGGATCCTTCCCGGGGCTGCCTTGCATAGAAGTTCAGTTAAAAAAATCCAGAGAGGAATGCTGCTGTCCAGAGGCCTGAGGGACCAGGGATGGAGAGCTTCTGGGTGTTAGGAAGGACAGCCTGGTGCTCCCCTCTCCCCTCCCACAGGCAGCTCCAGCACCCAGGGGAGCCAAAGGAGGGAGACTGGGTCTGAGGGTCAAAGAGGAAAGGAAATGGGCTTCTCAGTGCTGGGCTGCTGGGGTGGGGGTGGCAGGGGGGTTGCTGTGCGCGCTCCGGCATCTGAAGAGATTGAGTGAGACCTTGAAGCACCCTTCCCTGTCCCAGGAGATTTTGTGAGCTTTCTACCTCAGAGTTAACCAGGAACAGTCTTCTTTGTTTGTTTTCTTTTTCTTCAGCTCTGGTTGTTGGAGTCATTTCTAGAATGGCCCATCCAGTGACCTCTGTAGGGGCTCTCTTGGCTGAGGTTTTCAGATTCTCAGGGTTGTGGATATGCACGACTGGACCTGTCCAGGGGGCGGTGAATGGACCAAGGGTGAGGCCTGTCCCTGGAAGGAGCTTTTCTAGCGACATCCTTGGTTTTATCTCATCTTGCTGTCCTGTCTTTTGGTCACTTGGCACTCCTTCACCTCTGTGCCCGGTCCTGTGCTGGACACTGGGCACAGATAGGGGAATTGGGCCTACTTCCTCCCAAAAGAGATCCCCACCTGGTGGGGGAGATGGATATAAAATCAATCTGGTTCCACTGCCGAGGGATGAAAGAAGTGAAGACGGCCTTGGGAGGCCAAAGCCCAGAGACTTGAGTTGCAGGGGGGATTTGGAAAGGCTTCCCAGAGGAGGGGTCATGTGACCTGGGTATTGAAAAATGAGTCAGAATTTGCCAGGAGAGAAAAGAGAGAAGCCCTTTCCCAGCAGAGAAAACGTCCCCAAAGTGTCGAGCAGGAAAAAGCCCACTGCCCAAATTCCTGTAGATTTACCACCACCAAATGGAGTTTGTCAAGTTCATCTCTAACCCTGCCCCATATTAGCTTAGTGTCACAGAAAAGACTTGAATGACAGGCTCAGGAGTTTGGACTTTACCTTGAAAGGGTTGGGGAAACCTTGAGGGTTCTGAGCAGGGGCATGGCAGGATGGAGTTTATTATCTAATGAGGTTGATCTGCCGATATTTGCAGGGTGAGTGGGAGAGACCGGGGAGGGATGGGGAAGTCTGAGCTGGGGCCCAGGGAGAGAGTGAGGCAGGGCATTGTGCTCACATGCACAACACACAGGGTGCTTTGGGGTTGATGAGTGATGGACAGTGGGTACATTCAGTCTCTATCATGCAGGAACAGAGACTGTCAATATACCTTGGAAAGGCGGAGGGTCACTTAAGAGGGACAGTTAAAGGGACCCGGACTTTCCAGGGGAAGGGTCGTGATTTTCTTCTCGTGTGCTTTCCCACTTCCTGGAGCAAGCTGGATGTTGCTGGAACTCCCAGGCTGCCCAGGTCAGCAGTGAGAGATATAAGCCAAGGATGTGGGGAGGAGCCGCAGCACTGGCTGGGAAAGGCTAAGGAGTGAGCAGGTGGTCATCTCCCATTTGGGGCTTCATAGGCTCCGAGAGGTGGGAAAACACCAGCCTTAACGGTTGTGGCCACAGTAGGGGTAGTAGCTGGACTATTTCTGAAACCTGGACTCTGTGCTCCTACACATGGCTCTAGTGGAGGCTGGATTGGGGAAGGGAAAATGGGGATTGGTTGAGAGGCTACTGCACTAGTCCAGGCAAGAGGTAGAAAGGAGCTGATATTGGGCGGGGCTGGAGCTCAGGAGAAAGAATGGAAATGATGAGTTGGCAGTGAGGGTTAACAGATGAAATTCCTTCCAGAATCAGCTGGATCAGGAGTATGCATCTCCTTGTCTCCACACAGTATCAGTTTTCCTTCTTAGTGCAGATTTCCCAAGAATAGACTCTTATTTTTTCTCATCTATTATCCAGCCCTTGGCTCATCTATTATCCTTCCCTAGTGGCTCAGATGGTAAAAGAGTCTGCCTGCAATGGAGGAGACCTGAGTTTGATCCCTGGGTTGGGAAGATCCCTTGGAGAAGGAAATGGCAACCCACTCTTGTCTGGAGAATTCCATGGATGGAGAAGCCTGACAGGCTACAGTCCATGAGGTCACAAAGAGTCGGACACGACTGAGCAGCTAACACTGTATCTAGGCCTTGATGTGCCTGGTGACTTGAGGGATCTCATTTCCCTGACCAGGGGCTGAACCGAGGCCGTGGCAGTGAAAGCACTGAATCCTAACCAGTAGCCCACCAGGGACCTCCCTGCCCTCTCCACCTCATCAGCAGTAGGCTGAGAATGGTCCCCATTTCCAGATGAGAAGGCTGAGGAGTCTCAGGAGGGACTCACCCAAGGTCACCTGGTGATTCTGAGGCAGAGAACCCGAGTCTTCTACTCTGATGCAGGCTCTTCTGGGGGAGGGCACGGCTGCGGTTTGCTGCTGCATCTGGCATGGGGTAGGTGCCTCTTGGGTCAGAGCCAGCGTTGATAGGGCGTATCCTCCTCCATAGCCTAGAAGGAAGGTAGTTCCCCACTCTTCCCGCAGCCCCCCCACCACCCCGAGGAGCACTGGCAGTCTGTTTCCTCCTCCCCAAGAGAGGCCGAGTGCAGGTTCTAATCCCACCCTGCCAAGGCGCGTCTTTGTCCCTTTCGGTTCTCAGCTTCCCAACCCGTGCCATGGGGAGAGCAGGCATTATTCTGCCTCCCTTCTGTGGCCTGGAATGGGTCAGGTGAGGTCCGTGCCTCTAAAAACCCCGTTGCATGAATGCATCCAGTATATTGCTGAGTGGGTTCGTTGGTGACCATGGTGACAGCTGACCTCAGACTGCCTGCGTGGGAGTAGGGGCAGGTAGACAGGGCTTGCCAGACTGGTCAGGCCACAGGCTGCACAGAGGCTGCACGGCTGGCCTTGGAGATCACACCCTCCTAGAATGGCTCCACTGACCGAGCTCCCAGCTGCCAGGCACAGACCACCTTATGAGGCAGGTATCAAGTAGAACAATAGGAAATTGCCAGCCTCTGATCCCTCGCTTTTTATCCCCATTTTACAGAAAAGAGGCTCATGCTATTATGTGGTCAAGGTCACACAATGAGTTGCAGGACTAAATGGGATTTATTCCAGGTCACACTTGAGTGCAGGACTCCTCGTTCCTAATTTGATTTTCTTTCTACTTCCAGAGCCTTCCTTAACGCCAGAACTCTATTTATGCCTGCCCTAGGTCTTTTTCCTCCACACATGATGTCAATATCTCATTGATTAGGATTTCTCCTTTGTTGCCTGAACACCAGGGTTTCTCAGCATTTTGGGTTGAAAGTATTAAGTCCACTAGTCTGGAGGGTAGGGGTTTGGGGGATGGTCCGCAAGAGACTGCCCAGGAAAGAGAGGACCAGAGCTGAAGGCAGACTCATTTTTAAAGACACTTTTAAAGGCCTTTTGAGAGCATACCTTACTTACATTGGCACTCCACCAATGCATCTGTCTCCACCACCGGACTGGAATCTCCTAAGGGCGAGGACTTTGCTTCTAAAGCAAAAGCATTGACACTTTCTGAGCACTTTCTTGTGCCCAGCACCATGCTAAGGCCTTTATATTTGTCTTCACAACAGCCCTACAGTGTGGAAATAGAGGCTCAGAGAGCCTCTATCATTCTGGATGGTAAGCAGAATGGATCCCGGATGACTCTCAAAGAATAGGGTCTAACACCATTCCAGGCTTGGGGGGTATGAACTTGTACTAAATGCTGAGGTCATTCTGAAGCAGCGAGGCCAGCATTCAGGAACTGCTATCTGTGCCCGAGCTACACCCTCTAACCACAGTAAACTCCTCAGGGGCACCTACTCTGCAGTGGCTGGTCCCTACCTGAGGAGCTCACAATCTGGTGAGAGAGAGAGAGAGAGAGAGAGAGAGAGAGAGAGAGAGAGAGAGAGAGAGAGAGAGAGAGAGAGAGAGAGAGAAATGAGTCCATTGCATTGTAACACTTGTAGTAATGGAGGTTTGGTCTCAGTGGAGAGCTAGGACAGAGAAGGGAGTGTCCCCATAGGGCCTGGCACATAGCTGGGGGTCCCACAGTATCTGTGGTTTTGAATAAAAGTTTCTGGCCCATCATCTATGAAATTTCTGGCATGTCTTCACACCTACTCCAGGTCTTAAGAGAGTAGTTTTTACTGACCCAATAAGTTTAATTAAACAATTACCATATACTGAGCCTTATACTGGGTCCTGCCCGGTATGAGATTAAACAAAAGAAGCAAAGAAATGATCCTGCCTTTTAGGACCTGAACCTGTGGGAACCAGCATGAGAGTCAGGAATCACAGTGGGTCAGTTTAGGATGAAGTCTTCCAGAAAACAGCCCAAATGGAGAAGGGCAGAGGTTTGGCTCAGGGGAATAAGGAATAACTCTCAACACACACTGCATCTGCTCATTCAGCAGATCCCTACTGTGTGCCAGGCACTGTGCTAGGTACTGGGGATACTGTGGTGAACAAAACCTGACTTGGTTCCTGCCCTCAGGAATCTATATATTAATATAGTGCAGGAGGATGACCCCAACCAAGAAATCATGATTAGTGCTCTAAAGGAGGATAGGATGCTGTGAAACTGTTAACAGGGGTGTTTGACCCATACAAGGATGTCAGGCAGGCCCTCCGTGAGGAAGAAGTTGGAGCTGAGGTTTGTAGTGTTAGCCAACCAGGGAGAGGTGGGACAAGCAAGTGCAAGCGCCCAGTGGCAGGGAGGATACAGTGAGCCCAGAGTGAGGGGCTGATGTGGGCTGAGGCTCGGGAGGTGACAGGGCCCCCTTGTGCAGGGCTGAGCACAAAGACAAGGTGCTCTGCCTTGGTGGAGGAGATTCGAATCCATACAACCCGGCACTGTGTGATCCCAGCTACAGTGGACGAAGTGGCCAGTGGAGGTGGCTGTAGAAATCCAGCTGAGGGTTGAATTCAAGCCTGGAGGTCCAGGGAGTTCTAATTAAGGTCTGGGTGTTTTAAGTGGGCTTTAGAGGAAAAACAGGACTTTGCCTGGTTGTATGAATATGTGTTCATGGTGGAGGTCTTGGGAGATAGGATGTTTCAGGCGAAAGGCACAGTGAACACAAAGAGGAAAAGGGTAGGTCATTTGAGAAAGAGCAAGAAGCTGACTAGGGGTGGAATAAAGTGTGCAGGGATCTCTGGAAGCCCTGTCAGCCCTCCCTTCCTGGAGGAGTGATTTGTGTGTGCACACAGCTCATCTTCCCGCAGGACATGACTTGGCCAGGGCTCTGGACAGCAGCTTCTAAATCCAGCTCTTACCTGCCTTGCCAAGAATGGACTAGGTGGTCAGGGAGGCCCGTGGGTGGAGGTGGGAGTGGATGGGGGAGAGGCAAAGGGGCGGAGCAAACGGGAAGACTCAGATGTTGCCTTTGTGAGATGCATCAGCAATAATTACAATCCACTGGGGCTTATTATGTGCCAGGCATTGTGCTTTTACCTCATTAGGATACCTGCCAGGGACGAACGCATCCTTGCCCCATTTCACGGATGGGGAGCTGGGGCCCAGAAAGGTTGAGCTGCTCGCCCCCAAGTCTCAGCACGCAGGGGACCACGTTGGGGGTGGGGGTGGGGCTCGGTCCTGTCGGGCAGATTGTGACCCTGCTCCCTGTCCCCCGCAGCCTGGCCACCATGGACAAGATCCTGGAGGCCGTGGTGACATCATCATACCCGGCGAGCGTGAAGCAAGGGCTCGTGCGGCGCGTGCTGGAGGCGGCGCGGCAGCCGCTGGAGCGCGAGCAGTGCCTGGCGCTGCTGGCGCTGGGTACGCGCCTCTACGTGAGCGGCGCCGACGAGCTGCCCCGCCGCGTGGGCTGCCAGCTGCTGCACGTGGCCGGCCGCCACCACCCGGAGGTCTTCGCCGAGTTTTTCAGCGCGCGCCGGGTGCTGCGCCTCCTCCAGGGAGGCGCCGGGCCGCCGAGCGCCCGCGCGCTGGCCTGCGTGCAGCTCTGCCTGCAACTGCTGCCCGAGGGGCCCGGAGCCGACGAGGTGTTTGCGCTGCTGCGGCGCGAGGTGCTGCGCACGGTGTGCGAGCGCCCGGGCCCCGCGGTCTGCGCGCAGGTGGCGCGGCTGCTGGCACGGCACCCGCGCTGCGTCCCCGACGGCCCTCACCGGCTGCTCTTCTGCCAGCAGCTTGTGCGCTGCCTCGGCCGCTTTCGCTGCCCGGCCGAGGGGGAGGAGGGCGCTGTGGAGTTCCTGGAGCAGGCCCAGCAGGTGAGCGGGCTCCTGGCGCAGCTGTGGCGCGCGCAGCCTGCCGCCATCCTGCCCTGCCTCAAGGAGCTGTTCGCCGTTATCTCCTGCACAGGTGCGTGTGCGCTGGGGCCGCAGTGGGGCCCGTGCGTGCAGTCTTCTGCGTGGCGCGCCCCCTTGGTGGTGTGGTGTATGCACAGGGGTGTGTGGGGGGATGTGCCTTTACTTAGCAGGCCCCTCCTGAGCTCCTGCGGGTGGAGGTGGGGGCTCCGATCCTGTGGTCCGCTCCTCTGGCCAGGGGGAGTCCGGGGAGGGGCGTGAGTGAGTCAACAGGAAGCGGGGGATGGTCATCATGCTCTGTGGGTCAGGTGAGTTTCCAAGTGATGATTTTTGAGGCTGGCCTTGAGAGCTGGGCAGCGCCAGGCAGCAGGGGTAGGGTGCTCAGGGCAGGCAGAGCGATAGATCCAGAGACGTGATAGAGCCTGTACCTGTCAACTGTGAACTGTAAATCTTGGCTGTTGACAGCTGTGGAAATTGGACTGTAGTTTAAATGACTAAAATAAAATTTGTGCCTTCCCTGATTATAGGGTTGTTCATGGGAAAGGAAGGGAATGCACCTGGCAGGAGGAGGAACCAAGGCTGGGTGTGTAAGGACCTAGGTCTTTCATACAATTGGGCAACACATTTTGATGACTAATTTTTTTTTTAATGTCTATTCGGTTCACCGGGAATGTCCTCCCTCCCCTCAAGTCACATTGCCCTCCTTCCTGTTCTTTCCAGCGCCACTGTTACTATCTAAGGGCCTGGCCTATACAGGCATAGTTAGGGGTTAGTACTTTTTTCTTTGCTCAGCTCAGGGCCAAAGCAGTGCCAGTGAAGGTCTGTTGAGTGAATGAGCTAAGATGAGATAGAGGCCAGGATGCTGTAGGAGGTGAGGAGGAGGCCCCAGTGTGCTCTTTGCAGAGGGCCCCTAGTTCCTTGGCAGCATGAAAGATATGGGGTGCTAGGGGAGGGGTGGGGCCCATCTGTCCTCCAAGCTCAGCCCCCGCCCCTGTTCCAGAGGAGGAGCCACCGTCTAGTGCCCTCGCCAGTGTGGTCCAGCACCTCCCACTGGAGCTCATGGATGGTGTCATCCGGAACCTCAGCAATGATGACAGTGTGACGGACTCCCAGATGCTGACTGCCATCAGCAGGTGGGCTGAGAGACGAGTGGTGGTCAGGTCTCTCTCTGTGTCCCAGAAGCCCCTTCCACTGGGTGGGATTGCTGGGCTAGATTTAGTGTCAGAGGGCCCAGGCCCTCATGCTTGTTCAGTCCATCCATCCTTTGAGCCCTTCCTGTGCCAGGCCCAGGGCTGCAGGTGGGAGACACAGAGAGCTTTGCTCTAGTGATGCTCTCGGGCTGGATACCAACTCTGTGACCCTAGACCAGTCAGCGGACTCTCTGAGCTTCAGTTATCCCATCTGTAATAGCAGAGGTAGTATAAGAAGTTGTTAGGCCCCCATGGGGTCAATGATAGGAGATAAAAGCACTTTATGAAGTGCTTTCTGAGTTTGGCAAGTATGGTAAACAAAGTTTGGGTACTTTTCAGCTCACAGAGCTCTTGCACATCCCCCACCTCATGTGAACATCATCACACCTGTGATCTAGCCACACCTGCCTGGCCGGTGATCTCAGAATATGACACCTACCCTCCTGCCTGCAGGCCTTTGGCTCTGCAGACTCCATCCGCCTGGCATCCCGCCTCCCCCTACCATTCTTTCCATTCCTGTGTGCAGATCCACTGTCTCCTCCATTGGGCCTTCCCGGATTCCTTGTCTTTAGTAGGTGAGAGAGTGGGCTCTAGAAATAAACTGCCTGAGTTCAAGTCTTGGCTCTCCCACTTCTTGCCTGTGTGATTCTGGGCAAGTTACTCAACCCCTCTCTGCCTCAGCATCCTCATGTGTAATTTGTAGTATAATTGGACCCATCTTACAGGGTTGTTGTGAGGGTTGAATTAGGTAAAATGAGATGTTACATCGTGCCTAGAATAGTGCCGTGGTAGCTGTTACTACCATATTTACTACTTTTTTGCTTTTCTTTGTAGCAGGAGCTTCCGAGTATAAAAATAATGATATTAGTGCTTTTTTTCCCGAGTACCTACTGTGTGGCAGCTTCATGCTCCATGCATGCAGGTGTTATTTTGTGCGGAGGTCACATGGGTTAATACATGTAAGGCTGAGCAATGCCTGTTGCAGATTGAATGAATGTCATCGGTTAGCCATTATCTCTTAATCCATACAACAGCCCTGTGAGGTAGGTGTTGTCTCTATTTGACAGAGGAAGAAACTGAGGCTAAAGAGAGTAAGTGACTTGCTCCAGGTCACAAGCGAAGGTTTGCGGGAGCCAGAGCTTCTGGCCTGGGGGCAGTACTTCTCCTGCCATTGGGCCCCACAGTCCAGGCAGAGGCAGCTGAAAGCCCTGCTCTGCCACTGCAGCGCAGTGTGTGTGGGGTGAGGTTTGGGGCGTTGAGAGGGCCTGGCTTCCCTCCTGCCGGGCTGGGAGCCCCAGTCTCTGCCGGGTGCCTGTGCTTGGCTCGTTTGTAGTCCCCAGGGTGTCCTGTTCATCCTCCAGACCCCAGGGCCGCCCTGTGTAGGTGTGAGTCAGTGTGGGGGGGGTCTCAGGTCAGTATGGCTGGTCCCTGGGCTGCCCGCTCCCAGGCGTTTGGGACTCCCTGGTGCTTGCGTCACTGTCACTCCCCTCACCAGGATGATCGACTGGGTGTCCTGGCCCCTGGGGAAGAATATTGACAAGTGGATCATTGCACTGCTGAAGGGTCTGGCCGCTGTTAAGAAGTTCAGCATCTTGATCGAGGTTTCACTCGCCAAAATTGAGAAGGTTGGTGGGCCCCTGTCCTAGCCCTGGCCTCTGGCCTTTCCCACTGGTCTCTTGCCAGGGGCAGTGCAGGTCTGGGAGGCAGAGCACTGAGGCTCCCACCCATGCTCACGGTGACCGGGGACAATTCACTGCTTCCCCTGGGCCTCAGGTTTCCCCCATTCACTTCTCTGACTCTTCATTCAAGTGTGTGCGTCTATCACTTTTGGTCCATCCATCCATCCGATATCTGACTGTCTTGCTGTGCATTTCACCGGCTGTCCATCCACCCGAGTCTGTGAGCACCTCTGGGTTCTTGCTCCCTCATGGGTCTGCTGCTTCGACTCTGGAGTCTCTGGCCCCCTTTCAGGCCTGTGGCTACACTTGGCCCTGGGTGGCCCAGGTCTGTGGGACTCCTGACCAGGGTTTTTTTTTTTTTCCAGGTTTTCTCCAAGCTTCTGTATCCCATTGTCCGGGGCGCTGCCTTGTCCGTCCTCAAGTACATGCTCCTGACCTTCCAGCACTCCCATGAGGCCTTCCACCTGGTAAGGGGCCCTGCATGTTGCCCCGAGGATGGGTGGGTGGCCCTGCATCCCCCACTGGTCTGGCTAGAGGCCAGACGTGTTATCTCTGTTGGGGCTTAAGGTGATGGGGCTTGAAGGCTAAGACCTCCAGTACCTGGATGGTAGCACTGGAAGAGACTTGAGATCCAGTTTTACAGATAGGAAACCGAGGCCAAAGAGTGCGTGTGACACTCCGCCTGGGCCCTGAGTAGAGTGCCAGGCCTAGAATGAACGGCAGCGGTGTTTCTTGGGTGCCAGCTCTGTGGCAGACACAGTGCTAAAGACATTACCCAAGTTCATTCATTTTACTCCCAGAGTAGCCCCAAGACAGAGGTTTCTGTCATTTTCTCCATTTTTCAACTGAAGAAACTGCAGATTAGGGAGATTAGATTGCATGTTGCAGGCACACTGCTGGTGAGTGGTACAGGGAAGATTCCAGCTGAGTTGGTCTCACTGAGTTGGTCTGACCCAATATAGGTTAGGAGTCCATCAGGAGTCCCGTCTAAACTTTGCTGTCCATCAGCACCCAGGAGGCCTGGCCTCGGCTCCAGGCCCTCTCTGCTGCTTTCTGGGCCCTCCCTTGGGAAGAGCAGCCCGCAGCCCTGCAGAAGGGGCCCGGGATTCTTGTGGCCCTTGATCAGTGCTGAAACATGCTTCCTGACTTGCACAGTGGGAAGAGCAGCGAACCAAGGATTGGGGTTGCGTGGGGTTGAGTCTCAGCTCTGCCATTGATCAGATGTGGTGGCCTTGGGCCAGACACTTAGCTCTCAGCGTGGGTTGGGGATAAACCCTTAGGCTGGTGGAACAGGGTTAGATGAGGTCACATTTGTCATAGCCTGTTAGATACACGGGACTTGAGATATATACATATATATATATATATATATTTTTTTTTTCTCCCCATCCTTTTCCTGGGCTCTCCTGCTTCCAGTTTCTGTAGCCTGACTCTTCCATCCCTGGTACATTATGGTGTGGCTTCCCTATAGGTTTGAAAGTTAACACTGTAGTACAGAGGAAAAAAAAATGGGCTTTGGGTTCATACAGACCTGGCTCAGACAGCAACTTCTGCCATAACCCTTGGTGAAGTCCTTGGCAAATTACATAACCTGTCTCATTTAGTTTCTTCATCTATAAAACGGGGAGAGTAATCGCCACATGTCACTGTGAGGAGGAAGTGCTTCACACGATAAACGTTTGCTGCCACTCATCTCTGGCAGGGCTGCCACCAGCTGACCACACTGTGGCCCCAGCATCGCTCCTGGGTGACAGAGTAACCCGGGTCACTCTGGCCTTCGGGCTCTTCGGGGAGATCCATTGGCTGATACTCAATAGCTGGGGCTCAGGCCTGCCCTCAGCTGTGAGCAGGGATCTATTTGTCCCATTAAACAGATGAAGAGAGTGAGGCAGAGTATCCAAGGTCGTGTGTTGTAAAGAGTCAGCTGCCTGCAGAGCATAGAGCCCCATGCAGGTAAGGGGCACAGTGGTCAGGTGGGCACACCTCCCTGCTTTCAAAAATCTCTGGGTGCTTCCAGCATTGACCACTGCCCCACAACTCAGGCGGGGAAACTGGTGCTGACTAACCCTCCTCTGCTGTCACAGCTCCTCCCTCACATCCCCCCAATGGTGGCATCTCTGGTCAAGGAGGACTCCAACTCGGGGACCAGCTGCCTGGAGCAACTGGCGGAGCTGGTCCACTGCATGGTGTTCCGGTTTCCCGGCTTCCCGGATCTGTATGAACCCGTCATGGAGGCCATCAAGGTGAGCGACGGTCCCCACTGTTCCTGTACCCCACTCGGGCAGAGGTGCCAGTTTGGGCTTTCCTCAAGGCCACGCTGCAGATTGGTGGCAGCCGTCCATACTTTAGCCCTTGACTGTCTCCCATCGTCTCCCCCGGCCCATCCTGTGCTTCAGGCACCCTGAGCCACCTGCCATTCCCCTAGATGGATCTTCCTGTCTTGATTGTTCTGAGCCTTTGTATGTGCCAATCACTCTAACTTAAACTGCTCTCTTGTTCTGCCTGGACAGCCCCTGCTCCTCCTCCTAAGCCTTCTTGAAGGCTCTGCTGAAGGGATACCTGCCTCAGGAAGCCTTCCCTGATGACTCTGAATGACCCCCCACCCCAGCCCTGCCCCTTGGCTGGATCATGGCCTCTTTGAGCTTCCACAGCCCTAGTGCATCCCTCTGCCACACGTCGTCACTGTCTGTGTGTCGGTCTGCTCTTAGACTGAGCGCTCCAGGAGCAGACTTATGCCCCACTCTGTGCCGGGCCCAGGGTGGGAACTGGGGATGCAGGCATGAGGCAGATCAAATCTCCCTTTGAGAAGCTCACAGCCCAGTGGGGTGACTGACGTGTTTACTCATAAATCTGATCTAAGCAGGTTATGAAGTGCATGTGAGAATCAGCCCAAGAGCAGTGAGGAGGCAGAGGAGGGACAGATCTCCTCCAGTCAGAAGAGGAGGCTGCAAGGAAGAAAAGGGCTTCTGAACCCAGCTTCATCTGAACAGCTAGGAGAATAACCAGTGTTGATAGCTAGAGTCACACTTGCCAGTGTCTTCCAATACATTCTGTCTTCTCTTGCTCACTAGAAACCTATGAGGCAGGTACTGATGTTGTTGCAGTTTCATAGACGAGGAAAATGAGACTCTGAGAGATGTGGTATTTTATTCACAGTCATGGAGATAGTGAGAGATGCAGCCAGGGCCCAGGGTTGCCGAGCCCTTTCCCACTGCGTGATGCAGAGGACAGGTTCAAATGTGGGTGACGGATGTCCAGGTACGTGATGATCCTTTGAGGACGTCTGATCTGACTTCCATTTCTATAACATAGCAGAAAAGTAACCTGAGAAATGTCCCATTGCAAAACACCGAGAAATGCTTGTTAAAATATAACAAACATCTTTTTAAGTATATAGCTGAGCTTGCAAGAGAGTAAGTAAGGATCCACAGGGGCCAAAAAGGAAGAGAAAATCAAATTCCAGAGTGGTGAATGAGAAGTGATACTCTTTAGCCATGAGGTGGGGAGGGAAGTTGGGTGAGATGGCCAACCTCAGCCCCCACGGGGCATGAGCTGGTGGGGACAGGAGCTGAGGTTAGGGCCTGCCCCCAGGAGGGAGTTAATATCAAGGGGCCCCTGTAATTCGGGACCCAAGAAAGGCTTTACTATTAGCAAATGATGTTCTAGAAAAAATACACATGGTCCCAAATAGACATCAAGGAAAGTTCTCTGGCTTGGATTGGGAAAAAAGACATTTGTCATCACTGGACTGCTCTCATGTGGTTTTAGGGGTTCAGGTTCTTATCTTTTTTTGCAGTTATGGGACCCCTTAAGCTCAGATACTAACACTGAAAGTGGTCATAAACTTGTAATACCCAAGGGTTGCCTAATAAAAGCAGACAAGAAACAGCTTTCAAGCCACAAAGATAAAATTCTACTAAAGATGAGTTTATAATCCCCAGATTACAAAACACACAAGGGAACAAACCACCATGAATGAGAGTAGGTAAACACAACCTGTCATTTACTTGGATTTTTCTCAGTTCTTCCAATTGAGCATGAGAAAGAGTTTTTTGTTGTTTTTTTTTTGAAACAGTCAGAACTAACCAACAGTAGAAGCAGCTCCCTTATTAGATCATGAGCTCCTTGGCACTGGAGGTGGTTGAGCAGAGGAGACAGGACTCAAACTTGTTGAAAATGACTGTTCCTATGAGCTTCTGATGGGCAGGGACCGTGTCGTTTTGATCTGTGTGTCTAATAAGTGAGTGAATGAACAGGACTGTGGTGTGACGTATGGTATCATGGAGGTGTGAACAAAGAGGGAGCACGGCCCTGAACTGGGCACCAGGGGAAACTGACACGGAGGGAGATCCAGGTTTTGCACACTGGAGGCTATGGCCTGATCCAGAGGGGCAAGGTGAGTCTGCAAATACATATGCAACTGGCTGCAGGAAGTTAAGCTCTATAAGACAGGTATAGATAGTGTGAGGGCCCCCACTTGAGAAGATTATGGAAAGTCTTCTGGAGAGGGGATATATATAGACCTTGAGGGACAGGAACTGGAAGGAGGAGGCCAGGGGATAAGGTGTGGGAGCAAGAACGTGCACGTCCAGTTTGGTGGTCACGTGTGGTGGAAGAGAGGCGAGACGAGAAGATGGGCAGAAAATGAGGCTGAGTGACTGCTTGGTCCAGCAGATCTGGGCTTCTCAACATCTCCTCCGAAGTACTTGACCCCAGAAGAGGGGAGTTACCCCAAGCAGCCTGACACAAGCTCAGTTTCTGTAAAATCTCAAGTCATATCAAAGATTCAAGTATATACTTCATAATTATACTTCATAATCTGTTTTAATAGAAACATATTTTTCTTCCTTGGATTTTAGCTAATATAGATCTAGGAAGATGTGTGATACTTGTTGTATGGCTTTGACTACCTTTTGGTACAAGCCAGTTTGAGAGGCAAGTCTGCAAAGTATTAATAGGATTTATTGTTTATTAAATTCTTCCACATTTTATTCATCCTTTGAATTGCTGTTTTTTAGTTGCTAAGTCATGTCAGACTCTCTGCAACGCCATTGACTGTGGCCTGCCAGTCTCCTCTGTCTGTGGGATTTTGCAGGCAAGGATACTGGCGTGGGTTGCCATTTCCTCCCCCAGGGAGTCTTCCCGACCTCTGTATACAGGCACCTTTATAAATTCTGGAAAGTTCTCTCACTTAGGCAGTTGTGTTAAGTTATGGCAGTTTCTCTGGGGGCTGTGGTCCTTGCTGAGGGAGCTACGTTTTATGTAGATTTCTAGTAACAGGAGGAGCTTGAAAGTTATTTGAAAGTTTTTGTTTTATTCTCTTTTTTCTCCTGTGAGTACAAAGTTGCCTTCTTTGGGGAAAATGACATTTGATTTTTTTTCTTTCTTTTTTTTTTTTTTGATTTTTTTTTTCTAGTGTGGATATTTTTGCATTTTGTGGTGTTGATGGAGCAGGGAGTGTTGGTTCTGTCTTTTTGTCCCTATTTGTTTATGTTTTGTGTGGGGTGGGGTTGGATTGGGGATAGTAGGAAGAAAAAAGAAGGGACTACAAAGTTACTGAGCCCTTAGCTTCTTTTCTTTGGGTTTTTCTGGTGGCTCAGCTGGTAAAGAATCTGCCTGCCAGTGCAGCAGATGCAAGAGTGGGTTCGATCCCTGGGTCAGGAAAATCCCCTGGAGGAGGAAATGGCAGCCCACTCCAGTATTCTTGCCTGGAAAATTCCATGAACAGAGGAGCCTGGCTGGCTACAGTCCATGTGGTCATAAAGAGTTGGACATGACTAAGCACACATGCCTAGCTTCTTACCTCAGGCACCTCCTGTATTTTTACTATCTGTGGGAGGTGACTGACTAATCTGATAAATTATCTGATAAACCATCATGGGAAATGAGTGAGCAAATGTATTAAACCACTTCTTGAGCCCTACCTTTTGCATTGATGAGGGCTTTCAGTGCTAAGCTGGTTTGAAGCTCAGGAACCTTAGACAGATCTAGGAACTGTGCTAAGATCTGGAAATAAGAACGGGGCTAGAGGAACTGTCGTGAATACCACTTAAATCTAGTGAATAATGTTGCATTATTATGCTAGGGCATTTTTCTTTAGACTATGTCATCCTTAGAGCCAGCGCTTTGGTTATACTCTCTTCAGTGTCCGGTGTGAAAAAGGGTAATGAGTGGTCAAGTGTGCTAACCCTGCGCCTGTGACCAAGGACTCATACCTCAGACCCCCAGGATCCTCCCACCATCCTGACTGTGGGCCGGGGGTGGGGTGGGGTGGGGTGGGGTGGGGTGTGTGTGTGTGTGTGTCTGTGTGTGTGTGTGTCTGTGTGTGTGTGTGTCTGTGTGTGTGAGACTAATTTGAAAAAGCTGACTGTGCGAACTTGAACGTGAAGAAGGTGTAAATAGGAGCAGGCCCCGTTAAAGTATAGCGTGCTGAACTGACATACGGTAGGAGTGTCCTCATTTGACAGATGAGCAAACTGAGGTCCAGGGAGGTTAACTGGCTGAGTCAGGCTGGCTTACTGACCACAGCCAGAGAGCTGTGAGCACAGGAGTCAGGACCAGGGTTGAGAGCTCAGCACGGCTGGATTGGGCCAGGGGGCCGGTGCTGTCATTGCTTAAAGTGTGTCTCATCCTGGGCTCATCTTAACATATAATAGAGTCTTCATTTATTGCCTCTTCAGAAAATCCTTTCTCTATCTGGGTCTTTGTTTTTTTCATCTACGTAGTGAAGATTTTACCCCTTTCTAAAGGCAGTTGTGACATGAAAGATCATCTCGAAGGCCCACATGTCAAGGTGAAAACCTAGAATATGTTTGAAAGCAGGGGACTGTTCACACACATCTCTGAGACATTTTTTGGGTGGTGTGCTTGACCCGTGTGTGATGGGCTATATTCCAGGGTTTCCTGGAGGAGGTGGTATTCTTAGAGCTAACCCTGGTGCTCAGCGTCCCTCTGGCTTGTTCCTCACTCAGGACCTCCATGTTCCCAGTGAGGACCGAATCAAGCAGCTGCTGGGGCAGGACGCCTGGACCTCACAGAAGAGTGAGTTGGCCGGCTTTTATCCCCGGCTCATGGCCAAGTCAGACACGGGCAAGATTGGTTTAATCAACCTGGGCAACACGTGCTACGTGAACAGCATCCTTCAGGCCTTGTTCATGGCTTCCGAGTAGGTGCTGCTTTTATCTTTCTTGTCTGCCTCTGCCTGCTGGGCTTCCTGGTGTGTGGGGGTAGGGCTGGGGGTTGGAGATGGGGGGCTCCTGCTGTGTATCATGGGCACAGTTCCCTGAGGTCTGTGGGTATGTGAAGGGCAGGTGAGAGCTCCCAGAGGGCTGCAGGCTGTTGTCTAGGCAATAGGTCAAGACTTGATGGGAACTTAAGGTGGGGATTTGGGGGCCAGGCTGCAGCGGGAAGTGGGTTTGCTGTGTTGGTCGACATCACTCACTTTTCTCCTAGAGTCTGAGAGGGTGGACAGTGTCTTCCACAGTAGAACTTCCACTTTCCTTGGCATTGCTGCTGCTGCTAAGTCACTTCAGTCGTGTCCGACTCTGTGCGACCCCAGAGACAGCAGCCCACCAGGCTCCCCCATCCCTGGGATTCTCCAGGCAAGAACACTGGAGTGGGTTGCCATTGCCTTCTCCAGTGCCTGAAAGTGAAAAGTGAAAGTGAAGTCTCTCAGTCGTGTCCGACTCCTAGCGACCTCATGGACTGCAGCCCACCAGGCTCCTCCATCCATGGGATTTTCCAGGCAAGAGTACTGTAGTGAAACAAAATTGTTGTTGTCAGTGGATACCTATTCAACTGATGACTTGCTTAAAGATCAATCAAGGTTTCAGCCACTGCAGCAGACATACTTTCCTCCCTATTTTCCTGTTTTAATTTATTTGTGGCTGTGCTGGGTCTTAGTTGCTTCTCGCCGGCTTCCCCTAGTTGGAATGAGCGGGAGCCACCCTGGTTGTGGTGCGCAGGCTTCTTGCTGTGCAGGTTTCTCTTGCTGCGGAGCACAGGCTCCAGGTGCTCGGGTTCAGTAGTTGTGGCACGTGGGCTTGGTTGTCCCGAGGCGTGTGGGTCTTAGTACCCAGACCAGAGATCGAACCCGTGTCCCCTGCTTTGGCAGGCAGATTCCCAGCCACTGGACCACGAGGGGAGGCACCTCAATTTTCCTTTTCTGTGTGTGTGTGTTTAAAAATGCACATAACAAAATTTACCATGTTAATCGTTTTTAAGTATACAGTTCAGTGGTGTCAGATTGTGTTCACAATTGTTGTGCAGCCGTCACTACCATCCATCCCTGTAACTCTTTTCCTGTTGTAAATCTGAAGCTCTATGCCTATTAAGTAATAACTGCCCATATTCCCATTCTCCCTTCCCCACAGCCTCTGGTAACCACCATTATACTTTCTGCCTCTGTGATTGTTGTCTCTGCGTTAAGTACCTCATATACAGTGTTTGTCTTTTTGCCTTATTTCACTTAGTAAATATCTTTGAGATTCATCCATATAGAGCCAGTGCTTTGGTTATACTCTGCGTATCGCAGAATTTCTTTCCTTTTTAAAGGCTGGGCAATATTCCATTGTGTGTATAAACCACATTTTGGTAATCTGTTCATTGGCAAAATGATGTGTTTTACCTTCTGTGTTTTACCTGTTATGAACATGGGAGCACAAGTATCTCTTAGAGACCCTGCTTATGATCCTTTCAGATACATACCCAGAAGTGGAATTACTGGATCATTTGGTAATTTTGTTTTTTAGACTTTTTGAGGAACCTCTGTCTTGTTCTTCACAGTGACAGCACCAGTTTACATTCCTACAAACAGTACATAAAGGTATAGATTTCTCTATATCTTTCCAACATTTCTGGTTTTTTTTGTTTTTTTTAATAAGTCATCCGATATCAATAACCTCAGATATGCAGATGACACCACCCTTATGGCAGAAAGTGAAGAGGAACTCAAAAGCCTCTTGATGAAAGTGAAAGAGGAGAGTGAAAAAGTTGGCTTAAAGCTCAACATTCAGAAAATGAAGATCATGGTATCCGGTCCCATCACTTAATGGGAAATAGATGGGGAAACAGTGGAAACAGTGTCAGAATTTATTTTGGGGGGCTCCAAAATCACTGCAGATGATGACTGCAGCCATGAAATTAAAAGACGCTTACTCCTTGGAAGAAAAGTGATGACCACCCTAGATAGTATATTCAAAAGCAGAGACATTACTTTGCCGACTAAGGTCCGTCTAGTCAAGGCTATTGTTTCCAGTGGTCATGTATGGATGTGAGAGTTGGACTGTGAAAAAGGCTGAGCGCCGAAGATTTGATGCTTTTGAACTGTGGTGTTGGAGAAGACTCTTGAGGGTCCCTTGGACTGCAAGGAGATCAGCCCTGGGATTTCTTTGGAAGGAATGATGCTAAAGTTGAAGCTCCAGTACTTTGGCCACCTCATGCGAAGAGTTGACTCATCCGAAAAGACTCTGATGCTGGGAGGGATTGGGGACAGGAGGAGAAGGGGACGACCGAGGATGAGCTGGCTGGATGGCATCACGGACTCGATGGACATGAGTCTGAGTGAACTCCGGGAGTTGGTGATGGACAGGGAGGCCTGGCGTGCTGCGATTCATGGGGTCACAAAGAGTCGGACACGACTGAGCGACTGAACTAACTAACTAACTAATAGGTGTAAGGGTTTCCCTGGTGGCTCAGTGGTAGAGGACCCACCTACCAATGCAGGAAATGCAAGTTTGATCCCTGGAGAAGGAAATGGCAATGACTCCAATATTCCTGCCTGGGAAATCCTATGGACAGAGGATCCTGACAGGCTATAGTCCATTGGGTCACAAAAGAGTCAGACATGACTTATCGATTAAACAACAACAGTAACAAATGGGTGTGAGGTGGCATGTTATTATGGTTTTTAATTTGCCATTTCTGTAATGATTAGTGATGTAGAGCATCTTTTTATGTGCTTATTGGCCATTTGTGTCTATTCTTTGGCAAAAAGTCAGTTTAAATCCATTGCCTATTTTTGAATCAGGTTGTTTTTGTTGAGGTTTAGGAGGTTTTTTTGGTATGTTCTGAATATTAATCCCTTATTACATACATGATTGGCAAATATTTTTTTTTCCCAGAGGCTTCTAGGGTTGTCTTTTTACTCTGTGGATAATCTTTTTTTAAAAAAATATGTACTGCAATATAGTTGATTTCCAATGTTCTGTTAGTTTCTGCTGTATAGCGAAATGAATCAGTTATACATAGACATATATCCACTCTTTTTTTAGATTCTAGATAGGCCACTGCAGAATATTGAGTAGCGTTCCCAGTTCTGTACAGTAGGTCCTTATTAGTTACCTATTTTGCATATAGTAGTGTGCCTATGTCAATCCCCATATCCCACTTTATCCCTCCTCCTCTCCTTTTCCCCCTGGTAACTGATAACCATAACCAGTGTTGTTGTTGTTGGTTTTTTTTACATCTGTGACTATTTCTACTTTGTAAATAAGTTCATTTGTACCATTTTTAAAGATTCTCTGTGGAGTGGATAGTCTTTTTTGTTGTTGTTGTTGAAAGAGGTTGCTTTTTAAAAAATTTACTTTTATTGAGATATAATTGACATATAACGGCATTAATTTCAAGTGTATTGTGTAATGATTCAGTATACCATTAGTTGACCCTTGAACAACGTAGGTTTGAATTGCATGGGGCCACTTATATGTGGATTTTTTTCTCATAAATATGTTGGGAAAAGTTTTGGAGATTTGTGACAATTTGAGAAAAAATTGAAGGCAAACCTTGTCGCCTAGAAGGTATGTCATGAATATATGAAATATCTGTTGATATATAAATAACATAAAAAGTATGTGTTAACTGCTATGTTATCCTTAAGGCTTCTAGTTGACAGTGGGCTATTAGCAGTTATGTTTTTGGGGAGTCAAAAGTTATGCATGGATTTTTGATAGCATGGGGGTTGGCATCCCTAATCTCTGCATTGTTCAAGGGTCAACCATATGTCTATACTATGAAATGATCACCATAATAAGTCTACTTAACATCCATAACCACACATAGTTACAAATTTTTTTGTTCTGATAAGAAATTTAAAGATTTATTCTCTTAGCAACTTTCATATACGATACAGTATTACTAACTATAGGAACTATGCTGTACATTACATTCTTAGGACTTTTATTTATTTTGCAACTGAAACTTTGTTATCTTTTGACCACCTTCATCTATTTCACCCATACCCAATCCCCATCTCTGGCAACCATCGATCTGTATTCTGTATCTATGAAACTGTCTTTTTAGATTCCACATATAATTGAGACCATACAGTTTGTTTTTGTCTGACTTATTTTACTTAGTGTAATGTCCTCAAGGTGTATCTAATTGTCATAAATGATAAGATTCCCTCATTTCTTGTGCCTGAATAATATTCCATTGCATGTATGTATACCACGTTTTCTTTATCTGTTCATGTGTCATTGGACACTGAAGGCTGTTTCCATGTCTTGGCTGTCGTGAATAGTGCTGCTTTGAGCATAGGGGTGCGTGTGTCTTTTTGGATTATAGTTTTGTCAGGTGTGTGCCTGGCTGTGAGATTGCTGGATCATACGGTAATTCTGTTTTTAGTTTTCTGAGAAGCCTTCAAGCTGTTTTCCTTAGTGGTTGCACCAACTTACATTCCCACCAACAGTGTAGAAAGGTTTCCCCTCCCTCCTCCAGCATTTGTTATTTGTAGACTTTTTAATGACTTTTCTGACTGGTGTGAGGTGATACCTCATTGTAGTTTTGACTTGCATTTCTCTGATAGTGATGTTGGGCATCTTCTCATGTGCCTGCTGGCCACCTGTATGTCTTCCTTGGAGAAATGTCTGTTAAGGTCTTCTGCCGATTTTTCAATTGGGTTGTTTTTTTTTTTTGTTGTTGTTGAATCGTATGACCTATTTGTATAGTTTGGAGATTAAGCCTTCTTTCTTGTTTTTTAATATAAGCATTTTTAGTTATAAATTTCCTCCTTTAGGAGCACCACTTTTGCTGTGTCACATAAGCTTTGGTATGTTGTATTTTTGTCTTTGTTCATATCTAAGTGTTGGGATTGGGGGCAGGAGGAGAAGGGGACGACAGAGGATGAGATGGCTGGATGGCATCACTAACTCGCACATGAGTTTAAGTGAACTCCGGGAGTTGGGGACGGACAGGGAGGCCTGGCGTGCTGCAATTCATGGGGTCGCAGAGTTGGACACGACTGAGCAACTGAACTGAAGTATTTTCTAACTTCCCCTTGTGATTTCTTCTTTGATCCATTGGTTATTTACAAGTGTGTTGTTTAGTTTCAACAATTTTGTGAATTTTCCATTTTCTCTCTTACTGAATTCTCAGTTTATCTTGTGGTAGTCAGAGAAGATACTTTGTATGAGATCTATCTTTTAAATCTATTGAGACTTAATTTGTAGCCAAACTTATAGTCTTTTCTGGACAAAGGTCCCTGTGCACTTGAGAAAAATGTGTATGCTGTTGTTGCTGGGTAGAATGTTTTTTTAATATGTGTTAAGTTTCCCAGTTTCTCTGTTTATCTTCTGTCTGGTTGTTCTGTTTGTTATTGTGAGAGGGGTCGTGAGGTCCCCAACTATTAATGTAGAATTGTTTATTTCTCTTTTCAATTTTGTTAACTTTTGCATTATCTATTTTGATGGCCTGTAATTAGGTGTGTACATGTTTGTAATTGTTATGTCTTCTTGCTGTATTGAACCTTTTATTAATACATAATGTCCCTTTTTGTCTCTTATTACCTTTCTTGACTTAAAGTCTGTTTTGTCTTACATTAGTATAACCACTTCTGTTCTCTTTTGGTTATTATTTGTGTGGCATTTCTTTTCCCATCCTTTCACTTTCAACTTCTTTGTGTCTTTCTATCTCAAATGAGTCTCTTATAGACAGTATTATAATTGGATGTATTTTTATCCGTTCTGCCACTGCCAGTCTCTTCGGGTGAGAGAGTTTAATACATTTGCTTTTATTAAAACCTTTTATAGATTTTTTAAAATTTATTTTTTGATCCGAGGATAATTGCTTTACAGTGTTGTGTTTTTGCTGTACAGCAATGTGAAGCAGCTGTATGTATACATATACCGCCTCTCTCTTGAGCCTCCCTCCCACATCCCTCCCTTCTAGGCCGTCACAGAGCGCAGAGCTGAGCTCCCTGTGCCGCACAGCAGCTTTCCGCTGTGTTACACGTGGTGGTGTGTATGTCTCAATTCTGCTCCCTTAATGCGTCCCATCCTCTCCTTCCCCCACTGTGTCCACACGCTCATTCTCTACGTCTGTGTCTCTTTTCCTGTCCTGCAGATAGGTTCATCAGTACCATTTTTCTAGAAGGGAACTGACTTCTGCCATTGGGCTCTTTATTTTCCATATGCCCTCTAGCTTTTTTATTGCATTCCTGTTTTCTTTTGTGTTCAGTTGATTCTTTTTTTTTTTTTGTTCAGTCCCCAGGTTGGGAAGATCCCCTGGGGAAGGGAATGGCAATCCACTCCAGTATTCTTATCTGGAGAATCCATGGACAGAGGTGCCTGGCGGGCTACAGTCCATGGGGTTGCAAGGAGTTGGACACAACTGAGCGACTAACAGTGCTACTACTGCTACTACCTTTAATAACATACAAAAACTCGGCTCCTTCACAGCTCTATCCCATCTCACCTTGGTTGTTGATGTCACAGAATTACATCTGTGTAATTGTGTGCCCTAAAACATAAGCAAGTAATTCTTTTAGATACATTAGTCCCCTGAATTATGTGGAAGAATTTTGAGTTTCAAACCAAAGTTATAGTAATACTAGCTATTGCATCAATAATTGTCTTTTTTCTTTACATATAATCCCTCATGTATTTACCTTAGTTGAGATCTGTATTTTTCTATGTGACTTTAAAAAATTTATTTATTTTTAGTTGATGGGTGATTGCTTTGCAGTATTGGTTTGATTTCAGTTATACATCAACATGAATTAACCACAGGCATACATATGTCCCCCCCACCTTGAGTCTCCGTCCTGCCTCCCTCCCATTCCTACCCCTCTAGGTTATTATAGAGCCCCAGTTTGAGTGTCCTGAGTCATACGGCAAATTCCCCTTGGCTGTCTGGCTGCAAATGTTAGTGTGTATGCTTCCATGCTGCTCTCTCCATTCATCTCAGCCTCTCCCTCCTTTCCCTCATCCTTGTCCATAAATCTGTCCTCTATGTCTGTGTCTTCACTGCTGCTCTGCGAATAAGTTCATCAGTACCATATTTCTAGATTCTCTCTCTATATGTTAATATATGATATTTGTTTTTTCTCTTTCTGACGTACTTCACTCTGTATAATAGGCTCTAGGTCCATCCACCTCTTTAGAATTAACTCAGATGTGTTCCGTTTTATGGCTGAGTAGCATTCCATTGTATATATGTACTACAGCTTCTTTATCCATTCCCCTGTCGATGGACATCTAGATTGCTTCCATGTCCTAGCTATTGTCAATAGTGCTGCAGTGAACATCGGGGAATGTGTGTTTTTTGGTTTTGGTTTCTTCAGGGTATATATCTAGAAGTGGTATTGCTGTATCCTATGGTGGTTTTATTCCTAGTTTTTTAAGGACCGTTTTTACTGTCTTCCATAGTGGCTGTATCAATTTACATTCCCACCAGCAGGGCAAGAGGGCTCCTTTTTCTTCATACCTTCTCCAACAGTTCTTGTTTGTAGATTTCTTGATAATGGCCATTCTGACTGGTGTATCTCATTGTAGTTTTGATTTGCATTTCTTTAATAATGAGTGATGTTGAGCATCTCTTTATCTGTTTATTAGACATCCATATGTCTTTGGAGAAATGTCTGTTTAAGTCTTTTGCCCACTTTTTGATTGGGTTGTTTGTTTTTGTGGTATTGAATTGTATGAGCTCCTTGTATATTTTGGAAATTAATCCTTTGTCAGTTGTTTCATTTGCTATTATTTTCTCCCATTCGGAGGGTTGGCTTTCACCTTATTTATAGTTGCATTTGCTGTGCAAAAATGTTTAAGTTTAATTAGGTCCCACTTATTTTTGTTTTTATTTTCATTATTCTTGGAGGTGGGTCATAAAAGACCTTGCTATGATTTATGTCATACAGTGTTCTGCCTGTGCTTTCTTCTAAGGATTTTATAGATTCTGGTCTTACATTTAGGTCTTTAATCCATATCGTTAATCCAAGTTTATCTTTCTTTGGTGTTAGAAGTGTTCTGATTTCATTCTTTTGCATGTAGTTGTCCAGTTCTCCCAGCACCACTTATCGAAGAGCTCTTTTTCCCATTGTATATTCTTGCCTCCTTTATTAAAGGTAAGGTGCCCATAGGTGCATGGATTTACCACTGGGCTTTCTATTTTGTTCCATTGGTGTATACTTCTGTTTTTGTACCAGTACTTACTGTCTTAATGACTGTAGCTTTGCAGTATAGTCTAAAATCAGGTAAGTTGATTCCTCCAGCTCCATTCTTTTTCCTCAAGATTGCTTTGGCTCTTTGGGGTCTTTTGTGTCTCCATATGAATTGTGAAACTTTTTGTTCTAGCTCTGTGGAAAATGCTATTGGTAGTTTGACAGGGATTGCATTGAATCTGTGTATTGCTTTTGGTAGTACAGTCGTTTTCACAATATTGATTCCTCCCATCCAGAAACATGGAATATATCCCTCCATCTGTTTATGTTGTCTTTGATTTCTTTCATCAGTGTCTTAAAGTTTTCTGCAGACAGATCTTTTGTCTCCTTAGGTAGGTTTATTCCTAGGTATTTTATTGTTTTGGTTGCAATGGTAAATTGGATTGATTCCTTAATTTCTCTTTCTGACTTTTCATTGTTAGTATATGGGAATGCAAGTGATTTCTGTGTATTGATTTTATATCCTGTGACTTTACTTTAAATTCACTGATTAGTTCTAGTAGTTTTCTGATAGTATCTTTATGGTTTTCTATGTACAGTATCTTGTCATCTGTAAACTGAGAGTTTTACTCCTTCCTTTCCAATCTGGATTCCTTTTATTTCTTTCTCTTCTCTGATTGTTGTAGCTAGGACTTCCAAAACTATGTTTCATAATAGTGGTGAGAGTGGGGACCCTTGTCTTGTTTCTGATCTTGGAGGGAATGCTTTCAGTTTTTCACCTTTGAGAATGTTTGTTGTGGGTTTGTTGTATATGGCCTTTATTATGTTAAGGTAGGTTCCTTCTATGCCCATTTTTTGAAGAGTTTTTTTTTTATCATAAATAGGTGCTGAATTTTATTGAAAGCTTTTTCTTTATCTATTGGGATAATCATATGGTTTTATCTTTCAGTTTGTTAATATGGTGTATCAGATTGATTGATTTGTATATATTGAAGAATCCTTGCATCCCAACTTGATCATGGTGTATGAGCTTTTTAATGTGTTGTTGAATTGTTTGCTAGAATTATTATTGCAGTTTTTGCATCTATGTTTATTAGTGATATTGGCGTGTAATTTTCTTTTTTTGTGATATCTTTGTCTGGTTTTGGTATCAGGGTGATTGTGGCCTCATAGAATGAGTTTGGAAGTGTTCCTTCCTCTGCAATTTTTTGGAAGAGTTTCAGAAGGATAATAGACATTAACTCTTCTCTAAATGTTTCATAGAATTCACCTGTGAAGCCATCCAGTGCTAGGGTTTTGTTTTTTGGGAGATTTTTGATCACAGTTTCAATTTCAGTGTTTGTAATTGGTTTGTTCATAATCTCTGTTTTTTCCCGGTTCAGTCTTGGAAGGTTGAACTTTTCAAAGAATCTGTCCATTTCCTTTAGGTTGTCCATTTTATTAGCATATACCTGCTCGTAATAGTGTCTTATGATCTTTTGTATTTCTGCATTGTTGTAACCTCTCCTTTTTCATTCCTAATTTTGTTGATTTGATTTTTCTCCCTTTTTTTTTTTCCTTGATGAGTCTGGCTAATGGTTTGTCAATTTTGTTTATCTTCTCAAAGAACCAGCTTTTAGTTTTATTAGTCCTTGCTATTGTTTCCTGCATTTCTTTCTCAGTGATTTCTGCTCTGATCTTCATGATTCATTTCCTTCTAACTTTGCAGGTTTTTTGTTCTTCCTTTTCCAGCTGCTTTAGGTGTAGAGCTATGTTGTCCATTCAGTGTTTTTCTTATTTCTTGAAGCAGGATTGTATCGCTATAAGCTTCCTTCTTTGAAGAACTGCTTTTGCCACATCCTGTAGGTTTTGTGTTGTTGAGTTTTCATTGTCATTTGTTTCCAGGAATCTTTTGATTTCCCTTCTTATTTCTTCAGTAACCTCTTTGTTACTTAGAAATGTGTTATTTACTCTCCATGTGTTTGTGTGTTTTGCAGTCTTTTCCCCCTGTAATTGATATCTAGTCTCATAGTGTTGGGTCAGAGAAGATGCTTGATACAATTTTAACTTTCTTAATTTTACTGAGGCTTGATTTGTGACCCAAGATTTTCTATGTGACTTTGAGGTTCTGACTAGCGTGTTTTCTTTTCACCTTGTTTAAGACTCCTTTGAGCCTTTCTGAATGACAGGTCTAGTGGTCATGAATTCCTTCAGCTTTTGTTTATCTGGAAATGTCTTGATTCTCCCTCACTTTTGAAGAAGAATTTTGCCAGATGTAGGATTTTTGGTTGACAGTTTTTTTTCTTTGAGCATTTTGAATATATCTGTCCACCTTCTTATGGCCTCCAAAGTTTCTGATCCGAAAATCTACTGATAATCTTATTAAGGATCCCTTGTATGTGATGATTTGCTTTGCAGTTGCTGCCTTCAAGATTTTGCTGTTTGTCTTTTGAAAGTTTGATTATAATCAGTCTCAGTGTGGGTCTCTTTGAATTCTTCTAATGGATTCTGTTGAACTTCTTGGACGTTTACATTTTTGTCTTTCATCAAATTTGAGGAGTTTCCAATCATTATTTGTTTCAGATGTTCTTTCTGCCCTCTTTTCACTCTCTCTCCTCCTCATGGGCCTCCCGCAGTGTACTGGTCCTTCTGATGGTGTCCCGTGGACCTCTTAGGTTCTGTTCACTCTTCTTCAGTCTTTTTTCTTTCTGTTCCTCAGCCTTGATAAATTCCATTGTCCTGTCTTGAAGGTCACTGAGTTGTTGTTCTGCCTGTTCAAACCTGAAAATTTACCTCTGTTAAGTTTTAAAGTTCATTTATTGTACTTTTCTGCTCTAGAATTTCTTTGTTGTTTTTTTTTTTTGTTTCTGCTTTAGTTTTTCTCTTTATTGATATTTCTGTTTTGCCCACAAATCATTTTGCTTGACTTTCTCTATTCTTCTTTTAGTTCTTTTATCACCTTGCTTTAAAGTCTTTGTCTCATACATCTGCTGTTAAGTCTTTTTCAGGGACAGATTTTGTTGAATTTTTTTTTTCCACTCTGAATGGGCTGTACTTTTTTGTTTCTTGGTATGGCTTGTGATTGTGGAGCTTTGGACATTTGTTTAATAATATAGGAACTCTGGAAATCAGATTCTCCCTCTTCCCCTGGGTTTTGTTTTCTTTTGTCTGTTTAATTTTTGGTTGCACTGGGTCTTCATTGCAGCACGTGGGCTCAGTAGTTGTGCTGTGTCGGCTTAGCTGCCCCGTAGCATGTGGGATCTTACTTCCCCAACCGGGGGTTGAACTTGAGTTCCCTGCACTAGAAGACAGATTCTTAACCAAGGGACCACCAGGGAAGTCCCTGCTTTTGTTTTTTATTGTTATAGTCTGTCTCTGTGCTCCAGGTCAGCCTGAAGTATAAATTTAATGAATTCTTATGTCTTTTCTGAGGCTTTCAGATGGGCATGTGCAGTCACTTTCTAGTTTTCGCCATATGTGCAGTTGTTTTTTAATGCCCTAGTCACTAATGTTTAGCTCGTCAAAAGGAAGAAATGAAGTGGTGAAGTAGGAAAGTGGGAGTGGGGAGAGTGCTGGCCTTCTAAGTCTCCTGGAAGTCATAATTTAGCTTGAGGTGGAAGGATTTGTAACAGTGATGGAACCTGTGACAGTGACGGCTGCCCATGTCTCTGTCGGCATCCGTGTGATCAGGAGCAGCAGTTGGAGCAGGAGTCCTCCATCCTGGGGGATGGAGTCCCTTTTACCCACCGCAGCTCCTGCAAGATGTGTGAAAAACGCTCCAGGGACATGTGCGCAGCCGTGCCGCTTCTTTGCAGAGAACTGACAATGACTCCAGCTTACCCTGGAAGCGTTTGCCTGGAAGTTGCAAGCCTTTAACACACTTCAGAGTTCCAAAAATAGTTACATTAGACAGATTCTGCCAGTACAGTTATTGTCGAGGTGGCGAGACAGTTTCCTAATACATCCTACTCTGCTATCTTCCCAGAATCCTCTTTTTTCTTTAGAGTAGTGCCTCAGATGGTAAAGAATCTGCACGCAATGCAGGAGACCCAGGTGTGATCCCTGGATCAGGAAGATGCCCTGGAAAATGGTATGGCTACCCACTCCAGTATTCTTGCCTGGAGAATTCTGTGGACAGAGGAGCCTGGCAGGCTACAGTCCATGGGGTTGCAAAGAGTCGGACATGACTTAGTAGCTAACTCTTCACTTAGGTTTACAGAAAATTGAGAGGAAGATTGATTTTCCATGCCCTCTGTTCTCACAGTTGCATTGCTTCCTGTTATTAACATCACTAACCGGAGTGGTACTTTTTCTTTTCCTGCTGAGGAGAAACCTACACAAAGACAAATTATAATCACCCAGAGTCCATAATTAACATTATGTTCACTTTGTAGTGTACATTCAGTAGGTTTGGGAAAGTGTATGGTGACATCTATCATTATGGTATCATATAGCGTGTTTTAAAATTTATATTGGAGTAGAGTTGATTTACAGTGTTGTGTTAGTTTCAGGGGTACATCAAAGTGATTTAGTTACAAATATACATATATCCATTCTTGTTAAGATTGTTTTTCATATAGGTTATTATAGAATATTGCTGAGTTCCTTGTGCTATACAAGAGGACCTTGGTGGTTATCTGTTTTATGTATAGTGGGAGTATATACTAGTCTCCAACTCCTAATTTATCCCCCCACCTTTCCCCTTTGGTAAACATAAATTTGTTTTTTATGTCTGTGAGTCTGTTTCTGTTGTGTAAATAAATTCGTTCATGTCATCTTTTTTTAGATTTGACATAGAAGTGCTGTCAAATGTCTCTATCTGATGTACTTTACTAAGTATGATAACTTCCAGGTCCATCCATATTGCTGAAAATGGCATTAGTCCATCATTTTTTATGGCTGAATAATATTCCATTGTGTATATTTACCATTCTTTATCCATTCATCTGTTTATGGACGTTTAGATTGCTTCCATGGCTTGGTTTTTTAAAAAAATTAATTTATTTTAATCGGAGGGTAATTATAGTATTATAGTGGTTTTTGCCATCCATTCACATGAATCAGCCATGGGTGTACATGTGTCCCCCATCCTGAACCCCCCTCCCACATCCCTCCCCACCCCATCCCTCAGGGTTACCCCAGTGCACCAGCTTTCAGTGCCCTGATTCATGCATTGAACGTGGACTGGTCATCTATTTCACATATGCTAATATACATGTTTCAGTGCTATTATCTCAGATCATCCCACCCTTGCCTCTCCCACAGAGTCCAAAAGTCTGTTCTTTATATCTGTGTCTCTTTTGCTGTCTCACATAGAGGGTCATTGTTACTATCTTTCTAAATTCCATATGTATGCGTTAATATACTGTCTTGGTGTTTTTATTTCTGACTTACTTCATTCTGTATAGTAGGCTCCAGTTTCATCCACCTAAAAAATTAGGGTTAAGGTGGATTATATTACGTTTCAGTTTCATCACCTTCACTCAAATGCGTTCTTTTTAATCTCAGTTCAGTTCAGTTGCTCAGTTGTGTCCAACTCTTTGTGACCCCATGGGCTGCAGCATGCCAAGCTTCCCTGTCCATCACCAACTCCTGGAGTTTACTCAAACTCATGTCCATTGAGTCAGTGATGCCATCCAACCATCTCATCCTCTGTCGTCCCCTTTTCCTCCTGCCTTCAATCTTTGCCAGCATCAGGGTCTTTTCCAATGAGTTGGTTCTTCGCATCAGGTGGCCAAAGTATTGGCATTTCAGCTTCAGCATCAGTCCTGCCAATGAATATTCAAGACTGATTTCCCTTAGGATGGACTGGTTGCATCTTCTTACAGTCCAAGGGACTCTCAGGAGTCTTCTCCAACACCACAGTTCAAAAACATCAATTCTTCTACACTCAGCTTTGTTTATAGTCCAACTCTCTCATCCATACATCACTACTGGAAAAACCATAGCTTTGACTAGATGGACCACTCCTCCTGTGTGGTGACTGCTTATTCCTAGGTATTTTATTGTTTTTGATGCAATGATAAATGGATTTGCTTCTTGATTTCTCTTTCTGATCTTTCATTGTTAATGTGTAGAAATGCAACCAATTTCTGTGCATTAATTTTGTAACCTGAAACTTTACCAAGTTCCTTGTTGAGTTCTAGTAGTTTTCTAGAGTTCTAGTAGTTTTGAGTTTCTAGTAGTAGATATTAAGAGGTGGCAAGAATACACAGAAGAACTGTACAAAAAAGAGCTTCACGACTCAGATAATCATGATGGTGTTATCACTCACCTAGAGCCAGACATCCTGAAATGTGAAGTCAAGTGGGCCTAAGAAAGCATCACTAGGAACAAAGCTAGTGGAGGTGATGGAATTCCAGTTGAGCTGTTTCAGATCCTGAAAGATGATCCTGTGAAAGTGCTGCACTCAATATGCCAGCAAATTTGGAAAACTCAGCAGTGGCCACAGGACTGGAAAAGGTCAGTTTTCATTCCAGTCCCCAAGAAAGCAATGCCAAAGAATGTTCAAACTACCACACAATTGCACTCATCTCACACGCTAGTAAAGTAATGCTCAAAATTCTCCAAGCCAGGCTTCAGCAATACGTGAACTGTGGACTTCCAGATGTTCAAGCTGGTTTTAGAACAGGCACAGGAACCAGAGATCAAATTGCCAACATCCGCTGGATCATCGAAAAAGGAAGAGAGTTCCAGAAAAACATCTATTTCTGCTTTATTGACTATGCCAAAGCCTTTGACTCTGTGGATCACAATAAACTGTGGAAAATTCTGAAAGAGATGGGACTACCAGACCACCTGACCTGCCTCTTGAGAAACCTGTATGTAGGTCAGGAAGCAACAGTTAGAAGTGAACATGGAACAACAGACTGGTTCCAAATAGGAAAAGGAGTACGTCAAGGCTGTATATTGTCACCCTGCTTATTTAACTTCTATGCAGAGTACATCATGAGAAACACTGGCTGGAAGAAGCACAAGCTGGAATCAAGATTGCCAGGAGAAACATCAATAACCTCAGATATGCAGATGACACCACCCTTATGGCAGAAAGTGAAGAGGAACTAAAAAGCCTCTTGATGAAAGTGAAAGAGGAGTGTGAAAAAGTTGGCTTAAAGCTCAACATTCAGCAAATGAAGATCATGGCATCTGGTCCCATCACTTCATGGGAAATAGATGGGGAAACAGTGGAAACAGTATCAGACTTTATTTTTTTGGGCTCCAAAATCACTGCAGATGGTGACTGCAGCCATGAAATTAAAAGACGCTTACTCCTTGGAAGGAAAGTTATGATCAATCTAGATAACATATTGAAAAGCAGAGATATTACTTTGCCAACAAAGGTGTGTCTAGTCAAGGGCTATGGTTTTTCCAGCGGTCATGTATGGATGTGAGAGTTGGACTGTGAAGAAGGCTGAGCGCCGAAGAATTGATGCTTTTGCACTGTGCTGTTGGAGAAGACTCTTGAGAGTCCCTTGGACTGCAAGGAGATGCAACCAGTCCATCCTAAAGGAGATCAGTCCTCGGTGTTCATTGGAAGGACTGATGCTGAAGCTGAAACTCCAGTACTTTGGCCACCTCATGCGAAGAGTTGACTCGTTGGAAAAGACCCTGATGCTAGGAGGGATTGGGGGCAGGTGCAGAAGGGGACAACAGAGGATGAGATGGCTGGACGGCATCACCGACTCGATGGACATGAGTTTGAGTGAACTCTGGGAGTTGGTGATGGACAGGGAGGCCTGGCGTGCTGCGATTCACAGGGTCGCAGAGTTGGACACGACTGAGCGACTGAACTGAACTGATGTATGGTGTTTAATGTCTTTTGCAATTGGATTCAGCTTTTTACCATGGAGTATGATGCTAGCTGTGAGTTTGTCATATATTGACTTTATTATGTTGGAGTATGTACCCTCAATGCTCACTTTCTGGAGAGTTTTTTTAAATCATAAATTGGTGCTGAATTTTGGCAAAAGCCGTTTCTTCATCTATTGAGAAGATGATATGGTTTTTATTCTTCAGTTTATTGATATCATGTATCACATTGATAGGTTTGTGGATGTTAAAAAAAAAAATCCTTGCATCCCTGGGATGAATCCCAGTTGATTAAGGTGTATGATCTTTTTAACATATTGTTGGATATGGATTGCTAGTATATTGCTAAGAATTTTTGCATCTATATTCCTCAGTGATCTTGGCTTGTAATTTTCTTTTTTTGCGATATCTTTTTCTGGTTTTGTTATCAGGGTGATGGTGGCCTTGTAAAATGAGTTGCAAAGTTTTCCTTCCTCTGCAACTTTTTGGAACAGTTTCAGAAGGATAGGTGTGAACTCTTCTCTAAATGTTTGATAAAATTCGCCTGTGAAGCCATCAGGTCCTAGATTTTTCTTTGTTGGGAGGTTTTTAATCATGGTTTCAATTTCAGTGCTTGTGATCGGTCTGTTTGTATTTTCTATTTGTCCATGGTTCAGTCTAGGGAGACTGTACCTTTCTGAGAATTTGTCTATTTCTTCCAGCTTGTCCATTTTATGGGTATACAATTACTCATAGTAGTCTCTTATGTTTCTTGATATTTCTGTGGAGTCAGTTATAACTTTTCTTTTTTTGTTTCTAATTTGACTGGTTGGAGTCCTCTCCCTTTTTTTCTTGATGAGTCTGGCTAAAGGTTTATCAATTTCGTTTATGTTTTCAAAGAACCAGCTTTTAGTTTCATTGATCTTTGCAATTGTTTTCTTTGTGTCTGTTTTATTTATTTCTGCTTTGATCTTTATGATATCTTTCCTTCTACCAACTTTAGGTTTTGTTTGTTCTTTCTCTGGTTGTTTTAGTTGTGAGGTTAGGTTGTTCATCTGAGACTTTTCTTGATTCTTTAGGTAAGATTGTATTGTTATCCACCTCCATCTTAGAACTGCTTTTGCTGCGTCCTATAAGGTTTGGACCATTGTACTTTCATTTTCATTTATCTCTAGGTGTATTTTAAATTTCTCCCTTGATTTCTTCAGTGATCCAATGGTTGTTTAGTAGCATGTTGTTTAATCACCACATGTTTGTGTTTCTTAGAGTTTTTTACCCTGTAGTTTATTTCTAATCTCATAGCATTGTAATCAGAAAATACCCTTTATATGATTTTGATTTTCTTAAATTTACCATGGCTAGTCTTACGGCCCGGTATGTAGTCAATCCTGGAGAATGTTCTGCGTGCACTTGAGAAAAATGTGTGCTCTGCTGCTTTTGCATGGAATGCTCTAAAAATATTAAGTCCAACTCGTCTAAAGTGTCATTGAAGGCCTGCATTTCCTTATTGATTTTTTGTGTGGACGATCTGTGCTTTGATGAAAGTGGGGTATTAAAGTCTGCCATGATTATTGGGTTACTGTCAATCTCTCCCTTTATGTTTGTTAGTATTTGCTTTACATGTTGAGGCGCTTCCATGTTGGGTGCATATATATTTAAAATTGTTAAATCTTCTTTTTGGATTGAACCCTTGATCATTATGTAGTGTCTCTGTCTCTTATAACACTCTTTCATTTAAAATCTATTTTGTCTGATACGAATATTGCTACTCCAGCTTTCTTATGATTTCCATTTGCATGAAATACCTTTTCCCATCCCCTTACTTTCAGGGTATAAGTGATGGTAGGTATGAAGTGGGTCTCTTGTTGTTGTTCAATCACTCAGTCATGTCCAACTCTTTGCTACCGCATGGACTATAGCATGCCAGGTTTCCCTGTTCTTAACCATTTCCTGGAGTCCTCTCAACCTCATGTCCATTGACTCAGTGATGCCATCCAACCATCTCATTTTCTGTCGCCCCCTTCTCCTCTTGCCCTCAATCTTTTCCAGCATCAGCGTCTTTTCCAGTGAGTTGGCTTTTGGCATCAGATGGCCAAAGTATTGGAGCTTCAGCTTCAGCATCAGTCCTTCCAGTGAATATTCAGGTTTGATTTCTTTTAGGATTGACTGGTTTGATCTCCTTGCTATCCAAGGGACTCTCCAACACCACAGTTCGAAGGCATCAATTCTTCAGTGCTCAGCCTTTTTTATTGTCCAGCTCTCACATCCATATGGGACTACTGGAAAAACTATAGCTTTGACTAGACGGACTTTTGTTGGCAAAGTAATGTCTCTGCTTTTTAATATGCTGTCTAGGTTTGTCATAGCTTTTGTTTCAAGGAGCAAGTGTCTTTTAATTTCATGGCAGCAGTCGCCATCTGCAGTGATTTTGGAGCCCACAAAAATAAAGTCTGACACTGTTTCTATTGTTTCTCCATCTATTTACCATGAAGTGATGGGACCGGATGCCATGACCATCATTTTTTGAATGTTGAGTTTTAAGCCAACTTTTTCACCTTCATCAAGAGGTTCTTTAGTTTCTCTTCGCTTTCTGCCATAAGGGTGGTGTCGTCTACATATCTGAGGTTATTTATTGATATTACTTCCTGTAAAATTGATTCCAGCTTGTGCTTCATTCAGCCCGGCATTTGGATGATGTACTCTGCATATAAGTTAAATAAACAGGGTGACAATATATGGCCTTGACATACTCCTTTCCCCATTTTGAACTAGTCCTTTGTTCCGTGTCCAGTTCTAACTGTTGCTTCTTGACCTGCATACAGGTTTTGCATGAGGCAGGTAAGGTGGTCTGGTATTACCATCTCTCTAAGAATTTTACACAGTTTGTTGTGATGTTCACAGTCAAAGGCTTTAGCATAGTCAGTGAAGCAGAAGTAGATGTTTTTTGGAATTCTCTTGCTTTTTCTGTGATCCAGCAGAGGTTGATGTTGGCAGTTTGATCTCTGGTTCCTGTGCCTTTTTAAAATCCAGCTTGTACATCTAGAAGTTCTCCGTTCACATACTGTTGAAGCTTAGCTTGAAGGATTGTGAGTATTACTTTGCTAGCATGTGAAATTAGTGCAAACGTGAAGTAGTTTGAACATTCTTTGGCATTGCACTTTTTTGAGATTGGAATGAAAACTGACCTTTTCCAGTCATGTGGCTGCTCCTGGGGGCAGTTTAGTCGATAAGTTGTGTCCAACTCTTGCAACCCCATGGACTGTAGCCTGCCAGGCTCCTCTGTCCATGGGATTCTCCAAGCAAGAATACTGGAGTGGGTTGCCATTTCCTTCTCCAGGGGATCTTCCTGACCCAGGCATCAAACCTGGGTCTCCTGCACTGCAGGCAGAGTCTTTACCAACTGAGCTATGAGGGAAGCCCAACCAAATTTGCTGGTATACCGAGTGCAGCATTTTCACAGCATCATTTTCAAAGCATCATCTTTTAGGATTTGAAATAGCTCAACTAGAATTCCATCACCTCCACTAGCTTTGTTCATAGTGATGCTTCCTAAGGTCCACTTGACTTCACATTCCAGGATGTCTGGCTCTAGGTGAGTGATCACATCATTGTAGTTATCCAGGTCATCATAATCTTTTTTGTACAGTTCTGTGTATTTTTACCACCTCTTCTTAATCTCTTCTGCTTCTGTTAGGTCCATACCGTTTCTGTCCTTTACTGTGCCCATCTTTGCATGAGATGTTGCCTTGATATCTCTAACTTTCTTGAAGAGATCTCTAGTCTTTCCTGTTCCATTGCTTTCCTCTATTTCTTTGCATTGTTCTCTAAAAGGGCTTTCTTATCTCTCCTTACTATTCTCTAGAACTCTGCATTCAGATGGGTATATCTTTCCTTTTCTCATTTCCTTTAGCTTCGCTTCTTTTCTCAGCTATTTGTAAGGCCTCCTCAGACAACCATTTTGCCTTTCTTTTTCTTGGGGATAGTTTCTTGTGTAGAAAGCATATATTGGTCTTGTTTTTGTATCCACCCAGCCAGTCTATGTCTTTTGGTTGGTACATTTAATCCATTTACCTTTAAGGTAATTACTGGTATATATGATCCTATTACCATTTTGTTCATTGTTTTAGGTTTATTTTTTATAGATCTTTACCTTCTGTTGTGTTTCTTGTCTAGAGAAGTTCCTTTACCATTTTTGCAAAACTGGTTTAGTGGTGCTGACTTCTCTTAATTTTTGCTTGTCTGGAAAGCTTTTGGTTTCTCCTTCAAATCTGAATGAGAGTCTTGCTGGGTATTTTTGGTTTTAGGTTCTTCCCTTTCATCATTTTGAATGTTTTGTGCCATTCCCTTCTGGCTTGCAGAATTTCCGTTGAGAAATCAGCTGATAACCTTATGAGTTTTCCCTTATGTGTTATTTGTCTTTTTTCCTTTGTTGTTTTTAATAGTTTATCTTTGTCTTTAATTTTTGTCAGTTTGATTACGTATCTTGGTGTGTTCCTCACGGGGTTTATCCTGCCTGGAAATCTCTGTTCTTCCTGGACATGGTTGACTATTTCCTTTTCCACGTTTGGGAAGTTTTCAGCTATTATCTCTTCAAATATTTTCTTGGTTCCTTTGTCTCCCTCTTCTTCTGTGACCCCCTACAATGTGAATATTGGTGCATTTAATGTTGTCCCAGAGGTCTTTTAGTTCAGTTCAGTAACTCAGTTGGGTCCAACTCTTTGTGACCCCATGAATAGCAGCATGCCAGGCCTCCCTGTCCATCACCATCTCGCAGAGTTCACTCAAACTCACGTCCATCGAGTCGGTGATGCCATCCAGCCATCTCATCCTCTGTCGTCCCCTTCTCCTCCTGCCCCCAATCCCTCCCAGCATCAGAGTGTTTTCCAATGAGTCAGCTCTTCTCATGAGGTGGCCAAAGTACTGGAGTTTCAGCTTTAACATCATTCCTTCTAAAGAACACCCAGGGCTGGTCTCCTTCGGAATGGACTGGTTGGATCTCCTTGCAGTCCAGCGGACTCTCAAGAGTCTTCTCCGACACCACAGTTCAAAAGCATCAGTTCTTTGGTGCTCAGCTTTCTTCAGGTGATGTTAAAGGTCTGTTCAGCTGTCTTCATTTCTTTTCACTCTTTTTTCTGTATTCTGCTTTGCAGCATTGATTTCCACTCTTCTCCCAGGTCACTCATCCATTCTTCTGCTTTAGGTATTCTGCTATTGACTCCTTCCAGTGTATTGCTTATCTCTGTTTGTTCTTTACTTTTTCTAGGTCCTTTGTAAACATTTCTTACATTTTCTCAATCTTTGCCTTCATTCTTTCCCTAAGATTCTGAATCATCTTCACTATCATTATTCTGAATTCTTTTTCTGGGAGGTTGCCTATCTCTACTTCATTTAGTTGTTTTCCTAGGGATTTATCTTGTTTCTTCATCTGAGAAATAATCCTATTTCTTTTCATTTGAGGTAGCTTTCTGTGATTGTGGTTTTAGGTCTGGAGGCTGATGGGATTGCAGTTCTTATTTCTTCTGTCTGCCCTCTGGTGGATGAGGATAAGAGGCTTGTGCAAGCTTCCTGATAGGATGGACTGGCTGTGAAGAAAACTGGGATTTGCTCTGGTGGGCAAGGCAGTGCTCAGCAAAACTTGAATCCAATTGTCTGCTGATGTGCTCCCTTCCTATTAGTTCTTTGGCCTGAGGCGACCCAGTCCTGAAGTCTATATACTTCTATAGTAGGGCTCAGGAAAATAAGGTCTGTCACTGTTTCCATTGTTTCCTTACTTGTTTGCCATGAAGTGATGGAACTGAATGCCATGATCTTAGTTTTCTGAATGTTGAGTTTTAAGCCAACTTTTTCACTCTCCTCTTTTACCTTCATCAAGAGGCTCTTTAGTTCCTCTTCACTTTCTGCCATAAGGACAGTGTCATCTGCGTATCTGAGGTTATTGATGTTTCTCCTGGCAGTCTTGATTTCAGCTTGTGCTTCATCCAGCCTGGCATTTTACATGAGGTACTCTGCATAGAAGTTAAATAAGCAGGTGACAGCTCTGGGAGATGGTGAAGGACATGGAAGCCTGGCTTCCTGCAGTCCTTGGAGTCACAAAGAGTTGAACACGACTGAGTGACTGAACAACAACAACAAAAGTAGGGCTATTGATGACCTCCAAGAGGACTTATGTGGAGATACGTCTCCTAGGACTGCTGCTGCCGGTGCCCCCATCCCCATGACAGACCACCATTGACCCACACCTCTACAGGAGACCCTCAAATACTCACAGGCAGGCTCAGTCTCCTGTGGGGTCACTGCTCCTTCCCCTGGGTCCTGTGGAGCACAAGATTGTTTTTTGTGCCCTCCATGACTCTCTGTTTTCCCCAGTCCTATGGAAGCTCTGTAATCAAATCCTGCTGGCCTTCCAGGTCAGATTCCCTGTGGATTCCCAGTCCCTTGGCTGGATCTTCAGGCTTGGAAACCTAATTTGAGGCCTAGAACCTTCACAATAGTGCGAGAACTTCTTTGGTATTATTGTTCTCCGGTTTGTGAGTTGCTGGCAGGTATAGAGTTTGATTTTATTGTAATTGTGCCCCTCTGACTGTCTTGTCGTGGCTTCTCCTTGGTTCTTGGGTGTAGGGTATCTTTTTTTAGTGGGTTCCGGTGTCTTCCTCTCAATGGTGGTTTAAAAGGTAGTTGCAGTTTTGTGCTCTGGTAGGAGAAGATGAGCACACATCCTTGTACTCTGCCATCTTGTACCAGTCCTTTCATTGTAGTTTGGATTTGCATTTCTCTAATAATTAGCGATGTTGAACATCTTTTCATGTGCCTCTTGGCCACCTGTATGTCTTTTTTGGAGAAATGTCTGTCTGGGCCTTCTGCCCATTTTTTGATTGGGTGGTTTGCTTTGATGATATTAAGCCTTATGAGCTCTTTGTAAATTTTGTAGAACAATCCCTTGTCAGTCACATCATTTGCAAATATTTTCTCCCAGTCTGTGGTTTGTCTTTTCACTTTATTTATAGTTTCTTTTGCTGTGCAAAACCCTTTTAGTTTAAGTAGGTACCATTTGTTTATACATTCTTTTTTATATTCTTTTCCATTATCATAGGATATTGAATAGTTCCCTGTGCTATACAGTAGGACCTTATTTATCCATTACATATGTGACAGTTTCCACCTGCTGAACTCAAACTCTCAATCCACTCCTCTTCCACCACTGTCCTGCTTGGCAGTCACCAGTCTATTCTCTATGTCTGTGATTCCTTCTGTTTCATATATAAGTTCATTTGTATTATATTTTAGATTCCACTTAAAAGTGGAATCTTATGATACTTGTTTTTATCTTTCTGACTTATTTCACTTAGCATGATCATCTCTAGTTGCATCCCTGTTGCTGCAGATGGCATCATTTCGTTCTTTTTATGGCTGATTAGCGTATTTCATTGTATATATGTATCACATTTTCTTATTCCATTCATTTGTTGATGGACATATATGTTATTTCCATGTCCTGGCTATTGTGAATGGTGTTGCTATCCACTTAGGAGTACGTATATCTTTTTGAATTATAGTTTTGTCTGTATAGTTGCCCAGGATTACAATTGCTGGATCATATGAGTGAGTGAGTGAGTGAAGTTGCTCAGTTGTGTCTGACTCTTTGCAACTCTGTGGACTGTAGCCCACCAGGCTCCTCCGTCCATGGGATTCTCCAGGCAAGAATACTGGAGTGGGTTGCCGTTTCCTTCTCCAGGGGATCTTCCCGACCCAGGGATCGAACCCAGGTCTCCCACATTGCAGGCAGACGCTTTAACCTCTGAGCCAATCACATATAGTAATTCTATTTTAACTTTTCTGAGGAACCTCAATACTGTTTTCCATGGTGGCTGCAGCAACCTACATTCCCACCAACAGGGTAGGAGGATTCCCTTTTCTCCACACTCGCTGGCGTTTGTTATATGAAGGCTTTTAAAAGAAAATTGATTATTTATTTATTTTTGACTGTGCTAGGTATTCATTGCTATGCATGGGCTTTCTCCAGTTACATCAAGTGGGAGCTTTCCGCTGCGGTGTCTTCTTTAGTGGCACAGCACTGGCTCTGGGGTGCTAGGTTTCAGCAGTTTCAGCACTTGGGGTCCGGCTGTGGTTGTGGCATGTGGCCTCTAGCATGTGTGGGCTTCAGTAGTTGCGGCCCATGGGCTTAGTTGCTCTGTGGTATGTGGAATGTTCCTGGAGCAGGATTTGAACCCATGTCTTTTGCATCAGCAGGCAAATTCTTAACCGCTAGACCATCACGGAAATCCCTGTAGATTTTGTTAATGTTGGCCATTCGGACTGGCATGTGGTGGTACCTCATTTGATTTGTGTTTTTCTAATCATGGGGTCGCAAAGAGACAGACACAACTGAGCGACTGAACTGAACTGAAGAATTAGTGATACTGAGCACCTGTTTTACTGACAGTTTTCACTTTCATCTCAGATTCAAAGAATTTGTTAACAAAATAAGCTATTTGTTTTATACAAATAATACAAATATTTATTAGAGAATTATCTAGCTTACTTTCAATATACTAACATTAAAAGAAAAGAGAAATAGAAACAGCAGAGGATACATTACCAAATTGGATTTTGACCAACATCCAGACTCAAACAGTGCTGGGAAGTCCTGTGTCACAGCACGTATGGAGTCCCGATTGGGGAAATGTCCCAAGTAGTGTGTCCCCTCCATGGGTGAGGCTTAAAAAATTGCAGTTTGTGGTTCACGCTTGAAATCCTTGGATGCAAACTGATGTCATCGTCAATCTGCATAAAAGTAGAAGAGCTGTCAAGGTGACTAGAAGAAAGGCCAGCCAGGAGAAACAGGACCAGACATTGGACCATGGTGTTAGTGTTTCTATGAAGAATTTGGGCTCATAAAAGATAAGTAACATTACCTGAAAACATCTGACTATCTGAAGGCCTGTTTTGTCCCTTTTTCCCGGAGCACAGAGTGAGCGCCTGCTTTCTGATATCCACCCTGAATTCCTTTCAGGGAATGTTGAAGGTCAGCAGTGTAGTGGCCCTGATTTAATCTTCGCAGAGGCAGTCTGCTAGTGCCAGTTTCCAGTCAGCAGGGCCCCTTCATAGCCACAGAAACGACTATGCTTTGGGGGCATTTCATGGCCATTGTGTCCTGTGGTGCTAGAAAGGCTGGTTCCCAGGTCTGGAGAGGATTTCATTGATGGGCCACTCGGTGTGCTGTCACTGGACTAGGCCCCATGAATACCAAAAAGTCTCCAGGCCATACCTATCTTATTAGCCTCTCGAACCAGGAAAATATTCTCTCTTGTTGCTTCTTCCCATTTCTGAAGTTACATTATTAAAACCATTGATTTCATAGGGAACTAAATCTATCCTTTTATCAGTAGCTCAGTCATATACTTGGTAATATGAGAGACAACAGTTTTCTGGAACAAGTGACATAGGACATAATATCAGTTCAGTTCAGTTCATTTCAGTCGCTCAGTCGTGTCTGACTCTGCGACCCCATGAATCGCAGCACACCAGACCTCCCTGTCCATCACCATCTCCCGGAGTTCACTCAGATTCACGTCCATCGAGTCAGTGATGCCATCCAGCCATCTCATCCTCCGTCGTCCCCTTCTCCTCCAGCCCCCAATCCCTCCCAGCATCAAAGTCTTTTCCAGTGAGTCAACTCTTCGCATGAGGTAGCCAAAGTACTCGAGTTTCATTTTTAGCATCAGTCCTTCCAAAGAAATCCCAGGGCTGATCTCCCTCAGAATGGACTGGTTGGATCTCCTTGCAGTCCGAGGGACTCTCAAGAGTCTTCTCCAACAGCACAGTGCAAAAGCATCAATTCTTCGGCGCTCAGCCTTCTTCACAGTCCAACTCTCACATCCATACACGACCACAGGAAAAACCATAGCCTTGACTAGATGGACCTTAGTTGGCAAAGTAATGTCTCTGCTTTTGAATATGCTATATAGGTTGATAGCTTTCCTTCCAAGGAGTAAGCGTCTTTTAATTTCATGGCTGCAGTCACCATCTGCAGTGATTTTGGAGCCCCACAAAATAAAGTCTGACACTGTTTCCACTGTTTCCCCATCTATTTCCCATGAAGTGATGGGACCGGATGCCATGATCTTCGTTTTCTGAATGTTGAGCTTTAAGCCAACTTTTCACTCTCCTCTTTCACTTTCATCAAGAGGCTTTTGAGTTTCTCTTCACTTTCTGCCATAAGAGTGGTGTCATCTGCATATCTGAGGTGATTGATATTTCTCCCGGCAATCTTGATTCCAGCTTGTGTTTCTTCCAGTCCAGCGTAGTGTTAATCTCCTGGTTGTAGATCATGGAGCATCTGATCTTTATCCAAAGATTGACTACTGATATAAGAAACAAACTTAAAGTGTCCTTTTAACAACTTAATTAAATTTTAAACAATATAACAACAAGGAACTATATCTCAGAAATGAATAACAAAACTGGAATTTAATGTTCATTGAAACATAAACATTTTTCATTGTTAAGGGTATTAACCCTGCAGGCAGGGAAGGCTTTATCCCATCAAATAAAAATAAGTTTGTCAGGGAATAGAGAATAGCTAAGTAGATGTTTTGGGCTTCCCATAGCCCCTGACTGTTTGATTTACAGCTATTGCTTACACATTTTAAACTCCCCAATTTAATTGCACTCATCTTACAAGCTAGTAAAGTAATGCTCAAAATTCTCCAAGCCAGGCTTCAACAGTACATGAACCGTGAACTTCCAGATGTTCAAGCTGGATTTAGAAAAGGCAGAGGAACCAGAGATCAAATTGTCAACATCCATTGAATCATTGAAAAAGCAAGAGAGTTCCAGAAAAACATTTACTTCTGCTTTATTGACTACACAAAAGCCTTTGAATGTGTTCAGTTCAGTTTAGTCGCTCAATCGTGTCCAACTCTTTGCGACCCCGTGAACCGCAGCACTATGTGGGTCACAACGAACTGTGGAAAATTCTTAAAGTGATGGGAATACCAGATCACTTGACCTGCTTCCTGAGAAATCTGTATGCAGGTCAAGAAGCAACAGTTAGAACTGGACATGGAACAACAGACTGATTACAGATTGGGAAAGGAAAACGTCAAGGCTGTATATTGTCACCCTGCTTGTTTACCTCATATGCAGAGTACATCATGAGAAACATCATGGGGAAATAATGGAAACAGTGACAAACTTTATTTTTGCGGGCTCCAAAATCACTGCAGATGGTTACTGCTTGCTCCTTGGAAGAAAAGCTATGACCAACCTAGATAACATATTAAAAAGCAGAGACATTACTTTGCCAACAAAGGTGTGTCTAGTCAAGGCTGTGGTTTTTCCAGTAGTCATGTATAGATGTGAGAGTTCGACCATAAAGAAAGCTGAGCGCTGAAGAATTGATGCTTTTTAACTGTGGTGCTGGAGAAGACTCTTGAGAGTCCCTTGGACTACAAGGAGATCCAACCAGTCCATCCTAAAGAAAATCAGTCCTGAATATTCATTGGAAGGACTGATGTTGACTGAAACTCCAATACTTGTGGCCACCTGATGTGAAGAACTGACTCATTGGATGAGATAGTTGGATAGCATCACTGACTCAATGGACATGAGTTTAAGGAAGCTCTGGGAGTTGGTGATCGACAGGGAAGTCTGGCGTGCTGTAGTCCAATGGGTCGCAAAGAGGCAGATACGACTGAGTGAGTGAACTGAACTGAATTTAGGAGTAGACTATTGCCGTGTTTTAAGGACATGAGGATAGCAATAGTCTGAGAGTGCTGGGAAAGCTTGAAGGCAGGAGGAGAAGGGGATGAAAGAGGATGAGATGGTTGGATGACATCAGTGACTCAATGGACATGAGTAGGAGCAAACTCCAGGAGACAGTGAAAGACAGGGAAGCCTGGTGTGCTGCAGTCCATGGGGTGGCAAAGAGTCGGACATGACTGAGCGACTGAACAACAGCAAAGCAGAATGAGCTTTATCTTCAGTGCTTTATCAGAGTACCATAATCTTCAGAGATCACTATGAAATAATACTTATTTACTTTACCAAAGGGATAAGATATTTAAAAAAATAAGATTTTAAAAACAAATATAAATAACCTAAAGGCAAAGGAATTCACAATCTGTTATCAAAGCTGCATTCTAAGAAAACTTTGTTTTCTTAACAAATTTCAGTCTGGTACCATGTTACTGTTAATAACAAAATGTGTTTATCTGGTTTATTTTAGAAAGTCTTTTCTATAAATCTTGAAGAAGTAGCAGTATTTTTGCAAAGGCATCAGAATGAAACCATAGAAGGCATGTATAAAATCTGATTATGTTACAGTTGACAAAGCAACCTGGTCATTGCTGTGACACATACACTGTTATATGAAAAGTAGATTTTAATTGACAGCATTTTATCAGAACATATCAGATCTTTATGAATTCCACATAATTTTAGGATATCTATATTAGTAAATTAGCCATACAGTATAACCTGAGATTTATCACTCCTCCAACAGTACTTCTCATGTAATTTAACATGTCAAATGAACCCAGGTAGTTTAATATCTCTCTTTGGGATGTCTCAGGGGCCTTCTAAAGCACCCCAAAGTCAGCTAGAGATCAGAAGAACTTCATTATATGTAGAGTACATCATGAGAAACACTGGGCTGGATGAAGCACAAGTTGGAATCAAGATGGCCAAGAGAAATATCAGTAACCTCAGATATGCAGATGACACCACCCTTATGGCAGAAAGTGAGGAGGAGCTAAAAAGCCTCTTGATGAAAGTGAAAGAGGAGAGTGAAAAAGTTGGCTTAAAGCTCAATATTCAGAAAACTAAGATCATGGCATCCAGTCCCATCATTTCATGTCAAATAGATGGAGAAACAATGGAAACAGTGTCAGACTTTATTTTGGGGGGCTCCAAAATCACTGCAGATGGTGACTGCAGCCATGAAATAAAAAGACGCTTACTCCTTGGAAGAAAAGTTATGACCAACCTAGAGAGCATATTAAAAAGCAGAGACATTACTTTGCCAACAAAGGCCTGTCTAGTCAAGGCTCTGGTTTTTCCAGTAGTCATGTATGGATGTGAGAGTTGGACCATAAAGAAAGCTGAGCACCGAAGAATTGATGCTTTTGAACTGTGGTGTTGGAGAAGATTCTTGAGAGTCCCTTGGACTGCAGGGAGATCCAACCAGTCCATCCTAAAGGAAATCAGTCCTGAATGTTCACTGGAAGGACTGATGCTGAAGCTGAAACTCCAATACTTTGGCCAGCTGATGCAAAGAGCTGATTCATTTGAAAAAACCCTGATGCTGGGAGGGATTAGGGGCAGGAAGAGAAGGGGATGACAGAGGATAAGATGGTTGGATGGCATCACCGACTCAATGGACATGGGTTTGGGTAGACTCTGGGAGTTGGTGATGGACAGGGAGGCCTGGCGTGCTGCAGTCCATGGGGTCGCAAAGAGTCGGACATGACTGAGCCACTGAACTGAACTGAGAATTTTAGGAAGTTTTGCCAAAACTACGAAAGGGTTTATAACACTCAGTTACATAGGATCATATAGGTCACTGTGAAACAGTTACTTACTTGGCCAAAGTAACAAAAGATTTTGAAGGTAAATGTAGATCACTTTAGAGGTAAAGAAATTTAAAATCCATTATCAAAGGCAGTTTGATGTCTCAAAATTTGTACTATGCACAAAACTCTTTTCTTGGGATCCATCTTCCATAAACCTCTGCTTAAAAAAAGAAAAATCACTTTGTTCATTTAGAAACAGATATCTGTAAGTCAGACCTTTTTATTTAATAAAATGTAATTTCATTTTTCATACTTTTCTTTTTAACTAAAAACACACATCCTACTATCCTTAAGCAACCCTGAACTGTCCTTTATATTAGAATACTGTAAATTGGTGAATGTAAATACCAGTGCTAATTTCTAAAAACATTTGCTTTCTTATAGAGAAAATCTCAGAGTGGCACCAAACATTAATAGTCCAGAATCTCTTTAGTTTCTCTGTAAGAGGAAGTTAGTGTGATTAATATTTTAAAATCTTATTTTATTTGGAAATGACCTAGCTATTCAGTAAACTTTCATCACTTAGTTTAGCACAACTCTAGAAATTCAAGTTACTCCAACCTGGAGAAACTATTTTAGACAGACATTCCTAAAGCATAATAAAGCATTCATAAATTAATAGAATTTATCTAAAAGCTCTTGTCTCATTTACATTTTTCTTTGTTTAAAAGTTTCTTCACTTGAGTTACTTTCCTTATGGACAAATTTAGCTTAAATTAAAGCTAGGCACAATAAAAGTATTACACAGTGTTGATGACTCAAGATATGTCTTAATTAGATTAGCAAATAAACATTAATGACAAGTCGCTTCAGTTGTGTCTGACTCTTTGCGACCCCATGGACTGTAACCCACCAGGTTCCTCAGTTCATGGGATTCTTCAGGCAAGAATACTAGAGTGAATTTCCATTTCTTCCGCTAGGGTATCTTCCTGACCCAGGGATCAAACCCATGTTTCTTATGTCTCCTGCATTGGCAGGCTTTATCACTAGAGCCGCCTGGGAAGCCATGAAATATTTACTATTTCCCAGTTCATGGGAACCTGAAATTCATTTAGGTTGATTTCTCTTGTAACTGTTTGATTTGTAAACACTTACTTTGCTTTAAGTCAATTGAATTAGAGTTCATATGCAGATTAACTTCAGCAATATTATCCAAAACAAAGACACACTGAGACATACATAAATCCAGGCAGAGCTCTCATAGTTTTCCACTTGAGATTTAAAATGTCTCTTTGACCCCTCCCCCAACCCTTTCTTTCTTGGCTTGAAGTTCTAATTTACCCAAGGCTGAGGTCTCAGGCAAAGTGGGCTGTGTATTTCAAAGACATACAAGGGTTAACTTCAAGCTTTTCCCTGTGTGAGTGCTTAGTCACTCAGTTGTGTCTGAGTGATGGGCTTTAGCCCACCAGGCTCCTCTGTCCATGGGATTCTCCAGGCAAGAATACTGGAGTGGGTTGCCATTCCTTTCTTCAGGGGATCTCCTGACCCAGGGATCGAACTCTGGTCTCCTGAATGGCAGGCAGATTCTTTACTGTCTGACCCACCAAGCTATTCCCTAGGCAGTGCTTTTTAACAGGCTAGCTGTTTTTTAACTGCATATGCAAAAAGAACCAGTTTTGCAGTTTCAAAGAGAAAAAAAATTTTAACCAGTTTTTCTCCAGAGTCTAAAGAATATGGTGGCCATCCTGTGTCAAAAAAAAAAAAAAAAAGGTCATCTTTCTATAGTCACAGTTTTACAGCTGAAATATAGACCAAATAGTGCTAAAATTGACTGTGATAACAAGGGCAGATGGGCTGATAAAAAATCTTGGATTGCTCCGCTGGGGCGGTAGGGTCTTTGTTTGAGCAGAAGAATCTGCAGGGGGAAAGAAACTTGCTAAAGTGGGGGAAGCTAGGCTCCTCATTCCCTGATAGGGGAAGTTAGAAGGGAATTAGCTGATGGAGAGGGAGGCAGGGAGTTGGGGAGGTACAAGTCTGCAACTGGAAAAAGAAAGGAGAGAGGGCAGTGGGGGACACTGTTAGAGCTGTGGGCAGGTGCAAGGGAGAGCCTACTTAAAATGTGAAGATTTAATGCCAATTTTTTTTAATGCCAGTATAATTTTCGCATTGTACCATGGGCAATTGCCCTCACAAATCTCATAATTCCTTTCCCAGTTGTAACTTCTTAGACAATTTTAAGTTAGCTTCATGTACCTTGCAGTAGGCAGAGAAAAGGATCCAGCGTCTCACCCAGAGTGTCACATTCTTACCCTTTTTCAGTCTGTGCGAGCCGCAAACATTCAGTAACTGCTAAGGGTTTGGACCACTTTTTAAGATTCCAGTTCTCACGTAATCCAGTGAATATGTACCGTTCATTAGCTAATGAGCAATAAGGTGAATCTTGCCATCTGGGAATAAAAACTTCATCAACCTTAATCTCTTTCTTCTTGAAGAGAGGCATTTTGTTTCACAAATCCTACTCCGCGCCAACTAGTGTCTTGTTTTCACTTTCCTCTCAGGTTCAAAGGATTTGTTAACAAAATAAGCCACTCCTTATATACAAGTAAATAATACAAATATTTATTAGGGAATTATTTAGCTTGGTTTCAATATACTAACATTAAAAGAAAAGAGAAATGGAAACAGCAGAGGATACATCACCAAATAGGTAGGTTTTGGGGGGAAAGGTCCCAGCTAGTGCATCTGCTCCATGGGTGAGACTTTAAAAATTGCAGTTGTGGGTTCCTGCTTTTAATCCCTGGATGCAAACTGATACCATCAATATGTGAGCAAATTGCAGCTCTGGTTTCATGTTAATGCTATTTTTTTTGTCCTGTAAAACGTGGAATCTTGTTAAGCCTGGCGCTTGGTTGACCAGCACCCCTCCAGGGGCTCAACAATTTCAGAATTTGTCTCCAGTCTTATCTATGGTGCCTCAAGTCTTGCATTCACAGCAGGCAGTCAGGGCACTCAAAGTCAGGGCAATGTCCAGGCAGGTGAAAAGCTAGGTCAGAGGCCTGCTCTGCTTTGTCTCTGAAGCCTAAACAAGACTATTGATTTAATTTCCCTAACAGCATTTTTCCATGCCACTGGCCATCTGTTTGTCTACTTTGGAGAAATGTTTGTTTTGGTCTTCTGCCTGTTTTTCTGTTGGGTTGTTTTTTTGGTTGTTGTTGAGTTGTATGAGCTATTTGTATATATTTTGGATATTAAGCCCTTGTTGGTCACATTGTATGCAAATATTTTCTTCCATTTTGTAGGTTATTATTTTCATTTTGTTTATTGTTTCCTTTGCTGTGCAAAAACTTTTAAGTTTGATTAGGTCTCATTTGATTTTGTTTTTGTTTCTATGGCCTTGGGAGTCTGTCCTAAGGAAACACTGGTACGTTTTGTATTCAGTTCCGTTCAGTTCAGTCGCTCAGTCGTGTCCGACTCTTTGCGACCCCATGAATCGCAGTTAGACAATGTTTTATGATCTTTGTTTTGAAGTCTGTTTTGTCTGATGACAGTATTGACACCCCTGCTTTCTTTTCATTTCTATTTGCATGAAATATATTTTCCCATCACCTCGCTTTCAATCTTTGTGTGTCCTTTGCTCTAAAGTGGGTCACTTATAGGCAGCATATTGAAGGCTCTTGTCTTTTCATCCAGCCTTCCATTCTGTGTCTTTTGATTGGAGTATATTTAGTCCATTGACATTCAAGATAATTATTTATAGATCTGTATTATTATTATTATTATTGCCATTTAAACCTTGTTTTCCTGTTCATTTATTTACTTGGCTGTGCTGGGTCTTTGTTGCAGCAGGCTCTATCTTATAGTTGCGGCATGTAAACTGTTAGCTGTGGCTGTGTGATTTAGCTCCCTGATCGGGGATCGAGCCCTGGCCCTCTGCACTGGGAGCCTGGAGTCTCAGCCGCTGGACCACCAGGGAAGTCTCCCTGTTGATTTATATTTCTTCTTTGTCCCTTTCTTTTTCCTGTTGTGGTTTGATGATTTTCTTTTGTATTATAGTTCCCTTCTTTGTGTGTGTGTGTGTGTGATTTATTGTATGTTTTGTGGTTACCCTGGTTTTCAAGCACGTTAACCCCTTCCTATATCTACTTGCCACAGACTGGTAGTCATACACTGCCAGGTGTAGTCACACTGGATTCCAGCCCCAGTCCTCTCCCCGCTTCTGATACCCGAAGCCTGAGTTCTAGCACCCCACCCCTGCCAGCCCCAGTGGACTTGCACGTCGGGCTGAGGAGTGCCTGGTGGTACTGACTGTGCAGTTCTTCCTCTGCCCCGGCTGCCACGAACAGCCCGCTGCGCTCTCCTGTGAGGCCACGAGGCTCCTCTTCCATCCTGGCTGGTCTCCTTGCCAGTGAGGAGGCTTCCCAGGTTGCAGAAGTCTTTCCTCCTTTATAGCTCCCACTCAGTGGTAAACATCTCATCCCAATTCCTGTCTTGCTTGCTTGCTTTTTTCCCTACCCAGTTACATGGAGGTTTGTGGGTTTTTGTTTTTTTTTTTTTTTGCCTTTTTAGCCAGTCTGAGGCCTTCTGTCAGTGTTCAGTAGATATTCTGTGAGAATGATTTCACATATAGGTGTATTTGTGGCAGAGGGTGAGCTTCATGTCCTACTGCTCCAACATCTTGATCTCTCCCTGTGGTCAGTACTTCTAATCCTGTAGTGTTGTTGTCAGAAAAGATGCTTGATATGATTCCAAGTTTTCTTAAATTTACCAAGGCTTGCCTTGTGGCCTAGCATGTGGTCAACCCTGGAGACGTTCCACCTGCACTTAAAAAAGAAGTTGTATTTTGCTTTTGGATAGAATGCTCTCTGAATATCAATTAAGTCCATTTTGTCTAATATGTCATGCAAGGCCATTATTTCTCTCTTAATTTTCTGTTTGGATGATCTGCCCTTTGATGGAAGTGTGTGGGGAGGGTTAGAGTCCCCTACTATTCTTGTACTACAGTTGGTTTCTCCTTTTATGGCTGTTAGCATTTGCCTTATATATTGAGGTACTCCTATGTTAGGCACACATATTTACAATTGTTGAATCTGGGATTGATCCTTTGATCATTATGCAGTGTCCTTCTTTGTTTCTTATAACAGTCTTTATTTTGAAGTCTATTTTGTCTGATGAGCTACTCCAGCTTTCTTTTGATTTTTATTTGCATGGAATGCCTTTTTCCATCTCCTCATTTTCAGTCATGTGTCCCTAGATCTGAAGTGAGTTTCTTGTAGACAAGGTATATATGGGACTCATTTTGTATCCATTCAGCCAGTCTGTGTCTTTTGGCTGGAGCATTTAATCCATTTATATTTAAGGTAATTATCAATATGAATGTTCTTATCGCCATTTTGTTGTTTTAACTTCATTTTTGTAGGTCTTTTCCCTTCCCATCTTCTTTGCTTTCTTCTCTTGTGATTTGTTGACTATCTTTAGTGTAGAGTTTGGATTCCTTTTTCTTTTTTTAATGTGTGTATGTAGTGTAGACTTGGTTTGCAGTTACTATGAGGGTTTTTTTCCTATTATTTTTTTATTTTTTTAAATTTTTATTTTTACTTTATTTTACTTTACAATACTGTATTGGTTTTGCCATACATTGACATGAATCCACCACGGGTGTACATGCATTCCCAAACATGAACCCCCCTCCCACCTCCCTCCTCATAACATCTCTCTGGGTCATCACCGGGCACCAGCCCCAAGCATGCTGTATTCTGTGTCGGACATAGAAAGGCGATTCAATTCTTACATTACTATGAGGTTTTGATATAACAGTCTCTACAAGATTGTTTTTTAAGTTGCTAGTCTGTTAATTTCCCATGCATTTCCAATATGCTGCATTTCTGCTCTTCTCTTCTTAACGTTTTTGCTGGTCATGATATCATATTTGTGAGTAGATGATTTCTTACCTTTCTGTATGTTTGCCTTTACCAGTGAACTGTCCCATTCATAATTTTCTTATTTCTAGTTGTAGCCTTTTCTACTTAGAGAAATTCCTTTAACATTTGTTGTAAAGCTGGTTTGGTGGTGCTAGATTCTCCTAGTTTTTGCTTGTCTATAAAACTTTTGATTTCTCTGTCAAATCTGAATGAGAGCCTTTCTGGGTAGAGTATTCTTGGTTGCAGTTTTCTCCCTTTTATTACTTTTAACTATACCATACCACTCCCTTCTGGCCTGCAGAGTTTCTGCTGGAAAATCAGCTGATAAAGTTATAGGGATTCCATTTTATGTTATTTGTTGGTTTCCCCTTGTTGTTTTTAATATTTTCTGTCTTTAACTTTTGTCAGTTTGATTAATATATGTCTCAGTCTGTTCCTCCTTGGGTTTATCCTGTATGAGACTTTTTCCTTTCCCATATTAGGGAAGTTTTCAGCTATTATCTCTGAAAATATTTTCTCGGGCCTTTTCTCTCTCCCCCTTCTGGGACCCTATAATGAAAATGTTGGTGTGTTTAGTGTTGTCCCAGAGGTTCATTTAGTGTATTTTCATTGCCTTAAAAATCCTCTGCTCTATCTGTTCATCCCCTTCCAACTCCTGGCAACCTTCTTACTGTTTTCATAGTTTTGCCTTTTTCAGAATCATACACTTGGAATCATATAGTATGTAGTCTTTTCAGATGGAGTTTTTTAACTTAGGAATATGCATTTAAAGTTCCTCCATTTCTTTTCATGGCTTGAGAGCTCATTTCTTTTTAGCACTGGAAACTGTCCAGTGTCAGGATGTACCACAGTTCCATTTATCCATTAACCTGTTGAAGGATATAGGGTATTTTGTTGCTTCACAGTTGGCAGTTATGAATGAAGCTTGCATCAACATACTTGTGCAAGTTTTTGTGTGGACATAAGGTTTCACCTTCTTAGGGTAGATACCAAAGAGTATGATTGCTGCATAGGATGGTGAGAGTGTATCTGGTTGTGTAAGAAACTGGAAAACTTTCTTCAAAGTAGCTATACTATTTTACATTTCCACCAGCAATAAATGAGAATTCCTGTTGTTTCCCGTCCTTGCTAGCATTTGGTGTTGTCAGTGTTCAGGATTTTGGCCTTTCTTTTTTTTAAAAAATTAGTACTTACTGGAATATAGTTGCTTGCTACTGTTGTGTTAGTTCCTACTGTACGGCAGAGTGAATCAACTCTATGTATATATATACCCCCTCTTTTTTGGATTTCCTTCTCATGTAGGTCACCACAGAGCACTGAGTAGAGTTCCCTGAGCTATACAATAGGATCTAATTAGTTATCTTTTTTATACATAGTGTCTATAGTGTATGGATTTTGGCCTTTCTAATAGGTTGTTATTGTTGCTCAGTGGCTCAGCCGTGTCTGACTCTTTGTGACCCCATTTACTGCAGCATACCAGCTTGCCCTGTCCTTCACCATCTCCTGGAGTTTCCTCAAATTCATGTCCATTGAGTCGGTGATGCCATCGAATCATCTCATCCTCTGTTGTCCCCTTCTCCTCCTGCCTTCAGTCTTTCCCAGCATCAGGATCTTTTCTAATGAGTCAGCTCTTTGCATCAGGTGGCCAAAATATTGGAGCTTCAGCATTAGTCCTTCCAATGAATATTCAGGGTTGATTTCCTAAAGGATTTTCCTTTAGGATTGATGCTGTCCAAGGGACCCTCAAGAGTTCTCCAACACCACAGTTAGAAAGCATCAATTCTTTGGTGCTGAGCCTTCTTGGTGGTCCAACTCTCACATCTGTACATGACTGGGTGGAAAACCATAATTTGATTATATAGACCTTTGTTGGGGAAGTAATTTCTCTGCTCTTTGATATGCGGTCTAGGTTTGTCATAGCTTTTCTTCCAAGGAGCAAGTGTCTCTTAATTTCAAGGATGCAATCACTGTCTGTGGTGATTTTGGACCCCAAGAAAATAAAGTCTGTCAGAGTTTCCATTGTTTCCCCAACTATTTGTCATGAAGTAATGGGACTGGATGCCATGATCTTAAGGTTTTTTTGAATGCTGAGTTTTAAGCCAGCTTTTTCACTCTCTTCTTTCACCTTCATCAAGAAGCTCTTTAGTTACTCTTTGCTTTCTGCCATAGGGATGGTGTCATCTGCATATCTGGGGTTATGGATATTTTTCTTGGCAATCTTCATTCCAGCTTGAGCTTCATCCAGCCCAGCATTTCACATGATGTAACTCTGAATAGAAGTTAAATAAGCAGGGTGACAATAAACAGCCTTGATGTACTTCTTTCCCAATTTTTAACCAGTCCATTGTTCCGTGTCCAGTTCTAACAGTTGCTTCTTGACCAGCATGCACACAGGTTTCTCAGGCAGGTAAGGTGGTCTGTTATTTCCATCTCTTTAAGAATTTTCCACAGTTTGTTGTGGTCCACACAGTCAAAGCCTTCATTGGCTAGGCTTTATTGTAGTCAATGAATCAGAGGTAGATGTTTTTCTGGAATTCCCTTGCTTTCTGTACAGTCCAGTGAATGTTGGCAATTTGATCTATGGTTCCTGTGCCTTTTCTAAATCCACCTTGTACATCTGGAAGTTCTTGGTTCACATATTGAAGCTAAGCTTGGAGGATTCTGAGCATGACCTTCCTAGCATGTGAAGTGAGTGCAATTGTATGGTAGTTTAAACAATATTTGGCATTGCTTTTCTTTGATATTGGAATGAAAACTGACCTTTTCCAGTCTTGGGGCCACTGCTGGTTTTCCAAATTTGCTGACATATTGAGTGCAGCATTTTCACAGCATCATCTTTTAGGATTTGAAATAGCTCAGCTGGAATTACATCACTTCCACTAGCTTTGTTTGTAGTGATGATTCCTAAGGCCCACTTGACTTCACATATACAAGTTTCTAAATGCTCTCTCTGAACTTGCTTTGTCACAGCCTGCTAAGTGGACCACACTTTGATTACACTGCCCCGTACAGTGGGTGCAGGCTGGAGAGATGCCTGACCTGTATGCTCAGAGCTTTTTGTGAGAACAGAAACTCAGCTGGGGCCTGGGAATTGGCTTGCTCCAGGAGATGTGGTTGTCAGGAAGGGCTTCTTCTCGTCTCCCATAGGATCAGATGTGTCAAGAGCCCCAGCCTACTCCCACAGCGCCCTCTTTTTTTCCAGCATATTCTTCACATTGACCCCTGCCTTGCTCATTCGAGGAAAGAGGAACAACTTGGGGGTGGTCCTAGGGGAAGGGACTCTGGTTGGAGTGGGGGCCTGCTACTCTGGATGGTCTGAACACCATCACCCAGGAATGCAGGGCGGAGGGTGAGAGCGGCTGGTGGTGATATTGGCATGGACTCTGGAGCGTGTCTGAGAGTTCAAATATTAGAACCTTAGGACATTCAGATCTTGGAGTCAGGGGCTGTTAGAACTGGAGTTGTTCACCTGCCCCCCTGCCCGGCTTCTGGCCCAGAGTTGAGCTCCAAGTGTCTGTCCTGCCTGTGGCCTGGAGGTCTTGGGTTGCCACAGTGTGGGTGAGTTAGAGGCTCTTTGGGTGCCCCGGCTTAACTCTGGGTGCTCTGTTTTGAAGTTTCAGACACTGTGTGCTCCGTTTGACCGAACACAACTCGCAGCCCTTGATGACGAAGCTGCAGTGGCTCTTCGCCTTCCTGGAGCACAGCCAGGTGAGTCCAGGGGGAGCAGGGTGTGGGAGGCGGGGGATGCTGGAGAGGAGGCCTGGTCTGATGCCTCGCCTTCATTGGAGCCTGCTTGCTGTAAGCTGTTGGGCCCCAGTCCAGGCAGGCGTGGGTTCACGGGCAGACCCATGGGGCTGGCTCAGTGCCCTGACTGGGCAGGAGAGGGCTTGCCGGCGGAGCCCCCCGGTGTAGTGCTGCCCACATCGCTCCCATCGGTGGTCCAGTCCGCCGTATGAGGTGTTGCTCTGTTGGCCAGCTGTCATTTTGGAGCACTCACACTGCCAGGCACCCTGAGGGCTGTATGTTTTATTCACTGCTTCTGCCCTCATGGAACCTAAGGGCCTTGACCAGGCATCACACCAGGCCCTCTGCAGGGGCAGGGGCATGGAGGTGCGTCAGCCACAGTCATGCTTTCACAGGGCGCAGTCTGGTGGGGAAGATGGACCTGTAGTTCTTAAGCAGAGAACGAGGCATGTGTGGTTTCCACACAGGGTAGGGAGAGGTTGATCATGAGGGGGATGGTAGCCCTTGGAGGACATGCAGGACAGGGTCCCTGCATCTGGGACTTGAACTTTTAGCTAAGCTTCTGATAGGGGAAAGGGTGTTTCAGGCAGAGGGAAGGGCAACAAACAAGGGAAGAACAGACTCCTGGAGGACTGTTTCTCTATGTGGATGCCGTGCTCTTAGGCGGCATGGACTTGGTAGGATGGAAAAAGTCAGGGACGGACAGCTGGGAATGAATGGGGAGGCTGGGAGTTTGGTGCAATGACTCCCCAGAGCGACCCTCAGGCACGGCACGCTGTGGAGCTGGTTGGTGAGTGGCCCCCCAGCTCCTGACTCGTCTGTTTCCTGCTTTGGTTGCAGCGTCCTGCCATTTCTCCAGAGAACTTCCTGTCTGCATCCTGGACACCCTGGTTCAGCCCCGGCACCCAGCAGGACTGCTCGGAGTACCTGAAGTACCTGCTGGATCGGTAGGGGAGGCGGGGGCTCTGCATCTGGAGAGGGTGCTTGGGGGAAGCCCCGTGGCCCTGGGCGGTGCTGTCTCTTCCTGGAAACTGGGGTGTGGCCCGGCGCTCGTGGAAGGCTTGGAGAAGATGGGGACAGGAACTGCGGGTGGGGGGACGTTCTGGAGGTGCTGACGTGAAGCATGACCGGGGAGGGTAAGTGTGTGTATGTACACTGTGCTGTGCTTGCCTGAGTGTGCACGTGTGTGTTTTCTCATCAGCACTCTGGGGGCACGCACACAGCTTTTTGTGGCAGGTTTGTGAGCTTTATGAAGGTTAAGTATGTCGTGTGCGTGCTTGTCCCGAATACACGTGCACGGATGCCACCTAGTACACATGCAAGTGTGTCCCCTGTGCCGCCTGCTGCACGTGTGTAAACATGTGTGACCCGTGCGTGTGGACGAAAGCCCTTTCCTCCCCGCACCAGGCTGCACGAAGAGGAGAAGACCGGGACGAGGATCTGCCAGAAGCTCAAGCAGTCGAGCTCGCCCTCGCCGCCCGAGGAGCCCCCCGTCCCGAGCGCCACCTCGGTGGAGAAGATGTTCGGGGGCAAGATCGTGACTCGGATATGCTGCCTCCGCTGCCTGAACGTCTCCTCCAGGGAGGAGGCCTTCACGGACCTCTCGCTCGCCTTCCCCCCGCCCGAGCGCTGCCGCCGCCACCACCACCATCACCACCACCGCCGCCGCCGCCTGGGCTCAGTGCTGCTCCCTGCGGAGGACGCCGGCGCCCAGGAGCCGGGCAGCGCCGGGCCTCAGCGGCAGAGGAAGCACTGCATCACGGGGGGCGTCCCCCCCACCATCCTGGACATGGAGGGCCTGGGCCCCCACGGCCTCGGGGGGCAGAGCGGGCAGGAGGAGAAGGTGGAGAGGGGGGAGAGCACAGAGGAGGAGGCGGCGGCGGGAGAGGAGGAGGGGGAGGAGAAGGAGAAGGTGGAGGCAGAGGAGAAGGTGAAGGAGAAGGTGGAGGAGGAGGAGGAGGAGAAGGTGGAGGAGGAGGAGGTGAAGGAGAAGGTGGAGGAGGAGGAGGAGGTGAAGGAGAAGGTGGAGGAGGAGGAGAAGGTGGAGGAGGAGAAGGTGGAGGAGGAGGTGAAGGAGGAGAAGGTGGAGGAGGAGGTGAAGGAGAAGGTGGAGGAGAAGGTGGAGGAGAAGGTGGAGGAGGAGGAGAAGGTGGAGGAGGAGGAGGAGAAGGAGGAGGAGAAGGTGGAGGAGGAGCGAGAGAAGGAGAAGGTGGAGGAGGAGAAGGAGATGGAGGAGGAGAGGGCGGCCCAGGACGACGAGGAGGAGGAGGTGAAGGAGGTGGTGAAGGAGAAGGTGAAGGAGGAGAAAGAGAAGGAGGCCCAGGAGAAGGAGGCGGCGGCCGGCCCGGGCCCAGGGACCCTCCAGAGTGCTGCGGCCGCCTCCGGGGACGGCTCCCGCTCGGTCCTGGACCTGGTCAACTACTTCCTGTCGCCTGAGAGGCTGACGTCGGAGAACCGCTACCACTGCGAGTCGTGCGCATCCCTGCAGGACGCCGAGAAGGTGGTGGAGCTGAGCCAGGGCCCGCGCTACCTCATCCTGACGCTGCTGCGCTTCTCCTTCGACCTGCGCACCATGCGGCGCCGCAAGATCCTGGATGACGTGTCCGTGCCGCTGCTGCTGCGCCTGCCGCTGGCCGGGGGCCGGGGCCAGGCCTATGACCTGTGCAGCGTGGTGGTGCACTCGGGACTGTCCTCCGAGAGCGGCCACTACTACTGCTACGCCCGCGAGGGCGCCGCCCGCCCCGCCCCGGCCGCGGGAGCCGCCGAGCGGCCGGAGCCCGACAACCAGTGGTACCTGTTCAACGACACCCGGGTGTCCTTCTCCTCCTTCGAGTCTGTCAGCAACGTCACCTCCTTCTTCCCCAAGGACACGGCCTACGTGCTCTTCTACCGGCAGCGACCCGAGGAGGGGCCCGAGGCCGAGCCTGGCTCCCCCCGCCCCCGGGCCGAGCCCACCCTCCACAAGGACTTGATGGAAGCCATTTCCAAAGACAACATTCTCTTCCTGCAGGTGAGCAGACCCCCACGGGCTTCCAGCAGCCCACCGGCTCCGATTAAGTGGCTGCTCCTTTCTCAGAGTCTCTTCCTTTTTCCTTTGATCCACTCACCTCACTCAGTGCTGGGGGGGGGAAAAAATCAGTGGGCCAGGCAGACCTCCTGCTTTAGAGGGACACACATTCAGTTCAGTTCAGTTGCTGTGTCCGACTCTTTGCGACCCCATGAATCGCAGCACGCCAGGCCTCCCTGTCCATCACCAACTCCCGGAGTTCACTCAAACTCATGTCCATCGAGTCGGTGATGCTATCCAGCCATCTCATCCTATGTCGTCCCCTTCTCCTCCTGCCTTCCATCTTTCCAGGCATCAGGGTCTTTCAACACACATTAGGAACCACTGTTTCTTTATTAAGCTGTTGTGTGCTGGAGGGGCTCTGTGAGTGAGTAGTGGATACGAGCGGGTGGGGGAGGCCTTTGGGAGGGTTGCCCTCTCACTGTGCCAACTCCACTCCTAAGAGTCTAGGGTGGCATCAAAGTACTTAGCAACTGGAACTCCGAGCAGCGTGAGGCATGCTGCCGTGAACAGCTGGGGTGGTCACACCTGGACCCTGGCCAGCGGCACCTGGGTGGGGGACACTGGGTCTGCGGCCAGTGGTGAGGGGTCTCCAGGGCTGGCCCCAGTGCGGCAGGAGGGAGAGCTTTCTCCTTGGCAGAGTCTGTCCTTCCTGCTTCAAGAGGAAGGAAGCCTGCAGAGAGGTCCTGGTGGGGTAGGAGTTGACCTTTGAAGTCTCTGGACTGTCTCCTCCAGGTGCCACCTGAGGCCTCTGTCCGCTGTTCAGTCTAGTCAATAGAAGTGAGGTGCTGGGAGAAGTTCAGTCTAGTCAGTGGAAGTGAGTTCCTTTTCTCCAGGGTGCTGGGAGTTTATACTGGGAGGGGAGGAGGAATGGTTTCGAAACCTAGATACAGGATGGCTGTGGGTCCAGCCCTCCCATCCTCCGGCTGAGCAGGAGTATCCCTGGGGGGAAGCTGAGGTGCTCCCTCCACAGGGGTGAAGCTCCGAAGGGCTGGGTGGCTGCAGCGGCGGGTAGGGACGGGGGGCGGGGGGTGGTTGTGGGTGGTGAAGGGAGCACTGTGGCTTCGGAGCCTACATTTGAAACCTCCTGCTCCATCCCCATCTGTGTTTCCAGGAGCAGGAGAAGGAGGCGCGGAGCAGGGCGGCCTACATCTCCGCACTCCCCGCGTCCCCGCACTGGCGGAGGGGCTTTGACGACGACAAAGATGAGGACAAAGGCCCTCCCGGGGGCTGCAGCCCTGCAGGTGGCAGCGGTGGTGACTTCCACAGACTGGTCTTCTAATGGGAACCCTCGATCCACCCCCCCGCCCTGGCCTGCTCGCACTTGTGGGGTGCCACAGCCGACCTCGGGGTGGGGGGCCCAGGTCCCGGGCAGAGGCGCTCGGCCAGGTGGGGTCTGGGGGAGGCTGTGGAGGCAGCCCCTTCCAAGGGCGAAAGCGATGGAGCAGGGGCTGCCAGCCTCAGCCTGGCAGGCACAGAGACTCAGAGGCGGAGGTGAGACCCGGGTCCCTTAAACTGCCCTCAGGCCCCGACGCTGGGATCAGCCCCCTTAAGACTTGCACCCGAGTTGTGGTCAGCTTGGATTAGCTGAGATGGACACTCTCTGGGCCTCAGCCCCTGCCCCGTATTTGCCATCAAGCAGCAGTTCCCTTCCAGCTCCTTTCAGACAATTCTGTCTCTCTATAGTACAGACCCGAGGAGGGTCCCAGCCCCAGCACAAACAAGGGGCTGCGTGTCGCCCCTCCGGCCGCATCGTGCTTCTCCGAGGGGCCTGAGGCGATGTGCGTGGGTGCTGACGCTGTCCCCTTGTGAGGAGCGTAGGTGGGAAGCGGGCGGGCGTGGGGTCAGAGAGGCCCCCCAGCCCCGCCAGCACCGAGCCGCAATGCGGAGGGTGTCCAGCCGCAATGCGGAGGGTGTCCAGCCGCAATGCGGAGGGTGTCCAGCCGCAATGCGGAGGGGACGGACAGCCCCTTAGCCCCATCTCCCGCCTCAGTGCCTGAGATCCCCCCTTCTGGGTATGAGAGAGAGGCCTTATTTTACTGCAAGTGTGTGTGTGTGTCTCACGACGTCTGTCCTGAGGGACGCTGGCTGGCTCAGCGCCTCAGCTGTTGGTCACGGTCCCCGGGGCTGGTGGGGGCGGTCTGGTGAGGAGCAGATACTGCCCGCGTTGTGCCCTGACACTGCTGTACCCTTTCTAAACGGAGAGGAGAGAACCAGGGTCTCAAACAGGAATAAAAAGAGGTTCTCTGAAGCCTTCAAAGCTGTCGTTCCTCCCGCTCTAGCCATGGCTTCTCGCGGTCTCTGGGCAGGAAGGCAGGGACACCCCCTTGCCCTGCTGACCTGCGTGCTGCACCGGGGAGGTGAGTGTGCCCTGCACGGAAGTGCTGTGTAAATGTGAGGCCTGGTGGGATGTGCCTGGAATGGGGGGTGGGGTTTGACTCTGGAGAGACGGGTGCACAGGCTGGGGCTGCCCGGACAGGACACTGTAGACGGATTCATCGATCAGCTCCGGGCTGCCTGGAGCTCGCGGCTGCTCCCACACTCCTTTCTTACCCCTGATAACCTGGGTGGGTGGGCTCAGGCCAGGAGCAAAGCAGCCTGCAGCCCTCAGGGCCCGCCCATCTGGGAACCTGGCACAGTGACTGCCTGGCCGGGGGCTTCCTGGGCTACAGTGGAAGAGCTGAGCTTTGGCCCCAAAGCCCATGGAGCCCTGAGAGTCAGGGACCAGCGCAGGTGGGCTGACAGGTCTGTCAGAGACCGAACAGTCATGCTTAGAACTCACCTCTGTGGTCCAGCGCGCCTTTGAAGAAAGATGAGCGGGCAGAGGTTGCTATTGCTTCCATTTCACACACCAGGAATACAGATTCCAAGGTGAGGAGGATTTGCACTTGTTCTTACAGCCAGGAAAGGCCCCCAGTCGTCTCCTGTTGAGTGGAAGGTGGCGTGGCCGGGGATGGGGGCGGACTGTCTGGCCGAGGACCGGTGTCCTGTGAAGCCCGCTGCCCACCCCCTGGACGAGGCAGATGCCGCAGCCTCTCTGCTTGCTTCTCACGGACTTTATTGTCATCTAGCTCCGCCACTCCAGTAACAAGGGCCCTGCAAGCTCCAGGCCTGTACCATGTGTCCCCACCGCAAAAACAGGACGCCTGTGAACGCATTCCCATCCCACCCCAGACCTACTCACAGGATAAATACATGTTACAATTTTTTTTTTAAAGAAAACAATAAATTAATAACTTAAGTGATTAGGCACCAACAGCAATTTGAAAAATTAAATGTCAATTTTAAATGGTAACAGGGCCAGAAACCTAAGAGCGGACTTCTTCTAGCCCATTTTCTCTTCTTGATAAAGCAATGATTCCGTGAAAATGATTCTACATTTCAAGACACGTGTAACCAACAAACACGTAAGAACACACACCACCAAATACACGCCAGCCCCGCAGCAGGCGGCCCACTGGCCCCCCGAATAGCTGAGTTTTGGAAGGCGGCAGCTTGAGCGCTCCTGTGCGCAGCCTCTGACCCTCGCTGTGCGCAGGACGGACGGACGGAGAGGGGAAGGACACACCGACTTCCCTCCTGCCCTGCGCCCTGCTTCCAGCTTCCAGAGCTCCGTCAGAGGGCCATGGGCAGGGCAGGGTGGGGTGGCCGCCGCTGGGGGCCTTAGCCCCGGGGCAGGCTGAGAACCGTTGTGCTTCTGTCCTAGGGATGGGATGCAGTTGAACAGTTTCGAATGTAAAAGTTACTGCAATCAGGTCTAGAGAGGGCACTGGGTTAACTGGCCCTTGAGACAGGTCACAGAGCAGGGAGCAGCCAGGTGGGGAAGAGACACAGCTCCCTGCAGGCACTCCTCCCTGCCTTTGACCCCGCAGAGCGGGGGAGCTGGACCGGGAGGGGACAGCTGCTGCTCCTGGGAGCCCCAGGCAGGAGGGGGCTCTGCTGGCCGATGCAGGGCTTCCCGGGGTCTCCGTCCGCGCCAGGCCACCGCACTCAGAGGCGAACTCTGAGCCACCAACGGGAATGTCAGACACTTGGTACCTGGGGCTTTTGAGCCCCACGTCTCTGCCTTCAGCAGTCTCTGCTCCTCTTGTACTTCCTCTGGTCTCTGCTCCCACCTCCACCCTAAGGGTTTGGGGGTTGGAGGAACCAAGAGCTGGAGGGAGGCCTCCCTGGAGGTTAGATTTGAACACCTCCATCTCTCGGGACTCCAATCAGTCTCACTCACCTTATGGCACATTCAGAAAACACTGACATCATTAGGGCACCTGATGATCAATAGGGAGTGATACCGGGAACTGACGCATCCCTACCTGGGCCCACCTGTAGCCTCTTGTGTGGGGGTGGGGGTACCATTCAAAGCCCTGCCGTATGAGACTGTCTGCAGAAAGCCCTAAAGGGACACGCCTGGGCAGTGACCTACCAAACCCTGCCCAGGGTAGGCCACTGCCACCATCACCACTTCAGCTGTGCGAACACCAAGGCCTTGCTGCTGCTGAGGGTCTGGCCTGGGCCCATACTCCCAAAGGTCTCTTGTTCCCAAAGCACAAGTCTCTCCATCTTCCTCCACTGGTGCCCAGACCCACCCTCCTTCCTCTAAAAATCTGACCCTTCCTCCCCTCCGGCCAAGTCAGGCACCCGCTTTCCCTAGAAACCACATTCCCTGATCTGCACTCCTCCCCACTCCTGCCCACACACCAGCCTCCCGGAGAAGCGGCCTTGACTTCTCCGCACATCCCCAGCTTTGAGTCTCTCACGGCCATCACCAACGTGTCCTTGTCTTTTTCTTCTCATTGAGCGTGACCTTCTCAAACACAAAGTCTGATTAACTCCTGTGTCCTCAGTGTGCAGTCCAGACCTGGCCACAGCAGCCGCTGCCATCACTTAACTGAGTTGATGTGACTAGTACTAGGAGGAGTTCTCACCTGTTGAGACCCTCTCTCCCAGGACGGAGTACAGTCAGGCCTCAGGCTGCCGAGGGCGTGAATGCGTGTGTACACACGCTCACAGGAGCAGAAAGGTGAGCAGTAGCCACCTCCCTTAGGCAGGGTCAGAACTCATTTCTTTTGGAGGAAGAAGGCCTGTTCTCCCCAGGGTAGGATGAAACATCTGGTCTGCCCAGTTGCCTCTGAAACTTTTAAAAAATTTGGCCAAGAACTATAACATGAGTCTCCCTCCCCAGACTTGGAAGAAGGAGCCTGGGGTGATGCCCCCCTTCTGTCCTGGCAGGGGGTGACACCGACCTGGGGGCCTTTCCAGCCTTGCCGTCTCCTGTCTCTGTAGCCAGGCCTGAGCCCTACAGGGCACCTGGGACTCCACAGAGCAATGGGGGGTGACCTGAGCTGACCGTCCACCAGGCCAGGCCCCAACCTTTCCTGGGCCCTGCACAAACCTCAGTCGGAGGGCACAAGCCACCGGCCACCCTGCCACATCCTCGGGGCTCTGTTCCGCCCGCCATCCGTCAGTCCTGGGAGCTGCCCTTGCCTGCCACCAGGCCAGCTGCTCCCTGACAGCGACGTCACCGCTCCCTCTCTGCTCAGCCTGCGTCTCCGCGGCACTGCCGGGGGCTCTCTCTCCAGCAGGTGCGCTGGGTGGACCTCCCAGAGCCCCCAGAGCCCCCACCCCAACTCTTAGCCGCCCCCGCCGCGCCCCCAGTCTTACAGAAGCTCATTTGCTGCGCTGTCTCCATGCCAGTCCCGGGCACCCCCAGGTGCCTCCGCCCATGCTGTCCCAGGGTGGCCCCTCGGTACTACCACCCCCGCACGCCCACCCTGCACCCCGTGTCACCCCCCCGCAGCTCCACCGGCCCTCCTCACCATGCCGGCACCCCCGCCCCCACCCCGTCGCCCAGCACGGTGCAAGCCTTGTCCAGAGCGGCGCCTCCGGGCCGGCGGGGTCGGCGCTCTGTCCCGGACGGCAGAGCCGGCCTGATGCTTCATGGCCCCAGGGGCCCGGCCCCACAGCGTCTGTCTCCCCATCTCCTGGGCTCTGAGCCCCACTCCGTGTTCTCGGTGGCCGGCCGTCCCCAGCCTCTCCCTCCTTCCACATCGCCCACTCCTGAGAGTGGGGGGCTGCCCCGAAACCCCTGCGGGGCTCCACTGCCCTTCCGTGTCTCGGGCTCCAACTCCTCTGTCCCTCAAGACGGCCTCTGACCTTCCTCCGCGGCTCCTCCGCCTTTAGGTGGCCTCGCCCCGCCTCTGCCAAGGAAGACAGGGACGAAGAGGTCCGCGTCCACACTGGCCTGCTGATCCTTGGGTGCCTGGTCAGCGGGACGATGTGGCCTCTTCTGGGACCGAGGCGAGGAGCCCAGTAGCTGGAGGCCGGACGGTGAGGTGCAGAATTGGCTCAGAGCCATGGTCCCGCCCCCACACGTCCGGTAGATATTCGGGTCTGAAGGGCAGGCGGACGCTTAAGGATGCTTTTTGGCAAGAGCTCTAACTAAGGTAGGATGGCCATTGCTGATAAAAATCAAAGGTGGACCCGGAGAGGGCAGAGGAAGTGCCTCGATCAGGCCCTCGCCTCCCAGGGGGAAGGGGTCAGGGTCCCTGATGCCAAGTGCTTTGAAGGCCAGAGTGGCAGAGGAGAGAGGAGGTGGGCAGGAGGGCGCGCTGGAGAGGCGAAGGGCGAGCAGCCAGGCCGGCTCTGCAGAGTGGCCTCCGGGCCCCTCCCTGGCGTGGGCATCACAGCTTGGCGCCCTTGGAGGGCTCCGAGGACTGCCGCACGTCTGTCCACTCCTGCATGGTGTTCTGCAGGGCCTGGGTCTTCTCCTTGTCCACCTGAACGTAGTCCACCTTCTCGTCGGAAGTGACCGATGACGTGGATGGCTGGAGGACAGGCCAGGGAGGTGAAGGGGCTGTGAGTTACCGTGACGCGGGGAGCAACAGGCGGCTCTTCCCGAGTGGTGTCAGGGGCGAGGAGACGGGCTTCTACCTGCCTCTCCAACCTGTTTTTTCCCCCTCAAAGTGGCCTGTAGAGCCTGAACTCCACCCTGCACCAGCCCTCCTCCTCCTCGAGGCCACAGCCTCTGCCAACCCTCTTGCTGTTGCAGTTCTGAGGGAACCCAGGCCCTTCCCTGGGTCCAGGCCTCCACCCACTCCCCGTGGCCCCTTGTCCAGGAGAAGGAATTGGCCGGGCGCCACCAAGTGCCAGCTGCAGGGCTCTGTGGGGGCACGTGGTGAGCACGCACAGCCACCCTGGGTGGGGGGACTGTCAGAGCTTCTGTCTGGACCGGGCAGCTAAGTGTGCTTCCGGGGGTGGGGGGCGGTGTGCTTTTCCCAGGCTGCACCCGGATAGCACATTCTCAAAGAGCTCAGGACCGGGACACGCGATCCCCACATCTCAGCTCTGTCACGGGTTCACATGTGACCCTGAGCGGACTGTGACTATGTGTGCCCGCATCTGTCCAATCGCACGGTGAGGGGAGGGACAGGTGGATGGAGGAGGGCCTGTGGGCTCAGGGTGCTTGAGTGCTGAGGCTGAGGCCACATGGGCCCCGGGAGACTCAGATCTCAGCCCAGCCTGGCCGGACAAGGCCCCTGGCCTCTGGGACCCCTCCACCCAGGGCCCCAGGAGCTCGGCAGAACCACCCCCCATCACTCCCACCCTAGGCACCTTGCGGTGGGGGCTCGGGGAGCTCGGCTGGAAGTCCAGGGCCAGATAATCCACACTGCCAGTGCTCTTCTTGGGCGCTGGGCTGTTGGTGCCGCTGGGAACGGGAGATGCAGACACGGGGTTTTGCTATCACAAAGGAGGGGAAAAACTGTTAATAACTTCAGAAGTAAACTAACCCACCACTGGGGGAAAAACACACCTCTGGGAGTGAGAGCAGCTAGCTCAGCGCAGGCCTGCTCTCTGCCGGGGACAGCCCGTGTTCCTGTTTAGACCCTCACAGCAATCCTGTAGGCGTTATTACTTCTCTTATTATTATTTTTACAATGAATATAAAACTGGTTCAGAGAAGTTAAAGCAACTTGCCCATGGCTGCACAGCTGGTGGGCAGGGAGACGTTCCAGCCTGGGCTGCCCTCGCTGTGCCGCGCCGCCTCCTGCCCAGGCTGTCAGGCTGGGCCTCACCCTCCCTGCCTCCCAGACCGGCCCTTGCTCGCTGCCCTCAGAAGGGAGCCGTGCTCCCTGTGTGCCGGACCAGCCCTGCTTCTCTGGGGCTCCCACCACGGCCTGGAGCGGGGCAGTCACCCCGCAGCAGCCTGGCCCCCAGCCTGTCCCGGCTCCTCAGGGGTCACTAGAGAGGGCCCTTGTCAGCAGGCAGTGCGAAGCCCTGGTCCCCCAGCAGCTCTCGGATGACCCGCTGCAGGGCCAGTCTCCCCAGGCGCCGAGGCCAGCTTGTCTGGCTCTCTCCTGAGGACGCCTTCTCACGAGAAAGGCGACAGTCCTGTGCTGCGCTTCGGTTCCTTCACTTGACGGGTGGATTCACGCTCTCACTGTGTCTCTCTCACATGTCTGTGTGTCTCTCACATGTCTGTGTGTCTCTGTCTCTCACATATCCATGTGTCTCTCACATGTCCATGTGTCTATGTGTCTCTCACATGTCTGTGTCCATGTGTCTCTCACATGTCCATGTGTATCTCTCACATGTCTGTGTCTCTCACGTCTATGTCTCTCTCACATGTCTATGTGTCTCTCACATCTCTTGTGTCTCTCACGTCTGTGTCTATGTGTCTCTCACATGTCCATGTGTCTGTCTCTCATATGTCCATGTGTCTTTCACATGTCTGTCTGTGTCTCTCACATGTCTATGTGTCTCTCACATGTCTGTGTCGTGTCTCTCACATGTCCATGTCTCTCACGTCTGTGTGTCTGTGTCTCTCACATGTCCGTGTGTCTCTCGTCTGTGTGTCTGTCTCTCACATGTCTGTGTCTCTCACATCTCTGTGTCTCTCACATGTCCGTGTCTATGTGTCTCTCCCATATCCATGTGTCTCTATCTCTCACAAGTCTGTGTCTCTCACGTCTATGTGTCTATGTGTCTCTCACATCTCTTGTGTCTCTCACATGTCTATGTGTCTCTCACATGTCCATGTGTCTATCACATGTCCATGTCTGTGTGTCTGTGTGTCTGTCACATGTCCGTGTGTCTCTCACATGTCCATGTGTCTATGTGTCTCTCACATGTCTGTGCAGCTGCACCCTGGGGAATCCCTGTGGCCCACTCTGTGAGGCTCCCCCAACATGTGCGCTTTCCTGCCGCGGGGCAGACACTCAATGGACGCTCATACTCCCATGCCTCCTCCCAGTCATGGGGACAATGGGATGAGGAAATGAGGAGACCTTTTGCTTCTGAAAAGTTTTAACAGGATGGAACAAGGGGGTTAACTTGGGAAGCTGCCCCAGTTTTTCCCTGCAGGTGCCCCTGATGACGATTCTGAAACACCGTCTAACCGCCTGGCCTGTGGACCCTCGTGTGGCCCCCAGGGGACGAGTGCAGGCTTCCAGAGATAGCATTTGGGGTCCTTCGTGGTCTGACTTCTAGTCCAGCCTCCCCACTGGCCGCCCCCACCTTCAGCCAGAGTTAATGACCGTGACTCTCCATGTCCCCATCCACACGGCCACCTCTGCCCAAGGGCCCCTGTTTGCGCACCCTGCTGTGATCGCCCATTCTGTGGGTGCGCCCCCATAACACTGCCTCTCCAGGGCACTGACCGCACTGCCTGGGTCACAGTCGTGAGAGAGGCAGGCCTCCTCTCCTCCCTGAGGGCAGGGACTGTGTCTTCCTTGCCCCTGATGGTGACTCCACAGTAACTGACACGTATGTGCTCCAGACAGACGAGTAGCAGCACAGTGCCCTGGGGCCGGGGCGAGCTGGGAAGTGAGGAAGCGCTAGGTGGGCTCCAGGGGTCCCCAGAGGACTCACCATAGGGACGTAGTTCTCTTCACTGTCTCCAGAGTCGGTGCTGGTGATGCTCTGTGTGGAGATGGGGCGGCAGTACTGGGCGGAGCTGGGGCTGAAGGAGTGGCTGTTGGGGGGGAAGACAGGGAGTAAACCCTGGGAAGGCTGGCCTCCTGCCAGGCCCTGGACCCTACACCTCCGGAGACCTCTGGCCTCCATTATCAGACTAAGATCTGATATGGAGAGGGGACTGTCTTCCCTTCATCACAGAAGAGGCAGCCAAGCCCTGAGCTACCAGTAGCATCAGGAACGTGGTGACCTGTTCCACTCACCAACCCACTGCCCCGTTCCAAGCTCTCGCGTCCACAGACACTCACATGGCCCTGGACCAAGACCTGGTGACGGGGGACTTGAAGGGGAGCTCGTCGATGACGGTGTTGTTTCTCAGGTCAAGTGGTGTTGGCTTTGCTGCAGCAGGGACAGAAGGTCGATGCATTAGCCAGTGATGATAAGGCCACACATACAGACCCTTACACGTAGCACACAAGTGCGTATAAAATCCTTCCTACTCATCCCAGTTATACATGGGGAGGCCCAGGCTATATGAGGTTATATGATCTCTGCTCGTGAAGTCATGTCTTCGGATACCAAATTCTCTATTCCTCACACTGTTCTGACAGCAGCCATACTTTCAGATCTAAAATGGGCACATGGGCTGGGACAACATTTGTGACTGAGAATGAAAATAAGAGATGATATCTGAAACATCATGGAGAAGGCCACTGTGAGCCCCCCGCCACATCTGGGCCAGGACCGTGGAGCCTTCTACGGAAGAAGGTGAATGTCACAAGGCCCTGAAGGCTCCGATTCAAACGCTGAGCTCTGCATTCTCTGCTGACCAGACCCAAGGGGGCTTCTGTCTGCCCACTGACTCTGCTTCCCCCCTTGAGTCCCTGCCCCTGATGCAGGCCTGCAGAATGAGGTCGAGGCAGACCTAGAACCTGAACTGCAGTTCTTCTTCCTGGTCTAAATGAACCAATGTCTTAGATGCTTTACTTCTGAACAAACCCGGGAAGTAGGCATGACCATCCCCACTTCACAGATATGACGACCAGAGGCTCAGAGAAGTCACATGATTTCCTCAGTCACACACCTAGGAAGCACATCTACCCGGTTTGAGAGCTCAGTCCTTCCTTTTATAGCAGAGTGTATCTTTTAATGGAATACTCTTGTCAGTTCTACTTTTTTCAGCCCTAGAGCTAATAAAAATCTCTTATCCTTGAGTTGCACTTCATACACTATGAAGCATAGTAAGATATATTATCTATGCCCTTCAATGTCTCTAATAGGCATGTTTTTAAAAAATTAATTTATGTATTTTAATTGGAGGCTAATTACTTTACAATACTGTAGTGGTTTTGGCCATACATTGACATGAATCAGCCACGGGTATACGTGTGTCCCGCCTGTCCCGCACCCTCCTCCCACCTCCCTCCCCACCCCATCCCTCAGGGTCATCCCACTGCACTGCCTTTGAGTGCCCTTTCTCGTGCATCAAACTTGCACTGGTCATCCATTTTACATGGTAATATACATGTCTCAATGCTGTTCTCTCAAATCATCCTGCCCTAGTCTTCTCGCACAGAGTCCCAAAGTCTGTTCTTTACATCTGTGTCTCTTTTGCTGTCTTGCATATACGGTCATCATTACCATCTTTCTAAATTCCATATATATGCATTAATATACTGTATTGGTGTTTTTCTTTCTGACTTATTTCACTCTGTAGAATAGACTCCAGCTTCATCCACCTCATTGGAACTGACTCAGATGTTTTATACTTCCCACTTCACAGATGAGAAGCGAGGCACAGGGACAGAGAAGGATTCGTTTACAATCACATGTTAGCAGGTGGAAGGGCTGCAACCTGAATCCATCCTTTAGATCCCTGCACTTCTGCATTCTGGTAGCCAGTCCCTATTGGGATGAATTTGGAGAGAGAGTGTGTAATGTGTGTGTGCGCACACGTGTGTGTGTGTATTTGGGGTGGTTTAGGCTCCAGAGGCTGTTACTTCCTTGCAAGGCAAGTTTAGGATCCACGGGATCCCTAAATGAACGCACAGTCCCTGAAGAGTGTCCAGAGCTGGGCTGGGGGAACTGTGGACTTACCCTTCCGGTCAGGTTTGAGGTTGCGGTTGACAGGGGGTGGCTGGATCTCACTCCCTCTGCTGGAGCCTCGGTGCAGAGAGAGGGCTGAGGAGGGGTAGCCGAGCGGGTCAAAGTGGTGTGGCCCCGGGCTCATGGGGATGTAGACACTCTGGGAGTTATCACCAGCTCGCTCCAAAGCCAGCAGGGTGGAGGAGCCTGGGTTCATGGGCACGTAGTTGTCCTCGGAATTGGTGCTGTCTGATCGTCCCACGACTGCTTTCGCTGGCTAGGAGTGGAGAGAAATACTGCTGTAACCAGGGAGAGGAAGCAAGAGGGGGCAAGAGAAGATGGAGCTGGGTGCACTGTGAGGCTCTAAGGCAGATGCTGGGAAGACCAGGTAAGAGAGCAGGGGGTAGACAGGAAGAGACGAAGCCTGTGGGTCTCCTCTAGCTTCCACAGTCCCTTGGAGCTTGCTTATAATTTGTGATAAACCTTGTATAAAACATCCACAAGGCTTTCTGGCTGCCTGACCACATCAGAGGACAGCACAGGCCCTGGGTCACAGGTTTTGTTCAGGACCCGCCCCCCTCCTCAGGTCCACCCTCATCACTGCAGGTCAGCGGCTCAGGCCCCGGGCAGGGCAAGGAGACTCAGGGGGGCCTCGGCGCTGGCAGGCGAGGCCTGGGTGGGCATGCTTCCCCAGGGCAGCTTTCAGTGTGGCCACCAGGCTGCAGTGGGGCCACCACCCTGGCCACAGCCTTCCTCTACCTCCTGCCCTGTCTGCTGGACGCATATACGCCTAAGCTGCTTTTGTGTATGATCTTCCCAGGGAGGCTGAAGGCAGGCCCTTGTCGGCGTAGCTGGGCCCGACACCCAGCAGGGCTGTCATCAACCCCCTCCTGAAGGCGGCCTGGGACGCCGCTCTGACACCATCCTTCTGTTGCTGAGCCCGACTGAGCGCCACCCCTGCCTGGGGTCTCATCCCGGTGGGACCTCATGGTTAGGGTGCTGCCGGACAGCCACATTCCAGCGCCTGCATTCCCTGCATTCTAGACCCTCCCTGCTCACCCTTGGTGATGAGCCTTCTTGTCTGGGGCACCTAAGTACACACATTTCTTCCAGACCAGGATACGTGCATCTTTCCAAACACTCAATCCAGGGGTTCTGAACGAGGAAGTGAGGCAGGCTCCTAGGAGGCAGACGCCCAGGCTGTGGTTTCAGTTCCGTGGGCCTGAGCTTTGATCCACCTGAGCTGCCGTAAGGACCCCCTGATTAAACCCCACTCACCAGGAAAGCACTGACTGCATCGCTCATGGACTCGGCAGACCGGCCGGCACTGTCTCCACCACGCTGCGGGTAGTCGTAGGACTCGCAGGAGGAAGCTACGGCAGAGGAAGGAAGACCCCTGAGAACTCAAGAGTTGGTCCCTGTGCTGACACTTTCCCACACCCTCCCCAGTGTTGCTCAGGATCGTAACTGCTACTCCAGGAGATACCGCTCTCAATTCCTAAGACAAGGTATTGCTTCTACCACATCACCCCTCAACTCACAAATTCCTCCAGTGTTGTTCAGTCGCTAAGTAGTGTCCAACTCTATGGACTGTAGCCCACCAGGCTCCTCTGTCCATGGGATTTCCCAGGCAAGAATAGTGGAGTGGGCTGCCATTTCCTTCCCCAGGGGATCCTCCCGACCCAGGGATCGAACACATGTCTCCTGCACTGGCAAGGAAGCCCAGCTACAGGCTTATTAGCAAGACACAAAATGAAAGAGATTAATATTATTCTACTTTTGCATCAAACGGAGGAGGTTACATGCAGAGTTGGAATACTCTCAGTGGGAAATAAGCGACAGTAGAATTTAAATACTTCAAATAGATGTTCAGACTTTAACCAGAGATGCAAATGTGGCTTAGAAAATATTTTGTAGATTTAATTTTAATAGCCTGTTGGTCCACAAAGGCTTGGCTCCAGTTTGGACTAGTCTTCTAAATTTATTTTTGAAATCTTTCATTTGATTTATAAATGAGTAAAAGACTATGATCCAGACCTCTAAACCCCTAATACATTGTAATGTGGTTAACCAAGAATGTTCTCTTTCCTTAGTGAAACAGTAACTTCTCTCAGGCAGGATCTGCTAAACTCTTGCCACTGTGGTGTTCACTAATAGCCTCCAGGGTTGGGGGCCCAACTAGGAAAGGTCTGGGGTGAGAAGATGCCTAAACCTGTGAGCATCCCTGACCTAGGTGGGCCTTAAGCCCCTGTGGCCTGGATGACTGAGAACTCGTACAATGCTGAGTCCCCTGTGCCCCCTCCCTTCCTCCCACCTGCTCTGGGTGCAGCCAGGGCTCACACTGACCTCGGTGAAGCCGGCTGTTGTCCATGGCTGGGAGGGTGTTACGCCTGGGGATGGTGGCGGCGGCAGAGACCGATCTGCTGCCTTCCCCGGTGGGAGGTCTCTGCTGAGGGCTGCCCCACCGAGGTGTGTCTGCCTGACTTGGCTTGGGGGGCCGGGGCGGGGGAGCTATGGCCGAGTCCCCAGGCGTGGCCACTGCCATGGCGTTGTGGTTCTTGTCCAGCGTGAACGTCCTAGGGATCTGGTAGGCCGAGAGCGGGGTGGCCGGAACGTCCACGTTGTCCACCAGGAGGTCCCCAAACTCCCGGCACAGGGTGCTGCTGGGCGTCTTGAAGGTATACACGTCCTCGTTATCTGTTTCGGAGCCGGTGAGGCTGCCCTTGGTGTGGCCGTGGGCAGCCAGGCTCCGGGGGAGGTCGTAGGCACTGTCTCTGAACTCTGCGTTGTGCCGGCTTGGCTTCGGGAGGCTGTAGAAGCCGTGGACTTGACCGCCAACCCCGTTGACACAGTGCCCGTTGCCCTGGGCAAGTTTCTGCACAGCTGTGTCGCTCCTCATGAGGAACGAGGCCCTGGTGCCCTGAGAGAAGCTTGCACTCCTAAGAGACAGAAAGAGGGGGACGCAGGGGTTAGAGGAGGCTGGCAGGAGTGTCCACATCCCGCTGCAGTGACGTGGTGGGGAACAAACACAAGCTGAGGAGGCTGGAGGCCTGAGGCTTATCTGGACACAGTATATCTTCTCTCGGAGTTTCAGTAAATGCATCTGCAAGAATGGGGATTAAAATAATAACTTTGCAGCTTGTTTAGAAATTGGACTCTGGTGCATCTAGAAAGTATGTGTTCAGTGTTAGCCTTTGTCCCGTCCCCTACCCCCACATGGCTGTGATGAGCAGAGGTTGGTCTTACCTCCTCAGACATCAACAAACTACTTGCATCAGCCATGTGTTCACCGCTTTAAGTGGCAGGGAATATACGCATGTGTATACAAAGGCTGTGAGACAGTGGAAAGAACCCTTAAGTTGGTATCAGAAAACAGCAAACAAGTCATTTTACCCGAGTCTCAGTCTCCCCACTGTAGAACAGGTCAGCTGACATGTTCTAAGTTAAATAGAAGTATTCAAATGTAAGCTATAGATTTATTTTCCATCGTGTTCACTGAGAGGCATTCAGAGGGGAAAATCTCTCTCCAGAAGACTAAAATACTATAGGAAAAATGTTTTCCAGTTTAGGAACTATGCTCAGGAGAGGAAAGGTCTTAATTATTACTTTTTAAAATTCAGGTTTTGGGAAAACAAGGCAAGATTAAAAACGAAATGATTTGGGGGTGAAGGGTTTGTGAGTTCCATCCCCACCACTAATACATACCGTGGGCTTCCCCAAGGAGGGACCTGGGGGGGTCTTACACACTGAAGGCTTCCCCAAGGTGGGACCTGGGGGGTCTTACACACTGTGGGCTTCCCCAAGGCAGAACCTGTGGGGTTTTACACACTGTGGGCTTCCCCAAGGTGGGGCCCGGCGGGGGTGTGTGTCTTACAGGCTGTGGGCATCCCCAAGGCAGGACTTGGGGGCCCTCCAGGGTCCTTTCAGGTCCATCTGATTCTGAAAAGCCACGACCCCTTGGCTGTACTAGCATGGCTTCCACACTGCGTTCTGTTCTGCGTAGGTCCCTCCAGAAATGAGAAGGTGAAGTTCTGAGCAAGCAGAGATTCACGTCTGCTTTTCTCTTTCTCATAGGATGATTCTTCATAGGATTCCATTTGGGGAAAATAAAGGAATCAGAATTCTAGAATAATCCTGTACAGTGGTGATTCCCAGCTTTTGGGAGGCTATATGCCTCTTTAAGGATCTGATAAAAATCTCTTCTGGCACTTCTCACCAGAATAAGGCAGATCTCACACACATACAGATTTGCAGGGTAACAGAGGGATGGGTAGCCCTTGACCCACTGAGGCCAATCCATGGAGCCCCCGCCTTATACAAGCTCTCTCAGCTCATGGGGAGCTTGTTATTTGTGGATGTGGCCACCAGATGGTGATAGATATTAAGGCCCATCAGCTTAGAAAGCGGAAGGGAAACAGGTGTCGAGGCCAGGCTCTCTTTGTTAGTTAACCTGCATCCGTGACGGCTGGGACTGACATTGCCACACCGTTCACAACCCTCGTCCCTGGGCCTCCGTACTCTCCCCCTTTCTGTTCCATTTCACACACGTAAGCAAGCCAGCATCCCTGGCCTAGAGCACTGAACATCCAGCCTTCAGATCCTGGAGGGCCGGGTCCGAGACTGGGGAGCCAGTGGTGGACATGAGGGGCTCACATCTGTCTTTGATGCCTTTCACTGTGTCTTTTGGAGCTTCCAACTCTGGCGGATGCTCCCATCTGGATCTGTCCATTGAAAAAAACCTTTCCTGACATCTCACTTTCCATCTGGGCCAGGCCCAATGGATACAGAGAAGCCTCCTGCCCTGGGGGAGGGGGCACCGTGGTAGAGGAGGTGACAAGCCTGCAAGCCTTAGTCAGGCCTGTGACTATGCGGCTGTTGACACATTCAGAGCAACCGTCCCCGGTGGTGGTGGTGGTGCAGAGTGTCAGGGAGGCTTCTTCAGCGATGTCACCCTGGACTGACTGGCAACTGGCCAGGCAAAAGCAAGAGAAGGGAAAAGGTGTTCCCTTAGAGGCAGAGCAGTAGAATGCCATCTGGCAAGTTCAAGAACCACAAGCTGTTCAGGCTAGAGCAGGAGCCTTAGGAGGTGGGGTTGAGGGATGACAGTGGAGGGCCAGTCCTGGGCTGAGGAGAACAGGAGTCCTTGAGAGTCTAGGGTGCTGAGGGGTGTAGAGAGCATCTCAGGGAGCCTGCAGTGGCCTTCAACACACTCAGCCGTGAGCTCATCATCTCTCTCCTGACTCTCCGGTTTGGGGAAAGAAACCAAGCCACTCAAGCCAAAGCCCGGGAAGAACCTTTTTCACTTCTCACTCCATAAGCACATCAGATCCTATTGACTCCACCCCAGTTCAGGTCCCCCTGGTTGTCTTCTGCGTTTAACAAAAGGGTTGGTAGCTAACTAGCCTCCAGAATCATCTGCCCGGCTCTCTGGGCCTCTTTTCATCCCTCTCACGCTTCCTTTCCTAACTTCCCAGCTTAACAATTCTCAGTGCTGTCTCAGTGTCTTTAGGGTGATGGCATATCCCAGCTCCACTTTACCCGCCCAACCTCTTCTCCCCAGCTGCCCTCCTCAGGCTGGGATCTACACAGTTGGCTCTCCAGGGTTCCGAGAAGACCCCAGGCAGCCAGGCCTCTGTGCCGTGTTCGTGTCTCTGGAAGTCCCCCTCTCCCATCTGGCAGCTCAAACTCAGCTCCAGCAGCACCTCTTTTGAAGCTGGTTCTCGCATTCCTCACCTCCCAGCACAATCACTTGCTCCCTCTCAGAGCAGGTAGCGACTGCTACCTGTGTTACACACCAGTTGCTTATTTCCTCCACCAGGCTGATTTCCTTGAGGAAAGAAACAGTGTCTTATTCATTTCCCTCTCATCAGCACCCAGATTAGCGCATGTCACATAGTGAATGGTGAATATGTGTTTGCTGAATGAACAAGCAAATGAACTTATAAACAGACACACAGGTAAAGAAAAGCCTTGGTGCTGCCATCCACTTTCCCCGAGCTTGGCCTGAACCCTTAGGAGCAGCAGATGGAAACTCTTTTCTCTTCAGAACATGGGAACCCCTGTCCCAGCCTCCTGCTGCCCTGGTGTCCCCTCTCCGGTTACAGAACTGCTCACTCATCCCTGAGCTCCTGGCCTGGGCTTGCATTATCTACCTTTTTCTGGAACGTCTCCTTGATACATCACAATCTGACAAAATGCCAAAGAAGCCTTCCTGCTCCACAGAGGTGCTTCAGTCCCTCAGACTTACCTCGTGGCTTCACTCACTCTTCCCACTTTGCTCCCACAGCACACTTCGTGTTCCCTGCACACACTCACCTCACCCGTGTCTTGTGGGACAGTTATTTGGGTCTTGGTCCTTCTGCTTCTGTCTGGCCCTGTGTTCCCAGAAGGCAGGGTACCACATCCCATCATCCCCAGGCACAGCCCCTGGCATGTGGTAGATGACACCCATGCCTGCTGAGGGGGCTGGTCATCACTGCAAGAATCGGGTCAGAGGAGCTGAACGAGGGAAACAAACTTGCCCAAAGGTATGCACTCGGATGCAGTGCAGGTATTACCCTCATGCCTCAGAAGAGAAAAACAGTAAATGGCAGAGATGGTGCAAGAAGATACTCGATCACAGGTGTACAGGGGAGCTCCCTGGGGACAGAGGGACGTTTGCCAGAAAATATTCCCCTGCTCCAGCAGCTTCCCTTTCCATTGCTGGCCCCCGCTGCTCTAGAGGCTGCTGGTGGGTGGGGCTATCCCGCCACCTTGGTCTGAAATCAGCTCCAAATTTCTCCCTCAGCTTTTAGAAATGCTCTCCCAGGTTTTCCCAGCCACTTTATTTTGCACTTTTTTTTTACACGTTTTCACACATTATGGAACATACAATTTCACCCGTTTCCACTCTGTGAGATACCAAGTGCATTAACGATGAAAGACCCGGTTTGATTTTCTTTTACAGCTTCTTCTTGTTCAGTCGGTAAGTTGGTCAAGTCATGCCTAACTCTTTGCGACCCCATGGACTACAGCATGCCAGGCTTCTCTGTCCGCCACTATCTCTTGGAGTTTGCTCAAGTTCATGTCCACTGAGTCAGTGATGACTGTGTTCCCATTTAAGGAAATCTTGTAAACCCTTGTAAGTAAATTAGCCACCATTTTAGGGTTCTGTCCCTGGCACTGGCAATCTTGAAAGGTCATTTGGACCATCATTCTGCATCTGACTCATTCCAAATGGATCCTTCCAGTGAGGGAAGAAAGCTCAGAAAATTCTGTGTCACAATCTCTAAGAGGTAAGGTGGTCTTTGTATCTCAAACTTTTCTGCCTGCAATATTGAGCTTGCCTTCTCTCTGCAGTTACAGAGAAAAGCTGTATATGTGAAACTAACAATGTAAAAGCTGTATATTCTGTCTTTGGTTAATCACAGCCACTAACGATTCATCACCAGTTAAATTCTCCATCGACATTTCTGATTTTGCTTTTTACCCACCATCTTTCTGTAGAAGAGTGCTACAGGGTCAGTGACTTCCATTTTGGAATTTCATCCCTTGAAATTTTGCTTCCCTCAACTCTTACCAGAATTATGGCTTTCCAGGACGTGTGACTTACTACATCACATGACTTGTTACAGGTTTAACAGCCTTAAGATAGAGATTGGTTAATACTCGCTAGAATCTAGAATGAGGTCCTAAGTGTGTGTGTATGTGTGTGTTAAATCAGTTCAGTTGTGTCCAACTCTTTGTGACCCTATGAACTGCAGTCCGCCAGGCTCCTCTGTCCATGGGATTCTCTAGGCAAGAATACTGGAGTGGGTTGCCATGCCCTCCTTCAGGGGATCTTCCCAACCCAGGGGTCGAACCCAGGTCTCCCACATTGCAGGCAGATTCTTTGTTGTCTGAGCTACCAGGGAAGCCCCGAGGTCCCAAATACTAGAGGATAAAAATAAATCTAGTGAAACTAAATTGTTTCCAAAAACAAAAATGATTCTGCTTGCTTTGACAACATCAGTTCAAAACTCCTTCTATTGGCAACAGTTACTATTTTGAATTATTACTTATTTTAGCTCAGTGGAAGAGCTGGATTTTTAGAACTGAAGTCATTTTAACCAGAATACATATTATCCAGTACTTAAAGAAACATTAGTGGCTAGTAGTGTAGTAAGAGTAATAAAAAATTTATGGTTTTATCTCTAGGATGCTTAATTTCTTGTAGCTGTTTATCAGGATCCCTCATAAATATAAAAGGGACAGAGAGAAGGCTAGTATTATTAGCCTCAGTAAATATGATTTCAGTACAGTAATCAATCAGGCATATTTACGTCTGTGCTAGGCAGAGATGAATGAGCTGATTCTCTCTCAAAGTCCCTACTCAAAAGTAATCCTGAGATTACTTTGGAGATCAAAAGAGGTAACTACTGGTAAAGCGCTTTGTAAACTGTTTGTTTCCAGAGTACCTAGTATGTAATGGAGCAGTGCGTGACTAAAGCCCATCCACACACTCGCCAACACCTGGCACTGCTCCTTTTTTTGTCTGTTTGTTTGTTTGTTTGTTTTACTGTAGTCATTCCAGTGGAGATTAAGCAAAACCTCACTGAGGTTTTAATTTGCATTTCTCTGATGGTTCAGCATGTTTTCATGTGCTTATTACTGGCCATTCCTCTATCTTTTTTGTGAAGTGTCTCTTCAAATCTTTTGCCCATGCAAAAAACTTTGCTTGCTTGTCTTCTTATTGAGTTGTAATAGTTCTTTACGTATGCCAGAAATTAGTTCTCTGTCAGATATATGCTTCGAGCATTTTCTAGGATTTGTCGACTTGCTTTTTGTTGTTGTTTCACTTTTTTGTCTGCACTGCACAGCGCACAGGATCTTAGTTCCCTGACCAGGGATCATACCCTGTCCATTGTAATGCAAGGCAGATTCGTAACCATGGACCACCAGGAAAGTTCACCATTTTATTCTCCCAATGGGATCTTTTAAAGAGCAAAAGTTTTAATTTTGATAAAGACTATCAGTTTTTTCTGATTCCTGATTTTTAAATCCCATATAAAAAATCTTTTCTTACCCCAAGATCACAGAGATATTTTCTTCTGTTAAGTTTCAAAGTATTAAACTTTACATTCAGGTCTCTGATACTTTTTAGCTTTTGAGTAGTATGATAGAAAGTAAAGGTTTTTTAAAATTCCTATATAGGTATCTATTTGTTGAAAAAACTTTCATTTCCCTATTGGCACCTTAGTTTAAAAAAATATATATATATATATATACACACACACACACACATACACACACACACATATATTCATTCTAACCCCTCCAGATTCACTAATCTGTTCCAGTGATTTATATGTTTACCCTTTCATTAATACAACTATCATGATTAACCTTAGTTTGACAGAAGGTCTTAAAATCAGGTAGTATAAGTCCTCTAACTTTGTGCTGTTTTTTTTTTTTTTTAAATCACTTTGGTTATTCACACTTTCACATACATTTTAGAACTAGTTTATCAATTTCTGTGAGAAAGCTTGCTAGGATTTTTATTTGGATTGTACTGAATCTACAGGTTAATTTGGGAAGAATCACCATTTTAATAATATTAACTCTTCCAATTCATAACTATAGTATATTATTACCTCCATATTCAGGTCTTTAATTTCCCTCAGCAATGTTAGTGGTTTCAGTGAAGAGGTCTTGCCTGTCTTTTGTTAAATTTATTCCTAAGCAGTCTACTTCTTCGGGCATCATTATATAGATTTTTTAAGTTCATTTTTTTGTTGTTGTTGCTAGTAAGTAAAAGTTATTTTTGTATAGTGATCTTTTCTCCTGTGAATTTGCTAAATTAACTTATTAATTCTAGTACTTATTTTCTATATTCTTTAGGATTTTTAATATAAACAACCATGTTACCGGCAAACAGAAACTATTACATCTTCCTTTCTGGTATTTGTGCCTTTTATATATTTTTTGTTCCCTTATTGAACTCACTAGGATCTCTAGTACAACTGTGAATAGAAGTAGCAAGAGCAGGTATTGTCTTCTTGTCCCCAGTATTAGGGGAATATATTTAGTATTTTTCCATGTAGGCTGTTCTTAGAAGTCTTAGTTTGAGATAGTTCTCATCTATTTACAGTTTGCTAAGAAATATTTTTTATAAAGATGTATTATGTTTTGTCAAATCTTTCTTAGCATCTACTGAGGTGTATACATGCAATGAAATATTTACTTAGCCTTAAAAAGGAAGAAAATCCTGACACTTGCTACTATATAGATGAATTTTGAGGGCTTTATGCTAAGTGAAATAATTCACTCACAAAAAACACTGTAATTCCACTGAGAGAAGCCTAATTCATACAGATAAAAAGTAGAATGGAGGTTGTTAGGGGCTGGGGGAAGGTGAAATGAGGTATTAAGGGTACAGAGTTTAAATTTTGAGAGATGAAAAGAGTTCCAAAGATTGGTTGCAGGAGTGTGAAAGTACTTAACACTACTGAACTGTACACTTCAAAACGGTTAAGATAGGACGTTTCCTATTATGCATATTTTAACACAATTTTTTGTTAAAGGAGAAAACAATCAGAGGAAGAAAGATACAATTATATCCAGGAGAATAAGAATAAAAAGAACAGTTGATCTCTCATCAAAAATAACGAAAGTCCAGAAGACCATAGCATGGCATCCTTTAGAATGCTGAAATAAAGCCATTTTTATACTCAGCAAAAGTCTCTCTCAAAAATAAAGGTGATACTGTATGGCACAGGGAACTATATTCAATATTTTGTGATAAACCATAAGAGAAATATGAAAAAGTATGTGTATCATATTTGTGTATAACTGAACCACTGCTGTACAGCAGAAATAACTCAACACTGTAAATCAATTGTATACTTCAATAAAATAAATCAAATTAAAGGTGAAATAAAGGTATTTTCAGATAAGTGAAAGCTGGGAAAATTGGTCACCAGGGGACTCACATGGCCATAAATGGTAAAGGAAGCTCTTCATGGGAGTTTCCCGGCAGTCCAGTGTAAGGACTTGGCACTTTCACTGCCATGGGCCTAGGTTCAATCCCTGGTCAGGGACGATCCCCACAGACCATGCAGCATGGCCAAAATGAAATAAAATAAAATTAAAAAAAAAAAAAAAAAAGGAACTTCAGGTTGAAGAGAAATAAAACCATGTAAAAACCCCACTAGATAATGTTTAATATTTGTTTTCAACATACATATTTTAAAGAATTTAGAAGGGAAAAAAACAATACTTTATAATTTTGAAAAATATTTACTATTTCTGCTTGTCTTTCTTCATTCCTGCTCATAGTTTTCTTCTGGTAATACCTTGCTTCAGCCTTATTATTTCTTTAAATTAAATCTCCTAGAAATTCTCTTACTTCTTTTTCATCTAAGAATGTCTTACTTTGTTTTCATTCCTGAAGGAATACTTTTGCAGAATTGAGACCTCTGGATTGATAAGAGTTTCTTTCCCTTTTCATTAATTTCAAGTGTGTTTTCTTTTCTCATATGGAATATTGTTATAATATGGGCTTTTAAATCTGTGTGTAGAAGCTCCAACATTTGTAATAATGAGGTTGGTCTCTGTGCTCGCCCTTGAGAATTAGTTATAGTTTGCTCATTTTCTGTATGCCCAGAAATTTTGGATTATATTCTGAATGCTGTGTAGACTGTGTTCTTTTATCATCCTCTGGAAAATACTGATGTGTTTGTTTTTGCAGGCAATCAACATGGTTAGGTTTAGCCTCTTAAGTTCTGTTTCTCCTTTTGTGTGTGGTAGTAAAAAATCTCAGTTTAGTTCACAAAGCTCTTGTTATGCTGGTTTGAGTCTATCTCACACACGGGTTCCCTGGTGGGTCAGACAGTGGAGAGCCTGCCTGCAGTGTGGGAGACCTGGGTTCGATGCCTTGGGTTGGGAAAGATCTCCTGGAGAAGGAAATGGCAATCCACTCGAGTATTCTTGCCTGGAGAATTCCACAGAGCCTACAATCCACGGGGTCGCAAAGAGTTGGACATGACTGAGCACCGCTCGCACTGCTCCACGCCCACCCCCCCATCAAGATGAGCCTGAGACTTGAGTGGTTTTATATCCAGAATCAGGAAATCCCTTCTCTAGCTCTCTCCACTCTGGGATACTCCACTCTTCCCCAGCCCCCGAAGGGCTCCTTTTCTGGAGATTTCTGTTAGAGTTTCAGCAGCCTGCCCCACTGTGCTGCTTTGGGAGGGGGCCCATACTCAGGACAAATCCACCAGAGACAGAAAATTCACTCTGTGCAGTTGCATCTTCAGAGTTTGCTCTGCTACATAAGCTGCTTCCTTTCATTTACAGAGTCTTTGGGTAATCATATTTTGCCTGGAGTTTTTAGTTGTAATTAGTGGGAGGGATAATCTGTGGTGGCTTCTGCCACCATAGAGAAACTGAAACTTATACGTTCTTTTTCAAAGTTTCTTTTGCCTAAATTTCACCATCTCTTTACTCATTATCCATGTTCCCTCCCTGCCACAGATTAAAGCAATCAACACAACTATTTTAAAGTCTTTGTATGCTAACTCCAAAAACCGAGCTTATTTTGTTTCTATGACCTGAGTTCTCTTGACCACAGGTCAACTTTACAGTGTCCTCAAGTGTCCAGCAATTTCTCACTATCTACTGAACACTTGGGATGATATGTTATGGGAATTTCATTCAAAAGAAAAGTCATATAAATTGAATCTTGTTCAGTGTGGGTCCCTTTTTTAAAAACAAATTTGTCCTGCTCTTTGATTGCTCTTCAGTGCCTTTAGTTTTTTAAAATGTTTTGTCTGGAGTTTGTAATTGTTATAGTATGTTTGCTATCATGCACACTACTCTACTACCGCCAGAAACTATATATCCCTCTAAAGATAGGTCCGTCTAGTCAAGGCTATGGTCTTTCCAGTGGTCATGTATGGATGTGAGAATTGGACTTTGAAGAAGGCTGAGCACCGAAGAATTGATGCTTTTGAACTGTGGTGTTGGAGAAGACTCTTGAGAGTCCCTCGGACTGCAAGGAGATCCAACCAGTCCATTCTGAAAGAGATCAGCCCTGGGTGTTCTTTGGAAGGAATGATGCTAAAGCTGAAACTCCAGTACTTTGGCCACCTCATGAGAAGAGTTGACTCATTGGAAAAGACTCTGATGCTGGGAGCGATTGGGGGCAGGAGGAGAAGGGGACGACAGAGGATGAGATGGCTGGATGGCATCACTGACTCGATGGACGTGAGTCTGAGTGAACTCCGGGAGTTGGTGATGGACAGGGAGGCCTGGCGTGCTGCGATTCATGGGGTCGCAAAGAGTCGGACACGACTGAGCAACTAAACTGAAATGACTGAAAGAAAGCTTCCTTTCCACCCTCCATTCCTGCTTGGAATCTTACAAACACTGTTTGAGTTTACTATTTTTAAAACTCTCCCTGAGATCCTACTCATCAACCTCTTGCTCCCTCACCCACACAAATCAAAACAAAGACACAGAGAAAAGCACGACTTGGTCAAGGCCCCACAATCAAGTTGCTTCCCCAGATGTAGATAAGCTCTGTCTCATTCATTAACATCCACAGGCTATGGAGATAACATATTTCCATAACACAGATTTGTTCAAATATTTATCATGCAACGATATGTGCTCTGAGTCCTGTCCCAAAGGATAGTAACGTATTAATATAAAAGTGGAAGGGTGATTTGCAGTCTGCACTAGGATCATTTACAGTTTTGCAGAAAACCAGGGTCTCAGGACCCACCGCAGGGCCACTGAATCAGAAGCAGCATTTCAACAAGGTGCCTGGGTATTTCACGTGCACGTTCCTGTTTGAGAGACACTAATACAAAGTGCTCTGTCTTTCGCTGAAACTATGAGGGTACAGCCTCTCATTCTTTACTCCCCTGTGACCCTGTGTGTAGCTGAAGGGGTGGGGGCCTGGGAGAACATCTGGCAATATGTCCTGAGGACCTCCTGCCTCACGGGTACCTCAGAAATGTTTTGCCATTTTATGTTCATTAATTATGCTCGCGAGTTAATTATTCTCACTCTGCAGAGAAGGAAACTGAAGGCCAAGGAGGCTAAATAAATGGCCCCCAAGGTCACAAAGAAGTGGCCAGACCTGAATCTGAAACCATAACTGACTGAACTGCAGAGCCTGTAAAACACTTTGCATTCTACCCGGTCTGTGGTTCAGAAGAATTAGGTACTAACTAGTTCAGGGATCCTGGTTGATTCATTCTACCTGTGTGGAACTCAGGTCCTCATGCGTACACTGATGGAGGTCACCTGAACTAGCGGAAGCTCACAAATGAATCATGCTGCTTGAGGAAAATGAATTTTTTGAGGCAGATTTCAAACTGAGTATTGGCAGTGTGTGAAAATGACTCAGAAAACCAGAATCACAGAACAGCACAGTGTAGAGAAAAGAGTGCATGACCAGGAAGGAGAAGCCTGGGTTCTGGTCCGACCTCTGTCATTCAGAAGTCGAGAGTCTCGGTTTCCTCACCCGTGAAACAGGGAGAAATGATCGATCCTAGTGACCTCAGTGTATTTGACTGGTTTAAGTCTGATCATGCATGAAAATATCCTGTAATGTGATTTATCAATAAACCAGCTCTCTAACTGCCTTAATTCTCCTAACACAAATTAGTTATTTCTAAATTAATTAATACAGGAACGTGATTTGCAACCTGCTGGCCATGGTAGAATTGGGAACCAGTTCCGGCAAAGTCCATAAGCCCTGTGCTTTTGTTTATCCTAATAATGAGATAAAAGGTAATAAAAGTATGCACAGGCTCTATGCCTGAGAGAGTTTCCGCTGTCAGAAAAACGAAAACTTACTCTAGAGCGGGGAGTTCTTGCTACGACTTTCTGTGATGATGAAAATGTTTTGTATTTGCATGACCCTGTATGGTGGCCAGTGGCACGTGTGGCCACTGAGCACGTGAAATACGGCTGGTGCAACTGAATAAGTTAATTTTCACTGCAATTTAATTGAAATAATTTTCTTTTAAATTTATGCTGTTACAGACATCTTTGGCATCTATTTTCTTTCATCATTACCACAGTCACAACTGTTATTTATTTCACTGTGTCAGGTCTTAGCAGCATCATGTGGGACTTCTGTTGTGGCTCACGGACTCTCTAGTTGTGGCACGCAGACTTAGTTGCTCCACGGCTGCTGGGCTCTTAGTTCCCCGACCAGGGATCAAACGTGTCCCCTGCTCTGGCAGGCAGATTGGTATTCACTGGACCACCAGGGAAGCTCCCGAGTTTTATTTAATTTTAATTGACTCAAATTTAGATAGCCACATGTGGAGAGTGGCTGCCACATGGAACACCACAGTGGTAGCAAAAGTGAGATACGGATTTACTCAACAATGTTATTTTATAGCTATACTGTTAGGGTCAACAAATGCACTGACTTTGATTCTGAAACTCTAGCTTCTTAACGCCTTTTTTTCCAAATTAAAATTTGTAAAGCAAGATTTTTGATAATAAAAGGATTCTTTGGAATCCACGTATCGTTATATAGCAACGTAGATGATACCCATAAAATGTGAAGGTTACCTAAACTAGAGCAGCGGTGTTTTTGTTTTATAATTATGTATCTGGTGACCTGGAAAGATGCAATGATAGTTTACTCCCGCGTCTTCAAAATTAAAAAGCCGAGGCTGGAAAGGACTGGGCCCGCGAGCGGCGCTCGGGCAGCCTACCGTGTGCTCTCCGCCCTCCGGCTGATGCACTGGTGCAGGTACAGGTACTCCTGGGGCGCGCTGGCCGACAGGGCGGGCTGCACGTGGTTGGACAGCGCGGGCTCGAAGGTGAACAGGGTCGGCTGGCTGGAGTGCGACGGGGCCGAGGCTTTCCGTTCTCGGAGAAGGTGCTGGCTGGAGCTGCTGAGCTCCGCCGGAGAGGAGCGCGGCGCGTGCGGGGCCGAGGAGATGTTCCGCAGGGAGTCTGTGAAGAGAGCCAGGGCTGTGTGAGGGGAAGCGGAAGGGAAGGCGGCCCTCTCCCGGACCGGGGGGCGCAGCGCCCTCAGCACCTGCCCGCCCGCTGCCCTCCCTACTGCCCCCTGCTGGCTCAGGCCCCGGGGTCGCCCGGAGGCCACTGTCGCCAGTCACCCCCTGCCCGCTCCGGGAGGCGAGGCCAGCCTCGGGCAAGGGAACGCCACTGCCTCCCCTCTCTCTGCGGGCTCCTGGGGCATCGCCTCCCTCTCAGCTACGCTGGCTTTACTAAATGAAGCTCGGCTTCCCGAAGACTTAGGCGCCGAGGGGCCTGGGCCGTGTCGCCGCACTGCCTGATAAAAGTGTGCGGAACGGAGCCGCCCGTCCCTCCAGACCGTCCGGGCCCCTCCGGCCTGCCCTTCCCTGTCCTCCCGGGACGATGCTCCCGGCTCCCGTACTCGCCACTCTCTGTCTATGGGTTTGTTTTTATTTTTCTTCTTCTTCTTAACTCTTATCTTTAACTCTCCCTGTTGTGTTAGAAAGGAAGCGAGGTATTAAAGACAGATAATAGTTTAGAGAGCTACACCCCAAGCCAAGGGCATTATTCATTTGGCTGGCTCTCTAGGCTTAGTCCAAATGCCTGAGCACAACATACAAGGCCTTTCACAGTCTGGCCTATTTCCTGCTTTCCTCCTCCCATACCCCAGGCATATGGAAGCTTCATCAGTCGGTGGACACACCAGCCCCTTTTATGATTCTTTGTTTTGGTTTGTGCTGTTTCTTCCGCCTGGATTTTACTTCTTTAGCATTCACAGGCAAGCTTTTAAGACCCTACACAGATATCATATTCTCCCTGAAACCTTCCTGGACTCCATTGTTCTGGGTGCGAACAGCATGTGGCCCTCACTTCATTATATCCACTGTCAGCCTTGCCTGGCCCATGGTGTCTAAGAGCAGTGACTGCTGATGTTACCTCTTCAGTGCCAACATTTACCTAATAAAGCCCAGGTACACAGAACAAGTTCTGAGTCTGTCTTTGTAGAATATGCAAAAAAAAAAAAAAGCATTCGGCATGCAGTAATTCCACCAGCAAAACTTTTTGTTCAAAAGGAAGGTTAAAGATGTCATTTCTGGCAGTGTGATGGCCAGTGGGGCTGATGTTTTAGTGGTGATGACGGGGGCTTTCCAGGGCTAGTGACCACTTCAGAGGAGACTTAGTTCTCTTTCTACCCCGTTATCTGACCTGTTTTAGCACCCTTCTCACGGATCCCCAGCTCTACAGCATTAGTGACTCTCTAGCCTTTTCTGATGCTGGACAGGTCAACTACTGCCAGCGTATAGCAGGAAACGCCACGGGCCTCTGGGGAAAAACTGTTCCATCGACAGCTCTGTCGACCTCCAAAGTGAATGCCCGTTACAGGTCTTGTGAACTGGATGTCTGTTAACAGAATCGATGGCTTCGTTACTCCATTAGATGTGTGAGATGAGCTCTCTGATGGCAGAGGAGAGGGTTGACACCCGGGAGAGGGGAAGGCCCAGTGCCAGGGGAGACCCAGGGGAGGTGCCAGGGCAGCCTCTCGGGGGCACCCCACGCTGTCCGTGGTCTCTGGACCCCCCTCCCCTGACCAGCCCATACAGGGGGCTTTCCTCAGCGCTCTGCCCACACCCTCCTGTGACCTCACTCTCCCTCCAGAGACTCTCTGGGGCATCCTGTCCGCCCTCACAGCTTCAGCTATGTGACAACAATTCACAGATCTTAATCTCTGGCTTGGTTCTGTCTCCTGAGCTCTCTGTCCTATAACTGCTCCCCGTCTCTTCCTCCCCGCCAGTCCCCCAATCTGCCGGGCACCTCGATTCAGCTGTCCCACAAGCAAGTCAAGCTCAACCATCTCAATGGAACTCCTCCTGGATTCTGTATCTCAGTGAAGCACATCAACACTGCCATCCGGTCAGTTCTCCGAGACAGAAACCCAGGCATTATCTATCACCCTTCCCTGTTTCTCAATGACCACCTCATGCCATTATGCCTCTGCCCTGCTTAAAATGCAACAGATCCCTGCAATCCTCAGGATGACTTACAAAGATCTCTCTTTTTAAAACCACTTCCTGTTTATTTCTTCAACTGTGCTTCTCACTTGAACTTTCTTGTGTTTCAAACAGAATTTCAGGTGAATACCAACCTCTTTTGCATCACTCCATACATTAGGCTATGAACTCAGTGACGGCAGAGATACTGTCCCTTTTGTAACAATTTTATTCCTAGAATGAAGCCCCGTCTATGACACAGCTCCACAATCATGTATTGACTGAATGTCTGAAGTACATAGCATAATAAGTCAAACCCCCTCAATACCATCCGTGACTCCTCATTACCTTCAGAATAAAGGCCAGGTTCCTCAAACTGACAAGAATAGCCATTTTGTGACAAACAACTTATCCTGCCTTGTCACCCAATTCCTTTTTCATGTCCCCTGTGTTGAATGCTTGTGGGTCAAGCGTTCAAAGGAAGACAGACCCAGCCTCAGTGCCTCCAGCTCAGGCTGGGGATCCAAAGGCGACCCAGTCTGTTTAGTCACAGAGGAGGAGAAATCATTTCACCCCAGTCTCAGTTTCCTTATTTACAAATCTCCAGAGTGCGGTTGTAAGGATGAAATGCAGAAAGGGTCAGAGAAATGCTGCAAGTTGTGGTACTCAAAACGTGTTCCGTCGCCTCTGTTATCCCTGGTGCCTAGAACAGTCCCAGAACATAGTGGGTATTCATTACATATGTGTTGAATGAATGAAATAATTTTCTCTGGCACAAAAATCCATACATGCTTGTTTCTTGTGGTCAAAATCAAAGAGGTTTTCGAGATCTGGTAATAAGATGGAGTAGGGGTTAGGATGAGTTGGGCCCAGAGACACTTGGAATTTCACTCTTCTGACGTAAAGCCACGTCTATGAAACCAGTTAGCTCCATAATGGTCTTCATCGCCAGGAAAGTTCTTCCAAAGCTGTTTTGGCATGAAACCTTGCCAAAAATCCTACCTCAGCTTGCAACTTTAAAAGACTTCTATCTGAACTCATGTGATTACTCCTTCGTGTCTTTATGGGTTGAACAGTGTCCCCTCCAAAACTCATGGAACCTCAGAATGTGACCTTATTTGAAAATAGGGTCTTTGCAGATATAATGAATTAAAATGAAGTTACATGGGATTAGTGTGGGCCTTACTCCAGTGACTGGAGTCCTTATAAGAAAACAGACAGAGACACACAGGGAGAACAACGGGATGTTCCTACACAATGGGATGACAGAGGTAGAGGCTGGATTAAAAAAATGTGGGATATTCATACAAGGGAATAATATTCAGTCACATAAATGAATGAAATACTAATAACATGCCACAATATGGACGAATCCCCAAACACTGTGCTAAGTGAAAGAGACTAGTGACAACAGACCACGGATCACGTGACTTTGTTTATGTGAAATGTCTAGAGCAGGAAAATTCAGTCAGCAAGCAAACTAGTGGTTGCCTGGGAAGGAGGTGGGTTGGTAAGCAGGAATGGATAGTAACTGCTAATGAGAATGGTGTTTCTTTTTGAGGCTGATGAAAATTTTCTAAAATGAGACTGTGGTGATGGTTGCACAACCCTGGGAAATACTAAAACCACTGAACTGTACATTTAAATGGGTGACTTTTATGGTATGAGAAATTGTTGCTTAGAAGCTAAGCATGTTCGACTCTTTTGTGACCCATGGACTATAGCCCACCAGGCTCCTCTGTCCATGGAATTTCCTAGGCAAGGAAACTGGTAGGGTAGCCATCCTCTTCTCCAGGGGATCTTCCTGACTCAGGGATCAAACCTTCATCTCTTGCACTGGCAGGCAGACTCTTTACCACCGAGCCACTAAAAAGCCCAATATGGGAAATATATCTCAGTAAATTTCTAAACACACACACAGTCGACAGCTCCTCAAAAAGTTAAACACAGAATCACCACATGACCCAGCAATTCCACTTGTAGGTATATCCTAGGAGTAAAGGAAACATACGTCCACAGAAAAACCCGTAAACAAATTTTCACAGCAGCTTTACTCATTATAGCCAAAGTGGAGACAACCCAAATGCCTATAAGCTGATGGATATACATAGAGAATGTGGCATATCATATAATGGAATATTATTCAGCAGTAGAAAGAATAAAGTACAAATACATGTTACAAAATGTATAAACTTTGAAAGCATTGTGCTAAGTGAAAGGAAGCTAGATTCCACTTATATGAAATGTTAGAATTGGTAAATATTCAGAGACAGAAAATAGATTAGTAGTTGCTTAAGGCTGGGGGGATGATGGGAATAGGATGTGACTTCTAATGGGGACAAAATTTCTTTTGGGGGTCATAAAAATGTTCCTAAATTCGATTGTGAGGATGGTTGCACAATCCTGTGAATATACTAAAAACACTGACGTGTATACTTTGAGTGATATATAGTATGTGAATTAAACACACACACAGGCAGAAGCCCTTTGCAAAGTGTGCAGTGTAAAATATATGCAAGAGATTAACAGTCATCCCATTAAACTCATGTGACCTTTAGTTTTTATTTCCTCTCTGAAAACTGAACACTCAGTAAATACCAAGCCCTTGCTAAACTCCCTTGAGAAAAAGACATTCCCTGCTTCCTACCTTCAGTTCCCTATACCTCCCTCCAACCCCACTGTAGAGGGTTCACCCCATAATCCTAGCAAGGCAGTGGGCAGCTCAGGTAAACAAAAAGCTAGCACTTATGGTTTGGGGTGAAAAGCCTCAAGTGGGTTGGAATGCCACCTCACAGTGTGTGGGCCTCATGCACGGGACAGGAGTCAGGAGACCAGGGACCCGGTTCCAACTCTGCCTTTATGAGATCGTGGGCAGGTCTCTGAGCTCTGAATGCTTACCTGTGAGGTCGGGGGGATAAACCCTGGGCTGCCTACCTATCTCACTGGGCTGCTGTAAAGGGAAAATGACATAAGCTCGTGAAAACAAGTCTAAGCACTCATATAAAATGTTCGTTTAAAATTTGTTTTTATGGCCCTGGGTACCTCCTGAGCAAAGGAAAGAATGCTAAAAATAAAGGAAAACATTAGACAATATGTGGCTGGGCTGTTTTTGGTGTGTGCCTATCAGGCGGTTGTAATGATGTGTCTTGGGTCATTAGGAAGGTCAGTTACACAGCAAGAAGAAAATGGGCATTTCCAGACTTCTGGCCTGAGCTTCGATCTCCAAGTCTAGACGAAAGATAATGTCAGAAAACGCCTGAGTCAATTTGTTTTCTTTTCAACAGGGTTTTATTTTTTCCTCGTCTTCCTGGCTTCTTTTTAGGGCCCTACAAAATCACTCCCCTTCCTTTCCACAATCACTCATGGGAAGCCTGCCCAGCATAAAAACACTCCTCCCACCTTCTTGCAAAATTCTAGAACAGGAAAGCTCTGAAGGATTTCAGCAGAGGAGCCCAGCCCAGCCCAGCCCAGCCATCCACTGGCTAGTGATAACAGTAGCAGGAAAGGGGCGGTTGGCGAGAGTTTCTGGAAAAGATGACTGGCCAAGTCATGACTGCTTCCCTTATCTCAATGACCTTTTAATCTTCATCCCCCCTCCCAAACCCTCACCCCAAGCCTTGGTGGGTCTCAGAACCCACAAAATGGCAGACCAAAGCTTATGCTGGAGCCCAGGCTGGACTCAAACCTGGCTCTGGCCTTGGACGGGATACATAAATCTCTCAGAACCTCATTTGTTCAACAGGGAGAACACACAGTTTGCAGGGCTGCTGCAAGGACTGGAGATCATTTATACAAAGTATTTAGCAGAGCACCCCACTATTCTTACTGCTCCTATTCCTAGGGGACACATGGAACTGACTGAGACCTTGACATTGGCCAAGGTATGGAATCGCTTTCCAAGTCACAATTATACCTTGTATAGATTTATACATAAAAGTAATAAGAACAAAAACGTCTATATTGACTATAATAATTTCAGCTGCCATTTAGCAAGCACCTGCCATACGTCTCTAGTCCACTCTGTGAAGCAGATATTATTTCCTCCATTGTTTTTTGTTTGTTTTGTTTTATGGGGGGGATGGAGAAATTGAAGCGCAGAGACATTAATAATGAGTTCTGAGTCACAGACCTAGAAAGCGGCAGAGCCTAGATCTAAATGAGATCGCTTTGTCTTCAAAATCAATTCTTTTCAACCATGGAGAGACAATTCCTACACAATCCTTCTGTGGTGAATGGTGTTAGCTTTACGGGAGGCAGAGTCAAACAACAGAATGAGGGTCGAGGCCCAGCTCTGTCGCCAGCTGGCAGACTGACCTTTGGAACGCCATTTCACCTTTCTGAGCCCTGTTTTCTCTATTTATAAAAGCAAGGACTTGGATTAGATGAGGGATTCACATCAAAGTAATCTTTGGGAAACTTAAGAGAGCTGCTCCATGTAAGATCTAATGAGTTATATTTACACAGAGATTTAGATTCAGAACCAGTGGCTTGGTTTTTAATAATCTCTGGTTTTTAATTCTGGGGCAGGGGCAGAAGCATTAGGGTTGACTGAAAAATCAAGGGCAAAGCAAGCTCTGAAAGCCAAATGAAAGAACAAATTCTTCCCCAAATCTTTCCTGGTATCATCAAACTTCCAAATTGGAAACCATCCACATTCTTCCTGGCCCTCCTTATCATCTGTTCATGGCCAATTCAAAAGGAAAGGGCGAGCAACAGAAAGAGGCTAAAGTGGGTCAGAAACGTGGGAGTCCACATTCTCAGACGACTTTGCCGCAGGGCCTTGGACAACATTTTTAATTTCTCTGCACCTCCTCTCCCACGCTGTCAAATGCCAAAAAGAACGGAACACTTTACAGGGTCCTTTGAAGGATTCAATAACATAAAATATGAGTGAATAGTAACTATTAAATACTAAGTAAATGGTTGTTGGTTGATACTTGTTACATTATGTCAATTGTTCCTAGAAGTAGAAAAGTGGTAAGATTCTGAGTGTTCTTACTGGGGAGAAGATGAGTAAGGAAAGAATTTTGCAAACAATGGTGTAGGATTTTATAGGATGAGTGATCCCTGGAGAAAGCTAAATGAAAAGCAAGAATCAGGTGGTGAGTTCTAAAAACAAAAGCCTTGGAGTTCTCCAGTGGTCTAGTAGCTAAGACTCTGTGCTCCCAATGCATGGGGCCTGGGTTCAATCTCTAGTCAGGAAACTAGATCCCAAGAGCCACAAATAACAGGCTGCATGCCACAACTGAGGGTTTGTTTGGCACAAGGAAAGATCCTGTATGCTGCAATCAAGACCTGGTGCAGCCAAATTAATAAGTAAATATTAAAAAAAAAAAAGGAAATAAAAACATCCTGTTGACAGGATGGCTGATGGCAAAATTGGATCAATAGATCCAGGTCATTTTAACTCACAATCACAAGCCTGAACTTATTTAGGAAGGAATAATCCTCAAAATCCTCTTGTAGACATCATCATTAAGAGAAGTTATTCTTACATTTACAGTCAAGCACAATAACTCCCATAACATGGCAACTGGAAGGGATCCTGGTGTCCAGTCATTCATTTATCATCACTGCCCTCCTCTCTCACCCTCATATCTCTCATTTACAACTGGAGAAGCCATAGTCCAGAAAGGTGAGGCTACTTGTCCAAGGACATACAAGGGGTCAGATGTAAACTCTGAAATTAAAACTTAGCTCCTGTAGCCCAGGGGTCCTTCTGCAGTACCAGTAGAAAGATGTATCCTTGTGAACGAAGATATATTCTCTATAATGGGGGGAGGGGGGCAGGGCAGAATCAAGTCAGGAGATCTGATGACCAAGACTCTAGATAGCGGGATTACTGTTTTGTCATGAGTTTATATTACTCATATTTGCATGGAAAGCAAACATTTGCTGGATCAAACTACTGAAGACTAGTGTAAATAATTCCCCAAGTTCAAAAATATACGGCTCCTAATGTTTATAGAGACTATAAAGCGGAGGAAGAGAAAAGAGGATGCAGAGACAGGCAGAAACAGGGGACCCTGTGAGACCTTTCAGGGGCCAGACTTCCCCATCGCCGCCCCCTCCACCACTTCTGAGGAAGGATCTGGGAAAGAACACCATCCCAGAGATCCAAGAGCCAAGTCTGAGTGCCCTGACCTTGATGGATATGATCTCTCGTCTCCTTTCGCAGAAATCGACCCTGTGCAGGGCCCGAGGCGAAGGCACTGAGTGGCTGCAGCTCACGGGCATGTCAGCCCGTCTCTGGCCACACATCCTTGCGTAAGGGGCATCTCATGTCAGAGACGGGAACCTAAGGCCCACAGCAAACGGCATGCTTTCTGGAAGGTCTCTGGTGAGAGCCAATCGTGCCTTCCTCTAAATCTTCGGCAGTGTTTCATTCTGCATTTCATGCTGGGAATTCACAATCTCTTGTCCAAAACTAGGCTGAGAGCTGTTAGAACTCAGGACCTAGACTGTTTTCTCCGACAGTGTTCAGCACAAAGCTGTGTGCCTACTCAACGTCCAGATCAGAACAAAGGGCTCAATAAACACATCACGGCAGCAAGTTTTGTCAGAAACTATCCTTTTTGGGTCAGAAGAAGGAATGAAGAGCTCCAGAATCCACAGGTCAGCTGCTGTTCGGGGTGAAGGAACTGTGATCACTTAGCGAGGCTGTCTGAGCTGTGCTTGCTTCTGGGTTGGGACTATATTTAGGCATGCATGCACTGTCCTGTCCACATCAGACAGATCAGGTTATGAGCTGCCTTCTCATCTTACCTGCCACGTGGACAGCACATCTCAGTTGTGACAGACCTTACTTGGTTGACTACTGACTGTGTTCCCCCCTCATCCCCAAATCTCTCATTTACAACTGGAGACACTGTGGTTCCTCCACAGAGTCAATCCATAAATGGAATGAAACACTCTGTTGTTTACTTAGGGTCATGAGGACTGATTGTGGGAACTCTGCTAAGAGCTGCAGGCCTGTCAAAAAGAGTGGCCCTGGTCCTTGCTCTAGGAGTTTATACTACAGTTGGGAAGAACAAGTTTATGCTCAGGGCAGCACTTCTCCCTTCCCCCAAGGAACTTTGGGAACCCACTAGCATTCCCATGAGAATCAATCCATCTAGTGGGCGCCATAAGCTCACACGTCAATGATGCATTTGACCTTTGCGACCTTTCCATTGAAATACTGAAACCGGATCGCTGTACTTTTAAACTAGCCAACTCCACAAGAGGCAAGTTTCCCCTTTCTCTGGCAGTGGCTCTCACGAAGAGACAACTGGCCACCAGCATGAACCGTGAGTGTCAGACGTTACTAATGGGAGTTTATCAAGAATCATTAGCAGTGGCAACAATCACAAGAACAATTCCTGGAACTGCTCAAGTCTGGATGGGGAGGCTGGGATTCTAAGAGCTCCAGCTTGCCGAGGGAATTCTCAGATCCACAGCACTACTTGACCCAGAACTGTGTCTTCAGGAGAGGCAGCGTGGTTCGGGGAAAGGAACGTGGGTTCTGAAACTGGAATCTCAGCTGTGAACCTAGGAACGGCATCTGAATCTGTGTCCTAACGGGTAGAATTGGTACTGACAGCTCCCTGTAGGTTTGGCCCAGGGACTCCAGAGGTGCCCCAGTGCCTGTGGGTCAGTGCTCCACAAAGGAGGCCTCTCCCTCCACACTCCATTAGGGGGTCACCTGCTGTATGAACTGCGTGTGCAGACCTTCAGGGTTTGGTTATAGAGGCAGGACTGGTCCTCTTGCCTTCCCGTGGTGGCAGAGGGCAGCAGGCAGAGAGCCTGGCAGGACTCAACTTCCCGCTGGCAGCTCTTTCTCAGCCACGGCCTCCAGTCCTGGGGTCATAACAATTTCCTAGCTTCGCTGCTTGAGCTTCCCTACTCATCTTCCACTCTTGTGTCTTGATGCCTCAGCAATCCTCATTTTTTCCCCACTGGGATCCAAAAGGGAGAGTTATTTTTTTCTAACATCCCCAGGAGGGCCTGCATACTACGACCATATGTACATGGATCTGAGCAGGCTTGCCAAGGCATATTATTATCACACTAGAACAGGAGTTGGCAAACTAAGGACCATAAGTCAAATCTGGTCCACTGCCTGACTTTATAAATAAAAGTTTTACCCCTATTCATGTACATATTGTTTATGGCTGCTTATATGCAAAGTGGAGTCCTTGTGACAAAGAACGTACAGGTGGTAAAGCCTACAATATTGACTATCTGGCCCTTCAGAGAAAGTCTGCCAGCCCCTAGACTAGTAATTCTCGGTCTGGTTTGTACAATCCTGTCCTCTCTCAAAAATCTTAGTATCTAATTTAAGTTTGTCACTAAGGATACGGAAGTGGGTTGAAACTAAGACCAGTGAATCCTAAACTTATGCTTTGGAATAATCAAGAGAAAGAACCACAAGAAAAGCCAGTTTGGAGAGCTCATGAATATAATTATAAGAAATCATATTCATTTTCATTTTAGCATACCTTGGGGCACCAAAAACAAGCTAGCTGCCGGTGAGCATACAGAATCAGAAGGTATAAGAGAATAACAGGAGTGATTTATGCTGCCAGACTTGGGAAAGAACACCAGGTTGTTTTTTTTTTTTTTTCCCCTGATCCGTAACCATTTCTTCTTCTTCCATATCACAGCTGCACAGATGTCATTTTCTGCATAGAGATCTCGTGTGTTTCTGGGGGTGCTGGGGAGGGGGGTTAGAGTTGCTTTACAATGTTGTGTCAGCTTCTGCTGTACACAGAAGCACATCAGCTATGCATGAGTGTGTAGACATGCATATATGTATCTCCCCTCCGTGGGTCTCCCCGCCCCCACCCCTATAGGTCAGCACAGAGCACTGAGCTGAGTTCTCCATGCTACACAGTAGCTTTCCACTAGCTACCTATTTTGCACATGGTAGTTCCAGTCACTCTTTATCACATTACTGTGTCTCCTTTTCATCAAAGCACTTATTACTACGATTTCACCTCATGTGAGGCATTGCTGGTGCTTCAATACGGTGGCCATAAAAACACGCCTCTCAGACCTCCCGATGTGGGCAGCACACTCTCTAACAGCCCCAGCTGTTGGCCCTCTGCATCCCTTATCTTCCCCTGTGCTGTTCTCATCCACTGACAAAGAGTGGCCGGAGGACCAACACCAGCCTGTTCCCAGGAGGAAATGGGACTCCACGGGAAACCTTGGCTTGAGACTTTCCAGTGACCAGCCCGAAGCTGTCTTAGACCTGCACTATGTTCTAATCCTCCCTCCTTCCTTCTCTCCATCACTGGGGTCAGACCTGCAGCCCAGTGAGGGCCTTCTTCCTTTCTCAGTGTCATTCCCAGCATCCTTCACAGGCATCTCCCCCAGTAAGTCTCTTGCACATCTAAATGCATCTTGACAGCAGCTTCTTGGAGAACCTGAACCAACATACCCAGTGTCTAAAAGAGTTTGATGAACATCTGGTTGGCCCAGGTTCATTCTGCAAGTAAACCACAGACCCAGAATCACAGGCCAGTCCTCCACACCAAAGCCTTTTCTACCAAGAACAATCATCTGAGAATTATGTCCTTGGTACCTTTGTCCAGAGGGCCACTGCTCTGAGGAATCTGATGAGAAAATGTGTCCACCGATGACCAATCCCCATAGCTGGCCTCTGAGCTCTCTTTACAGTTATGTGGACTCTAGTGGGCATGAGGGAATATGTCTTAGATTCAGAGAAAGCTGAAAATATGGTTTAGGACAATCAAGAAGAGCTGGCTTACGTTGAAAATAAAAGCAGTAAGAGCGCTGTGTGATACTCTCTTAAAGGAATGTAAGGGAAGAAGTTACAAAGGCAAAGCCAGAGAAGGTCATCACAAAGGAGCAGAGACAGCAGTGGGTCTCCCCAGGTCATCATACGCGCGCTGAGGACCCCACCCAGGCACTGTGGCAGCAGGAAGCAAGGAACAGTATCTAGAATTTCAGGGTACGGTTTAATTATTAGGAACATGGATTCTGGAGCCAGGTTGTCTGTGCCTGAATCCCAAGTTCTTTAATTAGCAGTTGTAAGAACCAGGGAAAGCTGAGCCTCTCTGTGCCTCAGTTTCTTCATCTGCAAAGTGAGATTAAGACAGTAAGGTCCCTACATATGAACCTTCAACCTCGAACTTTCGTGACTATGCATTCGTCTGTCCAGTCCCGAAAGTTAGTTCCCCTGGCTGGTGTACGCCGTGAGCGAGCGTGTCCTCTACGAGTGGGGGTGCTTTTGTGTGCTTTACTGTACAGAGCACAGCAGCAGAGCAGCTTCTTTTCCAGCTAGGTCTGCAAGAGGATGACTCCACTGAACTGCTTGCTATGTAACCCGAGGAGCTTACTGATGAAGACCTGATGGAACTGGAGGCCCAGAGAAAGGATGAAGACAGACAAGAAGAATTAGTGAAGGGATTCACAAAGCAGGAAATGGCAGGGGGTTTTCTTTGTCTGAGGAGGCACAGTCAGTTTTTGAGGCGCAAGACCCGAATATAGACTGGGCTGCGGCAGCTGTTCAGGACGCAACCCAGCACTACCGTGTTGTCTATGCTGAGAAAAAAAGAGCTACTACCCAGGCATCACTGTATCGTTTTTTTCAAGAGGGTTGATAGGGTGGACTCCAGCAAGGAACCAGAACCTGAGCCATCAACATCAGGCGTGAGTGATGCAGCCTGTCCCTGTCTCCTACTGCTGATGATCCTTCAGCTCTACCATCTCCCACCTCCTCTAGTCAGTAACTCTTCTTGCCCGTTCACTTGATGCCAGCCCCTGTATGTCAGCTGCTGTACTGTAGCACTGTGCTTTTCAAGGTACTGGACTATAAGATTAAAAATGTTTAATTTTTGTGTTTTTCTGGTATGTATTATTTGTGTGAAAACTATTATAGACTTATTAGATTATTATAGACTTATTATATAGACATAGTACAGCGCTATGTAGCCAATTGTGTTAGTTGGGTACCTAGGCTAACTTTGTTGGACTTATGCACAAACTGGACTTATTAATGTGCTCTCAGAATAGAACTCATTTGTATGGAGACTTCACTGTAATAGATGTCTACCTCATAAGATTATGAGTTAAGACCTGTGAAATGCTTTGAACACTGCCTCCTACAAGGTAAGCTCTATGTAAAGATCTCTCTTTGATAGTAGTCGTACATTTAAAGAGACACCTTTGTTTTTGAGAATCTCAGTAACTTAAGTATAATGCATTTCAAATTAAGAAAGTCAGCAAAGTTTGTATGGTAAACATATAAATCACACACAGTAAAAGTGTTTCTGAACTTAGGCAAAACAGAGATAGTGTTATTTAGAATGTTTTGTTTTTGGGGAGATAAGACTCTTGAGAGTCCTTTGGAGATCAAACCAGGAAATCAACCCTGAATATTCATTGGAAGGACTGATGCTGAAGTTGAAGCTCCAATACTTTGCCCACCTGATGCGAAGAGCTGACTCACTGGAAAAGACCCTGATGCTGGGAAAGATTGAGAGCAGGAGGAGAAGGGGGCAGCAGAGGATGAGATGGTTGGATGGCATCACCAACTTGATGGACATGAATTTCAGCAAACTCTGGGAGACAGTGAAGGACAGGGGAGTCTGGTGTGCTGCAGTCCACGGGGTTGCAAAGAGTTGGACATGACTGAGCGACTGAACAACAACAATGACAAAGAATAACATGCTATACACACTCAAAGGGCTGCTTTGAAGATCACAGAGAAGGCTGCAACAATTTATTAGCTATATACCCCCCAGATATTTAATGTGTACTTATCATGTACCAATGGCTTCCCAGATGGCACCAGTGGTAAAGAATCTGCCTGCCAATGCAGGAGACACAGGAGACGCAGGTTTGACCTCTGGGTCAGGAAGATCCCCTGGAGAAGGAAATGGCAACCCACTCTAGTATGCTTGCCTGGAGAATCCCATGGACAGAGGAGCCTGGCGGGCTATAAGCCATGGCATCTCAAAGAGTTGCAGACGACTGAGCACAGGCACAATACAATGCTATCAGGCACCAAACACCACACTGTACGGTTTAAGTGGATTCTTATATAATCTTAAAGAATGCTCAGAGATGGGAATACCAGACCACCTGACCTGCCTCCTGAGAAATCTGCATGCAGGTCTAGAAGCAACAGTTAGAACTGGACATGGAACAAGGGACTGCTTCCAAATTGGGAAAGGAGTACATCAAGGCTACATATTGTCACCCTACTTATTTAACTTATATGCAGAGTACATCATGCGAAACATTGGGCTTGATGAAGCACAACCTGGAATCAAGATCACCAGGAGAAATATCAGAAACCTCAGATATGCAGATGATACCACCCTTAAGGCAGAAAGCGAAGAGGAACTAAAGAGTCTCTTGATGAAAGTGAAAGAGGAAAACACCAATACAGTATACTAACACATATATATGAAATTTAGAAAGATGGCAATGACGACCCTGTATGCAAGACAACAAAAAAGACACAGATGTGTATAACGGACTTTTGGACTCAGAGGGAGAGGGAGAGGGTGGGATGATTTGGGAGAATGGCATTGAAACATGTATACTATCATGTAAGAATCGAATCGCCAGTCTATGTCCGACGCAGGATACAGCATGCTTGGGGCTGGTGCACGGGGATGACCCAGAGAGATGTTATGGGGAGGGAAGTGGAAGGGGGGTTCATGTTTGGGAACGCATGTACATCCGTGGTAGATTCAAGTCAATGTATGGCAAAACCAATACAGTATTGTAAAGTAAAATAAAGTAAAAATAAAAATTAAAAAAAAAAACTTAAAAAAAAAAAAAAAGAAAGTGAAAGAGGAGAGTGACAAAGCTGGCTTAAAGCTCAACATTCAAAAAACGAAGATCATGGCACCCGGTCTCATCACCATGTGGCAAATAGATGGGGAAACAGTGGAAACAGTGACAGACTTTATTTTCCTGGGCTCCAAAATCACTGCAGGTGGTGACTGCAGCCATGAAATTAAAAGACGCTTGCTCCTTGGAAGAAAAGCTATGACCAACCTAGACAGCATATAAAAAGCAGAGACATTACTTTGTTGACAAAGGTCTGTCTAGTCAAAGCTATGGTTTTTCCAGTAGTCATATATGGATGTGAGAGTTGGACCATAAAGAAAGCTGAGCACTGAAGAATGGATGCTTTTGAACTGTGGTGCTGTATAAGACCTGTGAGAATCCCTTGGACTGCAAGGAGATCAAACCAGTCAATATTAAAGGAAATCAAACTTGAATATTCACTGGAACGACTGATGCTAAAGCTGAAACTCCAGTACTTTGGCTACTTGATGTGAAGAACTGACTTACTGGAAAAGACCCTGATGCTGGGAAGATTGAAGGCAGGAGGAGAAAGGGATGACAGAGGATGAGAGGGTTGGATGGCATCACTGACTTGATGGACATGAGTTTGAGTAAGCTCTGGAAGTTGGTGATGGACAGAAGCTTGGCATGTTGCAATCCATGGGGACCTGACTGAGCAAATGACTGTATGATCTTTATAATAGTCTTGTGAAGAATGACTTGTTTCTATTGTACTGATGTAGAAATTGAGGCTCAAAAAAGTAAACTGACTTGCCCAAGACCATGTTAAGACTGAACTCATCAATGCTGTGGATTCATGTACTTATGAATTCAAGACCTGTGCTCTTTGCTCTTTACTAAATTGACCTTCCGAACTGGTGTGTATGTATGTATGTATATACACACAGATATGCATATATACATATATATTCATCACACAAGTGAGAGGTGAAGCCTGGGTTTCATTTCTAACCTTGCCAGTTAGCTGTATGATCTTGAGCAAATTAGCTCCCCTTTCCTGACCTCCAGACACTGTCATCTGAGGAGCATGGAACTAAACACCCTCTAAGGGCCCTTCAAGAGCTCATATTCTAGAATTTTCTCAGTCTATGAAATCTACTCCCTTCTCTGTCCTGGCTGAGTGTTTTGGCTATTATGATTCACAAATTATGAAGAATCTGTCCACTGATCTCACCCACAAAAGGAGTGAGGAGGTGGGAAATAAACGCAAACAATAAATAAGTGATAGGTTTATAAAATAAAGCTCAGGTCATTGGCATGTCCTGTCTTTTCAGATTAGCTAGAACATCATCCTTTTCGAATTTTTCGCTTTTTTTTTTTTTTTTGCTGTCCTTTTTCATTGTATACCACTGTTTTATACAGAATTTTAGACTCTAGGTACTGTTAATAAGGTTAGCATTTTTTGACGCTTCTTTTTGGCTACCCCCCCCCCCCAACAGGGAATTTCTCCAAACAACAATGTTTGGAAGTAAACTGTAATTTTCAAACTGTCATTTTATATAATTATAACTATTTAGAAAGTTATAAGCAAACGCTATAACCAAATCATTCATTTGAATCATCACTGGCCAGCTACTATGCGTCTCTACTGATGTGGTGACAGAAAGATAGAAGGGTCTCTCAGTCTCCCCTCATTCCCAGACTCTGTGCTCTAGCCTTGGCGAATTAGTTTCAGTTCCCTAAGCTCCTGGGAGCTTGAATATGCAGCCCACAGAGACAGCAAGAGAAAGCTGAACTTTGAGGTGGGAGATGTGTTAATTACCCTGACTGGTAATCATTTTATAGTGTTTGCATATACCAAATAGTCATGACGTACACTTTAAATATATACAGCTTTGTTAACTATAATTCAATAAAGAGATGGAAAAATAAATATCTGGTTATTTATTTCTATTTATGTGGGGGAAAAAAGAGAGAAACCTGAAGTAACTGAGAAAATCCTGTATGGATGGGTTTTAACCTAAGTTGATTGAAACTTCAATTTCTATCACTAGCCAGATAGGGGCTTGATATTGAAATTAAAGTCAGAAGTCTGAAAAAAACTTTTTCTTTTCACACTTGAGGTTAACCTCAATTAAAAAAAAAAAAATCTGTTAGTCATATTCTGGCATATAGCCAAGGCAGAGTTCAGTTAAAGTCTTGGTGAAGACTGAGGGCCCCAGAGTACCCCAGACTGTGGTACTACACACAGAGGAGGCAGGCAGTCACTAAGAAGGGCTCCAGGGGCAGTATGGCAGAAAGAACATAAGCTGGAGGACTTGATAAAGCTCGTGAGGTCACCGAGAGTGAGATCACGGCTTAAGCTCTTCTCTGGCACGTGACCCTAGAATGTGACCCAAAAACAGGTACTCAGCGTGCTGAGTGAGTGAACGTAGAACAGAAACTGGGTATCACCCAGCCACGTGGGCAGTAGAGGCCAAGAGGAGGAGGAAGCATGTTTAGGGAAAGCAGAAGCGGATTCTCTTCAGAAATTCAGGCAGACCACTGGCCACCTGGAAGTCAGCCACTGGGTAGACGGGCTCCAGCCACTGGGTAGATGGGCTCCAGCCACTGGCTTACTGGTTTGGGTAAGAGAGGGGCTAAATAAAAGCAGGAGAGGGTACAGGCCTAGGTGGAATTCGAGATGACAGTCAGGTTAACAGGAAATGACTTAAGAATAGGAAAAGTAGACAAAGTCCCAGGGCTGACCTTAGTTTGCATGTAAAATGAAGGTCAGAACTGAGCAAAAAGGATGAAGAATCCCAAAGCCCTGACTCCAGGCTGGGCTGCAGGGTGGGCTTCAATGGGAAGGCAGAGTCCGAAGGCCTCTGGCCGTGAGTACAGAAGCAGAGGCTGGGAGCTGGGTGATCCTGACACCACGTAACCTCTAGATCACCGCTCCCCAGACTTTTCCATCTTATGGAGGAGTGAAAACACTGCCTGTTTGTTTGTTTGTGCACTTTAAAAAACTGACACACAGGGTTCACAACTTTTTATTGTGAATATGGAAAAACCATTGTTTACTGTAACTGTCATTTCACACACACACACACAAGGACACTTTAACAAACACGCACAGCTGTAAGAAGAGAATCTCTGAATAAAGGGAAGTTATGAAATCTGACTACATTTAGTCTTATGAAAACTGACTACATCCTCAGTATGTTGTTTGTTTTTGTTGTGGACTGAGGACACTTTTCACAGCTCAGCACTGGTCTGTGGGACCTTGTTTGGCAATGTCTGCTGCAGACCAGTATTTCTGCACTGTGTTCCAGCCTTCCCAGGCCAAGGGCGAGAAGGAGGGGCAGGCCATCTGGGTCCAACGCCAGCTTACAGTGCTTGACTCCACCTCCCCTGCGACATTTAGAACAGCTCCTCCTTGCCTGTTTCACATACTGTGTCCATGTAAGATTTAGTTAACAAGCATTGCAAAAAAAAGAAAAAAAAGTTTGAAAATCACTGATACCCAAGCTCCTAGTTTACTGTTGAAGAAACCAAGAGCTACACACCGAATTCAATAACAAAGTTGAAATTAAAAACCAGGACTTTGACTCCCAATTCAGATCTCAGAGAAAGATGACCGTACCTACTGATTTTGCAGAGTTCAAAATCCTGGGCAGAACTCTACATAGCTGGATGTTTTAACCATAACCAAGAGCTTCGGAGGTCCAAGGTGACCTTACCACTAAATTCAAAGTCCTAATTCTACCTTTAGCCAAAAATTAGAGTTCTGCTGGGCTTTGGAGTCTGATCTGGGACCAATTCCACAATAATTTATTATCCTCTTTTACTAGAGATAATTAGAAATATTCAAAGAACAGGAAAGGGGGGGAGCATCTCATGGGATGTCTGGAAGTTATCCAAAGCTCCTGGTGTTGAGGAGCTGGGGTGAGGCGCTCTCATTTCTAACTGTCTGTGGGTTTGGCAGGTAACATTAGACTTAATCTAAGCTGGCTGGCTGGGGTGCTGAGGGGGAGTTTCTGGTACACAAGGGAAAGCAGGAAGGAGGATCAAGGCTTAGAACAAAGGGAAGAGGGTCAGGTTTCCTCTGTCTCCCTTTCCTCCTCCAGAGGGTCTGGACTTTGCTGCAAGTCAGGGCTGAAGCCTATTCCAGGGCAATGCAAAAGTGTTTGTGTGGATTTTATGGAGTTCATGTCCCAGCTCAGAGCCTACTCTCAGGGTGACCAGACCCAGCTGTGGACAAAAAACAACAAACAAACAAAATCGAGGAAGGTCTGATATTTCAGGGTTATTTAGAATAACATTTTCTTTTTCAAAATAAGGCTTGAGGACTTCAGATCTGGCTGGAAACTGGTCTGGATGTTTATTTTCCTCATTGTCTCTGGAAAAAAAGGGTGGGTGATTCAGACATCTGCCTCCGCCTCTGGGCTGGGGCTTGGGTCAGTCTTCACTCTGATCTTCGCTCCTCAAGGGACCTGTGTCAGTCTGGGAGGGAAGCTGCCTACCACCTCCCACATTTGCTCTAAGCTTCCCAAAAAGGTCCCCCAGAGGAGTGAGAGATCTGAACTCAGTTTAAAAAGGCAAAATACAAAAGGTAGGGGAGGAAACAAGGGAGGAAAAGGTCCTCCCAGAAATGAGAAGAGAGACAGGGTGAGGTCTCCAAGAAAGGACCTCCCTTCTTCCCTCCCCAGCCTTGTCTACTCCCAGCTTTTCCCTCTAACCCCTGCTTCTCCCTTGGCACCACTCCCTGTGTGAGGGGGAAGGACCAAGGTCACCAGAAGGCATCTGAGTGGACTGCCTGACTCCATCACAGCCCTCCCTGCTGTGAGAATTCCAGCTGGAATAAGGGGGCCTGACCTTTCACGCACTAATCATTCTCCCTGGAGAAGAAGGAGCTGTTTGAAGACCCTGATAATATTCCTCCACTGGAGATTGAAGACTTTCCCAAAAGCATATTGATGGGTATCATTTCATCTCAGAGGGAACCAGGACTTAAAATAATTCTGCTGTAGAGTTATTGGGAAAACTCATGGATTACTAGAAGTTTATGGCCCCTGAACAAGGATAACATGCAAATTCGTGAAACGTTTCCATATTTTATGGGGATTCCCTAGTGGCTCACACAGTGAAGAATCTGCCTGCAATACAGGAGACGCGGGTTCGACCCCTGGGTTGGGAAGATCCCCTGGAGAAGGAAATGGCAACCCACTCCAGTATTCTTGCCTGGAGAATTCCATGGACAAAGGAGGCCACCAGGCAACAGTCTGTGGGGTCACAAAGAGTTGGACACAACTGAGTGATTAACACTTTTGCTTTTCAAATATTTACAAAATACTTAAAGGGGAGCAGGTTCACCCAAAATTTTAGTAGGGACAGAAGATAAAAGAACAGTTGGCTGGAAGGTCATCTTTCCATAGAGTTAGTCATGCAACTGTCGTGAAATTCCTGTCAGGGAGTTTAAGAAGGGAAAAAGCTACAATAAGAGACAGGATATGGAGGAGGCTCTGGCCTTATTTCAAAATCTTCAAGAGTTGCAAAAGGGGCTCTGGCGATCTAAACTCCCTGAGCTTTAGTTCACAGTAGTTTGTTGGCTACTTTGAGATGGATCATGTTGTCTTGCTAATTTAGCCCTTCGAGATTAATATTAGTGCATAGATAGCACTTTGCATATGTATAGCTCTCAGTGATATATCAACTTCTTGCTTCTCTCTCTTGCTGGCTATTTTGTGATTTGCAAACAGCCACAATAAACAGGTCTGTGAGGCCAATATCACTGATGAACATAGATGCAAAAATCCTCAACAAAATACTAGCCATCTGTATCCACCAATACATCATCAAGATCATACACCATGATCAACTGAGATTCATCTCAGGTACGCAAGGATTTTTCAACATACGTAAATCAATCATTGAGATATACCACATTAAGAAATTCAAGAATAAAAATCATATGTTCATCTCAACAGATGCAGAAAAAGCTTCTGACAAAATTAAGCACCCATTTATGATAAAAACTCTCCAGAAAGTGGACATAAAGGGTACATAATAAAGGCCATATATGACAAACCTATAGCTAACATAATACTCAATGGTGAAAAGCTGAGAGCATTCCCTCTAAGATCATGAACAAGACAAGGACGCCCACTCTTACCACTTCTATTCAGCATAGTTTTGGAAGACCTAGCTATAGCAATCAGAGAAGAACAAGAAGTAAAGGGAATCCAAACTGGAAAAGAAGTTAAACTGCCACTGTTTGCAGATGACATAATATTACACACAGAAGATCCTAAATATGTACTATAAAACTACTAGAACCCATCAATGAACTTGGTGAAGCTGCAGGTTACAAAATTAATATACAGAAATCGATTGCATTTCTATACACTAACAACAAAAAATCTGAAAGAGAAGTTCAAGAAACAAACCCATTTACCATCACATCAAAAAAAACCCAAAAACAAAAACCTACTTAAGGAGGCAAAAGACCTGTATTCCGAAAACTAAAAGATGCTAATGAAAGAAATTGAAGAAGACATAAACAGATGGAAAGATATACCATGTTCACAGATTAGAAGAATCACTATTGCCCAAATGACAATACTACCCAAGGCAATGTATAGATTCAGCGAAATCCCTATCAAACTACCAATGGCATTTTTCACAGAACTATAACAAAAAAAAATCTCAAAATCTGTACGGGGACACAAAGGACTTTGAATAGCCAAAGCATTCTCAAAAAAGAAAACTGAGCTGGACAAATCAGGCTCCCTGACTTCAGACTATACTACAAAGCTACAGTCATCAAAACAGTATGGTACCAGCAAAAAGTATAAATCAATGGAATGGGACAGAAAAACCTAGAAATAAGCTCATGCACCTATGGTACAGTAATTTATGACAAAGGATGCAAGACTACTCAATGCTGGAAAGACAGTCTCTTCAACATTTGGTGCTGGGAAAACTGGATAGCCACATGTGAAAAAATGAAATTAGATCATTCTTTAACTCCATACACAAAAATAAGCTCAAAATGGGTTAAAGACCCAAATGTGAAACCCAACCCTATAAAATACCTAGAGGAAAACACAGGCAGAACATTCTCTGACATAAATCACAATAACATCTTTTTCAATCCATCTCCCAGAAAAATGGAAATAAACAAAACCAAACAAATGGGACCTACTTAAACTCAAAAGCTTCTGCACAGCAAAGAAAACAATAAACGAAAAGACAATCCAAAGACTGGGAGAAAATATTTGCAAATGATGTGACCGATAAGGGATTAGTCTCCAAAATTTACAAACAGGTTATGACCCTTAACAGTATCAAAACAAACAACCCACTCCAAAAAAATGGGCAGAAGATGTGAATAGACATTTCTCCAAAGAGGACATACTAACGGGCACAAGAAAAAGATGTTAAACTTCGCTAGTAATTCGAGAAATGTAAATCAAAACTACAATGAAATGACACCTCGTATCTGTCAGAATGGCTATCCTCAAAACACTCCACAAACAAAAAATGCCGGAGAGGGCATGGAGAGTAGGGAATCCTCTTACACTGTTGATGGGAATGTAAATTGGTACAGCGACTATAGAGAACAGTATAGATGTTCTCTAAAAAACTAAAAATCGAGCTGCCGTAGGACCCTGCGATCTCACTCCTGAGCATCTATCTGGAGAAAACCACGATCTGAGAGATCACACGCACCCCGGTGTTCACTACTACACGGTTTACAACAGCCAAGACGCAGGAGCAACCCACACGTCCACCAACAGAGCAATGGACAAAGCAGCTGTGGTGCGCATATACAGAGCACTGTCACTCAGCCATTGAAAAGAATGGAATAATGCTATCTGCTGAAACAAGGATGGACCTAGAGGTTGTCATACTGAGTGCAGTCAGTCAGACAGAAGGAAAAGTATCATATATTCCTTACTGTGGAGTCTACAAATGATACAAAATAACTTACAAAACAGAAAGGGACTCAGAAAACCAACTTATGGTTGATGGGGAGGAGAAGGGATAGTTAGGGACTTTGGGAAGATCATGTACAGACTGCTATATTTAAAATGGATAACCAATGGGGACCTACTGTATAGTATGTGGAACGCCACTTAATGTTATGTACCAGTCTGGATGGGAGTGGGGTTTGGAGGAGAATGGATACATGTACATACAAGGCTGAGTCCCTTCGTGTTCACTTGAAACTATCACAGCCTTGTTAATTGGCCATTCCTCAATACAAAACAAAAAGTTTAAAGTTTGATTTTAAAAAACAGGTCTGCGAAAATGGATTCAGATCAATGAAAAGGAATCAGCGCACACAGTCCTGGGATGGAGTTAAAGCTCTTAAGATTCTAGACCCGGCGACACTGCTCCTTTGGGAATGTCAGTGCCTTTAAACCTGAGCTTCCTTACTTGTGCAACAGGGATCGTGCTAGCATCCCTGCCTCTCTTGTGTCTTTATGCTCAAAGGAGACTGCGTGTAAGTGTTTCTATAGGCTGTACAGTTCTCTAAAAACAACAGGGACTTAAACCGTATTCTGTTCATCCTGACCTTCAGATATAAAAATCATCACATTCACCAAAAGCCCTGCATGGAAAGCAGAGAAATACACGGCTGCCACTCACACTGCACAGCTACGCACTTCCCAGCTCCCCTCCAACCCCTCGGTGAGGGACAGTCGTTTCCACAGTACAGATGGTAGCACCTCCGAGAGATGCTTATTCAACGTCTAGAGCACATGGGTAGCGGCAGCCAGGGTGCCTTTCAGAGCGCGCGTGAGAGTGAGGGGCTGGGCAGGCGTTAGAGGAAGGTGGGGACCACCGGGGACAAGAAGCCCTTGGCTCAGAGCATTTAAAGAGGTGCGGGCTTCCAAGCAGTCGATGACTCCTGAGCCCATGAATAATTCATCCAAGCTCTGCACTGGTAGCTGGTTCTTTTTGTGTGTGGGACATCTGGTCAGGGACAGCTGCCCATGACGGAGCCACAAACGTGAGGTCTCGGCTCCGCCTGCTCGTAAACACAGCTCAGAGCGGCTTTCTGCTCCGTGCTCGGGGGACTGAAGCCTGTTTTGATTCCCAGAGAAGGCAGGGTTCTCACTGTTGCTTGTGCATGCGTGTACACACACACGCACGCACGCACACATACACCCCCTCCTCAAACAAACAAAAAGCCAGCTCCACGTATATGACCTGAAACCCTGATATTCATTCTTGGAATTGTTTTTCCTTCCTGAGCGTCGTTCTTGGTTTCCTATCAGGAGGCTGTTTTCCCCACCCTTGGTTTGATATTCAGACTCTGCGTCACTCTTGGTTTGGTCTTGATACTAGGCAGGTTTTACCCTAAGCATTTTTGGCTGAAATATGTGAGGAATTGGAGAGTCGTAGCAGAAAGAAGCTGGGGGCGGCAAGAAGGATTAAAAAAAGACTCCATCTGCCACAGAACTCCTTCCAGCTGAAAGTGAAAAACACAAGTTTTTTTTTTTTTTTAATGACAGGTCCCATCACAACTTTTTTTTTTTTTTTTAAAGAAGCAAGGAATATGTACTGAAGGAGGCTCTGTATGGGAAGGAATTTCTACAGGACCAACAGCAAGTGAGGGTATGGACTGCATGGGTCTTGGGGACACCTCTGCATAGAATACAATGTGAATCCTCCATTGGGAAATATGAAACATGACGGGCTGCCAGTGGTCTAAGGTCTGTGCTGATAAGCTCATAGAGAAACAGAACTGGTGGGTGAAAAGATTTTCTCTATTTGAAGAAAGGAAACTCAGACCTCAATCAAGTGACTTCTTCACATCATCCCAGAGTTGGGATGTGAGCTCAGGCACCCCCTCACCCACCCACCACAGATTCACCAATAGAGATTGATGGCTGGAATAAAGCTCTACAAGTTACTAAATTCTTGGAATATTCCAGCCCAAGGATTTCAGCAATATGGACCAGTAAGGCGGGAAATGTGAGCCAGCTGCAGGACCCCGGTGGAAGGGGTCAAGGAGCGCTTTCAACCTAATATGTGGTATCCACAGGGGCGAAAACAACAGGGCTTGGTCTGGCTGATGTTCACATTCCAGGAGGTCCAGGGCAAAGAGACGGTGTGTGAGAATGCAGAGTCAGACTTGGGTTAGACTAGAATCCCGGCTCCATCATTTTCTAGCCGTGACCGTGAGTCAAGATCATTGCTACCTCAAAGGATTACTGTGCATTTCTAGTAAGAATGTATTTTACATACCCTATTTTACAAAGGGTAGATGCGCAATACACAGCTCCTATTATTTCCGTTTGTGGTCACTGAGGGTTACCTATGAATACAGGATGCGTCCCACATGAGGCAGGTGCGTAAGCCCCAGCAACAGGAGAGGTGCTGTGTTTAGGAGGAAGCTTAGGCAGATGAGGGTGCAGAGTCTGTCTGAAGCCGGCCAGTGCATGGTTATGACAGACAAGAGCTTTAGTCCTGGAGTGTTAGGCATGGAAAAAGAAATAGCACTCAGGTTTTTTTTTTTTTTATTTCAAAGAAATGGAAACACAGTTGATTAAATGAAATAAAGCACTTTAGCAAAAGTAGGGAGTCAAATGTTAACTTCTTTCCTGCTTTTCCTCCTATCCTGATTCTAAAAGAAACACTGACTTAGATGATTAATCTTCCACTCCTTACCTGAGGGTTTTACAGATAAGATATACTTTTAGGAAAAGCTTCTAAGTTAAAACAAAACCTATTATTTGGCTGAATCTTGTTACATACCAGATTCTAACCGAGGAAGAAAAGCCTATTTGGTTTCATCAGAAAGATCTCGCAAAGAATCCTAAACCTCTATCATGGACAACTAATATTCTTGCTCTGATAATTCACACACTAGGTATCTATTAAATAACTCCTTATAAAAGTTAAAAGTTAAAGGGAATATACTGTCTAACAGACAAAGCTGTTGAAAAATACTGACTTGATTACTTGTCGCCTCCTTAATATTCTCCCCCTTTTCCTTCCTTCACTGAGCCGGTGGTGTGTGGGCTGGTGCCTCCATCTGTGGCGATGCCTCTGTTATAGAACCTCCCTGGGGCTGTCTGGTTATTTCTGTTCCCTCCACTAGACTCTGAGGTCCGAGTGCTGGAACCCTGCTGTTCACCTTTATGGTCTGTAGCCTCAGTGGGTATGACGGGGACTGTCAGGGAATAAGTCTTCCATAAAGATCTGCTGAGTGAATGAACAATGTAGGAACGAACAAATGAATATTCCTACCAAAAGAAAGTAGGCCCAGATGATGCAGTTCTACATATTTGAATCTGAGTCGTACTTAAATTCTATATAGTAAAAGTAGGGATTCAGACAGTAACTGTTTTTAAAATATGTGATTTTAAAAATAAGATATTTGCACCAGGAATAAATTTTGCTACATTTTAAGGATAAAATTTTTTTTTTTGTAGAGACACCTCTAATCCCACAAGAGAATAGTTCAAAGTAACTTGCTTTCTGGTTCCTCCCCAACCCCATTATACATATTTCCTAAAATCTGATGTATTCCTTGGACTTACTTCTCAAATTTATGAAAGCTTTGAGACTAGAGGGTCTCTGGATTTTTTCTCCTACTTTTTAAAAACCTCTTCCCTATTTTCTTCCTCTCTCTCTCTCTTTTTTGGCGTAAGCATTTTATTCCTCCATCAAAAGTAAAGTGAAAAACAAAATCCATAAAAGCTGTAATAACAAAGATTTGGTCAGGCAGAACCAAAAATTCCACCCAGGAAGCAAACATTATACCAAAGAATTTAAGAGTAAAATGGGGCTTCATAATCCTTCCTCATGGAAGATCACAGAATTCCTGCATGCTAAGTCACCTCAGTCGTGTCCGACTCTGTGCGACCCCATGGATAGCAGCCCACCAGGCTCCCCTGTCCACAGGACTCTCCAGGCAAGAATATTGGAGTGGGCTGCCATTTCCTTCTCCAGATACTTGATTGAATCCAATTAAATATACGTACAACCTATATATTGAAAAATAGAAAATGTTGTCCAACGAAGTTAATGAAGGTCTAAAAGAACAGATTTACCATTTTATGTACCGGAAGGTTCAATGTCTTCTCTAATTTGCCCTATGGGTTCAACACAATCCCTAACAAACAAAATAAAATAGAATTTCTAGTAGAAATTGGTGAAAAAATTCCAAAACTCTTATGGAAATACAAAGAACCTATAAAATAATCTTTTAAAAATAGAACTATAAAAATTACAAGAATTGTTTTAGGGAAGGACATCTAGTCCAGGCACAATCAGCTACATAATCTGCAGAGCCCAGTGCAAAGTGACAAAGGCCCCTCGCTCAAAAATTAAGAACTGCAACACAAATAAATGTAAAGACAACTTGTGCTCATGGATTTTAAGAATCTGCACTGTTAAAATGTCTATACCACCCAAAACCATTTACAGATTCAGTGCAATCCTCATCAGGATTCCAATGGCACTTTTTACAAAAAGAGAAAAAACAATCCTAAAACTCATATGGAACCACAAATCATCCCAGATAGCCAAAGAAATGTGGAGAAAGAACAAAATTGGAAGGGTCACACTTCTGGATGTCAAAGTATATTATAAAGCTATGGTAATCAAAACAGCATGGTACTGGCATATTAATAAAAAAACAGACACACAGACAAGTGGAACAGAATAAAAAGTCCTAGTATATGGTCAATATTTCATAAAGGAGCCAAGAATACTCAAAGGAGAAAAGTCTCTTCAGTAAATGGTATTGGGAAAACCAGATATTTCCATGCAAAAAAAAAAAAATTAAATTAAAAACCAATCTCACACTATGCACAAAAATTAACTTGAAATGCATTAGACTTAAATGTAAGACCTGAAACTATAAACATCCTAGTAGAAAACACAGAGGAAAAGTTCTTTGACATTGGTCTTGGCAACGATTTTTTTTTTTTTTGGATGTGATACCAAAAGGATGAGTAGAAAAGGCAAAAATAAACAAGAAGGACTACATTAAACTACAAAGCCCTGCACAGTGAAGTGAAGTGGAGTGGAGTGGCCCAGTCGAGTCCGACTCTTTGCAACCCTGTGGACTGTAGCCTACTGGGCTCCTCTGTCCACGGGATTTTCCAGGCAGGAATCCTGGAGCGGGTTGCCATTTCCTTCTCCAGGGGAACTTCCCGACCCAGGGCTTGAACCCAGGTCTCTCGCACTGTAGGCAGATGCTTTGCCAAAACGAAAAAGCAGCCTCAGGAACGGGAGAGAAATACTTGCAAACCTCATATCTGAAAGGTGTTAATAACCAAAATACACAAAGAACTCACATCATTTGATAGCAAAATCTCAAATAATCTGATTAAAAAATGGGCAGAGGACCTGAATAGACCTTTTTCCAAAGAAGATATCTGAATAGTCAACAGGTACAGAAATGCAAATAAAGTCAAAACCACAATGAGATACCATCTCACACCTGTTAAATGGCTAGTGTCAAAAAGATTGTGGTAAGTGTGACCAGAGATATGGGAAAAGGGAACCCTTGTGGCCTGGAGGTGGCAATATAAATTGGTACAGCCACTATGCAAAACAGTATGGAGGTTTTACTCAGAAAATTAAAAGTGGAACCAAATAACCCGATAATTCCACTTCTGGATATATCACGGAAGCAACTGAAATGACTGTCTGCAAGAGTTATCGGCCCCCTCAGGTTCATTTCAGCATCATTCACTGAAGGAGTGACATGAAAACAACCAAAGGTCCACTGAGGAATGAATGAAAATGTGACCATATGTATGTATCACATTATATATATACACACACACAATTTTTTAAATTGGTGTATATTTGTTTTATAACGTTGTGTTACTTTCTGCTGTACAGTGACTCAACTATCCATAATACACAAATCCACTCTCTTCTAGACTCCAAACCCATATAGATCACTGCAGAGTCCTGAACTGAGTTTCCTGTGCTATACCGTAGGTTCTTATTATCTTTTATATACAATAGTGGGCAGGTGTCAATCTCAGTCTCCAAATTTATCGCCCTTCTTTCCTCCATGGTAACCGTATGCTTGTTTTCTGTATCTGTGAATCAATTTCCGTTTTGTAAGCAGGTTCATTTGTACCATTTTACATTCCTACCAGCAACAAATGAGGTGGGATGCATGAGCAAAGCATGCTTCTTCACATCCTTGCCAACACTGGTCACTGTCCATATTTTGATTACAGCCATCCTAGTGGGTGTGAAGTGTTATCTCACTGTGGCTTTGTTTCACATCTCCCTAATGAGTAAGGATGTCCAACACCTTTGCATCTTCTCATGGGCTTACTGGTTATTTGTATATCTTCTCTGGAATAATGTCTATTCAGATCCTTTACCTATTTTTAAATGAGGTTATTTTTTTTTTGTTATTTTTTTTGTTGAACTATTACTGAGATGTAATAGTTCTTTTTATATTCTAGATACTAGACCCTTATCAGATATGATTTGGAAATAATTCCTCCCATTCTATAGGAATTTCTTAAAACTATTTTGCAGCCCTAAGTCAGACCTACTGAATCAGTACCCATAAATTTAAAAGATGAAAGTTTTTAGGGTGATTCTGATGACCCACCAGGTTTGTGAACAAATAATCCAGACCAGAGCTTCTCAAATTTCAATGTGCCTACAAATCATGTAAGTATCTTAATACAATTCAGAGGGAGATAGAAAATTTCCTTAGGATACCATGGTAATAACGGTTACAAACGTGATTCACTGATCAATGCTAAAATTAGTGGGCAAAATTTTAAGCAGAAATGGGGTATTTGCACACCATTAAAGTACTTCCTGCAAAATATTTATTAACTGTGAAAGCATAGGTAGCAGCTTTACAGGGGAAGTAGGTGTCAGATGCCATCTTAACCAAGTGATGAAGGCAACACGACCAGTAATAAGGTATATTGATACCATGTGTCTCCTGATACAACGTGCAGAGAAAAGCACACTACCTCTGTGGTAGTCTCCGCCAAACCTTAATCTGATCATGAAAAAACATCATACAAATTCAAACTGAGGGAGATTCTACAAAATATCTAGCCAGTATGCCTTAAAAGTGTCAAGGTCAAAGAAAAACAAGAGACTAAGAAACTGGCATCCCAGATTGGAGGCCCTAGAGGCAGAACCACCAAATCTAATATGCTATCCTGGACTGAATCCTGAACAGAATAAAGACACTGGTGGAAAACAAGTGAAATCCCAATACACTGCAACTGACTGTCTTGTACCAATCAACATTTTGACAAGTATACTCTGGTTAAGAAAGATGTTAAGGTTAGGGAAAGCTGGATGAAAGGTACATGGGAACTTGCTGTACAATTTCTGCACCTCTTCTGTAAGCTCAACATTATTTCAGAATAAGAAACTGAAAAAAATATGCAGATTCTGATCCTGTAAGTCTGAGTGAGTAGAAGTCTTCTGTCTTCGTAACAAGTTCCCAGGAGAGGTTGATGCTGCTCGTCCATAAACTCCACTCTGATAGTAAGAGTCTGAATCAGTGGTTCTCAAACTTAACCATGCATCAGATTACCTGGCGGGCTGGTTAAAACACCTCCAGAGTTTCTGATTCACTAAGTCTGGGGTGGGGCTTAAGAATCTTCATTTCTAATGGTTTCCCAGATGAGGCTGACGTTGCTGATGAGCTAGAAACAGTTTTCATGTTTTTAAAGGGTTCTAAGAAGTTTACAAAACAGGTATAGGAATCAGAGATTGTATGTGGCCTTCAATTATTTACAGAAAATGGATGCTGAGCCTCAGACCCTTGCCACTTGGTGTGAAGCTTTTAAAAGACTGATGCCTAGGTCCCACCCCTGACATTCTTAGCTAACTGATGTGATATGGATCCCTAGCATCAACATTTAAAAAATGTTCCTCTTTAATTCTGATATGTAACCAGGTTTAGGAAACTACTAACTTAGGCTTTCCATCTGCCACACACACAAAAAGAACCCTACTCCTCAATCATCCTAGAGTTGTGGATGAGCCCAAACAAATGGCAAAGAGCATTTCTGCAGCTGAAGCCTCACTTAAAAATGGTGAGCTACTCTTTCTGTGAAGGCTAACAAAATCTGAACACAAGTCAGAATCTCCCCCTTCTCATGTGTCCGTTTCCAGGGAAATATAAAGAACAGTGGATTGTGCATCAACAGTACTCACAAAGAATCCCACACCTCCCCTTGCCAGAAAAGCGGCTAGTGTAACTATGCACGTTGTTCTGAAACAGGAGTGGACAGAGGATGCATCAAAGAAGAGAGCAAGGTGCAAGCCGCCCGTGTGTGGGTGACAGGTTAACCAGGCACAGAGAGCTGGAGAGCTGAGGGGAGAAAGGGCAGGCCTGAGACACGGGGTGGCGCGGAGGTACCTGAAGAAATACCATCAGGACCTCGAGCTTCATCATAACCCCAACATGCCTGCTTTCCACATGAGCAGACTCAGGGCTAGGAGGACCTCTACCCTGTGGCCAAGCCCTTCAGACTCTTCCCCTCTGCCTACTTCTCCCCCACCTCAGAGGACAGCCTTTAGCTAAAGCCTGCCCTGCTGTTCAAGGAGTCTGAAGGCCGTCCCCTTGGCCCCGGGGGCCCAGCCACTGCCAGGAGGCACCTGGTCCCTGCTGAGAAGTGTCTCGTACCTGTGCTCTCTTCTGCCTGGTTGAAGCCGCAGATCTGGCAGATGCTCTGGACCCACTTATTCATGTCCTCCTCCGTCTCGGCCACCAGGTAGAAGGTGCGCTCACTGGTCTTGATGTCGAACACGAAACTGTCCTGCAGCTCCTTCTTGTTGAAGGTCAGGCCTGCATCCACCTGCTCGCAGAAGTTCAGGTTGATGATGCGCAGGGGCTTCTTGGAGTGATCATTCTTGTAGTATTCCAGGACGTCGGGGTCACCACTCATCCGGCCGCTCCGCAGGATAAACCAGCGTTTCTTCCAGGCCTGAACGGGAAGGAGTGAGAGCAGGGGGAAAGTCATGAGTCAATTCAAAGCTTTTCACAGGTCCTCAGATATCACCAGGCTAAGGGTGGGGACTGCTGCACCTGCCAGCCGAGCGTGGCCTCTGTCTCCTTTTTGTGCTTTCCCAGAGTTTAAAAAACAGCGGATGACTTTAGCATACACATTAGTGCAGCATTTCATTACTGAAACAGGGTCTTATCACTATGAAACGAGATACGTCATTTCAAGAAGTCAGATGAGGACTAACACACTTTACACAATTATTCCATTAAGCTAGAATACAGCCTCAAACTCACAGGACTTTTAGTCAGGGTGGAACTTGCAAAGCCATAACATCTCAGTTTACGGATGGGGTCCCCCACTAAGACAGACTGAGTTGAAGCCACAACGTCACATACAGCAAGTAGCGGAGAAAAAAGTTTCCAAGCTTTCAGTACCTGGTGCTTTTTACCCAATCATGATGCCTTGGAGGAACCACACAGAAACCCTTCTAAAACCTCCCTGAAGCACAAAACTTCAGAATTTCCCCCATCTCAGTCACTATATATAGTGGATAATACTGTATCCCTAGTATTTATAATACAGCCCTGTACATAATAAGCACTCAATATACATTACTGAATGAATAAACTCCTTATGTCATGCCATATTATAGAATTTAACACTCAGTTACACATTTCCTTATGTTGTCTACATTCCCTGTCTTCAATGAGACCGAGTAATCTGTGAGCAGACATCACACAAAGTGGTAAAAAGATATCACAAATAAAACAGAGCCTCGGGTGGAGTCTGTGCTTCACCACCGACTAGCTGTGTGATTTTCACATAAAGTTATTTACCTCTTTGGAGCTTGCTTTATCTACAGAATAGAATACCATCACCAACTGTCCTACCTACCTTATAGGGTTTATACTGCACACAAAGCACTATGATGCAACCCTGCTGCTAAGTTGCTTCAGTCCTGTCCAACTCTGTGCGACCCCATAGACGGCAGCCCACCAGGCTCCGCCGTTCCCAGGATTCTCCAGGCAAGAACACTGGAGTAGGTTGCCTTTTTCTTCAGACGGCAGCCCACCAGGCTCCGCTGTTCCCAGGATTCTCCAGGCAAGAACACTGGAGTAGGTTGCCTTTTTCTTCTCCAATGCATGAAAGCGAAAAGTGAAAGTGAAGCCACTCAGTCATGTCTGACCCTCAGCGACCCCATGGACTGCAGCCTTCCAGCTCCTCTGTCCTAAAGCGCCACTGATGCCAAGGATCATCGCGGTTATTTAGACCTCACTGGGACTTCACTCCATGAATCCTGGCACCTTGCACTCTCCCCTTCTGTCTCCATCCTCACTTCCTTCCACCTGACTTGTTCCTGTGATCCATCATTATAATCATTCTCTTGCTTCTCTTCCTCTCTTTATCTAGGAAACCATAACCTTTGACTAAGTCTAATGCTTAGCCTACTCTGCCTGTTTCCACTCAGCTGTTCAGAGCTGGAGAAAATCACACAACCACGCTGGCTCCTCTCACTTTAAGCTCAAGTGAGCCCTCCTGCTGCAACAGTCTACTACATTTGTCTGGTCCCTGATTTTCTGTTGCTCTTGGCAATCATCTGAACCTTGCCCTATTTAAAGCTGTAGCACCTCCACTCTTTGGTATGAGACTATACAGGCAAGCAGAAGAGAATCTACACATGTTCCATCCCCGTATTTACCAGTCTGCCTGCATTATAGCAAAGCAGTTTATTACTGTGCAGCATGGATGGTTCATCCAGTCTAAGGCCCACTTTCTTCCGCCAGAGCATCACCCCCTCTCACGACATGGGGACAGCACATGGCATCTTCCCTCCCTCCTAGGATCATTCCCATCAGGACACCAACTTGTCCCATCTCAGAAAAAAAAAAAAAGAAAAGTTTGACTTGATCCCACATTCCCTTCCAACTATGGCCCAGTTTTCTGCTCCTCTTTACAGAAAAACCTCAGAGATTTCTACAGTGTTAATCGTTGTTTCCTCTCCTCCCATTCTTTTCTTGGAAGCAATACAAGCAGGCTGCCCCCAACCCCCATCTCCTTCAACAGAGGTCTTAAAGACTTCAACACAAAGCAACATTTGGATTTTACTTGATCTCTCAGCAACATCTGAGAACAGTTTACTATTCCATTCTCTTTGAAGCATTTTCCTCATTTGGCTTCAGTGCTCACTCTCAATTTTCCTACCTCCCAGCTTCTCTTTTTCAGCTTCCAGTTCTGGTTGCTCCTTGTCTCACTGACTTCTAAAGGCTAGAACGCCCCCATGCTCAGTTCTTAGACTCTCCTCTTTCTATATCCTCTTCTTAGGTTATTTTATTTCATTTCACAGCTTTAAAAGTCATCTAACTGCTGTAATTCGCAAATTTATAGCTCCAGCCCAAACCCATCTATAGAACTCTAGAGTCTCATACCTGCTCCTCACTAATAGGCATTTCAAATCTTTCTTTAAAAACACATTTTATTTGTCTGGCTGCATCAGGTCTTAGCTGGGGCATGAGGAAGCTTTGCTGTGTCACATGGCATCTTTCATCAAGATGCATGGACTCTCTAGTCGTGCGCAAGGGCTCAGGGGCAACACCGCTCAGGCTGGGCTGCTCCACGGCACATGGGATCGTAGCTACCTAACCAGGGCTCGAACCCGCGCCCCCTGCTTTGCAAGGCAGATTCTTAACCACTGAGCCATCCGGGAAGCCCTGGCATCACAAACTTCCTTTAAACCGAGCTCTTCCCATCCTCCGAGTCTGTTCTTCCCGCAATGTTTCCCATCTCAGTTACGAGCAGCTCCAACCTTCCAGCTGCTCAGGCCAAAAATCTGGATGTCAGTCATCAACTTCCAAACCCAAGAGCAAATCCTGTTGGTCCAAACAGTTTCAAAACACATTTACAACCCGGTCACTCCTCCACACCTCCACTGTTACGCACTTGGTCAGGTCCGCCGTTCGGCCGCCTGCCTGCTTCCATGCTTCCATCTGGCAATCTGTTCCCAGCGTGGAAGCTGGTGTCAATCAGAGCATAGCACTTCTCTGCATTAAGTGCCCTCTGGCTTTCCACTGCACTCAGAGCAGAAGCTGAAGTCCCTGCAGTGGCCAGTGAGCACTGGGCGACACCGCCTCACCCACAGCTCCCCCCTCAGCCCTGCCCCTCTCTGCCGCGCCCATTCTGCTTGAGTCACGCTGGCCACACACTCCTGCCTCAGGGTCTCTGCTCTGGCTGTTCCCTCTGCCTGGATCACTCCTTCGCCACATATTCCCATTGCTTATGTACTCCATCAAGTCACTATTTAAATGTCCCATTACTGGACAGACTGTTTTTCTGGCTGCCCAATTGTCACACTCTCTCCCCCTTACTCTGCTATGCTGATCTCACCAGCACTCACACCACCTACAACACCGCATGGCTGCTGATTCTACCCAGCTCCTAGAATGGAAACTTCATGAGGGCAGGTATTGGTTCTTTTAATCCCATGCTATATTCTCCGTGTTTACAGTTGAGCCTGGCACATAGGTGGTTATCAATAAATAGGTACTAAATTAATTACTGAATCATTTTCTCCCACCCAAGTATTAAGCAAGGGCCTGCTTAATACCTGGATGGGAGAAAATGATTCAGTAATTAATCCAGTACTTATTTACTGATAACTGGTGTTGGAGAAGACTCTTCAGAGTCCCTTGGACTGCAAGGAGATCCAACCAGTCCATCCTAAAGGAGATCAGTCCTGGGTGTTCTTTGGAAGGACTGACTCTGAGGCTGAAACTCCAATACTTTGGCCACCTCATGTGAAGAGCTGACTCATTGGAAAAGACTCTGATGCTGGGAGGGATTGGGGGCAGGAGGAGAAGGGGACGACAGAGGATGAGATGGCTGGATGGCATCACTGACTCGATGGACAAGAGTTTGGGTGACCTCCAGGAGTTGGTGATGGACAGGGAGGCCTGGTGTGCTGCGATTCATGGGGTTGCAGAGAGTCAGACACGACTGAGTGACTGAACTGAACTGAAACCTGCTTAGCTTTCGTGATCAGACGAGATCAGGCACATTTAGGGTGGTATGGCCGTAGACTGAATCATCTTCTTACATGAACTCCTGACAGAATCTAGAAGGTTAGGGGGATATAACTGGTGCCTAATAAGCTTTCAGTGGAAGTGAAGATTAAGGTACAGGACAGAGCTGAGGAAAATAGATGTAAGTTGCCTAAAATCTTGCCCAGGCCACCGTGTACAAAACTCTGTGTGCGCTCGTGTGTGTGCAAGCCTCCGGTGCAAGTATATAATGTAAGTGTGTGGATAGCATGGTGAAGTTTTTAAAGGTATTGAAGTGTGTGTTTCAGTTGATGTATCCTCCTGTAGGGCCTGGCTCTGTAGAAAGAACTGTCTCCAAATCACTGGGGTGCAGGTGCAAACGTAAACACACACACAGACAGTGTCATAAACAAGAAAAAGGTGTTTGCTACAGATAACATCGGAGCCTGTCAGGTTCTGCTTGCAAGAAGTGGCGGAGGCTGATAAACGGCTGCATACAAAATGCAGATGAATTTATGGCAGAGCAGGCAAAGCCATCTAGTCTGGCCCCAAATTCACATCCCTCTTCTGCCACAACACCCTCTGCTCCAACTTTCATGTATATATACATTTACTTTGGAAACCACATAATTCAGAAGCAAATATAAGCAACTCCAAAGAGTCTAGCTCAAAAGACAGCTTCTCCAGTGCCTCAGCTGCAATGGGCCTCTACTTCCCCTGAACCTTCATGACACTTTTTATGAACTTCTCACGGCATGTCACTTTGTTTTACAACATATTACAGGTGTTTTAGTATTTGTTATTTCTTCCCAAGCAGACAATGAATAAAATCTCCTCCTGCTCCTCTCTGAATCTCCGTGGTAGGTGTTTGCTAAACATTACTACCTTGAACTGCTCTTATCTCCTTGGCCTCATTTATGTTTATGTTTCCTCTCTGCCATCCATCTATCCATCCATCCATGCAACAAATATTTACTTAGTGCTTAATATGCTTCAGGGCCCTCCCAGGTGGCGCGGTGGTAAAGAATCCGCCTGCCAATGCAGGAGACACAAGAATGTGGGTTTGATCCCTGGGTCAGAATGATCCCCTGGAGTAGGAAATGGCAACCCATGCTAGTATTCTTGCCTGAAAAATTCCATGAACAGAGGAGACTTTACTAACTTCTCAAAGGAGGACAAAGGCATACAGATTGCTGCATTTAGAGGGTATTATGTAAATGAAATAAAGCCAACAGAGAAGGACAAAACACCACATGGTATCACTTGCATGTGGAATCTAGAAAATAAACTAGTGAATATAACAAAAAGGAGACAGATTCACAGATACAGAGAACAAACTGGTGGTCACCAGTGGGAGAGGAAAGAGGGTAAGACAGCAGTAGGGGATTAAGAGGTACAAACTATTACGTATAAAATAAACAAGCTACAAGGATATGTTGTACAACACAATGGCGTATAGCCAATATTTTATAGCTGTAAGTGGAACAGAACCTTTAAAAATCGTGAATCATTATGCTGTACACCTGTAAATTCTATAATATTGAACATTAACGAGATTTCAATTTTTAAAAAGGCATACAGATTGAAAAGGAAGGAAAACAATTGTCCCTATTTGGATGGCATGATTGTCCACATAAAATAATCCCAAGGAATTCAGGGGAAAAAACTCCTAGGACAAGTAAGCAAGTCTGGCAAGGTCACAAAATACAGGCGAACCTCACTGTGTTGAGCACTGCTTTATTACGGTTTGTGGGTGCTGCATATTATACGAATCGAAGGTCTGTGGCAACCCTGTGTCAAACAAACCTGTTGGTGCCACTTTGCAAATAGCATCTGCTCAATCTGTGCGTCTATCTCACATTTTGGTAATTCTTGCAGTCATAGTGGTCTGTGATCAGTGATCTGACGAAGCTCAGGTGAGGGCATTTTTTAGCCATATTTAAGAAAAATAACTTGTATATGCACCAGGAAGCCAAAAACTTCAGATGACTGCAATATTTGCTTTATTGTGATGGTCTGGAATCTAATTTGTAATATCTTCAAGGTATGCATGACAAGATGAACATACAAAAATTGATTTGCTCTTGTATTCTATCAAATAAACACATGGTCGTAGAAAATGAAAACACAATGCCATTTATTATCATAATCATTTAAAAAACACAAAAGAGGCATGAATCTAACAAAACATGTTCAATACATGTAGCTGAAAACTATACAATGTTGATAAAAGAAAGCTTAAAAACCTAAATGGAAAGGCACACCATGTTCACAGATTGAAAGACACAACGCAGTACATCTCCCCAAACTGATGTTCAGATTTAACACAACTTTAATCAAAATCCCAGCACGAGTTTTTATGGATGTAGGTAGAAGTATTCTAAAATATACAGAGAAAGTACAACAGTTAAAACAACTCTGAAATAGTAGATAAAAGGGGAGAAACTAGCCCACTAGATTTCAAGATTTCAGTAATTACAGTACAGCTACAGAAATCAAGACCATGTCTTACTGGCAGACCACAACCACACCGACCCACACACACACACACACACACACACAGAACAATGGGATAGAACAGGAAACCCAGAGAAAGTGAAAGCCGCTCATTTGTGTCTGACTGTTTGCGACCCCATGGACTAGACGGTTCATGGAATTCTCCAGGCCAGAATACTGGAGTGGGTGGCCTTTTCCTTCGCCAGGGGATCTTCCCAACCCAGGGATTGAATCCAGGTCTCCCTCATTACAGGCGGAGTCTTTACCAGCTGAGCCACCAGGGAAGCCAACACAAGTATGTTCAACTGATTTCTGACAAAGGTGAAAAAGCAATTCACTGGAGGATAGCCTTTTCAATAAATGATGCTGAAGCAACTGGGCATCCATAGAGGGGGGAAAAAGTGAATCTCAATCTAAGTCTCACACCTTATACAAACATGAACTCAAAATGAATCATGAACTCAAATATAAAGTTATAACACATTTAGAAAAAAATTGGGGGAATCACTGGATCTAGTGCTAAGCAAAGAGTTCTTAGATTTTTTAGAGCAGACACCAAAAGCATAGTCCATAAAAGGAGAAGTCTATAAATTAAGATTTCATTGAAATTCAAAACTTTTGCTCTGCAAAAGAAGAGGCTAAAAAGTAAGCTACAGAGTGGGAGAAAATATTTGCCAACCACATATTTGACAAAGCAGAGTATGGGGAACACATAAAAATTCTCAACACCTAACAGTTTAAAAAGGGAAATAGTCCAAGCAGGACATAGGCAGAACATGAAGAGACATTTCACTGACGAGCATATACAGATGGCAAATAGGCACATGAGAGGTTCAACGTCATTAGCAATTTAGGAAACACAAAACCACAAAAAGATATTATCACAAATGTAACAATGGTTAAAATTTTAAAAACTTGTAACAACACAAAATGCTGGCAATAAGGCAGAGAAAATGCATCACTCAAGCATTGCTGGTAGAATCTAAAAGGATATAGCCACTCTGGAAAATAAGTTTGGCAGTTTCTTTTTTAAATTTTTATTGGAGCATAGTTGCTTTGCAATGTTGCGCTAGTTTCAGGTATATAGGAAAGTGAATCAATTATAGATATAGATATATCCACTTTAAAAAAGAATGGTCATTACAGAGTATTGGGTAGTTCCCTGTGCTACAGAGCAGGTGCTCATTAGTTATCTGTTTTCTATATAGTGGTGTGTACATGCTAATCCAATCTGTTTATCCTCCCCTCCATTCCCTGGTAACCATAAGTCTGCTTTCTACATCAGTGCCCCTACTTCTATTCTGTAAATGTTTGTTTCCACCCTTTTTTTAGATTCCACATATAAGCGATATCATGAGATATTTGTCTTTCTGTGTCTTACTTCACTCAGTGTGACAATCTCTGGCTCCATTCACGTTGCTACGAATGGCATTACTCTTTTATGGCTTAGTCATATTCCACTGTCTGCATTAACAGGCGTCACATCCTCTTTATTCACTCATCAGCTGGTGGCCATGTAGGTTGTTCCTGTGTCCTGGCCATTATCAGTTCAGTCGCTCAGTCATGTCTGACTCTTTCTGACCCCATGAATCGCAGCATGCCAGGCCTCCCTGTCCATCACCAACTCCCGGAGTTCACTCAGGCTCACGTCCATCGAGTTGCTGATGCCATCCAGCCATCTCATCCTCTGTCGTCCCCTATTCCTGCCCCCAATCCCTCCCAGCATCAGAGTCTTATAAACAGTGCTAAAATGAACACTGGCATACGTGTATCATTCTGAAATATGGTTTTCTCTGGCTATATACCCAGCAGTCAGACCGCTGGGTCATACAGTAGTTCTATGTTTAGGTTTTTAAGGAACTGTAATACTGTTTTCCGTAGTGGTTGCACCAACTTACACTCCCACCAATAGTGTAGGAGGGCTCCCTTTCCTCCACACTTTCTCCAGCATTTACTATTTGTAGATTTTTTTTTGATGATGGCTATTCTTATTGGTGTGAGGTGTTACCTCATTGTATTAACAGCTTTGATTTGCATTTTTCTAGTAATTAGTGATGTTGTGCTAACATGTGCTAAAAGCTAAAAGCTTTTCATGTGCTTTTTGGTCATCTGTATGTCTTCTGTGGAGAGATGTTGGCAATTTCTTAAAAAAAAAAAAAAAAAGGCATGCAACTGCTATATGACCCAGCAATTGTATACCTGGGCATTTATCCCAGAGAAATGAAGATCCATATTTATATAAAAACTTTCACATGAATGCTCATGTAAGTTTTATTATAATAACTCAAAACTGGAACAATCTAGACTTCCTTCAGTGGGTAAGTGGTGAATAAGCTGTGGTACTTTCCTACCACAGAATGCTACTCAGCAATAAAAAAGAACGAAACATTGACAAGTGCAAAATCCTGAGTGAGCTTCCAAAGACCTACGCTGGATTTTGTTAGAACCAATCCCAGAAGGTTACATAATGTGTCATTCCACTTATAGAGCATTCTTGAAATGAGAGAATTTAGGAATGGATAGTAGATTAGTGGGGCTTCCCTGCTGGTTCAGTTGGTAAAGAATCCACCTACAATGTAGGAGACGCTGGTTTGATTCCTGGGTTGGGAAGATCCTCTGGAGAAGGGATAGGTTACCCACTCCAGTATTCTTGGGCTTCCCTGGTGCCTCAGATGGTAAAGAATCAGCCTGCAATGAGGGAGACCTGGGTTCAATCCCTGGATTGGGAAGATCCCCTGGAGAAGGGCATGGCAACCCACTCTAGTATTCTTGCCTGGAGAATCCCCATGGACACAAGGGCCTGGCAGACTACGGTCCATGGGGTCGCAAAGAGTTGGACACGACTAAGCAACTAAGCATAGCACAGCAGAACAGTGATTACCAGTGGTTAAGGAGAGGGCTGGAATGGGATGGAAGTGGGTGAGGCCACCATCATGTATAAATAGCTGGTGGGAACTGCTATACAGTGCAGGGAACTCAGCTCAGTGCTCTGTGATGACTTAGGTGGGGGGGAATGGGGGTGGGTAAGAGCGAGGTTCCAGAGGGAGGGGATCTATGTATACATATCGCTGATTTGCTTTGTTGTACAGCAGAAACTAACAAAATATTGTAAAGCAATTATACTCCAATAATATTTTTTTAAAGGAAAAAAGAATTGGCTGTAGCTTCCCTGGTGGTTCAGAGGTAAAGAATCCATCTGCAATGCAGATTCCTCTGTTGTCCCCTTCTCCTCCTGCCCCCAATCCCTCCCAGCATCAGAGTCTTTTCCAATGAGTCAACTCTTCTCATGAGGTGGCCAAAGTACTGGAGTTTCAGCTTTAGTATCATTCCTTCCAAAGAAATCCCAGGGCTGATCTCCTTCAGAATGGACTGGTTGGATCTCCTTGCAGTCCAAGGGACTTTCAAGAGTCTTCTCCAACACCACAGTTCAAAAGCATCAATTCTTCGGTGCTCAGCCTTCTTCACAGTCCAACTCTCACATCCATACATGACCACTGGAAAAACCATAGCCTTGACTAGACGGACCTTTGTTGGCAAAGTAATGTCTCTGCTTTTCAATATGCTAACTTGCTTCAGTTGTGTACAACTCTTTGTGGCCCCGTAGACTATAGCCCACCAGGCTCCTCTGTTCTTGGGATTCTCCAGGTAAGAATACTGGAGTGGGTTGCCATTTCCTCCTCCAGGGGATCTTCCCCACCCAGGGAAGGAGGAAAAGGGGACGACAGAGGATGAGATGGCTGGATGGCATCATGGACTCGATGGACGTGAGTCTGAGTGACCTCCGGGAGTTGGTGATGGACAGGGAGGCCTGGCATGCTGCGATTCATGGGGTCGCAAAGAGTTGGACACGACTGAGCAACTGAACTGAACTGAACTAAGTTAACGCATGGCTATAGGAGGGCAGTATGAAAGATCCTTTTGGTGATGGAAATGTTCTGGATCTTGACTGCAACAATACCAACATCTTTGTTGTCATACTGTAGTACAGTTTTGGAAAATGTTACCACTGGGTGGAAAGTGGTACAGGTTACTTGGGCTATTATTTTTACAACTATATGTGAATCTAAAATTACCTCATAATTGAGAGTTTAATTTTAAAAACTTATCCACAAGAGAATTGGAATGTTCATAGAAGTAAAGATCATGGGGAGAAAGGTTGTTCATACTTGGCGAATAATTATAATCAGACCTAGTTGTCCTCGATCTTTCCCACTCAAGGACAGAGATGGGCTCTTCAGGAATCACATGAAAATATGATTAAACTTTAGAGCATTCAGGGTCCTGAGCAGGAGTGAACTAAGAGTCACCAGCATTTCTAAACTTATTGAACCTCCTGCCAGATCTAGAAAATCTTTGCTGCAATGGCACACATAATTCTCTGCCTTGGGGAAACATATTAAATAATGTACCAGCCAGCTTCTCCTATTTTCCTGTGTAGTAGCCAGATTCCAAGACAGTCCTAATGAATCTCGTTTCCCAGTGCAGCCTTATATAGTCCTCTTTCCCAGTGAATGTGGATGAATAATAGGATACTGCTTAAACGAAAGTGTGTGACTTCCAAGGGTAAGGCATGAAAGACACTGTAGCTTCTTTCTTGCTCTCCTTCGGATCAGCTGCCATGTTGTAAGGACACTCAAGCAGTACAAAGGAGGAATGCACATGGTGAGGACCTAAGGCCTCCTGCCAGCTGTGAAAAAGAGTTATTCTTAGAAGCATATCTGTCAGTCCTAGTTAAGATCACAGCAACTAGAGGACCTTTTTGACTGCAATTTCATGAGAGACCCTGAGCCAAGTGCACCAAACTAAACTGCTCCTAAATTGCTGATTCACAAAATCACATTAAATAATAAATATTTATTTCTCCTTTAAGCCAGTAAGCTTGAGGGTAATTTGTTATCCTGCAATAAATAATGCATCTTACTTTAGGCTTCCCATGTGGCTCAGTGGTAAAGAATCTGCCGCCAATGCAGGAGTCACAGGAGATGTGGGATTGATCCCTGTGTTGGGAAGATCCCCTGGAGGAGGAAGTGGCACCCCACTCTAGTATTCCTGCCTAGAGAATCCCATGGACAGAGGAGGCTCGTGGGCACAGGTCATGGGGTCGCAAAGAGTTGGACATGACTGAGCATGTATCATGAGAACAAGCACATTTTAATTTTCACTATGAGGGCCGTTTAGGTGTAACCAAAGGTATCCACTAGGAGGAAAGCCTCGTCTATTTAGAAAACCAAAAGTAGAGCCTAAAAGATGGATTAATAGGCTAAAGGAACAGAAGAATCTAGAAAGAGACCCATACATACATCACCTCCAGATTTAAGAAAAAGATGATACAGCAGTGCTGTGGAGAAAAACAAAACAAAGCCAAACCTGTCTTTTCAATAAGTGGAATAGGTCAATTTGATAATGATGGGAAAAGATTCTTTATCCTTATGTCATGCCATATGTGAAAATTAATCTCAGATCACTGCAAACCCAGATGTGAAAGATGAAATAACAAAGCATTTAGAGGAAAACAAAGGACAATATGTTCATGACTTTGGGGTAGGCAATGATTTCTTGAATACTCAAAATGTACTAAGACAAGAGAAAAAGCGAGCAATTATACAACATTAAACTTAATTTCTGAATCATCAAAGGATACTGCCAAGAGAGTGGGAGGAGATATTGGCAATACATATGTCTCATATTCAGAACACATCTAAAAAAGCGTACAAATTAGCAGGAATAAGACCACTCAACAGAAAAACGAGCAGACACTACGCAAGTTTGAACAGACACTATACAAAAGAAGATATTTAGGTGGCAATAGACATAAAAGGATCTCAACTTCTTTACTCATTGGAAAATGTAAACCAATAACACTAACAAAACCACCAGAATGTTTATAATGAAAAAGACTGACAGTAGAGGTATGGTGAAGACTGTGGAGAAACTCTCACGCCCTGTTAGCAGCAATGTGAGTTGGTATAACCACTTTGGAAAACTACAGCAGTGTTTACTCTAGCTGAACACACACCCCAGGGCCTTGGATCTACTCCCAGATGCCTACCTCAAATAACTGCATACACATATTCATTCAGACATATAAAAGTACGTTCACTGCAACATCATTCGTAATAGCCCAGATCGTGCCTGCCTTTCTGCATTCCTTATTTCAAGTGCTTGCTATCTATAGTCTGAACTATTTTCATAGCTTCCTAACCAGTTATTCTAATTTAATGCCTATAAATGACTCCAGTTTAATCTTCCAATCAGAGAAAAAATCCAATCACATCATTTCCACTTCTCTATCCAAAAATCTAATGACTCCCTATCACTTGCATAGCAATGGCTAAGTCCTATGGCTTAGTTTTGTCTTTTTTTTTTTTTAAGCTAACATTTGAAAAAGATTTTCAACGTGGTAAAACATAACATAAATTTTACCATTTAAATGTATAGTTCTGTGGCATTAAGTATATATACACTGTTATAGTGTCATTGATATTATCCATCTCCAGAACTTTTTCATCTTCCCAACTGAAATTCTCTACCCATGAAACATTAACTTCCCATTCTGCCCTACACCCAATCCCTGAAAACCACTATCAGACTTTTGATATCTTTGAAGCTAATTACTCATATATGTGGAATGATGTAATATTTGTCCTTTTGTGACTGGCTTCTTTCAACTTAGCCAATTTGACTTATTTCACTTTATGGCTAATTCCTGGCATAACCCAGTCAGGTAGAAGAAACACTATTAATTCAGATCAACAAAAACTCAACCAAGGGGCACAAGTGCAGAGAAATAAGGAGAGCAATGAGAATGAGACAGTGAGGTAAGGAGAGAAGAAGATAGACGATTCAGACTGTGATAAGCAAAGCAAAGCTTGCGATTAGGGTAAAAGACTCTTGCTCTACAATCTTGGACAAACTTAACATCTCCCAAGCCTTAATAACCAAATATATAAAAGGGGAAATAACAAAGCTAATAATATTGACTTGAGAATTAAATATGGTTATTAGGTGTGAAGGCAGCCAGGACCAAACTGCATGACACACGCCAAGAACACAGTTATTGAATCAAAAGCAGCCCAAGGACATTCTGAGGTCATGTAACTGGCAAAGGAGTTAACACCATGAACGATTCCCAGATTTCCAACTTATTTTTTCACCAGTAAGAGGCATTATTTTGTCCTTTGTCTGGCCCTATACCACACAACAGCAACTCCTCTGAATTTCAGTTAGAAGTATCAGGATTCTTCCACTCCGTTGGATTCAAAATCATCTACTTCCAATTCAACTCTTCTTGCTACCTAACTGTTCTTGACAAGTCAATAGCTATATTCACTAAAACAAGCACAAATTCTTCTAAATGCTTTGAAGGATAAAGAAAGGAGGCAAGACCCAAACATTCCTTTCAAGTAACTTCCAATGTTTGCAACAATGCAGGGAGGTAAGACATGATCACATATCCCTAAAACAAAAAGCAGATTTTTATAAGCAACATAAAAGGAAATACAATACAAACTGGACCACTGAAGCAGAGAACCAAACCTTTAGGAATGGGCAGGAGAGGGAGCGGGAGAGAGAGAAAGAGAAATGAACATGGATGAATATGAACTGAAGAAGGCAGGGTTTGATATATGGTTTTGGGAAGGAAGGAAAAAAGGTCAGTTCTTATAGAGCACATAGTATGACCAAGACCTGGGTATGGGAAAATATAAGACAGGTTCAGAGAACATGGAATAGTCTTCTCTGAATGTGGAAAAGAAGGAGGAAAGGAAGAGTTTGGTGGTCCTGGAAAAGTCACTACCATCCTACAGATTTTTTTAAATTTAGTTTTTAGTTGATGCACCCTACGAATTTTTAATCTTTCCTTTATTGACAAGGGGGAGTCACTGAAGCGAACAGATCAGCAGAGAAATGATTACTACTGCTGTCCCCTTAACTGGCAGAATGAGGAAGACCGACAAGAGAAAGGAAAAACAAGAGGCAGGAAAACTAAGAAGTTGTTGCAACAGCCTGCAATAGCGAGAGACGATGGTAAAGGGGACAAGAACACAGAAGACAACACAAGTCACTTTACTCAACAACAGGGCTCAAAGAAGTACATGGCATCAGGGTCCACCCTTGAGAAAGAACCTTCCATTTGCATCTGTGATTTAGAGAACACCACCGCCATCTCTGTTGAAACAGAAGTGACTGTTTTCCTTTTGTGCCCAAATTCAGTAAAACAAACAAAACAAAACCATTTCACAACCACCCAGACCACAGATGTGCACCGTGGGTACACATGGCCCACAAGTTGCATCATTCTGGCTTTAAGTGGAGAATTCATATCCCACACGAAGCTGTCTCTGCTCTTCAGATTAGATCCCAAGGTCTCCAACCATGTAGAATGCAGCCATTACTTCTTCCTGTTGAACTTGGCACCTAGAATACTTAGAGGGATCCCAATTTAGCTTCACACTGGCCAGGTCGCACGGAGCACTGTGCTCAGTTTCGGTGGTGTAAAGGGTCTTGAAATACAATGGCCCCAGGATTTAGCGAGGTTCTGACTGGAGTCATGATTGTTATCTTTTGAGATACAAGGAGTTGATGCACAGCAGAATGGTTTGATGTGTTCTGGGTGATCCCACATACTAAAGCTCAACTAGGGTCAGCAGGGGCATGCTACAGAAAAGTAGATTTTTTTTTTTTTTACTCACTGTAAATAAGAACTTTCTAAAAGAGTGGTCCCAAGCGGGTCCTTTGGAAACTGAAGAACTACTCAGCATCAGAGATACTTAAGAGGATTTAGCCTAGAGCAAGGTTAGCAAACTTTCTCTGTAAAGAGCAGAGAGTAAGTATTTTAAGCCTCACAGATCAGACATTCTCTCACAACTACTCAGATCTATAGGGGCATGGAAGAAGTCATAGACAATTTGTAAGCAAACAAGAGTGGCTGTGTTCCAATAAAACAATTTAGAAAAAGAGGTGGTGGGCAAGATTCACTCGCTGTCCCCTGACCCAGGCTAGAGGGAGGGAAGGAGATTCAAGCAGTAGATCAGTAAACAGAAAGGACTAAGGTCTCTTCCCACCTGGAGAGCCTTATACATTTTTAACCGAGAAAATCTGACATGGTAACATCTCATTTAATCAGATTATTCAGATTCTTGGAACAGAGGGATATGTTCTTCCCCAAAACCAAGTATTAACTAGAACTCCCTTAGTTTCAGCCTTGACAGTTGAAAATATTTCTGAAACTCTAGAATCTTCTGCTTTGCCTTAAGTATTCTACCCAAGATAACAGAACTTTGATGACTAAGGACTTCTCAGAGCCTCAAACCATCTTTCCAGATACCAAATCTCACATGCCTTGTGGCTAAAGTTGTAGAAGGGTCAGGGCATTTCTTGGAAGAGGGTTTTGTGTAACTCCTGGAAATGGGCGTGTCCTTTCAACTTCCCTCTTTCTGATGAGGGTAAAGCCAAAAACTGCCAACAAACCAGGAGAACCCTGTTAAGTAATTAGAATCTAACCGAGGTTACTGGTTGATGTCAATAAAATGAACTTACTAGTCAGGGACATTAAAAAAATAATACATCTTCAAAAAGCTCTTTGCTTTAAACACATTAAAAAAAAAAACCCACCTATAACACATGTACACAGTCATCACTCACACTTACCTCTTCCCTGGTGAAACTCCCAAGTGGTGATATGATTTGAGTTCCAGCTCAAACGTCACAAAGAGAGAAGAATTTGATCTGCCCTGTGAGTACATGATACACAACTATATCCCAACACACAGCAGATCACACTTATGCCCCATAACAGTTAAGAGCAAACAGTAAGAGTCCAGCGGGTCCCCTAACAGTCACACATTTCTAGAGGAACATTTCCTGAGAAAGAAGCTTCGTGCTATCCTTCCTCTAGGTATCCTTCAGCTACTTTGGACCATGGTGACTTTTTTACACTCGGGAGGGGAAAAAAAGCACTGGCTGAGCTCCTGCTACATTCCATGTGCTTTCTATCCATTATCACATTTAATCCTCCAGCCTGTGCTACAAGGCAAATCCTTTTTTACAGGTGAGGAAAAAGAAGTTCATAGAGTTTAAACAGTTTGCAGAGATAACAGCCCCAATCTTCTGGTTCAGTGGGTCAAGACTTAGGTCCAGAAAGAGAAGGAGAAGCTAATGCAGATGAAGTGCTGACTACATTTTGAGAAACACTGGCCACAGAGTTTATGAAAGGTCAAGTTCACAGTCAGTAGGTGATGGCTATAGAGAGATCAGAAAGAATCTAGCTCTCAGCTCTTAGTCCAAAGTTATTTCCAGTCCTCAAATCCAAATGCCTGAGGATCACAGTTATATGCTCCCGACTCGGACGGAGGAGCCTGGTGGACTCCAGTCCATGGGGTCACGAAGAGTCAGACACAACTGAGCGACTGCATTTTCACTTTTCACTTTCATGCACTGGAGAAGGAAACGGCAACCCACTCCAGTGTTCTTGCCTGGAGAATCCCTGGGACGGTGGAGCCTGGTGGGCTGCCGTCTATGGGGTCGCACAGAGTCGGACACGACTGAAGCGACTTAGCAGCAGCAGCAGCATTCATCTGAGTAATAATGTTTCTGACTCTAACGAACCTTCTTTGCTTTTTTGGCACAGAATGAACTTTACCTTACTGTAAGATGGGTCCATTCCGAGGTCAGGGGCTTTTTAATCTCCAAAATTTAGCACAGTGCTTGATAGATGTTATATACTATATAACTCTCCAATGAAAGATACACCAAAGGAAAAAAAAAAAAAAGGGAAGAATGTCTATTTGTCCCCTCTTTTGGTGAAAACAAACAAAACCTCTCAGTTCTGTGGTATGCTCTGGGATTCTAACCTGGAGAAGGAAATGGCAACCTACTCCAGTATTCTTGCCTGGAGAACCCCGTGGACAGAGGAGCCAGTACGATCTGACAGTAAGATTCAGCTCGAGGGCTTTTGTTCGTGTTATTCAGAGTGGGTGTTCTCTCTCACTGGGGAGAAGGTTGGGAGGACAGGAGCCCGAAGCTGCAGTGACCACCCTTTGGAGTCTAAGAACAACCGAGACACAGAGCGCAGAGTGAAATGCACCTGCGTTAAATGTGAGTCCTAAATCAAGATGATTTGGAAGCCAGGTTTCCCTTCTCGGCTTAGGTGTCTCCACAAACTCTTTGTTCACTTCAGGCAATTCAGGGCACTAGCTAATCAACACAGGTTTTAAGTATGTGAACTATTCTGGGACCCAGAACCAGTTTGTTATCAAAATGACAACTCAGGGGTCCTTTCCACATGCTCTTGTCAAATTCATTATTCAATCTATTTTTCACTTCCTTCGCTTTCAATTTCTTTTCCACTAGTATTTACTCCCCTTTTCCTTCCAGTCATTCAATCAACACTTACTGGATGCGGACAAATGTTAGCACTTCCTAGCGCCAGCTAGCTCCTTTGAGATCCCATGGCCTGAGGGAAGGACAGGCAGGTACAGTACACAGGGCACTCAGTGGCCGAGGTCAGGGCTCCAACGGAGGGATGACAGAGCGCTCTCTGCGTGGAGGGGTCATGGCATGTTGCAGAGCGCAGATGCCATCTGGACTGGGTTTCAAAGGATGAGAGGAGTTTTGCTAACTCTCTCCAGAAAAAATACTGGAGGAGGAACTTTCCAGGAAAAGAGAATAATACAAGTACAGTTAACTCTCATTATTCACCAAAGTTATGGTCTATAAAGTCACCACAAACACTGAATTACAAATACCGAATCATTTCTCCTCGAGGAAATTCAACGGTCAGGTTCCTGCAAGCCTCTGGCCACATCATCTTTACATAATCTTGTTTTATGCTTGTTTCTGTATAAAGGCGCCTTATTTAACATATACCGCTCATTTATTATTATTGAACTCGTGACTAACAGGACTGCAGCTCAAGTCTGATGAGGATCTAATATGTGTTTTCTCCATAAGGCACATGATGATCTTCTTGTGCTTAGGCCTCTGGAGAATAGTTCAGCACTCTGTTTGGGAGGCATTTTATTTTGGTTTAATTAATCAATTTTTTTTTTTTTTTTGCTAAGGAGCTCACATTTCTTTTTTAACATTTAAGTATAGTGGCTTCACAATGTTTTGTTAGCTTCTGCTGCAAAGCTAAGTGACTCAGTCACACACACACATATATTCCCTTTTCCTTGGATTTCCCTCCCATTTAGGTCACCACCGAGCACTGAGTAGAGTTCTCTTGCCATATGGTAGGTTCTCATTAGTTATCTCTTTTATTCATAGTAGCGTGCATGCAGTAGTGTGTATATACAGTGTATACATCGTGAGTATGTGTGTGTATAAGCCACTCCCAGTCTTGATGATTTTAAATAGCAAAATCATCAAACAAAACAGTGAATAAAAATGGCAGGAAGAGGAAAAGGCATTAAAGTTATGTCTTTGAAGCTGAAGGATGAAGGACAAAAAACAGCATGGAAAGGTGACCACGGAAAGGAAGGCTAGAAGAGCGATTTGTGGCTGCTTTAAGCAGGGTTTCACATGCTGGGTTTTACACATTTCCTGTAGGCCAATCATTTTCAAAATAAAATTTGATATAAAATTAAAAATTTGAGGGGCCTCTCCAGCGGTCCAGTGGCTGGGACTCCGCCTTCCAGTGCAGGGGGTGCAGGTTTGATCCCTGGTTGGGGAACTAAGACCCCACATGCCTCCCAGCCAAAAAACCAAAACAAAAAACAGAAGAAATACTGTAACAGATTCAAAAAAGATGTTAAAAATGGTCCATATTAAAAAAAAAACACCTTAAAAAAATTGAGAATTCCCCCACAGAACAATAATATACATTTTGTGTGAATACTCAGTCAGGCCCAACTGTTTGCAACCCTATGGACTACAGCTTGCTAGGCTCCTCTGTCCATAGAATTTTCCAGGGAAGATTGGAGTGGGTTGCCATTTCCTGCTCCAGGGGATCTTCCCGACCCAGTGACCGAATCCATGTCTCTTGCGTCTCCTGCACTGGCAGGTGGATTCTTTACCACTGAGCCACAGAGGAACCCCAATATACATTTTAGTATTTATTAATAAACAAAAGTCACTAGGAATTCATTAACTCAATTATTTTACTAGCCACAGTATCTACATATTTGTTAAAAATACAAACATGCAAAACATTTATTCACTGCATAAGTAATGCGTGGTGCCAGAGAATGTGTGTGTTTTCAAGGACCCAGTCCATCGTGCTGGAATCACTGTCATGCACCTAACGGAGCAGCCCAGGCAGAGGGAACAACATGTGCAAAAGCCCCGAGGAGAAAGGAACGCTGGCTCTTGGGAGGACCTGACCGCAGGGCACGGAGCAGAGAGACAGCCGTGGAGACCATCAGGAGGACGGTGCAGGGGCAGGGCGTGATGAAGCCCTGGAGGCCACTTTATGAAGCACAGCTATTATCCTAAATAGGACAAGACTGGAACTTTTCCTGGTGGTCTGGCCAAGACTGTGCTCCCAATGCAGGGGGCCTGGGTTTGATCCCTGGTTAGGGAACTAGATCCCACGTGCTGCGGCTAGGAGTTCACATGCTGCACCTGAAGATCCATGTGCCACAACTAAGACCCCAGCTAAGACCCAGTACAGTCAAATAAATAAATATATAAATTAAGAAAAAAAAACAATTTAAAAACAATATAGCAAGATCCCTCAATAGGGGTATATTAAGGAAACTGAATCATTAGAACTGAAGAAGCAAGAACAATGTGGTATGATCTTACTGTTATCAAAAACCCTGTATGTTTATAGATTCATATATGTGCATACCACCATATATACATGTGTGTACATATGGTTCACATATATAGTATACACCTACACACTCAGTGTCTTACAAATGCTCAGAAAAGCATTCCAAACTGTTACCAATGGGTTCTTGGGGAGGAGAATGGGTATTCAAGAGACTAAGGGAACTTTCACACCCTAATCCATATACTTCTGTATTTTTAAATAAACAGACATGAGACCACTGGATGGATTTTCATTTTTTTCGTATTTTACATTTCTTAAAGATCATTCTGGCATGTAGCAAGTGAAGGGCAGGGTGGAAAGAGCATGAGTAGGGAGCTCAGACAGACAACTGGCGTCTGGATCAGGACCGTGACAAAGGATATATACTTTCAGGATTATTTCAGAGGCTGAAATGGCTGACTCTGCTGATGGACTGAATATGGGGGATATGGGAGAAGGAAGAACAAGGGAAGTCTCTAAGACTTCCAGCTTGAGCAAGCAGGTTTTATGTTATGACTTACGGGGGAGAAGGGAGCCACAGCCACAATTCTCTATCCTCAGTGCATTCTACACATCCTATGCCTACCGCATGCTATACAAAGGAGTAAAATGAATTAGACACGTGTGAGAGGGAGAGGGTCACAATCTGGGAAACCAAAGAGCCTTGTATCAGTGATTACATTGACTGAATTCTATGAGATTGATTCCCCAAAGACCAGGTCAGTCTTTTTGCAGAGGACTCAGGGAATCCATTAGTGAAATTACCTCTCCCATTGAGAAAACAGCAAATGAATCATTGCCAACCCTTTACGTTTTGGAGGAACAAAGGTCATTTCATCGAAGGGTTTCCCTTTCATGTCCTTCAATGTTCTGATCTGAGTTGTATTCAATGCTTTGAATTAAGCGAAAGTTGCCAGGGAAAACGAGGGCAAAGATGGGGAAAGGGTAGACAAATAAGGCCCACAAATATAGTTAAACTGTTTCCTTTCCTCTAGGACAAAAGCTTCTCTCAGGCATCTCCCCTACTCCAAGTAAGAGAGAGAAGACAGCTTCACAGGTTTCTGCTTCCCTGAAGACCTGGTTTCGTGCTTTCTTAAGCAACAGTGGTATTTAAAACTCTCCTGTGTGTCCGGATCACTGAGACACCTGTTCATAGGGAGACACTCCCAGGTCCTAGTCTCAACAGAGATTCAGACTCAGTAGGTCTAGAGTGCGGTCCGGTGACACAAACTCCACACGACTCTATTCAACACGGCCCAAGGACCCCAGTTTGAGAAGCACTGCACTACACTGTTCAAGACAGTCGATTAAATGTCGTCATAATTTGATGAGCTGTGCTGCAGAAAGAAGCGGGTCATGCAGCTCTGGGTTATACTTTGAACTCTGTAGTCAGTTAGCTGGGCATGGAGGGAACACTTCTATGCTGTGAGTCATGGTTTCCCCATTAATAAAGCACAAGTGTTGACTTTCTGGATCTCAACTTACCTCCAGTCTCTGACATTTTAAGACCCCAGGAAAAGAGAAAGGGTTGGAAATGTCAAGTAGGGCTTCCTACTTGTACCAGAGTGACTCTCCCCAAGGTACTCGGACTGTGGATATACAAGAATAAGAGTGTAAGATCCAGTGCTTTCTGGAACTGGCTGGTTATAAGCAAATATGGAAAAGCTACTCTTAAGGTACAAGATGAACCAGGCGTGGGGCCCTTCCGGAGCCTGGCTTCTGTTTCCTAATCACAGCACTCAATATAAAAGCAGGGAAGTAATTCAAAGGATGGAAGGAGAGACTGAACCCAATTTCAAAGATTAACCCAGGTGTTCAAATAAATGCCCTGTCTACCCCCTGGGAGCCCTCATTTACATCAATCCAGCTGCCTGAACTATGTATATCTGAAAAAACACTCCCACACAGAGACTCCCCAAGGCTTCCATGTGATTTATTGGAAAGGCTTTTGTTTAATTTATAGGTCAGTATACACCATTAGAAGAATGACCTCTAGAGCTAACGTTTCTTTTTGTTTCCCCCCTTGTTTTAAAATGGATATTACAGAGGTATATAATTTATACGCAATAAAATTCACCGATTTTAGGAGTTCAGGCCGATGGGTTGTGATGAATGTAAACACCATATAACTACCATCACAATCAAGACAGAACAATTCCATCAACCCAAGGATCTGTCTTCTCTAGCGTATCACAGTAATGGGACTATACAGTCAATATTCTTTTGTGCCTGTCTTCTTATGCACAACATAAAGTTTTATGACTCATCTAGACTGCTGCGTGAATCAGCTTTTAATTGCTGATTTTAACTGCTGATAGTATAACATCTTAAGGAGTTACCATATTTGTTTATCCATTCACCTGTTAATGGACAGTTACACTCCAGTTTGGGGCCACTGTGAATAAAGCAGCCAGGAATAATCACGTGCAAGTCTTTTTGTGAAAATGTCAATTCTCTTAGGTGAATACCTATAAGTGAAATGGCTGGGTGACATGGTAAGTACACACTTAATTTTAAAAGAAAATGCCAAACTGTCTTACAAAGTGCTTGTCCATTATCAGTTTACACTAGCGATTTGTGAGCATTCTAGTTTTCCACAACACTTGGCCATCAGAACCAATCTAGTGGGTAGGCAGTGGTGTCTCGTTGTGGTTTTAATTTGCATTTCCCTGATGACTAATGATGCTGAGCATTTTCCATGTGCTTATTGGTTGTTATCTTCTTTTGTGATGTCTGTTCAAATCTTTTGTCCATTTTTAAATTCACTTTTTGTTTATTATTGAGTTTTAAGAGTTCTTTATATATATTTTGGTTATGGTCCTTTGTCAGATATATATATTGAGAATATTTTCCCCCAGTTTATGACTTGAGTTTTATTTTTTATTTTTAAATAGTGTCTTTTAAAGAGTGAACGTCTTTAATTTTGTTCAATTTATCATTTTTTAAGTAGCTGAGGCTTTTTTGTGTCTTATATTTCTTACCTAAGAAAGTCCTATCTCAAGGTCAGAAAGATTTTCTGCTTCGTTTTCTTGTAGAAGTTTAATAATTTTAGTTTTTATGTTTAGGTCTATGATCCATTTTGGGTCAGAGTGAGGTCCATGTCTTTCCACATGAATATATAGCTGTTCGAGCAGTGTTTGCTGAGAAGAAATATCCTTTCCTTATCAAGTTGCCTTAAGTATAAATGACATAAAATTTAAAATCTTTAAATTATACTTGATATACGTGAGAGTCACTCAGTCGTGTCTGACTGTCTGAGACTCTGTGAACTGTAGCCTGTCAGGCTCCTTTGTCCATGAGGATTCTCTGGGCCAGAATACTGCATGGGTAGCCCTTCCCTTTCCCAGAAGGGATCAAACCCAGGTTCCATCGAACCCAACCCAGGGATCGAACCCAGGCCTCCAGCGTTGCGGGCGGATTCTTTACCATCTGAGCCACCAGGGAAGCCCTTGATATACACGGGGACCTGATAAATATATACATCGTACCTCTTAATTTGCAAAAATCTCCTAGAAGTTGTCTACAACAACTTATCTTTACTTTAAGATGTGAGACTGTTATCAGATGGGAGAGATGGAGCTGAATGAATCCTGAATGTTGTACAGAGCATTTCACAGGGAAGGGGCAGAGACACAGTGGGGCTCTGGTGCCCTGAAGCTTTATTACTTTACGAGCTACTGTTTGCCACTTAGCTGATTCAGAGCTGTCTCTAGGTGTGGAAGTGTGTACTGACCACTTCAGAAAAAGAAGAACCAGGATCTTTCCATCTTAAGAGGTAGAAACCACTTATTCCATTTATTTCCAGGTATCCTCTCTTCCCGCATCTGTGTGAACAATGCAGCTGAATAAATATCAGAATCGAAAATTCAGCTCTCAGATAATTTTCCATCTCGAGGCAACCCGACTCTGTAATATAGGATCCTCTGGGGCCCTAGACTCTCCCAGAGTCTCAATCTCTTCCATGACTTCAGGACAAAAGTTTGCAGGTTCCTCAAGCACGTCTCAGGCTCAACCCTGGTTCCTTTCTAAATAAAGCTCTGTGATTGAAACCAACCATTTCTGACCTTAGCCCTTTTCTGAGAAAATAATGTTCCACTGTAGCAGTTAAAAATACAGAAGCAAGTCCAGCATTTTAATATCTAGACTGAATATTTCTATATTAAAAACCTTGCACCTATTCACCATGCCTGACCTCTACAGAAATTTGGTACTTTATTTTTGTTAGAACCTTCAACTTTTACTGTATCCTGCACTGAAATGAGCTTTCCATAAACCTGGATATAACATGAGTCATTAATCTTAATAAATCAATCCCAACCAAATAAAAACCTACACACTTTCTAAAATATCAACACAGAGTGAAATTAGACAGGAAAATTTCTCTAAAAGGATTATAAGGAAGCAGTCTGTCTTTATAATAGCTCCAAGTTTCATCACGAACATTATTACTTCAGATGCAGAAGTATTTTGTAAGCTTCTTGAAGGTAGAGAAAAGATGCACGGTACAGTGGAAACTAGACAGGATTTAGAATCTGAAGATGTAGGTTCAAATTCCTGGCATCACTTACTAGTCATGTGACCCCAGTGAGTCACCTAACTTCTCCGAGCCTTAGTTTTCTCACCTGTAAAACAGAAGGAAAGCCACCTTCTTAACATAGTTATGGAGAGAAAAAAATAAGGCAAGGTTTATGCTTTTAAATGCTATGTACAAATATAAACCTTATCTTCTAATTGTTTGGAACATGTGCTTATTATCCCTGTATTTGGCCATAATTCAGTGCAAGAGACCATAGTAGGTAAAAAAATGATGTCTATGTCTCCTGATGTCTATGTAGGAGACATAAGCCGCCAGTGAAATCACACACTCTTAAGAAAAGTTAGGTACAGCACCCCTATATAAACTCCTAACTTTGAAATGTTAACTTTCCAACTCGGTCACTAAGGATGCTTAGTGAACACCACCTACTCTCACATGCACCTGCAGTCCTGGAAAAACTACCCTTTTCCATACACGAAGCTGCAGCTATAACACATGGCACAAGGCTCGAGACAAGCGGTGGTTGAAGGCTACATGTCCTAAGCCACGGGCCTTCTCGGCTAACTTAGACTTGCCACTATTAATATCTTGGCCTCTATTAATACTCTCCCTTTCCCTGTGAGCTAATTTAAATCTGTTCTGTAAAGCTATTCTTAAACCGCACGTTCTGGAGCCTGGGCCTGGTTCCCAGCTACAGATCATAACTCTCCATTTTGGCTCTTCTACTTGCAGAAACATTAATAATAGGAATTTTGCCCCAGCTGATTCTCAGAGGAGAGGTGGCACTCTGTTGGAATTTGGGGAGGGACAAGTCTCTGTTATGCAGGACTGTCCCATGCCCCTCACACACACACGCTTTTCTACATCCCAAAGGGCGTGGTACTGCCACTGGCTGAAACCCACTATAACCTGACATCTACCTGTCTCTGCCACCTTGATCCCTGTTGACTTTAGTCTCTTCTCAAGGTAGAACGAGGACTGGGGACGTTCCCCTCTACATCTTGAGAAAAGGTTCTTAGCTTCTCCAGAGCTCCCATCTTTGTGGAGAGACAGATTAAGGCTCTGATACAAGATCTCCTGAGGATTGGGTTGCTGAGACCAACTGAAGGTCACTGTTGCTCTGCTGAGACAGTTTTAACCAACACAGGTTTTTATTCTCTTCAAGTCACATGAGGGTTGAGGGGCAGGGAGGCTCAGGTAATGGGGTGCATGCTAAGTCGCTTCAGTCGTGTCCAACTCTTTGCGACCCCATGGACTGTAGCCTGCCAGGCTCCTCTGTCCATGAGGATTCTCCAGGCAAGAATACTGGAGTGGGTTGCCATACCTTCCTCCAATGGGTCTTCCTGACCCAGGGATCAAACCCCATCTCTTATGTCTCCTGCATTGGCAGGTGGGTTCTTTACCATCTAGCACCACCTGGGAAGCTCCCAGGAAATGGGGAGCGACTGCTAATGAGTCAATGAGTATGGGACTCAGGGAGGGGGGTAACCAGACAGAGAATGGTGGGTCCTGAGAGAGGTCCCTACCATAGCTCAGTCACAGAAATCAGCTTTGTGCCGTGCTGCCAATGACTAAGAAGACTGACTTCCCTCCCAACTCCAGGCTTGGAAACACTTCTTTTTCCATGTCTACAAGGCAGAGGGTTATGCATCAACAAGATGCTCTCAACCCACTGAAGGCCACAATCAAATGAATGTCCCAGGTGTTGAATGTAAGCTCTGAGCCAGGCTGTCCCATGGAGGAGGAAGAAAAGCAGGAGGAGGAGACTGGAAAGGATAGATCATCTCCCTATAGTTCTTCAGTAAGAAAATACAGAAGGGCCAGCCTCTGCAGCTGAGGGGAGAGGGAGGGAGCTGAGGCGGTGGGAAGATGCTACACTCTGGGGTAAACTGCAGTCAATGAGGGATCGTTTCTCAGAACCAAGTCAGAAGTGAGTTCAGGCAAGTGTGGCTGCTGATGCGGCTTTGAACACCTCAGAAGGGAGGATGGATTTCTCAGGAGTGAAAAAGATGCGCTCTCTAGGAGTCAAAGAAAATGATAACAAGTCAAGCACTAGGCCTCCTCCTCCTACCAAACGCAAAGGGTGCTCTGATGAGAAGTCCAAGGATCGCTCTAAAGAAAAAGGGGCCTCCAAAGAGTCAAGCGAGGAGAAGGACGGTGATAAAACCGTCCCCGGACGGGGATAAAACTCTCGAGGCACAGCGCTGCCAGTGGGAGTGGCAGCACCAGCTCTCCTCCAGCTCCTCTTCAGTACTGAGCCGCCCAGGAAGTCTCAGCACACGCCCCAGCGCCAGCGCCATTAGCTCTGTAGCACCCCGAGTCGCACTCCTTCCCGGTGTAGACAGGACAGAAGGAGGCATTCCCCTTCCAAATCGAAACCACCCAAGGGAGAAGGAAAGGACAGGAAAAGGGAGCTGTTCCCCTAAATCCACTGAGGCGCACACTGGGAGGCTGACTAGGAATGTGCCCAGGGATCATGTCGAGACGATCCTCTCCAGCTTCAGGAAAATAAACATGACTGACATGCCTCCAGAAAGGATGCACCCTCATCTGTCTAAAGGCTACGCCTGTGCGCAGTCTGAGAATCCAGATGAAGCCCAGAAGGCACTAAAGCACAGAGATGGAGGACAAATGTGTGGCCAGGAGGATCACTGTCACCACTGGGCTGAGCCCCTGGCCTCGGCCACCTGCCAGGTGATTCAGCCTGCCAGAAGAGTGCTGCCACCGCCTCCCAGGTGGCGCAGGTCACCTGAGGGTGCAGGAGGTCATGGTCCCCTAGGGCACGCAGGTCCCAGTGTGTGGTGATCCCACCCCCCACCTCGCTGCCAGGACACGAGCCCCTCCAGCTCCGACTCCGCCCCGACAAGCAGGGCCGCTGAAGCTCTGTCCCTGTGACTCACATCTCACTCGACTCACTTTTGTCACTTTTCCAGCCAACGGAGGATCGGTAGGAAAGAAATCCCTCACTTGGGCAGGCTTCAAAGGTGTGGGCAGCGACCGACACGTTTCCCCTGGCAGTGGACTTCCAGATGCAGCAGGGCTGTTGGTTTGGGGTCCTGCCTATTAAGACCCCCCCCCCCAAGTTTTCTGGCTGGCCAGCTCCCAGCTTCTGGTGCCCGAGACTCAGCTTAGTGGCAAAGCCAGCAGGGATGAGCAGAGGGCTGCAGGTCATGGTTCGGCCCCCGCCTGGGAGCGGGCTTTCCATCCCACAGATGACCCGGAGCCAATCTGGTGGCCCGGCCAGGCCCTAGCCTGCGGGTCTGCATGGTCCCTCAGGAAAGAGTGTGCTTTTACGCAGCTGCCCTTCCAGTTAGCCTGGCCCTGCTCGAGTCCTCTCCTGACCTCTAGGGTCACATACCCACTGTTATCTGCCCCCAAATTACATGTGTCTTTTCACATGTACTCATGCACGCGGCATGCATGCACACATACCCCATGGCTCCCTTTCTCTCTCTGAAAATGGTGAGCGAGTTGAGAGCCAGCTCTGCCCCGTTGTCACGGAACCCCAGGCTGTGCTGGTATCCATGGGGGTCTTACAGCTTACCTTGGCAGCCTTTTTGGCTCTTATCGTAGAGTCAGTACTACAAATTTTCTGTTCTGAGTTTTAAAACTTTGTAGCATTCAACCATTCCAGTGTTCTTGCCTGAAGAATCCCAGGGACGGCGGAGCCTGGTGGGCCGCTGTCTATGGGGTCACACAGAGTCCAACACGATGGAAGTGACTTAGCAGCAGCAGCATTTTAGATAATGTTGTGTTTGTACTTTACTGTGTAGAATAAAAGGGCTGTGTTTAATAAACCTAGGATTAGAGTGCAAAAAACAAGAAAAGAAAATACGGGAAAGGCAAGACGGAGACTATTTTCTGCTTTCTCTAAGCTGTGGGGTGTTCAGCTTAAGAATAATAACTAAATTCATTTACTCTATGTCAGGCACTGAACTATGCACTTTATTATATATATTTCATCCTTATAACCATCCTATGAGCAGTTACTATTTCTGATCCCATTTTAAAGATGAAGAAACTGGGGTATGAAGCAGCTAAGTAAACTTAAGAAGAGATTAAAAGCTACAAAGTGTCAAAGCCAGGATTCCTGACTCTTGTCTTTGGGCCCTTCTTGTTAACCAAGGCTTCTTCTCTTCAACTCAGATCTCAGCTAGAGATGCTTACAACTATTTTAGATCTGAAGTATTAAGACTCTCAGTGAGGGGGGCAGAAGCTAGAACTGAAAACAGGACATTCTGTGGTGGTTTAGTCTCTAAGTCACGTCCAACTCTTTGCAACCACGTGGACTGTAGCCTGCCAGGCTCCTCTGTCCATGGGGATTCTCCAGGCAAGAATACTGGAGTGCGCTGCCATTTCCTTCTCCAGGGGATCTTTCTGACCCAGGAATCCAACCCGGGTCTCCCACGGTGCGATAATACACTGCTCTGTGTTGCATCTGTCTTTCTCGGGCCGTGCTGGGTCCTGGCTGCCATGTGCAGGCTCTTTGCTGTGGCATGCGGGCTCTTTAGTTCAGCCTGCAGGATCCTGACTCGCAGCACATGGGCCCTCAGTGGTGGCATGCAGGTCCTAGCTCCCTGACCAGGGACCACACACGGGCCGGGCTCCCTGCCCTGGGAGCACCGAGTGTTCACCAGGAGTGTCCCTATGTCAAATCTTATAATGAGAGGAACTTTCAGTGGTGATTTGTCAGAAAAACTGGGTTCTATTCTTAGTCTATCCTTTATTGTATAATCTCAGCAAAGTGCATGACCTCTCAAAGATGCATGAAGCTGTTTATCTCATGGAGTTGTAATGTTTATCTCACGAGGTTGTAAAGAGAATCAGGGGTGTGTAAGCATTAATGTGTCTGCTTTGGGACCATTTTGAAGATTTTTTTTTTTTTAAGTTCTCCAAATGTTTGGATCAATACAGCTGCTGGATAAACTAAGTGTTACCCACCACAATAAAGCAGACAGTCCTGAGACCAGATCAGAATCCTGGATTGTTGGGAATATTAATAGCCACTCCGTTTTCTTTATACGTGAACCCTATGGAAAGCATCTGATGCGCCTCCTCTCTGACTCAGGTACTCAGGGAATGATTCCCTTCCTCACTCCTTCCCTGCACCGATCCCTCCCCTACTCCTACCCTGCCGGCTTTGTGCTTTCATCATGAATTACAGGGGGCTTGTTACTCCAGAGGCTAAGGAATAATCCAGGTGCAAACAGAACAAGAACTGTCTGGGATTCCCCCATCTCAGGATCACTGAGGCTCACAAGCAGCACTAGCAGCCTCCCTATGGTTCAGTTCCCCATCCCCCAAACAGGCTGATTCATTTGTTCAGGGGACACCATGGAGTCCTGCCAAATGCAAATAGACTGACTATGGGGCATGTGCCAAGCTATGCTGGGAGCGGGCTCATTACTGCCACAGTCACTACAACAAATAACAACAAAAGCCTCTAGGTACAAATTAGCACACATAATAAACTTAATTCAAGAAACACTGAAGAGACCCTTAGTCACATTTTAATTCAAACAGCACTGTTGATCACAGAAGGGCCTGGTGGCCTCTACAAACTGAAAATAAGATGCTGGTACAGATTAGCTTCTGTTATGCTCGGTGACCCTACCAAACTAAATTCACTTAGTACTACTACTGCTACACACACACACACACACACACACACACACACAAACACACAAATGTGGAAGGAATGCCGGGAAGAGTGCAGAGTAAGTGAAAAGAACTCACAGTCTGGAAATTATGAAGGGGGTCTGTGTTCTGTTCCAAACTGGATTATTCCTTAGCCTCTGGACTTAGAAGTATCAAGTCCCATGTAATTTGTTCATAAAAGCACAAAGCCAGGAGGGAAGTAAAGGAATCATTCACTGAGCGCCTGAGTCAGACAGGAATCACATGAGGAACTTTACATAGGCCTCACATGTGAACAGGAGTGGCTATTAATAGTTCCAACAAACTGAGACAAAACCACTGTGATGAGACTTGCAAACCTCTTTTCCAAAGTAATAAACACATAATGTGCTTCAACAGGGACAAAACACCAGCTGCAGAGACAAATAATAATAGCTAGCATTTGAGCACCTATATGATGTGCCAGTATTGTGCTAAACTCTTTACTCACGGACGCTGTCTGATTTTCAATACTCACAACCACCTAGGAAGTACATGATACTATCTTCAATTTGTGGATGAACAAACCGAGGTGCTTAAAGTGGTTAAGCATCTTGTCTGGTCAGTCAACCAGGTTCAAGTCCCACCTCGATCATCTGCCTGTGAGACTTCAGCCAAATCCCTCAGCTTTGCTGGTGGCTCCAGAGGTAAAGAATCCGTCTGCCAATGCAGGAGACACAGGAGACGCAGGTTCGATCCCTGGATTGGGAAGATCCTTTGGCGAAGGAAATGGTAACCCACTCCAGTATTCTTGCCTGAGAAATCCCATGGACAGAAGAGCTTGCAGGCTACAGTCCATGGGGTTGCAAAAAAATTCAGACACAATTTAGGGACTAAACAACAGCAGCAGCAATATCCCAACAGTGAATGGAGATAAGACCAGTCCTCCCTGGCACTCACTGACTGCTGCAAGGACTACATATTACACAGAAGAGTGAAGTGTATATAAAAGTATTTCACCTTCTCTTGAGTGGACTGCAGTCAACGGCAGGCAGAGACTATGGCACACGATCTTTTAAAAACCCTGGTGGCTCAGACGGTAAAGCATCTGCCTACAATGTGGAAGACCTGGGTTCAGTCCCTGGGTCGGGAAGATCTCCCGGAGAAGGAAATGGCAACCCACTCCAGAAAAATCCCATGGACAGAGAAGCCTGGTAGGCTACAGCCCATGGGGTTGCAAAACGTCAGACATGACTGAGCGGCTTCACTTTCACTTTCAAGACATAGAGCATGAGCCGAATGACTGTACATTCATCATCACTATGAATGAGTAGATGATATCAATGCAAATATGAATATAATGATTGTGCACTCAAGATTACAGATGAACAAAGTCTGCCTGCCTAGTCATCTTCTCAGTATATTCACTGAGCACCCACGTCTGCGGTCAGCGCTGTGCCGCCCCCCATGGAGGCACAGTGATGAGCATGAGGCCCTGGAGGAACCCAGCAGTGCGCTAAAGGGAGCAAAGGCGGCGGTGAGAGCCAGCACAGCTCGAGTGGGGACCCATCACGGCAGGCAAGGAGAGACTCAAGGAAAACAGGCTGGGGCAGATGGTGGAAAAGCTATAAATGACCCTCTAAGAAGAATTTCAAAAGAATCAGCCAACTGAAGGAGCTACCTTAGGAGAATCAGAGAAGCACAGTCACGAGGAAGGAGGGGAAAAAAGGGCAGGTGGAGAAACTGCTGTTGTTGTTTATCCCTCAGTCGTGGCTGACTCTGCGACCCATGGACTGCAGCGTGCCAGGCTTCCCTGCCCTTCACCATCTTTTGGAGTTTGCGCAAACTCATGCCCATCGAGTCAATGATGCCATCCAACCATCGCATCCTCTGTGGCCCCCTTCTCTTCCTGCTCTCAGTCTTTTCCGGCATCAAGTCTCACGTGAACTTGAAGCCCACCGCTAAGTTCTGTTTAGGGCTGGCTGCTTATGCGATTTCTTCCCCTCTTACTCCATTCCTGTCTTCTTAGCTTATACTGATATCATAAAAGTCTTCTTCTTCTTCTTTTATGCCTTTGGCCTACCTAGGTTACAAATCAGACCCTGATTTTAGAGGGTCTTCAGCTCAGTAAATATGCTGAAAAGATGACTAGGCAGACAGGCATATTTCAACTTCTGTTTTCTTATCTGTTAGATCTTTATACCATCCCAAGAGTATCATGCACATAAAATGAGGTGTCATGTAACTGTTCAACAAGTAGATATCCACATGTAAAAGAATGAAGATGAAACTTTATACGGTATACAAAAATCAGCTAAAGATGGATTAAAGACTTAAGTGTAAGAGTTAGAACTAACGCACAGGAAAAGCTCTGTGTCGGATCTGGCAATGATTTCTTGGATATAAGACCAAAAGCACAGGTAGCCAAAGGAACAAAACAGGTAAACTGGACTATATAAAAAGTAAACCTTCGGTGAGTCACAGGACACAGTCAAAAGGGTGGAAAGACAACCCAGGCTGGGAAAAAGAATTTTTGCACATCATATATCTGATAAGGGCTCAATGTCTAGAATATGTGAAGAACCGTTACAACTCAACAACAGCAAAAACTACCTCAGTAGAAAAGGGGCAGATGTGAACAGACATTGCTCCAAAGAAGATATACAAATGGCCAATATGCACGCGAAAAAATGTTCAACCTCACCAACCATTAGGGAAATGCAAATCAAAACCACAGTGAGGTACCAACACACGTTCACTAGGATGGTTACTATCCAAAAAAAAAAAAAAAGAAGAAGAAGAAAATAACAAGTGAGTCAAGGACGTGAAGGAACTGGAACCCTTGTATACTATGGTGGGAATGTGAAGTGGTGCAGCTGCTATAGAAAACAGTTTGGTGGTTCCTTAAAAAATTAAAAATAGAATTTCCATATGACCCAGCAATTCCACTTCTGGGTATATACCAAAAAAGAATTGAAAACAAGGCCTCAAACGATATTTGTATACCCATGTTCACAGCAGCATTATTCAAAGTAACCAAAAGGTGAGCGCAATCCACTGTCCATCTATGGATGAACGGAGAAACAAAATGCAGTCTATACATATAACGGAACATCATTCAGCCTTAAAAAGGAAGGAAATTCTGACACACGCAGCAACATGGATGAGCCCTGCAAGCTGAAAGCGCAAAAAGACAACTCCTGTACAATTCCACAATTCTCTCTGAGCTTTGGATTTTTAACCATTAAAAAAAAGAAGAAAAAAAGGATTAAACTATTCTACATTTCCTTTCAGCTGTGAAAATACGAACACGCTGAAGGCTAAAAAGATTAAGAATAGGCTAGCAGAAAGGAAGCATTTTTGAGCACTTATTATGTGCAAAATACTGTGATGGGGCTGAGAGATTCACAAATACAAACCTAGAAAAGGAAGGCGATAATTTCTGCTTTGAGAGAAACAAAGGTAGACATCACCATGTAGGTGCAGGTTACAGGACAGCGTGATTAACTGCTAGGGGAAATCCAGGAAAATCCACCAAAGAGGTGATAATTGAGGGGCCTTGATTTTTGAGGAGGGATGCGAGGGATTAGGAAGAATCAGGCAGAACAGAGGCAGAAGGAGCAACAGGAGTCCTCACAGGGAACGGACGCACCAGCGAGGGCGCAGTCCACAGCAGAGGGGGAAGCCAGTCTGGAAAAGCAGTCTGGGAGCTGGTTGGTAAACACCCACAGAGTGGGAAAAGGAGCTCGGATTTTATGCAGTGAGGAAACACTGACAGCTGAAGCTGGAGAGAGACAAGATCGGACGTGCATGTCATAGAAACATCATTTTGGCAACAGAGTACAGGAGGGAAGGTTCAGGGCAACAGGAAGCTGCTGCGGTAGCACAGACAAAACAGGATGAGGGATAGCAGCGGCAGAAGGAGAGGGAAGAGAGCTCTCTGCCCCACGCAGCTCCCACTGACAGGCAGGGATGGTGCACACGCCCCAGAAGCTTGGCTCGTACACATATGGACCCTCAACCACATTCCTACTTGTCTAAACAGTTTCTGACTATCTGCGAATGTCTCCAGGTCCAGGGCAATCACTCAAAGGGAGGAAACTGGCACCAAAGTTAATCTGTTTCAGCTGCGAGGCTACCCCTTCACCCTCTTCAGATGAGAAATAATGGAAGGCAGCAGTGGAAAAGAGCATCTGGCTGCAGCAAAGACCCATCCCTTCCCGCGCCGGAGCTGTTGCCTCATCCCTGGGAATCACGACAGTCAAGAGTGGAGAATCGTTCTTTTCATCCCTTCTCTCAGCATTATTCCTGCGACCTCACCCCTAACAATGGCAGGGTCTGTGTTATGTTTTCCCTCCATCGCCGCCCCCGCACCCCACCACGGTCCAGCGGAAAGGCTGTGCCCCAGGGACCCGTGAGGGTGAGGCTGCGAGCCTCACAGCCTCAGAAAGGGCTTCAGCCCTTCAGAAAGGGCTGCCTGAAGGAGCAGATTTTAAAAGACCCATCATTAGCTAGAGGGAATGGGGAAGACTGTCTCCCCTCCCTCTATGACATTAGCAAAAAAGATTTTCATGACGTTTCCCAGTGGTGGTAAGTGTGTGATTAAACAGACACCCCTGTCCATTGCTCAAAGCTATTTGCTGATATGATGTATTTGGAAAACAATTTGGCAGTATTTCAAGAGCCTTAAAATGGCTCATTCCCTTTTGTCCAATAATTCTCCTTTCTGGCAAGTGACTAAGGGAATAATTCAAAGGAAAGAGAACCGTACATGCGTGAAAACACACGGCATCAGAGGCCAAAAAAAGTGGCAGTTTCTTTTTATTGAGATTTTTTTTTTTTCTTCCCATGCCTACCTCTCTGACTTTCCCTTAGGCTTTGTAATGTTGATCTCTGCAAGAGAACCAGATATAATGACAGAAATTGCAACCTCTTACCTGAGTATACAACTTAAAAAACATGCTGTAAGAAAATTTACATGACTAACCAAACTCCGCAATGAGTTACATTAGAGGCTTTCTATTCATTTTTAAGGCAGGAAATTATTGTTAAAAATTCATTTAAGGTAATGAATTTATACATTCAGTATTCCACCATGTACTCTTCCAGGCACTCTGCCAGGGGCTGAGGGACTGAATAAACAATAGAGACACAGTCCTTGATCTCAGAGCCTGGTGCCTAGCAGAAAGGTCAATAAGAAACAAGCAATTATAATAAAGCATGATCAATATTATGATAAAGGTAGACATGGTGTGCTAGTGGGATGAATAGCAAGAGTGTCTTATCCTTACTGAAGGGATCAGAAAAAGCCAGGGGAAATAGTTAGGGAATTTGGACTTTATCCTCAGGACCAGAGAAGTATTCTAGTTTCCAAAAGAGGAGAGCTTATGGCTGGATTTCTGTTCTGGAAAGATCACTCTGGTTGCTGTGTGGAAAGCTGGAGAAGAGTAACTACGGTCAAGCACCATCAACTGGGAAGCTATTACAGTCCCAGTGAGGAGTGAGGGTGGCTTGGGCTGCTGTGGGGTAATGGAGAGAAAGAGGAGGCCACGCAAAGGACATATTTAATAGCTAGAATCAACTTCCTATTCATTGCTGGACTGTGAGGGGTGATACAGAAGAATGACTTCTAGGCTTCTGGCTTGAGCCAACTGAATGCAGCTTTCCCAGAGCACTAGGAAATTTGGTACTGGGTAGATGATACTGAGTATAATTTTAGACATTTACACCTGGAAGATCTTCAAGACATTTTTGTGGCACTGAACTATGTAAGCCAAGGATTCAGTCCTCAAAGTGCTTACGTGGGCTGGAAATACAGATTTGGAAGTCATCAGCCTATAGGCCTGGTAACTGAGGCAATGGAAGTGGATATGATCATCCGTGTAACAAGGGTTTATTGAGCTCAGCACAGTACCAACTGCTATGAGACAGGGCAGAAGGGAAGAGTTTCCCTAGATCATTCCTTCCAGGATGCCTTCCCATGACCGTAGACTAATGGAAATACAACTGACCGCTGTTACTGCTTACATTTACCTATTTATGCTATATCACTCAAGAGGTAAGTCTTGGCTGGCTTATCTTGCCTATAGATTGTAAATGAGCTCTTTGCAAGCAGGAACCGCATCTCACATCTCTTCACTTCCAGCCCACGGCAGCATCTGGAGCATAGTGTGTGTGTTTAGTGTTTGGAAACTGATGTTGTAATAAGGAAATTCAGCACAGATCACACTGCATTTCCTCTAACACCATTTGTTTTATAAACATTACACAGAAGGAGGGAGAAGACTATTTATCTGTTTTAACCAAACTTTTGTTTTTGGACAACTTTTCAAAAGTGCTCCACTTGCTGAAAAAAAACAGATGCGTTCTTAGATTGTGAAATTATTCCCACCTCCTGTCAAGTCTTTGGTCGAGAGCATATACTAGGTGTCTGCTACTAAGCTCTGGACAGATCTGCAGCAGTCTTCAATGGTACCTGCCTAAGAGAAGCTCTTTTTCGCAGTACTCTTGACCCTGAGTGGTGATTTATTAACACTTATTTATTCATGGTGTTGTGATGGAGGATAGTCTAAGAGACACAGAGCTGGCATCTGCCCACAAGTGTGCCTATAATCTCCAATAGCACAGATTACCAAGAGAGGTTTGGATAGAAGATACAGATAAAACATTAAGACTAGGTAAGATTAAATACTGACATTCCATTCAGACAGAATACTGGGTACATCAGAGCAGGGGAGAGAAAGGAAAAAGGAATGTTAAGGGAGTGTAATGGTTAGAAAAAGAGAAGGGCTGGAGGGAAAGCAAAGACAAGTTTTTTGGGAGTCTGAGAAAGATAAAAGCACAATCAAACACAGCAGCCTCCACACTGTTAAGGAGAGGGGAATGTCTGAGAGGTCACAGAAGGGGACAGGCTCTGCGCTAAGTGATTTCATGCAGTCTCCCATTATTGACTGCAATCCTATGAGGTAGGAATCCTTCGTCCCATTTTATGGATAGAGTAACTGAGGCTCAGGGAAGTAGAAGAATTTCATAAAGATCTCGTGACACTGAAGTATTTCCAAACCCAAAAGACTGTAAAGCCTCTGGATAAAATTCTGTAGGGTGGTTTGTCATTTTCACTTATGGTTGTAGCCAGTTAATTCAAAGTCATCCATTTTACAGCGATATGCTGGAGTCAGCTCACGAAAGCTGATTGTTAAATTTTCAGTAATTCTGCAACTCAGCTGGCCTCATCTTAGTAATCTGAAATCAGTCGGTGGAAGTACTTACATCAAGGAAACCAGCAAATTCTATAAATCAGGCTTATCTTTTTCTTTTTCTTTCTCAGAACTTGCTGTTAAACGTTGATCAGCACACTGCTGCTTGAGAACCTTAGAGATGGAAGGGAATGATTTTTATCTCACTTGCCAAGTCCCATCCAAGTCCTACCTATGGGTTCCAGTTGGACTGCGCTGAGAAGCGTTCTGAGACTTCTTTTGTGTTTATCTACCATAAAGAAACTGCTAAAACCGCAGAGATGTTTCTCATGGGCAGAGAGGGGGAAGTGGCAGCAGCCGTCCTTGTACCTTCCACCTCTGGCACAATCTAATGCTTTAAATCTAGAGATGGAGAAACAGAGACCCAGAGAGGGAAGGTCGTTTACCTGAAGCCACCTAGTGAACAGGGCAGAGTTGAGGCTAGACGTCAGATAACCCGATTTCTTGTCCAGTGATCTTTCTAGGCCAGCGCAGAGAGGGCGAAGTTGAGGCACTCTTACTTAGCTAGCATTAATAATACTGCGCAGCCTTTAGTAACGGTGGCCACCTAGCGGGAATGCCGCAGAGGGCACACAGGTATACAACGACGGGTGAACTGGACAAACTCCTGGATCTCTTGGCCCTGAAAGTCTATGATGCTAGGTTTCCAGGAACTCTATCTATCCTCATACGCACCTTCTTCCTTACCACAGAAACTACTACCAACCTAAAGTGTGTTATTTCTAAGAATCTTACATGACTTAGCAACACCCTGACAACGACCACATTGTCAGCAGTCGAGAGATCTAGAGATTATACTTAGAGGGTGATTTTACCAGAAAACATGAGCTGAATAATGCCATGAATAAAAAAGAAAATCCACCATTGCTTATTCCTGTGAGTTCCACTAGTAAATTATTCCTAAAGCATTTTTACTATTTAAACACTCTATTTTTTGAAGTAACAATGCTCAAGAATCAAGAGGTATAAAATGGCCAATAGAAGAACGTCTTCTTCCACCCTAACCCCAGCCACCCTGCTTTCTGCTTTGTAGAGATAATCACTGTTATGAGTTTCTTGTGTTTCAATCCAGAGACATTTTATGTATGCAACAGTGAATACGTATAATATTTCCTTTTTCATACAAATGGCTGTATACTATGATTCAGTATCATGACAGATAATGTAACTGAGGCTTCTTTCTTTCCACTTAAATTATATCTTGGAGCTCATTCCATATTAGTACCCAAAGAGAATGGAAGATGCTTCCTACCTTGTGAGACAGTCAGGTAAATGTCTCATCTAAAACCATCACAACTGTTGAAGACTAAGGGGAAACAGGTGTTCAGCCTAAAAAGACATTTCTCAGTGGATTTCTACAGTGTGTCTTGGGTTTAACTCTAAAGCAAATTAAAGCATTTAAAAGTTGAAAAAAAAAAAAAAAAAAAAAAAAAAAAAAAAAAAATAAAACCATCACAACTTGATGCCAGAGGAGGGCCAGCAAAAACAAACACCATTCAAATGAAAAAGCTACTTAAGCTCATGCTGATCAGCATTTCAGGGGATTTTGGTTTTACATTACTTTGGTTTTCCTTGTAAAAATGAAATGATACGTCATGGTCACAGGTCAATAAAATGAGAGTAGTAAACTCCACTGAATCAAATTTGTACAGTATCTTTTTCTGTGGGTTAAAAAATCTAAATGAAGAGCTAAAAGCTAAATTATGGTCATGAAAGTGTTCTGAAGGGCTTTCCTATAGGAAAGGAAATTGTTACTTTAAATTAGCTTTGTCTTATTCCAAAAAAGATTCAGATTAATTATTTCATTATTTGCCTGTGAGGTGTCTACATTCTGCTCTGAGTTTCCTGAAGTGCTTGAGCTTCTCAAGAGTAACAGTTTGTTCATCTTTGTATTCTCAGATACAGACAGAGACACCAGCATAAACAGCGACCTCAGTGATTCTTGCTGAATAGATGAAATGATAGACTAGGCAATACTCAAGTCACTTGAGCACTGTTTGCTACCCTGAAACATGTCCAGAGAAAACACAGTTCTGACCCACTGAGATGAAGGCTAAGGAGAGACTGAACAGAAATGTATCTGGGCAGAGGACCCTGTCTATTTAACCACAGCCTATGCTCAGGATCATTCCTACCAAGCGCAAATGCAAGTCTCGCTTCAGTCGCGTCCAACTCTGTGACCCCATGGACTGTAGTCCGCCAGGCTCCTCTGTCCATGGGGGTTCTCCAGGCAAGAATACTGGAGTGGGTTGCTGTGCGCTCCTCCAGGGGATCTTCCCGATGCAGGGGCTGAACCCGCATCTCCTATGTCTGCTGTGCTGGCAGGTGAGCTTTTCATCACTAGTGCCACTTGGGAAATTACACCCCCTCTTATTATTCAATACAATTCTACAAGTATGTATTGAGCATCTGTGCTGGGTCCACAGTGGGAACTGGATACATCTATATCGGGGTCAATTTTTAATCCCTATATTATCATCACTTCTGTACACATCTAATTCCCACCACAGACTGAAACTCTAAAGGATCATGATTCAATCACCTTTGTATCTGAATATGGAATGGGACTGCTGGGCATTCAAAGTCTAATATATGAGCAGAATAGAGACCCATGTACCTCATGCTGGGAATCCGCAGAGAGGGGTGGGGGCAAGGGAAAGTAATCCAGGGATGTTTCTTGTGGAAGTAATAATATCAGAGACAAGTCTTAAAGGATTGAAAAAAAAAAAATTCCCAAAAGCAAATTCTAGGAGCAAGAGATCAAAGATGGAAGAAAGAAAAAAAATACTCTGAACATAAGGGAAAGGCATGATCATCAAAATGCATGGAGGTAGCAATACTCATGAAGTGTTCAGGAAACACTTTACTACTGAGTATTTCTAGAGCCGAGAGAGTCTCGGGAAAAGAAGAGAATGAAACAGTAGGTTGAGTCCCAATCCCAAGGGGTCTCGGATCATTTAAGAAATAAAATGGTGCAGCCCTAAATTTTAAGTAGAAAAAATATGATATCAGGAGAAAAATTCAAGATTTAAGAGGAAGACAGAGCTGGGATTATATCCTAAACTCATAATCAACAGCAGTGAGACTCTGGAGAAGTAGTTTAATTCCCTTGACATTTAGTATTTCCTTTATAAGGTGAGTATAATATATACCTTACTAAATTGAAATGAGGAAGAAATGGATGTTAATGAGCTTTATAAACTGGCAAGGGCAACATAAATATTAATTGTTGTTACAATCATAAATTGTGCTTTGGGAAAAAGTCTTATAGCCTTGTTGAAGATTTGCTGGATATGAGAGGAAAGCCTAGAAGTGGAATAGATAGAAAATGGTGGTGGAGACTCATTTGCTAGTGCAGATGCAGACAGAAACCCTGTTCCTTCACCTGCAGACCCAAGGCCCTGACCCCGAGCTCTTCCTGGAGCAAGACCCTCAGGAAGGAAAGGATATACATATTAACCTCTAGACATTCATGATTCCAACAGACTGGACAAAATAAATCCTGGGTCAGTGATTTCAATGGGATGACAACATCAATTTCCTGTTGCAGAGTGTTTACTGGTAGCATTGCATCTTCAGTCTTTCCAAACATCAATCCATTAAGCAATCAGCCAAAAACACTAAGTCAGAGGGAGTCTTAAAAAGGACATTAAGTGTAAGATGTTAATAACAGGGGAAATTGGGTATAGGTATGTGGGAACCCTCTGTACTATATTCTCGATTTTTCTACAAATCTAAACCTGTTTGAGGAAATAAAAATCAATTTTTTAAAAGTACAAGTTCAGAGTTGTTCCCCCCACCCCCATAAGAGCCCCAAGCTGAAAACAATCCAGGAATCCATCCATAGGAAAACAGATAAACTATGGTGTGTGCATGCAATGGAATATTAGTAAGCAAGAAAATGGAATGGGCTGTTAAAATAAACAACAACATGGATGGATTTCAAAAGCATTATGCTGAGTGACAAAAGACATGTGCAAAAAAGTACATGCTGTAAGACTCTATTTATATGAGATTCCAAAATAGGCAACAATAATTTACAGTGGCGGGGGCGGGGGGGGGGGGGGGCGGGCAGAAAATATCAGAATGATGGTTGTTCCTGGAGGGTGGGGATAGGAACTATCCAGAAAGAGCATGAGAAAGCTCTCTGGAACAATGGTAATGTTTTATAGATTTACTGGTGCTTAAGTTAATACATAGGTATATGTCTACCAATTCTCAGAGAACAACCACTTAAGATTTGGGCGTTTCACTCTGTAAACTTTCAGTTCAGTTGCTCAGTCATGTCCGACTCTTTGCAACCCCACGGACTGTAGCACACCAGGCCTCCCTATCCATCACCGACTCCCACAGCTTACTCAAACTATGTCCATAGAGTCAATGACACCATCCAACCATCTCATCCTCTGTCATCCCCTTCTCCTCCTGCCTTCAATCTTTCCCAGCATCAGGGTCTTTTCCAATGAATCAGTTCTTTGCATTAGGTTGCCAAAGTAAACTTTACCTTAAAGAAAAATCCTGAACAAATCCTGGACTTTGGTTAATCAGTTAATGATATGCATGCTAAAATATTCAGGGAAAAATACAATGATTCCTGCAATTTATTTTAAATGCTTTAAAAAATAAGATGAATAATGGATCGACAAGGGGATTGATAGGTGGATAGATATGTGATACAGCAAGTGTCATAAAATATTAATGGTGGAAACTGGATGGTGGATATATGGGCATAAACTGTAAAATTCTTTGAACTTTGCTGTATGTTTGACATTTTTCATTAAAAGGTTTTGGGAAAAATAAAGAACATTTTGGGGTCTTGTGTCTGGGTTGGGTGATTGAGAGAAAGAGATTATATCTAAGCTTATCAGACCACACTTATAGGCTCCTAAAATTAATAAAAATCCTTTACACTTAACTCTTCACATGAATATACACAGTGTTTCTATATCTATCCTCATTTTATCCCCCAATTTGATTTAGATATCTTTCATCTGTGATCCTTGAGAACTTCTTCATTTTAGCATTTGTCATGATTTCCTATTTTCATTCTGTGTCACTCTACTGGACTATCAAGAGCTCCTTAAAAGCAGCTCTGCCTTTCTTTTTTGACTTGGTGTTCCCTTTGCCTGGGACAATATCTGACATATATACAAGGCATTCACCCAACATTTTTCGGTTTATCCCATGAGTGACAAGGAGAGCCGACCAGGTCAATCAGTCCCCTTTGAAAGCCAGGTGGAAATATAGATTTCCCATAGAGACATGCAACCAAAACATATTCTAGGGAAGTAATTCTGCACTTGGAAGGAATCAACTAGATGAAGAGGGACCTGTCTGTATTTCCTCTTTTAGTTTTCATCCTGACATATTGCTACCCAAAATACTTTCTAGACGACACCAGTGTGGCATATAACTGTAGGTTGGCTCACTCCACTGCCATCCCACTCTCCTCCTAGTTGAAAATAGTGGAAAACTAAAAAGTCACTTTACAGACTGCTTACAGTTAACCTACCAATTAGGCGCATTCACACAAGACAGGTAAGCTGGAAGTGGGATGACTGCCACTTGCCTCCTCTTGGCTATTTCTTGTGTCCTCTGGCAAGTAAGTACACAGATATTGATACTACAGTGTTTATGAAGCTGAGGCGCCTTTCAGTTTCCTGAGTGCCATGGGGCAGTTGCAGCAGGAGCTTCTCAAGTGTGACCTCCTAACTGCCAGATCACAGCAATGGAGCAAGGGAAGAGGGTTGGACTGATCACTTCAATGGTATTCTAGGGGTGGGCAAAGAGTGAGTATCATTTCTGGAGTCCTAGACCAGAACACACAGCTTTAGTTCTTGCTAACATTTGGTAAGCATCTAATACCTATGTTAAATTCCTTCCTGTTCAAAGTATCTGGAGTGGTTTCCATTTCTTGCACTGATCCCTGGGTATAAAAATCAAGAAATAAGTTTGAGTTTAAGGGCAGGCCCTGTGAATGGGAAAGGGATTGCACTTCAGGGTTTTTCCAAGTACCCATTCAAGTAAGTGTTGAACCCTACTTTGCGCTGAACACTTGGCTAGTGGCTGGCCCTCAAGAAACAGTGGTTTGCTTTAGGTAGAAGATCCATGCAATCATGTGAAAGAAGAGGTCATAGTGATGGACGTTTGAAAGAAGGAAGGAATGGTCAGAATGAGAGGTCAGATGAACTGGGTGGCTTTAAAGGAGAGAGAAAATGCTTATCCTGAGACCTCAACTCAAACACGAACTAAAACGGTTATTAGGATTTTATGCATAGCAGTCATCTCCATTAGCTCCTTTAACACTCCTTCCCCACCATCCAGTCCCTTTTCTGGGGCTTAATATTTGAGTGTTTCCTACATGGCAGGAGCTCACATACATTTTCTCACTTAAACTCTGGAACACCCTACCAAGTGGGATCTGTTATTAGCTCCCTGACTTGCCTGAGGTCTCATAGTTATTAAAAGAGCAGAGCCAGCATTCAAACTCGTATCTTTTGATCGAAATCCTACATTCTTAAGGGATCACAAAGCCAGAATTTCACTTCCTCAGAAGACATAACATGTTTAAAAACTAACACTACAAATATGAGGAACTGTGATCCTTGTCACGGAAAACCTCTTTTTCCAAGTTTGAAGTCTTCAAGGTAAGAGGAACAGTGTCCAACTGGTTTGGGCCCTGGAAAGGGACTGAGAGGTCCTAGGCTGGCTTAAATCAGACTGAACCCATGAAGGACAAAAGTGGTGAGGGGCAGAGATGGAAACCCCGTTGCTGCCACTACTGCGTCCTCACTAAGACAGCTCTTTCTCTCCCGTATCACTGTTTACAGCCCTCAGGACACTATCTGGGCCTAATAAGTGAACGTGTCCATTGGGAAGGGGGAAACACACATGCCCCCTCCACGTACAAAGGGACATTTGTGTCGGGGAGTCTCAGAGGCTGACACGCACCAAGGGTCTGCCCCTCCTCCCCGCACCCCTAGAAACAGACAAGAAAGGCAGCTTTCTGGTACCCACAATGGGGGGAGGCTGTGGCAGGGGAGAGAGCACAGTCTCCAGAACTGCTGACTTGATTCATCCCCAACTGACACAATGCGGAGAGGAAGACTTCAGGAAATGGGCAGATTATGTCCAAGAAAAGATTTCCTGCAAGCAGTTAACGGGAAACTAACATGAAAAGCAAGGACTAAAAATACACAGGCTATTGGAAGCTAGCGGTGAGGCCCCAGGGCCCTGCAGTTCTTCAAGAAGTGTCTAAGGAAGCTACTGGCTAGAAACTCTCCCCGCCCACCAGCCTAGGAAGACCAACTTGCCTCTGGCTTTATTCCCTAGGAAAAGCTCATCAGGCCCCCAGTGTGATTTAAATTTCAATCTAACATTCATCAAATCCTCATTGTATTCTAGGCTCTCTGTTCATTTAAGTCATTACTACACAGAAGGCAAAGGCCCTAGAGTCTTACACACAGAGCCTGACTCAAATGATGAGAGAAGGGGATAGGCAGTATAAATGATACCCGTTGTCTATGTGAATTTCGATTATCAAGGAATAAACCTAACAATGTGAGACTTAGGAAGATTTAAAGGGTTGGAAAACCTGCCGGAAGGTGGCTCTGGAATGCAGGAAATCTATTTGTACTTGAAGGCATTTGTAATGACAGATCAAAGCTTGGCTTGAACAGTGAGAAAACTAAAATGCAACTTGAGGAGACTAAAAATTAGCTATTACAGGGTGTTGTTTGTTTGATTTTTAAGAAAGAACGTTTCTGTAGATGTTTAAAGGCAGAGGCAGGCCCATGGAGCTCCCTCCGTGCCCTAGGGCCTGAGCAGAAATTTGAAGAGACGGAGTTTGTTTTCAGAGTCTTCTCTTTCTCCTTCTGTTTTACTTCTAGAGGCCTAATTTTGCCAACTCTTTCTTGAGCCCCAGCATCAGAGTACCCCCTGCAGCACTGAACAACAACGGATCAAGAATCTCAGTTTAAAAGGAAAAACACATTCTACAAACATCAGAGGGAGGAGGGCAGTGCTGGGCGGCCTGCGACGCTAGCATAACTTTTGAAGGGTGTGTCACCCTGCTGCCCCAGGAATACACTCCTAACCGAGCAGTTTATAAGTTCTCACACCCAGAACCTTGGGGCCCCGACTACAAGAGGAAAATCTTATCACCAGTCATCTTTCAAACACGTATACTTTCAGGTTTATAATAAATACTCTGAGACCAAAAAGCTTTCTGCGCCTTATTTTTGTACCCAATGGGAGCCAGATGTGAAGGTACACTGGAAACCAAAACACAGGTGGTCCTACGTGATTAGCGTCTAGGGAGGCTGTGCAGGGAGAACAGAAAGTTGTTTTGGCCTTTTTTCTTTCTTTTTAACCAGGGATGATGATCTAAGACTTCTTTTGTTGTAAAAGCCCCTGGATGCCTTTGTTGTTGCTGCATTCCACGCCTCTGAGCGCTCCTTCTCTCCTAAATGCAGCTCCCAAATCCTTTGGATTATCTGACCACCGCTTCCTGCATCTCTGTGCTCCTTTTCAGTCTTATGGGATCCTTTTAAGATCTACAATCCCCCAGGATTTCATCCTCAGCTTCCTCTTTTCTTACTCCCTATAGTCCTTGGTGGTTTAGATTCCACTCATTGCAGAGTTCTCCTAGACTTACCTTTCCAAACCACACTTCAGGAGCTCATGGGCGGCTGTGAGTAGAACTGGCACCTTTACCTCCATTTGATACCTTCTCCCTATTATCTGTATCAGAAGGAAAGGGGAATTATTTAACTGGCACCCTGAATCTCCTAAGCCTTGGTAAACTGCTTTCTTATATAAACAGATAATGAGGATTTTGTGTTTTGTCTCTGTGTGTCTGCACATCAAGTTTATTTTATAACTTGGAAATGTACGTACTGCACCTGTCATTTCATTGTGTGTGTGTGCTCAGTCGTGTATGACTCTCTGAGAACCCTTTGAGAACCCTTTGAGGCTGTAGCTCAAAGGCTCCTCTGTCCATGGAATTCTCCAGGCAAGAACACTGGAGTGGTTGCCATTTCCTTCTCTAGGGGATCTTCCTGACCCAGGGATCAAACTCTCAACTCTTGTATCTCCTGGGTTGGCAGGCAGATTCTTTTCTGCTTTGCCACCTCGGAAGGCCATATCTAAATAACAAGCATCATCAAAGAGTGAAAATTGGACAGGAATTAAAAATAGGGGAAAATCAAGTGGCCTAAGGGTGTGACAAACATGATGTTAAGAAATTCTTGGTTTTTGTACCATTGGAAATAAAGAACAAATTGGATCAGTGACTTAAGAAGTGATGTAAATTAAACTAGAATATGTTAGCGACTACTCTCTGCTTCTAAAATCGGAGTCGTGATGGAGAGAAGAGAGCCACTGGATCCACCTGCTCAGAGCCTGGCTGTAACTCCCCTGGCATCACTTCTGAAGACTATGGCACTAGCCAGGGGCGACGCTGGGAGAATCCTGGACCTGGCAACGGGGCTCTCCAATGAGCTCTGCTACTGAACACTCCTGTGAAGCATTCACTTAATAGCTTCAAGTTCCAAGATCCCTACACATTCTTAGCATGTGGTCTCAGCCAGAGATCAGATAATGATTCATACCTCATTGCAGATTTCAGTCAATGGGTTTGATTTCCTTATCCGATACTATTTGCCTCTTAAGCCAACTCTCCAGAAAGTTGTAAGGACAGTGGTGGAATATACAGAAGGCACCAGAGAAGCAATCCTGCACTGGTTTCCTTTGGTTGCCGTCTCACATGTGGCAGTGAGGGGGTAGGGCCTAACAGAAAGAAAAGGGCAAAATTCCTCTTAGCGAAGTCAGAGTCAAGACTTAGTTCAGAAGAGGCCAGAGAGGCATAACGTAGAACATTGGGGCGAGATGATACACTTCACCCCCTGACAATTCATACTGCTCTCTGAGGAGGGAAAACAGCAAGAAGGTGGAAGTTGGAGAAAACGGTGGAGGTCTGAGCAAAAGAAGATAAAATTCTTACCCATAGAAAAGCATAATTTGAATCATATTCCACCCCTATACAACATCAAATCCAGCTAATGGTTAGAAATAGGAAACGTTTTGTCAAAGAATAGCAATTGAGTTCCTCCCTACATTCCATTTCCTTCTCCAGAGGATCTTCCAGACCTAGGGATCAAACCCACGTCTCCTGCATTGCATCTGATAGCTGAAAGGGAAGATATTTACCCCTGAACCTCCAGGGAATCCCCGCTTCGTACATTCCAGAGGGCACATTCTATGAAAACTCTGAAATTAAGGAGCTCAAAATCTAGCTAAGAATCCATGTGTATTTAAAAAATATAAGTAGCAGATAAACATTATAAGTCATAAGTGATATCAGGAGTTTAGAGCAGTGAGCAACTGCTGTGCTTCTGGGTGGTCTAGGAAGGTTTTATAAGCAACAAACCTGGAGCTGGGCCAGGTCAATGTCAAGGCTTGAACTATGCTGTCCTTCCTGATTGACCTTTATTCTTTGGATCAATCATCAAGGAACTTCTAAATATGCAATAACAACAGAAGCCACCAACAAGTTCACTACATGAGTACGTAAAAGTACTTCGCAAAATGTAAAATATCGTATCACTTAAATCTTTAAAAGAGTAAGATTATTTGCTACCACCAGCATAATAATAGCATTTAACAGATGCACACTATTATACAAAGGATGGATAAAGAAGGTCTTATGGTAAAGCATCAAGAACTATTTTCAACATCCTATGATAAATCATAATGAAAAACAACATGAAAAAGTATATTTATATGTTTACTTGAATCACTTTGCTGTATAGCAGAAATTAACCTATACGTCAGTAAAATGTAAAAAACAAACAGCATTTAATGTTAACTGAATGTTGTGCCAGGCATTACATTATTGACTGGAAAACATAATACCTATTTACAACCTCTGTCTTCCTTTATTATAGTCTAGAAAAGCAGAAGGCTTGCTTTCCTAGCCTTCTTTCTAACCGTGGGTATCCATGTTTCACAGTTCTGGACAGAAAGACATAAGCAGATTATCTGCTGAGGGCTCCTGAGAAAGCCTTTGATTTTCATGCGACCATAAGGTTGAAAGCTAACACATGATGAATGGCTGAATGCAAAGATATACAGAATAAACATCCTTGATCACAACACTGAGTCTCTAAACCAAAGGCAGAAACTTCTTATTCTAGACCTGTAACGTGGTAATGCTAGTTAATATTATTAATGAACACAAGCAAACTCTGGGAGACAGTGAGGGACAGGGAAGCCTGGCGTGCTGCAGTCCATGGGGTCGTGAAGAGTCGGACACGACTTAGCGCCTGAACGACAACACCACTATGTAAACCCCTATCAGTCAGCTAAATAAACTGAAAACATTCCTGACATACTTACCATATGCTTAGCGAAGGTTACAGAGTAGATAGGTGACAGAAACAAACTTCAAGCCCATGTCTGTCAGACCCAAACCCCTGACTCTCAACTACTGCACTAACAAGGGTGTAAGCAGTGTTAGGAAAACCTGGGTCTCCCAGTGACCAATCCTGTGTTTGTTTCAGTTGGAGGAAACTTTACATTCTGGGTACATCTTAGTGATACATTTGAAAGAACAATGACACTAACTTCCTTGGCTCTCAGTTTAGGAGTAAAGGGACTCAACTTATTGATTTATACCAGTTATCGTCTCCTGATTCCCTTCTTGACAAGTCTATGACCTTCTTCTTTCACTCTGATTTTCTTTCATGTTTGAAATCCAGAAAAACATTTACCTGCAAAACATTTTCATGTCCCCTTTCTGCTTTTCTGCACCCATCTGGACTTTGGACATGGTCACAAATGAATTTTTGTCCTTGTTTTCTATACAACAGACAAGTGTCATTTCCACATGCATCTGATAACACTTCAAAATAAACAGCAGACTGTTTCTGGAGCATCTCTTATCATCCCCTTGTAATAGGCCAAACTGGAAGATAATTCAGAGATATCTCAAAAAGCCTAAAACAACACTGAGCTGATGGGGACAGTGATCAGCTGTTGGCAGCTTGTTAGGGTTTTCATGGCTTCACTTGAGAGTGAAATGTACTCTTCCTCTGTGGTTATGACTGGTCATTAACAAGAGGATTAATGGGGCTGCTTTGGCTGTCAAGGAAAGCTTAAGACATGTTCTTTATGTGGTTCCTTTCTCTGCAAAGTTGATGGGTCACCTCCCTCAGCCAATTAGCTAATTGTCTGAAATCACTCCTCATAGATCAAGAAACACTGTCTGGTGAATGAACTTTGTTCATGCAAAAAGCAAGAGCCTTTTGTTTCCTTTAGAAGACCCTATTCAACTCTAAGGCCCCTTCCATCTACAAAATTTTAAATTCTACAAATGTGAACAATCAGTTCCAATGAATGAATCTTTCTGGCTTTATGACAAATGAATGTTTGTTTGTTTTTTTAAACTATTTTTAAACTATGGGGGCTTTTTTTTTTTTTTAAAAGACAAAATTGTTTTTTAAATGCAGCTTCCTGACTGCCCCAGGTGTGAAACAGTTAATCAAAGCAGCAGCAGTGGTGTGGGGCATCATGGTTGTTTCCCTTAAAGCTTGTCAGACTAATGTCATCCTGGATGCTTTCTATTCAGCTGACCAAGCAAGGTCTTCCCAGAAACATCTAGACTGACTGCTCAATTCTAACCAAAACAAAGCATCAAATCCTAAAAGTTCAGGGCTATCTGGAAGACTGGTAGCTGGCTCTCACTACATAAACAAGAGTGAGTGGCCCCTTTTTTTGTGGCTAATTCTAGAAACTGGAGACAACTTCCATCTTTGGCCTGCTGGGAGAAGATGGGCTGAGAATCAGTCACTTTGCACTGGGGGGCAAGACACCCTTACTTACACCATTTGCATCCTGTCTCCCACTGACTCTTATTTTCTTCTTCCAAATACAGTGCTATTTTACTCAGACGCCATTCCCCCTGGTACTTAGATCTGTTTCTTCAAAAGACTAAAATCCCACAAGTACAGAAAAAAGGGAGAGCCCAAGTCTCCTGCAACTGAGAATATTGGAAAAACTTTACTGGAGATGTAATGTAAGAGCCAAATTAAGGATGGACAGAATATTACTAAATATAGATGAGGGGAGGAGTAAAAGAAAGTTCCCCAGGAAAGAGATAATGGAAAGAGTACATATCATGTAACAGACACCATGCTTTCATATAAATTCTTATCTGTACCTTATAATGACAATGCTGGAAAAGCCGGGTTCTCTCATGGCCTTTAAACACTTGAAGAAATCTACCCCAGGTCACGAAGCAGAGAAGAAGTGAATCCAGGTCTCAAACCCAGATCTGGCTCCCAATCATCTTTCCCACCATAGTACTGAGGAATGGAATGCAGAGGTGGGAAAGACGTGGCTCATTTAGGGGACGTGAGCTGAAATAACGTGGCAGGCAAGGTTACGGCAGCTTCTGAGTACCTGCTCTTTGGGAGTCACCCTTGGGGATTTGAAAGGAACCCCATAAGACAGACCCTACCAGTGCTTTCAGGTATAACCACAATGAAACTGTTAAGCCCTTGACAAGAGAAATGAGACAGGCAGAGAGTAAGGGCACGTCTTTTAGTAGCCATGGAGCTGATGCTCCTGTCCAGGGCCATGATGGCTGCCTCTTTCATCATCTCCGTTTGGCAACATATTCAGATTGAACCGCAAAACGATCTGAGCCTTGATCCCACTGTGTACTAGTGGCGCAGGTCAGCATATGTCAGCAAATACAAAAGGCAATGGTTATTCAAGGGGGTGACGTGGTTATTCAAGGATATTCAAGACATCCTACATATCTACATTTTGAACTCTATATGGATTCTCCCCAAAATATCTCACAGTCTTTTTCCATTTACCAACATTATACCTTTTCCTGTTTCTCTATTCACAGGCTCTAAAATAAGGGCTAATTCATAGAAGTTGCTTAATAGAAGTTTACTGAAAAAATGATACATAATAGGCATTCAATAAGTGCTTATTGAGTGAATAAATGAACTGGATGTTTCTGCTACAAGTGGATGAGAGATGTTAAGCCACAGACTCAAGGTCAGAGGACTGGGGTACAACGTAAAGTAAAATGGTAAATACCAGACAGGCTGGGCGCACCCCAAATGCCAAGCATGGGAGTTTGACTCATTTTAGGCAACGACAAAGAGAATCCTGAATGTTGCTGAGGATGAAAACCTCGCACACGACTGTGGTGGAGTAAAACCCCAAAATGACTCCAGGTTTTCGGCTAACAGCCTGAAGGTACCAAACAGCTGTTGGGAAGACAGTGAACTCTCTGAAGGGAGAGGGTCTGGAAGATGGAATGGAAGCAGAATCCTTGCCTGTCTTTGCTTCACAAAGCTCCTCACCTTTCCATGATGATCGAGAAGATGTAATTCCCCTGCTATTTTCTTATGGTCATCTTTACCCTTTGTCTCAGTTATTTTTCTCTTCGGAATCCTCTGACCACTCCTCACATTCCTGATGCAAGTTACTATTTGATCGGATAAGTGTAATAATGTGTCACAGCCTCAGAACTGTTTGAAATGCCTCAGAATTTCCAACCTCTGTGGGAGAGAAAGGCCAGTGTAAATATATTGTGTTCTTGTCCCTCTGGACAAGGCAAACTTCGCCTACTCAGTTCTGGCCAAGAGCCAAGGCTGAGTGAATTGCTTTCTTTCCGCCTACCCTACTAAAGCAAAGCAGAAATTAATACAGGGAGTATCTCACTGCGTGGCCCATGCGAGTAAGAATGCACCTGCCTTTTGCTTTCCAGATGTGCCTACACACTAGCAAACACCATTAACTGTTCTGCTCGGAATACAGCCCAGTGCCTTTGCTTAAGCTCATCTTCACATCTCCAGGACCCTCACCTCACTCTCCCACTGTGCTGAAATTATACTCCTCCTTCAAGGCCTACCTTAAACTCTACCTCTATGAGGCTTTCTTTTATCTTTTAAATGAAATGCAAAACCTTCCCCACGTAAACCCCTTTGACACCCTGTCTGTTACAAATCACAACAAGACTTGTGAGATAGTTTCTCGTGAATGTCTTTTCTCTCACTCTATTCTATTCATAAGACATTAGTTTTGAGGCCAGGGGCTATGTAATTTGGACATCCCTTATGGTTCCAAATAGGAAAAGGAGTACGTCGAGGCTGTATATTGTCACCCTGCTTATTTAACTCATATGCAGAGTACATCATGAGGAACGCTGGACTGGAAGAAGCACAAGCTGGAATCAAGATTGCTGGGAGAAATATCAATAACCTCAGAGATGCAGATGACACCACCCTTATGGCAGAAAGTGAAGAGGAACTAAAAAGCCTCTTGATGAAAGTGAAGGTGGAGAGCAAAAAAGTTGGCTTAAAGCTCAACATTCAGAAAACGAAGATCATGGCATCTGGTCCCATCACTTCATGGCAGATAGATGGGGAAACAGTGGAAACAGTGTCAGACTTTATTTTGGGGGCTCCAAAACCACTGCAGATGGTGACTGCAGCCATGAAATTAAAAGACGCTTACCCCTTGGAAGAAAAGTGATGACCAACCTAGAGAGCATATTAAAAAGCAGAGACATTACTTTGCCAACAAAGGTCCATCTAGTCAAGGCTATGGTTTTCCCAGTAGTCATGTATGGATGTGAGAGTTGGACTGTGAAGAAGGCTGAGCGCTGAAGAATTGATGCTTCTGAACTGTGGTGTTGGAGAAGACTCTTGAGAGTCCCTTGGACTGCAAGGAGATCCAACCAGTCCATTCTGAAGGAGATCAGTCCTGTGTGTTCATTGGAAAGACTGATGCTGAAGCTGAAACTCCAGTACTTTGGCCACCTCATGTGAAGAGTTGACTCATTGGAAAAGACCCTGATGTTGGGAGGGATTGGGGGCAGGAGGAGAAGGGGACGACAGAGGATGAGATGGCTGGATGGCATCACTGACTCGATGGATGTGAGTCTGAGTGAACTCCGGGAGTTGGTGATGGACAGGGAAGCCTGGCGTGCTGCGATTCACGGGGTCGCAGAGTCGGACACGACTGAGCGACTGTACTGAACTGAGCTGTGGTTCCCAGTGCAGGGTTTGTACTTAGTACAAGTAGAAAGCTATCAAACACTTGCTGAGATGATGAAATTATTACTTTCAATGAACTTCCACACATATTACTTCAAGGCATGATTATTCCTACTTTACAAATAAGAAAATGCAGGCCCCATAAAAGTGACCAAGAAAACTTGGTCAGAAAACAGATCAAGTTTTCCACAGAAGCTGAGATAAAAGACCCATGTAAGAAGATGCAGATTGACTCTGGACACTCCTTGGACAACTGCTCCCATCTTTTACTGAATAGCCATCGAGAACATAAACTGCTACATTTTGGGGGAATAAATTTGTTGATATGCATATCGAGCGAAGAAGAAATGTATGCAATCTGAACCAATATGTCTATCTCCCAAAATTCATCTTTAGAAAATATCTAGAGATGTGGACAGATTTACACATGAAGAGGACCACTGCATCGTTGTTTAAGACAGTAATAAAATCTGTAAAATCTATTGCTTCCCAACTGACAGACAGAAAATAAGTTTGTATCTCTTTCTTTCCAAATCTCAAAGAAGCACACAGGGAACAAATTAGTACTTGTGGTTAGGGTATAGAGAAAGAGAAATAAAGGGAGAAAAAGGAGCAGACCAGAATTTTTTAACACTTTTCAAAAGATGAAAAAATAGATGTACCTACATAAAACCCAAGTGACAAAAGGCCAGGCAAAGAAACATGGGGGAAAATTGCATGCAGTATTCAACGCTGCTCCTCAGTGGGGCTGGGAAAGGCTCCACGCTGAACCTTAGAGCATCACTGTCCAACAGAAATGTAATGCAGGCCACATACGTAACCCTGAAATTTACTGTTACATTTAAAAAGTAAAAAGAAGTAGGTGAAATCAATTTTAATAACATCAACTACAAATTGGCACTTGCCACCCACCTCTACAAAGATTAAATAATGTGCTGCTGTAGCCGCTGACTTTCAGTACCCTCTGAAAGGAGTTCAGGGTGCAGAAAAGAAATGAGGCACTCTTTGCTCTGGGAAAAACTGGTACAACAGGTCTTCAGATTTTTTAGTTAGGTATTTTTAGGACCCAATTTTATGAGCCCAATTCTTGTATTTCCTATCTAGAAAAGCACTAAACTCCTTCATGGCGATGACTACTCCTCATTACCAGCGGAAGGAAACCTTCTGCAAAAAAAATATGTGCTTGATTGCATGTACTCCCCCCTTCACCAAAATCACATATATACTGACCTGTACCTTACCTCCCTGGAGCAGTTTCTCAGAGCTATATGAGATGCTGTCTCCTGGTCTATAGTCCTCATTTTACCCCAGTCAAAACTTAACTTAAAAAAATGCACAATGTGAGAGCTGCAATTCAGCAGTAATATAGCCAAAATATCATCATTTTAACATATAATCAATATAAAATGAATTTTGAGTTTTTCTTTGAAATCCAATGTGCATTTTACACTTATAGCATATCTTAATTCAGATGAGCCAGATTTCAAATGCTCAACAGATCACACTTGGTTACTGGCTATTGCACTCCATAGTGCAGAATTAGAGGTTAAGGAGAACAAGGTCAGGAAGAGGAGCAGAAATCAAAGTGATTAATTTCAGGGCTGTCTAAAAAACCATCTGGGCAAAGCATTTTAGATATGCATGGACTTCAAAGTTTAACTCCTATGCATTCTTTCTGAAAATACTACCAAGGATGCTTCAAGCAAAAAAAAAAATTTAAAAAGATGACATGGGGTGCAAGAAAGGAGATTTAACTCAGGACTTCAGGGAAACGGCAGCAGGCTTTGATAATATAAATGAAACTCTCTGGACTTAAGAGAAGAATGTGTCAAGATGGAAGTCATTTCCCGCAACAAACAGTATGAATAGGAGCTAAATGATATGAGTAATCATAAGGTAAGGCAGATGCTTCTTTCTTCAGTCCACGAAAAAAAGGCAATTAGAAAATCCAAGGAAAACAAAAAGCAAAGACAAGGTATAAACATAAAGCAAACAGAATGTGGCAAGTGATGTAATGTAGAAAGAGAATCTCTTTGATCTTGATGTTTGGAACATTCTGGTTTAAATGTCACAAGTTTGTATAGCTGAATCTTATTTTCTTCCTGTGAGTCAAACTATGCAACTCAATTCTGTTGTGATAAGTAGGTAATTGTAATACTGCAAAATATACACACTAGTTAATTCTTAGAATCAAATCCACAGGTAAAACTTCAGACTTATTTTATAGATCTGAATGTAAATATTATTTAGCTACACAGTAGACACCTTAAGATAGGAATGGACTAATTTTCTCTTTTTACCTGTTGGAGAGTCAAAATATTCTATATACAGTAGGGAGGGAAAAACAGAATTTTAGGACTAAGTGGTAAGCTGCATAAGACAAGTTTGACTTACTAGCTTTAATGATTCAGTGATGCCTGTTTATGCAGGAAAACTAAGGTTCCAGTTATCTAGTGTTACAAACTGGGTTCATGCGTGAGCCACACTATGGCCATTAAATTATCCTCAGAATTTATAATAAGTGTTTTTAAGCTTAAAATGTTAAGTGAAACAAACTGTATCCAAATCTGTAGGAACAGAATGAAGCCTAGGCAAATGGAATGAAATCTGAGCTACATTATGTATTAGGAGAGATTCAGGTTAGAGTTCAGTAACCAGGAAACTTTTAAGAGGCATGGGAATCTAGCTGAGACAAAAGTGCTACAAGTAGTCAAGGTTAAGAGCGAGGCACTGGTACCACCTCTGATCTAGCTCTGTCATTATTCCCTCTTTCCCAAAACACACAGTTTGCACTCATTAAATAGCCACAGATTTAGATCCTCAGGGGTACTTGAATGATTTAGGATGGCCAAGGAACCATCAAACGAGGCAGGGTAGTCAAGGGAGGCCTTTTAAATTTTTGTTTATCTATTTAATTATTTCTGGTTATACATTTTATTGCTTTATTGTTTAAACTGTTTATTTTGTTTTGAGGAATAGCCAATTAATGATGTTAATGCTAGTTTATTTATCATTTCGTTAGTAAATGGTAGCTTCAGGTTAACAGTGAAGGGATTCAGCCATACATATACATGTATCCATTCTCTCCCAAACTCTCCCCCCATCCCGGCTGCCACATAACACTGAGCAGAGTTCCCTGTGCTCTAGACTAGGTCCCTGTTGGTTATGCATTTTAAATATAGCAGTGTGTGTATGTCCATCCCAAACTCCCCACCTGTCCATTCCCGCTATACTTCCCACACCCACCTTCGCAACCATAAGTCCGTTCTCTGTTTCTATTTTGTAAGTAAGTTCATTTGCATCATCTCGTTTCTAGATTCCACATATAATGGATGTCATATGACATTTCTCTTCTGTCTGACTTACTTCACTCAGCTTTTTTTTTAATTCAAGTGTGGGCTTTCCTGGTGGCTCAGTGACAAAGAACCCACCTGCCAACGCAGGAGACACAGGTTCAATCCCTGGGTCGGGAAGATCCCTTGGAGAAAGAAGTGGCAACCCACTCCAGTATTCTTGCTTGGCAAATCCATGAATTGAGGAGCCTGGCAGGTTACAGTCCATGCGGTCGCAAGATTCAGACATGACTTAGCAACTAAACAACAACAGTTGCTGTACAACTATACGTTCTAGGTATACACTATAGTGATTCACAATTTTTAAAGCCAGTATTATAAAATATTGGCTTTATTCCCTGTACTGTACTTGTAGCTTGTTTTATGCCTAAATGTTTGTACCTCTTAATCCCCTACTCCTATATTGCCCCTCCCCGCTTCCCTTTCCCTACTGGTAACTACTGATCTGTTCTCTATATCTGTGAGACCACTTCTTTTTTTGGTTACATTCACTAGTTTGTTGTACTTTTCAGATTCCACATATAAATGATAACACAGAGCACTTGTCTTTCCCGGTCTGATTTATTTCACTTGGCATAATGCCCTCCAAGTCCACCCACATTGCTACAAATGGAAAATAATATTTTTTATGGCTAAGTAATAGTCTATTCTGTACACATCTTTTTTTATCTATTCATCTGTTGATGGACACTTAGGTTGCTTCCTTATCTTGGCAATGCTGCTATGAACTCTAGGGTACATGTATCATTTAGAATTAGTGGTTTTGTTTTTTTCAGACATATACCCAGGAGTGCAATTGCTGGCTTATACGGTAGCTCTGTTTTTAGTTTTATTTAAGATACCTCCATCGTGTTTTCCACAGTGGCTGCACCAATTTACATTTCCACCAACAGTGTACAGGGGTCAAGGGAGATTTCTTGGAAGAGCTAAGCCCCAAACTGTAACCTCAAAGGATATGTAGGTTGGAACATGGTAACTGTGGATACCACGGAATCCTTAATGGACAAAGTGGAAGCAGAAACCAGCTCCCAGACTGAAGTGCTAAGGAGGCTCTCATGGAAGGGAAGGAATGAGGTCAGCTGGAAGACACGGTGACCAGAAGGTACTGGGAGATGCTGTCTCGTCCTCACCCCACCACCGACACAGAGATTGTTTTTCAGGACTGTATTTCAGAAGATGGAGGTGTAACTCACAAATGGGTAAACTGGGTTTCCGTTTTCCTCCCATCAGCCTATACTTGATCCTCTCTGTATGAGACCGACTGTCCTTTCTCCTCTACTTGTCTTACAACTCCCATTTCTCCCCTTAAGTTTCTCACGAGCACATAATCACATCAACGACAGAACAGTTTGCTTCCAGGGACCAGGACAGTCTACTTGGCAGCTGGTTGGACAATCCAGCAGGCACAATGACTACAGTGCTTTACTTCCCGTGCTGGACTTTGAAATCTGACTGCCCCGCTCAGCCAAAGAGAAAGCAGTATATTTATTAAGGCACCTTAGATAGGTCTTTGTATTAAAAAAACATCCTGTATTAGTCTCAAACACGTTTTCTTTGCACTTTCCAGGAGCTGGGGTTTGAACCTAAAACTTCTCACTTCAAGTTCCATGCTCTTCTCTCTATACCATACTACCTCCTAGAAAGTAACGAAGAGGGAGCGAATTTACCAAAGCTACATTGATGAAGAGCAAGAACTGAGCACTATAGCCTGTTATCTTCCCATTCCCTCCTGTATTTTTAAAAAGAAACAAAACAGTCCTGCTAAGCAAGACTCAGAGATTCTTCAAAGATGACAAAAGTGAACAGCCTTAAATAGACTTCTCTTTAAAGGGCACGAGGGCACAGTAAATATCAGAGCACAGGGGACTTTTCTCCAACATGATTCTATCCTGCCTGAAGGGAGGTTTTTGTGGAAAAGACCATTTCCCCAGTATGAGCACAGCATCTAAGAGATCCCACAAGGGGTAGTGAGTTAGAGAGGGAAAGGAGGGAGGCTGACTCACTGTTTGTTTTCCGAAAATAAAAACTCAAACCAAACACAGTGAGACTCAGCTATCCAGCTGGGTATTCGAAGGATTAACTGTCTGTGTGGCCAGGCACTTAACTTCATATTTCTGATGGACCAGCTGTAAAATGGGAAAAGAATTCAGAAGATGGTTTCTGGTCAAGAGAGCACCAAGAGAGTTGTATTTATAGCTTCTGCAATACAAACCAATGCAAATGGCCTGACATAGAACCCTTGGCCCTAGGTCCCAACATCCTTACTGTGGATAAATGTAAGTATGGGCTGGGGATATGAATGTCCTCAGGTAGTGCTACCTCACATTTTTACATCCTTTTCACAGGTTACAGCTGGGCATTTTATAATATAGATTCTACCTCAATGTTTAAAACAAAATGCCAGCATAATAGACCAGAAAGTATATGCATTTTGTTGTTGGGAAATTATGAGTTTGAATTGTGGTCGTATGACTTGAGCAAATTACTTAATCTTTCTAAGACTTCTTTTCCTCATCGTTAAAATGGGGACAATTATCTATCTTCAAATCTTTATTTATTCAGAATTAAAGTTTCTGATACATAAGACACTCAAAACAGAATTTCCATATCAACCCTTATCTCACACCACATACAAAAATTAACTTGAAATGGATCGTAGATCTAAGTATAAAAGCTCCCAGAGGGAAACACAGGAGAAAAGTTTTTGTAAGACTGTGAGATTTAGATAAACAAACAAAAAATTATAAAAGAATAAAATAGACCATCAAAATCCAAAGCTTTTGCTGCTCAAATGGGATCATTAAGAAAATGAAAGGGCAAGCCAGCCCCAAGGAGAAAATACTCACATGTTTTCACAAAAAGAAACATTTCACATATTTCTAGCTTACAAAAACCTGGTACTCAGACTATGTTAAAAAAAAAACAAACTTACAACTTAATAACAAGAAGATAAATTATACCATTTTAAAAACAAGTGAAAAATCTGAACAAGGACTATACAAAAGAAGCTATATGGACAAAAGACCAGTTATCACCCCCAAATATGCTAAAGATTGTTAGATATCAAGGAATGCAAATTAAAGCCACAATGAAATACTACTACTTGTAAAGCCATCAGAATGGCTAAAATTAAAAAGGCTGACCACACTAAGTGCTGGTGAGGGGGTAGCACATCTGAAATCACACACATACACGGTCGGTGGGGATGTAAAACGGAACAGACAACCTGGAAAACAGGCCGGCAGTTTTAGAAAAAAGCTTAACCAACAACTACCACATGACTCAGCCATTTGCAACCAGTCTATTCTGAAGGAGATCAGCCCTGGGATTTCTTTGGAAGGAATGATGCTAAAGCTGAAACTCCAGTACTTCGGCCACCTCATGCGAAGAGCTGACTCCTTGGAAGAGACTCTGCTGCTGGGAGGGATTGAGGGCAGGAGGAGAAGGGGACGACCAAGGATGAGATGGCTGGATGGCATCACTGACTCGATGGACATAAGTCTGAGTGAACTCCGGGAGTTGGTGACGGACAGGGAGGCCTGGCGTGCTACAATTCATGGGGTCACCGAGTCGGACACAACTGAGTGACTGAACTGAACTGAACCCAGCAGAAGTAAATATATATGTCCACATACATGCAAATGAATGCTCATATCAGCTTCGTTTAAAATTGCCAGAAACTGCAAACGACCCAAAATGTCCAGCCACAGGAGGTATAACCACGCAGTAGACTAGAACTCAGTGATAAAACAGACAGATGCAATGACATGGGCGCGTCTAAAAAAGTCATGCTGAGAAAGACGACACACAAAAAACGCACACACTGTATCATTCTGTTCATAAAACGCAAACTAGTTTATAGCGACAGGAGAATGGTTGCCGGGGGCAGAGGGCAAATGAAAGGATAGACCACGAAGGGACCAGAGATGTCTTTGGGGGCTGACAGAGATATTCTGTATCTTGACTGTCGGAGTCACTTCATAGGTATTCACAACTGGTAACATTCAGTGAATTCATTCAGACGTCATTTATTGTGAGTAAATTACCCCTTGAAGTTGATAAGGAAAAAGTAAATTCTCTATGTTGCTACTCCTGAAAGTTACTACTGCCAATCTCATGGCCACACAGAACACAGAAAACGGTATACAAGTTGCTGAGGACAGGAATGGTACTGCAAAAACCTTTTTATTTACTGAGGATCAGTTCAGGTGTTTGGCAATGTGCTAGGCACTCTATACACATTATTTAATACTGTGTAAATAATATTCAATATTGTGTAAAACTATCTTATTAATTCTAACAAGTTTGATGAGGTAGGCACTATTAGTTCTGTTACAGAAGAGGAAACAGGCTCAGAAGGAACTCATCAAATCTACCCCAGATGATAAATGGTTAGGTCTGGATTCAATGATGGATCTGGAATCAAACCAGGTAAGCTAGACTTCAAAAGACAATCATTTCCTACAGTGCATAAGGCATCCTCAGGAAGACAAAGCCCTGACAGCCACAGACAGGAAGGGTTCCTAGACATTTTGCTCATCAGGACTGGCAGGTCCTCTCAAGTCCTTCTCAAAGGGGCCTGAGAGGGTGGGAAGAGGGGTATGCCTCTGCTTGTGAGGCCAAGGAGAACCCTCTCACTGGGCTCCAGCATCTGCTGGTATTTTGTTAATTCTTGGCTCCTCCATACTCACCCACCCACTGGTTTCCCAGAGAAGAAAAGCCAAAATATCTTGGCTGAACAGGCGAATGGGTCACAGATGACAGAGGTAAAGAAAAAAAAAATCAAGAAGGTCTGTAATAAGCTTTTTAAAAGCAAAAACAAATTGCACACTTCCTCGTTCTGCATTTTCCTTATTCTCTTTGAGTTATCTGTCTTGTGAAACATTCTTCCGTCCACATTTTCATTCATCACAATGGAAAATGTGAGGCCAATGGGTCATGCTGAAAGTTTAAATAAATTTACAGTCTTCCCATTTCAGATCAGCTATAACCCCAGTTCCCTCAAAGCCAGCCAACGGATCAAGAAGAAGGTGGCTTGAGCTGCAGAGAGTGGGCCATGGAGAGAAAACATGAGAAGCTCAGATCTAAAGGGGTATTTCAGTACAGGGACCAGCTCTGAGATGAGAGGGCAGAGACCTGAGTTCTGGGATTAGCACTGTCTAATCATCTGTGAGGCCCTGGCAAGTCACCCTCTCTCTCTGAGCCAATCTCAGAAGATTAGATTGGTTACATTTTTCAACTCAAAAACAAAGGCCCTCCATTTATAATCAGAACTAATCTTTCCCCTAAACCTTTAAGATTCTCATGCACTTCCTCTTTGCGAATTGCTCTGTTGCCTCTTTAATTCCCCAGTAGCCAAGCTTTACTTTCTGAAATCTGTACTATAAAAACAGGCAGCTTTTCATTTATCAGCATACATTGTGACACCAAATAAAAAATCTTAAACTATATAGAGACATACAGTGAAATTCTGTGATAATCCTGAGTGTGTGTTAACTGATGGTCACGGATTAAACGTGCTAATTAATGCAAATTGTGTTTGGGGTGGTTCCTCATTTCCATTCCTGACTTAGTATGAACTGCAATATTACCAAAGCTCTTTGCTCCCTCCTCACACAGGTTAAGAATTCATTCACACAGGGAGGTGTGCTTTTGTGATCATGTAACTGGCTTCTCCTCCCCCAGTCAGACTCTGCCAAATTGTTTCTGGTAAGTCAGCTTTGGAAAGTAAAAATTCCCTAGACGCTCTGGACGGGGTGTGAGAGGAAGACACATAGCCCAGCAGGGGAACTGAAACATTCCCCCTTGGGTTCATTTCTGTCCCGGGAGATGGGGGAGGGAAGCTGCAGAAGCAGCTTTCAGAGGAAACCGACTGGCAGGACTTCTGCTGCAAAGAGTCGGGTTCTGCATCCAGCTGTTGACTGAGGCAACGAAAACCACTGGAGAACAAGTGGGCCAGAGTTCTTGCTCCAAAAACAGGCAGCTCACTTCTGCTTCACATATTATAGCCTAAAACCTATATTCTAGGTGCCATCCCTGGAGCTCAATGCCAGTGTTGGAAGGCAACTTTGACATCATTAGGCCAGTGACCCGCCCACCCCCTTTTTAAAGAAGTAGAACTCTTTATTTCTACATCTAAAGTTTCATGCAGAACCACGATATATAGAAACAAAAACACAACTGCTTGGGGGTGAGGATGGGGGTACACACACACGGGGAGAGTTCTGCCAGCTCAGCGGCCATCATCCCTTTCATCAGGCACCATTCTGGATTCCCAGGGCTGTAACCAACACTATTAAGTCTGCTGATGTATGCTGATTTGTGTGTGAATGGTAGGTCCACAGATTTGTGGAGTTTACAGATAAAAACATCGATGACCACACCTTTATTTTGACTCAGTAGGCTGGGGTGGGTGCTCTCTGTTTTTCCCCTTGGATCTTCTCCTTCAGTGATCTCATTAACTCTCAGTGCTTCACTCACCATTTCTATACGGAAGACTCAAACTGTACATTTTTAGACACAGAATCTCTCTACTGGGCAAAAATAGTGTCTGCGACATACTGATGGGACGGGGCAAGCACGAATCCAGGGATCCATGTAGACAGGAATCTGGAAGTCTGGAGGCAGAATTCAAAATTCTGGACAGGTCTCTAGTTGTAAAAGAACTAGAGAAAAAGGAAAACAGGACTTTTTAAAGACTCAAGGTGCAAGGCAGGGACTCAGTCAAAGGAACAGATTTTGAGCAAGAGCCCTTTTTCAAATTGGGGGCCAAAGGCAGAGGGGGACTAGCTTTCAGGCTGACATGATGCCAACTTCTAGAGGTTCAGATCAGGTCCTTAAATTCTACCCCACCTCACTCCCATCGTGAGCAGAACTGCTTCACAGGTCTGTCATAAGCTCGGAGAGGACAGAGCCAAGCAAACCTTCACAGCTGAGAAAGTCCAGGTCCTACTTGTCCAGAGAGCTGGAAGCACGTGATGAGCTGAGAAGATGCAGGCCAGATGTCCCTAATCTTTTTTCAGGCCATTCAATGAGACAGATGCAGATCCCTATCAACCCTAGAGTCATTTCTCTCCTTATTGCTGCTATAAAACTGTTTTGTCCACAATACTGCTACGAGACCCTACGGTCCCAGGGAAGGTAAACCTCCTCCCATTCAGCCTTAGAAGTCGAATCCCAGTTGGTCTAAAGCAGTTATGCAAACCCATTCCCCTTTGCCAGGAGTGGGCCAAAGGTGGGCCTGTGACCTAGTTCTGACCAAAACAACAACAACAACAACAACAACAACAACAACAACATCAAAACCCAACTCCATAAGGGGTTTTTGAGGAAGGAAAGTACTTTTTTGGTGACATGCTTGAGCCACTGAAAGAACCCTGACACTTCCTGCCTCTCACTCTGCTAAATGAACACCAATGTCCTTGTGATTTAAGTCACTATTACTCAGATTTTCTGTTAACTGCTGCTAAAAGTTTTCCTGACTGATCTGCTGACCTACTTGAAAACCAGATGAGAACTATGAGCTCTGGATCCTGTAACCTTCATTATGCAGATATACAATGTTTTTTGCCTTCAGTTTTAGGAGGTTTACAGATTTTAGAATCCTTGCTCTGGATTGATGGTTCTCAAAGTGTGCTCCCTGGACCAGCAGTATCAGCATCACCTGAGAACTTGTGATACTTGTTATTTCTTGATGATGACCCCAGACCTACTAAATCAGAAACCCATTCAATGGGGTCTTGCAATATGTGTTTTACTAAGTCCTCCAAGTGATCTGATTCATGCTGAACTTTGAAGAACGTTGTTCTGAGCCAAGCATTACTCAATTTTTGTGGATAGAAACGTTTATATCTGTACTGTCCAGTATGGTAGCTGCTAGCCACATGTGTCTATTGAGCACTTACGATGAGGGCAGTGTAACCGAGAATTAGTTTTAATTTATCCTATAAATACCTGCCCACAGCTAGTGACACCTGTATTGACACTGCAGCTCTAGACAAAATAAGGGATTTTATATTTTCAAGTGGCTCCTAGTACCAAGTCACAAAATAAGCCGGCAGTTCTTACACTTTAGTGTGCATCAGCGGTCCCCCCTAACCTTTTTGGCAATAGGGACTGGTTTCATGGAAGGCAATTTTTCCATTGAATGGGGGGGGTAGTGGTGGTTTTAGGATGATTTAAGCACATTACATTTATTGTGCACTCTATTTCTATTATTATTACATCAGCTCTACCTCAGATCACCAGGCAAGATCCCAGAGACTGGGAAGCCCTGCATTAGAGGATTTTGTAGAACAGACTGTAGGTCCCAACATGTAGAACTGATGATTCAGTAGATTTTCCTAGGGCCTGAGAGTCTGTCGAGTTGGTTCCTAGGAGAAGGGCATGACAACCCACTCCAGTAATCTTGCCTGAGGAATCTCATGGACAGAGGAGCCTGGCTATGTGATGCTGATGGCACCGATGCAGGGAGAGCACTTTGAGACCCACTGGGCTTCGAGCGGCACTAGTGGTTAAGAACCTGCCTGTCAGTGCAGCACACATAAGAGACTCGGGTTCAACCCCTAGGTCAGGAGATCCCCTGGCGGAGGACGTGGCAAGCCACTCCAGTATTCTTGCGTGGAGAATCCAACGGACAGAGCCTGGAGGGCTACAGTCCATGGGGTCACAGAGAATCAGACAAAACCGAAGCAGCTTAGCACACACGCAGCACGAGGTAAATCAAACTTTCTTGTGCCTTCCTACAACCTATATGAAAGCCACTTTTCTACCATTCTAACCAATGCTTTCCTTTGTGTTCATCAAATTAACAGATTGGTAAAGTTCCTGGACAGTAGACGCTGGCATCTTCGAACTTCGTATGTCCTACTGTACACTCTAGCTCAATGCCCTGGGTCTAGCAGGTGCTTGATATTATGAAAAAAATGACTGTCTCCTCAAAGAGGAAAAGTTCTAGAAGGGTCTACCATGTTCCAAAGACCATGATTATGTCCTTTTAATCAGGTGTCAGGCTGTAGGTTTCAAAAGAGATGCACAGAAAGGTTAAGTGACTAAGGTACTAGGCCCTATTTCTTATCTTTCTAAATTTCAAATTATTATCTCATAAACTGTTTAAATCTAAGTCTATCTGTAGAAGTGATGTGTGTGTGTGTGTATGTGTGTGTAAATACTGAAAACTAAATTATTCCAGAATCAAAAATACTTCTGACGCTATAATGGTGGTATGAAAGGCAAAAGGACTGGTATCTAGACAGGGTGCTCCACCTTCTCAAATAACACCACACAGGTCTCTGCCAAAGACCTGGCTGGCCAGCAATCCGGCTTTCAAGCAAGCATTAATGGGAAAGACGAGAATCAAGGACAAACACACAGGGGACTTTTCTGAAGGTCAGAAAAGCAACAATAAATACCATGCCCAGAAAAGCTTTTAAACCTGACCTTTTCCTCTGCCGAAGCCATTCACCTTCCAGCATCTTCAATCTAATAGACTGAAGTGGGCTGAAATGGCTCTTAGGAGAGAGCTGGGGCTAGTCTGCTCCTTAATGCTGCCTCTCCAGCACTACTCCAGCAGCAGCATTCCGGGTAATTACATCATTACACCATAATGGAACTCATGCAGTTCGAGGGAAACAGCCCAGCAGCTCCCCAGTTGAGGAGAGGAGAAAAAGGCTACCACTTCACCATTCAATTTCCATTAACCCTTCAGGTTCTGGATCATCCTCAAAGGCAAACCGCCCTTCCATAGGACTTTTACAACAGGGGCCATGCAGGTAGAGCTTAGCTTAAGACTAGGAGCCAAGTGTGTACATTTACGCCACGGAAATCTTTCACTAGAACAGCCATCAGGAGACTTGGCTACAGCTCTGGCTGTGCTATGAACATCTTACATAACCTTGGGGGAAATCATTTGCATCTTGTAGGTTTCAGTTTCCGTATCTATAAAGCACAGTAAAACCCTCAGAGGGTCCCAAAATGTCCTGGTAGGCAATTTGGGATTAGATCGAATGATCACAAGAGCTCTCCCAGCTCTAATCTATTGTCTAAAAGACTCCACCAATAGGGAAGGCAGAGAAGGAGTAAGAGATGAAAGGCCAACTCAATATGGTTTTCAAGCAGTTAATCAGATGAGGGTTTCTTCCTCTACTCTGATCCATGTCATACTATCTTCATCAATATCCATAGCAACTTTTCAAAAGACCAGGTCAGAACTCATTAATGTATCTTAAGACTGTCTGCCCAAAGAGAGAAAAGACACAAGAATACAAAGCATATTGGGACAGAAGCTAGGAAACCAAGGTCCTAGCTGTCACTGACTCCTTCTATAACCCCGAGTCAGTCGCTTAACCTTGGCCAACTCATCTTTAAGGCACCGTGGTGCAAGGGAGAGGGGTTAGAATTAGACCCTTTCAGTTCAAGCAGTCTACGATTTGAGATCTCTGAACAAGTTTCAAATGTGCCTACTGGATACTGAGGCTGCAGGGGTGGGTCGGGGTTGGCACCAACAGCATGCTAAGAATGTCAAACCCTGCAAGACAGAAATGAGTTTTCTTATGATATTCTAAAGGTTTTCTCACAGACATGTCACAAATATTATCTAACAGACCCCAAGGAAAGCATTAAAACATACAAAGCTACATATTCATTGTATATCTGAGAATCTTCTCTTTCTAGGGTCCAAAAGGAAGAATATAAAAATGTGTTCTCTGCAGTTGTCTTCTGGACTTCATACAGAAGGGGAGACTTTGATTTTTAGTGGTAAGGTAATCTAGATATTCTGGAAGATCTTCCCAAGAAAACAATTTAAAAAGCTAAATAAATAGTCCTAAAAATTAGTTTTAAAAATGCATCCCTGGCACTTCCCTGGTCCAGTGGCTAGGACTCCGTGCTCCCAACGCATGGGGCCTGGGCTCGATCCCTGGCTGGGGAGCTAGAATCCAACTGCCGCAACTGAGACCTGGTGTAGCTAAATAAATATTTTTTAATTAAAAAAGTAAACAAAAATGCATCATGCTGAGCTGTCAAGAATACTTGAGGGAATGAAAATTAAAGAACTCTGCACAGAGCAAAAATTAAATGAGATGAAAAGCAGGGGGAAACAACCCAGATGTCTGTTAATGAAGAAAGGATAAACAAAATGCATCTTAGGCATATGATGGATTACTATCCAGCCTGAAAAAAGGAAGTTCTGACACATGCTATAGCATGGATGAACGCTGAAGATATTATACTATGTGAAATAAGCCAGAGACAGTGCAAATTTTCTATGGCTGCACTTATTTGAGGTAACTAGAATAGTTACAATCAGAGACCAAAACTAGAATGGCGGTTGCTGGGGGCTGGAGGTGATGGAGTGCTACTGTTTAATGGGCACAGAATTTCAGCTTGGGAAGATGAAAATGTTATGGAGACGGATGGTGGTGGTGATTATATAACACTGTGAATTATCTAATGCCACTGAACTGCATACTTAAAGACTGTTTACATGGTTAAATTTATATTGTGTACCTTTTCACAATAAAAAATAATTAAATGAAAGCAGAAATCCTGGAAGGAAAGAGAACACTAAAGCCAACTTCTGCCCTGTGGCTATGTAACAAACACTAGTGACCACTGCAACGATCATTTATGGTATGGGAAACTGAAGATAAAGTCCGGGGCCCACCTTCATATAACAGTCTTACATGAAATCTCCTTTTAATTTGGGATACCAATGGACTATACACCCTCAATATAGAGATGAAGCATAAACAAATCCACAGCACTGAAAGGGACCACAAAGAAGCTAGCCTGTCTCAACCAGAAGAGGAGAAATGTCTCTCCTAAGGGTCCATAACCAAAAGCTGGCTCTGATGAAGATTTGTGATCAAATCCATGCAACCTCAAGTGAAGATCTACAAATAGTCCACTTAGCAATATTTTCAAGATACTGGCAAAAGCAACTCCTCATCCTTTCTAGTAGAATAAAGGTTTTACCCAGGCCTCAAATAATTCCCACAGATAAAAGTCCTAAGGAACACTAGATCTTAAAACAAAAGCAAAACAGAAACCACACATCCCAAAATAAGCCACATGAGGGACAGCCAAGAAAAGCAGAGCAAAATAAGATCCTCAAAGCCTTCAGATACTGAAACTAGAGACAAAACATGAAATGTCTGTGATTTTTATATCTTAAGATTTAAGAGAAAGACTGGAAAAAAATTAGCAAGGAACAAGAGAGTATTGAAAAAGAACCATGCATATTTGAAAACATATCAAACAGAACTTCCAGAAATGAAAGTTATAGTTGAAATTAAAAAGTCAATGGCCAGGTTAAACAGCAGATTAGATACAGCTAAAGAATTAATTAGTAAATTAGAAGAGCAATCCAAAGAAATTCCATTGAATGTGACCAAGACATGAAGTTTTTTTTTAAAAAAATCAGAGTTTAATGGATGATAGTGCTAGAGGGGTCTAACATATATCTGTTCTTTTCACTGAAGTTCAAGTAAAATTAGAAAGAATGGAGAAAGGCATTATTCAAACAGCTAATGGCTGAGAGTTTTTCCAGAATAACTGAAAGAACACCAAACGTCAGACCCAGCAAGCTCAACAAATGTCATGAAAGACAGATAAAAAACAACATATGACGATGGGATTTAAGAACATCAAGGACCAAAAAAGATATCAAAAGAGAAGCAGAGAGAGATCATCTACAAAAGAAGAGCAATTAGACCATCAGTTGGCTTCTCAACAGCAAAAGGAAGATCTAGAAGACCACAGAAAAATATTTTCAATGTATTAAGAAAAAATAACTGTCAAGAGAATGAGGAGACAAGCCACAGACTGGGAGAAATTTTTGTAAAACAGAGATCTGATAATGGACTGCCGTCTAAAATATACAAAGAATGCAAGACCTCACCAAAGAAGACACGCAGATGGCAGGTAAGCTATGAGAAGACGCTACACATCATATGTCATTAGGGAAATGCAAATTAAAACAATGAGATATCTCTACATATCTACTACAATAGCCCAAATCCAGAACACTGACAACACTAAATGTTGGTGAGGAGATGGTACCAATCAATAGGAACTCTCATTCATTGCTGGTGGGAACGCAAAACAGTACAGTATTTTGGAAAACAGCTTGATAGCTTCTTCAAAAACTAAGCATGCTCTTAGTTTATGATTCAGCAATTATGCTCTTGCTACATTTACTCATGAAGCTGAAAACTTATGTCCACATAAAAACTTGCACACTGAAACTTAGAGCAGCTTTATTCATAATTACTAAAACCTGGAAGCAACCAAGATGTCTATCAGTATGTGAATGGATAAACTGTGGTACATTCAGACAGTAAAATATGATTCAGCACTAAAAAGATATATGAATTAGTCCCAACACTAGAAGAAATAATTATGCTACATGATAAAAAGTATTAACTAATGCTACTGTGGCAATCACAAAGAAAATACAAGTATCAAATCAGTGTGGGGTATACCTTAAATTTGTACGTCAAATATAATCCAATTAAAAAATACATGATCAAGCCATAAAAAGATATGAAGGAATATTAAATGCATATTACTAAATGAAAGAAGGCAACCTGAAATGGCGACATACTATGTAACTTTCTGGAAGAGACAAAATTATGGAGACAATAAAAGTATCAATGGTTGCCAGGGGGACAGGGTGAACAGGCAAAGCATAGAGGTCTTTTACGGCAGTGAAAAATACTCTATATGATACTATAAGGATGGATACATGCCATTATACATTTGTGCAAACCCACAGAATGTGCAACCATGTTGTCAACCATGGACTCTGGGTGATTATGACCTGTCGATGTAGTTTCATCAGTTTTAACAGATGTACCACTGTGGCAGAGAATGTTGATAATGAGGAGGCTATGGGACTTGCCTGGTGGCTCAGATGGTAAAGAATCTGCCTGCAATGCAGGAGACCTGGGTTGGGAAGATCCCCTGGAGGAGGCATGGCAACCCACTCCAGTATTCTTGCCTGGAGAATTGCTGTGGACAGAGGAGCCTGGCGGGCTGCAGTCCAAGGGGTCACAAAGAGTCGGACACAACTGAGCAACTAAGCACAGCATACGCGTGTATACCGGCAGGGGTAACATGCGAAATCTCTGTAATTTCCCCTCAATTTTGCTGTGAGCCTACAAACGCTTTGTAAAAGTCTTAAAAATATTAACTATCAATGCATAAGTCTATAGCTAATGAAACTTTCAACAGTGAAAGCAAAATAAGGCTATTTTCAGACAAAAACTGTGATTGCCAAAGACAAACCCTTACTGAAGTCAGTTTTAAAGGATATATTTTAGGAAGAAGAAAAACAATCCCAGATGGAAGGTTTCACATGAAAGGAAACAAAGACGAGCAAAGATACTGATAAATACGTGGGAAATCTGAATTCTGCCAGAAGGAAATAAGATTACTACTTAATCTGTTAAGTTAGAAATAAAGGAGCTAAAACTAAAATACTGGGTAACGATAGCATAAGTTGGGAGGAATGACTGGAGTTTTTCTATATTTCTTTTAGAAAAATGGAGGCTCTCCAAAAAACATGTGCACATTTTAATCCCTGGAACCTGTGAATATTATTACAAGGCAAAAAAAAGAAAACCTGGAGCCGCCATAAGCTTTGAGAGGCATGGAAAAGATTCTCCCCTAGAGTCTTCTGAGGGAACGCACCCTATGACACTTTGATTTTGGATTTCTGGGCCTCCAGATTGTGAGAGATTAAATTTATGTGGCCTTAACCCAACGAATTTGTAGTTATTTCATACAGTAACCATGGGAAACTAACATAGAAGGTAAAGATGTTAACTTTAGACCAATCAAATTAAAATTTATATGCTGATAAATCAATTCTCACTAAATGGATTTATAAAACTTAAAACTGAGTAAAAATACTGACTTCTAAATAGGAAAGGGTTAATGTAAGACTCATACAGAAAGATAGAATAGCAGGAAAGAGAGACTTAAGCAACCATATGATAAAAATATACTATAAAGCCTCATTAATTAAAATAAAGTGCATGGTCTTATACAGATAGACAAATGATTGGAATTTAAAATATTATAAATCCACAAATGGGTACTAATGCATAAAATACTTAGTTTATGATAGAGGTGACATCTCAAATTCTGGGAAACAGGTAAATATTAGTGCTCAGTCGTGTCCAACCCTTAGTGACCCCAGGGACTGCAGTCCGCCAGGCTCCTCTGTCCATGGGATTTCCCAGGCAAGAATACTGGAGTGGGTTGCCATTTCCTTTTCCAGGGGATCTTCCTGACCGAGGGGTTGAACCCAAGTCTCCCACTTTGCAGGCAGACTCTTCACCGTCTGAGCCACCAGGGAAAAAAGATATGAGATGGCATTTAAGATTTAAATGAGATTGTGACAAATTTGAATCTGTCCTAAGCACAGATCAGGATAAATTCCAAGTGATCAGAGATTTAAATGTAACATAAAAAGAAACTATGAAAGCAACAGAATAAAATGTAGTACATTTCTTTTATAACTTTTTATTACAAAGATGCCTAGAAGCCATAAAAAAATAAAAGATCATTAAAGTGACTGCACAAAAATCTATAAATCTTACGTGGCAATACAAGCAAGTATGTGTAGAAGCGTGCATACACAAAGCATGCTAACACATACACGTACAGGCAAAACAAGCTGTGTGTTAAGCTGTGTGTTTGCTAACATTTGCGATTCCCATTGTAAAAGGCCAATCTCTTAAATAAAGAGCTTCTACAAATCAATGAGACCAATAACTGTAGAAAATGAGCAAGGCATGTGACAGATTGCTCATAGCAAAGGAAACACAAATGATTTTTTAAACATGTGAAAAGATGATCCGCAATGACGTATAAATTGAAACCATACTGGAATTCTATTTTCTACTCAGGAGACTGGCAAAAATTCAGAAGTTTGACAACTATGTTGGTAAGACTGTGGAAACATGCACTCTCATATATTGCTGTGGGAGTGTAAACAGATCCAAACCCTCTGGAAGGTAATGTGGCAAAATTACATAAAATGTATCTAAATTACAACAGTATAGCTCTTTTAACTAGAAGATTCTTATCTAGAAATTTGATCTAGAGACAAGCTAGTACACGAGCATAATGATATAGGTACATTTTGCAGACTTACTTAAAGAAGACAGAAAACAATGCAACTGTCCATCAATAAACATTTAGTTATGGTTCCTTCAATTGATGAAATACCACCTGACTATAAAAAAAAAAAAGAAAAGGGGGTTTCCCTAATAGCTCAGCTGGTAAAGAATCTGCCTGCAATGCAAGAGACCCCAGTTCGATTCTCGGGTCGGGAAGACGCACTTGAGAAAGGATCGGCTACCCACTCTGGGGCTTCCCTGGTATCTTAGATGGTAAAGAATCCATCTGTAATGTGGGAGATCTGAGTTTGGTCCCTGGGTTGGGAAGATCCCTGGAGGAAGGCATGGCAGCTCACTCCAGTATTCTTGCCTGGAGAATCCCCATGGACAGAGAAGCCTAGGCACACAGTCCCTGGGGTCGCAAAGAGTCAGACACGACTGAGCAACTAAGCACAGCACATTAAGTATATATGTGCGTGTGTGTGCCCATATATAGTGGGAAGTAAACCCATGCATCAGTATGGAATGAGTATCAAGACATACTAAGTAGAAAAAGCTAAGTACATAGAAAGTTGTGCTTTATTACTACCTGTATAACATAGTTAAACAGAATACTTATATACTTGTATCTAATAATTTGTATTAGAATATAGCCTAATATATGTTATAGGCATATATATATTGGGGAATTGGGATTGAGCGTATGGAGACAGGAGGATAAAAGGGAGACTTTTCATAGTATACTTTTCGAATATTTGATATTAAAACCATGTGAACATATTGTCAATCACATTTAAGAATTTTAACAAGTATGAATAACAGAATACCTAAGATAACTTCTAATCATTAAACAGAGTATAACTTCCAAATTAGTGGAGAGTAAAAATAAAATGAGGAAAAGTAAAGTAAAATACTCAATCCAAAGGACAAGAACACACATCACAACCCTAGATGGTTGAAATAAATCTAAATATTTCCATAATCACAATAAATGTAAATCAGTTAAACTCACCAATTAAAAGACAAAATCCGTCTTAATGTTTTAAGCATAACAAACGTGAATTAACGAAACTTCTGACTTGAAAGACAAAGAATGTCATGCTATATAAAACATAATCCAGTTATACATTGTTCTTAAAAGGGACTTCCCTGGCAGTCCAGTGGTTAAGACTCAATGCTTCCAATGCAGGGGACACAGGTTCCATTTCTTGCCAGGGAACCAAGATCCTGTATGCCACACTTGCGGGGTCAAAAAAAAAAATTAAGAAAAACAAAAAAGATACACCTGAAATATAAGAGCAGTGGTAGGCTGAAAGTCACAGAATGGAAAAAATAAAAATTGCTTGAGGCATGTATACTACTCAGAAGAATGCTGGTGCAACTAAATGACTATCAAGCAAGGAAATATTAAAACAAAAGGTTAACTTTACACAGATAGGAAGTTCAAAGGTCCAGGAAGATACATAATTCTAAAACATGGCCTCAAAATATATAAAGCAAGAGCTATGATCACTGCAAGTAGAAATTGACAAGTCTATTATCATAATGGGAGATTTTATACAACCTCTTAGTAGTAGATATAAAAAGGGCAAGGCTCCTTCTGCCCCCTCAAATTAACCTGCTTTGCACTGCTACACCATCACATTAGAAACAAAGTTTATCACTTATTACTGAGAAAATCAATCATGATGGAGAGACATGCTTCCTGTCTGGTTTTAGTGACCAATATTCAAACAGAAATGGGAAGTTACACATTATCCAAACATATAGCTACATACTAACACAAATGGCTTTGTGAGCACCTCTGTGTGTTTATGCTTCAACTTTTTAATCTGTAAGCTCCTCAGAGGAAAATATTGCTCTCTCATACATATTTGTATCTACCCCAGCATCAACCAGATACTTGGTATATAATAAGTGTTCAGTAAGCGTTTTATTGAATCATCTATTGTGCACCCCTTTAAAAAAATGCCTATTCATTCCAACATTTATGAAGCACCTCTTATGTACCAGGCACTAGGTTAAGTGCTGGGAATACATAGATGAATGAAACAAGGTCTGTATTCCAGCAGAGGAGAAACATATTTTTTCAAAAACTACAAATGGAGACTATGCTGCTGCTGCTAAGTCGCTTCAGTCATGTCCAACTCTGTGCGACCCTATAGACGGCAGCCCACCAGGCTCCCCCATCCCTGGGATTCTCCAGGCAAGAACACTGGAGTGGGTTGCCATTGCCTTCTCCACAATGGAGACTATAGTTATAACTATAAAAACTATTGATGGAGAGGTAGAAAGAAGAGCCCAGAAAAAGTATCTGGAGATCTGAGGGAAAGTTCTCAACCATTTAACAGATATTTACAAGCAGTCACTATATTCCAGCGGAGAAGGCAATGGCATCACACTCCAGTACTCTTGCCTGGAAAATCCCGAGGATGGAGGAGCCTGGTAGGTGGCAGTCCATGGGTTCGCTAAGAGTCGGACACGACTGAGGAACTTCGCTTTCACTTTTCACTTTCATGAACTGGAGAAAGAAATGGCAACCCACTCCAGTGTTCTTGCCTGGAGAATCCCAGGGACGGGAGAGCCTGGTGGGCTGCCATTTATGGGGTCACACAGAGTTGGACATGACTGAAGCGACTTAGCAGCAGCAGCAGCAACTGTATTCCAGAATCAGACAGATGCTATAGAAGGGACATTTAAGTCAAGCCTTACCAAGCACATATGGGGGGCAAAGTCAGGCAGAAGACATTCAGGACAAGAAAGCAGCAGCATATAAAGTTGCAGGGGAAATGTGATTTGCTCAGGTAGCTTGGGTAATGACTAGAACCTACATTCCCAATGTCTTTTCCATATTAATTCTTGACACTCATTCCCCTAGGACCCTATTTATTCCAGTAGAGATCCTTGTCTAGATCCAAGGCTTTCAACCACAATCCAAGATGAAATTCTCTTAAAACTGTAGCAAAGTATCCATAAGTTTAACTTAAAAATTTCACAAGATTAACTGCACTCAATACAATGAATGCTACTATTTCATTTTAAACAATGCTGCTTACAACTCACTAATACTGACTTCACCACTCGTTCATTGCTCTCTACCCCAGAAGACTCTTGAGAGCCCCTTGGACAGCAAGGAGATCAAACCAGTCGATCCTAAAGGAAGTCAACCCTGAATATTCATTGGAAGGACTGAGGCTGACGCTGAAGCTCCAATACTCTGGCCACCTTGATGCGAAGAACTAACTCATTCAAGAAGACCCTGATTCTGGGAAAGACTGAGGGCAGGAGGAGAAGGGGACGACGGAGGACGAGATGGCTGGATGGCATTACTGACTCAATGGACACGAGTTGGAGCAAGATCTGGGAGATGGTGAAGGACAGGGCAGCCGGGTGTGCTGCAGTCCACGGGGTTGCAGAGAGTCAGACACAACCGAGCGACTGAACAACACGACCACTGTGTAAAACTCTTACTCTTCGTCACAGTTCAAATGTGTTTTTCCCAACTGGAAGCGTATCTAATTCCTCACTGGACAGCCTAGGACGAGCCCTTTTCAGGCATATTTACTGAGCAACTGCTGCGTGCAGAGGAAACCCTGTACTAGGCCTCAAGTGAGGTGTGTGAGGCTAAGTTCTCCAAAGAGCCTAACCCAAGGATATTCCCAAATTTTCCTGGAAAACTTTTCCCAAACTAGACACATTCACCTCATATCTACTGAGACAGAGGAAGATTTGGATATGCAAATGTTGGGAAAAGCTTCCCAGGTGATAGCAGCTTGATACTTTTACAAAACAAGTATTTGTTTCGCAAAGGAATAGACAGCAGACAAGAAAAATGAAACCTCAGGTAAGCAGAGGGACTCTCACCAGTGGTCAAAAAGCCACCAGAAGCAACAACTAGAATTCAGCTTACTGGATGCCCGTCCATTTCAGAAAGTTCCCATTAGGAAAACTCTCTCTATTGGTGTTCCTTCTCCTTTTGTACTGACCTTTTATCAGAAATTCCCCAAGGGGGGCCTTGGCTTACTCAGTGCTAATTAGATTTCCTCCACCTGCTCTGGGATCTAGAGGGCAGTGCTAATGCAGTGCCCTCCTCAGCTAACAAAGCCACTGGCATTCCCGGTATGCAGGGGCTGGCCTCCAGTTCTTCAGTCAACAGCAATTAAAGGGCTCCTATCCAAAGCTCAAGGAGGAAGACAGAGATGGGAGGGGTATTCCTCAAACCAAAAAGTCAAGTCCAGCCAAAGACTGGGATTGACTGTTACTGAAGAGCTGAGTGGAAACAGGGAAAATCTTGGGAGGTGGGAATGGAATCTGGGGGGCAAGCAAACTAACAGCTACTCATCATCCCCTCATTCCCCTAAGGAATGCAACCGCTACCCAGACGGAGGGATAAAGCCTCGAGCGGACAGGAGCCCTCACCTAAAAATAAGTTATCAAGAAACATTTCCCTTTCTCGTTTCAAGACAGGTCTGAACTGCTCAGCCAAGAATGGCAACCCCTCCCTCCCCAGGCATCATGTTTAAGTGAATGTTCAGCCACTAACTGCCAGACACAGTCTGGATGTCCAGTCATTAACTGGTGTGTGACTCTACACCAGACACAGTTTCTCTGGGTTTGATTTTTCTCAACTCTCAGAGTTGATTCTAAGATCAAACGGGAGAACAAATATAAAAATGTTTTCTAAACTATAAAGTGGTGCAAAAGCTTTAATATATTCACAATATAAACTAAATTAGATTCCAACATTTACTAAGTTCCTAGAACAGTGCTTATACAGATTTGGTGCACAGATGTTGTAACACAAATACTAGCTGTAAGATATTAAAAAAAAATAAAAACAAACAGAATTCTTACGTATGTGAAAATCAGACTGGCACAGAAGATAAGGTCTCCAAAAGAATATTGTGAGTGCTAAGATAGAGTAGCACAAAGTGAGGAATAAGGAGTAATTTATCCTGCTACTAAGGAATAGTGTTTGTCTGGCCAATTAACAGATTAACATTGCTCATTGATATAATTAATGTCCAACTGCTCTATAATAGGCTTGCTACCTGGAAAGATATCCATAAAAATCTGTCACCTCAAATTCTCAAAGCAAGGACTTTATGCATATTATTCTAGCCACTCCCCCCCAAAATTACCTTAAAAGATACACGCAAAAAAAAAAAAAAAATGAGCCCATTCAGTTCTCCCATGATTCTCATCACTTCTCTTATTTTGACAATGGAAATCCACATATACTTTGACCCAGAAATTCTACTAAAAAAAATTGACTCTACAGCTTAATCACATATGCCTAGAAGTCATTGAAATACAGTACTGGTGATTAAAAAGCATGCTATAATCTCAGCTAAATGTATGCAGACTGCTATAAAGGTAGTCACAGTATGAGCAAACACTAATAAAAACTGGAACAAAGCATACAATAAAAAGCAGGACTCTCACTAATTATTTGTACAAAGTAAGAGAAGCAACCGTGGACTCGAATAGAAGGTGGTATTTCAATGAATATAGTCGTTCCCCCTTATCTGCAGTTTTACTTTTCTGGGGTTTCTGTTACCTGTAGTCAACTCTGGTCCAGAAATACTAAATGAAAATTCCAAAAACAAGCACTCCATAAGTTTTACATTAAGCACTGTTCTGAGCAGCAGGATGAAATCTCTGTCCTGTTTGGAATCTGCAACCACTGACAACATCTGCTTCTGAGATTCGATCACTGACGCTGTCACGGCTCGATGACTCAGGATCCCACAAAGCAAACGATCCTCTTCCTGATATACTGTCATAAGGTCAACAGTGGCCTAACGCTTTGTCACAACACCTGTGTCATTCACCTCACTTCACTTCATCTCATTTTTCCCTCTCACATCATCACAAGAAGGGTAAGTACAGTATAAGAAGATATTCTGAGGGAGAGATGACATCCACATAACGTTTATTACAGCGTATTATCATTGTTCTGTTACATTAGCAGTTATTGTTGTTGATCTCTTACTGTGCCAAGTTTATCAGCTGTGTATACATACACAGTTGTATATGTTTAGGAAAAGACAGTATATTTACAGTTTGGTACTATCCACAATCTCAGGTATCCACTGGGGACCTTGAAACATATTTCCCCATGCATAATGGGGGACTACTGTATGTACCATATAAGGAACTAATCAGAATACAAGTTATGACAAACCTAGATAGCGTATTAAAAAGCAGAGACACCACTTTGCTGACAAAGATTCATCTAGTCACAGCTATGGCTTTTCTAGTAGTCATGTATGGATGCGAGAGTTGGACCATAAAGAAGGCTAAGCGCTGAAGAACTGATGCTTTTGAACTGTGGTGTTGGAGAAGACTCTTGAGAGTCCCTTAGACTGAAAGGAGATCCAACCAGTCCATCCTAAAGGAGATCAGTCCTGAATATTCATTGGAGGGACTGATGCTGAAGCTCCAATACTTTGGCCACCTGATGCGAACAGCTAACTCACTGAAAAAGACCCTGATGCCAGGAAAGACTGATGGCAGGAGGAGAAGGGGGCAAGAGGACGAGATGGTTTTACGGCATCACTAACTCAATGGACATGAGTTCGAGCAAACTTAGGGAGAGAGTGAAGGACAGGGAAGCCTGGTGTGGTGTCGTTCATGGGGTTGCAAAGAGTCGGACACAACAACTGAACAACATACAGAATAACAACAGAAAAGAAGCAAAATCACAAATTGTGTAAGTTTTCATCTTCAACTTCAGGCTCTAAAAGATCTTCTTCAGAGTCAGGTAAAACATCCCCAAGGCCAGGAAAGCTCATCATCCCTTCTCGTCTCCCAGTGATTCTTTTAATCACTGGCACTCACTGCAGTAGAATCTTAGTCGCCTCTGCTTTTAACATAGGGTTCTGGGTGTGCTTGCGGTGTGTACGAACTTGATAGTTAAGTATGTGTCTCTACTACTTTTGAGCCACAATTTAGTGTAGCAACATTTAAATCTAAAATGTAATGGAAGAGCCAAAAATGTACCTCTGATCAGCTAACATGACCTATAGCTTCTTTTGGTTGCTAAAACTCTAGGATCTGAAACTTGTATCTCTGTCACATTTTGTGGGGACATTTTCCTCCATTAGAAGAATCACATCGGGACAGATCATCTTACTGTTAAATATCTTCTGCTTTGGGCCAGAAACTTTCATCTGCAACACAGGTGCATGCGACACAAAATAAAAAGTGTTTTGGGGTGGGGGAGGAAAAAACACATCTTACGTGTTAGCAAATTACAGGAATGACAAAGGCATTTATCCGCACATGAAACTATACAGTTGTGAAAGCCTGAGGTTTACGAGAGCTGTGTGGAATGTTATTTGGTTAACGGTTATTCTCAGATGATGGGATTTAGGGGGTGAATTCTTGTTTTTTTTTTCTTTGAATTTTCCAGCATTTCTGATTAATAACAAACATGCTCCATTTTAACAAAAGTGATAACCATCCCGCCAAAAAATAAAAAATGTCATTGATCTGTAGATGCTAGTACAGAGCTACTGCCATGGCTTATCTCACAGGGTTGCAGTGCCCAAAGTCAGAAGGACTCAGAACAGTAGCCGGGATACAAAGCATTCCAGTGTCACCTGTTATCATACGGTTTGGTGAAATAACAAAATGCAAGACAGGGCAATCTCAGCAAGGGTGTGGGGTGGAAAAGATACTTTTCTTTTTTAAAAAAATATTTATTTTTTGCCGTGCTGGGTCTTTGTTGCTGGGTGAGAGCTGTTTCTAATCGCGGTGAGAGGGGACTGCTCTCTAGGTGCAGTGGGCAGGCTTCTCACTGAAGCGGCTTCTCCTGCGGTGGAGCAAAGGCTCTCGGGCTTCAGTAGTTGGGGAGCATGGGATTAGTTACCTCTGCGGCCTGCGGGATCTTCCCTGACCTGGGATTGAACCCCGTGTCCTTGGCTTTGGCAGGCAGATTCTTAACCACTGGCCCACCAGGGGAGTCCCATTTATTTTTCACTGAATACCACCCTGCCCAGATTCCTCAGAAAGCAGAGTTCCAGGCCAAACTCACCTGCTTCCTCAGCTGTTGAACCGTCAGAGCAGAAGCACGGCGGTGGGGGGGGGCGGGGGGGGGAGTCTAGTGAGGCAGGGTAAGGAGGAAAGCAAACACAAGGCTGTGTATTAATAAGCTGGCTACAGTTTAATATGAAAGTACAAGCAAGGGCATAATCATTCGGAATGTTCCAAGCTGAATGACACAGAACTACTATAGCTAAGAACAGTGTCTGTGAGGAACGGAGCGGGAATGATGGGAGGAGGAAGGCAGACAGCAAGTAACTCATCTGCCGGCTCCTTCCCCTCCCCAGCAGAGGTGTTAAGGGCCCCCACAGCCAGGCTGTGCTACCCCAACCCCTTCGGACAGCCCCTGGGGAAAGCACACCCAACGTCTGAATGTGGAACTGCTAGGAGGAGCCAGAGCCTTCACGGGTCTGGTTGGATAGAGCTCAGGCCTTGGAGGGGCCGTGGCTGTCTCCACGATGGGCATGACAGAGACGTCACTCAGGGAGGTGAGACACCCAGTAGCGTTAGGAAATGAGGAGAAAGCCCCAGCAGCTGAGACTTGCCATTGAGGAGCCAAGTAAGGCCTGCAGTGGGGGAAGGGGGCAGGCGGAACCAAGGAAATCTACGCTGAGTCCCACACGACACATACACCTGTGTATAGAATGGGACTTGCACCACCACGTATATATTATTTTTTTAAAAAACACCGGAAGAAACTGTACTTAGTCTATACTCAGTGGCCTAATGGAAAGGGCAAGAACTTGGAACCGGAAAATCCCAGTCACTGAGTACTTGCTGTGAAACTTTGGGTGGGTTGCTCATCCGTATAATCAGGATATTACATGGTTATTGTGAAGATTAAAAGAGCTCAGGTGGCTAAAACAGATGTCAGGCTCTGACAGACACAGCTCTGCCTCTTACAAGCGAGAGGAGGATCTCTTTCCTTCTCTCACTGGAGCCTTCCTCCACGCTCCTCCAGGAGACCTCGGGTTACACGACCAACATCATTCTACTTAGCATTATTTATATTATGATCATTCACTACCCTGGAGGCTCCTCGGGAAGTGGGTTATTATTTGATTCTCTAGTGTCCCCTTTTGGGGTCCAGCATAGCTATGCTCACATGGGGTGGGGTGGGGGGCAAGTATATGATTGCTGAATGAAGTAGAACTCCAAACACCAGTTCTTAAGGGAGACAACTTTTGTTATGGCTATTGGTAAAGTCACGGAAAGGATCCAGGCAACTTTTTAATAGTCTAACATCTGTTCTGTCTAGAAAGGTAGGCAAAAATAAAATCAAAGGCTTTGAAGTTAGGCAGATTTGCATTCAAACCCCTGTACCATCCCTACAAGGGTGACATCTGGGTAAGTGACACAAATCCTCTAAAACTTTAGTTCCCTTAAACATAAAACACGGACCCTACCGCATTTAACAGAGTTATTGTAAGAACTGAAATTACGTAATACAAACTATGCCTTGGGATACTCTTACCCCCCTACATTCACCCTGACCAAGGCTGCATAGTCCTACAGCTCCTAAGAGGTATCATCCTTTTCCTAACCTCCAAGGCACTGTTCTGCAGGGGAGACTCCATGAACCCAAGTGAGAGAATGATTTGTACAGCTATAATGATGACACAGTTTCTTTCCACTATATTCGAAGACTCATTCATTCATTTGATGAACCTATATCCTCTGGGAGGCTCCAAAGGAAGGACACTTGAGCCCTGCAAATAGCATCCTTCCACTTGTTTTCTTCTTTTCTGAAAACTTACCGTCAGAGAGAATAAATGGCCTGTCGTCCTTTTTAGGAAAAAGAAACTACTTTGAATTACTACTGGCATCTTCCAGGATATTGAGTACCTTCACTGGTAGTGGTGCTGTTACAGATTATACAGGCAGCAGAAATACAGCAGATTCAGCAGCGGTTCATTCTGTGTTTTGAACCTTTTGGTACAAGCTGACTTTCGGAGCACCACTGTTATTTCTACATTCAAAACAGCAGCAGAAAGGGGAGAGCTTTCTCAGCTGGTTAAGGATGAAAGTCACCAGCAGCAAAGACAGAAGGACCCCAGGTCCCTAAAGACTCAATGGATCCATTAGACCAACCCTGGATTCCAATCTCTGAGCTTCTTTTACATGAGAGAGTAACACTGGTATGTTTAAGCTGCTGTGGCCAAGTTTCTCTTACTAGCAACCAAAGAATTCTAACTTACTGAATGGTGGTCCACCATGTGGGCACCATCCACATAGGTACACACAGGAAAATCACCAGGTACAGGTAGTCCGGCAAATGTCCTAAGATGTAACTAAATGGCTTTATTGTGTGTGTGTGTGTGTGGTGGTGGGGTGGAAAAGAAGAGATTTTTGGTATGGGTAACAGGTATCTGCTTTTTTTTTTTCTTTTCTCTCTTCTTTTCATTCAACACACTTTTAATAAATGTCAGCTCTGTGCCAGGCTTTGTACAAAATATCATCCTTTGTAGGTTGACAAAATGCTTTCACGTCAGCCACTGTGTTGCAGCTCCTACCCTCCCGCCTTTGCTTTAGACCTGCCAGGGACACCCACCAGAGGTGCTGAGAGAGTAAGAGCGTCCGTCGGTGACCCCTGCTGTGGATTGTCGCTGCAAGCACAAAGGCAATAAATAAGAAAGACACTGAAGTCTTAGTTGACAATATGGTAACAATGCTTCAAATAAATCTGACCAGTCCCTTAAGGTTCAACACTGGATACTTAAACTGTGTTATTCCACTAGTGGTCCTAGTGTTAGGCCCACTCTATCCCTCTAAATAAAAAACTCTGAGAAGGAAAAGAAGAATTCCTCATTTCCCAGCTACTTGCCTAAAAAGAAAAACTATGGAGCAAAGAAAGGGACAAAAGACCAGCTAGAGGGGAGAGCGGTATGTGTAACCTGAATAAATCCTAACAATCTAAGTGCCTTAGTCCTGCGCAGAATGGCATTTAGAAGTATTCCAGCAATCAGAGGTTAAAAAAATAAAAGGGAATAATCTTAGTCTTTACTTATCAATGGGTATAACCCACCATTTTATCTTCTCATCATCAATTGCTACAATTGTTCAGGGTGTCTCACTTAGCAGTCTACCTACCCCAACCTTCTACACCCAGTTTTAAATCTGTACTCTTCTCTTTCCTCTTTATCTTTCAACTCTTTTCTATGGAGATTCAGTGTGTCTTTCTGATTTTTACATTTCTATCCCTTCAGTTTATTAGAACAAAGTTGAGTTTTGAGAGAAGACCCAGAAAACAACAATCTGTCCACTTCAGCAATCAGGGAGAGAGTGGTGGGGAAACTATCAATACTGATGTGAATTCTGTTACCCATCCTACACAGTCAGATCTAAGGCTGCCAGGTGGTTGTCATGACTCCCTCCAATCAAATTAGGGACCCCCAAGTCATAAAACAGAAAAGGTCAAAGCTTCTAAACATGGACTTTAAAATTCTTTAATGTATACTGAAGGGGCCCAAGACAAGGAAAACTTTCAAAAACATAAACAATACTTAATACATGCAAACTGTTTAGAATGCAATGCTTGATGGCACTCAATTAATGGAGCTATTATCATGGTTTATGTTAACTAGATCCTTTCTATCTCCAGCTCCTCTATTGTTAGAGTATCCATACATATTTCTATAATAGATCTACTATGTTGTATAATACAACCATCCCTTGGTATCCGGGAGATTGGTTCAAGGAGCCCTCAGTTCAGTTCAGTCACTCAGCCATGTCTGACTCTTTGCGACCCCATGAACTGCAGCATGCCAGGCCTCCCTGTCCATCACCAACTCCCGGAGTTCACTCAAAATCACGTCCATCGAGTCCGTGATGCCATCCAGCCATCTCATCCTCGGTCATCCCCTTCTCCTCCTGCCCCCAATCCCTCCCAGCATCAGTCTTTTCCAATGAGTCAACTCTTCGCATGAGGTGGCCAGAGTACTGGAGTTTCAGCTTTAGCATCATTCCTTCCAAAGAACACCCAGGGCTGATCTCCTTCAGAATGGACTGGTTGGATCTCCTTGCAGTTCAAGGGGCTCTCAAGAGTCTTCTTGGAGCCCTAATGGATACAAAATCTAGGGATACTCACATTCCTTACATTCAATGGAGAATTACAATGAATATAGTTGGCCTTCTGTATCTGTGGGTTTTTCCCATCTGTGGATACTGAGGGGTGACTACTGTTCAATCTAAGGAGTGTGGTGGACTTGATAGCTCCCCTAAAGCCAGGCTCTTTTAATGCTTCTTTGTTGCCCCAGCCCAGTGCAGGGACTGACACAGCTGGTATCAACACCTGCTTGTTGAAGGACTTGCTTTAGTTAATTGAAACATTCCAGGCCCAGTTTACTTCCCATGAGACCCCTTGGCAGAGATTTGATACATCATGAGGTCCGACTGAAGTAATACCATATTAAAGCATGACCAACAGACCAACCTTGGTCACACATTCCAACCAGTGACTTAAAAAGTTGATCCCAATTTGGTCTTATAACCTCAAAATATCAACTTTCTCAATACAGATTTTCCACACACTTGACTCCCCTGGGTGTCTCTCCACCCTCAAGACTTCCTCATTGGCTCTCAAAGAAAAAGAAAAATTTTAAAGACCAGGGTCTATGATACAAACAATCTTATACTTATGACAGGTGTGGCTTTTGCTGTGCTGTTTCTGGGCTCATTATGAAATGACGTCCCTGTCAACAAACACTCAGGAAAGCGAAGGGCCTGGGTGGAGGGCAGATGTGAAGCCCTGAGTCCGAGTCTCAGGTCAGCCACTCATCAGATATGTCAGTCATCATATCTCACTAATCATCCATTCCTTAACGTGCAAAATGATGATTCATTCAAACATTTGCCAAATGCCCATTATCCACTAGACACTATTCTGAGTGCTAAAACTACAAAGATGAATAAGAATATCCCTATCTCCCAGGTTTGGATAATTCTATTGGAGTTGGAGAGAGACTGCATGCAACAATAATACAGTGTGGTAAGTGCCACAATTCGAGGACACAGTTCTGCAGAAGTACAAAGGTAAGACTCATTATTTCCTCTGAGTGGGTGGTAGACACAACAGGGAACTAAGAACTAAGGGAAAAAAACCATGCTAGGGCTTTATTAATTCTGTGCATGTACAACAGATAAAGGGGTGGTGAGGAAAACCAATGCCAGAATGCAGTCGCTAAGTTGGATCTCAAATGAAGAACAGATCAAACCCATTCAGATATTGTTTTAATTGCAGTGTATACTGAAAATTCTATTTCACACACAGGGACATGTGTAACAAAGGGAAGCTCATAAACATACAGTTTCCAATATTCAGGAATTTGACTTAAGCTACTATTATGAAACATTCTCATCCATCATATTAGCTTTTTAAAATCAAAGGCTACAACTATTCACTTTGGTTTTAAAGTAGTCTGACTTTTGTCTTTTAATCCAGATACAGTGTGAAGGATCCAAGGCTCTGCCTCTGTATAAATGTCTCTACAGTCTCACAGACATAGGAGATGTTTTTGTTGTAAAATGCTTCGTATGGAAAAAGCGTTTAACTGTACAGCAAATATGTGATAAAATGGCAAAGACAGAGGCAACAAGAGACCAATAATCATTAAACAACTTAATGACATATAGTGGTATCATTCCAAATGTGGCTGCTGATAAAGAGGCAAAATCTTCAGATTTATCGATTATGAGTTTCAGATCCAATCCTAGAACTCAGGTACAAATATATGAGCTAGAGTGAGAGGCAGAGATAGGGCCCCAGACCTGGGCCACCCCAAAACCTGTGAAGCTTACGGAGCCAGTGAGTGGTGTGTCTCCATCGCTCTCTCTGACTCAGTGATTGGGGCTCCAGATTTTCTTTGGGGGCCTTGCAACCCTGAAATCCTGCCAGGATGTCCTAGCTCTTCATTTAGGAAAGTGTATTCCATTCAGAAGCCACACACACAGACCCTCTTACCACATACACTCGGACACTCCCAGTCCTCATATCACCCTTTTGCCAAACCACCATCAGTACCTTGGAGGAAGTGACTACCGTGCCCTCCAGACTCATGCATTTACCCTAGTCTGATGGAACTGACAAGGGAAGCTTATTTAAACTCACATGTTTAAAAGATCAGTATGTAGGTATGATAAAGGGACATACGAGAAAAATGTTAATAGTAGGTGTGTAAACAGGACCAGACAGGCAGGGAGACTGTTTTCCCTTTAGAGCTGTGCTGACTGGATCATAGCAGTTTATTGCCTTAGACTATACTAAGGTGTGTTTGCTTCTTTGAGAGCTCAATTCATATACCCCATATATGAATCCAAGTAACAAAATGAAGATTCCCTAAGTGGAAAATCTGCCTTTTTTGGCACTAACCACAAGAGTCCACTAAAAATAACACACTTTAATAAAGAGATCTAACACCGATACAGCACTTGCAGGTACTCTAAGTGCTTTATATATTAGCTTATTTAATCCTTGCAATTAACCCTATGAACGAGGTTCTGTCATTAGCCTCATGTCATGGATGGATATGGAGAAGGCAATGGCGGCCCACTCCAGTACTCTTGCCTGGAAAATCCCATGGACAGAGGAGTCTGGTAGGCTGCATTCGTGGGGTTGGTCGCTGGGAGTCGGACACGACTGAGTGACTTTGTTTTCACTTTCCTGCATTGGAGAAGGAAATGGCAACCCACTCCAGTGTTCTTGCCTGGAGAATCCCAGGGATGGAGGAGCCGTGTGGGCTGCAGTCTATGGGGTTGCACAGAGTCGGACATGACTGAAGTGACTTAGCAGGAGCAGCAGCAGCAGCATGGATGTATAAACTGAAGCACAGAGTATGCTGCCTCGTTGGTAGTTAGTGGGATTCAAACACAGGCCATCCAGCTTCTGCTACAACTTTTTTGCTACTTAAGTAAAAGGCTGTGTTCAGAAATCTGTTTCCCAGTTTTAGGTCAACATCCAAGCATTTAATTTTGTTTCAGGGGGAACACATTCTTTGTCTACTACGGGATGAGACAAGGATGTCCTATAGGTCTGGAAGAACCTCGGTTTCAAGTTATAGACCCTTGTTTCTTTTCTTTTTGGCCGTGCTGTGTGGCTCATGGGATATTAGTTTCCCAACCAGGGACTGGAGCCAGTGGTGAGAGCACAAAGGTCTAACCACTGGACCACCAGGGAATACCCGCCCCACTCACCCAGGTTTCAAGTTCGACTCCAGGCTCCTGACAAGACAGAGATGGAGTGGGTGCCCAGCGGAGGACAAGGAATGACATGCCGGCCAGGAAAGTGTAGCTTACTTCACTCCGAGAGCGTGCTACACTTTGGTGAAAAGAGGACCCAGCTTTAGCTCCTGGCTCCATCACCTGGATGTTTGGTGGTCCAGGGTGGTCAGTTTCTTAGCCTGCACATGTTTCTGGCTGAAATGGCAGTATTATCTACCTCGCAGGATTATATTAAAGATTTAATAAGAGGTAACAGACTAATGTTCAAGCTGGTTTTAGAAAAGGCAGAGGAACCAGAGATCAAATTGCCAGCATCCTCTGGATCATCGCAAAAGCAAAAGGGTTCCAGAAAAACATCTATTTCTGCTTTATTGACGATGCCAAAGCCTTTGACTGTGTGGATCACAATAAACTGTGGACAATTCTGAAAGAGATGGGAATACGAGACCACCTGACCTGCCTCTTGAGAGACCTATATGCAGGTCAGGAAGCAACAGTTAGAAATGGACATGGAACAACAGACTGGTTCCAAATAGGAAAAGGAGTACGTCAAGGCTGTATGTTGTCACCCTGCTTATTTAACTTCTATGCAGAGTACATCATGAGAAATGCTGGGCTTGAAGAAGCACAAGCTGGAATCAAGATTGCTGGGAGAAATATCAATAACTCCAAATATGCAGATGACACCACCCTTATGGCAGAAAGTGAAGAGGAACTCAAAAGCCTCTTGATGAAAGTGAAAGAAGAGAGTGAAAAAGTTGGCTGAAAGCTCAACATTCAGAAAACGAAGATCATGGCATCTGGTCCCATCACTTCATGGGAAATAGATGGGGAAACAGTGGAAACAGTGTCAGACTTTATTTTGGGGGGCTCCAAATTCACTGCAGATGGTGACTGCAGCCATGAAATTAAAAGATGCTTACTCCTTGGAAGGAAAGTTATGACCAACCTAGATAGCATATTGAAAAGCAGAGACATTACTTTGCCAACAAAGATCCATCTAGTCAAGGCTATGGTTTTTCCAGGGGTCATGTATGGATGTGAGAGTTGGACTATGAAGAAGGCTGAGCACCGAAGAATTGATGCTTTTGAACTGTGGTGTTGGAGAAGACTCTTGAGAGTCTGTTGGACTACAAGGAGATCCAACCAGTCCATTCTTAAGGAGATCAGCCCTGGCTGTTCTTTGGAAGGAACAATGCTAAAGCTGAAACTCCAGTACTTTGGCCACCTCATGCGAAGAGTTGACTCATTGGAAAAGACTCTGATGCTGGGAGGGATTGGGGGCAGGAGGAGAACGGACGACAGAGGATGAGTTGGCTGGATGGCATCACTGACTCGATGGACGTGAGTCTGAGTGAACTCTGGGAGTTGGTGATGGACAGGGAGGCCTGGTGTGCTGCGATTCATGGGGTCGCAAAGAGTCGGACACGACTGAGCGACTGAACTGACTGAATAAGCTAATACACGCAAAAGTCACTTAACTACGTAGTAAGTGAACTGTAATTCACACTGAACCTCCTTCCCTACTTTCACATTTCTTGCTTCCCACTCTGATTAGAGAGAGGAGAACAAATCTGCTTAGGAAGAAAAGCGAGACTATTCCTATGGACACTTGTTTTACTATTCAGCACCATTTGGGAAAAACTGCTCTTCATGCAGTGAGGACATAACTCGGTGGCGTGGCCACTCACACTCCGCCCCACCTACAAGGGAAGTGTTCAACCAAGTTCTCCAAAACCTGGCTGCAGCCCGTGATCCATATTAACATGACCCAAGCTGTTATCATTCTTCCCCAAGACTTTTTAATTTGGGGTTTCAAGAACAGGGACCTTGCCTTCTGGGTCACAGAGACAGGAGCGCTAGAGGCTGCAGGTGACTTTCTTGCTTATGACTTAGAGAAAAGAAATCCAACCACAGACAAGCAGTCATGAGACACAGGGGGAGCCCTGGGGCACTGAAATCAGATTGCGGTAAATCAAGCCCTCAGAGTTGCCCAGGCATCCAGAACATGTCCTTCAATTTTCTGAGCTTCCTTAGCACCTTTCTAGCTTTCTGCTTTCGTTTGCCCGGGGTAGTTTCTGTCATCAGTCATTTAGAAAGTCCTTAAAGCATTAATCGGAGAAGGCAATGGCACCCCACTCCAGTACTCCTGCCTGGAAAATCCCATGGATGGAGGAGCCTGGAAGGCTGCAGTCCATGGGGTCGCTGAGGGTCGGACACGACTGAGCGATTTCACTTTCACTTTTATGCACTGGAGAAGGAAATGGCAACCCACTCCAGTATTCTTGCCTGGAGAATCCCAGGGACGGGGGAGCCTGGTGGGCTGCCGTCTATGGAGTCGCACAGAGTTGGACATGACTGAAGTGACTTAGCAGCAGCAGCAGTAAAGCATTAATTCATATTTTATGCCAGACTATCTGCAAGGTGCCCTATGAACTCCCATGCAATCTTCATGGCAGCCCTGACAGGGAGGCACTGGTTCTTTCTCCCTTTTCACTCCAAGGGCATATCCACAACAGGGGGAACCTCTTTGTAAGCCTAGGGTCAGAGTACAGATTGATAGCTAACTCTCTGTAACCAAATCACACCCACACACCACACCAAACAGAGCTTATTCAGATTGCACCTCCTAGGTCACATCCCCAATTCAAAATAATCATGGTGGCCGGGGGAATGGCACTTTCTGACTGGCCAAACCTTAGTTAAGGGTGGATGGAGCCAGCATCCTCAGAGTCACACAGATGTCTTAACAGAAATTAAGGCACTGCTAGGGTGGAGACAGGGGAAGTGGATTCAGGGGAAGCAGTCGGCAAGTGTTCACGACATACTTAAAAGGAAAAAGAGAATAAAAATGATTTAGATTTCTGAACTATCTGATCAACAACTCCCTCTGCTCACATTACTGTCTCTTGTGATCTTATACTTCCTTAGTCTAATTTAGCACTATTTTCCTTCTGAGGCTTCAACTATTCTCCACAGGGAAGCTAGTTAGTTTACCAGTGACTCTCTAAACACTCATGAGTACCAAATTGAAATGTGGATTTGGTGAGATTATCAAGAGATCTCAAGGTGCTTTCCAGAAGCTATAAAACTAAAACCTGACTAAAAGCATGTCCCATTTGACTCAATAAAATGTCCTTGGCTGTCTCCTTGCCCTGGCTTCCTCCTTAGTAAGCATAAACCTGAAATTACGGGAAAATCAGGCTTCCCTGGTGGCTCAGTTGGTAAAGAATCTGCCGTCTGTTAAATTACTAAAGGATAACTCTGAACTTGTGGAGGCTTTATTTTATGCTTTGTTGGGTCAGGGCTATTTCAGTATTATGTTTATCAGTCCCCAAAGGTGCCCTTTGTCTGGGGATATAATCTTTAATTCTAAACTGCAGCCCTTCTAGGGTTTCATTGAAAAGTTTCAAGTCTTTATCATACCCTCCAACCTGACATCTCTCTGCTATGTATGAAACCTCTCTTGTGTTGAGAAGCAGCTGAAATCTCAGTTCAGTTCAGTTGCTCAGCCGTGTCCAGCTCTTTGCGACCCCATGGGCTGCAGCACACCAGGCTTCCCCTCCATCAGCAATTTCAGTCTTCCAGCTGTGGTTTCCTCCCAGCTCCTGAAATTCTTACTTGGTGGTGGTGGTGATCTAGTCGCTCAGTCATGTCCGGCTCTTTTGTGACCCCATGGACTGTAATCTGCCAGACTCCTCCGTCCATGGGATTTTCCTGATCCAGGGACTGAACCTATGTCTCCCGCATTGCAGGCAGATTCTTTACCACTGAGCCACCTGGGAATAACAGAAGTCTCACTTCTCCAAGTACAATTCAGAGGTCATCTAAATATGTGAGGGATGTTTATATGCAGGGGCTCTATTGCTCCCGCCTTCCAAGATTTTCCGTTTCAATTTCCAGCTGTTTTGTCAACCCCAAAGTCTTCAGGCAAAGAGTACAGCTTTCTATCTGAGTTCCAGCCACCCTGCCTTGTGCCTCCTGGGAAATAATAAAACCCTCAGAAGAAAACCCCTGTGACTGCGGCTCTCACTCACGTTTTGTATCTCTCCCTTATTTCGGGAGTCAAACACTCTCTCATTTTTGTCTACTCTGGTTTCTCTTCAGTGACATCAGACGATAGTTTTCATATAGCTTGTTAAGAGCTTATAATTTTTTTAACTTATTTTGTATCGGGGTATAACGATTAACAATGTTGTGATGGTTTAAGATGAATGGTGAAAGAACTCAGTGATACGTATTCATGCACCTGTCCTCCCCCAACCCCCCCGCCCCCCCGCCAATTCCCGGCAGCCACATAACCCTGAGCAGAGCTCCCTGTACTCTACAGTAGGTCCCTGTCGGTTATCCATTTTAAGTATAGCAGTGTGTACGTGTCCATCCCAAACTCCCTATTAGAGCCTATAATTTTTTTTTCCTGCAGAAGATTTAATCTCATACTAGGTACTTTACCATTACCAGAATTGGAACTTCTTCCACTCAACATTTTAGGAAGAAAAGCTCCACACTCCTGCAAGAGAAACCATCTTCAATCCAGACATACATAAAAACTGTACAGAGAGAAAGTGTTTCAGGCACTCAGACCAATACATTATTTAGTCACCTGACCGCTTAATTCCTTCAGAATGCTTCTTTCACTCTTACCTCACTCAGTTAATATGAAATACCACGTTCAAGCTTCCTGTTTTTAAAAACTTGGCCGTGTCAGGGCTCAGGTGGGGGACGTGGGATCTTCCGCTGTGGTGCACGGGCTTCTCTCTGGTTGCGCTGTGCAGATTCCAGAGCGTGTGGGCTCTGTAGTGTGTGACACATGGGCTCGAGCTGAGCTGTGCAGGCTCAGTAGCCCCTTAGCTAAATTTCCTATGCCCCCTCACCTCTTCCTGTCCTACCACACTCCCCTTACTCGGATGCTCCAAATGCTCTTTTACCCCAAAGCCACCGCCCTGGAGGGCCCTTCTCCCTGAAAATCCCTGTCCCGGGTAACTGACAGGCTTCTTCCCGCCTTTTGGTTTTTGTTCAGATGTCAGTTTCTCGGTCAGAGGCCTTCTCTTTCTTAAACACACGTCCCCGTCTGGGCTCGGCTTTTGCCTTCACTGCCGCTGTGCGCCTCCTCCCTGGTGAACTGAAGCCCCACTGTCAGGCACTTTGTCTCTTTCAGTTCCATGCCTGGTGACTAGAACATGGCTGTATACACAGTAGGTGTTTACTAGGTATGTTTTCATTAAAAAGCACTACATTTCATTATTCATGTACACAGTATATGCTTCTTCAAAGGCAGGGAACTTCTTTTATACTGTTGTATCACTAACACCTCCTACTGAGGCCTTAAATACAGTCGGGACTGTCTACTGAACTAATTTAATAGGGCCAGATATAAGACAGCACGCAAATGCCAAGTGACACCCAGATGTTTTGTGATGCCTTCATTTGTGGCTTTCATTATAGATGTTTTGCAAAGATTTACTGCATTCCTGATTTATGCTCTTACCTTCCACTCCTACAGTCATTTATTCTTTCAACCAACACATACATCTAATACAGTGAAAGAAAGTGGTGAATGCGGGCATCTGAGGCACTGACAGTGTGAAACAGTAATGACAGCACATCTGGGGAATGGAAAACAAGCTGGAATCAAAAAGACAGACAACCAATAAAGGCGAAAATGAAGGGAGTAAGCAGAATTAGAGCAGATGTTTCTAAGGATCTTGAATTCTTAGAAGTAGAGAGAGATCTTCCTTTAGATGTTAAGTAAGGAACCTGTATAAATATGCAAGGAAAATCATTAAGATGACAGAAATAGGACACAGGTATTCCAAACTATGGTAGGAAGAGAAAGAGAAATGAAGGAAATCAGATGAATTCAATGGAAGGGGGAAAAAAAAGAAAACTAGACCAGCTTGTCTCTGGGCTTGGCTTTGACCAGCAAAGCCAAGGTTTCTTGTTTCTCTTCCGTCTTTGTATGTAGCTTTATGGTTCTGAAGTAAAATGCGCGTTTCAGACTCAAATGTCCGTAAGTCAGCTTCCATCTGTCGCCACTAAGGAAGGTTTCTGTCAGGGCCTCAGGTGAGCCCTGGTATCTGCTGGCCTGTATGCTCCGCTTGTGCATCAGGCAAGTAAGCGCAGTCTAATGACCTTGCTAGTTGGCTCCGTCACGTATGACTCTTTGCAACCCTATGGACTGCAGCCTGCCAGGCTCCTCTGTCCATGGGATTTCCCAGGCAAGAACCCTGGAGTGGGATTGCCATTCCCTTCTCCAGGGGATCTTCCCAACCCAGGGATCAAATCTGGGTGTCCTGCACTGCAGGCAGATTCTTTACCATCTGCGTCACCAGAAAAGCCCTTAAAACCTTGGGTCCTGGCTTAAAAATGGAAAAAAAAAAAAAAAAGGACACTGAAGAGCCAAATGTAACAAATGGAGAAAGGTGGTTCCTAGAGAATTAATTATAATCCATGCCTCAGGGATGCAGAGCAAAGGAAAGAGGGCAACAGAATCAGCTTGTTCTGGAAAAGCTTGTTCTTGGGAGAGAAGACCCTGCAGGGAAGGAACAGGAGTAAGATACTCCCCCATGTATCTTGCCTTTGCTGACTCCTTCCCTCTCGCCCTTTCTCTCTGCTTAGACTAAGATCAGCAAAAATACTGATTAATAATCAACGAGGCACAGCTGGAGACAGGTGACCTAGGAGCCCTTAGACGTGCCTGATAAGGAGCAAGCCACAGTGGCCTCTTCTGGGAGGAGACCGGCCCTGAGATGCCCCTATCTTCAGGTCACTGGGTCCAAGTCTTGCTCTGGAATGCCAGATCTAGCTTCCTTGCTCTATTTCCCTGCTACATTAGTAGACATTCACACTATTACTCACACATTAGCAGGCTTCACCTATTTCAGAAAACAAGAACACATAGCAGGTCCCATATTAGTAATGGAGACAGAATTATCCTGATGGTTGTACCATGTCTGGACATGTCTAAACTATAAACACATCTACTTGGCAACAAAAGATGATAACCCTTCCAAGACTGCAAAAACAGTGAATGTTTTTTTCTGGGACCTCTATTCACTCTGACCATGGGCTAGCTCTGCAAAGCATGGTCCACAATCCTGTATCTGTATTTTGGATATAACCAGGAGAAGTAGAAATAATGAAAACAATGGAAAGAGCAGTGAACAAAACTAGAAGTCCCAAGCCTGCTACCGACTAGCTGGAAGGCTGTGAAGGAGTTGATTTCTCTGAATCTCAACTTTCTCCTATTAAATAGGCCAAAGATTAAGCACTGAAGATATATTGCAATGCTCTATACATGTTAATTCCTCCTGTCAAAAGTGTTATTAATCAAAGACAATATATACAGAGCGCTTAATAAGTGCCACTTAGTAAGGCACTATTCTAAGTGCTTTGCAGTTTCTCTTCTCAATAAGGCAGGTGTTACTATCTCAATTTCACAGATGAGGAAATTGATTCAGGGAGGTGAAGAAGCCTGCCCAGAGTCACAGAGCTTGTAAGGGGAGGATCTGGGCCTAGAATCTAAGCAGTCCGTCTCCAGGATGTATACTTCTTATTTCTGAATACTGGTCCTGCTGCTTCTACCACCATCTGAACTTCAAAAAGCTATCATATTTCATTAATTCTAAAATCTTTTCTTCCTTAAACATTTTAACTTCAAAATCAGAATGTTTCTTACAGGCAAGCTACAGTCAAGACACGGCTGTCAATAAGAAGGTACTTGGTTGTTATTTTTGGTGGTGTGACTGCATCGGTACAACTCTGAACAAATAACTCAAGGTCCATTTCAGGGAGAAATGTGAATTTCAGTAGTTGTGAGAAGACTTTGATAAGATCTTCCAGTAAGCTCAAGAAGGTGCCAGCACTGAAAACGGCCGAACACGTCAGTGACTTGGGAGAAAAAATGATGAAACATTTTAAGACAAGCTGTACAATCAGTGCCCTTGATGACCCAGAGGACAACTACCAAGTATATGTATGAGTCAAACAGTGATTCAAAGTTGGAACTGAATATCAGCAAGTTTTAGGAATCCTTTACCATATACTTCAGGTGTATTTTTTCTTTTTGTATATGCAAGAGAGTAACACACTATAAATCCGTGTCCAAGTAAGTCTAAGAGTGCTCGTTTAGAAAGGCATTTTCTCATAAAATGAAATGCATAAGATAACAATGTGTACTTAAATACATACCATCTCACACTAAAGGAACATGAATAACAACGTTCTAAAGGCCTCATTTGAAAACTGGGAAGATAAAATGCAAAGAAAACACAAATAACACACAGCATTCAAAGGCCTTCTACAGACCGACTAAACCCACCTTTGGCAGTCCTGTGTCCTCCCACTCTTCCGAATGGGCTACATATCAATTATTATATATGTGGTTCCTTGAAGTCTGCCTACCCCTTTTTACTTCTGTGCCTTTAAACTGTTTCTTCCACTGAAAATGTTCCACCTCTGACCCATCTAAGACTCCGTATTTACTAAAAAGTGACTTTGAATAGTTCCTTTAATCTCTTAATTCTTCAGTTTTCTTATCTCTGAAATGGGAACCTAACTCTAGGTTTGATCTAAGGATTTAGTGAGCTAATGCATGTAAAGTGCTTAACACAATATTTAATTAATTTGTAGCCAGGCAGTATCATATGTGCCTGGAGGCTGAGTTTCAACACAGAACTGGTCTTAGGCACACAGTATACTTACCAGCAATGCCAGAACAAGAACCAAGACTTCCTCGTGCCCAATCCAGAGTTCTCTTTAGTTTAAGAAATGGCTCCCCTTCCCTCCTTGCCAATCCCAAATATTGATAGACTGGTGAGCAAGGTTCTTCTATTTTTCTAGAAGCCTGTTGTTCCTCCCGCTCCTTTCCCTTTATCAGATGCCCTAAACATGAGAAAAGGTAAAAGAAACTTGAAGGGTTCCATGTTTGAACACGCTGGACCATGCATGAAAAGGTTAAAAGGGTTTATCTTTCAGAGCCTTCGGTATGGTTACATACACAGAGTCTCCAAAAAAAGAGAAATACTGTGTGGAATGTTTCCCAAATTTTGCGATCCCCAAACCAAAGGCTGTTGCATCGCATATGTGAGGTCAGGCTATTAAAACCTATGCACACACCTTCACAGTCTCCAGGGTCCCCAGAGAAGGAAAGTTCTCATTCCCTAACATAACACATGAGTCCTTAGAACATGACCCCATCAACCTTGTAAATCCCACTACTCCTCCCTCATATCAGCTCCATTCCGATCATTCCAGCATGTCAGGGGCCAGTTTCACAAGGTCTCCCTCTGGCTGAAATACCTTTCTTCTCCTTTTTCAGTCAGGTCCCTTCACTGAGACCTTCGCTGATCATTTTCACTCAATTAACTGGACCCTCCTCTATTCTCACAGGGCACTTTGCTGATGTCTGTACTGCAGGACTTTTCTCAGTGGATCTCAATTAGTGATTGATCAATTTCCTTCTAATCCAGGCTCTTGAAGGCCAAAAACCGTACTGTTCACATCTCCAGTGAGAGGCATCCCACAGACATTCAGTACAAGCCTATACACTGCCTTACCCTCTTTTGCTGGGACCTCCCTATTCCAAGATCCACAACAGGGAAGACTCGAGTTATGCTTTTTTTCACAGCACAATTCACAGGGATACTTATATTTTTAGGTCTAATGGGCTTTCCAAGAACAGCAGTTAAGTAAGTCCTTGTGTATTGCACAACTCCTACACAGAACTAAGTCATCATGCGTGCAAATCGACCCAATCCTTCCTTTTTGCAGTCAGCTGTCATCGTGAGCCTCCCTTAGACTCAGCCACTACAAACTTTTTTACAGCTCAAAACATTGGAAACTACTCTTCCTCCAATTGTAATAAAGTCCCTGTAGATTTGGGAGCAGAAAACATTTGATTTATTTGTGTCTACTAATAATCAGCAATTCCGATAGGATCCATGGTTACGAGATCAAAACTAGTGGGTATGAGCCATAATTCTTCTACTCACAGGGAATGTTTTGTGGTTCTCAGATTCTCTACATGAATGCTTTTCAAAAAATACATTTAATGTAACTTTGATCTGACTTTAGAAACAGGCTTCCAGAAAAGGCAGTAGGTCATTTAGGGAATTCTCCTATTTCCATGGAAAGTAGGAAGAAGATAAATAATTCACAGACTGAAACACTGAAGACACTGGTGGTCCAGTGGTTAAGAATTTACCTTCCAATGCAGGGGACATAGGTTTGATTCCTGGTCAGGGAACTAAGATCCCACGTGCCATGGGGCAACTAAGGCTGTGTGCCACAGCTAGAGAAAGCCTGAGCAAAGCAATGGAGATCCAGAATAGCCATAAAGAAACAAGCGAACACTAAATTTAGCACAAGAAAAATCACAGCTAGAAGAAAAGTAATCGACTTCCTCTTCTTTTCCTCACACCAAAAGGGCTCTGAGGCTCCGACTACTCCTCTTTTGATACAATCCTTTGGGTGTCTTCTCTAGATGTACAAGCACTGGTCAAGACTTCCAGGTACACACTTTCTGAAATACGCATTTCTAAAGTCTGGGGTTCTATATCCTCTCTCTTCATTGATAGCAAACTAAACTGAGCATCATATTCCCAGGCTCTCACCAAGTTCATGTTACTGAAATATTTCCCACTGGGGCAGAATTAAGCCCATAGTAACAGCCAGTTTAGAAAGCAACGTTGTAACATGGCCAGAAAAGGACATGCTGAATAGCTTGCTTCTTATACAACCAAACACCAAAAAATTTCGGCTGAAATCTACCTTCACACTCATATTCTGCCACTGTCAGGGTGTGTAATGTTAGCCAAGACATATTTACACGGAGTCGCTGCTGCTGCTGCTGCTGTTCACGACCCCATGGATGGCAGCCCACCAGGCTCCTCCGTCCTTGGGATTTCCCAGGCAAGAGTACTGGAGTGGGTTGCCATTGCCTTTTCCGATGGAAGTAGCAGGAGGAGCTAAAATGGAATGAAGAGCTTTACTCCCAATCTGCTGGCTACCTGAGGCTCAGACAGATTAGATAAACTGTCCAAGGTCATATTCTTATTAAACAGTAGAGCCAGGATCCAAACTCGGACTTGTCCCGCAAACACATGTGCTTATTCTATACAGAGAGGCCAGGCTGCTTGGGGCCAAAAATCTGCTTCCCTTCTTTTCTAATGGAGAAGACTTAGCAAATTTCCTAAGTTTCCCTATTTCTCAGTTCCTTATCCATAAAATAGAGTAAATAAAAGTGCCTATCTCTTAGGGCTGCTGTGAAGACTAAATGAGATAATATGTAAAAAATACATAGGAAATGCTCAGAACAATATCCCATATACATAAGAACATATACATATACATAAGACAAGTCTATCCGCGAACAGGCAAATCCATATAAATATTTTATGTACATAACCTACATATACGTATGTGTGTGTTTGGCTCACAATATATTCTCAGAAAATAATTTCTTTCCTCTTGACTCAATCCTCTCTACCAATCTTCTGCTCTCAGAGCTATGGACATGCTTAGAGAACATAACTTCATGGTAAGTAATACAATAATCCTACTCCCACAACTAGTCTTGCTTATTTTCGCTTTAAAAAAAAAAGAAAAAAACTTAACTCTTGCCTTGCCTTAACGCATACTTCTTTGGGTGGAAAAAGAATGAGAAACTCCACATACAGAGACATGAACTAGGGATCTTGGTCAGAAAAGAATTTTCCTCTTAATATCTAGTTGAAAAGAATAAGGATGCTAATATAATTCAAATCAATATTTAATGGGCATACATTAAGCATGTGCTCTGCTGTGCTCAGTTGTGTCCGACTCTGCAACCCCATGGGCTGTAGCCCGCCAGGTTCCTCTGTCCATGGGATTTCCCAGGCAAGAATACTGGAGTGGGTTACCGTTTCCTCCTCCAGGGAGATCTTCCTGACCCAGGGACTGAACTCATGTCTCCTGGGTCACCGCACTGGTAGGCAGATTCTTTACCACTAGCATCACCTGGCAAGCCCCGGGTGTATAAACAGGAAAACAAGACTTATTAGTCTTTCCTCCCTCTCTAGGTGCAGCCTAGCAGGAAAGAGGTGTACACATGACTTGATCATTAGCAGAATTTGTTTAGTGCTAGGCAAGAGTTTCAGTCAACACGCTCTGGCAAACGGCATATATTTTACTGTGGGGGAAACATCTAAGACTGACATGAAGCATGAGTCCATGTTCTTCTCCATTTCTTCTTTTAGAGACTCTGACAGAAGGAAGTTCTACTGTTCTGATTTTGTGACTTTATAAGAAATTAAGAAGCAACAGAACTTCGTGAGGTCCAGAAAATACAACCAGAACTAGATATACACTCTTCTTAGTAACCCTGTAAAATTTTATATTTTAAAGTAAATTAAAAAATTGATTCATAACTACAAAAATAGTACATGATATATTCTTTTTATTAAAAAAATTGAGAAAAACCATTTGGCAGCTCTTTAAAAAGTTAAACATAGAGTTACTATATGACCTAACAATTCCACTGGGTCCTTTACAAAGAATGGGATGGGAAACTGGTTTCCATACAAATCACCCAAGCATTCATTTTAACAGTCACGTTAAATCGGTTAAACAAAATGTGAAATATTCACACAATGGAACATTATTCAGACAAAAAGGCATTAAGTACGTAAATGCTACAGCACAGATGAACCTGGAAATGATTATGTTCAGCAGAAGAAGCTGAACATAAAAGGCCGTGCAGTATATGATTCCATATATGAAATATCCACAACAGGCAAACCCACAGAGGCAGAAAGCAAGGGTGGTTGCCATGAGCTTTGGGGAGGAGGGAATGCAGGATGGAATGGAGAATGGCTACTTCAAGGGTTACAGAGTTTCCTTTTGGGGCAAGATTGCTCTGGAATGAACAGTGGTGGCTACAACCATGTGAATTATACTCAAAACACTGAATTGAACACTTTAAAGTGCCAAATTTTATGGCATGTGAATTATATCTTAATAACGTAAAAAAGAAAAGAACTGAAACATTATAAAGTCAAAGTCCCTTTGACCATCTCTTCTCACCCAAATCCCCACAGGGTACCAATGTTATCAGTTTGATGTGACTCCTCCTTATAATACTTATCCCTCACTCGGCCTAGCAGAGGTCCTTGCACCCAGCAGGCATTTAGGCATTTGTTGCACAATAACTTCCTACAAGGGTAAGATAATACTGTTTTGTTCTCTTAAGGATAATACAGATCCCTTTGTAACCACCATCACACAAATTCATCCATTTTAGGATCAGGCAGCTTTAGACAGACAGTTTATGTTAACACCACGCACATCAAGTGCGATAACAAAAGAGCACAGCACTTGCTGGCTCAAAGCTCACCAACCACAACTCCAGTTAATAGAAAACCCTGATAGGGACATTCATGCAAATAAGGAGGCTATTTGCATCTGTCCCCTCTGTTTACAAAGGATTTGGAACTGAAACTGGGCTTGGCAAGGCTATTATGCTGAAGCCCACAACAGCAAGCAGTAAATAAGTGATTTCTAACCTGGTCAAGTCCAACTTAAAAAGCAGTCTTACAGAGTCTCATAAACGGACTCACTCCCAGAACAGTACAATATTGTATTCCTAGTATTTTTTTGCAGAGGTCTTTATAATCAGGGGTACACAAAGTCACATGAACTAACTTTTTAACACATCCCTCAGAGGTTCTGATTTATTTAGACCAGAGTAGGCTGGCATCTGCATTTTCTAAAGTTCCCTAGGTCTTTTAGAAACAGTGTTAGGAAACTTCAGGAAGAATGGGATGGGCAACTGGTCTCCAACATACATCATCTAAGCATTCATGTAATGATCCTGCTAAACTTACCTGTGCTGTGTGCTCAGCCCCTCAGTCGTGTCCAACTCTTTGCAACCCCATGGACTGTAGGCTGCCAGGCTCCTCTGTCCATGGGATTCTCCAGGCAAGAATACTGGAGTGGGTTGCCATGCCCTCCTTCAGGGGATCTTCCCGACCCAGGGATTGAACCCAGGTCTCCTGAACTGCAAGCGGATTCTTAACCATCTGAGTTAACAACAGCTGCCAATCAGAAGACGTGAGTGTATTCCCATTTTACTGAGGAGAAAACTGACACTCAAGGGTTCACCTTTTAAAGTCAGTTAGCAAGGACAGGGCAGCACTTCACAGTCCTGACAAACGCATCCCATCTTCCTCATACAGACTCTCCAGATTCCTTTTATGGTCCTGGAGCTGTGAAAATGTGGTCTGGTAGTGCAAATCTGGTTGATAACCAGTTTAGGTCATTTCACTTGGGACTTAATGTAATGGAGAGTAACTGCTTCACTATCTTTGAAATGCTTCCCAATTTGTGTTCCCTTGTTGGCGCAGCAGTTTCTCATCATGTGCTCCATCTATAAAGCACATCCTTATTTGCAGCTAAGTTTGAGTTGGAAAGGAGGATGTGATACGAGAAGTCCCAGCCATGGAAGGGGAAGTAAAAGAGAAGCCCCCCTCCTCCCCCACCCCCCACTTTCTGGGGATGGAAAAGGGCAGAACAGGTAGACAAAGACCCAGTCCCCATTCACACACTCGCTCCTCACACACACACGGCTTCTTGTCACCAAAACCTGCTTCAAATCAGGGAGCGACGGAACTTAAAAATCCTCAGACTCCAGTTTCCCATACAGTAGATGTGGGCGGCCTGCAGGCTCCTGAAGCTGAAGCTTCAGCTCTGTGCCAGTATACGCTATGGGAGCAAGGGACTGGAGGCAGCGGCAGGCCAGAAAGAAGAGGTGGGGGCAGCACCACCCACTCTCTAAAGTCTGAGCATGGCATTCGGGGCATCTGGAAGCTGCTGAGAGACTGGTGGGCCAGCAGAGGTCTGCCGTTGGCACAAAGAGGCCTCAGTGCACAGGGACTTCGGGACAAATGTCTAGTGCCACCAACTCCATAGTGGCTTCCTGCACATTGTTCCCAAAGGACAGACACTATTAGTAACAACTCAACAGACAATGCCAGGATACTTTCCAAACTAGATGAAGAAGCAGAGGGCACCACACAGACATCAATACGGATGGTCACACAGATATCCTCTTCTAACTCACACGAAGACATAATAAGCATTCTCACCAAGCAGTCAGTTCAGTTCAGTCGCTCAGTCGTGTCCAACTCTTTGCAACCCCATGAATTGCAGCACGCCAGGCCTCCCTGTCCATCACCATCTCCTGGAGTTCACTCAGACTCACGTCCATCGTGTCCGTGATGCCATCCAGCCATCTCATCCTCGGTCATCCCCTTTTCCTCCTGCCCCCAATCCCTCCCAGCATCAGAGTCTTTTCCAATGATTCTGAGGGAATCCTGCCTGCAGTAGTAGATATAATGGTCATCTGAGTTAAAGTCACCCTTTCCAGTCCATTTTAGTTCGCTGATTCCTAGAATGTTGACGTTCACCCTTGCCATCTCTTGTTTGACCACTTCCAATTTGCCTTGATTCATGGACCTGACATTCCAGGTTCCTATGCAATATTGCTCTTTACAGCACTGGATCTTGCTTCTATCACCAGTCACATCCACAACTGGGTATTGTTTTTGCTTTGGCTCCATCCCTTCATTCTTTCTGGAGTTATTTCTCCACTGATCTCCAGTAGCATATTGGGCACCTAATGACCTAGGGAGTTCCTCTTTTGGTATCCTATCATTTTGCCTTTTCATACTGTTCATGGGGTTCTCAAGGCAAGAATACTGAAGTGGCTTGCCATTCCCTTCTCCAGTGGACCACATTCTGTCAGACCTCTCCAACATGACCCGCCCGTCTTGGGTTGCCCCGCAGGCATGGTTTGGTTTCATTGAGTTAGACAAGGCTGTGGTCCTAGTGTGATTACATTGACTAGTTTTCTGGGAGTATGGTTTCAGTGTGTCTGCCCTCTGATGCTCTCTTGCAACACCTACCATCTTACTTGGGTTTCTTTTACCTTGGGCGTGGGGTATCTCTTCACGGCTGCTCTAGCAAAGCAGTCAGGAACAGGCACTAAACGTCAGCTATTCGTCACACACTGTTCTAGGCTGGTGAAGATCTGGAGGCAAATGACGAACAAAATCTCTACCTGATCAAGTGAGACTTGGGGGTTTAGAAAGGGAAGGGGGCAGAGTTCTGAAGAATGAAGTATTTACTCACAAAGCTCTGATTAGGAAGATGAACTTTGAAAAGATTCAAAGGATATTGTTTATCTGGAAAAATTAAACTATTAACATGGCAGTTTAAAAAAATGGCCACAGATTCTCTGACATTCCATCGACCAAGAAATTTTGAGTCTGTGTTTCCGTCCCTTGAAGTTGAGTGGGCCTGAGACTCCTCTGATCACTAGATTTGGCAAAGGTAACACTGTGTGACTTCAAAGAGGAGGTCCTTTAAAAAAGGCCATGAAGTGTCTATCTTGGCCACTAAGACCCTCACCTTCAGAGCCCCTGAGCCACCATGTAAGAAGTCTGATTACTTAGAGGCTGCCATATTGGGAGGAAGCCCCAGCTTTGTGCAGAGGCTACTTCCAGACACTCTTAGTCAACAGCCCCAGCTGAGTGAAGCCTCCGCGAGTCACACCAGCCCTGCTGACACTTTTCAGATTCCAGTTCCCAGAAGCTGAGGGACCCTTTGCCATTCAAGTCTTCACAGCTGAGGTGCCAGACATTTTGGAGCAGAAAAAAGTCCTTCCCATGTCCTGTCTGAATTTTTGACCCATAGTATCTGTGAGCAAAATAGTGGTTGCTTTATGCCACTAAGTTTTGGGCATGCCTTATGTCCAAAGATTTATTATGAAGCAAAAAAATTGGAACAACAGATGAGAACTGACAGAAAACCAGATCAATGATATAAAAAAGATATGAAGCTATATTTTCTTTGATTGCCTAAGGCTGATTTGAGAGAAACTGTTATCATGGGGGACTAAAGAAACTGGAATACTCCTTTGATTATTAAGAATATCTATTTTATCTATAGCTGCTACAATAGAAAATGCCTCAGTTATTTGGAATCTTAGCAGTCCAAAAAGCATCAGGTAAGAAATCACACTCCTGTGATGATTTTCAGCATGGAGCTAACATTCACGTGATGCCATTCAAAGTTGTCCAATGACTCATTTTTGCTTATTTTCCTTAGTGCATGGTGTATAATGGCTAGTCAGTAACTTTGCAGAGTGATTGATAAGGTCTGAGGAGATATGGCCGAGACATTCTAGACAAGCCAAAGGGATCATGGTGAGGAAAGGGACTGAAAACGGGGTCCTGGCGGCCACTGGAGCCTCATTCTTCCTCCTCCCTCATCTACATACGTTCCTTCCACGTTCAACTGCCTGTATCTTTAGACCTTAGATAAGCAGTTCTCTTTACTTGAAATGTTCCTCTCCCATCTGCTTGATGAACTCCTGCTCATTCTTCAAAGCCCAGCTCCACTGCCATTTTTGCTGTAGCTTTCTCTGTGGCCCCATTTTAAGTGAAATTAATCCTTCTGTTCCACTCTCCTGCAACACCTTCCACAACCCCGAGTACAGAAGAATGCTCTCCATTATATTTATTAAGTTTAGATGTCTATTTTCTTTGATAAACTGTGAGCTGCCAGAGAGAAAGGATGGTTCCTACTCGTCACTTCATTTCTTGCCTAAGTGCCTGTGTGCCAAACACTAGAGGTCAAAAGCAAACAAACAAAACCTGCGGCCTTTGAGATACCCGTGTAATTAAGGGGAGCAGTCCAAAAACACAGTCACAGCAACATCCTAAGAGCTGCACAGAGGAACGGGGATGGTGTGAGAATTTACATTCCTTCAGGAGGGGGCCTGGGAGTGGCACGAAGTAGGTGACATTCTAGGGAGGTCTTGCCACTGAATTGAGATGAGAAGCCTGCCCGGCGGAAATCTATGGAATTGGAGCTAAAAGTTCTCAGAAAGCTACTGCTAAGTGAAAGGAAAGTCTGCTCAGGTCTGGTCATTTATTCCCCTCCCTACTGCTGGAGAGTCCCTGTTCAAGCTATTTTAAGAAGCCCCTGTCCCTTTTTTCACACCCAAAGCCACTCAATCTTCCCAGCTGTATTAAAAAGCAACTAGTATCTGAACAAGCAATTTGTTTAAAAAAAAAAATGAGTCTTTGATACATGAAAATGTATTCAAACCAGTAGCCATCAAATACATCCAAATTACAACAAGGGATTACTCTTTCATTTGTCAGATTGACAAATATTTTCGATAATTATACTACCTGTTATCAAAGAAGAATATGGTATCAAAGAAGAATCAGGGAAATCAAAACTCCATCCTTTCTGAGTGGTAATTTGGATATAACAAAACCCATGCAAATAACTCCACTTTTTGAACTAGACATTCCATTTACAGGAATTTTTCTTAAGGATAAAAGTCTTTGCTATAAAGATCACCAGACTGTTATTTAAAAGAGTGGAAAACAGGAAACTACCTAAAGGTCTAACAACAGAAGAGTCAAGTAAACACAGGACTGCGAGAACTGAAACAGTACCGTTTACAGAGGGCTTGCAATGTGCCCAGCACTATCATATTTAATGTCACAGCGATTTATAAAGGAGACATTGAAGTGAATGCTGAGTGTGACTTTTCCAGCTGCACCAGGTTGGCAAACAGAGGCCACAAAGGAAAGAGAGCAGTCAATAACTGAGGCTGGGCTCATTCAAGATTTTATTAAGAAAGTATAGTGTGAAACCTTTTTAACCCCCTCTGTGCCCCTGCACTGCCCCTCCCCCGCCCACAGAAGGAAGAGCACCGACGGGAGGGGGACCTGGATCCTCTGACCTAGCGCGTTGTGTCGTCCTCTGGGGTGGTACTCTCCCTATTCCCACAGTGAGCGTCTCTAAGAAAGTCAGTTACAGAGCTTATGGGTGCCGCACAAAAAAGAATTGGGACAAGAATTTTTAAAAACTGTAAGGCCTGGTGAACATCTGCTCAGGCAGCTGACTGACAGATCTGCCCTGGATCATCCTGGACGGGGAAGGGAGGAACGGAGTGAGAAGGGGCACCAAGGCTGCCCCCCCAACGTTTGGCATGAACGTGAGTCCCCTCCGTCAGGAAGTCCCAAGGACCCTGAGGACCTGAAGCCCTCTTGCCAGGTTCCCACCCAAGACAGCTGTCCATTAAGTGGACTCCAGCTGTGGGGTGCCAGCAGAGGGAAGGGTTGGCCTACAAGAAACTGAAAGAACGGAACACCAGGTTCCTCTCGGTGTCTGGAGAACACACAGTGGGGAAAAGCCTATTCTCTAGAGAGCTTACAAGCGTGGGGAGTGCACACAGGCAGTGCTGGTCAGGCAACCAGCACGTGCCATCAAGGAGGACCCAAGGGCAGCCGTGTAAGGGACAATTTACTCCTGGCCCTCTCCCTCCAGCCCATCCCTACAAACCAACCACTGGAGCCGAGACAAGAGCAGGGAAGAAATACACCAGACATACTGATATATCCTCCCACCCCCAAACTCTCTGAGGAGAGGAACAGGGAAGAAGAGTAGAAAGATAGACCAAATCTACCTTTTTCCCCTTCACACCCCCAGAGTCACAAGTCTAGACAGTACTAGCAGAGGGAAAAGCTTTCAACTAGGTAACAGTGAGATTTTACAATAATGGACTTTCAGTAACCCAGAGTGACCGAGAAGCCTGTGGACTCTGCCCTGGGTCTCATCAGGGATCGGGCCCCTGGAGAAGCGCTCCCCAACCTTTTTGGCACCAGAGACCGGTTTCGAGGAAGACAATTTTTCCACAGATTGCGGTGAGGGCAAGTGGTTTTGGGATGATTCAAGCGCATTACATTTATTATGCAATTTATTTCTCTTCTTAAGACATTAGCTCCACCTCAAATCATGAGGCATTAGATCCTGGAGGTTGGGAACCCCTGCCCTGGAGGAAACGGAGATTTTGACAAAGCACAATTGGGAGTTCTGACTAGAGGAGGGCAAAAACATGTGTGTTTACACTCCTCTGAGTTAAAATTATTCAATTAACTGGTTAAAGTTTTATCACTGTCTCCACTTCACAGATTATGAAATGAAAGCTCTGGAAAGGTCAAGAAACTTGCTCAGGGCTTCCCTGGTAGCTCAGTGGTGAAGAATCTGCCTGCCACTGCCAGAGACGTGGGTTCAATCCCTGGGTCAGGAATATTCCCTGGAGAAGCGAATGGCTACCCAGTCTAGAATTCTTGCCTCGAGAATCTCATGGACAGAGGAGAGTGGCGGGCTGCTGTCCGTGGGGTCGCAAAGAGTCGGACACGACTGAGTAACTAACACAACACTTCTTTAAATTTCACACACTAATGACTAATGAGAAAGAAGGACAGAGATGATGGCATATAAATAATGTGGTCATACTTATTAAAAGCTAAATAAATGGCTTGCTAGACAAACTCACTATAGGTCAAACAAAGAAAGGAATGGGACACAGAGCAGACAGCCTCCATAAGAGTAAGGGCTATATCCACATTTTAAACAAAAATATCCAGTGTTGCTAATGTGAATTATATTGATTCCAAAGTTAATCTGTAAATTTTTTTTGTTTTAATAATTGTAGAAGGGCTGTAAGAAAACATTTCTACATCATAGTTTTTGTTTATAGACATTTGGGTAACATAATAATAAAGATAAATTAATTCAGCATCTGCTGCTGCTGCTAAGTTGTTTCAGTCATGTCCGACTCTGTGCGACCTCACAGATGGCAGCCCATCAGGCTCCACCGTCCCTGGGATTCTCCAGGCAAGAACACTGGAGTGGGTTGCCATTTCCTTCTCCAATGCATGAAAAGTGAAAAGTGAAAGTGAAGTTGCTCAGTCGTGTCCCACTCTTGACGACCCCATGGACTGCAGCCTACCAGGCTCCTCCAACCATGGGATTTTTCAGGCAAGAGTACTGGAGTGGGGGTGCCATTGCCTTCTCTGAATACAACATCAAGAACACATAAAAAATGTTTATAAAGTGTCCTTACATTACACATGCTTGAGAAGCTCTGTGTTATGACACATTAGGGCTTTCCTGGTAGCTCAGACAGTAAAGAATCTGCCTGCAAGATGGGAGACCTGGGTTCGATCCCTGGACTGGGGAGATCCCTTGGAGGAGGGCATGGCAACCCACTCCAGTACTCTTGCCTGGAGAATCCCCATGGACAGGGGAGCCTGGCGGGTAACAGTGCCTGGGGTCGCAAAGAGCCGGACACAGCTGAGCGGCTAAGCACAGCACACGTGACATGTTATGCCAAAGCAACCATTTAAAGCCATGTCTTAAGACCATTTGTGTCACAGGGAGATATTTTCAATACTATACTAACTTAAACATACAAAAGGTGGCACAGTCTTGCTCTGATTTTGTAAAATACACAAATCACATATAAACATAAGAAAAGAGAGACTAGGATATACAATAAAATGTTAACAATGTTTATGCTACAGTAGGAGTATTACAGGTGCTTTTTATTAATGTCTGCTTTTTAAAAATAATATTCTGTATTTATAACTTTCTTATATGATTAAAATTTAAATATTACAAAAAATTCAATTTTTACAGCCTATCCCAAAGTTTCCATAAATTGCTGCTATAAGAAAAAAAACAAAGCACCACACTTTCAGTCCAGTTCTAGCTCAAGCTCTTTCTTCTCCAAAGAAATGTAACCAACCCTACAGTAATATTTGTTCAAAACTTAATATAAAGTCCTCTGGTGGCTCAGATAGTAAAGAATCTGCCTGCAGTGCAGGAGACCTGGGTTCGATCCCTGAGTCAGGAAGATCCTCTGGAGAAGGGCACGGCAACCCACTCCAGTATTCCTGCCTGGAGAACTCCGGGGACAGAGGAGCCTGGCGGGCTGCAGCCTATGGGGTTGCAGAGTCGGATGCGACTGAGCGACTAACACGACTACACTAAAAGCACAGAGTCCTTGTCAAGCAGTAGCGCACTGTGCTTTAGGCATCCGGGTTACACGGATGAGCAAGGACCTGCCCTGGGGAAAGTGCAGCCTGGACTGCCAGCGGCACTCGGGCAGAGTGGCACAGGAGCATGGAGAGGGCTCCACAGCTCATTCTGACGGGCCTACAAGGCAGGAAGGGCTGCCACACGGTGACGCGCAAACGGAGAGCCAAGAATGCACGAGGAAACGGGGGCAGATTCGTCAGCAAGTAAAACCGAAGCGTCCGTCTTGTGGCACTGGGATCACTGACCACACTGTACCAACCTCTCCTGGGCTCTTGTGACGCTGCTCTTTGCCATTTGTATTGTCTGCCATTAAAACCCACGCTGCTTCCCCAGCAAGACTGTGAACTCGGAAGGGAATACCATGGGCACTGCAGACCCACTATTCATTAACGACAGTATCTTCAGATGGACCTCTAATGGGCACTGCACTCAACATACTGTAGCCTTTGTTGGTATGCAAAAAAATTATATATCTGTTGAGCCTATATTCATATTTTCCTCTAGAAAATTATGTCAAAAGATCAAAGTAACAGATTCATTCTTATGGCCCTCAAAAGAAGATTAATCTCTTCACTACTGTATATAAAACTTAGCCCTCTCCCTTGCTTTTGTAAGTCAGCCAAGCTCCAACGAGTAGTTTCTCCAAGGTAGGCTAAGGAAAGATATACAGATTGCCTGTCCAAGAAAACCTTTCAAGTGTCCTGTGGTGATACTTAATGATACTTAAACGCTGTGACTTACCAGCTAGGGTGAAACTCTCAGACGATGCTCCATCTGATAACAGAATGAGCCTATACTGCCTGCAGCTGTGAATAACTTGAAATAACATACACATCTAACCAGGGGAAATGTGTACAAAGGCATGGTATATTCACATATCTTTTTTTCCTTTGTTTTCACACATATGCTTATAAGACTTATGTACATGTCGAGAAATTTACTTTAAAATATTCCAGCAAAGGAACAGTAAAAGGGACAGATGAAGCCAATGAGATCAAGTCTTGATAGTATTTGGAACTGTGTGTGTGACCAACACAAAAGTAATAAGAGCCCCTTCAAGCCCATGAGGGTTTCTAGATACCATTTTTACTAAAAGAATTCTTACAGGAAACGGCTAAGTCCAAGTCTGGATCAGAAATGTACAAGATTGGCTTGGAACATCTTGTCGTTATCAGGTAACAAAGGAAACTATCAAATGCTAGTAAGGTGAGGTCAAAAGGACCCAGAAACCAACTTGAACAGGCTCCCATTAGCTAAAGATAGTACAAGCTGGACATCAGTAAGGACAACAACCAGAACCGGTTCAAATATATCAAATGTGTATAAATATGTCAGCTCATAACACTACACCAAAACACCTTAATCACTTTGAAAGTTATTAAATCCAATATTTTGACAACCGGTAGGTAAAGAGAAGCAAACATAAACTGGGGGGGGGGGGCGCGGATAGCTGTAAAGCAAAAATGACAGTGACTTTGAATGCGCCTTGCTTATAGCTGGTGCTTACATTATAATGTAAAGGTTCATAATCTCGCAAAGGGAGACAGACAAAAGCGCAGCCTGAGAGTCCAAACTAGAAGTGAAAAAAAGTGCCACAGAAACAAGCCAAAAAGAGGGCTCACTTTGGAGGGGCCTGGGAGGTAGGAGACATCAGAGCTTTAAAGGGTTACCATTTACTTGCAAGTTTTTGCGTTTTGAGTCATTCTCAAACATGGGCTCCAGAATCACACATTAATTTTTATATCCTTTAGCACACAAGCTTCAGACAAAACCCCATGTGGTTTCATTTTCCTTCCTTGAGATCAGGTGACCTTTGAGATGTTCCTTTTGGGGAAAAAAAAATAACTCCTTACAACTGGATGTAATATCTAGCTTGGGCATTCCATTTACATTCTGTCATTGTAAACTTCAGGCCTAACTCAACCTTGAAAGGGATGCGAAGACAACCATGCTCATGTCCTAAATGCCCATGGAATAATTGAGAAATATAAACAAACATCAGACCCTACTGCCACATCCCTCAATATTAAAGGCCTACTCTAGCCTAGACATTGGAGAAGGCAACGGTACCCCACTCCAGTACTCTTGCCTGGAAAATCCCATGGACGGAGGAGCCTGGAAGGCTGCAGTCCATTGGGTCACTGAGGGTCAGACACGACTGAGCGACTTCACTTCCATTTTTCACTTTCATGCATTGGAGAAGGAAATGGCAACCCACTCCAGTGTTCTTGCCTGGAGAATCCCAGGGACGGGGGAGCCTGGTGGGCTGACATCTGTGAGGTCGCACAGAGTCGGACACGACTGACGTGACTTAGCAGCAGCAGCCTAGACATTATGTTAAAGTGTTCTTTTTTTTCACATGTTATCCAATAAATTCTCAGACCCAGAGAGGTAAGATGTATTTTGCCAGTTTTTACAAACAGGGAAGTAGACTGAGAAAATCACCTCAATTGCTCAAGGACTCAGAGCCCCTTGAAACACTAAGACAGAGGTCTTCTGAAGATATACAATGTCAGCACACCACTGACATTTCGCACTGAAGGAGTGGCCATCTGAGAGGCAAAAACGTACGGAGTCAGAGTGATGTTCTTCATTAATAAATGTCATCCTACCATCTAAGGACTACTTTTATGGACTATTCTCGGCTTTCCACTTACTTCTCAATCCTCTGATTTCTGCTATAGACTCCTCTAGCCTGGATGGATTTCCACTGCCTCTCAAATACCATGTACACTGCCCCCTACCCATTTTAATTTCCAAGTTCCTTTCTAAGTCCAAATCTTTTGAGTTCAACTCACATCCCCGCTTTCTATTCCAGGAAGCTCTTCAATCTTTTTCCAGGCTAAGAGCCCTCACCTCCATGAAACCTGTTGTCTGGACCACACAACTCCATATAAGGACATTGCTCTGTTTCACATGTATATTTCTGGTATCTGTAGCCTGTAAATTCCTTGAAGGCAGGGTTTAGTACTGATTTATCCCCTTCGGATGGTAAAAGATACAAAATACACTCTATAAACAAGTGTCAATGTTAGATTGGATACAGGAAATCAGCCTGCTCAGGAACCTATATTCTCTCAGCATTTCTCATAAACTTGAGGTTACCATAATCCATTTTTCCCTTCCAGTTAGAGAAAGGTCAGCTAGAGATAGACAGCAACATCAAAGCTGTTTCATTAAGCAAAGCAGCAGGCGTGCCTTCCTGATTTGTACAACTTTACTCCCTCTGGTCCTTAGATCCCTGAAAGAACATTCCATTATCATTCAAGGCTGTGGAGATTCCATCCTGTTTTTTTCTCTTGGATAAGTACTAGCAGTGCCAAGTACTAACAAATAAGGAGTTTTTTAACATGCGGAAAGATACACATAACATAAAATTTACCATCTTAGCCATGTTAAAGTGTACAGTTCAGTGACATTAAATATTTACACTGTTGTGCTCACATCATCAACATCCATTTCAAGAACTTTTCATCTTGCAGAACTGAAACTCTGTACTCATTAAACAACAGCTCCCCATTCTTCCCTCCTCCTAGTTCCTGGCAAGCCTCTATGAATTTGACTCCTCTGGGTACTTCATATGAGTGCAATCACACAATCTGTCCTTCTGGGATTGGCTTATTTTACTTTAGCATAACGTCATCGAGGTTCATCCATATTGCATCATGGCCTTGTGTAAAAATTTCCTTTCTTTTTAAGGATGAATAACATTCCACTATATGTATATCCACACTTTGTTTATCTGTTGATAGACATATGGGTTGCTTCCAAATGAGGAATTCTGATCCAACGCTGGTGACAAGAAGCTCAGGAGACTGGCCCTGGAATGGAGCAGTCTCTCTGATGCTGTGAACACAAAGAATCAATCCAGTGATTAGGACCACAGCACACAAAACTGCTAAAAGGAATCTTCATATGGTTCTCTCTCCTAGGAACTGGGACTAGAAACAGTTTTTGTTTAAATACTCAAATAATATGTTGGAATACAGCTGTGGCTGCCTAGGATGGTCTAGAAACAAATCCTGAATTCACTCTAGTTTCTGCAGACCTCCCTTTTCCCGTGTTCTTTTCTTCCCCTCAGCTTTGAGACATAATTGCCATGTAACACTGTGCTAAGCTTAAGGTATACAACATGCTGATTTGATACGCTGCATATGTATCATATGCTGATACGATTTGATACGATTTCTGTGCGGGCTTCCCTGGTGGCTCAGACAGTAAAGCATCTGGCTACAATGCGGGAGACGCAGGTTCAATCCCTGGGTCGGGAAGATCTCCTGGAGAAGGAAATGGCAACCCACTCCAGTATTCTTGCCTCGAAAATCCCTCTGTCCATGGGGTCTCAGAGTCAGAGATGACTGAGCAACTTCGCTTTTCACATATGCTGCAATATGATTACCACTGAAGCATTAGCTAACACCTGCGTTCACATCACATTCTTTTCTGTGGCAAGAACCTTTAAGATATGCTCTCCTAGAAATTTTCAAGTGTGTGATAAACTAAAATTACAATGCTGCACATTAGATCTCCAGAAATTATTCATTTTCTGATTTGAAGTTTGTACCCTTTGATTAACATCTCTTCAATCTCCCCACCCCTTGGTCTCTGGTAACCAGCATTCTACGATTTCTTTAGGTCTGGCTTTTGTATATGCCATACATAAGTGAGACCATACAGTATTAGTCTTTCTCTGACTTGTTTCATTCAGTATAATACCCTCAAGGTCTATTCATGTTGCTGCAAATAGTAGGATTTCGTTCTCTCTCATGGCTGAATATCACTGTATTGTGTGTGTGTGTTGGGGGGGGGGGTCACATCTTCTTTATCCATTGATCTACTGATGGACACTTGGATTGTTTTCATATCTTGGCTATTGTGAACAATGCTGCAATCACCATTGTGGTATACATATTGCTTCAATATCCTATTTTCGCTTCCTTTGACTATATACTCAGAAGTGGAACTGCTGGATCATATGACAGTTCTATTTTTAGTGTGGTGGTGGTGGTGTAGTCGCTAAGTCCTGTCCAACTCTTGCGACCCCATGGACTGTAGCCCGCCCTGCCAGGCTCCTCTGGCCATGGGATTTTCCAGGCAAGAATCCTGGAGTGGGTTGCCATTTCCTTCTCCAGGGGATTTTCCGGACCCAGGGATTGAACCGCGGTCTCCTGCATTACAGCCGGATTCTTTACCGACTGAGCTACGAGGGAAGCCCCCTCCATACTGTTTTCCATAGTGGCTGTGACAATTTGCATTCCCACCAACACTAAAACAAGGGTTCCCTTTACTCTACAGTGGCAAGTACTCTTGCCAATACTTGTCGTCTCTGGTCTTCTTGAGGAACAGCTGTTCTAACAGGGGTGAAGGAATAGCTCATTATGGTTCTGATTAGCAGTTCCCTAATGATTCCTGACCGTGAGCTCATTTTCACGAACTGTTGACCATTTTTGCTTCTCCGTCTACATGTTCTCTCTCACCTACCTCTCCCATAGCCCTCTACTTTCAACATCTTGCTGATGGTCCAGCAACACTGAACTGTTTTCAGTGTCCCTGGACACACACCACGCAGGTCCTGGCCACCTGTGGTGGCCTCCACTGTCAGTGGTCTCTCTGGCTGGAAAGCTTTCCTCTCTTGGCTTCCTTCTAGTTATGGGCATCTCTCCAGGAGGCCTTTCTTTTTCTTCTTTGTAATCCCAGGATTTGAGTGCTTGGCATGTAATGGCTGTTTGATAAATTATTGAACTAAAGTATATTTGTTACATTCACATTCTCTGTTGAGAAGACAAGTTTAAAGAAAAATTCAAGGTTCAGTGGGATTACAGGTAATTTTAATTTATACCTCAATATTGTTCAAGCTTTCTAACGATGTGATGACCTTTCAAATTTTAGAAAAATTTAAAAACACTCTGATCAAGAATAAAGTGGAGGGATCAGTGTACCAGATTTCAAGACTTATCAAAAAGCTAGAGTTATCAACAGTATGCAGTATTGCAGAAGGGCAGACACATGGGAAACACAGATCAGTACAGAGAACCCAGAAACAGACCAACACAAATATACCCAACTACTTTATGACAAATGGAGAAGGAAATGGCAACTTGCTACCTATTCTTGCCTGGAAAATCCCATGGAGAAGCCCGGCAGCACAGTCTCGTTAACAAATGGTGCTAGAGCAATCAAGCATCCACTCCCAAGTAATAATGATACTGTTAATAGTAATAAAAATAATGACTAAAATAAAAATCTCAATCTAGGTCTCACATCTTATATAACAATTAACTTAGACTATGGACTTAAGTTAAAAATATAAAATCAAAATATTTGGAAGGAAAAACACAGAGAAAATCTCTGCAACAGGACTAGACAGAGTTCTTGTATTTGACCAAAACAATACAACTCATAAAAAGAAAAATTGGTAAAAAGGGCTTCATCCAAATCAAAAACTTCTCCTCTTCTCCCTGTCTGGTAGATGAAAAGACAGGCTTCAGACCGGGAGAAAATATCTGCAAACCATGTACTGACAAGAACTGATGATAGCTTGAGCATATACAGAACTCTCAAAACTCAACAGGAGAGCTTCGCCAGTGACTCAGTGATGAAGAACCCACTTGCCAATGCAGGAGACACAGGTTTGACCCCACGTGCCTCAGGACAGCTGAGCCCGAGTGCCACGGCTACTGAGCGCACGAGCTACAACCACTGAAGCCCTCGTGCCCTGCAGCGCTCTGCAGCAAGAGCAGCTGCCACAACGAGAAGTCCGCGAACCACAGTGGTGAGCAGCCCCTGCTTGCTGCAACTAGAGAAAAGCTCATGCAGCAACGACTCAGCACAGCCAAAAGTAAATACATAAATAATTTTAAATATATGTAAAAAATTTTTTTAAACTCCACAGTAAAAAACAAAGAATCCAAACAGATAACAGACAAAAGACTTGAAGAGAGACATTTGACCAAAGAGTAGATACAGGTAGCAAATAATCATGAAGAGATATTCAACAACATTGGCCGCTAGAGAATGTAACCGATGGGTGAGCAGTTAAACGAATGAACTGATTTACATCCATGCCATGGAATGTTACCCGGCAATGAAAAAGAACGGACCAACTAGTGATACGTGCAACAATGTGGATGAATCTCCAGTGAATTACGCTGAATGAAAAAAGCAATCCTCCAGAGTTATACTGTGTGAATCCACTCATATAAAACTCTTGAAAGAATATATTAACATGGAGAAGAAATCACAGGGTAAGGATGTGGTGGGTATGGGACAGTAGAGGTAAGTTTAGAAATGTGGCTGCAGTACGTGCAGACAGGTACTCCCTTAAAAGCTTCGGTTTTCTTTGTTAAGGGGTGGGCAGGGCCGTCCGCTAAGACTTAAGGGATGGATTAACGTCTATTCCCAGAATCTAATACAGTTTCTGGGACACAGATCTTTTAATAAATGAGCTTACTGAACAAACAAGAGTTTTCTTAACTCAGTTGTTCTTTAGCATCAATACACAATTTTCTCCAAACTAGCCACTAGGGGGCAGTGCTGCTGCCTATCTTTTCCCCTAATATTTTAACCCAGTGAAAACAACAGAAAATAACCCGGCAGTGTGTTATCAACGTGTTTTTTTTCCTCCAACAAGATATCGTTTCAACTTTACATCCATGCATACGTGTGTGTTCACACGTGCATGCACACATACACATGCAGACTGTGGAATGATGGGAGCGCAGTTTCCTCTGCCAGCCTCTCACTGCAACCATACTATGTCACCCCCGAGGCAATACTCACCATTTCCCAGAGGTCATTTTTTTGGTAATTCCTCGAGGGCACACAACAAATAATGAACAGACCCTTTAAACTTTCTTACAGTTGATAACTTAGACCACACATTAATGAAGGAATCCCTAAAGTTAATCCTGGTAACTAACATACATTTTCCATAGCTTCAAGTTGATTTTTTTTTTAAACCCCTATACCTACCACCAATCCAAATTAAATAAAAAGTAGATTAAAAAAAAGTTAAATGGTGTAATCTAGTTCATAAACTTTTTGCTTTGTTTCAGATTCCTAACACATTCTTATAATAAAGATTTCTCAATCTATAATATCACATGGCTAACATATAACAGAATAAGCAACAGTTTGGGGGGGTGTGTTTAGCCACGGGGCTAGAAAATCTCCTACTTTGGTTCTAGTGAACTTTGGCCTCTGATGAACAGAGGGAGCTGGGAGAGTTCTAACTTAAAATAGAAATTCTCAAAACCCCCAAAGAAAAGAAGATGTAAAGGAAGACTGTTCCCCAGGAGTTTAGGGTTACACAAACCAGCTCAGCTTCAACTAAGACAAGAGAACATCCACAGTAGGGGAGACTTCCAGTCATACCAACGGAACACATCACACCCTAGCCTAAGAAAACCTGTTACCAGTTTGGCCTTATGGTCTGGAGTACGAGGGAGATAATGAAAAGGCTGAAGTCATCTTATGACTTGAGGCTGTCAAGTACTTCAAAAGAGGGGAAAAGGTGCTTGACCCCAAAGCCTCTGAACCCGGTTATTTTGAGCTAAAGTTGCTTGGAAACAAAAATACCCAAGAAATGGATCACCAGAGTCTGGGTGATAGAATTGAAGTAGTTATCAGTCAATGTAGATAAAGTGTCAAATTGCAAACTGTTTCGAAAACAAAGTTTCAAGGTTGTTCAGGGCAGTGTTCTAACTTGACAATTAAGTCTCATTTTTATTGGATACTTTATTCCACTAGCTGGTAAGGTATGGTATTACATTTTGATTGCCAGTCTTCTGAAGCTCTTGGAGCTGAAGATTTTTTGTTTGTTTTATACTTGTGAAAAGATTAATAGCAAATTACTCTTCTTACCTAATATAAAAATGCACCTTTGCTAATGAACTGATAGGGCCCTCAACAGGAGAAAAGCTTTCCTAATAATTATAGTTCTTCGGCTACATGGACATCTCTGAAAATGAGCTTTAAAACTGAGATGAACACTTTATTGTCTCATCCCTACTATATTTAAAATCTGTGTCCACTTTTGAAAGTCATGTGCTAAATCCTTAGTCTTTTTTTTCCCCCAGCAGATGATCTAAATAAGAGCCTGATTTCATTTACATACACACTCACTTGCACTCCCCAACAACACTTCCTTTGAAAAACAGAATGTCACTTCCTCAATCCAGAGGCCAGAAGTCCCTCGGTTCTGATCTGGGGAGCCAAGACAGGAAACTCTGGTAAGCTTTTGCCTCTCCCCCTGTGGACAGCCACGGGCGCAGCTGACGGCGGGCAGGGTCTATTCAGAGCTCCCTTGATGCACTGCAGCTGGAAGGCAACAGCTCACTTCCATGCTGCGGGAACGATCCCAGAGTCCAGCACGGACAGGCAGTTTAACAAGGGCATTTCATAGCAAGAGAAGAGGAGGGGATGCGAGACCCTGACATCTTTTAGCGACCCTACCTCTATTTCCAAACTCAGTCAAATAACCCAGGGCTGATTTCAGCCAAATCTCAGTCACTGGCACCATCTTGTACTTTGACCCCGCCAAGCTAGGCATCTTCTGGTGGGACCGGGGGGTGGAGGGACCAGACCCCTCACTGCTCACACCAGGCTGCACGACCCTCCCCAGGAGTGGAGCCTCTCGCTTGAAAGGGAGCGGCTGTCCCGGTAATTTCAGTAAACACTGTCGGTTAGCACCACCTGGCAACTGAGACCCTTAATCTCTCCTGACCCCAGACGCCAAAGGGCTGTACAACACAAAAGCCGGGCCAGTAGCCGCAGACCAAACTGCAGTGCCACCTTCGCGGGGTTGGGGGGATGCATGTGAGAGACATACAGCATAAAGGCAAAGAAGGGGGACAAACAAATGAGTCACTTAATCCAAGGGCTGCACATGCTGCTGACGCCGCCCGTGATGCAGCGCTGTGGACTGGGAGGAAGCAGGCGGCCGCCGGGAGGGGCGGGCAGGGAGAGCGCGGGGGAAAGGGTGCGAGGCGCGGCGCCCTTTGTGGGGGGCCCGGCCGCGCGGCCCCTCGGCCTACGCCCCCCCCCTTCCCGCCCACTCCCCGAGCCCCGCAGGCTGGAGCCGCTCGGGGTCCGTACGGACCCCCGGGCCCCGGGAATCAACTCTTTTCGGTCTCCGAAAACAATCAATACAAACTTCAATACGCGGTTTAGTTTACGGGGAGGCTGGCCGGGGAGGCGCCGCAGCCTCCACCTGGCCGCCCGCCCGCCCCGCCCCTCGGCGGCGCACCTGTGACAGGTGTGCAGCAGCCCGGGTCGCGGGGCGCGCCGGCCGCCCCCGGCACCCCCGCCCGCGCCCCCCCGGGGCGCCCGGCCCGTCGGCAGGCCGCGGCGCGCCCCGCGCCCCCGCCCGCACTCACATAGCGCCTCAACTTCTTCTCGGGGGGCGATTTCCTCAGCCAGCCGGTGCACACCACGTCGCCGCCGCCGCCGCCGCTCATGCTGCCGGCCGCCCGGAGCCCGCCGCGGGGTCGGGGACGAGGGCGCGGGCCGCGGGCTCAGCCGGCCGGCGGTGCGCGGCTCGCGGCGAAGGGGAGGGGCCGGGGCGGCCGGCGGCCGCGGGGCGAGGGCGAGGGCGAGGACGAGGCGGCGCGGCCCGGCTGCCTCGCGCGCGCCCGCGCCTTCTCCCGGCCCGGCCGCGGCGGGGGCGCCCCGGCAGGAAGGGCGGCGCGCGCTCGCCACGCCCACAGCCCGCCGCGCCCCCGGGCGGGCCGCCTGCGGAGACGCGGACACCGCCGCGCGCCTCGGACCCAGCGCTCTCGGGGGCGCCCGCCGCCCGCCGGGCCCCCCGGGGCTTGTTTTCCGAAGCCTCGGGCAGCCAGCGGGGCAGGCGGCCGCGCCCTTGGCGGGCGTGGGGTAATGGGCATGGACTGCGCGCCCTCGATGGTGAATCGACCTTTCGCAGAGGGTCGTCAGCCAGGGGCCCGAGGGCTACTCCCCTGACATGTCCATTCCCCCTTCGTTTCAGGTTTCAGTGGGTCAGGTTTTGGCTGAAATGAGTGACTCGCTTTCCAAGAGTTTCATTAACTCTCACCCCCTTGGTGGGAGAAGAAAAAACATTACTACGTGTTGGGCTGGGCGTACGTTCCTTGCTTACATGATCTTCGTTACAAATCTCCAAATAGAGTGGGGTGTATTATTACCATTTCACAGATCGCCTAAAGCCTTGGCCGTGCAGTCAAGCTTCTCATTCTAGGGATGGTCGGGGTTGGGAGTGGTACTGCTCGTCTATTTAAAGGGGAGAACTGCTTTCACGTCCGCGTCCTCTTATTATCAGAATGGAGCAGAACTGGCAACCCACTCCCGTATTCTTGCCTGGAGAATTTCATGGACAGAGGAGCCTGGCGGGCTACAGTCCATGGGGTTGCAAAGAGTCGGACAGGACTGAGCGACTAATACACTATTATCAGAAAATAAAGTTCTGTTGGCTTCCACACTGCCTCTGAGAGAAGCAATTCAGTAGAAGAAAATTCTTACGATCTGTAGAATCAAGGAGGCAAAAATGAGTCAAAAATACTATTTCATAGTGAATTGGAAGGCAAGATGGTGTAGGGCAAGAAACGGGTCAAAATTTTTCAGTGCTCCAACTTATTGACACAAGTTAGGAGAACTCTCTGGGGCTCCTATGATGCAGATGCCTCTTACGGCGTTGTGGAAGGGCTTAACTGAGATGGAGAACGCAGAAGCACATACCTGATGAATCTAGCATTTTGTGGGGAGAGAAGAGGGGGAAAACCCCCCAGCAAAACCGGAAACCTTTGGTTAAAGGCTCTTTTCAACTCACAAAGTACCTTTACAAGCAGCGTTAAAAGGTTAGGCTCTCCATCCGCGCCCCTAGTTCTTTGAAGAGTGGATAGTAACCCGTTATATTAATAGGGAACTGCTTCGGGCACGGGAGTAGAACCGGTGGCATCTTGCCCTCCAGAAAACATCAGACTAAGGCTACTTTGCTCAGTTCCCTATCTCTGCAGCAAAGCTAGCTGTTGCAAGCTGTTGGACATCCTTCTGATTTTACAGATCTTTGTTGGGTTGGGGAAAACAACCATTTCAGTTTGTAAAAGCTAACTCTAAGCTAATTCTATGCTTAGCTCTTCTAAGCACCTGGGAGGGTTTAGCAATCAGCAACCCTGGACCCAGTGTTCACTGATTTTCTTCACTATCCAGTGTGCTGCTGGACATCCATGTAAAACCAGGACAATCGGGCTCTCTCGGGGACCAGGGCCTTTTAGCTTTTCAACTGAGGGATACTTAAGACACATGTAAGGGCCACCACCAGAATTATAGCCATTTTAACCTCTGGCTTTAAGTACCTTCTATAAAACCCGTGACACAAATATCAAAATATTCAAAGCCTGCCAAATCAATCAGGAGGCGGTGACTCTTGACCAAAATAAAGCAATCCTCTGACTTCATTCACATCTGAGTCATGGTGCCAAGTCTCAGGGATTGCAGAGTCTGAGAAATCTGCATGGCTTGTTTGCAGCTGAGGTTTGTGATGCAAGTCAGGCATACACACAGGAGCCCTTATCTTTCCTTAGAAGAGTAGTCTTCTGTTATGTATCTTTTTATAGTTATAGGATTCAAGACAGACTGGGAGACTGTTCAGCAACCATTAGTTGGGAGTTGGGCTGCACTTGGCCAGAAACTCTTGAGGGTCTTATTTGGTTTAGCTAAAGATGCCACCCACCTATATTTTATTTACAATTTCCTGTGGAAACATTTCGAGGCCAATGACAGGAGAGCCTTGAAATACAACAGAGTATCAGCTTCAGAAGTCTTCTCTGAACATGCCCCTCCTCCCCCAGAGGTTAGAGGAAGGGGCTCTTCTTGGTGCTCACCCCCCTCCCCAATCTTTTCATTACTCAGTTGCCAGTACTTAGCTAGGGCTGCTCATCGGTGGAGGGACTGCTGCTGAGGTCCCTGGCTGCATCCCCATGTGGCTCAGTCTTCTGGCCAGACCTAGAAACAGCCTTCGCACAGGACGTTCCGGTCCAGGCCTTTGCTAAGTCCTCTCCATTCCTTGCCTTTGTTGTTGTTGTTGTTTTAATGCTCCTTGGTTTTCACTGGGGAGGGATGGAAAACAAATCATTGGAACGATTTATTTAGATGAAGATCGGCGCCATCTATTGGAACCAGTTGGGACGACAGTCCCCCTTTCCCCCCAGAGGACGTGCATCACTAGTCTATAATTTAGGCAATTTTGATTAAAGACCACAGGTATTTCCTGGGGGAATTAATGACTCGCTGCAAGGAGTGCCGTTAATTCTGTATTCATTAAATCCCCAGGAAATGACCCATCTTATGAGGAGGGTTTCTCTGGAGGGGCACTGCAGAGATTAGAGAAACCCACACCTGGGAGGAAAGCCGGGGCACCACGTTTCGCTCCCGCCCCTCCCCCCACAGAGCCTGAGTTCTAAAGGGCGCACTCTGCCTTTGAGTGTCCTCAGCGACGCCTGCATCCGTGCCTGTCTGGGAGTTGAGGCTTTGTGGCTGGTGGCAGGTGCATGGCTGGTGGAACGCTCCCAGGAGCGGGCTGGAAGGAGAGATGTCCTCAACCGCACACCAGACCGGGTGATTAATACCGCCCACGCCAAGCCTGACGTCAGTGATCGGACTGGGGGTGGGAATAGATGTTTGTGTCCTAGCCCTTCTGCCTTTTCTCCCTTTCAGTTTAGTTGACAGGTTAATTTCTGCTTGCTTCTTGTCAAGGTCAGTATGATCAGCTGGGCCACCTCAGCTGGTGACTTTCAGGACACTTGTTTCTCAGACATGTTGAGGTGGCAGCCTCTCTAACACCCAGGTGCTTTAGCCCACTTGCTTCCCTCTATCACATTAATCTGACCTACTCAAATCAACTTTCAGCATTTGGGTGGGGACTGAGATCTGGAAGTGAGCTTGGAGTGTGGCTGAAGATCTAACTGGACTTCCTCCCTGTTACACCCAATGCGAGACACTCTGGAAGTAAGCTTTCTTAAAGAGAAAAGTTTGAGCAAGTTGTTCCCCAATTTCTCCTTTGTAAAGAATAAGAATCTGCGCTAATTGCTTTAGGGCAGTTAGGTTCCTGGGACATCTCTGCTGCCATGGTGGTGACACCACAATACCCCCAGATCAGGCTGCAAAATGAGGTACCATATTCTTGGAAGAACAAAGGCTGTCAAGGTCCCCGGAAAAGTGCCTTAGAACTCCAAACCCTACTTTTCAAGATGACCCCTTACCTCCTTCAGAGTCCTTCTACCTTGAATTAGGCCTTGAACAGATTATCTCAAGACCCCTTTCCCTAAAATTCATATATCTAACCCCCAAAACAGTTGTTCATTCTTAAGGGTCACACTGCACCTGTATAAACTGTGTTATCACACTATTCAAGTTCCTATTTACTTGTCAAAGAACTGTGAGTTCCCTGAAGGCTGGACTGTGTTTTCCTCAATTTTTTTTTTGTACCCCCAGAACCTCCAAGCATGGTGCCAGGCATAAAATAGATGTTCAGTAAATGTTTGCAAATGAAGGAACCAGCCCTTAAAGGATGACAAGTGAGAGCTATGGACCCTTGGGCCATCCAGTACTCTCAGATCATTCACACCGGACAACAGTATCTGAGAAGGTACCTGTAACCAGCAGAAGTAAGTGCTTAAACCCAGAGGGACTGGCTGATGGGAGGGGCTGAGCAGCTGGAGGTAATTCTTTGAAGTTTTACTTGTTCACCCTTGGTTTCCAAATCTGCCGTACAGATTCCCCAGATACCCCCGTCTGGGACTAAGAATTAAAATCATTTGTGGTTGATCTGGTGTCTGGCCTCGTTCTGACAATTCGACAGGGTGCTGTCACCTGTACCAACACAGTACTAGCAGGGGCTGGAGGAATCACCTTCCCTGACTCAAGCTGGGTGTCATAGCACAGTGGACCAGGAATGCCTTTCTTCTGCACCAAATGCAGGCAGAGCTGCTGTGCGGATTTGTTAGTCTTTGTTTTGCTGGGGATCCAAATGCCACAGGAGATTATCTAACTAATTCCACCAGTTATCCAAGATGACTGTTGGACTCATACAGCCAGTGATGGACTGGTAAAAGTTTAAAACCTGGCTCTCTGGTAGTGTCAGCAGTAGCCTTGATTTGTAGTATGTGACAATTTTTGTGCGGCAAATATGAACCTCCCCACAATTTTCTCCTCTACTATTAATGATTATTTTAAGCTGTCAACTTCATGTCTTTGAATAGAGAGCTAAAAGATGCACAGTAATACACCTTTAGTATTTCCATCAAAAAGATACAATAGATATAATGCCAAGAGCAAATAGTAAAATGTATAAAAATAATTAGTAACTGATGAATTCTGGTTAGTTTTAAAATTAAGGTATCATTCACATACCAGAAGTATCACACTTTTAACCTGTACAATTTGTTGGTTTTTAGTATATTCTCAAGTTGTGCTACCATCACTGCTATCTAATTTTAAAACATTTTCATCACCCCAAAAGAAACTCCACGTCTATTAGCAGTCACTTCTCATTTCCCCAACAGCATTTGCTGGCAACCACTAACTTACTTTCTGTCTCTATGGATTTGCCAATTCTGAATATTTCATATAGTCGGACTCATGTACCGCGTGGCCTTTTGTGTTTGACTTTTCACTTTGTGTAATGTTTTCAAGGTTCATTCACGCTGTGACATATCAGCTTTTCTTTATTCCTCTTTATGGCTGAGTAATATTCCGTTAGAGCCGTGTACCATGTTTTACTTATATATACTCATCAGTTAATACATATTTTAGTTGTTTCCACTTTTGGACTATTATGAGTAATGTTGCTGTGAACATTCCTGTACAAGTTTTTGTGTGATTCTATGTTTTCACACTCTTCACTATACAGCTAGGAGTCAAACTGCTAAGTCACACTGTGACCCTGCGTCTAACTTTTTACAGAACTCTCTGCTTCCCACAGTGGTTGCACCAGTTTACATTTCAAGCAGCAGTGTGAGGATTCCAAGCTGTCCACATCTTCTCCAATACCTGTTATTTCCACTTTTAATGATAATTTAATTTCAATGTTATTCTTTAGCAATCAGCTTGCAAAACTTTCCATAATTTAACAATCCCTTCTCACAGGCTGGCATGAGCCAGCCCAGAACACCAGCACATACAGCCCTCCACAGAAAATCCCGCTGTGCTTCTTTGCAATCACTTCCACTTCTTTTTGCTGACAAGAGGAATACTCAACAGATTTGGATTTCCTTCTTATATCCTTCCTATAGAAAACGGAAACAGAAAATCTCAGGGTTTTTTTTCTCTTTCATTTCTGGAATTAAGAAGATTTTTGAATCCAGAGAATCACAAGGTTTTCAGCTCCCACCAAGCACTCTGGGCAGAACAGAGAGTTTCCCTCCTCCATTTACATTGAGAAACAAAATGAAACCCAAAATGTATTTTCCTGACACCCAGATGTATCTTCTGGATGAGCTCTTGAGCAGTTGCTTCAACAGGGCAAACAGCTGTGGTCTGTTTCAACATAATTTGATGTAATCAGGGTTAATTTTGATGATGCAGTGACTCTGAAGACTGTTTTTTAACTGGATTACTGTTGGGTCAACAATCATGTGGCATTACATTTAGTGGCTGAAACAAAAGCCAGAATTAAAACAGCCTTCCCCCCAGCCCCCTTCTAAATGACAGCCCCGCTGGGATTAGAAATTATGAGGCATATGTAACACAATTAACTAAAAAAAGAAAGTAGCTGCAGTCAAATTACATGCAAGCTTCTCCAAGGTCCAGAGGGTCCACTGGAAAAAGAGCTGGAAATGTGTTTGTTGTTGTTGTTTTCTTTTCCTAGAGTGGTGAGAACATGTTGGCAGACATCATTATAACTTCGTATTTGGAACCGTTTCTGCAGAACAAAGTCTTTATCTTACTTTGAGGGATCTGGTTGTCCGTGTTTATGCCAGCCCAAAAACAGGGTCTGAGCTACTCTAGGCACACACACGCTTTATTTAGTCTCTTCCCACTTTTCAGTTTTGGCTAGTCTGAAACACAGCTAAGGCCCGTGACAAAAGCCATTCTTCAACAGTTCTGGAAAGCAGAATCTTCAAAAATAGATGTCTTGGGAAGCTGCCAAATGTGTTGGTTCTTCAAAATCTCTTTAATTCAATTTTGTAGTTCAAAAAAGATCTCATATGTATCCAATCCCCTCTGTAAATAAGTCTCCATTCATTTCTGTTTTTGTGCTTTAGGGGATCAAAAAACTTGAAAAGCAAAGAAGTCATCACCCTCCTACTGCACCTTATTTATTAGGAATTCCTCATCTAAATAATTTCCTGATCAACAAATATTCTGAAGTAATATATAAGTGTGACAAAAAGGTAATGAGACAAAGAATAACAAGAATTTTTTTCTACTAGTTTACTAGTGTCTTTTTTTAGTTATAAAAGCAGATACCCATTTTAAATTTGCTTATGCCCCTACAGGGAGTTAACTGGTAAAAAAAAAAAAAGGTATATCCCATGGAACCCAAGAAAAAGTTGAATGTGGCCTCAGGAAGAACAGCAACCAAGGACTAAATATAGCAAGAACTAGGCAGCCTGTGTGTGTGTGTGTGTGTGTATGTGTGTGTCTCACAGCCCATATGGTTTTTCATTTCTGAGTTTTTTGCCTTTAGTTCTTTCTCTCTGCGTGTGTGTGTGTCTGTGTGTCTCTCACAGCCCATATGGTTTTTCATTTCTGAGTTTTCTGCCTGTAGTTCTTTCTCTGCACACTGCCTTCTCTGTCTCTTAATGGTACATGTTGTGTGTGTGGGTGTGTCTCTCAAGTTTTTGCCTGTAGTTCTCTCTGCACACTGCTTTCTCTGTCTCTTATGGTACATGTTGTGTGTGTGTCTGTGTGTACACTGCTTTCTGTCTCTTATGGTACATGGTGTGTGTGTGTGTGTGTGTACCTGCTTTCTGTCTCTTATGGTACATGGCGTGTGTGTGTGTGTGTGTGTGTGTGTGTGTGTATGGAGTTTTGGCCTGTAGTTCTTTCTCTCTGCACACTGCCTTCTCTGTCTCTTATGGTACATGTTTGTCTTATGGCCTCTAAGTTTATGTGTTCCTGGTTCAAGCAACCAGTCCAGGCTCTCTGGTGTTCTCAAACCCAATTTCCTAAGAGGAAAAGAGACTGGTCCACTTGGGGTCAGGTATCCACCCCTAATCCTATCAGCAAGGGAGGCTCATGTCCCCCCACCTATTGGTGAGCCACCCACTGGCTAGCATAAGGGTGGAGGATTCTCAGGTGAAAGATGGGTTCAGTAACTAACCAGATACCTTGAAAGGTGTTTAATAGAGACACGAACACCAATCTTGTTTCTTTCAGGACATATCCAGTATTTATCATCTGAAGCTCAGAGAATACTTAGGAAGGCATATATTTCTGTTCAAATACAAAATATGTTTCTATTCATATATATATGTATATAAAACTGAGGGGTTTTACATACTTGTTTGTTACTCAGTTCTCAATAAAGATTTTCTGAGAACCTACTATGTATGACAGATTCAGCACAGGAATACTGAGGTAAGATCAAGGTCTTATTAAGAAGTTCAAGGTATTTCTGGGGAGAGAAACAGATAAGCAGGTGTCTACAGTGGCATGTGGGCAACGTTAGAGCACGAGAAATGATCAGCTAACTATAAGGAACAAACAGAAAGGGCTTAGGTTTTGCTTGTCTTCGGGTGCCTCACAGAGAGGCAGAAGAGTAGGCATCAATTAAGGTTTGTTCAATTAGATGATGTAAGCAGTAGCTCCTTCAATTTTTAGACAAGAAACTTGTCTAGATTTAGAGAGCAAGGTGGAGAAAACCACTAACTGAAAATATGAGTGACTCCCAGTAAGTTCATCTTAGGACTTGCCTCTGAATTTCTTCCATCAATCAAATACATTCATTCAACAAATATTCACCAGGCACCTGCTAGGTACAAAGCACTTGGCGAGGTGCTGGCTATGAAATGATGAACAGCATGGAGAGGCTCTTGAGAAGCCTACTAAGTCACTGTACTTCGGAAGCAGTGTTGGAGAGATGCCCTTGAAATTCACATTCAGTAACAGATTTCAACAACAAATTACGAGTTGAACTCATAGTTACTTCTCATTCCTGAGTTTTTGCTCTATGTTCAGGCAAGGCTGAAGAAGCTAATTTAAAAGTTCAATTTATGAAAGATTTTAGAGATATTTAGGGGAGAAAACCAGTTTGGGAGTTATATTTTAAGGAATATTTCCCTTTTGTCTAATGGACACATTTCCCTTTTTTTTGGACACCTAATTCATTCAAGGGTTATTTAATGAGTACTCACTATGTTCCAGATACTCTCCAAAGCACTAGACACACAAAGATAAATGCTCTCTCCTTCTCACAAAGCTCATGTTCTGACAGAGAAGAAAAATGACAGCGTAAGACGACTGGTTCTTGCATATGGAACATAATGGAGGGAGGGAGTCTGGAAGCCACTGGCCAACCCCTGGTATCCTGAGATGCAAGCACTACAAACACTAACACTAGTAATACAAACATGAAAACGGCAATCCTAGCTACGTTCTGGAGTGTCACCACTCTTGAAATAAAACCCCATGGCCTCGGAGAGTGTGGTTTGTTGTTAATATCTTGAATCTGGGTGACTAAGAGGCGACAGGTGTACAGCTGAGAAAGCCACCCAAGCCCAATCACAGGCAAGTGGAGACAGGCAGCGCTCAGCCAGGGTGCAGGGCACACTCCAGCTCAACAGGCAGGACAGGACTCTGTTGAGGGCTGCCAACCCACGAGAAAAAAGTTAATCAAGGGTAAAATGACAGTCAAAATAAACACCCGAAAGTTTCCATACGTATTTTTGTGGTTGTTGATCCATGAATAGCCCACTCCCACGCTTTCTGAGAAACATTAACCCAATACAAGAACCTTCCACACAAGTTAGTGAATCGGGTTAGTGAGCTGGGTTTTTTCAATAAAGTTAACATGTCTGGTTGGGGGCAGGGGTGGAGAAAGGAAGGGGAAGCACCTGGATGTTGCTTTATTACAGGCAAAGGAGGAATCAGAGTGGGAGAGAAACACATCACAGAGAAAAACACGGGAGAGGTAGTAGAAGAGAAAGGAAGAGGGGGAGAGAGAGAGGTCGAGAGGTGCACCACGGTCTGGGCTGCACGGGTTCCAGGGCCACAGCCTTCTGTGGGCTGGCTGTCCAGTCCTTGATAGAGAGGCACAGAAGTCAGCTCAAAGGTCCAGACAGAACAGTCAAATTCTTCAGTAAGCAGATCTGTGTAATTATTACTTTTTACTGTAAAAACATTTAAGACCTCACTGAAGGTTTCACACTAAATAGTGTGATATTAAACCATCTATATTAGAATCATTTGGGTTTCACAGGTGGCACAGTAGTAAAGAACCCACCTGCCAATGCAGGAGATGCAAGAGGTGGCTCAGTGGTGAAGAATCTGCCTGCCAGCGTAGGAGACGTGGGTTCAGTCCCTAGGTTGGGAAGATCCCCTGGAGAAGGAGATGACAACCTACTCCAGTCTCAAACTGAAGAAGTATGGAAAACCACTAGGCCATTCAGGATATGACCTAAATCATAAATCAAATCCCTTATGATTATACAGTGGAAGCAGATCAAGGGTTAGAGCTGATAGACAGAGTGGCTGAAGAACTATATGGATGGAGGCTCCTAATGTTGTACAGGAGGCAGTGACCAAAACCATCCCCAAGAAATGCAACAAGGCAAAATAGTTGTCTGAGGAAGCAAGACTACTAAGAGGTGGCAAGAACACACAGAAGAACTATACAAAAAAGATCTTCATGACCCAGATAACCACAATGGTGTGATCACTCACCTACAGCCAGAAATCTTGGGAGTGCGAAGTCAAGTGGCCCTGAGGAACCATCACTATGAACAAAGCTAGTGGAGGTGATGAATTCCAGCTGAGCTGTTAAAGTACTGCACTCATTATGCCAGCAAATTTGGAAAACTCAGCAGTGGCCACAGGACTGGAAAAGGTCAGTTTTCATTCCAGTTTCAAAGAAGGGCAAGGCTAAAGAATGCTCAAAGTATCACACAATTGCACTCATTTCACATGCTAGCAAGGTAATGCTCAAAATCCTTCAAGCCAGGCTTCAACAGTATGTGAACCAAGAACTTCCAGCTGGATTTAGAAAGGCAGAGGAACCAGAGATCAAATTGCCAACATCCATCAGATAATAGAAAAGGCAAGGGAACTGCAGAAAACATCTATTTCTGCTTCGCTGACTACACTAAAGCCTTTGACTGTGTGGATCACACCCTCTTGATGAAGGTGAAAGAGGAGAGTGAAAAAGCTGGTTGAAAACTCAATATTAAAAAAACTAAGGTCATGGGAACAGTGACTGACTTTATTTTCTTGCACTCCAAAATCACTGCGGACAGTTAACTGCAGCCACGAAATTAAAGATGCTTGCTTCTTGGAAAAAACGCTGTGACAAACCTAGACAGCATATTAAAAAGCAGAAATTTCAATTTGCTGACAAAGGTCTGTAGAGTCAAAGCTATGGTTTTTCCAATAGTCAGGTACAGATGTGAGAGTTGGACCATAAGGAAAGCAGAGCAACTAAGAACTGATGCTTTCAAATTGTGGTGCTGGAGAAGACTCTTGAGAGCCCCTTGGACAACAAGATCAAACCAGACAATCCTAAAGGAAATCGACCCTGAATATTCATTGGAAAGACTGATGCTGAAGCTGAAGCTCCATACTTTGGCCACCTGATGCCAAGAACCAACTCACTGAAAAGACCCTAATGCTGGGGAAGATTGAGGGCAGGAAAACGGGGTGTAACTGAGGATGAGATGGTTGGATGGCATCACCAACTCAACGGACATAAGTTTGAGCAAACTCAGGGAGATAGAGAAGGACAGGGAAGCCTGGCATGCTGCAGTCCATGGAGTCACAAAGAGTCAGACATGACTGAGTGACTGAACAATTAGAATTATTCAGGGTGACTAGGTTAAAAGAATGCAAATTGTGAGCTGTTCCATCCTAGACCTTTTAGGGTGAAACAGACTTTCCAGGGTGATACCAGGATAATCTGAATTTTTAATAAGCTTCCCAGGTGATTCTTACACGTAATCAGCTTTGGCAAAGATTATACGAAAGGGGAGTCCCTGAGTCATGGGAGCACCTCCTATTTATCTCTGTATCCACAGAATGGAGCACCACACCCAACACAGTGAGCCTACAGAACTGAATTGAATGCACCAAAGACATTTTGAGAGAAAAGTCACTCCATCCCATATCCTGAAACAGCTGATTCCATTTTCCCCCATTCACTTCTAGTCCATGGACATAGCTTTTATACTGTTGTAATTCCAAAGTACAGTTAAAATTTCTTTTCAACACATTTTCTCTTATAATTTCTATGGCTATAAAATATTTCATTCAACATGCAATAAATATATTTGTTCATACAGATTTTTTTTTTGAGTTTTGAAAGGGATTCCCTTTCTAGATTTTACATTTGTGTAGTGTTTTCAATTTATGAATGCTTCCCTGGTGGCTCAGAGGTTAAAGCGTCTGCCTGCAATGCGGGAGACCTGGGTTCGATCCCTGGGTCAGGAAGATCCCTGGAGAAGGAAATGATAACCCACTCCAGTATTCTTGCCTGCAGAATCCCATGGACAGAGGAGGAGCCTAGTGGGCCACAGTCCTCGGGGTCCCAAAGAGTCAAGAGTCGGACACGACTGAGCGACTTCACTTTCACTTTCCATTTATGAAACCCTTTCACATAGTCTTGTTTCTCACAACACTGTAAAAGTTAAATATTATCCTCATTTTGCAGATGCATACACAAACTCAGAGATAAAATGACCTGCTCAAGGTCCACAGCTAGTATGCAGTATGTCAGACACCAACCACAGTCTTCTCCCTCTACATCTAATACCCCTTCCAGGACACCAAACATTCAGCACATTTTCTGGCAGCAATCTGACCCCACAGTTTCCTGATGGAGAAACCTGTAATGGAGGATGCAGAAGATGGAAATTACATTTAAAGAGATTACTGGCCAGCCGTACCCTAACTGTATAAGGCATCAGTTCCTGCCTGTTGCTACTGCTGTCGCTTCAGTCGTGTCCGACTCTGTGCGACCCTATGGACAGCAGCCCACCAGGCCCCTCTGTCCATCGGATTCTCTAGGCAAGAATACTGGAGTGGGTTGCCATTTCCTGCCTGTTGGGGAAATGCAAAAAATAAATAAATAAATAAATAATAGCGGTAGAAATCTTTGGTGAAAGAACTTACTGTTCTTCAACAGCAAATTTATAGATGACCCAAGTCTATTTCTGCAATCGTCAAATAAAGGGGGTTGGGACTGTCCTGAACATTGTGACACTATTAACTGAGCTTTTCCCACAGCATAACAGGAGGAGGCACGATCACTATAGGCTATAAGATGACAGGAAGGAGGCACTGGAGATGTTAAGCCCTTCTAACATCACGACTGGTGTCACAGGGTGCTTGGGTAGCAGCTAAGTGGACGGTGCAGGGAGGCATCCCTTGACCAAGAGAAAGGCCCGCTTTCAGGATACACTGACTGGTGAACACCCTAGTGGCAACCCTTCCGGGAAGGACAGACTGTCCCAACTGAGCAGCTACAGAGTCTATTCTGGAGAAGAGATGGCTGAGGAGAAGGAAGTGTGAGGTGGTTTCTAATGTATTATATTTGCATGCTATGGAGAAACAGGTTCTGTTACTATTAGGTCACAATCAAGATTTCTCCAACGATTAAAAAAAAAAGCTATCTCCTGGGCTTCCCTGTTGGCTCGGTGGTAAAGAATCCGCCTGCCAATGGAGAAGATCGGGGTTCAATCCTTGATCCAGGAAGATCCCACAGGCCTCGGAGCAACGAAGCCTGTGTGCCACAACTGCTGAGCATGTGCTCTAGGGCCCAGGAAGCCACAACTGCTGAGGCCTGTACGCCCTAGAGCCCGTGTTGTGCAAAGAGGAAGCCGCTGCCCTGAGAAGCCCACACACCGCAGCTAGGGAATAGCCGCCATTCCCTGCGGCTAGAGGAGAGCCTGAACAGCAGTGAAGATCTAGCAGAGCCAAAAATGCAAGCATACACAGAATTTTTTAAAAAGTCATCTCTTAAGATAGACAGTTTTTACTCACTGACGGTTCAGTGGGTAATTAGAAACTTGGAAAAATACAGAGGGGAATAATTTATATATTATATACAGGGGAAAGGATATACTAAGAGATTTTTCAAATCTGGGATCACTGGAAAGCAGCAAACCAGCAGTTCTTGTTGAGCCAGTGTGCAGAGAACATTCCGCACATGACAAAAACCAGGTTCTGCAAAATACAGTTCTCACTGTATATATATATGTATTTATAGCATGGAAAAAAAAATACCCAAAAACTTTGCTACAAGGGCCCACCAAGTTTCTATTCTCAGAGTATCATCTTGAAATATCAAAGGCTGGTCACTCTGGGGAGGATATTAATAATTCCTATCAAAGCTCTTTCATCTACCTTCCTATGTATATTCTAAGATGATCCTAAAAGAAAGGTAGGAAAAGTATGAACACAGCCTCATTAAACAGGGAAAACACATACTGAGCTTAAGTACACCACTGGGTCTGGGACTCTATATTCCATTTTCAATGTTTCTCTTTACTAGAGTGTATTTGGGCTCAAGCATCATTTTCCATCACATTCTTAACTTTCTTTTTCCTGTACAGAACAAGGAAATCAGAGGCCAGTCTGCTCTGCCCTGGGGCTTAAGATGCAAGATCATGCTTTCAGTTTCTCTGGGGGCTGAGAGTGGTGAGCTTTCTTTGTAGTCTTACTCTCCAGCATTATTAGGAATTCCTAATAACCAATATCCATTAACAGACAAGCTAATCTAACCAAACAAATTTATGGTACAGTAAGCTACAAAGGAACGAGGTCCATAATCTATTGTGGGTATGTTAAAAATATATAGAGTAAACTGTAAAACAATGCCCACATGGTAGCCGTATTACTAATAACAATTATGAACAGTAAAATCATTGCAGATGGTGACTGTAGCCATGAAATTAAAAGACACTTGCTCCTTGGAAGAAAAGTTATGACCAACCTCGACAGCATATTAAAAAGCAGAGACATTACTTTACCAACAAAGGTCTGTCAGTCAAAGCTATGGTTTTTCCAGTAGTCATGTATGGATGTGAGAGTTGGACTATGAAGAAAGCTGAAGAACTGATGATTTTGAGCTGTAGTGTTGGAGAAGACTCTTGAGAGTCCCTTGGACTGCAAGAAGATCCAACAAGTCCATACTAAAGGAGATCAGTCCTGAACATTCACTGGAAGTACTGATGCTGAAACTGAAACTCCAGTACTTTGGTCACCTGATGAAAAGAACTGACTCACTGGAAAAGACCCTGATGCTGGGAAAGACTGAAGGCAGGAGGAGAAAAGGACAACAGAGGATGAGACGGTTGGATGGTATCACCGACGTGATGGACATGAGTTTGAGTAAGTTCCGGGAGTTGGTGATGGACAGGGAAGCCTGGTGTGCTGCAGTTCATGGGGTCGCAAAGAGTTGGACACAACCGAGTGACTGAAATGAACTGAACTGAAAGATGTAGTTGAAGTCATAAACTGTTAATTCAATGACTAGCTGCCTGAATGGCAGTTTAAGAACCATCGAAATATCAGATTTTCTTATAAAAGTCTCCCAGAAACTACAACACAGTGTATTAGTAATGGCTGTAAATCCACCGGATTCCAAACCAAACGTTGCAGGAGCCAGCTGGAGTCTTAAGATGATCCAAGGGGCAGTCTAGGGCTCCTGTCAATGGTAGAATGTCTCAATTTCTGGAGGGGTGCTGACCACGATCTAACAAGACTCACCTTACAGAAATCCTACTGAATCATTTCGACTCAGGGTGATTAAGGATGCTTTCCACTCTTTCCTTAATGCTTTTTCCATTTTTTTTAAAATAGGTAATTTATTTTTGGCTGCACTAGGTCTTTGCTGCTGTATAGACTACTCTCTAGTTGTGGTGTGGGGGCTTCTCATTGTGGTGGCTTCCTTTCTGCACGCTCTAGGGCACAGGGGCTTCCTCCGTTGCAGCATGTGGGCCCAGTGGTTGGGTTGAGTGGGTTCAGTAGATGTGGTGCACTGGCTTAGCTGCCCTGCGGCATGTGCAACTTCTCGGACCAGGGATTGAACCTGTGGTCCCCTGCACTGGCAGGAGGATTCCTGACCACTGGGCCACCAGGGAAGTCCAGCTTTTTCTATTTTTTAATTGGAATATAAACTGGGAAGAACTACAATCAGATATTACTCCCACCTCTTTTTTTTTTTTTTTAAATACATACTTTAGATTGCAGACTGAATACAAATATTGATCAGAAGCCAAAAAACCCCAGACATTTCTTATCAATTCAATCCAGGCCAATCTGTCTTTCAACTCTGCATTTTTATGTTCTTGCCTCACCACTTACTAAAATAAATACATGAATAAATAGCAATCCAATTCAAATAAGCATCTTTCATCTATAATTATCTGAAGTAAGAGATTTAAAGAAGGGTAGAGTTACTCCATCTCACCAATTGCATCTTCAGCGCCTGTCCAGTCATGCTTGAAAGTCTACATTCAATTTACAGAGAATATAAACGTACAACACCGTAAAGGGATGTTTCTGGCCAACCCCGTTTTAGAGGGACAAAAGGTCAAACAGTCCCTTTGCTGTTCTGTGACAGAGTCTCTGGGCTCGGTCAGAGGCTGGGAGAGCTGTGTCTAGATCTGGAGTGGATCACTTACACAATTAAGTTCTTGTCAGACCCTCCTACCCATAGCCACCCCACACCAAAAAAAAAAAAAAAAAAAAATTGACAGCAAAACTTCCCCAGGCAGGAGGATAAGCAGATGGAAAGTAACTATTTTTCTCCACCTACTTCAAAATTTGAAACAAGAAAGGGAATTAATGATGGAAAAAACATTTCTAAGTTTTAGAATACATTCTTACTTGAGTTACTATTCTGAGGAAATGTTTGGAAATCTTGGGAAAGCAGAATCTGATTTTTTTCCTCATTGGAAACTGGTTATTCAAGAGAAAATAAACACCCTCAGATCACCTTTTAACTCACAGATTAAGTCCTATAACAGAATAGACCGTCCTTAAGTATTAAATCCATACCTTTATTCATTATACACAGAATTATACAATGCTGTTTCTGTGTAGAATTTGGATATTCACATATAAGCGGACAAGTTAACATTTAAGTTTTTTTCCGTTGATGCTGCCTGCAAGCAACAGTTTAGTTTTGGCACTTCCCCCCACCCCCTTTTTTGGACATGCTGCAAGGCACGTGAGATCTTGGTTCCCTGACTACAGATGGAACCTGCGCTCCCTACAGTGGAAGCACGATTTCTCAAGCACTGGACCACTAGGGGAAGTCCCTGCTGCTACTGCTACTGCTGCTGCTAAGTCACCTAAGTCGTGTCCGACTCTGCGACCCCATAGACGGCAGCCCACCAGGCTCCCCCGTCCCTGGGATTCTCCAGGCAAGAACCCTGGAGTGGGTTGCCATTTCCTTCTCCAATGCATGAAAGTGAAAAGTGAAAGTGGAGTCGCTCAGCCGTGTCCGACTCTTAGCGACCCCATGGACTGCAGCCTACCAGGCTCCTCCGTCTTTTCCAGGCAAGAGTACTGGAGTGGGGTGCCACTGCCTTCTCTGGGGAAGTCCCTAGTTTCAGCTTTGCATCATCCTTATCAGACATCAGTACTTATTGTCTGTTCACTTATTGGTAAAATATAAGTACTGAGTCAAAGATGGGAAATTACTAGGCTGTTACATAAGTGGCAAGTGTTTGGCTTCAACCAGATACTCGTTATGTAATCAACTGTGAGAGAAAAGAATGAATGAGTATGACAGTTTGGAAATACACTCCGGGAGACTCAAAAAGATAAGGAAGAACGTATGTTTGATGCCTTGAGAAGGAACCCTTTCTACCTCACATACACATACACTGAACACACTTAAGTCTACTGTTAAACGACCTTATTATACATTTGCAGAGACCAAGTATGTACTAAAAAAAAAATCTAAGTCAGACTCTAAATCAATTATTGTTAGTGACTAGATCCTTAGAATTGACATCCTTTAACATGATAGCTCTACAGCTGAAATAACTGGAGGCCACAAGGATGATCTTATTTGCCTAATGCTCCACAGTTAAGCTAATGGTGGCACTGGGGCCAGAAACCGGGGTTTCTCTCATTCAGTTTTCTTTCTATCACTGATCTTTTTGATGCCCAGCCCTCATGTTAATTACTATCACAATTCTATCTGGTTCCTCAAAAATCACTGCAGGTATGATTCCTAACAGCCTTGGAAACTATTACTGCATCCAGGTTTCAGGCCTGTGAATACTTGTGATTCTTGCACCACAAAATATAGTATCAAGACTTAAAATGCCAAATCAAATTAACTGACGTAATGAATGTTTTAAAATAGTTTCTCTATTTTACCTTCCAGGTCTACGGCTAAATATCATCTTTTCAGAAATGCCTCCTCTAGCAAGCTTATCCACGATTGTCCTATTCTTTATAACTTTTATGCATGCGTGCGTGCTAAGTCGGTTCAGTCATGTCTGACTCTTTGTGACCCTATGGACCATAGCCCACCAGGCTCCTCTGTCCATGGGGATTCTCCAGGCAAGAATACTTCAGTGGGTTGCCGTGCCCTCCTTCAGGGGGTCTTCCCGACCTAGGAACTGAACCCATGTCTCTTAGGTCTCTTGCATTGGAGGGTTGGCTCTTGAACACCAGTGCCACCCTGGAGCATAGGTCACATTTTGAAACAATACATTTGTTTACTTATCACTGGAATATCTTCTCTAACAGACTGTAAATTCCATGAAAGCAAGGGTCAGGGCACTACTATTTATTTAGCAACTAGCACAGTTTGTGGCATGTAGAATAAGCTCAGATAATACTTGCTGACTAAACAAATGAATTTATCTCACTATCCCACGGTTAAAACAAGTCATATGGAAGCCATAATTGTCCCTTTTATGCTGTCCCAAGGCTTCCCAGGTGCTCAGTGGTAAAAAAAAATCCACCTGCTGATGTAGGAGATGTGAGTTCAATCCCTGGGTTGGGAAGATCCCCTGGAGAAGGAAATTGCAACCCACTCCAGTAGTCTTGCCTGGGAAATCCTATGGACAGAGGAGCCTGGAGGGCTACAGTCCATGGGGTTGCAAAAGAGATACAACTTATTGACTTGACAACAACAACCCAAACTTGATATCTAAACCCAAGGATTAAAGTTCCAGGGAAGCAGATTTTAGCTCAGCAAAAGCAACCAATTAGATTCAGAAATGGAATGAGCTGTTTTGTGGGTACTGAGCTCTTTGCCAAGAGGCTGCCAAGGTACACAGATTCCACTGCTTTAGGCAGAAGTTATGACCCTGACAACATCTTAGTGTCTCCTATGACTTCCAACTCTAGGTTCTGCAGTTCTTTCCAAATGTTTGATTTTGAGTTAGGTGCATACAGAAATTCATTAGGAAATAACCTAAGAGAAGTTATCTAATGAGACTTGGAAAATAGATTATTCACATATGCATGCCTTTTTACAATTATTTGATGCATATGAATTCTGAGTTCACAATCCGCCATAAGTCCATGTACCTGTATGTCAATGAAGACTAAAAACAGAGTTAAAAAAATCTGGGTAGCATTTTATGGTTTTAAACACACACACACTTTTATATAATTACCATATCAAGTCTGTGAGAAAAATTATACCTGAGCTTATACAGGGTAAATGGCTGATCCAAACTCATAAATGTACCTACTAGAACCATCAGGACACAAACTCCCAAAGTCACTGATCTTTCTGACTCCAAATTATCCACCCTTTAGATTTAGCTATATATCCTCTTCTTGGATGAAAAATACCTTTCTTCTAAATTCAATGGGAAAAGGCCAAATGGAATTTAAAAACCTGTTTCTTTTCTTTCATAGGTATCAAGAATCTCTTTTATTGATTATCAGAAACATTACAAACATTTAATATGAACAAACTATAACATGACAGTGATTAGTTTGAACAATTAATACACTTCATTAGCTTTTATACTTAAATAGCAACAGTTATTAAATGTGATTTTTTTCACATAGTCTGATGAAAAATATTTCAATTCACAATAGCAACTTTCTTAACTCAAGATTCAAAAAAAGGAATATTTTCTTCTTTAGTAAAGCACTGAGAATAAGATGGGAATTTATCACAGGTTAAATGGCAAGGGAGAAAAGGTCCAATAGCATTTTGTTTTTAGCCAGTAGTTTCTTGTCAAAGGTCATAGAGAGCAGTGGTCTACGATTAAAGACAAAGGAAAATACACGTCATCCCACCCTAGAGTTTGAAGGGACCTTTGAGACCATCTAGTTCAATTTCTTCTCTTTTTTCTTATTTGACATATCAGCTTTGAGATTTTATTTGCTATAAATACCTATTGAGAGTTCATGTTTCCAAGAAATGCCTTCAACTTTCTAAGAAAATCATGATCACATGTATTTTTCAGGCATCTTCTGGCATGACAATTATATATCAAAAACTTTTGCAATTTTGTTCTCCTATATGCATATTTATGTGCAATACCTCTGGGACAGGGTGGTTTTCCTTAGTCAGTCTTCCAGCTACAAAAGACACGAATGAGTAAATCTTGGAAAAGGGATAACATCCTTGATATTGTCAATTCCTAAGATGCACTGCAGATAGCGTTCAAATCCCATCCCAAAACCTCCATGTGGCACAGATCCAAATCGACGGAGGTCCAGATACCTGATTTTGAAAAACAGAGTATCATTACCTATAAATGCTTCATTTAAGATCAGACGTTATGAAAGAATTTTATGTTTCAAAAGTATCTTGCAGTCATTTGTGCTCATCACATCACTGGGGCAGACCAGTCTTTTCACCTTACAGACAGATGAAGGACACAGAGGAGTTAGAGTGATCTGTCCAAGATTATGGAGACGAAATAGCAGCAAATCCTGTCATGCATTCATGGGCTTTGGTCACATGATCCTAAGTTTTTGTTCACTGGATACTTATATACAGAAAACTTGTCTCATTAGGCTACAGAAAAATTCCTAAGAACTGTATTATTTTTCTTTAAATACACTCCTCTTCTGCTTCTTAGTATATCAATGATAATATTCTTTTTTTCCATATCAAAATCATACTGTTCAATATATACAGGAGGGTGAAGCAGTTTGCCTGATGTACTACAAAAAGATATTCCCTTCCTACTAGTCTGTAAGCTACATCAAGGGCAGGAACTGCATCTTATTCAACCTTTATCTCCAGTGACTACCCAGAAACAGATGCTTACTACGTGGAGAGTTATTGTTTGAAGGTATAATAATATACTCAGAGGACTGCAGTAAGGAAAATCTTCAACTCCTCTGCTTTAAGCCTGGTGGAAGATGTCCAGAGTCATTTTTCTGAAGGTCATCCATGCACATTCTACTCCCACAGTAAGACTACATGCTAGAAAATGGTACATTCAGGATTCAAACTCAGATTCCAATATACCAGCCCAGGATACAGTTATTTTATGAAAAGAAGAGAAAGAAGACTCTATAACTCTTTTTATTATGTCATTTGATGGTGGGAATTCCTGAATTATATAATACAGATTAAAATAAATTTATAGTTTCTTGAATGATTTGTAAAATATACAAACATACAGCATAAAACTTAAACACCACAGCTGGTAGTCATTTGGCTCTTTAAGAGTAAAGGCTATAACCTATTCCCCCACTAGTAATAACAATGACTACATGTATTGGTATTTTAGCTAATTAAGTACTTCTCTTTCTAAAATAAAAGTACAACTAGTTGAGTTACAACCAAGTGAGACATCAATAAGAAGTAAGTTATCTAGGATAAAACCTGAGATTAGTAAGCACGATCAGGAATAATGGAAGGAACACGGTCTGAGTAACTGAAATGTTTGATAGCTGAATTAACTTTATAAGGCATGGAGGCAGAACATACTTTGATTTAGTGAGAAAATGAGATGAAAGGCATATCATACCACCTGCCACAAACACCTGCAGGATCTGAGCTGGCTGCCAGAAGTCCAGTATCCAGCTTTGGCTGGCTTTACATTTCTCATACACAGATTTCAGAACACTGGCATAAATATCTGGAAACTTAATTCAGAAGAAGCATTCTGCCTGTAGTATTTTTCTTATCTTTGCTTTGATAGATGGAAAGATTTACTTCTAAAAATAAGTTTTCGAAAGAACCTGTATTTGTTTGATTGTTGCTATATTGGTTCTATAGAAGAGATGGTAAAAACTGTGGAACTAGTTACAGATTTCATTTGCATGGGGCATGTAGAAACGGGAAGTGAAAAAATTCTTAGACACCTGGGGTAGCTACACACTCAGTGTGGTAGATCACTAGCAGAGATCACAGACTTGAAGATTTTTAAGGTCATTTCTACCTTTAAGGTACCATGATTACCACAGGAAGCAGATTCCAACTGTTAAAAAATAAAATTCAATGAGTAAATTAAAAAAAAAAACTTTATTCTATGATTCATCAATCAGGTAGGATCCCACCTAGCAACAGAAAAGAGCTCTGAAGAGCTCTACAAAATGATTTTAGGCAGAAGGGGGCAGGACAAGGAAGTTAGTAGCAAAGAGTGAGTGGTTTTAGGCAAGGTCATCTTCCTTTAGGAGATGACAGGTGTCCATCAGACAGACGACCTCACTAGTGTTGACCAGGTAATTCTAGACTCTCTGGTTCAAGATTCCACTTCTGGGAGATGTTGAAATTATAACTAAATCAGGTATTAAGTCTCAGTTTGGGGATGTGCGCTTAGCACAAGTGACTTCATTTTGGGCCTGTTGTCTGTTAAAATAATCAATACTTACATTTGGAGATGTTAAGAATTTGAAAACTTTAGTTGGGAAAAAAGTAGTATTGAAATGATTAATGAAGACCAGAAAAAGTCTAAACCAATGATTAAGATATATCTAGTTATATATATAGAGAGAGCTAGTTTTTATATACTATGAATAACATCTTGTAGACAGAAAATAAATTGAGGTAAAATGCGTAAGTGTGACAATCAGTTTCATCAACCTAACAGCAAAACTCAGCACTAAAGGAGGAAAGGTGGAAAGAAATTAAACTTCTACTCTGTGTAGATACTTAACTTATATTGCTTCATTTCATCCTTACAAAAATCCTATGAATTAGATATTACCATTCCATTTTATAACCAAGAAAACCAAGGCTCAGAGAGATTAAATATGCTGAAGTTCATTACTGATAAATAAGGCAACCGAGGGCCATTACTTGAACCCAATTTCAGGCTTTTTGCATCTCTGAAATCTAGTTCCATTACCAAAAGGCAAGTGTGTAATTTGATCTTTCCCTCTGCTGAGGACAGCAAAAGAGTTAATAATATGGTTGATACTATTATACCAGATCCTGACTCTTATCACAGAAATATGAATAAATAAATAAATAAGCTGTATATACTGAAAAGTACTTGAAGAAGGGATCTGCAGAAGGGACAGCAGAACAGCTTAGGTCTGCAGAAAGACGATCTTCCCTAAGCAGCTTAGATTTCTATGATAGGTGGAGACCCCAGGGATCACTTAGCTCAAGCCCCTAACTTCACACACAGAGAAAATGAGGCATAATGGTTAAGAACAAAGTCCCAGTTCTATGCTTCTGTGTGCTCTTGGTTAAGATAGTTAACATCTCCAGGTCCCAGGCCTGGATGGATAATAAAAAAGGAGTAAGAATGGCAACTAACTCAGGGGGTATTGTGATGATTACACAAAACAATATCCATCAAAATTTTAACATTGTTATCTGGCACACAATTGGCAATAAATAAATGACAGACATTATTATTACCACTTTTCAAAGATTCAAAGGGAATAACTAATCTCAGGACCTGTTCATTGTTTTAACCCTCTTCTATAGCACCCTGGAAATATACGTGAAAACTATGTAACATTCAGACCCAGAGCCAGAACAAGAGTCATCAGGGGTCATATTCTTACCATTGGTAGGCTTCTGTCAGTCCTAATCTGTAAAAGGAAAGTAAAATTCTTTCAGAGAATGACAATAAGATCAATATACTAACCACCAGACATTTATTTTGGGTTATGTGCAAAGTGCTCTTTATAAAGAAGTAAATACCAAAACTTGTGCTCTTAAATAATAATATATAATACAGTTGAGGAGCTGCACCTTTATTAGGTGGTAACAAAGGTAAGAAAACCAATATTAAGAAAACCAACAGTCCAATATAATCAAATAACAAATGCTAGGGAAAGAAAGCAAGGTCCAGAGCCCAAGAGAGGGGGTTCATCTGAGATAAACTTACTGTCCTGTGACATAAGAAAACCACTATTACTACTTCGTAAGGATGTCTAAAGGTACACCCAGACAAGGGATGTACAGACACAATTTTCTTTCCATAATAGTAAAATAATAATAAAGATTCTGAGGCTACTTCATAATATGGTTGCAAGTTGTTTTTTGCCAATTTGAGAAATGTTAATAAAATGTAAAGTTCGTAGTACTCATTAAAATTAATTTCAGTCCTTAAAAGTATTTGGGACCATGGCGTATCTCAAAGTGATCAGGATTATGAATAATTCAAACATGCAAAAATATGAAAAACATGAATAGAAGTCAAAGACAGATCCCAGAGATAGGGAAATACATATATCCACTTAATTAGGAAAGCTAAATTTGGACATTATCAGATATTAGGTAAACATTTAATGTTATGAGGAAAGGTTTCCTGAAGGAAGGAAGCAAGTACAGAAAACAGACCAATTAATCTTTCAACAGATGAGATTTCTTGCCATGTGTGATTTTTATTGTGCTTTAAAAAAAACCCAGAGAATCTTCAAATTCTTTCCATCTAAGGAGTTTTACTGTCACTTCAATTCCACAATTTTCCCAGAACTTCCTAACACTATAAAAAATACTAAGGAGTTAGTAGTCTAGCTGATAATAAGAGTCCTCCCAGAACATATTTATCCCCTTTCTTCTGGATGCTAACCCAAACAGAGCAGTTCGGATGACTGGAATTACAAAACCAAATTACTCCACAGATTTATAAGTTGGGATCTTGGAAAAGCAACAACTTTTTAAGCACTTCTCCATTAGGAAGAGAAGGCCTTACAAATGGCTAATTTAACAAACATGTCAAACAATCAAGACTTTTCCAGATTACTATGAAACCTAGTATTATCTGGAGAGAAAGATTATGCCTTCAACATGGGAAAGTCTTTTTTTAAAAAAAAGTCTGGCACAGTAAAAGTGGAAACCATGGAAAACAGAGGTTTATAACCTTGGTTAGTTTAGGAAGTCACTGTGGTTTTTTGGCAGACCATGCATATACAGGAGTGGTAGTTCAATTAGAAACATGATTCCCCTACTTCTCATCTCTAAAACATTTTCTGTGTGTTTATGGATACATTTCCCAGGTCTCAAACAGTAGGTAAAAGTTATTCAAATACTTAAATCAAGATACTTACATAGTAGAAAACCTGAGGAAGGAAAAACTGCCTATTCTAAATGCTAGCTTAGCAGATAATTTTAGTTTCTTTCTTCTTCCATCTTTATCCTTTCCCTGGTTTAGAGCCTGTCTTCACGATTTAGTTTAAAATCACAAACACAGAAAATCCCAACAACTCCTTTTCCCCAAAAACACAGAGAAAAAGGAAGAACAAACTTTAAGGGGCTTTAGTCACCTTTCCTTTTTCTATCACTAACTTTTAAAAAAGCTATTTCTATAGGGAGAGACATATACAAATAGTGGGCAAAAAAACCCAAAAATCATTGTGTTTCATATAACAGCTCTAAGTTTTCAGAAAAAGAAGCTCAGAGAGGTTAAGTAATAACTTGCTTAAGTCCACACAGAATCTGAAATTCAGGTCTGTCAGGTACTAAGACCCACCTACTATTCTGTTAGTCTGCCATTACTGCCTTTGAGTGCCCCATTCCCATTTTTAAAATTTCCCTTTTTCTAGTTCTGATCAGTACCTGGCCAATCGCTGTTCTAAGAAATGGTATCGTTCCTCTCTGAGGCTTCCTCCAAAGAGTTCTCCAACTCCAGGAACCAGAAGATCAACAGCAGCAACCTGAAAAGGGAAAAACTCACGAACACCATTCTGTTTTCAGACCATCCCAACAATGTCAGCTTCTGAAGCAAGTGGAGCTTACAGCATTTTGATGACTGGCTGTTTAACTGCTTACAGTTAAACAGATCTTTTTTATGTTAGCTGTTCATGTCCCCTGTTTTAATACTAAATGTTTAATTATTATGTTTAGAATATAAAATGCACGTGAACAGTTCCCCCTCTGGCACCATTTATGTGGTATACTTAACAAAAATATGTTTTCTGTACAAATGTGGTAAAAATGTTAGTCATAAAAAATGCGGAAAGTATTAATAATCATAAAAATATTTTAAAACATCTATCATCATGCAGAGGCAATTATACGCTAGCGTATTTTCTTAGGTTTTTTCCTTGTATGCTTAAAGAGTATAACAGAGATCAAATTACATATAAAACTCACCATTCTCATTATCTTAGCCAACAAAATACAATAAATATTTTTCCTATGTTAGTAAAAATACTTCACATACTTAATGTTTTAATAGCTGCACAGTTTAATGTTTAGAAGTATCATAGTTTATTTAACAGCTTTCTGTTGAATATTCAGAGTGTGTGTGTGTGCCTTTCATAAATAATGTGGCAATGATGTTTTTCTTTAATTTGAAGTATGCTAGTACATGTAAAATATGCTCTGATTGTTAATCAAATTAAAACAAAGAGATACCACTTTGGTGTTATCAAAATGGTGAAGATAAACAATATAAACAAATATGGATTAGAGAATGCATAAACTAACACTCTCATACCTCTGATACAAACTTTCTGGTCAGCAACTGGGCAAAAGATAATCAAAAGCTTTAAAAGTGCAATTTGCTTTGACTCAGCAATAGGAGTTCTAGGAACTAGTTCTAAAAAAATAATCAGAGATGCAAAAAAAAAAAAAAAGAAAAAAAATTCAACACACAGAATATTTACTACAGTATTGCTTATAACAACAAAAAATTGAAGTGTACATCAAGAGGAGACCATCAGATAAATTTTAGACACGGAAGAAAAAAGACTGACATCTCTAATACATAATGAGGTGTAAACTGTGTTGCTATGATTTCTTTTCTTTTATTCATATTTTCTTATTTTCTACAAGAAAGGTGTTATACTGTTGTAACAGAACAACAAAAAAATTGTAATAGGGTAAAATGGTGGCTTGATGTTTTAACTTGTATTTCTTCACTTACTAGTAATATTTACATTTTTGAGAATGTTTGCTATCTATATTATTTTGTGACTTGGCAATTCTTTTTTGCAAGTGGGGGGGGAGGACAAAGAGGTGTCAGGTAGACATTTATAAGGCCAGTAATAAGAAGGCACAAAACTCAGATTTAATTTACAAATAAAAATTAGGAATCCATGAACTTTGGAATGAGGTTCGTGACATTGTACAGGAGACAGGGATCAAGACCATCCCCATGGAAAAGAAATGCAAAAAAACAAAATGGCTGTCTGCAGAGGCCTTACAAATAGCTTTGAAAAGAAAAGAAGCGAAAAGCAAAGGAGAAAAGGAAAGATATAAGCATCTGAACGCAGAGTTCCAAAGAATAGCAAGAAGAGATAAGAAAGCCTTCTTCAGCGGTCAATGCAAAGAAACAGAGGAAAAGAACAGAATGGGAAAGACTAGAGATCTCTTCAAGAAAATTAGAGACACCAAGGGAACATTTCATGCAAAGATGGGCTTGATAAAGGATATAAATGGTAGGGACCTAACAGAAGCAGAAGATATTAAGAAGAGGTGGCAAGAATACACAGAAGAACTGTACAAAAAAGATCTTCATGACCTAGATAATCATGATGGCGTGATCACTCATCTAGAGCCAGACAACCTGGAATGTGAAGTCAAGTGGGCCTTGGAAAGCATCACTACAAACAAAGCTAGAGGAGGTGATGGAATTCCAGTTGAGCTATTTCAAATCCAAAAAGACGACGCTGTGAAAGTGCTGCCCTCCATATGCCAGCAAATTTGGAAAACTCAGCAGTGGCCACAGGACTGGAAAAGGTCAGTTTTCATCCCAATCCCAAAGAAAGGCAATGACAAAGAATGCTCAAACTACCACACAATTGCACTCATCTCACAGGCTAGTAAAGTAATGCTCAAAATTCTCCAAGCCAGGCTTCAGCAATATGTGAACCGTGAACTTCCAGATGTTCAAGCTGGTTTTAGGAAAGGCAGAGGAACCAGAGATCAAATTGCCAACATCTGCTGGATCATGTAAGAATTGAATCTCCAGTCTATGTCTGACGCAGGATGCAGCATGCTTGGGGCTGGTGCATGGGGATGACCCAGAGAGATGTTATGGGGAGGGAGGTGGGAGGGGGGTTCATGTTTGGGAACGCATGTAAGAATTAAAGATATTAAAATTTAAAAAATAAAAAACCGAAAAAAAAAAGAAAAAAAAAAGAAAAAGCAAGAGAGTTCCAAAAAAACATCTACTTCTGCCTTATTGACTATGCCAAAGTCTTTGACTATGTGGATCACAATAAACTGTGGAAAATTCTGAAAGAGATGGGAATACCAGACCACTTGACCTGCCTCTTGAGAAATCTGTATGCAGGTCAGGAAGCAACAGTTAGAACTGGACATGGAACAACAAACTGGTTCCAAATAGGAAAAGGAGTGTGTCAAGGCTGTATATTTTCACCCTGCTTATTTAACTTCTATGCAGAGTACATCATGAGAAACGCTGGGCTGGAAGAAACACAAGCTGGAATCAAGATTGCCGAGAGAAATATCAATAACCTCAGAGATGCAGATGACACCACCCTTATGGCAGAAAGTGAAGAGGAGCTAAAAAGCTTCTTGATGAAAGTGAAAGTGGAGAGTGAAAAAGTTGGCTTAAAGCTCAACATGCAGAAAACGAAGATCATGGCATCCGGTCCCATCACTTCATGGGAAATAGATGGGGAAACACTGGAAACAGTGTCAGACATTATTTTGGGGGGCTCCAAAATCACTGCGGATGGTGACTGCAGCCATGAAATTAAAAGACACTTACTCCTTGGAAGAAAAGTTATCACCAACCTAGATAGCATATTCAAAAGCAGAGACATTACTTTGCTGACTAAGGTCCGTCTAGTCAAGGCTACGGTTTTTCCAGTGGTCATGTATGGATGTGAGAGTTGGACTGTGAAGAAGGCTGAGCACCGAAGAATTGATGCTTTTGAACTGTGGTGTTGGAGAAGACTCTTGAGAGTCCCTTGGACTGTAAGGAGATCCAACCAGTCCATTCTGAAGGAGATCAGCCCTGGGATTTCTTTGGAAGGGATGATGCTAAAGCTGAAACTCCAGTACTTTGGCCACCTCATGGGAAGAGCTGACTCATTGGAAAAGACCCTGATGCTGGGAAGGATTGAGGGCAGGAGAAGGGGACGACAGAGGATGAGATGGCTGGATGGCATCACGGACTCGATGGACGTGAGTCTGAGTGAACTCCAGGAGATGGTGATGGACAGGGAGGCCTGGTGTGCTGCAATTCATGGGGTTGCAAAGAGTCGGACACGACTGAGCGACTGAACTGAACTGAACTGAAATTCCCCAGGTATGGGCAAAACTCGAAATTCCCTTCATCACTACTGCTGGATTTGAGGCTCAAGTTATTTTGATGCAGTTTGATTCACAAGCCCCAGCAAGGGAAATTCATTAGATACTCCTTGGTATTTAAGTCCTAAAAGATAATGCTCTTAAAGTGCTACACTCAATATGCCAGCAAATCTGGAAAATTTATCAATGGCCACAGGACTGGAAAAGGTCAGTTTTCATTCCAATCGCAAAAAATGTTCAAACAATTGCAAACAATTGCGCTCATTCACATGCTCAAAATCCTTCAAGCTAGGCTTCAATTGTACACGAACTGAGAACTTCCAGATGTAAAAGCTGGATTTAGAAAAAGCAAGAGAATTTCAGAAAAACATCTACTTCTGCTTCACTGACTATGCTAAAGCCTTTGACTGTGTGGATGACAAAAAACTGTGGAAAATTCTTAGAGATGTGAACACTAGACCACCTTACCTGCCTCCTGAGAAACCTATATGCAGGTCAAGAAGCAGCAGTTAGAACCAGACATGGAACAATGGACTGGTTTCAAATTGAGAAAGGAATATGTCAAGGCTATATACTGTCACCATGCATATTTAAGTTTTAAGCCGAGTACATCATGCACAATGCCAGGCTGGATGAAGATTGCTGGGAGAAATATCAACAAACTCAGATATGCAGATGATACCACTTTAGTGGCAGAAAGTGAAGAGGAACTAAAGCGCCTCTTGATGAAGGCAAAAGAGGACAGTGAAAAACCTGGCTTAAAACTCAACATTGAAAAAAACTAATATCATGACATCCAGTCCCATCACTTCATGGCAAACAGATGGGGAAACAATGGAAACAGTGACAAACTGTATTTTCTTGTACTCCAAAATCACTGCATATGGCGATCACAGCCATGCAATTAAAAGATGCTTGCTCCTTGAGACCCCATTGACTATACAGTCCATGGAGTTCTCCAGGCCAGAATACTGCAGTGGGTAGCCATTCCCTTCTCCAGGGGACTTTCCTGACCCAGGAATCAACCAAGGTCTCCTGCACTGCAGGAGGATTCTTTATCAGCTGAGCTACCAGGGAAGCCCTCCTTGGAAGGAAAGCTACGACAGATCTAGACACAGAGACATCACTTTGCTGACAAAGGTCCGTATAGTCAAAGTTATGATAGTTTTAGTAGTCATGTCAAATGTGAGAGCTGGATGATAAAGAAGGCTAAGTGCCAAAGAATTGATGCTTTCGAATTGTGGTACTGGAGAAGACTCTTGAGAGTCCCTTGGACAGCAAGGAGATCAAACCAGTCAATCCTAAAGAAAATCAATCCTGGATATTCACTAGAAGGACTGATGATGAAGCTCCAATACTTTGGCCACCTGATGTGAAGAGCTGACTCACTGGAAAAGACCCTGATGCTGGGAAAGATTGTGGGCAGGAGGAGAAGGGGGTGACACAGGATGAGATGGTTGGGTGGCATCATTGACTCAATGGACATGAGTTTGAGCAAACTCAAGGAGATAGAGAAGGATAGGGAAGCCTGGTGTCAGGCAGTCCATGGAGTCACAAAGAGTCACAAACCACTTAGCAACTGAATAACCACCACCATCCCTTGGTTGAGTATTCTTCCTTCCAAGTTGACTTCACAATATGTAGTCTATTGAGTGTACATATCCAATGTTTAAAATTTTATGATTTACTAAGTAACACTGATACAATTTTTAAAATTCGAATACTACTAGGTGATCCTGGCATCTTATCAGGGACTGCTGGGCAGTCATTTGTCCTAATCACACATGGCTGAATGGAATGAATGGACATTATTTTCTGTGAAACCAATACCCTAGCTGAATATTTGCCACCAGCCTTTGGAGGAATTGCTTAGGACTCAAATTCATGGCATGTGACATTTTGCATGTTTGCTTAGATTCACTTCATTTAGACCCGCAATCTGTCCCTTTCAAATGATGAAATATGTTTGGTCATTTATAAGTTATTCTTCTATGTTCAAATGAGCAAAAACTTAGGCTATCTGAAATCAGAAAATTTTAGAGCTGGTTAGTACACTGTAGGTCATCCAGTACAATTCTCTAATTTTTATGGCAGGAGACGCTCAGGCTCAGAGAATGGAAAGACATGCCTAAGGCCATACAAATAACTAGTCCATACAAATAACCAGTAAGAGAGCTGGCTTTCAAACTAAGCACTAGTAACTTCTTAGTCCAGTGTACTTTTCATTATAACATTTGTTCATACCACTATTAAAATCATTATTTTTTGGAGAGGGTGAGGGGAAGAAAGGAAGGAAAAGAAACTGTTACTGTAAAAACATACCGTATTACTATGCATTACCTCCGGCCAAACGTCATCAGCATAGGCTAGACATTCTCCTACACCCCTCTCTTGACTTCCCAGAGAAGGCAACTGTGAGACACACCTGTTTCAATATTTTTAGACTGCACTGCACCCTTTGCACAAGCTCTTGCAACCCTGCTCATAATCTGTTACTACATCCCTACTGAAAGAAACACAGAAGTCAGTTAGCTGACCTAAAGCCTGTTCACTCACCACTGAAAAAAATAAAGTAGGGATGGAAGCAGACACTTTGTTTAAGTGAGCTGAAAAGAAATCTAGGTTGCTAATAAATCAATGTTGTATATATCAGTAGACTGAGTAAGTTATATTTTAATAATTAGCTCTGAGAAGCTATAGCACTGCATAAATTACAAAAGTACATGAAAGTTTATTATAATACTTTCAGGTTTCAGGCTGTGAGATCACATTAGAGAGACTGTCATAATGAAGGCTTCCTGGTACTTCTAAAGGTAACTGTGACTGCAGTCTATGAGAGAATTGCCTTTCAAGGAATCTTATGTAACTGCATTTAATAGCAACACCCTGCCCACCCCCCCACATACACACATTTTAGCAATACTGTGCTTTAACACAATAAAGACAATCAAAATTTAGAAAGAAAGAGGACTTCACACTTATTGACTACCTACCATCCCAAACACTGTGCTATGCATTTTTCATATTATTAATTATGAATTAATTCAATCCTCATAATTCTGGAAAATATTATCATCTAATTTTTACAAATGGAAAAATAAAACTCAAAGAAATTAAATGGCTTACCTAAGATCACATAGATTATAACACAAAGACCTGGGACCTGAACCCAAGGGTGCCTGATTCTAAAGCCTGGGGACATTCTTATTCCATGGAGCCAACATTCAAAAAAAATTTAGAGTAAAAGCTGCTCTTTAGCTTCCCAGGAACTTCCTTAGCAAATCAACTCACTCACTATTTGTCTGTGCGTGCGTGTGTGTGCGCACGTGCGCTGCGTCCTGTCCGACTCCTTGTGACCCCATGGACTGTAGCCCATCAGGCTCCTCTGTCCATGGGATTTTCCAGGCAAGAATACTGGAGCAGGTTGCCATTTCCTACTCCTGGGGATCAAACCAGTGTCTCTTGTGTGTCCTGCATTGGCAGGCAGATTCTTTACCACTGAACCACCTGGGAAGTCCATCACCAAATAGATATCAGGTGCCTGTTATGTCCCAGGCATTATGCTAGGCAACAGGACACACTCATAAGTGAAAAAAAAAAAAGGTCCTCAAGTCCTTTGGCAGAGAGAAAAGTGTCACTAAATAAACAGGTATACAAATAAATGTAACAACACAACCGTGTTAAGAAATAAGATGGATTAAGTTAGTAACTCCAGGTCTGCAATTTAAAGTAGTACACTGTGGTTTAGTGCATCTCTGACTCAGAAGAGAGGGTCAAGGAAGGTTTCTCTGTGGAAATGATTACTGAGAAGAGATCTAAGAGTAAGCAAAATCACTCAGGTGAAGAAGGCTGTTCTCAATCTAGGGAAGGCTATGTGAAAAGGTCCTGTGATGAGGGAGAACCCTGCCTACCTATCGGAAGGCATGAGAAAGCAGCAGCCAGGCTACACTGAGGCTTGTAGGCCAAACAAAGAACCCTGACGCTTGGCCTAAGAGCAGTGGGAGGCCACTGGACAGCTTTGAGAAGAGAGTGTGACCAGATTTTCACTTTCTAAAAGTTCAAGCTGAAATGGGGAGAATGAACTCAGAGGAGGACAGAATGGATGCAGGCAGAAGACTGGTTAGGAGGCTACTGAAGTAGTCCTGGCAAGATGTGATGGTATGTTAATCCAGAAACATGAAAGTGGAAATAAAGAGAAGTAGATGGATTAGAGATTTATTTAGGAGTACAGAAATGACAGTTTCAATATGTGAAGTCAGAGAGGAGAACATTTAAAAGATGACTCAGGACTCTGGCTTACACAATTAGATGAACACTGAATTTTCAAAGAAAATCAAATTTTGTGGGAGAAAGGGAGAAGGAGTGAAATCATAGGTTCAGTCTGGGGTATGTTAAGCTTGAGGTGGTTTTACGATGTATAAATGGTGGTAAGACAAGTCCAGAGCTCACAGGAGAAGTCTGGATTCAAGACATGAATTTCTGAGTCGTATGAAAATACACAGTGAGTTGTGGGTAAAGATGAAATCATCTGGGGAAAGAAAAGACCTGGGGAGAAAAGGATGGAGGCATGAGGAATTCCAGCATCTAGTGAAAGAGGATGAACCTGAAAAGGAGCCTGAGAAAGAATACTCCACTAAGAAAGGGAGAAAACTAGGAGAACGCTGTCACAGAAGTCAAAGGGGGAAGAAGTTTTAAGAAGAAAGTCCTAAATAGTGCTGAATCATGCTGAGAGGCGAAGTAAAAGACTTTACAAGTCTGTTGGGCTTAATAACATGACAATTATTACTGCTCCCAGAGCTTCAGTGGTACAATTAGAGGGAATGATAGTGGTCTGAATATAAATCACATTAGAAGGCGGAGGAATGAGTGGTATATACTGTGGTGGTTATGAAATATTCACCATCCTTAAGAAGACTTTAATTTGAGAAAGGAAAATTTATATAGAGACTACAAAAAAAGACACAATGCCACTAATTAGTTTTACTGATCCTTTAAATGCCATAGAAATCCAGAAAAGGCAGGCTCAGGGTGACTGGGTAAGCTAGGGAAGTCATTGCAGAGCAGGAAAACCTTAAGCAGAGCGTTTTTAAGTGCAAAACTGAATGACTGAAAAGTGCTCTCCCGAGGGAAACTGAGAGGAATACACTGTGTGTGTGTGCTGGGGGAGAGAGGTGGAAGTGGGATAGGGTGGAGTGATAAAAAAAAGGCAAGAGCTACAGACAAGTTCCTGTGTTTTGTGATGTAAGCTCAACACCGAACAGACAACCTGCAACTGGATAATCCACTCCCCAGTTACGCTCCCTTTTTCTGCTGCCAACCTGTGGGCCTATTCATTTCTCATAACTGATTATACCAGAGACTTGGTAGGGAGAAGGGAAAATAAGTGTCATAAATCAACTGTGTTGCTTACTGCACTTGGATAATGCTGGTGAAAGGTAGAGATGTATAAAATCAGTGGCTAACGTGTAATTTTATATTTGTGACTTCTGAGGTAGTGTGATAAAGTGGAGAAGAATACAGACTTCAGAGCCAGAGGGAATCAGGTTTGAATGAGAATTCTATCACTTTCTATCCATGGAGCTGAGAAATGCAATTAGTCTTTTTGTACTTTACTTTTCTATATGTAAAACTGGAAAAACATCGAGTTTCTTGGCACATCTTCATTTGTGATTTGTGACTTAAGAGATAACATGATAGTATGTGCTTCATACTAATTGGTGGCTCCTACTGTTTTAGGAATGCTGTAATATGAGCAAAGACAGGAGAGACATTCAGATAACCTTGTATACCTAAGATGAGGTAACTTTATTTATTAGGGGGTCCTGATCTACATTTTCCTACCGGTATTTATCTAAAAACAAGTGAAAGTACAAGACAGCAAAGTTTACATTTAGGACCTTTTCTGAGATAAACATATTTGTCTCATAGATTTTTATAATTAATGCTATTAAAAACTATTCAATACATATTTAAAGAGTAAAAAATATTCTTATTTTATGTTACTGCCAATTTTGTGAAGGAGAGGAGACAAAAAAAGAGAAAAAAAGGAAAATACCAGAAATATAAAAGCCAACTGTAGTTGAGGGAAAAGAACAGAGGACAAGAAGAGCTAAAGAGGACAGACAGACAGAGACAAGATAGGTGGAGAAAACAGCCGGTCAGCAGAGGACCAACCAAGAGGAGAATGCGCCCAGACCTCTTCGACCCCTCCACAGCCCTCCCCTCACTGCTTCTATTTGACAGTCAAAGTGCTCTAAGCTGCCTGCTACGCCAAGCCAGCTCTTCCTTTGTCTGGTAATGCCATACCATCATCTCCCCCTACCGCATGTGGTCTCCTAATCAGTATTTAACTTGATAGGAGACTGGGCATATTGCTATACACTGCTCCAGGGCTCTCAGTAATTTAAAAATACAAAACAAAACGCACCTACATTTGCATCTGCTTAACTGAGAAGGACACCCTACGACAGAAATGAGGGAGTGTGCTTACAGAACACTGGGATCTTCTTTGGAAACACATTTTTAGAGGAGCCTGTGAGAAACGTTATCATTTTAAGAGAGATAAAGAGTGAATGATATAATTTAAGAAAATATGCCAAAGGATAAATTAAATTAAATCAAGGGGAAAACCTCAGACTCTGAGATGACTAACCCCGATTTATTTAGTGTGTTTACTTACTGTGTGCTGAGGGCCATCTTCATTATCCCTCATGTAGAACGGCTTGAGTGCTAATGGATAATTAATGACAAAGACTGGTATGTCGCCACAGTGCTTCACCAGGTATTTTTCATGTTCAGTGTGTAGATCAGCACCCCACTGTAATGAGAAAAAAGAAATTACCAAAGGAGAAGACAGAGCTGAAATATACAATGCAGGACCTAAAAATAACCTGTATCAGTGTCAAGGGCTTCTCTTCCCTGAGGATCAGGGATGTGTGGAACCGTCTGCTGAGGTTACACAGGTAGAGAAACCAGAGAGAGATGTGTGAACAGATTCAAAAGCCTGGAAAGATGAAAGCTGGAACTAGTAGAGAAACACTGTGCTTTCTGTGCCCCATCTGAGGGAGCAGCATTTAGCAGACAAATAGGAAGACACAGTATGCTCTCCACAGTGCATAAAGGCTGATTCAGATTCATAATTTTTATTAATATTGGCCAGAGGTTCTTCTACAGTTACTGTTCCTAAGTTTCAGGAAATTAAATGATGAGAGATAATGTTCCCAATACTGAGTCTATCTTTGGCTAGCTGGCTTCTCCCAGTGAATTCTTTTTTTTAAGAGTCAACTAATATATCAGGTGCTCTTTGATGAATATTTAATAACACTGTTCATCTATTTATTCAGCAAACACTAATGTGCCTATTAAACCCCAAGTACCACCTAGGTACTGAAAATAGTGGTAAGGAAAACAAAACCCCTAACTTCATGAAGCTTCTAGGGTAGAAAACAAATATTAAATTAAAAAATTATACAAGGAAATCAATTGATTATAATTATAATAAGCACAGGACACTCATAACTTAAGAGAAAATCTAACCTAACATCTAACTTAAGAGAACATCTAACTGGGAATAGAACTGGTATAAGCAGTAGTTTCAAGACAAAGGTATTATATCCTTAACATCATCTTATTGGCCCCACTTGTCTGGCAGCATCTCAATTACAGGAGAGAAGCACTGGCAGGAAATGAGAGCCCTGCCTCTAACATTCTGTGCACGGCCACTAGACTATGCTGTCTTTCCAGACCGATGTCCTTGCCAATGAAATAAAGGAGTTCTGGGAAAAAGCAAAAACACAAAACTCAAGTGTTCTTCAAAGTGGATCACAAATTAGAAGCCTCTATAAAGTTCAAAGGAAAAAGAAACCTGTTTAATGTGTTGCCTAGACTTATTTGATCAAATAACCTCTTTTGTCTATCAACTGATAACATCATTCAGAAAATACTTTGAGAAACACTGAACTAGTTGATTGCTACACTGATATTCTATTCTATATTCTACGATATTTCTAAAGAATTTCATCTTTAAACTTGGAAAACTTCTCTATAACTGCTTTTGTCACTGCTAATCCAAATGATATGATTCTACTTCAAAAGAATTTTTCAGTCTATATATGTCAATAAGGTTGGGCAAACATAAAAAAAACCCAATGTACATATACGAAATACTGCATATTGCTAAAAAGAGAAATAAGGTTATTTTAAAGGATTCTTAATGATCAGACAAATATGAGAAAGAAATTTTCATATATATATACTACCTCTGGAGTGAAGGTGAAGTTCTGGGATGCCTGCTTTAAGATCTCCACTGCCTCAGTGTAAGAAATGCTGGAGAGAGAAAGGGTAAAATCAGAAAAAGGTCTATATAATGGTCTGTTGTTAATTAGTGCATCTGAAAACTGTAAAAGGCTTATTTTCATACTGTTTTCCAGATCACACATGAATATCAAATGATTGCTGGGTTATCAGGAATGATTATAAAAAATGATTATTGATAATCAGGAATTATGGCTGACTTAATCTTATGAGAGTCTGAGCAGTGTGAAGAGAAATGGCCATTCAATAATCACACTTGTAGTGTACACAAAGAAGCTAGTCACTCAAGAAAGTAAAGATTTTTTCTGAATTCATGTTATGCTAATGCCTGAAAAGGTGTGAAATACCGAGACTGAAAGAGGAAAACTCTCTCCTGAAAGCTATCATTCATTCACCCAACATATACTGAGTATTTACCGTGTTCTAGGCATCATTCCAGGCACTGGAGATCCAGTAAATAAAAACAAAGACCCTGCCTTTATGGAGTGTGTGTATGTGTATAGAAAGATAAATAAACCAAACTAATAAAATGCCAGGGAGCTACTGGTGCTACGGAATGAACAAAGCAGGACAAAAAGAGGGTGTGTATGTATGTATAGAAAGATAATAAACAAAAATAATATAATGCCAGGGAGCTACGGGTACTATGAAGATAAACAAAGCAAGGTAAAAAGGGGGTGTTTGGTGTACTATTTTAAATAAGATGGTCAAGAAAGGCCTTGCTGAATTGGTGACATTTGAACAGAATCCTGAATGAAGTAAGGAAATGGCCATATAAATATCTAAGGGAAAGTATTCCAGGCAAAGGGAACAGTGAGTACAAAAACCTGCAGTGAGGAACAGTTTGGCTTATTCAAGGAACAAAAAAAAGCCATGTGACTACAGCATATTGAATAAGGGGAAGAATGCCAGGAAATTAGATGGGAAAGGTAATGAGAGGTCAAATCCTACGAACTCTTTCAGACCATGGTAAGGGATTAATGATATATTCTAGTATTGGAAGATTGTTCAGGAAAAATACCACTGGTTACCTCAGTAAGAAATCACCATGCTAAAGCAAGCCAAACTAAACATTTAACAGTTTGAATAGGTGATATATGCATATGGTTAAAAAAACAAAGATGAATAAAACAGTATACATCTTCATTCCACCCCTTTCACATAGCTACTTAGTTCCTCTCCTCATACACAATCATTGTTACTGGTTTCCTGTGTACTCTTTCAGAGGGCTTCATGCATCTCTAAGCCAATACTAATACTCAATCTCCCCTTTTTATAGATGGCAGCTGTAGCGTCACACACAGTCTTTTACATTGTTTCTTGCTCAATATCTTGCAGATATTTACACATCAGTATATAAAGAACTTCACCTTTTGAACTATTACGTAACATTCCACTCTGTGGATATATCCTAATCTCAAACCAGTCACCTACCAACGGGTATTTCAGCTGGTTCCAATCTTTTGTTATGGCAAATCATGACCACATATATCTAATTTATGCTTCCCAAACAGCTCAGTTGGTAACGAATCTGCCTGCAATGCAGGAGACCCTGGTTTGATTCCTGGATTGGGAAGATGCCCTGGAGAAGGGATAGGCTACCCACTCCAGTATTCTTGGACTTCCCTGGTAGCTCAGCTGGTAAAGAATCAACCTGCAATGTGGGAGACCTGGGTTCAATCCCTGGGTTGCAAAGAGCCCCTGGAGAAGGGAAAGGCTACCCACTCCAATATTCTGGCCTGGAGAATTCCATGGACTGTATAATCCATGGGGTCACAAAAGAGTTGGACACGACTGAGCGACTTCCACTTCACTTCACATGCTTACACAAATTTTGAACATGGGAAAAACAGAACTGTTGGGTTCTAAAGTACTTGCACCTTGGACTTTTTATAATTCTGAAAGACACTGCCAAAGATATCATCCATTCCCCTTTTATAGGGTTACACTGATTTATGCCCACTAGTAATATATGAAGGTGTTTCTCTATCTCCTCTGCAACAGTATTTTGCATGATTAAAAACAAAAACCTACAAGCTTTCTGAAGACCTGTGAGCTAAAGAAATAACTTACCCAACCCAAACTTATTCTCTGAAGCAAAAACAAAGTTCAAATTTATAATAACTAACTGGAAAGAGCTGTGTCATAAAGTACAAACAGACCTACCGAAGCTATGTTTTGAGTGATAGGTTTTTTAAGATGGAAATTCTATTCAAAAGAAAATCTAGTATTAAATAACAGATAATTTCTACGTTAGGATGGTGTTGGTGTTGACAGTAGTAATGCTTTTTAAATGAGCATTTTATAGGAGGGAAATTGAAGCTTAGAGAGGTTCAGTAATTTGCCAAAAACCACTCATGTAAGTTAAGAAGTAAAGCTTGATGTGCTGACTCCAGAGTCTGAGCTTTTAACTCCTGAGATAACGCCTAAACCACCTGCAGTTTCATATGTTCTATTGAAACAAAACATAATGGGCCCTGGGTTCTCCCTCTGACTCTACCACTTACTAGCTATGTAAATCACTTCATCTCAATGATTTACATCTTTATTTAAAAAAACCTAAAAATACAAACATTAAAAAGTTAGGTATTTACACTTATAAAATGAGGACACAGGGCTATACTGTCTTAAGTTTTTTTCTGCTTAGATGTTCTACTGTTTTGTTCCATCAATTACTTGATATGATCTATTCATTATACTGAGAAATATAAGAGCAGTCAAAAGGGGAAGCACTAGAATCTTGTACCACTGATACGTTTCAGGTACAACATCAAGAAAAAAAAGACTCATGTCTAAATAGCTCTGCTTATTCTAAATGTTCTGTAATACTCTGCCTATACCTTAAGTTGAGGCAGAACTTTCAAGTTTAAATTACAGTTCTGACACTGGATATCCTTGATGGCCTTCAGCAATTCTACTTTTTCTTGGTTATGCATGCATGCGTGCTTAGTTGTGTCTGACTCTGTGTGACCCCATGGACTATAGCCGGCCAGGCTCCTTGGTATGTACAGGGACTAATATTTCTTCTCCTTCCCAGAAACTATTTCCAAAGTGCTTTGAACTCTGAGAATCATGTAATTTACATATTCCCTCTGACTGTTCCATCCCCTTTTTGTTTCTAGCTGCTGGGACCTCTCTTATATGCTAATGAAGTCAACAATGCATTTCACAGGATTTCATAATATTTTACTAACGTCTTTAGATGTTTTATAGGAGGGTTTTCAAATTATCGAGTTTTTGACGTATTGCTTAAGCAGCATTTGGTCATTTCAACAAAATTACTCAAGTTATCACTTTTGAGATGAGAAAACTGAAACTTAACTACTCAGAGTTGTTGTGAAGATAAAATGAACTTCAGTATATGTAAAGTTTATCACTGTCTGATACATAGTAAATATTCAATACATGGTGGATATTTTCCCTTCATCTAAGATCTTACTCATTAGATAGGAGCTGGATAACTTCTCTTAAGATCTGCCTGATTCTCTGTTACCAGCACAGATTCCTCAAGATGCCCAATTTCTTTATCTTAATTAAAAATTTTATCAAAATGCTTATGTCCAGAACTCTCCTGTACATTCCAGATCTGGACACTCAAACTGCCTACCTGACATCTACAAACGGACATCTGAATGGATCTCAATCATAATGTGACACCTCATGGGATGAGCCTGTTATCACCTCTCTCTTCCCACAACCCCCCTGCTACTCCTTCCTCTGTCTCCATTTCCATAGCTATGTAAGCCAAAGGCCTTCAAGCCACTCTCTTTCTCACTCTCAGCAAATCCTGTTTGCCCTCTCTTTAAAACCTATCCTGACCTGGACCATTTCTCTCCCCCTCCACTGTCACCATCCTGGTCTGTGATTGTTAACTTTATGTGTCAAGTTGGCTGGGCTGCAGTACCCAGATATTTGGTCAAATATTCAGGATATTTCTGAGAAGGTGTTTTTTGGGATGAAGTTAACATTTAAATCAGTGGATCCTGACTAAAGAAGATTCCCTCCCTAACAACATCTAGTTTGAAGGCCTTACTAGAGCAAAGAATGGCCTCTTCCAAGAGAAGGAATCTGCCAGCAGGCTGCCTTTGACTTGCTCTTCCCTGAGTCTCCAGCCTTCAGAATTGAATTTGCCTAGTCTCTACAAATATGTGAACTAATTCCTTAAGATGTTCTTTTCCCAGTTACCCATATAGCTAGTTCTCTTACTCTCTCGAGAGCTTTACTCAAAGATCATCTCAGCGGGATCCTCCCCACCATGCTATCTACCATTTCTATCTCCTCATTCTTCCTTTGTCACATCTTCTATCTCTTTTTTGGTTTCTCCCCCCTTAGTATTACTCATTTTCACAGATTATATATTTCACATTTTTATCTTATTTCTTGGCTATTATTATCTCCACCAGGAATGTAAGCTCAGTGAAGGCATGGAGTTTTATCTGCTTTGTTCATTGCTTTAAAAGCAGTTTTTAGATGCTAGAACAATGCCTGGCATATAGTAAATATTCAATATACATTTAAGTAAAGAAAAAGTCTCCAAAGCCTTCACTTGTACTTCACTGCCCTTTGCTTCTCTACCACAGGGCTCCTGACTCTTCCTTCCTTTGCTATTCCCACATTTGCTGCCTTGTTGTTGGTTCAGGGTCAACAATTCATCACTTTTAACTTGAGTCTGCAGGTCTAGGTTGCTACCTTATTCTCAGCTCGGTCCAGTGTGCCAAGTTTTTCTTATTTCCCTCCTCAAGGATAGGTTGGATTCTTTATTCTCTTAGAACAGAAACCTGCTAAATTTAAGATGGCAAGGGAAAAATGATACTAACTACTTTGAGAGACAATCTTTCATTCTTCTAAGTATCAACCTTGCTTCCTTGATACACTGTAAATACCCTGAATACTAAGTTTTTTAAAATTTGTTTTAATTGGAGGATAATTACTTTATAATATTGCAATGGTTTTTGCCAAACATTAACATGAATTGGCCATAGGTATACGTGTGTCCCCCCCAATCCTGAATCCCGCTCCCTATCCTATCCCTCTAGGTTGCCCAGAGCACCAGCTTTGGGTGCCTGGCTTCATGCACTGAACTTATACTGGTCATCTATCTTACATATGGTAATGCTGAATCCTAAGTTTTATGTAAATTGTTTGTATTAGATATAAGAAGTTATTTGCTGTTTTTCCCATATCAAGTATGTGTTTCATAATAAACTGTGAAAAGAACAACCTATCTGATTAATATGACTGGTTGACTAAACAACAATATCAAATGCTATATAACAGGATTACAGTGAAAATGAAGCAGTAATGTATGTGCAGTATTTACAGTATGAATTTTTAGGTTTTAAAAAATTGGCTTAAAAAACAGTTCAGAATATATTTTCAGATTTTAGCGAGCAAAAGCAAAGAAAAAGAAAGAAGACTGAAATAGAGAAAAACAGAGAGGCAAACATTACATGTATCTTAAAAGCATACTTTTTAATCAAGCTAGATTTTGATTACTAAAGAATTAGTCTGAATTGCAGTAATACAGCTAATAATTACCATGTTCATTTATCTTGCTAAGATTTATTCATTATTTATTCATTCAACATTGATTATCAACTATGAACCAGACACAAGAGCTCTAACTATCATTAAAATACAAGTGTCCCTTGAGTCTAGGAAGTATGATAAGCAGATAAACAAACAAAAAGAATTTAATACATAATAAATTATGATAAATATGATGATAAATTATGAATAAAGTTCAGAGAAAATATAACATCTACTTACACTAGAAAGTTGTTTTTTAGCATATGTTCTAATCTGTCCTTCGTAAAAAAAGAGAAAAAAGAAAATTTATTAAATCCAATTAGAGTCATTGTATCTAATTAACATAGTCAGAGGGCTTTATCCACAAAACTAATTACCTTTTGGCCAGGAGCTATGAATTTGTGACAGAGTTCAACATCTTTAGGACAATTTGAGAGAACTGTCATTGCTGTAGTCTTGAAGAGGCTCTCCATAACCTAAGAGAAATGATACAGAATTGCGTGACATGTAAGTTTCATGAAAAAACCAGCTCTGCAGGGACTACTCTCCAGGTTTTAGCAACTCTAAAGACATTAGGCCTCTTACTTTCTGAATATACTGCAGCAAGCTAATTCAGTTTCCAGACTGATTAAAAGAAACACCACAACTTCTCAGAGTAGGAGGGAAAAAAGAAAGAAAGAAAGAGAAACGTCTGAAGTTTTTGTTAACAGTTTCAATAGTAGTAATGAAATGACCTGTCAAATGAACAACTAAAACAAATTGATGCCTCAATTTCAGTCTACTTGCTTGTAGAATCAGAGCAGTAACGGTACCTGTTTTATAGGACTGCTGTGAGAATTAAATGAGATAATACATGCAGAAGACTTAGCTCAGCGCCCAGTTCAGAGGAGCACACAACCAGCATCAGTTGTGAAGAGTGGAACCTTCTGAAACGTGCTTCATTCAGTCATTGATAAATGAAAGTAAACTTTAAGATTATAGAAGCAGTGAGATCTAGCTTCATCCAAATACATACATTTTTGCTTTGCTAAAGTATAAAGTAAAAATAATATAGATCAAATATGACACAAATCAGTATATAAGATTTCATTCTACCAGCGGTGTCTATAAGTCTCAGGGAAAAATTTGTTCTGAGAAGTAAAAAGTGACTGGAATGGAAAATATTTCTAAAATATTTTTAATCCAAACTAAAATTCTTGTTTTGAAGTCAATGAGATCATACTGTGATTTCCAAATGTGTCTCCATAAAGAAATACATATTAAGTCCAGGCTGCCCCGCCTGGAGAAGGCAATGGCACCCCACTCTAGTATTCTTGCCTGGAAAATCCCATGGACAGAGGAGCCTGGTAGGCTGCAGTCCATGGGGTCGCTAAGAGTTGGGCACGACTGAGCGACTTCACTTTCGCTTTTCACTTTCATGCATTGGAGAAGGAAATGGCAACTCACTCCAGTATTCTTGCCTGGAGAATCCCAGAGACAGAGGAGCCTAGTGGGCTGTCATCTATGGGGTCGCACAGAGTTGGACACGACTGAAGCGACTTAGCAGCAGCAGCAGCAGCCCCACCAGACAGTTGTCTCTCTTTCCTCTCTGAATCACCAGACACCCTATCAATGCTGCAAATACAGTGGGGCTATATAAGTGTCTGAGTAATTCAATCGATCAGCTACAGGAAAGAACTTAATTATCAAATATCAACTAGTTAGATTTATGTATGTATATAAAATATTTTGGGCTTCCCTGGTGGCTCAGTTGGTAAAAATTCACCTGCAATGAGGGAGACCTGTGTTTGATTCCTGAGTTGGGAAGATTCCTCGGAGGAAGGCATGGCAACCTATTCCAGTAATCTTGCCTAGAGAATCCCCATGAACAGAGGAGTCTGGCTGGCTACAGTCCATGGGTTTGCAAAGAGTCAAACACAACTGAGCAACTAAACATACACATAAAATATTTTATACTTCTCTTTATATTATTTTATATTACACATGTATTTTATAGAAAAGTAAGGAATAACTTGACCAAAGAAGAGCAAAAGGAGGCTAAAGATGTTTTACTTTGAGGCTATATCACCTTCAATCCAGCAGAGAGATAAAGAAATTACTAAGTAACTAAATGATTTATGAAGGGTTCTCTCTCAATCACTGAAAAAAGCCAATGTATTTTGGGAGTAATAAAACACATAAATTGGAGAGTATGCTTACACTATTGAGAGACAAAATATACCTATTTGCAAGATAAAGACTGTGCCACTAGGCTGGTAAAACAGTATCTTTGATGAGCAGTATATTTCCATTTGAAGAAGAAAACCACTGGCTCTTCTAACCTTGACTTTCAGACTATGTTTTATGAATATATTAAAGAAAACAGAAACTTAACTGAAGAGTTAACATAATCCTCCGAAGTTTTAAAAAAATATATTATTCAATAGCACTGAAATATCAATAGTACTATTTAAGTGTTTATACTTCATAAGAGGAAAATATCCCTTGTTACAATACTGATTTAAGAGACTGCTCTTCATCAAGGTAATATTTCCACAGAATTCAACTTATCAAAGGGAGAAAATTAAAAGAAGCAGAAGATTACTTTGGGAGGAACATATTTTTTTCTTTTATCTTTAGAAAAGATTTATATTTCAATTAATCAAACTATTCAACAGTGTATATGCCTGGAGTATCACTCAGTGGAGTAGCAAATATTTAAGAATCATTTATAGAATACATAATTATAGAGCAAAGATTATAATGTTTAATTAATTCTAACATAACCATGTCTATTGTCTTTATGAACTTTCCCTCTGGTTTTATGTTGGGGCAGTGGAGAAGCAGGAGGTAAAAGGTGTGGTTCCATTCTCTATAATACTCTCATTGCCTGAGCCAAAGAATAATAAAGAATTGGGTGGTGAGCTAAAACTAAAAGGTCATTAAGGAATTTTACTGACTCCATGAGGCTCATATTCTGAATCCCTAAATCTGGAAGGGCGTTACTCAACAGCGTTACTATTAACATTTTTGGCCAGACAATTGTTTGTTGGGGGGGAAGAGGCTGTGCACTGTCGATGCTGAACAGCATCCTTAGCCTTTACCCACGAGATGCCAGTAGCAACCAGTCTTCCCTACTCCTCCGCCCATTCCCTGGTAGGGACAAAGAAAAATGTCCCTGGGGACCACTGCTCTAGAGAAATCAGGGAGAGACAGTAAAGGAGTATACGTAATTAGACACTGTGGGGTGTGGCCAGAACACCCCCTCAGGACCAAGATCTTTATCTGCTGGGAATATTAACTGCTGATGTTTCATACTTGGGTCCTTCTTCAGCAACTGTCCAGACCAAGAGTGCTGTCTTACCCACCCAAAGTGACAACTCGTCCCAGGCTATCTCGTGTCCAATGACTGGCTAACAGGGGGAGGCACTTGCTTTCCCATGGGACAACCATGAAGGGCAATTCTAGCTTCCAAGGTCCTCACAGAATTGGCAAAGGCCTCTGTAAACACATCACAGTTCAACTTTTCCTTCTGTTCAGTGGTGCTGTCTTCCTTTCCTTTCCAGATATTTCTCTAAAGAGCATTCCCCAGTACTATCTACACACAAATCTCTGCTTTAGGGTTTATTTAGTAGGAAATCCAACTTAGGATAATAAAATTGTGACTCCATTCTGTTAAGAGGAAAAGGTAGCATTTCTGTTTTAAGTGGAATTGGGTCATTTACTGGGTGAGTAAGAGTAGAAATGAATAGAAGAATTGATACAAATTTCTAAAATAGACATACTGTAATTAGAAAATCAAACTAAGATATTAACCAAAATGGTAATGGAGAGAGAATTCATATTAACAGTTAACAAATTCTGGGTACTTACTAAGTATCAGGAACTATCCTAAGTGCCTTATAATATTATCTGCCTAAGTAGGTATTATTATTCCCATTTTCTGGATGAAGAAATTGAGGCTCAGAGAAATTAAGTCCCACGTCTAAGGTCACACAGTAAGTGATGGAGCTAAGGAATCAAATCCTGGTCCATCCAACTCCAGAGCTATGTTCTCTCTATTGATTATGGCCACAGCAAAGTCTCCCATCCCTGTTTTTATCTCCTCCTAAATCATTCTTCATCATTCATCATTCTTCATCATGCTGCTAGACAGATATTTCTAAACTGTAACTCTAACCCTGGCCTTTCGTCATCGGGAACTCTCTCTCCTCTATCTTTTGTATTAAGTTCAAATCCCTCAGCATGGCATTTAAATACAAACTCTTTCTATCAAGATCTGACTCTTGATTATCTCTCCAGCTTTATTCCTGTTCCAGAGTTCTGGCAGCTCCTGTGGATGCTTTCTCATATTATAGCCATAGACATGTTTCTCTAACTATAAAGATGCTTTGTTTATTTGCTTAGCAAATACCAAAAGCTACTATTTACTAAGCCTGCTTTATGCCAGACCCCATACTTAGTGCTTTACACTATATACAGTCTTTCATCTGTGGTGGTTGTTCTACTTGGTGACGACTAACTTGTGTGTGACTCCTTGCGACCCCATGGACTATAGCCCGCCAGACTTCTCTTCCATGGGATTTTCCAGGCAAGAATACTGGAGTGGGTTGCCATTTCCTTCTCCAGAAGATCTTCCCGACCGAGGGATGGAACCCACATCTCCTTCACTGGCAGGCAGATTCTTTACTACTGAGCCACCACTGAAGCCCACTCTTTCATTTACTTCTCACAATAACCTAATAAAATAGCTACTATTTTTCTCATTTTACAGGGCGGAAGCTAAAGATCACTACGGTTAGGTAATATAGCAAAGTTAATGGCAGAGTCTGGATACGAACTGAAACTGGTATGACTCCTGTACTTTAAACTATTACACTAACAGTGTTTGGTAGATGTTCATTAAATTAAGTAGTTCTCTATCTTCTTCATTCTGTGAACACCTGTAAGGCACAAATGTCTGAGGTAAAAATGTATACAGAAGCATTTTAATGTCACAGATGTCTGGTATTCAGAAACTGTTTTAAAACTTGAGCACCTACCTGCATGAGATCTTGCAGGCTCTCCAGAAAAGAAATCTCTGCTTCTACCATATAGAACTCTGCCAGGTGCCTCCGGCTCTGAGAATTCTCTGCTCGGAATGTTGGACCAAAGGTAAACACTTGAGTAAAAGCTCTGCAATTCAAGATTAACAGTATAAAAATAGGATTTACATGATTAATTCTAAGTTTTAAAAATATTCAGTGAATGCTTAAGGAAAAAAAAGTTTTGTGCCTCTGTCTTGTCCACAAATCCACACATATTAGCTGCTATATTTCTTTAATGGGTGATAATAATAGTTTCATTAAAAATGTTACATTTATAGAAACCATTTTATCCCAGAGGAATTTGCAAATGTTTTACAAACCCTACAGCTTACTAAATATAGACTTATAACCACTTCTGGGTGCACTCCATTGCAGCTGCCTTAAACAGCAGACAAGTACATTTCACAGCAATTGAGAACAAAGTCAAAGACAAATACCACAGCCCAAGAAGCCACACAGAGAATCTAGATAGCAATAGTTAAAATCAGAATTTCATGTGGATAAGGTGAGTCAAGCATTTTCTAAATATGTGAAAAAGGAATATCAGATACTCATGGCAACTTGCCTTGTTAGGCTTACTCAAGTCCTTTACACCCACTCAAGAGTTTCATTCAGTGTTGAATGACCCCTGACATTTGAGGGGTGGGGTGGATTTTGAAGAACTGTCTATTTTAACTGTCGTTTTCAAGAAGGACTATAGTTCAACAACATAAATGGAAAAAAAATTAATTTTTTCATGTCCTGCAGAGAAATGGTCATGATACCTTCATTCTTTAATACTTACAGTGTCCTTCATATATGAGAAAGGTTAACAACTGGGACTAGATCAAGCATGTATGAACAAATGAGTATTTTATAAGGCTATGTAATCTCTGAATTATAAGGTTTGGTTAGAGCAAAACAAGAGATTTGGGGCTCCGTAGCTGTTATCCTCAACACTCTTCATTTGTCTGTCATCAGTCAGATAACATTAAGATCAGAAAATAGTACAGAAAACAAACGGGTTGTAGATATCAGGGTTTTTGTTTTGTTTTGTTCTTTACGTAAAGATACTCCAGGAAATTAAACAGTAAAACAACAATACTGCAAATTATGACATTTATTTTTTCTTTCAAAGGCCATTTCAGCTAAGGCCTAGTTGGTAAGAAGCTTAGGAATTTATGTTTTGCTTCCACAGCTACCTTCCTGAGACCACAATCATTTAACCTCTGAGAATCCTAGTTTTTCATGGAAAAACAAACAGTAAAAACTCAGGATTACTACAGTAACCTCTCCCAAGATTCAGATCCAGACTTGCCTACTAGAATGTTTCTGAAAACACTGACCCTACCTTGTCCAAAATGAAAACTCCTGTTCCCCAAAACAAATGAAAAATAAAATAGTGAACAATCCTGGTTTTCCTTTTACATTTTCCCCAGTTCTATTAATCTCAGTTAACCCACCTCAGCACCCAAACCAGATCCCCATCCCTCCCTCACTGCTCACACATTTCCTATCACAAAATTGCAACTGTTCACACCTAGGAAAACTCTTGCAAATCTAGAGACTACTCCTTCCCCCTCCCCAAGGTGAAGGTAAAGGTGAAGGTGAAGTCGTTCAGTCTTGTCTGACTCTCTGCGACCCTGTGGACTGTAACCTACTAGACTTCTCTGTCCGTGGGATTCTCCAGGCAAGAATACTGGAGTGGTTTGCCATTTCCTTCTCCAGGGGATCTTCCCAACCCAGGGGTCGAACCCAGGTCTCCTGCATTGGAGGCAGACGCTTTAACCTCTAAGACGCTTTAACCAGGGAATTTACTTGGCTGTGCCAGGTCTCAGCTGCAGCACATGGGATCTTCAATCGGATCTTTGTTGTGGCATGCAGGAGCTTTTAGTTGTAGCATGTGGGATCTAGTCCCCTGATAAGGGATCGAACCTGGGCTCCCCCCAGCATTGGCAGCATGGAGTCCTAGCCACTAGACCACCAGGGTAGTCCCTAGAGACTCTTCATTTCCACAGATGCTATCTTAGTGTCATCTCTTGTGTCTGGCTCCTGCCTTTCTTCCACCAGTCCCAAACGAAACTCCCAAGGTAAGTTTTCAAATTCAAATCTGACTATATATCAGCCCTAATTTAAAAACCTTCAATGGTTGCCCCCCGCTCAACAGTTAAAATTCAAACTCCTAACTTGGACTGGACCTTCCTTCCCAAAGCCTTTCCTCTAACATACTGAGGACACTCTCCTTACATGCCCTGCATGCCTTACGGCCTTTTCATTGCCTATCTTCTGTCTGTAGTGCCCAGCCCCTGTTCCTCCCTCTCCAATGGCAAATCTCCATCCATCCTTCAAGAATTGACTTTAGTATCACTTTTTCTTACCATGTGTCCCCAACTTTATTGTTTCCTCCTTTATATGACTAACATTTTGTTTATGTATTTATTATATAAAATGTATCACTTAGAAATATAATTATGCATTTTGTATCCTTTCCCCTCAAGAAACTGTGAAATTTTCTAGAGCAGGAATAATGTTTTATTCATTTTTGCATCTCCAGTGCCTATGATAAAACAGGTGCTCTAGTTGAATGAATGAGCAATGATGATGATGACAGGCTTCCTCAGCTGTGAACTGGAAAAGCACAACATCCTCACAAACAATAACATTACAAATAATGCACAGAAAAATACTCAGATGTATTTTACTGTGGCTGTCACACAATAACTAAAATGGATCAGAAAATTTAGGTCTGTCCCAACAATAAATTAAAAAATTACAGGTCCAATATATGACTATGCAATCTCTAGGAAGGCTGGCAACAGTATATCTAAATAAATAAAGTGACATTTTTTCTGGCACTGTATCATAAGAAATTGCATATACAGATGTGCACTACTGACAGAGGATATTCTACTGAGATTTTCTAGCGCATAAATAGAAACTCCACGGTACAGGAAAAATTTACTTTGAAGGCTCTAAGAAAGACTTCTAAGAGATGGACAGCTATCATTCTGAAATAGAAGGAAGGCCAATGGGAGTGCTGTTCAAAAGTGATACATTATATGTATCAAGGTACTAGACACAGAGAAAACAGTGATATCTAAAAGTACTACAGATTCAAGTCACAATGGCATGTGCTTCTCACATGGATAGGGAACTCTAAGATGAGCAGCGTCAGTGATTTTTAACAGTGGTTAATGATTTTCTCTTGCAATAAATATACAGGTGCTTCCAAGGTGGCTCAGTGGTAAAGAATCCACCTGCCAGTGCAGGAGACGTGGGTTCCATCCCTGGGTCGGGAAGATCCCCTGGAGAAGGAAATGGCAACCCACTCTAGTATTCTTGCCTGGAGAATCCCATGGACAGAAGAGACTCATGTGCTACATGACTCTTGCAAAACTGTCACACACAAGTTAGCAACAAAACAACATAAAATATAGGAGATCGGGGATTTTTATTTTGGTAAGGATCAGATTCTAATTGTGGTGCCCAAAAGTTAAGTATTTCTCTAATAGAGTAAGTAAAAATCAATGGTCATGGTGCTTCCTCTGCATTACCAGAAAGATAAAATGAGCTGGAATGCAGCTGAAAATTTCCCTAATTTTGCATCTAGTCTTTAAGCAGATAAATATTTAAATAATTCAGTAAAGATCACCCTATGCAAGCATCCAGTGTTTTTTTTTTTTAATTATTTTTTAACTGAAGGATAATTGTTTTACAGAATTTTGTTGTTTTCTGTCAAACGCATCCAGTGTTTTATAGTAAAGTAGCTGTAGCAGTAGGAGTGACACTGGTCACCGTTAGCAAGTGCTCCTTGTGGACCAACCGTTAGTTGTGAGAACCGCACAGTTAACTCCTTTATCATTAACTATATTTTCCAGGCAAAGAAACTGAAGTTCAGAGAAGTTAGGAAACTTCTCCCAAAGTCATTGAGTCACAGCCTAATTAGTGGTGGAGGCCAGATTCAAATCTAGATCTGACTCTTAATGATATAGCCTTAATTGTGATATTAAATTAATGATGCTCATCACCAAACATGGACAAACCCAGGAAACAGGAGAGAAAAGTTTGTAATATGTGCCTGCCCCTGATCCCCTTTCTTAAAGATAGCTAGGGTGAGTGGTTTGGTTTATTGTGAATAGCTTATTTATGTGTTAAAATCTTAGCTCTCTAAAATAGGTTGCTGTCATGCAAATAATGAGAAGATAAATTTTAATCAATATTTTGTAACTTTTAGCAGGTCATTCAGCCTTTCTAGTCTTCAAATTTTTACATGAGTGGGAGATAGGGGCAGTTTGGCATTATTCTCTAGTATCTTTTACAATAATTTTGTTTTTTGGTCCCTGTGAAATTGCTACGTTTTAAATTTATGCTGATTTCCTTTTTTTTCTCTACCTTCCACACACATGAAAGTGGTTTGCAGCAAGGCTTGGCCCAAGCAATAGTTAAAATAAGATCTGAGAACAAGGCCATTTCTAAAATAAGATGCAAAACCAGGTGAAAGGCCAGTACTGCTGTGAGAAGAAACTAGCAGAAAAAATACTCAGCACTAAGAAATCATTCTTGTGCCAAATTATGGAGAGAGGAAAACTATATAAGGAAAGTCCATGAGCTTGGAGTTGATATTTAAGATAACAAAAGTACATTCAATACACATCAACTAAGATAGCTACAAAAACAGCTTTTTAAAAATAAAAAGTAAAGTTACCAAAAATAGATTCTACAAAGGCCATTTTCTCCCTTGTGTGGAATTTTATGAAGCCCTAAATTGGCAAGTGGATTATTATGAAATAGTCACTGATTGCTTGGCCATTCATTCCTTCTGGCCCTAAAATTTAAGAGCTAATCTTTATATTTTGAAAGAAAAGAGGAATTACTGTTGTTTTTAGCTGAGGAAGAACTCATCATTTAGCATAAAAGGGATCAGCAACTTTCCCTAAGCCCACCCACTTCAAACCTTCTATCACTTCTCTACTTCATGCAGGAAATGTTCATTGAACTCAAGTGAACTCAAAGACAGCTTTAAACAGGCTTTTAAAACAATCTTTGTCAAGCGGTATTCCCATCATCCAGAAACACTCACCCTCACCTACTCTGCCGCTGCTTTGTACCCACTGGGTCGGCAATACTGTGACACACTTGTCATTCATTCACTGCTTCTACATGCCTAACAGAGTGGACACCAGGCACCTCCTTTTCAGCTCTCCCCTTTCCTCTATCTTGCAACAATACACTTGGTGAAAGGGTTTATAAAGAGATGGAGCTCTCCCCACTTCATTAACTCTTATCAGGACATCCTAGCGAGGAAGCACTCTAAAATCTAAACATGTCTTCTCTATCATTACTGCTAAACATTCCTGCAAAATTAATTTTATTATGTCCTGTTCTTATTGTTTAGTCACTAAGTTGTGTCTGACTCTTGTGACCCCATGGACTGTAGCCCACCAGGCTCCTCTGTCCATGGGATTTACTAAGCAAGAATACTAGAGTGGGTTGCTATTTCCTTCTCTAGGGGATCTTTTCAACCCAAGGATCAAACACCTATCTCCTGTATTGGTAGGCGGGTTCTCTACCACTGAACTACTAATATGTCCTAAGTATCTGATTTAGAACTGAATTTGAAGTCCAAGCAAATTTAATCTTAATTGTAGGATGAGAGTCAAAGTTTGATAGAGCCTGACAACAGTCTTGCTAAAGGGAGTGGAGAGTTGCCTCTGATGAGCATGTGAATTGGGGGAGGGATATTCAGCAAAGGGAATATAAATCACACAGGTCCTGAGGTAGGAGAGAGAGAGCCTGACATCTTTAAAGACAGAAGTAGGCCAGCAGCAAGACGAATAGTAAGAGATGAGGTCAAAGAGATAGGAAGGGATCAGGATCAGAACACAGAGGGTGGTCCCTGTAAGCCACTGTAACGAGAGTCTGGATTTTATTTACTACTCCTTGAAATATCTAACACTGTATTTTTCTGTTTTTCTGACCTCCATCTCTGCCTCCTACATTCTATACTAGCTGTTCAACAAACACTGCTGCTGCTGCTGCTAAGTCGCTTCAGTCGTATCTGACTCTGTGCGACCCCATAGACAGCAGCCCACCAGGCTCCCCCAACCCTGGGATTCTCCAGGCACGAACACTGGAGTGGGTTGCCATTTTCTTCTCCAATGCATGAAAGTGAAGTCGCTCATCATGTCTGAAGGAGTCTTTTGGGCCTATATCACCCCCTGTCCAGAAACCTTCCACCCCCTTCACCTGCCCAGAAGACTTATCACCCACTGCCCAACTACAAATGCCATCTCAACTAAAAAATACCCCAAACATCCCACCTGATTAACGTTTCCCTTATCGCTTCCACAAGCCTCCCTACAAATATGGAACCTCCCTGATCCCTCTCCACGCTCAGCCTGGTCGTCAGACTGACTGTCGCCCCTCCTTGCCTGAATAAAGGTAACCTACTTCTGTTAAGGTCGTCTTTCCTCTTTCTGCCTTGGCCCGAACTATACCTTACAGTGTCCGACTCTTCGCGACCCCATGGACCGTAGCCTACCAGGCTCCTCCATCCATGGGATTTCCCAGGCAAGAGTACTGCCATTGCTTTCTCCCCAACAAATGGTAGCACTCTTCAAACTTAGTCCGAGAACCTCTTCTTTTCCCCCTGTATACATTTTCCCTAAATGACCTCGCCTCAGTCATTTAATTAATTCTCAACTAATTACCTGTTGGCACACACAATTCACCAATTTGTATCTCCGGCCCAGACTTCTCTAAGTTCTAGAAGCACACATTCAGCTCTGCTCAATCTTTCACTTGTCTCAGATAGAACTCACGCCTCCCTGACCCCTCACACTGGCTTCAGTCTTCTTTCAAGTTTCTAGGTCTATCCTCCCAGTAGGTATACCACGTACTACTGTTCACAGAGTCTTTCAAATTTTTTTTAAAAATGACATATATGGATGTGACTATTTGCTTAATGTTCATCTTTTTCACTAGACTGTAAATTTCATGAGTGACCTTATCTATTTTTTGATTCATTACAATATAACCAGTTGTTAACCCAGTGCACAACACACAGCAGATAATCAAAACTTGTCAAATAACTCATTTTCTGTAAAATACGCTGATGCACATACTTTGAATCTTTGAAACAGCACTGGATGGGGGTGAGGATAGAGGAGCAAGAAGAGGAAGACAGTGAACAGAATATCAATTACTAAGCAAAAAATTCTGCTATTCCCTGAAATAATTTTTCATAGAAGGCACTAGGAGGTAAAAGAATCATTTTTTAAAAGACTCCTCACATGTTAGTTTTCGTTCGATAGGCAACAAGTACACTTTTGAAAAGTACTGGATCAGAAGAACTTCTCTAATTAGCAAAGATTTTACTTTTTGAGAAACTAAAATATAACCACACACAAAAAAATTTCCCTAGGTCTTACTCTATGTAAACGGAGAAGCACTTGATGTTCTGGCTTCTGCCAGAGTGGATACCGACAAGTTAAAAGAATTATTGTCATTTCATCATTCCTGCAATGATGGACTTTTCAGAGGATGGACTATATTTAGAAAATAGCATGTTTCTCCAGGATCAAATTTTGCTAATTTTTTTTTGGCCACTTTATTTAATTGGAAGGATAATTGCTTTATAGAATTGTGTTGTTTTCTGTCAAACATCAACAAGAATCAGCCATAGGTACACCCATGCCCTCTCCCTCCTGAACCTCCTTCCATTCCAGATTGTCACAGAGCCCTTGTGTGAGTTTCCTGAGTCATACAGCAAATTCCCACTGGCTATCTATTTAACACATGGTCATGTACGTTTCCATGTGACTCTCTCTATATATCTCACCCTCTTCCTCCTCCCTTCCCCCCAGGTCCAAAGGTCTGTTCTCTCCATTGCTGCCCTGCAAATAAATTCATCAGTACCATCTTTCTAGGTTCCATATACAGGTGTCAGTATACAAAATCTATATTTCTCAGCATTTCTGACTTACTTCACTTTGTATAATAGGCTCTAGGATTGTCGACCTCATTAGAAATGACTCAAATACGTTCCTTTTTATAGCTGAGCAATATTCTATAGTATATATGTAGTACAGCTTCTTTATCCATCATCTGTTGATGGACATCTAGGCTGCTTCCATGTTCTAGCTATTGTAAATAGAGCTGTAATTGACAGTGGGGTACATGAGTCTTTTTCAATTTTGGTTTCCTCAGGGTATATGCCTTGGGGTAGCATTGCTGGGTCATATGATGGTTTTATTCCTAGTCTTTAAAGGAATCTCCATATCATCTTTCATAATGGCTGTATCAATTTGCATTCCTGCCAGCAATCCAAGAGGATTCCCTTTTTCTCCACACTCCTGTAGACTTTTTGATAATGGTTATTCTGACTGGTGTGAGGTGGTCTCACATTGTAGTTTTCATTTGCATTTCTCTAATAATGAGTGATGTTGAGCATCTTTTCATGTGTTTATTAGCCATCTGTATGTCTTCTTTGGAGAAATGTTTGTTTAGGTCTTTGAGAAGATAAACAAAGTTGACAAACCATTAGCCAGACTCATCAAGAAAAAAAGGGAGAAAAATCAAATCAAAAAAATTAGAAATGAAAAAGGAGAGGTTACAACAGACAACACAGAAATACAGAGAATCTGAAGAGAATATTATGAGCAACTATATGCTAATAAAATGGACAACCTAAAGGAAATGTACAGATTCTTGGAAAAGTTTAACCTTCCAAGACTGAACCAGGAAGAAATAGAAATTATAAACACTGAAATCAAAACTGTGATCAAAAATCTCTCAAAAAACAAAAGCCCAGGACCAGATGGCTTCACAGGGGAATTCTATCAAACATTTAGAAATGAGCTAGTGCCTATTTTTCTGAAACTCGTTCACAAAAATTGCAGAGGAAGGAATACTGCCAAACTTATTCTACGAGGCCACCATCACCCTGATACCTAAACCAGGCAAAGACAACACACAAAAATGATACTGACACACGCCAGTATCACTGATGAACATAGATGCAAAAACCCTCAACAAAATTCTAGCAAACAGAATTCAACAACACATTAAAAAGCTCATACACCATAATCAAGTTGGGTTTATTCCAGGGATGCAAGGATTCTTCAATACACACAAATTAATCAGTGTGATATACCATATTAACAAATTGAAAGATAAAAATCATATGATCATCTCAATAGATGCAGGAAAAACCTTTGACAAAATTTAGCACCCATTTATGATAAAAATGCCTCAAAAAATGGGTAAAGAAGGAACCTACCTCAACAGACTAAAGACTATATACGATAAGCCCACAGCAAATATTACTCTCAACAGTGAAAAACTGAAACATTCCCTCCAAGATCAGGAACACGACAAGGATGTCCACTTGTACCACTGTTATTCATGATGGTTTTGGAAGTCCTAGCTACAGCAATTAGAGAAGAAAAAGAAATAAATGGAACCCAGATCGGAAAAGAAGTGAAACTCTCACTGTTTGCAAATGACATGATACTATACATAGAAAACCCAAAAGAAACTATCAGAAAATTACTAGAGCTAATCAGTGAATTTAGTAAAGTTGCAGGATACAAGGTCAATACACAGAAGTCACTTGCATTTCTATAAACCAACAATGAAAAATCAGAAAGAAAAATTAAGGAATCAATCCCACTTACCACTGCAACAAAAAGAATAAAATATCTAGGAATTAACCTCGTAAGTAGACAAAAGAACAGTTTATACAAAATTATAAGATACTGATCAAAGAAATCAAAGATGATATCAACAGATGGAGAGATATTCCATGTTCCTGGGTAGGAAGAATCAATATTGTGAAAATAACTATACTACCAAATGTAATCCACAGATTCAGCATGATCCCTATCAAATTACCAATGGCATTTTTCACAGAACTAGAACAAAAAATTTCACAATTCAAATGGAAACACAAAAGTCCCTGAATAGCCAAAGCACTCTTGAGAAAGAATGGAGCTGGAGAAATCAATCTTCCTAAGCTCAGGCTATACTACAAAGCTACAGTCATCAAGACAGTATGGTACTGGCTGATTGCTTTAATTGTGTATTTGTCCTCACATTCTCAACAAGATACCACAACCATCTTTTCAAAACAGGTACACATTTTGTTAAATGCATCTATTCGTTCCTAGATTATCCCTCCTGTAATCTCTCATGTTTAGTAGTCCTTGTACTGAGGATCATGAAAGAGAACATACCAGAACTTTAGGTACATGCACCACATAGTATTTACATGTTATTTAAGTCTATGAAGATTTCAAAGGTTACCTTTTCTGAAATCTTATACTATAGCAGAAGATGAGTCATTATGACACTAAATTATCAACAGTGTCCTGGGCTCAAGTCCTGTACTGGTGATCCTTACTTTTTAAAGGTCATCATAGTAATTAATCCAAAGCCTGTAATCCGAAGACCTAAACTGAAATTCTGGCTACTCCACTTATGAACTAGCCCAGTTAACTTTGAGACTGAATTTTTCTATGTGGAAATGAAGTTAAGTATACATTTGTCATGGGACTACTATAAAGATGAAATGAAACAAAATATGCATAAAGTTTAATGTAATGTAAACTTAATGTAGTATTAATTAATGTAATTAATATGGTAAGTGGTTCAACAAACAGGTAAGACTGTTTTTTGGTTTGTTTCTCTTTATGTCTCCTTTCTTTCCAAAGGTCTATTGTTCTCATTTCGTTGGTCTCAAAATCTCTTTATAACTTTCAATCAGTGCAAAAGAGATTTTGTTTATGTAGGCTATGTCTACCAATATTTACTATTAAAATTGAGAAAATTTTAAACATGGTTCATTTAAAAACAAACAATACACCCATCATGTCATAAAAACTTCTTTTTAATAAAACTTTATAAGAGGAGTGGCATTGTTTTATATTTTTGTAAATTTTCTTCATATCTGGCTTAATAGAAGACAGCTGGATTCTCATATCTGCTTATGCATTCAACCCACTGTGTTATCATACGATAACTGGAAAACTCACTGTATACTCACGAAAGAATAAAAATAAAAAGAACAAATACTGGCTTAGTATTACTATGAAAACAGTTTTCATTTCAAAGGACTTTCTGAAAGGGTCCTGGGCGGGGGGCAGACAAAACTTTGAGACCCATCACATTAGGCAGTGATTCTTAATAAGCAGTACTAATTCTGGGTTCTACCTGTGGAAACTTACATTCAGAAAATCTAGGGAGAGTTCTAGACATGAGTATATTTTAAAGTTCTACATGTAATTACTATGTGAACTCCTGATTAAGCACTACTACCCTAAAAAATGGTTAAGATCACTAACCAATATATTTTTTAAAAAGTTTGATAGCTATCATTCTTTAAGTGGATATAATATATGCTGGTGAGGATGGAGGGAACTCCTTGTACATGCTGGTGGGAATGTAAAATCATGTACTTACTGTGAAAAAGTCTGGTGATCCCTTAAAAAGTTAAAAATAGAATTATCATATGATTCAGCATTTCCACTCTGGAGTACGAACACCAAAGAAATGAAAATAAGTGACCCCCAAAACCCCTCCATGAGTGTTAGTCACTCAGTTGTGTCTGACTCTTCTTGACTCCATGGTCTTGTTAGGCTCCCCTGTCCATGGAATTCTCCAGGCAAGAATACTGGAGTGGGCTGTCATTCCCTTCTCCAGGGGATCTTCCCGACCCAGGTATCAAACCCAGGTCTCCTGCACTACGGGCAGATTCTTTACCATCTGAGCTACCAGGGAAGCCCTCTCTATGTGGATGTTCAAAGCAGCATTTTCACAATAGTCAAAAAATAGAAACAATTCAAATGTTCATCAAAGGATTAACAGATAAATGCTGCTGCTGCTGCTGCAGCTAAGTCACTTCAGTCGTGTCCGACTCTGTGCAACCCCATAGACGGTAGCCCACCAGGCTCCCCCATCCCTGGGATTCTCCAGGCAAGAACACTGGGGTGGGTTGCCATTTCTTTCTCCAATAACGGATAAATGAGATATGGTATATTTATATGATGGAATATTATTCAGCCATGAAGAGAAACAAAGTATTAATATATCCTATAATATGAAGGAACCTTGGAAACATGATGTTAAATGAAAGAAGGCCAATACAAAAGGCCACATATGGTATAATTCCCTTTCTATGAAATATCCAGACTAGGCAAATCCAGAGAAACAGAAAGCAGAAGAGTGGCTGCCAGGGCTGGGAGAAGAGGGAATGGTAAATGACTGCATCATCGGTATGTGGTTTCCTTTTGGGGTGATAAAAATGTTCTGGAATTATATAGTTGTGTTGGTTATATAGTATCACTAAAAGTAAATTTCAGGTTATACGTATTGAAGTCTATCACAACAGAATTTTTAAAAAGAAACTAATTGTCCAATAGGCACTTTACACATGTTTTATTTCATTCTTGCTTCTCTATGAGGCAAGTGATTTCATTTTATTTACAATGGAAGAAACTGAAGCTTAGACAAGGTAAGTAACAAGTGCAGAGCAGCACAGCAAAGGTAGTTTTAGCCAGAGCAATTTGGCTCCACGGCCCACTTTCTGCTGAGCTGCATGTGTGCATTCTTCAAAGCTAACAAAGTGCAGCACAGATGAGCAATGGTCCCACAACCCCACAAAATGCTGCCATGTGCTCCAAAAAGAAGCTTTGTACCTTTAATGTCACCATTATTTGAGTGGATTTTGCCCCTCTATACAAGGTCATTTCATTCCTGGTTGCTGTTTCCGATATACCTTTCTTCTTCCACTTGCTATCTCTGCGTTGGCCACTTCCTACCATGTGCAGCTCCTTTTGTCTATTAGGTATCACCTATAGCTCCTCCTTAGTGGAAAGGGGACAGTCATTTATAAGCTTTGATGGTCAATCAGGATACTTTTTCATTCCATTTTAGGTTACAGAAAAGGATAACACGTAACACTATAACACGATAACACTGTGGGTCCTAAAATGTTGAACTTGAGTTAAAACGAAGTTTTGTTAGAAATGCTTAAATGATCTAGAACAGTGGTTTTATTACTTTAGCATGCATTAGAATCATGGAGGGTTTGTTATCACACAGCTTGCTGGACCCCACACTCAGAATTTCTGCTTCAGTAGGTCTGAGGGTAGGCCTGAGACAACTTCCAGGTGATGTTGATGCCCCTGGTCCAAGGGTAACACTTGGAGAGCCAGTGTTCTAGAGTGGTTCTCAATCTTGGCTGCATAGAATAACCTATAGTACTTCAAAAAAACAATGTTGATGCCCCAAAAAAACAATTAAATCTGTTTATCTGGGAACTTGCACTAAAATCTGATGTATCTGTATTTTAAAACAAGCTCCTTAGACACTGTAACCACTTATCTAGACCTTCTACTTGTTAATTATGATTGAAGGTAAAAGGTACAAATAATACTCTTGTGGTTTCACAAAAAGGGTATGGTTTGTATAAAAGCTAGGGGACTACGGATGAAATAAAACATTTCTAATATTCTTGACAGATGCCAAATCAGAGCTTGGTATATGAACATAAAAGCACACAGGGAGTATGGCACACTAGGAATAGAGGCAAGACCCTTTCACAAGAGCACTTAGCCTATAGACATAATGCAGAAACATCGCTATTTCTCTGCATCCATTTTCCCCAAAATGGAACATGAGGAAAGAGGTCAATGGAGGACAGAGCTACTGGGTACTCTTCTGAATCTGTTTCAGTGCCCAGTTATACATATTCTGTTTATCCCACATCTACTACTCTACCAAGGGCTTCCCTGACGGTTCAGCACGTAAAGAAACCATCTGTAATGCAGGAGACACAGGACGTGCGGGCTTGATTCCTGGGTTGAGAAGATCTCCTGGAGGGGCAAATGGCAACCCACTTCAGTATACTTGCTTGGGAAATCCCATGGACAGAGCCTGGCCAGCTATAGTCCATGGGGTCACAAAGAGTCGGACATGACTGAGCATGAGCACAATGCTGCCCTGCCATACCGGGCCTCTTTCCCCCTCTTCTGATAAAATAACTCTCTGAAAGGCATTGATGACTTTAGAATTATTCAATAAACCATGCTGGCACCTTCTGTTAACATTCCATCTATATAAAAATGCATAACTCTCAGAATCAGGCTTTTCTAGGCTCTTTACTCAAAATGAGTAAATTTAAGCCATTTTATTCATCATCTTCTGAAGAAGAGAATGAGTGAATTGTTCTCCAGTGGTCGTGGCTCCCTGAGAAAGAATATCCAAAACAGATACACAATGAACAGGACACAGCCTTCATCTTCTGATTTGGCTTCACTGATATATATGTCTGTAAAAGCCACATTGAAACAGTGAGTGCTGCATAGAAACTAAAAAGAAATATTCTTAATGGTGTATTAATAGATCATGGAGTGATCTACACAAAAGGTAAAGAGACTTTGGATTGAACTATCTGAGCAGTTGTTTTCAAATTCCCAATTCATACTTAACTCTTTAACAGCTCTCTATAAAATCCATTATCAAATCAAACACATATTCTGGCTACAGGTGAGCATGCATGAAAGTTTTTAGACACTTCTATGTATGTTGTTCCTTTTGTTTAGTTGCTAAGTCATGTCTGACTCTCTTGTGAGCCCATGGATTGTCACCCACTCTTCTGTCCATGGGATTTTCCAGGCAAGAATACCGGAGTGGGTTGCCATTTCTGTCTCCAGGGAACGTTTCTGATCCAGGGATGACACCCACACTTCCTGCATTGACAGAAGGGTTCTTTATCACTGAGCCATCTGGGAAGCCCACTTTCTTGTAAAGTAGTCCCACTATCTGCCTAGAGTTCAAATGTTTTCACTGAATCTCACACTACACTGTCTGAAGAAGAATCAGAAGGAAAGTACAGAATAGTCACCCAGTTGAAGACACTAAGAAAAGTCACTTAATGATGTTCCAGGAAAAAAAAAAAAAACAAACTTTAGGTTTTTATCTTTACTTCCCAATCTCCATAATCCATTGGTACTAAATCAGCTCCTTAAGGGTGAACAAAGGATGGCTCAGGTTTTGTACATTCTCCAAACTGAACGTTTATGTGGCACTTCAGTTTACTATCCTATGAACCTGTCTCAAGTGCAAAACATAGATTTTATTTTTTCAGTGAAGGGATGTACTATCGGAGATCAAGTGGGGGCTGACATCAGGAGAAATAAAAATAATATGAACATCAACCAGTACATGTTATTAAGCTTGTTACCAATTTCTACTGCAAGAAAGAAGCAAAATGCATGGCTGAGTTTCTTTATAAGCAATTTCACCTAGAGCAGCAAAGATGAATTTTCCCTTTATTTTGTAGAAAAGGAAGTAAATTTAATTTGGTAAAGTAAAATACAAAGAAATGTTTCAGTGGTTTTCATGCACATAGTTTATAGGTAAATTTTTAAAATTTTAATTTTTCTTAAAATATACTAAATTCCTGAATTCATACAAAGAAGAATTCATACCAACACCAAGGGAATGAAATGAAAATGAAATTCTGCTTTCATATAACAAGGGTACTTTAAAATATCTAAACAGATCCAACATAATATTACCCCAACTTTGTTAATGCATTTTCTCTTGAGTGACATTTTTCCCCTCAACTAGAATAGATTGATGAAATACATTAAAATTACAGGTGCAATTCAAGCCCACATATCATATCAGCCAAGAAGAAAAAGATACTGCAGCCTAGAGTCTAGCTATGTGTCCTTTATCTTACAGTCGTCATTATCCACCATGAAGTCATATTCATTTATTTCTTCAGTAAATATGTATTAGGCTACTGACCAATATGGGCTTCCCTGGGGGCTCAGTGGTAAAGAACCTGCCTGCCAATGCAGGAGACGCAGGTTCGAACCCTGGGTTGGGAAGATCCCCTAGAGAAGGAAATGGCAACCCACTCCAGTATTCTTGCCTGGGAAATCCCAAGGATAGAGGAGCTTGATGGGTTACACTCCACAGAATTACAAAAGAATCAGAGAATGAGTGACTAAACAACAACTAATCACTATGGAAAACATAGACATAAATTGGACATGGCCTTTACCTTCAAGGAACTTACAGACTATTAACAGTAGGGACATCACAGACCTAAATCTTCAAGCTACAATTATAAAATTCCTAAGGAAAGAAACACAGAAGAAAACCTTTCGCATTTTTTGGAATAAAATACAAAATTCATGAATCACATAAGAAAAAAAACTGATAAAGTATACACCAACAAAATGAAAAAACTTTGATCTTCAAAAGACAGCTAAAAAGATGGAAACAGACAACAGACTGGGAGAAAGTAATTACAATGCATAAATCTGATACAGGGCTAATATCCAGAACATATAAAGAATTCTTACAACTTCACAAACAGACGGAAAGATATACTGTGTCTTTGGATTGGAAGAATCAATACTGTTCAAATGGCCGTACTACCCAAGGCAATCTAGGATTCAATGCAGTCCCTATAAAATTACATGGCATTTTTCATAGAACTAGAACAAATAATTTAGAATGTGTATGGAAACAAAAAAGACCCTCACTAGCCAAAACAATTCTGAGAAAGAACAGAAGGAATCATGAAGAACTGAAGGAATCATGCTCCCTGGCTTCAGAATATAATACAGAACTGCAGTCATCGAAACAGTACGGTACTGGCATAAAAACAGGTACACAGCTCAACAGAGCAGGAGAGAAAGCCCAGAAATAAACCCACACGCTTATGGTCAATTAATCTACAACAATGGATACAAGAATACACAATGGAGATGAGACAAGCTCTTCAATAAGTGGTGCTGAGAAAATTGGATAGCTACATACATACAAAAGAGTGAATTTAGAACTTCCCTAACAGCATATACAAAAATAAACCCAAAATAGATTAAAGATCTAAATATAAGACCAGATACTATAAAACTCCTAGAGGAAAACTCTTAGAACACTCTTTGACTGAAGTTACAGCAATAATTTTTTGGATCTGACACCTAGAATAATTGAAATAAGAGTAAAACTGAACAAATGAGGCCTAGTCAACTTGTAAGCTTTTGCACTGTGAAGGACAGCTAACAGAACAAAAAGACAACCTATGGAATGGGAGGAAATATTTGAAAATAATGAGACTGACAAGGGATTAACTTCCAAAATATATAAATAGCTCAATATAAAAAAATAAAAACGCAATCAAAAAATGGGCAGAAGACCTGAATAATATTTCTTCAGACATACAAACAGCCAACAGGCACTTGGAAAGATGTTCAGTGTCACTAATTATCAGAGAAATGCAAATCAAGACTACAATAAGGAACCACCTCACACCAGTCAGAATGGCCATCCCCAAAAAATCTACAAACAATAAATGCTAGAGAGAGTGTGGAGGAAAGGGAATCCTTCTACACTGTTGGTGGGAACGTAAATCTGTGTAGCCACAATGACAAAAAGTCTTGAGGTTCCCTAACACACTAACCACTGAGTCACTATGTGAGCCAGCAATGCCAGATCTGGCGTATATCTGGAAAAGACGGTAATCTGAAAAGATACATGTACCCCAATGTTTACAGCAGCATTATTTACAATAGCCAAGACATGGACGTGACTTAAACATCCACTGACAGATGAATGGGTAAGGAAGACGTGACACACACACACACACACACACACACACACACACAGTGAAAAACACTACTCAGCCACAAAAAGAATGAAACGATGCCACTGGGAGCAACACGGACAGACCTAGAGGTTAAAAATACCACAGGAAGCTATCTATACATGAACTCTGAAAAAAATGAGAGAAGTGAACTATTCACAAAACAGACATAGAAAACAAGTTTATGGTTACCAATGCGGAAAGCAGGGTGATGGGGAGGGACAAATTAAGAGTTTGAGATTAACATATACATTCTACTATATACGAAATAAATAAGCAACTACTGTATAGCACAGGGAACTATATTCAGTATCTTGGCTTTTGAACTGTGGTGTTGGAGAAGACTCTTTAGAGTCCCTTGGACTGCAAGGAGATCCAACCAGTCCATTCTCAAGGAGATCAGCCCTGGGATTTCTTTGGAAGGATTGATAAAGCTGAAACTCCAGTACTTTGGCCACCTCATGAGAAGAGTTGACTCATTGGAAAATACTGATGCTGGGAGGGACTGGGGGCAGGAGGAGAAGGGGACGACAGAGGATGAGATGGCTGGATGGCATCACTGACTCGATGGACGTGAGTCTGAGTGAACTCCAGGAGATGGTGATGGACAGGGAGGCCTGGCGTGCTGCGATTCATGGGGTCGCAAAGAGTCGGACACGACTGAGCGATTGAACTGAACTGAACTGAACTGAATTGAATAACCTATAATGGAAAAGAATCTGAAAAAGAATATATATATTCAGTTATATATATATAACTGAATCACATTGTTGAACCATTGAAACTAATACAACATTGTAAATCAACTATACTTCTATCAAGAAAAAGAAAAAGAACTCATAACTCAATAAGAAGAAGACAAACAGCCTAATAAAATGGGCAAATGAATTCAAAAGACAATTCCTGTAAGATTTATAAATGACCAGTAAGCACAGACACACACCAAATTTAACACTATTATCACAGACATGCAAATTAAAACTATAATGAGATACCATACACTTAGTAGACCGATTAAAAAAATACAACACTGGACTTCCCTTATGGCCCAGTGGTTAAGAATCTGTCTGCCAATTAGGAGACACAGGTTCAATCCCTGGTCTGAGAAGATTTCACATATCCCAGGGAAACTAAGCCTGTCACAACTACTGAGTCTGCATTCTGGAGCCTGAGAGCCACAAGTACTGAGCCCAAGCGCTGCAACTACTGAAGCCCCACAGCCAGTGCTCTGCAGTAAGAGAAGCCACTGCAAGGAGAAGCCACCACACTGCAACTAGGGAGTAGCCTTTGCTTACTACAACTAGAGAAATCCCATGCACAGCAATGAGACCCATCACAGCCATAAATAAATAAATAAAAATATAATACCAATGTTTTTCAAAGATGTGGAGCAAACAGAACCTTTATTCATGGTTGGAGAGTACAAGAATTTCAGAAAACTGTGTGGCAGTTTCTTCTAAAGTTAATCATACATTTATCATACAACCCAGAAACTGTTAGGAATTTACCAAAGGGAGATGAAAACTACATGAATGTAATGGGCATATATGCATGAATTTCCACAGAGCTTCATTCATAATAGGACCAAACTGGAAACAACCCAAGTGTCTACCAAAAGATGAATGAATTAACAAACTGTATGTCCATGCAATGGAATAATATTCAGAAATTAAAAAGAACAAACCAGGGCTTCCCTGGGTGGCTCGGTGGTAAAGAATTCGCCTGCCACTACAGGAGACACGGGTTCAGTATCTCATCCAGGAAGATCCCACATGTGCAGAGCAACTAAACCCATGTGCCACAACCGTTGAGCCTCAACTACTGAGTCCATGTGCCGCGACTACTGAGGCCCACAGGCCCTAGACCCTGTGCTAGGCAACAAGGGAAGTCATGGCAATAAGAAGCCTGTGCACTGCAACCAGAGAGTAGCTCCCCCTCTCCCCAGCGAGAGGAAAGCCTGCACATCAACGACTCAGCTCAGTGAAAAATTAAAAAAAAAATTACAACAACAACAACAACAAAACACTGGATGAACGTCAAAAGCAATACGTCGAGTGAAAGATGACAAACAGAGGAGAGCTTGATAAATGAGATACTGCTGTCTTTGTTCAGTGGCTCAGTGGTGTCCGACCCTTTGTAACCCCACGGACTTCAGCACACCAGGCTTCCCTGTCCTTCAACATCTCTGGGAGCTTGCTCAAATTTATGATCATCGAGTTGGTGATGCCATCCAACCATCTCATCCTCTGTCATCTCCTTCTCCTCCTGCCTTCAATTATTCCCAGCATCAGGATCTTTTCTAATGAGTTAGCTCTTCACATCAGGTGATCAGACTACTGGAGCTTCAGTTTCAGCATTAGTCTTTCCAATGAATATTCAGGATTCATTTCCTTCAGGACTGACTTGTTTGATCCCCTTGCAGTCTAAGGGATTCTCAAGAGTCTTCTCCAACACTGCAGTTCAAAAGCATCAATTCTTCAGCGCTTAGCCTTCTTTATGGTCCAACTCTCACATCCATACATGACCACTGGAAAAACCATAGCTTTGACTAGATGGACCTTTGCTGGCAAAGGAACTTCTCTGCTTTGTAACATGCTGTCTAGGTTTGTCATAGCTTTTCTTCCAAGGAACAAATGTCTTTTATTTTCATGGCCGCAGTTACCATCTGCAGTGATTTTGGAGCCCCCAAAAATAAAGTCTGTCACTGTTTCCGTTGTGTCCCCATCTATTTACCATGAAGTGATGGGACCAGATGCCACGATCTTTGTTTTTTGAATGTTGAGTTTTAAGCCAGCTTTTTCACTCTCCTCTTTCACATTCATCAAGAGGCTCTTTAGTTCCTCTTTGCTTTCTGCCATAAGAGTGGGATCACCTGCAGATCTGCGGTTACTGATCCCAGCAATCTTGATTCCAGTTTGCGCTTCATCCAGCCCAGCACTGTGCATGATATACTCTGCATATAAGTTAAATTAGCAGTCAAAGGCTTTAGCAGTAGACAATGAAACAGAAGTAGATGTTTTAAGATACTATATGTTACCATTTATATAAAATATATAAACATAAATTTAATATTATAAAAAAACTATTTATATGAAATTCTAGAAGAGGGAAATCTGATGAGAGAAAGCAGATCACTCATTGCCTAGTACACAGAGCTGGGGAGAGAGACAAAGGGCAATGAGGGACTTTTTTTTTAGGTGATAGAAATACTGTACGTTTTTATCACAGTAGAGATTATAAAGGTTTAGACATTTTTCTAAATTTATTGAATGGTACATTTAAAATGAGTGCATTTTTATATGCAGAGTTTACTCAATAAAGTTGATTAAGAAGCAACAGTAATGAAAAGGGTTTATCTGTACACCGACATTCCATTACTTACTATTGAAATTATAACCTTATCCCAGCTATAGTATAAAAGGTGAAGTATCAACCTGTTGGAACCACAGAAAGGGCACAGCAATGATTTACTTAAAGAACAAAAGAGTCCAGAACACAGAGATGCCTCACTATAACAGGTTATGTTGACCTAATCAACATAAGAGGAGCACACCTAATCTGCTCTTAGTTTATTTCTGATTTGGTCTTCAAATTATGACAAGTATCTAATTTTTGTGTCCTAGTCCCTTCCTTCATTCCAGGCACTGGTTTTTGTCTGATGTTCTGACTTGTCTTTCAAGTCCTGAATCCTAGCTGACTCTCAATTTGTCAAGATCCTCTGCTAGGTATAAACTCTGTTCTATTACTGTTGCAAAACAACTTGATTCCTAGCTATCAGCTATTCTTTCTGGCTACACCACCCTGGCTTCTTTCTTTAGCTAGTCTTTCATAATCACTCCGGGTTCTCCAGGTCCCAGTTGTCATCAGTACTGCCAATTCAGCACTTACCATTTCAATGTCAAACTGTGAAAAAAACTGGGCTTCACACACACTCTAATTTTCACAACAGTTCTGCAAGGTGGCCATTACAATTTATCTTTTTGGTTAGGAAGTGGAGGCTCAGACATTAAGCTTACAAAACTAGTACATAAGGAAGCTAGAATTCCAACTCAAACCTCTCAGAGGTTTGTTACTTTCTTCAATTAACAGAACCATTCACTTAATGAATTCAGTACTTCTGGGCAGGGGTAACATTACCTTAGCAGCTAATTAATTCATAACAGCACTGGTAAGTCTCTACATGTCAATCAACAAGGCTGTTTCATATTTTTTAACAGCTTCCCTGGTATCCAACACATTCCCATGTCAATAGGGTGAACGTGAAAATTACTGCTGAATAAATGAGTAGCCATAGAAATTTTCAGATAGAAGAAAACAAGCCTGGGAAAAAGAAGTCAAAATGATAGAAATTCTCTCTGTTCCCAACCTAACCTAAATTCTGCAAACATGCAACCAACACAGATTTCCCCTTTTTCTCCTAAAAATGTAATTAAAGCCACCTAAGCAAAATAGAATTTGAACAAGATTCTATAGTAATTGAAAGAAGTAACATCAGTCTTGCTTTTTATAGCTCCCATACTGTCCATATTAGTCAAATTACTAAGTATTAATGTGATGTGTCACTAAAGTAACCTTCCAGACAATGCATATAGGCATTGCATTTCGTACACAATGAGTTCTGTATCATTGTCAAAGGATTGACTGAGAATTTTTTTTTAACTCACAGCAAACTTGCTTATTTCAAAAGCACTCAATACTTCGGATATTCTGTCTGCTTAACTGGAACTCAGCAAGCTAGGTAACAGAAGAGTAGGGCTACTTTCCTGTACACTTGAGATAAAGAAAAGGCAGGTTAGCAATCTTTCCCACAAAGAACTCTAAACAGGTAGAGAACCCAGTGCTTAGACTTTCAAGGTGGTATACTGCAGATCTAACACATTTAAACACAGGAACTAAATCATCATGCAAATAGTACATTAACTAGTAATTAAAGAAAAGCAAATTAATACCTTTCAAGCTAGTAAAAACTGAGGTCAAATAGTGCACAGATATTTATATTCACTCCTTCCTGAGACAACCTCAAAATAATAATTTTAAAAATTAAAAGGAGGAAATAGGAAAGGGGCCTTCGGTGGACAAGAGCTCTCCCGCACACCTTTGGAGGACAGAAAACGAATGGCTAAGTGATGACCAACTTGTCAAAACATGGAAACCATTATCTGGAACACACAGGGAGCACACCGCAGCAGAACAGACAGCCTGCACAGAGTACCACAGTGGGGCTGGGGAAGGGGGAAATGGAAACTCACTGAGCCTGCACGTGGGCATGTCAGCCTTCTCCCCTCTCCACCTGAGTGGCTGGACACCACGTGTGGCCACTAACCGGGCCATAGAGGGTCTTTCTCAGGAGCAGTGGCTCTCGGCATCTCATCACTAGGGAGGTCTGCTGGGGCCTACTCCCATAGCTCTGATCCAGCAGCGTTTGCCAGGTGCTGAGAGGAGAGGGGAAAGGGAATTTCTTTTTAAAGTGATGAAAACAGTATATAAAGTTAGTGATGAAAGTTGTAAAACTGTGTGATGGTAATAAAAACTACTGATTTGTACATTTAAAGATATTTTTTATTTTAATTAATTTTTGTCCTTGTACTGTCCATTTTTAAAGGGTGAATTCTATGGTATAGGAGTTATATCTCAGTTAAGTTGTTCTTTAAGAAAAATCATTCTCTTGACCTTTGACCAACTTGGGAGTTGGGGATGGCAATCAAGTCTGAGTGTAACGTAGTCAAACTTCTGTATTAGCAGTTTGTCCATGTGTGTGGTTCTTCACCCATGAATCCAACCAAGCAAGATAGTGTAGCACTGTAGTATTTACTTACTGAAGAAAAAACTCTAGTGTAAGTGGACCTGGACAGTGCAAACTCAAGTTGTTCAAGGGTCAGCTTATATTCAATTGCACACAAGTCTCAGGGCTTCCCTGGCAGCTCAGCTGGTAAAGAATCTGCCTGCAATGAAGGAGACCCCAGTTTGATTCCTGGGTCAGGAAGATCTGCTGGAGAAGGGATAGACTACCCACTCCAGTATTCTTGGGCTTCCCTGGCGGCTCAGCTGGTGATGAATCTGCCTGCAACGCGGGAGACCTGAGTTCAATCCCTGGGTTGGAAAGATTCCCTGGAGAAGGAAAAGACTACCCATTCCAGTATTCTGGCCTGGAGAATTACATGGACTGTATAGTCCACGGGGTTGCAAAGAGTCGGACACGACTGACAGCCTTTCACGTTCACTTTCTCTCATGGAAGGCCATCAAATAGATTTGAACTATTAAATCACATCTCTCCTTTGTCATCCCTATGCTCAATACATCCAGTTTCTTCAACCATTTCTTTAAGACATGGCATTCATATCCCAGTTATCCTGGCTGTTGTCCTGAACTCAGACAAGACACAGTCATAACCTTTTCATACAAAGTTTAACAATAGATTCTAAGTATTTCCTAATGGACAAAGGAACAGGAGACAGAAACTAGTCGTCTAGCTTTTGAGGATTTGGATAAATAAAATTCATTCAAGAATAACTATCAAACACAACGTAAAAGTACCAAAAGATGTCCCATTGCCAGATACAGATTAACATGTACTGAAGTAACTAAAACATTCTTTCTACACCACAAAATGCTCTGGAATAATGGTAAGAAAAAGTTGCATTAACCAGGTTTCTGTTGTTCCAAGAATAGAAAAGCAACAGAATACAAACCAGATATAACAGTCAGTGATCATTAAATATAAATAACATTTTAAAATGCACTCTCATGTAATCATTCCACTGATAAAGTTACCTCTAAATTAAATTCAACCTAGACAAGGTGAAATTCCCTTGCCATATGCTCTTCTTGCCCTCAGGACAATCTTTTTTTACAACAGCTACATTTCTAATTCCTTATTTAGTGTCTGCTTTGCTCATTAGACCGTGCAGGGTCAGAAAGGTTGGAATCATATCTTTCCTGCTGCTCTCTATCTCAGCAACTAACCTAGTATTAGGCACACAGTGGGCTCTCAACAAATGTTCAATCAAATGAAGATTGATTTTTGAGCCCTGCTTCATGTAGGTGGTAGTAATAGAAACCAAGACAACAAAGAGGAACAAGATACAGTTTGAGGAATTTACAGGCTAATAGGAAGATAAAGATACAAACAGGTAATTTCAACATTTTTAAGTAAATAAAATTGATAGAAACCCTCTTCTAACAGATATTTAAGTCTTTATTCTGTATCAAGTAACAGACTTACACACTTAAACACAGTTCCTAAATACAAAAGCTCAGAGTCTTAGCTATAGAGAAGAATGATTCTAGAGTCACAAAATAGGTAAGAATGAAGCAACATGCACACACAAAAGAAGGGCATTTAAACAGGAAAGATGTGGTGGTGGTGGGTACAGAGGTAGATAGGGATTCTGGGTGAGATCACTTTTAAGCTGAGTTTAGACTGATGTGCAGCAGTTAGCTTGACAAAGTCGTGGGGGAAGGACATTCTAGGTAGAAAGAAATAAACAACATATGCAAAGGCAAGTGAAACAGGATGATGTGATTAGAATATTATAAGCAGTTTAGGACAGCTGAAGCAAGGGAAGTGGAAGCAAATGACTGAAAGAATGCAAAGGGTGTGGGGAAAGAGGCTTGTGAAATGATATCCATACAGCTGCTGTGACGAGGACGGCAGTGACATTTTCTCTGATACAGGGACTTCAGAAGGAAAAAACAGATCTGGAGAACAAGATGTTGAATTTATTTTTTAACGTGTTGAGATGAGTACCTGACAGCCAACCGGAGAAAACTGGAGCTAGTTTACAGGTGGGAGCTGAGCAGAAATTCCAAGTTCGAGAGATGAACTTCACCATACTATTCTTTGACTACCGCCTTGTATTTTTCCAAGTTTTTACTCAAGTATGTCCTCACCAACAGTTCTTCAGTGAGACGTCCAATTCTGTAAGCCTACCCTTTCTGCCAACATCATTATCTACTTTTATTTCCTCACTTCTCTCCTTACTGAAGCACAGACTCCATGATCTTTCATTATAACCGTCTGTACTTAGCTACTTTCATGATACTCATCTGGTAACATCCAACCCTGATTAATCCACATATTCACATTCTCCACTCATACCCGAGAAAGCTAAATATTCCTAATAAGAAGTCTCCGCGTTTTCTGCTCAATTTGCTGGAAATGCTCATCCCCTGTCTATATTATACAAATAATGAATGAAGTTCTTGAGTCATTCACATCAATAGTCTGTTAATTCTTATTTCTATTACACAGGGATAATTTTTAACATAACTAATACATTTGAAGTAATCTATGTGTTTTAAGGTCCCACAATCAAGAGAACAACATAATCATCATCACTCACACACATTCAGGAAACGAAAAGGTAATTAAAGATTTCAAAGTTTCATGGTTATATCATTTTCATGAATAGAGTAAAAGCAGAGATGAATGTACATTTAATTGCTGTTGCAGACTAAACTTTACAGTAGAAATGGTAAGAGGAAAAATTTTGAAGGATGAGAATTTGTGTTCTACAAATTCAGTTTAACAATACTTACTAAATCACCCACTATTGTCTAGTACATAAGGATGTTTAGAATATTTATCCATGAGACAGGCATATGAGAACAATTACAAACTGGCTAAATGTTAAACACAATAGAAACCTTTTTTTTTTCCCCTTTAGGATATGAAGTGATAATCATTATAAAAGAATAAAAAGAGAGAAAAATAATCTCAGTTGAGAGAAAAACAGGGAAGAAGTCAAGGAGGAAATTATACTTCAGTCGAGCAGATATGAGCTAATATGGAAAAAGCAGCATTAAAGGACGAATATTAGAAACACAGAGATACATGAAAATGCAGAGCAGGAATAAAACAGCCAAAAGATCTTGAAAATCAAATGAGTATCAATTAACAGAGTTCAGATAAGTAGCTAAATATTAAACGTATGAAGAATGAAAAGACATATGGGATGGGAAGACAGTTTCACACCCAGTTTTAATTGGTACCTCACTTTAAATCAAGTTCACATGCTGACATATTACCACAGCCACTTAACAGGATGAGCGCATCCTGAGTAGGAATGTTTCATGGCTTCTGAGCTCAGCATCTGAACTGATGAGATAAGCCAAGGAAATAAATGAGTTTAGGAGTGCTCATACCAGTCACAAAGCAGCCAATTAATCAAACTAGAATGAAATCAATTCAAAGACCAAACTGATTTTTTTCTCCCCAAAGAGAAATAGCCCATTTTTTCTCACTATCAAAGTAATAAACACTAGTTTTTCAAATGTGAAAAAAAAGTTAAGTTTAAGGGAGACAATAAAAATGAGCAGAGATACTCATTGCTTACAAGTTGAATACTGGTGCATGTTTTCCAGACTTTCCCCCATATATACATGCACACACACTGTAAATAACCTCACGAGCACATTTTTTCTCTTTTAACAACACGTTGTAAAGCTTCATCAACAATTTTAATGGCTGTACAGTAATCCATTCTTTAAATGAATCATAATTATTAATAATTAATCCCAAGTTTATTGTTTTAATTTTTTAGTTTCTCTGTTGAGCAATTTTAGCTATTTCTAAAAAGTAGTATTCCATGACTATTATACTTAGATGGCTATAACAACTTAAAACAAACTGATGGCTTAGAACAACAGAAATTTATCCCATCTAGCCTGTGGAAGCTAAAAGTCTGAAACTGAGATGTTGGCAGTGCCTTGCTTCTGCTTGATTTTAGGGAAGGATACTTCCTTGTCTCCTCCTAGTTTCTGACGGCTCTGAGCAATCTTTAGCATTCCTAGGCATCACTTCAATCTCTGCCTCTGCCTTCATATGGTCTTCCTCCCATGGTTGGATCTTTTTTGTATCCAAAACTTCTCCTTTCTCTTATAAAGATACTAGTTATCAGATTTAGGGCCCACTTTAATCCAGCACTTTAATTTGATCACATTTGCAAAGATTTTATTTCCAAAGAAGGTTGCATTCAGAGTTCTTGTCTTTTGGGCAGACACAATTCAAGACATTACAGAATCATCCAAGAAACATAAATCTCTACTATTTTTTTTTCCTAACAGAATAAACCCACTGAATTCTTTCATGAATCTAAGAAAATATGAGGTTTTAGTGATCTTACGTTTTCTGTATATCGAAACATTTTGCTATCTCATCAGCCTAGAAATTATTATTCATCAATTATTCCTAATAAATTTAAAAACAGTAAAATGTTTTGAGAACAGAATGATGGATGTCTCAGATACATAGTGATAAGGGAGAAATGCACAGTGAGATCACCTTCAATTTTCTCAATGCAGTATATGAACTATCATATCATTTTTTAAGATATTAAAAAAGCCCAGAGACACTATTATTATAGTCTTTTCTGTAGTTTTCAAAGAACACTGTTGAGAACTGAGATTCCTTAGTTTTCACTCAAAATGACAAACATTAAGAAAAATGATAAAGATGCTTCATAAATACTGAACAAACCAGCAAAGGAAAACAAAGAGACAGATAGTAACGATCCAGTCTCTAACAATGTTCGTAAAATTGATTGTGTAAGTGAAATCTCAGACCATGAAGCTTTAGATAACAATATCCTAAATCAATTTCACAGACACAAGAACTGGTAAGTGAATTATACAATCCTATGGGCAAAAAGGAAACATGGTACTTTCATCTAATAAATCATTCCATAGCAAGGACTGCATCAATACAATAATTTCCAATACAAACTTGGACCGTACTATTCTGCTAAAAGGATATGTGACAATATTCTTTTTCTGTTTTAAAACACTTAATAATGTTTTTCTTCTAGTTTTATTGAGATATAATTGACATGCAGGATCATAAAAGCACCTTATAATGACTTAAATATTCTAATAAAATGATTACCACAATAAGTTTAGTGGACATCCATCATCTTGTATATATCAGTTCAGCTCAGTCACTCAGTCGTGCCCAACTCTTTGTGACCCAAGGGACTGCAGCACGTCAGGCCTCCCTGTCCGTCACCAACTCCCAGAGCCTACTCAAACGCATATCCATTGAGTTGGTGACGCCATCTGATCGTCTCACCCTCTGTCATTCCCTCTTCCTGTCTTCAGTCTTGCCCCGGATCAGGGTCTTTTCCAGTGAATCAGTTCTTTGGACCAGGTAGCCGAAATATTGGAATTTCAACTTCAACATCGGTCCTTCCAATGAATATTCAGAACTGATTTCCTTTAAGATTGAATGGTTGGGTCTCCTTGAAGTCCAAGAGACTCTCAAGAGTCTTCTCCAACACCATAGTTGAAAAGCATCAAGTCTTCGGCACTCAGCTTTTTCTATAGTCCAACTCTCACATCCATAAATGACCACTGGAAAAACCGTAACTTTCACTAGACAGACCTTGGTTGGCAAAGTAATGTCTCAGCTTTTTAATATGCTACCTAGGTTGGGCATAACTTTTCTTCCAAGGAGCAAGCGTCTTTTAATTTCATGGCTGCAGTCACCATCTGCAGTGATTTTGGAGGCCCCCAAAATAAAATCTCTCACTGCTTCCACTGTTTCCTCATCTATTTGCCATGAAGTGATGGGATCAGATGCCATGATCTTAGTTTTCTGAATGTTGAGTTTTAAGCCAACTATTTCATTCTCCTCTTTCACTTTAATCAAGAGGCTCCTTAGTTCTTCTTCACTTTCTGCCATAAAGATGGTGTCATCTGCATATATATATACACACACAGCCTTGTATATATACAAAATAGAAAAAAATTCTTTTCTTCATGATGGGAACTTTTAGGATTTACTCTCTTGACAACTTTCATATACAAGACACAGCAGTGTCAATTATATGAATCATGTTGTACATTTCATCTTATAACTAGAATTTTGTACCTTTTGACCAGCTTCAGCCAATTTCTCTTTCACTTCACCCCTTGCCCCTTGGTAACCACAAATCTAATCTCTTCCTCTACGGGTTTCTTTATCTTTGATATAAGCTGACTTACAGCACTAAGTTAGTTCCTGGTGCACAATACAGTGATTTGGTATTTCTACACATTACAAAATGATTACCACATTAAGTTGAGCTACCACTTGTCACCATATGATATTGCATTACTACAGATAATATCCCCTACTCTGTACATTTTATTCCCATGGCTCATTTATTTTGTTAACTGAAAGCCTGTATCTCTTAATGCCTCTTCCCTATTTTACTCATTTTCCTACACCCTCATCTCTGGCAACTACCTGTTTGTTCTCTGTATCTGTTTATTACTCTGTTTATGTTTAATGTGATTATTTATTTGTTTTGTTTATGCATTTGTATTTTAGATCTCACATATAAGTGAAATCATACAGTATTTGTCTTTCTTGGATTTCTGTCGTTTATCATAATAACCTGTTGGTCCATCCATGTTGCAAATGGCAAGATTTCATTCCTTTTTACGGTTAAGTATTACTCTATTATATACTATATCACATCTTCTTGTTCCAGTCATCTGTCGATGGACATATGTAGTTCTCATATCTTGGCCATAGCAAATAATTCTGTAATAAACACAGGGGTGTATATATCTTTTCAAATTAGTGTTTCTGTTTTCTTTGGAAAAACACCCAGAAGTGAAATTGTTGGATTGGATGGCAGTCCTATTTTTAATATTTTGAGGAATCCCCATACTGTTTTGAAATGGGACTACCAGACCAACTTACCTGCCTGCTGAGAAATCTGAATGAAAATCAAAACACAATCATTAGAATCAGACATGGAACAACAAACTGGTTCCAAATTGGGAAACGAGTACATCAAGGCTATGTACTGTCACCCTCCTTATTTAACTTATATGCAGAGTACATCATGCAGAAATGCCAGGCTGGATGAAGCACAAGCTGGAATCAAGATTGCTGGGAGAAATAATAACCACAGATATGCAGATGTTATGACTCTAAATGCAGAAAGTGAAGAGGCACTAAAGAGCCTCTTGATAAGGGTGAAAGAAAAGAGTGAAAAAGCTAGCTTAAAATCCAACATTCAAAAAACTAAGATCACGGCATCTGGTCCCATCATTTCATGGCAACAGATTGGGAAAGAGTGGAAACAGTGACAGATTTTATTTTCTTGGGCCCAAAAATCACTGTGGATGGTGACTGTAGCCATGAAATTAAAAGATATCTGCTTCTTGAAAGAAAAGCTATGACAAACCTAGATAGCATATTAAAAAGCAGAGACATCACTTTGTTGACAAAAGTCCATCTAGTCAAAGTTATGGTTTTTTCAGTAGTCATGTACAATGTGCTGGAATCAAGGTTGCCTGGAGAAATATTAGTAACCTCAGATACACAGATGACACCTCCCTTATGGCAGAAAGTGAAGAAGAACTAAAGAGCCTCTTGCTGAAAGTTAAAGAGGAAAATGAAATAGTTGGCTTGAAACTCAACATTCAGAAAACTAAGATCATCGCATCCAGTCCCATCACTTCATGGCAAATAGATGGGGAAACAGTGGAAGCAGTGAGAGATTTTATTTTGGGGGGCTCCAAAATCACTGCAGATGGTGACTGCAGCCATGAAATTAAAAGACGCTTGCACCTTGAAAGAAAAGCTATAACCAACCTAGACAGCATATTAAAAAGCAGACATTACTTTACCAACAAAGGTCTGACTAGTCAAGGCTATGATTTTTCCCGTAGTCATGTATGATGTGAGAACTGGACTATAAAGAAAGCTGAGTGCCGAAGACTTGATGCTTTTCAACTGTGGTGTTGGAGAAGACTCCTGAGATAGTCCCTTAGACGGCAAGGAGATCCAACCAGTGTCCTAAAGGAAATCAGTTCTGAATATTTATTGGAAGGACTGATGCTAAAGCTGAAACTCCAATATTTTTGCCACCTAACACGAAGAACCGACTCACTGGAAAAGACCCTGATTTGGGGAAAGAATGAAGGCAGGAGGAGAAGGGGATGACAGAGGATGAGATTTTTGGATGGCATCCCTGATGCAATGGACATGAGTTTGAGTAGGCTCCCGGAGTTGGTGAAGGATAGGGAAGGCTAGGGTGCTGCAGTCCGTGGGGTTGCAGAGTCGGACAAGACTGAGCGACGGAACTGAACATGTACAACGTGAGAGCTGGACCATAAAGAAGGCTGACTGCTGAAGAACTGATGCTTTCAAACTGTGGTGTAGGAGAAGACTCTTGAGAGTCCCTTGGACAGCAAGGAGATCAAAGTAGTCAATCCTAAGGAAATCAGCCCTGAATATTCACTGGAAAGAGTAATGCTGAAACTGAAGCTCCAAAATTTTGGCCACCTGATGCAAGAGACTACTCACTGGAAAAAACTCTGATGCTGAGAAAGTTTGAGGGCACGCAAGTATGTCAAGGCTGTATATCATCACCCTGCTTATTTAACTTATATGCAGAGTACATCATGAGAAACGCTGGGCTGGAGGAAGCACAAGCTGGAATCAAGACTGCCGGGAGAAATATCAATAACCTCAGATATGCAGATGACACCACCCTTATAGCAGAAAGTGAAGAGTTTCTAAAGAGCCTCTTGATGGAAGTGAAAAAGAAGAGTGAGAAAGTTGGCTTAAAGCTCAACATTCAGAAAATGAAGATCATGGCATCTGGTCCCATCACTTCATGGGAAATAGACGGGGAAACAATGGAAACAATGTCAGACTTCATTTTTTGGGCTCCAAAATCACTGCAGATGGTGACTGTAGCCATGAAATTAAAAGACGCTTATTTCTTGGAAGGAAAGTTATGACCAACCTAGACAGCATATTAAAAAGCAGAGACATTACTTTGCTGACAAAGGTCCAACTAGTCAGGGTTATGGTTTTTCCAGCAGTCATGTATGGGTGTGAGAGTTAGACTATAAAGCTGAGAGCCGAAGAATTGATGCTTTTGAATCGTGGTGTTGGAGAAGACTCTTCAGAGTCCCTTGGACTGCAAGGAGATCCAACCAGTCCATCCTAAAGATCAGTCCTGGGTGTTCACTGGAAGGTCTGATGTCGAAGCTGAAACTCTAGGCTACCTGATGTGAAGAGCTGGCTCATTTGAAAGACCCTGATGCTGGGTAAGACTGAGGGCAGGAGGGGAAGGGAATGACAGAGGATGAGAGGGTTGGATGGCATCACTGACTCAATGGACATGAGTTTGGGTGGGCTCCAGGAGTTGGTGCTGGACAGGGAGGCCTGGTGTTCTGCAGCTCATGGGGTTGCCCAACTGAGCAACTGAACTGAACTGAACTGAAGAAGGAGGCAACAGAGGATGAGATGGCTAGCTGGCATCACTGACTCAATGGACACGAGTTTGAGCAAACTCTGGGATATAGTGAAGGACAGGGAAGCCTGAAATGCTGCAGTCCACGGGGTCACAAAGATTTGGACACAACTTAGTGACTGAACAACAACAACAATATACTTTTTTGCATAGTGAATGCACCAATTTACATTTCTGGCAATAGTGCATGAGGATTCCTTTTTCTCCACATACTTACAAACTTTTGTTATTTGTTGTCTTTTTGATAATGAGCATTCTAACATGTGTGAGGTGATATTTTACTGTGGTTTTGATAAACATTTCTAATGAGAGTGATGTTGGGTATCTTTTCATATGCCTGTTAGCCATCTGTGTGTCATTTCTAGAAAAATTTCTATTCAGGTCCTCTGCCCAGTTTTTTATATTATTTTTTTTTATGTTGAGTTGTATGAGTTCTTGGTATATTTTGGATATTAGCCCCTTATCAGACATATCATTTTAAATATCTTCTCCTTTTCAGTAGGTGGCCTTTTTGTTTTGTTGATGGTTTCTTTCACTGTGTAAAAGCTTTTAGTTTGACGTAGTTTTTGTTTATTTTTGCTTTTTAAAAATAACTTTGCCTGAGGAGATATATCAAAAAAGTGTATATATATATATATATAAATAATGCTGAGTCCAATCTCAAATGCTTAAAGTTTCTTCTGTAAGTTTTATGGTTTCAAGTCTTATATTTAAGTCTTTAACCTATTTTGAGCTTGTTTTTATACACTGTATGAGAAAATAGTTCAGTTTTTCCAACAGCATCTATTGAAGAGGCTGCCCTTTTTCCACTGTACATTGTTATCTCCTTTGCCATAGATTAACTGACCATGTAAGTGTGGATTCATTTCTGGGCTCTCTATTTTGTTTCAGTGATCTACATGTCTGTTCCAGAATCATACTGTTTCGAATACTTTAGCTTTGTAGTATAGTTTGAAATCAGGGGATGTGATACCTCCACCTTTGCTCTTCTTTCTAAGACTGCTTTGGCTATTTGAGGTCTTTTGCTTCTATACAGATTTTAAAAATATGTTATAGTTCTGTGAAAATCATCATTGGGATTTTGATAGGAATTGCACTGAATCTGCAGATTGCCTTATGTAGTATGGTCATTTTAACAACAGTATTTATTTTTCCTTGTGTGACAATATTTTTTCACTGTTCATGACAATCATAGATCAAAATTTACTTGATATGGTTAATAAGTGGACAATGCTTAAAGGCAAGTGTGTACACAAAGTTACTTGGAAGGAAAAAAATAACATGCAGAAATGAAAAAATTCACTGATTTGATCCTTCTAACTGGTGTTTAGTAATTTAAAAATGAAAATGTTTTGCAATTAAACCTCTCTTCAATAAAATTAAGAGGTATCAAAGTTATTTTTGATAATGTGCTGCAAGAACCAAAAGTAATAATAAGCTAGAGCCTATTAAAGATATATCTGAAATTTGAACCTGTATTTAAAGTACAGACATATTCCAGGATCATACATGGCAACTGATACACAGCTGGCTACATTCAAAACGGCTTCTATTTGGAGTACTTTCAAAACCTAGAAACGTAAAGACAAGAAACTGGGTTTAGCCATCATATTCAAGAAAATGAAAAAAAACCACAGAATGAGAAAAAATATTTGTAAATCAGGTATCAAATTCTTATATGATTTGATATCTGATATCAGATAGATACCAGTTTATCTGTTATCAGATATATATCAGTTTATCTGATAAGAGACTTATATCTAGAATATATAAAGAATTTTTATAACTAAACTATAAAAAGAGAAATAACTAAAATAACTGAAAACATGAACCAAGGATTTAAATAGACATTTCTCCACAGACGACATCTGAATGGCCAAGAGGCATGTGAAAAGATGCTCAACATTAGTCATGGGGGCAATGCATAATAAAAACCATAAAGACGTCACTTCACACTCAATGAGTATGTAAGTCCTTCAGTCCTGTCTGAATCTGCAAGCCCGACTATAGCTTGCCAGGCTCCTCGGTCCATGGAATTCTCCAGGCAAGAATAATAGAGTGGGTTGCCATTCTCATTTCCAGGGCATCTTCCCAACCCAGGGATGAAACCTGGGTGTCCTGTGGCACGATAAAAGACATATAACAAGTACTGGCAAGGATGTGGAGAAATTGGAATCTTTATACACTGCTGGTGGGGTTTTAAGTTTGGTGCAGCCACTGTGAAAAACAGTCTAACAGTTCCTCACATGGTGAAACTTACCATGTGACCCATCATTTCCACTTCTAAGTACCCATCCAAGAGAAATGCAAACATGTTCACACAAATACTTGTACTCAAACAGTCATGTGAACATTATTCTTAACAGCCAAAAGAAAAATCAACCCAAATTTCTATGACCTGCTGAATGGATAAACAAACGTGTTATACTCATAACATGGACTGTTATTCAGCAACAAAAAAGAATCAAATACTGATACATGCTACGACACTGACAGACATTGAACGTATTATGCAAAATAAAGTAAACCAGTCACAGAATGCTATATATGGTGTGACTCCATTTATATGAAATATCCAGAATGGGAAAATTCACAGACACATAAAGCAGACTGATTACTGGTGCCTACGGTGGGAGAGAGGATGGTGACTGCTAATGGGAAAAAGCCTCTTTCTGGATGATTAAAAATATTCTTAGATTATAGTGATGTTCAAAAACCTGAAAATATACTAAAACCCACTGAATGGTATATTTTAAATTGATGAATTTTATAATAAGTAAATCTCTCAATAATAAAATTCTTAAAAATCTGGGTTTGCTGTATTTAAATACTCATTGAAATTCTAATAAAGTTGATTTTCACCATTCGTTTATTTTTACTTTAGCAAACTATTCATAACATGGCTTAAAAATATTTATTAAAAATAAGGTTCATTACTCCCAGATGGTAAATGGTGCTGAATATTTTCTTAGAACATTGAGGATTAGTCAATCTTCTTAAATAAGTATTTAGATTGTTAGTAATTTTTCATTAGTAAAAAGTTGATTTCAACTGTTTTTTTTTTTTGCTCATCTTTACAGAAATTGTCAGATCATTTCCTTAAGAATAATTCTCACTGCAAAAGTATTTCTCTAGAGAGGCTGTACTAGTTTATACTTCTAATAGCAATGTTCAAAAGAAAAACATGTTTTATCCTGAAATATGCCTGACTTTGTGGCTTTGTAAAAATATATATAAAGGGAAAAAAACACCTGCAACAAAACTAAAAATCACAAAACCAATAAAGAAAACAATAATAATCAAAAATCCTTTTAAATACATTAGGCCAAGGCTTCCTCTAATTCTGGGTTTAACTGACAAAAAAATGGAAAACTTTATTACATGACATCTCGTAAGTATAAGTTTTACAATTTAGGGCATTTCTAATTCTTTCAGAACAGACACTCAACTTACACTGCACTGTTTCTAGGCAGACTGTAATGAAAACACTTAGCTTTCGTTTATTTAAAAAACATTTATAGCTATGTCTGCTGAAAGGGCTTAAAATCAATAATCCCTCAGCAGCAGCAAGATACTAGTGACTAACTCTTATTTTCTAAATACCATTTTCCAAGAAAAGGAATCAGGGCTTTAGAAGAAATGGCTGATTCTGAGATCAGGGTAGAGAAAATTAAAAAATATGGTTGGGATAACTGCGAAAACATGAAGCAACCAAGATGTCCTTCAGTAAGCGAACAGAAGGATAAACCATGGTACTTCCAGTTAATGAAATACTCAGTTCAGTTTAGTCGCTCAGTCATGTCCGACTCTTTGTGACCCCATGGACTACAGCACTCCAGGCTTCCCTTTCCATCACCAATTCCCAGAGCTTACTCAAACTCATGTCCATTGAGTCGGTGATGTCATCCAACCCTCTCATCCTCTGTCGTCCCCTTCTCCCACCTTCAATCTTTCCCAGCATCAGGGTCTTTTGCAATGAGTCAGCTCTTTGCATCAGGTGGCCAAAGTATTCGAGCTTCAGCATCAGTCCTTCAAGTGAGTATCTTTACAACTGACTGGTTGGATCTCCCTGCAGTCCAAGGGACTCTCAAGAGTCTTTGCCAACACCACGATTCAAAAGCATCAATTTTTCAGCACTCAGCTTTCTTTATGGCCCAACTCTTACATCCATACATGACTACTGGAAAATCCATAGCTTTGACTAGACGGATCTTTGCTGGCAAAGTAATGTCTCTGCTTTTTAATATGCTGTCTAGGTCTGTCATAGATTTTCTTCTAAGAAGCAAGCATATTTTAATTTCACAGCTGCAGTCACCATCTGCAGTGATTCTGGAGCCCAAGAAAAGAAAGTCTGTCACAGTTTCCATTGTTTCTCCATCTATTTGCCATGACGTGATGGGACCGGATGCCATGATCTTCGTTGTTTGAATGTTGAGTTTTAAGCCAGCTTTTTCACACTCTCTTTCATTTTCATCAAGAGACTCTTTAGTTCCTCTTCACTTTCTGCCATAAGGTGGTGCATCTGCATATCTGAGGTTACTGATATTTCTCCCAGTAATCTTGATTCCAGCTTGTGCTTCATCCAGCCCAGCATTTCATATGATGCACTCTGCATACAAGTTAAATAAGCAGGGTGACAATATACAGCCTTGATGTACTCCTTTCCCAACCTGGAAGCATTCCATTGTTCCATGTTGAGTTCTAACTGTTGCTTCTTGACCTGCGTACAGATTTCTCAGGAGGCAGGTCAGGTGGTCTGGTATTCCCACCTCTTTACGAATTTTCCACAGTTTGTTGTGCTCCACACAGTCAAAGGCTTTGGCGTAGTCAATAAAGCAAAAGTAGATGTAATACATCAATGTAATGAAATACTACTCAATGCTAAAAAGACATGAGCTGAAAAGATATGGAGTATTAAATATTAATACATATTACTAAATGAAGAAAATGTGAAAAGGCTACGTATTGTACGACTCCAACTCTATGACATTCTAGAAAGGGCAAAACTTTGGGGACAGTTAAAAAATCAGAGATTGCCAGGGATTAGGTGGGAGGGAGGGAAGGAAAGAGGGAGGGATGATTCACAGGAGCATACACTTTCAGAGCAGTGAAACTACTCTGTATGACATCACTTCTCCAAACCTATAAAACATACACTACAAAGAGTGACCCCTACATAAATGATGGACTCTGAGTAACAGTACTGTTTCAGTGTAGGTTCATCAATTACAGAACAGTAGAACAAACTAACAAAGGAAAAAATCTTGGTATCTAACAGTACCGGAGAATGAGGAGGTACTTAAAAGACAAAAGGACAGGGGCATGTGAAAGGGGTACAAGAATTAAAATACAACAATTCCCAACAACTAAAACAATCTGAGCAGTAAAGTAAACAGCAGAGCATTGAAATACAGCCTAAACCATACATCAGTCCATCCTGATAGAAGAGACAACATAAATAAATACATCAGAGCAAAGAGACAAAAAATCATTCATACAGATTAATTCTCAATACTGCCCTCACCGCAGGACATGGTGCATAATTCCATTTCCCACTTCCCAACCCCTCACTCCTACCTCCAGTAAGTGTGGGTACACTCAGTAACTCATTTTCAAAGAACAAAGCAGAGAAAAAGAAAAACAGTACATTTTCAGTGGTGAAACTTGGCAAGTAACACAAGCAACGAGTGTGAACGGCATCATATTGATACCAAGTCCTCCCTGACATGATGCATGACAAGAAGAGCATTTCACTTCTGTGGTATTCTTTCCACTCCCATGGCTTCCCCGAAATTTAAGAAAAATATGAGAAAAACCCAGACTGGCATACTTTCTACAAGCCATGAAAAATAAGGAAAGTCTGAGAAACCGTTATAGACGAGATGAGAACAGGGAAACCTGAAAACTAAATGTAATTCCCTGGTGGCTCAGATGGTAAACAGTCTGCCTGCAATGTGGGATAGCTGGGTTCGATCCCTGGGTTGGGAAGATCCTCTGGAGAAGGGCATGGCAACCCACTAAAGTATTCTTGCCTGGAGAATTCCATGGACAGAGGAGCCTGGTGGGCTATTGTCCATGGGGTTGCAAAGAGTCGGACACGACTGAGCAGCTAAGCACATCCTAAAGTGGATCCTGGAAAAAGGCACTGACGGAATGCCAATGAAATCTAAATAAAGTCTGGAATTTATAGTTAATAGTAGTGTGTTAACGTTGGGTTCTTAAGTTTTCACAAATGTACCACAGCAACGTGTAAGATGTTAACAATAGGGGAAATTGGGTGAGAGGTACACAAGAAGTCTGAACTATCTCTGCAACTTTTCTACATTTAAAAATTATTCAGGGTTTCCCTGGTGGCTCAGTGCTAAAGAACCCGCCTGCCAACACAGGAGACACAGGTTCCATCCCTGATCCAGGAAGATGCCACATGCTGAGGAGCAACTATGCCCCTGCACCACAACTACTGAGCCTGCGCTCTAGAGCCCTGGAGCCGCAACTACTGAGCCTACAAATCACAGCTACTGAAGTCGCATGCCCGGCAGCCTGTGCTCCGTGCCCGGAGGAGCCACCGTAATGAGCAGCACATGCACTGCCGCCAGACAGTTGGGCCCTGCTCTCCGAAACTAGGGAAAGGCCCGTGCAGCAACGAAGACCCAGCACAGCCAAAGATAAACAATAAAAAAGATCATTTTTAACAATGTTATTTTAAAAAAGTATTAAAAAATAGAAAGTTTATTTAAAACAACAACAAAATTAAACTTTAAAATGGAGCCATACACCCACTAAAGCAACACAGATATCCTTTTAGAAAATGTTAACCTTCTAAATATAGTGACCATTTACTCCATTTTAAAAGTCTGTTAAAAAAAATTTAGAAAAAAAATGCTAAGGAAAGTAAGACTAACAATTTCTTACTGAGACTAAATCACGCATTAATCTTAAACACGATGTACTGTGTACTAATAATACTGAAACTATTAAGCTAGGAATATTTGACTGCCTCTGTCAGAAATAACTTCATAACACACTAATAAATCCCTCATATTCTGTCCATTTAATCGTCTGTCAAGTTTCACAGTACCATGTATTCTGTGGTTCACTGTACTCTACTTGTAAAGGGGGAACATAATCCACTACTGATATTGTAACAGAAAAACTTGGCAAACTTATACTTTTCCCACATTATGACACATTTGAGGGAAATAAACCTTTTCTCTAGTTTATAGATAAAAAGAAATGAATAATGAAAGGTTGTTAAGAAAGGTTATCCTAAACTTGGATAAAGCTAATAGGGAGATAGGACATCCTTCCAATATAATACAAGGCTACAGACACACTCAAAGGTTATTTAATTACCCAAGAGATGAACTTTGCTCCATTATTCTATTTACTATTGAACTAAATAGCCCAGATTAGGTAAAGTTACTTGTTAACTTATAGATTTTTGTCCAGCAGATGTGCAAATCATTTCTGTTAGGCAGAAGAGAAAATTCTAAAGGTTAGAGTTAGTTGATCTGCAGGATATCAGCTACTTTGTAACTTATCTAGCAATCTTATTTTGAAATTCCTTTATTAAACTGCCTATTATTTCACAGCCTCCCAAATGCTCTTTGAACTAGTCTTACTATTTTACTTATTTCTTCAGTAATTAATAACCAAATAAAATATTTGATACATATTCACTTTATATTTCTATGAATGTTTTAAAGTTTTAAAAATTATACTGACAGGCACAAGAAACTTTCCATGACATGTCTGACATGGCCTTTCCCACAAACAATTCTGCAGTTCCTACAATCTCACAGAGCTATTATGATAATAGTTTTTCTATACCATATTCTGATAATATTTTCTATTATTTGGTCTCTGTAATTATCAAATAGTATCTTTCTTTCTCAAAGATAAATCAGAAAAGAATCTAAGTATATATTATTTTCAAGAATATCTTGGAATATCTTTATTCCACCATTGACATTCTTTATCCTGCCAGTAAAGTCCATCAAAAAAAAAAAAAAAAGCCAACACAAATACTATTTCCCCTCAGTTTTTCCATCTGCACATTTAAAAAACAATGGGAAATACATAAAGATTGCCTATTTTCAATGCAGCCATTTCCTAAAAAGGTTTTTAAGTCTCAAGCTCTGTATGAGAAAACAAAGATATTTATATTTGGGTAGAGATTCAGTACTTGTTGAGTCAGCATTAAGAAAATTACCCACAGAATCACAGAACATAAAATTTAAAGAGTAAAGATTTTCCTGTTTAATCTCTAAAAAAAAAGGAAATTGCACTGAAAGGATTATAGTGACTTTCCAGAGATTTGAAGACTGGCTAAAATTAATGGGATCTGACTTCTAACACTTTTTAATTGGTTACACATCATGATGATTGTGTGAGTTAATTTCCTTTATTTAAACCATAATTTTAAAAAGTTTTTTCTTCCATCTGTTCCAAGTACCTCTCATAATTTTCAGGTGTGAATTATAACTGTTTTTACTTTCATAAACATGATTAATTATACTTATATTTTGATTATATGTTTGAGATGTAAGCCAAAAAGATTAGTACAAAGAAAAAATAAATCACTTCATATTTCCAAAGTTATATTCTTCACCAAAAAAAGTGGATACTACCCTGATTTTTTTTAGTAAGAAATCTGGATATTGTCAAAGTGTCAATCTAAATGTACTTTTAGTGAACTGACGTGGACTAACCACAAACCTTAACTTCAATTTTTAGGTTTCAGCACCGGGAAAGGAAACATTATTACACTCTCACCCAACCCATAAACAGTAGCCCATTCCAGTAAAAGAAAAGAAAACTCTGTACCCTGACATCACTTCAAGATGAAGCTGTCCTGAGACAGTTAAGAAAACAGGAATATTGAAGAAATTCTCCTCAGGCACCTTTATTTTGCTTGAAGGCTGCAAAAGAAAACAGAGGCCACAAGAAGCTATTACACGTTCTGAACTGCATTCACATTTCTGTCACAACTAAAAATCACAAAGCAATTTAAAATATATGAGGACAGCTCATTCTCATGAAAAAAAGGCAGTTTTCAGTACACACTTAAAAGAGAAAATCCCTGCTTGGTAAGTGCTAAGGTCAAGGAAGTTTGCTCCATATTTTTGAAATGCACAACTACTAAAGGGCAAAGTACTTTGGTCATAAAATATACTCTTTCCTAAAAACTGATTTTGATTGAGGGGCAAGCTGAAGCAAGAAATTATGTTTTAAATGTGAAGCATTAGACAGTCTTTCACAATTCTGACCCATGACTAAAATTTAACTTTCACAAGGGAATAGCCTCTAAAAAATGTCTTGTCATATTATTAAATTGTTAATAATAATACATTTAACACAGATTTTAATAAACACATTATAAACCACAAACATGTTCGTTTCACTTAACCTTTATGACAACTAGGAGATAAGAAAAGCCAGACCTTATCTTTCAAAGATATGATGAACATTCACATTTAAAGATTTTTATGAACTTGTAATATAGAGTGATTAGTCCATTTGAAACTGGTCAGAAAAAAAAAAAAAAAAGAAACTGGTCAGAAACAAGCCAGTCAACATTTATTGACAGTTAAGATAAAAAGTTATTTGGAGGTCATGCATAATTTAAATAGTATAATTAAGAAACCTTCTGTATCAAGTGATGACTATTATATCCATTTGGAGTGAAGGAAGATAATTTACCTACTCTTATATTGCAAATTGTGATCTGAAAATGTTTCAGTGTAATGGTGCACTAAAACAAATACTGTAAAAGCAACCAAGCCAATATAAAATTTTCAATAGAGGAGGTAAGACTCCTTTTAAGAGGTGGAGTACCAACTACTGAGTTATAGAAACAAATGAAATGAAGGTATCTTATTTAATTCCCTTGGCTGTTCTAAAAATACTGCATATTGTGTATGGGTATGTGTGTGTATGAACATGACTGTCGTTGTTCAGTTGCTAAATTGTGTCCTACTCTTTGTGATCCCGTAGACTGTAGCATGCCAGGCTTCCCTATCATCCGCTATCTCTGTGGAGTGTGCTCAAACTCATGTCCATTGATGCTATCTAACCATCTCATCCTCTGCTGCCCTCTCCTCTTTTTGCCTTCGAAAGGAGAATGAATGTGATAGCTAGTGTAAAATTATCAAATGAAATTATTAATTTATTTTGTAACTGCCTATTATTTTTAAAACTTAACTTTGATCTGGTCCTAAATGCCCTATTATTGCTTTTTAAAAATTCATCATTGAGACTCATTATCACTTAAACTATATTGTTTCCAAGTCCTTACTCAGGACTAAAATACCTGACTTACGTTAGGATTTCAAAATAAAAGATGTGTTCTTTGATATGTCTTCATTATTTACTAAATGATTACATTTCAAGTAAGGCCCAGTACATTTGTATGAACATTATACTTTTTCCTTTCCTTCACCTCTTTAACTTCTTTCATCTGTAATTTGTATGGGTGTTTTATTGACTTCTCTAAAAGTGGTTTCTCTCATTTTGTGTATATGTAAAAAAATCTAATACTTAAGAGTTGATTTTACTCTCATTTATCAGCATTTGTACAAAAGGAAATCTGAGTTTCTTACAACTCTTAAATTCAACTGTTTTAAAGTTACAAACATATCACTACTTCACTATGACTTCCAGTGTCATATGGAAACATTTACTTACTGAAATGCATACTATTTTTAATAAATTACTTCCTTTTAGTTCTCCTTTACATTACAATAAATGCACTACAGCAATCTTTAAGAGCTTCTGTATGTTTTAAGTTATGCTATCTATAAATTTTATTTTAGGATATTAAAGGGAAATTATAAAATATTTCTTTTAAAAAGTAATTGCTGAGAGATATCAGCAAAAATGGTGGGGCAGGTAGCTTCAAAAGAGTTTGGTGGTTTCTTAAAAAGATAAACAAGGAATACTATATATACACAACACAAATTTTACTTCTAGGTATATGTCTAAAAGAATTAGAACCAAGTATTCAAAGAACAATATATTGAAAGTATCAAACACCTTCATGAAGTGAGATTGATCCCAGGGATGCAAGGATTTTACAATCTCAGAAATCAATCAATGTTACATTGATTGATACAGCATATTAACAAACTGAAGAATAAAAATGATAAAATCACCTCAAAAGATACATAAAAAGCTTCTGATAAAATTCAACATCCATTTGTAATAAAAACTCTTCAGAAAGTGGGCATGGAGGGAACATACCTCAACATAATAAAGGCCATATACGACAAACCCATAATGTCATAGTCAATGGTGAAAAACTGAAAACACTTCCTGTAAGATCAGGAACAAGACAAGGGTGCCCATTCTTGCCATTCTTATTCAATGTGATTTTGGAAATCCTAGCCACAGCAATCAGAGAAGAAAAAGAAATAAAAGGAATCCAAACTGCAAAAGAAGAAGTAGAACTCTCACTGTTAACAATGACATGATGCTATACATAGAAAATTCTAACCATGCTACCAGTAAACTGCTAGAGCTCATTGATGAATTCAATAAAACTGCAGGATAGAGAATTAATACACACCAACTGTTGCATTTCATATACTAACAAAGAAAGATTAGAAAGAGAGATCGAGGAAACAATCCCATTTACCATCATATGAAAACAAACAAAATTCCTAAGAATAAACCTACTTAAGGAGGCAAAAGACCTATACTCTGAAAACTATAAGACCACCAATGAAAGAAATTGAAAATGACACAAACAAATGGAAAGATAAACCAAGTTCTTGGATTGGAAGAATCAATATTGTTAAATAGGGTCATACTTCCCAAGGCAATCTAGAGATTGAACACTAAGCACTACCAAATTATCAATGGCATCTTTTATAGAACTAGAAAATTTTTTCAGTGAGTATGGAAATACAGAGAAGACCCCATGTAGCCAAAACAGTCTTGAGACAGAGCACAGCTAGAAAAATCACACTCCCTGGCTTCAGAATATAGTACAAAACAACAGTCATCAAAACAGCATGGCACTGGCACAAAAAGGACACACAGATCAATGCAGCAGGACAGAAAGCCCAGAACAAACCCATGTGCTTACAATCAATTAATCTATGACACAGGAGGCAAGGATACACAAGGGAGAAAAAACAATCTCTGCAATAAGTGGTGCAAGGAAAATATATACATGCAAAAGAATGAAATTAGAACATTCTCTAACACCATATACAAAAATAAACTCAAAATGGCCTAAAGACCTAAATGTGAGAGCAGATACTATAAAGCTCCCAGAGGAAAATATACACAGAATATTCTTTGGCATAAGTTGCTGCAATATTTTTTTGATTTAATGCATAGAGCAATTGAAATAAAAGCAAACACAAATGACACCTAATCAAACTTGTCAGTTTTTAAATGAAAAGACAATTTATGGAATGGGAGAAAATGTTTGCAAACAGTGTGATCAACCCGGGATTAATTTTCAAATGCACAAACAGCTCAATATTAAAAAAGAAAAAACAGAAAAAATTAAAAAATGGGCAGAAGGCTTAAATAAAGATTTCTCCAAAGAAGACATACAAATGGCCAACAGGCACATGAAAAGATGCTCAATATAACTAAGTTTTAGAGAAATGCAAATCAAAACTACAATGAGGTACCACCTCACACTAGATAGAATGGCTATTATTTAACACTCTACAAACAATGAGTTCTGGAGAGGGTATGAAAAAAAGGGAACCCTTCCATACTACCAGTGGGAATGAAAATTGGTGCAGCCATAGTAAAGAACAGTCTGGAAGTTCTTTGAAAAACTAAAACTAGAGTTAATATATGATCCAGCAATTCCACTCCTGGGCATATATCTAGAGAAATAAAAAACTCTAACGTGAAAAGATACATGTACCCTAATGTTCATAGTGGCACTATTTACAATAGTCAAGACAGATGAATAGAAGATCTAGTGTGTATGCACGCACGCACACACGCACACACACACACACACACACAGTGGAATATTCCTCAACCACACACAAAAAAGAATGAAATGCCACTGGTAGCAAAATGGAAGGACTGAGCATCTAATAGTACTTATATGTGGAATCTAAAAACATGATGTGAATAAACTCACTTACAAAACAGAAATACACTCAGAGACACAGAAAACAAATTTATGGTTACCAAAGGAGAACAGGTAGGGAGTGAAAAATTAGGAGTTTGTGATCAGTGCAAAGAAATAAAGGAAAATAATAGAATGGAAAAGACCAGAGATCTCTTCAAGACAATTAGAGATACCAAGGGAAAACTTCATGCCAAGATAGGCTCAATAAAGGACAGAAATGGTATGGACCTAACAAAAGCAGAAGATACTAAGAAGAGGTGGCAAGAATACACAGAAGAACTGTACGAAAAAGATCTTCATGACCCAGATAATCACGATGGTGTGATCACTCACCTAGAGCCAGACATCCTGGAATGTGAAGTCAAGTGGGCCTTAGAAAGCATCACTACAAACAAAGCTAGTGGAGGTGATGGAATTCCAGTTGAGCTATTTCAAATCCAAAAAGACGATGCTGTGAAAGTGCTGCCCTCAATATGCTAGCAAAATTGGAAAACTCAGCAGTGGCCACAGGACTGGAAAAGGTCAGTTTTCATTCCAATCTCAAAGAAAGGCAATGCCAAAGAATGCTCAAACTACCGCACAATTGCACTCAACTCACACGCTAGCAAAGAAATGCTCAAAATTCTCCAAGCCAGGCTTCAGCAATATGTGAACCATGAACTTCCAGATGTTCAAGCTGGTTTTAGAAAAGGCAGAGAGGAAATCAGAGATCAAACTGCTAACATCTGCTGGATCACCGAAAAAGCAACAGAGTTCCAGAAAAACATCTATTTCCACATTATGGACTATGCCAAAGCATCTGACTGTGTGGATCACAATAAACTATGGAAAATTCTGAAAGAGATGGGAACACCAAACCACCTGACCTGCCTCTTGAGAATGCAGGCAGGTCTGTATGCAGGTCCGGAAGCAACAGTTAGAACTGAACATGGAACAACAGGCTGGTTCCAAATAGGAAAAAGAGCACATCAAGGCTGTATATTTTCACCCTGCAGAGTACATCATGAGAAACGCTGGGCTGGAGGAAGCACAAGCTGGAATCAAGACTGCTGCCAGAAATATCAATAACCTCAGATATGCAGATGACACCACCCTTACGGCAGAAAGTGAAGAGGAACTAAACAGCCTCTTGATGAAAGTGAAAGAAGAGAGTGAAAAAGTTGGCTTAAAGCTCAACATTCAGAAAACAAAGATCATGGCATCCAGTCCCATCACTTCATGGCAAATAGATGTGGAAACAGTGGCAGACTTTATTTTGGGGGGCTCTAAAATCACTGCAGATGGTGACTGCAGCCATGAAATTAAAAGATGTTTACTCCTTGCAAGGAAAGTTATGACCAACCTAGACAGCATATTAAAAAGTAAAGACATTACTTTGCCAACAAAAGTCCATCTAGTCAAGGTATGGTTTTTCCTGTGGTCATGTATGGATGTGAGAGTTGGACTGTGAAGAAAGCTGAGTTCTGAAGAATTGATGCTTTTGAACTGTGGTGTTGGAGAAGATTCTTGAGAGTCCCTTGGACAGCAAGGAGATCCAACCAGTCTATCCTAAAGAAGATCAGTCCAGGGTGTTCATTGGAAGGACTGATGCTGAAGCTGAAACTCCAATACTTTGGCCACCTGATGCAAAAAGCTGACTCATTTGAAAAGATCCTGATGCTGGGAAAGATTGAGGGCAGAACGAGAGGGGATGACAGAGGATGAGATGGTTGGATGGCATCACCGACTCAATGGACATGAGTTTGGGTAAACTCCGGGAGTTGGTGATGGACAGGGAGGCCTGGCATGCTGTAGTCCATGGGGCTGCAAAGAGTCAGACATTACTGAGTGACTGAACTGAAATGAGATTAACATATACACACTCCTATGTACAACATAGATAAACAACATGGACCTACTATACAGCATGGGGGACTACACTCAGTGTCTTAATGGAAGAGAATCTGAAAAATAACAAATATAAAACTATCACTTTTTTGTACATCTGAAGCTAACAACACTGTAAATTAACTATACTTCAATTTTTATAGTTATAAAAAATAAAAAAACAAATATTCAAATAGATACTTGACATTAATGTTCATAACAGTACTGCTGCTGCTGCTACTAAGTCACGTCAGTTGTGTCTGACTCTGTGTGACCCCACAGACGGCAGCCCACCAGGCTCCGCCATCCCTGGGACTCTCCAGGCAAGAACACTGGAGCGGGCTGCCATTTCCTTCTCCAGTGCATGAAAGTGAAAAATGAAAGCAAAGTCGCTCAGTCGTGTCCAACTCTGCACGACCCCATGGACTGTAGCCTACCAGGCTCCTCCATCCATGGGATTTCCTAGGCAAGAGTACTGGAGTGGCCTCATAACAAAGGCAGAAATATTGATAAGTGGACAAACAAAATGCAATATATATAAACAGTGAAATACTATTTAGTCATAAGATGGAATGAAGTATTTATGTATGCTAAAACATGGATAAAGCTTGAACACCCTAAGCAAAGTGAAAAACATTTTAAAAAAGGCCACATATTGCATGATTTCATTTATATGCAATATCTAGACTAGGTAAATCCATACAGACTGATTGGTGAGAGCCATGGTCTGGGGAGCCATGGTCTGGTGGCTCAGATAGTAAAGAATCTGCCTGCACCGGAGACCTAGGTTCCATCCCTGGCGGGGGAAGACCCGCTGGAGAACGAAATGGCAATCCACTCCAGTACTCTTGCCTGTAGAACCCCTGGACAGAAGAGCCTGGTGGTCTGCAGCTCATAGGGTTGCAGATTTGGACACGACTGAGAGACTAACACTTCATTTTCATGGTCTGGGGAGAAGTGGGAAATGAGAAGTGACTACTTAATGGGCATGGGGTTTTCTTTTGAGGTAATGAAAATGTTTTGCAACTTAATAGGTGTGGTAGCTGTATTAACACTGTAAATGTAGTAAATGCCACCGAAATGTACCCTTTAAATAGTGAATTTATATTGTATGAATTTCAACTTTTTAAACACATACATAAACAAGTAATTATTGAACCTGATAGGGTCAAAAACTAATATGGGATTGCAACTTTAAAATTCACAGTCTAAATACTTCCACTGTAATGAAGAAAGAATAAGAATATACGAATTAACTATCTAACTTAGTGATTTTGCCAGTGGGAAAGGACCTCTTTAACAAGATCTTCAAATTGAAACATTGAAGTTAAGGATTTTATTTAATAAAGGAAGATATAAGAAGTCAGCAGAATAACAGATTAAGGATAAAATATTTTCAACATTTAAAACTGACAAGTGCTTAATGGGTAGAAAATATAAGGACCTCCTTGAAGAAAACAAGAGAAAATAAGCTGCTCACCACCTGGACAATGGGTATGAAAAGCAGATTTACAGTAAGGAAAATTCAAAAGGTTAAGATGTATGAAGAAGCACTCAAATTCACTATGAATTAGAGAAATACAAATTAAAACAAGGCATTTTAAGATGAATTCGTTACATATATCTGGCTCACAAAGATTAGAAAGCTACATAATATCAAGTGCAGAGGTACAGTCACTATGTAACAGGCAGATTTCTACTAATAAGATGTGTTTCAAGATTCTCAGCCCTGGTTTATTCAACCACTAAGCCAAATATTGATGTGAAGAGATTTTACAAATTTAATTAAAGTTCCAAATCAGAAGTCCTCAAGATTTGGAAATTTCCTGGCTAGTCCTTTAAAAATAAAAAATTTTAAGTAAAAAGTTTTCTACAACTGGCTGTAGGAAAGTCAGAAATTTGAAGCATGAGAAGGATTTGAAATGCTGTTGCTCTCCTGAAGACAAAGACATATGGAAAGGTGCTTAGAGCAGTTTCTAGGAGCTGAGAGGAATCTGGCTAGCAGCTAGCAACAAATTGGGAATCTCAGTCCTATATACAATCCTATAGCAAGAATGGGTTTGGAAGAGCAAGCTCCAGATGGCAGCACAGAATGCTTAGAGAGCTGATACACTGGTTTGTATATCAAACCAGTGAGACTCTGAGTTGAGAGATTGATCCCAGCCATGTGATTCTGATTACTGAGCTATAGAGCTGTGAGCTAATAAAGAGGTGGTATTTTACCCTAAGTTACAAACTGATAGAAAAACTAACTCAGAGGAAAAAAGGAATGCTGAGGTAATGCCAGTATAGTATAAACTGGTACAGTTATTCTGGATAACATGGTGAAATTAAGCCATATACCCTATGACCGAGGAATTTTTGGATATATATTCTAGAGAAATTTTCATACAAGTATATTATGGAATATGTAGAAGACTATTGCAATTTTTTTTTTGGAGGGGGAATATAACTTAGGATTGGAAACAACCTAACTGTCCATTACTAGAAATGGTAAGCAAAATGTAGAAGGCAAATATAAAGAATATTGTGTAGCAATGACAAGCAAAAAACAGATATACCTATAGTAACATAAACAGAATTTCAAAACAGAGCTAAATGGAAAAAAGTAGAAAACAGAATAATATAACAATAACTCTATTATCATTAATGTAAATTTAAAATATACACACGAAAAAATCACTCATATTTTATGGGGTTATATTCATAGTAAAAAGACGTATCAAAGAAATTAAGGTGAGTGCCTCCAAGAGAATATAAGGAATGGAAGTGGTGATTGGTATAAAGCAGAAAAGATAACGCAAGAAAAAGATTATGCTGGATGGTACTTTATCAGCTTCGCATTACTGCTCCCATCTACACTGAGGACTCTGTTTCCTAGAACCCCCAATCCTGCACGGTTCCAGGCTACAGCTGGCCTTCTATTGTTGAAAAGGAATGTGCATAAGATCTGAGAGGAGAAAATGGAACTGAAGTCATTACTCTCAGAAGACTGTGGCAGTCTGACACAGTGACACACTTAACACAGTGCTTGGTGACCTCTTAACTTTCAACTTGTCCGCTTTACTACCGACCAACAATAGCTCTATGGCAACCACCAAGTGCTGGACGGCAGTTACTTCAGAGTCAACTGTGTTAGATTAATTGCATTAATGTCTCCAATTTGTCACACCTCTCTATTTCAACCCCCTTGGCATATTACACACTACCCCTGAGCCTGGCCACGTGACTTGTTTTGGTCAATGGCGTGGTAACAAAATTAACACAAATAGTGGCCTGAAAACCTGCTTGTGTAGTTCACATTCTTTCTTGGAGCCAAGCTACCAAAGAGATTCACATCCTGATTAGCATAATAGGGAAATTTGAGAGGTAAGTGGAAAAGAGATGAGTCATCTCACACAAAATCATTCTAGATGGCCAGCTCTCAGCCAACCCATCAGCTGACTAAGCCCAACCCAACCAACCACTCAAATGACCTGTAGACTCACAGAAGAGAATAAACGGTTTTGCTACACTGTGATAGGATACAAGGGCCTTGCAGAGACCAGTAACAACTGTGTGCTGTGAATGAAAATTACCTCTAACTAAACTATTTTTCTGAGGTTAAAAAAATAATCATTTAGATACAGATACTTCTACAAAAACAACCATAGCCAAAGAGTGTATAAGCATCTAACAAAGAGTATCCCCATTTACAGAGAAGGAAACTGAGACACACAGGTTAAGTTCTTGTCTAATATGACAAAGAGAATGAACCAAGGTGGTCAGACTCCAGGATCTCTATCCTTAACCAAACATTCTTTTCCAGAATTCATAAGAAATGCAATGGTTGTACTGAATCAATAACAATGGTTGATTCTGGGGAAGGAAATTAGATTACTGGGGAACAAGGTATGATGGAATCCTCCTGCACTTTGAAATAGATACCTTTTGAACAATAAACTATATTACCTATTCAAAAACTAAATTTTAAATAGCTTATTTCTTAAAAAGAGGAACTCTGAGGTATTATCAGCAAGTACTTAAAAAGTATACTGGTTTTATTCCCTGTGTATCCTTTATCACATAAACACTAACACTTTAATCTTCTGTCAGTGGTGTGGATTACTTTGATAAGCACCAACAGGAAAATCAAAAAGCCAAGAACAAAGTATGAAACAAAGTCAAATACCAAGAATATAGGTGGTTAGTAAAATCTAACACTGCACTACTTATAACGAAAATGGGCTTCCCAGGTGGAGCTAGTGGTAAAGAACCTACCTGCCAATGCAGGAGACATAAAGAGGCATGGGTTCAATCCCTGGATCAAGAAGATCTCCTGGAAGGGGGCATGATAACCCACTCCAGTATTCTTGCCTAGAGAATCCCATGCACAGAGGAGTCTGCCAGGCTACAGTCCAGGGGGTTGCAAAAGTCTGACATCACTGAAGTGACTTAGCATGCACACGCACAAAGTCTAACACTGCACTACTTTTAATGAAAACAGAGTTGGTGCAGGACAAAAGATGAGAAGGTCAAAATATTGAGTTCTTTGAGTGTGTACGAAGTTGCTTCAGTTGTGTCTGACCCTTTGCAATCCCACGGATGGTAGCCTGCCAGGCTCCTCTGTCCGTGGGATTTTCCAGGGAAGGAAGAATACTGGAGTAGGTTGCCATGCCCTTCAACAGGGGATCCTCCTGACCCAGGGATCAATCTCATGTCTCTATGTCTCCTGCATTGGCAGGCAGTTGTTTACCACTACCACCACCTGGCAAGTAATTGTTCCATAAATGCTTGGCCAAAAGAGTGCTGAAAAGTGTGAGGGGATCAGCAATCAGCAGCACAATGAGCCACAAAAGCTTCTAGCCAAGTGCCATGGCATTGCTGGCCTAAAAGATATCCTCGGTGCATATTTAACTTCATGTCTGTTTTCAAACATAGGTACTGATAAGCAGAAATAAACTATTTCTTATATTAATGTATTGCTTATAAATAATTCTCCATTACTTTCCTAGCAGAAGTGTAAACAGATGTTTACTGTAGTTTTTAATGTCACCATCATGTTAATACTGACAAGTATTTTAAAAAACATAAAAGGTGCAGAATGTATTTTCCGCAATATGTAGTTGTAAGTTTAAAGTATATTAGAGGAAAAGTTTCATTTTCTTTAGAGATGTAAACTGTGTGACCACTATGAATCCATCTCCTTCCTATCTACTCCCACTCAAAAACACATAATTTGTAGATATCCTATATAATTAAACACCAGTTTTGACTAAACATAAAAGACATCATCTACCCTCTGCCTACCCTCCCAATACCAATTTCCTAATTCTGACATCAAACAGAAAGATTTGGAAAAGATGATGAGATAGTATGATCAATGTCATCTTCTGATCACCAAAAAAAAAAAAAAAAAAAACCCCTCTTCAATTTCATCTTTTTTCAGCTTTCTCAAGACTGTGCCTCATTTACTTCTAAAGGAGGCATCTCCCAGTATATTCTCTCATATAATCTTCCACTCACTTAACAAATCTTCAGTGACCTCTGGGACAGCTTCATATCCCACCCGACCCCTCCACCCCCGTCTCTTTTATTTGGTATAGAGACCTCAGTTCCTTGATTAGGGACTGAAATCGTGCCCCCTGCATTTTAACCACTGGACCACCAGGGAAGTTCCTCTGTCTCTCTTTATGCTTTCAAGTCGTAAAATCATCCAAACCTACATTAAGCACTGTGAGAGTCATAAGTAAAAATTAAACATAATATAAAATGCTATGCCTTATTTCTTTTTAAATAAATAGAGCTTATTAAGATCTGTTTTGTCCTGAAGCAAAGCACTGAGGTGGGTGGCAGTATTTGGCTGTTTACAGTATTATTCTGTTCTTTTGCATGTTTAAACTTATCCAAAAAAATTGATCGATATTTACATTTCTTAAAAATGTACAGGATATTATTGTGTGATCCCCACAGATGTCAATACTTTTCATTCTATTTCCCTCAAGCATAAAATAAATTATCTTACTTTACTCAGGTTCTCTGTTTTCCCTTTTGTCTAATTACTAGCGTCCTGTATAAGTTTAAAGCTGTAGTATTTTATCCATATGGTGCATTGATACATTATATGCATAGGATCCAGTCTCAGGGCTGCACTATGGATAGGATTATTATGTATTTCAGAAAGGGGAAACAGAGTTGCAAAATTGAAAATAACCAACTTAACTAAACTTAACTAAACTTTCCAAATCTGTGATTATATTTCTGTCATACTTTAAAAAAAAAAAGAAAACAAAATAACTAAACTAGTCTAAATAAAAAGTAAAAAATAAAATAAAAATTAAACTGTTTAACACCCTGTCAAAAAACCTATAATGACAAAAATCAATAAGCCTGAGGCAAGTAATGAGATGCCAAGGTACTCTGGTTGGTATAAGTTAAAAAAAATACATAATAAATGAAAGCTCTGATTCCAAAAATTTATTTCACTGAATAATAATAATAAAGAAATATCATCATATTCTACTGTTTTTCCCAAATAAAATACTAAAGGGTTTTACTACATACTAAAGAAATATGTTGAAGATGGCATAAGAAGGGCTAAAAAAAATTACCGTAACATTATTATCTTGATATTCCTTGGGAAAAAACATATATTCACATCACACTATCTGCCACAAGGTAGATAAAAATTCTGCCACTTATTTCTGATTGACACAATTACAGATGGTCCCCTGCCATCTGAATTACAAATTTTTGACTTCATGAAGGCATGAAAGCAACACATTCAGTAGAAACCATACTTCAAAATGCAAATTTTGCTCTTTTCCCTCCTAGTATGATACTCATGACGCCGGCAGCAGCTGCAACTTTCAGTCAGCCACTCGATCATGAGGGTAAACAATGGATTCACTTACAACTATTCAGTAGCCACATAACCACTGGCTTTCCACTTTCGGCACGATATTAAATAAATTACATGAGATATTCAATACTTTATTATGAAATAGGCTTTGTGTTAGATGATTTTGCCCAACTGTAGACTGATGTAAGTGTTTTGAGCATGTTTAAGGTAGGTGAGGCTAAGCTGTAATGTTTGGTAGGTTAGTGTGTTAAATGAATTTTTTACTTAATGCTATTTTTTCAATTTACGATGAGTTTATTGGGATGTAACCCAGTTGTAAGTAGAATAAGGTCTGTATATGGTCACCAAGATGCCTAGTACCCCATACATTAGTGATGTGAGAAAGTATCTTTATATATTTTCCCATGAACGTGGGTCTATTTCTGGGCTTTCAGTTTTTTCCCACTAGTTTGTGTACTGATATCACACTATTTTAATTTAGATGCTTTATTGTGCATTTTAATACTTGGTTACTCAAGCATTTTTGATTACTGGATTCCTTAGCATTACTATGAATGGAGACATTTCCAAGGTTTCCCCACTGATAAATAAATTTGTGTCTCATTTCAAATATGGATATTCCCATACTTCCAGGTTCTGCTTCATTTTTCAACTGAATAAACATTTACAGAGTGAACTACTATGTGCCAGGTACCAGGCTAAATGCAGGAATACAGTAATGAATAAGAGACATAAGGAACTCCAATATTTCTAGTTTTATGGATCAACACTGTGAGACAAAAGTGATTTAATAAGAAGCTTTAATCTAAGTCTTCGAAACTTGTGAATATGTCTAAAGGAGGTTACACTGACAAAGTCTTACTTTATTCATTCATTTATCAATTGGTCTGTTAATAGCCTGAAGGAACTTACAGAACTTTCCCCAAGTTTCCTAATGGCTGAATAAGGAGGTAGAAACCATGTGATCCATAGAAAATGACTCACAGGCAGTATCCTGGCCAAGTTTGCTGAAAAGCCAGTTAATACCATACACATCTAGTAGAATGGCCAAAACCCAGAAGACTGACAATACCAAATGCTAGATGCGGAGCAAAAGGAACTCTCATTCATGTCTGGTGGGAATGCGAAATGGCACAGGCACTCTGGCAATTTCTCACTAAACATACTTTTGCCATATAACCCAGCAACTGCATGCCTCGGTATTCACCCAGAGTTGAAAACATAGATCCACATAAAAACCTGCACACAGATGTTTATGGAAGTTTTATTCATAATTGCCAAAACTTGGATGCAACCAATATGACCTTCAGTAGGTGAATAAATAAACTGTGATAAATCTAGATAATGGAATATTATTTCAATGCTAAAAAGAAATGAGCTATCAAGCCATGAAAAGACACGGAAGAAGCAAATACATATTACTAAGTGAAAGCAGCAAATCTGAAAAGGCTACATACTATATGATTCCAACTGAATGACATTCTGGAAAGCAAAACCATGCAAATAGTAAAAAGGTCAGTGGCTGGAAGGAGTTAGGGAGGTGAGAATGATGAATAGGTAGAATACTGAGGAGGAGGATTTTTAGAGCAGTGAAACTACCGTGTATGGAAGGTACTACAGTGGTGGATGGATCTCACTATGCAATTGTCCAAACACTCAGAATGCACAACACAAAGAGTGAGCCCTAAGGTAAACTACGGACTCTGGGTGACAATGATGTGCCACTGCACTACCACCAACTGCACCAAATGCACCATTTTTGTGAATGAGGCTGATAATAGGAGAGGCTAAGCATGGGAGGGGGCGAGGAGTACATGGGAAATATTTGCATCTTCACTCAATTTTGCTGTCAACCTAAAATTGCTCTAAAAACTAAAATCTGTTCTAGAAAGTCAGTGAACATATGGATCTCTATGATCAATATGATATATATCCTTCATCTGCCAAGAGAAATGATTTCTTCTCTATAAGTCTCAGCAAATGTAAGGAAGAAAGACATAAAGAACTCTTCAGATAGAATACCTGTAGCACCAGGAAGCTTAGGAAGTTGTTTGTATTCATACAGGGTACAACAGGATCATTCCTCTGGCTTCTTTACGGCAAACATAAAACTCAGAAAGAGGATCGTGGGGCTTTTTTGCTTTTATTTTTTCATACTTTGTAAATGGGCCCAGTGGTTTCAGAATTAAATGATAAACCCAATAAATAAATACTGAAGAACAGGGCTGACTTAATTATTGCCATGCTATTGTAGTATACTTCAAAGTTCAAAGTTTGATGTACACTACAACAGCAATAAAAATATAATCTCACTTGATAAAAACAAAACATTAAATTTCTAAACATGTTCAGAGTCTAGAAAAAGCACTTTCTGAATGCACGGGTAGGGAGGTTTAAGCCATTTAAAAAACTGATGATAATTTATATTTGAAACTAAGTTTATTTCTACTAAAAGTAGTTTGCTGCTGCTGCTAAGTCGCTTTAGTCGTGTCCAACTCTGTGCGACCCCATAGATAGCAGCCCACCAGGCTCCCCTGTCCCTGGGATTCTCCAGGCAAGAACACTGGAGTGGGTTGCCATTTCCTTCGCCAATGCATGAAAGTGAAAAGTGAAAGTCAAGTCGCTCAGTCGTGCCCGACTCTTAGCGACCCCATGGACTGCAGCCCACCAGGCTCCTCTGTCCATGGGATTTTCCAGGCAAGAGTACTGGAGTGGGTTGCCATTGAAACAGTCTATTTCTACTAAAAGTAGTTTGCTGAAATACCACTAAAAATTTGCTAATGTGATCTTTTTTTCTATAACTTTTCTGTTGTGACATACAACATGCTAATGCATAAAAGGAAAAAGTATATCTCAATGATTTATTACAAAATAAATGCCTATGCAACAACCACTCAGATCACAAGATAGTAAAGGAATAGCATCTGAAAAGATTCCAGTGTCCATTCCTCCAGCAATTCCTCTTTACTTCCCAAATCTGACTGTTAATCTGGCCACTAAAATATTATACGATTTTTCTAAGAATAATAAAAGACTAGACATCTCTTCAAGAAAATTAGAGATACCAAGGGAATATTTCATGCAAAGATGGGCACAATAAAGGAAAGAAATGGTATGGACCTAACAGAAGCAAAAGATATTAAGAAGAGGTGGCAAGAATACACAGAAGGACGATACAAAAAAGATGTTCATGACCCAGATAACCATGATGGTGTGATCACTCACCTACAGCCAGACATCCTGGAATGTGAAGTCAAGTGGGCTCTAGGAAGCATCACTATAAACAAAGCTAGTGGAGGTGATGGAATTTTAGCTGAGCCATTTCAAATCCTAAAAGTTGATGCTGTGAAAGTGCTGCCCTCAATATGCCAGCAAATTTGGAAAACTCAGTAGTGGCCACGGGACTGGAAAAGGTCAGCTTTCATTCCAATCCCAAAGAAAGGCAATGCCAAAGAATGCTCAAACTACCACACAATTGTACTCATTTGACATGCTAGCAAAGTAATGGTCAACGTTCTTCAACCCAGGCTTCAACAGTACGTGAACCATGAACTTCCAGATGTTCAATCTGGATCTAGAAAATACAGAGGAACCAGAGATCAAATTGCCAACAACGGCTGGATTATACAAAAAGCAAAAGAATTCCAGAAAAACATCTACTTCTGCTTTATTGACTATGCCAAAGCCTTTGACTGTGTAGATCACAATAAACTGTGGACAATTCTGAAAGAGATGGGAATAACAGATCACTTGACCTGCCTCCTGAGAAACCTATATGCAGGTCAAGAAGCAACAGTTAGAACTGCATGGAACAACGGACTGGTTCCAAACTGGGAAAGGAGTACACAAGGCTGTATATTGTCACCCTGCTCATTTAACTTATATGCAGAGTACATCATGCAAAATGCTGAGCTGGATAAAGCACATGCTGGAATCAAGATTTCCAGGAGAAACATCAATAACCTCAGATATGCAGATGACAACACCCTTATGGCAGAAAGTGAAGAGGAACGAAAGAGCCTCTTGATGAAAGTGAAAGAGGAGAGTGAAAAAGCTGGCTTAAAACTCAACATTAAAAAAATGAAGATCATGGCATCTGGTCCCTATCATTTCATGGCAAACAGATGGGGAAACAATGGAAACAGTGACAGACTTTCTTTTCTTGGGCTCCAAATCACTGCAGATGGTGACTGCAGCCATGAAACTAAAAGACGCTTGCTCCTTGGAAGAAAAGCTATGACCAACCTAGACAGCATATTAAAAAGCAGAGACTACTTTGCCAAAAAAAGGTCCAGCTAGGCAAAGCTGTGGTTTTTCCAGTAGTCATGTATGGATGTGAGAGTTGGACCATAAAGAAAGGTGAGTGCTGAAAAATTGACACTTTTTAACTGTGGTGTTGGAGAAGACTCTTGAGAGTCCCTTGGACAGCAAGGAGATCAAACCAGTCCATCCTAAAGGAGATCAGTCCTGAATATTCATTGGAAGGACTGATGCTCAATCTGAAACTCCAACACTCTGGCCACCTCATGCAAAGAACTGATTCACTGGAAAAGACCCTGATGCTGGCAAAGACTGAAGGCAGGAGAAGGGGACAACAGAGAATGAGATGGTTGGATGGCATCACTGACTTGATGGACATGAGTTTGAGCAGGCTCTGGGAGCTGGTGATGGACAGGAAAGTCTGGCATGCTGCAGCCCGTGGTGTCGCAGAGAGTTGGACACAGCTGAATGACTGACGAGAACTGAAGAGTAACAAATTAAACCCAAAGTTAGCAGAAAAAGGAAATAACAAAGATAAGAATGGAAAGAAAGTAAAGAGAAACTAAAAAGATAATAGAAAAAAAATAAAATCAAGGCCTGGCTTTTTGAAAAAATAGAGAAACGGATAAATTCCTAGGAACATACAACTTCCCAAGACTGAAAAAAGGAGAAACAGAAAATCTGGATAAACAAACTACTAGTAAAAAATATTGAAACAATAATCAAAAACCTCCCAACAAAGAAAAGTTAAGGACTAGATGGCTTCACTGGTGACCTATATTAAACCTGAAAAAAATAATACCAATCCTTCTCAAACTGTTTAAAAAATAAGACAAGGGAACACTTTCACACTTGCTTTACAAGGGCAATATTACCCTGAAAAATACCAAAGCAAAGCAAGGCCACTGCAAGGAAAGAAAATTACAGGGCACAGGTGTAAAAATCCGTAACAAAATATTAGCAAACCAGATCCAACTGTACTTTGAAAGGATCATACACCATGATCAAATGGGGTTTATTCCAGGGAAGCAAAGACCATTCAATATCTACAACTCAATTAAGGTTTTCTCAATAGACACAGAAAAAGCATTTAACAAACTTCAACATCTTTTCATGATAAAAAAAACTCTCAACAACAATGAGGGTATAGAAAGAATTAACATCATAATAATAAAGGTCATAGGCAATGGCAACCCACTCCAGTACTCTTGCCTGGAAAATCCCATGGATGGAGGAGCCTTGTGGGCTGCAGTCCATGGGGTTGCTAGGAGTCGGACACGACTGAGCGACTTCACTTTCACCTTTCACTTTCATGCATTGGAGAAGGACATGGCAACCCACTCCAGTGTTCTTGCCTGGAGAATCCCAGGGATGAGGGAGCCTGGTGGGCTGCCGTCTATGGGGTCGCACACAGTCGGACACGACTGAAGTGACTTAGCAGCAGCAGCAGCGGCATGACAAGCCTACAACTAACTTCAAACTCAGTGCTGAAACGCTGAAAGCCTTTTCTCTAAGATTAAGAACAAGATTTGGAAGACCACCATCACCACTTTTATTCACGATACTCCTGGAAAACCTAGCCAGAGCAACTAGGCAAGAAAAATAAAGCCATCAGAATCAGAAAGGAAGAAGTGAAACTGTCTCTATTTGTAGGTGACATGATATTACATATAGAAAATCCTAAAGACTGCACACACACACACACACATAAAGTTGGAATAAACAAATTCAATAAAGTTGCAGGATACAAATATATAAAATCTGTTGTATATTTATATACGAACCACTATCAGAAGGAGAAAAAAAAAGTCTCATTTACACCTGCATCAGAAATAATAAAATACCTGGGCATAAATGTAATCCAGGGGGTAAAAGACCTCTGAAAACTGAGACACGGCTGAAACTGACAACACAAACTAAACGACATTCTGTTCTCATGGGTATGAAAAACTAACGCTGTTTAAACGCCCATGATATCTAAAGTAACCTACAGATTCAATGTGATTCCTGTCAAAATTTTAATGGCATGCATCACAGAAACAGAAAAAAATCACCTCAACATTTGATGGAACTACGTAAGAGCCCAATTAGCCAAAGCAAGCTTGAAAAAGAACAAAGTTGGAGGTGTCATGCTTTCTGATTTCAAACAGTATCACAAAGCTATCAAAACAGAATGGCAGTGGCATAAAAAGAGACCTCAATGGAACAGAAGAGAGAGCCCAGAAATAAACTCATTATATAAGATCAATCATTTTGTGATAAGAACATACAGTGGAGACAAGATAAGTCTTTCCAGTAAATGGTGTAAGAAAAACTGGACAGACACATGCAAAAGAATGCAGTTGCACTCCTAGCTTACACCATACACAAAAGTTAACTGAAAATGTATTCAAGGCACAGAAGTCAGCCCTGAATTTAAAAACACAAACAAACAAAAAAATTGAACTTTTGAATATAAGACCTGAAACCATAAAACTCCAAGAATTTTAACAGAGGGAGGAAAGTTCCTAGACATTGGCCTTGACAAGGTTTTTCAGATTTGACACCAAAACCAAAAATAAACAAGAGAGTTTATTTGAGACTATATCAAACTACAAACTTTCTGCACAGCAAAGGAAATCACCAAGAAAATAAGAAGGCAATCTATAGAACGGGAGAAAATATATCTGATAAAGGGTTAATATCCAAAATACATAAGGAACTCATAAAACTCAATAGCAACAAATAATATATAAGAAACTGAACTTAAAAAATGGCAAAAGGACCCAAATAAAATTTTTTTTCCCCCAAAGATGCCATACAGATGGCCAACAGGCACATGAAAAGATGCTCAACATCACTAATCATCAAGGAAATGCAAATCAAAACCACAATTAGATACCATCTCACATCTGCTAGGATGTGTAGTGTCAAGAAGATAAGAGATCAATGCTGGGGAGAATGTGGAGGAAAGGAACTCAGGCTCACTGTTGGTGAGAATGTAAACTGACAGAGCCACTACGGAAAACAGTATAGCGGCTCCTCGTGAAATTAAAAACAGAACTACCATGTAACCCAACAACCCCACTTTTGGGTCTACATCCCAAAGTTTTCCAAAGGAAACAAAGTCATTATCTCAAGGAGAGATATGTATTTGCATGTTCAGGAAAGCATTATTCACAAGAGCCATGGTATGGAAACAATGTGTCTGTTAGTGGGAGAAGGAAAGAAAATGTGAGACACACAAACACACAGGCTGGCACACATACAAACAATGGAATATTATTCTCTCTTAAAGAAGAAGGAAAAAGGAAATCCTTGTCCTTTACAATGATAGGATGAACCTGGAAGGCACCATGCTAAGGGAAATTAGCTTGACAGAGAAAGACAAATACCTCAAATGTCTCACAATATTACTTAAATGTAGAATCTAAAAACAGAAAAAGGTCAAACTCATAGAAACTGAGAGTAGAATGTTGTTGCTGGAGCTAGGTGTTAGGGAAAATAGGGAGAGGTTGGTAAGAGGGTAAAAAGTTGCAGTTATAAGATGAATAAGGTCTGAAGATCTAATGTACACATAGTGACTATAGCTGATAAGCACTATACTATGTAAGTAAAACTTGCTTAGGGAGTAGAAAGTAAGTGTACTCCCTTTCCAAAAACAATAAACATGTAGGGTGATGGACATATTAAGTCAATTGAGGGAATCCTTTCTCAATGTGCAAGTATACTAAATCACCACACTGTAAAATTATTTTAAAATTTTGTCAACTGTATCTCAATAAAGCTGGGGGGAAAAAAACCTTTATATTACTTTTCTCTTTCTGACATAATATAATCATATAGTATATTTGATTTCATTCACTCAAAACTGTAGTTGTGAGTTTTAACCATGTTGTCTGTTACTGTAGTTCATTCATGTTTACCATAGTAGGGTATTCCATTTCATGATTTTATTACAATGTATCTATTCTGTTGTCGGTACACATTTGGATTGTTTCCAGCTTGAAACTAATATGAATTATACTGCTATGTACATTTTTGTAAATATCCAGTTACATGCATTTCTATGCAGTAGAACTCTTGAGGAATTGGGCATGCATATCTCTGAAATCAGCAGATTATGCCAAACTGCTTCCCAAAGCAGCAACACCAATGTCCTTTTCCACCAGCAGTGTATAAGACTTCACACTGCATTATATCAAAACAGTGATTCTCAGTATGTGATTTGTGGTTATCTGGGGTTTCCCAAGATTCTTTCAGGAGGTTTGTAAAGTCAAAACTATTCTCCTAATATTAGTAAGTTACTTGTCTTTGTCATTGCGTTGATACTTGCCCTGATAGTGCGATAACAGTGGCTAAATCTGCTGGTATCTCAGTTCAAGTCATGGCAAGGGACTAAACTGTACTATAGTCATTGTATATCTTCTTCACCACTAAGTGTTCATAATGAAAAAACTAAAAGCCAGACTAAAGAATGTCTCCGAAGAAGCTGTTTCAAAAATTATTTTTTTAAGTCTTTACTGAATTTGTTACAGGATTACTTTTATGTTCTGTTTTTTTTTAGCCAGGAGGCATACAGGATCTTAGCTCCCAACCACGGATCTAACACGTACTCCTTGCACTGGAAGGCAAAGTCTTAACCAATGGACCACCAGGGAAGCCCCTCAGTGATTACTTTTATTAAATACTGATATTTAGTACATGCCTTTCTAATATCTGATGTGACAAAACAGGGAGCACACATAAGCCCCCGTGCTGCATGGTGAAGCGCGACTGTTGCTGCAAACAAGAGCACCTGGGTAACTGCACTGAGAGCTGAGCAAGCTGCTTCACGTGTGTGCTTAGTCGCACAGTCGTGTCCAGCTCTTTGTGACCCCATGGACTGTAGCCCGCCAGGATCCTCTATTCATGGGATTCTCCAGGCAAGAATACTGGAGTGGGTTGCCATGCCCTCCTCCAGGGGATTTTCCTGACCCAAGGAGCAAACCCAATCTCCCACATTGCAGGCAGATTCTTTGCGTTATGAGCCACCAGGGAAGCTTTATGGACACCATTTTTTACTTGAAAGGCTGACATGGTTATTCAGTCTTGAATATTTCAGTAATGTTTTCTCAAAAACAACTGAAGGGAGACTACTGCCACAAGGAACACTACTGATGGATTTTTTTTTTTTTAAACCAAGGATAAAATTTGAGCTCCGAAGCAAAAATTGAGATTTTGAAAAACGTGCATCTGCCACTGTGACCATGATAGCGTTCCAGGCTTCACAGACTTTCATGATGAGACTGATATTATTGAACACAAGTGTTTAAAAAACCTGCATAATTCAGGGAATCAGCACTATGCAATTAACAAATGATTAATGCTACAAAATTACACATAAAAGATTCACTCAAATTTTAAGCTAAACCAAAGGATTTCAGTGTAACAAAGTATGCAGGCATGAAAATATATTTGTTATAGTATGAACTGGGAAGAGTATTTCAGCCAGCAGAGCGGTCAGTACCTTAATATACCAGTACAGATTCCACATTGTAACTAATCTTTAAGAAACCATCATTTGCTGAGTTGTGGAATAGAATCAAAGAACAGGCATAACCATCTAAAAGGCTATCAGAACACTCCTTTTTCCAGTTACATACCTACACGATGCTACATTTTAATATACTTCAACCAAAACAACGTATTGTAACAGACCAAATGCAGACGCAAATAAGTGGATACAGATGTCCCGTACTAGATAGACAGTAATGAAATGTGCAAATATGTACAAAAATACCACTCTAATTTTTTTAGAAAATATATTTATCCACATAAATATTTTACGTATGCTAAAATATAATGAACTGATGAATTTTAGGTGGAGTAATAAATATTTACATTTTTTTCTCAGCTTTGATGGCTAATATGGCAAATACCAACAGACTATACCTCATGGTCCCCCATAACTTTAGTGTCAAGGGGCCTGGGGAACTGCTGAACCAAAATAATCTCTTTGGGATCGCAAAGAGTTGGACATGACTGAGCAACTGAACTGAACTGATCAAAGTTTATTAGTGAACAATATAACCCAGTCTTTCTCTGTACAACAGAAAAAAATTTTGCTAAGTTGTTTTGTCAACAGAAGACAGAAAATGCAGAGCCAAGAAAAGGGAACCCAAGAACTACTAAATCAAAACAGCATGCCCTTGCCGTGTTTCCCCTAAGCTTCAATTTCCTTTACAGAGCTTGAAGGAAAGAGACAGCACTCACCGTCTGTAAGTTCCACGTAACCAGTGAGTATCTGTTTTCTCTCCTTACTCCAACTAAGGGTTTATAGACAGGCTATGCCTTTTGTGATACAGATAATACAGAATCAAAGAACCTTTGAGTTAGATGAGACCTTAACAGAATGTTCCTTTCATTATAAAAGACAAGACCCTAAAGCTGAAAAATGTGTTAAAATGTTAAGCCAAATGTCACACACAACCAGTTTTTGGCAAAACCAGCAGCAGATTCCAAATTTCTCAGTTTCCAGTACAATCATCTCTCTGATATATGAGGTTGCTCCCCTATTTTCTTTCCCTGTGTAATAGGAGCATCGCTATTGTGATTCAAAATGTTTTTTCTAAAAAGTGTTAGTCTCTTTTAAGTATTGAAATTCTGATCATATAAAACAAAACACAGGAACTAAATCTGTCATACAGTCCCCAAAGATATGTGGGTTTTAAGTTTTATGTTCTGCATCGAGCTATGTCTCAAAGGGGGCGGCCATCACGCTACAGGAATCACCCTTGCATGCCATGAAATTCCATCTCATAGATGAAAACTAACGCCGGGGGGAAACAGGCTCAATTAACTGCATCCTCTTTGGTTTTGTTAGTTTTGAGATGCTCCTGTTATTAACAAGCCATGTAAGTAAGCCTTTCACTGATCTAATAATTTCCAACAAGTCTTACTGATGTTTCCATATTTCCCAGTTGCTACAAATATGTGTATCTTGGTGTACACTGAACTTCTAGTATAAAAATAATCTTTCTCAAAATAAGGACCCACTTGCATTCCAGAACACCCACTAACTAGAACACCCACTCTTAGCCCTGAGAAAGGATTCATTTTGGCAACTATTTGATCAGTAGGAAAGGAAGTTATTAGCTTAGATTGTTTGTAAACAGTCTGCCTCCTTGCTGAGCAGCCTGAGAAAGAACCAACATGGAAAGAACAAAGACACACATCTGGGGAGCCTGCAGGATCAGAGGGTGACACTGGGGCAAAACAAAGGGTGAATAAACAACATCGCCTCCTCCTTATTATTTTTTTTTTAAGGAAAGAAACACAATGCAAATTGCCCAGTCAAATTTGCTCCCAAATGTAAAGGGGTCAGGGAAAACACACCAAACATTTTCTTCATTATCATTCAAAGGATTTTGGCTTATTAGTTGTCAGGCTGGGGCTACAGAGATGAATATATGGTCCCAGTTCATTAACTACCCTCTTATACCAATTTTCTAGCTTTCTGTGAGAAGGGAGATCTGCTGTTCACAATTCCTCAACCACTCATACAAATCAACTGAATGAACATTTCCTCCCACTTCAGTGTGCTAAAGGTAAAAAGTGAGATTCTGGGGAGGAGGAGGTGAGAGGGAGTTACTCAAGTAGTGAAGGCAAACTTGGAATATTGCTTATTAGAAAAATTTCCCTTTAGCCCTCATGGATCATGAAACACGGATTTCGGGTGTTTTCTTCAACACCTAAAACTTTTCTTTTGTCTCTTCCTTTCTATTTTTACTGTTACTTCAGTAGCTGGTGAGTTATCACTTTATACCTAGATTTTATGCCAATGGCTACTATCTCCTACTCCCCTCTTCTAACCTGGTCTTGCTGCTTTCTCCCTTAAGTCTTTTCCAGGCTTATAAACCTCACTGATTTCGCAGTGCGGCCTCTGCTCTGTCCTAACCTATCTTACATTTTCAGGCTTCTTTCCTATTATTCTCCATTAAAAACAACCACAAAGAGAAAAACATGTTGACAGCACTCTTCAAACCTAAGTAATCTCCACTCATCCTTACCTTGAGTGTTTGCAGATGCTCTATTTTCCCCTGGAATGCACTTGTGCCTCTCCCCATTGAGAAAGAATGCTTTACCAATCTTTTACCGCTTAATTATATACTGCTTTATGATGTTATACAACTCTGTATGTCTCCATCTCTTCTGCTGGAATATAAGGTCCTTACTGGCAGGGACTATCTTATATTACTTTTAACCTCGTTAAAGGACCTGGCTCTGACTAAACACACTAGGCATTTAATAAATATTTAAAAAGCAAAACTGCAGTAAGTATCAAGTTGTTTAGTTGCTAGGTCATGTCTGACTCTTTTGTGACCCCAAAGACTAGAGCCTGCCAGGCTCCTCTGTCCATGGGATTTCCCAGGTAAGAATATTGGAGTGGGTTGCCATTTCCTTCTCCAGGGGATCTTTCCAACCCAGGGATCAAACCCATGTCTCCTGCGTTGGCAGGCAGATTCTTTACCACTGAGCCACCTGGGAAGCCACACTAAGTATCAAGAATCCTCATTAAATTTCCTCCTATGAAAGCTAATCACTTATCTCCCACACCTCCTCTCAATATAAAGATTGAATCCAACCAACTATAACTAAGATGATAGTTTCTTGCAGTTGCTATGAAATGTACAACAGGTTACTGACAACTGGACCAGAAAAACTTGGTCATTCTTCACCTCTGGCTGTGGTACTGAGAGATAATATACAAATTTCATCATTTGATGCTGTTTAAAAATCATCCAAAAAAAGTTCATTATCACGTGGGGGGATCAAAGTGTCTCTCGAGTCAAAAATGCCATGGACTGCTCCCTTCAAGGATGGTATCAGCTTAGACTGTTTGTAAACAGTGTGCTTTCCCACTGAGTAACCTGAGAAAGAACAAGGAAAGAACCAACACTATTTCCATCAAAAACCCATTCACCCAAACAATCAAATGGTTCTGGTCCTAAAGAGTATAAGCTCAAAAGGCTTCCTAGTATTTATAAAGCTGACATTTTCACTTATGAGCATTTAACTGAATTCTACTGAATTTTAATTCCTGTACTGACAACATGCAAGTTCATGTTAAAAAGGAAAATCCACTTTCCACTTCATTTAGCAATGGAAACAACCGTTTGTAGAAAAAAAAAAACCCTCCATATTAATAGTTCAAAAGGTTGGCAGCAGTCCTGATCTAGTTAACATAACTACTTCTGGGAAAACATAGGCCAAGAGTAGAGATAAGAAAAACAAAACAAACATGTGCCCTGGTACTGACATGCAAAAACTACTTTTTAAATATATCCAGATTCCAATCACAGTTTAGAATCTATGGTTTCAAGTCTGGTCTAAACTACGATCATCTGTTCACCTGGATTATGGGATTAGACTCAACTGGTTTTTCTTCTTCTGTACTTAACCACCCACCATTTATTCTCCATACAGCAGCCAGAATGATCTCATTAAGACACTAGTGATTTACATTACTCCTTTTCCTAAAACTCTCCAATGATCTGCCATTTCATGCAGAGTTAGAATTCTTATAATGCCTGCCAAGTCCTGTGTCCAAGACTCCTAGCGGAAATGTTTCTGATTATCACATGAAGGGGAGCGCCTGCAATTTAGTTGGTCCTCCCAGAGTTTCAAATAGCCCATGGAATATTCATGTTAGTGAACTATGTGAATTTTGTTCTTTCATTATACTCTGAATTTTCCAGAATGCCTCCTTCATGTAAATTAAGGGAAGGCTGCACTCTGATATAGGACATTATCAATAATTATTCACCATTTCACAAAATCCCATCACAATTACTGTTTACAGCATTTGAGTCAGCAATATACACACATGCTTAAGTCCTAACTTATAACTCTTAAAGTCAGACACTCTACATAATCACTACTTGTATTCTAAATTGTCATACATAATGAAATATACTACTTTCATTTATGTCTTCTTTATATTAAGTTGGAAACATGGCATTATTTTCTTTAAGTGCTTATATTATCCGTATTTCATTTCACAGGAGAAAAGAGATTTTATTTCTATAAATATATACAACATATTACAAATATATGAAATAGTGTTTCATCTTGTCATGTCCCTGCACCACATGCACTTACTCTCACACCCCTCATCCCCACTGTTCTTCCCAGCGTTCACCATGCTCCACCCACAGTGTCCTTCAGGACTACTTCTTGAAAACTTCAGGCAGTTCCAGCCACAGGACCTTTGTACTTGCTGTTTCTTCTGACTGGAATGTTCCTTCCCCAAGTATCAACATTACTCACTCTCTCAACTCCAATTCTCACTATTCAATAAATTTTACTGCATGCCATAAACTGTGGAAAAACATCTGCAACAATATACTCAATGAAAGACTGATACCCAGAATATAAAAACACTGATATGCAATATATAACACAGATAACCAACAAGGACCTAATCTGTAGCACAGGGAACTATGCTCAATATTTTGTAATAACCAATAAGGGAAAGGAGATCAGTCCTGGGATTTCTTTGGAAAGAATGATGCTAAAGGTGAAACTCCAGTACTTTGGCCACCTCATGCGAAGAGTTGACTCCTTGGAAAAGACCCTGATGCTGGGAGGGATTGGGGGCAGGAGGAGAAGGGGACGACAGAGGATGAGATGGTTGGATGGCATCACGGACTCGATGGACGCCGAGTCTGAGTGAACTCCGGGAGCTGGTGATGGACAGGGAGGTCTGGCGTGCTGCGATTCATAGGGTCGCAGAGTCGGACATGACTGAGCGACTGAACTGAACTGAACTGAATTAGGGAAAGGAATCTGAAAAAGAATATATATATATGTATAACTGAATTATTTTGCTGTATGCCTGAAACACAATATTGTACATCAACTATACTTCAATAAATAAATAAAACCTGCAAAAAACAAACATACAAAAAAACAATACAATAGAAAGTATTACAGAAGAGGAAACGAGTGGTCAATAATCATAAGAAAAAAAATCTCAATTTCAATAGTTATCGGGGAAAAGCAAATTAAAATCACATCAAGATCCCATTTTACATCCATGAGGTTTGCAAAAGGTTAAGACTGAAAATACTGGATACTGGAAAAGATGTGGAACAGCACACCCTGCTGATGGGAGTTTAGATTCCTCCTTCCCTCTAAAAATAAAAATTTACATTTGTCTAGTTAAGCTGAAACTATGAACATGTACTTCCACTATTCTGTATGTACACCTGAAGGCATACTGGAATTACCTAGAAAGCCTCAAAAAAATACAAATGCTTGAGTCCTATTTCCCAGAGATTCTTATTTAATAGAAATATAATACCGAGGGGAAAAAGCTCATCCGAGAAAAACAGTATGATTCCATTTGTGTTGAGAACCATTCAAATTGAAACAATATTTTTCCTAGAGATCCATCCATATGGCAAAACTATTTTTTTAAAAAAGCATAAGAATAAAAAACGCAAAATCAGCATAGTGGGAAAAGGCAGGAGATGGAACAGGGAGGGCAGAGTGGAGGATCAAAGGACCTTATAACGCCCTATTTCTTAAGTTTAGTATTTAGTGGTACGATTGTATGCCTTATACTGCACAGAGCTTATACTAATAGGTTATTTATAAACATAGAAGTGCAGTACCCATAGTTCTTGCCAACACTGCTGCTGCTGCTGCTAAGTCGCTTCAGTCGTGTCTGACTCTGTGCAACCCCAAGGACGGCAGCCCACCAGGCTCCGCCGTCCCTGGGATTCTCCAGGCAAGAACACTGGAGTGGGTTGCCATTTCCTTCTCCAATGCATGAAAGTGAAAAGTGAAAGTGAAGTCACTCAGTCGTGTCCGACTCTTAGCGACCCCATGGACTGCAGCCTTCCAGGCTCCTCCGTCCATGGGATTTTCTAGGCAAGAGAACTAGAGTGGGGTGCCATTACCACTAGCCTATCAGTAAATGTCGTTATGATCCTTCCCCCAGAAAAATAAAAGCTTGTCTTGAAAGAATGATCAAAAGAAAGGACAAGGATGCATTACTTCAATGTGGTGCTCATTCTTAACAGTTGTCTGTACCTAATAAAAAGAGTCTTATTTAATCTCAGAACTTTAGCCAAAGTATTGGTATCTTTTCTCAAAAGCTCACTTCAGGAAAAATCATGGTGTGACAAGCATTTACTTTCCAGCTAAACAGATCTTTTTTAAATTACACCTCTGGCCCTTATTGTGTGACTTTTGAGAAATTCTACCTCTGTCAGATTTCCCCATGTCAAAATTTTTTTTTATTCATTCAACAAATATTTATGGAGAAACTATAATGCATACAATATTAAACAATAATGAACTAGATACTCATTGTTTCTGCTCTTCTGAAGGCAGACTTATTCCTACTTCAAAAGGCTGCTGAAAAGATCCTATAATACATATTAAGGAACTTGATATGGCGCCTGAAATATACTTGGTATTCAATATATGCTACTTCTCTTTCCGCCTGGATTACTTAAAGCTAATGAGGTGGATTATTCCTTTTAAAATCCTAATAGTTTAACATTATAAAAAAAATCAATAAAATAATATATATGACAAAGAAATAGAACAATAGAATGGGAAAGAAAAGATATCTCTTCAAGAAAATTAGAGATACTTTGCCCATTTCATGCAAAGATGGGCTCAATAAAGGACATAAATGGTATGGACCTGACTGAAGCAGAAGAATATTAAGAAGAGATGGCAAGAATACACAGAAGAATTGGACAAAACAAGATCTTCATGACCCAGATAATCACAATGGTGTGATCACTCACCTAGAGCCAGACATCCTGGAATGTGAACTCAAGTGGACCTTAGGAAGCATCACTACAAACAAAGCTAGTGGAGGTGACATAATTCCAGTTGAGCTACTTTAAATCCTAAAAGATGATGCTGTGAAAGCGCAGCACGCAATATGCCAGCAGATTTGGAAAACTCAGCAGTGGCCACAGGACTGGAAAAGGTCAGTTTTCATTCCAATTCCAAGAAAGGCAATGCCAAAGAATGCTCAAACTACCACACAATTGCACTCATCTCACACACTAGTAAACTAATGCTCAAAATTCTCCAAGCCATGCTTCAGCAATAAGTGAACCATGAACTTCCAGATGTTCAAACTGGTTTTAGAAAAGGCAGAGGAACCAGAGATCAAATTAGCATCATCCACTGGATCATTGAAAAAGCAAAAGAATTCCAGGAAAATATCTATTTCTGCTTTAATGACTATGCCAAAGCCTTTGACTGTGTGGATCACAATGAACTGTGGAAAATTATGAAAGAGATGGGCATAGCAGACCACCTGACCTGCCTCTTGAGAAACCTATATGCAGGTCAGGAAGCAACAGTTACAACCGGACATGAAAAAACAGACTGGTTCCAAACAGGAAAAGGAGTACGTCAAGGCTGTATATTGTCACCCTGATTATTTAAGTTATATGCAGAGTCCCTCATGAGAAACACTGGGCTGGAAGAATCACAAGCTGGAATAAGACTGCTGGGAGAAATATCAATAACCTCAGAATTGCAGCTGACACCACCCTTATGGCAGAAAGTGAGGAAGAACTAAAAAGCCTCTTGATGAATGTGAAAGAAAACAGTGAAAAAGTTGGCTTGAAGCTCAACATTCAGAAAACTAAGATCACGGCATCTAGTCCCGTCAGTTCAGTCACTCAGTCATGTCCAACTCAGCGACCCCATGAAACGCAGCACGCCAGGCCTCCCTGTCCATCACCAACTCTCGGAGTTTACCCAAACCCATGTCCATCAAGTCGGTGATGCCATCCAGCCATCTCATTCTCTGTCGTCCCCTTCTCCTCCTGCCCTCAATCTTTCCCAGCATCAGGGTCTTTTCAAATGAGTCAGCTCTTCGCATTAGGTGGCCAAAGTATTGGAGTTTCAGCTTCAACATCAGGCCTTCCAAAGAACACTCAGGACTGATCTCCTTTAGGATGGACTGGTTGGATCTCCTTGCAGTCCAAGGGACTCTCAAGAGTCTCCTCCAACACCACGGTTCAAAAGCATCAATTCTTCGGCACTCAGCTTTCTTCACATCTAACTCTCACATCCATGCGTGACCACTGGAAAAACCATAACCTTGACTAGACAGACTTTGTTGGCAAAATAATGTCTCTGCTTTTGAATATGCTGTCTAGGTTGGTCATAACTTTCTTTCCAAGGAGTAAGCATCTTTTAATTTCATGGCTGCAGTCACCATCCGCAGTGATTTTGGAGGCCAGAAAAATAAAGTCAGCCACTGTTTTCCCATCTATTTGCCATGAAGTTATGGGACCAGATGCCATGATCTTCGTTTTCTGAATGCTGAGCTTCAAGCCAACTTTTTCACTCTCTTCTTTCACTTTCATGAAGAGGCTCTTTAGTTCTTTTTCACTTTCTGCCATAAGGGTGGTATCATCTGCATTTCTGAGGTTATTGATGTTTCTCCTGGAAATCTTGATTCCAGCTTGTGCTTCCTAAAGCCCAGCGTCTCTCATGATGTCCTCTGCGTGTAAGTTAAATAAGCAGGGTGACAATATACATCCTTGATGTACTCCTTTTCCTATTTGGAACCAGTCTGATGTTCTATGTCCAGTTCTACCTGCTGCTCCTGACCTGCATACAGGTTTTTCAAGAAGCAGGTCAGGTGGTCTACTATGCCCATCTCTTTCATAATTTTCCAGTTTATTATGATCCACACAGTCAAAGGCTTTGGCATAGTCAATAAGGCAGAAATAGATGTTTTTCTGGAACTCTCTTATTTTTTCCATGATCCAGCAGATGTTGGTAATTTGATCTGGAAGTTCACAGTTCACGTATTGCTGAAGCCTGGAGAATTTTGAGCATTACTTTCCTAGCGTGTGAGATGAGTGCAATTGTGTAGCAGTTTGAGCATTCTTTGGCATTGCCTTTCTTTGGGATTGGAATGAAAATTGACCTTTTCCAGTCCTGTGGCCGCCACTGAGTTTACAAATTTGCTGGCATATGAGTGCAGCACTTTCACAGCATCCTCTTTCAGGATTTGAAACAGCTCAACTGGAATTCCATCACCTTCACTAGCTTTGTTCGTAGTGATGCTTCCTAAGACCCACTTGACTTCACATTTCAGGATGTCTGGCTCTAGGTGAGTGATCACACCATTGTGATTATCTGGGTTGTGAAGATCTTTTTTGTACAGTTCTTCTGTGTATTCTTGCCACCTCTTAATATCTTCTGCTTCAGTCAGGTCCATACCATTTCTGTCCTTTATCAAGCCCATCTTTGCATGAAATGTTCCCTTGGTATCTCTAATTTTCTTAAAGAGATCTCTAATCTTTCCCATTGTATTGTTTTCCTCTATTTCTTTGCATTGATCACTGAGGAAGGCTTTCTAATCTCTCCTTGCTATTCTTTGGAACTCTGCCTTCAAATGGGTATATCTTTCCTTTTCTCCTTTGCTTTTCGCTTCCCTTCTTTTCAGAGCTATTTGCAAGGCCTCCTCAGACAGTCATTTTGCTTTTTTGCATTTCTTTTTCTTGGAGATGGTCTTGATTCCTGTCTCCTGTACAATGTCATGAACCTCCGTCTGTAGTTCATCAGGCACTCTGTCTATCAGATCTAGTCCCTTAAATCTATTTCTCACTTCCACTGTATAGTCATAAGGGATTTGATTTAGGTCATACCTGAATGGTCTAGTGGTTTTCTCCATGTTCTTCAATTTCAGTCTGAATTTGGCAATAAGGAGTTCATGATTTGAGCTATAGTCAGCTCCCGGTTTTGTTTTTGTTGACTGTATAGAGCTTCTCCATCTTTGGCTGCAAAGAATATAATCAATTTGATTTCAGTGTTGACCATTTGGTGATGTCCATGTGTAGAGTCTTCTCTTGTTTTGTAGAAGTGGGTCTCATCACTTCATGGCAAATAGATGGGGACACAGTGGAAACAGTGGCTGACTTTATTTTTCTGGGCTCCAAAATCACTGCAGTTGGTGACTGCAGCCATGAAATTAAAAGACGCTTACTCCTTGGAGAGAAAGTTATGACCAACCTAGACAGCATGTTCAAAAGCAGAGACATTACTTTGCCAACAAAGGTCCGTCTAGTCAAGGCTATGGGTTTTCCAGTGGTCATGCATGGATGTGAGAGTTGAACTGTGAAGAAAGCTGAGCACTGAAGAATTGATGCTTTTGAACCATGGTGTTGGAGGAGACTCTTGAGAGTCCCTTGGACTGCAAGGAGATCCAACCAGTCCATCCTAAAGGAGATCAGTCCTGAGTGTTCTTTGGAAGGCCTGATGTTGAAGCTGAAACTCCAATACTTTGGCCACCTAATGCGAAGAGCTGACTCATTTGAAAAGACCCTGATGCTGGGAAAGATTGAGGGCAGGAGGAGAAGGGATGACAGAGAATGAGATGGCTGGATGGCATCACCGACTTGATGGACATGGGTTTGGGTAAACTCCGGGAGTTGGTGATGGACAGGGAGGCCTAGCGTGCTGTGGTTCATGGGGTAGCATAGAGTCGGACACGACTGAGAAACTGAACTGAACTGAAAGTATTATAGAGATATTAGTTGATTTAACATACTTTACAAATGTTAGATGGGTCCTCATCTGGCTCAGTGGTAAAGAACCCACCTGTCAATGCAAAAGACACAGGAGAGATGGGTTCAGTCACTGGGTTGGGATAGATCCCCTAGAGGAAGGCGTGGCAACCCACTCCAGTATTCTTGCCTGGGAAATTCCATGGACAGAGAAACCTGGTAGGCTACAGTCCATGGGGTTGTAGAAGAGTTGGACACCACCAAGAAACTAAACAATGACATCCTTTTACCTGGATCATCGTTTTTTGTTTTTAAGTAATATATGCATAAGATCAAAAATTCAAATAATATAGAACAGTGGGCCCCATTTCCAGGGGTGAATGCACTATGAGTACCTAACTTCTAGATATGTCCTAGGCATCTTTGACATCCAAAAACTGTACTTTCTTAATAGAAACAGAAATCCTCAACAGAAAAATAAATGACTAGTCAAAATCTTCTTTTACAACTGAAGCATAGTTGATTTACAATGGCTTCAGGTGTACAGCAAAGTAACTCAGTTATATATACATCCATATCTTTTTCTTCAGAATCTCTTCCCTTACAGGTTATTACAAAATATTGAGTGCAGCTCCGTGTGCTTTACAGAGGTCCTTGTTGTTCATGAAAATGACTGGTCTTAAGGCTGAAAGTTGTACAAAATTAAAAGAACCCCCACGTATCATCGACAAGCATACAAATTTCCCACCACTGTCAGGTAGTATGGAGGGCAGTTTTCCCCATAAGGGCCTTACAGTCTAGGGAGGAAACTAAACTAACGTCAAGAACAACTAGAGGACACGAACAGCTAAACTACTAAATAGGAAGTGACAACTAAATAGGGGTTGGAAGAAAAGAGTTGCTTGGAGAAGAGGTTTGACTTGGGTTAGCCCTCATGCATTCGAGAAGGAAATGGCACCCCACTCCAGTGTTCTTGCCTGGAGACTCCCAGGGACAGGGGAGCCTGGTGGGCTGCCATCTATGGGGTCACAGAGAGTTGGACACAACTGAAGTGACTTAGCAGCAGCAGCCCTCATCCTATATAAAAAGATGAAAAGAAACAGGGAAGAGTACTGAAAAGTGAACACATCAAGCAGAACTAAAGTGATGTGTGCCATAAATAACTTAGCCATAAGAATTCACAAGCACCAAAATTCCCAAGGCCAAGTAAGTTCTCATTACCACTTCTAGAATGCACAACAGTTTGGAAGAGAAGCCTTTGGTGTCTACATCAGCCTGCTTTTGTGAATACATATTACATTTTCCTTACTTTTGATTAGCAATGTTAAGTTTTCATATGGTGCAGTGGTAAAGAATCTGCCTGCCAATGCAGTATTCTTGCCTGGAAAATTCCATGGGCAGAGGAGCTGGGTGGGCTACAGATTATAGGGTCGCAAAAATTCAGACATAACTGAGCATGAAAGCGTGCATAGTGTTATTCACATTTTATAAGTAGGACGTTGAGAACCGTGGCAGTAAAAAGTAGTCCAAAAACGACTGGCTTTTTCTTCTTCTGGCATGACAGTGTGGGGAGTTCCACAGATCCACTCCTCAGTGAAATTGGTGAAAGTTATAAAATAAAAAACAACAACAACAACAAAAACCTACCCCCATTCCAGCCTTCTAAAGTCCCTTAAAGTGGTCCTAAGCGCTAATGGCAAATGAAGAAACATGGAATTCAAGAAAATCTACTAGAACTTGGTAAGGACAAGGAACTTTAGTAGTGTCTATAAACGACAATCTTGCTCCCACTGTTCCCCATCACAGCTAAGCAGGACAGAATCTCCACTCCAGACTGATGCCAAGGACACAGGGTTCTTCTAAACCCCAGCTCTTAGGCAGAGAACTATTTCAGCAGGATGAGCACCATAGCATGCCGGCATTTCTCATCTTGCCCACAGTTACTCAATGCTAAAGCTACACAGAGTGTGAGTGTGGCCGAGAGGTAGCAGCTCCCTTCTTCTGCCCAGTCCCTGCTCCTGGAATGGAGGCTTTACCTTTGGTGAGGAACTGCTAAGAACACTAGACCCAGATTCTCTTGCCCCATCTCAAACCAACGAGGCCTGGGGCTGCAGCCACCACTCAACTGAGCACTCAGCTCCTAAACTGTAATGTCACTTTCAGAGAAGTGTCCATTATTCCTGCCCTCAGCCCTAGAGCCTGATTCACAGAGTCACCAGGGCTAGAAGAAATCATAAACCAGACTTCCAAGTCTCTCTCCAAAGGAACCGACTTCATTAGCAACAGGGTGTGGTTAAGCTCAAACCTAAGGGTGCTCTTAAAAACTGTGGTTGCAGTGATAGGCCACTGGGAAGAAACTGACATTCACTGGAGATAAAGGCTGAATAAACTGTAGATCTGCTAGTTTGCAGAAAGAAATGGAAACAGACAGGTAGGAAGAGATCTTTTGGGGGTCAGAATAAATTTCAAAAACTGACCTTAGGAAGCATATCTTTAAAGTTGCCTGAATTTGACTGCAATAGTCTGTGAAGCAACCTATGTCCGTGAACACTGTCAAAAACAAAAGAGCAAGCAGGTGTAATTAGTGGAGTTTAAGAGCTGAGTACGGTCTGGGAAAGAAATAGCCAAAGAGTCCTGCCAGAATCAATGTTATCCCTGGATGGTAGTGGGCATACCCCAGGCTGTACCCACTGAGGGGCAACACTGAAGACTTCACACTGTGGGGGGTGGGGAAAAGATAGATTTGTATCTAGAATAAAGAATTCCTATAACTCAACAACAAAAAGACAGATCAGGCAATTAAAAATTGGGCAAAGGACTGAAACAGATATTTCTCAAAAGAAGATATACAAATGGTCAACAGCCACAAAATGATCTTCAACATCCTTAGACATTAGGGAATGGCAGATGGAAGCAACAAGATAACCACTTCCCATCCATCTGGATGGCTATAATCAAACTGAAAATAATCAGCACTGGTGAGAATACAGTAAAAGTGGAATTCTCAAATATCACTGCTGGGAATATAACATGCTGCAACCACTGCAGAAAATACTTTGGTAGTTCCTCAGTAAGTTAAACACAGAGCATAAACATGTGACCCAGCAATCCCACTCCTAGAAATATATTCAAAAGAACTGAAAACAGGTGTTCAAACAAAAATGTTAACATGACTGTTCATAGTATTAATATTTGCAAAAACCAAAGATGGAAACAACCCAATGAACATCAATGAAGGAATGGTTAAACAAAATGTGATATATCCATACAATGGAATATTATTCAGCAATAAAAAAATAAAATTCTGATACAAGTTAACTGAAGGCAGACACAAAAGGCCATGCACTGTATGATTCCATTTATATGAAATATCCAGAAATCCACAGAGACAAGAAGTAGATGTGAGATTACTAGGAACTGGAGGTAAAAGGGAATGAGGAATTTTGGCTACAGAGCTTCTGTTGGGGTGCTGAAAAATTCTGGAACTATATAGCAATGATGGTTGTACAACACTGTGACTATATGGTATGAACAGTTCATTAAAAATGGTTACAGTAATATAGTTTATATTAAGTAAATACCCACAATAACAATAAAAGCAAAACAATCTAATGCCAAACTTCAGTACACAGTATGAGAGTTCCCACAGTATAAGATTCAGATATAAAACTACACACTTCACAGGTTCCATTTAATAGACTTTCAATTTATTCTTCACTTTTAAAAGTATTTAAATGTATAAATGCTAGACCTGAATACTGTTCCTATTATGTAATGTATTACTCCAAGATTTTCTCAGCCTAATTTAATTTCACAATATGTGATTATTCATCTACCACATTTTGGCATAGAACTGTAATTAAAAGCTTAAATATGAATCACATATAAATAAATTATATCTTATCAAAAGAAAAAGGCAAACAGAAAATCCACAGTGAAATACCACTTCACACTGTCTGGTATTGCTATAATAAAAAAACAAGAAGAAGAGCAATAATAAATGTTGGCTATACTCAGGAGAAACTGGAACCTTCATACACTGCTGCTGGGAATGTAAAATGACACAGTCACTTTGCAAAATGGTTTGGTGGTCCCTCAAAATATTAAACATAAAGCTACCATGTGATCCAGCAATTCCACCCAAGAGAAATAATATCCAAATGTTTTCACAAGTGTTCACAGTAGCATTAGTCATAATAGCCAAAAGGTAGAAATAATTCAAATATCCATCAATGCCTAAATGGATATATAAAACACTAGACATCTATACAAGAGAATACTGCTGCTGCTGCTAAGTCGCTTCAGTCATGTCCGACTCTGTGCGACCCCATAGACAGCAGCCCACCAGGCTCCCCTGTCCCTGGGATTCTCCAGGGAAGAACACTGGAGTGGGTTGCCATTTCTTTCTCCAATGCATGAAAGTGAAAAGTGAAACTGAAGTCACTCAGTCGTGTCTGACTAGTAGCGACCCCATGGACTACAGCCTAGCAGGCTCCTCCATCCATGCGATTTTCCAGGCAAGAGTACTGGAGTGGGTTGCCATTGCCTTCTCTGACAACAGAATACTAGTCAGGTACAAAAAGGAATCAAGTACTGTTGCATGCTACATGTATGAACCTCTAAAACTTTGTGCTAAATGAAAAAAACGAGACACAAAGGCCATATGTAGTATGACTGCATTTATATGAAATACTCCAGAAGAGACAAATCTATACAGAGTGGTTGAGTGGTTACCTAGAGCTTGGGGTGGGAACGAGAAGGGACTGCTAATGGGTAGGTAGTAAGTTTCAATACGGGGTGATGTAATGCTCTAAAAGTAAACTGTGAGGATGGCTGCATAGCTCTGCCACTGTACTGAAAACCATGGAACAGTATCCTACACCCTACCTTTATTCTGTATGATTCACCAATATAAATCTTCTAATCTTCCATCCAGAGCCCAGTGAAAACCCCCACACTTATTTCAACTGCTTGACTCTGCTCACACTGTTCCCCTACCTAAAATACTCTCCCTAGTGTACAGTAGAGGGGGCTTCCCTGGTAAGCGCAGATGGTAAAGAATATGCCTGCCATGCAAGAGACCTAGGTTTGATCCCTGGGTCAGGAAGATTCCCTGGAGAAGGGACTGACAACCCACCCCAGTATTCTCACCTACAGAATTCCATGGACAGACCATGGGGTCACAAAAAGTTGGACACAACTGAGCAATTCACACACACACACACACACAAACAGTACAGTTAATTTACATACTTATTTTGAAGATGTTTCTGATCAAGTCAGTTCTCATGATCCTACTTATCCTCTAGATTTCATACATACCACTTAAAACTGGTAACACTGTAACTTCAAATATATACATAAAGCAGTTCCACCTTACTTCCTATCAATGTTTACATTTTGCCAGAATCTCTAATTCATGCTTTTAATTTCTTTTATCTTCTCAGAGATAAACTACTCACTGCAGAATCATGAGGATCAAACGTAATTGTGAGAACTCAACTAGGGCTCTAAGACAAAGAGGAAAAAAGTGTACAACCAGGGACTGTTGTAGGATAAGCAGCATCAAGAGTGAACGAAGAGAGCCTCTCTGGTTGCCCAGTGGTTAAGAACCCACCTGCCAATGCAAGGGACATGGGTTCACACCCTGGTCCGGGCAGCTCCCACATGCCAAGGACAACTGAGCCTGTGTGCCACAACTACGAAGCCCATGCTCTAGAGCCCACGAGGTGCAACTACTGAGCCTACATGTTGCAACTACTGAAGCCCGAGTGCTCTAGAGCCCAGGCTCTGCACCAAGGGAAGCCACTGCACAAGCCCACACACTGCCACTGGAGAGCAGCCCCCGCTTGACCCAGCCAGAGGGCAGCCCCCGCTTGACCCAGCCAGAGGGCAGCCCCCGCTTGACCCAGCTGGAGGGCAGCCCCCGCTTGACCCAGCTGGAGAGCAGCCCCCGCTTGATCCAGCTGGAGAGCAGCCCCCGCTCGATCCAGCTGGAGAGAGGTCCACACAGCAATGCAGGTGCAGTGCAGCCAAAAATAAATAACAATTCTTTAAAAAAAAAGTGAATGAAATGCGTACTCCTTTCTCTATCAAATCCTGCAAACTCACCTGCTTTACCAACCAGAACTGTGACAACATCTTTATATCATCTCTTTCTCACACTCTGAATAAACAAAGCTAATTCCACTATCTAAAATTCCTCAGCATGGCCCTGAAGAACTATGAACACAGAACCCTTATTTGTTTTACTGCTGTTTAGTCACTTGGTTGTGTCTGACTCTCTGTGAGCCCATGGACTGTAGTACGCCAGGGTCCTCTGTCCATGGGATTTCCCAGGCAAGGATACTGGAGTGGGTTGCCATTTCCTTCTCCAGAGAATCTTCCTGACCCAGGATCAAATGTGAGTCTCCTACAGTGGCAGGTGGATTCTTTACCACTGAGCCACCAGGGAAGCCCTCTCATTTATTAAGCTTCAGAAATTCATTTTCCCCTTTCTATATATTTATACTTGCCTTGTGTTGGTTAGAGTCCAAAACACACATGTTCTAATCATTTAGACTTGCCTGGAGGATTTCTCTGGTAGTAAAGCACTTAGCTCCAAATTTATCTTATTTAAGTTTGCTACTCAAATATTTTTTATTTAATTTGGGCCTAATAATTCCCTTCATACTTGTAAAAAACTCCTTTTAAAAATTTTATTTATTTTTTAATTTAAGGATAAATGCTTTACACAATTTTGTTGTTTTCTGTCAAACATCAACATGAATCAGCCATAGGTGTACCTATGTCCCCTCATGTCAGGACAACTTCTTGTAGTGAATACACTGTTCGATTACATCAGGAGAAAGCATCATTACCAAGAGTCAGAACATACTGAACCACAGAGAGTAGTTTTACACAGGCCCTGTCATTTGATGGAATCACCCAAATGTATAAAGAATTTTGACTTCCCTCAGAGACATAGAAATCAGTGAATAAATACAAAAAGCACCAGTCAACAACATATATTTCTCTTTGTATGCTGTTACACTAACTGGCCAATGATTTTAAACAGGCTGTCTAACTGGCAAGTGAAAGGCTTTCAAGTGCCTACAAGTAAGAAAAACTGGTAACTTTTAAATTTCCTGCAACAAGTGCGGGCTAACAATGCCTGGCCCATAGAAGGAGCTCAAAAAATAATTGCTGAACAAAGGACTGAAATAAAAGCCTTCACGAGGTATAGAGACTAAATCATTTTTCTGAAAAATACATTTTCTAAAGACTCTGAAAAGAGAAAATATTCACATGCATACTTTTCTATTTTAGTTTATCCCTTAAAATAAGAATTATACCCAAAAATGTTAACTGGGGCTTGAATCTGTATAAAAGATATCTTGGAATTTTTATTAATTTCTTCAAATTTCTCTAGCTTATCACTTCACAGTTATCAAAAAGGCAAATAGAGTAGTAAATTAAAATTCCACTCCTTTCACAAAGGAGGCAAGAACATACAATGAGGCAAAGACAACCTCTTCAATAAGTGGTGCTGGGAAGAAAACTGGACAGCTACATGTAAAAGAATGAAATTAGAACACTTCCTAACACCATACACAAAGATAAACTCAAAATGGATTAAAGACCTAAATGTAAGACCAGAAAATATATAACTTTTAGAGGAAAACCTAGGCAGAACACTCAATGACATAAATCAAAGTAAGATCCTCTATGACCCACTTGCTAGAATAATGGAAATAAAAACAAAAGTAAACAAGTGGGACCTAATTAAACTTAAAAGTTTTTACACAGCAAAGGAAACTATAAACAAGGTGAAAAGACAGCCCTCAGAATGGGAGACAGTAATAGTAACTGAAACAACTGACAAAAGATTAACTTCCAAAATAGATAAGCAGCTCATACAACTCAACACCAGAAAAACAACCAACTGAATCAAAAAATGGGAAAAAGACCGAAACATTCATTTCTCCAAAGACATACACATGGCTAACACATACATGAAAAGATGCTCAACATCCCTCATTATTAGAAGAATGCAAATCAAAACTACAGTGAAGGTACCACTTCACACTGGTCAGAATGGCCATCACTAAAAAGTCTACGAATAATAAATGCTGGGGAGGGTGTAGAGAAAAGGGAACCCTCTTGCACTGTTGGTGGGAATGCAAATTGATACAGCCACTATGGAAGACGGTATTGAGATTCCTTAAAAACTAGGACTAAAACCACCATATGAGCGAGCAATCCCACTCCTAGGCATATACCCCGAGGAAACCAAAATAGAAAAAGACACATGTATCCCATTGTTCACTGCAGCACTATTTATAATAGTGAGAACATGGAAGCAACCTAGATGTCCATCGACCGATGAATGGATAAAGCTGTGGTAAATATACACAATGGAATATTACTCAGCCAAAAAAAGTGAATCAGTTCTAATGAAGTGGATGAACCTAGAGCGATTACACAGGATGAAGTAAGTCAGAAAAAGAAAGATAAATATCGTACATGAATGCATGCATAAATATGGAATCTAGAAGATGGTACCAAAGAATTTATTTGGAGGGCAGCAATGGAGAAAAAGACATAGAGAATAGACTTAGGGACACAGGGAGAGGGGAGGAGAGGGTGAGACGTATGGAGAGAGTAACATGGAAACTGACATTACTGTATGTAAAACAGACAATGGGAATGTGCTGTAGGTCTCAGGGAACTCAAACGGGCTGTGTATCAACCTAGAGGGGTGGGATGGGAAAAGAAACGGGAGGGAAGTTCAAGAGGGAGGGGACATATGTATACCTATGGCTGATTTACATTGAGGTTTGATAGAAAACAACAAAGTTCTGTAAAGCAATTATCCTTCCATTAAAAAATAAATAAAAATTAACTTCTTTAAATCATAATGTAAATAATATAGCTGGTTGCACAGAAAATTAAAGAAGTATGAATTTCCTATGTATGTTTTTTTAAGGATTATTATCAATAAACCTTCAGGTTCTGGTCATGGTCTATCCATATAACTCTCATTAAATTTAAATCAACTCTCAAATGAAAAATATTAGCAAGCAATATATCCTCCAAAGTGGGATGCACAACTTACTTCAACTTGGAAAAGTTCTCCAGCCCCCTCACAGTCATTGGATGTGATTACTGGAGTATGAATATGCACAAAGCCACTGTCCTGGAAGAAAGAGAGAAACCACTTGTCTCAGTACATCTGTCTGTGAAATAGTTCCAAGAATATACACCTTTTTATATGATTAAAATAGCACTAAGAGAATGTCACATCAAATTTCTCCTTAATCACACAACTAAAACTACTGAAATATCAAATGGAATGTTTATTATGCACAAAAAAATTAATAAATCCAAACTAACTTAGACAATATCTAGTCCAACCTCCTCACTTACAAGATAAGGAACTGAGGCCCAGAGAAATTTAATGAGAGGCCAAAGTCACACAACTAGTCAGTGTCAGAGCTGCAACTGGAACCTGGGTGCTCAGGCTGTCTCTTTGGTGCCATTTCTTCTTCTCGCTTCTCCAACATACTGGTAGTGATTTACCACACACTCACTCACTCAGGCTAATGCACCATGATGTTGCCCACATTACTACGGGAATACAAAGTGATCAATATTAAGTTCAATTATTTTGGGATAAGAAATTGTAACAACTATAAAAAGGAAAAAAATTGGGAACCAGGGACTGAAGAAACAAAGAGCAAGACAGGCAGAAATATTACTTAGGAAGTCTGCCACTAAACTGCTAGCACAGTGTACTGCACGTGGCGGCGACAGGAAGATTCTGAGCAGCAAGGAAGATTCTGCGCAGCAAACCTTAAAGCACCCAAGCGATTCTTCCACTCTGAAGTCTGAGACTATCTCCATTAGTGAACCACAAAAGCTGTTACTAGTAAAACTGAAATAACCCAGCAACTTCAAAGTTATACTTTCATTTTGACTATGGATGTAGATAAAAGGTTACAATCAGCATAAATGTTGCAAGGTAGGGGTGGGAGCAGCTATAGTGAATTTATGTTGCAAAGGCAGAAGAATATGTGTTTAATAGACACATTTTGCTCTTGAAACCAACATAATAAATTCATATATATAAACATCTGCCTGTGTGCTCAGTCACTTCAGTGGTGTCCAACTCTTTGCAATCCCTTAGACTGTAGCCCTCCAGGCTCATCTGTCCATGGAATTTTCCCAGCAAGAATACTGGAGTGGGTTGCCACACCCTCCTCCAGGGAATCTTCCTGACGCAGAGATCAAACCGGCCATCTCCTGCACTGCACACAGATTCTTTATAGCTGAGCCACTGGGGAAACTCATATACACATCTAATCTCTGCTACATTCTGCCGGTCACGGGCGGAATGTAAAATAAGTCAGTGCACTACCAGGGGCCTCCCATATTTGCCCCTTCCTTCCTAATAAGACTGAATTCAAGTATTGTGGCTAGGATACAAAGCATCCAGCCAAGTACTTGCCTTATGAGGTAGAGTGATTACATTTTCAAGCTATAAATTAGGAGTCTTAGAAGTATTCAAATATGTACTTAATCTGGGAACAACATTCGGAGAAGTGCTGCAGAGAGCACATTATAGAGAACAAATGAAACAGAATCAATAACATGACTGCATTAAACTTTTATCTCCCAGGAGCCAAGAATTATGGACATGAATCATTTATTCCACATGAATGCAGGCAACTATGAGCATGAGTGCAGTAAACAAAGAAAGGAAGTGAAAAATCCAAAGGAAATGAGGGTGGCCAGAGGGAGGGGAAAGGGAGGAGAAAATTTAACGGCTGAATGTAATTGCCAGAGTTAGAACTGGTCAACTGCTTCGAGAAACAATGCTGTAAATCGTATGGAAATAACTGGATGGGATTTAAAAAAATAAAAATTACTCAAATAACGCTAAACCTCCCAAAAGGCGTCACCAGCTTTTTAAGTCTAAACAGTGCTAGCAAGGCCTATCATATCTAAGACTATAACATTACCACCAAAAGTTATAAAGAAGGTACAAAGGAATAACAAAGGTGAGAACAAAGTCCAAAAATGAGAAAGTGAACAGCAAAGTAGGAAAATAAATAGCAAGGGTACTGTCAGTGGCTGCCTCCAATGGGGTTCCGATGTCAAGTACTTATCCCATCCCATAGCAAAGGGGTTCCTAACGAGAGATACAAATGCCAGAAAAGGGGGCAAAAATAGTGGCCCAATTATTTAGATCTCACTCACCACCTCTAAATATCTAAGTATTTGGACAGATACATATTTCTACAATCAGATATGATAAAACAATGAGTACCTGAAAATTAAAAATTTGTGTACTAAGGCCCATATGTATTACTCAAAGACTCATGGACTGTTTTTAACACACAAAAAACAAGTATCATTATTTAATCAGACTCAACAGAAAAGAAACAGGACAGCAACTGCCGGCCGCAGGCGCACCCCTGGCAACCAGTGACAGCAGGGGGAGGCCAACCAACCAAACAAAACCCAGAAACACACCCATAAAAAGCAGTCACGGGAACTCAGAGACACAGCAGTCCAGGGTCATTTAACCCAGCGTCAAAGAACACTCCCCACTGTGACAGGCTTTGAGGCACTGCCATGCTGAGAAGGAAACAATCTGATACTCAGAGGAAGAAACTCAACTCACCAAGAAAGGGCAAATGTATTAACATCTTTTCAGGAGCCTAAAGTAACAAACATAGAAACAGCACCCAGTACAGAATAATATATAACTATAATTTAGTATGTCCTATAACACTCATACACAAGTGGGTAACTTCTTAAAAGGGGAATATCAAGATTATGTTTTCTAGGGCCTTACAATTACAATTAAAAAGTGAATTTTTAAGATTCAAAAGTGCCTATCTTTATAAACATGTCTAACACTGCAAAAATCCATTATTTTTAACCACCTAAAAGATCCCTGGGTTGGGAAGATTCCCTGGAGGAGGGCATGGCAACCCACTCCAGTATTCTTGCCTGGAGAATCCTATGGACAGAGGAGCCCGGCAACCTACAGTCCATGGGATCACAAAGATCAGACACAACTGAGCGACTAAGCACAGCACAAAATGTTTTTTAAATTTTTCTTTGCTGATTCTTTGATCTCAGAGTTTTATAGTTTATTCTCTCATGTAAAAATAGTTTATCTGTAAAAACTTCAGATAATAAACAAATGTGTTTAAAAAAACAAGTGAAATGCATGAATTAGGAAAAGCCCACTTGTTAATGGACTGCCAATACCACCACCTAGTGGCCAGAAATCCATAAAACTTTCAGAATTGAAGCAGGGGCACTGACCAATAGCTGAAGACAAATGGGGGAAAATACTTCTACACCTGAACAAATTTTCTGTTTGTATAGTTCAAGCATTACTGAAAAGCCACATGGGAGCTGTGTGAGAAAGCTTATGACAGTATATGAAAATGCACCTCTTTAAACCATAACGGGTAATGTGATTTATTTTCCTTTGTTTATTCTTATGCGTTAAAGCCATGCTGTTCTTTAGCTGTCACACCAGAAATTCTCTCTTAAGGAGCTCTGCAGAGATCGAGAATTTTCTAGTGCTCTATAGCAGGGCTGCACATGCATGAAGTTGGATGCTGTCCAAGGGAAGGGTATGCGGTCAGACAATCTTCCCAAATGAGCTGGATGTGGAGAAGTGCCTTAGGAAGAGTTCCAAAACTACATGGAATAATGCTGAACTTTATCTATTGGCTCACTCTTGCCTTTGGAGCCCTTCCATCCACCACATGGGAGGAGGGTCTCATCAACTGACCAACTACATTCCACTGTGGCTTTCCTGGGTTGGGAATAAATGGCTGAAAAGCAAAGCTAAATGAGATACATGTCTTTAGTCATTAGATCAACCTACTTGATCATCAATAATCCTTTAAAATTAGTGCTTACTGTACATAAAATCTCTATGACCAAGATGGAGAAACAGGAACTAGATTTACCCTCCTGTCTGAAACAACCAAAAAACAAAACAAAAGAATCCACAAGCAAACCACATGGAACGGCAGTTTTCAAGACACTGAACATCAGACAACAAAGGAGAGTGCACCCTGAGAGACAGGAAACAAACATAGTGAACCCCTCCAGCAGCCCAGCTTATTGCTTTAAGATTTCCCAGATGACAACAGGAAGCAGGAATAAATAAAGCAGAGCTCAGCAGATTTCCTGAGTTGAAGAGACAGAGCTGAGAGTCTGAGGCCAAAATGGCAGGAATTGACAGGACCGAGTCCCAGAGAGCAGAGAGGTATGCAACAACTCCAGAGACGCACAGAGAGTCACCCTGGAGTGTGGACCAGTATTGATCAAGTGGAGGAAAGATCAGCTCACGCATGTGAGGACCATCCAAAATGATTAGAGGAAACAGTGCCTATTCCCACAGTCAGGTTGGAAGATCTTGTGATTCACAAGGTACTAGGTAGACTCCTCAGGAAGGCTTTGCCTCAGTAGTGGGAATAACAGACCTAGACTGAGCACTGCTTCGGATTTACCTGAAAGTCAAAGTGTCAAGTCACTCAGTCGTGTCCGACTCTGTGACCCCATGGACTGCAGCCCACCAGGCTCCACTGTCCATGGAATTCTCCAGGCAAAAATACTGGAATGGGTTGCCATTTCTTCTCCAGGGGATCTTCCCGACCCAGGAGTCAAACCCAGGTCTCCTGCATTGCAGGCAGATTCTCTACCATCTGAGCCACCAGGGAAGCCCAGAAAAAAGGCTTCCCTGATTGGGAATAGACCCTGGGCTGCAGCAGTGAGTGCCGAATCCTAACCACTAGACTACCAGGGAGCATACAAATCATAAAAGCAAGATCCTTCCAGTAACTTAACTACATACCAGAACAGAACATAAGAAGCTTTCTAAATATCCAGCAGCCAGCAAGATAAAATCCACAAGGTCTGGAAACTAATCAAAGATTAGCAGGTATAAGAAGAAGCAGGAAAACATCATCTCTAATGAAGAGACTAATCAATTAAAAGTGACTCATAACTGACTGACATGTTAGGACATAAAAATGGTTACTAAACAGCTATGAAAACCGTACATAGTTTTAACTAAAACTGCTGAATATGTTCAAAAAAGTTAGTAGAGACATGGAAGACCTAAAAAACTAAAATCCCTGATTTCTCCAAAGAAGACATACAGATGGCTAACAAACACATGAAAACATGCTTAACATTGCTCAATATTAGAGAAATGCAAATCAAAACCACAATGAGATATCACCTCTACTGGTCAGAGTGGCCATCATCAAAAAGTCTAAAAACAATAAATGCTGGAGAGGGTGTGGAGAAAAGAAAATGCTCTTGTGCTGTTGGTGAGAATGTAAACTGATACAGCCACTATGGAAGATGGTATTGAGATTCCTTAAAAACTAGGAAAAAAAACTACCATATGACCCATCAATCCCACTTCTAGGCATATACCTTGAGGAAACCAAAACTGAAAAAGATACATGTATCCCATTGTTCACTGTAGCACTATTTACAATAGCTAGAACATGGAAGGAACCTAGATGTCCATCAACAGATGAATAGATAAGTTGTGGTACATATACACAACGGAATATTACTTAGCCAAAAAAAAGTGAATCAGTTCTAATGAGGTGGATGAACCTAGAACCTATTACACAGAATGAAGTCAGTCTGAAAGAGAAAGACAAATATCATATTCTAAGACATATATACGGAATCTAGCAACATGGTATGGAAGAACTTATTTACAGGCAGCAAAGGAGAAACGGACATAGAGAACAGACTTATGGACATGGGGAGAGGGGAGGAGAGGGTGAGACGTGTGGCAAGAGTAACGTGGAAACTTACATTACCATATGTAAAATGGAGAGCCAATGGGAATTTGCTATATGGCTCAGGAAATTCAAACAGGGTTGTCTATCAACCTAGAGGGGTAGAATGGGGAGGGAGATGGGAGGGAGGTTCAAAAGGGGGGGGATATATGTATACCTATGGCTTATTCATGTTGAGGTTTGACAGAAAACAACAAAATTCTGTAAAGCAATTATCCTTCAAGTAAAAAATATATTTAAAAAAATTAAATTAATGATCTGAAAAAAAAAGAAGGCCCAAATCAACCACTTATGAAACCTATAATGTATGGGGTGGAAAATGCACTGAACAGAAACAACAACAAATCAGGCATTGCAGAAGAAAAGGTCAGTGAGCAAAAAAACAAAAAAGACACAGTAAAAGAAACTATCCAAAAGAAACACACTGGGGGAAAAGAAGATTTAAAAAAAAAAAAAAAAGAACATGAGTGAGCTATGGGAATATCATCATGTGGCCAAATATACACAGGTAACTGAAGTCCCCAAAGGAGAGAGGTAACATAAAAAATATGTGATGAAAAATGACTGAAAAACCTAGTGAAAACTGAAATGTACTAGAAAAGAAATTCAATGAACTCCAGACACAAGAAGCATTAAAAAGCTGTGCCAAGGCACATATTAATCAAGTTGCTCAAAGTTAGTGATAAACAGAAAATTTTAGATCACTCAAAGAAAAAAGTACCACATAATAAAGCATGTTTGGAATAAATAACCAGAAGACTTTTCAGGATACTACGCCAGTGTTAAACAATTATTCAATTTCTTCACCAGAATGAACATGGAGAAGCAAAGCTCCTTACCTTAAAGAAAGAATGGATAGCTGCTGTGGCTTCACTGCGAACCCTCAGTACAGAACCCAGAACATTAGTCCTACACCTGAGGTGAGGATATTGTCTCAGATATTCCAGAGGATGCCTCTCTTTATATTTAACAGGGAAAGCCTGAAACAACAGGAGAAACAAGTGAGAAGCTAACAAAGATACTGCTTTATAAAATCAGTTTACAGGGCCTTTGTTAAATAGCAGTGTTTTAGTATAAAACCAAGAATACACAGAACTATACAAAAAAGATCTTCACGACCCAGATAATCACAATGGTGTGATCACTCACCTAGAGCCAGACATCCTGGAATGTGAAGTCAAGTGGGCCTTAGAAAGCATCACTACAAAGCTAGTGGAGGTGATGGAATTCCAGTTGAGCTATTTCAAATCCTGAAAGATGATGCTGTGAAAGTGCTGTCCTCAATATGCCAGTAAATTTGGAAAACTCAGCAGTGGCCACAGGACTAGAAAAGGTCAGTTTTTGTTCCAATCCCAAAGAAAGGCAATGCCAAAGAATGCTCAAACTACCGCACAATTGCACTCATCTCACACGCTAGTAAAGTACTGCTCAACATTCTCCAAGCCAGGCTTCAGCAATATGTGAACCGTGATCTTCCACATGTTTAAGCTGGTTTTAGAAAAGGAAAAGGAACCAGAGATCAAATTGCCAACATCCACTGGATCATGGAAAAAGGAAGAGAGTTCCAGAAAAACATCTATTTCTGCTTGATTGACTATGCCAAAGCCTTTGACTGTGTGGATCACAATAAACTGTGGAAGATTCTTCAAGAGATGGGCATAGCAGACCACCTGACTTGCCTCTTGAGAAACCTATATGCAGGTCCGGAAGCAACAGTTAGAACTGGACATGGAACAACAGACTGGTTCCAAATAAGAAAAGGAGGATGTCAGGCTGCATATTGTCACCCTGCTTATTTAACTTCTATGCAGAGTACATCATGAGAAACACTGGGCTGGAAGAAGCACAAGCTGGAATCAAGATTGCCAGGAGAAATATCAATAACCTCAGATATGCAGATGACATCACCCTTATGGCAGAAAGTGAAGAGGAACTCAAAAGCCTCTTGATGAAAGTGAAAGAGGAGAGTGAAAAAGCTGGCTTAAAGCTCAACATTCAGAAAACGAAGATCATGGCATTTGGTCCCATCACTTCATGGGAAATAGACGGGGAAACAGTGGAAACAGGGTCAGACTTTATATTTTGGGACTCGAAAATCACTGCAGATGGTGACTGCAGCCATGAAATTAAAAAATGCTTACTCCTTGGAAGGAAAGTTATCACCAACCTAGATAGCATATTCAAAAGCAGAGACATTACTTTGCCAACAAAGGTCCGTGTAGTCAAGGCTTTGGTTTTTCCAGTTGGTCATGTATGGATGTGAGAGTTGGACTGTGAAGAAAGCTGAGTGCTAAAGAATTGATGTTTTGAACTGTGGTGTCGGAGAGACTCTTGAGAGTCCCTTGGACTGCAGGGAGATCCAACCAGTCCATTCTGAAGGAGATCAGCCCTGGGATTTCTTTGGAAGGAATGATGCTAAAGCTGAAACTCCAGTACTTTGGCCACCTCATACGAAGAGTTGACTCATTGGAAAAGACTCTCATGCTGAGAGGGACTGGGGGCAGAAGGAGAAGAGGACGACAGAGGATGAGATGGCTGGATGGCATCACTGACTCGATGGACATGAGTCTGAGTGAACTCCGGGAGTTGGTGATGGACAGGGAGGCCTGGCGTGCTGCGATACATGGGGTCGCAAAGAGTCAGATACAACTGAGTGACTGAACTGAACTGAAGATGCTTTCCTTCTCGTTTTTTTAACATAACTGAATATGGTCCACATGAATTCTAACACATTAGTACAAGGGAGTGAAATCAGAGATATGGGTTTGAATCCAGCTCGACTTCGTACTAGCTTTGGGATTTTGGACAAAATTACTTATTATCAGACAGCTAATATGTTACTTACCAAACTTCTATCCATTAGCTATCAATCACTATTTACAAACAGAGATTAGGATATGATCATGCACAACACTCCTAGAGAAGGAAATAGCAACCCACTCGAGTATTCTAGCCTGGAAAATTCCACAGACAGAGGAGGCTGGCAGGCTACAGTCCACAGGGTTGTGAAGAGTTGGCCACGACTGAGCAAATGCAAAACACTCCACTGTTGGGCACACAGTTTAGAATATTGTAGATATTAAAGATTGCATTTTCTACAGTGGTATACACACAGCTGGTACTCAATTTTAAAATCACCATAGCATCTTGAAAGTTCACAAAAACTCATGATCTATTAGCACTACTTATCACCATTTATCAACATGTGCTGCTGTTTCAGAACACAGGGGAGGGTCAACAGCTTTCTGTCATCTAGGGAAGTATACATTCATAAAAAAAAAAAAGGAAATGTTGACCCTACCTAGAAAATCTTTCCTAAAAACTATATGACCAAAAACAGTTTCAATAAGAAAGCTAACAGAGAAGTGAAGTAAAGAGCTACTGTTGCTCAGTCGTGCCCAACTCTTTGCAACCCCATGGACTGCAGCATGCCAGGCTTCCCTGTCCTTCACTATCTCCCAGAGTTTGCTCAAAATCATGTCCATTATCAGTGATGCCATCCAACCATCTCATCCTCTGTCACCCCCTTTTCCTTCCCTCTATCTTCCCCAGCATCAGGGTCTTTTCCAATGAGTCAGCTCTTCACATCAGGTGGCCAAAGTATTGGAGTTTCAGCATCAGTCCTTTTAATGAATATTCAGGATTGATTTCTTTTAGGATTGACTGGTTTGATCTCCTCGCTGTCCAAGGGACTCTCAAGAGTCTTCGCCCACCACAGTTCAAAAGCATCAGTTCTTTGGCACTCAGTCTTCTTTATGGTCCAACTCTCACCATCCCTACATGACTACTGGAAAAACCATAGTTTTTCCTTGCACCTTTGTCAGCAAAGTGATACCTCTGCTTTTTAATACACTGTCTAGGCTTGTCATAGCTTTCCTTCCAAAGAGCAAGTGTCTTTTAATTTCATGGCTGCAGTCACCATCTGTAGTGATTTTGCGGCCCAAGAAAATAAAGCCTCTCACTGTTTCCATTGTTTCCCCACCTATTTGGCATGGAGTGATGGGACTGGATACTTTGGTCTTCGTCTTTTGAAAGCTGAGTTTTAAGCCAGCTTTTTCACTCTCTTCTTTCACCTTCATTCAAGAGGCTCCTTAGTTCTTTGCTTTCTGCCATAAGGGTGGTGTCATCTGCCTATCTGAGGTTATTGATATTTCTTCCAGCAGTCTTGATTCCAGTGAGTGATTGATCCAACCTGGTATTTCACATGATGTACTCTGCATATAGGTTAAATAAGCAGGGAGACAATATTCAGCCTTGATGTATTCCTTTCCCAATTTGGAACCAGTCTGTTGTTTCATAGCAGTTCTAACTGTTGCTTCTTGACCTGCATACACCTTTCAGGAGGCACGAAAGGTGGTCTGGGATTCCCATCTCTTGAAAAATTTTCCAGTCTGTTGTGATCCACACAGTCAAAATGTAGTCAATGAAGCAGATGCTTTCTGGAATTTTCTTGCTTTTTCTATGATCCAACAGATGTTGCCAATTTGATCTCTGGTTCCTCTGCCTTTTCTAAATCTAGGTTGTACATCTGGAAGTCCCCAGTTCACATACTATTTAAGCCTCGTTTGAAGGATTTTGAATAGTTCCTTGCTAGCATGTGAAATGAGTGCAAATGGTGGGGTAGTTTGAACATTTTTTGGTATTGCCCTTCTTTGGGATTGGAATGAAAACTGACCTTTTCCAGTCCTGTGCCCACTGCTGGGTTTTCCGAATTTGCTGCCAGACTGAGTATAGCACTTTAACAGCACCATCTTTTAGGATGTGAAAATCTCAGCTGGAATTCCATCACCTCCACCACCTCTGCTTATAGTAATGATTCTTAAGGCCCAATTGACTTCACACTCCAGTAATGGTAGCCTATTTTAGAGTTATCGATTCCTTTTAGGCCTGTGCACACACTAAATTGTGACGTATAGAAATAGGTCCCATACCTACGAAAGTGACAATATGGTCAAATTAACAAGAATCTGGGGACTGCTAGCAGGCTCAGAGTTCCCTAATGTGTGAATACTTACAAATGACACTGAAATGAGGGGAAAGAATAGGGGAAGGCATCAATACTCACCAAGGGAAAATAATTTACAAAAAGTAAAACACAGGGCAAATTTTTAATAATGAAACCTCTCTAAAAAGCAAAAATAGTAATGGTTACCATTTTCATTCTTCTGAGTTTCAAATTATTTTCACAGTCTATTTTTCAGACACCTTCATATCTGATTCTTAATTTTAAATGTCAATTAGAACTTCTAAGAATATTGTTCAAAGACATTTTTTTTAATTGCCTATTTTATTTCTTTGTTTTTGTTTCTTCCAGTTATCCAAAAGAACTAAAAATGAGCTAAAATAATGCTATTTCCCTGTATTTCCTCACTTTTTGTTCAGTAAATATTTGAAGATGAGTACAGATAAACCACAGGGGAGTCAAATGGCTAGGACATAAACTTCAGCTATGCCACAACATGACCTAATGCAAGTTATTGTGCCTGGTTGGGCTTCATTTCCTCCAATTAGAAAATGGATTGATAATCTATGAAATTATCCCCTCTGACCTCTTTGTTGCTGTTCAGTTGTTAAGTCATGTCCAACTCTTTGTGACCCCATGAACTGTAGCAGCCAGGCTTCCCTGTCCATCACCATCTCCCAGAGTTTGCTCAAACTCATGTCCATTGAGTCGGTGATGCCATCCAACTATCTCATCCTCTGTTGCCTCCTGCTCCTCCTGCCTTCAATCTTTCCCAGCATCAGAGTCTTTTCCAATGAGTCTGCTCTTTGCATCAGGTGGCCAAAATATTAGAGCTTTACCATCAGTCCTTCCAATGAATATCTGGGGTTGATTTCCTTTGGGATTGACTGGTTTCATTTCCTTACTGTCCAAGGGATTCTCAAGAGTTTATAACCTCTTTATCAATCTATAAATAAAAAGCTACCACCACTCCAGTATTCTTTTTTTTTTTAACACTACAGTATTCTTGCCTGGAAAATCCAATGGACAGAGCAGTCTGGCGGGCTACAGTTCATGGAGTCACAAAGAATCAGATGTGACTGAGCTCACACACACACTAACAGGAGAGTGTTCCAAAAACAAGAATAAACATGCCTTAATGTAGCATTTATCTTTGTTCCGCCCAAACATGACCACACTCTAGCACTGTCCAGTAGTATTTCCCGTGATAAATAGAAATGTTCTGTATCTGTGCAATGCAGGACAGAGGCCACTAGGTGCATGTGACTACTGAGCACTTGAAATGTGGCTAATGCCACTAAGGAAGGCAATTTTTTATTTAATTTTGAATCATTTAATATTAAATAGCCACAGGTAACTAGTGGCTACTGCGCTGGATGATACAGTTCTAGATGATGGAAAAGTCATTTCAAGGCACAGCATTCCTAAGAACTGTTTGCCCTGGTATGTCTTTGTCATTGTAGCTGACTAGGCATGCTTGAAAAAGTGGCAAATTTCAACAGTGAAAGGCACCACAGAGATGCACGGAGTAGTATCACTTAGCTCCTACTCCTAAGACTCAACCATTTACATGAGTACTTTCTGCTACTCTTTCCACATTCCTTAGTCTATAGTCTGTTTCAATTATCTAGGAAGTCATGATCGAAATGATCCAAGTGCCATCTTCCTAACGTTACACATAAAACACTGCTAGTTTTAAATTAAGCCATTTTAAAAACAGCCTCCGTAGAAGTGTTATAAAACATACCTTGGCATCACAATTGCCAACAACTTCAATTTTTTCTGCCTTCAGTTCCACATTTTGCTTTTTGGATGGACTTTTTACCAACTGTCCTTGAACTTCCACGGAACTCCCAAAAGCCAGTTCTCTACAGTAATGAAAAACCAACATAAACAGGATCTTACAAGTAGCCCTCATATTAATACAAATCTTGCTATCAAAACACTAAAGTATTTAATGATAGAAGTTTACCCTTAATTGGGTTAAGAACTACATGTAGTTAAGAAAGAAGCAAAGGATAGGTAGGGGATATTGTCATATAAAAATGTTAAAGAAAACAACCTTGATTCTACGCATTTGGACTTGAGCATCAATGCTATGAAAAGCAGATCTCCTTAGAAAGATCACTGAGGGGCAATATGAACACCTGGATGATAGAAATGAGGAACAGAGGAGATGAAAAAACAAACAAACAAAACCCAAAGTATTCTTAAAACAAAAACCTCACCTACTGTCAAAGCTTGAATCTGCTACAACCTGAAGGCTTTCCAAAGATGACCCATCATTTACGTGCAGGAACAGGACTTCCTTCTGGGAGCGGATTGAACGAATCCATCCCTGATGAGAAATATTTCTAAACCTGAGTTTAAAACATAAACTTTTAATATTTTCATTATATATACACACAGAAGACTAAGTGAATAATGAAAAAAATCCTCATAACCCTGGCTGAACAAATCAATTGCTTTTATAATAGCTCATCCACATGCATATATAATTTTATATGGTCCTTATCATAGTGAAATATAGCTTTGGCATTCCACTGCTGTTTCATTAATAAAGCTCACCATTTTGAATAGATGCCCCAAATCCCATTAGGTTCATGAGCCTAATTCACATAACCAATCCCCTAATATTCCAGGTTTTCTTCCTGCCCCTAACCCCTCCCCTACACAACAGGGCACATATCTTGGTTCCTTTTTCCTTTTGTATCAAATTCCCAGAGAGATTACGTACAGACTAGAAAGGTCTTCATGGGATTTTTATTTTTTTCCAAAGTATCACACAAAAAGAGTTCTCAAGAAACTTAGTATGAACACATACTAAGTAAAACATAAACTTTCAGAGACACTCTGAATTTAAGTGATAAGTATGTATGAGGGCTTCCCTGGTGGCTTAGTGGCAAAGAATCCATCTGCCAATGCAGGAGATGTGGGTTCGATCTCTGGGTGGAGAAGATCTCCTGGAGAAGGAAATCCAGTATTCCTGCCTGGAGAATCCCATGGACAGAGGAGCTTGGTGGGCTACCGTCCATGGGGTCACAAGAGTCAGACACAACTTAGACACTAAACAACACAACAAGAATGTATGAGTACAAATGGAGATGTCTTCAAGTAGACCAGTAACAGTAAAAACAGCTCTCTAAGAGAAGACAACCAACTTACATTTAACTAGCACAGAAGTTGAGAATATTCTAGCAGTCTTTCAACAATTATGAAAGAACTGATAGTGTCTGATTAACCATTTAAACACTGGGAAACTATGATTGGCTATTAAACTTGGGGAAAGTGGTATGCTCCTACTTAGAAATTGTATACACCGTGGCTTTCTTTGTATCCTCAGCACACCCTGTAGACACTGTTATTCAAGCCCTTCTATTACTTATTTGCATGTCCATCTTTTGGGGGTTTAGCAACCACGTTTGTAGTTGCCTTGAAGGCTATTGTCAAGGACACAGTAGAAAACCCACAAGTATTTTTCAGTGGAAGAATATTATCATGTACTGAACACCTACTACGTGACAGGCATTTTACTACCTTCTTCATATACTGTCTCAATCTACTCCTCACAACAGCTTTATGGGTTTTTATTAGTCACATCTTACAAGTGAAGAACTGAGGCTCAGAGAAGTTAAATAACTTGCATAAGGTCACACTGCCAGTAAAGGATAAAGACTGAATTTGAACTCAAGTCTACCAGAAAGCCCTTGATCTTTCTCCAGGGCTATACTGAAAAAAGGTAAATTACTTCAGTCTCATGCACAAGGCCCTTCATAACTTGGAGCAAGGCCAATCAACAGTAATTTCCAAAGCACCACAGTCTTGCTTTTCACTTGTTAGTAAATGTTAACATTTATGCAACACTGTTTAATGTGCTTCTGTTCTACTTCACTCTGTGAAATAAGGACTACCATTATCTCCACTCTTTTAAGAGGAAACTGAGGTTAAGAGCACATAGCAACATGCCCATAATTAACAAGCTACCAAGTGGAGAGATTTAAATGCAGGCAGCTTGACCACAGCTCTGTCAAACTGCTATACTCCATTTTGCTCTTTAAAAATATTTATCTACTTAATCCTCACAAGAACTTAATGAAAGTGAGTATTATGTTCAGTTCAGTTGCCCAGTCATGTCCAACTCTTTCCAACCCCATGAACCGCAGCACGCCAGGCTTCCCTGTCCATCACCAACTCCGAGTCCACCCAAACCCATGTCCATTGTGTCAGTGGAGCCATCCAACTCTTGCATCCTCTGTCGTCCCCTTCTCCTCCTGCCCTCAATCTTTCCCAGCATCAGGGTCTTTTCAAATGAGTCAGCTCTCTGCATCAGGTGGGCAAAGTATTGGAGCTTCAGCCTCAACATCAGTCCCTCCAATGAACACCCAGGACTGATCTCCTTTAGGATGGACTAGTTGGATCTCCTTGCAGTCCAAGGGACTCTCAAGAGTCTTCTCCAACACCACAGTTCAAAAGCATCAATTCTTTGGCGCTAAGCTTTCTTCACAGTCCAACTCTCACATCCACACGACTACTAGAAAAACCATAGCCTCAACTAGACAGACATTTGTTGGCAAAGTAACGTCTCTGCTTCTTAACATGTTGTCTAGATTGGTCATAACTTTCCTTCCAAGGAGTAACTGTCTTTTAATTTTATGGCTGCAATCACCATCCACAGTGATTTTGGAGTCCAGAAAAATAAAGTCAGCCACTGTTTCCCCATCTATTTGCCATGAAGTGATGGGACTGGATGCGATGATCTTAGTTTTCTGAATGTTGAGCTTCAAGCCAACTTTTTCACTCTCCTCTTTCACTTTCATCAGGCTTTTTAGTTCCTCTTCACTTTCTGCCATAAGGGTGGTGTCATCTGCATATCTGAGGTTTTTGACATTTCTCCCGGCAATCTTGATTCCAGCTTGTGCTTCTTCCAGCCCAGCATTTCTCACGATGTACTCTGCATATAAGTTAAATAAGCAGGGTGGCGAAATACATTATCATGTTAGGGATGAAGAAACCTATTCAGAGAAATTAGGATAACCTTGTTAAATACTCAAAGTTATCAAGTAGTAGAGCTGGAATTCAAATATAGTTCTTAGTTCAAAGGTCACAATTTTAAGCAATAAATTCTTCTGAAATGCTCTTTCCACCCCATTCCCCCTTCCTCTACCCAGGAACACATCCTTCAGGATTCAGCTGAAATGTCACCTCATGCAAGAAGTCTTCTTTGACTGCCTCACACTCTTAAAAACTTCCCTCTGTCTTCCCAAAGTTTTCTATAGAAATACAGCCAATACTTATCATATTGTTATAATTTCTTGTCTTAGCCATCAGACCAGGGCTGTATACAATACAAAGTGAGCCAAAGTAAAATATGTAATTTTACATGTTTTACTGGTTATGTGAAAAGTAAAAAGAAATGACTAAAATTAATTTCAACAGTATATTTCATTGAATCCAAAATATATATCAACACGTAATCAATATAAAAAATACTCAGCTACTGTGCATTTTTTTTTGCTCTTCAAAATTGGTGTGTATTTTACAACTACATTACCACTCAATTCAGATGCTTCTAGATTAGACTGTTTTTGCCGTTATTTAGTCACTAAGTCCTGCCGGACTCTTCACGACCACAAGGACTGTAGCCAGTCAGGCTCCTCTGCCCATGGGATTTCCCTGGCAAGAATACTGGTGTGGGCTGCCATCTCCTTCTCAACCGGATCTTCCCCTATCCACAGATCCAATCCTCCTCTCCTGCCTTAACACTAAGCCACCTGGGAAGCCCCCAAATTAGACTGTACAGCACTAAAACTGAAGCCTGCTAACCTAGGGAGTAGGTTCTGTTCTTCCTCCTCTGTAGACTACCACACAGAAGGTATCATTAATGTATGCTGAATTAACAGATGAATGCAAGAAAATGTTTTGATTTGTATCAAAGAAACCCATGAAAACCAAAGAAACACAGAGAGGGGGAAACTGGTCACACAACTAGAAATCATGGATATGTGAGGACAACATAAATAACTGCTGTATGAGTGTTACAGCAACCTAATAAGTCAAACCGTGTGTGTGTGTCCCCATGGACTGCAGCCCGCCAGGCTCCTCTGTCCATGGAATTCTCCAAGCTGTACACTCCTTACACTCCATTTGTTCCAATTCGGTGTGTGTGTGTGTGGAGGGGCAGGGCGATGGACTGCAGCCCACCAGGCTCTTCTGTCCATGGGCTTCTCCTACACTGCATTTGTCTTCCTAACTCAGTGTGTGTGTGTCCTAATTCAGTGTGGGTGGGGGTCCCAATGGACTGCAGCCCACCAGGCTCCTCTGTCCATGGGTTTCTCCAGGCATGAACACTGGGGTGGGTTGCCACTGCCTTCTCCACCTAATTTACTAAACACAGTTATATGCGAAGCCCTGAGGTAGTTAAAAGTTGAATAAACGGTATGGTTTGGTTGACCAAACGTTTACTGCCAACCATGTGTGAATGCCAAGACGGGTAACAGACAGTTCCTGCACTCAGGAGCGTTGTCACTGTGAACACACGGCATGAGGGACAAATGAAAAGAGGTTCGTTCATTTTTCTCTATGATTAACAACACCCTGCGTCATGAAAGGAAACTTACAGCACTTTTCAGGCACTGAAACAGTTTTCCGAAAAGTAACGGTAACCAAGGAAAGGAGAAAAACGTGGACACACGCTCGCCTGTATTTTCTAACTTTCCCCGCCGGTCGTTCTGTCCACCGACAAGCTGAGAAGTGGGTGAGCAGGACAAGCTTAGAGGCGGATGCGCCACATCCATCAACGAAGACAAACCCGCCCCCTGCCGACTCACTGACCTGGACCTTAACGCGCTCCCCGTTCGCGCTCTGGACCCCCAGAGCGCCCCGCACGCTCACTCTGGCTGCAGGTCTGTGCCTCGGGCAGGGAGCTGAGGAGCAGGAGCGCAGGGCTCGGAGCAGGCACCGCGCCCCGAACATCGCGCGGCCGCCCCAGGCCCTCCTCGGGACCAGCCCTGAGGCCAGCGCGAGCGGGCTCTGCAGGCGGGGACCCTCTCTCCTCCCCTCTTCCGGGCCGCAGCCCTACACTCCAGCGCTCCAGAGGCCCCCGCGGGCTTTCTTCCCCTTCACGGGCCTCCGTTCGGTCTCCACAGGAACTCTGCTTCCCGAAAGGGCGGAACGGAGACCGCTCATTCAGCGGCGAACGGCGAAGAGAAAGCACTCCCTGTGGGCGCGGGGAACACCTTATAAGACTCCCTCAGCTTCTAAACCCACGCCCCGAGCGCGGGCTGAAACACGTGCCGCGGTCGCCCGAACGTCACCACGCAAACGTTCACGTCACCACGCTACGAGGAGGTTCCGAGGGAGCATGCGTGCTTACGACTCCGTTTAAAGAGGCGCTGGGGCGGAGGAAGGGGCGGGGTCAGGAGCTGAGGTGGGCGGAGCTAAGATCCAAGGGTTGTAGAGATTAGCAAGGAACTAAGTAACCGACCGGAGAAGGCAATGGCACCCCACTCCAGTTCTCTTGCCTGGAAAATCATATGGGCGGAGGAGCCTGGTAGGCTGCAGTCCCTGGGGTCGCGAAGAGTCAGACACGACTGAGCGACTTCACTTTCACTTTTCACTTTCATGCTTTGGAGAAGGAAATGGCAACCCACTCCAGCGTTCTTGCCTGGCGGATCCCAGGGAGGGCGGAGCCTGGTGGACTGCCGTCTATGGGGTCGCACAGAGTCGGACACGACTGAAGCGACTTAGCAGCAGCAGCAGCAGGTAACCTACTGGAGAAGGCAATGGCAACCCACTCCAGTACTCTTGCCTGAAAAATCCTATGGGCTGAGGAGCTCGGTAGGCTGCAGTCCATGGGGTCGCGAAGAGTCAGACACGACTGAGCGTCTTCACTTTCACTTTTCACTTTCATGCATTGGAGAAGGAAATGGCAACCCACTCCAGTGTTCTTGCCTGGAGAATCCCAGGGACGGGGGAGCCTGGTGGGCTGCCGTCTCTAGGGTCGCACAGATAGGACACGACTGAAGCACCTTAGCAGCAGCAGCAGCAGCAGCAGCAGCAGCAGGTAACCTACCTAGGCTGACGTCTGACAGTCTTCGTTTCTAAAGCTTCCAGGTGAGGAGCTTCCCTGGTGGTCTAGCGGTTAAGACTCCATGCGCCCAAGCCAGGAGGCTCAGGTTCATCCCTGCTCAGGAAATTAGATCCCGCATGCAGCAACTAACGATGCTGCACAGTCGCCAGCGGCAACTAAGACCCAGCGCAGCTAAATCCGTAAATTAAGTAATTAAAAAAAAAAAAAGACGTCTTACTCAAACTAAGTGAAACACTGATTTTATTTTTTTTTAAAAATAAAGCTTCCAGCTGATGCTTAGGAACACAAAGTGAAAGAGAAGGAGTGACTGATGGAGAAAGAAAGCGACCAGAAGACTTGAAATGTTGAGAGGATTAGCGTGACGATATCGTAGCTGAGCGCCAAAGAATTGATGCTTTTGAACTGTGGTGTTGGAGAAGACTCTTGAGAGTCCCTTGGACTGCAAGGAAATCCAACCAGTCCATTTCTAAAGGAGATCAGCCCTGGGATTTCTTTGGAAGGAATGATGCTAAAGCTGAAAGAAACTCCAGTACTTTGGCCACCTCATGCGAAGAGTTGACTCATTTGAAAAGACTCTGATGCTGGGAGCGATTGGGGGCAGGAGGAGAAGGGGACGACAGAGGATGAGATGGCTGGATGGCATCACTGACTCGATGGACATGAGTTTGAGTGAACTCTGGGAGTTGGTGATGGACAGGGAGGCCTGGTGTGCTGCAGTTCATGAGGTCTCAAAGAGTTGGACAGGGCTGAGCGACTGAACTGAACTGATAAGCAAGGTGAAAAGACAGTCTTCAGAATGGGAGAAAATAATAGCAAACGAAGCAACTGACAAAGAATTAGTCTCAAAAATATGCAAGCAGCTCATGCAGCTCAATACCAGAAAAATAAATGACTGAATCAAAAAATGGTCCAAAGAACTAAACAGACATTTCTCCAAAGAAGACATACAGATGGCTAACAAACACATGAAAAGATGTTTGTTGACATTTTGATGATAGCCATTCTGACATGTGTGAGCTGATATCTCACTGCTGTTTTTATTTGTATTTCTCTAATAATTAGTGATGCTGAGCATCTTTTTATGTGCCTGTTAGCCATTTCTATGTCTTATTTCAAAAAGTCTATTCAGGTCTTCTGCCCATTTCTTACCGAATTTTTTGTATTGAGTAGTATGAACTGTTGATATATTTTGGATATTAATCCCTTGTTGGTCATATTATTTACAAATATTTTCTCCTAGTCCATAGCGTGTCTTTTCATTTTGTCAATGGTCTCCTCATTAAGCTTTTAATTATACCTCACTTATTTTTTGACTTTCTTTCTTTTCCTTAGGAGACAGATCCAAAAATAATATGGTATTTGGATTATGTTTGGACTATGCTGGTTTATGTCAGTGTTCCACCTATGTTCTCTTCTAGGAGAACTCTTTCCAGTTTCAGGTCTTATATTTAGGTCTTTAATCCATTTTTATTTTATTTTGTATATGGTGTAAGGTATGTTCAAATCTCATTGTTTTACAGTAGGTGTCCAGTTTTCCTAGCACCACTTATTTCCAATGAAAGAAATAATGTCCAAAGAAGACATCCACATGGCCACCAGGTACAATATCACTAATCATCAGGGAAATGCAAATCAAAACCACAGTGAGATATCATCTCATACCTGTTATTATGGCTATTATCAAAGAATAAGAATTAACAAGTGCTGGTAAGAATGTGGAGAAAAGGAAACCCTTGTGTACTGTTGGTGGGAATGTAAATTGTTGTATCTACTATGTAGAACAGCATAAAGATTTCTTGAAAATTATAAATAGAACTAGTGTATGATTTAGCAATTCTACTTCTGGATATTTATCTGCAGGTAACAAAGACATTAACTTGAAAAGATATCTGAATTCCCATGTTTACTGAAGCATTATTTATAACAGTCAAGACACGGGAGTAACCTAAGCGACCATCAAGAGATGAATAAAGAAAGTATGGCACACACACACACAGACACATTTACACATACATATGTATACACATACAATGGAATATTATTCAATCATAAGAAAGGAAACCCTGCCATTTGCGACAACACACATCAACTTTGAAGGGATTATGTTAAGCGAAGTAAGTCATACAGGGGAAGACAAATACCATATGATCTCACTTATATGTAGAACCAAAATATAGACATAGTTTTTGATTCCAAATATAAGTGTGTATATATATACACACACACATATACAAATACATCGTTGTCATATAATCATTAGTACAGAGGTTAAGGAAAAACATACCCTTGAGCAAAATGAGTTGTTCTGTTGTGTGATCATTAGCTCTGGGCTTAAAGTTAGTCTTGAACACTGTTGTCATAACAACTCCGAGTTTAAGAAAAAAGTGTCTTATGTGACTAAGACAAAGCAACACAGAAAGAACACATTTGTCCCTTTCTCCTCCTTGAGGGCCCTGGACTCCTTATCAACTGACCTAAGAATTAACTCTCTCATTCCCCTCTTTTTCTTTTAGGAGAATATGGTTGCTGAGGGAAAGGGGGCTTGCTTTCATTCTGTAGCTACTTCCTGCTGGCTTGGGGCACAGACTCTAAATTGTTGAGGCAACACATTCTCCTTACCCTCATACTGAGGGTCTCTGATCCAGGGGCTCCAGGTAATAGTTGGAGGAGGCTACAGAAATTGTAGGGGCATGAACAATCATTTGTAACCTAAAAACTTTTAGACAGAAACAAATCCCATTATATAATTCCAGATATAAGGCAAAATAGTCACTAAACCAAGTTGAGATAATCAAAATTTAAAGTCACATTATGTCCATAGTTAAGGTACAGTGTGTTATACCAGTCCATCTTAGAATTGTTAGATGTCATCAGATCATGAAGAGGCATCACATATGATTGTTGTTGATGAAGGTATTTGCAGAGTTGAATAAAGCCCTTTCCTTGAAGTGGAGAAACCCACCATGAAGCCATCCACTGATGAAGAGGGGAGCAGACAGTCCTACCGCGGTAGTGGATCGAGAGGAAAGTGGGCCAGGGGCTTCAGTGAGCACAGAGAAAATTGCCCCAGGGTGTCTAAAAGGAAATGGATGGACTGGTCTTCCACAGTTATTAATACCTGGGGTTCCTCAGGTGTAATTAGGACCGGAGCTTGTGTGGGGACCCCTGGGCACCTTCAGTCCCGATTGTTTTGAGAGTTCGACCCCTGGGGCCCAGGCCTCGGAGGGCAGTCTCTTCTCCAGTGTGGTCCTTTGCAGGACGTGGAACCGGGGGTGGCTTAGATGCCTGAGGGCAAACCAGCTGGAGATGCCCCTCGTTTCCACAGTAGTAACAAGTCCATCCCTTTTCCCCTGGGTCCCTGTGGGCATTTTTCCCTCAGGCTGTTTCTTGGCAGTTGTAACAGCCATTGTTGAGGCTTCAGTCTTCAGCCTAATTCTTCTCTCTCTCCTAGTTTCCTCCTCGTATTCTCTGCCACAGTAAACTGTCTGATCCAGTTGCAACAGTTTTCTACAGACTGATTTGGCCCAAATGCCTCTTTTTGTAACTTATGGCAAATATCTGGAGCTGACTGAATGAGGAATTTATCTTTGAAGATCATTCCTCCCTCTGTACTTTTGGGATCAACATCAGTAAACCTTCAGAGAATCTCTCGGAGTCTATCTAGGAATTTACCAGGAGCTTTCTTCTTTTCTTGTTCTATTTCAGCCACCTTAGCATAGTTTAGTGGACTCACTTGAGTCCTTCAAGAATACATGTGGCAAAGTGGCTCTGTTATGGGAACTGCTCAGCTCCCATAGGGAGGGCTATTTCATGTTCCCTCTTTCCCCTTGTCTCACGTTTAAGCCATTCATCTCCGAAAGTAGTAGCTTCCCCCAAAAGTTGAGTTTTCAAGTCAAGAGTCAGTGTCTGTCCCAAGACATACATTACATCTCTCCAAGTAACATCATAAAGTAAAGTTAGTCCCATAAAGGCTTCTATGTACTTTTTGGATCCTCTAAATAGTCTTGAATGCAATTGGGAACATTTGAACTTCTACCGAGACTGAGGCAACCCCTCCTGGAAGGGTGCCCTCTCAGCCTGTTCAGTTGGGAGCCCTGGATACAGGGCAAAGTAAGAAGACAAGAGGGAGTTGAAGTTTTCACACCCAAATTACACCCTTAGGAAACAAGTCTGGCATGTCTCACAGAGGGATAAAGAGCAACAGATATGGCACTTCTACCCATTTCTCTTGTTTTCTACAGATCTGACTTAAAGGGGGTGACTTAAAGTTCTTAGAACTGCTAGCTCCCATCTGTGAGAGAGATAATAGTGGCATCCACAGCCGTGACTTTTTTCCACTGGTGGTGTCCTTCCCTGCTCTAGATGGGGGTGAAGACAGACTGTTTACTGAAGCTTTCCTTCCCTGGTCAGACTTAGTCTGTCCCTGTGGCTTACTCACTCCCTTCAGCCCTTCTTATACGATCAAGGCGGGGAGGAGACGCACCAGCAGTAGACCTGACAGCAGCCCAAATAGAGTTCTAGTTCCTACTACCAAGATCTTTGATTTACCTTTTTTCTCTGATTCCACCTGGGATGTAGCAGTCATTTCCCAGAATGTCTCGCAGACTAGGACTGCTATGGGAAGCATCTGTCCTCCTGTGCCTGTGCATATGTGCAGGAGAAGCGGTGAGTCATAAAGAACCACCGCCAAGATGCCCCTGCTGAGTGCAGCAACAGAGGTGGTGAAGGGTCAGCCAGTGAGGAGTGATTTTTGTCCTTGAGCTACTAGGGCCAGTCCTTCCAGTTCATTTCCACAGATTCCACAAAAGGAGTATCTGGGGACTTGAGATAGAAGCCACTGGAGAGCTTTATCTAGTCTGCTAAGAGCTAGCACTGCATCAAAGGAGGAAGCCCACTGTGCTTCCAGTCTGGGATTCCTGACCTGTGCTCTTAGAAACCTCATGCTTATTAGCAGTGCTTCTATCCACATAGTTTGGAGGGACAGCTATGATGAGGACCCTAGCCCCGAATGGGAGCAGCCGAGAGAGAGACGCTGCTGGAGCTAGAGTTCCACCAATTCCCAAACGTGCTCTTAGCAAGTCTGGGTATCTCATGACTGCCAAACTTGGGGTCCAAGTACGAGTACACTGTAATGGCATGGATCACAAGTCCCTTCAAAGTCTATGATCTGACAGATTATGTCAGTAGTTCTAATTCCCTAGGCAGTTACGAAATGGTCAGAGACCAGGAAAAGGTGACAGAGAAAGGAAGGTTCGGTCTACACGCTTTCTCATTTCTGGCTGCTCCCCTCGCAGGGATGCTGGGTGTCTCTTCACACTGGCAGGTCGGTGCAAACCCCTGACAAGGCTCCCCTCTTGGGGCTGCCTTCAGCCATTACCAGGCACCTTGAACCTATAGAGCAGGGCTCAACATTTGCTTTGTACTTGTTTCTGTATGTCTCTTTCATACTATATTCACACAGATGGGCACACCATACAGTTGGTAAAGTAAAAGGGGAAACGTGTGTACTAAAAGAACAGACGAGTTAGAGCTCTCAGTGACCTTACTTCATTTAGAAGATTCCAGATGAGGCCCCAAGACGATAGCTTATGGTGAACCAGGCCGGATTCCTGATCTCCAAAGGGAAGATTTAGTTTTGGGACCAGAGACCAAGCTTCAGACACTCAGAACTTCGTGTGGCAGAAGTCTGTATTACAATGAAAAAGGACAGAAAAAGGTTCTGACATAGATACCAGGAGGAGGCAGAGGTCTAATAGTCATAGTATCAGTTCAGTTCAGTCGCTCAGTCGTGTGCGACTCTTTGCGACCCCATGAACCGCAGCACGCCAGGCCAACTGTCTATCACCAACTCCCAGAGTTTACCCAAACTCATGTCCATCGAGTCAGTAATGCCATCCAGCAATCTCATCCTCAGTCGTCCCCTTCTCCTCCTGCCCCCAATCCCTCCCCAGCATCAGAGTCTTTTCCGATGAGTCAACTCTTGGCATGAGGTGGCCAAAGTATTGGAGTTTCAGCCTCAGAGTCAGTCCTTCCAAAGAACACCCAGGACTGATCTCCTTTAGGATGGACTAGTTGGATCTCCTTGCAGTCCAAGGGACTCTCAAGAGTCTTCTCCAACACCACAGTTCAAAAGCATCAATTCTTCAGCACTTATCTTTCTTCACAGTCCAACTCTCACATCCATAAATGACCACTGGAAAAACCATAGCCTTGACTAGACCAACCTGTGTTGGCAAAGTAATGTCTCTGCTTTTTAATATGCTATCTAGGTTGGTCATAACTTTTCTTCCAGGGAGTAAGTGTCTTTTAATATCATGGCTACAAGAATCATCTGCAGTAATTTTGGAGCCCCCCAAAATAAGTCTGACACTGTTTCCACTGTTTCCCTGTCTATTTGTCATGAAGTGATGGGGCCAGATGCCACAATCTTCATTTTCTAAATGTTGAGCTTAAAGCCAACTTTTTCACTCTCCTCTTTCACTTTCATCAAGAGGCTCTTTAGTTCTTCTTCATTTTCTGACATAAGGGTGGTGTCATCCACATTTCTGAAGTTATTGATGTTTCTCCCGGCAATCTTGATTCCAGCTTGTGCTTCTTCCAGCCCAGCGTTTCTCATGATGTACTCTGCATAGAAGTTAAATAAGCAGGGTGACAATACACAGCCTTGTTGTACTCCTTTCCCTATTTGGAACCAGTCTGCTGTTCCATGTCCAGTTCTAACTGTTGCTTCCTGACCTGCATATAGGTTTCTCAAGAGGCAGGTCAGGTGGTCTGGTATTGCCATCTCTTTCAGAATTTTCCACAGTTTATTGTGATCCACACAGTCAAAGGCTTTGGCAGAGTCAATAAAGCAGAAATAGATGTTTTTCTGGAACTCTCTTGCTTTTCTGATGATCCAGTCAATGTTGGTAATTTGATCTCTGGTTCCTCTGCCTTTTCTAAAACCAGCCTGAACGTCAGGAAGTTCACGGTTCACGTATTGCTGAAGCCTGGCTTGGAGAATTTTGAGCATTACTTTACTAGCATGTGAGATGAGTGCAATTGTGCAGTAGTTTGAGCATTGTTTGGCATTGCCTTTCTTTGGAATTGGAATGAAAACTGACCTTTTCCAGTCCTGTGGCCACTGCTGAGTTTTCCAAATTTGCTGGCATATTGAGGGCAGCACTTTCACAGCATCTTCTTTCAGGATTTGAAATAGCTCAGCTGGAATTCCATCATCTCCAAACTAGCTTTGTTTGTAGTGATGCTTCCTAAGGCCCACTTGACTTCACATTCCAGGATGTCTGGCCCTAGGTGAGTGATCACACCATCGTGATTATCTGGGTCATGAAGATCTTTTTCGTACAGTTCTTCTGTGTATTCTTGCCACCTCTTCTTAATATCTTCTGCTTCTGTTAAGTCCAGACCATTTCTGTCCTTTATTGAGCCCATCTTGGCATGAAATTTTCCCTTGGTATCTCTAATTTTCTTGAAGAGATCTCTAGTCTTTCCCATTCTGTTTTTTTCCTCTATTTCTTTGCATTGATTGCTGAAGAAGGCTTTCTTATCTCTCTTGCTATTCTTTGAGTCACTGCATTCAAATGGGTATATCTCTCCCTTTCTCCTTGTTTTTCGCTTCCCTTCTTTTCACAGCTATGTGTAAGGCCTCCTCAGAGAGTCATTTTGCCTTTTTGCATTTCTTTTCCATGGGGATGGTCTTGATTCCTGTCTCCTGTACAATGTCACGAACCTCATTCCATAGTTCATCAGGCACTCTGTCTATCAGATCTAGTCCCTTAAATCTATTTCTCACTTCCACTGTATAATCATCAGGAATTTGATTTAGGTCATACCTGAATGGTCTAGTGGTTTTCCCCACTTTCTTCAATTTAAGTCTGAATTTGGCAATGCCACCTTCCTGCAGTCATAGTCTAATCAAGGCTTTATATACTTTTAAGAGACCCACTCCCACATAAGATAACAGGATTACTCAGAAGGTTCTTGTTGACAAGGAGAAACATGTCCTCAGGCAAGATACACGTTGTCAAATAATCATTAGTAGAGAGATCAAATTGCCAACATCCCCTGGATCATCGAAAAAGCAAGAGAGTTCCAGAAAAACATCTATTTCTGCTTTATTGACTATGCCAAAGCCTTTGACTGTGTGGATCACAATAAGCTGTGGAAAATTCTGAGAGAGATGGGAATATCAGACCACCTGACTTGCCTCTTGAGAAATCTGTATGCAGGTCAGGAAGCAACAGTTAGAACTGGGCATGGAACAACAGACTGGTTCCAAATAAGAAAAGGAGTATGTCAAGGCTGTATATTGTCACTCTGCTTATTTAACTTCTATGCAGAGTACATCATGAGAAACGCTGGGCTGGAAGAAACACAAGCTGGAATCAAGATTGCCGAGAGAAATATTAATAACCTCAGGTATACAGGTGACACCACCCTTATGGCAGAAAGTGAAGAGGAACTCAAAAGCCTCTTAATGAAAGTCAAAGTGGAGAGTGAAATAGTTGGCTTGAAGCTCAACATTCAGAAAACAAATATCATGGTATCCGGTCCCATCACTTCATGGGAAATAGATGGGGAAACAGTGGAAACAGTGTCAGACTTTATTTTTCTTGGGCTCCAAAATCACTGCAGATGGTGACTGTGGCCATGAAATTAAAAGATGCTTACTCCTTGGAAGAAAGGTTATGAGCAACCTAGATAGTATATTCAAAAGCAGAGCCATTACTTTGCCGACTAAGGTCCTTCTAGTCAAGGCTATGGTTTTTCCAGTGGTCATGTATGGATGTGAGAGTTGGACTGTGAAGAAGGCTGAGCGCCAAAGAATTGATGCCTTTGAACTGTGGTGTTGGAGAAGACTCTTGAGAGTCCCTTGGAATGCAAGGAGATCCAACCAGTCCATTCTGAAGGAGATCAACCCTGGGATTTCTTTGGAAGGAATGATGCTAAAGCTGAAGCTCCAGTACTTTGGCCTCCCAATGCCAAGAGTTGACTCATTGGAAAAGACTCTGATGCTGGGAGGGATTGGGGGCAGGAGGAGAAGGGGATGACAGAGGATGAGATGGCTGGATGGCATCACAGACTCGATGGACGTGAGTCTGAGTGAACTCCGGGAGTTGGTGATGGACAGGGAGGCCTGGCGTGCTGCGATTCATGGGGTCGTAAAGAGTTGGACACGACTGAGCGACTGAACTGAACTGAACTGAACTGGAGAAGGGGATGGCAAATCACTTCAGTATGCCTCCCTTGAGAACCCCATGAACAGTATGAAAAGGTGGGACACTGAAAGATGAACTCCCCAGGTCGGTAGGTGCCCAACACGCTACTCGAGATTGTTGGAGAAATAACTCCAGAAAGAATGAAGAGACAGAGCCAAAGCAAAAACAACACCCAGTTGTGGATGTGACTGGTGATAGAAGCAAGGTCCAATGCTGTAAGGAACCATATTGCATAGGAACCTAGAATGTTAGGTCCATGAATCAAGGCAAATTGGAAGAGGTCAAACAGGAGATGGCAAGAGTGAACATCGACATTTTAGGAATTAGCGAACTAAAATGGACTGGAATGGGTGAATTTAACTCAGATAACCATCATATCTACTACTGTGGGCAAGAATCCCTTAAAAGAAATGGAGTAGCCATCATAGTCAATAAGAGTCCGAAATGTAGTACTTGGATGCAAGCATAAAAACGACAGAATGATCTCTGTTCGTTCCAAGGCAAACGATTCAATATTATGGTAGTCCAATCTATGCCCTGACCAGTAACGTTGTAAAAGCTGAAGTTGAACAGTTCTATGAAGACCTACAAGACCTTTTAGAACTAACACCCAAAAAAGATATCCTTTTTATTATAGGGGACTGGAATGCAAAAGTAGGAAGTCAAGAAACACCTGGAGTAACAGGCAAATCTGGCCTTGGAGTACAGAATGAAGCAGGTCAAAGGCTCATAGAGTTTTGCCAAGAGAATGCACTGATCATAGCAAACACCCTCTTCTGACAACACAAGAAAAGACTCTACACATGGACATCACCAGATGGTCAACACCGAAATCAGATTGATTATATTCTTTGCAGCCAAAGATGGAGAAGCTCTAGACAATCAACAAAAACAAGACCAGGAGCTGACTGTGGCTCAGATCATGAACTCCTTATTGTCAAATTCAGACTGAAATTGAAGAAAGTAGGCAAAAACCGCTAGACCATTCAGGTATGACCTAAATCAAATCCCTTAAAATTAAACAGTAGAAGTGGGAAATAGATTTAAGGGCTTAGATCTGATAGACAGAGGGCCTGATAAACTCGGGATGGAGGTTCGTGACATTGTACAGGAGACAGGGATCAAGACCACTCCCAAGAAAAAGAAATGCAAAAAAGCAAAATGGCTCTCTGAGGAGGCCTTACAAATAGCTGTGAAAAGAAGAGAAGCGAAAAACAAAGGAGAAAAGGAAAGATATACCCATTTGAATGCAGAGTCTCAAAGAATAGCAAGAGAGATAAGAAAGCCTTCCTCAGTGATCAGTGCAAAGAAATAGAGGAAAACAACAGAATGAGAAAGACTAGAGATTTCTTCAAGACAATTAGAGATACCAAGGGAACATTTCATGCCAAGATGGGCTCAATAAAGGACAGAAATGGTCTGGACCTAACAGAAGCAGAAGATATTAAGAAGAGGTGGCAAGAATACACAGAAGAACTGTACAAAAAAGATCTTCATGACCCAGATAATCACGATGGTGTGCTCACTCACCTAGGGCCAGACATCCTGAAATGTGAAGTCAAGTGGGCCTTAGGAAGCATCATTATGAACAAAGCTAGTGGAGATGATGGAATTCCAGCTGAGCTATTTCAAATCCTGAAATGTGAAGTCAAGTGGGCCTTAGGAAGCATCATTATGAACAAAGCTAGTGGAGATGATGGAATTCCAGCTGAGCTATTTCAAATCCTGAAAGAAGATCCTGTGAAAGTGTTACATTCAATATGCCAGCATATTTGGAAAACTCAACAGTGGCCACAGGACTGGAAAAGGTCAGTTTTCATTCCAATGCCAAAGAATGTTCAAAGTAGTCCATGATTGCACTCATCTCACATGCTAATAAAGTAATGCTTAAAATTCTCCAAGCTAGGCTTCAACAGTACGTGAACCATGAACTTCCCGATGTTCAAGCTGGTTCTAGAAAAGGTAGAGGAACCAGATATCAAATTGCCAACATCTGCTGGATCATGGAAAAAGCAAGAGTATTCCAGAAAAACATCTATTCTGCTTTATTGACTATTCCAAGCCTTTGACTGTGTGGATCACAACAACCTGTGGAAAATTCTTCAAGAGATGGGAATAGCAGACCACTTGACCTGCCTCTTGAAAAATCTGTATACAGGTCAGGAAGCAAGTTAGAATTGGAGATGAAACAACAGACTGGTTCCAAATCGGGAATGGAGTACTTCAGGCTGTATATTGTCACCCTGCTTATTTAACTTATTTGCAGAGTACATCATGAGAAACGCTGGGCTTTAAGAAGCACAAGCTGGAATCAAGATTGCCAAGAGATATATCAAAACCTCAGATATGCAGATGACACCACCCTTATGGCAGAAGGCAAAGAAGAACTAATGAGCCTCTTAATAAAAGTGAAAGAGGAGAGTGAAAAAGTTGGCTTAAGGCTCAATATTCAGAAAACTAAGATCATGGCATCTGGTTCCATTACTTCATGGGAAATAGATGGGGAAACAGTGGCTGACTTTATTTTTTCAGTCTCCAAAATCACTGTAGATAGTGACTGCAGTCATGAAAATAAAAGATGCTTACTCCTTGCAAGGAAAGTTATGATCAACCTAGACAGAATATTAAAAAGCAGAGCCATTACTTTGCCAACAAAGGTCCATCTAGTCAAGGCTATTTTTTTTCCAGTGGTCATGTATGGATGTGAGAGTTGGACTGTGAAGAAAGCTTAGCACTGAAGAATTGATGCTTTTGAACTGTGGTGTTGGAGAAAACTCTTGAGAGTCCCTTGGACTGCAAGGAGACCCAACTAGTCCATCCTAAAGGAGATCGGTCCTGGGTGTTCACTGGAAGGACTGATGTTGGAGCTGAAACTCCAATACTTTCTCCACCTGATGCAACGAATTGACTTATCTGAAAAGACCCTGATGCTGGGAAAGATTGAAGGAGGGAGAACAAGGGGATGACAGAGGATGAGATGGTTGGATGGCATAACTGAGTCAACGGACATGAGTTTGGGTAAACTCTGGGAGTTGGTGATGGACAGGGAGGACTGGTGTGTTGCAGTCCATAGAGTCGCAAAGAGTCAGATATTACTGAGCGACTGAACTGAACTGAAGAAGAATTAACTCTCTCAAACTCATAGATACAAAGAACACATTGGTGGTTGCCAGAGATGGGGAGTAGGTCGATGGGTCAAATGTATCAAGGTGGTCATAAGGTACACATTTTCATTTATAAGATCTGGGGATGTAATGTATCCCATAGTTACTCTAATTAAAAATACATTATTGTATATTTGAAAGTTGCTAAGAAAATAGGTCTTAAAGTGTTCTTCATAAGACAAAACTTCCAACTATGTGATAATGGATGCTATTCAAACATTGTGGAAATTAATAATTTAAATATATATATATTAAATCATACTGTACACTTAAAAATACTACATTGTTACATGTCAATTATACTTCAATAAAAAACTTATAATAAGAAAGCAATGCCAATTTAATACATAACAAAGCTGAAATGTAATATACTGGCAATAGAAAATATTCTTTAAAAACAAGTCAAAACAAAAAAGAAATCCAAGTTCAAATTGCTCTTTAGGAATAATCAACAGCTTTTGACATTTTTATAGTGAAGAGGAAAATTTAAAACTTACACCCAGCTAGAACACTGGGCTTGATGAAGCACAAGCTGGAATCATGATTGCCAGGAGAAACATCAATAACCTCAGATATGCAGATGACACCACCCTTATGGCAGAAAGTAAAGAGGAACTAAAGAGATGAAAGTCAAAGAGGAGAGTGAAAAAGTTGCCTTAAAGCTCAACATTCAGAAAACTAAGATCATGGCATCCGGTCCCATCACTTCATGGCAAATAGATGGGGAAACAGTGGAAACAGTGGCTAATTTTATTTTTCTGGGCTCCAAAATCACTGCAGATGGTGATTGCAGCCATGAAATTAAAAGACGCTTGCTCCTTGGAAGGAAAGTTATGACCAACCTAGATAGCATATTCAAAAGCAGAGCCATTACTTTGCCAACGAAGTTCCATCTAGTCAAGGCTATGGTTTTTCCAGTGGTCATGTATGGATGTGAGAGTTGGACCATAAAGAAAGCTCAGCACCGAAGAATTGATGCTTTTGAACTGTGGTGTTGGAGAAGACTCTTGAGAGTCCCTTGGGCTGCAAGGAGATCCAACCAGTCCATCCTAAAGGAGATCAGTCCTGGATGTTCATTGGAAGGACTGATGTTGAAGCTGAAACTCCAATACTTTGGCCACCTGATGCAAGGAGCTGACTCATTTGAAAAGACCCGGATGCTGGGAAAGTTTGAGGGCAGGAGGAGAAGGGGACGACAGAGGATAAGATGGCTGGATGGCATCACCGACTCGATGCACATGTGTTTGGGGAAACTCTGGGAGTTGGTGATGGACAGGGAGGCCTGGCATGCTGCGGTTCATGGGGTTGCAAAGAGTTGGACACAACTGAGCAACTGAACTTAACTGAATCATTTGGAGCCCAGCAGTCCTTGTGAATATGAAGTGTTCATAAGTGTTGTAGTGATATAAAAAATAGTTTTGAGTCCTTCTCTACTTTAACTGTTCCTGATCTACAGTCTGAATTGATAATTAAGTGTCCTTCTTTTCGGAAGACTAACCTTAAGTAAACTATCCCGCATCTGTGTGTGTGTGTTAGTCATCAGCTGGAGGGCTAATGCGCAATGACTTGCCCACACTGCTAAGGGAATACAAAGTGATCAATATTAAGTTCAATTATTTTGGGATAGGAAATTATAACAACTACTATAAAGGAGATAGAGTTGGCAATCAGGGACTTAAAAACAAACATCAAAAAGGCAAACATGATGTTTAGGAAGTCTGCCGCTGAACTGATAGCACAGCACACTGCACGTGGTGCAGCAGTGTGCTTCCTCTGCCTCAAGGAGGATGTTGAGCAGCAAATCCACCCATTACTAAGGCACCCAACTGTGATTCTTCCACTCTGAAGTCTGAGACTCTTTCCATCAGTGAACCGCAAAAGCTGTTACCAGTACAACTGAAATATCCCAGCAACTTCAAGGCTAAACTTCTTTCATTTTGACAATGGATGTAGGCAAAAAGTTTCTAGAAGCTGAAAGCAATATAAACAGAGTCAGAGAACAGCCTTGTTCTCACGTTTTTATTTATTGAGAATTTAGAGAAGGGAGACTATGAGAATAAAGTTTTTTTTTTTTTATCATATCAGCCTCATATTAAAAAAGCCAATGCTTTTTTTTAAAGCCTACTTGTTGGTGCAAGCTCAGTCATGTCCGATCTCTGTGACCCCATGGGCTGTAGCCCACCAGGCTCCTCTGTGCACGGAATTCTTCAGGTAAGAATACTGGAGTGTGTTGCCATTGCCTCCCCCAGGGATATTCCCCACCCAGGGATCCAACCTGCATCTCCTACATTGCAGGTGGATTCTTTACCCCTGAGCTACCGGGGAAGCCGAAAGGGACTACTGATGAATAGAGCCCAGGAAGCACTCAGTTACAGTCCCTACCAAAGTACTATCCTACACTCACCCTCTTCCTGTTTGGAAAGTCTCTACTGATGTAGATTAGTAAGCGTATTCATACAGAGGAAATAAAATGTTTCATAATAACAACGTTAATACCAATAATTACCATTCACCACGCTAAAGGCTTCAGATGTAGTATGTCATTTAATCCTCTCAACAACTCTAATCATCTACTATTTAAAAAAATACGATGTGCCAGGTATTCTTACAGATAATAGAGATACAACAGTGAACAAAACTAGACAAAAATCCCTGTCCTTATAGAGCGTTAACTTCTAGTAGTAGAGACAGGCAGTAAATACACAAATGGGTTAGAGGGTTAGACTGTTTTCAGTGATGTGGAGAAGAACTGAAGCAGGGAAACGGCTTGGGGATGCTGGGGAGAATTACAATTTTATATACAGCAGTTGGGGGAGCTCTTGTTAAGAAGGTAATCTTGAGGGAGGTGTAAGCTTTGATGATATCTCAAGGATGTGGGTTCAGTTCAGTTAAGTCATTCAGTCGTGTCCGACTCTGCGACCCCATGAATCGCAGCACGCCAGGCCTCCCTGTCCATCACCAACTCTTGGAATTCACTCAGACTCGTGTCCATCGAGTCAGTGATGCCATCCACCCATCTCATCCTCTGTCATCCCCTTCTCCTCCTACCCCCAATCCCTCCCAGCATCAGTCTTTTCCAATGAGTCAACTCTTTGCATGCGGTGGCCAAAGTACTGGAGTTTCACCTTTAGCATCATTCCTTCCAAAGAAATCCCAGGGCTGATCTCCTTGAGAATGGACTGGTTGGATCTCCTTGCAGTCCAAGGGACTCTCAAGAGTCTTCTCCAACACCACAGTTCAAAAAGCATCAGTTCTTCGGTGCTCAGCCTTCTTCACAGTCCAACTCTCACATCCATACATGACTACTGGAAAAACCATAGCCTTGACTAGACGGACCTTAGTCAGTAAAGTAATATCTCTGCTTTTGAATATACTGTCTAGGTTGGTCATAACTTTTCTTCCAAGGAGTAAGCATCTTTTAATTTCATGGCTGCAGTCACCATCTGCAGTGATTTTGGAGCCCCCCAAAATAAAGTCTGACACTGTTTCCACTGTTTCCACATTTCCCATGAAGTAATGGGACCAGATGCCATGATCTTTGTTTTCTGAATGTTGAGCTTTAAGCCAACTTTTTCACTCTCCACTTTCACTTTCATCAAGAGGCTTTTGAGTTCCTCTTCACTTTCTGCCATAAGGGTGGTGTCATCTGCATATCTGAGGTTATTGATATTTCTCCCGGCAATCTTGATTCCAGCTTGTGTTTCTTCCAGCCCAGCGTTTCTCATGATGTACTCTGCATAGAAGTTAAATAAGCAGGGTGACAATACACAGCCTTGACGTACTCCTTTTCCTATTTGGAACCAGTCTGTTGTTCCATGTCCAGTTCTAACTGTTGCTTCCGGACCTGCATACAGATTTCTCAAGAGGCAAGTCAGGTGGTCTGGTATTCCCATCTCTTTCAGAATTTTCCAGTTTCTTGTGATCCACACAGTCAAAGGCTTTGGCATAGTCAATAAAGCAGAAATAGATGTTTTTCTGGAACTCTCTTGCTTTTTCCATGATCCAGTGGATGTTGGCAATTTGATCTCTGGTTCCTCTGCCTTTTCTAAAACCAGCTTGAACATCAGGAAGTTCACGGTTCACATATTGCTGAAGCCTGGCTTGGAGAATTTTGAGCATTACTTTACTAGCATGTGAGATGAGTGCAATTGTGCAGTAGTTTGAGAATTCTTTGGCATAACCTTTCTTTGGAATTGGAATGAAAACTGACCTTTTCCAGTCCTGTGGCCACTGCTGAGTTTTCCAAACTTGTTGGCATATTGAGGGCAGCACTTTCACAGCATCTTCTTTCAGGATTTGAAATAGCTCAACTGGAATTCCATCACCTCCACTAGCTTTGTTCCTAGTGATGCTTCCTAAGGCCCACTTGACTTCACATTCCAGGATGTCTGGCTCTAGGTGAGTGATCACACCATTGTAATATCTGGGTCATGAAGATCTTTTTTGTACAGTTCTTCCATGTATTCTTGCCACCTCTTCTTAATATCTTCTGCTTCTGTTAGGTTCAGACCATTTCTATCCTTTATCGAGCCCATCTTTGCATGAAATGTTCCCTTGGTATCTCTAATTTTCTTGAAGAGATCTCTAGTCTTTCCCATTCTGTTCTTTTCCTCTATTTCTTTGCATTGATCACTGAAGAAGGCTTTCTTATCTCTTCTTGCTATTCTTTGGAACACTGCATTCAGATGCTTGTATCTTTCCTTTTCTCCTTTGTTTTTCACCTTTCTTCTTTTCACAGCTCTTTGTAAGGCCTCCCCAGACAGCCATTTTGCTTTTTTGCATTTCTTTTCCATGGGAATGATCTTGATCCCCGTCTCCTGTACAATGTCACGAACCTCATTCCATAGTTCATCAGGCACTCTGTCTATCAGATCTAGGCCCTTAAATCTATTTCTCACTTTCACTGTATAATCATAAGGTATTTGATTTAGCTCATACCTGAATGGTCTAGCAGTTTTCCCTACTTTCTTCAATTTAAGTCTGAATTTGGCAATAAGGGGTTCTTGATCTGAGCCACAGTCAGCTCCTGGTCTTGTTTTTGTTGACTGTATAGAGCTTCTCCATCTTTGGCTGCAAAGAATATAATCAATCTGATTTTGGTGTTGACCATCTGGTGATGTCCCAGAGTCTTCTCTTGCTTTGTTGGAAGAGGGTGTTTGCTATGACCAGTACATTTTCTTGGCAAAACTCTTTTAGTCTTTGCCCTGCTTCATTCTGCATTCCAAGGCCAAATATGCCTGTTACTCCAGGTGTTTCTTGACTTCCTACTTTTGTATTCCAGTCCCCTATAATGAAAAGGACATCTTTTTTGGGTTAGTTCTAAAAGGTCTTGTAGGTCCTCATAGAACCGTTCAACTTCAGCTTCTTCAGCGTTAATGGTTGGGGCATAGACTTGGATTAGTGTGATAGTGAATGGTTTGCCTTGGAAATGAACAGAGATCATTCTGTTGTTTTTGAGATTGCATCCAAGTACTGCATTTCAGACTCTTTTGTTGACTGTGATGGCTATTCCATTTCTTCTGAGGGATTCTTGCCTGCAGTAGTAGATATAATGGTCATCTGAGTTAAATTCACCCTTTCCAGTCCATTTTAGTTCACTCATTCCTAGAATGTCGACGTTCACTCTTGCCATCTCTTGTTTGACCGCTTCCAATTTGCCTTGATTCATGGACCTGACATTCCAGGTTCCTATGCAATACTGCTCTCTACAGCATCGGACCTTGCTTCTATCACCAGTCACATCCACAGCTAGGTACTGTTTTTGCTTTGGCTCAATCCCTTCATTCTTTCTGGAGTTATTTCTCCACTGATCTCTAGTAGCATATTAGGCACCTACTGACCTGGGGAGTTCCTCTTTCAGTATCCTATCATTTTGCCTTTTCATACTGTTCATGGGGTTCTCAAGGCATGAATACTGAAGTGGTTTTCCATTCCCTTCTCCAGTGGACCACATTCTGTCAGACCTCTCCACCATGACCCGCTGGTCTTGGGTGGCCCCGCGGGCATGGCTTAGTTTCATTGAGTTAGACAAGGCTGTGGTCCTAGTGTGATTAGATTGACTAGTTTTCTGTGAGTATGGTTTCAGAAAAAGCAATTGCAGAAGTCCTGATCAGGCATCATGTCTGGCAGGCTTAAAGAACAACAGAGACCTGTATGCAGCTGGAGTGAAGTGGGCAGGAAGAGAGGGAGGGGGTCAGAGGGGAGCCCCAGGACACGGGGACTTGTATGTCAGAGGACAGACTTTGTCTTTTACTTGGAGAGAGATGAGAGCCACCTGAAGGTTTTCAGCAGGTGGAGAAACATCATTTGACTTCTATTTTAATAAAAATGCCCTGCTACTATATTGAGCACAGATAAAAGTGGGAGGGGGCAAGAAAAGAGGCAGAGAGCAGTTAGGAGGTAAGAGAAATGACCCTGGTTTGCACAGGGTTGTAGGAGAGAAGCTTTAAGGAGTGCTCTGTGGACTTCCCTGCTGGTTCAGTGGTTTGAGAATCCACCTTGCAATCCAGGGAAAACAGGTTTGATCTCTGGTTATGCAACTAGGATCCTACGTGCTATGGGGCAACGAAGCACACGCACCTCAACTAGAGAGCCCACACAGAGTAAAAATTACAGGGAAGGTCACACACTGCAGTGAGCGGTCCTGCATGCCACAACCAAGAACTGAATGAATACATACTTATTTTTTTTTAAGTGCTCTGATTCTGCATATATCTTGATGTAGAGCCAACAAGATTTTCTAAAGTATGTGCACAGAAGTTACTGTGTTGAGAAAGGGGTCAAGGATGACACCAAGATTTTGAACTGAGCAAAGGAATCATGAAGTTGTTATTTACCAAGATGAAGACAACTGTGAGAGAAGTAGGCTTTTGTGGGGGGCGAAGGCTGGCAAGGTTAGGAGCTTGCTTTTACATATGTTAAGTCTGAGACACCTTTATTTACCCAAGTAGAGAACTTTAATAGGCAGTTGGGTATATAAGACTGAAATTCAGGAGATAACTTTAGGAGTAACTGGCAGATGACACCACCCTGATGGCAGAAAGTGAAGAGGAACTCAAAAGCCTCTTGATGAAAGTGAAAGTGGAGAGTGAAAAAGTTGGCTTAAAGCTCAACATTCAAAAAACGAAGATCATGGCATCCGGTCCCATCACTTCATGGGAAATAGATGGGGAAACAGTGGAAACAGTGTCAGACTTTATTTTGGGGGGGCTCCAAAATCACTGCAGATGGTGACTGCAGCCATGAAATTAAAAGACGCTTACTCCTTGGAAGAAAAGTTATGACCAACCTAGATAGCATATTCAAAAGCAGAGACATTACTTTGCCGACTAAGGTCTGTCTAGTCAAGGCTATGGTTTTTCCTGTGGTCATGTATGGATGTGAGAGTTGGACTGTGAAGAAGGCTGAGCGCCAAAGAATTAATGCTTTTGAACTGTGGTGTTGGAGAAGACTCTTGAGAGTCCCTTGGACTGCAAGGAGATCCAACCAGTCCATTCTGAAGGAGATCAACCCTGGGATTTCTTTGGAAGGACTGATGCTAAAGCTGAAACTCCAGTACTTTGGCCACCTCATGCGAAGAGTTGACTCATTGGAAAAGACCCTGATGCTGGGAGGGATTGGGGGCAGGAGGAGAAGGGGACGACAGAGGATGAGATGGGTGGATGGCATCACGGACTTGATGGACGTGAATCTGAGTGAACTCCGGGAGTTGGTGATGGACAGGGAGGCCTGGCGTGCTGCAATTCATGAGGTCGCAAAGAGTCAGACACGACTGAGTGACTGAACTGAACTGGCATATAGATAGTACTTAAGATCACAGAACTGATGACATCTCAAAGAAAGTCAGTATAGCTAAAAATGAAAAAGGATTCAAGGACTCAGAACTAGGGCAGCCAATATTAAGAGGTTAGGGAGATGAGAACAACCCAGCAAAGGAGACCAAGGAGGAGAAAGGAGAGTGAAGCGTTCTTGGAAGTCATGTGAAAAAAGTATTTTCAGGGGGAATGAAGGATTAGGCTTGGGTCAAGTCAGATGAGAACTGATAGATGACCACCGGATTTAGACCCATGGTGTCTAGTGACACTGACAGGCTATTTTAGTGGAGTGGAGGTGGCAAAAGCCTGACCGGAGCCACCAATGAAACTATGGCTGCTTGAAGAAATGATCAATTCCAAGTCTCAGGCAGAAAATGCACAAAAAGAGACAGCTTGTTGTGCGGAAAAGTGAGGAAGTTATCACATGCTAATGAGGTCTTATCAAAAGAATGTGAAAAACACATTTCAGGGCCTCCCAAAGGTGGAACACTGTGCATCAAGAATAATACCTGCAGTTCTTGGAAACATCAAATATGTAAACCTCGAAACATCATAATACAGTATATTAAAAACAAGTTAAAAAAAAGCCCTATTGGCCTCCTCTGGAGATTTGAGAACACCAGTTTATTTTTCTGAAAATTGGTGGATAATAAGAAAGGAGCAAGCATTTGGCCTGCCTTTCCTGAACTGTGTGTCAGGGTAATCAAGTAACTATGAGAAATTTATTCTGTACTGAAGAGCCCCAACTGAAAAATGCAAAGGGGAATGAAATTAGATAACTAGCATTTTATAATCATTAATGAAATATCTTGGCAACAATCACCAATGGATGCTACAGCAATTAGGGGAAATACAGGGAACTTTATAAGAAATGGATCAGACTGACACCTTCAAAATGACTGATTAATCTAAACATCATTTAAAGTGTGACAATGAGACATTATATGCCTCAGTAGGAAATAATTAGCATACTTAGAATACTATGTGGAACATCCTTGCAAATATAAACAAACACATAAAACAAATTTGATGGGAATCTCTAAATCAGGGTGAGCAAACTTGTCCTGTGAAAAGCAAGATAGTAAATGTTCTAGGATTTGTGGGCCACATACAGTTTTTACCACTTATCCTTCTTTGTTTGTCTTGTTTGTGTGTTACAACACCTTAAAATATAAATGATCATTCTTAGGTTTCAGGAATCACAAAAACAGGTCTGGACTAGATTTAGCCTGCTGGCCATAGGTTGCCAACCCTTGTTCTAGATCAAATACCAGTTTATATGGGAGTTAGAGGAACAAACGAAAAACTGTGATAAAGAAGAAACAAACCTAGTCCAGAATTGAGGAAATTCTATAGGACAAAAGAACAAGTTCCTTCAACAATAAAAACACATTAAACATGATGAAGGGAAATTATAGATTAAAGAAAAATTGAGACATATCACCCAAATGCACTGTGTGGGTCAGTATTTGGACCCTGATTTAAATAAATCAGTTGGGAAAAGATTATATATAATATATATATGGCGAGAGAGAGACAGAAACAGAGGCAGAAATTTCAACAGGCACAGGGTATTATTTCTTGAACTTTTTTGCATAAGATCGGTATTATTTATTCCTTAAATGTTAGACAGAATTCTCTAGTGCAGCGAAGAAGGCCTAAAGCTCACCTCATGAGTAGGTTTAAATTATAATTTTTAAGGCTTCCCTGGTGGCTCAGTGGTAAAGAATCTGCCTGTCAATGCAGGAAACACAGGTTCATTTCCTGGGATCAAGAAGATCCCAGCTGCGGCAGAGCAATTAAGCCCGTGCTCCAGAGCCTGGGAGTCACAATGACTGAGGCTGCATGCTGCAACTACTGAAGCCTGTGCTCCGCAACAAGAGAAGTCACCGCAAATAGCAGACCGTGCAACACAACAGCAGCCCTTGCCCGCCACAACTAGACAAAGTCCTCACAGCAACAAAGATCCAGTGCAGCCTAAAAAAATAATACATTAACTAAGTAACAAACCTCCAATGCAATATTATTAAAAAAAAAAAAAAAGACATTTCCTAGCTTCCCTTGAAGGTAGGCATTGTTATGTAACTAACCAGTGAACCAGTGAAGTTGCTCAGTGGGGTCCAACTCTTTGCGATCCCATGGACTGTAGCCTACCAGGCTCCTCCATCCATGGAATTTTCCAGGCAAGAGTACTGGAGTGGGTTGCCATTTCCTCCTCCAGGGGATCTTCCTGACCCAGGAATCGAACCCAGGTCTCCTGCATTGCAGGCAGAGGCTTTACCATCTTGAGCCACCAGGGAAGCCCCTGGTTATGTGACTAGGTAACTAAATTCTGGATAACAGAATATAAGAGAAGAGGTTTGTACAACCTCCAGGCATAATCAGAAAGGAAGGGGCTAGGGGTTCATCACCTGAGTGTAAGGATGGAGGAAAATGATGATTGAGAGAGAAGAAATTGTGGAAAAAATTACTTGGGAAAGTGGAAGGGCGAATGCATTAGAGAACTATGTTATGATCGTTACAGAGCTTTAGGGAGTTCTCTTGTGGGTTAGTTGTTATGGGATCTGATCTTATACACGGAAATACCAACACTTAGAGAGACTGAGATGGACTCCCCAAATCTCACATTGGGTGGTGGTGATTCTAAAACTTTCAGGCACGTCTCCCTGTATTTCGGCATGGGCAGTGGAAGACGGTGCCTATCTGTGATGCGTACCGTGTGTCCACTCATCAATAAGCAAGAATACATAACCCCTGAGTGAGCACTCACACAGTAAAGCTGCAGTCGCTATTGCAGGCCAGGCTGATTCCATGATGCAATCAGCAACCATCTCAGGGCACCTTCTACGTGCTTGGTGAAGTGCTTGGAACTAGAGCCACAAAAGAGACAGGCAGGCAACTATACTCTTGGGCAGGTTTCTTTTGTGCCTGTCATATGGAAGAGTACAAGCATGCATTCAAGTTATTATTATTTTTGTATTTCTTAAGTACTGAACTGCTTCTCTGGTGGCTCAGTGGTAAAGAATCAGCCTGCCAAGTAGCAGATGAGGGTTCCACCCCTGGTCGTGAAGATCCCCTGGAGAAGGAAATGGCAACCCACTCCAGTATTCTTGCCTGGAGATCTCATGGACAGAGGAGTCTGGCAGGCTACAGCCCATGGGGTTGCAAAGAGTTGCACACGACTGAGCAACTGAGCTGGGCACTGTCATAGGTTTGAGGGATATAATACTGAACCCTTTGGGAACTTGATTTTGCTGGATCCTGTCCCCCAGCCCCGTTTTGAGTCACTAAATAGTTCTTTCTCTCCTGGGACTGTGAGTCCTGTGCAAAGTGGGGAAGAGAAAGAAGAGAGTCATTTATCCCCCCAGTGCTGTACTCTGACAGCTGAATAGCTCTTGTCCTGGTTCCAGTCCAGGTTATAAGCCTGCTTCTCCAGCCTTCCTGTTGTTTTGCAAAGCTCAAAGATTATTTCAATAAATCTATTTTTTCTTTAAAGATATTTTAAAATTTGAAATTATTTTAAATTAATTTAGAGTAATAAGAACAGTTCAAATAACTCCATACCCTTTACCTGGGTTCTTTAATTACTAACATTTTACCGTACTTTGCTGCACTCTGCATTTTATAATTTTTCCTGAGCCATTTCAGAGTTGCAGACATCATGCTCCTTTATCCCCAAATCCTACCTTACTTATTTCCTCAGGACAAGCTGCTTTTCTTATATTACCACAATAGAACGATCAAATTCAGAAAATACAGGATTAACATACACTGTTTTATAATATACAATCCACTTTTCAGATTATACTACTTGTCCCAATAATATCAATTTCTATCATTTCTATCAATTTCCGTTTCTGACCCAGGATCCAATTCCAGATTATACACTCTATGTAGTTGCTATGTACTTTCCCCCACAAATTGGCCAGTTATATCTGTTGCTTATAAGCAAAGAATCTTAACAATACAGCTTCTTTCTGTTTACAACCAAAAAACCTTTATAATATAGTAGATTACATCACAGTGATAATGAACTCTTCCAGGTAGGTATTAAAATACCTAAAAACAGGGGTTTTACAGAAATAGATCCACAGACATAGAAAACAAACCTATGGTTATGAAAGGGGGAAGAGGGGATGAGAGATAAATTAGGAGTTTGGGATTAACATATACACACAACTATATACAGAGCAGATGACCAGCAAGGATCTACCATATAGCACAGGGGACTATGTTCACTAGGGGAGAAGACTCTGAAACTAATATATATACCTGGATCCCTCTGCTGTGCCCCTGAAACTAACACAGCATGGTGAATCAATGATACTTCAATTTTAAAAAATTCCTGTTTTCAGATTCAGATTATGAGGTCCAGAGTAGTTAATTTGCCCATGATGATACACAAAGTTCTCAAGCCAAAATTTAGATCCAAATCGTTTTTTACTCCCGAGCTCCTAGAAGCTCACCACTTTGAGCTTAATCCAGTTGTAGGCCTGGCAAATAGTATAAAGCACAACCCCGGCACAGTCTTACAGGCTAGTGTGGAACTGGTAAACAGTTAGAATAGAAGGCAGTAAATCCCAACCATAGAAGTATGTACAGGGTGTAGATGGAACCTAATCAGTGAACTTATCTCAAGTATGACAAGAGATATGGTCAGGGCTTCCAGAGCAATAGCAGAAAATAAAATCAGTTATTTTCCTTGGTGTAAACTGGGTGTTTATAGACTGTCTACTGTCCAACTATGATTAATATCAGTACTGATCAGCTAACATCCAACATATGCTCAGGAAGTGGTATGTCTCGTTGGCTAACATTGTTAACTGACATCTGCTCATGGAATATTACCTCATGAATGTTAGGGACTCAAGTAGTTCCTACATCACCTCAGTTCTTAGCTGGTCATTCCGATGAGTGCTGACATCATCTAGTTCTGACATTTAGCTGCAATGTATTGCAATGATCCTAATCTGTAAGCCTATCTAAAATCTGCCCTGTTTAGTTTGATAGTTTTAAAATGTGGACATTACAAAAAGGCATTCTCAAGGTAGAAGGGTCTGATCTCTTCAAGAAATCTAGAGTCCTTTTCTCTTCTCATTTTGGAAAAAGTCAAATGAAAAGCAAGCACCAGGCAGGAGAAAAACCAGAGCGACAAAGTCAGAGTAAATAGCATCTTTCATTTTTTGGCTTCCGTTCTGAATCTAGTGACAAAGAGAAGACATGCAAAGGTCAGAAGCTGTTATGGCATTCAGGGAGCTGAGTCTTGGGACACTTATGAGTATTCTCAGAGGAACAGGAAGGTGGCAGCAAATCAGTGGACTCTTGCGCCCAATCAGGGAGCTGAGTATCTGCTGGTGACCCCAAGAGGGCCCTGGGTGGTCTGTGAAGAACTGGAAAAATGCAATAATAACATGTTATCAATATGTTATTGATAAGAGTATCTCACTTGTTATTTAGCAGAGGTTTTCTTTTAAGAAATACTTAACTTTCATGTGAAGTTGTTCCTAAGTACCTTGCATAAGTAGGTGCTCAAATAGTGTTGAACAGGAATAAGCTCACAACGGTGAGACTAGTGTACACACAAGCTTTCTGTTACTGCCCCCTCTTGCGATGCAGCTCCAGCCTGCTATGCCTTGCTAATGGTGTCCAACTCTGTGACCCCACGGACTGCATCCCGCCAGGCTCCTCTGTCCATAGGATTTTCCGGGCAAGGATACTGCAATAGGTTGCCATTCTTTCTCCATTCTTTCTGACCCAGGGATGGAACCCACGTCTCCTGTATTGCAGGCGGATCCTTTATCCGCTGACCCATCAGGGAAGCCCTCATCTTCAGCCTAGGCTATCCTAAACAAGGATATCTTGAGACTTCTACCAGCAACCTAAATCCCTGTTGCAGGGATTGACTGATTTAATCAATGTTTATTGAAGAGGTGTTGTGGGTCATACCTTGTCTCAGGTGCCAGGGACACAAAACAAAAACATCTTTATCCCTGCCTTCAAGGAGCTTACTGACAAGCGTGCCCACAATGACGATGGCCAGCTGTCCATCCTGTAACTCCTCCTCTCGGGTCGTCCATGGAAGTTCCAAAGTCTGAGAGCACAGAACATCCGTTCAGTTGCTCAGTTGTGTCCTCCTCTTTGAGACCCCACGGACTGCAGCATACCAGCCTTCCCTGTCCACACATAAGCATCAGTATAAACCACTGAGATAATTTCCTTCAACCCCTCCCCCGTTTTGGCAGGGCCACTCCAAGTTTAACCTAAACAATAAGGAGGCATGTACTCCTTTTTAAAGCTCTCCTAAGCTAAGAATCTGACACGACCAAGCAACTTCACTTTCACGCATTGGAGAAGGAAATGGCAACCCACTCCAGTGTTCTTGCCTGGAGAATCCCAGGGACAGGGGAGCCTGGTGGGCTGCCGTCTCTGGGGCCGCACGGAGTTGCATACGACTGAAGCGACTTAGCAGCAGCAGCAAGGTAGCAATGATTTTACTGTGTGATCTAGTCTAGGGTCTCACAACTCACCGTGTGGAATTCCTTCCACAGAATAATGGAGCTGATACAGTGACAGCAACCACTATTGATCACGCACGTGGTACGTGCCAATTCCTGTGCAAGATACTCTATGCATTTTGTTAGTGCATATTAATTGCATTTATTTTTGAAGCTAAAAGAAAATAGATGACGTGTAATTGGGGACTAAATATCCAAGACTCTTGAACGTTTACAAGTGTATAATATTTTACTTTTCATAAAATACATCTTAATTTGATTAACAACATTTCCAACTTACTTGAAATTTACAAAATGGCACTGAATGTATCACATACTCTACACATCTTATCTCAGTGCAAACGCACAACAATACTGTGAGGTAGGAACATTGTTCCTAACTTATATTTGGGAAATTTGAGGATCAAGAACTTAAGTGGCTTGCCCAAGGTTACCTATCTCGTGGGTGGCAGAACTGGGTTTCCATCGCAGGGTCGTCTAGACTCCATAAAGCACTAAATCTCAGTGTTCTTCCTCCTCGTCTGTGGTAGAGGTGCTTCTCATCTCCCCAGTGTACACCCTGATCAGCCTATTGGAGCATGTGAACTGGCACTCTGAAGGTGGGTGCCAGGGCTGGGCAGTTTGGGTGGGTGTGGCCCAGCAAGGAGGGAGGCTGATTTCAGATCCCCAGAAACTCAAATGTGATCACACACATAACACCCCCATCACAGCCCCATTATATCTACAGGGCTGTAAGCTGATTCCTGTGACACTGAGATAACTCAGGCCTTTTCTGGAATTTCTCTGTCTAAATTGTTTGAGGGTGTGCCTGTCCTCAAGGGTTACTTCAACGAGAATAAACACTTACTGGAGCACTCCCAGTGGGCCAGCTTCAAAGTAGCGACAGAACAGAGTTCGGTTTTCCGAGCTTACCGTGTGCTGTTGAGGGCCCGATCACGGATGCTCAGCAAGAGTGAGGCCGGGAGGCCACAAACACCTTATGAGCTCACTGTCCTGAGCTCCCCGCCATCTCCTCCAGTCTCCCCAGTCCTCTGTCTCCTAGAGGCTCCTCTTTCTGGTTTTCCAGCCAGCTACCTGGGGCTTTAATTACCCTGCTTCTGACATGCACTTCCTGAAACTACTACATCTGTGTTGGGACCATCTGGTGGGAAGATGGAGAGAAACAAAGGACCAGGCAGTTCACCCACACCCTTGAGACCATTACTCCTCGATCAAAGGGGGATAGTCCCCCTCCCTTAAGAGGCTTAGGTATCTGTGGGTCTCTATAGTCAGGACACCCCTTTCTCACTCCTCCAGCCTACAGCAGAGGGTTTCTCCTGAAGTGCCATCCGCAATGATGCCCATTTCTGAGTCTTAAGCTGCCTTGAGTTAGTTGGCAGACACCAGAGGGGAATAAAAAAGATGAACTCACTGTCAATTCAGAGGCACCCCAAATCCTAGTTTTCCCCTCCCGATCCAGCTGCTGCTGTTCACTTTCCAGCCCTCAAGTACCTCTGTGCATTCTGTCCAGATTCTGTGGTTGTTCCATCTTACCTGAAGCCAGAACCTGAAAGTTCCTCTTTAAAGACTAGATTCAAAATAAAAAGAAAAAAAATAAACGCCAGGCACACTTAATACAGGAATAACAGACTCAGACAGTCAGCACTTTTTGTATTGCCTCACTCAATCTCAACATCACAAGAAGTCAGACAATCAAACTTTAGGTGCCTCTTGATGGGATGGGATATAAAGCACACACGAATTAGTCTTGCTGGAAACAACTGAAGTGGGATTCAATTAAGCCTTTAGAGCTTCATGCCAGCTAATAGGAGACATGGAGTCAAGTGCAAAATGACAGTCTGAAGAACCATCACCCAAATCCGGGCTGTGAGACCTTCTGTAGTACAGAGACCTGGTGTCTCCAACAAATAAACGGCACAAAGAAGGTGAAGCTGTTACAGAATAAGGCGACTTCAGAGACACAACAAGTAAAAGGGGGATAAATCTCACGGGATTCTTGAGATGATTCCAGGAGATAATTAACGTAAGGTGCTTAGCAGAGTCTGGCAAGTGGTAAATGAGTTATTACTACCTCTTGTCAGCTCTCAAGAGTCTCAGCCTCTTCATTCACAAAACACAGGAGATGACAGCTCTTCCCTCTCACGGCTGCTGGAGGACCAGAGGATTCTGGTCCCTTTCTCTCTGCACCTGGGCAGGAAGGTCTGACTTGCAGCACCATCCCATGCAGTATCTCCAGTTAGCCAGTAGATGGCAGCTCAGGCCCATTTATTCGGAACCCCGGGCCGACGCGGGAGCTAGTCTTGTTTTGCTCTAAGAAGCTGGGTCCTGCCTCATCACCAGTATTCCCCTTCTCTTAGGCAGGAGGCCTAAAAATGATGGGAGAGAATTGGAGTTTCTGAGATACAGTTAGGGTTCTAGTAGCAATTTGCTGAGGATTCAGTATCTACTGGACAGAGAGGTGTTTCTGACCCAGCTGGATCAGAGTTCAGGCACTACTTGGCTAGCTGCGCCTGGACCCTGCTTCCTGTCCCAGTGCCTTTCTGCGCCATCCTGAATCACCTGTGCACAAGTCTAACCTGGTTTAGTTTCTCTTCCCCATCAGACTGGGGATAGTTTAAAACTATGCTCCTACCCACTCCTGGAGCAAGATGTCCTTTGGGAAAAGTCTGTCAAATGAGCAAATATGCACACACACTCTGGAGATTTAATCACATATCCTCCTTTCCCAGAAAACTCCGTATACCACCAGGTGCATGCATTTTCTTCTTGTCTATGAGTTGAGATAACCGGGATTGTGATTAAAAGTGAATGCCCTGGAACAGGATTTGTTGTTCAGTCGCCAAGTCGTGCCCAACTCTCTGTGACCCCATGGACTGCGGCACACCAGGTCTCCCTGTCCCTCACTGTTTTCTTAATCCGCTCTACACGGCACCCCTTCATGGATCCTTGTGGCACAGGGGCTTGCGTAACTCAATGGAGCTACAAGCTACACTGGAAGGGTGGTTATGAGCCACCAAAGATGACCAGGTCATAGTGGAGAGGTCTGACAAAATGTTATCCACTGGAGGAGGGAATGGCAAACCACACCAGTATTCCTGCACTGTATTGCAGTAGTCATGAACTGTATAAAAAGGACCAGCAGTCCTTAGGTTCAAATCTCAATTTCTAGACTTCCTAGTTGCATGTCTTAGAGGGCCTCAGTTTTTCTATCAGCAAAATGGGATAGGCAATAGTATCTTGTGGGTTGTTATATGGTGAGGACTAAACAAGCAAATGCATTTAAAGTGCTTAGGAAAGTGCCTGGCACACAGTAGGCACCCAATGCATATTAATTCCCATCTGAACACTGCCTTGCTCTGGGACAGATGGAACGCACCTGCAAAAAACGTGCTCAAGGAAGATATCGAATGGCCTGGGGTGGCTGTCTGGCGTGGGGTGAGGAATGGCTCTCAAGAAACAGCAGTACTGCCTCCAGCTCCCCTACCCCTTTCTCTTTTTATTGATGGTATAATTATTAATCATTTGAAGAGGCTGAAGGGAAGTCTCCAACTCCACAAGTTATGAATGCTGTTTTGCTCACCTTCTTCCAAACCCAAGCTCAGCACTGGTGTCTGCAGTTGTCTGCATGTTGCTGGGGACAGCAAGTTCAGGACTGAGGGACCCTGCTCCCTGTGGCCCAAGGCTGAGAAGGGACTGACTGAGGCAGAGGAGGAAGGGACATCCAGGGCTGATTTCCTATCTCTATCCCCTTTCTGGGTGTGTGTGTGGGGGTGTGTGGGTGTGTGTGTGTGTGTGCGGGTGTGTTTTGCTTTGGGGAGTATCTTCCAAAGGTCCCTATTTAGCGCTGGAGATGCTGTGTAGCTCAAAAGGATTCCTATATGATGGACATCTGAACCACACGAAGAGCAGGAGCAGGAAATGGATTATTATGGTCCTATCAAATCACTTATGATTATGCAGTGGAGGTGACAAATAGATCGAAGGGATTAGATCTGAAAGAGTGCCTGATGAACTGTGGATGGAGGTTCGTGACATTGTACAGGAGGCAGTGATCAAGACCATCCTCAAGAAAAAGAAATGCAAAAAGGCAAAATGGCTCTCTGAGGAGGCCTTGCAAATAGCTGAGAAAAGAAGAGAAGCTAAAGGCAAAGGAGAAAAGGAAAGATACACCCATTTGAATGAAGAGTTTCAAAGAATAGCAAGGAGAGATAAGAAAGCCTTCCTCAGTGATCAGTGCAAGAAAATAGAGGAAAACAATACAATGGGAAAGACTAGAGATCTCTTCAAGAAAATTAGAGATACCAAGGGAACATTTCATGAAAAGATGGGCACAATAAAGGACAGAACTGGTATGGACCTAACAGAAGCAGAATATATTAAGAAGAGGTGGCAAGAAAACACAGAAGAACTGTACAAAAGAGATCTTCATGGTCCAGACGACCACGATGATGTGATCACTCACCTAGAACCACACATCCTGGAGTGCGAAGTCAGTATGCCTTAAGAAGCATCACTACGAACAAAGCTAGTGGAGGTGATGGAATTCCAGCTGAGCTATTTCAAATCCTCAAAGATGATGCTGTGAAAGTGCTGCCCTCAATATGCCAGCAAATTTGGAAAACTCAGCAGTGGCCACAGGACTGGAAAAGGTCAGTTTTCATTCCAATCCCAAAGAAAGGCAATGCCAAAGAATGCTCAAACTACCGCACAACTGCACTCATCTCACAAACTAGCAAAGTAATGCTCAAAATCCTCTGCCAGGATTCAACAATATGTGAACCGTGAACTTCCAGATGTTCAAGCTGGATTTAGAAAAGGCAGAGGAACCAGAGATCAAATTGCCAACATCTGTTGGATCATCGAAAAAGCAAGAGAGTTCCAGAAAAACATCTACTTCTGCTTTATTGACTACGCCAAAGCCTTTGACTGTGTGGATTACAACAAATTGGAAAATTCTTCAAGAGATGGGAATACCACACCACCTGACCTGCCTCCTGAGAAATCTGTATGCAGGTTAAAAAGCAACAGAACTGGACATGGAAAAACACTTTTCAAATCGGGAAAGGAGTACTTCAAGGCTGTATCTTGTCACCCTGCATATTTAATTTATATGCAGAGTACATCATGAGAAATGCTGGGCTGGATGAAGCACAAGCTGGAATCAAGATTGCCAAGAGAAATGTCAATAACCTCAGATATGCAGATGACACCACCCTTATGGCAGAAAGTGAAGAACTAAAGAGCTTCTTGATGAAAGTGAAAGAGGAGAGTGAAAAAGTTGGCTTTAAACTCAACATTCAGAAAACTAAGATCATGGCATCCGGTCCCATCACTTTATGTCAAATAGATGGGGAAACAATGGAAACAGTGACAGACCTTATTTTCTTGGGCTCCAAAATCACTTCAGATGCTGACTGCAGCCATGAAATGAAAAGACACTTGCTCCTTGGAACAAAAGCTTTGACCAACATAGTAAAAAGCATATTAAAAAGCAGAGACATTACTTTGCCAACAAAGGTCCATCTAGTCAAAGCTATGGTTTTTCCAGTAGTCATGTATGGATGTGAGAGTTGGACCATAAAGAAAACTGAGTGCCAAAGAACTGTGGTGTTGAAGAAGACTCTTGAGAGTCCCTTGGATTGCAAGGAGATCCAATCAGTCAATGCTAAAGGAAATCAGTCCTGAATATTCATTGGAAGGACTGATGTTGAAACTGAAACTCCAATACTTTGGCCACCTGATGTGAAGAACTGACTCATTTGAAAAGCCCCTGATGCTGGGAAAGACTGAAGGCTGGAGGAGAAGGGGACGATAGAGGATGAGATAGCTGGATGGCATCACGGACTCGATGGACATGAGTTTGAGCAAGCTCCGGGAGACTGTGATGGACAGGAACGCCTGGCGTGCTGCAGTCCATGGGGTCACAAAGAGTCGGACATGACTGAGCAACTGAAGTGAACGGTCTCACTGTGCTTTTCTGCATGTCAGTTTGGACAGACAGGAAGGTGCGACAGGTGACCACTAGGTGGCATTATCAATGTGAAGGTGCCATCAGTGTGAAAACTCATCACCTGCCCTGTACAAGGAAGGACTGGTAAACCTCTGTCTGGAGAAGATTAGACCCCTCATCTCAATAAATTAGCCACCTGGTAACACCTTGGTGCAAACGGAGACTGTTCTCGGACAATGTGCAGGTACAGTCAGTTCAGTTGGTACAGGAGGACAGATTTTGAAGGGGGCTGGGAGGAGAGGAAAAGCCTGGCTCCGCCCCCCGGTCCACGCTGGATTCCCGAGGCCCCGCCCCCTTTGTCCAGGAGCCACGCCCAGCTGCTGCAGGACGGCTCAGTGCCCCTACCTCACCAGGCGCTGTGCCTGCTGCTCCCTACTTTCTTCCCTTCTTTTCGAGTCAGTCGAGGTGCTAGCTCCCCTGATCCATGGATGGAACTGGCTCGTGGCTTCTTTGTGCCCCACTGTCCCTGCACCTGCTTCTTTCGCAGGTCTTTGCCAGTTTAGTGGACGGGGCTGTTTCCCACTGACTGGAGATTCCCTGGCCTGGTGCTGGGAACAGGTCGGGCTGCTTCTCTTCAGTCCCCACACTCCCCCAAAGATGTACAAAGGCTTTCTCACCCACAGCACCCCTTGGGGTCCAGGGACCACCCTCTGTCTCAGGGGCCCTGAGGATGGTCTAGAACGCTGAAAGTATGTCCACACCAGGTGAGCAGTTGTGGAAACAGAGGACTGGTTATATAACCTGCCCTGCCCAGTGCATAATGAAAACACGACTCCTGATTTTAGAATTTCAAGATCGTGACAGCATTAAGCGGGCTCTTCTGAGTACAGTGCCCAGGATGACCGCACCATCTGCATGCCCGGAGACAGTCCTGAGTTTGGAGTTGTGTCAAGGGTTGGGGGGCGGCTTGTGTCTGCTGAAGAGTCATCAGGGGACCTGCTGGCTACCTGAGAGGTGGCTGGCCATCAGCAGTCTTCACAGGAAGCCCTCACCCCAGCAATTCCCTTGCTTCCCAGCTTTAAGACATCAGAGAAACAGCCTAGATTCAAATTCTGAGTCCATTTCCACAGCAGAAATCATGAACATCTCCAGGCTTCACATGCCTCACTTGCAAAATGGGAGGTGGTAATACCTACTGTGAATACCGCCATAGGCTCTAATGAGGTTTAACAGGACAAGCCCTGGGTCTAGAGCCCACCCCTGCCCCTGCCACTAGCCAGGACTGCTTGTCCTCAGACACACCCAAGCAGGACAGAACAGGGGCAGACATCAGGGCCTTCCGATTTGGGGGTGCCTGCTCAGTAAGGGGGTTTACCATGAGGTGAGGTCTACAGAGCTCCTCCTGGGTGCTCCATGGGCCTCTGGCAGCATCAAGTAAGCAATGGGAGGGAAAATGAAGGAGACCCTGGATCAGCTCTTGGAGCACAGGATCGCTGTGGAGGAGTTCACTCATCACTCTCCTAACAAATGTGTACGAACACTTCTGGCGCCAGGTGCCAGGGGTATGGCGGTAAGCAGAACAAGGGGGGTCCTGCTTTCTGTCAGCCTAACGCTTGCATGAATGTGTCCCCTTCTCCTCGATGCACCCCCTCACCAGCCAACCGTCGGCTAGCATTTACGAGGCGCCCATGGTGAGGCGGAAAATGAGAGCACAGCAGGTGCTGAGACACTCCACCGACCACCTCTGATCGAATGAATAAAAGCTGTGTGCTTCGCTCCCAACAGCCAGCACCTGTGACTCTCTGTAGGCGGGCTGTCCTCAGGTTGCTGGGGCCCCCTTTGCTGAGTACACAGAAAGCCAGAGGTGCCTGGGAAATGACATCCCCAGGGACAGCCCTTAACTGATCTCCACCAGGCGCAGATGTGTAAATATGCCAGCCTCTGCATGGGTGGGGACAACTCTCAGGTGTGACTTAGACTGTTTCCACAACCCCTCCCCCTGGACTTGGCCAAATTCCTCTCCTGGGACCGTGCCTGAGCTCACATTCTTGATGGTCCTCTTTCCTTCCTTGTCTCTTGTCGTCACACATTTGTTTTTTCCTGAGACCCCTACATGATAACTTCAGACAGATCTTGGTGCAGGGTTTCCTTATGCAGAACTCCCCCACTCAAGAGGGAAAGAGAAGCAAAAAGGAAGTAGTGATCCCTCCTGGTCTTTGTGTTACTACCCACAGTGATGCAAGTCAGATATGAGTCATAAATAATAGAAGAATGATAATTCCTTTCATAATAAATTTGAGTGCATTCAAAATTATCCCTGTAATACTATGATCAGTCTCCCCTCACTTCCATTCTGGTTTATGAGTGTGGAGAAAGAGGAGGCATTCCTGCTTGCTGGGGTTTGCACATAACCTACACCTTTATTATTACATCAAATCTAGATAAATCCATGGGATTGGGTCTTGAATGTAAACATCAACCATTGGGTGTTTTGCTGTGTGAAAGATGTTGAGACATGCGGGATCAGATCCCCGGGAACCAGGGGGCTTTTTGCTTACCTGGACTAGGTTCGTGGGAGTAAGTCTTGGGGGCCCAGGCTCCCCCAGGACCACATGAACAGCACACCTTCCTCCCACCAGAAATGTCTTCTGCGGTCATCTAATAGCTTCTCACTAAATTCACCTCTTGCAGGAAATTCTATGATTCTTCCCTCTTTCCAGCCAGCGCACCCTGGGATCTCCTTCTTTGGCACTATGGAAAGTGGTTTTGCTGCAACCATGGTCTTAGCACTTGGCCCACCCTCTTCCCTCCCCTGAAGCTAGCTGGAGTCTCAGCTTGTAGGCAAAAATCAGACTGTCAGGCAAGGGGTGCATGAGGGGCCTCAGTCAAGGCAGGAGGTGGGAGCCAGGGGTAGTCTTGTCACAGCACCATGGCTAAGGCAGAGGAGGAGCTTAAGTTCCCCAGACCTTGGTTCCTCCTACAACCAGATCTATGTCAGGAAGTGTGGATGCCAGGGCATCTGTCCAGCCCACCTGTCCAGACCCAGACACCTCCCTGAAGGTCTGGATCAACCCCCTGGACACTGATGGGGTTCTGCTCCCAACAGCCGTACACCATCCGATTTATATCCCCACACACTGTAGTGCCTGGAACCCCTGGCTGCTTTGCTGTGCTTCTGGCAACTTCCTATCCCCAAAACTGAGCTCGAGCTTATGGTGCCCCTTGATTCCAGAGACTGGGCCCTGGTACCTGCCCCAGGGCAAAACCTCTAAGATTTCTGCTTTCCTTTACCAGACCTCTGAGTTCTAGCAAGCCTGGATGCCGAGGCTGCTGGAGCAGTGATAGAGCTTCTTGGTATCACAATCTAGTTTCTGAATCTTTCTAGACTTTCTGACTGGGTGGTGGTGTTTATAAGCAAAGGGTCCTGTGTTACAGCTTTATGTCCTCCAAGGCTGCTTACATATGTGAACGAAAACCATTGTCCGCTATAAGTAAATAAAGGCTGTTGCAGCCATCAAGCCATCGCATTACAGCTGCCCTGAAGGTGAGCGCTGAGGGGACTAAGGATAGAAATAGGGTGCCTGCCATCAAGCCCTCAGCCACTGCAGCCAACGCCCCCTCCCCAAAAGATGCACCCTGAGGAGACAGGAGACACGGCACAGGATACTGGCCTCAGGGAGCTGAGGTGCTCATCAAAAGAATGATTTCACTGAGTCCAGACCCTCGCACATTCTCATATGTAGAGAAGCACCAAAGTCCTTACTTGAGATATCTAGTCTTCTTTAATTAACAATGATCTTTTGAAGTTCCAACTACATAGTTTTTGTTGCAAAAACTCCTATATATTCTGGCTTCCCCCTACCCTTTACAGAGCAGTCTCTCAGAATTATTTGAAAATGCTCTACCCCAGGCTTAAGTCCTCAGTTTTGCCTCCCAGATAAAATACAACTCACCCCTTTCAGGCTGTGCATTTTCTTTTTTTCTTCCAGTCAACACGCGCATTAAATGCTCATTAAACATTTTCTGATTGACTCAATTTTTTCTCTAGGCCTCTTCAGCAGCCACCGTGACATTCATTTATTTAATCACTTGTTATCTTTCCATCCACCCATCTTATAACAAACATCTGTGTCTGAAAGAATGATTCCCTCTGTCACCATCTCACAAACTGGGGAAGAGATTTTTGTGCTACAAACTCAGTCCTGGGTGTGTGGAATAAGTATATTTTAAAGGCGTGGGAAGGGATGACAAAGCCAGGCCCAGATGCTCTGCATACAATGTCAGGTGATGACTTCTTAAACGGAGAAATGGGCTTGCAGATTATAGAGCAGGAAAAAAATGCTTCCATTCTTCCCGGTAAGTTTAAGACTCTACTGCCCCTAAGAGTTGATGCTAGTCCTTGTCAAACAGGAGGGAAAGAGGCAGGGTACAACCTTTAAAAAAAAAGACATAGCCACTGAGGGTATGACAAAAACTGATTAGAACCAACTATGTCCAAGACGGCAGGAGATGTGACTTTCAGTAGACCTTGAGCCTCATTATAAAATATCAGCATATGCTCAATGACACACCCACAGGCGCCATGACAGTTCAGAGGCTCATCATAAAATGCCAAAAGTGGCCAGTGGCCCAGTTCTTGAAATCTCGGCCCCTGCTCCAAAATAGTTGGAATAATCCTCCCACTGATCGGCTCAACACCCAGCCTATAAAGACTACCCACGTCGTATTCTGGGGCCTCTGGCCTTCTGAGATGGCCCACACTGTCTCTGGAGCGTGTTTCCCCAGGGGCACTCTCACTTTCTGAGATCATCGCCTGTCCCGGGGCTGCGCTCACCTTGTAAAAGGGGCCACATTCTGCCTATGGAATGTGTCACCGCTCCAAACAAATTCACTTCTTACCTATCACTTTGTCTCTCACGAAGTTCTTTCTATGAGGAGATACAAAGCACCTGAGCTTCATTAAGTCCTAAGACCAGGTGCCTAATCTCAGTTAAAACATGGTGAGTTCTAGGGATTTCCCTGATGGCCCTGATGGTGGTTAAGACTCTGCGGTCCCAATGCAGGGGGCCCAAGTTTTGCCGCGACTAAGATCTTGTGTGCCATAGCTAAACAACCTGAGTGCCAAGCAAGATCCTACCAAACACCCCTCACAGAGAAAGAAAGAAAAAAAGAAGACAGTGGGTTTGAGCCCCAATCTGGGTTCTCGCTGGGTTCCAATTCTGGCTGGTAGTTTCCAGTCTCAGTCTGAATTGAGTTTCACCTGCAAGGTGCGTGGGTCTTCACAAATATGGTTTGGGTTCTTGAAGGGTTAAAAAATAATGTAACTTTAACTTTGATTACCCTGAGACTCTGAAAAGGGGGACTGGCTTGGGAATGGTGGTCAGAGACTGCCATGGGGCATTACTGACAGATTTCGATGGATTCGGACTTGAGACATTAAGGCTGGATGGCCTGATGGGGGCAGGGGTGGGCACTCCTGCATCAGGGCAGCTTTCCGAGGCGTGGAGAGGGATTGCCAGCCTGGGGCTGGAGAGAGAGACGCCTGCTGAAACACCAGCATAAACGGGGCACAAGGGCAGGGTGGGTGAGACTAAGAGCAACGCCCTGTAAGAGGCTACACCCTCCTCGGCTGGATAAAGATAAGGCTAATAATACTCCATGAGTTTGAGTAAACTCCGGGAGTTGGTGATGGACAGGGAAGCCTGGCGTGCTGCAGTCCATGGGGTGGCAAAGAGTCAGATATGATGAGTGACTGAAGTGAACTGAACTGAATAGTACTCACTGTAAAGCCTTTCTCCTCCCATGTCGTGGCTTTCTCCACGGCCTCCCCTCTCCGATCTCCCACACACCCATGAGGGCACGGGGCAAGTAGGAGCCGAGACCCACCGCTCCCGCCCCCTGCTTGTTCCGAGAGGCCCACGCACCTGCAGCTAATTCAGAGAGAGGAGAGGCGGCCCCTTGCCTCTAATCAGAGGCACAGACACCACAACCCCGCTGTTTCTCAAATAACCAGAGAGGGTGGACCCCTGCAGCAAAGGCAAAGCTGAGCTTAGAGTGACCCACAGCTGGGCAGCTGCTTTGGGCTCTGGGGATGCACAGTGGATCAGATACACACAGGTCAGGCTGGGGATGCTCAGCCCAGGTTGAGTCCATCCTGAAGGTGCGTGGCTCATGCATGGCATGGGCACCGGGATTGTCTTCCGAGAGGGAAGAGCTACCAGAGGGCTTCGGGAGCACGTTTCAGCTGGGCTTGAAGCAGTGCTGGGTGCAAAGGCCCGCAAGGTGTGAAAGGTTGGGTATCTTGCCGAGGGGCACTCTCCCCTGCAACTAACTGACTGTAGTGTAGTGGGGAAGAGGGAGGGGACCTTGCCGAGGAGGACACAATACACTGATACGCTGGCATTGCTGGCTGTTAAGTGATAGGTCTCCTTCAGCAAGGGCATCTGAGGGTAAGGCTGAATAGCTTATGGTGTCCATAGTGTAAAGAGGAGTTGTTGGCAGTTCTCAAAGCGTGGAGATTCTCATCCACATCATCCGGGGAATATGTTAGAAATGTGCATGATGGGGCCCCATGCAGACCCAGCCAGTCCATCCTAAAGGAAATCAGTCCTGAATAGTCATTGGATGGACTGATGCTAAAGCTGAAACTCCAGTACTTTGGCCACCTGATGAGAAGAACTGACTCATTTGGAAAAGACCCTGATGCTGGGAAAGACTGAGGGCAGGAGAAGGGGAGGACAGAGGATGAGATGGCTGGATGTCATCAGTGACTCGATGGACATGAGTTTGAGTGAACTCCAGGAGTTGGCGATGGACAGGGAGGCCTGGCGTGCTGTGGTCCATGGGGTCGCAAAGAATTGGGACAGGCCTGAGCGACTGAACTGATTCAGAAATTCTGGGGGTGGGGCCCCACAATCTATGGTTTGAGAAACACCAGCTGAGTCTGCTCTAAGCCAGAGTTTGAGAACTACTGGTGCAGTGGAAAGAGTACCAGACGTTGGAAGGAAGGTGGGGAGGGGCCTGGGGAGAGAGACGTGAGGGGGAACGCTGCAGTCGGCCGAGTGCTGCTGTTCAGAGAGCTGTGGGCCACATTACATACCTGCTCCTTAAGGGGGTCTGAGAAAGGTGTGGGCCACCTTGTTACAGATAGAAGACTGAAGCTTGGAATGTAAATTACTCGCCTAAGATCAGCCTCTGTCCCTGGCACCACGGAAAACTGGCAGTCTGGACATCGGTGCCTGGTCAGCCCACGGCTGCCCGGGCGGAGGGAGGAGGCCTGGAGCTTGAAGCTCCTTCCTGGGGGCCCTGGTGGTGAGCCAGACCCGAGGCTAATGGGAAGCAGTGAGCCTTCTGTTCTCACTCTTGTCCTCAATTATTTGAATTTTCATAAGGTTCACCATTCACACTAGGGAGCTGGGCTTAGCAAATGTATTTTCCTAAGTGACCAGCTGTCATCCCTGACTTCTAGACCTGAGGTGAAATGTGAGGTTCTTTGAGAAAGGCAGGGTGAAAAATTACCTGTGTGCTGTGACTACACCTACCTTAGATTTCTTTTTTTCAGAAAAAAACTACATATCATAGAGCAAAAAACAAAAACAAATCCAAAACAATGCTAAAGGAATTTTCTTCCTTTTCCCCCCAAGTTGTATTATGTGGCTATAATAATTTGTGTGATGAATATATATTTAGTTTTGAAAGTGCAACTAGTGACACCCCACGTGGAATGCAGTGACGTGACACAGTGGACACAGCGTAGCTGTTTCCTTAGGGCAGTGTCGATCTGTCCGGCCACTTGGAGTCGGTCCCTGAGGCCAGTAAGAAGAGCAGCTGGGATATGGCCCGGGGGAACAGTGGGACATAGCTGGTGAAAGAGGTGCTTTGACTTGTGAGGTTAAGCCCCAGGGTCTTTGTGTCCTCTGGAAATGCCTCTCTATGACAGGCGTCACCTGGAGGGCTTAAGGGCCAAGGAACAGAGCTTTGGTGGTCCTCCTGAGAACGGAGTTTGCTTCTTGTAGTGCAAACTCAAAGCACGGACTCTGGCAGCCACCGTTCTCCAAACAAAAGGCCACTGGACACCTTTAAACACAAAATATTCTTTTATTTGTCAACGAAGGCTACACAGGATCACTTCTGGTTTTGTTTTTATGCCTTTTTCTTTTCTTTTCTAGAAGGTATCTACATCTGCATTTATTTACAGCCTTGTCGATATTTACACAGTCAAGAATACAGTGTTAGAAACACAAAAGTGTTGAGAAAAAAACTTCTCAAAATTAGTTCCAGACTTCAGGAAAATTATTTCCACACGGTAAGGCCAGAGTCTCCAGTGTTGGTCGTCCAGAGGCAGCTTGGGAGAGTCCCGTTGCCAAAGCTGCGGGGTCAGAAGTCTTGAAGAACATCAGGCGGGTCTAGAAAAGTGGGATTCTGGTGCGGGTGAATCCAGGGCTGCCGGGCACCACCAGACATCTGTGACTCAGCTTCTGCCAGGCTAGCGGAGCCTGCTGGAGCGTTTGTTCTCCGCTGGCAGTTTGCCCTCAGAATCAAACACATGTTCTTGGGGACCATGAGGTCACCCGGTATCATGCCTTTGGCATTCCAGAGAGGGTAAGAAACCCAACATTGGCCCGCTGTCTGGGGCGGTTGTGTACACAAGGCTGGTTTTTTGAGAATGTAAAGGTTGGAGAGGATCAAGTTTCTATCACCTGAGCAATGAGTCTTTAAAATGAGTTTGCTGTTTTTCGAAGGTTAAATGAAAGGGCCTTGAACTACAGAGTTCTTTAATTTCCTCCTGTCCAATAAAATACAGACAAGTATATAAACCTACCTGGGAATTATGAACCTTCAGTAGAGGGCTTTTAGTCCTAAATGAGGATCCCAAGGGGAAAAGGAGACTGGGTTCTTTCTGGGAACCCTCAGGAGGAGGGCCCTAGCTTGGGACTGGAAGCCACGGCTGGGGCGTTAGTGGCCACTGTGAGGGGGTAGAGGATAGATTCGACTTTGAGCACCGGGGGAACAAACCCCAAAACCCGAGACCCTGCTGAGGCCTGGCCGACTCCTTCCTCCTGGGCACCGAGCTCTGTGTCACGGTCCTCACCGTGTGGCAATTGCAGATACAAGGCTGCCAATGTAAAACTATTCTAAGATTTCATGTGGAAATCTTTTCTTTGCATATTGGAAACCCCTGCCATTGTTAAAGGTGGTACTGAAAAGTCATAGCTAAAAAGGTTATTTTTTTTTTAACAAATCTAATTCCTTGTTGTGCTAAGTCGCTTCAGTCGTGTCCTACTCTTTACGAGTCTATGCACTGTAGCCCGCCGGGCTCCTCTGTCTATGGGATTCTCCAGGCAAGAATACTGAAGTGGGTTGCCGTGCCCTCCTCCAGGGGATCTTCTTGACCTAGGGATTGAACCTGCGTCTCTTATGTCTCCTGTATTGGCAGGTAGGTTCTTTACCACTAGTGTCACCTGGGAAGCCCCCCCGTTATGTGTCTATGGAAACACCACCCCGTTTTAGTCACCTTCCTTATCTATATCACCTTCTGCTCCCAGCCCCACCTCATCCTGATTCATTAGAATCACACCTTCTGGCCATTTTCAACTTCTGGTCAGTTTCTTAGAAATGGTTTCAAATCCTCCATCCCTAGGTAGAAATCAGGCACTGGTCTGTTCCATGGTTAACTGTGGAGTTCCTTTGCCTTCTTTCTGTTGTCATAGCTTCCCCCTCCAGTGATATCTGTCTGGTGGGTGGGTGACAAGGAAATCTCATCTTATAAAACCGAAGTTGGGGAATCACTGAAGCCCTATTTAAGGTGATTACAGAGAGGCTGATGGCAGCTGTGAAGGATACAGGAGGAAGTAGGCGCTCTTCTAAAGAAGCTTCCACAAACAGCTCTTCTGTCTTCTTGGGACAGAAGGTGTCATCCTGTAGAATAATGGACCAGGGCCAGGGAGGGAGGGCTGTCACTCGAGGGAAGGGACACGTTTTGGTTGGTTAATGCCAAAAGGGCAGGTGCCATCAAAGATGGGATTTGATGCCTGGAGGCTATTAGGCTGGCATTGGGAACGCTGGCTTATGCCTTCAGACTGTTGCTGTGACCTTGGGACTGCTGGTCCCAGCGGGGAGACACTGCGAGGAGAGGCACTGAGTCGTCTGCTAGCTCGAATGCAAAGCAACTCACGAGGGCCGAAGCCAGAAGCACCGTCTCCAGTAGCAACAGCACAAGGTGAAACCGAGGTGCACGAGGCTGCCTGCCCCACACTTGAGACACTTTCTCTACAGGCTGGGGGTGCTTCCATTTCCTCCCTCACAGCAGCTAGGCCTCCTTGGTAGTGTGTAGCCCAGGAAAAAATAGAACATCATTCGTTTAAAGAAAAGGAATGTTCAGTAATTTTCTGTGACTTTGATCTTTAAGAGTCACTGTTACTTTGGGGTTGGAGAGTCAGAGGGTTGGGGAGGTGGTTCATTTGGCTCTGACCTCCAAGTTGACGTTCCCAGCAGGTCTGGACTGATGTCAGGAGGTCAGGGTGGAACTGATCATCTAGGCCAACGTGCAGGGCCCCATTGCTCAAGGACCCCTTCCATCAAGATGACATTTGAGAGGCATGTCTATTCTGGGTCGAAAAACAAAACAAAACAAAACGTGTTCTTCAGGCCCAACTATCTTCCATCCTATTCAAGAAGGATCCCGCCAGATGGGAGCCGCCACCAGCCCCCGCCTCGCGCGGTGGGCCCGGAAGCCCTGCCATCTGACTCGGCCGAGCTCTGGACACGGTGGACAAACAGGTCAAGATGCACTGTTACGGCAGTGTCACTTTTTTTTTTTTTTTTTGGAAACAGGAAGAGCACTTAGCGAAACGCATCCTCTCATCCCAGTGGAACGACGTCAGGCGAGATCTCCTCTCCCGAGCAGCTGCAGGGCCTCCCTCCGCCAGGCAGGCCCCCCGGCCTGCGCACTGCGCCGGTTCTCACGCGGCGAGAGACCGTCTCAGTTTCGTTCACTGCTGGAATATTCTGAAGACTCTGTGAGTAAGGCTATAAAGGTGCCGTGAGCTTGTCAGTCCAACAAGGTTTCCACGGGGAAAGAGCTCAGACTCAGAATTCATTTTCCACACTTAATGTAAAATGTAACCCATAGAAGTCCCATTTTCTAAGAAGCCCAGCTTAAAAGGGAACATTTGGCTTCCCCTCCCGGTCTCCCAGAGCCTCCTGTGAGAGGTAATGATGATGGTAATTAGGCAGATGAGACAGGAGAAAGGAGCCCCAGGCTCTCCCCTCCCTTCAGTACTCCTCTCCAGCCCAGTGGTGGCTGCCTCTCCCGGACAAGCCTTGCAGGTGTGGGCTGGCCGCAAGCCTCTACCCACTGACCTCAGGCGTGGGTCTTCACAGAGGCAACTGTAGCCTGGCTTCCTGCATCTGCGGGCATTGCCCCCAGTCCTGGAGGGGCAGCTTGATGCTGCCAGGCCACATCAAGTTCTCTCTTCTCTCCTCCTTGCTCTTTCATCTCGCTTTAAAACCCTGGTTGGGCTTCTCTAGAGGGGAGAAGCCGTCATCTGTTTCAGAAGAACTTCACAGAAGGAATTTCCTGCATCCCAAGCTCTGCAGTTAGCCCGACACTAACAGGGAAGCAGAGGCGCCTTTGGGAGCCGGTTAGAAGCATGCTTGGTTCACGCCTTTCTCTCTTTGGCTGACTTTTCTTTAAACCTCTTTTCCGGAACCGAAGGCCACCAGGCACCTCTCTCCACACTCCTAGTTCTCAGTGGTGGCAGCTGAGCAATGGAGGGAAGATGCCCAGAGTCCTGGGGGAGAGGGCTTCACCTCGGAAGGCAGGCTGGTATCCTTGCCACCAATGCCATCCTTTTGCTGTGGGTGACCTTCTCTTCTGGGCATGGTGCCCACACTGAGGGCCGGCTGTGCAGTGCTGGTTCTCACATCTGGCTTTGGGAGAGAAGAGGAGCTGAATAAGGAACATCACGGGAGGACTGACCAACCATGGACGCCCTGGGTACCTCTGCCTCTCAGCCCCCAGGACGAGGTTGCCAGACTGGGAAAAAGACCTGGGAGACACGTGCTCCATCCCAGCATAGGAGTGGCAACTGACAACTACACAGGGTTTGCAAAAGGGGTTGGGGGTTTCGTTTAGCATCAAAATACAAAGCTTGGACAGGAGTTTGGGGCAGCTTGAAAAAGGTGCTGTGAGATCATGAAATTCCCCAGAGCAAGATGAAACCATCCATGGTCCTCCGGGGGCATGGAACACAGTGTTAAAAAGCACCCCCACTTGTCTGCGGGAGCTTGGCCAGAGATCCTCGGGTCCTGCAGACCCTCTTTCCAGGCCCTCCGGAAATTTGCTACCGGCCCATGACTCTCCGCACCCTTCACTCCTGCCTGACCCCCGTGGAAGATAGCCTTGCACATGGGACAAGTTAGCACAGACACTCGTGTCTCACATCACACTGGGGACCTGGGGACAGATGAGGACACACCCCAGGGGCTGCATCTCAGAGAAGAGAAACGTGCCCCAAACAACAAGGGAAACTCCTCAAGGAAAAGGGAACAAAAGACAGTTAAGTTTTCATTGTGATCACACTACAGAAAAAAAAATACCCTCTGTTCTTTGCAAAAAATGTGTGAAGGCCAAATCTGTGTTTTTCTTTTCTTAAAAAAAAGGATGTTGCATGAGTTACAATGCAACCAAGTATCTCTTTTTTGTTGTTTTTTTGCACTTGTTAAAAAAAGGATTTTTTTTTTTTTTTTTAAGTACAACACAGTCAGGTCCGCGGCCACAGAAGAGTAGCTGTCTTTGGCAAGAAGTCCCGGCCATGGTCCTCTCTGTCACCTCCGGCCCATCTCACTCTGTCTCATGAAGTGGATGTTGTTGGCGCTGTCTGACAGTTCCGGGTACTGCTCGACTGAGATCACAAAGAAGCCATCGTAGCCTTGAACCCGTCCCGTGTTCAGCACCTGCTGCTTCTCGCCCTCGGTCCAGGCCCGCAGGCCCTCCTCCCCGTCCCGGAGTCGCTGCTGCTCGCGGGCCCAGGCCTGGCGCACGGCTCTCTGCCGGGCCAGCTCCAGCACCCGCGCCTTCTCCTCGTCCAGAGTGGTCCCGTACCGCGTGTTCAAGCACAGCGCCCCATGCTGGAGCTGGATGTCTGTGTAGCGTCTAGTCCTGCCGTTAAGCATCGTGTTGATCTGGGAGACGGTGACGTTGACCCCGTTCTCCAGGGTTCGCCGCCCGCCGCTGAGGCCCAGGACGGCCAGGTCGCCTTCCGAAGGCCCTGGTTTCACGAAGTAGTGGGTGTCCACCCCGTCGATGGTGAAGTGCAGGTTCTCCAGGTAGTGGGCGTTGTTCAAGACGGCAGCCACCCGCCGTCCATCCTCGTTGGCCACACTGATGATGTCTGTGGCCACGCGCCCATCCTTCAAGGCGAACTTGACCCCCTTGCCGAACATGGAGCCGCTGGATGCAAACTTCTTTGTCTCTGGGGCCTGCTGGCAGCTGGTGATTGTGGAGCCATAGAGCTGGTCAAAACGTTCCAGGGTGACAAAGGCCTTGAGCTGCTTCTGCACTTCACATTGCACCCCGAGGATAGACTGATGTGGGGAGGAGAAAGACAGAATGAAATGAAGTGGGGAAACCACCAGGGAACTGGAGAATCAGCCTGCATGACCAAGTCTAACTTATAGCAATATACTAACCTGTAGCATCTAGCTCTACTGCTGACCACTAGGACACCCAGCCCCTGTTCTAGTAGCGTCTAGTCCTGCTGTTAAGCACTCTGTTGATCTGGGAAATGGTAACGCTGGACCCATTATCCAGGGTTTGCCGTAAAAGCACCCATGTATTTAACCCTTCCTTCCACTCAGAGGCTGTTCCTGGGGCATCTACTCTGGGCTCACTTGTTTTCTCAGCAGTGGGGTCACAACAATGAATCAGACATCATCCCTGTCCTTGAAGAACTCCTTGTTTCGTGGGGAAAGACAAACGTACAACGAATAACTACAATCAAATGTGAGGACTGGTGGCCTAAGAGAGGTGACAGGAATAGCTATAGCCAACATGTCTTGGTCTTTGAGCTGAACAGTTCACATTCATTGTCTTGTTGGATCTTCACAATAGCTTTATACAGTAGGGGTCTTATTATTCTGGTTTTACATCTGAGAAGCTAAGGCTCAAAGAGGTTGAGACTGGCCCACAGTCATAGAGTAGTAGGTATTCAAGCCAACATTCGAACCCAGGTCTTTCTGATTCTAGAGGCTCAGTTCAAGGGCTACTGGAGTCGGGAAGCGCAAACACAGCTTAGGATATGTCAGCCTGGAGGCAGAGAGGCAAAGTGGAGAAGGCGGGGTTCAAGGATAGGCTCACACCTGAGTTGGGACTTGAGGATGAGGGGGTGATGTCAGGTGCGGCAACAACAAGGGTGTACTCTCGGCTAGAGGCTTAGTAAGATGGAAAGCAGTGGTTTACGTGAACCCTCTTGTGTGTGTGCTAAGTTGCTTCAGTCGTGCGCAACTCTTTGTGACCTTGTGGATTGTAGCCCGCCAGACTCCTCTGACCATGGGATTCTTCAGGCAAGAACACTGGAGTGGGTGGCCGTGCCCTCCTCCGGGGGATCTTCTGACCCAGGGACTGAACCTGCATCTCTTACATCTCCTGCATTGGCAGGTAGGTCCTTTACCACTAGTGCCACCTGGGAAGCCCATGAATCCTCTTAATCTGCTTTATTGCTCTCTGCCACATTTAGAAATGCTTTTCAAGGACGGCCTCTGTCTCTGCAATGCTTCCTGGAGGCTCCTTAAGTGACCCTGCTCTTGGCCGCTTTAGGGAACAGGTTGGGCCTGTCTCCTTGGCATATCTGTCCCTCCCGTGGCTCAGGGAGCTATGGGAAGCCACTCTCAGGCAGGCTGCAGGGCCTTGTCAGCAACTCAGGCAAACGGCTTTAGAAACAGGCCCATCAGCTTCTCACTGAAATTAAGTCCTCTTTATAATTAATAGAACCCTGTCTGTGAACAATTATTTCCTAGAGTTTCACGAAAGCCAGAGTGCTCAACAACAAAGATCTCCGATGCTTGCCAAGGGCAGAAATCAATAATTCATTGACGAGAGAGGCTGGCAAAGGGGCTGTCAGGGACTGTGGCTCTGGGAGCGGGTGGCGGAGGGAGCTTGGAGTTGGGGCGCAGCTGAGAAGCTGGAAGCAGCCCTGGGAAGACAGTGCTATGGGCAGCTAGGGGGACCTGGAGGGGAGGGACAGTGGGCCTGGAGAGGGCAGGGGGCAGGGCGACCACAGAGAGAGAGAGGCTTTGCAACCAGGTGGGCTTGGGCTCTCATTGCTTTCTGCTACTTTGCAGCTGACCTTGGACAAGTTTCTTCTCTCTGGTCTCCTCTGCAAAGCAGGGGAAAAGGCTGAACTCGCAGAGTTGTTTACCTCTTTCAACTATTTGGTCATTCAACAAAAAGGGTTCCTTCCAGGCACCTGAGAAATGTGCCAGGTGGTAGGCAGGGTACCAAATAAGATCCACTACTTGCCCCCTTGGGGCTCAGGGTCTAGTGGAGATACAGGAAAGAAGGCAGAAATGAAAATATAGTGTGGAGAGGAAGCTGTAGGTCCCATCAGACAACAGAGGTCCAGCATCATGTTCTCCAGAGTCTAGGGGAAGGAAACAGCCAGGCTGAGACCTCACGGAATCTGGCCGGAGTAAGAGAAGTGGATGCATCAGTTTCTGATTGCCAGCCGTATGCCATCTGCAACCCAGACTTCCTTCTGAGTCTCTTGTCCCCTTGGACAGGGATTCCCTGGAAGGCCCAGTCTCTGCCTGATTCATTCCTGCCTTCTCTGGGCTCCTGCAGCATGCGGTCTGGAAGAGTCAGCTCCTTGTACAGATCTTATGAATGAGGGGGGCAGTGGGAAGCAATGAACAAATGGATGCAGGAAGTGAGGGGGTGGGGTGCAACCACGTTTATGATCTTTATAGCCAGAAAATTCTATGAGTCTTCATGTCATGAATGGAAGATGGAGAGAGCAACATTGTTTTGAGGACCTACAGACAGATCTGAGTTTGAATCCCACTCTACTCCATCTTTGTTGGGTGGCATTTGAAAGCCTCAGGCATTAAATCTGTAAAATGATAACAATGATACAGGGGGATATTTTTGTTGTTAATTTATAAAGAATACCTCACACAAGGGCAGGGGCATGTTGAGGGTGCTCAGGAAATATTACATTTATATTTAGAACGCACCTTTCCTCCTTGTACTCGTTTTGGGTTGGGACAAAGGCTCATTGTGCCGAACTCCAAACTCAGTGTAACATATAAAACTCCTTAATTTGGCTCATGAGGATCTGTGCACCATTACGTCTGTGTCCATAGTGACTTGCCGGGATCACTAAGTTATCTGCTCAACAGTTCCTGGTAAACACTGCAAACGTACCACGTTGGTTTCTATTATTGGCCTAAGCTTTTCTGAAGCGCTGGTGGGACCCATTCCTGTAATGTCAGCCACATGCGTGAATTACCTTGCTGTTGTCCCACTCCTGAGTTTTCATCTGTGTGTGGACGAGCTCGTAGGATGGTTCCATAGCATCCATGTCTGGCTTGGGATAGCCGGGGATCACGTTGTGAAGCTGGAATCCAAAGGTGAGGAGCCAGCTGTTGACATCTGGGAGGGAGAGAAGAAGCAGAAACATCCCTGTGGAGTCAGTGGACCTCGGACGTGACGCACCCTGAGAAGGCGGCCTAGAGCAAGGCTGCTGGGGTGGGGTGAGGATGTGGTGGGCGGCTGGGGGCAGAGTCAACAAGCACGCCGGAGACTGTGTCACAGCGTGGGAGCCGAGTGTGCTCTTGGGACCCAGTGATCCCTCCTGTGGCTGAATCTGAGAGTGATGTCACACACGGAGAACCTAGGCTTCCCGACTCCTCTTTCTACTGTCACCCTACCCCACGGACCTTCAGCTTCATAGCCGGGGCGGCTGTTGATGGATGAAGACCGCTCTGCATCTACCTTAGACGTCGACGGGAGACACAGAAGACACCCACACCCAAAGGAAGGATTTTAATGAATGATTTTCAAAGAGAAAATTCACTTAGGAAATAATCCTTTCTGCAGAGATTAGAATCTCAGGGCCAAAGTGCACTGGCCTGTGCTTAGTTGCTTCGGTCGTGTCCGACTCCTGATGACACCGTGGACTATAGCCTGACAGGCTCCTCTGTCCATGGGATTCTCCAGGCAAAAATACTGGAGTGGGTAGCCATCTCCTCCTCCAGGGGATCTTCCTGACCCAGGGATCAAACTCATGTCTCCTGCATTCAGGAAGATTCTTTACCGCTGAGCCACTAGGGAAGACCATGGAGATGGCCTGACCACAGATCAGAGAGTTCCCCCCCGATTCTGCCTTTTATTTACTCTGACAGCCTAAGGATGTTACCCAACCTCCCTGTGCCTTCATTTCCAGTCTCTATATTGGGTTTGATGATCGAGCCCCATAGGCGTTGGATTTATTGGTTTTTATAATATTCCTGGAGGGTAACTAATTAGAAAGTACTCAGTATAGGTACTCTGCTGGGATATTGTCATGAGCATTTGGCTCACTGAAGAATGGAATCAGGAAGTCAAGACTTCAGGGGAAAAAAAAAAAGACTTCAGGAAAGGAAAGAGGGTATGCCATCAGTTACTTAGCCCTCTGTGGCTGAGTCTTTTCCGTGACCAGCACTGGTGTCACAGACCTTCAGCTTGCACACTCAGGACCCTGGAGGGGAGATGAGACACATAGCGTGGATAACTCTGACATGAGAAAAAGGCCGAGGGGAGGGCAGAAGTCTTTTGGTCCTATAGGCTGACAAGTCTTCATGAAGAAGGTAGCCTTTAAGCCAGACACTGACAGTTGTGTAAATGTTGTCAGACTTCAATGGAGATGACGGGGGCACTTCAGGCAAAAGCTGTTGTGTAAGGCAAGGCCTGGAGTGGGCAGGCGAGTATTGGGAACTTTCGGGTAACCAGACAGCAGTTCAGCAGGGCAGAGAGAGAATCAGAGAGGAAAATGGTGGCTGGGGCAGGAAGAGCCTGAGGTGGCAGGTGGGAGGTGATCTGGGGTTTATAGGAGACAGACAGGGTTTCCTTGGTGGCTCAGATGGTAAAGTGTCTGCCTGAGATGCGGGAGACCCAGGCTTGACCCCTGGGAAGGGAAGATCCCCTGCAGAAGGGCATGGCAACCCACTCCAGGATTCTTGCCTGGAGAATCCCCATGGACAGAGGGGCCTGGCGGGCTACAGTTCATGGGGTCTCAAAGAGTCAGACACAACTGAGTGTCTAACACACACAAACAGGAGACAAACAGACAGGCTGTGTCCCAGCATGGCTCAGCCTTCCTTGGGAAGGGGCAACCGAAGATCCCAAGGCAGCTGGTGACCAGAGGCTTGAATCTGAAGTCAGGAGAAGGCAGGATTCAGAATTCAGTCCCAGAGCCAGCAGCTCTGGGCAGTGGGCATGCAGGTCTGCTTTTGGCTTCTTCCCAAGAAGGCAGACCCCTGGTCAGGGTGGTTCTTAGGGTCCAGGCATTGGTGAAACAGAGGCCATCCCAACAATGCGAGTGCCCCTTGGGGGTCCACAACCTCATCCCATGTTGCCTGTACCCTAAAAGCCTCATGTTTGCCTTTTCTGGGGGGGGGGCTTGTTTTTGCTTTTTGGATGTTACAGAGTCCATCTCTTGCGTTTGAAGCCTGGAGGTACTGAAGCAAAGGGGTGGTAGAAAGAGAAGACTGGAAACCCAAATTCTACTTCCAGAGAGATCACATAAGGGAAAGAACATGGTTAAGGCAAGACAAAACCCAGGTCCAAACACTGGCTCCCCAGCTCACAAACCGTGTGATCTTGGACATTTTCCTTAATCTCTCTGAGGTTTAATTTCTTTGTCTGCAAATTGATGGGAGAAATAGTTTTCACCAAGTCATGGGGAAGAATACTAACAGCGTTACCATTTGAACTAACCATCATATAGCAGGAACTGTTCTGTTACATAAATGATTGAACTTATTGTATTTTCAAGTGTTCAGTGTGGTTCTGGATCATAGAAGGTTTTCTGGGTTTCTTCTGTGTTTGAAGAAGAAACACCTATGCCTCCATGTGCTTGGACCTTTGTTTCCTCATTTGAAACACGAGGTGCTTGGATCAGTTTTCTCCAAAGTCCCTATTCTCACTGAGTTTCTAAGTATCTCTGATTCTATGAATCATGGCAGATGGTTCTTTGGGAAATTAAAACAAGCAGAATGGAGAGGAAAAAAATGGCTACAAAGCCATTTTGCCTGAGGCTTAGAACTTGCATCTGAATTTGTAGTTGCAGAGGAAAGCTTCTATCAGGAGTGCTGCAAATTCCCAGGAAACCAGGGGGCTGGAAAGAGGCCTGGGCCTTAATTATAAGTGATGGAAGGTGGGAAACTTTCTAGTTATGCCTTTAGGAGAAACGCTGAATACTGATTTATTCACTGGTTTTTCTACTGTGCTTTTCTAAAGAGTTGGGAATGTTCCCTTTCTTTCCTATGACATCAGAGGTAGACGTTTCTTCACATTAAATAGTTCTCCACCAATCCGTCTCAGACCTCAGCGTGGCTGCCTGGAACAGTGACAGAGAAAAACAATCCCTTTCACATGAACACCGCTGTGCACTTCACAGAGAGAACTCACCTAAGAATGAGGATTTTGGAGTCAGACACAGCAGCAGTCTACGCCCAGCCTCGCCCCCTCTACCTGAGCCAGTTCCTTTTCTTCTCTGACCCTCACTTTCTGCCTCTGTAAATGGGGTCAGTACTCCTCATCTCACAGGCAACAGGGATGGTCAAACGCAAAGGTGTATCTGAGGGATCAGTGGTGGACATTTTAAAGCTGTATTCCTAGCATCCCATTCTGCCTTTTCTCTCTTTCTTTTTGAGGTATGCGTGTATTTTTAGGGATGCTGACTCCACCTAAGGGTTCCTCACTGGAGTATGTGAATGACCTAGGCTAAGCCAGTCAGCACATTCTATCTCCCCAGCCATGGTGGCTGATTCAGAGGTCATCATGTGATATAAATCTTACCCAATACAGGCTTAAGACCCTATGCATTCATGCTCAGTTGCTAAGTTGTGTTCGACTCTTTTGTAACCCCATGGACTGTAGCCCACCAGGCTCCTCTGTCCATGGGATTCTCCAGGCACGAATACTGGAGTGGGTTGTCATTTCCTCCTCCAAAGGCTCTTCCCGGTTCAGGGATCAAACCTGTGTCTCCTGCCTTGGCAGGCAGATTCTTTACCACTGAGCCACCTGGGAAGCCCTCAGACCCTTTCTTGGAGTCTATCTCAGGACCCTTGAAGAAATCTCTGGAAGAAAGATGCCCATTTTATCACCGTCATTGCTGGATGTGAATGAGGTTGCAAGTAGCCTATGTAGAAGCTAAATGGTTAGGTCTAGCGAGAACTAGTTGCATCTTGGCTTTTGGTAGTAAAATGGTTCTTTGCACCATTTTTTCTTCAGCTACAGTAACCTGCCAAGTCACCTCACAGGAAGCTCATTGGAGGATGAGGCACAGGGCAAGCTTAATCCAGACAGATGTAAGTTGAACATCCTTTGAACCCACTAAGATATTCTAGGGCTGTCAGTGAGCTGAGCAGGGTGAATGATGGGCAACCTTGCTGGGATATTCCTGTGCGTCCACAGGTCCAAAGGAGGTATTCATCTCACCTGCTTACCACGGTGTCCTCTCTTCCTGCCCACTGCTGGGACTCTAGCTCTCTAGAGGACCATCTAGAATTCTTCTCTGAAAGAAGACTAATCCTCTAGGCCTCTGTCAGCAGAAACAGGTCCAGCCTGAGCCACCAAGTTTGGGGGCCCAGGAAGCCACCACGTGCCTAAGGGGCACTCGTGCAGGCTGTACACGCTGCCTTCTGCACCTTGGCGTGTGCAGCCCCCTCTCCCTGGATCATCCTTCTTCCCGTCACCTGGTGAAAGTCCACGCGTCAGCGGACCTCACGCATCAGGGGCTCCCCAGGCGGAATCAGCCGTGTCTCCTGACATGTCTCCTGATGGTTTCGCTGACCATCACGGCAAACCTTCACCGCAGGCCTCTCACACTTCACAGCGCGTGTCTGTCTGGCCTCATGCAGGGTGAATTTCTGGAGGGCAGGGATTGTCTTTCTATCCCCAGTGCCTAAAACAGTGGCTGCACAGAGGAGGCCCTTGTTGGATGAAGGAAACGGCCTTAAATTATGGGGCAGGAGGGTGGTATCATAGGACAAAAGAGGGGGAAAGTTGTCATGCCCAACTTTTTGCCCAGTACACATACTCTTCTATAAAAAGGGCTGGTTTTAACCAGATCTGAATTCTCATAGCTTCTCTAACTTGTGAGGTCTGACCCGGCAGTGGCTGCTTGCTGGGAGGAATCTGCTGGAGGCGTTTCTGGCATGAGTGACCTCTGGGGCACTTTATACTCAAGTTGGTTTCACAGTAGTGAAGACCAAAGCCTGCTTTTAAAATTGGATAGCAGAGGAACAGGAATGAACACGAGCCGTGAGCTGTGCTAGGCAGATTATCAGACATATTTCGTTTCATCCCTGCAACCATCCTACTGAGAGGATAACAGGCAGGAAGGCCAGGGGTCTCCAAATAGAGGAAATAGGCTGCATGTGTCAGATTTTTTTCTCTTAAAATTCTGTGTTGCCATGACGACACCTGGTTCCACCTGAACTGAACTTTTCTCAAACCTTGAGCTCACCAATGCCTTTTTCTTATGGAAATGTTTCTCTTAAGCATGTTAATGAAACTATGTATTTGCTTTGGAATTTGCCTTTCTTCAAAATGGTTCCACCTAAGACTAATGTTTTTTCTTTTCTCAAACCTTGGGTTGATACTAGCTCAACAAACCAGTGTTCATATCAACTGCTTTATGGCTGGGGGATGACACACCTCGTGCCATCCTATCTCAAAAATACATATTGTGGGAGAGGGGCTGGCGAAACTCCGTCAGCCTTGAGGTGTCTCTCTCATCTGATTAACAGCTTTTGAACAGACATGAAACATCTGGCTAAAGACTAGTACTCTTTCTGCTCCCTTCTGATGTCTATGTCAGAAGCTTCGTCTATCTCTTTTATACTTTAATAAAGCTTTATTACACAAAAGCTCTGAGCGATCAAGCCTCGTCACTGGCCCGGGATTGAATTCCTCTTCTCCGGAGGCCAAGAATCTCAGCGTCTTTCATGGCTCAACAACAACCTTTCACTACCAGGGCTTTTTTTTTTTTTTTTTGCCATTTGTCCATCTGTTCTTTGTTCCTTTTGCTCCCTCATCCCCTCCCCTCTTTGGATTATTATTTTAGTCTTCATTTTATCTCCGCTATTGACTGATAGGCTATGCCTCTGTTTTACTTTTTAGTAGTTGCGTTAGGATTTACAATATGCATATTTAACTTATTAGAGTCAGGGTAGATATTCTAACTTCAATTTATAGATCAGGAAACCGGAATTCAAGGGAAGTTAAGCAAATTTTGTGACTGTCATAGCTTAGAAATAATGGATCTTTCCTCTAGTTCTGTCTCCTAAGTCTGAATTTTCCATTTACAATCATCTCAAGTAAGACAACGGATTTCTTGTTTCTCTCTGATGGTTTTTTTTTTTTTTGGTCATACCTTCACTCAGTTTATCTGGGACACATAACCAGCTTGATCTTTGGGTCAGAAACTCTCAGAATACATCTTAAGGGATGCATCCAGTGAAATATTAGGGTTTCATGGTTAAAAAAAAGGGGTTATGATTCATGGTTAAACAAGTTGGAAAAACAGTGGGTAATTATATGAAATTATATGAAACAGTTCCCTTTGCTACAAGACTTCACAGAGCCTTTCCTAAGCTGAAATGGATCATGAAAATTTTGGAATGGTGGTTATCCTATCAAACTGACTTGATGCCAAAACCTGTTTTTACAGAGCATTTCTCTTAACTAGTGTTTCTTCAAAAATACTTTGGAAAATGCTACTCTAAGAGAAAGTAAATGTTTCCCATTATACCATACTGGCTTTGTCGAGAAAGATGGTCCTAACGACCACAGCAATCGAGCTCCCTGCCCTCTGAATGAGCCCTGATCCTCACCTGTCATGAAGCACTTGATGTCCTGAGAGTTGCTGATGGGGTTGTTGTTTTTAAACATGTAGAGATTAAAGGGCATGATGTTGCTGCTACTAAGGTGCTTCCACAACTCGTGGTCTGGGCTAGTCCAGCGACCAGCCAGCACGTCGTAATCCCGCCGGCCCATGTGGACGAGCTTGGTGAGTGGATCGTAGAGGCCACCGTGGTAGCCAATGATGATCTGGAAGTTGGGGTTGGTGTCCATGTAGATCTCCCCATAGGCCGTGTACAGGATCTGCTTGATCATTAAGCCCGTTCCACTGAAGACAGCAAGAGGGGTCCCGATGTTGTCGCAAGCTATATAAAACTCATCTCCGCTGCTCAACTCCATGGCGAAGAGGTGCCCTTGCAGGTCATAGTAGAGGGATGTGATCTCAGAGCTAGAGTGGTTGTAGAGGTGGGTGACCTTGGTAGGGTTGGTCAGGTCTGCATAGAAAAACTGCAGGTGGTGGCTCTGGCTGCTCTTGCTGGACACCCGTCGCCCCAGGCCATCGTAGCGGTACCTGACGCTCCAGCCACCACCCCGGTTGTAGGCCTTGATGAGCAGGCCGGCTGAGTTGTACTCAAAGACATCGCTGCCCCGCTGCCTCAAGAAACCGTCCTCGTCGATCTTGTACTGCACGTCGCCCAGCCTGGTGATGCGGTCGCGGAGGTCGTACCGTAGTGGGGTAAGCCGCGCACTATTTCCAGGGCTCAGTAAGTGCAGGTTCCCATTGAGGTCATAGCTGTATCGCCAGAGTGGCTTGTCATTGATGGAGACCGTCTGCAGCTGGCCATCGGCGTCGTACTCATAGGAGTAGCGGGTGGTGTTGGCGTAGGGTCCCACCTTCAGCTCCTTCTTCACTACTCGCCCCATGTTATCATATTGGACGGTCATCCAATACATGAGTGAGCGGAAGATCTCATATTGCACTTCCTTCATCCGGCCATAGGCGTCGAAGTGCTTGGTGTGGGTCATGACTGTCGTCGTGATGATCTGGTTAATGTCATAGTAGATGACACCAAACTTCCCGAACTGCTCCGTCTTGCCCGACACGTCGTCATAGCGATACAGGTCAATGGGCAGCGGGGTCTCGTTGATCACAGCCTGCATGCTGGTCACCCGGAAACTGTTGTCATAGTTGTAGTCAAAGCGGGCGTTGACCATGCCTTCCTCGGTGAAGCGGAAGATCTGGCGGTCGATCAGGGGCCCGATCTGACGGTAGCGGATGGTGCAGGTGAAGCCCTCGTTCTGTAGGTTGATGGTCTTTAGCATGCCAGCAGTCTCATCGTAGGTGAAGCTCACCTTGGTGGTGTCGTACAGCAGCTCGGCCAGCTTGGACAGCTTGCCATACTTGTATATCACCCTGCGGCCGGTGCCCAGGTAGAAGGTGTGGAGGAGGTGCCCGTCCTCAGTGAAGTCCTGGATGACTGAAGCATTGCCTTCGGGGGGCTGGTAGATGTTCCTGTAGTAACCCACTGAGCGGATGGTCTCCAGTGTCTGCCGAGCCACGTTGGGCATGGTCACAGAAGAGAGACGGTCGTTCTTGTCGAACTCAAAGATGTATTGCCTCTGGCTGTGGAGCAGCAGCACCATAGACTGGAGGGAGAGGAAAACCGAGAGATGAGAGGAGGGTGCTGGGGAGGGAGAGGAGGTCTGTGAGCCCCAGACTTAAAGGAAAAGAATGAAAGGCCAAGGAAGCCAGTGGTTCTTCTAAGTTATGCCCAAACCAGAGCTTTCCAATCAGTGTGCCCTAGGATAATGCAATGGGGTATAGATGTGCTAAGAGGAGGCCTTCTCTCCACCCTTGGCCTGCCTACAGTGAGCAGCGTTGTCTGTTTGCCCCTTTGTGGGGTATAGAAATGATTTCAGTGTGAGATGGGGTTGGGAGAACTGGCCTAAAATATAAATATTTGCAGCAGCCTCTCTCTTGGCTCCCTTGCTCCAGATTCCTTCTCAATCTTCCCACCCAAGCAAGAATGATTAAATACAGTCTGATATTGTCTGTGTGTGTGCGTGTAAGTCACTTCAGTCGTGTCTGACTGTGCAGTCCTATGGACTACAGCCTGCTAGGCTCCTCTGTCCATGGGATTTTCCAGGCAAGAATACTGGAGTGGGTTGCTGTGCCCTCCTCCAGGGAATCTTCTCAACTCAGGGATTGAACCCATGTCTCTTATCTCTAAGTATACTGGCAGGCAGATTATCTACCATTAGCGCCACCTGGAAAACCCCTGATAATATCTATTGCCTACTAAACAGCTTCTGTTGACTCCTTATGGCCTACAGGATAAGACATGTCTGAGAAGAACATTTAAGGTTTTGGATAATTGTTTATGTAGTAACAGTTCATACACTCACCCAGAGGTAGGGTGGGCTGTGATGGGAATGGGGAAACCTGGTTTCTAATAACAGACTCAGTGTACGGCCATGGGCAAATTCTTTCCCTCCGAGTTCAGGTTTTCAGGTCATGTTGGATGACCTTCAGGGTATCTCTTAGCACTACCACAAATAATACTCTTGCAGATGTGAATGCTGCAGGTAGGGGAGATAGGCGACAGATTAAGCAGAGCCTGGGCCTGGACAGCTGACCAGGTGTTGAACACAAAGCCAGGATCTGGGTATCAGAACTGTGGCATGAAATACAGACTGTTTCATGAATAAGTCAGTAGGTAACAGGCCAAAAGACATCTGGGCATCAAAATGACCATTTCTCTTCTTTGAGACCAACTTTTGATTAGAGGCCTTTTCTGATTCCTAGTTCCTAGGATGAAATGAATGCAGAGTTCCAAAGAATAGCAAGAAAGCCTTCCTAAGTGATCAATGCAAAGAAATAGAGGAAAACAATAGAATGGGAAAGACTAGAGATCTCTTCAAGAAAATCAGAGATACCAGGGTAATACTTCATGCAAAGACGGGCACAATAAAGGACAGAAACAGCATGGACCTAACAGAAGCAGAAGATATTAAGACGAAATGGCAAGAATACACAGAAGAACTATACAAAAGAGATCTTAATGACCCAGATAACCATGATGGTGTGAACGCTCACCTAGAGCTAGACATCCTGGAATGTGAAGTCAAGCGAGCCTTAGGAAGCATAACTATAAACAAAGCTAGTGGAGGTGATGGAATTCAGTTGAGCTATTTCAAATCCTAAATGATGATGCTGTGAAAGTGCTGCACTCAATATGCCAGCAAATTTGGAAAGTGCAGTAGTGACCACAGGACTGGAAAAGGTCAGCTTCATTCCAATTCCAAAGAATGACAATGCCAAAGAATGTTCAAACTACTGCACAGTTGCACTCATTTCACACTCTAGCAAAGTAATGCTAAAAAATTTCCAAGCTAGGCTTCAACACCATGTGAACCGAGAACTTCCAGATGTTCAAGCTGGATTTTGAAAAGGCAGAGAGGAACCAGAGATCAAACTGCCAACATCTGTTGGATCATAGAAAAAGCAATAAAGTTTCAGAAAAACATCTACTTCTGCTTCATTGATTATGCTAAAGCCTTTGACTATATGGATTGCCACAAACTGCAAAATTTGGAAAGAGATGGGAATACCAGACCACCTGACCTGCTTCCTGAGAAATCTTTATGTAGGTCAGGAAGCAACAGTTAGAACTGGACATGGAACAACAGACTGGTTCCAAATTGGGAAAGGAGTATGTCAAGGCTGTATCCTGTCACCCTGCTTATGTAACTTTTATGCAGAGTACATTATGTGAAATGCCAGGGTGGATGAAGCACAAGCCAGAATCAAGACTACCGGGAGAAATATCGATAACCTCAGATATGCAGATGACACCACCCTAATGGCAGAAAGCAAAGAGGAACTCAAGAGCCTCTTGATGAAAGTGAAAGAGGAGAGTGAAAAAGTTGGCTTAAAACTCAACATTCAAAAAATGAAGATCATGGCATCTGGTCCCATCACTTCATGGCAAATAGATGGGGAAACAATGGAAACAGTGAGAGGCTTTATTTTCTTGGGCTCCAAAATCACTGCAGATGGTGACTGTAGCCATGGAATTAAAAGATGCTTACTCCTTGGAAGAAAAGCTATGACAAACCTAGATAGCAAATTAAAAAGCAGAGAGAGACATTAATTACTTTGCCAACAAAGATCCGTATAGTCAAAGCTATAGTTTTTCCAGTAGTCATGTATGGATGTGAGAGCTGGACCATAAAGAAGGCTGAGTGCTGAAGAATGGATGCTTTTGAACTGTGCTGTTGGAGAAGACTCTTGAGAATCCCTTGGACTGCAAGAAGATCCAACCAGTCAAATTTTAAACTCAACCCTGAATATTCATTGGAAGGACTGATGTTGAAACTGAAACTCCAATACTTCGGCCACCTGATAGCAAACAGCCTACTCATTAGAAAATACCCTGATGCTGGGAAAGATTGAAGGCAGGAGAAGGTGACGACAGAGGATGAGATGGTTGGATGGCATCACCGACTCAATGGACATGAGTTTGAGCAAACTGGGAGATGGTGAAGGACAGGGAAGGTGAAGAACATGGTGTGTTGCAGTCCACAGAGTCACAAAAAGTCAGACACGACTGAGCTACTGAACAACAACAGGATGAAATGAAGCCTGATTTGAAGCAGAAAGACTTCCTAACGCCACTCTTAGCACGTGACATGCAGGATTAAGCACCTCTTGCTTAATACTGATCCCCTGGCTTCTGCCTTGTTCTCTGTGACCAGGTCACACCAGGCACCCTAGACCTGGGAGCAGAGTCTAAATCCTGCTCCATAAGTCCAGACAGTGTTTGGGCCTAGCTCCCATCTATCAGGTGGGACTTTTACATTCTCCCACCCCAGAAGCTTCCATTTGTCATACCATCACCATAATCCATCCAGACTCCACCCAGGAAGCCCCTGACCCTTGATCCAGATTTTCCTGAACATTTCCTTTTGGAGACCACACAGGTCAGATCTATCCCATCAAGGTCAGCAGGCTGGGCCTGGGCTTAGGTTGAGCAGGACGAAGATCTTCTATATGGCAAGGCCAGTCATGGAGGGAGACAGACACCTGCCTTCTCTAAGTAGGTGTAGCTCCACGTCTTCCCATCAGCGAAGATCCTGGATGTGATGCGGCCCGCCTGGTCGTATTCCATCCTCTCAGACATGATGCCCCTCTGGACGCCAGCGATGTGGCCCCCCGGGGAGTAGGTCACGTTGACGCCGTTCAGCCTGCTGCTGGGTGACCAGAGGCTGGGCCGCCCCGTCTGGTCGTACAGGATGCGGAGGGTGAACTTGCGGTGGTCGTCATAGACCTTCTCCGTGCGCGTCACGCGGTCAAAGTCCAGAGACAGGAGGTTCCGGTTGTGAACCTGGAGTAGGGGTAGGCGGACACAGAGAGTCAGTCTAGACATCGGGAACTCGGTCTGCGAGGCCCCTGAGTGGAGGAGACGGCACAGGTCTTGGGTGGCAGCGGACAAGGGTTTGGACTGTTGCCCTGTCACTTGTCAGCTCTTGTCAAGTTTCCTCATCTGTAAAATGGGAACAGTCGTGCACAGGGCGCTTGTGAGGGTAAAGACAATGCAGAGTCTGGGTAAATGGTAGCATATACGGTCCATGTAATTTCCTAGTGCGAGTCTCCTGATGAGGAGACACAGGCAGGTCCTTCTTAACTCCCTCCTAGAAAGGGAGCGGCCGTGTGGGCCCAGTAAGTCAGTGCCTGACCCCATATTTTATGTGCCAGGCACTGCTCTTGTGTTTGACACCAGGTAGACCACAGTCAATGACAGGGCTCTGGATCCTGGGACTGGTGAGTGACTGGGCCTGGATTGGACTCTCACCACTGCAACATGCCAACATAGGATCTGTGGCCCTTCTTGGGGCCTTGGACTCCCCGTCCCCTCTGGGGTCTCTCCTGCCCTCTGCCACCACAACCAGGGCCTCCTGGTCATCTCAGTTAGCTCCCAAGGCATCTTCTTCTTCCTGGAGGCCCTGGGAGGCAGTGTGTGTGAGTCTGGGATGCCTTCTCTGGCTGTGGGTCGCCTGGGGAACTCCGTCCTAGGTTTTGGAACACTTGCTCCCGGCAGGTGGCACTGTGGTAAAGGATCTGCCTGCCAATGTGGGAGACGTGAGTTCGATCCCTGGGTCAGGAAGATTCCTCTGGAGTAGGAAATGACAACCCACTCCAGTATTCTTGCCTGAAAAGTTCTATGGACAGAGGAACTTGAAGGCATTAAATGACAGCAAATGATTGTGGTAATTCTCAGAGGAAGTAGAGATGTGTGTGTCTCACCCTTCTCCCCAAACAAATTCTAAAGCCTTGAAAATCAAGATTTATAATGATGATGCTGAGATGACTTTAGCTGTGAATGGCCTGGTTATAATAAGGTTGCTTTCCCAGGGGTAATCAAACACAATTGCAGAAGCAAAAACAGAATGGCAGACAATTCCCATGAAAAATCAGAGGTGTTGGAGGCTGAAGCTGTGTTCTTTGCAGAGAGGGCAGAGGGAGAAGCCGGTTCTATACCACCAATGATGATGGGGGTCCTACAAAGCATCTTTGGGAAGGTCCCTTGTGACTCCCCCACAAGGTGCTACCACCCAGCCAGTTGTGCCCCTCTCCCCATGGAGGGCCCCCAGTGAAAAGGAACTACACCTCTGCAGCAAAATTAATAAAATTGAATTAAGCGGCTCACTGGGGAACTGCCTAACGCTTCCTGTGCTCGGCAGTGGCAGCAATGAGATTTTACATCTTTCTTTATTAAAAAAGTTCCCAGTTGTATAAAAAATGAACTGCATTACGGGGAGGTGCACCCAGCTAACATTCTCATTCTGCATGCCGCCACTGTGGGTGGCCATTTATTTTGGGAGGACTTGGAGGTGGCGGCCACCCGACTGGAGCGTCATTCATCTCAGCCTAGGAGAGGGACCCATTAATGGCTGGAAACTTTTGGTCCAGTTCATGCGGCGGAGAGGAAATCCTAACAGCACTAATGGCAGCTCTTGATTGAGCACCTGGGGTCTTCCGGCACTGGGCTAGGTGCTTCAAAAGTATCATCTGGTTTCTGCAGAGGAATCTGAAGCTCAGAGGAGCTGCTCAAGGCTACACACATGGCCCCCAGGCAGGAATCAAACCTGGGTCAAGCCTTCTACTTAGCCCATTGCCTCCAATGTGTGTGAAGGACTCCGGGAGAATTCACACAGCAGGCTCAGTGAGTCTGCAGACAGTGTCCCATAGAGAAAAAAGACAGCTAGACCTTCCTTGGGGAATCAGCGGAAGGCTGTTTCCTACATCAGATAGATAGCTGTTGAATTCTTGAGGACCACAGGAAGCCCTGTTTGCTGGGCTCCAGTTGTGTGATACTGAATCAGTCACATACTTGTCTGCTATGAGAAAGGCACCATGAGACAGTGTGCCTATTTCCAGTTGCTGCCTAGCTATTCGAGTCTGGAAAACTCCTTCCTCTCTCTGGACCCTGGTTACCTCCTACAGGAAACAGGGCCTTAAATGAACTTTCTCTGCAAGAAATGGCTGGGGAGGGGGGTGGTGGGTGGGGTGCAGTACAAGCCAGCCCTGGCCAGGTTGCATGAGGATGTTTCTGCAGCTTTGAGGAACCAGGAACATGTGGGCCAGTCCTGGGGTGCCCTGCAGCGCAGCAAGGCTGCATGGAGCACCTGTGTGCGGTCTGCGAGGTGCTGTGTTGAACGTCAGGACAGGGCGCTCCATTTCCCTCTCCCCATCGCCTGCCTTTTCTGAAGCTGGAGGGAACTGGAGCTAGGTAATCTGGCCCTGGGGCAGAGGCCACACTACAAAGACATGGGAGTGAGGCAGCGAAAGTGCTCATTCTGGGCATCCACATGCAGAAAAGTGCTCTGAGATGCCAGACTCCAGAAGCCAGCCCCCAGTAGTGATACCCACGGTGGAGTTGTTTTGCTCACTAAGGAAGGATAACTCTGCCTGGAAGGAGAAGTGGCTTAGGGTCCAAAGAGCTAAACTAAATCTTCGTGTATGTTAGCAATGCGTGATAAGAATAACAACGACAACTAGAATAGGTATTACTGACTACTTTTATGTGCCAGATTCCATCAGTTCAATTCAGTCACTCAGTCTTGTCCAACTCTTTGCGACCCCATGAACTGCAGCATGCCAGGCCTCCCTGTCCATCACCAACTCCCGGAGTCCACCCAAACCCATGTCCATCAAGTTGGTGATGCCATCCAACCATCTCATCCTCTGTTGTCCCCTTCTCCTCCTGGCCTCAATCTTTCCCAGCATCAGGATTCCATATGAGACACTTTATGTATTATTTCTAATCATTACAGCAATTCGTAAATTGATTTCATTGTCCTCATTTTATGGATAATGAAATTGAAGCTTTACGAGGTGATGGATTTGCCCAAATGCACTCAGGAAACAGCGGAAGCTGGAAACCCAACTCAGAACTGACTAACATCAAACCAGGGATCGTTTCTCTAGCACAAGTGAAAAATACATGAGACTCTGATTATGTACACTTGCTTAACATGTTCCCTTTTGTGGGTGAAGAAACGGAGGCCCGGGAGCACCATCTCCTCTAGTGTCAGCTTCCAGACAGGAGCCCAGTTCTGAGTCCTCCTCCTCCCTGGCCCCCCAGGACTCAGCCACCCCTGCTGGGAGGCCTTGCTCACCCGAAGCCGGCGCCCGAAGACGGTGACCTGGCCGCGAGCCTGCTCCTTGCGCTGCCGCCACTCCACCAGGTTGAGGCCGTTGTCGATGGGCAGGGTGACGTTCCTCTTGCCCACGGTGGGGTTGACGGTCCCGGCCAGCAGGTGGGGCTCCGTCTGCAGGGCCACCTCCATGCCGTTGGCCAGCAGCAGCCGCAGGGAGCCGTCGGCTCCGATGAAGTAGCTGTTCCGAACCTGGTCTGAGGGACAGATGAGGGGGGACTCTGTTTAGGAGGGCTGAGGAGGGGCGGAGCTGTACAGCAGAGGCAGGGGTGTGGTCTTCAAATATGCTTACGTTTCTGACCACAGAAACAAAGCACTATCATTGAAGAACAGGAGAGAAATATATGGAGGTCCGTGAGCTCAATCTCCAAAGGAAACTACTGTACATATTTTGGTATGTTCCCTGATTTCACAATATTTCTGAATACATTACGGTTAAAAATGGCTGCTTATAGAGTTTTTACTGATTGCTGTTATTTTATTGTTGAATATGTTCATAACATTTTTCGTAATGAGTATATGCAATGCCATTATATGGAAATAGCAGAACTTATTCAATTGGTCCTCAAATAGATATTCTGATTATTTCTATTTTTGCATGATTATAACACTGCAAATAAATATCTGTTAAACATTATGCTAAAGTGAAAGAAGTCAGGCACAAAAGGCCTGATATATGAATCAGTCCGTATATATGCAATGTCTGCAAAAGGCCAACTTGTAGAGAGCAAGTAGTGGGGAAAGGGAGAAAGGGGTATGACTGCTAATGACTATAGGGTTTCCTTTTGGGGGTGATAAAAAAAATTTCTGAAATTAGATAGTGGTAATGGTTGCACAACTTTGTACATATACTGAAAACCACTGAATTATACTCTTTAATAGTATGTGAATTATATATTTATTACAAATATACTTTTTGGATAAATCAATGTCTTCACTTTGGTTTATTAATCAAAATAGACTCCTAAAAGTAGGAGTCCTAGAGCAAAGGGTTGATCATTTTTAAGGCATTCCCACTATGGTAACAACACTCTTTACAATAAGGTGAAAAATAGCTCCAATATGTAAATCAGTGACAGAATGCCAAATACATATGTTTTAAATCACTGTCATATATATATACATATATGACACATATATGTGTATATATATGACAATGAATTAAAAGTAGACTTAATTTTGAAATTTTAAACCTGATTTCTAATTAGGATCTGTAGCTAATAGAACCTTCTGGAGAAAAAGTAAATTTCAGCTGTAAAATGCACACTGTGTTCTTTTCTAAAAATGGAAAAACCTGAGTTTTTACTGCAGTCACCTTCTTCTTGTCCTCTGTCAGCTGCTGCTTCTGTCTGCACTGCCCCTCTGTTTAATAAATGCAAACCCAAGCCCTTCCTTCAAGGCTCTGTGTAAACGTCATCTCTTCCCAGAAGCTTCCCTTGTTCCTCTGGTTAGAACGAAAGCCTCCCCCTCCTTAGCCTCTTTCCAGGTCTCAACAGTGGTCCTGCAGCTGAGTGGTGCAGGGGTTCACCACTCTGTGAGTGAATGAGCTCTCAAACACTTCAGTTCAGTTCAGTTGCTCAGTCATGTCCGACTCTTTGTGACCCCATGGACTGCAGCACGCTGGGCCTCCCTGTCCATCACCAACTCCTGGAGTTTACTCAAACTCATGTCCATTGAGTTGGTGATGCCATCCAACCATCTCATCCTTTGTCGTCCCCTTCTCCTCCCACCTTCAATCTTTCCCAGCATCAGGGGCTTTTCAAACGAGTCAGTTCTTTGCATCAGGTGGCCAAAGTATTGGAGTTTCAGCTTCAGCATCAGTCTTTCCAATGAACACCCAGGACTGATCTCCTATAAGATGGACTGGTTGGATCTCCTTGCAGTCCAAGGGACTCTCAAGAATCTTCTCCAACACCACAGTTCAAAAGCATTAATTCTTCGGTGCTCAGCTTTCTTTATGGTCCAACTCTCATATCCATACATGACCACTGGAAAAACCATAGCCTTGACTAGATGGACCTTTGTTGGCAAAGTAATGTCTCTGCCTTTTTAATATGCTGTCTAGGTTGGTCATGACCTAGTGAACAGTGAAACACACTAGCGCAGAGACTGAGAGCACAAACTTTGGAGCCAGACCTCCTGGACTCAAGCCCTGCCTCTGCTGCTCTCTTCCTGCAAGACCTTGGGCAAATTCCTTAGGCTTTCAGGCCTCTGTTTCTTTATCTGTTCATTAGGGATCACAGTTGTACTGTTACCTCTGGGGATTAAGTGGGAGCATGACCATGAAGATTGAGAAGAGCGTCAGCCTCTAGTGTGTGTCACGTAAATGTCAGTGATCACTAGTTGCGTGTGCCAGGTGCTGTGCTGGTCACTGTCACATCTGTCTTTCATCATCTTTCCTCCATCTCCTCTGCCCCATTTAAATACTTGCCAGAGTGAACTTTTCTAGTACCAATCATGGTCCTTCCATAGCTCCCCTTTGCCTGCAGATTCATGCTTAAGAGAATGTGTCCTAGAGCCTATTTGTCTGGGTCCAAACACCTACTAGTTGTGTGACTTTGGATAAGCCTCTTAACCTCTCGATGCCTCATTATCTTCATCTGGAAAACTGGAGATATTAATCATACCTCAGAGGGTTGTTGTGAGGATTTAAAAAGGATGATGAATATAAAATACTAAAAATATACTTCACACAGAATAAGTGCTCGAAACATTAGCTATCGTTGTTATTATTGCATGCACTCAGTAAACATTTGCTGGATCAGACCAGGTATACACTGGGCTGTGTCAAGCAATGAGGATACAGTGGTTTCTGCAGGGAACCCTCACTGAGTCTTCCCTGTGAGAATGGCATCAGATTGGCCTTTCTCCCTCCCATTCCCTCCCCCCACCATCGTTCTCCCCTTCTCTCCCACACACGCAGAATTCTAAAATCTGCCTCAGACTTGCCATGCATTATTCACTGACAATCTCCCTTTGAACAGTGAAAGAGCCTGTGTCAATTTATCTTTTAAAGCTGTTCCTTGCTGAATCCACATATGTCCATTAATGGTGCCTGCAGATGGAATAGCATCTGCAGAGGCCCCATCTCAAAACGATCCCTGTTTAATGTGAGCTGTGATTTCCCAAGGCTGCTGCTTTTTAGAAGCTGCTTCTTATTTCTTCCCATAGTTCAGACATAAGATGAAACCGAACGAGCTTTTTTGACAAAGACTCTACTGAAGCAGCTGCAAAACCAAGCATCTGAGCCTGGTATGAAATGAGGAAAGAGAGCTTGGCAGAGGTACCAAAGAGGAAAAAGAGGTTTGAGCTTTCCTGGATTCTGAGATGGACTTTTCACATTTTAATGTTTCTGAAATTGGAATGTGTCTTAAGTCCTCGTATGGATTTTCAGCAGTGAGTCTCCCAACTCCCTCCACCTGAAAAGTTGTTATTAAATTGATGGTACATTTTAAAACCGAGGAGATGTGTCACTTTTGAATTTTAAAAAATTGTCTAACTATTAGAAGGCCTGCATTAACTTTTGAGAAAAATGCTGCAAGCCGGCTTAGACGTATGGAGCAGAAGAGGCAATTCTTAATCATGGGGAAGAAAACAGGTTTGAAGGATAAGATGTTTGTGTGTCATCAGCTGCCCTCTCGTTCTTGGTCGGCCAGAACCCTGGCTGGCTAGGAATCGGTACCTTTTCTTGGAAATAACCCAGTCGGCGCATAAATACCTAGGGTCTGTCCCAACCCATTGCTAAAGGTGCTTGGTGGAGAAGGAATCCCAGGGCTTGATTTCTCTTTCTTTGATTGAAAACTGATACTGTCCTTTGAGTTTTGTTAAAGGCATAGGACTACAGTTGGGATAAAAATGTTTGTGGAATTACATGGTTATTCTCTTATGGTAAATCAAAGTGCCTGTTAATTAATTAATCCAACAAGTACTTCCCAAGCAGTACTATGTGCCTGGCCCATGCCAGTCCCTCTGTTTGTTGTCTGAAAAAACTGTCTGAGCAACCCTAGGAAGTAGGACTTGTAATTCAGCCCCATTTCCCAGACCCAGAAACTGAGGATCAGAGAAGAGTGACTCCACCCGGTCCACTCCGGAGCTGGCACAGCAGGTGCAGGGCACCATCCACCATGGCTCTCGTTTGCCTTCTTTCCCCAGAGTAGAAACTTGAGGGCCATGGTGATGGGGTGGCAGAGTCAGGGCTAGAATTCGGGCTTTGACTCTCAGACCAAGACTCTTTGGGGCTTTGTGTCAAAGCTTTGGGGAGTACGCCAGGGAAAAACATCAAATAAGACCTTCCCTAGTGATCCCTCTTTTCTTTCATGCTTACTAAGCCCAACAAAGCTACAAGCTCCACTGTGGGTCACCATGCCCCGTGAGAACAATTGTGGCAAACAGTTCACAGCAAGGTTACTTCTTTGTGATTTATCTGAAGCTAAAAGATCAACTCATATCAGGGTTTATCTGATGGACACAGAGAAGGGTCTCTTCTCCACAGACTCCTAGAAGAGGAACAAGGCACTCTCACCCGAGACTCAGGGAGGCCTTCTCCAAGGCCCAAATCCCTTTCAGAATTAGCTGCAATTATTCTTGTCCTTTAATTATTCTTGTCCTTTGTCCTTGCCAGGCACCAGAGTGAGAGTCCGTCTTTAATCTGGGAGCCACTGGGATGGCAGAACAGCGAGGTCACCTGGATTAGCAGCTAATGGATTCTCTACCCTTTGTTCTGCTGATAATGGGATGAGACAATGAACTATTACTCTGAAGCTTGGGGGAGAGACTCTGCAGGGCTCAGGCTGGTGTGTTTTGCAAATGAGGTGGTGATACAGTGAGAAACCAGTTGCCACGCTTTTCTGTTCTTGGCAGCTGCAGCAGTAGCAGCTCGTTTCTCGTGTCATCCTTCTCCAAACGGGGCCTCCCCACCCCACTGTCTCCAAGTCCCCAGTCCCCCGGCTGGCTTACCTTGCAGCAGTGTATAGAAGGCACCGGAGGCAGACAGGTTGGTGGTTATGGTGACATCGTCCTTGCTGGAGGTCTCCACCTGGACATGCACTGAGCTGTCTGTATCACTTCGGAAACTGCTCACCTGGCCGGTTGGGAAGGTCACGTTTGTCAGGCGGCCAAAGCTGTCGTACCTGAAAACCAAGGGGTGGCTCTGAGTAACAGAGATATACTGGTGCCACTGCTGGAGCCTGGCTTGTTCTACCTGATGCCATGGCTTTGCATGTTCCACTTTTCTTTCTGCTCAGATACATTTCCACGTCTCCAGCATCTCCTTGGACACAACTCCACCTGCTGATATTCAGCTGCAGGCAGACAACTTCTCTCTCTTGAGTCTTCCTTTGCTAATTCTGTAGAGTGGAGATACCCTCCCCACCCTCCAGGATTCCTGTGAGCAACGTGTGGAAGTGACTTGTTGCTATGAACTAATATTCACTCACTAAGAGCCAGATGATGGTGGCCCAGGTAGCGCTAGCGGTAAAGATTCTGCTTGCCAACACAGGAGACCTAAGAGATGCGGGTTCAGTCCCTGTATCAGCAAGATCCCCTGGAGGAGGAAGTGGCAACCCATTCCAGTATTCTTGCCTGGAGAATCTCATGGATAGAGGAGCCTGGTGGGCTGCATACAGTTCACATGGGGCCACAAAGAGCTGCACATGACTTAGCACGTGCATATGTGCACACACACACCACACCACACACACACACACCTGAGATGGATGATCCAGAGTCTCAGAGCTGGGCGACTCCCAGAGGCAAGGGGTCAAAGCAGATGCTTGAATACCTTCTCAAACCTCCCCCCACTACCCTCCCCCACAACCAAGAACTGGTTAAACAGGTTCCTCCTGACCAGCACTAGAGATGGGGCTTCCTAGGAAGCCACAGAGCCTGGGAAAAGGGGACTTTGAATTCAGACCAGGATTCTGCTGCCACAGAAGGGGACTAGACAGGTGGGTTCCTGTAACCCCTTCACAACTGGATTTCACATCTGGCACCAAACAGCGCTCAAAACCCACAGCTTTGCTCTGGTGTGGTCTTTCTAAAGCATCACAAGTGAATCTCAATTCTCTTTCCCATTCTTCTGATGATAAAAGAAATAACTGAAATTTTTTCAGCCCCCACAATATGGCATTCAGATATGGTGCTAGTACTTTCATACATTCTTTCCCTTAACCCTCACAACTAGTCTAAAAGACACAGATTAGCTCTTTTTTGGAGGACACTCAGAAAGTGAAGTCACTCGCTCCAGGTCACACAGCTAAGGGTGATAGAGTCGAAATCTAGACTTAGATCTCTCTGCTTCCAAGCCAACCCTTGCTTCTCTGTCTTCAGAGGGTTTCCAGACAATCTGTTTGCAAGTGTCCATGGCGTGTGCTTTCCTACCTGCTACACAGTGGCTGGCAGACGGCAGGGAGCTGGCTACTCACAGGTAGGTTTGAAGAGCCTTTCTGGACTTGCATGTGAATGGGCATGGGCATATCAGGTGGTGCTAGCAGTAAAGAACCTGCCTGCCAATGCAGGAAGCACAGGTTTGATCCCTGGGTGGGGAAGGTCCCCTGGAGGACGGCATGGCAACCCACTCCAGTGTTCTTGCCTGGAGAATTCCATGGACAGAGGAACCTGGCAGGCTACAGTCCACGGGATCACAAAAAGCTGGACACGACTGAAGTGACTTAGCACGTGTGCAGGTGAATGGGCATAAGTGACTTGGCATGCGTGCAGATGAATGGGCATAAAGCTCTTCACTCAGGTGCTCATATTTCTGACTTCTGCTCAGGCTCAAGCCTGCAGCGTGGGTTCAGCTGTATACGTCTCCCTCATGTACTCCGGGTCTCCCACGGGACTTCTCTTTCTGCTCAGCTTTTTATACTGGGGTAAAGCTGTTCTCTGGGCACCTGAGCAAAGGGTTTTAACTATGGTGAAACGAGGCCTGAAAGTTTAGCTCCATCCTGGCTCTTCTCCTGATTCCTTCAGCTGGGCCTGGCTTCCTGATGGGCCCCTGGGTTCCTGCAGCTCGTATGGTTTCAGGTGAGACTTGGTAGGTGAGCCCAGGCAGACCTTTCCTGAGCAATTTTCTGCTCAAGGTCAGATTTGGATGCTGCGTGGGTTCTGCCATCCACCCGCTCTTTCTGTCCCCATGGCTGGCTGGCACTGATCACGGAATGATAACAGTCTCAGGCACAGTCTGCCACAGAGGAGGTATTGGTGAAGGTCTTTTGAGTGAATCATCCCAGTCCTCGACTCAAGACTGACTTTAGAGGGAGGGCCAAGGGGCTTTGGGAGAGCTGAATCTTCAGTGCTGAGGTCTGAGGAAGGCGAACGGATGCCCTTTCCATGATGGCAAGAAAAGCAAGGGTTGCAACCGTATTCCTCAGGCCTGGGGGTGGCGGGGCCAGGCTGTGCGAACGTATCAGTCCTTTGGGTTCTTGGAGAGGCAGTTCCCTGGTGGCTCAGCTGTTAAAGAATCTGCCTGCAATGCAGGAGACCTTGCTTCGATCCCTGGGTTGGGACAATCCCTTGGAGAAGGGAAAGGCTACACACTCCAGTATCCCAGCCTAGAGAATTCCATGGACTGTACAGTCCATGGGGTTGCAAAGAGTCAGACATGACTGAGCAACTTTCACTTTCAGAGGCAGTTAAAGGGTTTGGAAAACTGTTTCCTGTCATGATTCTCTCATTTTTCTCTCTCTGTACCGAGTCGGGTTCTTGTTAGGGGAGGTCAGTCTGGCTCAGCGGGGAGCAGCGGTGAGGCCTGACCTGGAATGGAGGGTGAGAGGTGCAGAGTGCCCCTCAGAGTGGGTGAGGGCATGACTCCGAAAGACCACTGAGGGTGCTCTCGGGTTAAAGATCTGGGCTGTCTGTCTTAAGGCCTCTCTCACCTGGAGGAGCTCACAGCTCTGCTCCTGTTAACTCTGGGAGAGGCTGGTGTGCTTTTTAGCCCTTTATGGCTGCTGGAAATTTAAACAGGAAGGAATTTCACAAAAATCTTTGCAGTGGCTATCTCTAGGAGGTAGAATTAAAGGGGGTTTTAGTTGCTTCTTTATATGCATTTTATAGTCTCAAGATTTTGAATAACTAACATGGATGATATTCATCATCAGAAAAGTGCTGTGACGGGACTTCCCTAGTGGTCCAGTGGTAAAGAATCTGCCTTGCAATGCAGTGGGCGTGGGTTCCATCCCTGGTCGGGGAGCTAAGACCCCATGTACCCGGGGGCGACTAAGCCCACGGGCCATAGCTACTGGGCCCGCCAGTTCTGCAACTAAGACCCCAGCCAAATACATACATTAAAAAAAAGAAGAAAAGAAAAGTGCTGTGACAAGGCAAGTAATGCCTCATGAGCATGGCCACCTTGGGGAAGAGGACTTTTTAATTGCTGGTAATTTTAGAAGTGTCTCATTTAGAGGACATCTGCCAATAACAACCTGTAGGCTAAATATCACTAGAGCATCCCAAATTTTTGAGCCCCAAATCAAGACTCCCCGCTAACCCCCCACCCCTCCAACATAAACCCCGTTCTGTCCCTTTAACTGCAGTCTACGAGCAAGCTGAGTGCTGTCAGATCCCCAGTCATCTTGGAAGGTAACAGGAAGATCCGTTTCAGTCTGTCAGTTTCACGGGATGGGTATGCTGTTCTAGTCTGGTTCTTTGAACACCTATGATCCATGTACACACTCTTTATTAATCTAATTTCCTGGCCTAACTGGATAAAAAAGATTTTATTACACCATGAAAAATACTTAAAAAGGAGTTCTGCAGTCTTACAATTTTGACTTGATAGATTATTCACTGGATTTCCCTGGCGGCTCAGATGGTTAAGAATCTGCCTGCAATGCAGGAGACCTGGGTTTAATTCCTCAGTATGGAAGATCTCCTGGAGAAAGGTATGGCTACCCACTCCAGTATTCTTGCCTGGAGAATTTCATGTCACCTTGATGCTACTTCTATCAAGGCCCTGCTCAAACACCACCCCCTACAGGTCTCCCATCCCTTCTTCTCCCAGTGATCCTCCGGAATGTGCCCTCTGCATCACAACAGCTGATGGACAACTTGTCTCCCGCTTTGGCCTTGGAGCACCTGAGTTAGGACAGGATCGTGAGGTCAGACAGTCAGGCTGGGAATCTGGATTCCAGCATCTGCCAGCCGCGGGACCCTGGAGGACCGGCCTTCAGTTCATCTCAGCTTCCCCAGCATGGGGGCTGGGAGAGAGATGATGGCTGAACAGATAAGTGAACGCAGGACTGCATGTGCAAGGCCTCTTCTCTGCTTCTTTAGAGAAGAGAGACCATGACGCACTCACATGCCACCCCCTGCAGGACCTACAGAGGCCTGACACACAGTAGGTCCCTGATAAACATCTGCTGGGTGCACAAATATGGAAACAGCCGCTTTCACTAAACGATGCTTGAGCAATCTCCGTTGGCATCTCCCCAGAGTTTTAGCTTCCAAGCTAGAAAGAGGCTTTGCAAAAAGGCAGACAATTGTAATTATTATCGAAGGTGGCCTGTAATACATAATTAAATTGAGCCTGAAGACGATACGATGAAAAGGCTGGATGCCATCAAGATCTGGCTTTCTAGGAGATGGTCAAAAAGCAGTAATTTCCACTCCTCATATTTTCCATTAGGACTGAATGTCTTAATTAAATGAACATCAAACAGCACAGCCCATTTATAGAATTTTCTTGTCTCGTATTCACTCATTTCACCACTTTCTGGAGCTTGAGAAAGGCCACTGGCTCTCTCTGCCACCTGATCAATTCCTGCGATTATCCCATCCGAACACTGCTGCTTCTGCCTCTGCGGGGAGGAGCTGTGGCTACCCATTCTCTGGAGCTTGACCTTTGCCCCGTGGCCGCCTCAGTGTCCCTTTCCCTTTCTGCTACCCAGTTGCTAAGGGAAAGGATGCAGGTGTTTCCCAGCAGGATGCTGGAGACAGGTCTCTATTTGCAGTGCCTGGATTCTGATCCCACGAGGGAGGACTTCTGGCCAATGGTTTAGATACATCTGTTGCAACTTTACTTAAATTACTGGCCAATTTTCTTCCAATCACAGAAGAACAGAAGGGACAGGTCGCTGTGGGAAGGTCCTTGGAGCCAGGTGGTTTAGGCTTCAAATCTAGGCTCTACACTTGCTAGCAACGCAACCCTAGAGGCAGGCACTCAGTTCTGTCCCCTGTTAACCATCCAACCCCCATCACAAATTTATTATTTCAGGCAGGTTATACAGCATAACCTTTGTGTGCCTCTGAATTCTCCTCTGTAAGATGTGGGTAATAATACCTGTCTCAGGGAGATACTGTGAAGATCAAACAAGGTAACAGATTTCAATGCCAGTTCTTTCCAGCGACTGCGGGACCCCATGAGATTGCCCTCACTAGACTGTCAACTCCCTGAGGGAAGCACTTCTGTTCGGTCACTGGTGTATCCCTAGCACTTAGGGGAGTGCCTGGCATAGAGTTCAGTTCAGTCGCTCAGTTGTGTCTGACTCTTTGTGACCCCATGGACTGCAGCACGCTGGGCTTCCCTGTCCATCACCAACTCTTGGAGCTTGATCAAACTCATGTTCATCAAGTCAAAGATACCATCCAACCATCTCATCCTCTGTCATCCCTTCTCCTCCCAGCTTCAATCTTTCTCAGCATCAGGGTCTTTTTCAATGAGTCAGTTCTTTGCATCAGGTGGCCAAAGTATTGGAGTTTCAGCCTCAGCATCAATCCTTCCAATGAACACCCAGGACAGATTTCCTTTAGGATTGACTGGTTGGATCTCTTTGCAGTCCAAGAGACTCTCAAGAGTCTTTGCCAACGCCATAGTTCAAAAGCATCAATTCTTCAGTGCTCAGCTTTCTTTTTAGTCCAACTCTCACATCCATACATGACTACTGGAAAAACCACAGCTTTGACTAGACGGACCTTTGTTGGCCAAGTAATGCCTTTGCTTTTCAATATGCTGTCTAGGTTGGTCATAGCTTTCCTTCCAAGGAGCAGCGTCTTTTAATTTCATGGCTGCAGTCACCATCTGCAGTGATTTTGGAGCCCAAGAAGATAAAGTCTGTCACTCTTTCCCTTGTTTCCCCAACTATTTGCCAAGAAGTGATGGGATTGGATGCCATGATCTTAGTTTTCTGAATGTTGAGTTTTAAGAGGCTCTTTAGCGCTTCTTTGCTTTCTGCCATAAGGGTGGTGTCATCTGCATATCTGCGGTTATTGATATTTCCAGCAATCTTGATTCCAGCTTGTGCTTTATCCAGCCCAACATTTCGCATAATGTACTCTGCATATAAGTTAAATAATCAGGGTGACAATATACTCCTTGATGTACTCCTTTCCCGATTTGGGAACCAGTCTGCTGTTCCACATCTAATTCTAACTGTTGCTTCTTGACCTGCATACAGATTTCTCAGGAGGCAGATCAGGTGGTCTGGTATTTCCACCTCTTGAAGAATTTTCCATACACTAGATGCTCAATAATGTGAATGAGTGAGTGTAGATAGAATGGTCTGCTCATTCTTTTTTCTTTCCCTGCTTTCCCCAACTTTACCTTGAAGCCTATTCCTTCATACTGTCTGCCTTCCATTCCATTTGCTTCTGAACACGCTGAGTTCAAACCAGGCTCGGGGTGCTCATGCTGACTGTCTCCTTCGCTGGGAATGCTCTTCCTTCTAACCTTGATAGGGCTAGTTCCTTTTATTACTCATGTTTTAGTTCAAATGTTATTATTTCAGCAAGGCCTTCTCTGGTCACCTGTTCTGATGGGTCCGCCCATCTTGATCACATCAATCAGCAGTCCCCAACCTTTTCAGCACGAGGGATCAGTTTCGCGGAAGACAGCTTTTCCACAGACTGGGGGCAGGGGATGGTTTCAGGATGGTTCAAGCATGTTACACAGATCATGCACTTTATTCTACTGTAAATACATCAGCTCCACCTCAGATCACTGGGCAATAGATCCTGGAGGTTGGGGGCCCCTGCATTATCTTATTTTACTGTTTTCACTTCACATCCTGTTTACCTGCTTACCTGTTTATTGTCTCTTTTCCTACTAGAATATAAGCTCCATGAAGGCAGGGACCTTGTTTGTATTCTTAGTGCCTGTTGCAGGAGCCAGCATGTAAAAGGCACTCAGTACATATTTCTCGGATGAGTGAATGAATAGTAGATATTGTTTTTTCAAGAGCTAGGGTGAGAATAATTAAGCACTCCACCCCTGTTACCCCTCACCTTCTGTATGAGGAAGGGAAAGTTCACTAATATTCATACAGTACATTTTAGGTATGGAGCACTGTGCTCACAGCCATCTTTGGAGGTGAACATGACTGTCACCATTTCACAACCAGTGAAACTGAGGCTCAGAAAGATAAATAACTTGCTTAAGAGCCCATGGCTAACAGAGGCTATAGACTCTGTCACGTCTGTCTGATCTTAAAGCCTGTGTTCTGTCATCGAGCTTTCTGGAAAGATGGTGCCGTTACAAATCAAAACCTTTGTGTTCAACTACGTTAAAGAAAAGATTGCGCTTGGAACTCTGAAGTGGGTAGAGAAGAGGGACAGCTTTCTCTTCACGACGCTCTTCTTTGCTTCCGCTACAGCTGACTCTACAGTGATGCTCAGCCCCCACCTGGGGGTGTGATGGAGACAGCCAGGTGATCGGTTTCTCACTATTTCCCCCCACCGACTTTTCTTCACTTGTTTTTCCAAAGCATCTTTGGATTACAGAGAAAGAACACACACAGGAGATTCATAGAGTGGTTGCAAACTTGGCTCTCAGAAGAGGACCGCTGGGAGCTATCTTCACACACACTGCGAGTGTTCTTCACACTCGATACTTCACACCTTGATCCACTTCACTACACGCGCTCGGTGAGGGAAATGCCACATTGCCTTTCTGATAGCAAACTTTTTGCTGATTGGGCACTTTTTAGTTGGAAAATAAAGACTTGATTTTTTAGGACTTTCATCTATGATTGTTCCAAACACCGCCATCATCAACAAGAGGAAACGGCCACTGTATTCTCTGTGAATAATTACAGTTCACAGCCCATGCACACCAACAGATCCCTTGACCTTAGGTCTCTGTAACAGAGTGGCATCTCTAAACGGTAACTACCCCAAAACTGCAGCAGAGGCAGGCTGCTTGTTGGCTCTGCAATAAAAATTTGTCCTTGCTGCCCATTTCCCATAAGAATCTCAGGGATGGGGGAGCCTGGTGGGCTGCTGTCTATGGGGTCGCACAGAGTCGGACACGACTGAAGCGACTTAGCAGCAGCAGCAGCAGCAGTAACTCCCAGCAATGAACTGTAGCCTTCAGGATTTCTAAGAGCTGGCCCACCCTACCTCTGTAGGTCTTATCTCTCATCGATGTTATATTTGAGGCCATGCATCTGCTAGAAAGTTCTTAGGTAGATCTGGGATTGAACCCTGTCTGCTCTGCCACTTATGTGAACAGTGTCACAGAGCCAGTCTGTGGCTGTGCTGTTTATCCTGTTCCCTCCTCAGACTCATTTTCTACCCTGCCCTGTGCCTTGACAGGCTGACCTCTGCAGACTGCATCCCTGGGGCCTTCCTTGCGGGCTTGCTTCTGGTTGGATATAGCCAATGGCAGGCAGTTGTGAGAGACTGCAGGTCAAGAGGAGAAGTTTTCCCTACTCTCTCTCTCTTTTGGTCCCATATTTCTAATAGCGGATGCATACACCCCAAATTACAGCTCCTGCCAGATGCCTTCTACATGGCTGCAACTCCCACTGGGCTTTAGTAACAATGTCTTGTTACTTCCCTGCCTTGCCCTTCAGCCCGAGGGCTGGTAATGGTTATTCAGTGTGTTTAGTGCCTGGGTGCCTCACCGTCCTTCCTTGGCTCCCTTATTCTTGCCTATACCTCTATACCATTTTTCACTGGAAAGATGTTTTCTTTGCAGGATATAGAAATCTGGGTTGACAGATTTCTTCTTTCTTTCAGCATTTCTGTTTTCTAATTTATATGTATTTCTCTTTTCACATTTCTTCTTCTGATGAGAAGTCTGCTATGACTCTTATCTTTGCTCCTCTGTATTAAAAAAAAAAAAAAGGCCCCGTATGGCACTGCTCTCAGGATTCTCTTTTCCTTTTGTATTCAGCAGTCTGAATAGGATATGCATAGATACCTGTGGGTGTGTGTGTACTTATTCTGCCTGGTGCTTTCTGAGATTCTGGGTCTGTGGTTTTGGTGTCTAATTCCATATGGATAGTTCTCAACCATTATTTCCTCAAATGTTTCTCCTGCCTTGCTCTTTCTGTCTTCTTCTGGAATTCTAATTAAATGTATACTAGAGCAGTTGATGTCCCCCATTTCTTAGATGCCCTTTTCTATATTTTTTCTTCTTTTCCTCCTTGCATTTCAGGTTGGATAATTTCTATTGATCTATCTACTTTCCTCAGCTGTTTCAACTTTACTGGTAAGCCCACAGGACAATTTTCACCTCTAGGTTCTTCATTTCTCGCATTTCCAGTTGATTCTCTCTTACAGTTTCCATTTCTCTGCTAAAATATCCATCTGATCTTGCATGTTTTCCACCCTTCCCACGACAGTATTTTATTTTAGCTGCCGGGCCTGCAGGGTATCAGATCCCTGACCAGGGGTTGAACCTGGGCCCTTCATAGTGAGCATGAAGAGTCCTAGCCACTGGACAAGCGGGGAATTCCCTACGTAATCTTCGTTAAATTCCTAAGAGACAGTTTCAACATCTGTGTCACATCTGAGTGTTCTTCTGGCGATACCTTTGATCCTGGGAGAGTGCTGCTTTTTCTTGCCTTTCTGTAGATTCATTTGAAAGTGTGACATCTTGTGTAGCGCAGCAGAGACTGAGGCAGTAGATTTTGGGTATGAGTTTTCTCCTGCTTGCACTTTAGTGAGAGAGTTTAAGTTAATTTAGTTAGGATTTGGGCTGGCTTTGCAATGTGTTATTTCTACGGCTAACCTTAATGCGTCACAGGCTTTACATTCCTCCAGCAATATCTTGTACTTAGGGTGTGAAACTAGTTTGCCAGAGGGTTTTTTTTTTTTTCCCAATCTGCCTACTTTATTCTCAGGTTTAGGTCCCATCTTTGTGCCCAGCCTTAGAAAGGGTCTCTTTTTAGGCTCTTGTGTCCTTCTTATCTCCTTCCCAGTAGTATTCCACTTTTCATTGTTATGTTAAGCTTTTTAGCTAGCAGTGGTGGGTGGCAAGCTTGAGAGAATTCTCTTTTGTTCTGATTGAGCCTCAGTCTTATATCAATATTGGCATGTATCCCTGAATCTCAGGAGTGTGGCCTCTTCAGTGCTCCTGCCCCTTTCAGGCTGTTCTTCTGGGCCCATTAAGTATTCCTGCTTCTCTTCCAGCAGTAGTTAGAATTTTCTTTTTCCTTAGGGCCTAAGTAGAATAGTGTTCACTGTTCTCTCCACAGATTAAGGCTTTTGTTCCGTATGGGAGATCAGGTGAGAAGGGTCTGAGTGAAGCAGGCAGAAATTTGAGCCCCCTCCCTTAGCAGCTGCTGTACCCCTCCTCCAGGTCTACTACAAGGGATTATTTTCCTACTTTTTCTCTGTAGTACCTGCCGGGGTTTGTGGAGAAAAGTTTTGGAGACTGTGGACTCTCCCAATATCTGCAGCCTCCAAGGGCTACACACTCTCCTGCCAGGACACATTTAGTCTTCATAATTTCCCCAAGCTGAATGCTTTGTTTCCCCAGGGACAGGTTGCAACCACCCCAGGGAAGCTGGCACCCACATCTTGTCTGTGGTGTGGCACTCTGTAAAAGGCCTGGCCACTTGGTTGCCCTGTGACCTCAGAGAAGGAGTTCAAGGAAAACTCATGCATTTGCCACTCGTCTGGCTTATTTTCATCGTAAGGATGGGAACAATGCCTTTTCTGGCTCTTATATCCTCAAGCAAAAATGGGAAGCGAAGCCTCCTCACTGGAACCATTGGAATTGAATTCCGTTTCCTGCTAGGAGCACTGGCGGTACTGCAGCTGCGATGGAAACCTAGCATTTTTCTCAGGACAGCATGTGTTTTTTCCTTCCCTTCTTGTTTCCTTCCCGCCCGAATGTAAATTTCACTCATAAAATAGTTACTGAGCACCTCCTAGTTGGCAAGTCCCAAGCGTGTACAGAGAGGCATTAGTTAGGGTCTCAGGGTAGATAGCTTGAGCATAAGGATGATGGGAGCTGTCACAGGGCTCTGAGTGCCAGAGCCACTTCCCTTATGAAACTTACTCACGCCCATCTAATAAGCCAATTTTGGAACCTGCCTCCTCTTGTCAGGCCGTTTTCTTAGCCAGCAAATGCCACCAGCCCAGGAGCCCACGTCTGAAATTAATGCCGCCACAGGCTAGACATGAAAGCATTACAGACCCCTTTTAGGTTTCCGACTGGCAGATCTCTGGGTTGAGAGAAGAAAAGGATCCTCGATTCCCCAGAATTATAAACACTTTAAGTCAAGCTGCTTGCTCTGACATGTGAGACGTTTATATTAGATGTATTAATCTGTTGAGAGGGTCGATAAAGCCAACTTAAAATTCATTTCAGTAATAGCCTGTGTTATAGGCAAGCCTGGGCTGATTTTTTTTTTTAAAGTATTAGAGCATTTTGGTTTGGAATCTATTAAGCTGCCTCATGGACCTAAAAGTAGGAAATTCATTGGAGCAATGTGCAATGGCGAAATCTGTCCAAATCTGTATTGAGAAATACCATAATGATAATTTTTATACCATAACTTCTTGGGAGCAACATTGGTTGCAAAGTATTTTCACTTTCAGCATTTACTTAGTCTTTTGATTCCTATAATGGCCCTAAAATGGGGTAGGTCAGGCATTATTTCTGTCTGATTGAGACTTGGGTCTGGAAGCCAGCCTGCTCCTGAAATCACATGGCAAATATCCAGTAAAAATAAGTATCTGGTATCCTTGCTATGTTCACAACCTGAATTGAACCATTTTTCCTGGACCCATCCTGTATAACTCTTTCCCATCCATTTCAGGAATCTGACCCCTTTCCTGGTTCATCCCTTCATCCCTCAGACTTGACACCTGAGTCTGCTCTTCTGATCTGCCCTCTACTTCCTGTGTGCGCGCGTGTGTGTGCGTGCGTGCACGTGTCAGTCGCTCAGCTGTGTCTGACTCTTTGTGACCCCATGGACTGTAGCCCACTAGGCTCCTCTGTCCATGGAATTCTCCAGGCAGGAACACTGGAGTGGGTTGCCATTCCCTTCTCCAGGGGATCTTCCCAACCCAGGGATCGGACCTGGGGCTCCTGCACTGCAGGCAGGTTCTTTACCATCTGAGCCACCAGGGAAGCCCTCCTCTAATTTCTACTAACTTCAATTACAACTTTGGTCTGTTTCTTTGATTAGCTGACTCGCAACTGCTGCCAGGTAAATACCTTACATGCCCAAACAACATCTCAGCAATTACTTAATACTACTGCTTGAAATGCTAATACTAATATTACTTGAAATAACAATAACAGCAATAGCAATAACTGTCATTTGAGTACTTATGATGAGTCAGATATCGTTTTCCATGTTTTATTTCCCTGAAAATTTGAACCCCAGACTATCCCTATGAAAAAGATACAACTTTAGTCCGTAACATACAGATAAGTTACAAAGAATCTGGGTGAACCCAGTCGGTGTAGCTGAAAGAGCATGGACGTGTGTTCTGGTTCTGCTCAGTTCTCACTGTGTGACTGTAGACTCGTTACCTAGTCTTCCCGTGCCTTGGTTTGATCATCTGTGAAAAACAGGACTGATCATCTCTACCATCTGAGGTTGCTGTGAAGATTCAATGAGAAAGAGCCTGGTACACAGTTGGATCTCAAAAAAGGTGACTTTCACTTGTCTCTTTTAGGGCTTTTATCTCCTGCTTCTGAATACAGCTATGAAGTAGATACTGTGGAATTCCAAGTGCAATTTTCTAAAAAGTGATGGTACTAACTTCCTTCTTCGTAAGTCATCAAATATGGCTGTATAATTTCATCAAGGAAGACAGGGAGAGGGGAAGGGGATCCTTGCTGGTAGAGGTGTAGGACATGCTTTTCAATTTCAGGGCTGGTTGAGAGTAACGGCTGCAGTGACGTGTAAGCATTCAGTCTGCGATTTGAAGGAGTGACCTTGAGACCGAATCGAGGGCACCGACCTGCTCCAACAAAGAAACCCCTGTATTGGCTAAATAATGTATAAGGGATTTCCACTGGGCAACAGGGAGAAAATTGAATTATTTAATGTATTTCCATTTAGATGAGTTAATCAAGATAATTGCTGTTTTCTTGGATCTTTGTCTTTTATTTTTGTAATTAACAAGGTGCCCATTTGGAGAAGGGAATTTAGCCAGTGAACTTTGTACAAACTGCTGTGACTTTTTCTTTTTTGGTGCAAATTGTATTCAAAAATCTATGATAGCTCCTTTTGTTTAGGATGCTAGGATTGTGAGAAACTGATGCTTGATCAAGGTTGAGAAAAACTTAGGGTTCAAAGATTCAAGTTCATTTGGGATTAACAAACTCTGTACGGGGCAGCAGGGCAGGGCTGCAGGAGCATGAGCTCTTGTATCAGACAGATGTGGGCTGTGACCCCTGTTCTGTGAGGTCTCACTAGACAGTAATGAACAAATGAGCCTCTCTGAGCCTCAGTGTCTCCGTTTCTGCTTCTTCCAGAGATGATTCGCGGCCTGAATACAGTAATACAGTTCCTAGCCCATCAGTGATGGGCAGTGAGGCTGGTTCCTTCCCTCTCTCCCATGTACTTGTCTAATATTTGACAGCCTCAGTTGTGTGGAACATGGCTAAAACCTCAAAAAGCAGCTTAAAAAGGATCTAAGTAGAAATAGATGTTACAAGTCTATTCATTAAAATACCTCATAGAGGAACACCCTGGAGATATATATACATATTTAATTTTGGCGAGGATTATAATAAGCTGAATGTCTGGTTCTCTGACTACATCATTTAAGAACCCCTACCCTGGATGAAGAGAAGGGAAGCGAGCTACTGAAGTCGGCCACCACAATTGAAACAATGATATGATAGCGCCACATGGAGGGAGGAGGTGGTAAAACTAAGGATTAGGCACAGGAGCTAAAGAAAGAACTGTTTAGAATCACTTTAGGCAGGAATGGACGGGTCTATAGCCTCATTTTCCGGGAACTAGCTTCATATCGAGGTAGGAGACAGATGGGCCCCCGGGCTAGACACCTGCTATTTGTCGAGTGGAGTAAAATTCAAGCTTTGTTCTCACCCAGACACTGCAAGGACAAAGCTAGTGGCAAAAAAGCTGAGCTCTGCTAAAGTAAAGTGGTAAGAGGCCCACTCCTGAGGTCAAGGACGACTTCCCTGCCTGCCCAAGTGCAGGGAGGCTCCTTGGGGGTCGAAAGGGAGGGGACCCCACCCCGTAAGTATGGACATGCACCCACAGGCCTCTGTGGTGGGATCCACCTTAGCGAAAAGTTGTGCACACATCCTGGGGAGGGTCCTAGGACCAGTCACGGGTGAAGAAAGAAACTAGACAATCGGTCAAAAGTAAACAAAGACTCGGAAGGATGATCCTAGATAAGTGATTTAAATCACCTTCTTACCGTGTGCCTCCTCATTCCGGATGCCCACACTTGTCTCCGGGTATGTCTCTTTGAATTACTGTGTTCCTCTTCATTAGAGAGAATGACCATACCCTTTCTCTCTGGGTGTGTTTCTCTGCCCTGCTTCTGAGTCAGATAAACAAACTATTTTCCTGTGTGCTCTCCCAGACATTATGTTGTGTCTCTAATAATAAACTTTCTGTTTTTACAGTTTTTGCCTCCTTGAAACATTCTTGCTTTCAAACTGGGGCAAGAGTCAGGACCACTTTACTTCTAGCCTCTAGTCCCTGGTTTTCTAGTGACTAGGATTCCTGGTTTTCATCCAGGTTACCCAGGTTCAATCCCAGGGCAGGGAGCTGAGATCTTTCTTCAGGACTACACACTGCTGTTTCTCTGAGATCAACATGGCAGCATCAAATGCCTTGTTTCTTATTAATGACCTTGACTCATAAAAGAAAGATTTTATGCCTGTATAACAAAAAGGGAGGCATCTAATGCACTTCATAAATTCTATCCAAAATGTTAAAAGTGAAAGAAAAAGTTTTGAATCATAAAGATGTGGACTTGGGAAGCGAGTTAGAAAGAGAAAGATAAATACCATATTCTAACCCATATATATGGAATCTAGAAACATGGTACCGAAGAATTTATTTACAGGGCAACAGTGGAGAAACAGACATAGAGAACAGACTTATGGACATGGGGAGAGGGGAGCAGAGGGTGAGATGTATGGAAAGAGTAACATGGAAACTCACATTACCATATGTAAAATAGATAGCCAACGAGACTTTGCTATATGTCTCAGGAAACTCAAACAGGGGCTCTGTATCAACCTAGAAGGGTGGGATGGGGAGGGAGATGGGAGGGAGGCTCAAAAGGGAGGGGATATATGTATACCTGTGGCTGATTCCTGTTGAGGTTTGACAGAAAACAGCAAAATTCTGTAAAGCAATTATCCTTCAATGAAAAATAAATTAATTATAAAAAAAGATGTGGACTTGGATTATGTGGACAATTGCTGACACTTAACCAAGTATTTTCCATCTATGTCACCTTCCTGTAGTGAGTCCATTGGGGAAGGTTTCCGTTTTACAGAGGTGGAAGCTGAGGCCTAGAGAGATTAAGTCCACAGGGAAAGCTGGATTCAAGCCCAGCTTCTCTGACTTCAGAGCTCATGCCTTTCCTACCACACGATGTTCCTTCCTAGGAGTAATCATCTGGGTTATTAACATGCAGAACATGTAATCGGTCATGGTTTACATCTCCAGCGAATTAAAATAAAAAACATCCATAAATGAACACTTCATCAGCTGACCTCTAATTCTACAGTGCACCCATGAAACAAAACCCCCGAACGGCCTGGTCTTGACACTTACTCATAAAACGTTGTCCACCCGTTTTCACTGCTCTTGGTGGCCAGCAGGCCAGAGTTGCCGTGGTATGTCATCATGGCCAGCTCGTGCCCTTGTGTGGTCACGCTCTTGAGTGCACTGTTGGTGCCCATGGTCACCCAGTACACCTGGCCGTCCGGGACCACCAGCCAGAGGGGCATCCCTGTGGAGTCTCTGCGGACGCTGACCACATTGCCGTTGTTGTCTGTGATGAGCGTGACGTCACCATCCCCGGTGTAGGTGAAGTTGTACAGGTAATCTCCCGTGGGTAGGCTTTGGGTGTACAGATGCTTGCCACTGGTATCAAACAGGTAGAGCTCCTGGTCTATCGGGGAGGACAGCTCATACATGTTCTGGGTGTTGAGGAAAGGCTTGTTCTTCCTGATAAACCGGATTCGGATATTCCCAAGGTCGGCCACATAAAGCTCCCCGTCAGCACACACAGCCAAGGAAGATGGGATATTCAGCTTCGCATCTTTGGCGTAACCATCATCTCCAGAGAAACAATCACAGTTGACATCATTTTTACAGTCACAGCCACTGGGGGCTCCGGCAACCAGTGAGATCTCTCCGCTGGTGGTGACCTGCCTGATGCGGTTGATCTTCTTCTCGTCGGTCTCAGCGATATATAGGACCCCATTGTGAGAGACGGCCAAGGCAGTGGCCGATTCCAGGGTCGCATGCACGGCCACCTTGCTCAGCAGGAAGTGGTCGATGCCGGGCACCTGGCAGTGCATGGGCCTCCCAGCGACGATGCGCACCTGGTGATTTTCAGAGATCTGCAAGACCACGTTGTTGTCCAGGACATAGAGGGAGTTGTCCATCGGGTTGACGGCTAAGTCTGTGGGCCACTCCAGGCGAACCTGATAATGGAGACATGGACACTCAGATGCCTGGCGAGGTGCTCACCACCGATCATCCCACACCCTGTAGAGCCCTGGGTCGCTGTAGAGGGGACCAAGCGCCAGCACAGGCAGTCCTGCCTGATCAGCAGGAAGCAGCCTGTCATCATCCGCGGATATCAGCCCCTGATCAGACAGAAACTATGCGAGAGCCCCACCGAGACATCCGATGGTCTACGTTAGACTGACGAAACACAGAGAAGGGGATAACAAACAGATAAACAAAAGGAACAGGTGAGAGGAGAGACTACGGAGTCAGACAGGCCTGGATTCAGATCCCAGTTCCCCCACTTAGAACCTTGGGCAAGTTACTTTGCCTCTCTGAGCCTCAATATTCACATCTGTGAGATAAGTAATGATAATAGTCCCGAGGGTCTGACCTCCCAGAAGCGCTCAAAGAATGGCAGCTAATGTTACGGAGGTGGGAGGGGAAGGTAGATGGAGTCTGGAGGCTGAACGAGAAGTTGTTTAGAGGCTTAAGGAAGATTTTACATGAATTGTCGCTAAATGCATGACAGAGGATTTCTCAGTTCGAGTTCATGGAGTAACACATGGCTAGGGGCTGGGGATGTAAAGTAAAAGCAACCCTGGCCCCTGTCTGACGTAGTTGTAGACCTGTGATTCTCAAATCTGGCTACACAGGAAGGACCCGTGGTGATTTAAGAAAGTATTGATGCTAAAATTCCACTTCTGATCAATTAAATCAATTAAATTAGATCCCTGGGTATGGGGCTCTGGGAAAGGCACAAAAGCATCCTGGATGGTCCTAATATGTGCCTTGGAATCAAAACTGGATCTTTCTCCTTCAAGGGTGATCTCTGGCCTAAGAGCGTTGGCATCGCCTGAGAGCTGGTCAGTATAGCAGAATGGTTGCCCCCACCCCAAACCTACTGAATCTGAATTGGCATTTCAACAAAATCCCTTTGAGGCTCCTGCACACACATACTGAAGTTGGTGATACCTTGCTTTGGATGATGGTTTCTAGCACCTCAGAGAACAAGTCCACCTGGGAGAGATGAACACGTCAGCTATGGGAATGGAGGGTTCAGAGGTCCTGGGCCCCAGGTCTGAGCCTCCTCTGAGCCAGGCCAGGATGCCAGCAAGGATCACAGGAGGCTGGCCTGCAGGTTGGCATGCAGGGGACTGCAGCCTGGCAGGTCTAAGGTGAGGATGCTGTTTCTTACCTTGGTGGCCTTGGAGGCTGGGATATTGGGTATCTCACCCTGGGAGGTGCTGGCACTAAGGGAAGCCCTTTGCCAACTGTGTTCCCAGAGAGGTCCAGCCACAATGCACGTAGGCGGACAGCTGCTGCCTCCAGTTGCCTTATCCACCCCACGGCTGGGGACTCTTCGCCTTAGGATCCTGAGCCCCCCAAAAGTCCTTGACATTCTGTCCAACTTGGAGCTTATTTAAATAAATGTTATACCATTGAATGAGCAATTTCTCTTCCAGAAATTTACTCCTGTACACTCCTGACTATAGAAGTGCTTATCACAGCCATTTTTAATAATGGTGAAAGGCTGGAACCAACCTAGATGCCCAATGACAGAGACCTGGCTGAAGAAATGATAGCCCATTTCATTCACCCATAGGTTAGAGCACTCCGTGCAGCAGTTAAAAGTGATGTTACAGATGGATATTTAACGACATGGGAAGATGTTTGCTACGTATTAAGTAGAAAGAACAGTCTGCAGAACTGTAATCACAGTGTGATCCCAATTGGGGAAACCAGACAATAATGTAGATAGATGATGGACAGAAGTAGGGTTAAAAGCTTGAGGTTATACACTGAAATGTTAACCGGTGTTGGGAGGAGAGGCAATTTTAACTTTCTCCTTTGTCACTTAAAATTTTTATATTTCCTGCAATGTGCATCTGGGAGTTGACTATAGTGAAAGAAACCCCAGAAGACAATACACCTCTGAGACGTGGCCACCTCCATCCGGCCCTTGAGCTCGGGGCCCTTCTCAGCACGGAGCAGGCCCTGCCAGCTGCACTGCTCCGAGGGTCTGGTCTGCGTGCTTCCTCGCCCCCGGCCTGGGCCCCCTCTGCCCCACAGCACAGCACCAGCGGCTGGGCTGCCTCCCTTCACACTTCCCAGCACTCCCCGGAGCACAGCATCACAGCTGCCTTCGGCTGCATCAAGAACACAGTTTACTCTAAAGTGACAGGGGAATTTTCAATTTCCTAAAGCCCGTTTCTTGTCAACACTGGCTGCTAAATATTTTATGCCCTCTGGCCCTGTGGCGCCTTGGGGACATGCTTGCTGAGACCTTTCTGCCTGTCATTACGATGAAAAGACGGCTCCTTGATGGGTGGGGGGGTGGTGGTGGTGGGGGAACCTGGGAGGGAGAGGGAGAGGAAGGGGGGAGGAGGGAAGGACAAGCCTCTCCTACTCTCTCCTGTGTGCCCACATGCACTCAGCCACCCAGGAAAGAAGGCAAAAGAAGTGCGCTTGGAGTCACCGTGCGTGCGTGATGGTTCTGGACCAAGTCCCTACGCTGCTCTGATTTTACCTCCCTGTTAGCGATGATCAATGATCACGTGGAGGCTTCATTTCCCATTACCAGAATGGAGAGCTGAGGTCCCTCCAGCTTGCACTTCTGTCATCCTGAGATGGAATCAAGCTCCCTCCCCGCTCCCCAGAGCACGCTGTGCCTTTATTAAAGCTCCCTGACTTGACTGCCTCATTGCAGAGTTATTTGCAAAAACAGATCATCAACTGGATGGACAAATGACTGACTGGTGAATGGCATAGAAAGAGGGAGGGATTATGGGTCCGGACACTTCACTTCTTAACTCAGTCCACCAGTGACCACAGGTGTGACCTTCCTCAAGTTACATGAGTGCTTTGAACTTTCCTTATATGTAGACGGTGCTAATAAATCTTGTATGAGTAGTCATGAGGATCAAACGAGACGATGCACAAGGAAATTCTTTGTAAATTACAAAGAGAATGAATACTTACAGCCCATTATTAGCTGCCAGACACTGTGTGGGGCTCTTATGTAATATTTATTACCCCCTTCTACATACGGGAAAGAAGTTCAAAACGTTTTACATGATATCATGAAAAAAATTTCCTTTCTGCACCCCTGAGGGAACCTAGCACAGAGCTCTGCATTTATAATCACAGTTTCCTTCACCAAGTCTGTTTCCCCATCTATAAAACAGGGTATGCAATACCTACTTTGAGGGATTATTGCTGTTGTTCAGTCGCTAAGTTGTGTCTGACTCTTTGCAACTTTGCGACTCCATGCAGGATTATGGTGACAATTAAATAAGAAAAGTTGTTATATCTATCTCTGTGTCCCCATTTGTAAGAGTGCCTGCACACAGTAGGTTCTCAGGAAATCATTTTGGACTACGGACAGGGTGATACTCAGTGTCTGAGGTGACCGCAGGCTGCAGAGTTGAGAACTCATGCCTGGTTCTGAATGGATGCTCCGGACAGATGGCAGCATCTCCCATTACGTCTCTACTCTCTGCCTCTCTCTATTTTCTCCTCCCACCTGGTCTTCAGTCTGAGCGAGCTCCTTGGTTCTCCCCTTTGCATTCTTACCTCTGAGCGGTTTCTCATTTCTCTGCCTCACCTCCCTGCTCCACACAGCAAAACAGCTGCGTGTTTGTGATAGAGGAAGCTCTGAGGATGAAAGCTAGGCCCCTTCCCATATGCATGTATAAGAGTTTATCGCTATGCCAGAGAATGCAGTAAAAAGAATCCTGTGCTTCAATTTCGGACGAGGGTGGTGAGGACCAGGGGCAAGGAGATTTTAGTCCAGGATTTCTGAATTTAAGTGTGGATTTTTTTTCCCACCTCCACAATATGCCAGTTGTCTTCCAAGCCTTTGATCTGGGTGCTTGGCAGTACCTCCAGCTAAAGCTAGACATTTTCCAACGTGTGGACTGAAATTTTTTGGCACCCTGTGCTGGCTGGTGGAGGGCCCATTTGGAGAACTGAAGAGACTTCGACGTAACATCCTCAGGCTGTGGCCGCTTCCTGATGGGGTAAATCAAGCTTGCTTACAGACCAGAGAAGGAAACCCTAGAGCAAGCAAGGGGAAGCCTGCCAAATTGGAAAGACGGGTGGCAGAGAACAGATTCCCACTCGAGAGCATAACAATCAGTAGCTGGTACAGAGGGAAACCACACCAGCACCGGACAGGGAAGCAGCAGCTGTGGGATGGCCGGCAGCAGCCCTGAGGTCCAGGCAAGGGGCTTAGTGACACGCTGGGAGCAGGGGCGGGCACAAGCTGGGAAGCCTCCCAGCCTCCGTCACCTGTTGAACCTAGGCAGCAGGTTGGCAGTGAGTGGCAAAGGGCCTATATGCAGGCTCCCCTAGAAGCGAGGGTGTTTAAAAGCCAAGTGTGCCCACTGCTAACACCAACTTGAAATTTAATGCGATTTGAACCTCCTTGGATCTCTGGCTTTGCTAATCTTGACAAGATGGATATTCACTGATTCAGCACCGGCCAGGTTCTACTCAAGGATTGAGCAATAAAGGACACATCCTTTCTCAAGTCACTGTAGGACAAAGCAGGGACACGCAGAACAGCAGCCAGAACCTTGTGTCTCTCTTGGGTCTACACGGGGCTCCTGGAGCACACTCGCTAATGTTCAAACCCTGGTGTGGTAAGGTAAGTCCTTTCCTAACTGGCTCCAAAGCACACCTCCAGCTCCAACTCCTGCTACTTCCTTCTACGAACCCTATGCTCAGTGTTCAATCTTCCAATGTTCCTTGAATGTTTTCGGCCCACTAACATCTTTGTACCATTGCACATGCAGTTTCCATTGTGTGAAATGTCTCCTTTCTTCCTGTCACCCAACAAACTCCTATTCAACCTTCACAAGCTAGCACAAAGTCACCTCCTCCATGAAAGCAGGACTAGAATTTCTGTTTAGTGATCACCTCCAGAGCGCCGAGTGGCACTCGGAGCTCTTGCATACATCGTTTCCGTATTCTCAAGGCAGTCCTGCCAGGACAACATCAATTACTTCTATTTTAGAGATATGAAAAGCGAGGCTCAGAGGACCTCAGCAACTTGTCTAAAGTTATACAGCTGGTGAGTGGTAAAGCTGGGATTCAATCAATCCACTAATGAATTAATCAACAAACAAGTATTGGGTGTGCTGCTGTGTACCAGGAACCTGGTTACAGCAGAGGAAAGATGGACAGAATTCCTGTCCTCACGTAGCTTACAGCCTAGAGGGAGAACGGGCAATGTTCAAGTATCTGTGCATTCATGAGGTTACGGATTTAGATTTACACTGTATGAGCTCTCCCGCCTTCGAGGGCTACACGGGGCAGATTCCTTCCGTCCTCCGGGTCTTCCTGTGTCACCCGCTTGTCACCTCTGATGGCGACCTTCCAGAGCCCCACACTGTGCTGGACTCTTCTGCGTGTCGTCAGTGCTCTTAAGAGGCCCTGCACCAAGAGTGTGCTCACAGCCTTGTGCAATGCAAAGACCAACAGCCAGCAGGCCAGCCGGGTGCCCAGGAGAGGACAAGCATGCCGACCCAGGGCCCCAGCAGACGAAACCTTCTCCTTACCTGAGAGATATCCATCACAGAGTCACAGCTCAGGGGCCGGGCCGAGCTGAGATCGTTGGAGCCCAGCAGGGTGGAGATGACCCCGTTCTGATCAATGCGTCTGATCATGGTGCCGTCCACGAAATAGATCAGCCCCGACTTGTCCACTGTGATGCCTGGGGTGGAGAAGCCCAAACAGGACGTTCAGCCTTAGAGGTGGTTAACAACCCGCATACTCATGGAAATGATGGGTGCCCAGGGTGATGGGCACATCTCCTCTATGATTTGATTAGATCTTCCCCATGACATTTATCCCCTTTCTGAAGACAGCTGCCCAAGGGCTTGCACAAAGGGGATCAGCAGCCAGGTCTTCAGATTCCCCAGGCCTCTGGTTGTTCTACCTTGCTGCCTCTGGAGATATTTACTTATTATCTCAGTCATAAACAAAACCTGGACTCATAACTGCCGGGAGTTAAGCATTAGAGGCAGTGGCAAGGAGGAACATTTTCAATGAAAAAATGGTGGACTATGTAAATTAACCTACTTCTGAAGACCTGAAATTATAATCATCAAATCCCCTTGATGGCAGTAATTTTTCTTTTCTTCCAGGACAATCATCCCTCATGGTTTTCTAGTCTATTACTATTTGATGTTATTCTATTCTAATTTTTAATTTCTTTGGCCACACCATGCAGCTTGCGGGATGTTAGTTCCCTGACCAGGGATTGAACCAGGCTCGCTGCAGTGGAAGTATAGAGTCCTAACTACTGGACCGCCAGGGAGTTCTCTATTACTATTTTAGTTTCGGTGGTTATTTTAGAATTATAGAGCCCAGAAAAGAATCCTTTGGATTTGTGTAGGGAATATTGGTGAATTTAATGTCTAAAAAAGGCACAATGAATTATTCAACATTCCTTCCCTCCATTTGCTAGACTATCCCACCTGCTGACTTTCTCCAGGGCCACCTGTGTGACCTTGGGCAAGTCACTGGATGTCCTTGCAATTGTTTTCTTAGCTATGAGATGAAAAGACTGTTCTAGATCTATATTTCAAACTTTTGGATGTGTATGACAATCACCTGGGAGCTAGCTAAAATGCACCACTCCCCCAGGCACCCGGTTCACAAAATCTCAAGTGCAGCCTGAACATCTACCTGTATTTTTGACCAGTGTCCTGGGTGATAATGATGTAAAAAGATACAAATCAAAGTTTGAGAACCACTCTAGTAAGTGAGGACTTCTTAACCAGTGATATGGATAAGAATCACCTGAAGAATCTTTAAATACCTGTCTTTATACACATGCATCTGCTTGGTCTCACTCCTGGAAATACCATTAATAATTCACAGGGTGGCTGGGACTAGGACCAAGGCTCACGGGTGATACTGACACCCCAGGTCTAGAATCACAGGAGTCAGACATACCCTGTAGAAGTGTGACCCGCTGAGGGGTCCTGGGCCTGAGAGACAGACAGGGTGTGCCCTTGAGGAACGCACGGTCTAGCTGAGGGGGCACAGGAATGACTTTGGACCCAGGGAGAGACAGAAGCCACAGCGGTTCATGGGGAAATAAAGGAGATTCTGGTCAGTTTCATCTTGTTTTCTCTGGGGGCAGGAACCGAAAGAAGGAGTCAGGAAAAGCTTCACAGAGGTGGAGATGTTTAAAGTTAAAAAGCCTCCCAGTTATATAACCTTGGGGTAGTCACTTCACTTCCAAGTCTCAGTTTTTTTCATGGATAAAATGCGGGTAATAACATCTGACCTGTGATAGTTAGCCCTTGATTACTGTAACGACTTAGAATTATGAGAACATGAAATCCACTCTGGGCTTGCTCTCAAGGGCCCACAGGTCTATGACCGGTCAGGAGGGTGGGGTTAGGACAGCCAAGGGCCTCTGCGTGATGAATATCCACGGGAGCTGGGCTTCCTCTTGCCCGCTGCCTTAGGCTGTTCAGGGCTGAACAGTGATTTCACGTGGAGGACCGTCAGCCTTAAAGTGGGGGACGTCCTCCTCCTGTCCCTGCTTAGAATATAAACTAATTTCATTCTTTAAGCACAGGTGCTTAAGACAGGCGCTTTCTTGTCTGTGTGGCTGTGCTTGGTCTTTCTCCTCCATCTACTATAGGACTGATGAATGCTCTAGGAACAACTGGGTTTCTTGTTTACAAAGCTGGCTGCACAGGCTAATAGAAGTGATGCGTGCTCTGATTAATGACTTCATTTTGTCTCCTTTTGTTGTGCTAAATAGATGGACATCTTTTCTCCTCGCTGTTGCACAGTGTCCGCACATCCTGGCACCCTTGTCATTTCTATCTGGGTTAATTACAGGCTTTGGGGCAACTTCCCTGCCACTACATCTGTGTGTGCGTGTGTGCGTGTGTGTTTGTTTCTGTGTGTGTCTGTGTGTGTGTGTGTGTGTGTGTGTGTGAAAGAGGAGGGTGGAGAACACATGTGTGTGGAGCAAATGAGAAAAGATCTTGAGAGAATAAAAATTCTCAGAAAAAAAACTTTTAATTTTAAGAGAATAGAACATTGCCACCAAAAGGGCTCTCACAGACCATTTAGCCCAATCTGCACATTTACTAAAGGAAAACTGAGGCCCACAGGGGAGGTTCCAGAGCCGGGAGCTGCAGAGCAAAATCATAATGCAGGCGCCCTGAGTTCAAGCCTAGTGCTCTTTCCACTCAGGCTACTCTCTCAGTATTAGGAAATCGTAATTCAGAAGGAGATTAACCACAAGTGTCACAGACTTTACCCCATGGAGTTATTACCTGATCACTTCAGGTATGTAGTAGAGACATATAAGTAATGATACATGATATTCTGTATATACAATATAACAGGAATAGGAATTACCATTTATGAGATGTTTATCATGGGCCTGGTACCACTGTCCTAAGCAAGTATTTATATTCCTGATAACAGTTAATCTGGACTACAACTGTACAGTGTATTTCTATTTAGAGGAGGACAATGGGGCTCAGAGAGGTTAAACAACTCACTCAAAGTCACACAGCTATTAGGCGGCAACGGCATAGTGGTGGTGGTTTAGTCGCTAAGTCGTGTCTGACTCTGCGACCCCATGGACTGTAGCCCTCCAGGCTCCTTCATCCGTGGGATTTCCCAGGCAAGAGTACTGGAGTGGGGTGCCATTTCCTTCTCCAGGGGACCTTCCCAACTCAGGAATCAAACCCGCATCTCCTGCGTTGCAGGCAGATTCCTAACAGCTGAGCCACCAGGGATTCCCATCAGGTAGCACTGTCTGAATGCAAATACAGGACTGCCTAACTTCACAAGTCTACAGCCTACACTTGAAACCAAGCCCTGATATCTGGCACTACTGAAGAAAACTATTGCTCATGACATTTTTATAGGCCATCATATGAAACATATTAATTTTGACTCTCAGCACAGTTCTAGGAGGTAGACACAGAAGATATTATTACTCCTATTTTATTGACAAGGACCCTGTGGCTTAGACACCATAGGTCATTGGCTTTAGGGCCTGCACGGTGAACACGTGCTGATGGGTGTCTGCTGACAACGATTGGTTCTCCTCCAAAAAGCCTTCCAGTCTCCTGGGCACAGGGGCGTCCCTTGGCTCTGGACTCTCAATGCACAGTTCTCTCTCCTTGCACCTCAGGGAGCACTTCTCCCCCTCTCCCATCTCTGTGATTCACATTCAGGTCTGATTTTTCTGCAAAAGTGAACTTATCTATACACACACAGCACACTGCATACTCAGCAAATACTTGCTGAACAAGTGAATGGAAAGTAAGTGTGGGTGTGAAGAGGTCGAATTTTTGGAAGGCCTAAAAATTGAAACTCTTCAGAGTTGACCCATCCTATAGGACATGAACATGTGCAAAGATGATATACTACCACTTTTTTTTTAAAAAATCAAACAATGACATGAAAGGCAGCATATACATCCAACGGGAGGGGACTGATAAATAATGGTACATCCATTTGGTGGAATACTATATAGCCATTAAAAGCGAATTCATAGAAGACTCTAGTGACATGGAGAAATATTCGTGATATATCACTTAGAAAAAAAGTAGGTTACTAAAACAACTTGTTTAATGTGACTTAATTTGGTTTGTTTCTGGTGAGCATTAGAGACACACAAACACTTAGAAAAAAAGCTAGGGGGAAAGATAGGAAATATTAATTGGGAATATTTCTGGCAGGTGGAATTATGACAGCTTAAACTTTCCTCTGTAGAGTTCTTAGCATTTTCCCACTTTTTTGCAATGATAAATAGGTTTAGCTTTTGGAAATGGAACTACCCCTACGAATGCTACTGAGAGCGTTTTGAAAGCCAAGCCTTACCCCTGGGGTTGGTAAGTGTGGCTTCCGTGGCTTTTCCACCATCCCCACAGCGAGTGTCATCGAAGGGGAGGCACTGGTCACCTGTCCCCGCCACCACCTCAGAGTTCTTGACGAGGTCCTTCACTACCACCGTGGACTTGATCTTGAAGACCCGCCGGCTGGTGGTGTCCGAGAGGAAGACGGCCCCACTCATGGGGTCTGTGGCCAGGTAGTATTTGTGTGCCGGGCTGTGACTGGAAAACAAGGACACACCAGCTGGTGAGCATTTTCTTCTTTCCTGACAGGCAGCCAGAGATACAGGACTTGAGATTAAGCCAAAGAGGAGACAATGTCCCTCTTTGGGGTGATGGTTCCCCAATTTTCCTGACCTCTGTGGTTGGCCTTTGCTTCTCACCCAACTATGAATGCAAGCGCTTCTTGTTGATGACTGTCATGCCCAGCCAACAGTGCGATGCCTGTGTTTTCTTTAAAAAGATTATCCGTTGAGGCTGACCAGAGGTGGTCTATAAATTCAGACCAGAGACACGAAAGGATCTGACTTTAAAAAACACTTCAAAACGAAACAAAACAACACACAAGCTCTTCCCCCATGCAGCTTTTACAGCAGCTCCACCCCCATCTTGGGACTGACTGCTAAGGTCCCAGCCAGACTGGACCGCAGCCAGTGTCAACGGCATCTTCTTTTGACACTCATGTTACACTTAACAGGGGCCCACTAGTCTCCTTCCTGCAGCCAGACCCAAATGAGCCACACGATTAGTCTGTGATTGGCAGCAACAGCCAAGGAAGAAGAAATGGGAGCTGTGCCGGTGATAGTTCTGTTTCTGCACAACAGCCACAGAGAGCAGGACGCGCTAACAGATGTGAAGCTAGATGGGGACTGTACAGAGAGATGATGGAGACGAGGCCGCATCTCCAGGCACAGGGCAGGAAAAATTGTGCAGGTTTGGGCTCAGATCAGTCTGGGTTCCATGTCTAGCTCTGTCATTTAGTGGTTCTGAAACCTGGGCAACTGACTGGGTCTCCTGAGCCTCAAGTTTTCTTCACCTGCAAAATGGGCATGTGAACCTTGCTGGTATATTGGGAACATTATATAAAATGTTATGTAAATTATATGAAAAATACTCAGCATAGTGCATGGCACACAATGCTGCGTGTGCTGTGCGTAGTCACTCAGCCGTGTCCGACTCTTTGTGACCATATGGACTGCAGCCCGCCAGGCTCCTCTGTCCAGGGAGATTCTCCAGGCAAGAATACTGGAGTGGGTTGCCATGCCCTCCTCCAGGGGATCTTCCCAACCCAGGGATCGAACCCAGGTCTCCCACATTGCAGGCAGATTCTTTACCGTCTGAGCCACCAAGGAAGCCCACAGTAGGCACTTGATAATCCTAATTATTATTTTAATTATTAGTCATTATGTCTGTTTTTACCTTCGGAGAAGACTAAGAGTAGGTATCTCTTATTAAGCTGAATTTTGCTATCATGTCGTAATGATTTACAGTTTCTTCCCAGTCTAGGCCATTCTCTCACCACTTGCCATCAGCCATCCCGACAACTTGTCCCTCAAACATGTCTTCACGCCTCTTTGCACCTGTGGTTCCTGCTCTGGGGACCATCCTGTACCCTCCCGTTCTCAGCCTGCTGACCTGCTATCCACTCTTCAGGTGTCAGCGCAAACGGCACCTTTTCTTTCAAACCTCCTCCAGCCTTTCTTCCCTATGCACTGAGATTCTTATTTTATCATATCTGGGTTACAGGACACTGGACATAATGCTCTGGCTATTTACTTATGTGTCTGTCTCCCAAAGTCTTCCCTGGGGGCTCAGGTGGTAAAGAATCAGCCTGAAACTCTTTGTGTTGCAGAGAGTCCAACAGAACTGAGCAGATAACACTTTGACTTTCCACTCTGTCTCCCTAGTCCTGTCACTACTTGATGGGAAGAGATGGGATTTTATTCTTTTCTGTGTTTCCAATGTTCAGCTTGATGCTTTTCTAGCCCACAGCAGGCATTAAGTGCATGAGATCTCCATTTTTAGTTTATTTAAACAGTATTTTCAATCAAATCACTTAGCTTTCTTGTAACTTCTCTCTTAGGAGTGGTGGTAACTGGAGAGATGCCCTATTTAGCTAGACATGTCCCCTGTGACTTTCCCTATAACAAGTGACAGATTTAATTTTCCCAGATGACACTGATTCTGGCTAAATAAAATGCACTGACCTTAGATCCTACTCTGCAATGCTGGGGCAGCCTTGAGCTTTCTGATTCTTGATGATGGCTGGAGGTCAATTTCTTTTCATATCACATAACAAACAGGTGCTATTCATCAAGGCAGAAACTGGGTCCTTGAGGAATATGGTGGGGCCCCTGTCCACTGAGAGTAGGCCCCCCATCCCAAGATTTTGGCTCACGTCTTTCTGCATCGACCCAGAGAAGCGCCACTTAGGAGACGTTTCTCAGATCGGTGAATTCCAGAAGAGGGTGGCATTTGGCTGACTGTTCAGCGGCCCCCTCTTTTGTGCCCCAGAACAAATTTGAGGCTGGGGTTTCATCAGCTAACCGTAAGGGAAAGAGCACTAGTTTTGAACCGAGAGAATGTGGGTTCTAGTTTGGACAAGCCACCTAAAAGTTTCCAGCAGCAGGCTCCTTAGCCTCAGATGCTGGTGTCCCTGCCCTGCTCTGCTCAGAGGCTTATCATCAGGATCAGTGAAATGATCCAGCTCAATAGCTCAGTGGCCCTTTCCAGGCGGCAGAGCTCTTGGACAACCTTCCACTCACTTCTTCCTCGGGCCACTTGCACCGGGAGCTGCACCCCCAGTCCTGGGGGCAGAGCTGCGGATGCGCGGGCTGCTGGTGTGGAAGCATCGGCCACCACCTCTGGGCGCCAGTTTGTCCCAGACATGGTGCCAGCCTTTTATATGCACCACCTCCTTTTCATCACAAATACCATGGAAGGCAGGTGCTTATTTTAAAAAAAAACAAACAAAAAACAAAAAACAACTGCTTTAGAAACCTGAGATGAGAGATGTTTAGAACCCTGAAACTCGAGTAGGGCCAGACAGTACTAAGTCGCAGGATGGTGTTTCTCTCTGATCGGCTGGACGCCAGAGTCTGTGTTCGCTCTATTTCACCGTGCTGCTCCTCAGGGCCTAGGAAGCTCCTCTGCCTTCCTCGCCCAGGGTGCCTGCTCATCTCTTAGGACTTAGCTTCAGCATCACCTCCTCTGGAATACCCACCTCTCCCGGATTCTGGGGTCTCTGCTTGCCCCTCCTTCCTCTGTTGTGTCTCCACCAAACTCTCAGCACATTATACTTTTAGTACCTCCAGCACCTTAAGACCCTTTTCTGCTTGGCTGTCTGATTCCTCAAGGACGTCTTGGACTCTTTAGGGGCAGGGCCAGGCTTCAAGTTCCTGGTGCTTAGCTCCGAGCTGGTACAGAGTCAGTGTTCCAGGAAGGCCTGCTAACTGTATGAATCAGTGAGTAAATGCCTCTTGGCTTCTCTGGGATTACAGACAGGAAACACCCACTGCTAAGGATCGTAGGGTGATGGTTCTCAACACGGCTGCACATCAGATTCACCTGGAAAACTTTTCTGTTTTTTAAAACCCTCACCCATCACATCTGAAGGGCCTGGGTATCTGTCCCTTGAAGATCACTTGGTTGCTCCTGAGGCCCAGCTGGCTTTGGAAACCATGCCTTTAGAGCAGAGCTTTTCAAACTCTGACGTGCTCATGAATCATGTTAAAATGAAGATTTCAGCTTCGCAGTTCTAGGTGTGGTCCGAGAGTCTGCGCTTCTAATGAGTTCTCAGAGGATGCCGATGTTGCTTATCTGTACTCGGAGGAGTGGGGCCTTCCTTAGAATACTTTGCAAACCACAGATGCGAGAGATGGGACATGGCCCACTGCTGAGACCCCAGGCCTGGTGCTGTGGACAGGGACCCTGTCTGATCCAGTTCTGATCCATAGTATCCTGGGCAGGGCTGGGCACAGAGCGGGCTCACAGTTCCACTGCCAGAGTTTGCGCAGGAGTTCCTGAGGACCTGCATTCTTTCCCACTTCCTTAAACACAACCTCGGTGCCTCTGGAAATCATGCAAAATCTTAGGGGCTATAAGGTATTAATCCTGAAGTAAATGAGCTGCAGTGGGCCTCACTCTAACCTCTATCTGGACAATGTAGAGAATTTCCTAGTAGGAGCTGTGAGCCCAGGAGTCTCTTGGCACCAAAGGCAACCTATCCCCTGTTCTGAGTGGGGATTTTCCCTCTCCTTCAGAATAAGACCTGCTTTGTGCAAAGGGGTGTCCTTTGACCACATCAGGTAGCAGCCTTGGCAGACCTTAATCCACTGGTTCTTGGAACTAGTAGAAAGAGCTTGAGCACTGGAACCACACCTACAGGGGTTCAAACACCAGCCCCGTCACCCACATGATAGGTGACCTTGGGCAAATTATTACTCTGAGCCTCAATTATTTGTCATCTGAGAAATAGGCATAATCATAACTACTTCCAAGGGCTACTTTGAGGACAATGTTACTACACAATGAAAAACACCAGTATGTCATACTTAATACTGTCTGTCTAACCTATTTTCTGAGGCAACTAAGGAATCTCTTCGAGTTAACATAGTATGTGTAGCTGGGTTTGACAGAGATTTGTTGTTCAGATGTACTTCTGAACAACAGACTTCAAACATTCCTCCATGACCCTAGAGGAGAGATCTGGGAGGAAGTGAGGACCCTTAATCCCTCAAGGAAGGCAGGGAGGACAATGCCCAGGGGACTGGGGGGTCTCTATGCTGAGCAAGCCCAGCATAGAGTGGTGGGCTGAATTAAGGTTGTAAAGGCAAAAGAGAGAGAGAGATATACCCACGTAGGCTGAGTCCTAGCCTGAGCCTCTAGTTCCTTGGAGCAGCTGGAACAGTAAATGCTAATGGATTAAAAGGACGGAATTTCAGAATTTCTTTATTCCATTTCTGGCATTTACTGATGGGAACACTAAAGCTCTGAGAGAGGGAGGGATTTGCCAGTATCCAGGTGCCAGTTAAAATCAGAGCTGGAGCCCAGGTCTTCTCCCTCCTGACTGTCCTTAGAAAACTAGAAGGCAGAAAGAAATTCCATTTTCCCCTTCTACTTTGGTTCACTTTCAAAATAGGTTTTAGCACCTGGGAAAACAATGAATTGAGAGAGGGCAGGGAGCCAGCTCTGAAATCACACCATGGGTACATCAAAAGATCACTAAACTGCACAAACAAGAGGTACCAAAATCACGACTCAATTCATAGATGATGCCGTTGGAAAGCAGGAAAGCTGTGTGACCAGCCCAAGGCCACACGAATGCGCGCAAAGCTGGACGAGCACCCTGGCTTCTGACTCTTGCCAGCTAGGTCCCCCCGTCTCCTAGCGGTGGCCCAGGCAGTCACCACCACTGACTGGAGGTTTTAATGGGAAGTGCTAGGTTTCCATCCAAGATCTTCATATGAAATGTATGGTGTTTGCTAAAAAACTGAACTTGAGGGCACATATAGTTCATAGTTCAGTAACATCCGTACCAACTTCTTTGGATACCTCTATTCTATTTCAGTGTCAGGAAAAATACTGCTCCTCTGAGAAGGGGGCATATTTTCCCATTTCTGGTAACGTAAACCCTGAAAACAATTATGCTTCTCTGTTTAATCTGACTGCTAGGAAGCTCAGAGTCCTATCTGATGTGTAATCACATATATGTGTTTTCTCCTTTTTCCTTTTGTTCCCAAATTCTATTTAATTTACTTTAATCCATGTGTCTTTGGCTGTAAGAAGACTGAATTCCTTTTCAGGATAGACAGCGACATCATCATCATCATCTAATTGTTATGGTGACGATAATGATAGTAACAGTAACAACAATAACAATAATAAAAATAACAGCTCATTAGAGTGCCTGGCACAATGCTAGATACTTTGTAAATAGCCTCTGTATCCCATATAACAATCTCCAAGGGAGATTTTATTATCTTCAAATTAGAAACTAATGCTCAGATAGATTTAAACAGTTTTCCAAGGTCACACAATTGAGAGCTTCGGTTTCCTCATCTGTAAACTGGATGTATCATGAGAAACTACTTCAAAGGCGGTCTGAGGGTGCATTGCTATAATCCATGTAAAACGCTTAGCCTGCTTTCTACTACACATTAAGTGCCCTCTACACATTACTATTATTATCTTAAAAGAATATATATGATTGCCATGTTATTACTATAATTACACAGACACGGACATACTCACTGTTGGATTGGGATCTGTCTGACTCTCTACTGTCCTTATCTCAAGTAAGTGCCCACCCACGTGCCAGTCTGATCTGCACCCACCAGGTAACTGAGAGCCACGTGGGTGGTAGTGCAAGCCACTCCCTATGGGCCATGGCTGCTGCCAGGCCACCCGGACGCGTGGGAGGCGGGGGGACTCTGAGGTGACCATCACCTAGGAGGCAGACGAGCGCCACAGCCCGGGGACGTCAGTGTGTCTGACGAGGGCCACTGCTCTTGCTGCAGGGCCACTGGGAGCCTACACAACAGATCTACTCTGTGACAAAGCTCCTGTTTGGGGCTTCTCCCTGTGGGTGGCGTGTATGGCCTGAACATCCTCCCCCATCTGGCCTTGCTGGCAGATCTCCTGGAGCGGTCCCTTGGTACCCCAGCCTCCAAACCCGAGGCACCTGGGAATGCCCAGAGACGGACGAATCTGCAGCCTATCTTCTGCCAGGATCTCTGCCTGATTGAGTCCTTCTCACGGCGTTCCCACTGTGATCCTCCAAGTCACTCAACACAGTGGGGATAATCTCCTCCTTCACGCCCAGGATAATCAGACTAGGGTGTGCAAATTACTCTGCCAAGGTTAAAATTTCCCCCTATTACTCAGCCTGTCATGTCCACAAACGACCAAAATAAATGCTGTGCTGTGCCAGAGACGAAAGGAGCTCAGGCTCTCCTTACCCGCCTTCACCATCATTAATGACTTTCTTTCACTATAGCTGATATACCCCCAATCAGATCCAATCACAGAGGAGTCATTTGCCACGGAGCGATCTGAAATTGACACGTGCAGCTTACCATACAGCATGCAACAAGGCAGGGAGAGACAGGAAATTCTCCACTGGTTGGCTTACCTATGTCTGAAATCTTTATTTCTGACAGAAGACAGGACGGCAGGGAATAGAAGAAAGAATGAAGTGTTAGCAACAGGGTTAGAAGTATTATTAGCAGCCTGAAAACTTGACAGCAATGGTTCTGTACAATACTGTAATAAAGACTTAGCAGCTCTGACACTGATATATTTCATATTGGATATTACTTGTCAGTGAGCTCACTTATAAGCAGCTACATATCACGGAAGCGGCATGGTTTCACCTGCACCAACACTGCTGACTCTAGCAGAAGAGGGTGCGGTTGACCCGGGTGAAAGCTTGCACCAGGGCTAAGCCAGAGGCTGGCGTGGTCAATTCCTCCCCTGCCTGGAGATGCGCACTCAGAGATACGCTCACTGCTGTGTCTCCGTTTCTGTGCACGTTGCCCTACTGAGAGTGACCCAGACCTGTGTGGCCCACCACGATCGTCCTCCTGATAGAATGGAGAATTGGAGCTACATTCTGCTTACAGGGGAGAAGGTGACACAGAGAAACAGTCCTGGGAAAAAGGACGGGAAGGAAATATCCTGAGATGATAGCCTATCAATAAATTATTTTTTCCCCCAATGTAATTTCCTCCTCCCTTCCTTACAATCTTTCTTCCATGATCTCTCTACAACTATGGCAGGGAGACAGGAAAAGTGGGGTCTCTAATTTAAAAGATGTGAAAATGGAAGTCCAGAGAGGGTAAGCAGTCCGGTTTCAGTTCCTCTGCCAAGGTGGGCTGACCCCTAGCCTATGGCTCTCTCCCCACTAAGGCACAGGAAAGAGGAAGACAAGAGAGCAGCTAGAGGACTGAAGCAAATACACTCAGGGGTTCCCGTCTCCCTGGCAGGTATCTATGCTGGTCAGACTCGTAAAAGAGAGAAAACAAAATGGGCAGAGACTCTCCTGTCAACGGCCTGGTTCTCATTCCGCCTGATGTCTGATTTCCTGTGTCCACAAAAAAGCTTCTGCTTTTTTTCATGGCCAAAGAGCTCCCCACTTCCTTTGTCCCGCTGTGGGTCGGGTGGGTGAACACAGTGCTCTCATCTGCAGGGCGGTGACGGCTATGGCCAGCCGGCCGGCCTTCCCCTCCTCTCCCGTGTGCCCTGCAGAGGGGTTCTCAGCGGGCACTCACCTCCGGGATAAGTAAACATGGCACTCAGCCAAGGTGGCCCCCTCTGGGCCCCGTGATGGTGCTTTGGTGAGGCAGAGCTGTGTGGTGGCCTTCTGGGTTTGGCTCTGCCAAGCTGGACCCTGGGCAGGTTCCTTAAATTCCCTGAGTCTCCTTTATCTTATTTGTCAAGGGCAACAGTAATAATTAATAGTAAATAATAGCAAATAATAATAGCAGAGTGGTCTTATTAACACCAGGCAAATAGAAGAGGCCTTGCAAGAGAGAGTTTCCTCTTCTCCTGGTTACTTCCCAGCTCAAGGGCCCATCCTGCTCACATGGACTCCAGCCCAGGAGATGGGCAGAGTCCACTCTCTAAAACAGCCCTGAGAAACCTGGCACGGTTTCTGCTGAAAGGGAGGGTGGGCTCCCCCATCTCTAACCAACCGCAGCCCCGATTTGGTGCCAGGAAGCAGGAAAAAGATTGAACGGCTTCCAAGGAGTCTAACTCAGTGGCTGGCCGCCTCCTCCATCATCTGGACAGCAAGGGTATCTCCCTGTCCCCAGGGTGGTTTGTCTGCATCTCCGTGCCCCATGGAGGGTGGCGTTGGCTGCCTCAGAGCCTCCAGCTCACAGGTCAGCCTCTGGGAAGTGACCGGGGAGGCTCTGTTCTGTCCCCTTCTCGGGCCAGTGGGTCCTGCCAGGTGGGCCTGTAGGGTGGTGAAGGGACATGCTAGGAACCGTGCGGGAGGCCTCACCAAACATACCTCAGCTCCAGGATGTTGGTGACGTTCCCGGAGGGGAAGATCCTTCGGATGTAGTTGAAATCTCCCACGTAGAGGCTGCCGTCGGCGCCGCACGTGAGGGCCACGGGGGCCAGGAGCTTGTTGCCATCGGCGAGGCCGTTGCAGCTGGGACAGGAAATGCTCCTGCGGCGCCCATTGCCCATGATGCTCCCGATGACAGGCGGCTGCTGAGACACAAACTGGTTCTCCCCGTTTCCCTTGTGCAGGATGCCTGGGAAAGGGCAGAGGAACGGAGTCAGAGATGGGGCTGGGGTGGCTCTCCCTGTGGCTGCAGAGCTGCCCTGGTTTTGCAAGGGATGCCAGATCCCTGCCTACTGCTTCCAGACCCAGCTCCAAGGCTGCCTCACCCCATAAGGAAACCCAGGCTGTCCTGGACAGCACACGCTGCTCTGCTGATAGACTTCCCAGGGCAAGGCTGTAGGACGGGTGCTGTTACCCTCCCAGTATTGACAGGGGACCCCTGACATCACGTATTGATGTATGACATCACACAGATGACAGGAGGAGCACTTCTGAATCCCGGCTCTGAACCATTCAGCTTCACTGACTCTCAAATAAACTGTGCACACTGCACGGGCCAAGTTTGTGTCTCCATCACAGCACAGAACTGATTTTTAAAAGTGTGCAATAGCTTTCTGTCTTAAAAAACCCGAAGTTACATACCTTATTTTAAAAAATAGTTTATTACTAAAAACGTATGCATCATTGTATGCTTCAGCAAGTAGCGATTTTTTGTAGGTGGAGGATCTTGCCTTGTTGTTAATGGTACAGCACAGAATTCTTTATGACACTTATCTGTCCTCTCTTTACCATTTCAGGTATGGAGACAATGTCTTTCCCCCTCTGTGTCTCAGTGCCTAGCACAGAACCTGACATAGAGGAGATACCGAGAGATGTTCATAGACATGCATGAAGGAGACTCAGTCTAAACTAGCCCTGGACTTCATTCACCTCCGGACTTCTGTTTGCAGTTATTTTGGCTTTTCTGACACTTATGACCAAACTGAGTCCTAACTACTACTCACAGGTCAGTTTCTAGACACCTTGTTCTATCCTATGGAATCTATGTATCTGTTCCTGTAAACACAATCACACAGTTTTAGGTATTATGGTTTTCCTAAGATAGCTTAACATCTGGCAAGTGCCTCTTTCTTGTTCTTATTTTAAAGAGTGCCACAGCTATTTATAAATCTTTATTTTATTACAGCCTTCAGAATTAGTTTGTTAATCCCTGCCCCCCATACGCAGTGGCTTTGATGGGGATTCTTGCATCTACCGATTAGGTAGGACAGATCTGACATCATCACCATATTTACTTGTCCAATCTTGAAACACAGTCCCTGGGAGCTATCTAACATACATATCTGGGATTTCCCTGGTGGACCAGCAGTTAAGTGTCCGTCTGCCTGTGCGGGGGACACAGGGTCCAATCCTTGGTCTGGGAGGATCCCATATGATGCGAGGCAACTAAGTCCATGTCCCAAAACTACTGAGCCCGTGAGCCTAGAGCCTGCGCTCAGCAACAGAAGAAGCCACTGTAATGAGAAGCCCGTGCATGGTAGCAAAGAGTAGCCCCAGCTCGTCACAACCAGAGACAGCCTGCAGGCAGCAACTCAGACCCACTGCAACCAAAAGGAAATGAATAAATAAATAAACCTTAAATTACAGATCTGCCAGTGGCACTCCATGCTGTAAACCCTTCAGAGGCTTGAGGTTTGCCTCTGGGTGGAGCTGAAGGTCCTAATCTTCCTACCTGGGACTCCAGCTGCTCAGGCCCCTATTCCAGCTTTTGCTACTCCCTTCATTCCACCCTGTGCTCAAAGCGCAGTGATCCTTTCTCTCCAATCACTCCTCTCTCAGGCTTCAGGGCTTTGGCATGGACTGTGCTCTCTGCCCAGAATGTCCTTCCTGCTGGATATACATGGCTAATGCTGTAGAGCCCTGGAGACCCAGTTTGGAAGTTCTCTCCAAAGACACAACCTGCTGAACCAAGAAGCTGGGTCAGGGGCTTCTCTTCTGCACCCCCACAGTGTTCCCAGCTTCCCTCTGTGACGGCACCATCCATGGCATGGTGTGAAAACTGCCTGAGAAGTGTTTGTCTTGCCCAGAGTGTAAGCCCTTGAAGCCCTTCACTTCTGTATCCCCGGCGCCCAGCAGGGACAAGTACAGAGCAGGTTGCCAAGGAGTATTTATATTAACCCTTCTGACCAGTGGATCACACAGGAGCCTATGGAATTTCAAGTGTGTGTGTACATGTGTTTTTGCCTCACAGGGAACAAAGCACATGACACAAGACTCACACCATGGCCTGGCTCCTGGAATTCTACTAATCCACTCACCGCTTTGGATGTTGAGGGCATGGTGCTTGTCCAGGCTCCATCCTCCCAGCTTGGAAGCATCGATTTCATAGCCCTGCAGCACTGCTGTTCTTTTCTCCCACAGGATCAGATCTGGGCAGGATTCATACTCATAACCCACGGAAACTGTAGGAAAAAAAAAGCACAAAATGCACACGTGAGCAAAGCCTCTTCTTTGGCTTTAGATCTGCATGCAAGGCCCCTGCTTGTCTTTGGTTTGAAAAGAAAGAAGGATCAGATTCCTAAGCGGCAACAAGATCTATATGCAACACTAGCCCAGGGAAGCTGAGCCTGAACATCCTTTTTGGGTGTGATGGTACACCACTGTGAAGTGAAAGTGTGAGTCTCTCAGCTACGTCTGACTCTTCGTGACCCCACGGACTCTAGCCCGCCAGGGTCCTCTGTCCAAGGAATTCTCCAGACAAGGATATTGGAGTGGGTAGCCATTCCCTTGTCAAGGGGATCTTCCCGACCCAGGGAACGAACCCATGTCTCCTGCATTGCAGGCAGACTCTACCATCTGAGCCATAGGGTAAGACCTTGGCACATCATTAGGAAATGTTAAACAAATGTTCTAAATACTTTAAGGACCCATGTCAACTGATTCCAGGGAAATGGTCTTTAGTATGGAAAGCACTTTAGGTACTAAAGTCTTCATGCAGTGTTATTTATAATAGTGGAAAGTTGGAAGTAATCTAAAGGTTGAAAGGGGATGAGAGGTTGAGCAAACCAAGAGCATCCGCTTGAGGAACATCAGCCCCTGGAAATGGTGGTTATGAAGGTCACGGGTGACGTGGAAAGTGCTTAAGGGGTAATGCTGAGTTAAAGGACTGGTTATATACGGCACTAAATCAAAGTTTAAAAAAACTATACATGAAGAAAGAAAATAAATTTTAATGTTAAGAAGTAGTTTTATTTGCTTATAGGACTATGGATAACTTTATTTCTACTTTTTTGGCCCATTTATCACATTTTTATTGATGAACATGGAAGTACTTGAACAAAGAAAAAAAAAATCCAAAATCACTGATAATGAATACGTGGAAAAGGAGCTCCTTTAGGGTACTCTGAAAGATGGAAGTTGCTTTGAGGTCTCAAAACTTGAAAATCTCCAGTTTCACTTCTGTTTCATGGATCCAGGCCTCCTCAGGGGATCACTGGGGGGCAGGCTAACCGTGGAGGACTCCCCAAGGCTGGGTTTGTGAAAAGCCCTGTGACCGCCCTATGGAAAGGGACTGGCAGACACAGGAATGCTGTTTCTTCCAAGTATCTCTCTGGGCAGACACTGCTTTCCAGGGGGCAATACCCTGCCACATGCTCAAGATGGGAATTAACACTTGGGCAGCTCTTTAGAGCTTCCTTTAGGTGCCAGGAGAGACTGCTAGCTCCCCACAGCAGGACGGAATGTGCTGGAACGTGCTCCTGTGGTTTCCTCCCCGTGACCTTGAGCCCCACAAGGAGCCACTCTCTGCTTTTTTGTGGTCCCCACTCATCTCAGGAAAGCAACCCTCAGCCCCAGTGTCTGTGCAGAGAGGCCTTGATGGGCTGGAGAGCACTCAGAGCTCTCACGTCACCTGAAAGAGGTGGCAAGGCTTCATTGCTTTTGAAGAGACCACAGAAGCAGCTTGACTTCCAGAAGGGACTGTGAACAGCGAGGGATGGCATCTTGGCTCCCAGCATGCCCACTGGGGAGGGGGTGGAATGCAAAACTGCAGGGGAGCTCTGGGGAAAATCCGGCCCAGCTCCTTCTCTGTGCGGCCCTGGGAAGTCCCCTCACCTCTCTGGGTCTCAGCTTCCTCGTGCAGAATACGAGGACACTTTCTGACTCACAGGGCGGTTGTGAGGATTAACTGAGATATCAGCGTATAGAGAGTTCACCCCCCGGAGCAGATGCTCAACAGACCCTCTTCTTGCCTGCCTGCCTTGCTTCCTTCTCCCCTCCTCTCCTTTCTTTTTACGTTACTTCTTCTCTGCCTCCTCACTCTGCCTTTGCTGAATCTAGAAAGGGAATGAAACTGGAGCAAGGATCAAACAAGGGCAGAAGACCAAGAGCCCTGTTCCCCTGAACCTTCCTGTCTCCTGAGGATGGTGCTGGGGCCTGCAGCGGGGAGGCTTACCGAAGGCTTCTGAGAGCCCGAACACCTTCTGGTTGTAGACGTCCGTCTTGTCCCAGATGAAGTAATAGGACAGGTCTGGGGCGGCGGCAAACCACTTCCTGAAGAGGCGGCCCTCAACCGCCACCATAAGGTGGACCTTCATGAGGTTGAAGGGGATGGTGGGGTGGGTGAGGCTGATCCTCAGGACAGATTTGTAGCCGGGGGTCCGGCTGCTCAGGTAGCTCAGCCTCATCTTGCAGCCGGAGATGGCGATTTCCTCCTGCAAAGCCTGGAGAGACAGATCACGGTGGGTGACGGTCACGGAATCACTGGCAGAAGGGAGGCGGCCATAGCCCCACGGACTGTGGGTGTTGGAGGGGCAGAGGAGGAAGAGGGGGAAGGAGGAGGAAGCAGACTGCAAAGAGGAGTGGGAGGAGGAGGGAGGAGGGGGTGGGGGAGGAAGACAAGAGCCAGAGGTCTGGTGTCCGGGGCGCACGCTCAAGTGGCACATCCCTGCCTCTTTGAGCCTCTGGCTCTTCCTCCTTTCAACAGGGATGATGATGTTCAACTCACTGCATTAGTGAGAGGATAAGATAATGCGTGTAAAAAATACTTAACGTCACCTCTCATTCACCTGCTGTGCCAGCCCAGAAGACCCACGGAACCTCGGTGTTGCAGTTTCCCCACTGGGTTAGTTTGCGGACCAGGGAAGGTCATGTATATATACGGCCCAGCACGTAACGATTCTAAGCGGGATGACGGTACTGTGGCTGTTGCTGCTGCTGCTGCTGGAAGCAGGGGGCATTGTGAAGACAGACCTTGCCCTGGGATCAATGTGGAGAGCTGTCTCAACTAGAAGAACTGCTGCTCTCTCGAAACCTTCCTAAGGTAAGATCTGTTACAAGTGACTTTCCTCTTCAGGAGGGTAAACAGAGGCTACGAGATGTTGATGGAGCCATTAGGCGGGGCTGGCAATACAGGCTGCCAGGGACCAGGAGCGAATGGCCCCAGCTCACCAGCAGAAAGAGGGCAGACGGGCTGCTCGGAGCCTGCGTGCTCCAAGGCTGCACTGGAGGAGCAGCGTGGTGGGGAAGGCAGTGCTCCACCTGCTAGGGCAAAGAGCTCGGCTCCAAGACAGGACGCTGAAATGAAAGGCCAAGACGCCGAGCATGTGGCTGAAGGGGAGAACTTTTATCGGCTCGATGCTCTGGGCTCTGTTTCAAGAAGGGGACGTCAAATCAATTGAGGCTAACGTATCCATTAAAAGGACAGTGATGATTTTACTCTCGTGTTCACAGGGGAACTGGGCCTTCACAAAGAAAGGCCTCTTCCTTTCTGTCCATGTCATAGATGGGAATGAATTCTCACTGGTGCTCCATTCTCCTGAACACATGATGTTTCCGGGATGGGGGCCTGTATGACAGCAATCTTCCCCAGCTTCGGCTCACAAGTTCTAGGCAAAGCAGGGCTCGAGTGCCATCCTGATGCGCTCATACATATTTAGTAATACTTTCCTTAACACACCCTTTAAAATGCACATCTCCCTGTACTTGCAAAGGCTAGCCAATGACAGGACTGGGGAAACCCAGATGTCATGTATTTCATGATATCTGATAATAAGCAAGGTTTGTGACCCAGCCAGGCTTGTAGACATTCAGCCCAGGGAGCACTGTAAAGAGGAAGGGGACCCTTCACCTCATTTGTCCCAAAGTCCCTGCTCCTGGGAAGCTGTCTTGCTGGAGCCAAACCAGGGCTGAGTAACACACCATCCCTCTCCAGCAAGCTCCATCTCCACCGACAACCATCTCCTAAGAAAGGTCAGCCTGGTGGTGGAGACAGGAGACAGGCGCTGAATCTCTGAAAAGGAGTGAAGTTTCAACCTGAGGGTACAAGGAGAATTCCCAAATGGCTGCATTTTCTTCCTCTGGGCTGCGTCTGAAGCCACTCAATAGGGCACAGCAGAGAAATGTGCCTGCTTAGCCAGGCAAGAAATACACACACGAACACCTCTAAACGCCCCGCTGCACCGAGACTAGAGATCATTAAGCTGCTGGTCGCCAGAGCTCTCGTTAGGCTGGTGGGACAGCTGGGGCTTCTCCTCCAGCTTCCGCACTGTCATCCCTTGTCCGTCCCAGCCTTCCTTTCTGCCACGAGAAACGGAGCCCGGATGGCAAAAGAAATTCAACTCCACACAGCTATGTGAGGCAAAGAATCTATCTTGATTTCTATCAGATTAAAACGCATTTTTCCAAATTACTTCCTTTTAATGATAATGGAGTAAAGCACTTACGTGCATGGATTTGAGCCACAGCACTCATTAACTGGCCTGAAGGCGGAGCATGTAAAATAATCTTCATAATAATACTGGTTAAAATCTGTCGAGCACTTAGTAGGTGCCAGATATTGTGTGAGGCATCTCATACACGTTTTCTCATTTAATCTTCAGTGTGATGCGAACATTTGAGACCTCCTGCCTCACTCCTCTTGGTGGAAATTATCATCACTATTTTTAACAGAAATAATGAGAGAGGGGAGACAATGGAAGTTGGGGAAAGGGGACGTAGAAGTGAAGTGAATGGCAGAGTGGAGAGGGAGTGGGGATTTATTATATGTTGGAGGATGCCAGGCACTTTAAAGGGCTCACGTGTATTAAACGCATAAGGGGGTGGTCGTCATAGCCCGACACCACCCCGCTGTGGGGTCTTGGCCATCGGGTTCCAGGTGGTGGGCTGATGGCTCTCTCTGTCCCCTGTCTCTGAGATCCTCCCCCACCCCCTAAATGAAATAAAGCATGGAGAAATGCAGCTCAGAAACCCGGGTGTACCTGGATTTCCGGGACAATGGGGCCCTTCTCTGCACAGGAGCTGGCAAAGGACGTCAGCGGGGAAGGAGACACGACAGGGTTGGGGCGGGCGAAGCTGCTCAGGTCACAGCTGGGGATCTCATTCTCCTCGTGCCGCATGACGATGGTTTCCATGACGAAGAAGCGATCCCAAGGCAGCCAGAGGGTGTGCTCCTGTGCGATGAAGGGGGCCCGCTCGAACCGCAGGATGATGGAGACGCCGCCATTGGTGACCAGGTCAAAGCTGTTTGGGAGGGAAGGGTGTGAATGAGAGGAGCGGCAGCCAGAGGGGGAGGGAGGCAGAGAACGGAGGAAAAATCACACAAAGGGTCTCCGCACTTGCTGAGGGAGACCCTAACACCTCAAAGACCTGACCGCAGTCACGCACAGTGACCCAGATCCCGGAGGGCATTACTGTTTTGAAAGTGATTCACCACAGAGAATTTGCCAAGACCAAATAATAACCTGCTATGGAGAACCGTTTTCCAGGACACAGGACCACTGATGAGCTTCTGCTGTGGCGCTTCTGGTACTTAGGGCCTCTTAGAGCTGAACTCAGTGAAAGTTTATCAGATAAAGCAGAGCAAACCCTGCCCGGCGTTAGGAGCCCTAAGCTGAGTCCTGGCTCTGCCATGGGCTACTGTGTGATCTTGGGTAAGTCATTTAGCCTCTCTGATTCTCAACTGTCTCATCTGTAAAAGGCAAAGGTTCCAATAAATTCTTCTTAAGTCATTAAGATTCTGTGACTCCTCCACAATTTTAGGGATTCCCTGGTGGCGCAGTGGTAAAGAATCCGCCTGCCAATGCAGGAGACCCAGGTTCGATCCCTGGGTCAGGAAGACCCCTTGGAGGAGACAATGGCAACTCACCCCAGTATTCTTGCCTGGGAAATCCCATGGATGGAGAAGCCTGGCAGGCTACAGGCCCATGGGGTCGCAAAAAGAGTTGGACATGGCTGAGCAACTAAATAACAATAACAACAATAGTAACTTTAACTCTGATTATGATACTCAACCAGGCTTCTGGAGTTACAAACGGTGAAGTAAGTTTAGAGGAGGGTGCGGTTAGAATCACCGTAACTTAAGTGAAAGGGGAACCAGGAGACGGGGTCCCAAACTCTGAGATGAGATGAGATCTCTGTGGCAGTATCGCTGAGAGGTGGTCATGCAGCCCTTGTTCATTGCCCCTTGGGGATGGCCGGGCACTTGTTGGCAGCTCTGCTTTTGGCTCAAGCATCTTAATTCCCATCGCCTACAGACAAACCTGGCAGGGTACTTGTCCATTCAAGCCTTGGCATGGAGCTTTTTTTTTTTTAAATCCCAGGAAACCGAGTTCCCATTTGTGCCCCATGCTTCTAACATTGCCTCATACAGTGTCTGAGCTGGGGACTCTGCAGCTTTGTGGCCAGAAACCAGGCGAGCTCACGTTATAGAAGATGGCAAAGGAGGCCCAGTGGCAAGCCCAGATGCGTCCCTAGTCCTGCAGGCAGCGTCTGCTTTGTCAAGTAGAGTGTGTGGCTGCTTCTTAAGATCTCACGTTCAATGTGCAACAAGATTAATTCAGACCCACCCCCATCAAAACAGAAAGTTCAAAATCAAGTAACAGCTGACTCACTGGAAGCAAACTTCACCGCCATCTGACCTAGTCTTCTCTCCGAATCTGATGCTGTACTTCCTTCTACAGAATCACCTCCAAGGAGCCAAATTTCCAGTGATGAGATGCTCTGGCCCCAGGAGGACTGTCTCGTCTCTGGTTAGTCCTGGCTGTGAGTAGACTTTTCGCGGGGGGAGGGGGTGTGTGTGGGCGGAGTGAGCCTGGCTCCCTCTCCTTACAGCGCCTTAGCCACTAGGCCTTGTTCTTCCTGCTTGGGTGACTCCAAACTAGTCTGCCTCTGCCTTGGACAGTCCTCTAGGACTTGGAAACGTTGATCCTGTCCACCTGCCACCTCCCGGCTCTGATGTCTCTTTGGACAGAGCCCTTCAGCTCTTACTCTCAGGATGCATTTCCAAGGCCTGTCCTCATCTTGCTCTTTTGGAGGAAGGGCTTCTGCTAACTCCTGGCCCACTCAGGATTCCAGTCCCCTCCCCAGGTCCCCTCTGCACCATGTATACTCCTCCTAAGAGCCCACATCACTGTGCACTGGATTCCCACATTCACTCAGACCCAGGGACACCGATTTCGCTCAGTCTCTCCAAACTTCACCCAGTGTTTCATGGTTATATGAACAGGTTACAGAATGGATGCGTGAGTGACACTGTCAGTTTCTTCTGAACTGACTGTGCACTGAGCACCCTAAGCCCTTCCCTCCTTGGGCTGCTACTCTAAGTCAATCCAGTGTTTACCTGTGTAGCTGGTTTTTGGGACCCTACCCCAGGACCTCATTTTCATCCCAGATAAACACACCTGGCAGGATTAGCCTCATTGCTCCAGTTTGCTCTTCCCTCTTCTAGAAGCCGCAGGGGTTTTGCACTGAACTAGCATTAAATCTTGCTCTTGGTAGATGGTGCCCTCGGATTTGGGTTCCCAAGCTCCAAAGCCTGACTCTTCTGTGTTATGCTAAACCTTTTTATCCATTTTGCCTGCTCGTCACTGAGCTCCTTCTAGGTTCATGTAACCTCTGTGTAGAGGAAGTTGGGTACCACCATCCTTTGATACTTGATGATAGAGAAAAACCAGGGAAGGTGTTTATTTTCAGCTAAGAGTTTAGGTGTTGGCTTTGTTTGGGGAAAACACTCAGGGAACAAGTTTTCTGTCATAGAAATGACAGCATTGGTACTTTGACAGGACATTTTTTTTTAACACCAAAAGCATTTTGTTTTGGGGTACATTCGATCAACACTGTCGTGGACAGGACATTTTTTTTTAACCAAAAGCATTTTGTTTTGGGGTACAGTCGATTAACACTGTCATGGACAGGACATTTTTTTAAACCAAAGGCACTTTGTTTTGGGGTACAGTCGATCAACACTGTTGTGGACAGGACATTTTTTTTAACCAAAAGCACTTTGTTTTGGGGTACAGTCGGTCAGCACTGTTGTGGCAGTGTCAGGTGAACAGCGTGACGGGACATCTTTAACCGTCAAGCAGGGCTGCGGCCTGACTTACACGCTCCCTTCACATGAGCATAAGTGTGGGGAGGGGATGAAGACAAAATGAACAGACACTTCTCAAGGCCACGAGCCAGCTGGGGGCGGCTTCTGCCAAGAGCCAGGCCCGCTCATCTGAAGGGAAACCTCGCTGCGGACACGGCTGTGATTCTGACCTCAAAGGGAAGGCCTGCTTCTCGTATGAAGCCAAACTTAGTGACGGCTGGCCAGAGCACTGCTACTTAGTCCACGGTGACTGACATCACCTGCCTGCGCCTCAGTCTCCCCGCGTGAGATGAAGTTGGTGATCACTGTCACTTGGCAGAGTTATTAATTAGATAGATGAGATAACGGATGAGGAAAGCGCTGGGCTCCATTCCCTGGGCTTTGTGCTTCAGTGACTCTGAGCTGCTTCTCTTGTCTGCTAATTCCTCTAAATGTTTCCTCATGACTTCTATTTTCCATCTTTATAATGATCTGTTTGGCTAGCTTCCCTGCTACTGTCTTCTGTTTGTGAAATCTTCTTACAACTTGAGGTCTGGCATTTCAGCATGGTGTGTGTGTGTGTAAGTGTGAGGGTGTGTGTGTGTGTAAGTGTGAAGGTATGTGAGGGTGTGTAAGTGTGAGGGTGTGTGTGTAAGTGTGAAGGTGTGTGAGGGTGTGTAAGTGTGAGGGTGTGTGTGTTTGTAAGTGTGAGGATGTGTGTGTGTGTAAGTGTGAGGGTGTGTGTGTGTGTAACTGTGAGGGGGTGTGGGTGTGTGTGTAAGTGTGAGGGGGATGGGCATCTGGGTAAAGGCAAAGTGCCTGCAGCACAAGTGAGGAATACAAAGATGAATTGGACCTGGGCCCTGGACTTGCATATACTATTATCTCCAGGCTGTGTCTCTAGCCTTTCAGTTTCTCCTGGGTGTGAGAGGTAACAGAGAAGGTGAGTCAGGAAAACACAGGAGGGAAATTGGCAAGATGCTCCCCATTCACATGTAACAAACCGGGCTCTTCAGAGAATAAGTAATGCTTAGAGAATAAGTAATGACTTTCCCATGCATTATGTAGTGTCTGAGATGGGAAGAAAGTGTAAGCTCCATAAATGCACTGGTAAGAACTGTTCTGAAACTCAAGCTCTAGGTTATGGCACAGTCTGGCCACTCTGGTGTGATTTAGTTGGTTAGTGCAGGAAATACGACTGGCACTTACCACCCAGGACGACCATGCTCTCATGCGGAGACTGCAGGGACAGCGCAGCAGGAGGAATCAGAGCCTGGAGGTGTTAAGTGGGCACTGCCCACGGCCCACCAAACTTAGTGCACTCTGGTGTGTCTTACGGACCCATCCTAAGCAAGCACAGTGAGCCGAGGATGGACGATTTGCTATCTCATAAGAACGATGGGCAAGCTATTTTTTTTTAATTAAAAAAAAAAGTTTCAGCCATGCTGCGCAGTATACGGGACCTTAGTTCCCTGACCAGGGATTGAACCCCTGCCGTCTGCAGTGGAAGCACGGAGTCTTAACCACTAGACTGCCCGGGAAGATTCCTGGACAAGTTTTATGGCAAAAAAAAAAAAAAAAAAAAAAGCAGCCCCCATGACTCCTTTTTGATGACTGTTTCACAGCAGGTAATAGTCAGGATACCTGTTGCCTACAATGCTGACATCTGCCATTTCCATAAAGCAGGCAGCCCAAAGGTGGAAGGTGGGAAAAACACCAGGAGGGAGGAGACTTCTCTGTGCTGTAGCGCGAGTCTACACTGAGGTGCTTCTAGGGGTCAGTGGCCTGGCCTGGGGAAGACGGCCCCTGGGGACTGGCCGCCAACCTCTTCCATTCACAGGGAGGGGGAGAAGGGGGGAGGAGGGGGGAGGAGGGGGCAGTTGGCCCCCCATGCAGAGCATGCCAGTCCCATCTAAGAGGCACATGTGTCTACAAACAGATGAGACTTTACTTCATTATCACCTCGGCCAGGACACGTTCACATCCGAGACTGGATTAAAGAGGCGCTAAAATCAATCAGGCTGGGGCACAATTTCCAACACAGAGTGAAAATCAACCTTATGGGCCCACACTCAGCCAGATGGAGTGCCACTACCTGATTTTATTAAAAATAGAGGACTTGTCACCACTGACAGCCTAAATATCCCACTTTCCTCCTTTCCCTCCCCTTCTCTCTGAAATAGTCTTATGGCTTGCACTGGAATCATAACCTTCTCAATTTGTAATTTTAATAAACAGCTAATATTTATTGTATACTTACTATGTGTTAGACCCTGAAGATACAGGGTGAACCAGAGTGGGGCAGGGAACTAAAATTTATTAAACACCTAGTATGTGCATGGCGTTTTTCTATCAAAGAACCGAATACTTACCACGCCACTGGGTAAGACTGATGATATTAGGGACCACTTAACAGACGAAGAACGTGAGGCCGAGAGAGGCTTGGAGATAGGTCCAAGAACACATGGCCAGCAAACGGGGGAGCTAGAGTGATTAGAGGGACTTGACTTCATTCAGGCTGGTAACCTAAAGGTCCTCACCGGGATCTGAAGGTCAGAGTTCAGTTATCAGCAGCTTCCATAGACCTAGGTGGTTGCAGGTGGAACCCTGCAGCAGGAATGCTAAGACTTTAGGAGCTGTCTGGTCTGTAGAAAATGGTCCATGTGACAGTATTTTATATCATAAGCTATGAAACAGGAAAATATATATAAGGTACCTAGTGCTTACTCTGAGAACCAAATAAGAAAAAACTGCTTAATTTAGAGCCAAGATGACTCAGGACAGAGTCAGCTATAAGACCTCACTCACAGCAAGCGAGTTGCAGGGTTGAGCACATGGATGCAGGTCCTCTGACTCCAGGTCCCATCCTCTCTGCACGATGTCATTCCAGCAGCAGCTATGTTGGCAAGACCACGAGTACAGGGCCTTTACTAGCACTGGTTTCCAAAAGTCCTCTTACCTGCCATCCTGCCTGCTGATGGTGTATCCAAAGAGAGGGTTATTGACAAAACTGATATTCACACCAACCAGTGGGGTCCCATCCGACGTCATGACTTGACCACGAATGACACATGCATGCCTGTGGGTGGAAGAGAGAGAATAACATGACCTACTTACGATGACAGAACCCTGGCTAGCAGGTAAGAAGGCAGAAGGCAGGTCACTCAGATAGATCTTGGCATCCAGGGGCTCATGGTATCCACTCAACATGAGCACTACTTTTTTATTTACTGCCTCAATCTTTTTAGATTAGTACAAAAGTTAATGTGTCCTCCAACTGTGAATTTTAAACCATTATACAAATACATCTTCATTAATCAAAATAGGAACCGTTACAATGAATACATTTTTGCTAATGAGAAATAAGTTTGTTTATTCCTGTAGCATAAAAATCTGTGCTTTGGGATTCAGTGAAATATTGGAAAGCATTTTCTGTCTCCTACTGATTGTGGAAGTGTTTTCCCTGCAAAAAGTTGCCAAGATGCCTGAAGAAGTGATAGCTGGTTGGTGACAGATCTGGTGGATATGGTGGATGATGCAAAACTTCATGGCCCAATATGTTCAACTTTTGAAATGAGAGTTGTGCGATGTGTGGTCAGGTGTTATCGTGGAGAATAGGCTCCTTTTAGTTGATCAATGCTGGCTGTAGGTGTTGCAGTTTTCGGTGCCTCTCATCGGTTCACAGAGCATACTTCTCAGATGTAATGGTTTTGTTGGGATTCAGAAAGCTCTAGTGAAGCAGACAAGACCAGCAGCAGACCACCAAACAATGATCAGGACCTTTTTTTTTGGTATAAGTTTGGCTTTGGGAAGTGCTTTGAAGCTTCTTCTTGGTCTAATCACTGAGCTGGTCATCACTGGTTGCCCGATAAAATCCTCTTTTCATTGCACGTCACAATCTGATCGGGAGATAGTTCACTGTTGTTGCGTAGAATAAAAGATGACACTTCAAAACAATGATTTTTTTTTTTTTTTGATTTGCAGTCAGCTCATGAGGCACCCACTGATGGAGCTTTCTCACCTTTCCAATTTGCTTCCAATGCTGAATGACCATAGAATGGTCAATGCTGAGTTCTTTTGCAACTTCTCACGCAGTTGTAAGAGGATCAGCTTTGATCCTCTAATGGCCGACCACTGGGCTCATCTTCAAGGCTCTTGTCTCCTTTGCAAAACTTTTTGAATCACCACTGCCCTGTACATTTGTTAGCAGTTCCTGGGCCAAATTCATGATGGATGTTGTGAGCTGTCTCTGCTGCTTTATGACCCATTTTGAACTCAAATAAAAAAAACTGCTTGAATTTGCTTTTTGTCTAACATCATTTCTACAGTATAAAATAAGTAAAAATAAGCAGCAATTAATAAGTCAGGAGCAAAATAATAAAGGGAGGAATATGCATTAAAATGATGTATAACAAGCCACATTTATTTCAGAATGTATTCTAATATCAAATAACAAAGTTCAACAATGTAAAACCACAACTACTTTTGCACTAACCTACTAAGTCATCAAACTGTTCCCTGAAGAATTATTATTGAGAACAATTTTCAGATGTCTCACTTACAGGTTATCTTCTACAGATACTGTACAATGCTGTAAGGAGACGAAACTGATCCAAGGCAACCATACAGTATAGTCGTCTGGGTTGCATGACTGCTCAGTCGTGTTCAACTCTTTGTGACCCCACGGACTGTAGCCTGCCAGACTCCCCTGTCCATGGATTTTTCCAGGTAAGAATACTGGAGTGGGTTACCATTTCCTTCTCCAGGGGATCTTCCAGACCCAGGGACAGAACCTGGGTCTCCCGCACTGCAGGCAGGTTCGGTACTGTCTGAGCCACCAGGGAAGCCCCAGTATAGTTATGCATACGGATGTGGAGTCATGTGACTTGGGTTCAGATCCTGGCTTGGTCACAGCTCTTTGATTCTCTGTTCTCCATCACGTTCAGAGTAACTACATACTGGCCCAGCAGTCTCACTAGAAGCAGACACTGAAGAAAGTGGCCAGGATGGAGGGCACTTCCTCTGATCTGGCACAGGAGAAAGGCAAAAGCTGAGGTCCCCTTGGAGCGGGTTCTGGAACGTGGCACCTCTCCCAACACCACCTCCCTGCTCTCCTATACTCCAGGCAACAAGCCGTCTGCTTTTCCCCAACTTCTCAGGCAAACGTTTAAAGCCTCTGTGTCTGTGCGATGCTCCTCCATCTTCCTCAGATGTCATCATCCTGCAACCCTCTCCCCACATTCTCATCGTTAAAGACCCAGCTTCAAACAACACCTCTTCCCTGAAGCCTTTCTTGATGCCCCTAATTAGAACTAATCACAGTCTCTTCTGAAACCCGGCACAAACCCCTCGATGGCCTGCCTGCCACACAGCACACGCTTCTCCTCTCCACTGGATCACCAACTCTTTCAAGGCCATGGTCAAGGTCTACTGTTGTTTTTTTTTTTCTCTCTCTCTCTCTCGAGAACCTGGAAATGCCTACTAGCACTAGGTGACTGTCTGCATGTGAGCTAAGTCGCTTCAGTCATGTCTGACTCTTTGAGACCCATGGACTGTAGCCCACCAGGCTCGGGATTCTCCAGGCCAGAACGCTGGAGTGGGTTGCCATGTCCCTCTTCAGGGAGGTGATTGTTTAAACAAACATAAACAGTGAACTGAGTAAATAAGAGGAACAATCATAGATCATCTAAAATGATGTTTTTCAAATATTTCAGGAACAGTATCTTCTTAGCAGATGATATTTTATAAGGATCCCCAAGTGGAAAACCATTAGAAACAAGATCTCTGGATGAAGTAGGGGTGGGGCCCCCTTTTCTGCTTGGGATGGTCCTGAGGGCAACTCTGTGGAGTCTTACTGTTTGGAGAAGCCAGAGGAAGGCTAGTTTGAAAATCACAGAGTTAGCGGAAGAGGAGGAGCTCGGTCCACAGACATCATGGTGTTTGCTCCAAGCCACACAGGGAGGTGGGGGCATAGTCAGCCCTGAAGTCCAGGCCTCAGCTCTGGGTCCAACTCTAGACCGGTCTGCACACCACTGCCAACGGGTGGACGTGGAGATGCTCACTGGTGTCAAGGTCCTAAGGGATCAGGGCGCTGGGGAGACAGCCCTAGTGGACAAGACAAATCTTAGGCAAAGATGCAGGCGCTGATGTCCAGACCACCTTCTCCATTCACCTCAGTTCAGAAGGCTTTTTTTCTGACCTGGGGAAGAGCTAGTGATGAGGTCTGTGGGCGTTCATAAAAAAACAACAAAAAAAAGATCTTAAACTCTGCCTCTGCTTTATTAGGTACCTACATCTCTAGCTTCCTAGAGTGATAAACTTTTCTCTGTTTGATGAGAAAAGCAATTAACACCAGGCTTGTAAGCAGCTGGGCTCGCCGGTGTGAGCTTGTCCTTTCTGAAGGCAGGGATGACTACCCACAATGCACTGAGCGCCCCAGCCACACTCCTCTCCCCACCACCACACACAATCTGGTTAATGTTAATTCAGTCAGTGGTTTCCTTCCGAGGCCCTTGGTCTAAATGCAATTACATGGCAAGCAAGTTAAGCAGGTGAAGCTCAGCAAAGACTCTCCGTTCCTGTTCTGAAGGTCTCCCAATATATTTAGGTAAAATTATCTCTCCGCTAATGGGAAAGATTTATTCCATCAATTGTATTCAGCCAGGACTAAGAGATGCTTTCTCTAATGGAGGAAAATTGGATTTCTTATTTGCTGGAACTCTGTCCTTCTAGAGAATTACTAACAGATCGCATCTCCTGGTGCTGGCTCCTCTCCAACCTCCCCCTGACATGTGTGACTTCTGAGTCTGTCTGGACGATAACCAGCCCTCTGGGGATGGTTTCCTTTGGGGGGCTGCCCTGGCTGCTGCCCTTCATCCACAGGCAGGCCGGCCGCCTCTGATTTATCTCCCTTCAGGGATTTCCTGATAACTGGGCAACATTAAATCAGCACCATTTGGCCATCACGTCACCTCCACCTCGGCAAGCCCGAGCAGATGTACTTTTAGCCTGGGCTCCTGTGGATTGCCTTGGATTCTGGAGAAGATTAAGTTGACTCCCTGTACCCCAGTGGGCCACTGAGGCCTCCTGCCAAAACAGGCATTTGGCTCAGAAATTGAGTCCTGGAGAAAAACACTTCCATCCTCCTTCTATCTGACCATGACTTTCAGTTGTCAAGAAAAACCCAGTTCAACATAAAGTCTTCCATGGAAAAACAGAGGTTGGGGGAGTCTGCTCCATGGATGGTTCTCGGAAATGTGTCTCCTGCCACGCGTTTTCATCTAGGCAGGTCTGAAGAGATGTGGGTGTTGGGCTCCCAAATGCTTTCTTTCTTCATCAAGGTATTTACTGGATGCCACCAGTGGGGCAGTGGCGAATGTTTAACAACTGGCTTTCCAAAGAACAGTGACTTTAACTTGCGGCATTTGCCTATTTCTGTGGTGTAAAGACTTCCACCATAGCCGATTCCATACTACCGATAAGATGTCACCACAACCAGAGTTGGGAAGAGATGGCCAGATACCATGAGATAGCAGTATTTCCATCAGAGAGACTCAAGAGACCTAAATAAAGTCCAGAACAAAGATGATGAGAAAACAGCAGAATAACTAGGAAGTGCTAAGTTTTGATTATTACCTTTGCTTTTAATATAATTTGTGATGTTATGTAGTTTTTAAATAATTATTGTGCTTAAGGACTAGCTTGCAGAATTCCTGAACACTTAATAAACAGTCCCTGTGAACTGGTATGAGCCAGCTTCATCCACCACTGGAACACTGACCCTCATACTAAGGATCAGTGCATCTCAGAAATAGGTGCTGCTTTGACTGTGAAATTCCGTAATGGAAGATGGACTTGGTGAGAAATCACTAATGCAAGGTGCAAATCACTGCCACCAACTTGGCGTCTTGGCTGGCTTATCTGATCCTCTTACCATCAGTCCTAGAGCGTGTTTTGCTTTTCTGTGGTCACTGTCTTGGCATAACGAGGTTATTTTCTACTCATTCTTGGGGTCCCATCTAAGCTGTCATCACTTCAGTAAGGCTGTTGCCAACTCTTCCTGGCACAATTAATCACCCCTCTGCTAGGCCGCTCTAAACCTTCCAAGTATGTCTCCACGGTGTGGCTGTCATCCAGTGATACTATTCACATTTGCACAGCCATCCCACATGCTTCCATCTCCGAGGGCTGGGTAAGCATGCAATATTCTGCCTGAGTGCTTATTAGGTGAGAAATGATCAAGTACCTGAAATTCAGAGAGAGCAGACTTGCTCAAGGTCATACAACCGAGAACTCAGTGGGCTCAAAGCTAGGTCTCCTAATGCTTCCAGGTCCTTCTTCTTACTACAGTGTTATTCACCTGCACTCACTGAAATTCACATAATGTAGAACACGAGGCATCTACTTAAAGTTAGGCACTGTGTTAGGTGCTGGGCTTATAGAAATACATGAATTCTAGTCCCCAGTTGCTGGCTGGAGCTCAGCAAGGCCAATTTGAAACGTCTGAGTATAGTTGTCTGACACCAGTGAGTCAACACATGGGTTTGGCATATGTCAGGCAGCTGGGATACAAAACAAGCAATTAGGCTGGGTGAACTCTGCCAGGAAGGAGCGCTCGTGCCAGGCCAAGGGTGGGGGGAGGTGTCAAACACTCTGGCATTTGCCCAACCATACACTCTGGGCCTGATTGAGGTGCCCTGGCTGACGCCAGCAATGGGGAAGATCTGCCTGACTGCTTCCCGGGGACAGTGGCCAGGCTTGGATCATGAGAGGAAAGTGTTGGAGAGACACCACCACTGTGAAATAGAACCAAGCAAATACAAAACTCATCCGAGCTGCCCATCAGGGAGAAGTGGAGGGCTGTAGTGAAAGAGCCCTGGGCAGGGGGTTGGATCTCAGCTCTGACTCTGGCACGACCCTGGAGTGCACCTGGTCTCTCTGGACCTCCATTCTCTCATCTGCTCATGCAGGCTGAAGTTTTTCCCAGGTGGATGTAAAGTGGGATGTATGATGGCTTTAATCTGGTGCTACTCAATCCAGCTCAAGCAGCCCTACTACACATGGCTTCAGAATCTTAATGGAGCTCATACAATGCTTTCACTTATTTCTAAATTTTTCCCCCTACAAGGACTCTTCCACCCATTCTCTTCACCTGAAAACCACCTGCTCATCCTCAGACCCCACCTGGCGTGGTACCCCAGCACTTGCACGCCCGGGCTGTCTCTGCAAAGACTCTGAGTGTTGTTAGGCTATCGGGCAAACTTGTGATCTCCCAGCAGATTACGAGCTCCTTGAAGACAGGGACCACAGCCCCCTCACTGTTGGATTGCCAACACCAAGCATGGGTAATGCTCATTTCTGAGTGGGCAAAAGAAAGCCTCTGCCGACACAGGGGTTCGCCCTGGAATTTGAATGCATGGAGCGGAGTAAGCTCTTGATAAATTATTTACTGAATGAATAAAGAACGGATGCATTTCTGTAACTGAAGGTGAGGGAGATACCAAAGAACTCAAAGCTACGTGACCTTGACAGCGATATGGCTAGGGCACGGAGGGCTGCCGAAGCTGGGCCTCCAAGGTGGTCACAAGCTAGCTGCATCCCAAGGCTTGGTTCCCTCCCTGAGAGGATCTGCCCACCTCTGCCTGCAGCCCTACTCCTCTTCTGTACACTTAAAATTTTGCAAAATTAAAAAAAAAAAGACTGCTGGAAATTCAGTTAGAATTCTTATTCACTGTGTATTATACAAGCAGACAGACAAAAGCAAAGGAAGAAAAACTGCAGCTTGACTTGTTGTTGCCGTTATTAAATGGAAACAGCTAATGAAGTTGGTATTCAGCAAAGCGGAATCATCATTTGGGATCTATCAAGGTGCAAAGACAACTCTGGCCTTTTCTCTGCTGTGGAGCGTTTGCTACTGTCTGCCACTGTCGGTTATGCAAATCACTCCTCTGCATTACCTACTTTAAACAGGTTTATATGCTTCACTTGTACCAACCCTTTAAACTGTTTTCTCCTAATTCATGCTGACTGACGGGGGATCTTTCCAGCACCCACTACACTTCATCTACCCTCTTGTAAGAACCTTGAAAAAGAAAAGTGTGTTAGTTGCTCAGTCATGTCTGACTCGTTTGTGACCCCATGGACTGTAGGCTCAACTGTCCGTGGGGATTCTCCAGGCAAGAATACTCGACTGGGTTGTCATGCCCTCCCCTCCAGGAGATCTTCCCAACCCGAGAATTGAACCCGGCTCTCCTGCATTGCAGGTGGATTCTTTACTGTCTGAGCCACCAGGGAAGTCCTATAAGAAACTTATGTGGGCCCAGATGAGAAGCCCCACCTCACAGCCTGTCATATGACCTCCATCAAGGGGGTTCCCAGTCAAAGTCTGACCCTGTCCACCTGGCAGCCTCTGAGACTTCTTTCCAGCCTGGCCACATGGGCCGCTCTGCAGTTTTCTCTTCTGATCTTTCCATCTTGGGGCTCTGCCTCTGTTTCTTCAACCAGCTTTTCTAGCCTGATATCTTCCACCTTGTCATGTGAGAAGAAACCATCCTGATCATCTCCTTCGCACTTCTTATTGAAGAAGTGAGGAAATAAAGTCTAGGCAGGGGATGGACTTGCCCATTTTCACAAGAGTGGCTGAAGAGCCAGGATTCAAATTCAAGACTTCATTTATGGGATTTCTCTGGTGGTCCAGGACTCTGTGCTTCCAATGCAGGGTGTGTGGGTTCAATCCCTGGTTGGGGAACTAAGATTCCACGTGTCATGTGGTATGGCCAAAAAATAAAATGTACATTAAAGAAAATATTTCATTTACTATCCATGAGGACTCAGGAAAGTTACTTCACCTCTTAGGCTACTTACCATCTGACACAGATACACAACTAAAAACTGAGAATCTCAATTTGTTTTAGCTGCCTAAAAGATCAGAGTTAACATCAGCAGGGCTCTGAAAGCCCTTTTTGATCACAACCTTTTCTGTAAACATTTTGCGCAGGCTCCATGGATGCATTTATATTTATTAGTAAGTTGTACACATGTACTACCATCATTAGCTAATACTGAAAAACATAATGTATGCTTGGTACAAGGTTTAATGCACAAAAATGAATATTTCAACTAGTCTTGACAGTTTTGAATCTTCTGCTTCCCTTTTTGTTGGGTCTAATGAGAATGATCATTTCTGTTTTTAACAATCCTTCATAGTGGAGTTGAGGCAGATTTGTACCAGGAGTAGCAATATCAGCTCTGCCATCTGACTGTCAGCTGGTATTAGGTTGGTGCAAGAGTAATAGCGGTTTTGGACTGTGAATTTTCAACCATTATAACTAGGTTCAAAAGTGAAAGTGAAAGTGAAGTCGCTCAGTTGTGTCCAACTCTTTGCAAACCCATGAACTGTATTCCACCAGGCTCCTCTGTCCACGGGGATTCTCCAGGCAAGAATACTGGAGTGGGTTGCCATCTCCTTCTTTAGGGGATCTTCCCGACCCAGGGATTGAAGCTGGGTCTCCCACATTGCAGGCAGATTCTTTGCCTGGGAAGCCGAAGCACAAGGCTCAAACACATCTTTATTAATCAAAATAGGAACCATTACAATCAATATATTTTTGCCAATGAGAAATAAGTTTGCTTATTTCTGTAGCATAAACATCTGTGCTTCCGGATTTGATGAACTCTTGGAAAGGATTTTCTACGTCCTGCTGGTTATGGAAGCATTTTCCCTGCAAAAAGTTGTCAAGATGCTTGAATAAGTGGTAGTCAGTTGGTGAGAGGTGACCTGAATATGGGATATGAGGCAAAACTTTGTAGCCCAATTCATACAACATTTGAAGCACTGGTTGTGTGACATGCAGCTGGGCATTGTTGTGGAGAAGAATTTGGCCCATTCTTTTGACCAATACTGGCTGCAAGAATTGCAGTTTTTGCTGTATCTCATCAATTTGCTGAGCATACTTCTCGGATGTAATGGTTTCACCAGGGCCCACAAAGCTGTAGTATTTCAAACTGACAGCAGATCACCAAATAGTGACTATGACCCATGTTCTGGCACAACTTTGGCTTTGGCAAGTGCTTTGGAGCTTCTTCTTGGTCCAATCACTATGATGAACCACTGATCATCACTGGTTACCATATAAAATCTACTTTTCATTGCATGTCACAATCCAATCAAGAAATGGTCTGCTGTTGAATAGAAAAAGAGGACACTTCAAAACAATTGTTTTGATTTGTGGTCAGCTCATGAGGTACTCACTCACTGAGCTTTTTCACCTTTCCAATTTGCTTCAAATGCTACATGACTATAGAATGGTTGATGCTGAGATCCTGGACAACTTCTCACGTAGGTGTAAGAGGATCGGCCTTGATCATTGCTCTCAGTTGGTCACAGTCAGCTTCCGATGGCTGGCTACTATGCTCCTCATCTTCAAGGATCTCATCTCCTTTGTAAAACTTCTCGAACCACCACTGCCCTGTAAGTTCATTAGCAGTTCCTGGGCCAAATGTGTTGCTGATGTTGGGGGTTGTTTCTGCTGCCTGATGACCCATTTTGAATTCAAATAAGAAAACTGCTTGAATTTGCCTTTTGTCTAACATCATTTCTATAGTCTAAAATACATATAGAGTAAACAGCAAGTAATAATTCACTAGCAAAAAACATAAAGCTAAGAAATGTACATTAAAATGATGTACAACATAACCACAGTTAAGAATGTATTCTAATAGCAAATGGCCAAGTTCAACAATGCAAAACCAGCAATTACTTCTGCACCAACCTAATATTTGCACTTAGCATCTTACTTTGCAAAATTCTTTTATGTCATTGGACCCCATTTTTTATGTAAATTTGGTTTTACAGACACACACACACACACACACACAACACAATCATTGTATAATTTTGTTGTTGTTGGTTGCTCAGTCATGTCCAAATTTTTGTGACCCCATGGACTGCAGCACGCCAGGCTTCCCTGTCCATCACCATCTCTCAGAGCTTGCTCAAACTCACGTCCAATGAGTCAGTGATGGCATCCAACCATCTCATCCTCTGTTGACCCCTTCTCCTCCTGCCCTCAATCTTTCCCAGTATCACAGTCTTTTCAAATGCGTCAGCTCTTCACATCAGGTGGCCAAAGTATTGGAGTTTCATCTTCAGCATCAGTCCTTCCAATGAATATTCAGGGTTGATTTCCTTTAGAATCCACTGGTTTGATCTCTTTGCAGTCCAAGGGACTCTCAACAGTGTTCTCTTGAAGACAGTTCAAAAGCATCAGTTCTTCGGTGCTCAGCCTTCTTTACGGTCCAACTCTCATATCCATACACGACAACTGGCATAACCATAGCTTTGACTATATGGTAAAGCTCTATTGTTTGTAAGAATAAACCAGTAAAGCTCTGTGAAGAGTAGATCCTCACCAGCCTCAGAAAACCTTGTGTGCTGGTTCAGACATAACCAACTAACACTGGGACCAAGCAACTCAGAGAAAGCCGAGTGTTCCATCTGAGGAAACATTTATTCTTACTTTTAAAGGTAAGTAAATGTGGACAGATGTTGTTCTAATATTTCCTTCTGTACTTCATGGGCCACGTTGGGTAGCCACCCTGGGACCACTGTACAGCACTTGAGTTACAATGGCCTAAGTCTTTGCTTTCTTTGTATGAAATAAACTCTAATATACTGTATATTACTGTATGCAATAACTGTGGGTCCTTCCTGGTGGTCCAGTGGTTAAGAGCCTGCCTGCCAATGCAGTGGACATGGGTTCAATCCTTGGTCTGGCAAGAGCCCACTTGCTGCTGGGCCGCTAAGCCCATGCAACGCAACTACTCAAGCCCATGTGCCTAGATCCTGTACTCCTCAACAAGAAGCTACTGTGATGAGAAGCCCTCACTCTGCAACAAAGAGCAGCCCCCACTCGCTGCAACTAGAGAAAGCCTGTGCGCAGCAACGAAGACCCAGTGCAGCTAAAAATAAACAGACTTTTAAAAACAGCTGACTTCGAGCTGTGTTTCATTCTTTAATACTTATTTCAATGCTCTTCCTAGGTTTGCTACGTATGCCTTTCAATTAACTTGGTAGGCCCAAGCCAACAGAACTTGATTTGATAAAATCCACACTCTTATAGCACATCCAACGCTGCTGTCACATTAAATTACTTCTCATACCCTTGTCTGGGCAAGCACTTCCCTGCCTCCCTGACTTTGTCTACGTTTTGGTTCCTTTGCCTCAAATGACTTCTCCACTTCCCTGCTAATCAGTCCTTTAAGGCCTGCCTCTCAATAAAGCTCTTCTTGACTTTCCAGGACAAAGAACCCACTACCTCCTTTTGTGAGGAAAGCACAATGTACTTATCCCACTGAATTGTATTCATCTGTTCAAATACCTTATCTTCTCTAGATTGTGAGTTCTTTGTGGGGAATAACTATGTCCCTTTCATCTCTATAACTCTGTGCTTAGTGCAGAAGTAGGTTTATTAGTGTGCATTCATTAAATGTTAAGTAAAAAGATAAATGGAGATCATATTAATGAATGAAAAAAATGGAAATGAAATATGAATAATATTAAAATATGAGAAATATGAATATAACTATTCCACATAGCTCAAAGTGAAAAATATATATGTGGGTTGTTTTTCTTGTTGTTTAGTTGCCAAGTCATGTTTGACTCTTTTGTGACCCCATGGACTGGAGCTCTCCAGGCTCCTCTGTCCATGGGATTTCCCAGGCAAGAATTCTGGAGTAGGCTGCCATTTCCTTCCCCATTGGGTGGGTTGGGGGAAGAGAATCATAGACAAAAGGCCAGGTAAATGAGAATAGGGTTCAGTTGCTGGAAATTTAATTGAGCAGCTACTTTGTGCTGTACGTGGTTCTGGGTGATAGGGAAGATGCTTACGCATCCATTTCCTCTCCTGTGAACACTAGAGCAGAGCAGTGCCAGTGGTTTCTGGTTCATTTCCCACTGCATTCTAAACAGTTAAGTTACTAACAGCAAATGAGACAAAATCCCTTTGCATGAGGAACTCACCTTCTGGAATGAATACAATTTGACTTTATGAACAATCCTTGTATCTAGAAGTAAAGCTAGCAAGGGGTAAAAAAAGAAGGGAGCTGCCCACCAGGTCATTCTAGTATGACAGACAAACACACCACAGCTAGCATCGGCGCCAGGCCCTGCCCAAGTACCCTGACTCTGTTTTTTCACTTGGACTTGGGCTCAGTTCAGACTCCACCAGAGGCTCCCAGATCACTTGCTGGGTATGTGGGTTGAATGTTATAGGGACGTACTCCAGTTCATGACAGAACACGTTTTTCCTCTTGGACTTTGAGTATGTCTGGGGAGAGGAAAGAAGAAATCCATAGACTTCTTCAGATGAGTCAGAACTTAACTCTGAATGAGAAGAGTCGTTTGGGTGAAAGGGTCCAAGCCCCTCACTTACAGGTGAGGGACACGATCCCTAGAGATGGGTGAAGCTCCCCCTTCATCATGCACTGAGGCTGGGGCATGGACAGGTCTGCTGTGATGTTCTGAGCCCACCTGAGGGCATCCAATGACAAGATGGCCCTGCAACCACATGTGTCTTCTGGGCCTTTAGACTTGCCTCCTGCAGAGCCCAGAAGACAGTGGTCCTGTAATCTCCTAACTTTCTGTGGCTGATAGCTACTTCAGACACTCAGGGAGCATGCGCTCCCAGGCCACAGATCTGATCATTCAAGCCTGGGGGCAACCTGGCTGTTGAAAGCTGACACTTGATTCTACCACAGGAATTCTCTGGAACAGTTTCTGCTGGTCCACAAAGGTGCACACAAGAACAGAGCCCTTGACTGTCTGTGACACTGTACTTCCAGAGAAGTGAGTCCTGGCTGTGGCAGAGGATGGGCGGGATGGAGAGACACTGGCCAGTGGAGATCACTTTGGAGGAGCAAGGCTCCTGATGCTGGGTGACAGGGCTGGTCGGGCAAGGGGACACAATTCAGAGACATCAGCCATGTGCCCCTGGGGTCAGGGAAGGTTAGAGAGTATCCAGACAGCCTGTTCTCTGGGCCATGCAGCTGGAAGCCTGCCTCTAAGAGGATTCCTCAGGGGATGGCTTGTGTTGCTAGAAAAGCTTGAGGCAGCTCTGCCTTGAGTCTCAGTGGACAAGGTCGTTTCATGACTGTGTGTCCTGTCTTCCTGTCTTCCAGGACAGGCCTTGCTTCCCTCACAAAAGGGAGGCTTTGCTACTTTACCCCAAAAGGAGAAACTATGATGGGGTGGACATTAGATCCACTTTCTGGGGTAGGATGGGGGCTGGGCAGAGACACGGGAAGGGGCTGCAGAAATCAGCTCAGCCGGACCTGAGGTGCAGAACCACACACAGGCGGCATTCCAGGGAAGCGGTCCTTCCAGGGGCAGGGTGGAAGACCAATAGGGCACAGGCCGTGGTGAGGGGCTCCCAGGGCCAGCTGGATGTGAATGCCCCGTGCACCAGGGAACAAGGCCCAGGTTCTGACACAGAGCAAGGGAGGAGCTCCAGACCCGGACGCAGCAGGGGCTGGAGCCAGCCCAGGGGAAGCAAGACTCGAGGAGTTAGCGGTGGGAGGGTTGGGGGCTGAGCAGGACTGCCAGGGTGCTTACGTCAGAAACTTAGGGGTAGGAAATGAGGTTGGGATTCCGGGACAAGACAGAAACCCCTTGGGCAGAGCTGGCACATAAAGGGTCAGGCAGAGGAACAGTAGGAGGACTTGAGGCTGGGTACCTAGCCTTGCTCCAAGTCAGTCACCTCAGCTTGGGGGTTGGCCTAGACGCTGCAGGGTAGACCTGCAGCGGGGAGTCACAGGACCCCGCAGGGGTAGGGGGAAGAGGAGGTGGGGGAGGTGGGCAGGCAGAGCTCCTTCCTCTGTGAGAACACGGCCCACAGGTTTTGGGTTGGTCAGAATGTTCATTCAGGCTTTTCCTAGAATCTCACAGAACCAACCCTGTAGCATCTCCTCATTGCAGCCCCACATTGTGGCGCTCACTAAGAGCCAGCTCTCCATGGCCCCAGGACTGCACTGGAGAGCTGACCAGATTCACTGCAGAGACATCTGTTAAGTCCTGACCCTGTATTCTCCAGGGAGGACAATATCAGTACATGCCCTGCCAATATTTTAACTTCTCTGTGCTTGGAGCTTATAGTCTTGGATGGAAATGCAGACAGTTCCTGGTAAAGAACCTGCCTGTCAATGTAGGAAACGTGAAGAGATGTGGGTTCAATCCCTGGGTCGGGAAGATCCCCTGGAGGAGGGTATGGCAACCCACTCCAGTATTCTTGCCTGGAGAATCCCATGGACAGAGGAGCCTGGCGGACTACAGTCCATGGGGCTGCAAAGAGTTGGACATGACTGAGCGACTTAGCATGCACACACGCCCTGACTTAACAGACACAGGAATTATCGCCTGAGAAACTCACTGAGGACTTAGGCCCTGCTACTGCCTTGCTGAGCCAAGAGTTTCCTCCGGCCTCAAAGGCTCCTTTTCTACCACAAAGAGCTGCTGGTCTCAAGGGTCCCTTCACCTGTGCCTGCTGCAATGCTCAGACCCATGCATCAGTTATACAACCACATCAGCGTTTCAGGCTAAGATTCTCATTTCCCTCCCAGTTCTCACAGTGACACTGAAACCTATACAAATACAAAAGTCCTTGCCAGTGTTCACATCGGCTGTATCTATGCGAACGTTTGCTCTAAGTGATAATGGCAATGAGCACTCATCCAATGCCTACTTGCTCTGACACATAAGTGTTTCATATCTCCTTTAATCCTCAGACATCCCCACAAGGTACCAATTATTGTCCTCATGTGACAGATGAGGAAAGTGAGGTCATGCAGCTGGCAAGGGGTGGGGCTCACAATCAAGCCCTGCCACCTGCCTCTGAGGCCACACTCGGGAGCACTGGGAGCCGCTGCATGGTAGCCTCTGGCTGTGCTGCATGGGAGCAGAGAGAAAGGGCCAGCTCAGGCTGCAGAGTTGCAGCGGCCCCACCTTGTATACACTTCCTGCCTGAAGATGTGGAGGTGGGAATATGCAAGACCTAGCAGAGGAGAACAAAGGCTCGGTATGTGGGCTCCAGAGCCACCTGCCTTGGCTTCAAAGGCTGGCTCGGCCACTTACAAGCTGTCTGTCCTGAGCCAGGTTACTCACCTTCTCTGTGCCTCAGTTTCCTATTTGGAAAAGATGAATTCCCCAAGTCACATGGTTTCAGGGGAGATGTAAAGATGTTTCCACTCACAAACCTCACCAAGCCTTTCAAACAATGCCTCACACATAGAACATCCTCGGTAAATATTCGGTGCTATGACTGAATGTGTGCTGTGCGCCAGCTTCCTGGGAATTTTCTCCAATTTACTCTTCCGCACAACCTGCAGGGTGAGAATGAGTAACCCCACATTCCAGATGAGGATGCTGAGCCTCGCTCGCCCGCGGTGGCTTGCTCTCACTTGCCCAAGGACCGGAACGTACGGCCTCTCCCTCTAAACCCCGCGTGGCTCCTGCTTTGGCGCAGCATCATCGGCCAAAGCTTCCTGTGACGGACAGCTAGGAAAACGCTCAGGCTACAAAGCAAACAGATCGTAATTCGGTTTTGGAATCAATAAAGGGATGATCAAGTGGCAGAGGAAGAGTTGTTAGCTGCTTATCAGGATGATGTGAGAAGTTGCTGCCTGCATCCTGAATTAAATTCACCTAGTTGCTTTATCATCATAAACACCCATTTCAATGTGGGGAGGGATTTTTTTTCAAACCCAACATGAATAATATATAATGGCTGACATTTTGGAGGAAGCAGGATCTTTACCTTCTTCTATCTGCCATCAGGGTAATTTATCATTGTCTTTCTCCCTGCCCCCCACCCCTTCACCACCCCCCACCTTTTAGACTGATGGGGTAGCCTGTCAGCTCAGCTTGTTCTGAAAAGGCAGGAGTATAATTCAATAATAAATTCGCTCAGAGGCCAGCTGTCAGGAAGCTGGTGTTTATTTGAACTCCATTAGATGATCTCTACTGCTCAGACTCTCTGCGGGCTATCTGAGGGATGTCTGAGGCCTGGGACGGGGAGGGGGAGGAGTGGCCTGCAAATGCATTTCTGGGCTGGCTCTGTCCGGACACCTGCATACTGCTTTGGATCTGCAGAGGGCTGACAAAAAATTACATTGCACGCATGATCTCTCCTTCCTTCTTTCCATCATGTTTTCCTCTTCTAACCTCTCACTTCCAAACTTTGTGGCAATTTTGTGCCTTTATAAAGGGTCTGAGAGGAATTCTGAAGGTTTTTGCGGTATCGAGGTTATTTTACTTCTGTTTGTAGCAGTTTTACCTGAGGCGAAATGCCCTGGTCTGGTTGGTGAACCCCCGAGGGGTGGATCTTTCTCAGTTCCTGCCCCAAACTACTCTTCTTGCCTCAAAATCCTGTTATTCTTTTTCCTCCACGGCCTCGAGCACAGCAGGTCATCCACCCCGGGATTTCTTAACACTCTCTTGATTTCAAACACTGAAGCATGTCTCTTGACTTTTGACTTGGAAAATACTATCACTGCAATTATGCTCCAGCCACATTAAAATTCTCTCTGTTCCCTGATTATCATGCAAAGTCATGCTGGTACCTCAGCAGAGAATGCGTTTCAAAATTTCGTTCAACAGAAACCCATAGCAAGCAAGATAGCTTATTCAAGAGTACACACGGGCACACGCACACATGCCCACGCACACACACATGCACAAAGCGTCACAAAATACATATCCTTTCAGAGTGCTCCACCGATACTTTCTACACCATTGCACCCCTTTCTATTTAAATTTACTTCTTTATTCTTTAAAAACTAGTTTTGACTGACTACATTGATTTCATGATGTGCTAATGGGCTGTTGTGACCTGAAGTGGGATAAATAACATTTCAATGCTCAACCCTCTTCACTGAAATCTTTGTCTCAGGCCACAGGCCATGTCCTGCCAGGAGTCTTCACTCGTTAGTTCGTTTGTTTGTTTGCTCATTCACTTGCAAGACCAGTCACTGCTGCCTGCTCTGAGCCAGGCCCTCTGCTGGTGCTAGAGACACAAAGGTGGGCCAGATACAGACCCTGTGCTGTGGAGTTCAGGGACCTGGATTTGCACTGGGAGGGATGCCCCTGCCTTTGAACTCTGAAAACACTCTCTGCTCTGTTCAGGCATTCAGCAGCAGCTGGTTGGCTGACTCCCTGACTCAACTACCATTCAACGTGGTTTAGTCTGTACCAACCCCTGCTGAAGCTCCCATACTTTGGCTACCTGATACGAAGAGCCAACTCATCAGAAAAGACCTGAGGCTGGGAAAGACTGAAGGCAGGAGGAGAAGGGGATGACAGAGGATGAGATGGTTGGATGGCATCACCGACTCAGTGGACATGATTTGAGCAAACTCCAGGAGACAGTGAAGGACAGGGAAGCCTGGCATGCTGCAGTCCATGGGCTCACAGAGTTGGACACGACTGAGCACCTGAACAACAACAACCCCTCTGCTAGGCACTAGAGGTTCAATGACCAGTGGGGCGTGGGACACAGTGGAAGTCCCAGTGGAATGGGGTCAGACGCATATCTTCTCACAGGCCTAGTGCAGAACAGCTGTTGATTAACAGTCAGCAAACAGAGCTTGGCAGTTCTGTCCCTCTCTGTGCCTACCCATTCTCTCCTCTCCATGGGATCTGACCCTCTATACAATATGATCCTTTGTCTCCTTTGGGATGAATGCTCTCACCCACCCCTACTTTCTTAAAGCTCCCGTGACTCCTGAAGTCTTTTCTCTTTGGGTTCAGTGTGTTCCGTCGGCTGACTTTCATAGAATCTGTCTTTACCCAACCACTTGCCTGAGTGAGCTGATAACCTATCAGGTTTTGAGGAGCCCAAGAAGACTTAACAGCATCACATTCTTCCTCTCACCAACCCAGGGTCCTCGAACATATTCTAAACTGCTAGTCAAGTAACTTGGCAGTGTTTCTTCCTCTTCCCATAATCCGCTAACCTGTCCAGCAGTGGCAATCCACAAGTATTTACAGAATTGCACTGTCTGCCCTGTGTCCAGCCCTTTTGATCCAGCCACTCTTTTGCAAGCTAAGAGATACAATCAAAGTTATGTCACAGAGAAATAGCTGCTTCAAGTGCTCTTGCTGCTGCTGCTGCTGCTGCTGCTAAGTCACTTTAGTCATGTCCAACTCTGTGCGACCCCATAGACGGCAGCCCACCAGGCTCCCCCATCCCTGGGATTCTCCAGGCAAGAACACTGGAGTGGATTGCCATTTCTTTCTCTAATGCATGAAAGTAAAAAGTGAAAGTGAAGTCTCTCAGTCGTGTCCGACCTTTAGTGACTCCATGGACTGCAGCCTACCAGGCTCCTCCGTCCATGGGATTTTCAAGTGCTCTTAGAGGAGGAGTTATCTCATGCTGTCCTCCCCTTCCCAGCTGTCTGATCCCCAGGTACTGTTATCTGCCCTTCTTGTATTGATGATCCAGCTAGGGATCCTTCTTCTGCTTGCAGACCTGAGTGGCTCCTTCCTTCCCACTCAAGTCTCCATAGAGGGCGCCCTGCACTTTATTCTCCCCATGAGTCCAGGGGAGGGACAGGTGATCTACTAGGCTGAAGGGCCCAGGCATCCAGGCCCGGATGGAAAGATGGTATTCAAACCACCTAATCTGCTGAAGGGGGTTCCCCAGCCTGATCTGGGCCCTCCTACTGTAGACCTACTTGAGGTCAGCTGACGTCATTGATACCTCTTTCACTTAATGTGGAGCTGAGCACATCAGAGGCAGAGTGTCAGTCTGAGCTACTGCACTCATAAAACCTGTAAGAAACACCTGCTCTGGGCCCAGCACTGTGCTGGGCTCTGGGGATACAGATGAGCACGATGGGGCCCCTGGGGGAGGCCTTCCTCACTCCCAGTCCATCTGGCAGCACTTCCGCTTCAGTTCTGAGTTGGGCTTTGCGCTTCCCTCCAAGGAGACCGGCCCGGCCCAGCTCAGCACGTACCCTGCTTGGCTGGGGCCCTCCTGTCAGTCCCGGTGGGCCGCTCCTGCTCCTATGGACCAGCTGGGGCACTGCACAGAGGCATGGGAAGCCCCCAGGAACTCCTGGTATCATCTGTGCACTGCAGCCCCTCTGGTTCCTCGTCCCTGCTGTGGGCAGGCCTTGAGGAAAGGCGTTCAGGGGAGAGCCTGTGTACTGAGGACTGGCTGGCTGGCTTCTCCCACAGGACGGTGTTCCTGTCAGTTCCGACCTGGCCTTGAATCCCTCTCCATCTCATAGTCCCAGCAGGCCTCACACTTGGATCTCCCAGAGTCAGTCACACAGCAGTGAATCTGCAGAGTGAAGCTCCTGTACCTCACAGGAAACAACTGGGGCTCCTCGCCAGGCTCAGAAATGCCATTAGGTCACTGGGTGACAGCCTGCTTCTTGGAACCTGTTAAATGGGCTCCGTTCAGACTGTACAAATTGCAGTGTAGAATACGGCTTCCCTGGTAGCTCAGCTGGTAAAGAATCTGCAATGCAGGAGATCCCTGGGTTGGGAAGATCCCCTGGAGGAGGGCATGGTAGCCCACTCCAGTATTCTTGCCTGGAGAATCCCATGGACAGAGGAGCCTGGTGGACTACAGTCCAGGGGGTCGCAAAGCATTGCGCATGACTGAAGTGACTTGGCACACACGTGTGCCTTGTTTGTAGGTTTCCAGTCACTTAGAATCTGGGGATACTTAGTAGTGAAAGTAGTGAAACACAGGAGCTGTTTCCTGCGAATCTAGATGAGTGAGGAGCTGGGCATGATGATTTAGGCAAACGTTAGGTAAAAGGAATGTTTGCAGTAACATTTGGAAGCTTCCATGATCCATTCATTTTAGAGCAAATACTCTATTCCAGGCTCTGCCCTAAGTCATACAGGTTTGGAGAGATGAATGGTCTCTGCTTTCAAAGCCTCTGCTATTTAACTGAAGGTGACATATACATAAACAATGATCTGGGAGCTGACTTCTACTCCTGCTTCTGCTACTAATTGGTAATGTGATTTCAGCAGATAATTGAACCTCTCTGGACTCTTGAATCCTCAGTATAAAATTAAATAAAACAGACAATACATCCAACTATTCTCTGTCCCACTATCCCTCCCCACTCCTCCTTTTCTCCTTGTTTCCTTCCATCTTTTTCTTGTTCAAGGTAATATATATGCATATTTATCTTGAGCAACTACTAAATGTGAAAGTGAGTAAGATATGGTCCTGTCGTGGCAGACTCAGTTTAGAGGGTTGGTAGATATTTACATGGGAGAAGGCAATGGCACCCTACTCCAGTACTCTTGCCTGGAAAATCCCATGGACAGAGGAGCCTGGAAGGCTGCAGTCCATGGGGTCGCTGAGGGTCGGACACGACTGAGCGACTTCACTTTCACTTTTCACTTTCATGCATTGGACAAGGAAATGGCAACCCACTTCAGTGTTCTTGCCTGGAGAATCTCAGGGATGGGGGAGCCTGGTGGGCTGCCATCTATGGGGTTGCACAGAGTCGGACATGACTGAAGTGACTTAGCAGCAGCAGAAATTTACATATTCACTATATTAAGCCCTTGCCCAAAGCCACGTGCATTCAGCAGTAGCAGAGCCCGGATCTGAGACACAAGCTGGCCTTGCTCCAAAGCCCATGTTCTCTTCTCTCTGCTGAGCAGCCCATTTCTTCCAGCAGAGGTTTCTCAAGTTCCGCACCGGACAGGCTCCTTAAGGGCATGTCAGACTGTTAGAAGCGATACCTAAATTCCTGGGTAGGTGCCACGTGATCTGTGACAATGTGAGCACCAGGCTTGGTGAAGCACCAGAGCACATGGTCCCCACTGCCACTGATCAGGATGGCATGGTGAGGACACCCCTTAATCAGAAGAGCCATCAGCAGCCAACCAGTCAGAGCCCTAATCAGATCCCATGACAGTCCAGTAAAGAAGGGTTAAGCAAGTATTAAATAATATCTCCCTTGGTAGGAGTAATATTCCTACAACCAGCTGATTAAAAGAACTCATGCCACGGGAAGGCCCACAAGCATATATACAAAATCACACAATTGAATAGAAAGAGCAGAAAGCTTTGTACCTGGAGACAAAAGCAGAATTTCTGGCCAAGATAAATGAGTAGCTTTCTCCTCACTCTGCTTCTGCTCCTGGCTCTGCCACTTCACTGGCCTATGCACTGGGGAAGATCCGTTAACCTCTGAGGCTCTCGGTATTCTCAAGGTGAGCTGAAGGGGACCCTCACATACTCTCACCTCTAAGAAAGTTAAAGTCCAAATGCTCTGACACACTTGTAGGATGCCGCGATTACTGGGCTCAGGGCACTCCCCTGACTTCTCTCTTCCCATCTTGTCATTCATTGCTCCCTGTGTGGAAGGGCTGGGGCAGTCTAGGCCTTGGAATCCCAGGTCCATCACGTCCTAGGAGAGGGCCTCCTCCGTGGATTCCCAGCTCCTCTCTGAGGATGGTAATACCACTTCCCAAGGTGACTCCCCAGGAGTCCTTCTTAGGTTCCTGCCCCTCCCTCCTTCCACAGTTTCCTGGATCACACACCTGAGGTGTTCACGGTTTCATCTACCTCTTGCTTGTTGATGGCGCCTGAATCAAGATCCTCAGCCCTAACTTCTGTGTGAGTTTCAGGTTTGCTTCTGAACTACAAACAGATGTTCTGGGTGATCTATTGAGGTGAGGCTCCTCCTTGCCCTTGCCAGCCATCTCAGTAAGAGAGTCCTCTCTCCAGCATTCCTCAGAGCCAGCTGACGATGAAGCTGATAACTGGCTGTGCGGATTTCCCTCTTTAAATAGAACTGGGGGAATGTCATTCATTCTTCCTGTCCCTCCTCCCTACCCCTACCCTGTTCCCTTAGGGCAGGAACTCTCTGGCACAGAAGGCATGAACACAGAGGGCACAGCACGTGACTGCTGAGCTGAACTGGGCTGACGTTTTGAGAAAGCTCTGTGTGTATCTGGCATAGACACTACCTTGGAAGATGTTCAAAAGAAATGATCACAATTCCCTCCTGCTTAGCTATCTTTCCCGAGGTCAGAGACCCTGATCTGGGGAGCAGAGCAAAGAGCGCTGCCTTTTGCTGGCTCCTGTATCCTTTCCTGGGCTTCCCTGGTGGGTCAGCAGTAAAGTATCCGCCTGCTAATGCAGGAGACCCAGGTTTGGTTCCTGGGCTGGGAAGATCCCCTGGAGGAGGGCATGGCAACCCACTCCAGTATTCTTGCCTGGAGAATCCCACGGACAGAGGAGCCTGGCAGGCTCTAGTCCATAGGGTCGCAAAAGAGTCGGACATGACTGAGCACGCATGCATGTACTCTTTCCTGCCCCGGGTCTTTGCAGAAGCTGTTCTCCTTCCCTGAAAAACTCTGCCTGGCTGAGCTGCTTGTCATCTTTAAGATTCACTTCTTAAGTCTTAGCCTTTTCCTGCCCAGAAGCGCCTTCTCTATGCTTCCAGAGTATCCTGTGGGCACCTATCTGGCCTATCACGCTGGAACGACTTTTTGTCTCCCTAGTGGACTGTGAGTGACCAGTGGGCTCCACTCAAGTCTGCAATTTCGGCACAGTGCAGACCTTGGTACCAAACTGTCCAGCAGACGAGACACCGCTGAACACTGGTGAAAGGATGCCTGGGCATGTGCCTGGGCGCCAGCAGGGGCAACCCCACCCCCCAGCCTACTAAAGCCTCCGGCATCAGCTCTGAGGGAGAAGACGTCAGAGCCTTCAGCTCATCTGGAGCCCGGGGCATCAGTAAGATCGGACTGCAAAGTGGGTATTGATCCAAGATTCCCCTTGGACCTTTGATTTCTTACTCTCTCCATCCATCACCCAGCGAGGACAACACAGCTCTGCTAGTGAAAATTCCAGATGCCTTGGAGAGCAGTTTTCTAAACATGGGTACCTGAGGCCGCTTCCCTGCCGCCTCGATGGTCCACCCAGAGCCTTCAGTGCTGTGTACCCCTTCCCAGCCTCCTCCCACTCCCAGCCACACAGATGGAGCCCTGGAGGTGGCTCATTCCCCGTTCTGAGAACCACGGCCAGAGCTGGACTCACCCTCCGTCAAAGGGGTTCTCCCCGGGGATGACGTGCGTGCTGTCCCTGCCCACGAGGAACTTGATTCGGTCGTGGAAGGAATGCAAGTTCTGCTGGGACACGGGGGCCTGTGTCTCCTGGATGATGTCCAGAGGGTCGGGGGAGCCCAGGCACAGCGGGTTGACGTGACAGAGGGGCTGGAGGCAGCAGTCGGGGTCCATGCAGTCCACCAAGCCGTCTGCAGGGGTGACAGAGCAGGGCGTTTGTACTGCTATGTGCAATCTGCATCGTTTGTCCACACTGCCTTCATTCAATTCTCTACTTTCCACTCACTGAAGGACGGTATAAAAGTGCCTGATACAAGCTGAGGCCTCTGCTGGGCACCAAGGAGATTCAGGGGCTCCAGGTCCCACCCCACTAGTCTAGTAGCAGAGACGGACAAGCCAGTGTGCAGTGTGACGTGTGTTATTTATTTTCTTTTCAGAGAGACAGAAGGAAGTCTATGTCTGGGGGCCCTGAGGTGAGAGAACACACTGGACAATTTGGATCGCTAATTTCAAACGCTGGGCTCAGAAAGTGAGGAGAATAGCACAAGATCAGGCTGTGAGTTTTGCAGGAGCAGACAGCTGGGCCTCCCGGGCCACGTTAGGGAGTCTGTATTTCACCCTCTGGACAACAGGAGTTACTGAAAGGTGTTAAGCAGGGGATGACTTCACTTGAAAGTCACTGTGTTGCTGAAAGCACATCTCCTGTATCAAGGACAAAGGAGCTGTGGGAGCCGGGGCCTCCATGCAGCAGGAGTGATAACGGTTCCTGAGACTAGAGGAGGAACAGTGGGGATGAGGGAAGACAGTGGTTTGGAGAGACAACAGAGAGGTAAAAACGGTAGACTGATGCGATCTGGGGGTGAGGAAGAGGCGGCCGAGCTCCAGCCTCTCCCCCAGCTGCGAGGCAAATGTGCGGGGAGCCGCCTCTGCCTTCTGTGAGAGGGGCTTTGTGAGTTTGCTGGATGGTTTCAGGTCACTGACCAAGTTGTCATTAGCAGAGAATTCTCTTTACCACATGGGTGGATTTCTTTAGGAGTGAAAATTATATTGTAGCTTGCAGCTTCTTGAAGTGCAAAGAAAGAAATTCCACCAGACCACAGATTTTCGGTCTCATTATCCCAAAGCGCTTTTATGGGCACCCAATAGAACAGCTTAGAAACGCCAACACTGCCCAGAGCAGTACTGTAGGCAGCCTGTGCGCTCTGTAGGCAGAGAAGAGCCTGAGCACGTGTGTCCTTCTGCAGGCTGGGATTCTGTGTCTCTGCTTCCAGTGATTCTGGGCAAACTTCCCCACCACCCTGAGGGCATGGGTCCTGCTCTGGTTGTCTCTGATGTAGCCCCAGCACTTAGCACAGGTGGTTAAGACCTGACTGTTAAATAAACGAGTGACAATGGAATGAGTTAAATGACATATGAATCAAGTCCATAAAAGGCAGAAAAGCATTATCTTCATTCAATTCTGTGAAACAGTGTGGTATGGTGGGAGGATCCCGAGGCTCAGACTCTGAAGCGCAAGCCCCAGAACTGCCTGGAAGAATGGCTTTGAATGAGTCCCCATACTTAACCTCTCTTCACTTCCATCTCTTCAACTCTGATATACTCCTTCTCTTGTCTCCGTGGATCTACAATATAGAGGCTGGCTATAGGGTTCTGCACATACAACATGCACCCTTAAGCCTCTTTACTAGTCTCAGGGTGTTGTGGCCTCAGGCAAGCTCCATGACCTCCCTGAAATCCAGTTTTTTTCCTTAATAAGTTGGGACAAAAAAATCCCTTGTCCTTCTCTCCCAACTTCTGCATGGTGTCTAAGGCCCGTCTGCTCTGCCCTCCTTGAGGGCAGCACAGTGGTACAGAGAATGGGCTCCAGAGGTCAAATCCTGGCTCTGAGACTTACTACTGTGTGACCTTGGTCAGGTTACTTAAACTCCCTGGCCTCAGTTTCTCACATCTCTTACTGTGACTTATAAGAGTGCTACTTACATAATTCTTATTTACGTGAAAAACACAGTATATGTCCTCAAATCTGGCAGAATACCTGATATATCATAAGTGCTTAATAAGAGGTGGGCTTCCCTGGTGGCTCAGATGGTAAAGAATCTGCCTCCCATGCGGGAGACCTGGGTTCAATCCCTGGCTTGGGAAGATCCCTTGGAGGAGGGAATGGCCCACTCCAGTATTCTTGCCTGCAGAGTCCCATGGACAGAGGAGCCTGGTGAACTACAGTCCACGGGGTCGCAAAGAGTTGGACTCGACAGAGCAACTAAGCACAGCACAAGAGGTAGTTTCTCTTCCTGACCCTGGAACATGGCTCCCCAAAGTGGGGGGCCAATTGTCCTGCGTGTGCTCACCAGAGATGTGGCGGAAAGGCCTCCCCTCACTCGGGCCAGGTCCTGGGTCCTGCCTCGTGCCTCCTGGCCCAGCTCCCAGGTCCAGCAGCTAACTGCCGAGCCAAGCACCTGTCTTCTCCCGCAGTCGGCTGGCCCCATCACACATTCTCAGGCTGCCCCTGTCAGACATTGCTTAAACACATAATTACAGCCCGAGCTGAGGGTTATTTGCATTCTGCTATTGATGTTCGCATGACAGATTCAGCTGCCGCATCCATAACTCTGCAGAAATGCTCCATTATTCAATCCCGGCGAGCAGGGACGCTGACCATTAAATCAGCCGGCACAATTGAAGGGCCGTGAAAAGTCATGGCTAATTTGAAATTTTATTAGCTCCTGCCTGCTCTTGTTTACCACCGGAGCAGTCCCTGGAAACCAGTCTTTCACCTCTTCATAAACACCCTGCTTCGTGGCACCTTGGAAGAGCGGTTTCCTGTTCTCTGGTCCTGGCTGGAAGGTTAGCCAGGAATGACTACTCTCGGTTTTTGTATTAAATGACGATGATGATGATCACAGCTGCGCCCTACTGAGGGCCAGGCACTGTGCTAAATGCTTTCCAAGAAATGTTTGCAAGAAAAATGTCCGTGAACCTTCCCAGTTCTGTGAAGTAGCCACTGTCACCACCATAGCCCTCGTTTTTGACGGGAAGGAACCAGAGGTTCCAACAGGTAAGGTGACTTGGTCAAGATCACACAGTTGGTCAGTAAAGAAGCTGACTCGGAATCTGAACTCAGTTCTTTGTGAAATAGAAAAGGTTCTCTGTCCCTGAAGGGATGTAGGAACTATTTAAGTGGAAAACCCGACTTTATGAGTCTTGCTGTGCTCTTCCAGCATGCTGGTGACCTCCACCACTGCACTCATCTCTCTGTATTATAATTCTCATGTTCTCTGTCTCCCTCCCCACACAGCAAGCTCTTAGAGACCAGGGCTGACTCATTTCAGGGTCCCCACCCACTGCCTTAGCTTCCAGCTTACTCCATGCCTCTGGAATCTGGGGTTTTCCATACCCCTTACTTCTTTCCTTTAGAAAAATGCCATCTTAAACAAAATTGCCGCTTCTTGTGGTGAGAGGGCCCTGGTGATGATCTAGTTGACTATTTGGGTAGAAATTTTAAAGTCTCTGTAAGGGCTCTGAGCTTTAGTTCACCTGTCTGTAACATGAACAGTCAGACCTTGCTCAGAGAGACGCTGGGAGGGTTAGGTGAGATCACGGGCATAGCACACTTAGCACGAAGACCAGCACCTGAGCAAGGGCTTGACAGACATGAGCTACTACTCGCCCCTGGCTGGGTGCTTCCCTTGAACAGGGATCCCAGTAACAGAGCTGCCCTCCCTACACCCGTGTTTCAGGGCAGCTCTTTCTGCAGATGGTCTGTCTGGCTTTGGAGAACTGAATCAGAGAAACACAGCCACAGCAACACGCCTACGAGTTAGGGAAGCAGAGACCCCAGGGGACTTGAAGATTGAGGTTCTCCGAATGGGGACGTATCACACACCCTGCTCTTAGGAGACACTCTGGGACTGTGGAGCTGTTTATTGTAGACCTCACAGCACAGAGTGATTAATGTCCGGCCAGGAATGCTGCCCGCCTACAGCTCCCTATGTGGAAGCTCCCTCATCATTCAGTCGGCAAATATTTGCTGAGTTGTAAATGTGGGCTAAACCCTACTAATAGAGACCATCACAGCTAAATGAGATACATAACAATAGTTTTAAAATGAGTAGGGCCCACGAGATTCTCATCAGAGCCACAGTTTTTGAGACCGGCTTCCAAGCAAACCCTTCTCTGTATTTTCAAATGCAGCATATGGCAGCCTGCAGCAGGGTGTATAGCTGCTCACAGTAACCGAGACTCTTGCACGGTTTCAGCCTCTTCGGCATGGATGACAAATTTTAGAAAAGTCATAGTTAGAAGAAAAAGTATACTGTGGGGATAGAAAAGTAAATTTGGGGGTAAGTTAGAAACACAGCAATATATGGTTTTCAAGATTCTCAGGTTTTGGCTAAAGACATTTAGATTTTCCATGCACTTATCTCACTTAATTGTATGTTATACACACATTGGTTGACTTTTGTCCATGTTTGCTGCATTGCCTATTCTCCTTGAGAGACCCCTGTGATCATAACAGCAAAAGCAAAACTCCCAAACCCATCAGGAAAATAGAGAAGGTTTTCCTCTACTTCTTTCAAATCTTCAATAAAGCCCTCCTAAACCCTAAAACTCCAACTTGGGGGAAATTACACGTTTCCTCCAGAAATTCCCTTTACCCATATAGTTCTAAGGCCTCCTCTCTCTCCTTATATGGTGGAAGTGAAGAAGGGCAGTTGAAGGGTCAGAGGCCGTTCAGGCTCCGGCCATTCAGCAACGCTGCACCCAGCTGCGGCCTCTGGTGGGAGAGAGGAGTGCAGGGAAGGGAGAAGGAAACAGCTAGAAAAAAGGCAGAATAGAGATTAAAAAGACAGGCAAGAAAAAAAAAGAAATGAATGGTAGGTTGAGCAAAAAAGAAAAAGGTGGCCACGTCTCCGGGGCACTAAATGAACTTTCCAGAGTAGTTCTTGTTCTCCTGACCCTTGAACATGAAGTCCCATGGTGATGAGACGCCACATGGTGGCGAGATGCCACGTGGGGACGAGACGCCACCTGATGTGTGCAGCGAGGCTCTGCTAACACTTCCATGTACGTCCTGTGCCACCCCCTGGAGGATGAGGGCTGTGCCATCTCCTCTTGCATTCCTCCTCAGTGCCCAGCCTACCCATGGGTGTCCCTGACCTTGAGAAGGGCAAGTGGAGAGAAAGAATCCAGGCTAAGAAGCCTGAAGACAGGGTTCCTTCCCTGAACCTGTCACTCTCCAGCCATGAGAACTTCAATAAAAAAGGGCTTGGTGTCCATCACCCTCTGCAGAGAGGGGTGCCACCTAGGAACGGGTGAAGAGTTGTGCCATCAGTCGGAGTCCTGACCACAGTGGCTCCCTGTTTGTGTTGTGATCTTCACAGCTGCCAGGGCGTGCTGCGGCCTCAGGTGACCAAGTCCCTCTCCGCTGTCAGTGTCCCCATCAGTTGTTGGGGGGAGCGGAGGGCAGCCCCCGGGGTTAACCCGCCTAACAGTCACTTTGTGGCCTTTCTACGCCACAGGCCCATCTACCCTGGTGGCCGCCTGCTGGAACGTTCACAGAAAGCCACAGGCGCTGAGGGTTCTGTAGAAGGTGGTGACGGAGCTGGCCTTCTCATCTTTACAAAGAGGACACTGGGATCAGGTTAGTTGATTTACCCCAAAACCACGCCGCTAGTGCAGTGGCAGCTGGGGCCCTGCTCTCTTCTCTGTCTCCAAATTCAGGCCCTACTCCACGGCCTGCATCTCTTTCTCCATCATTTCTTGGACGTCCTGGCTCCCCCGTCCACAGAGGGCAGACGTGACTTGCTTCTTATCCCATATGCATATAGCACACTGCCCTATGCACCGTGAGCATGTTTGTTGAATGAATGAAAAAATGAATAATGAATGAGTGAGGATCCCAAGTCAAACAGCTCCATCAGTTCGACTGGGCCCATCGAGGGCTACAGGGTGTGACAGAAGTCATCCGTGCCCCCGCACCCCCTCCACCCTAGGAAGAGCTTGCTCCTCTCCTTAGAAAGCGGGCACACAGGACAGGTCTGCTCTGATCCTTCAGCGTCTGCCACATGGCTGGCGGGCCCTGCCCTAGGCACCGGACAGACAGGAAGAAAACCATCATGCCTCCAAAGGACTTCCAAGTGTGCCGAGTCAGAGCGAGATAACCATGTGCAGGGGAAGAAGGAACTCTCAGCCCATACTGGGGTCCCCAATTGGTGTGCTGTGGAAGCCCAAAGAGGGGACCCCAATATGGGCTGAGGGCTGGAATATTTCCTGGAAGACAGAATGCTTAAACTGAGACTAGAAGGATGGGCAAGAAGAACTTGAAAGGAGAGCAGAGCTAGGGGCGGGTGTGGGCAATTCATGGCCTAGCAAACTCTTTTAATCAGAGTTGGTTGCTTGGTCCCTTAGCCTGATGGGCCTGTGGACAGCGTCTAACCAGTCCAGCCAGCTCTCTCTGCAGGCTTAACTCTTCCCCGGGCTCAGCAGCCCACCCACCGACCTCATCTCGCGGCTGCCTGCAGTCTGGCCCCAGATGTGTTTTATGGCAGGCTGTGAGCAGCATCTGGGGAGGCCCCGGGGGGTGGAGGGTGGAATGTGCCTCCTCGTCTGTACACATCTGGGAGAAGTTTTTGTCATCTGCTGTAATAAATTCTGTGCCTTCGGTGAAAAGGCTTGCAAAATCTTTATCTGCTCCTCAGAATGCAGGATTTTTAAAGGTCAATTTTCCTCTTGTCTCTTATCATAAGAAACGTGGTTTAGAGATAGTCTGAAGTGTGGCCAAACTCTATGGCTTTATGTGCCAACGATGGGAGATGAGGAGGAGAAGGGAGGACAGAGAGCTTTGTTCTCAGTTTTCCTGAAATTTCTCCCTCCAGGTTGCATCTATCAATGATCTGAATTGCAATCCATGATTGTTTTATGGGGCCAACAGAGTCTACAGAGATGAACACACTTTGAAGCTGCTTTAAGCTCCTTTATCACAAGGGGTATGGGTGCTTAAATTCCAGTGGATGTTTCCTTTCTTTGACTTCTTTTTAAGCATGGCTTCCATTTGCATCCTAGCTTTCCCACTGATTCACGGTGTGACTTTGGGAAAGCCTCATCAGCTCCATGAGCCTCAGCTTCCCAGCCTCTAAGCATCTGCCTTTCAAGTGCATCGCGAGGGGCTGGAGTTTATGGACACAGAATGTCCAGCCCAGCCCCTGGCCCTTAGAGATGCTCTCTAAATGATGGCTACTGTTTTCATTTATGTATATTTGAATTTTTTTTTCCTTCTAGCGGTAAGCATGTAGCAGTTTGGAATACAAATTTTAACTAAAAGATGAAAATGGTCAAGATATATTACGATATGGAAAAATACAGTCTAATCATAAGTCTAAACAGTAGACTGTAAAATTTTATAGAGAATATAATTCTAATTTTTAAAAGTGATTTATATATGAATATTTATGAGTATTTATTTTATAATAAACATCACACTTCTGTGATTACAGGTGGAAAGGAGCAAGACAAAGAGAGATGACATTTGCAGGTGACGAGCTGAGGCTCAGAGAAGTTGAATAACTCACTCAAGGTCATACAGCCACCAAATGGGGGAGCCAGGATTTGAATCCAGGCCGTCTGGGCACAGATCCTGCTTCTAATCACTGTGGTATGTTGCTTCTCAGGCCCTTTAAATACACCCTCTGTAGTCCTCACAGTAACCCTGCAAGGCAGGCCTTGTTATTCTTATTTTATAGTCACTTAGCATCTTTGGTAAACTCCAGAAGGTAGTGGGGGACAGAGGAGCCTGGCCTGCTACAGTCCATGGAGTTGAAAAGAGTCGGACACAACTTAGTGACTGAACAACAACAACAAGCATCTTTGGGCCACAGTTTTTCCATCTCTGAAATGGGCACAAATGCCCCCTCGGACGGTCGGTGAGAACATGTGAGAAGGTGCATGGGACAGCGTGTCACAGGGGCCTTTCTGAAGGGCACGTAAGCATAGGGCACATCTTCTTTGTCAAACGTACCACATGGTGAGTCAGGGTCTTTGCTTGCCAGCCTGCCCTGCTGCTGCCCCTCACCAACCAGGGCTTGGAGTAAAATCTGGAGGCAGGTTAGATTGACTGGGCAGCCCTGACAGCGGATTAAGAGATTGGGAGTCACTAACTCACATTCAGGATCTGTTCTCTGCTTTAAAATCTAGACAACAACCATAAGCGAAAACAGAAGCAAACCAATAAAGCGAAACCCAACTCAGCCATACAGCGAAACACGTTTTCGGGGGTCTCAGTTAAAAACCACTGCGACAGCTTTCTTCATGAAGCTTGCAGTTCAAGTTTCGTTTGTAAAGAACTGAGTTAAGCCTAGCAAATTGGGAAGGAAGAGACGCCAGGAGTTTTCAGATAACTTGCAGGGCCATGGTTAGGTTTATGATGGAATCGTGAGGCTGAGGTCCAGGCATGCTGGAAAGCTCTTGTGTGGCCAGCCCCCAGGGACTATACAGTTTCTGCCACCTGCCAGCTGTGTGACCTGAGCTAAATGCTTCCCTTTGCTAAGCCCTAGCTTCCCCATCATAAGGACATAGTGAGGGTATCAGAATACCAGACACCCCCCAGTGTTGTTGGGTGGGTGCCCAGTTGCTTATATGAGCTATCACTGTCATCCTCTGGTCCCCCCGTGGCACTGCTGTAGCCTACTTAGATTGGACTAAGCTCTCACACTACACGTCTGGGAGGAAGATGAAACACCATGGGGCGGCGGTCCACGAGATCACACAGAATGGCTCAAGGGTCTCGGGTCCGAGTCCAGCCATGTTACTGACTTTCTGTGCGACTCTGATGATTGTGACATCACCTCCCTGCTCCGGGCCCCAGCTTTCCTGTCTGCAACGGGCAGGGCAGTAGGAGGGAGCTCAAGTCTGTGTTCTCTGCCTCCTCTAGTCCTGTTACTCACAGTAACCGCTGCGAATTCCTTCTCCAAGCCCCCGAGTCACATCAGCCAAAAGCAATCACTCAGCGAGACTCTAACACCTTTTTCCCTCCACCGTGGCTTATTTAGGGATTCCTGATGGCGCAGACGGTAGAGTCTGCCCGCTATGTGGGAGACCCGAGTTCGAGTCCTGGTTTGGGAAGATCCCCTGGAGAAAGAAATGGCAGCCCACTCCAGTACTCTTGCCTGGAAAATCCCATGGACAGAGGAGGCTGGCGGGCTACAGTCCATGGGGTCGCATAGTCAGACATGACTGAGTGACATCATTTTCACTTTCTGGCTTATTTATCTGGGATCCTGCTGTGTCCCACATCATGACTGAAATAAAGGTGCTCATTCATTCTGCCTCCATTAGATGTGTGAATAATGATTTCTTACAAATAACTGTGAGCTTCCTGAGGGAGAAGAGGCTGGGCCATGTTCGCTGGTCTTGATATCCTCTGAGAAAGGAGCCTGCGACCTGGGAGATAGCAGGAGCCCAACGACTGTGTGCTTGACCAAACCTCAGACAGCCAAGTGTTTACTCTGGCTCACCCTATGTTGCTGGGTAGAGCCTGCCTTGTTTCCCCCTCCACTAAAACTGCCCCTGTTTGGCCAAGATCCAGAGGGGCCAGGGAGGACAGTCTTGCCCCCTTCAGCACTTGGGGACAGCCTAACTCCTGTAGTTGCTTCATCTGTGCCATCCTTCAAAGTGGAGGGGGGACCCCTTTCCCTTTCTTCTTGGCTCCTCCAATGGGTAGAGAGCCCACCAAACTGAGAGGGTCCTGAGGTGGGTTGCTGCCTCATTTCGCAGTTCAGAACCCAAGGTCAAGCTCCCTCAACAGTGTGGTCCCCTCAGCCCATTGTCTTCCCAACCAGGATGATCCATGGATGTCTTCCTGGCTAGACTGGAAGCCCCATGGGACATCACAGTTCCCAGGGGGGTACCAGGCATTTGATAACATCAGCTGCATGAGGGATGCTCCTTTATCACTGCCATGATTCTATCCCATCTGTGACAGGTGCTGTTTCTCTCTCTCTCTCTCTCCAGACTGTGAACGTCACAAGGGTAGCGACTGTGTCTTACTTGTCTCTGAAGTCTCAGAACCCAGGAGAGGGCCCGATACAGAGGAGATGTTCAGTTAATGTTTGCTGAGTGAGTGACCTCAGGTTACAGTACTTGTGTGTGGCTTTGCTAGAAAGTATATAAAAGCTCACTCCAGTCCAAACATGCTCCGCAGATGGAAGAGGTATATTCTCCTGCACTTGGCGATTTGTTGACTATTCTTTTCCACTTCCTGCTGGTTCACCTCCATGACAGCTGGAGAAGGCTCTGTTCCCCTGGGGTCTGGCTCAGCCCCATTTCCAATGATGAGAAGCCCTTCCAGGGCTGTGGGGCTCTGGGCTCCTGCGTACCCACCTGCCCTGTCAGCCCTGGGGAGTCTGGGCCCTGGGAGGCTAGCTCTGCAGGACAGTGAACAGAGGGTACGTGGGCACTGTGCTTCATGTGACGGAGTAAACGGACCTTGTTTTATGACTTATTCTGGGATGTGCATTTTGGGGAGCTATACCTTCTCCTGGCACTTTTCAAGGACAACCAGTTCTTTTACTGTGGATATTCAACAGCCCTCTGAAGGCTTTGGCCAACATCCTGGATTCCTGAAAAGGGAATGACTTCATGGTATGGCTCCTCTCCCTTTCTTTGCTAACTACATGAATGTCATTGCTGGTCATGGAACTGTGTCTACACAGGCAAAGTGAAGGGGGCAGTTAGGGAGATAATCAGGTTGACATCTCCTTCTTATGAAGATCAAACATGATTGTCCTTTATCTTCCCGGAAGGCGGGGCTACACGGTGCCCTTGTTCTGCTTGTAATGTTTTCTCCAAATGGAAAGCTCTCTCCTTTCCAATAAAGCTTGCCTACTCAAGCATGGCCTTCTTGATGAACATTTTACTACCCCCACGATAGTCAATATGGAACTCTGCAACAGCCCGTCTCACTGTCTGTTAGCACTTCACTTTGGTCTTTCTCCCTCATTTGAGTTCCTGCAGTGTGGGGACAGGACTTATTCATCCCTGTGCCTGGCCCCCTAACAGGGAACTCTGGATATTTATGCAGCAGAAGAATTAATGAGCTTTGCACGTTTCAGGTTAAGGGACATTTCAGTCCTGTGAGGTCTTAGGAGGAGAGCATGGACCTGCTATCTCTGCCTGCCTACCGTGGCCCAACCCCACAGGCTCCTTGTGGAAAATTACTCCACGGGGCCAAGGACTGGATGCATTGGGCTTGGCCTCCTCCTGGATTCAGGCAGCAGATATAAGGTCTGAACGCTGGGGGCTCGGACAAAGACCAGTGGTCTGAAACAGCCCAGAGCAGCTGGAGCCAACTTGAGGCAAGTGAACCAGAATAATCACGACAACACACACTGGCCTTTCAGTCCTCATGCTGCTCTGAGATTGTTGAACCACACTAAGTAGAAGCTTCCCAAAGGTTGGGATGCTGAGTTTCTGGCCTTGGATTTTCAGTTTTAGACCAGAAAGTCCCTTGGCATAAACATAGAAGCTGCATAAACACATCTTTTTGATGAGGTCAACTGTTAGGCCATCATTCGAAAAGGAGGGCTAAATGTTCCGATCTTCTTTTTTTTTTTTTCGAATATCTTTTTATTCTATTAATCCTCTGAGATTGGTAGAGACACAAAGAATCATCCCATTTTCCAAGGAGGAAACTAAAGCACATTGTGGTTGTATTTATCCAAGTTTCACACAACAGATAGACAAAGGTTAGTCCTAGGACTAAGATAAAGACTGGAAGGGCTCTGATGATCTGAGGGCCTCATTTTATAAGTAGGGAGTGTGAGGCCCACTGACTCGAGTAGCTTGCTTAGTGACACACAGAGGGCCAAAGACAGAACTGGGATTAGAACCTTGGCCTATTCATTCTAAGCTAATACATGTTCCACAAGAGTAGGCCTCTCTTCCTCAGGGTTCTGACTGCCCAGCACTTGAAAAAAACAAAAGCCAATAGCAAAGATGAATTCTACTACAAACCCACAGGGACAGAAGGTGTGGGGGCAAAGATGGTCCCCAGGACTCTTGGTGAGCGTTATCACCAGAACCAGAGAAGGGACCTCGACCAAAGGTAACTCAACCACCCTCCCCCTGGAGAAGCATCCTTTCTGGCACCTTCTGTGCTACAGAACTGGGGTAGCCTCTTCTTGTCCACTTCCAGTGGGGGAATCTCATAACTTTGCTAGGCAGCTCACTCCATTAATGCATTATGAGAAAATTCCTTCATTCATATGCCTTCTCCTCTGCACTTGCTGTCAGATGGCAACGGATTTTGTTTGTATCAGTTAAGTTTAATTAATTCCAATGGAACAACAAGGATACGTGCTTATTCCTTAGATGACAGTTGCTGTCTTATGACTACCCTGAGGGCTCCCTGGACTGGACAGCTGGTGGGTTGGTGGCCTATTCACTCAGTAATGCCCACCCTCCACTCTGCGTCTCCCACTGCCCTGGAGACGCACGGGGCCCTTGGGTGCCAGAGCCCTACCTCCATCATTGTCTTTGCTGTCGCCACAGGCGGTTTCCATGGACGTGTCACAGCCAGCTCCTCTCCAGCCCAGCTGGCAGACGCAATGCCACCCGTTCAGGTCCAAGGTACATCTGCCGTTGCCATTGCACAGGCCAGGGCAACCCTCTGCAAGGCAAAGCAACCAGAATCAGGGTCTGATCAACCACGGGCACAGACTGTGCTCACACACACTCACACTTGACCTGTCAGCTCACAGAAGACCTTCACAGTCATCAGCACACTGATGCCCTCAGTACCTGGGGGTGCCTATCGTTAGAACTGCCCCTTACATTTAAGGCTGCTGAGACTCAGAGGCTCAGACCACATGGTTACCACGCGGCACTATCAGGAGGTGGCGGGGCTAGGTCTGAAGCCCACACCTTCTGTACCCAAAACCCTCCCTTTCCAAAGTGATCAGGATTCTAGAGCCAGAGTCAATGGATGTGGACTTATCCAAATCTGGCCGGTGGAGCTTTGGGGCTGAGTCTTCACTCCTTGCTCACTCTTGCCGGTTGTTCCTGCCTCTGTTCTGTTTAAAACAAACGAATGATCATCTCTGCGTTTACTCCTCTTGTCCCCTCAGCACACCTGGGTCTCATTCTAAAGGGCTGTACTTTTCTCAGGCCTTGGGACTAGGTCCATCGTATGGGGCCTTGGGCTTTGCATTTGTTTTGTCCAATTTCCTCCTGAACAATTGTCTTTGCTTTAGGAAGAGTCCTGGGGTCTTTTTCTTCCCATCTGATCCTCAGCCACTCAGAGCAGCCTGGACGACTGCCACAGAGCGGCTAATGAGGGCTGTCTGGGAAGGCCAGTGCAGGTGCGGGCAGGCCACTCTCCCCTAATTGCATTCATCTGTACATCTGTCCGCCTGCCTGTCACTTATTAGGCACCTTCTCTGGGCTAGCACTGGAGGTGCAGACATGCATAAGGCCTAGCTCTTATTCTTGAGCATGCAGCCTATCAAAGGAGACAGATTTGTATGAGCAAAATATTTCACTGCTAAGTGCCCTGAGGGAGATGTATGAAATATGGCGGGAACCAAACACGGGAGTGGCCATCTGTCTGTGAGGGCTGGGATGATTTAATCAGGGAGGGTCAGGCAATATTTAGACTCTGCCTGAGTTCTGCTTTGACTAGATCATAAGGTGGGAGTTATTATTATTCCAGGAAGCTTGCAGGTTTTTGCTTACCACCTTTTCAAGAATCTGCTAAGTTACATGCTTCATTCCTGCTTCTATTTTGCTGCTTGGTTTTCATCAAGTCCTCATTTTTAACAAATCTGCCAACTCCTTTCTTAGAGGGGCCATCAAAAAACGCCTCACCAGGATGCCTTCCATAGCTTCTTTCTGGCCCTGCTCAGTCTCAGGGGAAGGTATGGATGTGAAAGCACTCTGCCATCTATAAAACTTGTTTTATTATTAAGAGCAACAAACTGCTACAAATACAGCTATAAACTGAATTTTCTATCATGAAATAACTGAAAACTGACTCCTTACTCTTAAGTGAAGCAAGTATGGATATGGCTGTCTGGTACGAGGCCTAGGCCAAGGTAGGCACTCACTAGATGGTAGATCAATTAGAATCCAAAACTGTAGTATTTCAAGGCCTTTTTATCCTTGACTGGTATTACAAAGTAGAAGAAAAGAACATGTTCATTTATACTTGAGATGTTCAACATAGCCACCAGTCAATCTGGCCACTGTGTTTTCCATTCAAAGGAAGAAACATTTATTGAGTGTGTACTCCCAGCCCAGGAGGGAGTCCCACAGAAACTCTGAAGCAAATATAGACTATGGGGTCGCTGCCTGGCAGAAGCCTGTTGGGAGAAGCAGGACGGCACCAGCAGGGTCACCCAGAAGGATTCGAGACAGCAGCTGAGAAGCACAGGAGCAGTGCTGTGACGCGCAGGCATTCTGTCTCAGAAGCTGACCTCAGCCACTCCTGATCTAAGCACCTACAAGCTCCCTCCCTCCTTTCTCCAATTAGTCCATTTAAAGTTTTCTCCATCCAGCCGAGACGTGCTTTAAATTAAGCCTCATATGTTGAAATTAGTCTCGGAGGAACAAGGGTCCAATTGTTAAGGATAGTAGTAGACTGCTTTCTCTTGCTCCAAGGTGTAGCCTTGTGTAAGACACAAAGAATTTCTCTTGAATGAGAGCACAAGCTTGGGAGTCATACCAAAGGCTGGTTCTGTCATTCAGTGGCTGTAAGACCCAAGCACCTTATTTAATTCCTTTGAGCCTCAGTGTACTTATAAAATGGGGTTGTTGGGAGGATTAAATAAGATAATGTATGCATGGCGCACAAAGCCTGACATACAGCTTGAACTCAGTGTCTGAGTCTTCTCCATGTCATGACTTTCTCTCTAGGTTGGGTAGAGGGACTGTCATATCATAAGTTGTATCCATAACCCCAGATAGGGGCCATAGAAAGGCAAAAAGAAAACTGAGGCAATTACCTAGATCAACGTCAGCAAAGTATTTTTTATTTTATTTTATTTTTTTTCTCTTTATTTTTTTATTTTTCATTTTTTCAGGCTTAAAGATTTTTTTTTTAATTTTAGTTTTTTATTTTTTAAATTTTAAAATCTTTAATTCTTACATGCATTCCAAAGTATTTTTTAGAAGGTCCAGCTACTGAATACTGTGCCTGGTGAGCCATATGGTCTTTTTGGCTCCGTCATTACCAAATTCTGCCATTATAGCTTGAAAGGAGCCACATGCAATTCGTAAACCAATGGGCATGGCTGTGTTCCAACAAAACATTATTTATAAAAATGGGATGAACCAGATTTGGTCTGCCAAAGCCTGATTTAGATGCTTCAGGACAGTGAAGACAACGACAGCTGCCGTCTTACCACTGTGCTAGGCATTCTACATACACTCTTTCCAAAACTAAGTAACTTTTGGTTATATTTTTCAGATCCTGATGGTCTAAGGCAGTGTCAATTTCACACCATTTAATCCTAAATTTTTAATAAAAACCAAACCTTATATAGAATGTGGACTTTGGAACGGGACAGAACGGTCAAATCCCAGTGCCACGATCTTCCTTTGTTGCTGTTGCTAAGTCACGTCTGACTCTGCGACCCCAGGGACTGTAGCCCGCCAGGCTCCTCTGTCCATGGGATTTCCCAGGAAAGAATACTGGAGTGGGCTGCAATTTCCTTCTCCAGGAAGAGGGCTGCCATTTCCTTCTCTAGGGGATCGTCTTGATCCAGGGTTTAAACCTGTGTTTCCTGCACTAGCAGGCAGAGTCTTGGGGAATCCCATGCAATGTTTGGCAAATCATTTAACTCTCCGAGTTCAGTTGTGTTATCTGTAAAATGGAGCTAATACCCAATCCAAAGAGCTGTTAAGAAGGTTAATGGGATAATGTATACCACTTGTTTAGCACAGCGGATAACACAGGTAGGCATTTAATAAATGATAGCTGCTATTATTATTATTGGACTTATTTAACATTGTATTGGTCCAACTTCACTACGAAACTCACGAATCAAAAAATAACACTTTGTCAGTCCAAACTGTTCAACATTTGGGTCAAAAGCTATGGTCCTCATGAATACAAACCTTGACAGAGAGAGCTGAGACAAACCCAGTGCTGTGGTCATGGAGCCAACATGCAGCTCAGCAGGAAGCAGTAAGACAGATGGGTTCAGGGCCCCCGAGTCCCAGCCCAGGCCCACCTGACTTTCCTAGTGCTCTGTCCTTCTTGAGAGCAACTGTCCCAAACATACTTAAATAATTCATTTTGCAATAATTTAAGGTCTACTCCCTCCATTAGAATGTAACCTCCATAAAGGCAATTTTGGACCTAAACTAGTACCTTGCACAGAGCCAGCACTCCATATATTTGAGCTGAAATGGATCAGTGGATGAGGCGGGAGACCTAGGTTCTGCATGCCTAACTTGTGGGATCCTGGCAAAGTAATTTGTCCTCTTTCTTGACCTCAATTTCCTCATCTATTGGTGTAGCCAAAAAGTTTATTTGGGTTTTTCCATAACATCTTACAGAAAAACCCCAATGAACTTTTTGGCTAACTCAATACAAAATAAAGGTTTGGATGAGATGCTCTGTTAGGCCCTTCCAGTATTACCACCCAATAGAGAAGGTCAAAATAACCTCAAATTGGATAATTCTGTTCTTGATTTCAACAAACTTTACTTAATACCTACTGGATGCCAGGCATGGATTAATTCTGGGGTATACAAAGATGAGATATAGCCTCTGCCCTCAATATTTTTATACTCTATTTATCTATACCTTTTATTCCAAGACAATTTAAGACAGGATGGGGCTTGCCTGGTGGCTCAGATGGTAAAGAATCTGCCTGCAATGCAGGAGACCCAGGTTCGATCCCTATCCCTGGGTCGGGAAGATCCCCTGGAGGAAGACATGGCAACCCACTCCAGTATTCTTGCTTGGAGAATCCCCATGGACAGAGGAGCCTGGTGGGCTACAGTCCATGGGGTCGTAGAGAGTCAGACACAACTGAGCGACTAACACTTTCACTTTTGTTCCAGGACAATTTAAAACGGGTCTTATAATCGCAAACAATGCTTCTCAAAGTGACTTCTTTGAACTACCAGTTCTATGAGTTCCTCAAAAACAAACCTCTATAGTTAAATAAGTTTAGGAAACAAATATCCTATATTCTCATCCTAGAAAGTCACATTAAACACATTAAAGCCTCCGGGGAGTCTTACAACAAGGAAACCTATGTATCTGATTATTGGAACATTTTCCAATTTGACCTCAGAACTCCAGCTGCCACCCCAGTCATTTACAATCATGTGGAAAATTCGATTCCACAAAACCCTCTTTGGGAAGCCCTGCTCTAGTGAGCTCCGCTTAGCACACAGGGCCTGGTGCACACATTCTGTGCAGCTCTGAAACTGCCAGGAAGAGCCCGTGTCCTCAGGGAGGGTCCACTCTACATGTAAAATCACAGGAACCCTCTTTCCACGGTCAGTTTCTTTAAATGGACCAGTCTGTATCCCGAGGGTCTGCACTGTCCAGCTGGTTTCAGGGTTTCAGAGACACCTGGAGTACCTGTGGCTTGAGTGAGGTTTGCTCTCACGCAACAATTTGCTTTTGAGATCATCACACCTCCCATTAGCCAGTATGAAGAGGCCTCCTCTCGGGGGGGAACCTGTTGACTTTCTTAAAGCAATATGCCCTTCTTTACCTGCTGCTAAAACTCATTAATTCCACAACCCTAAAACACATCAATAATTCAGAGAGCCCAAGTGGCGTTAACAATCCCCTCTGGAAGGATTCATACTGGGCATTTTCCAGAGCCCAAAATAATAGAATTTTAAGGTTTAGAGAAGGGCTAGGCTTTTCAAAAGAAATAATGCCCTTTAAATGACAAGGGACTGCTTTATTTCCAACCTCTTGTTTAAGCCTACAAAGGCTCCTTTGAAGCTAGAAGACTTTCAGAATCCTTGAAGGTATTTAGCTTTTATTTATGTGGTAGAGGAGCTATACAACATACCTATCCCGTTTACGTTTCTCGTTCTGGTTGTCTTGTGTGTTTTCACCCCTCCAGGCAGTTCTCTAGACAAGGGCACCATCATCTCCTACCTAGGTGACAGCAATAGCCTCCTAATTGGTCTCTTTGCCCCTAAATGTTCCTTCTCCACTTTTCCCACAATATGGCCAGATTGATCCTTCCAAATCATAAATGTCATCAAGTCATTTGCGTGCTGTTCACTCGCTCATGTCCGACTCTTCTGCAACCCCCATGGACTGCAGCCCACCAGGCTCTTCTGTCCATGGAATTTTCGCAGCAAGAACACTGGAGTGGGTTGCCATTTCCTTTTCCAGGGGGTCTTCCCAACCCAGGGATGGAACCTGCATCTCCTGCATTGGCAGGCAGATTCTTTGATGCCTGGGAAGCCCCATCTAGTCAGTATCCTGCTTTTAAAAGCCTTCAGTGGCTTCTCGTATGCTATGTCATGGCCCACAGTTTTGGTCTATGAGGTCCTGCCTAAGCTGGGGAGGGCTCTCATTGCTAAGTGGCCGTGGGATGTCCTCTATCACAATCCTCACCATGTTTTGTTGGAACTATTTTTAGTGTTTTAGTGACAATATATTTTTAGTGACTTCTCTGGGAGGCTGGGGCCTCGGTTGTGTGGCTCCACATTTCCTCACACTTAGGAGGAGGTCAATATACTTGGTGAGCGGCTGTTGTCTCTCCAGTGTCTACCAAGGCAAGCGGACAGAAAGAACAAAAGCTGGCTTGTCTTTGAACTGCAAAATACTCTACTCTGAAAAGTCCCAGGCTTACATATACCAACCTCTGAATTCTTTTTTGGGAATTACTAGCACCCATTCGGAGAAGGCAATGGCACCCCACTCCAGTACTCTTGCCTAGAAAATCCCATGTATGGAGGAGCCTGGTAGGCTGCAGTCCATGGGGTCACTAAGAGTTGGACACGACTGAGCAACTTCACTTTCACTTTTTACTTTCCTGCATTGGAGAAGGAAATGGCAACCCACTCCAGTGTTCTTGCCTGGAGAATCCCAGGGACGGGGGAGCCTGGTGGGCTGCCATCTCTGGGGTCGCACATAGTTGGACACGACTGAAGCGACTTAGTAGCAGCAGCACCCATTATACCAGAGAGCCAGTCTGATGAGGGCTTGGTGGAGAACTAGATTTTTGGTAAGAAACATTTGTCTTTTAAAGTGACTTATGATTCATTGACCTACTCTAGCTCAAGGTTTGGTGAATATTTTCTGAACTGCAGATCAGAACAGGTGGCTTGAGAGAGAATGTGGGTTACTTCCTGGTGAAAGTGTCAGCTTGGAAGATGTGGTTTAGAGGAAGAACATTGGAAATTAATGGGACATTCTTCATGACTATGACAGAAGAAAGAATATTGGAAATATGGATTAGGCCAGGAAATACAAAATCCTGGTTCTGCTACTTACTACAAGTATGATCCAGGCTGGGCCACTCAACTTCTTCAACTTTAATTTCCTTTTCCAATCAAATGAGTATAATTCTATGTGTTCCATTAAAAAAAATTCACAGGACTCACTTAAGACTCATGGATGTGGAAAAACTTCACAGAGTAGGAAAAACATTCACCAAATACATGGTGACATTATTAAACTTAATCCATCTTGAGGATTCCCCTGATGATGATCATGTGTGAAACGCCTATTTTAAAGAGGCTCAGAGGTGTGACTCTTTCTTCCTGCAATAATTTTATTCTTGGTGGAAGGCCAGTATGTAAAATTCAAGGAACCTTGCTTCTCAACACCAGGCATCCATTGGATGGGCCCCACAATCACCTTTGCTGTATTTGGCAGAGATATCTCAGTTGAAATGCATTCAGTCATTTAGGTTGCCCTAAAATCCTTTCCATGAATTTTTAAACAGCAGTTGCTATCTCTTATTAAAAGCCAATTTAGTCTTTTTCTTTACAGTTTCAAAAATTAGCCTGGCTAATGAAGTCCTTCTCCAAATTAAGGGCAAGGCTAAGAGTATGATGATGAAACAGCACAGCTAACATTTACTGAGCACCACTCCTGCCCACGTGCTGAACACTTTACATTCTCTACTTTACTCAATCCTCGTGCCAGCCCTATGAGGCAAGTTCTGTTATCATGTTCATTTCATAAGGACTCTTGAAGGGAAGGGAGGGAGGTCGGCCATTGCATTCATTAAGTGTTGGAGTTTAGATTCAAACTCTGGCAGTCGGACCCCAGAGTGTGTGTCCCTAAGCACTGAGCATATATTTGATGCCCGGTGCTGTGTGAGGGCTTAAGGATAAAAAGATGAAGATGGCACGGTGTTTCCCCCCTGGGATCTTGGAGCCTTTCTGGAACACACATATATGATCATTTAGAGACTTCTTCTTAGAGCTGCTGCTGCTGCTGCTAAGTTGCTTCAGTCGTGTCTGACTCTGTGTGACCCCATAGACGACAGCCCACCAGGCTCTCCGTCCCTGGGATTCTCCAGGCAAGAACACTGGAGTGAGTTGCCATTCCCTTCTCCAATGCATGAAAGTGAAAAGTGAAAGTGAAGCTGCTCAGTCGTGCTGACACTTAGTGACCCCATGGACTGCAGCCTACCAGGCTCCTCCATCCATGCGATTTTCCAGGCAAGAGTACTGGAATGGGGTGCCATTGCCTTCTCCTCTTCTTACAGCAGTGAGGCCTTTTTGCGAAATTAGGTCCCATCAACTTAATGTAAATGGCAAGAGTTACTTTGCCTGTGGGGAACACTCTGCAAAGATAAAACTTAACTAAGTCAGGCCTTCTCTGAAGAAAGGAAAAAAAAAAAATCCAAACAAACTGACCATTTACTCCCTGAGATCAGAGGTCTGTTTTCCCCTCATTTCTCCAGAGCCTGGCACAGTATCTAGTGGGAACGGAGTTCTTAAAAGATTTCTTAGGTGGCTCCTGGGTCTCTGTCGCTTCCTGCCTCAGACCACCCACCCTGGTTCCCAGCAACTCAATTCTGATGGACCAGGGGCCACAGGGATGGGCAGGGTGACATGAGATGGGGCAGAAAGGGTGTATGGGAAGGGAAGGATAACAGCATGATGGCAATGTCAAAAACAGATTGAGCACTTGCGAGCAGGGAAGAAGGACACTCCAGGTATATCAACTGTCTCGTTATCAAAACCCTGCCCGCGGGGCAGTGGATGCTGTGACAAAGTCCGGGACGTGGCAGCCTCGGGACACCACGTTCAGAGGGTCCACGTGTATTTCTAGATGCACATTTCTTCTGTTATGCCCATACACAAACACACGCACAAAGACAACAGGGAAATAGAGGAAGACCATACCTTTCACTACCCTATCCAGATAGTGCGCTTGGGAAATAAAAGACAGCACATTTAAGGTAGGATCCAGAAAGTGCAACACTGCCTGTCACACAACCATGCCAGGTGCCGAGGAGACAAAGGGGGCCGCACCCCACATTTGGGACAGACCTGCCAGGGAGAGGAAAATAAAACCAAAGACAGGACAACACGGGAGAGAAGGAGGGAGAGCAAGCACATTCTCCAGGAAGGGCCAAAAGGAACGTCAACCCACTCTGGGATCCAGGCGTTTGGAAATGTGATCATATAAACAAGAGGACATGTGGATAAGGAAACCGGGAGGAGGAGGAGGAGGAGGATGGGAAGCTGCGAGAGTGGCCATGCTCCTGATCCGTCAGCTTCACGGAAAACTAGCACTTTGTCTGCCCAGAGCACCATCCACCTTCCCTTTGCTGTGCAAGAGTGAGGGAATCCTGTCTGGACAGAGGTGCCCGCAGAAGGTTGGGGTTCGGAGACAGGCAAGATGTGAGTCATCTCTGATATACACTAGGGGACTGGGTTGAGTCTTTGGTCAAATATACTGCTAGCCTATCTGCTTGCCACTCTTGTATTTTCCATGGACACATGCACCCACATGAATGCAGAATGCTTGGTGTTCTAAGTGAGATGCGTCTCTCCTTTGTGCCTCTTACACAGAATGTGAGATGCAGGTCAGTGGAGGTCGCTGTGAAAGAAAAGAAACCCTGACCCCTTCTCAACTCTGATGAACTCAAAAAGGTATTTAGAATGATGTATGCTTTGTTTTCCAACGCATACGCCATTGTTATGATCATACATCACCACTGGGGGGTTATATTCAAGCAGTGCATTATTTGGCAATCTGAGGTTTTGCTTATTTGTGAGTGTGTTAAATGTTAGTTGCTCAGCTGTGTCCGATTCTTTGCAGCCCCATGGACTGTAGCCCACCAGGCTCCTCCGTCCATGGAATTCTCCAGGCAAGAATGCTGAAGTGAGTTCCGTGCCCTTCTCCAGGGGATCTTCCCTACCCAGGGACTGAACCCGAGTCTCCTGCACTGCCGGTAGATTCTTTACTGTCTGAGCCACCAAGGACCTATTGGTGAGGATGGGTGTCAAACGTGGCTCTGGAATAAGCCTGCTGTGCATATATGTGGGTGCCTGGCTGTGCGTCTGGAGCAGGGCAGACCTCTTCATCCCCAGCACACATCAGTCACACTATCTCACCTTCCCCGTTAGGCTGTGGTCACAGCCTTTGGAGGGGCTCCCCTCACATCTCCCCCTCTACAGCTCCCTCACAAGTGCTCCCAAGAAACCTGGGGAGATGGCTACCTCCTGGAGGGCTGATGTTTTCAGCTGGGCTGGCCCCTACACTTAGCTTGATTTCACACGTGAACCAGAAGTCCGTAAGAGAGGGCTCAACTGCAGTGGTGAGGCCTTATCTGGAAGCCCTAGGGTTCTATAAACTGTGAGAACATTCTTACTCTCTTCATAAAAAAAAGCATAAATTTTATGTTTTCAGTCCTCTGGACAGGACAGATACTGTTGCTGTTCATCAATATATATTTGCCTCCAAAGGCTCGTGGATGAAAGGCTATGTTCTTAGTTCAAGCCTCCTTGTGGTCTGTGCTTCAAGATGAAATACGCTCCCAGAGGCTGCAGAGCCAAGTGGAAAATTGGGAAGAGGAGTTTAAACGGGTTTGCGTGCTTCCCCTTCATTCTCAAAGATCCTGCAGAGTCCATGAGCTGACAGGATGTAAGGAAGAAACGCAAAGGGGAGTGGTGTATTATGCAGGACCGAACAAACAAAACTGTGAACGGACAGACGGTGGAAAACAGGATCACCCCGTGTGGAAAAACAACCCCAGGAAGCGCCTCTGGAGAAGGAGAACTCTTTACTGATGCTTGGGGCTTTTGCAGCCTTCATCTTAGTCAAGTTTGTTCACCTAAGTTTGCAAAGTGATCCAAAATTGCTTAGAGACCATCTCCCGGGATACGCCATCGGAGAGCCATAATATACGGGATTTCTTGGCTCAGCTGGTGTTCTTAGCTTTCTGATCTGCAGAGTTCTGTGAAGGGTCCTAATCATATATTCTGGTCATAACTCTGAACCCAGCTACAGACGAGATGGAGTGAGCCTAGACTTCTCTCAGGGGGCTGACAAGGATGATTCAGCTGGATGAGACGCCACTGTTGGGATCCAAATGGCTAGACAGCTGTGCAGCATCCATGTGGAGGGAGCTCTCAGACCATGAAAAATGTTGTCTCCAAACTCAGTGGTAATATTGTGGCTCTGGTGATGAGTAAAGATTATATCCACTATGCAGACTAATCTCCCCAAGTTCAGGGGCTGACCTCAGAGAGCTTTTGCTCTCTCTTCTAATGTCATTTCATTTATAAGAACTATTTAGTAATAAAGTTCTCTATTAAGCATGTTTTTAGTACCTTGAACAAATGCTTACTAATTTATTAGATACAGGCAGGAAAGGCAGCCAATGTAAGTGACAGAGGCAGACTCAGGTTGCAATCAACATTGTGGGTTTCAGGAGACAAAAGTGGGCTCCACAAATCCTGAGATTCCTTCCCTACATAGAAACCTCAAGCCACACTGTGAATCCAAACGGTGATAACAGCCAGTCAACACCAAGTCCAAGCAACACCAAGTCCAAGGGTTCTCTGGGTGCAGAAAAGAGCTTTCTTGTCTCTACTGAAAATGAAAGTGGTAATTGGGTCTTTGAAGTCCAATGTCATTTACTTATAAAAGGCATGTGCAGAAGTCCACACTGTTGTTTCTTTCACTGTTTGAAAATCTTGGCGCATATGCCCTTGAGAAGAGTTCATTAAAATTTCATTGTGATTTTAAAGCACTAACTGTAAGAAAATATGATGTCAAGTCCCTAGGCTTGCATTATGCATGGTGGATTCAGGGCGTCCCCAAATTCCTTCATCTTTTTCTTCCAGATTTTAGGATGAATACAATGGGAGTAGAATCATTTTCCTCTCGGACAATGATTGTCTTTTCAACACTGCACACGATTCTCAAGCTTCTACTATATTCCTGTCACTATGCAAGGAACTGGAAACCGTGGAAGCACATAGTTATTTGTAAAACAAGTTCTGGGCCTTTGACTGGAGGGAAGTCTGTGAGGTCTTAGTTCTCTTTAGTATTTCTATGACCTGCGACATGAAAGCTTCTCTCCTTTGCTTGCTTGTACCAATGGAAGTTTCTAAACATTTCTCTTGAGATAATCCCAATAAGCTTCAGGGGCCCCTTATCAAAGGCTGTGAAGAACACGGCAAGAAGCCTTTTTACTCTTATCCTCCAGGAGCCTCAGCTGACTCTAACAGTTGTATTGTGGGTACGTGTTGCTGCTGCTGCTGCTAAGTCGCTTCAGTTGTGTCTGACTGTGTGACCCTAGAGACGGCAGCCCACCAGACTCCCCCGTCCTTGGGATTCTCCAGGCAAGAGCACTGGAGTGGGTTGCCATTTCCTTCTCCAATGCATGAAAGTGAAAAGTGAAAGTGAAGTTGCTCAGTCGTGTCTGACTCCTAGCGACCCTATGGACTGCAGCCCACCAGGCTCCGCTATCCATGGGATTTTCCAGGCAAGAGTACTGGAGTGGGTTGCCATTGCCTTCTCCGGTGGGTACGTGTTAGGTCAGATGAAACAAGGATCACTATGGTAGGTGATGGCAGCTGGGGTGGTTATAGTCATCTGAACTTCTTTCAGATGGATGACAGATCATCCAAGAGATACTCTTGTTGAGTTCTTGGATACGCTAATGCTCTTCTCTCTTTGGATAAAGGATCAGTGAGGAATATGTAGCCCATGGCACCCGCCCTGGGAGGGACTCACAGAGCTCACTAATTGGTCTCCAGTTTGCCACTCCTACCACGTGTGGGCTGAGAGCTCCCAGGAGCATCAACTAATCAAGCTCCTCTTCTGACAATGTGGGGGCAGATCCCTGTCCATGTTCTCTTTCTCCTTGTCGGCATTTGTCTTGTAACTCCTGGGTCCTGATGTGAGAGCATGCCTTTGAGGAGGCAGAAGGCAGGAGGAGAAGGGGGCGACAGAGGCTGAGATGGTTGTATGGCATCACCGACTTGATGGACATGAGTTTGAGCAAGCTCCAGGAGTTGGTGATGGACAGGGAAGCCTGGCATGCTGTAGTTTACGGGGTCGCAAAGAGTCGGACATGACTGAACGACTGAACTGTAAGCATAGGATTATTTCACAGATGCAGATATCTTATGAGTGCTTGTGAGTCCTATTGCTTGAGGACTGTCTGATAACACAAAAGAAACTCAAGAGCGAGTATTCAAAAGTGGACAAAGGACTCCAGAAGATTGTGTGGCCTTCCTTTATAATCCCTCTGCTTGTGAAGTCTGGCTTTGTTCACTCCAGTAATTGCATCATCACAGTATTATTTTGATCTTTACTCCCAGAGGAGGATTTGTTTAAGAATCAGGATTTATAGGACTGGACAGCTCTCCTGAAGCCTAGTAAATAATTCTGTATATCTGGCATTTTGAACAATCACAGCTTTGGGGTCAAGGTTGGAATTTTACAAATGTAATCAGAAGCTAGCATTTCCCATATGTGTTTTGGGACTTTATATTCAGGGGAAGTGAATAAAGTAACCATCACAGAAGTGATTTAAAATGTTGATGTTTTCAAAGAAACAGGAAAAATTAAACACCTTCTTAAATTTAGCTATGATTTTCAGTTTTCTCTAATGAAATAGGAGGTCAAGCCCCAACCTTAAAAGATCCATAGAATTCTTGGAAAAGATGTCCAAAAATATGTTTTTGATGACTCTGTCTTGACTTGAGAAATGAATCCATGTTGCATCCTACCTTAACTTCTGGACTAGGGAAACTGGGTTCCATTTACACTAGGGTATATTAGAAACAGGTAAGTGAGAGTGAAAAGGAAAATACCCCTTTTTATTTTTAGGAGCAGGTGATGATGGATGTGCAGTCTGTGGGCAGTGGAGGAGGGGCTGGAATGCCAGTGTCCCTGCAGGCCTCCCCCAGCCCCTTGCATCCTGAGATCTGTGTTTCGTAGACAGAGAAAATGAAGTCCCCAGCGACCATGCGGTCTGCCACGGTGATTCTTCACCAAGACCTTTCTTGAAGATGCAAAGAGATGGATATTTCCTAACATAAAGAATTAAGATTCAAAATGTTCTTGTTTTCTGACAAAAATATAGTCATTAAAGAGGAAGCCACTGCCAAATTTCCTTTCATTCTGAAACTAATCTATTTTATATAAAAAAAAAAAAGTCAAGAAGTTTCCATCAAAGAAAAGGTGGACCCAGATCTCCAAAAGGAGATTCTTAATTCCTGCTATACAATCTACTCTGGGAAATGTCACTGGGTTAAGAAGGTTCTTATGCTGGGGACTTGTCACAAGGAGTTCAGACTTATCTAAACTCTTCTACCCTGGTGATTAGGTAATCAAGTCATTCTTTCCTGTTTATATGGAAGGCAGGAGTGTGCAAATAAACAGCTCTGCTCTCTTTGGTGCCCACTGCACAGAGGTGTCTGAATCAGCATTGTGGATCCTGGCCTTTTCTCTGGTATAAGACAAAACCACACTGCAACATAGGAACTAGCTGTGCTATAATCAACCCTCATATAATAAGGAAGCCTGATTACAAGAGAAAATTTAACATTTTGAATTTCTAGCTTTTCACACCAGTAGTTTTTGCTTTTCCTAAATGATCCTCACAGGGAGTGTAGTTCCCTGGAAATAGAAGAAAGTGCTTCTTGCTGCCATTAAAGATTAAAGAGAGGCTTCTCCTTCTCATTTCTGTTCTGAAAAGAAAAAAGAAGGCACCACCATTGTTTCCCTCCTTTGTATCTCGCACCCCCTTCCCTTCTACCGACAAGGTTACTGGAGGGTTCCTTTGGCACTATGGTGTTGAGTTTCTGGCAGGAATGCAGCTGGCCACAGGCGAGACGCACAGAGGGCAAGCTGCCATGCGGGGAGACGAGACAGGGACAAAGGAAACGCTCACCACACAATGACAGGTAATAGAATTCCGGGCCAACGTCCTTTCATCTGAGCCACTATGACTAGCCCATTGCTTCTTCAATGTCCTGTGACATTTTCTGGTATTTATGACTGTCAACCTTCCTCTTGAATCGTGTGCACTTTTACCTTGATGTATTTCTTATCTGGAGGGGAAACAGCATTTGCAATCCCAAGGTGGAATTTGCTCTTACAGAGTGACAGCCGGGTGTGCAGGGGAGGTGGGAGGGCCTGCTTTGACTTCTTGGCATCCAAACAAAGGGATGCTCTTCAAGTTGGGCCGATGATCATCCACGAGACGCTAGATGGAGCACCGCCCACCCCCAAGCCCTGCCATGAATCAGCCGTGACCGGATGAGGGGAGACTTTCCCTAAATCCCCCGTCATTTGACTCAGACGAGATACTCTAATCTTATAAAAGTCTGACATCCATAAACCTTGTGCAACTTGGTGGGGTGAGCTGAGGACTCTGTAAGCAAGTGAGAGAAAACAGAGACACTCTCTCTGGGCTCTGATTTCGGTTTTAATAAGCACGGGACCCCTTCTGGTCTGGGAGGCTAAGAGGTCAGCCTGTCCTTAGTCATGTAGAAAAGGGAAGGTGAAGGCGGAGCCGAGTTTAAAGAAGCAGGCGGGCCTCCTGAGTGACTCGGGCCACTTCTCTTTCGGGGGGTATCCAGGGCTGTCATGAGATAGGATGACTCTGACAGAAAGAAGCCACCCAGAGGCGCATAGGGCGGTACCTCGGCACGTTCTGCTATGGAAAAGCAGGCCGGGCTGCTGGCGCTGGAGGGAGCAGCTTTGAGTGCTGGCAAGAGCATTGGCTGGCAAACTAACAGTGGGACTCTGAGCCCCTCTGGAATAGGAGGGCCCAGCCTCTGGGAAGGACAAGAGCTGGAGGCCTCTGCAGAAAACCTGGGCTTTCACCGTGGCTCAGAAAACCAAGCCTCAAGTTCCCATTCTACTTAATGGTTAAGTGACTGTAGGCCTCGGGTCCCTGCAAAGAAGGGGATAATACACGTGCCTTCATGGGGTGATGGCTGGGTGTATGAAATGATGCAGTCAAAGCCCTTAGCACAGAGCTGGCTACACTGTAAATACTCATATATCAGAAGCCATTATTATTGATGTTAATAAGTATAAGGCATTCCAGAGCCATTTATAAACAGAGCAACGGGGTGGGGGTGGACATGATCAATAAAAACTAATTTCAGGATATAAAACAGAAAGAATGAAGCTGTTAAAAAAAAAAAACATGAAATAAGAGGGAGTTCCATTTGTTCAAAATTCCTTCATCCCTCAAAATCTTTGGGGCTTGCCTCCCAGTTTCTGTAAGACTCAGGAGGGGACTTTCAGAGCTGGAGAGGCAGCCAGCGTCCTGCCTCCTAAAGCCATGTGCTCACCATCTGATCACAGATCCTTTCTTTAAAAAAAAAAAATGGAAGGGAAGAAGTTAAAACGTAGATACACAAACCAGTTGATTCAATAAAGACGTTTTGGTGAGTGTTCATTCCAGGATAATAAACCAAGCAAACGTCTGGCTGTGTTTAAAATCAACAAAACCAGCAGGAAAGGCAGAAAGAAGGGAATGGAGTGATCAGCTTGTTTTGAAAGCTGCCAACAGTGCTGCTTCAGCAGGGGCTAGTGCTGAGGAGCCCTCTGGAGAGGGGAAAGGAGACAAAGGCAGACAGGACGGAAGCCAGGGACAGGAGTGAGGGGGAGGACCCCAGGCCTAATGGGCTGCAGATGTGGCCTGGGGCCTATGGGAAGCTTCCTCCAGGACTCCAGGCCTCTCTGGGAGTACAGGCCTAGGAGGCTGTGGTGGGAGGGGTCAGTGCTAGAACCAAGATCTCCCAACCAGACCATAAATTTGATTTAATGGGCTACATGTAATGAGCAGTACAATTTGCCAGCCTGTGCTAAGCTCTTTACCGGCATGCTTGCCCCCATTTCATAGGTGAGCAAACTGAGGCTCTGAGAGACACTTAGACCTTGCTCACAGTTGCTCAGCGGTAGAGTCATCTGCCTCATTCTTCAACCCCAGCTCCTTAACACAAAGCTGTCATCCATTTGGCCTGGGCAGAGCGAGCCCCAGGGTATGCTACCAGCTGGTTGAGACCCAGGAAATGCAGGTTGGGAGAGAAAAGGTTCCGAATCCCCTGACTGAATTCAAATCCAACTGCTGTCTAGGACAAGCTGACCATAATGTCGTCGGATGAAAGGACTCTTGGCCCAGCTCCCGCATGCGATGGGTGCTCCCCAGAGTGCCCGGCAGACGCAGGCAGCGTGCAGCCCTCCAGAGAGGCCCGGGCCGGGCCTACATACCGATGGTGCAGTGCTCGCCATTCCAGCCCGGGCTGCACTCGCACTTGCCGTCGCGGCAGGTTCCGTGCTCCGCGCAGCGCGGGTGGCAGGCGCGCTGGTCGCAGGCCGCCCCCATCCAGCCATCCTCGCAGCGGCATGTGCCCCCCACGCAGACGCCGTGGCCCCCGCAGTCAGCAGCGCAGATCTCTGTGGGGCGGGGCGGGGGGAGACAAAACAGGCACTGAGCAAGCTTTTCTGGGGAACAAGGGTCACACTTGGCTCCCCTCTGCTGGGCTCCGTGAGCTGTCAGGGTTCCAGAGGCTCGGGGCTAATCCCTGTGGACAAGGGCCCCCTGAGAGAATAGTTCTCCCGGTGGAGGCCTGTCCCCAGCCCCTCTCCTCATCAAAACAGAATGGATTGCCTCTGCTCTCTTTGCTTCTCCCTGTGGCCAGCCTGTCCCCACTTTTGTGCTTGCCACTCCAAAAGGGACCAGCCTTTGGAACAGATGTGATGGAAAGTCAGATTTAATTAAAAACCAGTTATGTGTGAAAACAAAGCAAGGATGAGTCCCTGATCGCCAAGTCAAGTGCTTGTGGGTTTGGCTGGGGTGCGTGAAGGGTCCTGGGCTTGCGTTTCACTCCAGCCTTGACTCTAATTGAGATGGGATGAAAGGGAGGTTGGCCCTCCAGCACCCCACGGGGGTAACTCTGGGTGGCTGTTCTGGGCTTTTGCTGGGTTTATGCCTCGTCCTCTTACTCATGGCTTCACCCCAACTCCAAGCACCATTGAAATGGCCTTTCCCATTCAAAGCAATACTGGCTTGGGTGTGGGGGCAACTTCACAGCCAGAGTGGAGTTGTCCAGCCCTTCACAAAGGCCTGATTGTGAGATGGCACAACACACATACACGACCTGATTCACAAGCCCCTCGGGCTTGGGGCCAGTGACATCTTCACGGTTGCACAGGCAGAGGCTGTGGAGGCTCTGAAAACAACTGCTTTTTAGGAAACCGGTTGAACAACTGGGGCCCTTGATGCTCTTGGCCAGGGCTGTGATGGAGACCCTAATTAGATTCTGTGCCTTGTGGCCCAGTGTTCTTCAAAAGAAAATCCCGACACCTTTAATTTCTTTCCAATTAGACTGACTGGCACCCGCATCAAGTTGCATTTGCCCATTACCCCTTCCAAGCTGTACTTCTGATTTCAAAGTTACTAACAGTTTAAGTACTTTTGAAAAAGGAAGGAAAATAAAATTAGATCTCAGAGGCTCAGAACTTTCATCTTAATCTACGAGGCAATGGCTAAAATGTTCAAGTGAGAGTGAAAAAGCTGGCTTAAAATTCAACATTCAGAAATGAAGATTATGGCATCCAGACCCATCATTTCATGGCAAATAGATGGGGAAACAATGGAAACAGTGAGAGACTTTAACTTCTTGGGCTCCAAAATCACTGCAGATGGTGACTGCGGCCATGAAATTAAAAGACGCTTGCTCCTTGGAAGAAAAGCTATGATCAACCTAGACAGCATATTAAAAAGCAGACATTACTGACAAAGGGTCTGTCTAGTCAAAGCTATGGTTCTTCCAGTAGTCATGTATGCATGTGAGAGGTGGAGCATAAGGAAAGTTGAGTGCCAAAGAACTGATACTTTTGAACTGTGGTGTTGGGGAAGACTCTTGAGAAGCCCTTGGACTGCAAGGAGATCAAACCAGTCCATCCTAAAGCAAATCAGTCCTGAATATTCACTGGAAGGACTGATGCCGAGGCTGAAACTCCAATACTTTGGCCACCTGATGTGAAGAGTTGATGCATTGGAAAAGACCCTGGTACTGGGAAAGACTGAGGGCAGGAGGAGAAGGGGACAACAGAGGATGAGATGGTTGGATGGCACCACTGACTCGATGTACATGAGTCTGAGCAAGCTCTGGGAGTTGGTGATGGACAGGGAAGCCTGCTGTGCTGCAGTCCATGGGGTTGCAGAGAATTGGACATGACTGAGTTACTGAACTGAAAAATACTCAAGAGTTAAAAAAAGAAAACAACAGTAAGAGTGTCCGTATCTGAGGTGTTCCTACACCTGACATCTTGGCCAGCAAACTAGCTAGAGAGGGAGGGCGTGCCTACGGTACCACACCAGGTTTCCTGGCTACCCTCTGGAGAGAGAAGCTGGTGGAAAATGTGAGGAAAGAGCCCTGACCTGGAGTCAGGGGATTTGGTCTCTATACCAGGTTCAGGAGCAGAAGCTTTGTGACCCTGGTCAGGTTCCTTGACTTTGCTGGTGATGCTGCCCCTCAGCATTTCTACTGCCATTCAGGGCCAGCAGAAGTGGACAATGGAAAGTGGTGTGGCAAGATCACTAACTCAAGAAAGATTTCTTAGGACAGTGATGGATGTCACTGGATATCCAAGGACCGGGTTTGCACGGTTCATGCCTGCTCAGCCACTGATCTCCTGAGTGACCTTGGGGAGGTCACCTGCCCTCTTCGGGTGTCAGCTTCCTTATCAACCGCAGGGGGAACCAGACGGCAACTGAGACTGTGGGAGTCTCCGATGTAAACCTCCTCCCTGTTGCACAGCATCACCCATCCGCAGGGCTGGGCCCCTCCTCCTCTGAGAAGCTGCCCACGATTCACCTGGCGGCGGCTGTCTTGCTCGATGCCTTTCCAGATGACATGGTAGACTGCTCTTCCATTTCTGTGTGTGTCACTGTCGGACGCAGGACATCCTGAGGCTGGATGAAGTCTTCTGATCGCCTCTAGGCCTGATACCCAGCATGGTTCTTGGCACAGAAAGACCCTTAATTAAGGTTTGTTGGAAACAAATCCATGCATGCCTGGGGTTACCGGTGCCAAAGAATTTAAAACAGTTCAGGTACACCCCGCTTAGCCTGGCTGACAGTCAGTCCAGGCCTGTCTGTCTGCTGTAAAAACTCCCCGAGTGAGGGTGCGGCTGTGGAGCAGTGTCAGGACAGCCAGCAGCCCTCCAGGAAGGGGGATTTATCAAGATGTTCTTCAAGCTTCTTTCCCTTCTCGCTCCCATGGACAGCGTGTTGGACTTCCCTCAAGATGAAGGCCGACAGTCTTAGGTCCCTGGGTCTCCCCGTGTCTCAAGTCTGAAATTTCTAGCCCTACGGCACAGCACTGCAAGGACATCCACCCAGGTGCCTCCGGAGGTGGGCCTGCACTCAGGTCTGGCAGATAGCTCCACCTGAGAGCTTGAGGGAAGGTCAGCTTAGCCTTTGTTTGGGTTTACTCAGCGTATTTCCCAGGTGGCAGTTTATGCTGTGAAAGTAAACTGCAAACAACGCTTCTGTTCACTGAGATGTGAGCCTGGAGAGGGACAGGCTGTATGGGCCAAAGCCTAGGTGTTGGGGGCTGTGGGGCTCTTGGGGTTCATAGTCTCAGTGTTGGGGGTCGTGGGGCACTTGGAGGTCACAGGGTTGAGAGCAGAAGAGGCAGGTCTTCCCCAGCATTTGAGGGTCTCACTTCAGGTCCTCACTATTGGGTAGTTCATTCTTTTACTAATTAACCTGGAGGCAGTGTGCATGTAAGACCTGAAGACTTGGGATCAGGTATGACTCCAAAGCTTGTGCCTGTTGTGGAACCTCAGACAGCAGATTCAATTGCTCTGAGCTTTACTTCCTTCCTCTGCAAAATGGGAATGGTGACAGCACCCACTCCAGAGGGCCCTGATGTACACTTTATCCTGATTCCTTTATTCTTCCAGTAACAGTCCACGCCTGCCTGCTTTGTGCCAGAGACTGTGCCTGGTGCTAGGAACACAGAGCTCCATAGGACACAGTCTCTGCCCCCAGGAGATCGCTGAGCAGAGAAAGCACAAACTGATTGCTAAGATCATCTGAGTGATTTACAGCTGGTACTCACTTTGGCACCTTTCTGCTTATGTGCAATGAATAAAGAATCCTGGATCTTAGGATCAGACAGATTTGGGATCTGTTCTTGGCTTTGTCCCCTACTGGCTGGGTAATCTTCAAGGTGCCAGTTATGCAATTCACTAAATCTCGATTTCATTTAAGTAAAGTGAGGATAAATAACTCCCACTTCACCAATCTTACAGGGCTGGTGTTAGATCAAATGAGATAATGTGGGGGAAAGTCACTTCTGCTTAATACCGTAACACAGGTTTCACAGTTTACAAAGCCCTCTTCACATACAGTTCCTCAATTAACTATCACTGCAATATTGTGTGAACACCTGGCTACTATCCTTCCAAGAGGTGAGGCTCCCAAGACCCAGAGCGCATAGGGGATTCGACACGGCTGTGTGTTCCTCTGGTCCTTTCGCCTCATTCTGACAATCCTCAGCACACCGCTGCAGGACAGACGTTTCACAGATGTGGAGACTGAGTCCCAGACTGGACAGGGGCGGGCTCTCCTCTGAGCGAACCTTCTGGTTCTTCCAGAAGATGTGCCCCTGTTTCTGGCTCTGTTGCTCATCCTTCGTTACATTCAGGTCAGACCCTGGCTGTGTGTGAAATGCAGGTTCCCCCATCAGTCGAGCCTACTTCTCTCCTCTGGAGATCACAGGGCTGTCCCTCCAAACAAAATGGGAAACATCCATTTACCACCAGTTTACATGAAACGTGCTGCCCTGGCACGGAGCTGAGGTTGCCTGGTGGCTGGGCACCCCTCCATCAGTCCTTTTACAAGCTGGGCTGTGAGCTCTTGCACATTTTAATGGAAGGGGCCTGAATGGGGTGACCTTGACGTTTATGGGGTGCTAACTGATGGCAACGCAACCTGTCGGTGCTGAGGTTCTCCTCTGAAGATGCACCTCCTGCCTGAGTGCAGGAGGCCCACTACCTCGTGGAGGGAGCAGAAGCCTGAGACACTACTTTCTCATTCAGCCGCAAAAGGTAGGCCCATTGTTATGCGTTTATATTCATCAATTATTATTATTTTTTTCTCCTTGAAATAAAAGGAACTGCTTTGTTTTTCCTTTTCCAATTCTGCTTTGGCATTAAAGCAGATATAACTTCCCAGAGTGGTTGGTGAAAACCAAACAGAATGATGCGAATGAATGTGCTTTGAGCTCTCCTGCACCTTTTACGTAATGTAAGTGGCACTTTGTGAACTTCCGCTCAGAGCTCCTACATCTCAGGTGTAAACTGTGGATGACACTGACTACTGCCGAGACTTGTTTGCTGAATTTCTTTGCTCCCAGCGGGCACTGGGGATCCAATGGTGAGCATGAGAGACACGGCTCTTTCCTGACTCTAAGAAGGGACATCCTAGCATGGCAGATGCATGTAACCTAATGAAGTTAAATGAGTTAAGATGAATGGAGGTGAAGCTTCTCGCACGGAGCCTGGCACACAGTCAGGGCATAAACTGCACACACATATCCGTATAAGAAAGGAAATGAGGTGTGGTGCAATGCGGTTCAGACGTGAATTCTGACTTATGTAACATATCTGACACAAGCAAGCATTTGCTAAAGGCTAGGGGACAGTCATGTGATTCACATCAGTACTTTCTGAGTAAATGCTGGAAGACTGGGGCCTGGTGGAATCCTCTGATGTACTATAGGGTACACGATCCACAGAGTAGACTTGGCTTCAGACTTCGGCTGCCCAGTCTCCTTGGGTTCTCGTGGAGTCCTTGGGAGAAGTACTTAATCTCTCTGCATCATACTTCTCCCCCAAATGGGGAGAGCAGTAATGGTCCCCTACATGGTGAGTGGTGATAACGGAAGCAAAGGGCAAATGTGTAACTGTGATATGAAATGTGCTCTGTAAACTGTGCCATGTACATCCTGTTACGCACACAACTGATTGATGGGGACCTAAGGCATCCTGTTTTTCCAGTAGTCATGTACAATTGTGAGAGTCGGACCATAAGGAAGGCTGAGTGCTGACAAATTGATGCTTTTGAATTGGGGTGCTGGAGAAGACTCTTGAGAGTCCCTTGGACAGTGAGGCAATCAAACCAGTCCATCCTAAAGGAAATCAGTCCTGAATATTCATTGGAAGGACTGATGCTGAAGCTGAAGCTCTAATACGTTGGCCACCTGATGTGAAGAGCTGACTCATTGGTAAAGACCCTGATGCTGGGAAAGACTGAAGGCAGGAGGAGAAGAAGGTGGCAGAGAATGAGATGGTTGGATAGTGTCAGTGACTCAATGGACATGAATCTGAGTAAACTTTGGGGGACAGTGAGGGACAAAGGAGCCTGGTGAGCTGCAGTCCATGGAGTTGCAAATAGTCAGATATGACTTAGCGATTGAACAACATCAACCAGACACCCAGTATCAGCGCAGCTCTGAGTCACCTGGAAGAGATGCACCTCCCTGAAGAGCAAACCAGTTTCTAGCAGTGGCCTCAAACTTTGGGTATGAAGCTACGCAGCACAGTACCACCAGCCAAGACAAAACAGGCTTCAAAACCATCTATGTGTGTCACTCGGCTTCCTCTTGAAATCAGGCAGAAATCCCTAACTGTCCTAAAGTTCTCATTCCAAGTCTGTAAAGTTCTTGCTCAACTGTGCAGGGCCTTGGGGACGAACCAGGTCAGGCCCAAGAACACCTTAGCTTTTCTGCTGGGAAAAGCCACACCCAGAGCACCTCCCCTTCCCCACCCGCCCTGTGCCCTGCCTCACTGGGGTCTGTGTCTATCTTCTCTTTAGACTGGAAGCCCACCTGCCGGCAGGCTCTAGCGTTTATTCATTCTTGGGTCCCCGGCAGCAGGCACCAGACCTGGCACAGCATGTGCCTTCAATAAATATTTGCTGAAAGAACAGATGAATTAAAAAAAAAAAACAAATTCATGGAAGAGACGTTATATCAGCTGGCTCAACTCTATCTCAGAGCCATACTGTACCCAATTTACTTGGTTAAATACAGTCACACAGGGGGTCAGTCTCCTTTGTATTTAACTGTCTTAGAAACTTATCTTCTCCAACCTCTGACTGGAGCTCGCAGCCTTAAAGTGTCTCAGTTCTTACACACTCACTCACATCTTCCTTTACACCAATGCCCACACCCATCCCCTTTCTATGATGCAGAAGCAGGTGGACACATGATGAAGAGGTGAAGAGGCTGGGGAAATATATATGGTTTGGCTGTTGGTTAACTGTGCTCCAAAGTGTATACATGAGGGAAAGGCTGCCCCAGGCTCCTCTCATTAAATGTTAATCCCCATATGAACCTGGACAAAGCCTGGGACCTATCACAGCTATGTTTTAATTTGTCTGGATTTACTTTACAATCCTCTTCATTAAAATAACTGGTAAGGGAAACTGTGTCTTTCCTCCAAAGGGAGAGACTTATATATAATTTTCCTATAAAATTTCTTCCACTTGGAAAGATGCTCAAAATTGACACAAGTGGGAGAGAGAGGAGACCTCATGCAATGATCTGTGTGCCCTCTTCCTGACCAAGGAACAGATGTAGGTGAAGCTGTCTTTAAAACTCCAGGGATGTGAAAGCAGAGCTATGACCTCCTGGGAAGACTGTAATAAGTCTGTATTGTGAGTTTCTTAGAGTGATGTTAAGAAATTTTAGTAAGCGTTAAATAATTTTAAATGGCATCACTGACTCGATGGACATGAGTTTGAGCAAGCTCCGGGAGTTGGTGATGGACAGGGAGGCCTGGCATGCTGCAGTACATGGGGTCGCAAAGAGTCGGACATGACTGAACGACTGAAATGAACTGAACTGAACTGAACTGAATTTTAAATGGTTTCCACTAGGACTTTCTGTTGCATCACTAGCTCATCTGAGTTAGTGCACAGTTTGGGGAATTTGTCTGAAATCCTGGTCCTTGAAAATTCCTTAGGGAATTTCTCATGAAGTCCTTGGATACTTTAAGTGTGTCCCTACAATTAAACAGCATTTGGGGCAAAATATAAGGGCAAATTATAGAACCACTGTTGATGGCACACAAATAATATCTCACTAAATTCTCACAATACCCCTGCAGTTACATTTGTACGCCCTTATCATCACTGAGCAAAGAGCTTGGAGAGATTAAGTGACTTGCTCAGAGGCACTTAGCTAGAATGAAAGGTGACTATGATTAACACAACTTTTTTGGTCTGTAAGCAGCAGGATCTGGTTTAGGCAAAACCTCAGATGTAATGTGACATATGTCCTTATTAATTATGCATTACATCATCAGCCCAGCTAGACTAGCAAGTCTCCGAAATCAGAATCTGAGTCTCCGTTCTCACCCTGACTCAATGTTTATTGTGTTCAGTACTCTTCCTTTCATTTGTCTCTTTAGCTGTCTTTTCAGCCTCCATTCATCTATCTGCCTGTCCATCAGCCCATCCATCTGTCCATCTACCCATCATCCAATCAGCTCTTCTGTCAACAGGCCATCTAACTGCCCATTCATCCATCAATCTTCCATCCATCCATCCGTTCATCTATCCACCCATCCATCTATCGTGTGACTTGGGCAAGTTACTCCAACTTTCTGTGCCTCAGCTTTCTCACCTGCAAAATAGAGACACCAGCCTCTCAGGCTCACATGGGGCTGAACGAGCATCATGCAATGCACCTAACGTCTCGCACACCTTTTTTTTGTAGAGCAGCAGCAGCAGTAGTGTTAGTCCCTCAGTCGTGTCTGACTTTGCGACCCCATGGACTGTAGCCTGCCAGGCTTCTCTGTCCATGGGATTCTCCAGGCAAGAATACTGGAGAGGACTGCCATTCCCTCCTCCAGAGGATCTTCCTGAACCAGGGATCAAACCCGAGTCTCCTGCATTGCAGGCAGATTCTTCACCATCTGAGCTACAGGGAAGTTCTGAATATGACAATTATTTTATGTTTACGTTCTAGAAGAGCCAGGTGTGGGGTGCAGTTTGAAGATATACTGGGGAAAGCAAGGTGAGGGGTGGGCAACTGAGGTGCCTCTCAAGAACTGGAGAGGCCTGGACGTGGAGCCTAATCAGAAGGCTAGGCTTCCTGTGCCTCGTGCCCTTGGGATAGGTGAGCGGCAGAGACCTGTGCAGGGCACAGGCGAGGATGATGAGAGAGCATTAATCCATGGCCTTGGGATTCTTAGTGAAGGAGGAACCTCCACTGAGCAGGATGCTGATGGAGAGATGTGGACATTTGAAAGAGCCCCTTAGGGACTGAGCACAAGAACTCGCAAAGTTCAGGATGAACTGCAGCTGTAAGGGCTCAGGAGAGGCTAAAGGGCGTGAGCACGCTGTGATTTGGGTTGTGGCGCTCTGAGGCCCGGCCATAAGATCAGGGACAGTGAGTAGTTGGAATAACCCTGGGTTTTGCAAGGGGGATGTGGAAGATAGGTGCAGACATGGGGAGCTGAGAGTGATGGAAGAAGGCAGCTGGAGATGAAGGACCAAGGGGGAAATGGATGAGAAGGAGGGTGAGCCAGGAGATGCTGGGCAAGAAGTGGCTTGGACATGGCCAGGGAATTGCCTTTAGGTGGGTTTAGGGGTAAGAGAGAAAAAGAGGAGGAAAACTTAGAAGGGTAGTTTTCATAGTCAGAGCGTGAGAAGGCATCTTCAGTTCAGTTCAGTTCAGTTGCTCAGTCGTGTCTGATTCTTTGCGACCCCATGAATTGCAGCATGCCAGGCCTCCCTGCCCATCACCAACTCCTGGAATTCACTCAAACTCATGTCCATCGAGTCAGTGATGCCATCCAGCCATCTCATCATCTGTCGTCCTCTTCTCCTGCCCCCAATCCCTCCCAGCATCAGAGTCTTTTCCAGTGAGTCAACTTTTTGCATGAGGTGGCCAAAGTATTGGAGTTTCAGCTTTAGCATCAGTCCTTCCAAAGAACACCCAGGACTGATCTCCTTTAGAATGGACTGGTTGGATCTCCTTGCAGTCCAAGGGACTCTCAAGAGTCTTCTCCAACACCACAGTTCAAAAACATCTATTTCTTCTTTATTGACTATGCCAAAGCCTTTGACTGTGTGGATCACAATAAACTGTGGACAATTCTGAGAGAGATGGGAATACCAGACCACCTGACCTGCCTCTTGAGAAAGCTATATGCAGGTCAGGAAGCAACAGTTAGAATTGGACATGGAACAACAGACTGGTTCCAAATAGGACAAGGAGTATGTCAAGGCTATATATTGTCACCCTGTTTATTTAACTTATATGAAGAGTACATCATGAGAAACGCTGGGCTGGAAGAAGCACAAGCTGGAATCAAGATTGCTGGGAGAAATATCAATAACCTCAGATATGCAGATGACACCACCCTTATGGCAGAAAGTGAGGAGGAGCTAAAAAGCCTCTTGATGAAAGTGAAAGAGGAGAGTGAAGAAGTTGGTTTAAAGCTCAACATTCAGAAAACTAAGATCATGGCATCCGGTCCCATCACTTCATGGGAAATAGATGGGGAAACAGTGGAAACAGGGTCAGCCTTTATTTTTTGGGGCTCCAAAATCACTGCAGATGGTGATTGCAGCCATGAAATTAAAAGACGCTTACTCCTTGGAAGGAGAAGTTATCTTAGAGATCCTCTAACCATCCTGTGGACAACATGGGCCAAATACAGAAGTGCAGAGTGACATGGAGGGCGGTACTTGAGCAAGCGCTTGACGGCTGCCTTAGGAATTGCTCAGGTACGGGGCCAGCCAAGTGGCTAACAGAGGGGGTGGGCTCACCGCTCTGCGGCCTCTCCTCTGTGCCTCTGGACAGGCTGCTTCCATGGTCCAGGTGCTCCTTCCCCCTAGTCTTCACATGTTGAACTCTGGCTCCAAGGCTACCTCTTCCTTGAAGCTGCCTTCCAATTTCCCAACTGGAAGGGGCTTCATCTCCTGCCTTCCCAAAGCACTCTATGCAAGCCTTTCTTTATCAGAGTTATCAGTCTGCCTGTGTTGCCTCCAGAACCCTCCCATCATCAGATTAGTCTCTGCATCCCACACTGAGTCTGATATAGAAAATGTATCCTTAGACTGCATCCGCCAGGTTCCAGTGCCCCGAGGCAGGGTACTCCATGTAACTATTCAAGGCTCTGTGATTTTGCACAGGACAGAGGCCTTGATTCAGGCAAGCTGGGTATCAAAGTCAGCTCTGATACTTCCCAGCTCCAGGCAACAAACATTGCACGTAGCTGAGTCTTATTTTTGTCATTTCTAAAACAGCAGTAAAGACAGAATCTGAAAACTGAAAATATATTGAGCATCTACTATGTGACAGGCACCCTTCGATGCTGGGGATTCAGAAATGGTATTAAATTACTTCTGTCTTCAAGGAACTCAAGTCTATCTAGGTGTATAAATGGGCATAAAGCTGGCCACCATGCCTGGCACACAGTAGGCTAATTGCAATTTAACCTCTCTTCCACAGGCCAGAAATCCTTGCATTTTGAATGATTTGGCTCAAATATAGCATCTCTCTCCCTCTTTCCCTCCCCCACAGAATTGGGCAGATGGCTTTTTCGTCTCAGCGCAGGTTTCAGGAAGCAGCCAGAAGGGAGGGAGGCACAGGAAAAGGGCGTCTGACTCCTTCACAGTAATTAGTCTCCTTTTGACATTGAGGCCAAAGCCAAGTCACTCTCCTGTGCCTCTCGCCCTCTGTCCCTGTCACGGCAGAGGCAGAGCTCCTCCAAGCACCACCTCGGCTCCCAGGTCTAGACGGCAGGAAGCTAACGAGCCTTGGAGAGCACACGGCCTTTCACCTCACTCAGGGAGCTCGGAAAGCTCTCAAACCAAGCAGAAAAGTGGATTCCAGTATGTCAGTGCAGACCAGTCTCCAATCTATTCTCCCAGGACCAGAATTTCAAGCTTTGTGAAGCACCTATCGCAGGGAGTAGGAACTACTCATCTTAATTGGAGGGTATTCTGGCTTCCTGATTAGGGGAGTTCAAAGCTAGCACAGGGGAGGCCTTCAGACAGTCTGACTTAGCTGAAGGATAACAAGCCAGGACTGGAGAGCAGAGACACCAAAACCGGTGACTGGGATATGTATTTTTAGCTGGGGCTGAAACAACGCCTGCGTGAAAGGGCCCAAGTAGGTAAACTGAGAGACATCTGGTGTTGAGACCTCCAGCCCTGACATGCTTTTGTGAAGGCCTGCCTCTCCATCCAGTCATGTGCTCATCCATCTAACTCTGTCCTGATCACCTCCTCCTGGAAGTCCCCTAGGCACCTCCAACTGCATGCCAAAATTAGAGAAAGCTTGCTAAAGCCAAACCTGACCGTGTCGCAGATCTGCCTGAAACGTCCCAGTGGCTTCCACTGACAGATGAAATCTAAACTCTTTCAAGGCCATTCATGATCTGATGCCTGCTAACTTCCTCACCTCTGATTCCTCTCACTACTGCCACAAATACTCCAAGTTTCAGCTTCCCAGGTGGCTCAGTGGTAAAGAATCTGCCTGACAATGCAGGAGATGCAGATTCAATCCCTGGGTTGGAAGATCCCCTGGAGAGGGAAATGGCAACCCACTCCAGTATTCTTGCCTGGGAAGTCTGATGAACAGAGAAGCCTGGCGGGCTACAGTCCACGGGGTCACGGGAGTCAGACATGACGCTGTGATAAAAGAGCAGCAGCAAGCTACTGCAAACCACTTCTCTTTCCTAGAAAAAGCCACGATCTGTCTCATCTATGTACCTGCTGCAAATCTTTACTTCCACAATGGGCTGCTGCAAAGTGCTAGCCTTTCTTCCATCTCTGTCAACTCAAATCTAACCTTCATCCCCAACTTAAATCTCACTTCCTCCAAGAAGCCACCCTGATCACCCCAGCTGAAAGCAACTGCTCTTTTCCTGAACCCTGGTAGTATCACCAGGTCTGTACTGGTCGTGATCCAATTTATGCAGTGTCACCAAATGAAGTGGCACCTTGTCAACCTGATACATGATCCGCAGACAGTATCAGTGTAAATCTTAGAAGAAAGGGGAAAGTGTTAGTCACTCAGTCATGTTCAACTCTTTGCAGCCCTATGAACTGTAGCCTGACAGTCTCCATGGCCATGGGGTTTCCCAGGCAAGAATACTGGAGTGGGTTGCCATTTCCTTCTTCAGGGGATCTTCCCGACCTAGAGATCAAACCCAGGTCTTCTACATTTTAGGCAGATTCTTTACTGTCTGAGTCAACCTTGGTAACAGCCAATGGCAGAGTTATCCAGGGGATAAGCGTGGGCTCTGACCCAGAGAAGGAGGATCTGAATCCTTTTTTTCTCCAAAGTGCCTTTGGGAAAGTCACTCAAGCTCCCTGAACCCTGGTTTCCAGAGAATAACACTGTCTGCAATGTCAGAGGCTTATGTATTTGTTGTTCAAATAAATCATGAAGCACATACATGGAGAAGCTCTGCAATATGTAAACAAAATATCCATTCAAAGAATAGTCAATATTTTAAAATTACAAGCTACCATACCAGCAGTTTGATTCAGGAAGGCAGCTAGAGATTCTGTACAAGGTTATCAGCTTGGGCATCCAAACAGAAACCTAATTCTGAAGCCCAATTTCAGGAGGGCTTATATCTGGATACTGAAGGGCTCAAATTGTGAACGAAAATGTTCCCGGGCTGTTGGGAAAAATTCTACTAAATTACTAAGCGGCCAGCTTCCGGTTTATCAAACTTTACTTCTGGCAGTATTTAGCAGCACACCTCTTTGGGTCCAATTTCCCAGTCTTTGGTTAAATTTTAGGAACTGACCATCTCCTTGTGTCTAAGCATCCAAACTACTTCCCAGACAACTGGTGGGCTCTTCTCTGCCTCCTTCCAACATACCCTCTGCTTTCTCTGCTTCACTGTCAGCTTCTCGAATATTTACTATTCTGAACTTCGATTTTAGACTGTTGGGAAGGGGCGCAGCAAATGTCAAGTCTCAACGGATATGATTCCTTGGGTGAAATTCTAACCTTGGGCTTCCCCTCCTATAACATACCTATACAGAAATAGCCCAGCCCGACCATTTCCTTTTGATGTTTAATTGGATGTCAGTCCTGTGCTTTCTGGGCTGAGAAGCTGATGCTTCTCAGAGCGGGAACAATTCCTGCTACACAAATGAGACCTGTAACAAGGGAGAATGCTCCACACTGAATCTAATTTTCTCTCCCATCCATGAACAGAAGACAATTTCTCTGGCATTAAAGCATTTCACTCAGTCTTTCTGTCATTAATAAGAATTAAATTCTGTTCCCTCAAATCTAAACGTAATTATAGTTTGCCTCGTAAATAAAATTGAATTACCTTTTTCAAAATTTAGTACTGCAACTGCTATGTTTAGAGCTTTATTTTTTTTTTAAACTCTGTTGCTACTTTCAGCTTATTTTTTTAAAGCATTGGGCTTATTTTACTGTCACTGTGACTTAATTGGTAACAGAGCTTTTCTGATCTGTATCTATCTGGTCATTATTGTTATTAATTATGCTTTCTGTTTTTCTTTTCTCTTTGGTAGGGGAGGACAGTATTAGAGAAGAAATTTGAAACTCAGAGGCTCTAGTTCGAATTCTAGAAAGTCCCTGTGAGTTGACGTAGGACCTAGGCCAAGTTGCACTGACAGAGTTCGAGAAAGAGCCTCAATGTGGAGTCTGCAAGGAAAATCTTCATTGTGAACTGAAACCATTTTCACACTGAGATTTACAGCAGGACGTTCAGTGGACTCCGTGACTGGGACCCTGCCTGCCCCTCTGGCCTCACTTCACCGTCCACCCCCGGGGCTCCTAGTCTCCAGTCCGGAGAGGAAGGACCAGTCTGTGCTTCTGTGCATGCTGCCCCCCCCGCCTGCACAGGCCTCCTCTCCTCTGCCCCCAGGAGCCCCGCTTCGGCCCCCTCTGCCGTCTGGCTTACAGGTCTCCATCTCAAGGAGGACCTTTACAGGTTCTTCCCTGGCCCCCTTGTGGCTGAGCGCACATGCCCACCCTCGTGCACCCCAACCCCACCGCACACATGTCCGTCAGAGGTCTTAACGCTGTATGACTAGGTACTGCCTCCTGAATGGCCTGAGGAAGGCTAAGCCTTGATGCCCAGGCCAAGCACTAGTGCAGGGCCTGCGGAGTGCAGATCCTTGAGGCCCAGCACACGGGGAGGCCAGGAAGGACCGCAAGAGGATGGAGCGGACGGGTGTGCCTCTCAGCAGTGGGTGGCCACTGGAGCTCTGCTGGGATGCTCTGTGGGGGCTGTGCTCCTCTCTCGGCCCAGTCCCTGAGTAGAGCCCGATGCTAGCACCCTGGCGCCCTTGTGCTGGGGTCTAGGGATAAACGTGTTGGCATCTTAGCCACCCCTCGTTTAGACTTGATGATCAGAGTGGGGCAGGGGCTGGGGGAAGCCGAGGGTAGACGGTTTCAGAAACCACAAGGAAACCAAGCTTCTGAGAAAGAAAGTGAGGTGTTCAAGCTCCTACAGACTCCAGTCAAGGTTTGGCTTCAAACCTTCAGCATATAAACTTCCCTCAGACTTCAACGGTTAGTGTCAAAGGACTATTTGGCTAATTTAGCTTTAATCATGCATTCTAAAAATATACGTTAATACTTCATTCATTGAGTGCTGAGCGCCAGCCACCATGCCAAGCTTTTTATATGTACAAATTAAAGCTAATTTGAAAAGCAGCCCTGAAAGGCAGGTATCATTAGCCATATTCTTTGGATAAGGTGGATTTTAAAAATCTAGCTTGGTCCCACTCCAAATCCCATGCAATTCTTTCTGAGTGTACATGCTACCACCAAATCCATACCACTGAATCTCTAAAAGATCCCCACCTGTTATTCCATGAAACTCAGTTGCAATGAAATGATAAGAATCATAAACCACCAGCATGAGCATTTTACAATCCGAATCTCTGCCATGTACTGTTTCTATGAGCCAGAAACCCAAAGGAATAAAATGTAGCGAGAGGGCCCTCTCAAATAAAAGTCATTTATGGAAGACAAGACTGGAGTGAGCCCACAGAGCAGTGGAAATGAGGAATGAATTTATGAGGCTGAGGACTGAGATGACTGGGCTAGGGTGTCGGGGAAGGAAGACACGAGGGAGAGCCAGCGAAGGGGCAAGTGATGGGTTTAAGTGATCGAATTGGAAATGGTATTCTGGAAAATGCTGCAGAGCCTGAAATCTTCCTTAGGAGCTGTTAGGCTCTGAAAGAAAGGTAGGCTTTTCCAATTTTAAGGACCATCTCAAAAGAGGTTAAATTCCTCCCCTTTTAGGAAGCAGCTCTGAGCCAAGAGGCTGAAAAGCTAACTAAATCACTTGGGGGTGGGATGGGGTAGGGAGGGAATCCTTCTGCTCAGCGGGGCTGCTCACTGTACCCCTTTATGCAAAACTGAGGAGGCATCCAGCCCTGCAGGGCTGCTCCCTGGGGAAGAGGGCTGGAAGGAGGTGAAATGATGCCATTCTTGTCCAGGATGGGTTCTGCCTGGCTGGCCCTGCACATGAGTGAGATGAATGTGAGCTAGGTCTGGAAAGTGAGAAGGGGCCCAGGGACTTGGTTTTAGCTTTGCCGAGTGTAATGTGTATGTGTTGGGGGCGTGGGGGGTGGTGGAGCTCTTGTCGAAGGGATTAGACTGTCTGGCTGGTAGTGTGCTGGGATCTCCTTGGGCAGAGCCTTGAGAGGAAACTCCTCGCTCTTCTTTGATAATTCCCTGCATGAGTCACTTGTTCAGCAAGCACTAGAACCTGCTGGCTCTCAGGCTGTGCCCAAGGGAGAACCACAGACCCTGCCTTCATAGGGCAGACGGTTTGGCAAGAGAGGCGCATGTATAATACATCTCTCAGCACACAGAGGAGCTTAGGAGAGGCCTTGGAGCTGGATCTGGGTTGACTCTGTGCTGTACCACTTACAAATGAGGGGGTGCTGGTAAGGAACTTAACTCAGCTCTGAGCTTCAGGTTCCTTATCTGGAAAATGAAACTATAATACTGACATCAGAGGGTTCTTATGAACCTTAACCAAAATCATGGTTGAAAAGCACTTAATTCAGTAGCTGGTACATGGTGAGCATTAACAGACCAATGACTCTTTAATTAATGCTTCATCCTGTGGCTTCTCAGGGGAAAAGACAAGACTAATTGCAAAGAAACCTCTTTGGATAGAAATAAGGCTTGATGTAAGAGGTGAGGACTTAGAGGGCCTACACTTAACTCAAACTCTACCACAGATTAGCTGAGTTACTCTGAGCAAGTCATTTCCTCTCTCCAGCTCTTTCCCATTTGTAACACAATAGCAGTAGCACTCATCATCACCATTATCATCACTAACCTCATCATTACCATCCTCATCATCACCATCACCACCATCACAGCCACTGCCATAACCACCAATACCATCATCACCATCATCACTATCACCACCATCACAACCACTACCATCACCATCACTAACACCTCCATCAATACCATCACCATCATCACCATCACAACCACTAAATCACCATCAACACCATCATCACTATCACCACCATCACAACCACTACCATCACCATCACTAACACCTCCATCAACACCATCATCACCATCACAACCACTACCATCTTCATCAACACCATCATCACCATCACAACCACTACCATCTTCATCAACACCATCATCACCATCACAACCACTACCATCTTCATCAACACCATCATCACCATCATCACCATCACAACCACTACCATCTTCATCAACACCATCATCACCATCACCACCATCACAACCACTACCATCACCACCACTAACACCTCCATCAACACCATCATCACCATCATCACCATCACAACCACTACCATCTTCATCAACACCATCATCACCATCACAACCACTACCATCTTCATCAACACCATCATCACCATCATCACCATCACAACCACTACCATCTTCATCAACACCATCATCACCATCAACACCATCACAACCACTACCATCACCACCACTAACACCTCCATCAATACCATCGTCACCATCACAACCACTAAATCACCATCAACACCATCATCACCATCAACACCATCACAACCATTACCATTACCACCACTAACACCTCCATCAACACCATCATCACCATCACCACCACTAACGCTTCCATCACCATCATCACCACCACTAACATCTTCATCAGCACCATCACCACAACCACTAAATCACCAAAACACCATCATCACCATCACAATCATCACAACCGCTACCATCACCACCACTAACACCTCCATCAACACCATCATCACCATCACCACCACTAACATCACCATCAACACCATCACAACCACTACCATCTTCATCAACACCATCATCACCATCACCACCATCACAACCACTACCATCACCACCACTAACACCTCCATCAACACCATCATCACCATCACCACCACTAACATCACCATCAACACCATCATCACCATCACCACCATCACAACCACTACCATCACCACCACTAACACCTCCATCAATACCATCACCATCATCACCATCACAACCACTAAATCACCATCAACACCATCATCACCATCAACACCATCACAACCACTACCATCACCACCACCACAACCACTACCATCACCACCACTAACACCTCCATCAATACCATCACCATCACCACCATCACAACCACTACCATCTTCATCAACACCATCATTACCATCACCACCATCACAACCACTACCATCACCACCACTAACACCTCCATCAACACCATCATCACCATCACCACCACTAACATCTTCATCAACACCATCATCACCATCACCACCATCACAACCACTACCATCATCACCACCACAACCACTACCATCACCACCACTAACACCTCCATCAATACCATCACCATCATCACCATCACAACCACTAACATTGCCATCAACACCATCATCACCATCACCACCACTAACACCTCCATCACCAACATCACAACCACTACCATCATCACCATCATCACCATCACAACCATCATAACAACTGTTCCTAAAGACTGAGGCAGTAAAGTCCCACTGGGCCCAGAGTTGAGGATGGAGGTGTGTTGGGGGAGGGGCTGGGACATAACGTGTGCTCTTCCAGGCCACAGGGATCAATTTAAACAGTTATCTTATATGGTTTGTCAGGAGGAAGGACCACAGCAATGAGGCAGGAATTAAGGGGGAATTTCTGAGACGAAATGGCAAGCCAAGCTGCTGAGAACCCAGGGGCCTGAGTAAACACTTGTATAAAATCTGACTTCACTGTTTCCACAAACCTAACTGAAGTGCTGGGAAACTTGTCAGCTCACATTGCATTACAGGCTAGTTGCTGAGTGCAGGGCATGTTGATTTAAGCTGCTTTCATTAAATCCTGTTCTCTGTGCCAAACAGGCAAGACACTCATCTCAGGCAAGAGATGGGTTCTCCTTCCTCAGGGGGCCAGACAGCGGGGGCTCACTTCTGCTAGCTCCACCACCTAGAGCCAGTCCTTCAGGATGCATCTCCTGGCCTGCAGCTCCTGATGGAAGGGCTCCAGGCAGTGCCTGTTCGGTTCTGCTGTGCCCAGAGCAAATAACACAAATGGCATGACTTGAGCTACCCCTGTCAGGGGTCTGAGTTGTGCCAACCACGTGCTAACCATTTTCCCTGTGCTTTCTCACTGAATATGTACAATAAGCTCATAGGTAATTTACCTAAAAGGAAACTTAGGGTCAGGGAGGTGAAGCGACTTCCTGAAGCCACTCAACTAGGGGGGACCGGGTCCCTCGAAACAAAGTTCAATGCCTGTTCATGGCCCTGTGGCCAACTCCCTGAGCACAACAAAGGCAGTCCCTCGGTCATGGGGCATCTGCTCAGTGAGGCCTGCCCTCCTTAGTTTTAGGGCCCAAACTCCATCGTTTTCAAACAGCTTCCACTGGGTGGAAGTGCTGATGGGAGGGAGGGAGGAGGCACCATGAAGTGTCCCCTCTGCAGGCGCTGTTCTTGTGCGCACCTGCACTGCACAGCTTCATCCCCACATGGCCCTCTGAGGCAGGTACGGTACTATCTCCATGTTTTATAAGGGAGAGACAGTCACATCAAGTCCTTTTCCAGCAGCCCAGTGGTTAAGACTGTACTTCCAATGTAGCACGTGCCGGTTTGATCCCTGGTCAGGGAAATAAGATCCTTCATGATGCACAGCATGGTCAAAGGAAAAAAAAAAGTCAAATCCCTTGCTAAGGTCAGGCAGTTAGCATGTGCAGAGCCAGGACGGAGCCCAGGCAGGTATGGCTGGGACAGAAGGGAGAGACAACCACCGGCAACGCCAGTTTCACTAGCCTTCAAACCAGCGTCTGTCGGGAAGTGGCGTCCAAAGAGAAGTGATGGCCATGGGAAGCGGTGCGGGGTGCTGGGCAGCAGAGGCCAGGCTGGGCTTGGACTCCCAGCTCCCGCTGGGCGCCTCACGTAAGTTGCTGAGCCTCAATGTGAGGTTGGGGACCATACCATACCTGTCACTCCGCCTCACCAGCTATTGCTGCTTCTCTCTGTGTGTATGTGGTTTGCGTGTGTGTGTGAAAAAGAGAAAGGTAGAGTGATCTCTGTATGCTGTGAAGGACTCAACAAACAAATTGTTACCGCTACTGCAAGGGGAGAGGGGAAGTCTGAAGTCACCTTTTAAACCCCCGGCCTTGTGGCAATCGTGACGCTGTTTTAGTCAGTTATAGGTCAGAGATTTAAAAACTATCATCCGCCTTTCTCAAAGGCCACATGTCATCTTGCCTCTCTCAAATGTCTCTGTTAATATCGAGGGCTCTCACCCACGCGTGTTTTAATCATACCCGTAACATAGCTAACCTTAACTGAGCCCATATCAAGGGCTGAGTAGCGTGCTAACTGCTTGTATGCATTATCTTAAATAATCCTCTGAATAATGATTTCCCAAATACTAACCCCGTGAGGTAGGTACTCTCGTTATCCCTATTTTACAGCTTGCAGGGGTGAAGCCACCTGCCCAAAGTTACAACTAGTAGGTAGCAGGGTCGGCATTTGAACTCACGGCCATCAGACTCTGGGACTCCTCTTAGCGCACGGAGCTCCGTGCCTCAGATTGGAGACCTTGTGCTTGATACCAGCTGTGGGGAGCAGGAGGCACAGAGTTTAGGAAGACGGGACCCCACAGCTGTATTCAAGTCCCTTTCAGTGGGATCTTCTCTCTCCCACCAAAGGGCCAACGAAAAGAATCCTTAGTGATCTCATTCAAAGTTAAATCTGCCTCCATCAGATGCTGTGGAGTTTCACTGGGGATTAACAATGCATGGACGGTTATATTTCTATCATAAATTAGCTCTGTGGCCATATAATGAACAATACAACCCAGTGTAGCTATAAAAGGAACATTCATTACATTGCTATAAACAGAGCTATATAAAAAAATTATTCCTAAGACTCCATGCATCTGCATTTGTGATGTCTTTACATGAGCTCTGCAAACAAAGTCCAAATTAGACTGCATGTGTGTGCTTATGCCTGCGAGTGTGCTTAAGTCGCTTCGGTAATGTCTGATGCTTTGCGACCCTATGGACTACAGCCTGCCAGGCTCCACTGTCCTTGGGATTCTGCAGTCAAGAATTCCAGAGCGGGTTGCCATTTCCTCCTTTAGGGTATCTTCCTGACCCAGGGATGGAACTCACAACTCCTGCAGCTCCAAGACTGGCAGGCGAATTCTGAGCCACCTGGGAAGACCATTAGACTGCATTTTAAACATCAGTTCTCCATTCAGTGGGGAAAGGGAACTCCAAGTATCCCAAAGGCATGAATGCTGGGCAGGATCTCATCTTTACAAAGGTGTCAACCATCTTTCCTGACCACTACCAAAACTGGTAGTATACAAGACGATGAGCTGATCTGACCTTCACTTTGTTTAAACAGTGTGGTGCAGTGGGGGAGGTGATTTAGGGTGAAGAAATTGATCAATACCCACAGCTAACTTCAATCTAACTTCTCACCTAGATAGTTAAAGGTAATGATATACTCTTTAACAAATCTAGAATACTTATGACTAAAAACAATGGGGTGCATTTCAATTAAATCATCTGAGTATAAATAAGTCAAGTGGGCCTTAGAAAGCATCACTATAAACAAAGCTAGTGGAGGTGATGGAATTCCAGTTGAGCTATTTCAAATCCTGAAAGATGATGCTGTGAAAGGGCTGCACTCAATATGCCAGCAAGTTTGGAAAACTCAGCAGTGGCCACAGGACTGGAAAAGGTCAGTTTTCATTTGAATCCCAAAGAAAGGCAATGCCAAAGAATGCTCAAACTTCTGCACAATTGCACTCATCTCACATGCTAGTAAAGTAATGCTTAAAATTCTCCAAGCCAGGCTTCAGCAATACGTGAACCGTGAACTTCCTGATGTTCAAGCTGGTTTTAGAAAAGGCAGAGGAACCAGAGATCAAATTGCCAACATCCGCTGGATCATGGAAAAAGCAAGAGAGTTCCAGAAAAACATCTATTTCTGCTTTATTGACTATGCCAAAGCCTTTGACTGTGTGGATCACAATAAACTGTGGAAAATTCTGAGAGAGATGGGAGTACCAGACCACCTGACCTGCCTCTTGAGAAACCAGTATGCAGGTCAGGAAGCAGCAGTTAGAACTGGACATGGAACAATAGATTGGTTCCAAATAGGAAAAGGAGTACATCAAGGCTGTATATTGTCACCCTGCTTATTTAACTTCTATGCAGAGGACATCATGAGAAACGCTGGGCTGGAAGAAGCACAAGCTGGAATCAAGATTTCTAGGAGATGCAGAATCAGATATGCAGATGACACCACCCTTATGGCAGAAAGTGAAGAGGAACTAAAAAGCCTCTTGATGAAAGTGAAAGAGGACAATGTTTTCCACAAAGTTGGCTTAAAGCTCAACATTCAGAAATCTAAGATCATGGCATCCGGTCTCATCACTTCATGGAAAATAGATGGGGAAACAGTGGAAACAGTGTCAGACTTTATTTTTGGGGGCTCCAAAATCACTGCAGATGGTGATTGCAGCCATGAAATTAAAAGATGCTTACTCCTTGGAAGGAAAGTTATGACCAACCTAGATAGCATATTCAAAAGCAGAGACATTACTTTGCCAACAAAGGTCCATCTAGTCAAGGCTATGGTTTTTCCTGTGGTCATGTATGGATGTGAGATTTGGACTATAAAGAAAGCTGAGTGCCAAAGAATTGATGCTTTTGAACTGTGGTGTTGGAGAAGACTTTCAAGACTCCCTTGGACTGCAAGGAGATCCAACCAGTCCATTCTGAAGGAGATCAACCCTAGGTGTTCTTTGGAAGGACTGATGCTAAAGCTGCAACTCCAATACTTTGGCCACCTCATGCGAAGAGCTGACTCATCAGAAAGGACTCTGATGCTGGGAGGGATTGGGGGCAGGAGGAGAAGGGGACGACCAAGGATGAGATGGCCAGATGGCATCACCGACTCGATGGACAGGAGTTTGAGTAAACTCTGGGAGTTGGTGATGGGCGGGAGGCCTGGCGTGCTGTGATTCATGGGGTCACAGAGAGTCGGACACGACTGAGTGACTGAACTGAACTGGAACAGAGGGTGGTCACACATTATCCCTTACACTTTGCATGTGTAAACTCTGGGGTGAACCAAACACCACAACACAGAGCACACTCAGTTGTGTGTTTGTCATTCACTCCCTCATCAGTCTTTACCAGGTAGCTGCTGTGGGCCAAGGGTGTGTGAATTGCGGGGATGTAGGGGTAAGAGATGTGTGCCATCCTCCTGGAACTTCCACCTTGTAGAGGATCTGACCAGAAAGGCAGGTGGGGGCCACAACACTGAGTGCTGTAAATATTATATTGAATCTGGACTTCATCCTGGGGAAGAGGTGAAACCAAAGGCCCATCCCTGCAGGACTCAGGGAGGTACACTGTTCCCTGTGGCCTTGCCTCGAGGATGGCCACTGTAATGCGAATGTGAGAAGTCAGTGAATCGTATCTACTGTAACTAACGTGGTTAAGGGGAGACGCTTTGACTTTCAAGGCCATTACTATGAAAGGAATGGTGTGAAGATATGAATCCTCTGTTCACCTAAGAGTAGAGGTGTTGAGGCTGGAGTTCAGAGGAAGAAGAAAGCATTCAGGAATTTGGGTAATCACCTGCTGCACGACCAAGGTCAGGGTCAGGGCCCTGAACAGGACGGAAAGGTGCACAGGTCACAGTGGAAACCTCCTCCCCCTCCATCTATGCTGCTCCCTTATTCTCCCTACACTTACCGATAGAACAGTCGTGTCCAGTCCAGCTTGGGTCACAGCTGCAAAGCCCGGTGTCTGGGAGGAATGTTCCGTGGCCCGAACACTGGTCCAGGCAGGTGGCCCTGGGCGTCTCGCAGTTGGTGCCTCCCCAGCCCACAGAGCAGTGGCACTCGCCTCTCACGCAGACACCTCGGCCCGAACACGTGGGGTCCATGCAGTCCACTGTGACACGTGGGGAGAGAGCACAGGTGAGTACTGGACCAACCAGGCGGGAGGCTTCTTTAAACAAACTGCTATGCTTTGCACTGGAGCAGCTTCACATGATCGAGGAGAAGGACCCAGATGCCCACGGAAGTGCTGATAACACTTGATAACAGTGAAGCAGATGGTTCTAGCAACAGTAGACCCGGGTTCTTGACTCCGCCCAGTGGTCAACTGTTTATCTCCTGAGTCTCAATTCCCATGCCCGTAAAATGTGGATACGTGGGGCTACCTCTTGGTTTGAGGGTGCAGAGAGGAAGGCACATGTCCCTAACAACTGCAACAATGGAGAGAAAGACTTCGTTTCGTTCCCTTCTGTAGCTCCGCCTCCTAGAATACCGCCAGACACAAGGGAGGCACTCGAAACATCATCAGAGAAGAAACTATTTGTGTTTGCCACATGACGATGTAGTTTTATTTCCTTGAATGTGGGACTAAAATAAAGAAATTCCTTAATTTAAATGATAATTTATTTTGCATTTAAATTCCCTTAGATTTTATCATCTTCCCCAGATTCTGGTGATTGAGACAAACTTTCAAGCCTCACTTCCCACACACATATTTGTCTGGAAGTGCATCCAGGCAAACATTTCCATGATTATTCAACATTACATACAGTGGCTGTGTTTAGCTTCTCCTCAAGTCGGGGGCGGAGGGGGTGGCGGGTGGTGAACTACGAAGCTGTAGCTAAAACCAAGCAACTCCCCACAGGGCTCTTAGGGTCCAAGGCCTAAGCAGTCTCAAGAGACCTCCCCACCCCGGAAGCAGGGAGGAGAACATTGTGAGTTACCTGCTCTTTGCTAGTGTGCTAGGAAATGCTTCATAAACCTCATCAGGTTCCGTTTTCTCAGTGAGGTAAATGATTTATACGAGGACTTCCAGCGCGGAATCTGAAGACAGGTCTGTCTGATTCTGAATCCAGTGATAGCCCTGCCCCTGGGACTAATTTTTCTAAACCAAAGCTTTAGTTGCGGAGTTACACAAAGGTACCAGAGACCATTAATCCTCCGCAAAGCATTTCACAGAAAAAAGGAGAAGCAGCGTATTAGGGGCTAACTTAGCATGTGGCCCCAGTGCACGTGAAAAGTGCAAAAAGAAGCAGAGATGAGACAGAATTGGCAAACGGCTGGTCCGTGTTCTCTAGTCAACCGAAGAGCTGTTAGATCACCCGTGCACTGGAGGGAAGGAGGGGACTCTATCTGTCTTGCAACTGGAAGGGGAGGGTGAGGTCGGGGGCAGGGTGGGGCTCATCGTGCAGCTGCTCTATGAATGTGGTCAGATTCTTCCTTACAGGGGCTCATGAGGAAGCCATATGCTGCAGAGGAAATAAAGTAGCCTTTGACCTCTGAGGTCCTAAGGTCAAAAGTCACAAGACAAACTGAAATGGGTCTATGACTAGGGCTGTGTCACATATCTGCTTTGGGTTTCCATGTAGAAAGCAGGTTTGGTAAAATTACCTACCTCTCAGGTTGCTATGAAGACCAAATGATACTGAGGCTTTGAAAGGACAGTATAAACTGTAAACTGTTTCAAACCTGTCCACTCTACCAGGCCATTCAGTAGCATGACTTGGGCAGATTGTGGTTAGCACTCATTTACAATTCAGATGTGCTTTTACTTCATCTATTAAGTTAAATTTTATAACCCAATGTATCTGACTTTTCCACAAGAGTCGGGAACTTAGCCGGAGTATATCAGAGTCACAGACAAACATGGGCAGAGACTTTATGAAGAGCACCATTCTGGGAACAGGCTGTTCATTTTGAGGGCTAGCTTATTAAGAAAGCTCTTTCACTGGGTTTTTAAAGGCATTCAATGTAACTACTTGAGTGGTATGTAAGAAGATCAAAGGTCTGGAGCAACCACTGGATTAAAAACATAGCAACAATAATAGCAATAGTAACAATAATAATTAGTGTTGAGTCTCTCTTCTATGCTATATCTTGCTATATATCTTTTTATATACATTGTCTGATTTAACCCTAACAACAACCTTTTGCGGTAGATACCACTGTTACCCTCATTTCACAGATGAGGAAACTGAAGCACAGAGAGGTTAAATAACTTGTCCAAGATTACACAGTGGTTAAGGGGAGGAATTTAATTTGAAGCATTCTTTCCTGGTATAAATGTCTTGCTATTTCCTTTGCAACCTTACTGGTTCCAAAATACACGTAACACGTGAATACAGACATAAGCACACAAAATGGTTAAAAATAGAAATAAAAAGAAAACAAAACGAAAGAAAGGGGCAAAGTGGAGAATTAATAAAGCCACAGGAAGGCAAAGAATCCCTTCTCTTGCAGTCTCTGGACACCACTTAATAATGGTTTACACATGACCTGCTAGAGTTTCTGTTAATTAAAAATGATAAAAATAATGGCAGTGATAAATTTTTATGACCTGCCTCAGATCCTAGGACCTCAGAAGGATTATTCTGGCCCATTAGGCTGCTAGGATAATTCCCCAGACCCAGAGAATTTTCCAGTTTGACGGGAAATGACTCAGCAGTTCCTATCCTAAGACCTGTAAAGGTATTTCCCGTTCCGTGAGTGCCCGGACCCCAGCGTGGGGTTGAAGCTGTCTCTGAGGCGCCCTTGAGGTTGAATCTATAAATCTGCACTGTTAGTGGAGCAAGCCGAGAGGGTGCCAAGTTCAGCAAGAGGCCCTTGGCGTCACGGTCCTGTTTCTAAGACATAATAAGTCTGATGGGGACCCAGGAACCAGCAAAGTGAATCCGAAGTTCTCAGAAGCTAGTCCAGGCAGGGAAGAAAGAGCAGAAAGAACTGTTGAGGGGCTACCTCCAGGCAATTCATCATCAATTAATCATTGCTTCGGGAGGTCAGCTTGGCAAAGCAAGTGTGGAGCAGCGCAAAGGAGTTCTAAGGAGGTCCGCGCCTTGGGGGCATGGCGGCTCCAGGAAACCTTGGCTGAACTGACTGAGGTTCCTGCCAGAACACGGGCCCAAAGCCAGGGTGGTTATCTGTGCCACAGTGACCCTCTGCTGAAGGTCCCACGTTGACTGTGCATCTGTGCGCCCTGTCTGGGGCCTCTAGGGAAGCGGGAACTCTAGGATGGCATTAAAATGGTCTCTCTCCATCACACTGGGATTGTTTCCCCGATATTACTTATTTGGTAGGATGCTGTGTGTAACATGGGAAGATCAGCAGGCTTGGGGTCAGGGGAGATGAAGAAATACGGGAGAAGCTGGCAGGGAGGTGGGCTCGGTTCTGGGCAGAAGACAGTCTAACTTAGTTTCTTCTTAGAAGAGGAGCCAAGCAGTCATGTTTTGTTTTTCCCTTTGCAGAGCTTGCCATTCAAGCCAAAATTTCTGGCAGATGCTTGGCCTACTAATGAGACGGTGGGGCCTGCGTGGCCAGGCCACAAACACAGCTCTTCCCCCCAGATGTTCCACGCTTCGGTGACCACACAAGCTACCCGAGGCACTTCAGGACCCGAAACACAGCGGCTCACTTTTCACGGTAAAATGTCGACGTCGGGCCCCTCTGCCCTTCCCCCAGCTCCCTCTAAGCATCCTGTCAGTGCAGTTCAGGCTTAAAAAAAAAAAATACGGGACGATAAAACTTCAAAAGAAAGAAGTCAGCTTGTTAGCTGATGTTTTATAAACACAGTGAACCCTGTTAGAGCAAACAGGGGATCAGGGGATCGGACGAAGGCCCAGGAAACCCCCACTCGAAACACAAGGAGTCTGCGAGGATGCTTCAGCAGAGACAGAAATAAGAGGAATCAGGACCAGATGGCCCTTCTCGGCACAGAGACCAGGAGTGAAAACACTTCTTTTCAAACAGTAATGTAAATCAAATTGCTAAACAACTTCTATCTCTCTGTAAGTGACCTGGCCCTCCAGGGCGCTGCCCGGGACAGGCTGATCAGGAGGAGGACAACTTCTCCTCCTTGACCCACACGACACAGTGGGACCCAGGGTGGGACGGCCCCACCGTTTCAGGAGGGATCTCCTCTTTGTTTCTCTTTCCTTCACAGTGTCTTCACCTCAAGGGATGAAAATGAAAAGGGGAAGCAGACGAAGGTCAGCAACGTCAGGATGAGAAAGCCAACGCCTTTGTTCAAGGGAACCGGGCCCCTGGTTGAGCTCAGACAGCCCGAGGTAATCCGCATCAAAGTTAATAGGTCTGAATCAGGACCTCCAGTCACACTTGGGGAGCGCAGACAGCCTGTCTCTCAGAGGAGACGGATGCTTTCCAGACACTAATCCCTTCCCGCTCCCCGTTCTTTTAACACAGGCCCATTATGTTCTCTCATTTTAGGGGAAATGATGCTTTGAGAGGGGACTACTTATTACATCCCCAGTAGATTAGAAGACTAGCTCTCCCTGGAGCCTCTTGCACCCACTGGAGAAAGTGCCAGGGCCCTAGACAGTAAACAGTGGGAGGTTATGACCGTTAGCATCGCCCATCAATTTCAAGGTCCGTCCATTTCAAAAGGCCTTGGATACAGTGAATGGAGTGAGACAGGGGACAAGCTTCAGCCTACTCCAGAAAGCTGCTAATGATAAGAGCTGACGTTCAGGGGGCATTTCCTGTATGTCAGACACTGAGCCATGTGCTTCACGTGAGTCATTTAACCCAGTCCTCACAATGACCCTCTGTGAAAAGGAATTCCCATTTTACAGATGAGGAGTCTGAGGTTAGCGAGTGTGGCAGAACCAGGACTCAAACTCACGTCTAACGCCAGAGTGCACACTCCTGACGGCTACACTCTATTGCTCGTGATAAGACCCCTCCTCTCATTGGGAAATCCCACGTGGTCAGGAGGAAAGAGTACAGGGTTTGAGGTGAGAAGACCTGGTCTGAATTCCAGCCCTGCCATCAGGTAGGGCTAAGACCATGGGCGTGTCGATGCCCTTCCCTGGGCCTCAGGGTTCTCATTTGCGAGATAGACCAGTTCGGCTTACCGCACCTGGTTGTTTCCTGGGGAACAACTGACGTCACTGTTGAGTTAGCAGTTCACTTTTAAACCTCGTTCTGTACAGCTGTGTATTTACTTTATGAAGGAGGGAGACACGCTTATGAATACCTAGGAGCTACAAACAAGACCACACACATAGACACATACACACAAGCAGAGGGGTGTGACAACGGAAGGCAACCTTTGGAGGTCTACAAGAGACGCATATTCAGAAATGGAGCGCAGAGATGCTTAAAGGGCAGGAGAAAGACCTCAGACTGTGGAGCTAGAAAGACTGGGTCCAAATCCGGCTCTGCCATCCACTAGCCGCGGGACCTTGGGCAGGTCATTTGTCTCCCTGAGTCTCAGTTTCCTCAACTATAAAATTGAGATGATCACCCCTCCCTAGTAGGCGTGTGTGCATGCCCAGTCAGTCAGTCATGTACGTCCGACTCTTTGCGACCCCAAGGACTGTAGCCCGCCAGGCTCCTCTGCCATTGGATTCTCCAGGCAAGAATACTGGTGTGGGTTGGCATGCCCTCTTTCAGGGGATCTTCCCAACCCAGGGATCAAACCTGTGTCTCTTACGTCTCCTGCACTGGTAGGCAGGTTTTTCTTTTTACCACTAGCACCCAGGTGGCTCAAATGATAAAAGAATTTGCCTGCAATGCAAGAGACCTGGTTTCAATCCCCAGGTCGGGAAGGTCCCCTGAAGAGGGAAATGGCAACCTACTCTAATATTCTTGCCTGGAGAATTCCATGGACAGAGGAGCCTGGTGGGCGATACAGTCCATGGAGTCGCAAAGAGTTGGATACAGCTGAGCTTTCACTTTCAGCACCTACTAGTGCTGGAAGTTAAATGACACTGGGCTTCTGGCCCCGAACCTTGCATAAGGTTAGTGCTCAATACACACCCTTCTCTTCCCCTCCCTGAGCGGGACCTGTCCTCCCCATTTAGGTTAGTGACTGCTGCCAGTGACCTCCTGGCTCGGGGCGGGGGTGGCGGTCGCGGGCCTGCTCTGGAGACTCCCTCTGCTCCCGGGGTGGCCCACCTGCCGTCTCTGTCTCACGGGGAGGAGCCGAGCGGCCCCCACCTGACCTGGGGTCCTACCTTCCTCGCAGTTCTCGCCCTTGTAGCCGGGGTTGCAGATGCAGGTGCCCATGATGCAGGTGCCGTGGTGGCTGCAGGCCACGTCGATGCACTGGCTTGTGGGCACGTCGCACTCGGCGCCCTTCCAGCCGCTGTGGCACAGGCACCGGCCCTTCATGTACTGGCCGTTCCCGCTGCAGAGCACGGGGCAGGAGGCTGCGGAGACAGCGCCGGGAGCCTGGCGTGGATGTGCGCCCTGGTATACTCTGTCTGTCCCTTCCCCCCCCGGCTTCATTTGCCATAATTCCCATATGTGTCCACCTGTCTGCTTCTCTTGCTTTATTTCATTCCAGTTAAAACACGTCTGGAACTGTGGGTTAAAGTATAGGGTGCAGGGCCTAAAGAATACAGCTGGGGCCCACTAAATGTTGCTTTCTCCCGTCCCCCTCATTACCGGTGGCTGCACGGTGGTCACCAGGCTCCTTAGACAGGAGGCTTCAGTCTGTTCCTTGGGCTGGCTGCAAAAGACAGCTTGGCCTGCTGCTCGCCCCGCACCCCTCCAGCAGCACTCTCCTAGTAGCGCTGCGTTTCGCTTCCTCCGTCCTCACGTGCTGGACCACTTCGTGTCTTTAACCCAGCGCTTTCCTTGTCTTTCCGGCCTCCACTCAAGCCCCACACGCCACTGCTCCGATAAGAGAATAGCTGGGCCCAATGTGGCTCTTTAAAGTATTATCTTACTACTCTGCCACTTAGCGTAAAAGGTTTTGTGATCATCTGTATGAAGGACACTATATAAAAATAAATTACATTGCATTGTGCTCTAAGTACGGACAGCCTTACCGAGATACAATAAGGCTGCTTTACACACGACTCTTAAGTGCATATGGGATGAGACAGTAATTCTTGTTAGGAGGAATGCCTCATTTTCTCTCTGCACCACCTTCCCCCGGCTCCCACCTGGCCTCCTTCCTTTTTAAAGCACTCAGCAGGTAATCACTATGCTTCCTCAGGGCTGCTGGCCCTGCTGCGTCAGCCTGAGTCTGTGCTGTTTCATGTTAGGAAGGATAAGCAGAAGCCCAAGAGCAGCATCACGGCATGCACCTGGAGGGCGCTGTGTCCTCAGCTTGGAAAGCCATCTCTGCCTTCCGCTGATGAACAAACTCAAGGATCTGTCTCCGTTCCAATGTCAGCCTCTCCTACTCCTCACTGCACCCAAGCTAGGACCCTTCCACGCTGACAGTTGTTTCTGCATCTAACTTGCTCTAGCCTGCTTCACCTGCCACTGACTGCTTTGTCATCATCTGTTTCTCTGTCACTCTCCCCGACTCAGAGGTCCTGAGCCTGAGTCTTGCTCAGTGTTGCAACCTCGGTGTCCAGCACAGGACCAAGTCTTAAAGGGCGCTAAGCAAACACCGGTGGGATGAGGCAAGAGGTGGAGATGGAGAAACAAAGGAAGGAGACTTTTCCTTTCCCCAAAAGGAGTGCCAAATTCTCAGGACCATCGATCATCCTGTAGCATTTTTCTTGTTAATTCTTCCAGGACAGAAACGAAACCTGAATGCTCAGGCAAATCACAGGCAGCCTTTAAACGCTCCCCACAGTGGTTACCATTAGCATCGTACATGCCTGAAGAGGAGGCAGCATTAGGGTCTTGTGTAGAGAAGTCTCGCCTTCCAGTCCCTCCCCTCGGTGGTCTCTGCCAATACCCCGCTTGTGTTGTAATAAGACATCAACCGAGCAACAGCTCAGGCCCTCCCCAAGGCCAGAGACAAACCATGTTCGCTGGAGATGCACGTCAAAGACGCTTGGCAAATGCTGATTGGTCCTCCAAGGGGAAATCTGCTTTTGCAAAGGACCCCGTGGCCACCCCTCTTGCTCCTACAATGGACACGGGGGTCCCTGTGGCCGCCCTTCCCTCCTGACCTCCCCGGGCATGCGTCTTGGATAACATGACTGGGACAGGGCTCTGCCTGCAGACCTCCCCTCCAGGGCTCCGCCGGCCCGGCACCTGGGAGCCCTTCTCGCGAGAGGCGGGAGCTGGCCGGAATTTCTGCCCTTGGCCTGAGGATTGGGACCCGCAGGCCCACGGGGTGGGGCAGGGCTCTCACCTCGGCCGCAGTCAGGGCCCAGGAAGCCCAGGAAGCAGTGGCAAGTCCCAGAGATGCAGTCGCCATTGCCGTAGCAGTTGCTGGGACAATTATCCACCGACTCTGTGGGAGAAAAGAGAAACAGAGCTGCAGAGGCTTCCTTACCCAAACAGTGGGCGCGGGAATCCAGCCTCGGGTTAACCACGACCCACACATTCCAGTGCTTTTGACGCAGTCACTGAAAGGAGTCAATCAAGTTAAAAATGTATGTTCTGTTTACTCTTGCTGAGGTACATCTCAGCTGACATTAAGAGATGTGTTTGGGGAAATATGCCCCTAAACCAATTTTTCATAAATCAAATTTGTATCTACAATGCAGGGAAATTTTTCGGCTAAAAACACTGGGAGCTAATGCATGGCTTAACCCATTAGTGGTTATCTTTGGAGGCTGGGTGATGGGGTGATACCTATGGTCTTGACACTTTTGTGGTTTATATTTTTCTCATAATGGGCTGATAATCTGGGAATCCAGTTCCCCCCCCACCACCACCACAAAGCTACTGGGGATTTGTAAATCGGTCTCTTCCCACCTCTGATTCGCCATCTCCCAGTCCAGACTCCACCATCTCTCACGGGGCTAACACTTCAGCCTCATGGCTGGCCTCCTCCTCCCACCCTGATTCATTCATCACCCAGCAGTCTGAGCCACCTCTCTGAAACAGATCTCAGCCTGTCCTCCTACTAAAAACTCTTCAGTGCCCCCTGCCCCTATTTGCTGAAATGAAAAGAGCCAAGCTTCTTCAAAAAGCATTGGAATTTTCCTTCACGCCCCCTTTGCCCTTCCCATATCCCTGGCATCTGCAATCAGTGCCCACTTTCTGCAGGGCTGCTCCTTTCTCTAATGCATCCTGGTACATTTGGTATCATCTGTGTGACATGTCAAGGAAATACAGGCTTCACTGCAGGAAGCTTTTAGTAAAAAAAACTAATCAATGGATTGTAGCTCCAGTTAGTACACATGCTATATAGAAAATCTGTTTATTTGGATCAGCCCATTTCTCAGTCACGCTAGACACGGCATAAAGGAAGAAGCCACTGTATCTTGAATGGCTTCTTTGTGCCACTTATTTCCACAAAGCTTATTTCATCTTGCTGCCACCAAATCTTAAGTGTATCTATATTCCTACTTCACGAACAGCAACAACAACACGAGGAAGCTGATAAAGAGACAAAGGGACTTGCTGGAGGCCTCAAGAGATGCTAATTCATGGATGCAGAATGTGAATCTAGGCCTTCGGACCCCAAGCCTGGTTTCCCTCAATGATGTCGTGTCATCTGGACCTTGAAGGAACTTCTCAGCCACAACCAGGAATGAACGAGGCAGATGTGTGACTCAGTGAGGCCCGTCCTGATGACAGCAAAGGACCAGTTGGAAGGCAGTGAATTCTAGGACTTTCAGAGCTTGAAGGGATCTAGGGAGACCTGACTCTGGGGCCCATTTTTCCGGAATCATGTTGGGTGACCTAAAGCAACTTTCTCCCCACCCACCATTTCTGGGTCTCCTCTTCCTCATATGTGAAATGAAGGTGGTAGCAGAGATGGTGACATGAAGGCGATAGCAGAGATGATGCCCGGGACTGTTTCCTGTTCTAAAATTCTATAAGCTTCTGTGCAGAAAAGATATCCCGACAAGGGCAGCAAGTCTTAAATCACCAGGAAATCACTTAGGACCAATGTAACGGCAGCTGATATGGGGCAAAACCAGCAGGGGAAGGCTTCTGAGAGGAGATGAACGTGAAGGATGACTTGAGTATGGGTAGATGGTGGAAGGTGGGAGATGTTGAGGAGCTCACAGCACAGGGCATTTCCCAGAAAGGTCTTTTCCCAGTTGTCTGCCATTACCAACTTGGAAATGACTGAAAAGGGGTTCAAATGTGCAAATGAGTGGAAAATTTCCTTCACTTGCTGTCTCTCTGATAACATCAACAGCATACTACACCAACACAGAGTTAAGAACAAGAGGGTCTAATCTAGTCTGTATTCTCAACGGGTTTGAAGCCGTTTGGGACCCGGCAGAGCAAGAGTCACAAGCCAGAGCCCTCAGCATCTCAGCTCTCCACTGGCTTTGCCTGGAAGAATATGCTTAGTCACTTGTGTCTGACTCTGCGACCCCGTGGACTGTAGCCCACTGTAGGCCCACAGGATTCTCCAGGCATGAACAATGGAGTGGGCTGTCCTTTCTTCCTCCATTTGGGTTGGAGTCTTCCTAACCCAGGTCTCTTGCATCTCCTATATTGGCAGGCAGATTCTGTACTACTAGCGCCATGTGGGAAGAATCTACATGCCTTTAAGTTTGTAAAGCCTCTATGTTAGGAGGGGCGTCTTAGAAACTATTTTTATAAAGGATAACTTAGGATGTTTTCTCTTTAATATTCTTTTTAAAATAAGAGAGGTTTCCCTGGTGGTCCAGTGGTTAAGAATCTACCTGCCAATGCAGGGGACATGGGTTCGATCCCTGGTCCAGAAAGATTCCACATGCCATTCCAACCAAGCCTGTGTGCCCCAACTACTGAGCTCACACTCTCTAGAGCCTACATCACAACCTAGAACCTGTTCTCTGCAACAAGGGAAGTCAACACAGTGAGAAGCCCATGCATAGCAATGAAGACCCAGTGCAGTCAAACAAAAACATAAATAAAAATAAGAATCTTAAGTAAAGTTTAAGGCAAGATTGTTTTCACTTTAAGCTTCAGGCTCGTGGTGCAATTTGAGGGTGGGTTCCACTTGCAGTCTTGCAGAAGGAATAAAGGACAGAGTAGCCAGAGGCCTGCTTCTACCTCTTGCTCCACTACGGGAGGGCTCCAGGACCTTGGTCATGTCCTTGGTCTTCTTGCACCTGTGTCCTTGTCCTTCCCATTCTCCCCTGATGGGCGACTCCTACTCCTACTCAAATCCAACTCAAATGTCACTTCCTTGGACAAGTCTTCCTCATTTCTTAAACAGGCTAAGTTACTCCTGGGACTTTTTCTGTCACTCCTATTGAAGGACCAGGCAGCCGACATGGTTGACTGTGTACTTCTTGAGGACAGAAGCCGAGTTTATTCACCTATGCATTTGCCCTGGTTTCCAAAGAAGGGTCTCAATGAACGTTTGCTGAACGTTCAGCTAGATGATCTCAGAGAGCCCTCGCAGGTCTGAAATCCTATGGTCCAGGTCTGCTCAAACCCAGTGGTATAACATCTGTCTCCCAACACCACAGCCATAATTCCCAGCTGTGCTTTTAACAGGGTTGGTTGCAGGTAAGGGTCACAGACTTTCTAAATTTTGATTTATGAAGTCTGTAGGATACAAACCTGTTAAATCCAAAATGTCTTCCTCGTGAAAAGGTGTATTTTCTGTGACTGAATATTGTGTTGGTTGCTGAATCTGATAGACTAGAAGCTTGTTTGCTACAAAACTTGCCACGGGCTGTTGGTGTCAGCGAACGCAGGAATTTAGGAGACATGGAGTAATTTTACGATGGCAACATGGAAGTAGAAGCGAGACATTTGGAGACTATTTCTCCTTGATGAAATGTTTATGTATACAGTCTTTCTTCTGCTTGGAAGGATTTCAACTACTTGGGGTCCACTTGGAATCCTACAAATAATGAGTCTCCATTGACCAAATATCTCTAAGCTAAACGCTAGTGCAGAAGTTGGGAGAAGTGTGAACTTTATTGCATAAACATGTTGCTATGTTTCCAATTAGTGTCTGGTGAGTTTTCCCCTCTATAGTCCCTTCCTGCTTTGCTCATGTTTAAACTGCAGCGGCCTTCATGTAGCAGAAGGTGTACCTTAGGTCTGCTGAGATCTGAATTAAAAGTTCAGCTGCCTGTACATAACTGATTTTCATAATTCGGTAAAATGGTATGTTGGAGAACAGAGCTTTCCCCTAGCTTTTGCTTTTCTATCACAACAGTGGGTTCTGCTAAAAATGTGATTTTCAGGAACTTGTTTTTCCTTCCATCAATACTGGAATTCAGAGTTTAAATGCTTCCTGAGCTTGTTCTCTGGACATGTGTTCTGAGTGGGCGTGCTCTCTGAATGTTGAACAAAATATTGCTCAAAATACAAAGGGGCCTTTGCAGAAGAACAGAAACACAACGATGCTCCTTCCTGGAGAAAACACAGGAGACAGGAAAACACAGAGGCCTCAGTGAGCCCACAGCCGTGCCTTATTTGTCTGTTCACCTCCTTTTCCATGGATAATCCAGTAGCATCGCCATGTCAAGGTGAAAGATGATCACAGTTGGTGAGTATGTCTCCCGAGTCTAAGGCTGATGCCTGGGAAAGCCTGCCTTCAGTTGTCACTTGTCCTGCTTTCTCTTTTGAAATCCCGGAGCCTGATTTTGTAGAAAACAAGGGGAGACCACAGGGGAACATCCTGCCTGTCAGAGGGCTACTGGGCGGCCTAACTGCCTGCTCGACGGCTGTTCACAGGCGGAATGGCAAGGAGAGGAGAGGAGGCCTGTCTCCTTCATCGGCTCGCTTCAGGCCCTGCTCTGAGCAAGCAGACCTTTGCGGTGACTTCAGCCTGAGGCTGGACCCCAACACCAAAGACAGAAGGGACCAGCTGTGAACAAGGTCAGAGCCCACTAGCCATCTTTGTCTCGCTCTTCCGCTCACCCAGCACTTATCCCTCCCGCCCAGCACCTCCTCCATGCATTGTTCACCCGGGATATGTCCCAGCTAACAGAAGGCTACCCTTGCTGCCTGCGGCTCCTTCCTCTGCTTCTCGTCTCTGCTGAGGTTGTAAAAGTGGATGCTGGCAACTCTTTGAAAGCACTTGTCCAAAGAGCCAAGGTCCACCTACTGCCCAAGAGAGGTGTACGCTCTGATGCCTCCTTCTCCTTAGGAGTTTGGATGCTAATGCTTCAGGCAAGGAGGGAACATGGACTCCAGAACAGCCAACTGGATGGCTGAATACATCACTCGATTATAGCTGGTGAAAATCCCATGGACGGAGGAGACTGGTAGGCTGCAGTCCATGGGATCGCTAAGAGTCGGACACGACTGAGCGACTTCACTTTCACTTTCATTGCTGGTGAAATTTATATTCCAGGTTCCATCTATTACATCCTCTTTGATCCTGAAGAGGGGCTGGATTTATTATTGACAACCAAAAAAAAAAAAAAAAGAGGGAAACAAACTAGAATGCACAGGTGGAGTGTTAACTCTACAGCTGCTCTAATAGAGACCCTCTCATTCTCTCACATGGAATGGGGAAAGGCCTCTCGTACATTCTAATTTATTCCTTATAAATATAAGAAATTGGTACCTTTGCCACCATTTCACAGTCTGAGATGGAGACCGAGAGCTGAAGTCACAGAGCTACAAGGGTGAATCTGGTAGGTGAATCAGGTTTTGTCTGAAGTCAAAGTTTATGGTAGGTGGCCTGGACTGTAAGTATGGGCTCTGGTACCATACTAGTTGGGCTTCCCAAGGGGCACTAGTGGTAAAGAACCCACCTGCCAATGCAGAAGCAGTTAAGAGACCTGGGTTCAATCCCTGGGTCAGGAAGATCCCCTGGAGGAGAGCACAGCAACCTGCTCCACTATTCTTGCCTGGAGAATCCCATGGACAGAGGAGCCTGGCAGGCTACAGTCCTTAGGGTCGTAAAGAGTCGGACACGACTGAAGAGACTTACTGGGTACGCATGTGCCGTGCTAGTTAGAAGCCCTTTGGAAAAGTTGTCTCTAAACATGTTTCTATCTGTGAAATGCGGTTAATAATAGCACCCACCTCAGGGGGTTAGTCTGAAGAGCAAATAGTGTAACCCTGTGCATGTAAAGAGGTTTGCCCAGGACTTGGCAGAGTTGGTATTTTGGTTTTAAGGGAGGATCACACATGTCTTCTGTTTGTGAACCAAAGCAACACATGGACTTGGTCTAATGAATCCAAAGAAGGCAACATGATTTCTTGGGGGGAAACACACACACACACACACACACACATAAAACACACAGAAACTGCCCGTAGGAAAAAAGGAAAGCAGACAGGCAGTGTCCTGAATGTGAGGAAGGCAGGGTGTCTGGATATATTTCCTCCTGGGGAAAGCACTGTCAAAGCAAATTAAACCTGCTGCCTCCCAGAAGCCCAAACACAGGCCAGCTCATGCCAATATCTGAGTGAACCTTTCTCCCTGAACACTCCAGACTGGCACTGGGCAGGTGCCAGGTGCTGGAAGGCTGTTCCATGGGCCTCGGAGACATCACTCTCTGTAGGTGTCCCAGCTTTCTTTGCAGATGATGGAACTCAAGGCTTCAGTCTGCAGTAGTCAAGGTCAAGGCAATGACAAACATTTGACAAAGCTCCTGAAAGCCTGGGCTTGAAGCCAGTTCTGCACTGGCATTTGAACTGGAGGATCTGCTTTCAATCCTACCCAGAAGTCTACCAACTGCTATTATTAGCAGCTCCAAGGAGGGGTCTAGGGGAAAGATTGTTCTCTTGATTACATTCTTTATTAATTATGTCTTTGGAGGCAAACCAAATTTCACCAATGAGACTGTGAGCTCCTTGAAGACAAGTAAGATGTCTAGTTCTCCAAAGAGGCTGGTGAGTGTGACACCCAAAGCGAGTCCTCAGTAACGTTAGTTGTACTGAGCAGCTGAGCGGAGTGCAAGGGGGAAATGGAGGAAAGAGGTCAGGGTCACGGGCATGGCACAACAGTCAGACTCAATAGAACAGCTGGTGGCCAAGGCAACTCTTGTTTCCTTGGTCTAATTTTTAGATGTGCAATGCCTGCAGGGAGTGACAGAAGTTCAACTTAGCATTGCACCCTCAGTCTGTATATGGAGCCCAGTTGTTCGTATCTAGAAGGCACACTGAAGAGAGCAATGACTGGAGCATGTCCACTGAAGAGCAGCCAGGGGGTTAAGAGAACTTCAAATCACATTTCAAAAAAGAATTCTTGAGGGAATTGGTAGTTCAGCTGACTAAGGGAGCATGAATCCTGCTTAAAAATACCTAACGCGCTTTTATGTGAAATAAGGATTAACCTTTTGTTTTGTAGCCTTTATAACTTGGCAGAGGTCCAGTACATGAGGACTATCAGTTCAGTTCAGTTGCTCCATCGTGTCTGACTTTTTGCAACCCCATGGGCAGTAGCACATCAGGCCTCCCTGTCTATCACCAACTCCCAGAGTTTACACAAACTCGTGTCCACTAGATCGGTAATGCCATCCAACCACCTCATCCTCTATTGTCCCCTTCTCCTGCCTTCAGTCTTTCCCAGCATCAGGGTCTTTTCCAATGAGTCAGCTCTTCGCATCAGGTGGCCAAAGTGTTGGAGTTTCAGCTTCAGCATCAGTCCTTTCAATGAATATTCAGGACTGATCTCCTTCAGGATGGACTGGTTGGATCTCCTTGCAGTCCAAGGGACTCTCAAGAGTCTTCTCCAACACCACAGTTCAAAAGCATCAATTCTTCGGTGCTCAGCTTTCTTCACAGTCCAACTCTCACATCCATACATGACTACTGGAAAAATCATAGCTTTGACTAGACGGACCTTTGTTGGCAAAGTAATGTCTCTGCTTTTCAATATGCTATCTAGGTTGGTCATAACTTTTCTTCCAAGGAGTGTCTTTTAATTTCATGGCTTCAGTCATCATCTGCAGTGATTTTCGAGCCCCCAAAAATAAAGTTAGTCACTGTTTCCACTGTTTCCCCATCTATTTGCCATGAAGTGATGGGACCGGATGCCATGATCTTCGTTTTCTGAATGTTGAGTTTTAAGCCAACTTTTTCACTCTCCTCTTTCACTTTCATCAAGAGGCTCTTCTTCACTTTCTGCCATAAGGGTGGTATCATCTGCATATATGAGATTACTGATATTTCTCCCGGAAATCTTGACTCCAGCTTGTGCTTCCAGCCTGGCATTTCTCATGACATACTCTGCATATAAGTTAAATAAGCAGGGTGACAAGATACAGCCTTGACATACTTCTTTCCCTATTTGGAACTAGTCTGCTGTTCTATGTCCAGTTCTAATTGTTGCTTACTGACCTACATACAGATTTCTCAGAAGGCAGGTCAGGTGGTCTGGCATTCCCATCTCTTTCAGAATTTTCCAGTTTGTCATGATCCACACAGTCAAAGGCTTTGGCATAGTCAATAAAGCAGAAGTAGATGTTTTTCTGGAACTCTCTTGCTTTTTCTATGATCCAGCAGATGTTGGCAATTTGATCTCTGATTCCTCTGCCTTTTCTAGAACGAGCTTGAACCTCTGGAAGTTCACGGTTCATGTACTATTGAAGCCTGGCTTGGAGAATTTTGAGCATTACTTTACCAGGATGTGAGATGAGTACAATTGTGCGGTAGTTTGAGCATTCTTTGAGACTGGAATGAAAACTGACCTTTTCTAGTCCTGTGGCCACTGCTGAGTTTTCCAAATTTGCTGGCATACTGAGGGAAGCACTTTCACAGCATCATCTTTCAGGATTTGAAACAGCTCAACTGGAATTCCATCACCTCCCCTAGCTTTGTTCCTAGTGATGCTTCCTAAGGCCCACTTGACTTCGCACTCCAGGATGTCTGGCTCTAGGTGAATGATCACACCATCGTGATTACCTGGGTCATGAAGATCTTTCTTGTACAGTTCTTCTGTGTGTTCTGGCCACCTCCTCTTAATATCTTCTGCTTCTGTTTGGTCCATACCATTTCTGTCATTGTGCCCATCTTTGCATGAAATGTTCCCTTAGTATCTCTAATTATCTTGAAGCAATCTCTAGCATTTCCCATTCTATTGTTTTCCTTTATTTCTTGCACTGATCACCGAGGAAGATTTTCTTATCTCTCCTTGCTATTCTTTGGAACTCTGCATTCAAACTAGTATATCTTTCCTTTTCTCCTTTGCTTTTCGCTTCTCTTCTTTTCACAGCTATTTGTAAGGCCTCCTCAGACAACCATTTTGCTTTTTCAGATTTCTCTTTCTTGGGGATGTTCTTGATCCCTGTACTCTGTACAATGTCACAAACCTCCATCCATAGTTCTTCAGGCACTCTATCAGATCTAATCCCTTGAATCGATTCTTGCTTCCACTGTATAATCATAAGGGATTTGACTTAGATCATACGTGAATGGTCTAGTGGTTTTTCCTACTTTCTTCAGTTTAAGTCTGAATTTGGCAATAAAGAGTTCATGATCTGAGCCAGCGTCAGCTCCCAGTCTTGTTTTCACTGACTGTATAGAGCTTCTCCATCTTTGGCTGCAAAGAATATAATCAATCTGATTTTGGTATTGACAATCTGGTGATGTCCATGTGTAGAGTCTTCTCTTGTGTTGTTGGAAGAGGGTGTTTGTTATGACACCAGTGTGTTCTCTTGGCAAAACTCTAGTACCTTTGCCCTGCTTCATTCTGTACTCCAAGGCCAAATTTGCCTGTTACTCCAGCTGTTTCTTGACTTCCTACTTTTGCATTCCAGTCCCCTATACTGAAAAGGACATCTTTTTTGGGTGTTAGTTCTAAAAGGTCTTGTAGATCTTCATAGAACCGTTCAACTTCAGCTTCTTCAGCATTACTGGTTGGGGCATAGACTTGGATTACTGTGATATTGAATGGTTTGCCTTGGAAACAAACAGAGATCATTCTGTCATTTTTGAGATTGCATCCAAGTACTGCCTTTTGGACTCTTTTGTTGACCATGATGCTACTCCATTTCTTCTAAGGGATTCCTGCCCACAGTAGTAGATATAATGGTCATCTGAGTTAAATTCACCCATTCCAGTCCATTTTAGTTCTCTGATTCCTAGAATGTTGAAGTTCACTCTTGCTATCTCCTGTGTGACCACTTGCAATTTGCCTTGATTCATGGACCTGACATTCCAGGTTCCTGTGCAATACTGTTGCTCTGTACAGCATCAGACTTTACTTCCATCACCAGTCCCATTCCCAACTTTGCTGTGGTGTTGGTTTTGCTTTGGCTCCATCCCTTCATTCTTTCTGGAGTTATTTTTCCACTGATCTCCAGTAGCATGTTGGGCACCTACTGACCTGGGGAGTTCATCTTTCAGAGTCCTATCTTTTTGCCTTTTCATACTGTTCATGGGGTTCTCAAGGCAAGAATACCAAAATGGTTTGCCATTCCCTTCTCCAGTGGACCATATTATGTCAGCCCTCTCCACCATAACACATCCATCTTGGGTGGCCCTACATGGCATGGCTCATAGTTTCCTTGAGTTAGACAAGGCTGTGGTCCATGTGATCAGATTGGTTAGTTCTCTGTGATTGTGGTTTTCAGTCTGTCTGCCCTCTGATGGAGAAGGATAAGAGGCTTACAGAAGCTTCCTGATGGGAGAGACTGACTGAGGGGGAAACTGGGTCTTGTTCTGATGGGTGGGGCCACGCTCAGTAAATCAGTATAGTGAGGACTATAGTCCTTGGGAAATGGAGTTGGTTCAATACAAGAACCAATAGAGAAGAACACCCCTTACTCTGTTGGGCTATATTCTATTGCTGTGTATCTGCCCAAATATTGTAAGCTTCTGAGGGCAGGAAATGTGTTATTTATCTCTGAATCTCTAGTAAATAGTACCATCCTTGACTCATAGCACATGTTAAATGAATGTTAGTTGAATGACCAAATGAATAGACTAGGTGAGCTACAAGGTCACACATTTTCAGTCAATGATGTACTGAGGGAGGGGGCAAATGCATGAGTGGGATATTGCAGGGAGATTATGACAGGCCATATGCATCTTCCAAATCCAAAATGTCATGATGCTATGAGTCATGGAGTAAGGGAACATGCATGGATTGGGTCAAGAAACTTGGGTTCTTTATTTATAAAACAGAAACAGACTCACATATGAAAGCAACCTAAAGGCCCATCAACAGAAGAATGGATAAAGAAGATGTGATACACACACACAATGGAATATTTGTTAACCATTAAAAAGAATGAAACAGTGCCATTTGCAGCAACATGGATGGACCCAGAGATTGCTACACAGAATGAGGTCAGACAGAGAAAAACCATTATTATATGATATCACTTCCACGTGGCATCTGAAAAATGGTACCAATAAGCTTATTTACAAAACAAATAGAGTCACAGATGCAGAAAACAAACTTATGGTTACCAGGGGGGAAAAGCGGGAAAGGATAAATTGGGAGATTGTGATTGACGTATACACACTACAAAATATAAAATACATAACCAATAAGGACCTACTGTATAGCACAGAGAACTCTTCTCAATACTCTGTAATGACCTAATAGGAAAAGAATCTAAAAAAGAGTGGACATATATATATATATATATATATATCACTGATTTACTTTGCTATATAGCAGAAACTAATACAACATTGTAAATCAACTATACTCCAAAAAAGTTTTTAGAAAAGAAATAAACTCGCAGACATAGGAAACAAATTAATGGCTACCAAAGGGTAAATGGGGAGGGATCAATTAGGAGTTTGAGACTAGCAGACAGAAACTACTATATGCAAAACAGCTAAACAAGGATCTAGTGTATAGCACAGAGAACTGCATTCAGTATCTTGTAACAACCTGTAATGAAAAAGAATCTGAAAAAGAATATATATACATGTATATATACAAACACCCATATGTATAACTAAATCACTTGGCTGTACGCCTGAAGTTAACAAAACAGTGTAAACCAACTATACTTCAAAAAAAAAAAAAAGACAAAGAAACTTGGGTTCTAGTCCTACCCCTGCCAGCAGCTTCTTAGGCAACCTTAGCCAAGACCCTTTTACTCTCAGAAACTTTCTTTTCATCTACAAAATTCATTAAATTTATTCAGCAAACATTTATTGAGCATCTCCTCTGGCTTAGGAAGTTACCCAGCACAGTGGATGACTTATATGATCTTTTAGGCCAAACATCCTGTGATCTAATGAATCAAATCAAATCGTCAGTATTTAGACATCTACACTAACAGATGAAAACGATGAGAAAATAAACCATCATCATGATGTTTATGGCCTGAGGGAGGGAAGGGAAGTTTGCTCTTTTAAGAGCAGAGCTCATGTTTTTAAACCTCTCTGCCGTGTCCTCAAATAACTAGCTTCACATTTTAATCTATCATGTGAGCGGCGTCTCCAGTGAGTCACCGAGGAAGGAGGGCCCAGGGATGGGAACACAGAGCAGATGCCTCACTGGCTGCCTCTGGCTAAGAGCTCCCACCTCTGGCCCCCGGGCTGTTGGCAGCAGCCTTCCCAGATGCCAGGGCCTGCAGATGGCTCTGCTGCCTGTCCCAGGGAACTCGGCCCACGCGTAGTCTGCTGCCAGGCTCTGTGAGCATATGCCAGGGAGGCCAGTGAGACACCCTGCAGCGGTGATGAGACTGCCCAGTGCCACGCTGTTCAAGAGCACAAGGACCTTCCAAGGAGAGGTGTGTGCCCTCGTGTGCGGATCCATGTTTCCTTCCTTTACAGATTTATCCATCCTTCATCCACGCCTCCTCCTGAGGAGCCATACTCTGCCCCTAGTTCCTGCCTGGGCTGTAGGCACAGGTAGACCAGATGACTGGCCACAGCTGGAACCCAAGGAGAGTCATTTTCATAGGCTGCTTGGTGCTCTCAGACATGGGCTGCTACACAGAGGTTCTGGCCGAATTCTAGTATTTGAAATCAAATCTGCCTGGGGAATACAGCAGCTGGTGATAAGAGTGGAAGCCAAAAGACATGATAGGAAGAGAGGGGCTGGGGAGGTTTTCCTGGGCAGGGGGAGCCCACGATCAGAAGCAGCAGTCCTGGGTGATCAGAGGAAGCCGGCCTGTCAGCTGGGAGAGGTAAACAGAGTGGGAGTTTAGAGCCAGGCATGAGTCTGTTCTGCCCCCGGGGAGAGCAGGACGGGGCTGGGGAGCAGCCTGGCTTCCCCACCGCTTCTCAGAGCCTGTTTTAGTCCCAGGCCATGTGAAGCTGTTTGAAGCTACTTCACCACCACACCTGCCTTTCCTTGAGGTGGCCTGAGAGTGTTTTTGCTTCTGGCAACTGAAAATACCCTTGACACATCCATTCACCTTGGACTTTATGATGAGCTCTACCTGAGAGTTACCAGGCTTCGATGATAACTGGTAAGTGCAAGGCATGATGTTTTTAAAGCATTTTTATGTACAGTTGCTTACAATTTTATTTGAGCCTTACAATCACTCTGTATGCAGGAAGGGAAAGTGCTGTTTTTTATTCCCCATTTTGTAGATGAGAACACGAAGGCAGAGAACTCATTCAAGTTCATGCAGCTAATAAGTGACAGGGCTAGTATTAAAATCTATATTTCTCCTCCCACCTAAATGAGAGATTCTTCCCTACACCACAACTGCCATTTCAATAAGAAAACATGCCGGTCCCACTCTCTTTGCCTCTGGTCTCAGTTATCGAGTGAGGATGACACAAAGGGTGCTGGCAGGACTAGTAAATTCCAAATGGTACTGATTTCTGGTTTTGTTCATTGAAATTCTGGTTTCAAAACATACCTGCCAGCATTCAAGACTCAGAATACAGCTCCTACCACTCACATTGTAGCATACTCGGACAACAATATGGTTCTATCATTTGCTCACTGATCATTCATTCATTCAAACAAGCTGATTGATTCCACTGGGCTGATGCCATCAGGAGGACCTGAAGAGTGGTCCTGGTTCTCAAGGAGAAGGAAAAAGGCTCCAAACAAGCCACTGAAGTCAGGCAGACCTGAGTCTAAATGTCAACTGGTACTTTTACGGGTGAGACTTACAGAAAGTCTCTGAATCTCAGTTTACTTGTCTGTGGAAGGAGAAAACCATTTGCCTTACACAACTGTCTGTATTATATAAAACCTGTGTGTGTGTGTGTGTGTGTGTGTGTGTGTGTGTGTAAGCACACACCTGGTACTTCGAAGGTGCTCAGGAAATACTGCTTTCTCCTGTCCCTAGCACAGGTTTTTTCTAACTTCATCCTAGGTTAGTTCCCTGAGGGGCTTGTTAAAACATGGACTGCTGGGCCCTATCTCCAGAGTAGCAGATTTAATAGATCTGGGGTAGGGTCCCAGGTGACGTTGACGCCCGTGGCCTGGGTACCACTTTGAGAACTACTGATCTCGAAGAAAGGCTGGGACTTTACACACAGGTTTATGAAAACAAGACCGAGAGGACCCAAGACCTAAACTATGCAAGAATGCACGAGAACTCATGGACCACTTCCAAAGAGGAGGGCTTGGCCCTCCAGGAGGGAGCGTTTGAATAGCTCTTAAAGAACAGGCAGCCTTTTGAAATGCAAAGCAGTCCCGGGCAAGATGGGGGTCGGGTGAGAGCCGGATGGAGAACAATCATCTTTGCTGCTCCCACGCAGTGACCTGCTGATCATCATGCCAACTACATGTCAAGTCTGTCTTTGGAACAAATTATTTAAGAAATCAGATTTTTTCCCCCCAGTTTTTTAAAAGCTCAACTTGGCTGCTGGCTATAGAGTCCCATCTAATGAGCATCATTTGTGCTGGATTACGCTGTGATGACAGACAATGGAGGAACAGAAAAAGGCTCTGGGGAGGTGGGGGTGGCAGACTGTTAATTATTCTTCAATCTTTTATCCAGGCTCGTCACCAAGGCTGATGCTGCTTATAAACTACGCAGAAAACCAATCCCCTCCCTCTCTGTTCATTTCAGGACAGTCAAGTCTGAAAATGCACGGAACTAAGAAAGATGGCCTAGACACCTGCAGGTTAAAAGGTCCATGGTGGCCAGCTCTTGGTTGGAAAATGCTGACCTCTGGCTGGCATCACCTGTGGCCTGAATCTCTGCATCAGCCCTCCAAGGGAACTTCTGCCTCCACCCTTGTCCCTGTCAGTCTGTCCTATACCTGGAGGCCTGAGCTGTCATCCTGAAACTGAGTCTCTCAGGGCCCCGACAAAGACCCTGTTCCTTGGCATCTACAGTCACTATCGCAGAGGCCTATGGACGCTTTTGTTTGTGCAGTGTTTTAAAAAAATTGAATTAGTTGCCAGAATTTTTCAAAAAGGAGAGTTCACAGAAAAATCTGAATTGTGGCTTTTCTTTAAAAAAATTGGGAGATACAGCATGGCAGCAATCTCTCTCCTCATTTAGGAGAGGCCCAAATACTGAGGTCACCCACAACCCCAGACTGCAGCTTCCACACCCCTGCCTCCTGCCTGGGCCCCCGAGGCCTCTGAACACAGGACCCCAGCTGGGAGTCTCGCTTCCAAGCGTCACTCGCTCGGGTACTGCCTTTATGTTGCTGCCATAGCCACATACCAGCTGTCCTCTGAGTCACTTCGTATTTTTAGACTCATTTATCTTCTGAAACAAATTTACTTAAAAAAGAAATCCAGAATAATAGTTTGAGTTACCTAATTATATCTTTTCTAGTTGACTAAAATAAAAACACAATTTTTGAAATACAGTCTATGTACTCCTTGGAAGAAAAGTTATGACCAACCTAGACAGCATATTCAAAAGCAGAGAGATTACTTTACTGACTAAGGTTTGTCTAGTCAAGGCTATGGTTTTCCCAGTAGTCATGTATGGATGTGAGAGTTGGACTGTGAAGAAGGCTGAGCACTGAAGAATTGATGGTTTTGAAGTGTGGTGTTGGAGAAGACTCTTGATAGTCCCTTGGACTGCAAGGAGATCCAACCAGTCCATTCTGAAGGAGATCAGCCCTGGGATTTCTCTGGAAGGAATGATGCTAAAGCTGAAACTCCAGTGCTTCGGCCACCTCGTGCGAAGAGCTGACTCATTGGAAAAGACTCTGATGCTGGGAGGGATTGGGGGCAGGAGGAGAAGGGGATGACAGAGGATGAGATGACTGGATGGCATCATTGACTCGATGGACACGAGTCTGAGTGAACTCTGGGAACTGGTGATGGACAGGAGGCCTGGCGTGCTGCGATTCATGGGGTCACAGAGTCGGACACTACTGAGCGACTGAACTGAACTGAATAATATAAAATAATCTTGAAAACTAAGGTTTGGGAAACACCAGGGAGGAGAAAGCCTGAGTTTTCAGAACCAAGAGTTGACTGCTCCAGTTTCCCTTCCCAGCCTAAATTCTTTGCTACAAGGGTCCTTCTCACGTCCTCTCTGGGCTGCAGCCAAACTGCCCCGCTCCCCTCCTAAACCCACATCCCCTTGATGACTTTGCCTGCAAAGCCTTCCCCTCAACCCCCTCCACTTGTCCAAGTCCTACTTAACCTTCAAAGCCCCATTTAAACACCACCTCTTTCATGACACCTCTCCAGATTCCTCCTAGCAAGACTGATCTCACACTCTCTCATATGAATCCAAACAGCAATTTATATCTACTTTTTGCTTATCACCTACGGCTGTCTACCTTGCAGTCTAGTTATTTATAAGCACTGGCTGGCTCCTTTTCTCTAGTAAGCGACAAACTCCTCGAGAGGAGAGAAGGAATCCATTTCCCATCCCTTTTCTTGTCCATGTCTCCCCAGTGGCTGGCACACCACCTTGTCCAGAGTGGCTGTTCAGTCAACACTTGCTAAATATCAAATGACAAAAGGCCATGTATGGTTGACTTCTCGGCCTCTGGTGTGTTCGGCCTCAAATTCTAAGGCTGGGCTGCTTCTGCGGGGCTTGGCTTGTTTATTTCCTTGCCGATTTCTTCTTTTTTTTTAATTTATTTTCAAATTTCATTTTTATAAATTTTTCCCAGACCCATGGCCTCATTTTCATTTCTATTCCTCTGGGCCTATTCCATTCAGCCAGATACAATATTGGGGCTTTCCACCCCTCAAAACAGCACTACCCATGTGTCTGGGGAACATTTGGTAATAAAACTTTGTGGGGCCCCCATTCTTCCTTCCTGCAAGACCTGTCAAGATGGCATCTGTGAATTATGTGCTAGAATTACTTCTCCTAGGACACAACACAAAAAAATGATTATTGACAAGATGGATACATTCTCAGACTCTGGTGGATTTTTCTTTACAATAAATATAATGCATGTTGGCCAGTCATGTCATGCCATGATTGGGACAGTATTTCTTTCTTATTTATCTAGTGGGTAACACTCAATGTAATAACTTGGGTCTATATCTTTGGGCCAGAGGCCAAGTTGGAGTTCTGCTTGACACCAAATCCTATTAGAGATCATGGTAATGTAATTATATGTTCAAGCTAAATATTTTATAGCTGCTCTAGCCACCTAGATATTATCACTCCCTCAGCCCCTGGGCAGAAACTGCCCATGGCAAAAGTAAAAGCTACGTGTCTTGCAAGGAAATGAGAAATAGTCGCTGCTGTTGAAACTTTGTGGAAACTTCTGGCCACCTCTGATTCTCTGGCAGCAGCAGGATTTTAAGCCACCTGTACACTAGGCTATGCACTGCCCTAGTGGCTCAGATGGTAAAGAATCTGCCTGCAACGGGAGAGACCCAGGTTCGATCCCTGGGTTGGGAAGATGCCCTGGAGAAGGGAATGGGTACCCTCTCCAGTATTCTTACCTGGAAAATTCCATGGACAGAGGAGCTTGGTGGGCTACAGTCCACAGGATTGCAAAGAGTTGGACATGACATATACTAGGCTCTAACACAAATTTTAGCTCCTGTCTGGGCCTGATATGGAGGGAAAGTCTCTCAATTTCCCCAACGAAAGAAACGCTGGCCAGGCCATGTGCTAGGCTGTCTGCATGCCAGAGCACTAGACCACAACCCTGTGGCTGGCCAGCCTTCCTCATAGGTCCCAGGTTCCTGCCACTTGTCCACTGAGCTGGAGTGTGAGCACTCCCCAGATGTGGTCGGCCGGGCCCTGCCTCCCAGGCTGAGCCTCCAACCCCTCTGCTCCTCAGAGCGGGATCCCACCTCTGGCATAATTTTTCAGGACTCCTTATGAGCACAGACCATACAATCAGACAACCTGGGTATGATTTCCAGATCTGACTCTCACCAGCTGCACATCCCTTGGAAAACCATATAAGGTCTCTGAATCATGGTTTTCCTACTTGCCTATTTCATAGCAGGGTTGGGGGTAAATGAAATAACCATTGTAAAGCAATTAGTGGGGCTGGCAGTAAATGTCTCATCATTCCGCGCGTGTGTGTGTGTGAGTTGCTCAGTTGTGTCCGACTATTTGTAACCCCATGGACTGTAGTCCGCCAGGCTCCTCTGTCCATGGAATCCTCCAGATAAGAACACTGGAGTGGGTTGCCATGCCCTCTTCCAGGGGATCTTCCCCACCCAGGGACCGAACTCGTGTCTCCTGTGTTTCCTGCACTGCAGGCAGGTTCTCTACCACTAATGCCATCTGGGAAGCCCCAAATGTCTCATCATTGGTAAGTAAAACGTAACCAAGCTAAAATGCATCAAACGAAGCAAACCCAGTTTTGTCCAGGCCAAGTCAGAGGCTGAGTGCTGTGACAGAGCGAGCACAGGCTTGAGAGTGAGAGCCCTGGCATTCTCATCCACTCTGCTGCCTCCTGTGACCGTAAGTGAGTCACTTGGCCTCTCTGTGCCCGTTTCCTTTTCTGAAAACTGGGCACAGTCATACAGACCTGAACTGAGTTCTCCTTCCTGCTGCACGTGCAAGAATGTGCACTTTATGCCAACAGGACAAGAGGCACCGGACCTCACCTTGGGGTAGCAGCAGCCCCTGCGCTAACATCGCCTCTGCACAGTTCGGGCTGATGGGGTTAGGACACAGGTTTCTCCCACCTGCGTGGCACACTGCAGCCTACGGGATGCACCCATATGGGGGAACGGCGCGCTGAACTCTCTCTTCCTTTCAGCTTATACCTCCAAAGTATGGATGCACACCCCACAGAAAGCACATCCACTTTCTGTGGAAGATGAGTTGTAAGGGCCTGGTCTCCCCTAGAATCCTAGAGGTATTTCCTGGGAACCCATCACTTTTTCCCACTGCTGTCACTCACTCTGAGGATTCTGGCCATGCCCACAACAGAGGAGGCCTGTTCTGCAGACTGGCCTGATCCATTGCTATAGCCCCGGTGTGAGTCTAGTGACCAAAGGCAGGACATGTGGACACACACATGGACGGACACACACGTGGATGGACACACACACGCGTGCGTGCGCATCCACACAAGAAGCTGCGGGAGCCACACCTGCTCTCTGTTAACCTGAAGGGGCCGAGGGCTGGGTCTAGAGGCTTCCAAAGGAGGGAGTAGAAGCAGCCAAAACAGATCATCCCCCTCCCAGGGCACAGACTCTCCCTGCTGAGTCTCCTGCCTCCTCCTGGGGCTGGGGTACAAGGCCCCCTGAACCCGAGCCCTGAGCCTGTGGAGGCTGCACCTCTGGCTGCAGAGCCTTCTGTCACTCGGCCCTCCCCTCCTGGTGGCTGGCCAGGGGGACAGCGGCGTGTATCCTCTCCAGAGCAGTCTGCTTTGAGGGGGCGGCTGCTCTAGCCAGCTGATGCTTTGGGAGGCTGAGGGAGAGCAGCTTTAATTCATGAGGGCTGACTGTAACTAGCCTTCCATCCCAGACTCTGGGGAAATCCCAACCTTCACACTCCACTGCCAGGACAGCAGCTGAAGAGACAGGCATCCTCTGAGAGTCAAAGATGGGCCAGCACAGCAGTCCCCAACCTAACTGGCACCAGGGACTGGTTTTGTGGAAGACAGTTTTTCCACGGACCAGAGAGGGGGCTGTGGATGGTTTCAGGAGGCTTCAAGTGCATGGCATTTACTGTGCGCCTCATTTCTATTATGATGATATCAGCTCCACTTCAGATCATCAGGCATTAGATCCTGGGCTAGAGGACTTGGCCTCTCACTTTTACGTCTAAGCTTCTTAGATTTCAAGTACAGATACAGCTTTTTAATAATAAAGAAATAAATTTAGACACTTAATAAGGACTAACACTAGTCCTCACCACCATCCTTTATTGAGTCCTACTATGTGCTAGGCATGGCCATAAGCATGCTAATCCATACATTATATATTGTTCTCATTCCAATCCAAAGGAAGGCAATGCCGAAGAATGTTCAAATTACCACACAACTCTGTTCATTTCATATGCTAGCAAGGTAATGCTCAAAATCCTTCAAGCCAGGCTTCAACAATTCGTGAACCAAGAACTTCCAGATGTACAAGCTGGATTTAAAAAAGGCAGAGGAACCAGAGGTCAAATTGCCAACATCCGTTGGATCATAGAAAAAGCAAGGGAATTCCAGAAAAACATCTACTTCTGCTTCCTTTACTATGCTAAAGCCTTTGACTGTGCGGAACACAACAAACCGTGGAAAATTCTTCAAGAGATAGAAATACCAGACCACCTTACCTGCCTCCTGAAAAACCTGTATGTAGGTCAAGAAGCAACAGTTAGAACGGGATATGGAACAACGGACTAGTTCAAAATAGGGAAAGGAGTACATCAAGGCTGTATATTGTCACCCTGCTTATTTAATTCATATGCAGAGTACATCATGTGAAATGCCAGGCTGGATGAATCACAAGCTGGAATCAAGATGCTGGGAGAATTATCAATAACCTCAGATAAGAAGACGACACCATCCTAATGGCAGAAAGCGAAGAGGAACTAAAAAGCCTCCTGGTGAAGGTGAAAGAGGAGAGTGAAAAAGCTGGCTTAAAACTCAACATTCAAAAAATGAAGATTATGGCATCCAGTCCCATCACTTCATGAAAAATAGACGGCGAAAAAATGGAAATAGTGACAGATTTTATTTTATTGAGCTCCAAAATCACTCTGAATGGTGACTGCAGTCCTGAAATTAAAAGATGTTTGGTCCTTGGAAGAAAAGCTATGACAAATATAGACAGGGTATTAAAAAGTAGAGACATACATCACTTTACTGACAAAGGTTCATATACTCAAAGCTATGGTTTTTTCCCAGTAGTCATGTATAGATGTGAGAGTTGAACCACAAAGAAGGTTGAATGCCAAAGAATTAATGCTTTTGCATTGTGGTGCTGGAGAAGACTCTTGAGAGTTCCTCAGACAGCGAGGAGATCCAACCAGTCAGTCCTAAAAGAAATCAGTCCTGAATATTCATTGGAAGGACTGATGCTGAAGCTGAAACTCTAATACTTTAGCCACCAGATGCAAAGAACCGACTCATTAGAAAAGACCCTGATGCTGGGAAAGATTGAAGGCAGGAGGAAAAGGGGATGACAGAAGATGAGATGGTTGGATGGCATCACCAACTCAATGGACATGAGTTTGGGTAAACTCTGGAAGTTTGTGATGGACCTGGTGTGCTGCAGTCCATGGGGTTGCAAAGAGTCGGACATGACTGAGCGACTGAACAACAACAACATCTCATTTAATTCTTACCCTAAGACGAGTAAGAAATTGGTATCATTATCCCAATTTCTCAGATGAGAAAAGGGAGGCTGAGAGAAGTGAGATGCCTTGCCCAAGAATGTTAGGTCTCCCAAACAACTAGTTACTGAAAACCTACTACATGCCAGTTGCTAGAGATTAACTGGTTCAACTGCTCCCCTCTCTGCACCCCTTTTCTCATGCTGTTCGAGCTATTGTGTGGTTCAGGTGAAACTGCACTGCAATTGATTGTCTCCACACCCATCTCTTCCAGTGCAATCACAACTTGGAGCGCCAAGGTGGGGTCTAAGCTCCTTTGGAGCCCTAGCACCCAGTTCATGGCTCTGAGAAGGACAAAGGCTTGACAAGTGGTTAGAGGAGATAGAATGAAGGCACCGCGTCTGTCCTCACCATTTGATCCAGGTGCCAAGAAGATGGGTGACCGTGTGGTAAGTGCCTGCAATGGACAAATGTGTAAAGCCCACTGGAGGAGGCAGCAACACCTCTGGGCCCCTCATGAAGCCCTGTAGCTCAGCTCCGAGGGCTGGGCAGACAGTCTGCAGGCAGAGAAGGGCTCTGGGATTTAGAAAGAGAGGAACGCGTTCAAAGGCAAGTGTTTTCAAGATCAGGTGGGGCAGCAGGGCTGAAACGTATGATGATGGGTGGAAGTGAGGCCCTGAAGGGCCGTCAGCTGATGGATGCCAACCGTGGGGACCAGAGAGATGCCCCACAGTCCGAGCTGCAGGCCTGGAGGAGCTTTACTCCGGGCAACTCAATGGGAAGGCTGGTGTCGGTATTTCTCCTCTCAAACGTATCCTCCCAACCATCACACGGTATGGAAAGGTTGCTAGATTGTCTCCATGTCTCTTTCACCATGGCATCCTTACCTTGGATTCCTCTGGAAAAAGAAGGCTTAGAAAGAACAAACGCTCTTCCTGGAGTAAAACAAATGCACCCTGACTTGTAAATAAACCTGGAGGTGTAACTTCCTCTCAAATAAGCCATCCACGTGGACTGGGCTGAGTGAAGGGTGTGCAGCGGGAACCCAGCTGGTCTTGGCTGATGTTCCCATCACTGTCCCTGATGGGCACCTGTCAATTCTTTCTGTCTTAAACTCTGCAGCATTTTTTCCCTAAACCACTGCAGTGCATACATGTAGTTTAAAAAGTCAATATTACAAAGCTTACAATGAAAACTATTAATAGCAGACCTCTGCCCCACCCACACGTCTCCTTGCCACCATCCAAACAACTGCTCTCAACTCTTTGGTCTATTTCTTCCAGCTACTCTAATATTTCTAAATGCTGTGCGTATGCAGCTAGTTACGACTTATATTTGATGTCATCTCCTACTACTGTTACCCACTACTTCTGTCCAGTATAATCTGATGGAAAAAGCATTATTTCTTGCTTTCTTAATTTTCTGTGTTCTTATTAATGACTCCGTTCACATTAGGCAAGGAACTAAAGTGAAAGTCGCTTAGCTGAGTCTGACTCTTTGTGACCTCATGGACTATACAGTCCATGGAATTCTCCAGGCCAAAATCCTGGAGTGGGTAGCCTTGCCCTTCTCCAGGGGATCTTCCCAACCCAGGGACTGAACCCAGGTCTCCCGCATTGCAGGCAGAGTCTTTAACTCAGAAACAGAGTTTCCCATGTGGTCAAACACGCCACATAGCCAGTTGGGTCAACTGTTTTCTTTCTGCCTGGAGACGTCCCTCCTGGAGCCCTGTGCCCTGCTGTGGTCTGGTCTGTGTTAGGCCTGCTACACACCCCGACTCTGAGACTTCTTTCTCATTCACTGAGCCCCTTGCTTCCTGTCCTGCTCTTTATTATTTTGGTGGAGTGCATTTTCTAGAAGCTTCCTGAGAAAAGGTGGACAGGAGGTAAGGTTTTAGGACCATGCATGGCTTAACTGTCTTTACCCCGACACTGGGCTGGTGTTCTGATGGACTGTGTGAGGTGAGGGAGGGAACTGCAGGGTCTCGCTGCTTGTGCTCTAGCTGCTCGAGTCAGATGAACGCGGGTCCAGCCATGCTTGGCACCGGGCCTCACCCCATCCTCTGCAGCAGCTGGTGCCTTGGTTCTGAGGTTTCCTGGGGCCCTGCTCCTCACTGACTTCTCAGCAGATGCTCAGTACTCAGCTTTCCCCACGCTGCTAACTCAACCTGCTCTCTGTTTTCCAAAAGCCTGCTGACATCTCTTGGAGGCTACTGTCTCCTATCTTTTTTGGTCTTCAGGGGTTTGTTCTTTGTTTCTTTGTTTGAAGCCATTGTCCTCACCACGGTGGGACTCCAGGAGGGAGTTAAGTGTAACAGGTTCTTCTCAGCAACATCTGAATTATCTTCTAGTCCCTCCTTCCTGAAGCTTTCCTCCTCCTACACCTCTGGATATAGTATACCTTCTGATATTTCTGCCACTCTGCTCACTCACCCCATCCCCTCCACTTGACTTTTCTGACTCTTCCTCCAACCGCGAAACGCTGGTGCTCCTCGGGCATCTGTCTGAAACCCTCATCCTTTCTCATCACTTGCCACTCACCTTGCTCTCCCCCTGTTTGATTCTTTGAGGTCTCAGCTTAGATGCTGTGTACTCAAAAGCAGCCTTCCCTGCTCCCACCTCACATTAGGCTCGCTTGCCTGGGCAAGTGCTGCCCATGACCTCACCCTTGGTCTTCACAACTCATGAGGTCCCATTGCACATCAGTGTCCTCCTCCCTGCTGCCTGAGACCTGCCGGGGCAGCTCCCTGTCTGCTGTGTTCACAGCTGTCAGGACCGCCCAAGCAGAGTGCATGGCATATAGAAGGTGGGCAAGAAACATACTGGATGAATGTGTGCGTGCAAGAATAAGTGAATGCCTGGGTCAATCAATCAAACAGGAGCACTGGATTCAAACCCAGGCTTGTCCATATACAGGCGGTGTGATCTTGGACCAAGCAAAGAGTCTAAAAGAGCTTGAACTTCTGAACCTTAGCTGCTGCTTCTACTACACAGGGACAATAATTTGAGTGTCATCCTACCTCACTGGGTTGTAAAGATCAACATAAGGGTGGAGAGACTGTATGTCATCGTACTCAGTAAGCTAAAAGTCCTCCACGACGTAAGGGATTATTACTGTCACAGGAAACTTTGCTACGCAGAAAATTCTTGTCTGCTTTGTGTACAGAGGATGGAGGAAACAACAGCGGGCTCAGGTTTCTAAATCTCAGGATTCCAGAATCTACTTTCTTTCTTGAAGTGAATCCCACTAAACCCTCTCCAGGATCCTCTAACTCTAGGCATTCAGGATGGAGGGACCACCTGCGGTCTTGTCTTTCACTTCAAGCAAAGCTGATTTAGAAGGCTAGGATGCCTTCACGGTTAATGGTTTTAACTTAATGAATTCTTTAAAAAGCAGAAACAGAAAACAGTGAAAATATTTACATACACACACAGGTGTGCAATAGAGACCTGAAGACACATGTGTCCTGGCACCTGCAGTGCTTAGAAATGATACTGGCCCCAGATTTAGTTCAACTCAAGTGCTTTTTCTGGTGCTCAAATTTGCTCATTTTATCACTTGTATCAACCAAGGAGAGGAGGAAACTTTTAGAAAACTCTTGGTCTTAGAGTCTATCACGTAGACAAAAGTCTCTTCTTTCACAGCCCCATCGCCTATTGCTTTGAAATTATGCATTAGGCTCAGCTTAAAAGTGCACCAGACTCCAAATGCTACCCTGACAGACACTGTGATCAACACTCTCTAAATGTCACATTGATACTGCGCAGGGCCCTCTGGGTTTGCAGGGCCCTCTGGGGCTGCAGGGCACAAAGCCTTTCTGTGGCCCTCATTGCGTTGATTATAGGAAACAGCCTTCATTCAGCCTCCGTGACCTTCCCTGAGTTCCAAGGGGCAGATTCAGGCAGTTGTTAATTTGGGAAGGGAAGGGATACAGGAAACAAAACACTTAAGAGCAGACTTGGGGCAAGGTCCTGGGTCCCCATCGATGGATACACACCACAGTATCTTTGAGCTGTTTTGCAGATGCTGAAACCCCCTCCAGGCGGGAGAAGTTAACAGTTAGCGATGGTAGGCTGCCCATAAGCATGGAGACCCCAGACCCGTTGGACCTTAAGGTTGATAATGCTGACTCCTTCTCACCTCACCACCAGTCCATCAGAAGAATGTCCAGGAGCTGATCACGCCCTTCTTGAACAACTACTATAAGTTTTCTTACTATCTTCCCCAAGTGGGGACTCACAGTTTTGAGGGCATTAGCCCACTGTGGCCCACTCTGCCAGGCAAAGTAAAAAGGCTGTCCTTTTCCACTTCACCCAGAACTCTGCCTCTGAGATTTGACTTGGCACCACTGCACAGAGAAGCTGAGCTTTCAGCATAAGGAGTATGTCAAGGCTGTATACTGTCACCCTGCTTATTTAACTTCTATGCAGAGTACATCATGAGAAACGCTAGGCTGGAGGAAGCACAAGATAGGATCAAGCTTGCAGGGAGAAATATCAATAACCTCAGATATGCAGATGACACCACCCTTATGGCAGAAAGTAAAGAGGAACTAAAAAGCCTCTTGATGTAAATGAAAGAGAGTGAAAAAGCTGGTTTAAAGCTCAACATTCAGAAAACAAAGATCATGGCATCGGGTCCCATCACTTCATGGCAAAGAGATGGAGAAACAGTGAAAACAGTGTCAGACTTTATCTTTTTGGTCTCCAAAATCACTGCAGGTGGTGACTGCAGCCATGAAATTAAAAGACACTTACTCCTTGGGAGAAAAGTTATGACCAACTTAGACAGCATATTAAAAAGCAGAGACGTTACTTTGCCAACAAAGGTCCGTCTAGTCAAGGCTATGGTTTTTCCAGTGGTCATGTATGGATGTGAGAGTTGGACTATGAAGAAAGCTGAGTGCCAAAGAATTGATGCTTTTGAACTATGATGTTGGATAAGACTCTTGAGAGTCCCTTGGACTGCAAGGAGATCTAACCAGTTCATCCTAAAGGAAATCAGTCCTGAATATTCATTGGAAGGGCTGATGCTGAAGCTGAAACTCCAATACTTTGGCCCTCTGATGTGAAGAACTGACTCATTTGAAAAGACCATGATGCTGGGGAAGATTGAAGGCAGGAAGAGAAGGGGATGACAGAAGATGAGATGGTTGGAAGGTATCACGGAATCAATGGACATGAATTTGAGTGAACTCCGGGAGTTGGTGATGGACAGGGAGGCCTGGTGTGCTGCAGTCCAGGGGGTTGCAGAGTCAGACACGACTGAGCGGCTGAACTGTTGATTCCACATCAGGAAGTAGGCAGGTAGCAATAGCTGTGATCTCAGAGTTGGAAGACTTGAGTTCAAGTCCAAATTCTGCTTCTAAACTGTGGTGGTGGTGGTTTAGTCACTAAGTTGTGTCCGACTCTTGGAACTCCATGGGCTGTAGCCAGCCAGGCTTCTCTGTCCATGGGATTTTCCTGGCAAGCATACTGGAGTGGGTTGCCTTTTTCTTCTCCAGGGGATCTTCCCAACCCAGGAATTGAACCCAGGTGTCCTGCACTGCAGGCAGACTGAGCTACCAGGATTAGCCAAACTGCACTGTTATTAATATATGTGTTCATTTTGTAAACATAACTTCCATGTTTAATTTGTGGGGCTGAAAATTACAAGCATTTCCCATGTGTCATAGTCTTGATAATTTTTAATGGCTGAATAATATTATGCAAATACTGCATAATTTTTTTATACGTTTTCTTATTATTAGACATTGGATTTTCTCCTAAATTTTCACATTGTAAGCAGTGCTGAGACAAGAAAGCCATTTTTTTCCTAGTCTTCTAAGAAAGACTCTCAGAGGTTGAAAATAGGACTATTTTTATGATTTAATACAAAATGTCAATATGCTTTTCCAAAGGGTTGTACTTACTCACCACGCAGGTGGTACTATAAGTGGGCACAGCTTCACTGCAGCCCCTTTGGGGTTGGGTATTAACTTATTTGGGGGATTTCCTAATTTATTAGGTTAAAAAGATGCAAAATTATTTTAATTTTCCCTTTTTAGATTACTAATTAGGTTAAAACTATTTCACATATGTTGATAGCATACTACTGGGTGGCCAAAAAGTTCATTTGGGTTTTTCTCGACCATATTATGGAAAAACCCAAGAGAACTATCTGGACAATCCAACATATATTTTTGGAAGCTTTCCTACAGGAGTTTTAGCCATATAGCTATGAAGTCATAATTTTTTCATAGCATATGCACCTTAATATAATATATATATTAACCCTTCCTGGTCTCATTTTTACTGCAAGTATTTCCCCGTTCTACTATTTTTCTTCTTATACTGATGTCTTATAACACATATGGAAGTTTTACATTTTTATGTGAACATTTGCTAGTCTTTTTTTGTGATTTCTTCACTGACTTTTTAAGCTTAAAAGTCCTTCTTAAGCCAGAGATATGCAAATATTGGGTTTTACCCTCTTTGAGTTTGACTTTTAAATATTTACCTCTTTAATCCATCTGGAATTTATTTTGGCCTACGGTGTGAGATGAAGTCTGAATCAGAGGGTAAAAACTAAAATTCTTCCTAGGGCCCAGGCAGGTAAGTTAAAGAAGTAAAGCAGGTCAGGCAGAAGAGAAAGACGGAGAAGTGGAGACTGGGGTGGGGGGGGGAAGACAGTATTCGAGGGGCAGAGGCTTGTTCCTGCAAGAGTTTTGGCCTTCTAACTTTTCAAGGTAAGCCATAAACCTATAGTTTCACAGGAAATCATCCAAATTTTAAATCCTGAGCCAACACTCCAGGATAAAAATCCTCTTCTGGGTCTATTGAGCACGTCCATCCCTCTAAACACCACTTGGTAGCCTCTGGTTGAAATTGATATATTTTTTAAAGTTATTCCAACAAAATAAATTGACCGAGCATTTCTTTCTCCATTAATTTGCAGTTCTTTTTTTTTTTTTTCCCTCACACACTAAAATTTTACATATAACTGGTACTATTTCTAGGCAATTTTATTTCACAAATCTGCTCGATTCTTAAGATCATTTATTTTAGATTTAGGGCATGTTAATATAATATCTCTAAAGATGAGTGCCCTTTCAATATTCTTTTTGGAATCTCTTTCATACTCTCATCTGTTTATTATTCCAGGTGAAGTCTTAAAACCTTCAATCAAATCGCCCAAATTCCCTTTAGGATTCTGTTTGGCATTTCATTAAGCCTATAAATTGACATATTTAGAATAGTTCACCTTCTCATCTAGGAACATGTTATATTTCCTAATTATTCATGTCCTGTTTTATAGCCCTCAATAGAATTTCACAGTTTTTGTCACATAGGTCGCATATAATTCTCATTAAGATGATGTTTTAATTTTTATTGATTTTTTTTTTGACTGGGACATTTTTCATTATATTTCATAACTGGTTACCACAAGTATGTGGGAAATCTATTGACTTTTGAAAAGCTTTTTTGTACCCCAGTTACAAACTCTGAATTCTTATTAGTTTTTTGACTGATGTTTTTGTATTCTTTAGGAACACAAACACATCCTTTATAAATAATGATAGCTTTGTCTTTGTCTCTTTTTTCTGTTTCCTGCGTTATGTCACTTAAGCCAGAACTTCTAAACTAATGCTAATTAATAGATATGCCCTTATTACTAGCTTTAAAAGGAATTTGTCTAATATTTAACCAGGAAGCACTGACTTTTGATGTGAAATCGATGTTCTTTACTACAGTAAGTATTTTGTCTTTCTTTTTTTAATATCATTATGACCTAGTATTGTGATCAGGGGTGTTTTTATCATTTACTGAAGACCAAAGGCAAACCTCAGCACAGTGTATTCAAAAAGTGTTGGAAATTTGCAAAATAAGTGTGAATGAGATATACGTGGATCTGAATCTTAGCTCTGATTCTGGGTGACCTTGAACGCAATCCGCTGCCTCATCTGGGAAATGGGGATAATGACTCCGATGGCACAGGTGGGTTCAGTTCAGCTGCTCAGTCATGTTCAACTCTTTGCGACCCATGGGCTGCAGCACGCCAGGCTTCCCCATCTATCACCAGCTCCCGGAGTTTACTCACACTCACGTCCACTGAGTCGGTGATGCCATCCAGCCATCTCATCCTGTCATCCCCTTCTCCTCCCACCTTCAATCCTTCCCAGCATCAGGGGCTTTTCCAATGAGTCAGGTCTTCACCTCAGGTGGCCAAAGTATTGGAGTTTCAGCTTTAGCGCCAGTCCTTCCAATATTTAGGACTGATTTCCTTTAGGATTGACTGCTTGGATCTCCTTGCAGTCCAACGGACAGGTGGGTTATGGGAATTAAAATGAGTTAATGTAAATAAACTGTGTTTAGTGTACTAACTGGCACCTATGAAAACTTCAGAGAGATTCACTTTCTCTCTCAGTCATTTAAAAAACAGAGACACAGTGGCACAATTTCCCAGGTGAAAGCTTCCTAAGGAATAGCTTGCATTTATAGGGTTGAGAAAACTCAAACTCTATTTGTGAAAAACGTCATGCTAGTGCCGAGGACTTTTTCTCACTTTTCTAAAATATACCGTCTATTCCTTGCACTCGTGCATCGATTCCTTGGCCTATGACACAAATGAAAACAAAAAATTTGGCTGACACGTAATGTGAACCAGGAATGAAACAAACCATGCTTCTATTAGCCCTGAACACGAATGCCGCTCAGATAAAGGCCATGAACGAGCAGCTACTCAAAGTGAAACCAGATGTTCAGAGGTTTCTGGCCCGCGCTTTTTTTTATAACCCTTCATATAACACTCACAGTCCTGTCATTTCAGCAGAAGGTCCTCTGCTCTGTTTAAGCAGCAAGAAACCCTCCCAAACCTCTGATAGATGTGCATTCACTTAAACCTGCGCTTGACTGTGAGGAAAAGAGAGCTCCTTCCCTCAGGAGAGAGCCTTAGGTGCAAACTCTTTGGCCCAGATGAACACTAAGAGCTAACAACACACACACGGCAGCGTCCTTACAGCGGAGCCTCAGCTGCTTACTTGTTGCCACAGGACACGGGACCCAAGGAAAGTGTAGAGAGCCCCGTGCGAAAGAGTGCAGATTTGGAGTCTGACCGTTCTAGATTCAAACCCTCGCCCTGCCCTCACTCCTTGTGTGACTGTGGGCAACTTCTCTGGACCTTATTTCTTCATCTATGTAAAGCAAATAATTTCTCCTGCTTCCCTGGGATTGTCACAAAATTTAAGTTAGATAATGCATGTACCACACTTAGCTCCCTCCCAGAACCCTGTAAGCACCGAAAACTATTAGCGACTATTATTACCAGTAACAATGACATACCCTTGTATAGCACGGAAAATGAGGTGCACCCTGTTCTTGGTATTTAACAAATATCAATTCCGTTTCTTGAACTGAACTGAACTGAACTGAATATTATCACCATCACCATTTTTTCAGACAAGGAAACTGAGGCACTGATGGGTTATGAATCCTGCCCATGTTCACACTGCTAACTGTGTGGCTTTCAGCTGTCTGGCTTCAGATCTGATCTCTAACCACTAAGCCACGTTCCCCCCTCGTTCCTGCTCTGTGATACAACAGAGCTGATTTGATGCAGTGCCGCCTCGAGGCTGCGTGGGCATGGAACGGAACACACGCAGTGCAGGCGGGAGAGGGCTTCCCGCCCTGCCCTCCACTCCGCTCCACCTCCAGCCTGGGCTCCACCTCGTCTCGTCTTCACGGCCCTCTGCTTCCCGCGTGTCTCCTCCCGTCCTCGGACGAGCCTCCCGCGTCTGCCGTCCGCTCGGTGCCTCCTGCCCCCCTTCCTTCCTTCCTCATCTCCCCTCTCTCCTGGGCCTCCCACCTTCTCCCCTGGCTCCTTTCCCGCAGCTGACAACACGTGCAGGGCTCCCCCCACCTTGTGTAAACCTTGCCTTGAACCTGCCTCCTCCTCAGGTTACTCCCATCCGTCTCCGTCCCCCGCTCTGTCTAGGAGAGGTCGTTTCTCCTCCACGCCGCTCGCTCGCTCCTGACCTCGCGGTGACCCTGCTTCTACTCGCACGGGGGTGGAAACGCTCCCACTGAAGTTGCCAGTGACCCCCAAGGGACCGGTTTGCTGTCATCAGCTCCCCAGCTTTTCTAGAAGGCAAATCTCTGCGTCTCTCTCCGCCGCCCACCCGCTCAGTGATGGGGTTCCACGCTAAACTCCCATCTCCTCAGGCCTCTGCCTTCTCATATCCACACCAAGGCACCTGTTGGGTCCCTGTTTCTGGGTCAGGGCTGCCCCAAGGTAACGCCTATTTATTCATCTGACCACTGGCCAACTGAAAACTGACCCCCGCTTGTAAATTCTACGAGCAGCTCCAATCTACTGTGCACTGACCATCTTCCCCTTCCTTCTCCCAACAAGCCCACGTCCCCTTCTTATTTCCTAGTTTAACTCAAGGTATCACTAGGTACCTATTCTCCAAGGCTGACTCTTCCTGCCTCTCCCTGACAGTAAAGTGGTCGAGAAAACTAGTCCATAATGTCCCCTAATATATCCTTTCTTTTATGTGATACAGAGGCATTTGGCCCAACTCAGGCCCTCCTCTCTCATCTAACTGCACTGGATACTGAAACAGTCTTCCACTTGGTCTCCCTGCTTTAGCCTGAGAAAGTAACCCATCTGTATATACCACCGCCAAAGAGATGGCTCCATGGCACAAATCAAGCTACATCTTTGCTTACAAACTATCTTGTGCTCCTCACTGCCTCCAAAAACCAGACTTTCAAACCTGCCTAAAAAGTTCTTGCCAGGTTGGCCCTGAACTCATTTTCGAGGCTCCAGGCACCATCCCATCCATGCCCTCTACCCAACTCCAGTGCATACACAGGCACTCTCACAACAAAGGCCTGAGTGACAAAGAACAAGAGGAAAAGCGTAGGCACGGCAGCCAGAGAGACCTGGATTCAAACCCTCGCTCTTTCGCTGACTGGGTATGAAACTTCTGCCTAGTCATCTAAACATGATGAATCCCACTTTTCTCCGGAGAAAAAATACCTACTTTGCATTTTTTACAAATGCCTGTTGTAAAGGGTCTGAAACGGTGTATCTAAAACATCCAGGATGATACTTTGATATACTATGCAGTGAAAAAACAGTAGCTGTTAACATGAGTTTTGCCAAGTAGTTTCAGAGAGGCAGGAAGGAATTTGTAAAGACTGACAAAACCTGAATCTAGAATGTGACATTTGAGAGGCTCCTTGCTCTCGCCTGGAAAACCCCATGGATGGAGGAGGCTGGTAGGCTGCAGTCCATGGGGTCGCTGAGAGTTGGACACAACTCAGTGACTTCACTTTCACTTTTCGCTTTCATGCATTGGAGAAGGAAATGGCAACCCACTCCAGTGTTCTTGCCTGGAGAATCCCAGGGACGGCGGAGCCTGGTGGGCTGCTGTCTATGGGGTCACACAGAGTCGGACACGACTGAAGCGACTTAGCAGCAGCAGCTACTGAATCAGGGACTTCCCTGGTGGCTCAGACGGTAAAGTGTCTGTCTACAATGCGGGAGACCCGGGTTCGAGCCCTGAGTTGGGAAGATCCCCTGGAGAAGGAAATGGCAATCCACTCTAGTACTATTGCCTGGAAAATCCCATGGACAGAGGAGCCTGGTAGGCTACAGTCTATGCTGTCCCAAAGAGTCGGACACGGCTGAGCGACTTCACTTTCTCTTTCACTACTGAATCAGAAGACAGAACTTATCAGAGCAAGTAACAGGTTAGACTTCCCTGGTGATACCGTGGGTAAGAATCTGCCTGCCAATGTAGGCGACATGGGTTTGATCCCTGGCCTGGGAAGATTCTGCATGTCTAGGAGCAACTAGGCCTGAGCCCCAACTACTGAAGCCCATACACCTAGAGCTTGTGCTCTGCAACAAGAAAGACCACAGAAATGAGAAGCCCAAGCATCTCAAGAAAGAGTAGCCCCCACTTGCAGCAACTAGAGAAAGTCCATGCAGCAACGAAGATGCAGTGCAACCAAAAATTTAAAAATTATTCAAAAAATGAAATAGCAGTTAGTGCATTGGAATGTTCTGAAACCTGCATTTGCATTTTTGAGCTGCAACAGTTCCGGCACAGAAAGGCTGCAGACTTGAACCCATTTCAGAGTTGCTATAGTCCATGGGGTTGCAAAGAGTCGGCAACCACTGAGCAACTTTCACTTTCTTTTCCTGAATCCAGCAGCCATGAAATGCATGAATTTCCCTCAACAGAAAGAACATTCTTCAGTCAAGTGCCTAGCAGTCCCCTGAACTGGCAGATGTGCCTTCTTTCCTTCAAGCTGTTCTGAAGTTAATGTCCGCAGAAGGCTCTAGGTGGCAGGAAGTATCTGTGAACTTTGACCTTTCACTTGGTACTCACTGACCCTCTGGTGAGGGTCTGCCTTGTTCTGGGACCTGTACCCACATCTGGGCTCCAGGAGAAGTCTCCAGATTGGATTCGGAAGACCTAGCTTCATGTCCTGTGAGTCACTGCTCAAAGGCTCTCTCTTCTCATCTCTAAAAGCTAATAGTGGTTGTTTTCTGCCTGCTCTACAGTGACCATGTCTGTCATTGAGCAGAGACGGTTACCATTTCTCCTTTATTATTATTATTATTCTAGAGTAACTCTTCAGAATACCTTTCTGGTTCTCACTTCTGCTCTAGCCCTAAGTTGGTAAATTACTGAGTATTTGTACACCGCCTTCCGGCTCTCTAAGCACTTTTCTCACAGTAAGTTCTTTATGCCTCCAACTTCCACTTGCGCCCCTGGGCACAGACCACATTCTGTTGGAATTATTTATGAGAGGGTCAGGTCTCCCAGGGGACTACAGGCTCTTCGAGGCTAAAGCTTCTGTTTTGTTCACTGATGAGTCTCCAGCACTTAACCAAGTTAAGGTTCAGCAAATGTTGAATAATTAAGAGACACTTAAAAATGTGCTGAGAACTTAGAATGAATCACCCAGCTTCATGTCACTGTCAGACTCTCTAAAGTGGGTTTTATTACTAACAAAAGGTGAGGCTCAGATGTACCCAGCATCCAACAGCTCATAGATAGTGCAGTCAGAACTCAAACCCAGGTCTGTTTCACTCCAAAGTCTCTGCCCTTTTTCTAGACCACACCATCTCTCCAGCCACAGTGACAACCTCAGCTATCTAACACCAATGCCAAGTCCAGTTGACCTGGTTGGGGGCTATTTCTCAGAGGGTTCCACAGAACAGGAGGCAATGTATTTAATCATGTCCCACCTATCAGCCATCCCGAAAAGTGAAAGAAAGGGGTATCAGGTGTAAGAACCCTCTTAAGGCCACTGCTCTGTAATGGTAAAGCTAGCTGGCAATATGGGGGAGGAGAAGCTGCTTGCATCAAATGAGGGAAAGGAGCGCTCTCAGAACACAAAAATTAATCATCTGTTATATAAACATTAAACCATCACTGCTAAAATATTTTCTATTGGAAACCCCACCTGAATGGGGGTGGGAGTGGGGTTCCCTCAGCAGGAGTGAGCACAGTATCAGGATATTTTTCAGGACCAGGCAGATGAGAACCCTGTAGCCTTGGACAGTAAGCCCACTGCAGGCTCCCTGTGAGGCTAGGAGATGCGAAGGCCGTGATCTCTAAGACCACAGCTACCTTGATGGTTCTCTGACTATGAGAGTGTATAAGGACACACACAGATGTCGTCGCACACCAGAAACCTGGTTGCTAAAATGTAAGAGAGAGAGCATGAGCTCTGGGTTGCTAACCCAGCTCTATTTCCTACTTAGGAGATCTTGGCAAATAGCATCAGATCGCTGAGCTTTGGTTTCTTTATCTGTAACGTGAAAACGCACGTCCTCTAACTTCCAGGGTGTTTGGGAACGGATACTGCAGCCTGTACAGCGCCTGGCATGGAGCCAGGGCTCAGTCAACAGACTACTGTTGTTACCGTCTTGGCTTGGCCCCTTGGTGGCTGTGTGACCCGGGACAAGTCGTGTGACTTCTCGAAGCCTTGGTTTTCTTACCTTTAAAAGTATGATTTAGATAAAGAAGCAGTTTGTGGAGGCTCCTGCCAGCTGTATCCCAAAGTGGTAGAAGCCTAAACCAAAAGTGAAATGGAGACTCTGGGTGGAGGAAGAAGGCTGAAATGCTGACATGCAGGAGCCTGGAAATATCTAAGTTCTTTCTGTTGGCCCTTGCCGCAGTGTTTCTCCCAGTCACTTTTCCTCAGCTGCCTGTCCTCATGCCTAAAACATTGTTGTCCACTGGCTACATCATCACTGACTCTTTGAGACCCCGTGGACTGCAGCACACGAGGCTTCCCTGTCATTCACTATCTCCTGGAATTTGTTCAAACTCATGTCCATTGAATCGGTGATGCCATCCAACCATCTCATCTTCTCTTGTCCCCTTCTCTTTCTTCCCTTGATCTTTCCCGGAATCAGGGTCTTTTCCAATGAGGTGGCTATACGCATCAGGGGGCCGAAGTGTTGGAGCTTCAGCGTCAGCGTCAGTCCTTCCGATGAATATTCAGGACTGATTTCCTTTAGGATGGACTGGTTGGCTCTCCTGGCAGTCCATTCCTAAAACGGACCATCCCTAAACCCTTTTCTCTTCTTCCCTTAATCTTTTCTCTTAGGAGACAGTATCTTACCAGCTGGGGGCTGCCAATAATCTCTAAGAGCAGGTAAACAACTCAAAAGGATTCATTTATCTCCATTTCCAAGGCCCTCCGTCCTGGCCCAGACCAGCCTGAGCCTCTGCTGAGACCTCGGACACAGCCTCCTAACCGGAGTCCCAGTTCTACAGCTTGAGAAACTTTCCAGTATGTAGATCAAACTAGGTCACTCCAGCTCACAATTCCACAATGGATTCCCGCTACTGTTAGGATCAATTCAAATACAAAACAAAATGAGACTTCACGCGCCCATACAGCCTGCCTGCCAGTATTTCAGGTATCAGGTACTGATCCACATCCCACGTGTGACCATATCACAGTTCCTTGAACTCCTGGCTCGTTTCTGTCCCAGGGCCTCTGCACATGCTTTTCCCTCTACTGGGTCTAGTTTCTCCCCAAACCTTTATCTAAACAACAACTTTCCACCCCTGCTCCAGCCATCTCAATGAGGCCCCTTATTTGTTTCCCTAGGGCACTCTCTTCTCTTCTTTACCACAGTGAATGTTTACCATTTACAAATGGCAACCCACTCCAGTATTCTTGCCTGGGAAATCCCATGGACAGAGGAACCTGGTGGGCTACAGTCTGTGGGGTCACAAGGAGTTGAACATGCCTTGATGACTAAACAACAAAAACAAATTATATATTTAGATGTGTATTGGATGGTTGAAATTAAACTTAAGAGTCTACATCACACTGTCTCAAGCTGGTCTGTAAACTCCAGAGGGTAAGAAGCATGGCTATTTAATATACCATGGACACCAATGCCTGCTCAGGACATGGCATGTGAAAGACAAACCAGCAAACACTGGCCAAATGAGAATATGAGCAGCTGTAGTGTCCAGGTCTGCCTGCAACCACTCTGGACCTCCTGGCCAGCCCACTGAAGGTGTCATGCAAAGGGCTCTGAAGCTCTTTTTAATAAGAAAGTCCTTGCTGCCTAGCATGCTGTAAAGAGACTGAACCAAGTCTTTTTCCCTCCTCCTCACGTACTAGGTTGGCCGAAAATTTCGTTCGGGTTTTCCATAACATCTTCCAGACAAACCTGAATGAACTTTTTGGCCAACGCAATATGTAGGCAGCTTCGCCTTCCGCTCAGCCTCGCTTAGCCTCACTTACTAGCCTGTGAGGATGTCAAAGGCAAGCACCAGGTCTGCTTCATACTTTCTCTGTATCTCCGCCTTGGGAAAGCGCATGATCATTTGGGAATGCAATCACTGTTAGATGAAGAAAGGAAGGTAGGAAGAAGGGAGGGAGGAAGTGGGGGCGACATTTGCTTCTAGTCCTGGACACAGAATAGGTCAACTTACAGCAGCTGTCTGAGCCTGAACAAAAGGACTCTCCTCTTTAATGAGCATGAACGTCCTCAGACCAGGAAGACCAGGGCATGCTTCTCATAAATTACCAGGGTCTATATTGTCTGACTGGAGAAGGCAATGGCATCCCACTCCTGTACTTTTGCCTGGGAAATCCCATGGATGGAGGAGCCTGGTAGGCTGCAGTCCATGGGATTGCAAAGAGTCGGACACGACTGAGAGACTTCACTTTCACTCTTCACTTTCATGCATTGGAGAAGGAAATAGCAACCCACTCCAGTGTTCTTGCCTGGAGAATCCCAGAGATGGGGGAGCCTGGTGGGCTGCCATCTATGGAGTCGCCCAGAGCTGGACACGACTTACGCGACTTAGCAGCAGTAGCAGCAGCATATTGTCTAACAGTGATTCTCCTTTCTTTTCTCTGGGTTTCCTAATCCACTGTTGGGCAGCTCTGTTATTTTTCAACTTGGCTCACACTGTCACAACGTCAGGGTGATCTGTCCTCTTATGCTTCAGCATCAACCAAAGTGAAAAGATAAGATGCTCTCTGGAGACCTGAAGCCCTGCAGCACTGACTTGTCATGTCTTGGGGTTGCAAGCAATGCATATGGAGGTGTTTTTATTTTTTAAGTTTTGGATGTTGTGAGATTTTTTTCCATGGTCTTTTTAATGACTTTTCAAGAAAGCTTCCTGTGTTGATTTAAGATGCATACTGATATTAATAAGGGGAAGTTATAAATAATAAAGGGAAAGTTATATAAAGGGGACAGAGTTAATAAAGGGGAAATTATATTCCATATAATACAAATAGAAATAAAATATTTAATAGCATCAGAGCAAATAGTAAGACACTCTGGCATCATGGAGGGAACACAGGATTTAGAGACCAAGGTTCCATCCTGGCTCTGCCCTTAATAACTTTGGGCAAGTCAATCAAATTCTCTGAAATTCAATTTCTTCATCTGTAAAGGTGAGATCAAAAGGCAAATTGTCTAAAGTTCTCATGAGGTTCTTTCTCGCATACAGAAAAAAGCTAAGCATGGTCCCCAAAACACAGTAGGTGTTCTCTAAATGTCTATTGAATGAACAGACAGAAAAAAAGCGTAATATCCAAAAAAGGGGGCTTGATCTTGGAAAAGAGGCACATGGCTAAAGAAGGAAGATCATGAGCTGTGGAGTGAGACAGATACAAATTCAAGTCCTAGCTTTCCTCTTAACATGCCTGAATCTCAACTTCCTCATCTACAACAGGGGGTGAAAATAAAGATAATCACCTTATGGAGTTACTGCAGGGCTTTAAGAAAGTATTTCAAGTCCTGTGAAAATGGTGATGGTGAATTATAGCTACTGGTATAATCCCCTTGGGCTTACGAGGTGGCTCAGTGGTAAAAAATCTGCCTGCCATACTGAAGACACAAGAGACATGGGTTCGATCCCTGGGTCAGGAAGATCCCCTGGAGAAGGAAGTGACAACCCACTCCAATATTCTTGCCTGGGAAATCCCATGGACAGAGGAGCCTGGCAGGCTACAGCCCGTGGGTTCGCAAACAGTCAGACACGACTTATCGACTAAACAACAACAAATAACCCTCCTACTTCATTCAATACTTGGGGTCAGCAAGGTTACCTATCCCCAGACAGAAGCAGAAACACTGCCTTCAAATTATCCATCTCTGCATGCAGGGAAAGGCCAGTCTTTCTGAAAACAGCTGCCACGTCTTCTTATAAAACTTGCTTGGTTTCGGTGGTGCGTGTGCGTGTGCGTGTGCGTGTGCGTGTGTGAGAGACAGAAACACATCCGGTTCAGAGGGCCCTCTGTCAACAGCGTGTCTCCATGTGTATACATTTGTATACACAATTTGCAAAGTGCTTTTAGATTTTTTTCAAGGTAAAAGATAAACTAATATAAAATCATCAGCTGGATCGCATTAAATGGAGGGAAAAGCAAAACCATACACAATACAGCCATTTGTTAAATTAAACACAATTATTTCTCCCGCTACTTAATTACAAACAGATATAAATACTCTGGATTCTGACATCTCAAATCCTCTTAAATTCTAGCTCTGCACTTCAGCATGTAATGAAGGGAGGGTCGTATTCCAGACAGTGTGTTAAGCAAACCTGAGAGTTACAATTGTATACTGGGACCATAATGACTTCACTAAAACAAGACCTAAACTTTTAATTAAGCTGCCAAGACAAATTACAACTCACGGCCCACAGGTAACGACCACAGACAGCAGAGACTCAACGCCAGGGACTCTCAGGGAGAGAGGGATTAATAGCAACATCGGAGTCAGTCTATTTCTGCAATAAAGTAAGAAAAGGCATTCATTAAACAATCACTGTAACTTGAAGGAAGACAGACAGGTCAGCAAGGCAGCGAGAGAAAGGTAGACTGGGAAAGCAGCGGGGGAGAGAACGTTAACCACTTCCAGGCACGGAAGCCTGGACTGGGCACTGCATGTTCACTCTCTCCAATCATCACAGTGGGGACCGCCAAACACTATTACCATTTCCCTTTCTAGATAAGGAAGATGAGGCTCAGAGAAGTGACGTGACACACTACGTTCTCAGAGCTAACATGGATCAGCGGGAGAAGGAAGGAAGAGAAAGCAGAGCTCAGGAGGTGTTTGTTTTCATAGCTAAGTTGACAGACTGCCCACCAGAATCAGGATCACCTGGGTTCTGCCTCAGGCCTACTAGGGGAAGGCCCAGGAATCTGAATTTTAGACTCGCTTCCCAGGTGATTGCTTTGTACAATAATATTTGAGATCCCCTCCATGAGATACTGTAACCCCTTGTTACTCAAAATGTGGGCCACAGATGAGCAGGATCTCACTGGGCACTGTACCCCAAATGTTTATTGCAGCACTGTTTACAATAGGCAGGACATGGAAGCAACATAAATGTCCATCAACAGAGGAATGGATAAAGAAGATGTGCTATATATACACAATGGAATGTTACTCAGCCACAAAAAGAACAAAGCGGGGTCATCTGTAGAGATGTGAGTGGACATAGAGTCAGTTGTATAGAGTGAGGTAAGGTAGAAAGAGAAAAACAGGTTTCATATATTAACGCATATAGGCGGAATCTCGAGAAATGTGCGGATGAACCTATTGCCAGGACTTCCCAGGTGGCGCTAGTGATAAAGAACCCACCTGCCAATGCAGGAGACGTAAGAGATGTGGGTTTGATCCTCGCGTCAGGGAGATGCCCTGGAGGCGGGCATGGCGACCCACTCCAGTGTTCTTGCCTGAAAAGTCCCTACGGACAGAGGAGCCTGGTGGGCGACAGTCCTGTCACAGAGTCAGACATGACTGACGCAACTTACCACATACAGACCTATTTCCAGAGCAGAAACAGAGACACAGACATAGAAAAAGGACATGTAGACCCGGTTGGGGGGGGGGGGTGGGGAGCGTGGGGAAAATTGAGACAGTAGCTGTGATGTGTAAAACAGATCGCTGCTGGGGTCCTGCTGTGAGACGCAGGGAGCTCAGCTTGCTGCCCCGTGGCGACCGAGAAGGGTGGGAGAGAGGCTCAGGAGGGAGAGGATCTGTGGGTACAGGCAGCTGATGCACCGGTTATACAGCAGAAACTAACACAGCACTGTAAAGCAATTATGCTTCAATTGAAAAAAAAAAAAAAAGGCAGACTCTAAACATCCCCCCCGACTGACTGAAGCAGAATCTGCATTCTAACAAGACGCCAGGTGGTTCCACAAAACTCTGAGAAGCACGGTACCACCTATCTGCTCTGAAAGGCATCACAGGGTTAAGGAAGGTGAAGAAAGATTTCATCATTTAGGTGAGAACGGGAGAACCAGAGGGAAAAGCAGGACCATCTCCTTAATTATGTCAAAAGAGGTCAGCAAGCTCTGACAAGCCGAGAGTTGGCAAAAGTACCTACCTGTACGATGCTTTATTTCTCTGAGAGGCACTTCCTAATTAAAAGTAGTTTTCTTTGGGGGTTTGTATTAATATCCTTTCATGTTTGTGCTCAGTTATTAAAAATACAGAATCCTGATTGTAGGAGACCTTAGTTCTGAGCAAGCGTGATGCTGCGCCTAAGAGGAATGAGGCTCTGAGACTATGAAGCTGTAACTTAGGGACTGCTAATGACCTGAAAATCATGTCTCTGATCTGAAGCTACCGAGTTCAGAAAGAGAAAAGAAACAGGGTCTGGAGCCGGGCAGACCCTGCCGAGTGTCAGCCTAATTGATGGTGAGAACCACGGCCAACCACGACTGACTCTCCCATGATGGGGAAAGGGGCGCCGAGAGGCACTAACCATCAGGCTGCAGCCTCCAAATTCCAGAACCTCAGGGAACCAGGAGCTGGAATTTGTGCAGGGCCAAAACACAAATTAGTGGTGGGGATTCAGAAGTGAGCACAGTTTCCACTCCACCTCGAAAGAAGGCATTAACGGAGGAAACCGACAACACAGCAGCTGCCAAAACTGAGCGGCTGCCAATGGAGGCCTGAGGGAAGCCCACCCCAACTCCCTCATGCACTGAGTGATGCCGCCGTGTGGGCTGGCTGAGGGAAGGAGAAGATTCCGTCCAAGTCCCTGCCCTCGGGGTACTCAAAGACCAGCAGCTAGGGCAGACTCGTGGAAAATGAGGACAGCACAAAGTCTTATTTCTTACCCCAGGGCTCACGCAACACAGCCCCACTTCCCTCGTTTTGCCAAGAGGGTAGAATGTTGAGCCTGCAATCACAGTCGAATCCTATACATTGCTCATTGTATTTAATGGGAAGGTATTCACTGCCTTGATGCTAAGGGCAAAATTGCAAATAAGAGGAAAATGGCCTGAAAAAGCTACTGCTGTGAAGATGGAAGAACCAGGGTCTTGCAAGAGTTTTAGGGACTAAGGACCAGATTCGGAGGTTTTCATTCAAATTCCATTTCCCATATCAGATAGACTCTCAGCCAAGGACTGAGACAGAGCTTTGAGGAGAACTCAAAACTTCACGGAAGTTTTCATTCAGCAGAAAATTCAACACCAAGCGTTCTAGTTAATGGAGTTTTGTCTTCTGGAAGTTTTAGTTTCCTGTAGGGGATTTTTATCTCCAGGCTATGTCAGTGAGCTTCTATATGAACTCAGATGAAATGTTTTCGACCTGAACCAGAGACCACCGTGTCCTACATCACATCATGGTGGATTGAGGAGGAGACAAATTCTTTGCAGCATGTGGGTATAGAAGAGAAATGCCTTAAAACAGGATGCCAGGCTCCTGGGACACCCCCAGGCTTTTGGGGTGGCCAAGGGGCTCGCTCTGAACAAGAGCTCTTCCACTGCAAGGGACATGACGGGGATGAGAGCTCACTTAAACCACAGGGGCTCACTGTCCACCAGAGTTCAGGGCATCTCAGTATCTCAGTTCTTAGCAAAACCTCCCTCTGACTGAGCACACTGTTCACCCAGCCCTTTGCACGGCTATTCCCAGCCTCTCTCCAAGCCTTTATCTACTTTTTTTTTTTTTCTCATCTGCCAGGGGTTGTTGCCTCTAAAAGCAAAATAATCAAGCAAGCAAAATCACACATAAAAGAAATCCAAATAACACATCAGTGATTTGAACCAAGATCGATTATAAGGACGGATATAGGTGCTGGAGGGAAGTGACAAGAATTCCTGTCTCCCTGTCAGTTTCACCCTTTGGTGTTTAAATGAAGTGGCTGGTCTGCACACCAGGCCACAAATCAAAGAGAAAGGTGGTGGGCAGCAGTACTGGGCACATGCACGGCCTTACGGCTCCTCCTGTTACTCCCTTCACTTCCCTGCATCTCACTCTTACCCTTTGTCCAGCAAGCCCGGTCGAGATGGCCTCGTGCTGGATCCAGCTGGCCTCTGCAGCCCTGGGCAGTATATATCCTGCTGTCGGCTTCAACCCCTAAGACCCCTGGTGTCCCCTCACCCAGAGAGACAATAACCCACATACCCCAGAGCGGCGGAGGTTCCTTACCGATGGCAGTAGTGAGAAAGGAAACCATTTCAGACTCCTTCCCGTCATTATAGAAAGCCAGGTGCCAGATTCCTGAATCCAAATACTGGATGAAGCCGGTCTCGTGGCTAGAAGGGGGGACGGCTCCCCGAGACTGGCGCTGGGGTCCCTCCAGGCTCCGTGCCTCCTGGGTCAGGAGCCTCCTTCCATCCAGCAGCTCCACAAAGTCAAACTGAAGCGCAAAGAGAGCATGATTAGCAGTGGGCCTGCTTCTCAGCCATGCTAAGTTCTTCAGGCTTCTCCCAGGGAGGACAGGGAGACACAGATGAAAAGGCTAAGTTCTTCAGGCTTCTCCCAGGGAGGACAGGGAGACACAGATGAAAAGGCTAAGTTCTTCAGGCTTCTCCCAGGGAGGACGCAGGGAGACACAGATGAAACAGGCGAGAGAGGCCTAAGCGATGCAGAGGTTGACCAACCCACTCCACCTCCTTCCCAGACCCCATTTTGCAAGGTGGGACTCTCCTGATCCGCTGCTGAGTGCAGCACAATTAGTAGATTATTTTTAAGTGTCAGTTGGTTGTAATTTGGGGTGTGGAGAGTCTTCCTTTGGCTGACTCTACACCTTTACATCAATCAGGACAGCCATGCTATTTTTTTTTTTTTAAGCTATGCTTTACTGATGGGCATGTGATTAGAAACCCAGTCACTTTATGACTGAACTCCTCCGACTCCACGCAGATGATGGCGGGAGGGAATCCTGGGGATCTAGGATGGGGCCCGGAGCACTCACTGGGTGTGCCTTAAATGTCAGTCAAGTGCAAAGGAAAATCTGATTTATATCCATCTTCCCTTTGTCAATGATCCTTTCTCAGTGCTCCAGTTTCAGGGAGCAGTTTTAGGGGAACTAAACTGGATTAGCGCAAAACTCCATCAGTAATTACATGCTGTGTCAAATAATGCAATTTCCAACTGATCCAAGCCTGCTAGCATGAGAGACTCGAGGGAAGACAGTCACGTGTGCTAACAACAGGCAGGTGGTGAAGTCCTGCTGCTGCTGCTAAGTCACTTCAGTCGTGTCCGACTCTGTGTGACCCCATAGACGGCAGCCCACCAGGCTCCCCCGTCCCTGGGACTCTCCAGGCAAGAACACTGGAGTGGGTTGCCATTTCCTTCTCCAATGCATGAAAGTAAAAAGTCAAAGTGAAGTTGCTCAGTTGTGTCTGACTCTTTGTGACCCCATGGACTGCAGCCAACCGGGCTCCTCCATCCATGGGATTTTCCAGGCAAGAGTACTGGAGTCCTCTACTGGTGAGCAAACCAAGCAACTGTCTACCTATCTGTCTTTTAAGGAAAAAAAAAAGAGTATTTATCCTGTCTCATGTGACAATGTCTAGGGACAGGAAACCCAGGACCAGTAAATAAAGAAATCAGGGGTCCAGGCTCTCTCTACTATTCTGCAACTCTATCCTTAGCAAATGTCTCTATCTTGCTTTTACCTAGAAATTAAGTACCTGCTGGGGGTCACAAAGACTACATTTGGCCAGGGACTGTCTGATGGATGCCTGTGATTCATGTTACTCCAAACTCAGGGCGGGAAGGACCTCACACAAGTCTGCTCTTCACCCACCATGACTGGCAAAGTGTCAGTCATCCTGCTTGAGTTTTAAAGTTTTTCTGGTGCACATGTGTCCGGGTAAATGGGAAACCCTGAAGGAGAGAAGGGATGCAAGAGATGAGGAGGGCATCCTTTATTCTGAGCCAGGTCCTGCACTAGCTGTTTTCTAGATGTGATTCTCCACTGTTCACAGCAGCCCTGCGCAGTGGGTATTGCTATCAGCATCTGCTAGACAGGAAGCTTGCTCCGAGAGGATGCTACAGGCTTCAGGTTACACAGCTGATAACGAGAGGATTCAAACCCAGGTCTGTTTAACTCCAGTGTGCATGCTTTGTTCTCTAGATTGCATTTCCTGGATAATTTAACTTAGGAGACTGGGTACTAGTAAAAAAGGCTATTGAGAGATTGCCTACAACTCCTTCCTCTTAAAAAGCTCCAAGGATACAGCCCTACTCATCTGAAAGGTAGGATCTGAGAGAGGGCAAATGGACGAATAGACTATAAAGTATGTGAAACTCCCTCCAAGCTCAAGGATCCCGGTTTCAGCATCAGGTTTCTTGACTTCGGTTAAGATTTGAGGTGGGAGCCCCTGGAGAGGAAAAGGGGACATAGGGTTCTGGTTACCTGTGTGTGTGAAGGAGGAAGGCCTTTTCTGCCATAAATGCCAACCAGAGCCGCCTTTCCCAGAGACACATTGAATTTCAGATGCACAGGATGGTCTATGAACACCTGAGATCTCCAGAAAGTGCCAGGAGGAATCTTCTGGGAAGCCCGTCTCCCCACGTCGATTTCTCCAGAGTCTATAAAACTGTCCTCTGGAAAGAAACTACTGGGCTTTCCTACCAAGACACGGGGAAGGGAAGACAAAAACATCACTGTTAGCCACAAGTGAAACCAGGGATCAGAGTATCTGAACAAGCAGGGCTCTCCTCTGCCTCCCACCTCTTCTCTGCAACATTCCAGGGCCAGCCCACTCCCTGCCCTAGACTCCCCCATTGAGGAGTTAGAATGTCCAGAACTTTTTTTTCCCCAACGATGCTCAAATTGTTCTGCTAAAAATATGCATTCTTCCAAAGCAGAATGGGTCCTCCCCAAGGGCCATCTGTTTACTGCATAATTCTAGAGCTTGTTAAGATATATTTTGATCCTAAAAATAATCACTCGCAGTCACATGAGAATAACTCTGTGCGTCTGTGCACCCGCGCGTGTGTGTAAAAGCATGCATGCTAAAAAAGAAAAGATAGAGGGAATAAGGTGCTGTTAATTTTTCAGCTTAGAATGGCTTCCCTAGCAATGGGAAGCATGATCTGAGCAGAGTCAGATATTTTTCAAGCTCACTAGGATCTGGGAGTCCAATTCTGGGGCTCAGACATGTGGATGAGGGTTTGTGTTGGGAGCAGGGGTAGGGATGGGGGGGAATGAGGAAAAGGGTACATCTGAACAGAGAAAACACTTCTGAAAAATGCTTCTTTGTCTGGGATGTAGGGCAATGAGTATCGTTGTGCTTAAGGTGGGTAAAGCTGGGGAGATTTTTCAAGGTTAGGCACAAAACTTTTGACATACTTGGATTTCAAACCAGGCCACCAACCCTGCAGGCTACAGGAGTAGGGGCTGGTTGAGAATAAGATCTCTCGTCCAATTCTGTCACCAATCAGGAGAGTGACAGCTTTCTGGGGGCACCTCAAGTGCCAGGAAGGAAGGCTGCTTATCAAACTTCCTCTACATAGTAATTAAACACACTCACACATGAAAAATATAAACCCTAACTTCCTGCCAGACATCAGCCCTCCGAGGAGTTGGCAGGGGGCAGGAGGGGAGAACAGGGGCATTAGAAGACCACCCTTAGGACAAGAACAAGCCAAAATCAAGTCAACGGGCTCCATCTTATTTGTCATCAGAAAGTACCCCCGGGTGTCCTAGTTTCAAGGTTTGTTGTGTTGCTAGAGATGCTGGAAGAGGTACTTTCAAGACCAAGAATCCATCTGTAAAGAAAACACATTTGTGGGAACTTTTTATAAAAAGCATTTGGGGAATAAGAAATTAAAGTGTCTTTTTTTCTTCCCCTAGCTTTGTAAGATTCCTTACAAAGCACATTTGATGCTGAAATGGAGCTTGGCAGGGCATTGTTGTAGTCATAAAATATTTTACTGTTTTAAATAATAAAATTCAATTTTATATGTTAAACTTCTCCATATGTTATCATTCCCTTATAAACTCCTAGGCAGAAACATCAGGTTTTTAGCTTCAAACCGTTAAATGTTATTTTAATTAAAAATATGCCAACAGAAAAGTTAAAACGCACGCTCTCAATAAAAACACTACTAGTATACTGTCATTAGCATGGGGAAGAGCTTGCATTTAATTCCTTTATGGAAGGAATGTGCCCCAGACTTTTACCTTGAAAATGCAGACACATGCAAACCACGACACTGTGGTTCAAAGTTCGAAGACAGAAGCCAAATTCACAAAGCATTAAGATGGAAGAGAATCATTTTCACATTCTTCCTTATCTGACTTTGGGGTTCCTAATTCCACAATCCTTTTATAGTCCAGGTAGAAAAACAGTTTACCCTTCAGCCTATAATTCTGTTAGGGAAGCAGAACTAGAGGGAGTTAAGACACAAAAGCAGCACGAGTTCTGAGTTTTTTACTCCTAGAAACCGCAAAAAAATAAGCTGGAGACTCCTAATTCCAAGACCTCATCTCCTTGTGAGTGGGTGGGAGTCAGAGCTGATGGGATTTGAGAATTGTCTGCATTCACATAATTCCTATGTCTGAGAATAAATAATGAAAACTTCTCCCACTTTTTGGCATGCTGTTGGAGAGCCCTGTACTGTTCATTTCCCCTCCAGTGAGCATGTTTTTCAGAGACAGCTATTGAATTAGCCAAGCTTTTAGTTTCACAGGGCAGAGGTCAAGTCCAGAGACTCTCCAGAGGTCTGCAGGCCCAAGAGGCATACATAAATTGGCTCTTACCCCCAGAGGAGCGGCAAAAAGGGAATAGTCTTTTATAGCACTCAACTATTTCACCAAAGCTGGAAAAAATGGAGGAAAAAAATTAGAAAATTTATATTTGGTGTGTATACCATGATATAAAACCAGTAACTTCTGGTCTAGGGCACAGCACCCCACCAGGACCTTGACTTTCTTGGCTGAAAGAATTAGGAATTAGGAGTCTTGAGCTTATTTTCATGCAGTTTCTATGATGGAGCTTAGGATCTGGAGCTTAGGTTCACAAGTGAGGCTTGTCCTAGAAGTTGCCCTGTCCAGATCCTTAGGGAAGTGGCCATGGCCCTAGTCTTTTAAGGAAAAGTTTGAGAGGGGAAAGACAGTGCCCATCTTGGAATTTAACCTTTATCATTCTTTCCTATCAGTCCCCAGTGGTCCCCACATGGACTAGGGATGAGATGAAAGTTTCTAGGAGGAGGGACCTGGAGCCTGCCGAGTACCTGTGGCTGGAGGGAAAGAGGCGTGACACTTGCTGGGCTAAGTCAGAGTAAAACCACCTTCATCCTTTTCTGTCTTTCAAAAACCCTTACTGTCTTTCTCTCTCCAGATCTTATAACCTAAGAGTCTTCAGTCTTAATTCTGAGCACCAATATGTGAGCACCAGGATAGAAAATATTCCACGACATGGCAATACCCACCAGTGGTGGAGTAGGGAGAGGGGGCAGAGGGTAGAGGCAGGTGGAGGTGAAAAGTCCTGTGTATCTAACTCTTTTTATCTGTACCTACATTCTGGAACACAATAATAATAACAAATATCAGTAGTAGCGATAACAATAAAGATAGAGGTAGCAGTACTAATGGTATTACCTATCATTCATTAAATTTCAACTATGTACCGGACATTTTTACATATATTGGTATACTTAATCCTCACATTATTAAAATGTATATACTGAAGCTCAGAAAGTGAAAGAAACCATTCAGAGATGAAGCCATTTGGGGTGCCTCTTTATTTATTAGAATATGGCTTCTCAGAACATCAAATTGATAAATTATTAATTAAAACTCTTCAAAGGTCTTTTCAATGGTAGCAGAGTACATTAACCCTCTTTAAGAGTAAAGATCTGATTTAATTCACAGTCCTAGAAGGCTGGATACCAAGGCTAGACCAGGAAGATCCAAGGCCCACTGGAGCACATCCTGCCATCCTGGGCTACAAAAAATTGAGTTTTTATGAACTAGGATCCACACATAGACCCCAAAGCTAAAGGGAAACAGTGTCTCAAAACATTCCTAAGAACACAATACAATGAGTGAGTGCCCCAGAGGCTTAACAGAGTACAAAGAGCTTAACTCAGAATTAGGGACCCCCAACAGCACGATTAGGCTTCACAAGGCAGATTCTACTGGTAGCAGTCCTTTGCTTTACAAAGACATATAGATTCAGGCTTCCCAGAGCAATGCTCTGGAAATACACAATCGTGTCTAAAAGAATTTTCTCAACAAATTGCTGAAATGATTGGCTAGCTCAGTCAAAAATAAGGGAGAGTTGGAAGAACTAAGATCCCATGCACTTCCCAAATTCACTGTCTTTATTTTCTTGAACTGAGATTTATCCATATAGGGTCTGAATTCCTAATTCTGCCCCTCCCTCTACCTTTTTTTGGTTCTTTTCAATGCAATAACTCGCACAAAGAATTCTTTAGTTTCCTTAGCAACTGTTTGAAATTTATTTGGTTATCAAAATAAGCTGAGAGCCCAGCTGAGCCTGTATGTAGCAATTTGCATGGTTCAAACTGATGGGCAATTTTGATTTCATTGCAGAAAGAAGAAAATGCTAACCTAGCCCACCAATTAAACCATCAGAAATGCTTGTTTATTCAATGCTTTTCCCCCTTTCTCCATTAATGCATAACATAAGTTCTTGTGGTTTTACTTCGGAAAGCTGCTGTATTTGGTTTCCATCCCATGACAGCTCTGAGATGGTTATAGCCACTTTGAAAATACAGGATATATTGCAGTTTGATGTTATTCTCAGAGACATGATGAGCCTTTAAAATACTGGGTTCATCATATACTTCATTTGTATAATTAAAAAATACACATCTTTTAAAAATATTCAAGAATGCCCCAAACTCTGTAGAATCTCTGAGGACAGAATATTAATCAGTCTGGAATTCTGAGATTTCTAATGACAGACATGGAATGGCCTGGGATTTAAATGAATAAGAAGAAAAGGAACTTACATTTATTGAATACTTCCTCATAACCAGTCTTTGGAAAGACAGGTATGAGGCATCCTTGTTCCACAGATGTGGAAACTAAGGCCAAAGGAAATGGAGTGGCAGAGCCAATAAATGGCCGGACCGGACGCAAACCCTGGATTGTCGGGCTCCATGGCCCATCTGTCCTCTTTCTACCACACTGCTTCCCCTAATCACTGTGCAATGGGGCTCTAATCTTCATTTTGGAATCAGCTCTCTTCTCTGATACCCTCAAAGGACAGGAAATGTGTGCTCACATCAGGGTTAGAAGCTTTCCCCCTTGAAATATGTCTAAGGAACGAGATTTTTAACATCACAGTTAAAAAGAGAAATTAAGAACGCTGTGACAGTCTCACATAAACTCTGGGAAGCTTTGTCCTCTGTTTCTCCAGACGGATGTATTTTTTTTAATCACAGTAATTGCTTTCGACGCTGACCACTTTACAGCATCACACTGCATTTTGGGGGTTTGTAAACAGGATTTCCAATTGCATTAGTAATGACAGATAATCCCTTTAAGCAAAAATATTCCAATGAGAGTAAACCAATAAACTGGTGCAATTTTATCTCTTATCTGCACCTCCTGCTCCTTAGGAAAAACAAAGCAAAACCGAGCAATCCACAAACTAATTTCATTAGAGTGGGAGATTTTAGATAGACCCAGGTCCTGTTTAAAGAAAGTCGGATAGAGATCATACAGAAAATTCACATTTTTCTAAATGAGATCTTTGAGGGTTACACATATCTTAAATCTGCAGTTGTTGATACTAATCTAAAGACAGTTGTCATTTACGTATTCACTTATGGCATTTGACACTGTAAGCTGACATGGGAATCACAAGGCAACAGGCAGGACCATGGACAGGGCCAGCCTAAAAACTTCTAAAGAAGAATCTGGTTAATCATGAGATGATTCTATTACTAATTTTGCATGTAGAGCTTGTGAATTAGAATGGACCTTAGAGATAATATAGATCAATCACCTCCTTTTAATGAAGAGGAATATGAAGCCGAGAAAGGTTTTCAAGGGATTTGCTTAAGGGCATCATGAGTGGCACAGCTGAACTTGAACTCAGGGTTGTAGACTCCTAACCCAGAGTTCTTCCCATGACCCCATCCATCCATGCTCCCTCCATATCCTATTAAGGTGCAAAGCAAGTGTAAGTTATTCAATGTCTTAAGTCTTAAAATCTTTATAAAGGAGAAGACTGGCTTTGCCCATCAAAATAGCAGGCAGAGATTCCGACTGGGCTCTGCAGAAATGCCCTCAGTTTCCTTAAAAATGGTAATTGGTCAAGAGTTGATTTTGGACTTTGAGGCCATTCAGAGGTTATGAATAACTGCTGTGACTAGCCATATGCTACTCTGTTAACCAAACTGATCACTAGAAGACAAACTCTTAAAAGGACAGGGAAGCTCAGAAGCCACGACCCAAAGTTAACTGAGATGAGAGGAAATGCAGTGAAGACTGGGGGCAGCTGTGACCACTTTGCTGACTGGGGTAATATCAGAAAAAAACAAGTGGGTCACGTGAGAAGGGATGGTCACACTCCCTAGAATGACAACCAGCCTGGCCCGTGAGCTCAGACCTCCTTGCTGGCACCAGTTCTTGTGGGTCTGCCACTCCTGGTTGATAGTGACAGAATTTATCAATATGTTGATGGCATGTTAGAAAGACCCCTAAGAAACTTAAAAAGTGGGTCTATGGACGTCCCATTCAAGAATGCCAAACCCCAAATGTCACCACCACTTCCATCATTAATACAGAAACATCTGCGTCTCATTGTACAGTGGGGTCCTTATTCACATCTCCTTCACGGTCTTATAACCATGAGGTGAGTCATGTAGGGCAACTGATGGAGACAGCAAGAGCCCTGTGGCCCACAGACCTGGGCCGTGTCCCAAATTCCAATATTTACTGGCAGTGTGACTCTGGCCAAGTCACTTAATCTATGCGGTCCTTAGTTTTTGCATCTAAAATGGCTGTAAACAATTATATTTACTTCATAGGATCTCCGTGAGAATTAAATGTGAAATGCTCTTCACAAAAAGGTTTGAACAAACATAGTGTACAAACACTAACAATTACTGCGACTGTAGATAAGGAGACGAGCTCTGGAAAATTAAGCGACTTGCTCAAGGCAACAGTAGGAAAATGCTTGAACAGTGGGACTGGTGTTTCCCTTAAACCATAAGGTCCAAGGATATTTCGTGTACATCACACCCTCTACCCACCTTGCCACACACCCCACTCCAAGAGACGCCCATTCATGCCACGAGGCAGCCCCGGAAGCCGTATCATGATCCCACACCATCAAAGACGGCCGCCCAGCAGTGTGAAAGCCCACGATGTTTCCCTCGAGGTATGGGATGGGATGCCGCTGAGCACCATGAGCCCTGCCCAAGCCCCGCAACGAGCTCACAGTGACAAGGAACTGCGATGAAGACATGGGTGGCCCGGCAGCGGCGTGGAGTGCGGGGGGATGGAGGAAGCACCAGGGCGTGGAGCGGTGAGTCAGGCACATGGCACGCAGGATGGCGGTCTCCTCGGCTCAAAGGCAGACACAGAGGACTCACGACACGAACAACACAGCAACCCTACCTTCTGCGGCTCCTTTGCCTTTCCTGTCAGGGATCTCTAACCCAGTGCCCCCTGAGGGATACAGGGAGACGTCCGTTGGCACAGGCCAACTGCTGGCTGTGTCCTCCGTGATCTCATACATCTGCCCCTCCATCGGCTGCAGGTGCCAGTTTAGGCCAAACAGGTGCATGGCTGTGGTGAGCAATGAGAAAAGTCATCTTTTTCTGCTGGAGGCGGAAATGGGACTCCCAAGCCATAGGGGAGGGCAGGTGGGGGTGGGGAACATGGGAACTCAGTTCAGTTCAACACAGAGGCCCTGGAGAGAGCTCTGGAGGGGGACTGGGCCACAGGGATGACCCAGGCATGGACCCTGCCCTCAAGGGCTCACAGTCTAGGGGCGCAGGGAGAAGGGCAGGATGGGGGAACTTTTAGGAGGTCTAGGCCTTTTGCTTCAAAAGATTAAAAATAACAATCTACAGGGGAAAACGGCAACTTGTATCACCAAGGCTTAACTTCCTTAATACAAAAGTAATGCTTACAAATAATAAGCAAAGTCCAACCACCCAGTAGGAGAATAGGCACAGGAGATGTACAGACGGTTGGCAGAGTAAGAAATGCACCTGGCTCTCAGCTGTATGAAAAGATTCTACACATTACTCAAGGTAGAAGAAATGGAAGTTAAACCTTGAAATATTGTTTTTCACATATGGTTTGGCAAAGATTTTTAGAAGGCTGAAAATATACAGTATTGGAAGAGAACAGAAAATAAGCACTCTCATACTCAGTTGGTTTGGTGTGAGCATAAGCTGGTACAAACCTTACAGAGAGGGCAGTTCGACAAAAGCTATAAAATAAAATATCCATACCCTTTACCCTGGAACTCAGAGATTCCAATTCTCCCCCAGATATGCTCACATGCACACAAAATTAGGCTTGTCAGGGCATCCGGTCCTGTCACTCCATGGGAAATAGATGGGGAAACAGTGGAAACAGTGTCAGACTTCATTTTTTTAGGCTCCAAAATCACTGCAGATGGTGACTGCAGCCATGAAATTAAAAGACGCTTACTCCTTGGAAGAAAAGTTATCACCAACCTAGATAGCATATTCAAAAGCAGAGACATTACTTTGCTGACTAAGGTCCGTCTAGTCAAGGCTATGGTTTTTCCTGTGGTCATGTATGGATGTGAGAGTTGGACTGTGAAGAAGGCTGAGCACCGAAGAATTGATGCTTTTGAACTGTGGTGTTGGAGAAGACTCTTGAGAGTCCCTTGGACTGCAAGGAGATCCAACCAGTCCATTCTGAAGGAGATCAACCCTGGGATTTCTTTGGAAGGAATGATGCTAAAGCTGAAACTCCAGTACTTTGGCCACCTCATGCGAAGAGTTGACTCATTGGAAAAGACTCTGATGCTGGGAGGGATTGGGGGCAGGAGGAGAAGGGGACGACAGAGGATGAGATGCCTGGATGGCATCGCTGGCTCGATGGACATGAGTCTGAGTGAACTCTGAGAGTTGGTGATGGACAGGGAGGCCTGGTGTGCTGTGATTCATGGGGTTGCAGAGAGTTGGACACGACTGAGCGACTGAACTGAACTGAACAAGGTTATTCACTACAGCATTGCTTGTAATAGCAAAACATTGGAAAGTGAAAGTCACTCAGTCATGTCCAACTCCTTGCAACCCCCACTGATGATACAGTCCATGGAATTCTCCAGGCCAGAACACTGGAGTGGGTAGCTGTTCCCTTCTCCAGGGGATCTTCCCGACCCAAGGATCAAATCCAGGTCTCCTGCATTACAGGCAGATTCTTTACCAGCTGAGCCACCAGGGAAGCTAAAAACATTGGAAACCAGTCCAAAAATAAGGAGCCAGATAAGTTATATTTATCCAATATACTGTGTGTGTGCTTAGTTGTGTGTGACTCTTTGCGACCCCATGGACTATAGCCCACCAGGCTGCCCTGTCCATGGGATTTCCCAGGCAAGAATACTGGAGTGGTTGCCATTTCCTACTCCAGGGGATCTTACTCTCCCCCCCCCCCCCCCCAGGGATCAAACCTCCATCTCCTGTGTCTGCTGCACTGCGGGAGGATTCTTTACCTGCTCAGCTACTGGGGAAGCCCATACAATATACTGTGCAACCATAAAACAGAATGAGAAAACTTTTTTATACAATTTTTGGGAAGGAAAAAGGTAACATGCAGAACAATAATACACCTCCAGTATTCCTGCCTGGAGAATCTCATGGACAGAGGAGCCTGGCAGGCTACAGGCCATAGAGATGCACAGAGCTGGACACAACTGAAGCGATTTCGCACATGCTCAGGAAAAAAATACAAATGGAGGGACATCCCTGGTGGTACATAGATGTGACTCTACCTACCAACGCAGGAGACACAGGTTTGATCCTGGTCTGGGAAGATTCCACATGCCTTGGAGCAACTAAGCCTGTACGCCACAGATACTGCAGCCCGAAAGCCTTTGATATTCCACCTTTGGGTTAAGAAAACGATTCTGTGTATAGAGTCTGAAAGGATATGAAAGACACTGGTAACAGTGGGCACACCCTCTAAAGGAAGTGATGCTAAGGGCCTGGGGAAGGGGACTGATTTACATTTTACATTTCATCACATATCTGTTGTACATTTTGATTGTCTGCATTTTTGTGATTTTGGGGAATTCTGTGATTTTGATTCATGTGCATGCATTTCTGTTTTAAAAATATCTTTGCAATGCAGCAACTGCTAAATAATCTTCTGGAGCAAACTAGAAGAGATCAGTAGACACTAAAGAAAGGATACTGTGCCTTGAGATATACAATGCTCTAGGCAGCATGTCAGAGAAGGCAATGGCAACCCAGTTCAGTACTCTTGCCTGGAAAATCCCATGGATGGAGGAGCCTGGGAGGCTGCAGTCCATGGGGTCGCGAAGAGTCGGACACGACTGAGCGACTTCACTTTCACTTTCCACTTTCCGCTTTCATGCATTGGAGAAGGAAATGGCAGCCCACTCCAGTGTTCCTGCCTGGAGAATCCCAGGGATGGGGAAGCCTGGTGGGCTGCCGTCTATGGGGTCGCACAGAGTCGGATATGACTGAAGCGACTTAGCAGCAGCAGCAGCAGCAGGCAGCATATTTCCGAAAAGGTTTGTGAGCTAGTACAAAGTGAAGGCACTCAGTCGTGTCCGACTCTTTGCGACCCCATAGACTGCACCCCATAGACTGTAGCCTATAGGCTTCTCCATCTATGCAATTTTCCAGGCCAGAATATTGGAGTAGGTTGCCATTTCCGTCTCCAGAAATGTCAGCTTAAATCCCATTCAGGATCTAAAACTTGAGCCTTATCAACGGTCCATACTTACCCCTTCTGGGAGGCCTCCTCTGATCCCCCACATACAGAGCTAAGTACTACTCCAGTCCCTGACTCCACAGCATCTTGTGCACAGTGTCACTCCTTTGCTCAGTTGATGAGAGCATTTTCTAAAAGTCAGGACCCGTGGCTGACACTGAGAGCCAGAACCAAATCAGATACTCCCTGTTTGCAAGAGTTCAGAGGCAGAGGAGATGGACAAGCAACAAAGAACATTCAGAAGGACTGGAAGGCCCAAAGGTGGTGGTGGCTGACCCAGTAAGAGGGCCAGAGGAAGACAGCAAAGAACCAATTGACAAGAAATATGAAGGCCCATTGTAATTGTTTTTACAGACGACCAACGGCTTGCTAGGCAATGTCCTGGGTAATTTGCATACATTACCTCTAATCCTCACCCAACTCTACCAGACCTAATTTACAGATGTGCATACTTAATTAACTCAGAAGGTTAGTTAAAATTATGATAATTACAAAACTATGCTTTCTTGAGTGTTTTCCATGTGCCAGGCATTGTGCTAAAAGCAGTAAATAGAGTATTTCCTTTAATTCTCACAACAGTCCTAGAAGGTGATAATCCCATTTTTGCTGATAAAAAGACACTAAGACACAAAGACTTCAATTTACATGGGAGGTTAAATGGCTAACAAGTGGCAGAGTCTAGCCTAGAATCCCAAACTCTGAATCCTGAAGTCACAAACCATCTCCCTCTCCGGCTAGAAAAGACAGGCTCTCCCCACTCTGCCATTCTGCCTCTCACTAGCTTCTTTATCCAACAAGGGGGGTGGGCATTATAAAGACACCCCCCTTTACACAGCAAGCTGACTCTAAGCCTTTCGCATGTCTTTTTAAGGCAGCAACAGAGGATCCTGTGAAGTGGACAGAAAGTTGTGTTATTTAGCCCCAGTTTGTGGAATGGTCACTGACGGTGGTCTTGAGCAGTTGTGTGACTGTCTTCAAGATGCAAAAACCTGTAGGGAAGAGCGGAGCGCAGCACAACCTTCCGACTCCTGGTACAAACAAAACTCCCCGAGGATGCACACAAGTTCGGCTTAACCAGGACCGTGTACACTGGTACCAGAGATGCGATCTGACTCTCTGCTTTCTCTTTGGTTACTATGATGCAGGGGAAAGTGTGCTGGACTGACGGCAAGAAAACTGGCTTTGAATCCTAACTGCCACTTCCCAGCTACAGCATTCTCGTCTGAGAAGTGAGGATAAAGATATTTCAAAGAATTATTACATCATATATGGTAATATAGGACTTCCTTGATGGCTCAGGTGGTAAAGTGTCTGCCTGCAATGCGGGAGACCCGGGTTCGATCCCTGGGTTGAGAAGATCTGGAGAAGGAAATGACAACCCACTCCAGTACTCTTGCCTGGAAAATCCCATGGATGAAGGAGCCTGGCAGGCTACAGTCCATGTGGTCGCAAAGAGTCAGAAACGACTTCACTTTCACCTTTTTCTTTCTATGTGGTAATATGGGCTTCCGGGTGGCTCAGATGGTAAAGAATCTGCCTGCAAAGCAGGAGATCGGGGTTTGGTCCCTGGGTCGGGAAGATCTCCTAGAAAAGGAAATGGCAACCCACTCAAGTATTTTTGCCTGGAAAATCCCAAGGATGGAGGAGCCTGGCAGGCTACAGTCCATGGGGTCGAAAAGAATCAGACACGACTGAATGACTAACAGTTCCACTTCAGGTGATAATATATGGCAAAGCATATTATAAACTCTACCCATGTGTGATTGCTGTATTTTGTAACCATTATATCCATAGTGTTGATGATACTGATAAAACAGTAGCTCACATTTATGGAGCACTTTTTAGGTACCAAGCACTCAACGAAGTGCTTCAGACTGCTCCTTACTGTCCCTGTGTAGTTTCCAATAGTAATAAAATTCACCTGCCTGTTAGAAGTGACTATGCTGCTACTTCCGGGGCTGAATTAGCTCACATTTCTGCTTACCTTCTTACTGTTTCAGTCTGTTTATTGGCAACTCCAAAGGTAATGGAGAAATTTCCTGAACTGCGGACAACTCAGATATACGCAGTTAAATGAGCAGGGCTTCGTTCCCTGTTAGAATCAATGATCTCATCTAAGTGTGCAAAAACAGCCGTCTTGTTAAAAGGTCAGGAGAATTAACTAATCCCACGATGAATAGACTCTCACAGCTTTGTTAAGAGAAACATTTTTATTGTCAAAGCTACCTCTTATTTTAATAGGATGCAAAAGCAAGTTCTTGCTTAAAAAAAAAAAAAAGTAGGCGGAGAGGGAAGAAAAGCCAGCGGAAAAAGTATTCCAGATGAAAATGCTAACAAGATCTGGTGTTCCAGGGCAGTTAATTAGGGCACAGCAGCCCACCACTGGACGGGGGAGGCTGTCGGCACCCCTGCTCCTCAGCCTGGCCCCCCATGCCCCACCCAGTGATCATAAATAGAGGCCCCCACAGCTGTGAGGCTGGCAGGTCTCTCAGTCAATCTGCAGAAGTGCTCCTGGAAACCAGCAGGGGCAGCCAGGTCTGGATCCAGCTGTAACTAGACTCTCAGGAGACACAGTCCTCCAGGAATAATTCTGGAGGCTGGTGGTAGGCAAGTGAGTATGGGGCCACCAAAACTGGGCTGAGAAATGGCGGGCTGGAAGGTAAGATATAGACAGAGGAGAAGGATACAGAGTCAGATGCCAAGTTCCACCAGTAATGTCATCTTAGCGCCAGAATGAAAGGGGCCTTTAACCTCGATCCAGTCTTAAATACGCCATGCTAGGGGCCCCTCAGTTCTTCTACTGTACTGTTTGATGGGTGGTCAGTTTTACAGCCAATGGAGAGACAGAAGGAAGGAAAATGGTTTGCTTTGTTCTCCTCTTGCCAAAGCACACAAAGCTTACTTGCTCAGAGACTGTCCGAAGGAAACACAAGTTCAAGCAACCATGTTTCTTTGTCCTTGATCATAATAACAACAGTAACTCAAAGCCTGGTATAAACTGGAGTGCCTACATGCATGTACGCTAAGTCACTTCAGTCATGTCCGACTTTTTGCAATCCTATGGACTGTAGCCCACCAGGCTCCTCTGACCGTGGGGATTCTCCAGATAAGAATGCTGGAGGAGCCGATTGCCATTTCCTCCTCCAGGGGATCCTCCCGACCCAGGGATCAAGCCCAGGTCTCTTATGTCTCCTGCACTGGCAGGCAGGTCCTTCACACTAGCGCCACCTGGGAAACCCACCTGGACTGCATGCTACATGCCAAACTCTTAATTTATAGTAATCAATGTAATCCTCATGGAAAGATGGGTTGAAAAACCACTGGCGCATAGGTATAATGGAACTGAGTCAGGAGACGGATGGGCCCCAGGCTGCTCAGCTTCTCTCCTGTGGACAGAAACTTCCTAATAGCAGAAACTCCGCAAAGGCAGGATGAAGGAGGAGGCTGGGCCCTGCCAGGAGAAGAGATAAAAGACCACGTATTCCTCATTCTCAAAGTCAAGGAGACCGTCCCAACTACACATGCGCAGAAGGGCTCCCTGAAGGTCAAAAGAGAGGGGGTGCTACCCCATAGTAAGTGATGTCAACTCCCCGTAAGTCTCTTTGCCAGAGTCCATCTGGGTTAAGGGATGAACACGCACAGAGGGGAGGACCCTGAGACACATCAAATACATACTCAGAGCCAGGCAGAGCAAAATGACAGGCCAAAGGAAGCCAGGAAGACATGCCCCATAAAAGCGATTCAAGCCACCGCCAGGGCGCGCCTCTCTCAGCATGTCTATCCGCACAGACTGTACTCTCTTTTCCCCCTAGCAAATACTTGTTTTACTACTTTCCATCTTTGCGGGAGTTCTTTTTCTGCAAAGCTGAAGGGCCAGGGCCTTGTCACCACGGGCCTAGTGGCTAGGATTTGGTGCTCTCCCTAACGCGACGTGACCTCAGTCTCTGGCCAGGAACCCAAGCCCTGCTTCAAGCCACGGTAGGCTGGGACCAGCAGAGATCAGAACTGAAAAGAAACTGAGCTATGGGGCTATAGTTTTGAGATACTTCGGAGTAAGTTAGCTAACACCACAGAGCTGGTAAAAGTTTGAGGTGAAATTTCAAGCTCAGGAGTCTGTGTTCCCCAGCCAAGATTCCTCTTTTATATAGTTTACTTTAAATAGAAGATTAAAACGGGTAATACAAAGTTACCAGCAAATAAAGGCTGCAATGAATCTGTGGGGGTCCCCATGGTGATAATATTTCTTACCCCACAGCAGCCCTCACTTACAGCTGTGGACAGCAGTCAGTGCGTGCTATCCAGAGTACTTGGAAGTAACCACCAAGTATCCCAAAAGGCTCAGAAGTACACACGGTCCTCTTCAGTCTGCTTTAAGACCAGGCCATTGCAACAGGACAGATTATAATCATCGTAATCCCCTTTTCCAGACGAATTAATGGTAATCATCAATGTACATCACAGGATTATCTAAATTATACCCTGCGGTATGTATATAACTGTGTGTACAAAACTCTCCCAAGTACATGGAAAGTGATCTAAATAAGGAACGTGATACTGGTGTTCCCTTTACACTAGTTTGTAATTAAATAAAAAGGTGAAAAGATGTTAAAGAGTTCAGAGAAAGGCTGTGGAAAGGTAATAAGTTCACAGGATCACCCACGTTGAAATGTTAATGATTTCTAAAAGCCAGGAGCTAGGGTGGGGGAATTTTCTTATTCCCTCAGTTCTGGTCCCTCTGATCCCAGGGCTGACATTTTCCAGTCGCCTTTTCCTGCCCAGCAAGACACGAGAGAAGGCTGGGAAAGTGCAAGCTCCATCTTGACATTTTTAAGAAAAACGCTCAGTAGAGGCTCGGATGTTGACAGCCCCCCCACCCCCAGCACCCAGCCAGCAGGAGGCGATTAACGCAGCCGTTTTGCAGGAGTCACCCCTGTGAGCACAGGAGAGGTTCTGCTGTCACATGACGCTCCCTTCCCCAAACCGAAAGCACAGAGCCACTTGCCTTTGTGAATCAGCAGCTCCAGGTAGTGATTAGAGATGAAGCTCTAATTAAGAAGCTGTTGGATCCAGTGGCATTTTTTTTTTTTTTTTTTTGGCTTCAAAAGGCAGCGGGACCAATACAGTATTGTAAAGTAAAATAAAGTTAAAAAAAAAAAAAAAAAAAAAGGGCAGTGGGACCCAACCAAGGTACATGGCTACCTAGTTTTCTGCTTTATGTTAGTGCCCAGTTGCTTGTTGTTTGTTTTTAAATAGCATCATTTCCGTAAAATAAAACTCATTGGAGTTCTCTTATTTATGGTCCTATAAGGTGGAAAGCGCAAAGCAAAAAGGCACAACAGTAACAATCACGAACTGACAGTATTTCATTCCCCAAGTTCTACTCCTGGTTTTGCACCAAAGCCACATTATTCAAAGGTTTCAAGCTCAGAAGGCATGTACACAGAGATGTATACTGCAGTGTGTTATTAAGAAAATCAGAAGCAACGCAGATGTCTTAAAACAGGAGAATGACTGAGCTAAATTATGATACAGGTACTGGATGGAATGTAAGCTAATCATTATGAAAAATAACTGATACTCCTAAAAGATGATGCTGTGAAAGTGCTGCCTTCAATGTGCAAGCAAATCTGGAAAACTCGGCAGTGGCCACAGGACTAGAAAAAGTCAGTTTTCATTTCAATCCCAAAGAAAGGCAATGACAAAGAATGCTCAAACTACCACAATATTGCACTCATCTCACACACTAGCAAAGTAAGGCTAACAATGCCTAACAAGCCAGGCCTCATGAACATGAACTGTGAACTTCCAGATGTTCAAGCTGGATTTTGAAAAGGCAGAGGAACCAGAGATCAAATTGCCAACATCCGCTGAATCGTTGAAAAAGCAAGAGAGTTCCAGAAAAACATCTACTTCTGCTTTATTGACTATGCCAAAGCCTTTGACTGGATCACAACTGGAAAATTCTTCAAGAGATGGGAATACCAGACCACCTGACCTGCCTCCTGAGAAATCTGTATGCAGGTCAAGAAGCAACAGTTAGAACTGGACATGGAACAACAGACTGGTTCCAATAGGAAAAAGGAGTACGTCAAGGCTGTATATTGTCACCCTGCTTATTTAACCTGTATGCAGAGTACATCATGAGAAATGCTGGGCTGGATGAAGTACAGGCTGGAATCAAGATTGCCGGGAGAAATATCAATAACCTCAGATACACAGATGATACCACCTTTATGGCAGAAAGCAAAGAACTAAGAGCCTCTTGATGAAAGTGAGGGAAGAGAGTGAAAAAAGCTGGCTTAAAACTCACCTTTCAGAAAACTAAGATGATGGCATCTGGTCCCATCACTTCATGGCAAATAGATGGAGAAACAGTGGAAACAGTGACAGACTTCATTTTGCGGGGGCTCTAAAATCACTGCAGATGGTGACTGCAGCCATGAAATTAAGACGCTTACTCCTTGGAAGAAAAGTTTGACCAACCTAGATAGCATATTAAAAAGCAGAGGCATTAGTTTACCAACAAAGAACCGTCTAGTCACAGCTATGGTTTTTCCAGTAGTCATGTACGGATGTGAGAGTTGGACTGTAAAGAAAGCTGAGTGCCGAAGAATTGATGCTTTTGAACTGTGGTGTTGGAGAAGACACTTGAGAGTCCCTTGGACTGCAAGGAGATCCAACCAGTCCATCCTAAAGGAAATCAGTCCTGAATATTCATTGGAAGAACTGATGCTGAAGCTGAAACTCCAATACTTTGGCCACTTGATGCGAAGAATATTCATTGGAAAAGACCCTGATACTGGGAAAGATCGAAGGCAGGAGGAGAAGGGGACAACAGAGGATGAGATAGTTGGATGACATCACCGATGCAATGGACATGAGTTTGAGTAGGTTCCGGGAGTTGGTGATGGACAGGGAAGCCTGGCGTGCTGCAGTCCATGGGACATGAGTCAGACATGAGTGAAAGACTGAACTGAACTGACAATGAGCAATGAGGGCAAATGCTTATCATGTAATTTTAAGGGGGAAGAAAGGTAGGATATAGAATTGCATGTTTTTGCATGCAATGTATGTTTATATAAAAACATCTGGAAAGACATATGTAAAAATGACATCAGGCTTTGAATCACAGTGTAGGATGAGTGACGAATTTTCTGCACTGATTTCCAAACTCATTTCCATGCTGTTACCTTAAAAAGGAAGTTCCACAACCCAGTCTTGGGAAAAGCAAGAGATACAAAAACGATGACAGAGCAGAGCAGGAAAATTCTGGTTTCGAGTCTATGCCATAAGTCAGACATTTAGGCAAGGGGAATTCCATATGCTATTTCATTCAGTCCTTATACAAACCTTGAGAAAATGATCAGTATTCCCATTTCTGGTCAACATGCCATCATGGTCAACAAAAGAGTCTGAAATGCAGTACTTGGATGCAGTCTCAAAAACGACACAATGATCTGTTCGTCTCCAAGGCAAACCATTCAATATCACAGTAATCCAAGTCTATGCCCCAACCAGTAACGCTGAAGAAGCTGAAGTTGAACAGTTTTATGAAGACCTACAAGACCTTTTAGAACTAACACCCAAAAAAGATGTCCTTTTCATTATAGGGGACTGGAATGCAAAAGTAGGAAGTCAAGAAACACCTGGAGTAACAGGCAGATTTGGCCTTGGAATGTGGAATGAAGCAGGGCAAAGACTAATAGAGTTTTGCTAAGAAAATGCACTGGTCATCGCAAACACCCTCTTCCAACAACACAAGAGAAGACTCTACACATGGACATCACCAGATGGTCAACACCGAAATCAGATTGATTATATTCTTTGCAGCCAAAGATGGAGAAGCTCTATACAGTCAACAAAAACAAGACCAGGAGCTGACTGTGGCTCAGATCATGAACTCCTTATTACCAAATTCAGACTCAAATTGAAGAAAGTAGGGAAAACCGCTAGACCATTCAGGTATGACCTAAATCAAATCCCTTATAATTATACAGTGGAAGTGAGAAATAGATTTAAGGGTCTAGATCTGATAGACAGAGTGCCTGATGAACTATGCAATGAGGTTTGTGACATTGTGCAGGAGACAGGGATCAAGACCATCCCCATGGAAAAGAAATGCAAAAAAGCAAAATGGCTGTCTGGGGAGGCCTTACAAATAGCTGTGAAAAGAAGAGAGGCGAAAAGCAAAGGAGAAAAGGAAATATATAAGCATCTCAATGCAGAGTTCCAAAGAATAGCAAGAAGAGATAAGAAAGCCTTCTTCAGCCATCAATGCAAAGAAATAGAAGAAAACAACAGAATGGGAAAGACTAGAGATCTCTTCAAGAAAATTAGAGATACCAAGGGAACATTTCATGCAAAGATGGGCTCGCTAAAGGACAGAAATGGTCTGGACCTAATAGAAGCAGAGTATATTAAGAAGAGGTGGCAAGAATACATGGAAGAACTGTACAAAAAAGATCTTCACAACCCAGATAATCATGATGATGTGATCACTAATCTAGAGCCAGACATCTTGGAATGTGAAGTCAAGTGGGCCTTAGGAAGCATCACTACGAACAAAGCTAGTGGAGGTGATGGAATTCCAGTTGAGCTATTTCAAATCCTGAAAGATGATGCTGTGAAAGTGTTGCACTCAATATGCCAGCAAATTTGGAAAACTCAGCAGTGGCCACAGGACTGGAAAAGGTCAGTTTTCATTCCAATCCCAAAGAAAGTCAATGCCAAAGAATGCTCAAACTACCGCACAATTGCACTCATCTCACATGCTAGTAAAGTAATGCTCAAAATTCTCCAAGCCAGGCTTCAGCAATATGTGAACTGTGAACTCCCTGATGTTCAAGCTGGTTTTAGAAAAGGCAGAGGAAGCAGAGATCAAATTGCCAACATCCACTGGATCATGGAAAAAGCAAGAGAGTTCCAGAAAAACATCTACTTCTGCTTTATTGACTATGCCAGAGCCTTTGATGTGTGGATCACAATAAACTGTGGAAAATTCTGAGAGAGATGGGAATACCAGACCACCTAACCTGCCTCTTGAGAAATCTGTATACAGGTCCGGAAGCAACAGTTAGAACTAGACATGGAACAACAGACTGGTTCCAAATAGGAAAAGGAGTATGTCAAGGCTGTATATTGTCACCCTGCTTATTTAACTTCTATGCAGAGTACATCATGAGAAACGCTGGGCTGGAAGAAACACAAGCTGGAATCAAGATTGCCGAGAGAAATATCAATAACCTCAGATATGCAGATGACACCACCCTTATGGCAGAAAGTGAAGAGAAACTGAAAAGCCTCTTGTTCAAAGTGAAAGAAGAGAGTGAAAAAGTTGGCTTAGAGCTCAACATTCAGAAAACGAAGATCATGGCATCTGGTCCCATCACTTCACGGGAAATAGATGGGGAAACAGTGGAAACAATGTCAGACTTTATTTTGGGGGGCTCCAAAATCACTGCAGATGGTGACTGCAGCCATGAAATTAAAAGACACTTACTCCTTGGAAGAAAAGTTATGACCAGCCTAGATAGCATATTTAAAAGCAGAGACATTACTTTGCTGACTAAGGTCCATCTAGTCAAGGCTATGGTTTTTCCACTGGTCATGTATGGATGTGAGAGTTGGACTGTGAAGAAGGCTGAGCACCGAAGAATTGATGCTTTTGAACTGTGGTGTTGGAGAAGACTCTTGAGAGTCCCTTGGACTGCAAGGAGATCCAACCAGTCCATTCTGAAGGAGATCAGCCCTGGGATTTCTTTGGAAGGAATGATGCTAAAGCTGAAACTCTAGTACTTTGGCCACCTCATACGAAGAGTTGACTCATTGGAAAAGACTCTGATGCTGGGAGGGATTGGGGGCAGCAGGAGAAGGGGACGACAGAGAATGAGATGGCTGGATGGCATCACCAACTCGATGGACGTGAGTCTGAGTGAACTCCAGGAGTTGGGAATGGACAGGGAGGCCTGGCGTGCTGCAATTCATGGGGTCGCAAAGAGTCGGACATGACTGAGCGACTGAACTGAACTGAACTGAATTCCCATTTCACAAATGAAGAAAGGGGAGGCTCATCAAGGCTACATGATCTGCCCAAAGACACCTCCTAAATACTTTCCACGTTCACACCCTGACTGCCATAGGCATGGCTGACCTCCACAGTCAAAACCATGCAAAATCAAGTAAGTGACTTTGGCAGAATCAGTCCTCAAGTGGGGGTCTATCCGGAGCCTTCCGAGCTATATCATTTACTAGGGTCCTGATTCTGGATAAATGGCTTTGCCTTTCTGAGTTTCAGTTTCTCTATCTGTAAAAGAGATAGCAATATTACATTAAAGGGTTACATGGAGTAACACACGTAATTTGTTTAGAACTGTGCCTGGCACACAGTAGGAACAAAGCAAATGGCAGCTGTCGTCATCGCTGTTATTTCGCTCTGATTTTCCTAAATTTGAGATCCCTTGAAAGACCTGTTTAAGCCAACTCTGCCCATCACCTTTCCTCCTCTCCATACATGGCCCCTAATTTCCCTCCCATGCCAAGTGCAAAAATGCCAACTGAAAATTCCTTTGAGTTGAGGGCTGTTTCACTACCCTGTTCCCATCAGCTGCCAGCTTTTGAGCAAAGGAGCTAGAGATATTTGCCCAATGGATAAAACAGTTTTTAAAAGCGGAATCAGTATAAAGCAGCCTGACAGGATCCTACTGGTGACTACGTGGCGCTAATTTTAAATCAAGTAAATATATTGCCTTTCTTCCCTTCTCTGGATAAACCTGACTGCAACAATCAGGGTTACTGTCTCTCAACCCCAAATTAAGTGTTTTCTGGAGAATGGACTCTGGCACACTTAATCATTTTTCTGCACCACGCAATGCTGTGGGGAAAGGAGGCCTTTCAGCAAGGATTTGCTGGCAGCCGCTCGATATTTCTGTAAAACAAGTTGAGGAGGGGATGGGTGCTAGAGAAGGGGGAGGTGGGCACACCCACTGTCAGCACAGAGATGAAAGGTCAATTTAACTGGAGGGCACTGAAAACTGGTGACACAGCAAGCTGTAGGGGAACCGGGGCTGAAATCTAATTTGTACAGAATGGAATAAACAGCTATTATTGCAGTAATGGAGTTAGAAAGCTGTCTTCTCAGGGCACCTTTCACCCAACAGGCTCTACTAAGACCTCTTCCATGCATGCCTAGTCTAGGGGTTGGCCACCTCCACCACCCCTTGGACGGACCTCAGCCCAGTAATCCAACCTCTTCCTGCCCTGCTGTGCTGCTTCCAGGCACAAGAAAATGGAAGGCGTGAAACACAGTGGTTACGAGCACAGCCTTCATAGCCACGCAGCCCTGGGTTCTATTTCTGGTTCTTGTGTTTACAGTCATATGACTTCATTCCTGTTGTTCAACTCCATTGAGTCTCGGAGTCCTCCTCTATAAAATGGTGATAATAATGTCTAGCTCCAAAGAACTCTTGTGAAGATGAAAGGAAAGAATATATTTCACGAGCTTATCATGCTGCTTGGCATTTGCTCATATTGACTACCAGAGGGTAGCTGTCTATGTTGGTATCATCATCACCATCATTTGCAGTGCATATTAAGGTTTTCACTGAGAAAGTGAAGTAAGGAGATTTCTCAAAGAAGTGGAGAACTCTTTGAGTTTTGTTCTGGTTGGTGGCTGTTGTGGGGGGGTGAGCCCCACTCACTGGGGAGATGGGACTTAGGCTTGACTGGGGCAGAGGCTGGAACAACGCTGAGCCCAAGTCTCTGAATTCATCATTGGGAGTCCTTTCCGCTAACTGACGCTGGCACTGAGTCACAGCAGAAAATGCTGTGAGAGCAGGAAAGCCCCACTCAGGGCTTGTGCCTCCAACAGGGGCTGCACTCTCAGACCAGAGGAGTCATCTTTTTGAGCCTAAAGTAGAGGGAATGGACCCCTGGGGCAGGTGATGTCAGCTCACCAGGAGGCTCTCCCTCCAATGCAGGGATCATGTTCTTGTCTCCACCAAGCCCCCAGCATCTGGCCCACAGGAGAGAAGGAGAAACAGAGGAAAGGAAGGAGACAGACGTAATTAGGACTGTTACTGAGACAGTAACAGCTTCCTTTATTAAACATCGCACCACGTGCCTGACACAGTGGGGGAGGGTGCACATTCATTCCACCGTTTAATCCCACCACTTTTTAAGCAAGATTGTATCTCCACTTTATGGATTACGAGGACCTCAAAACGGAGTGACCAAGTAGATATTATTAACCTGATCCTGCATCTCTAGAAAACCAAGGTCCAGAATCCTCCATCACTGCACCACTTGTCATGGCGGCACCAAGATCCAAACCCAGGTTCTGGGTCACGGCATGCCCTGAGTCCTTCGCAGACCACTGTCAGAGCCCAGGGCAGGCCTCCCCGCCATCCTGATCAGAACAACATGCAGCTTCTGAGCAAATCACGGCCGGCAGAGCAGTCAAGGAAGCGACGCCACTGCGACTCCATGAAGCGGAAGACACGCCACCTCCTCTTCAAACTCAAGGTGTCACTAAGGAGCCAGGAAGCAGAGACACCCTCGGGGTCACAAGCCCATCCAGCTGCTCCTGCTGGGGTGTGAAGCCAGCCCTGCCCTAGTAGAGCTACACAGCTGACCTGGGAAACCCGGGAAAGTGCCTGTCATTTCCCCGGAGGAGGCAGAAGGCTGTTCTGGAGCTCTCTAGGTTCCCCTTCTTTATGGTGCTTGCAAGTAAGCACCAAGGCTATTCACCAAGCTATCTAAAGCATTTCTATAAAAGGTGTCTCAACTTAGCCAAGGACCAGCCTCTCACATGTGAGGCCTTGTCCCTGCCACTGAACCATCAAAGTGGGCAGAAGCAACCAGGGGCTTGGTTCCACCTTGGGAGCTCCAGTGGGAGGATGTGCCTGTTGCTAGGTTCCACTTCCAAAGCTACTACAGAAATGTCCTGTCGCCCGGCTCCGTGAGGCACCAGCCCATTGCCTGGTTTCCTTTGGCAAACCAACCACGTAACTGGCTTTTTTTTTTTTTTTCTCAGTGATCAAAGTCAATTAGGAGGTGGTCCCCACTGTACCTCTAAATGGAGTTTTAATTTGTGTATATATTATTAGGATAGGCCTTTCCCCTCTGGAACAGTCAGTTCAGTGGGAAGAATGAGGGCGGACAGCTTAACACTGAGTCTGCCACCTGGATTTGTAATGAGGGATGCTATTTCTTTACAATGAGAAGCGTTTTGAAAGAATGTTGTAAACTCTCATGGAACAGAGTGTGCAGTGTCCCTCTTTGATTCCCCACAGCTTCCCAGTCTCCTGCCCATGGGAGTCTTTTCTAGCTCTTTGGAATTAGACTACATTTTCTTGCCTCTCTGCCTTGTCTGAGCATAGAACCAGGCACTCAGTTCTTGGATATTCTAGGGACCCCTGTTTAGCTCAGTCCTTTGGCTAGGAAGTTTAGGACAGCCCGGAGTTCCAGGCACCATGTCGATGGTGACAATAACAACAGCCACTGGCATTAACGACACCAAGCACTCTGCTTAGTGCTTGATAAATGTGTCTGTGTTAGTTGCTCAGTTGTGTCTGACTCTTTGTGACCCCATAGATTGTAGCCTACCAGGTTCCTTTGTCTTGGAATTTTGTTTGGGATTTCCCAGCCAAGAATAGGAGAATAGGAGTGGGTGGCCATTCCTTTCTCCAGGGGATCTTCCCAGCCCAGAGATCGAACCCGTGTCTCCTGCATTACAGGCAGATTCTTTCATCTGAGCCACAAGGGAAGCTATTATCAATTAATCCTTGCAAAGCCCTACACTGTAGGTACTACTATTATCCTCACTTGCAAGATGAGGGGACTAAGGCTCTAAGAGGTCCAACAACTTGCCCGAGGTCACACATTTCATAAGAGGCAGGGTCACTTCAGATCTGAAATGAATCCAGACTGCCCAGAAGCCGTCCCCAACCACTATACACACACTGCCTTTCTGGTTAGATGTGAAACTGTAGAAATGACACAAATGGAAAATAAAAGAGGAGATCTCATTATTACATGGACCTGCTGTACTGCTCAAACTCTGTTGGTGATATTTTTCATGAGGCTTAGAAAACTCCAGCATTTGGAAGGCTTATCAAGTACAGTACCTGACACTCCTCATGGTTTCTCCCTGTCCTGGAGCCTCTATCTGTGTGGGTTTCTCCTGTTCCTTGAACACTCTTGTCCATCCAGACTCCAGGCTTCGCTGTCTGTATGTGGAATGGCCACTACCTTCCCTATTTTTAAAATCATTCTCCCATCCTTCAAGGCCGACTTCAAACCTTGACATCTTCTGTGAGAATTTCCACTGTAGCCCATGGCCAAAAGTGCCCTCTGCTCTGCCGTCTGCCCCAGGTCCTAGCCATTACTCTCCTGTGCCCACCGCCCCGACAGCCTGTGTCCAGGTGCTCCCTGACACTTGACGGCTCTGCTGTCCACCTATGTGCCCAGTGGGGCAGATCTGCAGAGAGAGCCAGGCTCCCAGCTCTCGCCTTAACTGGCTATGCATCTGGAGGTAAATCACCTAACCACTCTGATCTTCAACTTTTCCATCTGTAGAAAGGGAAAGAAAATCATCTCCTGGGGTTCTTATAAGGATTAAATTTAAGGAAAGTCCTTCATAGATTGTCAAGTGTATTGAAAATATAAGACATTATTATTATGTTGTTTAATCAATGAAAGAAAGAACACCCAGGTTTAATAGACAGACTAATGTAAAGATTTACATGGGAAACTTCCTACGCAGCCCCAGATTGACACAAGTAGGGATATGCACAGAACAATTTAATGAATTTAATGCTTTACAGAAAAGTGAGGATGTATAAACAAGTTTCCAAAGAGGAGTTTTCAGTTTTCAGGTAAAGAAAAATGCTACTTCTAAAATTCTCATTTTGAGTCTTTGCTATCTCACCATTCTACCTCCTCTCAAATATCCTTTTTGCCTGCTTAGTGGGCAGAGTCATATATGTGCTCATATACACAGAGAGACTCACACACTAAGACACACACAAGAGACACACACAAGTTCAATGAGCCTGTCTTGCTGTAAAATTCTACAGATGGCCTAAATGGTAAAATTTAGGACAATGTGATGAAACGCAGGCCAGAGCACAATTAATGATACTGGCATTTTTTCCCCCTCTTCCCCCTCTGGAGGCTATGAGCAAACTCTAACTCCAGGCTCAAAGGTGCAATAAATCTAGCTGTCTGCCAAACACTAGCAGGAAAGGCCTCCTCTGAAATGAAATGTTACACTGGTGACAAGCTAATGCCACAGCCCCATGAAGCCTGGAGGACAGCGAATCAGATAACACAAGGGGCTAGGGCTCAATAAGCAATGTGTATCGAGGTCCCTGATGTCATTTGAGCCTCCTCTGCTCTCCAATCCTGGAGCATTCTGCGTGCACACCATAGCTCCACTCAGTGCCACGGATACCCGTGGCAATCCTGGCACAAGGCACATCCCAGGGTGGGGCGGGGGGGGGCGCAGTCATGGATGCTCCATTTTTTTCCATAAGAAAAGGTAATTTCTCTCTTAGTAAGGAGCTCCCTGCATCCTCTCAGCAGTTCAGATTGGTAAACCACACCAGTCCCACCCCAGCCCAACTCCAGCTATGGGAATTGAAGAGCACACTGAAGAGGGCAGGCTCTGCAGCGAATTCTGGCTCTCACACTCAGTAGTGACGTGGCCTTGGAAACTGACTTGTTCTCCTCAGGCCTTAGTTTCTCATCTATGAGATGGAAATAAAAACAGAATGGAACCTAGCACATGGCTGTGCTGTGCTCACTCATTCAGTCGTGTCCGACTCTTGCGACCCCATGGACTGTAGCCCACCAAACTCCTCTGTTCATGGGGATTCTCCAGGCAAGAATACAGGAGTGGGTTGCCATGCCCTCCTGCAGGGGATCTTCTCAATCCAGGGGTGGAACCCAAGTCTCTCTCCTACATTGCAGGCAGATTCTGTACCATCTGAGGCCCCGGGCAGCCCAGCACATGGCTGGTACTTGACAAATGTCTGTTGGATGGGTAGGATCATTGAAAGCTTAAATGAGAAATACATGTAGCAGAATATGCTTGGCACGTGGTTAGCTCTTGATGCATGTGAGCTGCCACCTCTGTTAGATCAGAGGAGGTCGTGGTAGGGAAGGGGGCGGGAGGGGCAGAGGACATCCCTGGAGAGGATGGCAAAGTCCCCCTTATTTGCTCAGGGCCGCAGGGGTGCGGCAGCAGGGGAAGATATCGGAGGAGGGCTCTGAGAGGCAGCATGGTCTAATGAAGGGACAAAGGACTTGGAATCAGAAAACCTGGTTTCTAGACCCAGCTCCATGACTTAGCTGTCCTTCCAGGTAAACAAGTAATTTAATTGCAGCAGGCCTCAGTTTCCATATCTGGGGTTTGCAGGATTAAAAGAAAAAAAAAAAGCAGTTAATAATCTTCTACAGTGCGGGGATGCTGGGGATGACTGATGGGTTTGAAAGGCCTCATGTGAAGGCAAGGGATTTCTTGGGCATCCGCCCAGTGGAGCCTCTGCTCTAAATGGGGAGGCAGCCTGCACCCTCCTGCAGTCCCCGTGGTTTCTGTAGTTCTGCACTGAGAGCCTTCAGTAACAGAGAGACCGAGGCCCGTGCTAAGTCCAAAGCACAAATGGGTATTTTAACAGTCTTCTGAGACAGGTGCCAAAAACAGCCAACATTTCTATCTAGCATCCCTTGCCTTTGTTTGGACTGTTCCATCTTTCAGAAAGCCATTCCTAGCTTCTCTTTCAGTATCCTCCTTGATTTACAAGGCTCAATGCCTTGGGGAAATTTTATCTGATCTTCCTGGCTGCAATGAATTGCTCTCTCCTTTGGACTCCCACAGGGATAAGGTTCAAACCCCAGTAACATGCTTTTATCATCTGTCTACGATTGCCTTCAGCTCCTTACGCATCTGGCTTTCCATGAAACCACAGAAGACTCAAGGTAGTGATGCTAGCTTATCTGGCTTTGTCGGTCCCCGTGGCCCAGGACAGAGCCCTGCGGACAGGCTCAGTGAATGCTCCTCGCCGTCTTGAACCTCAGTCTTCGGAAGCTCCCTCTATCTACTACATCCCAGATTACCTAAAGTCCCTGCGTGTGCAGATGGCCCTGGCTGCTGAATATGAAAGGGGCTCAAATCTCTGGGTGATCTGGCTGCCTGGAAGAGTGAAACCCACATATCCTCAGCGCCTACCAGGGACCACCCGCCTGGCTGGAACCTCTGTAGATGCTCTGCCTCTTAATGCTCAAGACACCTCTTGGATATTAATGGACAAAACTATCCATGAGAAAACCAAGATGTGGAGGGATGAAGAAACCTGTGTGAGCAGGACTAGAAGGTAAAGTCTGTGGCTTTTGCTCTTAGACTACATTGCTGTCTTTAGAAGGATGAAGCCGTTTAGCTGTGGTTTCATTGTTTTATTGCTAGAAGGAAGGACGCACTGTGCTTTTTACAGCCAACTCACCTCCTCTTCCCTTTCCCGCTCCTCTCTTTCTCTGCTTCCCTCCCCCCTTCCCACCCTTGCAATGAAGAGCTGCTTGGCTGGGTCTCCTCATCTCTGTCCCCAGCCTATGGCTCTAAGTCAGCCCTGAGTGACCACCTCTTCTCTGTAAATAGGTGCTTGCAATAGTAGAAAAACAGCCATCAGGGAGACTATTCTCACTTTCTCTCTGCATCTAAATGCAATTAGATTATTTCACAGTAATTAGTTCAGAATAGAAACAAGGACTTGGGGACAGTTTCTTCCCAAGGATGCTAAAAATCTGGAAAAATCAATTCTTCCACACGCCCAGGGTGCAGCTGGGGAAGGAGGATTCTGGACACACAGCTTGGTCCCTGACCGACTATGAGCTATGCTGCCTCTTCAGGGGCCTTGGAACTACTCATAGGGCAAGCCCCGCACCCCGCCCCCAAGTCCTGGGAAGAATGTGCTGTCTCTGTCAGTCTCTGTAGCTGCTGTTGTTACAAAACATGAATATCCTAATAAACTCAGGTCCTTTCTTTTTTGAGACATTTCCAAACTGAGGACTGTTTGGCCCTCACATTCAACATACCTTGTTTGCTGGCGGGAGGGGAAGACAGACTTCATTCATTAGTAGCTCTTGTTAGAAAGAAGCAGGCGCCCTGTTGTCACAGCCTCCTTGCAATAGCCTATTATCTGCTTTCACCGGAGGGGGAAACCGAGGCTCAGAGAGAGCGAGCTTCGCACTTCAGTCTTGCAGCTGGGAGGAACAGGCGAGGACCCATCGCCAGGCCTGTGCCTCACGCCACCCCTGGCTGGCCTCCCTTCCCTTCGTTTCCAGGAACCACTTTTCACTCTCCTACAGTCTCCCTGCCTCTAGACTTTAGGTCTCTGTTCTCTGTAAGAGCCTAAGCTTCTATGCTTACCATTTTCTCTCCCTCCATTCCACGCCTTGCGATATCCGTTGGGTTCTGGTTCCAACATCCTTGCCTCCTCTCTCTCCTTTAACACACTTTTGCTGAACACAGGCTACATCCTGCCACACGCTGGTACAAGAAGCTGTGGCCACAGCGCTGGACAAGACAGAAATCACTCCCGCCCCCACGGAGCTTACAGTCCACAGTGCAAGTCTTACATTCTAGTGGAGACAGAGCTGAGCCGGGCTAAGACCCAGGCCCCAGCTGCGATGACGGTGAGGCTCCTGGCAGTGTGAGCGCGTATGACTGGGTTCCTGGCCTAGTGTGAGGTCATCAGAGGAGCTTCGCTACGAAAGGGACACGTGAGCTAAGCTTTTGGAAGGGACTGACTGGCAGAAGGCGGGTGGTTCCCTCCACAAATGAAGCTCCTTTACCTCTCTGGGTCTCACGGCCACTTGTAACCTCCCTGACCTCCACTTGTTGGACCAGTTGACCCAAGAGGAGACACAAAGCCACAAACGGGCAGGAAAACCGGGTACTTAGCTGGAGACCCGGGGATTCAGCCCCATCCTTCTGAGGAGCCCTTAGCAGTTGAGTCACGAGGGCTTTGAACTGTCTGTACCTTGTGACCCAGAAATCCTGCTCAGGGAAACACCCCCCAAAGTCAGTGAGAGAGGGAAAAAAGCAGGTTTTCTTTATTTCCGGTCACTGAAGTGCTGTTTATAACAGCAAACAGTTGGAAATAGAGGAAAGCAATGATATAATAATGGCACAAATATTACAGGGGCATCAAACTTGACTAGAACGAGATTTTTGTGTTAACACTCAGAAATATGTTCCTGAAAAGATGGTCCATGAAAAAGGGAGGAGGGCCTACGCTTGCGGATTCATGCTGACGACACAGTGGTCTTGGCTGCAGTCCTCTAAGGAGGTCAAGTATGACACACAGAGAAACCTAAAACGTTCCAGCTCTTTGCCTTCATATCTTGAATTCTAAAATTATATCTTAAACTTTTCTCAACAACACTTAGAAGCCTTACAGTTTGAAGTTTATGGCAGGTAACACCCGATCTTTGAATCCAGTAAATACATCACTTCTTTGCTACACGTCTCAAAGACGGTACCTAAAACTATGGAGATGGGGTCTTAGGTGTGTGGTTGCCCGAGTCTGAGGATGGAGAGGACCGACTTGACAAAGGGAACCTTTGGGGTGATGGAAATATTCTGTGTGTTGCGTTAGCAATGGTCACACAACACTGCCAGAATTCATAGCATGGGATGCCTAAAAAGCATTAATTTTCTACATGTAAATTGTATCTCACTAAATCTGATCTTAAAAACAGGCAGTCGGGGCCTGGTGGCTGAGCGGATGTACAGGTAAGGGAGCCACACCTGAGTGGCGTGTGGGTCTCAGTCCTGGTCTAGAGCCCTGACCGGTGCTAGGGCAAGAACTCTGGAGAGTGGGGAGACTGGTGCCAGCCGTTCGCCCTCCAGACCCACCCTCTCCTTCTCCCCCCTGCTCTGTGCCCTGAGGACCGAGCCACATGGTCGGGACGAGTGGGTTCCCTTGAGCTCTGGCTCCTGGTGGGGTCCTGCCAACGGGAGGATAAGCGAGAATGGGGAAGGAGGGAGCTCTGCAAGACGGACAATTTTCTTTCAGGCTGAGCTGAAGCACGGTGAATGACTTACTCACTTCAGCTAGTCCCGGCTGTTTATTCTGATTTTACAGGTGCAGAAACGCACCTGAAGGAGATCAGGTCCTAGTGTGGGTGGCATCGGAAGTCACGGCAGAAGGACGATGCGGACGGCAGCCACTGATCTGCGGAGCTGCGATACTTGAGTCTCCCCTCTGGCTGCAGACACAGGCAGCCCCCCTCACAGGCTGCTGTCCCTGAGAGGAGTCCTTTCTCATCGAGCCAGAGGCAGCCTTCCCCACCATTCCCACCCTTAGTCCCTGTTCTGCCCTCGTCAGTCCCACGGAGCAAGCCTGCCCTCTCCCCTGCGAGCCGGCCTTGCACACGACTGCGGGGAGCCATGCTGGCCTCTTCAAGTCCTCCTTTTGAGGGGGGCTGAAGGAAATATGTCTGGGGTCTGTTACAAAGAGAACAATCTATATATATCTTGCTATTAGTAATTCCCACAGAGCAGCATGAAGGCATCAATCTTGGAGAGAACGCCTTTAATACAGGATCCTGTATCTTTACAGGTTTCTGTATCTTTATCACTTTTTCCTCCTCCTAAAAGATCAAGTTCAATCATCTCTGTTTCCCATTCTTTGGGCTATAAAGCTAAATCTATGGCTTCTATCCAAAAGGCCTGATACGAAGTCGAAGAGAAAGGGAAGAAAATGAGCCTTATTGCTCACTAATAATACCCAGGCCCAGAGTGCAGCAGGCCTGTGCTTAGGAAGCCAATGGCATCTGAGATCCTGATATGGCAGGAGCGGAACCAAGTGGGCATAATTGTGGGGCAGCAGGGGCTTCAATCACCCTGGCTTCTGTCTCTAATGCTTCCTCTATTCATTTCACATCCAATTCACCTGTACTCGAGGCCTAGGACATAAAATGCACATTTCTGCCACCATGCTTATGCCCACACTATTCTGCCTAGAAACACCTTGGCAGATTTTACCGTCTTGCAAGTCTTTGGTTCAGTCATAGCTCACTGAGTACAGCTACTCTGTGCCAAGCACTGTGTTGGGACAGAGTCTGCAGCCGAGACAGCCTAGATAGTGTATTAAAAAGCAGAGACATCACTTTGCCAACAAAGGTCCTTATAGTCAAATCTATGGTTTTTCTAGTAGTCATGTATAGACGTGAGAGTTGGACGATAAAGAAAGCTTAGCACTGAGGAACTGATGCTTTCAAACTGTGGTGTTGGAGAAGACTCTTGAGAGTCCCATGGACACCAAGGAGCTCAAACCAGTCAGTCCTAAAGGAAATCAACACTGAAGATTCATTGGAAAGCCTGATGTTGAAGCTCTAATACTTTGGCCACCTGATGCAAAGAGCTGACTCACTGGAAAAGCCCCTGATTTGGGGAAAGACTGAGGGCAGGAGAAGAAGGGGGCAACACAGGATGAGACGGTTGGATGGCATCATCAACTCAATGAACGTGAGTTTGAGCAAACTCTGGGAGACAGTGAAGGACAGGGAAGCCCGGAGCGCTGCAGTCCATGGGGTCACAAAGAGTCGGACACGACTGAGTGACTGAACAACAGCTGAAGCAGAGAATAAGACATTAGGATGGGAGACCACACTACCAAACAGGAAGGGAAATCTGAGACTCCTCCTTGGATTGCTGCCGTGAGGAAGTCACGTGCATAGCTGTGCCTGGTCCATGCCTGCATGAGGGAGGCTGCCCCAGTCTGTGCAAGTCACACTGAGTGCCCAAGTCCATCCCTGTCAAAACTGGCAAGGTAACCTGAAGAGCTGGATGACTCAAGCTCTTGCAGACCACGAGCTGCAATAATATCCCAACCAGCAATGCTCTCTAGAAGCTGCCTTTTGAAAAGCCGCAATTAAGCTCTACAACATTCTCACTTATGAATTAAACTATCACCACTTTGAACAAGGATTCTGAATTTTTTTTTCCCAATTCAGTCAGCTGCTGGTGGAGGTGAAAAATGCAACCTAATTTTAACAGAGTCCCTCATGGTTTTGGAGCATGTTGGAATGTTCTGCAGTTACCCAGAAGCTGCTGCAGCCCACACTTGGGACTGCATCCTCGGTGCTTTGGCTCAACTTCCTATGAGCACCAATTTGCAGACTGGAAAGGATCTAAGAGGATCAGTTACTCCCACCCCATCCTTGGCTGAGATAACTGAGGTCCAAGGACAGGTAGCAGCTGTCTCCAGAGGCCACCAGCAAGAGACTCATCCTTTGTCACATGCCTCATTTAACCTGCTTAACAGCCTCCAGAGGGAAGTACTACTGTTCTTCCCAATGGTAGATGAGGAAACCAAAGTCCAGAAGAGTCACACAGTTGGAGAGTGGCAGAGCTATTTCCACTGAACCCCATATTCTCTCCCAATCAGAACGCTGTTGTTTAGTTACTCAGTTGTATGTAACTCTTTGAGAGCTCATGGATCTCATGCTTGCCAGGCTCCTCTGTCCATGGGATTTCCCAGGCAAGAATACTGGAATGGGTTGCCATTCCCTCCTCCAGGGAATCTTTCCGACCCAGGGACTGAATCCACATCTCTTGCATTGGCAGGCAGGTTCTCTACCGCTAAGCCACCTGGGAAGTCAGATCAGAACACCTGCTCTCTTTACAGAAATCACCCAAATGAGGCCCCACCCTCTGGAGGGACCTGGACCTGACAACAAAATAAACCAGCATCCCAGGGTAATCTCTGGGTCTCCATTTAAATGTAACGCTCTTCCTGGTTTTTGTATTATTAACAAGCCTTTTAAAAAATCTCCTGATTTAAAGGCTGATCTGGCTAGACAGGTGCTTGAAGAGACCTCAAATATGACTCCATGCTCTTTTGCAGTCCTCAGTGTCTGCTTTTTATGCAAGATTCAGAACTTGAGGGGAGCTGTTGGTTTTATCTGGATAGAGGTGACTAGCAGGGAAGCAAAAATCAACTTTTGTCCTAGTTAAAGAAATGACACAAGGTGCTTTGGGGTAATGATTCTTGTGGCTGCTTCCCTGGAACAGAGAGACATCCCTACAAATGCTTTCTGACAGGTCTCCTTGGTTGTTCTGTCAGCTGCCCTTGTGACTAACACAGGCTGGGGAGCCTTCAGGCACTGCCATGAGATGATGCTGGCCCAAGTTCTCTCTCAAGACTTACTCTTTTCCATGGGATGCTAACAGTACTAATGAGCCTATTAATAATCATAACAGTATCTAACATTTCTTGAGAGCCCACTCTGTGCCAGGCAGTGGGATAGCAGCTTTATGCAAATTATCTTACTGGAACATCACAAAACTCCGTGAAGTGGCCACTATGATTATTCCCATCTTATAGATGGGTAAACTGAGGATGCTGCTGCTGCTGGCAAGTCACTTCAGTTGGTCCGACTTGGTGCGACCCCAGAGATGGCAGCCCACCAGACTCCCCCATCCCTGGGATTCTCCAGGCAAGAACACTGGAGTGGGTTGCCATTTCCTTCTCCAATGCAGGAAAGTGAAAAGTGAAAGTGAAGTTGCTCAGTCGTGTCCGACTCTTAGTGACCCCATGGACTGCAGCCTACCAGGCTCCTTCATCCATGGGATTTTCCAGGCAAGTGTACTGTAGTGGGTTGCCATTGCCTTCTCCAAAACTGAGGCTAATAGAGGTTAAATTAACTTGCCTGAGGTCTCAAAGCACATTAGGCAGCTGAACTGGGACTTGAAAGCAGGCAACCTTATTTCATGGAGGAGGGCATGGCAACCCACTCCAGTATTCTTGCCTGGAGAATCCCCATGGACAGAGGAGCTCGGCGGGCTACAGTGCATGGGATCGCGAAGAGTTGGACACAGCTGAGTGACTAAGTGCAGCACAGCACAACACAGCCTTATTTTAGAACTCAGGCTCTCAACCGCAATGCTACCCTTGGTCTCCTCTCCTGTAAAAAGGGCCTAATCATTCCAGCCACATCAGCCATAGGGAATGTGGAAACTGAAGTTCAGTGAGGTTGAGCCACTTGTTCAAGTTTACACAGCCAGCAAGGTATGGAGTTAGGATCTGAATGGGGTTTTCTAATCCTCCATTATCTGAGCTACAGGGTAGTGGCTGAGAATATGGCCTTTGAAACCCTGTGTCATTTACCAGTTGTGCGACCCTGGCAAAGCATTAACTTCTCTGAGCTTTAGTTTCCTCTTCCAGAAGACACAGAACTGTTGTGAGTGTTCAGAGAGATGGTAACTGTTTAGTAATGGCTTGGACCAATGCTAGATACATAGCAAAACTTTAGAATACCATATACTAAGACGGGCTTCTCTGGTGGCTCTGATGGTAAAGAATCCACCTGCATTGCAGGAGACCCGGGTTTGATCTTTGGATCGGAAGATCCCCTGGAGAAGGGCATGGCAACCCACTGCAGTACTCTTCCTGGAGAATCCCATGGACAGAGGAGCCTGCTGAACTCTGTCCATGGCGCTGCAAAGAGTCGGACACGACTGAGTGACTAACACTACACTACTAAGATGGGAAAGTTACAGCATAAAGCTTAAGACTGTGAGCTCCAAAGAGAGGGAAAAAAACCAGATTAAAAGCGTCAGCTCAAGAGGCTGAGTGCACAGTCTAGCCATTGACTGTAACAGTGGATGAGTTACTTAAGTTCACAGGGTTTCCATGTCCTTATCTGTAATTTGGGGATAATAACCCACAGGCCACTGGGAGATTTCAATGAGAAAACACAAGCAAAGCGCTTCAAAGAGTCAGGGCCGAGTGGACAGGGTATGATGGAAGCGAACTGCCCTGATCAGTAATCACAAAAAGTGACCTGTTATTTCCACTACTCTAAACCACACTGCTTCTTGGGGTGAAAATGTTTTTAAAATGATTAAATGCTATCAAATAAAGCATTATCGCCACGACGGCACAAGTTTCACGGTCCGACTTACAACGAACCTTCCCCTCACATCCTCCTTTCCCCATTACGTTCTGCGAACAGATTTCTTTTTTTTGGGAAAGAAAAGGTAGGGTATTCAAATGGAGACTAAACCAACCTGAAAACCTTCATAGAGAGAGTGGATGACTAAGGCAAGACACCCACCCCAGTGGTGGCCTCTCTGTAAAGGGCGTCCTTTGGAGGCAAAAATCACACATCTTTGCATGATCCGTAAGAGATCCCCCAGGCTCAGTGAGGGTCCTCCCTAGGTTCCCAGCCCAGGGCAGAACAGACAGTAACATCCCAGGGGATGAGAAGACAGACCGAGGGCGAGGCCCTGGGTCCTGCAGCCTTTATGGGTAATCAGTGCCGACTCCAGCTTCTCCATCTCCCTATGAAACAGCGGCCAATGTGTCTACAAATGAAAGGTCACCAGTTGCTTCGTTCGCAATACACTTTCCAACAAAGAAACTGAAAGTCAAGTGGATCTTGAGCCCCTTCCGGATGTGGCAGCCCTGCACAGACCCCGGAGAAAGAACATCTCTTTCCTGCCCTCTGTTTTCAACTCCCTCTCTGCTGGTGAGGTGATGCAATTCTTCTCTGGAACTTGATAGGATGTAAAAAATAATTACAAATGAAAAGGTTATTCATAATTTTTAAATGAGTTAATTAGTAAACCCAGTCAGACTCGCTCATTACAGTAATTAATAATTGATTACACTTGAAATTAAACACAATTTTTCATCAAAATCTAATTAAAGATCTGCGCTTCTTGCCTGTTGATGAGATCAGCTGGTCTGCTGGCAAAAGTCTTTGTGAAGGATATTTGTGCGCGGCAGAGACAATTAATTTGATTTTGAATAATTGATAGATCCTTACAAAGTAGTCATCACAGCCTGAGATGATGGCCAAGCCAACGAGAGCTCACCCTTGGCCCTTGGAAGGCCAAGCATCTGGAGAGCAAGCACAAGGCTGCCAACCCAGCCCCAGAGGACTCGTGGGACCCAGCCGGCACCCGCAATGCACTCACGGCCTTAGCTTACTCCTCCTCCAACCTAGAAGCATCCTCCCGAGGTAGTGGACTATGAGGGAGAAATCAGGACTCAGGGGGAGAAGTAAGTTGCCCAGGGAGCAACAGCTGCTCGGTGGCTGAGCTGGGAGTGGAATCCAGACTCTCAGGCTGCTGCGAGCTCTGCCCCCAAGCCTCCTTGCGGAATCTCCAGGTTAACAGAGGGAAGCCCTCAGGCTTGCCTCTCTGATTGGACCCTTGGATACGGATCCTAAACTCCCATTTTAAGTTGTCTATATACCTCAGGCTTTGGCAGAAGGATGTATTTATTCTTGGCAGGAACACCTTCTCAGTGGACTGACCTCTCCTGACTTGAGACCCAAATTCTCCCAAATTGACCTCAACCACCCGCCTCCCCCGCAACACTGTCACCCTCTGAGTTGAAGCCCTCATCTTCTCCTGACTTGTTTAGGCAGTAGGGCCCATTCTTCCTCCCTCCACTCTGAACTTTCTAAGACAAACGTGTCCTGCCACTGCTTCAAGGCCTTCAGGGATTCCCTGTTGCCCATCCAGTAAGGTCTTGAACTTGGCTTCCACAGTGATCTTCAGAATCTGACCACTCTCCCCCACATTAGCTCTAATCGTGGCCCCCATGCCCCTCAAAGTCTTCAAACAGAAAATGTCTTTGCCACCAGATCACCTCCTTTCAAGACTTGGAAACATCCCTTGGTGCAAAATTCCTTTCCTTCATGTCTACTTCTGGCTGTGACCTGAAGACTCAGCTAAAACAGCACCTTTGCCAGAAAGTCTCCTCGGGTCCCTCCTGGAGGGGGCTGGGTATTCCCGCAGCTGCTCCCCATGTCACAGGTAATATACTACGGGGTCACGTTGGATAAACTGCTGCCTCTAAGCTGGCAGCACCTCAAGAGAAGGGGACATGCTGTTGGCCCTAGCGCAGCACAGTGCCTGACTCAAAGAAGGCACCTTGTTTGGTTTGCTGAATGAAAAAGAATATTCACAAAATTGTAGATTCTAAGACTACTGTGAAATGGAGTATTTCCTGCCGTATCAGTAAACAAAGATGTCGCAGCCATCAGCAATTTCAGGCCCCCAAGCGTGAATTTCTGAGCCCTGAGGGCACCCAAAAGGGAGAACAGTGCTTATGATCCAGGAGCTGCTGCTACTCCCTACGGTGAACAAGGAACTAAGGATGCGAAAAAGCAAGGAGCAGAATGCCTACCTCAGATAGCTGAGATACATATGAGAGGAATGATTCCAGTGAGCCCAGCCTCTTTCATCCTCCCATACATAGGAAAGTGCCAAATTCCTTGAGATACCTGGTTTTCCTTAATTAAAAACAATCTTTTGATATTCAGACTACCTGTCCCTTGCTGCAAACTTCTGTACAACCTGACTCCCACCCTGCAGCCTACCTCCTCGGAGCAATTATGTCAGGGTTATTCAGAGTCTGTCTCCTAGGCGTGGCGTCCTAAAAATTCTCACCAAATAAAACGTCAGGTTCCAGGTTGTGACTGTTTTTGGAGTTTGACATTATCAATGTGGGAAGGAAAATGAAAGGTCCTCCAGTGACAAGCCCTATTCAATGAATGAATCTTTGTCTTGCTTACGTGGTCATGAAGCACTATTTGTACTCTTCCTAGACAGGAAACTCACCAGCTCCCACAGTAGCCCCTACTTTTAGATAGTTGATGATATAGTCTTACTAAATGGGAGAGGAAGAAGCCCATGGGATGGATGGCAGAAAGAAAGGTTATTTAATCAAATAAAGACTTAGACTTTCTGAACTAAGTTACACAGTATATAGTACAAACCTTACAACTTTAACACAAAACAAGTTGCTGTCTCTTGATGAACAATGACACCGCTTGTTCAAAAGTCTTCTCATCTATAACCTGTTTGCAGGGCGGTACTGGAGATGTGGACAGAGAGAACAGATTTGTGGGCACGCAGAGAGAAAAGGGTGGGACGGATGGGAAGAGTAGCATGGAAACGTGTACGCTGCCATATGTAAAAGAGACAGCCGGTGGGGACTTGCTGTATGACTCAGGGAACTCAAACTGAGGCTCTGTGACAACCTACAGGGGTGGGATGGGGTGGGAGGTGGGAGGGACGTTCAAGATGGAGGGGACACATATATACTTATGGCTGATGCATGTTGATGTATGACGGAAACTGACACAATATTGTAAAGCAATTATCCTTCAATTAAAAATAAATAAATTAAAAAAAAATTTATGGTTCTCAAGGGAGAAAGGTGGGGAGGGGGGTAAATTAGGAGTTTGGGATTAGCCAAAAAAAAAAAAAGTCAACTCATCTGTGAAATATAATAATGTCAGTAAAAAGCAAGGGCTGTGCTAGTGGTCGGTGGGGTTACAGTACTGGTGATGCCACGGAGAAACTGCTGCGCCAGGTGGCCGTGCTTGAAACCCCACAACCCTCCCCGGTTACCCGATCTATGTCAATCCTGAAGCTCTTGCAGAGCCTGGCTGGGGGCTGACTGCTCCCAGTTTGGCTGTTCCTTTTTACCCCACGACCCAGAGCAGGGGTGGCAAATACTCGGCTTGTCATCAATATTCTCTTTTCCTGTGACCACAACAGACATCAGCCATCAGTCACAGACTCTTCCATGGAGTCTGAACGAAGCCTTGGGAGGCTTCTCAGCACAGCTTTTCAAGGCGGCCAGAGCTAATCAATCAGACAGAAGAGCAGATAAACACATAAGCCAACCTGATCTCGGTGCCATGAGGTTCTCCAACCCAATCTTCACAAGCGGAGGAGAGACCCGGCATGCCAGATAAGGCTTACTGCAGCTCCAGGTGCTTAAGGAGTCTTTGCTTGGAGGGTTACCATCTTCCTGATTACTTGTTTCTACTTAAAGATCTTGAGAGTGAAGTGACTTTACAGCTTACATCGCCCAGACCCCCATTTAGGCTTGAGTCTCTTCCTCCCAAACCAGTGGGAGCCGTGCTCATCACTCCTTATGACAGTGCTTACTACCTCTCGAGACAGTCCTCTCCCACCCATGGTGACTTTGCTTGTCACAGAGTCCTTTTCCACAGCGGGCAGCACTCTGTCTTCCTCTGGCTTCTGCCAGTGAGTTTCATTTCTATTTATTGGGTTTACACAGCAAGGTTTCCTTTGCTAACAGAAGGATCTCAGAATGCCTGAGCGTGGATTCCAGGCCTTCTCAAGCTGGCCTAACCTACTATACATCTTAGAATGATAGAATCTCAAGGTTGGGAAGGACAGAGGGTTAAGCCAACCCTGGTGGATGCTGTTACTAACAAGCTGATTTACAGAGAGGCACCGGACTCTACGCCTCTCTCCGGAGTAACATCCTTTCTGGGAGCAGACCAAAGGCCAAAGGCAGGGGTCGGAAGCAGGACACCCGACTGCGCTGCAAACACGTCAGAAGAGCGCACAGTGGGGCTGTCGCAGGCACGGCGCTCGGCCTAGAGGGGTGTGTTACACGGTGGGAGCCCTGGGGTCAGCGAGGCAGGCCGGTCTGTGCCGCCCCCCGGCCTATGTGCCCCCTCAGCCAGCGCCAACTGCTCACGGGGGCCCCTCCCAACCGCGGTCTCCCACTGGACCTTGGCTCCCCTAGAAGGCCCGGCCAGACCCTCACCTTCAGACCCGCCTTCCTGGCTTGAGGTCAGCACAGCCCCCTCTGTGGCAGCTTCCCTCCAGCCCCAGGGCCCGCGGTCTCCTCCTTGCTCCTCGCGGCAGCGGCCTGGCACCCGCAGGGGAGGCCAGCCTGCTGTCGAGCCTCCCAGCCTGCCACTTCGTTTCTAGTCACTACCCCCCGTGACAGTCATGTCACAGACGACGCCAGGCTTCCATCACACGAGGGGGCCGACAGGATGTACACCCAGGATGTACATCCAGGATGTACACGCACGCCGCCTTCCTGGTGCACATGCAGGAGGAGGGGACGGTCCCAGAGCCCCCCTTGACAGTCTTGGGGTGCAGGGGGCATTGTTACCGGCCGGCCCAGGGCGCTCAGCCCGCACGGTTCACCCCTCGAGCTCTGACCGCCCACAGGTGTCTCGGCCACTGCCCTCTGGGCCGAAGGGGCCCCCAGGGACGCTGGGGCGGGGCGGGGGTACTTACCCACAAAGTACGCCAGCAGGATGACCAGCGTGGCCGAGATGGCAATGGCGCTCAGGGCCGCGCACTTCCAGTCACAGTACTTGGAAGGCTTCTTGAGGTTGAAGGCCGGGCGGGAGAAGGCGGTGCGAGGCAGGGGCCGGGGCGGCGGCGAGTACACCGTGCTGGACGTCAGAGGGTAGCCCGGCGCCGCGCTGCAGAAGAGCGGGGAGGTGCCTCCCGGCTTGAAGAGGAAGTGCCTGTGGACGGAGAGAAGCCGGGGGCGGCAGGGTTAGCCGGCGCCCCGGGAGCCCACACTGGCCTGAGGGTGGAGGCAGCGGTAGAGGAAGCATGCAGAAGAGCCTAGAGAGACAGGGAGAGAGAAAGAGCCACCAAGGAGGAGACGAGGGACAGAGAGAAAGGAAAATCATGTGCCGGACAGAACAGGGCACACGGAAACACGTTTCCACGGAAACACGGGTGGGACAGCCCTGCCCATGGGGAACCCACCCCAGCTGGACAGAAGGCTGGGTGCTGAGATCCTTTTCCTGGGAAGCCACGGTGGGGCTGGGATGCTGTTTTCTTGGAGAAGGAACTGGATGTCTCCTAAAATTGTTGCAGTAACTTGGAAAACGCCGAAAATCCTATTCTGGCCACCATCACCATTCCCCCTCCCCCGGAGATTATGAAACCGCAGGTTTTTCCTCTCCCTCCAATGCATCCTTCGCTTTTGTACCATGGTGGAGGAATGGAACACCAACTTTTTCTTTTTTTTTTTTTAGAGGGAGTTGGGCTTCCCTGATAGCTCAATTGGTAAAGAATCTGCTTGCACTGCAGGAGACCCCCGTTGGATTCCTGGGTCTGGAAGAGCCTCTGGAGAAGGGGTAGGCTACCCACTCCAGTATTCTTGGGCTTCCCTTGTGGCTCAGCTGGTAAAGAATCCGCCTGCAATGCGGGAGACCTGGGTCTTCAATCCTTGGTTTGGGAAGATCCTTTGCAGAAGGGAAACGCTATGCACTCCAGTGTTCTGGCCTGGAGAATTCCATGGGCTATATATTCCACGGGGTTGCAAAGAGCCAGACAGGACTGAGTGACTCTCAGTTTCACATTCACTTTGGTAGGGGTGGGAACCAAGAAACCACTACTAAACCCTGCCAAGGTCAAGAGTCCCTTAGTGGCTGTTACACAGTGAATGGCAGCAGATGCCTTCAAAGAACTCTGCTCAGAAGCCAGCCTGCTGCCTTCCAGGCCCCTGGTAACAGCTGTGGCAGAGGACAGATGGGCAACTGTGTCCTGCAGCCTGGCCATAGCCTTGAGGGCAGCATGGCAAGGTCAAAGCACATTGTTGTGGCCGAATTAGGGGCCAGGAAATCCTCCACAGCCTGTCTTTAACCATGGCAATGGGAGGCCTGGGAAACGGGGTGCACTGGTTGCCCTGCATGCCCCCGGAGTCTTAGGGCAGAAGGTAAGACTGAGAGGGCTCCTGTACCCTGCTGCAAGAGGCCTCGGGCCGCAGAATATAGCACCAGGGCCAGCATACATACAACACAGGGCCTGTGCTGCATAGAGGTGGCTGCATGAGATGGCTTCCGGATGTCAGAGGCAGCCAATGAGATGCCGGGAGCGCCATATTAACAAGACTGCTGTTAATATGCTGTGGGATAAGGTACTCCAAGGATAAACTCTTGCAAGTTGAACACAGGCTTGGGGATGGGCATGCAACATGGCCTCATCACTTCCCCAAGGAGGTCCCAGGGAAAGGTCTCAGGGTCAGCATGCAGGAGCGGGGGCCGCAGGGAGAGCACACACAGAGGGGAGGAGCATGGGGACGTCACCTACCCGTCATTGTAAGCCCCATCATGGCGGGAGGCGCTGAGAATGTCCATCTCAATCAGGCTGTCCTGCAATGTCCCTAGGAATGGCTGCTTGCCTAGGTTTCTACACACACATGGAGACATGAATGAAGCCATGAGTCATGCGTTGATGAAGGGGAGAGTAGAGAAACACGGAGAGCGGCTGACTGCTGCGGCTATGCGTGAGACCAGCAGGGGGCAGTTTCCAGGCAAGGGGGCTGTGGGCAAGCCCCCGGTGCCCAGGGTCTGCCTGGCCCAGAGCATCTGGAGGGAGCACCCTCCATACAAACCTGTAGGTCTGCCAGCTGTGTGCATCACATCGCATCTCTGACTGGTGAAGACTGATTATGGCTCATGTGCTGAGCTAGGCACGTGATATCCATTTATCTCAGGTCTTCAAAGAGACACGGTACAAGGAAGGCAGTGTCGTCCCCTTTGTACAGAGCAGGGAATGGAGACACGGGGAGGTCCCAGGACTAAGCTGAGGCTACCAGCTAGCAAGGTTCAAAGCAGGGATGTGAGCCCAGGTTTATCTGGTTCCAGAGCCTGGCTTTCTCCTCTACTTGATCCTGCCTACATCTGCTTTAACAGCCAGAGATACTCACTTTGCTCGTCCAAAGGAAAAAGACAGACAAGCATTTTGGGCCCTTTGCTTTTAAAGCAGTGGTTCTCAAACTTGTAAGCATAGGAATCCTCGGGAGAGCTATGCTTTGCTGAGGCTCAGCTCCAGAGATCTGGGGTCACTGGGTGTTGGGGGGTCTGGGGATCTGCATTTCTCATGAGCCCCCCAGGTTGCAGGTGATACTGGAGGGTCAGGGTCCTTTGGCAGGGAGGTGATGACTGATTGGCAGGGACGGAGCTCCACAGAGACGGGGGGCTCTTTCGTCTCCCACGTGCACTGAGGGCACTGAGGCCTTCTGGGACCCAGAATGAAAGTCAACACACTCGCCACTTTGGCCTCAACTGTGCCTGCTAAGTGACGCCACTCACACGCAAGTGCATGGCGTCTTGTTTCCTAATGTGTCAGGGTTGCTGCCACCTCACTTGAATTGTTTTGAACACGCCCATGGTGGATACCCGCTGCTATCTGTGCCTCAGGGAAGGACTGACTGCATAAAGTCACCTTTTGGGGCCAGCCCTGCCACATACTATCCTTCTGACTTTGACCAGATCTTGAGAACTGGAAAACTACATTCAAGCCCCCTTTCTGCCGCATTCCTGCTGTGTGACTCTGTGTAGACACTTTAACCTCTTCTAATCTTACACTACTGTATCTGTAAAATGGGGCTAATAATACTAAACTCACAGCTTGCTATAGGAGCAACAGAGGAATGTTGGAAGTATTTTCAGAGTTTAGGCAAAGGTTACAGAAATACCAAGGCTAGCTATAACAGTGGCTACCTAACCTACATCTCGGCTTCCCAGGTGGTGCTAGTGGTAAAGAATCTGCCTGCCAATGCAGGAGATGTAAGAGACATAGGTTCGATCCTTGGTTGGCAAGATCCCCTGGAGGAGGGCACGGCAACCCATTCCAGTATTCTTGGCTGGAGAATCCCATGGACGGAGGAGCCTGGCGGGCTACAGTCCACAGGGTTGCAGAGTCAGACATGACTGAGGGACTTAGTGAGCACACACCCTAGATCCACTGTATACTTCTCACTGTCTAGAGCTGTGCAACTATTATCCAGTGTAAATCTTTCTTTCTCAACAACCCTGCAAAGTCTCCACTGCATCCTTGTTTTGTAGGCTGGCATGCATGGCATGGCCTGGAGAAGTCCCAAGGTTCTCTCATATAGTAAGCAAATGGCAGAGCCAGACTGAAGCCTGAGTTTGTCTGCCATAGGAGCTCAGGCCCGCTCAGGCCCTCTCTGCCCATAACCTGCCCAGCCCCACATACTTGCAAAAGGAGGGGCTGTAAGTACTGTCTCAGGGCACCATTCCCCTGGCCTTCCCAGGGACTGTGGGGGCACAGACAGCACTGTTTTGCAGCCGGGCCTCTGAGTACCACCATGCTGGTGGGTACCTAGCAGTCTGGGTGGCAGCCGGATCTGGAAGCCACCCCTGGGGCATCCCACAGAGCCCAGAGTTCCCGCAGGGGAGCGGAAGTCCCTCGGAGTGGCCCCATTTCTGCCCCCAGGCAGGGAGGCCTTCTGACGGGAGGTCCCCTGACCCAGCGAGAAGCACACAGGCCCTGGGGTCAGGAAGGTCTGCCTCTCTCAGCCCCTGGCCTGCAAGTGCCTGACAGACGGTAGAAGGAACTCAAATAAATATTTGCTGACTACTGCGGGTGACGGGGTACACCAAGGAGAGTGTGCCTGGCATATCATGAGCATGTAGTTGGTATTTAATTGAGGGTAGCACAGGGGGGGCTTTATTATTATTTCCTCTATTCCCTGCATTTCAGGAGGACATCTGCAGTCTTTTCATAGTCTATACTGCCCAGCCTGGGCAGGCCCTCACTCCCCTGTCCAGGGACCCCAGAGCTGAGCTCTTGCTGCCTTCTTGGGGCCTGAGAGTGGCCACGTGGCACGCTCACCAGGACACATGGGGGTCTGGCCTGTATCACTAGGTGAGGACTGTGTTCTCAGACAGTCAAATCTAATCTTTAAGATGCATCAGTAGCAAGTAAATATATTCAGGGAAAAGGGACAAAGGATAAAGATCAAAATATTAACAGTGCGGATTTTCCAGTGTCTGGAATAAGAGCGATTTTAATTTTGTTATTTTAAAGGAAACTTTTAAAGAGAGAGAGAGAATGGGCAACTATCTCCTGAAAGCACAGAGCCATTCAAACAAGGGAAAAGGCAACACAACAGAAAAGGGTTTCTAGAGTGACAGAGTGCCTGTCATTTCCTGAGAGCGCCTCCACATCCACACTAACTCAGGTGTCAATCATTTAGATCACTCAGGAACTTGGGGGCACATAGTACTTGCTGAAATGCTGCCCATTCCGATGCTACTTTTGCCTTGAACTGTGCTGTGTGTGTGCTCAGTCATGTCCGACTCTTTGTGACCCCGTGGACCGTAGTCTGCCAGGTTCCTCTATCCATGGGATTCTCCAGGCAAGACTACTGGAGTGGGTTGCCATGCCCTCCTCCAGAGGATCTTCCTGACCCAGGGATCGAACCCACATCTCTTGCATCATCTGCACTGGTAGGCGGTTTCTTTACCACTGTTTCACCTGGGAAGCCTTTGCCTTAAAATAAGAAGCCTTATTCCGTACTTTCAAAGCTAAGTTCTGGGTCAGTTTATTAGGTCTCATCTGACTCTGAGAAAACCGAGGCCCAGAGAGACACATGCCCCACTCCCACCCACATAGCAAGTCAGTGGCAGAGCTGGAATGAAAACTCCGGTGTCCCAACACCCAGTTCAAGGGTCCTCAGTACATTTTGTGTCTACCTCTGCCCCCAGCATCTGGGTTTCTGGTTCTTCTGAAACATAAATGTGATGAGGGCTTCCTGATGGGGACCCTGAGCTGCTGAGCCCTCCCTGGGTCACAGTCCTGCAGGGTCTCCAGCTCACTGCTGCTGGGAGCTCAAGTATGGCCGTCAGATTCATCTGACCCTCACATTGCTGGGTGTTGTTAACTCATTTTACAGACATGGAAGCTGAGACCCAGAGACGTTAAGAGACTGCCCGAGATCACACAGCAATAAAAAGCTAGGGATGGGATTCAAACCCAGATCTCTCCAACTTAATCAAGCTGCCTATCAGGAAAGAGCAGCCAAGGGCTTGGAGAGGGCACTGCAGGGTAATGCTAGACTGTACTTAGAGCTCCTCTTAGAGGCAGGAGGGGACTGGCTCCCTTCGAAGCCTGAGGGGAGGCCCTGGATCAGTTCCTGAGCTGCCTGAAGCGGGGTTCCATCTCTTTGACCCAGGGCCGGATGAGCTTGCCTCCCAAACGCAGATGACAGGGCTTTGGGAGAGGAAGTGGCTGGGGAGCTGCAGTGGCCAGTGGTTCTTCTGGGACCATCCCATTCCACAGCCCGTCTTCTCACCACAAGCCCACTGTCCTGGACCAGGTTTCCACCCACAGGGCCCTGGGACAGCTGCCGATAAAGCAGGACAGGCAGGGATCACACCCCACACCCTGCAGCTGAGACCCTCCCACAGGGTGCTTGGGGTATAAGAGACTCAGCCAAAACCACTTAAATTTAGTTACGGAGCTGGCATTTGAGCGGAAGGATGAACAAAGAAAAGTGAGCCAGCTCTTCCATGCCATTCCCATGATGTCCCTCTCGATTTGAAAGATGGTGACAGCTCCTCACCCTCACGTCTGCCACTCCAGCCCCTGGGCCCACAGGGTAAAGTGCGCCCTCCTGTTCATGGAACTCAAGGGTCACTGATCCCTATTTACTGTTGTCTCCGCAGGGAAGCCCTGCAGCTCCCACTTCAGCCAACTCTCAGCCCTCTCCCCCAAAATCCAAGTTCTCTCCTGGACTTTGCACAACTGTCATCTCAGAATTCCTTTCTCCCCTGAAATTCCACGCATACATGCCCCAGGACGCTACCTTTAATAATCAGAAAGGAAGCACTGGACGGTGGTTAGGGGCGGAAACTCCGAGTAGGCTGGCCCAGGTATGGATTGTGGCCCTGCCCTTCACTGGCTGTGGCTCCTTAGATAAGTTTCTTAAGTTTTCTGTTCTTCGGATTCTTCACTTCTCCAGTGAGGAGGATAATAAGAGCTAAGTGCCGAAGAGCTAGGATAGCAGAGGGGTGCGGAAGAACTGAGAGCAGTACCGACAGCCATCCTTTTAAAGGCATGCTTATAAGGTTGGTGTGTCTGCTTGTCTGGTGTCTGGGAACTCAGGGTTCAGGCGGGTTCCCACCATCAACTGATTAGAGGGACTGACTCACTGAGCCTCAACTATTTGCACAAACACCAGGGTTTATGCTGAACACACCTGCCTTCCTTCTGGGAGTCTGGATTTTGGATACATGCCAGGCAGGAGGCAAGGTGTCCATGTGACCAGCCCTCAATAAAACCCTTGGCACTGAGCCTCTAATGAGCTTCCCTGGTTGGAAGCTCATTAGCACACTCAGTATGGACTCTCTGAGTGTTTGTTATGGTTATTATTTGGTGCTTCTAAGCAGGGGAGGGGGTAGTCACACCGTCCTCTCTGCTTCCCAGGTCAGAGCATTATGCAGACAGCCCTGCCTACTTTTCTTCATTTATGGGTCTGCCTCCCTCACGAGACCTTGTGCTTCCTGCATGGGAGTGGCTGTATATGTTTGTGACTGAATCACTAAATGACAGAGTCCGTGGGGTTCTGTCGGCTCCCAGCAATGCTCAGAAGCTGGCCTGGGGCACCAGGAGACACCGTGTGCCCTTCTGGGAAGCGCGTCAGGGCTGGGCTGGAGACCAGGGGAAGGCCTCCCATCCCTGGGGGTGGGCATGGCTGTTCCCCCAATGGAGTGTGGCCGTGGAGTGGGCCCCAGGCTCCCAGACCAGGCCTGTGATCAGATGAGCTAGAGCTGAGGTCTGGCTGCCTTCTGCTCTGGCTTCCCCTTCATCCGACAGGAGCCCGTCGGGTTATTCATCAGGCAGGCCCTGTGAACTCAATCACACGTCTATGTCGCAGACTGTGAAAGAAGGGGATTGGGTTTTAGGGGACTCTCAACATGTGGTTCCCACCAGAATGGACCACAGACGCACCTGCAGGGCTTAAAGCAACATCGTAGCCCAGCTCCGGGGAGCACAGCTAGATCCCATCTCCTTTCTCCCTGGGGGCCTCGGTCACCCTGGGGGAGTGCCAGTGGCATAGTGGGGCGGGGCAGGGAAAGGAACAGGTTAATCAAGTCCTTCCTCTTCTTTGTCCTTCCACTAGCCTCTCCTCTCCTGCTGGCATGCAAGAGAAACCCCTCCTGGTCATTCTACTAGCTGTTAGGGTATTTGCTCAGCTATTTATTTTTGACTCTCAACCAACGGAGGGGCCTGTGGCATCGGGAGGGAGGCCCAACTGCTGGGGGGCTTGGGGAAGCTGTTCAGGGCATCTCAAACAGGCCCTGCTCTCTGGGGCTCCCTGGGCTGAGCTCAGTCTGCGTCTCCCCAGGCCCGCCTCTCCTCCCTGCCTCTCCCCGGGGACTCCTGCTCTTCAACCAGGCAGTCCCCCAGCACCAGGGCCCCTGAAACATCTCCCCTGTGCCCCGCTCAGGCCTCAGGTGAGTGTACATGTCCATTCATTTGCTCCATCATTCATTCACACCATCTCGCCTGCATGTTAATATTTATTGGGCCCTCATCAGGTGGCAAGGCTGTGTTGTGTGCTGGGGGATCCTGAAGCAAGGCAGTTAAAACACATTTCCAGTGCTGATCTCTAGCCTCCTGCTAGCGTCTGTTCTCTGGCACCCAGTAGGCATTGCTGAATATTTAGTGGACAACAAATAACTACATGATAAGCCCTTGAGCATGCACGTGTGCCAAGACCTATGCAGACATTATTTTTGTAGCTGCTCCAATACCCTGATGAGGCAGTACGGTAGATTCAAGGAGGATGAAAATTCTCAGCTCTTCTCGCTCTGAGATATGGGGTCTATTGTCTCTCCCTTGAAGCTGGCTGGCCCGTGACTGCTCTGACCAACAGAATATGACAGAAGTGACACCATGCCAGTTCCAGGCCAAGTCTAATATTAGGAGGATCAACGGCTTCTTGTCTCAGCACAGTGGAGCCTTGAGCTGCCATGTGGAGACAGCCTGAGACCATACGAGAAGGAGAGGGCGCCCCCAACCTAAGCCCAGCTTCCCAGCGGTCTCCCGCAGGGTGTGAGGCACGTGAGTAAAGTAAGGCCATCTTGGATCCTTCAGACCAGCTCAGCCAACAGCCAGACACCACAGCTGCCTCCCGACTACCCCATGTGGAACAGAGGGCCAGCCCACCCGAGCTCTTCCTAAACTCTCAACTCACGCTGTGAAGTACAATCAACTGGTGGTCTTTAAACCGCTAAGTGTTGGGGTAGTAGGTTACGCAGCAATAGATCGTCAGAACAGGAATTCCCTAACACTTTCTCCCCTTTAGAGACGAAGATTGTAAGGTCTAGGTCCACAGCTAGTGAGCACTGGGGTGGGGGTCTGATCGTAGGATGCATCTGACCTTTAAACCTGTGCTTTGAACAACTCACTACAGTGAGTGGACCATCACTTGTGCCCTCAAAATGTCAGGGTCAAACTCACTTCTTCAAAGTAAAGAAGAGAGAGAACCCACAGCTTCCTCTCTCAACTCCTCTGGTGAGCAGCACCTTAATACACATTTTTGGATGACTTTTTCTTCACAGGGTTGATATGGGGAGCAGATACACATGGGAGAAAAAGGGAAACAGCTTTTATGGCACGTCTTTTAATTCCAGGCACTGTGCTGTGCGCTCATATTTTAGCTCCCAAGCTAAGACATATGACTTCTTATCCCAATTTACAGATGGGGACATCAAGGTTCAAAGATGCTAAGAAATTTTCCCAGCCAGGAAGCGCTGAAGCCAAGGTAGGGGTCTACATCCATCTGATCTATAAAGCTTGCATCCTTCCCACCTCACCAAGTTGGTCAGTTACCTGTGATTATCTCCAGACTTGACATGGCTCCCTCATAAACTCTATTGGTTGGTTTTGTGCTGTTGACCAGCTGGTATTAAGAGCCAGAATTCTGATTGTCTTATCCACTGTACTAAGCACCTCTCCCAGTTTCAGGCTGATTTTAGATGCACAGAACTCTGCGGTCATAGACGAAGCCTTCCTCCAGCATTTCATCTGGGTCTTCAAGGACAAGTAGGACTTTGCTAGACCAAGAAGGAAGGAGGAGGGCGACTCTGGCAGAGAGCTGTGCAAAGAGTACGTGCAAAGGCATAGGGGCACGTGAGGCCCAAGGTTTTGCTGAAATACTGATAAATACACATATGTGTACACTCATCTGTACACACATACACTGAATATTAAATTTACAAGATTATGTTATATATGTATATGGATTTAGATAAGCAAGAAAATGTTACATAAACACAAGTGTATGCCAACATGTTAATAATGATTACTGTCTGGTGGTGGATATGGGTAACTTTCTTTTCTGGCTTATTTCTATTTCCTAAGTGCTCTATAAAATATTAGTTAAGAAGAGAGAAAGCAAAGTTCCTGTGGTTCGAGCAGTAGAAGTAGGAGGACAGAGGGCAGATGGGCACATGGGCACTGGCTGACCAGGCAGGAGAGTTAAGCTGGGACCACCCTCACATCTCCAAGAGCCATCAGGAGACCGACCCTGCTGCTGGTCCTCTCCTCTATCTTCCTATCCCTCGAGAAACTTGGAGAGCCACCTACTCTAATGCCATGTGAGAAGCACAAACATCTAAGCAGAGGGAGTGGCTGCCACACTCCGTTCAGAGAACGAGAGCCATTGATTACTTGCTGGCTACCTTTGATCATGTGCTGTCATTCCACAAGCACTTGGGGAATCCTGGGGATCTAATTAAGCTACTCTGCTTGGGAAGGCACACAATTATCTGACTCTGTCCATGAAGAGAGCAAATGAAGCACGCAGGGAAAAGTCACACATGATTTTAAAGGCTATCAGCAGACATATTAATTAAGAGACTGGGGAAGGGGTTGCGCCATACCTGTGAGAAATGTGCTTTAAGGAAAAATGACTGTACGAGGGGTAAAATGACACAAAAGGATGCTGGTTCTCTCTCACTGGACCCACGAGTTCAATGTGGGAGTATCACGGCCATGTGCCAGGCAGAGTCAGATGGGTCCACTTCCCATGTGTGGATTAACTTCACTTCTTTAAATGGGACATGACTTTTGTCCTCTTCCCAGATAAGGAACAGGAATTTGAGAGGCTAAAATCTCTGTTTCCCACTACTTTGAGAAATAGGGCAGAAGAGTAAGAGGTTCCAAATGTCCAGCCTGGGACTCTTTGTCCTTGGTTCAGAGCAAGTAGAGAAAGGCTACGTCCCCCAAGGTCAAGAGTGCGTGTCTCAGAATGGCAGGCTGATGGGTGCGTCTAATTTTCATCTTTATATCTTTCTGTGCTTTGCCCAGTAGGCTTGTATGGTTTTCATAATCTTAAAAGAATCATCTGCACTTGGGAAAAACAGTGATGTAGCAAAGGGAAGGAAGACAGCTAGGAACTGAGGCTGACTGAGATCCTTGAGCTGAAAGGAGCATCCTAGGAGGCTGGGAGAAAGGAGAGGCAGGGTCCAGCCCAGCAGCAGGTGGTGGTGGTGCAGGGGTGGAGGTGGAGCAGGTGCTCCATACCGAGGAGCCGGGGCACCTGGGTTCAAATCTCAGCTGTGCGTGGACTGTGATGGGACCTGAACTAGTCACTTATCCTGAGTTTAGCTTCCAAACCTGTCAGCTGGGATCACAATAATCATACCTACTTCATCAAGTTGTGAAGATTACTATTTTATCACACAAACTCGAATACATCCATGTTAGGGCTTGTTAGGGCTTTGGGGATAGAGGGGCTAGGCCAACAGGGGAGGAGGAGAGGAGGGGAGGGGAGATGGTCACTGAGCAGCCACCTACCCACTGGCTGCTCCTGCCTGGTCCCCAGCTGGTCCCCATGGCACCACACAGGTGCCACACCAGGCAGAGGGGGACCAACTATGGAAGGGAATGGCGGAGGTGTGGGCCCAAATCAGACCCTGGGAGCTTGCTCTCTGCCACATGCCAGCCTGCTTAGACACAGCAGCTCTCACCTACTCTTACAACAGCGCTTTCCATCCAGCAGCAGCCCTGTGGTGTAGTAGAGGGAGGCGCAGAGGGGGAGGCCGCTTGACCAAGCTCACACCTTCAGTGAGCAGCAGGGTAGCCCTGAACCTCAGAGCTGCTTGATTCTCAAGCCCCAGTGCTCTCTCCCCTCCATCCCACGGCCCTTCTCTCTGGCAGCCAGAGAGTCGGATCCCTGAGACCCTGCTGCCCAGGACAGGCCCGGTGGTGGGTATGCAGCATGGCCCCGCCAGGGCCCCAGAGCCCCGGGGATCTCAGCCCAGCCGTCTCCTGTTCTCAGGGCCCCAGCTCGCCCCACGCCCCGCACCTGGTCTCCAGTGGGATGTTACTGTTGAGCAGCCAGTTGTCCTGGGCGTGGGTCTGCTCCTGTGCACCGCTGGCGGGGGGCTCTCCAGACAGCGAGTGGTCTGTGGGCGCCGGGCTGGGGTTGCTCCTCGGAGTGAAGTTGCCCCGGTTCAGGGAGCTAACGGAGGCCGCATGGTGCTGGTTGGGGGTGTGGGCGTGCGAGAGTGGAGGCGGCGGTGTCCGGAGTCGAGAATGGTTCTGCAGGCCGCTCGGGTGATCTAGGGCACAAACACGCACGGTCAGCGAGGCAGGGATGGCCCCACGGGGACCACACGGGGGCCACGCAGGAGCAGCCAGGCCAGCCGTGAAAAGCGCAAGTCGCTCAGTCGTGTCCGACTCTGCGATGCCATGGGCTGTAGCCCGCCAGGTTCCTCTGTCCATGGGATTCTCCAGGCAAGAATACTGGAATGGGTTGCCATGCCCTTCTCCAGGGGATCTTCCCAACCCAGGGATAGAATCCAGGTCTCCCACGTTGTTTGAGCACCCAGGAAGCCCCAGGGCAGCCGCGGGCACCGGCCAACTGGGCGTGATCACGCAGTCAATAAACAAGTGCTCGACAGGCATTTACTGAGTATCTGCTACTCTAGCTGCTGGGGAGCAAAGCAGACAAAAGTCCTGTCCTCATTGAGCTTACATCTGAGTTAGAGAGACAGACAAAAAAGATTAAAAAAAAAAAAAAAAAAAAAGACCAGATAGTACCATCGACTAAATAGACCTGAATTTAAGCAAATTCTGAGAGACACTGAAGGACAGGGATGCCTGGCGTGCTGCAGTCCACGGGGTCACAAAGAGTCAGACATGACTTAGTGACTAAACAACAACACATGTCACTAACTTCATGCTGTTTCTTTGATACTTTTAGGGTACGGCCAGAACCCATAGCTTCAATAGTACCCGGGAATTTGCTAAAAATGAAAATTCTTGGGTCCTGACCCAGAGTTACTGAACCATGAACCTTTGAGTGGGGCCAAGAAATCTGACCTTACAAACCCTCCAGGTGATTCTGAGGCATGATAAGATTTGGATATCACTAATTATACATAAGATTATACAGCAAATGAAACAAATGAGGTAAACAAATCATATACATACTTACCTATGTATGAAAGCAAAAGTGTTAGTTGCTCAGTTATGGTCAACTCTTTGCGACCCCATGGACTGTAGCCCACCAGGCTCCTCTGTCCATGGAGTTCTCCAGGCATGAATACTGGAGTCGGTAGCCATTCCCTTCTCCAGGGGATCTTCCTGACTCAAGGATCGAACCCGTGCTTCCTGCACTGCAGGCAGACTCTTTGCCATCTGAGCCACCAAGGAAGCCCAAATATACATATATATTCACCATCTCGGTAAACTATATGTACATATATATATATATATAGTTTGGGCTTCCCTGGTAGCTCAGATGGTAAAGAGTCCTCCTGCAATGCAGGAGACCCTGGTTCAATTCCTGGGTCAGCAAGGTCCCCTAGAGAAGGGATAGGCGTCCCACTTCAGTATTCTTGGGCTTCTCTGGTGGCTCAGATGGTAAATAATTCGCCTGCAATGTGGGAGACTTGGGTTCCATTCCTGGGTTGGGAAGATTCCCCTGGGGGAGGGCATGGCAACCCACTCCAGTATTCTTGCCTGGAGAATCCCCATGGACAGAGGAGCCTGGCGGGCTGCAGTCTATGAGGTTGCAAAGAGTCAGACATGACCGAATGACTAAGCACAGCACAGCAAATATTTGTATATGTATGTAGTTTACCAAGATGGTGATAAACCTGAGAACAAACAAAGCCGGGAAGGAGGCTGTGGCCTGTGTATGTTGGGACAGTGATGAAACTTTCGATCAGATGGTCAGTGATGGGCTTTTGAGTAAAGGGAATGAGCCATGCTGGTATCTGGGGTGGGGGTGGCGGTTAAAAAGCACCACTTACACTTCTGGAGTGCTAACTATGTGCCAGGCACTATTCTGAGCCTACTTGTGTTAATTCAGCTAATCTTCACAACCCTCTACAAAGCAGGTATTGCTTGCATTTCATTTTACAGATGAGGCAATTAAGATAAAATTTTTATTTATATATAGTTTATATATATTCATATAAATGTTTATTTATATATAAATATTTATATTTTATTTACTCCTTCTAAGTACTTGGAGTGTTGGAGTACCATCTTAAGTACCATCCGCTAAGCTATGCTCACAGGAAGCCTGGGCTTTGGAAGCTAAGAGTGTTATGAGGGTAAAGAAGGTCAGGAAACTGGGTTATGTTCTAGATTTTGCCACTTATTAATCACATAACCATTGTTGTGAATTGCACGTTTAGATCCCTCCAAAATTCCCTGGTGGCTCAGCTGGTAAAGAATCCGCCTACAATGCAGGAGACCTGGGTTTGACCCCTGGGTTGGGAACATACCCTGGAGAAGGGAATGGCTACCCACTCCAGTATTCTGGCCTGAAGAATTCCATGACTATTTCATGGGGTTGCAAAGAGTCGGACATGACTGAGCGGCTTTCACTTTCATTTTCAAAATTCATAAGTGGAACATCTAACCCCAAATCAATGGTATCTGTAGGTGTGGTTCTTGGGAGGTAACAAGGTTGAGATAAAGATATGAGGGTGGAGTCCTCACGATAGGATCCCAGAGAGCTAGCACTCTCTCTGCACCACATGGAGACATGGCAAGAAGGTGGCCATCCTCATATCAGGAGGAGGCCTCTCACCAGATGCTGAATCTGCCTGCACCTTGATTTTGGACTTCTCAGACTCTGGAACTGTGAGAAATAAATGCTTGTGGTCTAAGTTACCCTGTCTATGGTACTTTGTTTTAGCAGCCCAAGCTGACTAAGACAGAAATTGGTAACCAAAAGTGTGATGATGCTGGAACAAATATCTAAAAAAATGTGGAAGTATCTTTAGAACTCGGTAATGGGTAGAGTCTGCAAGAGTTTTGAGGCGCATGCTAAAAAATAAAAAGACTATGTTGCTGTGGAGGGACTGTTAGATGTGATTCTGGAGAAAGCTCAGGGAAAAAAAAAAAGAAGAGATGTGTAGAGAAACCATCCATATTTTTAGGGAATACAAAAACACATATGTACAGAATGTTGATAGAAATAGTGGACATTAAAGGCAATTCTGATGAGGCCTCAGAAATGAGGAGGAGCATGTTACTGGAACACTAGAGACAAGGTGGTCCTTGCTACATGGTGGCAAAGAACTTGGCAAAGAACTTATGCTCACGTCCCAGTGTTTTGTGGAAGGTAGAAGTTGTGAGCCAAAAAAATTAGGTATTTTGCTGAGAAGATCCTGAAGCCAAGTGTTGAAGAAGTGGCTTGGTTCCTCCTGGCAGCTTAGAGTGAAATAGGAGAAGAGAGAAATGAATTGAAGGAAGAACTGTTAAGCAAAAAGATTTGAAAAATTCTCAGCCTGCCCATATTGCAAAAAAGGAGAAAGCATGTACAGAAGAGAACACCATGGGTGGGGCTGATGGAAAATTTGGTAAGAAGATGTATATGGGTATGAACCATGGACCCAGCCAGCCACCCCAGAAGGAACACTGCCAATGTGAGTCAACAGCGATGGAGACAGCATAAAGGACAGCTGTCAAACTTAGATTCTACAGAAGAGGACAATGAAGCCATCTGGCTCCGAATGTGCGCTATTCTCCAAGAAGAGGGAATGCTGGCCTTGAAGGCGATTCAGAGGTCATCAGGGTTACTGCCTCAGTTTCAAGAGGCGTAAGGCTTTTTTATGGCTGAGCAATATTCCACTGGATATATGTACCAAATCCTCATGATCATGATATCTCCCCTGCCAGGTAAGTGTATGTACCACATCTTCATCCATGCCTCTGTCAATGCACATTTAGGCTGTTTCTGTGTCCTGGCTATTGTAAATAGTGCTGCAGTCAGCACTGGGATGCACGGAGCTTTTCAAATTACGGTTTTCTCCAGGAATATGCCCAGGAGTGGAACTGCTGAATCGAATGGTAGTTCTGTGCTTATTTAAGGAAACTCCATTCTATTCTTCATAAAGTTTGTACCAATTTACATTTGGGACTGACATATATACATACGTAAAATATATAACTGATAAGGACCTACTGTTTAGCACAGGGAACTCTGTGCTCAAAACCCTTTAGTGACCTACAAGGGAAAGAGCGGATATATGTACACGTATAACTGGTTCACTCTGCTGTACACCTGGCATTAACACATTGTAAATCAACTATACTCCAATAAAAATGCTTTTAAAAAGAGAAAGATCTAAGACCAAGATAACCATGGACATTTCACATAACCTCTTTGCACCTCAGTTTTCTCAACTGTAAAATGGGGAAGAGAGTTTAGTAAGGGAACCACAAAGCCACAGTGATATCAAATGAGACAGTCAATGGGAAGGAAATACACCTGAAGTTCACAGTTTACAAAGTAGTCCACGTCATTTGTTCCTCTTGAGAACGCTGTATCTCACATAGGGGACTGAGAGTTTGTGGGTACAGGATCCTAAACCCGGGTGGGTATGACACTGCAAAGGCTGTGCTTTTCCCTGGCTCAGGAGACAGCTTCCTGGAAACCATCACAATCAAGTGCGAGGCACTATCAGTGGCACAGCTATTCTTAGCTGAAGGCGCTCTGCTTTTTAGGTAACCCAATCCTTTATGCCAACGAGTCACAAAGCAAGTCTGGTGGGAGTGAGGCTGGGTAGCAATACAAGGAAAGAGAAACAGAAACCCATCTGAGCAGATGAGGATTCCTTCCTACGAACTGCTATTTTCAGGATAAAGCCCACAGCGGTCTACCAATCTCTTTGGAATTTGATTCACACCTGTCTTTCCAGCTTCATCTGTCATCAGCTCCCTCCCCACACCCTCCAGTCTGGCCACACCTTTGTCTCAGAGGCCAAGAGCTCTGCTGGGGCCACACAGTGGCTAACGTTTCGACTCCAGTGAAGACGGTCTCTAGGAAGGCCACAGAACATGAATGGTGCCCTCTGAAGACATGCCATGCTGGTTCTGGTCTGACAGAGATGCTCCTTGATGGGAAGGGAGAGATCCTGGGAGCCAGCAGAACAGGCAGAGTGTCCCACTCAGTGAAAGCATGGCCGTGGACCAGGGAGAAAGGGAACGTGTGTGTGATGTGTGCACGTGTGCTCACGTGCCTGACTCTTTGAGACCCCATGGACTGTAGCCTGCCAGGCTCTTTCGTCCACAAAATTTTCCAGGCAAGAATCCTGGAGTGGGTCGCCATTTCCTACTCCAGGGGATCTCCTTGACTCAGGGATTGAACAGGGCCTCCTGCATTGCAGGCAGATTCTTTACTGTCTGAACTACCAAGGAAGCTGGAAAGTGAGAATATGGAGGTTCATTTGCTTTGGTCACCTGTTCTCAAGCAGCACTTTAATGGAGACATTTGGAGCCTGGAAACAGAAGCCAGCAGGAGAAGCAGCCTCCTGGGCAGCTTGAGTGTCCCTCCCTATCCCTGGCCTCCCAGTTCAGGGCACTTCCGTCCAGTGGTAATTAGGAGGCCAGCAGAGAAGGCTGACCTAGTCCTTGCCCCATCCCGTCATTAGCAGTCAGCCTTCCCTTGGCATTTCACCTAATGGATATTAATATTTGCTGCCATGTATTTGAGTACATACTGCGTGTCCTTTCACCACCTTAACTTTCCTAATGCTCACGACCGCCCCTAGAGGGCAGTCTCATTATCATTCCCATTTGACAGAAGAGGAAGCTGAGGCTTCCAAAACTAGTGAGTGGTTCTTATTAACCCATAGTTGTTATTCTGTCTACCAAACCATGGTGCCTTTGCATACAACATAGATACCTGCTTGACCATCTCAGTCTGTAACCAAAGGCAGGAAAAAGACCCTCGGTGAAGAGAGAGCAAGCATCTAACGTCTGGGACAGGATAGGCTGGCCTATAAGCCTATAGACCCCAGCTCCGTGACTAAGTGGAATGCTGGGCTCTTGCTTGATAATTGCTTAGACTTACTGTCAAGAGTCCTGAAATGATGAGCTTTCCAGTGTCAGCTTCTAAAAGGAAATTCTCCTGTGGGGATGAGGAATTCTCTGGTCCAAACCCACTCTATTTTTTGCAGCTCGGCTCAACTGCCACCTTGTCTAGAAAGTCTTCCTTGATCTATCCTCTCCGAAGTTCCCTTTTCGTCCACTGAATGCTAACAGCAGGTAACCTGGACGGTGCACCTTTTCCTTATCTCCCAGAGCATGCCTTTATGTCCTTTCTTCCTCTAGTGGGTATAAATTCCCTGTTCCCTCTGGGTTGTTGATCACAGCTTCTATAAACTAACGGATGCTCAATATAGGTTTACTGAGCGGATGGCTCATGTGAGTGGCCTGGACAGTCTATCCAAGGGAATAAGGCCAGTGCGAAGCTTATTTGCAGGCCTAAACTGACAGCAGACCACCTGAGCTCTCTAGACCATGGGGCAAGCCAGTCCTTGACTTTCTTGCCTGGAGCCAGAGTTCCAGAGGCTTCGGCTGGGGGCTCTGTTTCCCTTTGGTTCTGAGAACGTTAGAAAAGGAGATTCTGACGGTGTCCAGGTTTCCTATATAAAGGCTTTGTGCTTGGGGCTTGGCAGTGGATGTACACTCAGAGACATGAGCTTCCCAAGAAGCAAACGTTTTCTCTGATCTGAACGGAGACTCTGGGCTGAGTGGCTCCCGTGGCCAGGAGGGAGAGCCTACAGACAGGCCTTCTTCCCTTCTCTTATCCTCCCCATTTACACTCTCATTTTTAGAGGAACTCAGAACCCGTTCACGCATTCAGCATGTACTGAATCCTCTTTCAGTGGCAGGGCTGGTATGAGACAGAGATAGCCTAAGAGGAGAACCTGTTCCTGATTCCTTCTCACCTGGGGCACGCCCTCCGATAACTCATGTCACCTTCCTGGCCCTTGGTCTGCGCTCTGTGAAGGATGTACACTCCCTGCGTCATCCCTTTCTGGAGGATGCCTATTGTTCAAGTGTTGAATGCACAGTGAGCCCTTAGCTGTGCCCAGAGGGCAAGGCCCATGTTCCACTCACAACCCCCATCCCCGGTAAATATTTGTGGAATGTGGGAAGGGGAAGGGGACAGCCAAGCAGGTGGGTGGACCCCTTGCTACCCGGGGGTAAGCACTGGTACATTTGCGAGGCTGTGCTGTAATCCTAGTTTACACCCTCTCCTCATAGATCCAGCCAACGAGTATGTGTCCAAATTAACCCAGATACGAGTCACTTTTACTGTTACATTGCAGGCCTCTGTCAGGAAAGGCCACTTGCCTATCTGAGTTTTGCAAGCCTGAATTTCCAGGAAGGCTTTTTTGCTTCCTGTGAGTTCTCATATATATTTACATTTGCTGGTTCCCTCCAACACCTCATACATCTTTCATTTTATATGCACAAAATTCCTGAACACTGGTGCCTCTGGGCTGCACCTCCCTGAACTGAAACCACGATGAGGCTTCTTCAGGGCCCTGGGCAGAGCAGTAGGTGATAGGCGGAGACGAGGCTTTGATGTCAGACAGCCCTGGGTTCAGGGTTTGGCTCTGCCAGGGGTAAGCTGTGTGACCTTGATCACGACACCTAACTTCTCTGGAGTTTCCCACGTGCTGTCCCCACTTTCACCATCTTTTGTCTCTGGACCTCCACAGATGCATCACCCAATGCCCAGAATACCCTTTAGACAGAGGGCACACGTCACATGTCGTGAACCCTTCCCAACCTGACAGGCTGGCAGCCTGCTTTGTGTTCCTTGTGAAGAAGAGTAACTATTAATTCTACCATTACGGTAAAGTCATGCTGAATGGGTAAGTCATAAAGAGCTAAACTGTCACTGTGATGATTACAGCATTTACAACCGGGGTGCCCAAGCAGAAAGTCTTGAGAGAGAACGAGTAGGCACGTGCCTGGCTGAAACGAGGTTCTCTTCAGTGACAGGTGAGCCCCACTCTGGATAACCCACTGGCTTCCGGGAGCCCTGATCTCGGGAAGGTGCCTGTGGCTTGATGTGTAGGTCAGAAGCCACAAGGATGGCTGCAGCCTGACGCGCAGAGCTACACTGGACACACAGGCCCCCCGTGGCTTCAAAGATGAGGCCCCTTTCTTTGTTGGGCGAGCAGCTCAGAGCAAAGCAGGGTGCTGCTCAGTCCTGGGTTCAGGGTATACCCTAAGGAGAGGGCCCCTGGGGCTGTTCAGGCAATCAGCAACACTGAACAGCCCTGCGCTGTGTACATGGACTTGAGGCGTTTTAAGATGAAGATGAGCCCTAGCTTCGACAGATAGCCAATGTCTAGGGGACAGATGTTAAAAGGAGGGGCCAGAGCAGAGTTCCGGAGCCTCCCAGACCGAGGTGCAGCCTTTACTCCGTCCCTGACGGGCTACATGATTTGGGGCAAATCACTCAAGTTCTCTGAGCCTCTAATTCCTCAGCTATAGAGTGAGTCTTTAATAGCAATGCAATGAAAGGAAGAGGAGAAAGGACTACCACAGAACGAATACACAGAGGTCCAGGGCTGAAACAAATCTGGTCCCTGCCTTTGAGCTGCTCACAATTTAGTAAAACAACAGACACACCCACAGATACTATGCAAAACAGTCATTATGAGGAGATGATAAGAGCTAACATCTATTGGGCACTTGCTATGTGACTTGCTCTAAGTGCTTTATTTATTTGTAACATCTCTGTAAAGAAGGTCCTATTATTACTCCCCAATTTGTAGATGAGGACACTAACGTACAGGAAAGGTAAGAAGTTGGTTTAGATTACTAAACCACCGAGTGATGGAGCCGGAATCTGAACTCAGGCATCTGGCCCCAGAGTCTGCTCTCTTAACCACTCTGCTTTACATACAGACTCAGGGAAAGCACCCGTGCCCGTCACATGGCGCGTGGCCCCCAAGTGTCTGCTCCTCGCATTCCTGTTAGCCCTACACCGCGGCCCTGAGGAGCACCGAGCAGGCTAGTCCATCAAGGTCGGGGAAGGTTTCACGACAAGTGATGTGTGTCCTGTAAAGGCATTGGGTGATGCAGGTGTGGAGGTCGAGAGAGAGACAGACGGGGGGGGGGGTGGGGAGGCAGCAGCAGACACGCCCGAGGCTGCCTGGGGCACTTCTTTGACCAGTGCAGGGTGGCTGCGAGGAGGCGCTGGCAAGAGGCCAGGAGGAGACACCGGAAGGAGGTCTGGGTGCTGGTTGCCCAGAGATGCCAAACAGAAGAACCTGGCCTCTACTGGGAGGGTGAGAGGGCGCCCTGCTGGGCTTTGCAGCACGGGGGCCAAGATCACACTCGTGTTTGAGGCAGATCCCGGTGGCTGAGTGGAAAATGAACCAGGCGGGGCTGGCTGCAGGCAGGACCCTGATCAGCCTCGGGAATCCTGACAGCTAGCTCGACTCCAGTGAAACACGCTGCTATACTTTTATAAGAGCATGTTCATGAGACAAAGACATAAATTTCCGGAGTTTCAGCTCAGGCAAAGACTTCGAATGTGTCAACAGCCCTATGATCTGGGCCAACGGCAGCTCTGAGAAAGGGCATCAGGCTGGACGTCCACCTCCAACCCCGAGAAACGGCCACCAGGCGTCTGAAGGTCTCCTGGCTGTGGAGTTAATGACAACCCAGGGTGTGTTGCAGTCATTCATCGGGCCCTAAAGACTTCAGATATGAAAGATGATGGTATTTAATTATGATAAAACACAAAAACTCCAGTGGCCTGAGAATGCCAAGAGAAAGAGTGATTTGATTTCCATTAAAATGCCATCAACTACCACTGACTCAGGCTGGTTCAGTAGCAGTGCTGAGAGCTTAGCTAATGAACCTTGACCTCCCCGGCTGAGTTAGAGAGGCCACAGAGCTCTGTCACCACCGTCAGCAGCTGGGATCTGATGGCCTGACTTCCAGCCTCTGTTTCTGTCTCCTTCAAGCTATGTAATCGTGGACAATTCATTGCACCTCTCTGAGCTGTGGCCTCTTGTCAGATGTCTAGGAAATCGCCTTGCAAACCGTAGGGCCCAGTGTAAGAATCAGAGATAACTATCAGCGTATTCTCATTGCCTCAGAAGGAATGAAAACAGCAGCGTCCAGATGGGAACTGCTGGTCTGAGCATGGGGTCAGGGCTGCGCTTGTGTGTGCTGCTCTCTGCCCATCCTTCCCCTCCCTGAACACATGCTTTCCGTTCACTTCCACTGCTGTGCTGACCATGCCGTGTCTCGGCCAGTGTGCAGGGACTCCAGGCGGTGCTCACAGATGGCGGGGAGGAGGAAGCACTACCACAGAATGAATACACAGGGATCCCGTCCTTCAGTTCAGTCGCTCAGTCGTGTCTGACTCTTTGCGACCCCACGGACTGCAGCACGCCAGGCGTCCCTGTCCATCACCAACTCCCGGCCGAGCAGGGCAACAGGCTGAAGCTGCTCTCCAGCACTCTTGATGGGGAGTAAAAAGGAGTGCCCTCTTTCTAAATTCCATATATATATATTAATATGCTGTATTGGTGTTTTTCTTTCTGACTTACTTCATTCTGTATAATAGGCTCCAGTTTCATCCACCTCATTAGAACTTATTCAAATGCATTTTTTTAATAGCTGAGTAATAGTACATTTGTGTATATGTACCAGAGCTTTCTTATTCATTTGTCTGCAAAAACCACTACCATATTGTAAAGTAACTAGCCTCCAATTAAAATAAATTAATTTTAAAAAAAGGAGTGCCCCGAGGTCACACTGGGGTTGTTTCTGCTCTCTTGGTTCATGGAGTCAGGACAGAACTTCGGGTGAATGCTCAGACTATTAAAGTGCTGGTCTGTGTGGCTCAGTGGTTAAGAATCCACCTGCCAACGCAGGAGACACAGGAGATGCGGGTTCAATGCTTGCGTCGGGAAGATCCCTTGGAGGAGGAAATGGCAACCCCTCCAGTATTCTTGACTGGAGAATCCCAAGGACAGAGGGGCCTGGCGGGCTACAGGGCATGGGGTCGCCAAGAGTCAGCACTGAGCCCGCACGCACACGTGAGAAACAGTGAAGAAAGGACAGTGTCTACACTAGTGCAAAAGCCCCGTGGTACAGGGTGGTGGCTTTCCAAACAGGGCTGTCTGGAAATGCGGGAGGGGCTGCTTTCTGGTTGTTATAATGACTGTAAAACACACCTGGTGTCTGGCAGGAGGGGCCAGAAAGGCTAGCCACGCGTGGGACCCGGTGACCCTACAGGCACCCAGTCAGGGTGAGTCTCGCTGGCGTTAGTCTAGGACGGGCGGACAGTCAACCGCAGACTTTATCCTGTTTGCTTCCACCCCCATCCCCAGTTTCACTCCCTCCCGGTCACAGGACGTGACCACTAAGGACTACACCACCTGGGCTCCCTTGCTCCTGGCTTCCAGGGGGGTTTGGCCAGTTTTCAGCAGCGCAGGGCACTGACTGGATGGAGGGAAGAGAGGCTGAGGTCACCCCCCAGCTCCCATTGTCTGAGGCCCTGCTGCAGGACAATGAGCCTCATCTCAAAAAGTTACAGGTCGGGTGGTCTGTGGAAGCTTCCAGGAAAAGCGAGAACTTAAACTAGATGCTGAGGTGGGCACAGGGCGGAGGGGCTTCAAGCAGAGGAGGCTGGTGCCAGCAGAGGCCCACAGGCGGAGAAGCATGTGCTCCTGAGGCAGCAGGATGGGGCAGAGCCCGGGCACCCAGAGCAGGGGGCTTTGGGGGAGTGGGGGAGAGGCTGGAGCCCCCTTCTGAGGGCCTGGGGCCTGAGGGGCAGCTTTCAGGGGTTCAGAGGGCTGTCCCCCACTTCCTGACTTTCAAAGCGAACTGCCAAGAGTGATCACCAGGTGAACTGGAAGGCCCAGGCTTCATTCAAACGCACTCAGGGTTCCTCATCCCAGCGAGGAATGCTCTCTTAGGGCGGGGTGTGGGTGAGCAGCCCTCTGCTGCCTCGACCAGACGTGGAGGGAGGTGCACGGTCAGAGTCTGCCCGGAAGAGGTGTAAGCAGCTCTGCTAGGATTTTTTCAGAGTCGTGGCAACTCAAGAGCTATCTGTGCTAAGTCTGCGAATGAAGGACTTGGCGGCACCCCATCTGAACCTGCAAGACCACTCTCCCAACATGCGTTGCCCAGACCGCATTCTTGCGCTCGTCTCTATTGGCTGCTAATTGCTGTGTGACCTAGGCAAGGCGCTTAACCTATCTGAGTCCCAGTGTCCCCAAGTGACAAACGGGAGGGGGAGCTGGGGAGAGTCCCGTCTTAATTCTAAGGGTGCATCGTTCTTGGCAGATGAACCTGGGGTACGTGTCAACGAGCGTCTGCCTGTGAAAGGTGTCCACAGCGAGCTGCGGCCAAGACTGTGCTGTGTGTCTGGCCACTAAGGCAGGCAGGAAGGCAGGCAGGAAGGAAGAGACACGCAGCCCTTCTTTCTTCCCTCCCCTCCTCCCCACTTCTCTGCTTTTCTTCCCCTCACAGGGGTCATTCTCTATAGGGCCTGTGCATGACACTGGAGACCAGAATTGGATTAGAGGGAGTCCCGGACTGTAAAATGCGAACCAACCGGTCAGAAAAGGTTGGCCGCAGCCACAGCGGGTCTGTCCTGGGTACATGGCTTTCCCCGCAATGTAGAGCTGTGTCCACCTCAGGGCAGAGCTTGTCCTGGGAAAGCTTTCTGCTTGTCAAGGAGCTTTTCTTTCCTTCCACTATCACCTTCTTGCCCTTTTCAAAAGTGGTCTGACCCATAAACGGTTAGGTCAAGTCCCAGATCAATAAGGAACCTTACCTATCGGGGGGTGTGTGTCTGTGTATGTGTGTCTGTGTGTGCATGTGTCTGTGTGTGTGTGTCTGTGTGTGTGTGTCTGTGTGTGTCTGTGTGTCTGTGTGTGTGTCTGTGTGTCTGTGTGTGTGTCTGCGTGTGTGTGTGTCTGTGTGTGTGTGTCTGCGTGTGTCTGTGTGTGTGTCTGTGTGTGTCTGCGTGTGTGTCTGTATCTGTGTGTGTGTCTGTGTGTGTATCTGTGTGTGTCTGTGTGTGTGTCTGTGTGTCTGTGTGTGTCTGTGTGTGTCTGTGTGTCTGCGTGTGTCTGTGTCTGCATATGTGTGTCTATGTGTCTGTGTGTGTGTCTGTCTGTGTGTGTCTGTGTGTCTCTGTGTGTCTGTGTCTGTGTCTGTGTGTGTCTGTGTATGTGTGTCTGCGTGTGTCTGCGTGTGTGTCTGCGTGTGTGTGTCTGTGTGTGTCTGTCTGTGTGTGTCTGCGTGTGTCTGTGTGTCTGCATGTGTGTGTCTGTGTGTCTGTCTGTGTGTGTCTGTCTGTGTGTGTCTGCGTGTGTCTGTGTGTCTGCATGTGTGTGTCTGTGTGTCTGCGTGTGTGTGTGTCTGCGTGTGTCTGTGTGTCTGTCTGTGTCTGTGTGTGTGTCTGTGTGTGTGTCTGCACGTGTGTGTCTGTGTCTGTGTGAGTGGGTGAGTGGGTGAGTGGAGGAGGTGGAATTCAGCTCAGTGGGAGTCTGCGGTGTGCTGGATGGGCTGCACCCATGGGAGGAAAGCAGGGGAGAGGCGGGGGTTGACGGCTAGGCTGAGCTGATCAGCTGGATTGGGTCCAGAAGAGGGACACGTGGACGGGGCGGGGGATGGTCACACTGGTGCCATAGATGCTGATCCTCCCCTGCCACCTCTGGGGCTAGTCAGTACTCTCCGTGGCTTCCCTGGGTGGTGGGTTTAGAAACTGTGCTCCTACAGAGGCAAGCAAAGGACTGATGCTGTTAGCCTGGGAAGGAGACAGGTGAGGGGAAGGGATTAAAGAAGCAGTGTGTGGCTAGGAGTCCAGCTGAAAGACGCCACATGCCTGATGACCAGCTTTCTTAGTCTGCTCACACAATTCATAGCTCAGAAATTACACCCAATTATATTGTCACCCTGCTTATTTAACTTCTATGCAGAGTACATCATGAGAAACGCTGGACTGGAAGAAACACAAGCTGGAATCAAGATTGCCGCGAGAAATATCAATAACCTCTGATATGCAGATGACACCACCCTTATGGCAGAAAGTGAAGAGGAACTAAAAAGCCTCCTGATGAAAGTGAAAGAGGAGAGTGAAAAAGTTGGCTTAAAGCTCAACATTCAGAAAACGAAGATCATGGCATCAGGTCCCATCACTTCATGGGAAATAGATGGGGAAACAGTGGAAACAGTGTCAGACTTTATTTTGGGGGGCTCCAAAATCACTGCAGATGGTGATTATAGCTATGAAATTAAAAGATGCTTACTCCATGGAAGAAAAGTTATGACCAACCTAGATAGCATATTCAAAAGCAGAGACATCACTTTGCCGACTAAGGTCCGTCTAGTCAAGGCTATGGTTTTTCCAGTGGTCATGTATGGATGTGAGAGTTGGACTGTGAAGAAGGCTGAGCACCGAAGAATTGATGCTTTTGAACTGTGGTGTTGGAGAAGACTCTTGAGAGTCCCTTGGACTGCAAGGAGATCCAACCAGTCCATTCTGAAGGAGATTTCTTTGGAAGGAATGATGCTAAAGCTGAAACTCCAGTACTTTGGCCACCTCATGCGAAGAGTTGACTCATTGGAAAAGACTCTGATGCTGGGAGGGATTGGGGGCAGGAGGAGAAGGGGATGACAGAGGATGAGATGGCTGGATGGCATCACTGACTCGATGGACGTGAGTCTGAGTGAACTCCGGGAGCTGGTGATGAACAGGGAGGCCTGGCGTGCTGCGATTCATGGGGTCACAAAGAGTTGGACACGACTGAGCGACTGAACTGAACTGAACTGAAGTGGTGTAGTAGATGGTCCTAGACTGAAGAACAGTTCCCCGCTGGGTCATTAACTCACTCTGTGACCTGGGAAAGTCCCCCTTCCTGGGCCTCAGTTTCTCTGAAAAAGAAGGTTCCTTTATTTTATGGATGACCTCCTGAGGTTCCTTCCAGCCTTTGGCGGTCTGATTCCTCGTGGCTTCCCTTGCTCCTCTTGGGGAATTTTCTGGAAAGAAAGTGATGGGCAAAGCACTGTGGCTGCATTCAAACAGCCAAAGGATGGAGGAAGAAGGATGACACATTTGCTCCATGGGGCTTTAGGAGGAAGAATGGGGGCCAAGACCAGGAGGGACCAAGAGGAACCAGTGGTGCAACTCCCGGAAACCCTCCTTCCTGCCGTGCTCTGCAGCGGACCACCTCACGAAACGGTGAGCTCCCTGCCGATGAAGAGGTTTGAAAGAACCAGCCTCCGCCTCCTCCCTGGACTTCAAGCCTCTGCCACTCGAATGCAATTTGTATGGAGCTGAACCTCCTGCCTCCTCACCACCCAGCCCACAGTCGGGTCCCTCTCCTGCGCTCCTGATCTCGGCATCACCAGCTGCTGCCAGCACCCCCTGCCCCATCCATCAGAGCAGGCGGCTGGGGATCACCTTTGCCTTCTCCCGCTTTTGCAGGTTCAACAACTCAGCCAAGATCGCTAGACTTTGGCTCCCACCCTGCCCCCATGGGATTTTCACTGCTCCCGCTGTCAGCCCCTCAGCTCAGGCCCTCATCAGTGGACATCCAGACCTGGCCCGCAGCTGATCCTGGGGTCGCAGCCCACTTGCTCACCCCTGCTCCAGGTCATTCCCCTGCCATCGAACCTTCCACGGCTCCCCTCGGCCCACAGGACGAGACCCTCACCACTGCACCTGAGCTCACCCCCCAGGGCTGCACCCACAGCTCTTCACTGCCCTCTTTAAGAAGGTGCCAAGGTTAACAGGCTATTTGTGAACCTCTCCTGAAACAGCTCACTGCTTCTCTCACATTCACGGCTCTGCATCTGCTGTTTCCTTCTGCAAGAAAGGAGGTTTTCACTCCTTCACTGGTTAACTCAGATGAGAAGTCACCTTCTCCAGGAAGCCTTTCATGACCACTCCCTCACATCCCCATGGCCCCGGTTTGGGTTCAAAGCTCCTCTTCTGGAGTCTTCTAACGCTCATGGCTCACTCTGAGTTCGGATCACTTGCTTGATGCGCATCTCTTCTACCAGACTGTGTGTATCTTCCTACGTCACAGCCTTGATGCTAGAAGCGTGGTCCCTCCCTCTGGGGTGCCTGGCGGGCTCTCCCATCCAGGTGCTGCCACTGGCTCTCAAGGGGCAGGGGATAGTTTGGGCTCTCTGGGTGGCCCTGATCATTCTCCTCAAACCTGACTTGATGTTCTCCAAAATGCACAGGTTAGACAGCAGATCACTGTATTTTTAAATAAGCTCTGTATTTTTATCAACAGTTAAAGAAGATCATGAATCTCAAGGTTCCTCCTACAGGGAAGAGCCTATTGTGTTGAAACTGACGCCAGCACTGAAGGTCAGGCTGCTTGATCGGATGTTTTCCTTATTCTACCCACCTCCCCAACTGCATGGGCCCTTGTTTTCTAGCTGCTCAGTCGTGTCTATTTATGACCCTATGCACTGTAGCATATCAGTAACCTCAGATATGCAGATGACACCACTCTTATGGCAGAAAGTGAAGAGGAACTAAAAAGCCTCTTGATGAAAGTGAAGGTGGAGAGTGAAAAAGTTGGCTTAAAACTCAATATTTAGAAAACTAAGATCATGGCATCCAATCCTATCACTTCATGGCAAATAGATGGGGGAACAGTGGAAACAGTGTCAGACTTTATTTTTTTGGGCTCCAAAATCACTGCAGATGGTGACTGCAGCCATGAAATTAAAAGACACTTACTCCTTGGAAGAAAAGTTATGACCAGCTTAGATAGCATATTCAAAAGCAGAGACATTACTTTGCCAATAAAGGTCCATCTAGTCAAGGCTGTGGTTTTTCCAGTAGTCATGTATGGATGTGAGAGTCGGACTGGAAGAAAACTGAGCACCAAAGAATTGATGCTTTTGAATTGTGGTGTTGGAGAAGACTCTTGAGAGTCCCTTGGACTGCAAGGAGATCCAACCAGTCCATTCTGAGGGAGATCAGCCCTGGGATTTCTTTGGAAGGACTGATGCTAAAGCTGAAACTCCAGTACTTTGGCCACCTTATGGGAAGAGTTGACTCATTGGAAAAGACTCTGATGCTGGGAGGGATTGGGGGCTGGAGGAGAAGGGGACGACAGAGGATGAGATGGCTGGATGGCATCACTGACTTGATGGACGTGAGTTTGAGTGAACTCTGGGAGTTGGTGATGGACAGGGAGGCCTGGCGTGCTGCGATTCATGGGGTTGCAAAGAGTCGGCCACGACTGAGGGATTGAACTGAACTGAACTGATGCACTGTAGCCCACCAGGCTCCTCTGCCCATAGGATTTTCCAGGCAGGAATACTGCAGTGGGTTGCCATTCCTTCTCCAAGGGATCTTCCCAACCCAGGGATCAAACCTACATCTCCTGCAAGTCCCCTGCATTGCAGGTGGATTCTTTACCGCTGAGCCATGGGGGAAGCATCGGCCCTGTTGGAGGCTAAATACCAGCACACAGAGAAGCGAATCTCTCCTATCATGTTCACATCTCTCTCGCCATTTTATATCCACCAGTATTTCTGAAGAAGGCTTCCCAAGTGTTTCAGCAATAAAGAATCCACTTGCAATGCAGGAGACCCATGTTTGATCCCTGGGTCAAGGAGGTCCCCTGGAAAAGGACATGGCAACCTACTCCAGTAGTCTTGCCTGGGAAATCCCATGGGCATAGGAGCCTGGCGGGCTACAGTCCATGGGGTCACAAAGAGCTGGACATGGCTGAAGCAATGCATGACACAGTTTTGGAAAAGCTGCCTTCTCCCAGAAGAGACCCTGACATGCCTGGATGAAGTTACAAGTTGCTGGAACCCACGAAGTATCACTGTGTGTGGTTAAGCGCTATGGCTCAGGCTCAAGCTGTCTTGGGTTCTTTCTCTCACTCACCCTGGGCCACACTACACATCTTTTTCAGGACCCCAGTTTCATGCCACCGCAGCCAAGAGGCTGAACTGGAAGGAACTGTTTGAAAGCAGGTTCCGCCACTTACTAGCTCTATGGCTTTGGGTGAGTTTTTAACCTCCAAAAGCCTTGATTTATCCATCTGTAAAATGAGGATAATAGCGCCATCGGCTTCCTAGTCTTATTTCAGGGGTGCAGTGGGACAGTGCATGTAGGGCCCTTAGCACAGGACTCTCAGATAGAAGGACTCAGTTGAGGTTAACTAGGAATTTCCTCTCAATTCTGCTTAGAATCCCATCGAATTACAATTTCTCCTGGGCTGTGGGGTCTGCGGGGGCAGGGATCCCGGGGCGGATCTGTCTTTTACAGGATCAGATCTGTCTTTTCACCAGGACCTGGCTTCCCTGTACCTTTAGCTGTCTTCCCTCTAGAGGCTCTTAAGATGTCAGGAAGTGTTTGCTGAATGAAACGAATGAAGCCCTTGTCCAGTCAGGGTCTTCAGGTGTGGACACCAAGAGGCTGTTGGCAGGGAGGACAATGAATATTTACTGACACACGACTATAAGCAGGGCTCTCAGGAAACTCTCCTCATCTCATCTTCAGAGCAACACTGAAGGTGGGCCTTAATTACCCCATCTTACAGACTAGGACACTGAGCTTCATCGGCCTGCTCCACCTTTGCCTATGACATTTTTCAAATGGAATACCTCAGGCCTCAGCATTCAGGGCAACTTTATGAAATGTGACATCGTGCTTTACAGAAAGCTGTCCAAAGTCACAACACTAGGAAATAATAAAAGCCAAGATACCAGAGCAGATCTCTCTGCTCTTTATACTTGGGGTGGGGGGCGGGGGCGGGGGGGGGAAGGAATCTAGGTGCCTAGAGGCAAAGGAAGAAGAAAAAACAAATCTGGAAGTACTTAAACTCTATGTATTGAGCAATTTATTAAATGCAAAGCCTCTCATAGGTTTTTGTTTTAATTGAACAACAATCATGCCAATAGTCGCATGATGAGGTGTTTGGGGACCACAAAAGCCTTACTAAGTGTGATGACACACTAGAATGACAATCCTAAGAGGCAGGTGTTATCATCCTTTCATATAGGAGGAAACTGAGGTCCTGCAGGGCTCACGAGCTTGGCCAGGTGCAGGGCCTACAAGCCTGCCCTCCGAGCCTCCAGAAAGTACATGCAAACACAGGCCTTCTACCTTGGCCCAATCCCGGCAAGTCACAAGCCAGCATGAGATCCCCACCAGAAAGATTGTGACCTTTCTCCTCACACCATAAAGGGCTCCCACTTAGAGAGAAAGGCAGAGAACATCCACCTGATTATACAATCAGAAAGATTTCTTTCATCATGTATGACATGACCATATGTGGCTTTGCCTTTTGATTCAAGTTCAGGAGATCTTAGCCAGGTATTCCATGCATCAACGTCCATGAATCAAGTCACACTAGGAACAGATAAAAGGAATGTGTCCTCCTGAAGTCCTTAGCAAGGAATCCAGCTCAACCCCTAGACCTCAGGACTGTAATCACAGTACAGGCCTCAGCGTCCTGGAGGCTTCCTGAGCTGCCAGCTGCTCTGCTAAGCGTCTCTGATGCACTTTCCTCATTTCCTCTCCCCAGCACGCCCCAAGGCTGGGGTGTGAGGAACGCAATGCAGCCACTGTGCGCTCAACGGCCAGGCGGCCTGGGTTTGAGTCCTGACTCCACCCCCTCCCAGCTGTGCGGTTCTTTCTCCTGACTTCAAACGTGGAGACAGCACCCATGGGTGGCTGGTAGGACTCGTGTAAAGCGTGAAGAGCATCGTGGCACAGAGAGAGGGCTCACTAAATGCTAGCTCTCGTTATGTCTGTTTTCACAGATGAGAAAACTGAGGCTGAGAGAGAGAATTTAGAATTTGGTCATGCTCCGTAGCTGCTCAATGCCAAGCTTGGACTTCAGATCTAATTTCAACTCCCATGTTCTTCAGAAAGGCTATGGCTTACCTCTTACCCTTCCCTCTACCCCCACCAGCATGGCAGGTGCTCCGTAGATGATGATTATTCTGGCTGAGAATGCCCTGTTAAGTGCTACGCTCCTTCCTGGTCAATGCCCTCCCAAGGGGACCCACCCCCAGCTCCCGCCCCTTCTTGTCCACGGCACCATATGCCACGTACAGGGCAAGTAAGTCCTTGTAGCTGGGGCACCGACGGCACTGACTTCATTTCAATGCAGAAAGTGTACAGCCTGTGGGCGCCACCTGGGCTCACTCCCCAAGTTAATTCCTTCCTCTCGGCTGTGGAACCTTTTATTTTTCCAATTTCAGAATCTACTTATGTTAAGAGAGAGAGAGAGAGAAACCAATCAGTTCATCTCAGGTTTGTGAAACAAATAATGCAGCTAGCCTAGAACCTTAATCAAACAGTTATATTCATAAACCACCGTGATTACTGCTCTGCCTAATTTCTGCAGCCCAGGGCCTCCTGAAGAAAATGTCTCTTGACAACGTAGGATGCAATGCAGAGGCCCGCTGACACTGCTGAGGGGTGGAGAACTCCAGGCCTTGCGTCTTGATGAATCTGAAGCAAATCTAGATTTGGAGGCATGTCCCTCGGGAATTCTACCCACGCCTGAATGTCATATTACATTTTCTTTATTTTTTTTTTTTTAATAAGGAAAGTGGAAGAAGTCAACTTTTGCCTGGCTGCATCCTCTGTTTTCTGGAAGAATTAAGTAGAAAGTCCAAGCTCAGTGTCTGGGAGAGGACACAGGCTTCAGAGTTTGGTTGACATGGGTCTAAACTCTGACTCTGCCATTTGTTAGGTGTGTGACCGAGAGAACACACAGCTCTGACAGCATCTAAAAAAACACAGATAATTATACCTACTCACAGGATGCAAATTAAATGAGAGAACAGTGAGTTTCCTACTAGACTGTGAGCTTTGTTTTCCCAGTGCTGAACACACGTACTACTTTATTGTAAGTCTAACATAAATGTTTATTTACTGTGCCTACAATCCTACCGTTCATTGTTTACTGAGTGATTACCATGTCGGGGACAATGCTAAATTCTTTACATGTGTGATCTTACTTTATCCTAAAAACAACTCTGCAAACATGTATTACTGTCCCCCTTCCAGCTCTGAGATAACCAAGGCTCTGAGAAGTTAGGAGACTTGTCCAGATAATACAGAGAGTAAGAGGGGGGTCGTCAGCAACCCCACCACAGTCACAGAGGCAGGGCTGGACCCAAGACCAGGCCTGCTGACTCTACTTCTCTGTCCTGCCCCTCCTTCCCAGGCATCCATCAAACCTCACGCCCAGCACAAGAATAGCTATTTCCACGTTCTTTCTCTCCTTTTGACCTCTCCTGTTTTGAGATTCCTTGGGGCAACTCAGAAACCAGAGTAATATTTCAGGATATTTATAGGGGCTTGCTCATCACTTTCAGCCAACATCTGTTGAACATTTGCAGCAGGCCTGCTCTGAGTTAGTTCCTGGGCAGAGGCTTCCCTCATTCCTGGACTATGCAGATGAAAGCAAAGTAAGAGCGCTAACTCCCCTGAGCGACGTGAGGGGAGAGAAGGTGCCCATCCAGGTACTCAGTGAGTCTGAGTCAGCCTACTTGTGCCCATTATCCTAAGAGGCAGCGGGGAGGCTGGGCCCTTGTCCAGCCCTGCCCTGATCTCACTTGGACTCGGTCTAGTCACCCCACCTCTCTGAGTCTCAGTTCTTCCCTGTGTGAATGGAGAGAACCAGGCCTGATTCATTTGCTCAGCAAATATTTCTGTCAGTTACTTTCAAACTCTTCACTCCTAGAATTCTACTAATAATCTTCTCACAACTAACCTGTGTTTTAAAATACTTTTTCACACAAGCTATATATTAATTAACTAACTGTTCATTGTTTTCCTATTTTTAATCGAACACATATAAAGCTGATCAGAATGTGTGAAAGGACCAAGAGGATGTAGTGGATGAATCCTTAGCACCTGGCTTACCACTGACATGAAGTGAATGAATGAATGGATGGATGGATGGATGGATGTCTGGTGCTATGTAGAAGGGCACTAACAGGTGGAAAAATACAGAGTCAGAAGACCTGGATCTCAACTCCAGCTCTACCACCCACAAGCTGTTTGATCTTAGGTCACTTAGCTTCTCCAAGGCTCAACCTTCCCATCTATGAAAAGAAGACAGTCAGCTACGTCTTGCAGGACTGTTGTAAAGTTGATTAATAATAAGGTCAATAATGATAAGAAAAATAATAGGCACTAACACATATATAGTGCAGAGTATGTGCCAGGCACTAGTCTAAAAGCTCGGCACATAAAACCCCGTCTTCATAATAAGCCTAAGAGGTAGTTACTATTACCATTTCTGTTTTACAGGTGGGGAAACTACAGTATGAGAAAGATGCCATGTTACCTTGCCCAAGGACAGACTTGCATGATGGAGACAGACTCCAAATCCGAGTGGTGTGGCTTCAGAGCCTGTGCTCTTTACCCTCCACTCTACTGCTCGAGTAGGTCGTTGAAGTGCTGAGCACAAAGCATGGTGGCCGCTATGCTCACTGAGCAGAAGCCCTGCAGACTGGCCAGCGCGCTCTTACAGCAGGACGATGAACACGGGCTCTAGCTGGGCCGTTTGCAGTAACGGCAATCACTCAGAGCACCTCTATATTTACACGATCTGTAAGGGTCTGGCAACCTGGCTTCCCAGGTGGCACTAGTGGTGAAGGACCCACCTGCCAGGATAGGAGATGTAGGAGATGCAGGCTCGATCCCTGGGTCAGGAAGATCCCCTCAAGAAGGAAATGGCAACCCACTCCAGTATTCCTGCCTGGAAAGTTCCATGGACAGGGGAACCTGGCGGGGTACAGTCCACAGGGCCATGAAGAGGTGGACATGACTGAAGCAGCTTAGCAAGCACTTAGCACGTAATGGCCCAGCCACAGCAGCTGGGATGGAGCGGGAGAGGCTGTCGACCACTGGCTCTACTGGGGACAGTATCACTATCAACCACTGGCTCTACTGGGGACAGTATCACTATCAACCACTGGCTCTACTGGGGACAGTATCACTATCAACCACTGGCTCTACTGGGGACAGTATCACAAAGGCCTTAGTGAACGGGAGCAAGGAGGAGGCAAAGACTGTCCATGTAACCTCCCTTTCTGGAAGACACGCAGCATTCCTCTTGCTCGAGGCAGTTTTCATCCACTGTGCCTTCGTCTCTTTAGGGTACCTAGGTGGTTTTTGCTGGCCTGGCATTTTTCCTATTGATAGAAATTCTCTTTTTGTTTTGGGGAGCCCCACTTTCAGCTTCTGAATTTGGATGGGACTGGCTTCAGGGAGGCCGAGGAGGTACCATCATTCCTCTGGCCAAGGTGTCTGATTCAGGCATGGACACATGACCCCAGTCAGGCCAATCAGAGTCGATCCTAGATTGACTCTAGTCCTGTGGGGATTTTGTAGGTGCTATGGGCAAGAGGCACTTTCTTTTCCCTGGCTTTAAAAAACTATTAAGTTTGTGTGTGTGTGTGGCGGGGTGGGCGGCGGGGGGTGCGGGGGGTCCCTCTGTCATCGGATGGGGAAAGCCTGTGTGAAAACGAGGCCAAAACAAAGAGAAATGGTCAGGAGAAAGAGATTCACGGAGATATACTTGAATGTCTGTATCTAGCTACAGTGATGGGAAAATGACACCCATTACCTTTTCTTAAAAAAAAAAAAAAGAAGGTGGCATTACGTTTCCATCCTTTGCGACAGGGAATCCTGTCTAACCCTTTCTGACTGCTTACTCAGCCAAAAGCCCCTTTCCTGGCCCCCTCTTCCATCCATGAGGCCGAACCTCAGCTCAACAGTAATGCTACACTGAAGTCCTTGCAGTCTTCAGATGGACCTGCCGTTCCCTCCTTTGGCCCCATGGACTGCCACGACAGCGTCCCTTCTCTAGCACACCCAGAACACTGTGTGAGCACGCACATGTCCCCCACTGTGAGCCCAGAGCACCTTCTTCAGCTCCACGTCCCTTGCACCCAGCCCAGGGCTTGCCACATGGGAGGTGCCTATGTTCTGACCTCACCAGCGTTTAAGCAGATGATCACAAACATCCTAATAGAAGACTGCTCCACTGCTATAACATATGACCATTTCTACTTCATGAGAAAGTGTCCCGTAAAGCTCTCCGGATGTTAAATAACGAGAGGACGTCTGCGTCTGGGTAGCGGACCATGACCTGTGTGGAAACGGGAGCAGCTGCGGTGCTGAGCCTGGCGGCAGAGAAGGACCATCCACCAGGAACAGCACCGTAGTTCCCGCCTCGTCCAAGCCCTCGTCCTCCTGCGGCATTACTCACGGACACAGTTGCTAACCACTTTCACTCTCACTGATTTATCTTTTCTCCCTGAGGATGAACTACCTCATCCCTTGCTAATCTAATGACCGAAATTAGGCAAAAGCAGCCATCTGATACATGTTAGGCATCACCCCAGAAAGGAAGTCACCACACAAGATATTACCCAAAATACTTTTAATGTCTCCATCCTCTTAACTGCCCATGCAAATCAGGCAGAATAATTCCAAATGGAGAAAAACATGCCCGAGGCTGCGGCTATTACTCTTAACCCCTCCTGGGTTGGCTCAGTCAGAGAATACATCTTTGTGCTGGTCTTTCTTCTCTCCCACGCCCCCCCAACTCCTGTCGGCAGAAGCTGAGCCTCCTGCATGCCAGGCACTGCATGAGGTATTGTAAATATATGCTCACTGATCCATGTTACAGCACGGTGAAGTCTGACCCCTATCATCCTCATGTGTCCAAAGAGGCAACTGAGGCTCAGAGAAGTGGTGGATTCAAACCCAGGACCCGATAAGGACAGACTCCTCTACCAGCCCCTCACTGATGCTGTGAATCAGAAAGATTCAGTGAAGTGGGAACAGCCCTGGTATGTTGTTGTTTTCAGTCGCTCAAGTGTCTGACTGTTATTTGACCCCACAGACTGCAGCATGCCAGGATTCCCTTTCCTTCACTATCTCCCAGAGACTGCTCAAACTCGTGTCCATTGAGTCAGTGATGCCACCCAACCATCTCATCCTCTGTCGTCCCCTTCTCCTCCTGCCTTCATTCTTTCCCAGCATCGGGGTCTTTTCCAAATGAGTCGGCTCTTTCCATCCAGAGTATTGGAACATTAGCTTCAGCATCAGTCCTTACAGTGAATATTCAGGACTGCTTTCCTTTAGGATGGACTGGTTGGATCTCCTTACAGTCCAAGGGACTCTCAAGAGTCTCCTCCAGCATCACAGTACGAAAGCACCAATTCTTTGGCACTCAGCCTTCTTCATGGGCCAACTCTCACATCCATACATGACTATCTATACATTACAACTCTCACGTCCATACCCCCGTGACTATATGGACCTTTGTCGGCAAGATGATGTCTCTGCTTGTTGGGTCCCAGCTATAGGCTGGCATCACCTACATCTATACAGGAATGGGGGAGAAGCCTGAGTTGTTCTTTCTGAATGTTCTGAGATACTGTGACCCAGCAGATGTCTTAGCTCCCAACAGCTGAGGGAATGTCGTGTTATAGTGACTCACGTCCAATGACAAGTGGACTCTCCCCAAAGGAACTTCAGATATACATCTCTGTTTCTCCTCCTCTAGAACCCAAATGTGGCACTTGCTGCTACTGCTAAGTCACTTCAGTCGTGTCCGACTCTGTGAGACCCTATAGACGGCAGCCCACCAGGCTCCCCTGTCCCTGGGATTCTCCAGGCAAGAACACTGGAGTGGGTTGCCATTTCCTTCTCCAATGCACGAAAGTGAAAAGTGAAAGTGAAGTCGCTCAGTCGTTTCCGACTCTTCACAACCCCATGGACTGCAGCCTACCAGGCTCCTCCGTCCATGGGATCTTCCAGGCAAGAGTACTGGAGTGGGGTGCCATTGCCTTCTCCGAGTGTGGCACTTAGGAGTACTTATTTCTAAATGTCAAAAGCCTTCATGAAGGGAGAGGGTGACTGCCCCTTTCACTCACACTTGAGGTCTGAGCCATAATTACAGACAGTTTCTCTTGACACTCCATGTCCGCTGTGTCTGGGCCCATCGTGCAGCACGACAGGGCTGTAACCACACAGGCAGGCATTGCCGGCAGGGTCCCAAGGGAATCCTGCTCTCCCAGCGACTGATGGAAGGCCTGGAAGTGGAAGATGGAAGGCCTGGGCCAAGGCCAGGATGGAGGAGTCATTCTCGGGAGCCTGATGTCTGGTGGACAGCAAGGTGGTCTTGCCCCGAGCCCATCACTAGGCTGAGTCACATGCCAACTGTTCCTCTCTGGGTCTCAGACTTCTGAAGATCATGAGCACTCCCACAGGGTGCTCAAGCCCACAGTTCCTTCCCTTCTCGGGGCTCAAAGTACAAAGTCAAGTCAACCACATCTCACTGGAACCTCTTGTGTACAATGTCAGGAATAAGTGTAAAGTGAGGGCAGGGGAGGCATGGATATCATCCTGGACACCAAGGCACTGGGTCTGCTGTGGAAGATCGTCTTCGAGAGATGAGCCCTAACGGGTGCAGCAAGGGAGCTGCTGGTATCAGGGTGTACTGGAGCACAATGGGGCTGGAAGGGACTAATGTTCTCTTGCTAAACTGGGCGACAGCACCCAGGAGAAGGCAGCAGGGACCTTCCAGGTGCCAACAAGTAACAGACATTCTGAAGATCGTTCCTATCCCTCTTCTCAGAGGCATTCTCTGGAGGCCTTGGAGGATGGGCAGGAATAACTGATAGGAACAGTGGATAAAATATGCAGGGATAGTTTGAGCAAAGGCAGGCAGGCAGGAAAAAGGGAGTACGGCCTGCACCGTCCAAAATGTGAGTCCCCTGGATAGCAAGGAGATCAGACCAGTCAATCCTAGAGGAAATCAACCCGGAAAGACTGATGCTGAAGCTCTAATACTTTGCCCGCCTGATATGAAGAGCTGACTCATTGGAAAAGACCCTGATGCTAGAAAAGACAGTGAGCAGGAGGAGAAGGGGGTGACAGAGGATGAGATGGTTGGATGGCAGCATCGACTCAATGGACATGAACTTGAGCAGACTCTGGGGGATGGTGAGGGACAAGGAAGCCTGGTGTGCTGCAGTCCACGGGGTTGCAAGGAGTCGGACGTGACTGAGCAACTGAAAGTCCTGCCCTCCTGATGCCTTCAGATCTAACAGTTCTTGTTACTTAACATTTCTGGGTTTTTGCCCAGTGTCTCCAATGAGGCACACATGTCTACACACTTCCTTCAATCTCTTGCTCCCTGGACTCTCACAGTGCTCTGCTTGCTCCAAAAGCTGACTCAGCTATTGCTGAGAAAATGACGACCACGTTGCTGTATGATAAAAGAGCACCGATCGGCCTGATGCAAAAGCAAACGGCATTTTGAGTCACGAGTCCAGAAGTAGGTTGTCACATCAAAAAGAAAATCCTTTGCACAGTGACTCAAGGACTAGAAGTGAATGGATGCAAGTGTGGGAATCTGGGTCAAGCATGTGACTACGGTGCAGCAAGGTGTCACAAAAGGCCGCGGACTTTAGAACTAGGGAAGTAAGTTCAACAAAACTGTCCCGCAGGCACCAAATACAAACAGCGGCATGAGGGAGGTCCAGTGGGGAGCAGAAAAGTCTCAGGGTCAACATCAGAACAGAGGGAAGGAGGCGGCGGTTCGCAGAGTGTGCGGCATGGAGCTGCTACTCAAGCCATCCTCCACATCACCACCGTCCTGACAGCTACGCCCTCGGCCGGGGAATGAGATCGGCCCAGAATCTCTTTCTGAAACACTGTATTTTTTTAAAAAAACACTTGAGCACCCTCTATAATCCAGGCACGGAAGGAAGCACAGGTACACAGTGACAAACAGGAATGACTGGTCCTTGTGCTTGAATGGACGACGGATCAGTAAACAACTGAAAACCATGGGCTGCAGGCATGGCATGGCCAGGGCTGGCTTCGTGGGTGTGCGATCAGCCTGAGAGCCCGTTTCATGTACTGCTGGAGCCTTGAAATTCTTCAACATTTTCCAACAAGGGGCCCTGCATTTTTACTTTGCTGTGGGTCCCACAAATAACATAGCCTGTCCTGGAAACAGGAAAGGGTTTTTCGATCCAGCTTCCGTTCTTCTCTTTCTCGAGTAATAACACTAAAGTCTGGGGAACCCATCTCCACACAAGGGGCCTGAGAGATTGAGGGGCAATTCCATCCGGTGGGCCGGGAGTGGTTCGGGAATGAGCGCGTGCCGAAGCTCCGGCCAGTGAACTTTGATGGGGAGGTCTGCTGGAAGCTCCAAGACAAATTCTTCTTTGCTTTTTACTACTGAGCAATAGGAAGCTGATCTCTCTTGTCCAATAAGTCAACAAGGAGCATGTACTCTGTGCTGCTACTAGCAGCCATCGTACAGCTATAAGGCAGAACCCAGCCTAAGGATGGCAGAGCAGAAACGTGGAAAGAGCCCGAGTCCCTGATGGTACTGTGGGTCCCTGGAACAGCCAATGCTGAAGCCCACCCTACCTCTGAGCTTCCTTTTATGTGACACAGTCTAGGTCCTAATGCTTGGTGTTTTCTTTTAATGACAGCCTAGAGCATCTTGACTGACACTGACTTGACCAGCTTTGTTTTAAATCCCAATTATGCCATGCACCAACAGCACACTTTAGGGCAAGGCCCAGTCTCTCTGCTCCGCTGGAAAAAGAGGGCCAGGAGTCACATTTGATGAGACTGCAGTGAAGACCAAGAGTGGTAACCACTGATAAAGCTGCCTGGACAGTGCCTGGGCACACAGCAGGGGCTCTGTCAATGACAGGTATTATGATGACGATAATGTTGGGACCTAACGGATAGATGTCTGCCACTGCGCTTCCTGCTGATGAGTTGGTTATGAGCTGAATTTCCCGACTGAAAGTAAAAGCAGCAGAAATCTTTTTTTTTCTAAAGCCCTTTGGGCATAAATAGCAATTTGTAACTATAGTAATAAAATTTAAATAACTTGACAAGCAAATTCAATTACTTTGCATGTTATGGAGACAGTTGGTGAGCTGCTCTTTCAGAAATCTGGACATTCCCCGATCGCGATCACAGTGGGGTTTTCCTCCTCATGAATGCTAGTCACTGGCTCACCTACCCAGGCTAAGACAGAGAAGCTGTGATTCTGCAAAATTAGTTTCATACTCACTGCCACGGATACAACCCCCTTTTCCATTCTTATTCAAATAACCTTCCAAATCTTACTTCTTATTTTGGATTATTCTCTCAACTATTTCTAGCTTTTCTTTTCTCTCCCAACAAAACAAAACAAAGCGAGAAGCACTCGCTGAAATCTGTGTGACTTCAGCTTAAGAGCTGCATTTTGGGTGTAGTATAATGTAATTCAGTGATGATGGGTAATGCACAAATTCTATCCATCAGCATGTTAGGTATTATTACTTAAAAAAAAAAAAAAAGGATTCAGGGGGAGTGAGCAGGAATAGTTTTCCTATTGTCTACAACTTGGACCACTTTATGAGTGAAGAGTTTCAAGTGAATCTTGGGAAATTCCAATTGGGGGCAGTCAGAGAGAGGATCTGTATCCTTTCTTACAATGTATTGATACATGTGGGGAAGAAACGGAGGAGAACTGGAGTCTGTTAGTGACTTGATAAACACCTTTCCAAGTGCGGGGGCTGCCTAAAGATGGCACCAGTTATGCTGGAGAGATGGGGAGAACGCAGATGCTTTCCAATACACTTCCATGTCAGTTTGCAAACTGTTTCTATGTGGTTCTCTTACACAGTTCTCAGAGGAATGCCCCAGAAGTTCATTTCCCTGCCTAAAGCCCTTCCATGGCTTCTCATTCTCTTTAGGAAAAAGTTCACATTCCTCAGCCTGGCATTCAAGGTTCTTTAAGATATGAAAGAACCTTTTGCCACATCCCTTAGCTACACCAAACCATTTGCCATTTCTCAAAAAGGCAATAAAAGGAAGGCAGTCAACAGCTCCAAGAAAAATAAAAGGCATGCAAAGAAAGGAGAGATGGTTAGAGCACACTGCTTGGCTTGGGAGCAAAAGAAACAAAAGCAAAAGCCCGTTATTTTAAATAATCATAATTATATAACCAATGCCCACATATTTATCCAAAAGTGATTATAACAATCATCTGAGGACTGTGAAGAGATGAAAAGCAAGAGGGTAGGTAGCATGGGAGTTCTTCGACTACAGGAAGTCAACAGATAATAGCTAAAACTGGTAAGTGAAGAAATACCACTATCGGTACCTGATTTGGAAACATGAAGATAAGAAAGAGCAGGGGAAACAACTGCAAGAGATCAGAGCCATCTGCTGGGAGTGGGGCCTGAGAGTGGGGAGGGCCAGGGCAAGGGACTGCTGCTTCTTCATTATAAACAATTTACTGAAAGTTAACTTTAAAAATTTTGTGTACATATTATTTTAAGAATCATTACAAATGAAGTTTCAACAACAAAAAAAAAGCCGTAAGGGAATAGCTTTCACATGAGGTCTGATGTTAAACTCTGAGAAAGGGCACAGTGAACAGAGCTGCAGGGTGGTATTTGACAGATCAAGTTCACTCTTTCTTACTCTGTGAACACCACTAATTAGGAGAATCATCTGGAATCCATCAGTGACATGGCTTTTGAAGGCTCTGGAAATGCTGAGTTACCTGGCTTCGCAGATGATGGTTTTCTAGATTTGGGGGATTAAGATTAAAATCTTTATGATACTGTACATTTTTGCTGCTTCTCATAAAACATCGATAGTCACCAAAATGTGTTTTTCTTATAAACCATTCACATTTTGGGGGGTTGCGGTGCACTAAGATTAATTGAAGCATTTGCTTTTAGTCCATGTGTGAGCATGGTGTTGGAAAGCCTTCACATGGATTATTCTGCTGTGTGCTTGGAGCTCATTTCTGATGAATTACATGCCTGTGTGCATTGTGGCTACTAGCATAGAGACTGATTTAATGTTAAAGTTGTTTGCAAGCCCTGTGTGCCATTTTTTTTTAACTGACATATTCCCTTTGTTTATTGGGATTGCACAGGAATTTATTTCGGTTTATTCTCCAGGAAAAGAACCAATGATATATTACATTTATGTTAGAAAAAAACAAACAAAATTTGTAAGGGAGTCTACACCACTCCCTCTCCTTAAGAAACCTTAGAACACTGTCAAGGGAAAGGATATAAATGTAGAAGTTTATCCTGATCAAAAATAAAAAGAGAAATATTCTAGGGAAATGGATGGGATTTGAATAGTGGCTAACTTGGCTCCGAGAGGCCTCCCTTGTAAGGGAGGGCACACGAGTATCTTTGAGCTGCTCCCAGAACCAGACATGCAAGATGACACTTAACAATACTCCTGGATTAAGGTGAAGGACTCAGCATTTTTAAGGCTTAGAAGATGTGTGTAAAGTTTTCTGCCAGCTTCTGCGATCAGCGTCCTTCAAGTCAGGAACTCCAGCAAAACACAGAACCTATCAGAGCTGACATTCAATCAGGCTCAGCTCTTTCCCTTCCATCACAGGAGTAAGAAAAAAAGAAAAAGTCCCACTTTCTCTCTCTCTTAAATCACGGTTAACTCAAAGCAACCCTCAGTGATAGCCAGAGCTTTCATTTCCAGCTCCCAGGGGGCCCAAAAGCCTTCCCCAGGGAAGCACCAAGCTGATACCTCCTGGCCCTCCAGTTGCTGTCATCTGCTGTCAGGGTCCTGGAGGTGTGGGGGCAGCTGCCTTCCCTGAAGCTGGCACATCTTTGCCACCCACTCCCATGCTTCCTCTCAAGCAGAGGGCTGGGGTCCCTCCTCGGCAGCCCTCCAAACAGAACAGCCTCTGGGCCTTCAGCCGCCCCTTGTGCTGCAGCTGCACGCCTTGTAGCCAATTCCAGGCAGGAGACCAGGAGCCGCGAGAAGCAAGGCCCCAGGCTGAGGCTGTCACCCCCCAGCTAGGGGGAAGTGTCAAGAGGGTGACATTATGCTTTAAGAAGCAAAGAGGACTTTTTCCCCTAGCCCGAGAGGAAAAACACCACTCTGTCACTGTCATTTAATGTAACAACTCTCAACTACTAGGATATGTAAATGGGTGATAAAGCTCAAACAATTAAAGTGATGGGCCAATAGTTCAAAAATCTGCAAGGGGCTTGACAGAAAAGATTCAGAGCTTGGAAATACTGCTCAGAGCACAGAACTCACCATATACTAAAAGAAGGAGCAAAATGTGGGGGTCCCAGGGTAGGTTTTGGAATCAGAGCCACATGCATTCAAATCCCAGCTCTCCTGTTTGCTGGCTGTGTGGCTTTGTACTTATTGCTTCACTTCCATTATGAAACTGTTTCTGTTTTCTACATAATTAATGGAAATAATTAAACCAAGTATATACTAATATGGTCAGTAATTGTTGTAAGGATTAAACAAGAAAATATAAGAGATGTACTCAGCACAAAGACAGGCACCCAGGAGGGAGTGCTGGCTGAATGGAATGGGCTCTGTTGTAAGGGCCGCCTGGATTTGAACCCAGGTTCCATCAGCTTCCCTGGTGGCTCAGAGGGTAAAGAATCTGCTTACAATGAGGGAGACCCGGGTTTAATCATGGGTCGGGAAGATCCCTTGGAGAAGGGAATGGCAACCCACATTCCAGTATTCTTGCCTGGAGAATGCCATGCTCTACAGAGGAGTCTGGTGGGCTACAGTCGATGGGGTCGCAAAGAGCTGGACACAACTGAATAACTAGCACTCCATAACTCTTGGGCTTCCTAGGTGGTGCCAATGGTAAAGAACCCGTCTGCCAGTTGCAGGGTACTTCAGAGGCTTGGGTTCGAACCCTGGGTTGGGAAGATCCCCTGGAGAAGGAAATGGCAACTCACTCCAGTATTCTTGTCTGGAGAATCCCACTGACAGAGGAGCCTGGTGGACTACAGTCCATAGAGTCACAAAGAGTTGGATGCGACTTAGCATGCATGCATCCATCACTTCTAAGTTGGGAAGGATTCGCCACTTTCCTCACCAGCAAGAAGATAACGCCACCTTTTCCCAGTGTGGTGGTTTTAGGCACGTCTACATTTTTGTGCCTTCTGTTTGCAGAATGAAAAATTCACCTGCCCAGAGACTGCCAGCTAAGCCAAGTGTGAAGCTGACTGGGGAGACCTGGGGCACAGGGCAGAGGCGTGTCTACACTTGCAGCCTTGAGCAGAAACTAACCGCCCCTGTCAAATGCTCATCACCCACACCTTTGGCCCCATTTGCCCCTAAGTCCGGCCCCTTCAAAGGTTGCCTGTAAATCCAGATGACTGCCTTCCTGTGGGATGGTCCAGATATCCAAGGAGGGTGAGCTCACTGTCAGTTGAGGTTGAGACAGGCAGGACAAAGAAATAGCAATCAAACCGCTTCTGCGTGCATGGCAAGTAATTACAGAATCTGCTAAATTACAGTGATTAGGCATCGCCAAGGAGAAGTTGAAAGAAATCTCCAGCAACTCCAGAAGTGGGAGGGGAAAAGTTTAATTAAAAGGTCCCTTGCAATGGACTTAATCTCTCCCTTGGAAAAAAAACCCAACAGGTTCAGAAGAGACCAGAGGGAGAGAGGGCCAGGGGAGGGGACCCAGGGAAGTCATCCCGCAAAGGGGCTGCCTGGGTCTTTAAAGGGTTCTCCGAGAGTAAGTAGAAAAATGGAAAATGGTGGCCTTTATTATGGAAATCTGAGATTTAGACTGAGGATCTGGGCCCCTGGGGGGAGGTAAAGTGGAGACCCTGTTATAATAGCTGATAACATCCTGCTGAGGCTGGGGCTGATTTGCATAAATACAGCTAAACCAAGCTTCAGGTGGCTGCAGACTTTCTCTTGAAGGAATTATTCTCCTTGTGTCAAAAGTTCACCACCCCCAGATTGCCATTTTGGGACGAAACGGGCCTTTTTAAGCCACCAAAGGTGGAAAACAAAGGCTGCTCTGCGGGGAGCCCGTTTTACCAGCAAAGCTTCCTTTGAAGATTAATTAAATCGAGATTCTGGACAGAAGGACTCATTGCATTGGTGGGGCGAAGGGGGTGGGGGCGGGGAGAGAGACTGGACAGCTTAGATGGGCAGCTCCGCACCTCTGTCCAGGCCTGATTTTAATTTTACCCTGAGAGCTTCTGCAACCTGGAGAGGGGCCTGCTGAGCCAGCATTCCCCAGGGAGCAAAAGTTCTAGAAGGGACTATCCGTCAGCATCGAGTGCTGGGTGTCATTCATCCCTTATTTTTGTGTGAATCTGGCAGTGACTTAACCTCTCTGCGGCTCAGTTTGCGCATCTATAAAATAAGCAAACCACAGAACCTCAGTGCCAGGATCTTTGGGAAGACCAGATTCACTGTCCCTGCGAAGTGGCCTGGGCCACAGCAGGTTCTCAGCGAACGCTGTTGATCGTGACAAAGGTCACACTCTAAAGACTCCCAGGAAAAGGACAGGGACCTTATCCCCCAAAATCTTGACTGTAAACTCGAAGGACATCTCATGTATTTAAAGAAGGGAACAGGGTGGATAAGAGCCCTTTTTCTTGACTGTGGCAATGATTAAAACCAGGCCTTCAGCAAAGAAAAATTCGACACACTCTGGCCCTTCAGAGGCAGGAAGCTATCTTTAAAAGGTCATCTTTTCGGCCCAGACTTCATACGGTCTGGGGGACGGGTTCCAAATGGTTCTGCTTTCATTTTGCAGTGTTGCCAAGAGGATTTGAGAATCCACAGGGCCTCATCTGTTGTTCCTTAAGCAAACATCTAATGTAATTTGAAATTTCACTTCATCATTCTGATGGCCACCAGCAATTCTCCCCCAGCCTGTTAACCCTCCCTTTTAGGGGGGTTAGGGTACTTTTTGAGCAGCCAAAAAGGTGCCAGCTCTCCATGGATTCTCACTGCCCACAAGTCGTCAAGAAAATGACAAAACAGGCTATGGAGAAGGGACTTGCCTATGAGTTCCCCATGCGACTTGCAAAGTTTCTTTCCTCTTTTCTCTCTCTCCTCTCTCATTCTTTTTCCAAAAGCCAGTATTTTTTGAAGTATGTAACCTCGGAGTCCTAACAGAGGCCCCAGTACATATTAAGAAGCAAAGATCTCCATGGCCCTGAAAGAAGGCAAGGTAAGCAGGGAGTCAGCTGCGGCCAGGGGGTTGTCTGACTCTCAAACACAGCCTAAAGCACAGGTTTTCGAAGTCATTACATAGGAAAGATAGAAAATGGGTAGTAGGAACTACTACCAGTAAACAATTACTGGCCACTGATCCCATAAGGAAGGAATGAAAGAGACTTTTTAAAAACTAACACCCACTGGCTTTTTGGCAAACTGGCATCTTGTTTAATCCACTGGGGAAGGGATAGGCTACCCACTACAGTATTCTTGGGCTTCCCTTGTGGCTCAGCTGGTAAAGAATCCGCTGCAATGTGGGAGACCTGGGTTCGATCCCTGGGTTGGGAAGATCCCCTGGAGAAGGTAACGGCTACCCACTCCAGTATTCTGGCCTGGAGAATTCCATGGAGTATATAGTCCATGGGATCACCAAGATTTGGACATGACTGAACGACTTTCAGTGTTCTTGCCTGGAGAATCCCAGGGACGGGGGAGCCTGGTGGGCTGCCGTCTATGGCGTCGCACAGAGTCGGACGCGACTGAAGCGACTGAGCAGCAGCAGCAGCACGACTTTCACTTCTCTTTCACTCCCTGATCCCGTAAGGAAGGAAGGAATGCAAGAGATATTCTTCATTAACACCCGCTGGCTTGTGGCAAACTGTGATCTCATTTAATCCTACAGACATCCAGTGAGTAGATGCTGCTATTCCCCTCACAGAGAATCTGGTTAAGTGACTGGCCTCGGGTCCCTGTGCTGCTAAGGGGTAAAGCCACGGTGTGGAACGGTAGTAAATGCTTTCTTAAGTCAGATCAGGATTCCAGCTTAGGCAGGATGTGAATTCCACTCCTTCCAACTGGTGCAAACTCAGCCATTTAACAAACCTCTGTACTTTAGTTTCTTCATTTACAAGTGGCAGCAATAACAATGATACCTGTGTCTTGGGTTGCAGGTTGCTTTGCTGTTGTTTAGCCGTTACGTTGTGTCTTGACACCTTTGTGACCCCCCCATGGACTGTAGCCCGTCAGGTTCCTATTCTTATGGGCTTTCCCAGCAAGAATACTGGAGTGTGTTGCCATTTTCTTCTCCAGGGGATTTTCCTGAGCTAGGGATCAAACTTGAGTCACCGAGCCACCAGGGAAGCCCTGGCTTACAGGAGAATTTAGTAAATGATTCTGTAAAGCACTTAGTAGGCTACCTTGCACTCAGAAAGTGCTCAGTAAAAGTTACCACCGGCATCACGGTCAGCACCACGTACAGCTGAGTAGCCAGCACTGACAGTGGATCAGGTCTCCAGACCATGGCCGGGACAAGAGGCAGCCCAGCACTTCTCCTCTGGACAAGAACTTCTGCACTTGCAAGAAGTGGGTAACACTTCCCTTAAAAGGCTGAGGAGACAAATGAAAGAGCGTATATAAAGAACTTCACAAGGCTGGGGCTCAGTAAACGGCAGCAATTATTATTATAATACTTGTGAAGGAGCTTGGGAAATTAAAATGCTGCATAAACTCAAGGTAGCCTTATTAGTCTTACTCTGTCAACTTCCTAGGTCCTAAATTAAGGCACAATTAAAGATGAGCTAAGGTGACAAGGTTGGCTGCCCACCTTTTCTTTCTTGGTTTGGTCTTCAGTGTTGCTTGTAACTTTTATTCAGGCTCCAGGCAAGACATAAAAATATACTTAAAACACCCAACCACAATAAATGCCAAGGAAATTTTGCAACATCCGAGCTAGAGAATGCTGCTGCTGCTGGCTGGCTGAATTTAAATCTTACTTGGGAGGCCAAGGAAGCTGGCCACCGAGGAGAAAGTGTGACAGGTGGGCAGACTCGCCCCGGTAGCCAGAGTAGCCGAGGGTCTCCCCTGCGGACCCAGGCTGCAGTTTCTGGAGGATAAAGGGAGGCATACTTGTCTCTGGAAAAGAACATGTGATGCTTCTGGCTGGTGCTCAATAAACCTGAGCTCCCCTCTGCCCTTCCTTGCTTTGCAAGGAGCTCAGGGCCCCCTTACATGTGGCTCTTTCTGTTTACCAACTGTAGACACAAATTCCAAACGCACTCTTGGGCAAAGCGGAAGAGGACAGGACTGCTTGTTGGTCTCCTGGTCTAAAGACACACTGGGAATTAGACCTTACTTCCGTCTGTGTGAGCTACTCCTGGGAATTGAAAACATCCCCATCGATTAGGCAAGTACTCAGGGTGGTACCCCTGGAGGAGGAAATGGCAACCCACTCCAATTTTCTTGCCTGGAAAACCCTATGGACAGAGGGGCCTGGTGGGCTACAGTCCATGGGGTCGCACAGAGTCAGGCACGACAGAGTGACTGAGCAAAGGGCAGCATGTCTGCCAGGGAGGGCAGTCCAGTGTGTAAGGAGGGTGGTCCCTCAGTTAAGATCAGCAGGGGCCAAGAAAGGGGCTGAGGAGATGCTGCAGGAGAGGGGGTCTGCAAAGACACAAATTGGTGCTGCGGCCCCACTCCTGCTTGTATTCACTTAGGCCCCTCAGAGACCCACCCAATCTTTGAATTTTCCAGTCTGACATGCCCATTTTAGATGGGGGGAACAAAGCTGCAGGGCAGAAGCACACACAAAAGCCACAAAAAGCCCTCGATCATCAGCCCTCACTGTTTCACGCACCAAGCGGGGAGCAGAGGGGTCTCCGGAAAACAAGAGTCCCCTGGGACCTGTGCCAGACTCTGTCTTGCGGGAAACCCCGGCCTCTCTGCAGACCCGGGTATCTTCACCTTTTCGGGGTTAGACTGTCCAAAGGTAACGTCCTTTCGTCCAAGTCTATGGAATCTCTTCCAGAGCGCTATTAAGCGTGCTTACGCATAGCACCCAGAGGCTTTCTCTCTGCCCAGAGTGAATTTCAAACAATTGCTTCACATCAGGTCAAATTTCACATACTGGGGGGATTGGCCATTACCTAGAGTGGCCTCACCTGATCTGCTTTTATGCGAGTTCATAAAGGAGGCGGCGGGAGATGTGTTAATAGCTTTCATGAGGTGCTATGGCCCAGGATCTGGAGATGATATGAATTATGCTCGATGTTAAAGCCCTCTTTATCGTCCTGGGAGGAAAGAATGAGACATACTGTATGTGCCTTTTTTTTTTTTTTTTCTGAAGCAGAGGAACGTTTGATTTACTACTCAGGAGGGGGTTGTTCTTCACAGCCAACACTTATTTTGGTTCTATTTCATTACTGCTGTGCACTTTGCAGGTGAGGAAGTGTGCAGTTTTTAAGAGTTTCTTGAACCCTTGGAAGAAAAGCTGGGGAAGGAGGGAGGGGAGCACTTCTTATGTTCCAAACACCTTTCACTCCTTGTCTGACAATCCCATGAGATAGGTTACTGTACCGGGCCTGTTTTGCAGGTAAGGAAATAGGCTCAGAGAAATGAAGTAATTGACCACAACTAATTAGCCCAGTAAAAATCTAACTATAAAGCTCCCAGAGTTTGTTCAATTTTATGAGTGTGTGTATAAAGAAAGCCAGCACTGCTTCTGAGGGTTGGAAATGACCCGAGGCGCTTGGGTAAAGGGGACTTCCTGGGGCTGCAGCAGCAGGAGCAAACCATCCCAGGCACACACCTGTGGGTTCAAAGGCACGGCTGTGTCCTAGCTGTGTGTTACAACAGTGAGGGTTATGAAGATAAGGCCAAGACATGCAGAAAAGTCTAAGATGGGAACCATCCACTTGACACCGATTCCAAAGAAACATGGACTCTTCATTAAGAAAACTGTTAACATATTTTGAAAGTCCTAGGCTGGAAATCAGAAGAGCTGGGTTCTAGTCTTGGTTTGACCATAGCTGACAAAGCCACCGTGAGCAGGTCATCCCGTGTCCTTGAGCTTTCTTCCCCTTAAAATAAAAAGGGCTTTTGCAATGAGATCTCTAAGGTCCCTTTGAGTTTAAGCTCTGTGATTCCATCTGTAAAATGCACTTAATATAACAGCTCATTCCCCAGTGAGGGATAAATGAGGTGTTACCGGGCTGCCTTGTAAGTTTCCTACACACATTTCATCTCCTTTGAGCAGAAGGTGAGTTCTTGGGGGCACTGGAATGTGTCTTCTGTCTGGCACCCAGCACATGTCAGTAACTGTTGAGTTGACTATACAAGTGAAAGGCGGAATGGATCTCCTCATTCCTGGTGTACCCTTAAAGGACATGGACTTAGGAATCAGATCTGAATTTTCATAAAGTTTTACTCTGAGCCTCATTTTCCAAGTTTATAAAATGGGAACAATAATCCCTGCCTTGCAGGGTTGTATTATCACCAAATTAAGTGTTTTTATTGAAAGGAAGACCAGAAACAAAATATGTAACAATCTTAAAGGAGGCAATTAGCTTCTTAATTAATATCTTTGTTAGACCAGCAGCTACTGCATAGAGGTACCTTTGCTCACCTAATAAGCACTTCTGAGGAACTGGTAAGTGCAGAGTACGATGCCAATCACTAAAAACAGATCCTTGTAAAGAATATTTATACTGTACCTAAATATACTACATGCCCAGTGTTTCTTTGCTCTAGCTCACCAGGCTCCTCTGTCCATGGAATTCTCCAAGCGAGAAAACTGGAGTGGATAGCTAGTTCCTTCTCAAGGGGATCTCCCTGACCCAGGGATCAAACCCGGGTCTCCTGCATTGTGAGCAGATTCTTTACCCTCCGAACCACCAGGGAAGCTCTAAATAGACTACATGCCCAGTGCTTTTCTGCTCTAGCTCGAGGAGGTAGGGATTGCTCCTTTCATACCAAAGATAGGAAAGCCATGCTCAGAGACGTTAAAGAACTCGCTGAAGGTCAAACAACCGGTAGAGACTAGTAGATGTGACAAAATCACGGGGTTGAATGAACTACAGTGAAAACGCTGAATAACCTGAGTATTTCAATGATCTTCAAGCTCAAGTCAACCACAAGGTAGAGTAAGGTGGGGAAGGACGAAAGGCCACCGTAACTAATTATAGCACACAGGTTCAAATCAAGGTGGAGTTCATCTATAAGGAGGAGGAAGAGGAAAGACTCCCATGTTTGTTCATTCGAATGCAAAAAAGGGAGGTTGGTTAAGGGACTTACTCAATTAGAAAATTACATTTAAAGAATCCTTCAAAAATGCTTTCTTACAAAAACATCAAATGGTTTCTCATTCTCACAATTTAAGAGAAAACTGGGTCGCAAGTGTGTCCTAGGCATCCGTGATACTATTGTTCTCCCATTGTTACAGAATCCACAGAAGACCCTCCCGCGCATTCCGAAGGGTGGTCACCCCAAGGGGTCCACCCACCCACCCCCGCCCCCAAGGCTGAAAGCTGGAGAAGGAAGGGGAGGTCTGGGGACACTCAGTTCCCCAGTGCAAAGGGATCTGAGTGTGTTTAGTGATGGTTTCCAGCTCGCAGAATACAGAGGCACATAAGGATTGCGCTACAAATACTTGCTCCTCTCATTTTCAATGCCAGCCAGTATTCCCTGAAGTGCTTTTTTCTGAATACAAGTCCTGAGAGAATTTCTTAAGAGGGTTCCATGGTGAAATATCTTTGGGAAACACAGGGGAATTTCTCTTTTTAGAGAATAACTGGGCTGTGTGCTCAGTCAGTCATGTCTAACCCTCTGTGACCCCTCGGGCTGTACCCTGTCAGGCTCCTCTGTCCATGGAATTTTCCAGGAAAGACTATGGGAGTGGCTTGCCTCTTCCTACTCCAGGGGATCTTCCTAACCCAGGGACTGAACCCACATCTCTTGTGTCTCCCGCACTGACAGGTGGATTCTTTACCTGTGATTTAGAGACTCGCAGGACACATTTAAAGATGGTCCTCTCCCACCTGGGTTATTTCAACTGCTTCCAGGCTCACTTCTTTACAATCGGTCAGTCTCTGATTATCAGGTGCTTAGTTCAGTTCAGCCGCTCAGTCGTGTCTGACTCTTTGCGATCCCATGAATCGCAGCACGCCAGGCCTCCCTGTCCATCACCAACTCCCGGAGTTCACTCACACTCATGTTCATCAAGTCTGTGATGCCATCCAGCCATCTCATCCTCTGTCATTCCCTTATCCTCCTGCCCCCAATCCTTCCCAGCATCAGAGTCTTTTCCAATGAGTCAACTCTTTGCATGAGGTGGCCAAAGTACTGGAGTTTCAGCTTCAGCATCACTCCTTCCAAAGAAATCCCAGGGTTGATCTCCTTCAGAATGGACTGGTTGGATCTCCTTGCAGTCCAAGGGACTCTCAAGAGTCTTCTCCAACACCACAGTTCAAAAGCATCAATTCTTCGGTGCTCAGCCTTCTTCACAGTCCAACTCTCACATCCATACATGACTACTGGAAAAACCATAGATTTGACTAGATGGACCTTAGTCAGCAAAGTAATGTCTCTGCTTTTCAACATGCTATCTAGGTTGGTCATAACTTTTCTTCCAAGGAGCAAGCGTCTTTTAATTTCATGGCTGCAGTCACCATCTGCAGTGATTCTGGAGCCCCCAAAAATAAAGTCTGACATTGTTTCCACTGTTTTCCCATCTATTTCCCATGAAGTGATGGGACCGGATGCCATGATCTTTGTTTTCTGAATGTTGAGCCTTAAGCCAACTTTTTCACTCTCCTCTTTCACTTTCATCAAGAGGCCTTTTAGCTCCTCTTCACTTTCTGCCATAAGCGTGGTGTCATCTGCATATCTGAGGTTGTTGATATTTCTCCCGGCAATCTTGATTCCAGCTTGTGTTTCTTCCAGTCCAGCGTTTCTCATGATGTACTCTGCATATAAGTTAAATAAGCAGGGTGACAATATACAGCCTTGACGTACTCCTTTTCCTATTTGGAACCAGTCTGTTGTTCCATGTCCAGTTCTAACTGTTACTTCCTGACCTGCATACAGATTTCTCAAGAGACAGGTCAGGTGGTCTGGTATTCCCATCTCTCTCAGAATTTTCCACAGTTTCTTGTGATCCACACAGTCAAAGGCTTTAGCATACTCAATAAAGCAGAAGTAGATGTTTTTCTGGAACTCTCTTGTTTTTTCCATGATCCAGCGGATGTTGATAATTTGATCTCTGGTTCCTCTCTGCGTTTTCTAAAACCAGCCTGAGCATCAGGAAGTTCACGCTTCACATATTGGTGAAGCCTGGCTTGGAGAATTTTGAGCAATACTTTACTAGCATGCGAGATGACTGCAATTGTGCGGTAGTTTGAGCATTCTTTGGCATTGCCTTTCTTTGGAATTGGAATGAAAACTGACCTTTTCCAGTCCTGTGGCCACTGCTGAGTTTTCCAAATTTGCTGGCATATTGAGTGCAGCACTTTCACAGCATCATTTTTCAGGATTTGAAACAGCTCAACTGGAATTCCATCACCTCTACTAGGTTTGTTCCTAGTGATGCTTCCTAAGGCCCACTTGACTTCACATTCCAAGATGTCTGGCTCTAGATTAGTGATCACATCATCATGATTATCTGGGTTGTGAAGATCTTTTTTGTACAGTTCTTCCATGTATTCTTGCCACCTCTTCTTAATATCTTCTGCTTCTGTTAGGTCCAGACCATTTCTGTCCTTTATTGAGTCCATCTTTGCATGAAATGTTCCCTTGGTATCTCTAATTTTCTTGAAGAGATCTCTAGTCTTTCCCATTCTGTTGTTTTCCTCTATTTCTTTGCATTGATCACTGAAGAAGGCTTTCTTATCTCTTCTTGCTATTCTTTGGAACTCTGCATTCAGATGCTTATATATTTCCTTTTCTCCTTTGCTTTTCACCTCTCTTCTTTTCACAGCTATTTGTAAGGCCTCCCCAGACAGCCATTTTGCCTCTTTGCATTTCTTTTCCATGGGGATGGTCTTGATCCCTGTCTCCTGTACAATGTCACGAACCTCATTCCATAGTTCATCAGGCATTCTGTCTATCAGATCTAGACCCTTAAATCTATTTCTCACTTCCACTGTATAATCATAAGGGATTTGATTTAGGTCATACCTGAATGGTCTAGTGGTTTTCCCTACTTTCTTCAATTTGAGTCTGAATTTGGTAATAAGGAGTTCATGATCTGAGGCACAGTCAACTCCTGGTCTTGTTTTTGTTGACTGTATAGAGCTTCTCCATCTTTGGCTGCAAAGAATAGAATCAATCTGATTTTGGTGTTGACCATCTGGTAATGTCCATGTATAGAGTCTTCTCTTGTGTTGTTGGAAGAGGGTGTTTGCTATGACCAGTGCATTTTCTTGGCAAAACTCTATTAGTCTTTGCCCTGCTTCATTCCACATTCCAAGGCCAAATCTGCCTGTTACTCCACGTGTTTCTTGACTTCCTACTTTTGCATTCCAGTCCCCTATAATGAAAAGGACATCTTTTTTGGGTGTTAGTTCTAAAAGGTCTTGTAGGTCTTCATAAAACCGTTCAACTTCAGCTTCTTCAGCGTTACTGGTTGGGGCATAGACTTGGATTACTGTGATATTGAATGGTTTGCCTTGGAGATGAACAGAGATCATTGTGTCGTTTTTGAGATTGCATCCAAGTACTGCATTTCGGACTCTTTTGTTGACCATGATGGCTACTCCATTTCTTCTGAGGGATTCCTGCTTACCCTTAATCAAAAACCTTCTGTGGCTCCACACTACCTACAGAATTGTGTGAACTCCTAGCTTGATGGTCAAGATTCTCTCGTATGCAGCTTTAAGTGACAAACCCAGGTGACTTTTTTCTATTCCCTACCTACTGGCCCCCTGATCATTCACTTTCAGTACTAGCCTTTTTAAAAAACTTATTTTTTTTAAGTAATTTTAGATTTACCTACAAGTTGTGAAAACAGAACAGGGTTCCTGTGTACTTCCCGCCAGCATCTCCCCTATGATAACATCCAGCTTTTTCTAAATGCTACTCATCACTTCCTACCTTGGGTTACCACTTGTGATGGTGTCTTCAAGCGTCTGGTTCAACTTTGCATCTCTCCCAAAACCTGACACTAAGTATAGATCAATAAGGCGCAAAGGCTCAGTTGTTCCCAGACTTTTGTATTTCATAATAAAGTTTTTCAAAAAGTCAAAAACAAAAATAACAGAACCTGCTAATCAATGCTTCATTGAAAAAGGGGTATTTCCATAGGAAAGATGATGTTAGGGTAAGAGACAGTCTTGATGAAACATCATTCTGTTGCAAGCAGATCATTGTGTGGCGATCCCTGTGTTAGCTAAAGCCCTGGCAAAGGGAACAAGGAGTTCCCAGCTTTCAGCACTTTGTCAGCTCTCTGGTGAGGGCTTTGGGGACTTCTGCAATAAACGCAGATCCCGCTGAGCTTGGAATAAGTACTCATAGTATTGCCACACAAGACTTTCCCTTGATTTTATGGCAGAGACAGAAGTGTTTGGGGCTAATTAAGCACAGAAATTGCATTCAAAACTAAAAGTCCATTTGGAATTCCCATGTCTCCCTTCCGGTAGTAACACCTTTCCCCTGTCTAGGTGGCTAACACACCTCTGTGCACATACACCTCTCCTCCTAGGGCTGGAGTCCACATGGCTGCAGCGACTGTCTACAAGCAGATAAGGGTGAAGGAAGTCACACACTTGGTGGGCTCCCCACCACCACCGTTTCCGTTCTCCTCCTCTGATGCCTTGGCTGGAACGGAGATGCATTTTCCTGCAACCCTGGTCTCCGGAGGAGCAGTGCTCTCTCTGCTCTCCCTGGTGGAGCTTTCCACGGGCTTGAAGAAGCCGGCACCATCTTTCTCCAGCGCAGAGCTGACCATGTCAGGACTCCTTCATGGCTCACCGCTGCCGAGTGGACTCATGCCCAGACTTTTCAGCACCATCTCCTATGCCATTCACACGGTGGCCCTAAAGGCCTCTCCAGCCCCTTTTTGGGGAGGACGGCACGTGGTGTTGGCCACTTCATAACAAGGTTGTGCTCCTCCCTGCCTTGGGCCTCTGTTGGTGGTGTTCTCTGTACCTGAAAACCTTTCCCTGCTCTGCCTGCCTGGAGAACGGGCATGCATGCTGTAGGAATCAGCACAGGTACCAACTCTTGACTGCAGCCTTCCTGGCCACTCCCAAGACAGAATTAACCTCTCTGTTCCCATAGCAGCCTGGACTGTCAGGAAAATGGGTCAATAACTACATGCTTTGTGGAGCTGCAAGGTTTAAGTGTAAACATACATGAAGAATTTAGAACATTCCATAGCACTTAACAAATGTGTCACTATAAATCGCTGCTGTTGCTGATGTTAAAAAATATTTTTAAAAACCTGCTTATATATTTTTATGCCCATGAGCTACTATGAACTCATAAAGGGCAGGGGCTCAGTTCCTCTGAGTCTCTTATCCCCAGCACCTAGCACAATGTCGGCAATAAACTAGGAGTGAAAGAAACTTATTTTGATTCTAAAATAACATTTTCAGGACTTCTCTGGAGGTAGAGTGGATAAGAATCCTTCTAACAATGCAGGGGACACGGGTTCCATCCCGGTCTGGGAAGATCCCACAACATCCCCGGTCTGGGAAGATCCCACAAGTGGTGGAGCAACTAAGCCGGTGTGCTGCCACTACTGAGCCCACTTGTCACAGCTCTGAAGCCCAAGCGCCTACAGCCGGTGCTGCGTAACACGAGAAGCCACCACAGCGCGAAGCATCGCAACTTGAGAGTCACCCCCGCTCTCACACCTAGGGAGAGCCCAGGTGCAGCAACGAGGACTGAGCACAACCAGGAACATAAATAAATTTAAAAATAATAAAAAAGCAACATTTTCACTAGAAAATGTATATATAAAGGAGAAAAGTACAAAGAAAAAAAAAGCTCGATCACAACCAGGACACTTAGAAATAACCACTGTTAACACTCCTTGGTCTATTTCCTTCTATGTCTTTTCTTATACATATGTAAACATTTCCATATCAAATTAGGTTCAGACTGTATATACAGTTTTCTATCCAAGTTTGTTCCGTTTAATGTTATACTACAAGTGTTTCAGATCTTTAAATATTATCTGAAAACGATTGCCATGAGCCACCTAAAACTTTATCATATGAGCGGAAGATAATGCATGCTATTTCACTGACTTTCTATTCTTGGACATCCAAGCTGTTTCCAGTTTTCCTGTTTTTGAAAGCATTTCTCAGTTAGTTGCAAGCTCTGCTAAGGGGTAGACTAAGGCCCAGATTAAACAGACACCCACCCTACCCTTGTCCCCACACTCCCTTAAGAGAAAAGGCAGAGGGTGAATCCTCTTTCCAGGGGCTGCTTTGAGTGTCTCTTGGAAGGAAACATGCTTGGATGAGCTCACTCAAGAGGCTGACCTGAGAGTGGGCTCAGGCTGAAGTCAACCTTCTCTCCCTTCCATCCCCCCTCCACTGTAGGTCCCATTAACATTCCTCCCTGGAGATGGCAGTTCCAAAGGACAAACAGGCATTGTTGGGACTCAAGGGCCCTGAGAACGGGCCCTGTAACTTGAGCCCCACCAGCTTGGATACCGTGGGGCAGGTCACCCTGGGGACGCCTGGTGACAGATGAAAGTGCATCTCAGGGCCCTGGATTGTGTTTCCAGGGCCCAGGTGTGGGGGGATTACCTTTCTGACAAGCCAAGCACTTACCCTCATCTCTACAGCTGCTTTCTCTTCTCTCTCGCGGCCCAGCACCAGAAATAGCACCCTCAAGCCACTGTCTGTTAAAGCCTCAAGCTGTCTTCATCGGAGCCCTGAGCCCGTCTGCCGAAGAGCTCCAAAAGATCCCGACAAAGTGCCTCACTTTGTCAAGTGAGAGAGTGAATGCACAGCCTGCCTGGGGGTGCCAGGGCAGGCGCGGCCCCTCCAGCCAGGGGAGCCATGGAGCTCTTGCCCCCTACCCCTGGGGGCTTGCCCCGAGCTTGCCGCCCAACCAGAGACAAGCTGCTTGATCGCTCTGAGCCTCAGTCGCCTCACCTGTGAAGAGGGCATAATGCGGCATTCTGTACCCGCCTCAGAATTGCTGCGATGATTGAGAGATAAGACATGTGAAAGCACTCAGCACATGTGCCTGGCAAAGGCGCTCCTGCAGAAAAACGCAGGGCCGTGAGAGGGGCCAGGCGTGTTTGAGGAGCAGGCAAGTGGCACACCGGGGGGCTGGCAGGTGGGCCCACATGCCAAGGCCAGGAGACCTGCCTAAGACGCTTGATCGAGTTGCCGGGAGTGGAGGGTGGGCTAGACTGTTCTGTTCAGGGCTTGGCAACACCCACTGGGACACGACTTGAAAGCAGCCTGGCCTCACGGCTGGGGGGCAGGAAGGTGAGCCCTAGCAGGGCTCTAGCTAGGATCCCCCTACCCCCGAAGCAGGTGCTGGGGCAGGGCAGCCAGGAGAAGACGGACCACTCGGCTCTGGCTCTTGGCACCCACCCCAGCGTGTCACACAATCCAGAGCAGGCTCTCCCCGCAGGCCGTGGCTGCCCTGACTCACTCTCACCTCACAAAGCTGTCCCTGAAGTGGGCAGGGAGCTGACTCTGATAGAACACAGACTGCATTCTTGGCCTGTCCGGAACCAGATTTCGTATTGTAAGACGCAACATTTCCTGAGCGTCTACTACGGTGCCTGCACTGTGCTGACACTAATGTACACGTGGTCTCAGTAGGTCTCCAGCACAATCCTGTGAGGTCGTTGTTCCCATTCCAAGCAGGAGTGATGAGATCTTTTACACATGGACAAGCATGGGATTAACCCTGGGCTAGGGAAAAGCCATGACCAACCTAGACAGCATATTAAAAAGCAGGGACATCATTTTGCTGACAAAGGTTCATATAGTCAAAGCAATGGTTTTTCTAGTACTCACATAGGGGTGTGAGAGTTGGACCATAAAGAAGGCTGACCGCCGAAGAATTGATGCTTTTGAACTATGGTGATGGAGAAGACTCTGGAGAGTCCCTTGGACTGCAAGGAGGTCCAACCAGTCAATCCTGAAGGAAATCAGTCCTGAATATTCATTGGAAGGACTGATGCTGAAGCTGAAGCTCCAATACTTTGGCCACATGATGGGAAGAGCTGACTCACTGGAAAAGAGCCTGATGCTGGGAAAGACTGAGAGCAGGAGAAGGGGACGACAAAGGATGAGATGGTTGGGTGGCATCACCGACTCAATGGACATGAGTTTGAGCAAGCTCTGGGAAATAGTGAAGGACAGGAAGTCTCCTGTGCTGCAGCCCATGGGGTCGCAAAGAGCTGGACATGCTTAGTGACTGAACACCACCACCAGCCCGGGTGGCACTAGTGGTAAAGAGCCTGCCTGCCGACACAGGAGACGTAAGAGACGCGGGTTTGATGCCTGGGTCGGGAAGATCCCCTGGAGGAGGGCATGGCAACCCACTCTGTATTCTTGCCTGGAGAACCCCATGGACAGGGGAGCCTGGTGGGCTGAGTCAGACATGACTGAAGTGACTCAGCACACTCGCACGCACCCCTGGGGTGAAGTGATGGGCAGCCGGCCCTGCCTGCTGGTGCTGCTCTAATGCAAAGGCTGATCTGCGTCCCCTTCTCAGATCCCTTATTTGTCCATGAGGACAAGCTCTGTGGGCAGGACTCAGGGCAGCTGATCTTCTGGAAGCCCATGGGTGGAAGGAAGGACCAACTCATTCTTGTGTTTCCCATGTGCCAGGGTGCCTGTTCATCTTTCCATGAACAGTACCTGACTCAGTCCTGCCAACTACACGCCTGCTCCCTGATATAAGAACTATCACCCCTATTATGCAGAAGACAAAGATAAAGGTCAGAGAGGGACACAGACCATCCAGTGCTATGTAGCTGCAAACTGGAGAAGCCGTGACGCGAGGCCTGTACTGGCTGACTCCAAAGCCTGTGTTTTCCCGAGAGAATCTCTGTAAAGTTGAAGGTGCATGGGGCCTTCCGGGTGCCCGGGGAGTTCTGAGCAGACTCTCAAACCCAAGGAAGCTCTTCCCTCAAGAGATGGCGCAAGAACCTGTGAGGGTCTTGAGGACAGCCCCTTCCCACCCCAGAAATCTGCATCTGCTGCTAGGCCCCCAAAAGGGACCTTGGCTAAAGATCCGTATGAAGGGTGTACCTTTCAGAGGACAAACACTCAGCTGTTCCCAGTTCCCAGCCAGCAGCCCCTAAGCTGGGGTGGGAGACCCTAAGGACACAGGTGACTTTGCACCCCAATTTCGAGGCAATTTTTTAGTCCTAGGAGAGGCATTTTCTGAAGTTTCCAATCCAAGAAGGACCCTGACTCTTGAAAGAGGGAGGGAAAAAAGGAAAGGGACCCCAATATGGGGGTGAGGGCTTGGGGACGGCATGAGCAGCAGGCCCTTATCCCAAGGGATGCAGAGGCGGGACTCATTCAACCCATCCAACAAAGAAGCAGGAAGCAAGTCCCACCCCTTCCTACCCTCAACTGCCCTTTTTATATATGACTTCCTCTGCTGCAGCAAGAAAAACACACATTTGGCAAATACACATCATTTAATTGCCTGTCATAAATTCTCACCTGTCCAGAGGCATGGTGATTTTCAAGGCATATTTGAAAACCATGATGTTTTAAGTAGAGAAAAATATCTAGATCTTTAGCGATTAGTGCAGATGACCTGCTTGCAGTTCTTGTCGATCCAGATGTGCTACTTCAGTGTGGAAAAATGCACGCAAGGGTCTAGATGCTAAAGCCAAATAAATTAAGGGCAACAGATGGGAAGGAAATATTAATTTTCTTTATCTCCTTGCCTGTACTTGCAATGTTCCCATTCACTAAGTAGTCTATTTACCAAGTTATTTTAGTAAAAAAAAAAAAAAAAATCCTCTGTTTTCATTTAGCTTTACAGGGAAATGCCTAGTGACCCCCCTGGCTGGAAAGCATGCTCCTGGTGTTGCCTTCATATACAGGCTTCCACGTGCCTTATCTCCTAGAAGCCAGCCACGTGACAGGCTGCAGAGACCAGCACTGCAGGGTTTTTTTTCCCCTCTTCCTTCAGAGATAAGGATAGTGAGGACCAAGGAGCTAATGGGACTTTTCAGTGTCACATGGCAGAGCTGGGTGCTGAAGCAGTCCGGCGCTCTGCATCCTGATTCAGGCAGAAACAAAAAAAACAAACAAACAAAGAACCTGATGCTGGGCCCATCTCTAGCTCTGTTGGTCAAAAGAACAGGCCAAGGAAGGTTGTCCCCCTTGTCTGACCATATAGCCTGGGAACCCAGGACTTAGCTTGCCCTATCTGAAGGTTCTCTGAAATAACAAACTGAAGTTTCTTCACATCCTTAGTGTCCTCTCATCCCCAACAAACCCCCAGTAGCTTGAAGGGTCAGGCCGACGGACAACTTCAAAAGAGCAGAGATCACAGTGCGTTTTATCATCCATTGGAAGGTCTGCAGGGCAGAGCTTTTGATGTCAGCTGTCTGACCCTGGTCTGTCATTCCTGACACAAAAGAACAACATTTGAGAGGCAGGTTTGGGTATCAGGGGTCTTCCTGGTCGTCTCAGATTCAGTACTGATTGTGTGTCTGTTCATTGAATGCTTGTTATTTGCTAGGTGCTGGGCTAAGAGTGTTCTGTAACGCATGCTGGTTCATCACTCACCCTGCTGCTGCTGCAAGTCGCTTCAGTCATGTCCAACTCTGTGCGACCCCATAGACGGCAGCCCACCAGGCTCCCCCGTCCATGGGATTTTCCAGGCAAGAGTACTGGAGTGGGGTCCCATTGCCTTCCCCGACTCACCCTGCTAGGTTGGTGTTATTTCACCTCACTGCACAGATGAAGTGACAGAGGCTCAGAATGGACTTCTAATTGGCCTTGGTCACTCTGCCCCTGGGATTTGACCCTCAGCCTGACTTCAAAGCCTATCTACCTTTTTACCAAAAACTCTTAATAAGAGGATAAAATAAAATTCTTTTCCTGTGACCTTCCACATGATTTCTCTTCCATGAAGAACTGTACTTTGGCTACCTTTTAGATAAAAAGAGTAATTTTGGATGCATTTTTCTTCATGATCAGAATAAGACAATGATTCACTACAGATCTCCATACATTTGACACATTCTGACATAATCAGTAGGACCATATTTATAGAAGCACCTACAATGTGTACAGGCTCCATGCACTCAGTGACCACACACCTAGACGGGTTGGGCAACCCTGTAATAAATGAGTACGTCAAGGCTGTATATTGTCACCTTGCTTATTTAACTTCTATGCAGAGTACATCATGAAAAACGCTGGGCTGGAAGAAACACAAGCTGGAATCAAGATTGCTGGGAGAAATATCAATAGCCTCAGATATGCAGATGACACCACCCTTATGGCAGAAAGTAAAGAGGAACTAAAAAGCCTCTTGATGAAAGTGAAAGAGGAGAGTGAAAAAGTTGGCTTAAAGCTCAACATTCAGAAAACAAAGATCATGGCATCTGGTCCCATCACTTCATGGGAAATAGGTGGGGAAACAGTGGAAACTGTGTCAGACTTTATTTTTTGGGGCTCCAGAATCACTGCAGATGGTGACTGCAGCCATGAAATTAAAAGATGCTTACTCCTTAGAAGAAAAGTTATGACCAACCTAGATCGCATATTGAAAAGCAGAGACATTACTTTGCCAACAAAGGTCCGTCTAGTCAAGGCTATGGTTTTTCCAATGGTCATGTATGGATGTGAGAGTTGGATTGTGAAGAAGGCTGAGCACCGAAGAATTGATGCTTTTGAACTGTGGTGTTGGAGAAGACTCTTGAGAGTCCCTTGGACTGCAAGGAGATCCAACCAGTCCATTCTGAAGGAGGTCAGCCCTGGGATTTCTTTGGAAGGAACGATGCTAAAGCACTTTGGCCACCTCATGCAAAGAGTTGACTCATTGGAAAAGACTCTGATGCCGGGAGGGATTGGGGGCAGGAGAAGAAGGGGACGACAGAGGATGAGATGGCTGGATGGCATCACCAACTCGATGGACGTGAGTCTGAGTGAACTCAGGGAGTTGGTGATAGACAGGGAGGCCTGGCCACGAAGAGTCGGACATGACTGAGTGACTGAACTGAACTGATAAATAACCGAGAGGCTGAAGCCCAGAGAGGGGAACCAACTTGCCCAAGGCCACACAGCCTCAGGGCTCAGACTCAGAAATTTAGGACCTCCTGGCCACAGCAGAACCCTCCCAACCACAGGATTCAGCAGCTTCTGCGTTTGATTGGATTGTAGGAGGTGGAAAGCAGGGTGCAGGGTGGAGCATGTGGGAGCCTGGCCAAGGGCTGAAAAAGCAGAAAGAGATGGAGAAGGTTTTATTCCCAAATGCTGCCTCCTTAGAAAAATTTAAACAGAAGAATTGGCCTTTGCAATCTGGAGGAGTTTTTCATATTTCAACTCATGTTGAATTGTTTTATGCTTTAGCTATAAACCTCCGACAGAGAGGGTGCAGGGATAAGGTGGGCCCAGCTTTAACTATGGCGGTGCCGCTGTAAAGCTCAGGTTACCAGAACCACGTCTGCTGCCAAGGCAGTTTAACAAGTATGAAGGCACATAATTCCTTCCAGTTGTCTTGCCTCAGCACAGAAGGGCTGGCTCTGGGGTGTGGCCCCATGCTCTCCTGCCAATGTGGTTCCCATTACTGGCTCCAGCGCCTCGCTGAAGTCCCCTCCACCCCCAGGAAGGGCCTGTTTTATCACAACTGCTAGACTATCAATTCTCTATAAACGTTCAGAGGGTTTCTGTATTCTGAAAAGAATACACTTTTGTATTCCCAAAAGTGTGTGAGGGATCTTGCTACAAAGAGTGCCCACGACTCACCCATCCTAAGAATCCTCCCCAAAAATTCAGCTGTTGTTGTGTCATCTCCAATCCAAGTTAAATCTCTTCCACTTTTTATTTTGATTAACTTTAAATCCTAAAGAAAAGTCAAAATAATAGGACAAAAACACCCAAAAACTCTTTACCTATATCTGCCATTGTTACTGCCATGGGGCGTTATCTCTCTACATAAATTTTTTTGAAAGTTGCACAGATCAAGATGCTTTCCAGCAGCATGAATCTCCTGGGAATATTCTCCCATATAACCACAACATCATGATCACAACTAAGAAAATGAACAATTACACCACAGTATCACCTAGCACACACATATACCATATTTTTAAAATTCCCCAATTCTTCCCCAAACATCTTTACAGTCTTAAAAAAAAAAACAACTTAGGGTCCAGTCAAGATTCACGTGTTACATCTGGCTGTTACCTTTTTCGTGTGTCTCTTTTAATCTAGAGGAACATCCCACCCACCTCAGCTGTTTCTATCCCTTTTTTTCCCCATGATATTAACCTTTTTGTAAGTTCAGGCCAGTTGCCCCTCGGACTCTCTATCCTATATTCTGGATGTGTTGTTGTTGTTGTTCAGTAGCTAAGTTGTGTCCAACTCTTTGTGACTCCATGGACTGTAGCGTTCTGGGCTTCCCTGTCCTTTACCATCTCCTGGAGTTGACCCAAGTTCACGTCCACTGAATCGGTGCTAACCATCCAGCCTTCTCATCCTCTGCTGCTCTCTCTCTTCCTGCCTTCGGTCTTTCCCGGCATCAGGGTCTTTTTCAATGAGCTGGCTGTTCGCATCAGTTGGCCAGAGAATCGGATGTGTTACTTTCTCAGAATTAGACTCAGTGTAAATGTTTTAGGCAAGTGCATCTCATGCGTGGCGGAATGCACTTCTTGCTGCTTTATAATAATGAAGTTTGGTCACTTGTCAAGGTGATGATTCCTAATCTCCTCACTGTAAATTTTTCTTTGTAAGCAATCTGTGACACAAAGACCAATCTCTTAGAATCAGACATCTGAGCTGTTTCTGCCCTCTGAACTCCCATCCAACCTCCTCTGCGCCCTAAAAATGCCTTCACCAAGCTCACCAGGGGCCATCGAGATGCCAAAGTCAGTGGGCAGGTCTCATGCTTCCATCAGACCAGATGTTAGCACTTGGGCCCCTCCTAGACGGCAGGGCCTTCATATTACTCGGGCCATAGGCGGGGACCTACTTCAGTGTTAGGCACGCAGCAGGTGTTTAAGAAATCTCTGTAGCATGCATCAGTGAGTCCAAATGCTGCGAGAAAGTCAGAACTGGGAATCAGAAAACCTGGCTTCAAGTCCAGCTCTGCATCCCTTCACACAGGAAGGGGTGGATTGTTTTAACTTTCTATTTTATATTGGGGTATAGGCAAGTAACGATGTGGTAAAAGTTTCAGAAGCAGAGCAAAATAACTCAGCCATACATATACATGTTTTCATGCTCCCCCAAACTCCTCTCAGGAAAGGGTTGATTTCAATCAGTATTTTTCGTACTTTTCTGTTCACTATCTTCCAGAATTTGCTCAGATTCATGCCCACTGAGTCAATGATGCTATCTAACCATCTCATCCTCTGCCACCCCCTTCTCCTTTTGCCTTCAATCTTTCCCAGCACGAGGGTCTTTTCCAAAGAGTTGGCTCTTTGCATCAGGTGGCCGAAGCACTAGAGCTTCAGCTTCAGCATTAGTCCTTCCAATAAATATTCAGGGTTGATTTCCTTTGGAATTGAATGGTTTGATCTCCCTGCTGTCCAAAGGACCCTCGACAGTATTCTCTAACACCACAGTTCCACAAGTAGCAGTTCTTCGATGCTCAGCCTTCTTCGTGGTCCAACTCTCACATCCACACATGTCTAGGTAAGAGGATCTTGCTCAGAAGCAAATGTAGGCATCTGATAAAAGGAAGCTGCTTTGGTTGAAGGAGGGTGTGAAGGGACCTGATGAACCTACTGCAGTCAGAGCTCTGGGGAGGGTGAGAGAGGGTCAAGAAGGAGGGAAAGGGGTAGATTCTCAGAGGTCCTGACTGCTTCCCTAAGACACCTGAGCTCTAATCTGTAGTGTTAGGTTTCAGGGGTGAAAGGGTTGCTGGGCAAACTGTCTAGTCACTGTGGGCTCGATGCATCCGGGGGTGCAGAGCTGGGAAGGCACAGGCCGAGTGGGAAGCCAGATTTAAATGATCTCTTGTCCCGTCTCTGTCTCAGTTTCCTCCTGTGAAGTCCTTTGTCACTCGAATGCTCTTTGAGTCTTTCTCCCCCATTATTCCGAGAGTTCCTCCCTGCTAAGTGGGGGTGGCTTCATCACGAGATGAAGAATAGGGTTAGCACAGAGGAGGGGGGCTGAGGCCTCTGGGCTCCGAGGGACTCGGGCCATTTGCTGAGTGATTCGGTGACCTGAGAAGCTTGCCCATTGTCCAGGCTTTAAAGGGCCACTGCCCCTTACCATTAACCCAACTCAGGACAACAGCCATCACCAGCTCAGACAAATAAGCTTCTTAGCCGGACCTCATGCATCATCTTGTCACCCTTGCAGGGGCCCAACAGGGGCATCCTAAAAGAGCTAAGAGCAGGAGTGCAACTCAGCAATTTCCATTCTGGGATGTTCTGGCCAGGGGTCAGGGACTGCTGCCAAAATGTGTCTGCAGCCTTCTGCTTGGTGTGGGGGGTGGGAGGTGGGGTGTGGGAAGGTGAGGGCGAAAGAAATCTCTGATCTCTTGGGGAGGTTTCCCAAGACTCTGGGGATTGTCAGGAAAGAGGGGTGATGGCTGTCAGGGAGGAGGGGCAGCCTGGGGGGAAGAGGATGTCTGGGCCAGGCATTCCTGCTTCGGGATGCAGGATGCCCCTTCCTACCTACCTGTGTGGCCTTGGGCAGGGGACCGAGCCTTTCTGAGGCCATGTTCCATGAAATAATAACCAGGACAATAAGGATCACAGTAATAGTGATTTCCATTTACACATTTTCTTTCATTTAAAACTTTATAATAAACTAGCACTTTGATAAGTGCTTCGCATACATGATTTCATACTGAATTCTAACAACACTACAAAGTAGATACTGTTATGACTCCTGTTTTACACATGAGGAAAACTAGAGAGGTTCACCATGCGCTGCACATCTCAGCTGGCCGTGGCGGAGTCAACATTCAAACCTACGCTCTTCCAGAGCCCGTCAGCCGGACGGATTCGGGAGCGAGGGGCGGGAGGAGCAGCTAGCACAGCACCCGGCGCCCTGCAGGCACACAGTCACGGGCTTCGGTCCTCTGTCGCCCAATCCCAAGGCGTGTTGGGCCCGTTCTGGTTCCCGAGGCTGTGCCTGCCACGGCCACCCCCGTGATGGGCTCTGAATGAGAGGTGTGCAGAGCAGCACACCTGCCTTCAGTCCACGCCGCTCACTCCACGCCCACCTCACACCCCAGGAAAATTGAGTCTCGTAAAGAGGCTGCTCCCTGATAGTGGGAAGGCAGGAAGCGGGGCACGGGGCCTTAGCTTGAGAAGAAGCCAGCCTCGCCCTCCACCACGGCCCAGTGCAGCCCCCCTCCTCTGTCCCCTACCCCGTGGCCACACACGGAAGAAACAGAACAGGTCTGGTCAGAACTCCCCAGCACAGGACCCCACGCACAGCACGAGCCTGGGAAAAGTCTGCTGGATGGATGGATGAATGAGCGAACGGATGTCTGAGGGGAGAGAGAGTGAGCTCGCTCTGGTGCCTCTTCCTCCTTTATAAGGACACCAGTTTCTTCAGATCAGGGCTCTGCCCTTAAGATCTCATAGAACCTCAGTCACCTCCCTACAGGACCTTTCCTCAATACGGCCACATGGTGGGTTAGGGCTTATGAATTTGGGGGAGGGGATACAATTCAGTCCATTGTAGGCCTAAAGAGCCATCAAACTACAGCTTGCTTCTGGGCAGAGCTCTTTGAGAGTTCCCCTCTTTCTCCAGGATGAGCCTCTGAGCCTCCCAGTCTGCATGAAAGCTCTGCAGCCCCACACCCTGGCACCCTGCCCCCTGCCTTGCTGCCCTCACTGATGCCTGTTTTAGGGCGGAGTTGCTCAGATGTGCACCTCTTTCCTCAATATCCAACGGAGAAGCCGATGCTTTCTATTCACCCTGGGCCCCGGCACACAGTAGGTCTTTAATAGTAATTTGCTGAACTGAATTGGTTCTGAAGGGCAAACGTGCTTCATTTCTTCCCATATCATTCCAAATCAGAAAGAGCTTCAGCAGCTCTCCCTCTAAATCAATGAGTTGTGTTCTGAAGGCTTTGCTCCCAAGATGGTCAGCTATTCATCACAGGCCCTGTCCTGGGGCCAGGATTGTCCTCTGTCCCCTTAAAAACCATTTTAGTGTGCTGCGGTCATAGGTCCCTAGTAGGACCACAGAAGCAAGCGGCTTGAGAGGGCAGGAGGGCCTCTGTGAAGAAGGGTCTTTTGGCTCCATCTGAGGAAATGGATCCTGAGTCCCCAGGGTGGGAAACAAGAAGAGTTCCTGCAGGCACTCTGGAAAGATCTCCCTGGGACAGCGGAGATGGATTAAAGGAGAGATGGGAGGCAGGGAGGAGACCACCGAGAATGCTACTGCAGTGGTCCAGAGGAGAGAGGAGATAGTCGTAAACACTGCGGCAAAGGGGAGCAGGATCTTGCAAAACTAGCAAGGATTATCTCAGCTTCCATCCTTTGCTTATTCTCCGGTTGACAGCACGTGCGTGTGTGCACATGAAGTCGCTTCAGTTGTGTCTGACTCCTTGCGACCCCATGGACTGCAGCCCACCAGGCTCCTCTGTCCATGGGATTCTCCAGGCAAGAATACTGGAATGGGTTGCCATGGCCTCCTCCAGGGGGTCTTCCCAACCCAGGGATTGAACCTGCATCTCTTAAGTCTCTTGCATTAACAGGCGGGTTCTTCACCACTAGCACCACCTAGGAAGCCCACGACAGCAGGGAAGTGATCACAACAGCAATTCTGATCAGAAACCCTTCTCACCGACTGGAAACAAATTCCATTCTTTGCCCCAGATTAGAAGGGGAGACCAGTCAACACTCAGCATCCCCTGTAAGCTCAGTGTCTCAGATGTTATCCCGTCTCACGGTTGCATCGACCCCAGACTGCTATCCATATGCCTGCTTTACAGATGGGCAACTGAGCGAGAGGGGGGGTCACACAGTTAACAGGGGCAGGAACTTGGCTCCTATCAGGCGTAGATGCTCCCACAGCCTCTGCTGTGGTAACCAAAAAGGGGTTTCTGGAAGTACAAATATATGTATTATTGTTAGCCGGTGCAACAGCTTCCCAGAGTTATTTGCAGAAATACGATCCGTTCAGGAGAGAGGGAGTGAAGTGTAAATGAATTACCAGTCATTTCCTTCTCCTTTCAACTAGGGGAGGGGGGAAGAAGGGGGGGAGGCCCACTGACCAGAAGGAAAAGGCATCACTGTGTTTGATCTGGTCCTGAGTATCACACGTGGTTCCAGGAACTCTGGGGAAACGGCAGCAGTGCAGGGAGCCCCACATAGAGGGTGGGGGCTCTGTTTCTAGGACCCCATGCTATGTTTGTTTAGCTGGTGCCTGGGCTCACTCTCCCACCCTAAATCTCTGCAAATCATCCAGGAGGGGGAGGGGGATTAAAGCTCAGGCCTCCAGGACAGAGCTGTTCACTGTTGTACTTCTTCCAGGCCTGGGAGGGGTGGTGAGAGTGTAGGAATCTGCCTTCCTTCCAGAGACTTCTGCCAAAACCTTCTGGGTTCTGGAGAAGGGAGTGAGGACGTGAACATTCATTGCGCATCTCTTATGCAGCAATCACTATGTTAGAAGGCTTGCTCATAGTTTCCCACAGACACAACAATTCTGTAAAGTACTATTAAAGCCAATATCCATTTTTACAGATCAGGGGGCTGAGACCCAGAGTGGCTGGGCATGCTTCCCAAGGGCACACAGCACACGAAGGACCTGCAGGCCTCCACAGCCTCTCTGTCCCATGGCTCCCTATGGCGCCATTTCTGTTTTCCTTCTGGCTTCAGTCCTTTTAGGCCATTTAAAGCAGAGGGAATGTTTTTTAAGTCATTCGATCTCAAACACCTATATCAACAATGACAGTTCAGAAGAAGAGGGAGGAGAAGGGAAAGAAGAGGCAGGGGAGAAGCGGAAGCCACTTGGGTTCCTGGTCTAAGCTGGGAGCTGTTAACCAGTAACGGGGAATCCAGTTGAGCGCAAACCACCCAGTTCAGACCTGAGGACAGAGGCAGAGGGCAGGAGGGGAAGGTGGGAACAGCTCGCTTAGAAAAGACCACACTTAGGAAGGGGAAGGACAGGGGGTTTTGGGAACAGCAAGAGATATTTACTCTCAAGGTGAGCAGGCCGTAGGGTATAGCATTGAAAGCCTACCCAGAGTTCTAGAAAGAGCCACAGAACCATGGGTCCCACGGACATGGTTTTAAGTGGTGAATGAGTGAGCTATTTGCTCTCATGTAGGATAGCCTCCATCCTCTTGAAAGCTTCTGATGAGGAGGAGGAAGTCTCTGTTTGGTACTGGTAGGTTTTTAACACCTAACACTTGCCAATGTCCCTCTTTAACAAAGAGAAGCAAATCTCTGCTGGGCGTTCTAGAGCGGGCTTTATCTTACCACCACAGTATTTATTTTTTACAGCTACCCTCTATTTATGTCAAGTAAATTGTCGCAGTAATATACAATTTCCTTTTAAAAATAGATTCACTTAGCTTAAGAAAAAGTTCAAGAAAGGAGGCAGTTTAAAGGCAAGGAAATGGCATGGAGGTGGGCCCTGCTCTAGCGCAGACTCTAATAGTGACATACAAAGGAACCAGCCTGGGGAATGCTGATCTAACCAAGTCCTCCCACCGCCCCGACGAGACAGCCAAGGAATCAAAGGACTGGGCAGGTGGGGGTCACGCCGCAGGTCGGATGCAGAGTTGGGCTCAGAAGGCAGGGCTGCTGTCCCAAGGCGCACACTTCTCCCTAAGTAGGTTTCCCGGACGACTCAGGCGAGATTACCAGGAGGCTTATTTCAGGAGCAGTTACAGCTGGAAAACTCAGCTTCTGTGGATGGCGGTGGGCCTCGGAGTGTGGATCAACCAGCTGAGGGCAGATCTAAAACTGGCCCAAAGCTGCACAGTCAGAGGGGTAGCCCAGCTTCTGCCCTCCCTCCGGCCTGGTGGTTCTCCACATTCGGCCAACCTCATGCCGTGAGCTCTGGGCCCCGGGAGATGGTGGATGTGAACGCGCCTGGGGAGTGCCAGGGTTACCAAAGCGTGAGGCACACTACTCTCCCAAGCTTTCCTTAGCTTTCCTCCTGGCGCCTCTTCAATAGTCTGTGCCCCGAACTGTCGGGAGATGCCTGAAGATGTGGCCTGGTGTCCACGAGGGCCCCAGGGAGCAAGCCACAAACACTCCCACAGGGACACAATCCAGGTCTAGTTTCCAGGTGGAAATAGTCCAGACACAGGGCTACCGTGCCTTCCTTGAGGGGTGGTCTAGGAATTCCTATGTCTAATCAAGCCAGACACCAAAAATGTTATTTCTGTCCCTTTTAATGTGGAAAGGGAGCTGCAAAGAGTCTGCGATCGTGTCACGTGAGTGACTAATTAGAGGGCCCTGGTTCTCCCAGGACGTTTGGTTACATTAACTCAGAATGTGACCTGTTTATTTTGCAAGGTCGGGAAGAAGCCTTACGTCCTAAGAGAGCCAACGTGGCGATTAAATTAGAATCACCTGAGTCGGCCTGAGGTAACCTATGAAAAAGGGCTTTGTGGACCCTACGAAAACCGGAAGTGACCCCTGTGTGGCTGTCCCCACTGCTCCCACGTTGGGGGACACAGCCGCCCGCCCCTGGAGGGAGGCTGCAAGTGAGAGCCGTCCTAGCGGAGGGAAGTACCTGCTGAGGCGGACAGGGCCCTGGAGTCTGGGGCTGTACACTGACCCTTGACTCTGCCCTGGGGCAAATCCTCTCTGTGGGTCTCCGGTTATATCCCCCATGCGGCCCACTGCACCATTCCTAGCAGGGTGCTTGTGTGTGGGTGGGTGTGTGTGTGTGTGGTGTTGGGGGGTGGGGTGGGATGAGGGGAGCTGGTAAAAGAGAAGAAAGGATATCAACTTTTTTTTCCTAGTTTTGACTGCAACACCTATATATGCTCAGCTCTGCAGACACAACGTCAGACAAGGCCTGCCTCAAGGAATCAGTGGTTGAACCTGGAAATCAGACTTGGGAATAACCAGGTCCCTAGACTGTCAAGGAGGGGTTTGTATAGAAGACAGCAAGGCAGCAAAGAAAGGTGGGGGCGGGGGTTGTCCATACACCCGAAGGGGCTGTCAGGGGAGGTTCCTACTCAGAGTCTCCAAGTTCTAGACTTTGGAGAAGAGAGAAGTTGGCCTCTCACCTCCTGAATTCCTAGGCCTGCCAGTCAGCCAACCTGCTGGCACTGGCCTCCTGAACCCCCACATCTACACTCGAGGGGCTTGGTCTTTCCAAGCACTCATGTTAGATAAATGTGGAGTTGCCCAGTCAGCAGTCTGCACCTGTATCATGCCTTCTAAGTAAGTAAGCGTCAGTCGCTCAGTTGTGCCCGACTCTTTGTGACCCCAAGGACTGCAGCCCACCAGGCTCCTCTGTCCGTGGGATTTCCTAGGCAAGAATACTGGACTGGGTAGCCATTTCCTTCTCCAGGGGATCTTCCCAACCCAGGGATCAAACCCAGGTCTCCCTTGTAGCTTCCCTTCTAGTTACTAAGTTTTCTGGTTATCTCTATGATTGTCTGTTATGAGCCTTTCTGAATCATGGGACCCCTTCCACCCATTTAAGAAAAGGCGCAATTCAGGATCACCATCGTTAAGCCACCATTCCAAAAAAACTCAAAACTCTTAAGACTGAGAGGTTTTTCTTTTCTAAGACAAAGTTTTATCAAAACTGTTCTGGTTGCGAAGCCTGACCTGAACAGACATGGATCTCAGAGTCCTTTTTTTTTTTTTAAATGTCACCAGTGTAGCTGTTCATATGTCTGACTGCAGAAATATCAAGGTATTTGATTACCGTGGGCTTGCCCAGCAGTCAGAATGTTAAGAAAGACACAGTATGTGTACTGAATTTTATTCCTTAAATCTAAAAATTCCTAGATTCTAAAATGCAACTCCAAGGGCTTCATTCAAGGGATTTTTGACCCTATGAATTAAATACCTATTTCAGAGGATATTTATGCTTAAGAGTCAGTGCCTGTTACCCCTCATTCATCAGGAAAACATCCACAAACATTTCAAATGTCATCGTGGATGAAGGCAGGAGAGAGGGAAGAAATCAATTTGTCTTGTTCTTAGGAGTTAAGGACTTACATTCTTGACGTGGCTGGTGTAAGAATTTATTTACCAACAAGAGTCTTTTGAGGCAAGAGAGCTGGTGGTGAACAAAAATGCCTGAAAACTTCACATGCTCCTATGTCCTCAACCCTTGGGTCTTGGGCATCATACAGACCCCCAAGTACCTGCAGTTGGCATGGAACAACTAACTCAGGTTCCATGAAATTCACCGAGAAAGGAGACAAAAGCCTCATTGCATACGTCTCCATAGTAGGAAACAGGCACAATTTTGCTTTGTGATTTCACAAACTGACTTAACAGGACCCTGGCAGACTCCCTCAGGGGAATCGGGATAGGTTCTAAATTGAGTTGAATTTTTTGTTGTGTTTTAAGAAAACACTTTTGGAAGGAGCTCACATACATAGCAGTGTTTCTCATTTAGAAAGAAAAATAAACACTCCTCCGCCGGATTGGAAGTCAAAACAAAATAAGCCCAGCTGCTTAAGACCTGAGAAAGTCAATGAAACTGCCAAACATCAGTGATGTTGACCAGTGGGACCAGCCTGGGAAATCTGGTGAGGCCTGGAGCAGGGGGAAAAGGGAACAACAACAAAAAAAAAGGCCAAGGATCGCCCAGCATCCAGGGCTTGGCTTTCAAGGAGCAGCAGCAAAATTTAGTGTCTAAATCATTGACCTGATTCATCTTTGAAACTCCCATAGTCCTCACCAAAGAACAAGGGAAAGGTTTCACTCCGGTTTCAAACAAACCTGGGAATCAGATCTGCTTCTGCGACTTAGAAGCTGTGTGATTTAGGGGAAGTTACTTAACCTCTATTGCCTGCTGTTGCCTCCATGAGACTAAAGATAGGCATGACACAAGATAGAGAGGAAGATTCAGCGAGATTCCATGAGTTCCCATGATTCAGCGAGATTACATATCTCTCACATACTAGAGGCTTCATCAAGGTTTGTGAGGTGAGTACAACTAGTAATTTTTTTTTTTTTAATCAGCTTTTCTTTGGTGGACTTTCCCTTATCTTCTTCAGCTTCCTACTAAAAAGACACGGAAATAACAGGATCTGGTACTGAAAACAACACAAGAAAATTGGGGGTAAAGGAAGAAAATTGAGGCCCGAAAATCAAGTAGGCTTGAGTATGGGTCTCTGCATGCCCTTTAGGAGCAGTGAAGCCATGGGCAAGCCCCTGACCCTCTCTGGAGCCTCAGTTTGCTGAACAGAGACAAACAGAAGCTCAAAAAAGATAATGCATGTAAAGGAACGACAGACCAGAGCTGCTCATCACATGCAAATTCTCCCACTGTTCCTGTCTCACCTCAGCTTTGAGAAGCGGACAGCCTTCTCTGAGCTATTTATTTTCTGCCCCTGTTAAATATTAACCAACGAGCTTTTAAAATCCTTCTACTTTAGACTTTGAAAAAAAGTGAAAGTGTTAGTCATCGAGTCGTGTTCGACTCTTTGCAATCGACTGCAGCTCACCAGGCTCCTCCATCCATGGAATTTCCCAGGCAAGAATACTAGAGTGGGTTGCCATTTCCTTCTCTAGGGGAATCTTCCTGACCCAGGGACTGAACCCGGGTCTCCTGCATTGCAGGCAGATTCTTTACCATTTGAGCCACCAGATGACGGCACATTTAATATTTCCTTTGAAAAGTTTCTGTGGGGATAGGGACAAAGATCTACTTAATCCTAACCACTTCCTTAGCTCCTCAGCTGTGACAAGTTGTTATCTTAGTGAAATCTTTCTTTGTATCTATCAGTGACTTCTAGATGGTTATCCCTGGAGTGGATTAGGATTTTGATGACAGAAGAGAGCTGCTTCCTTTCCTGTTCTGTGATGCCCCACGTGGCCTCCCTGCTCTTTACATGGGGATTTTAGCAGCTTGGTTCTGGGGAGCCCAAGGCCTGGGATCGCAGCCGGGGCAGGAGTTGACGCAGCTGGAGGCAGAGGGCCTCCGGGAACCCGTGGAGCACACAGCCTGGCTCCCAGAAGGCTGCCTCCCAAAGGGCCAGCCCTCAGAGGAGGGTGCTGAGTCAGCTCCGGCCAGAGGAAACTTCATTTTCACCCTCCAGGAGCCTGAGGGGCTGCCTTTGTCATTTAAAGTACTTTCTCAAAGATGCCCCTGGGGAAGTAGGCCTCTAAAGAAGCCACAGCAATTAATCTACTTTGTCGGGTGGGCTTTAAAGCCTTCACTTGGTGGAAAGGAATGGAGGTGTGCAGACAGGGAAGGGAGATAGTGACCCCAGAAGGGTTTCCCCACTTCACCTGCGCTGCAGCTGAGGCTCTGGGGTTTAAGGTCCTGTGCCCAGGGTCGAATCTCTGGGGCCCGATTTCAGAAGGCTTGACTACAGGCCTGCTCTCTTGGGCCTCCCAGGTGGCATTAGTGGTAAAGAACCCACCTGTCAGTGCAGGAAACACAAGAGATGCGAGTTCGATCTCTGTGTCGGGAAGATCCCCTGGAGGAGGGCATGGCAGTCTACTCTAGCATTCTCGCCTGGAGAATCCTGTGGATAGTGGGGAGCCTGGTGGGCTACTGTCCACAGGGTCGCAAGGAGTCAGACACGACTGAAGCGACTCAGCATGCACGCCTGGTCTCTTGGCTACACTGTGGCCCTCAGGCACTGCTTGCTCCTCCCTTCATGTATTTACTCACTAATTTTCACTCCCTAAAAGGCATCTGTAAGGCCCTGCACCAAACTGTTAAAAGTGGATACCTCTGGGAGGAAGAGTTACAAGAGGACTTCTCTTGTTACCCTCTGCACTGTTTGAGTTAGCAAGCACTATTACTTTTATAACTGACAGAAGCAACAGAGATGATTCCATTAAAACAATTTCACACTTTTTCATGAAAAAACAATGAAACAAAACTTAACAAGTATTGGGCCCACTGTGGAGCAGGGGCTACTCCTCCTCACTTGTTGGGCTGGGTCTGTGCCAATGGCAGCAGGTCCTTGGGATCACGGAAGACCCCTAGCTTTGGGGTTTTGGGGCACAGGAAGGTGGCAGGCAGGGTGACACCTGTGACCCACCAAACCCAGAGCAGCAGATCACCAAGGGCCGAGACTCTCCCTTCAGGCACCGGACACATTCATTACCAACCTTTAGAGTGACTCCGAGCTTCAATCCCCGGGTTGGGAAGTGCCCCTGGAGAAGGGAATGGCAACCCACTCCAGTATTCTTGCCTGGAAAATTCCATGGACAGAGGAACCTGGTGAGCTACAGTCCATGAGGTTGCAAAGAGCTGGATAAGACTGAGTGACTAACACTTGCACTTTTCACTTTAAAGTGGCACACTCAGAGCAAGGCCCCAGGGAAGGACTTTGAAGTGTCTCTAAGTCCCCTGGGAGCCGGAGTAAAGAGGAGCGAACCTGAGCAGACAGCTGTAGGCTGAAGTCCCCCATGTTCCCTGCACATCAATAATGCAATAATGCCATCAGTCTGCTGCAGAACTTTCAACAGTATGATTGCTCTTGTTCAGTTAATTAGCAAGAGGAGAGATTAAGGACTTTAATCTCCTGCCTTCTCTTTTACCTACAAGGCTTATTTATTTAGAAATGAACAAAAAATGTCCCAATGTATATACATATTTTTCCAAGTAAGCTTAAGAAGGCTACTGACTGGCACACCTGTCAGCACCCATACAACACTCAGAAAATTAGAGTACCTTAGAAATTGCTCCATTGTTGGCAAGATAGGGAAACTGAGGCCTGAAGAAGGACAGTGATTGTCCTGTAAGGATAAATAGCCAGTAAGCCATAGAGCTGGGCCTGAAACCATTCCCAGGTCCCTATTTCTCTGCACAGTTTAAAGCAAGGGTAGCTAAAAGGTATAAAGGTGTAATGATACTGAACCACCAAAAGGACAGTGCCACGCCTCTCGGGAGCACAGAAGGAAAAGGCCCTGGAGGACGGCTTTGCTCTTGGTCACAGAAGATGCAGGGCTCAAGATCCTGCCAGAAGAGAACCACCAAGGCCAAAGATCTGTCTGGTTTTCAAAGAGAGCCCAGGAGCTGGCGCCAGGATCCCAGCAGCTCCCTACCCTGGGTCCTTTGTCTATGTTTTCCCTCTGCCCAGAATATCCTGGGTTATTAAAGCCATTGGTTATCTCCATCTGACACACCCTACTTTTTCTTTCAGGTCCAGGGAAGGCCTCCTCTAGGAAACATTTCCTGATTCTCTAGGGCAGACTGGAGGCTCTTCTCCAGAGTCACCCCCACACCAGATTCCCACCTCCTTTATCACCTTAGGCTGTAATGATCCTAAGAGATAAGGAGTCTGACTCTTCTGAGTATTACTAAGGGCCAGGCAGTGTGCTGGGAGCTTTCACACACAGGCTGTCTATAAATTCCCTGGAGGGAGGTGGGCGGTGACTGTGGCCATGACTAACCTTTACTAAACTCTATCCCAGGCCCTGTGACAAGCCCTCATCATGAGCTGGGTACCACAATGCCCATGTTATACTTGCTTGAGGAAAAGCTTAGAGGCAATGTGCCCTGTCTGAAATTCCACAGCAATAAAGCTTATGGTTAATGCAAAGATGTCTGACTGCAGAGCCCATTAGTCCTGCCTATTCTCTCTGAATCTTTGCCGCCTTTTCCAGAATTGGACCGGAATTTAGTGCCGCACAGGCACTTACTAATAAATGTTTGCAAAATCAACACACAAGCTACAATGTTAAGTGGAGAGAGTCTCATTTTCTTTCCTCTTCTTTGATAATCAGGACATATTGGTCCATCGGGGAGATCCCAGGTTATCTCATATATATCACCCCCCTCTGTAGGCTTGAATCCCCTCCAGGCTTCGAGTTCTTGCAAAGAAGTGGACTAGTCACGGCCAGACACAGAGGCTGCGAGTACATTGGCCCAGGTCACATAGCACCTGACCAGATGCTAACTCTTGAGTCTGCAAGCTCCTGGCCAGCCTGGAGGTCTTGCACTGAGTCCTCCCACACCTCCTCTCCTTAAGAGAGTCAGGGCAGGATTCTAAGAGGAAGTTTCCTGCTCAAGCCCAGTGGCTCTCTCTGCAGTCAGCTTTCAGCCTTGCAGCTGCCTGGGCTCCAGGGCCCCGTCTCCAGGCAGTGTGAAACCTTAAGAACTTCCCAAAATGCCAGAAGCCTTTCTCTCAGCCTCCTCATGGCCAGTGGAGACACTATGAGACCGGTCTCTTAGGCAGGGTTGTGAGGAGGATCCAATAAAGCAACAAGTGACAGTGGCTGGCACAATTCCTGGCACACAGCAAGCAGTCAATCGGTGGTATTTTTGACTTTTCATTTTCCGAGTCTATCTTTGTCTCCCTGTCTTTGCCTGACTCAGGTTCTACCTGATTTTTCTGTCTCCAGGTATTTGTCTGAGCATCTCTATTCTGCAACTCTGTCTGCCCAACGTCTGTCACGGGGGTGGGAACAGCAGCCCCCCAACCCCACAGACCCCAGCAGTGCAGCCTGGCAGGAGCCGGGCTTCCCCCGCCCATGGAGACTGCCAGGTCCCCTGAGAACCCCGAGCTCCCCATGCGCCAGGCCCCTCCACCCCTGCAAGCAGCCCAAGCAGGCAGATTAACCAGCATCGCCAACGAAAGGGTAAAACAACACAAACCCACAGAAGTTAGAAAGAGAGAGGGACTTACCGTTTGCCGCGACCCCCAGGCTGGCGGAGCCACTTTTAACTAAGAATGAATTAGGGACAAACTCTTCCTCAGAGTCTGAGTCCGGGGTTGGCTGGGCCACACCGTTGCCTAGCAACCGCCTCTGGCTCTCATTGGCCGGAGGGGAGGGGGGCGGGGAGGGGGACTGCTCAATAGGGGTTGATGAAGCGGATGAACAATGCAAGGGAGCACCTGCGAACCACAGAGACAAACACAGACAGAAAAAAAAATAATGAAAATTGGTTTTGAGGCACACGGGGAGGGGGAGTGCGCAAAATAAAACACGCATCAACAGGGGGAGGGGGCTTCCAACACTGGGTGATCTACTGCACACGTGGCCCAGGGGCGGGGCTGATGCCTCTGGCAAAGTGGGTGCAAACTCCTGAAGAGCTGGCCTCCTGCGCAGCTTGCAAAGAGCGCGCCCCTAGGAAACACGGGGGAAGGCCTTCCTGCTTTGCCTGTTTTCTGAGAGAGGCCTGAAAACCTGAGGTCTAGTCCCGGTGGCGAGCTGTGTCTTCTATCACACAGCTGCCCTGCTCTGAGTTTCAGTGGCCTCCCTAATAAAATGAGCAGCCACCCTGGGTGATCGCTGAGCCCCTGAGAAGCTGGCCATTCGGTGATGTTAGCGAACTGAAATAATGTTCTTATTAGTCAGATTTTAATCCAGCATGCCTGGAACAGCCTCTGGGCCTCATAAAAGGTAGGGGGGAGCTGGAAAGAATGATCTAGCGCCCCCTTCACCGCTGGCATTCTAGGATTCCAACACACTTAAACTTTTCCAAGAATCTGACACTTTTAAGATTTTAAGTACGTTCTCTGCAAACTTATTGAGAGAGCAAGAACTCTTAAGTCTTTTTCACTTGCGTATCTCTCCAGACTCTAACGTAGTACCTGGCACATAGTAGGCACTATATAAATGTCTGAAGAGATGAATTCTAAGTGTTTCACAGACTAGCGTTCTTAAATTCTAACATTTCAGAGGAAAATACTGTATACCTTTTACGACACTAACATCCTGTGAGTTTGGAAGCACTAAGTTTTGGGGCACTAAGTCAGGAGGCTTGACTGCAGATTTCTAATGTGTCAGGGTCCCACGATTCTAAAATGCCAGCTTTCTATCGTTTTGTGGGCACACTCCCAACTCTCAGAAGCAGGGGGTGACGACTGGGGACAGGACCTTTGGGGACAGGCAATTTGCTGTCCTCCGTGTGTCTGGCCTTTAGGCATGTGCAGTACATCGTGTACAAGAGAGGGGACATAAGCGCAGACATATAGGGGTATACAGTACGAGGCAAAGCATTCACTCGACAGCCAGGCCTGCTGCTTTTCTCCCACCTTGACTCACAGAAGGTTTAAAACATAACCAGATCCATTCAGTGTTTCAGAGACCAAACACTTAGGAAACAAAATGCAGCCCAGACACATCGTCACAAGATTTGGTAGAGCCCTGAGGAAGAGGTGGTATAGAGAGCTGCTGATTCTTGTGGGGAGGGGCGGGGGGTCTGTCTACCAAGAGAGGCTCGCTCAGTTCAGTGACCAAATCTGGCAGGATTGTGCAGGTTCCATGACGCTCATGTCAACCCCTGAGCCCAACCACATGTGACATTTTATAGAGCTGCTGTGTATCCCACTTGGTTGGTTCGTATTAGAAACTCAGTAACAGCAATTGAGGCAGTAGGAATCCATGATCAAGGTACAATCTCTGGGTAGCTTTTCCATCTGTGTTTTGGTTGACCTAAAAATCTGGGCTATGATTTACCTTCAGTTCAGTTCAGTTGCTCAGTCGTGTCTGACTTTCTGCAACCCCATGGACTGACTTATCTTAAAATCGTCCAAACCAGGGTTTCCAGTTTAGCCTAGGGAGACCCTTCCCTGACACCACTTACCACATAGCACTACAGGGATGATCATTTTTTTCTTTGAACTAACCTTTTAGTTCTGTTATCATATTTGCTCTGGTGTATTTGGAGTTATCTGTAGCTGTCTCCCATATAAAAGTGTATGCACCCCCTTGGGATACAGTACCTTCTTGCAGCAGGCTTTGAAGTTCAACAGAATAGGAGTTTGCATCATGCCCTAGCCTCCTATTGACTATATGATCTTGGGTCAATGTGTTCCAGTTTCTCATTGTAAGTTAGGAGCTCCTCCCCTTTAATAAAGTTATTTTAAGGACTAAAGATACTACATCCGAGCACATGCTTCAGTAAGCAGAATCCCAGGGTCAGTGCTTAACAAATGTTGACCAAACTGAATGAAACCACCCCATGAAGAATTCCATTCAAGACTTCCCTTCCCCTTCAGTCCCAGGATTGAAAAGATTTTGTCAGCCAGGCTGCATTAATTAAGCAAATATACATTCATTTCCTCATCTTTTATTAACCAAAGACATCTTCTAATCTCCAATCAGAGCTTCTGATGAGCTTGAGATAACCAGGACCAGACCATGCTGAGTTGTTAGAATTTCAGACAAAGGTTAAGAAACATGATCTGTTGTTCCAGGGTGCTTGTTACAGCCTCTTCCTGAGTAAATCTGTCAAGCTTTATGAAATAAATAGTTCCAGAACTAAGTAACTTGTTCCATCACAAACTTCGGAGATTCTGGGCTAAGAACAGCACAGTCCCTCCCAGGCCTTATGCTTGTTTCTTCTCCCTTCCAAGGAATCTCTAGGCTTCACCCCAGGCCTCTGGGTTTGCTCTGAACATTCATACCTAACATTCAAGCACCTAACAAGGTGCCAGACCCTTAAGTGAAGTTAAAGTCGCTCAGTCATGTCCATCTCTTGGTGATCCCATGGACAATACAGTCCATGGAATTCTCCAGGCCAGAATACTGGAGTGGATAGCCATTGCCTTCTCCAGGGGATCTTCCCAACCCAGGGATCAAACCCAGGTCTCCCGCATTGCAGGTGGATTCTTTACCAGGCGAGCCACTAGGGAAGCGCCTTAATAGGTGCACAGTAACTCATGAGGTTTCCATGATATACAGAAACTATTGGAACTACGTCAATTTCCTCTCTCTCATTCATCAGCATCTTTTAAGTGGTCCCCAGGAAGGGACATAAAACAATCTCCTGGGTGCAAGAACATTCTAGAAGTATTTTTTATGTCACTCTCTTCTAATATCTATTTTGTAAATGTTTTATAATGTACATAATGCATTCCTACTTAAAACATATGTAATAAAATGCACTGCTGTCTCAATTTGGCATCCTCAGAAGCAGTGCAGGATTATATTAAAAGGAAGGGCTCTGGACCCTACATCTGAATCTACTGTTCTACTTGCTAGTTCTGTAACAGTGACCTCGGGCAACTTACCCTGCACTTTGTGACTCAATTGTCTCATCTAAGTCATGGAGAGCAGAAAATAAGTAAGAATAGCTACTTTACAGAGTCGCTCTGAGGATTCAAGGAGTTAAAACAAGTAATGTGTTGAGAATGACATGTGTGTTAGTTGCTCAGTCTTGTCCGACTCTTTGCAACCCCATGGACTGTAGCCCACCTGGCTCCCCTGTCCATGGGATTCTCCAGGCAAGAATACTGGCGTGAGAATGGCACGGCAGCCAGTGAACACCCAATAAACTGCAGATGTCAGTACGGATAAACATGTGTATATAAAGTGAGGGGGGGTACCTTTATCTTTTCTTTATAAGAGCAGCGTGTGACCAGACAAGTATGGTGAGCACTGTTTCATTCCACAGACATTTCCTAAATGCCCCCTGAGCAGGCGAGAAGGTGAGGGGGTACAGACTATGAGAGGCACAGCCCCCAAGGAGCTGGTCGGAGGGCAGGGGGAGTGTCCCACGCAGCTCTCAGCAAGGCCAGGGTGGGACCTGTCAGAACAGAAGGTGGCCCAGTGCAGAGGAGGATGTGCGAGGGGGTGGGGAGCTCACTTCAACTGGAGGCACCAAGGAAGGCTTTCTGGAGCCACAGAGGAGTCCAGAGGGAAGAGATGAAGAGATGGAGGCTTGAGCATCCACAGCAGAGGGAGGAATACTCTGTCTCAGGCCCTCAGCCCTAACCTGGTCTCAAGCAACCTCCCTGGCATCACTCTGCCTCTCAAGTCTCGTAACTTCTCACTAGTGTGCTAAGACTGGTTGACGTGCCCTGACTTCCACACACTCACCGCTCCCTCTTCTGCCCAAGTCTGCAGATCTGCACAGCTTCAGGGCACCACCGGCATAGAACTGATCTGAAGGGCAGCCCCTGGAGCACAGCTACAGAATTTCGCCTCTGAGGTTCTGTACATGCTGTTCTTCCTCCTTGAGTGTTTCCTTTCCTTTTCCCTTTTCTGCATCACTACCACCCTTGTGAGTCTCACTAGCCCCCATTCAGCCTCCAGGCTTAATCTCAAGATCACCACCTCCAGGAAGGCTTCCCAGATGCTCCAAACCTGGGTTTGGCATGCCTCCTGGGGGTTCCTGCTGCAACACTTCCCATACTGTAGTGTGGACTTGTCTGTGGCCACCATCTTGCCAGCCTGGCTTGTCTGTTGCCGTATTCTCCAGTGTCCAGCACGGTGTCTGGTACTTGGAAAGTACTACAAATATTTGCTAAATGAATAAAGGATGGAGGGAAGGCAGAAGCGAAGAAGAGGACTTTGATTATGGCAGCAAAGGTCTATGTGAAGAGAGAAGTAGTAAATGAGTCTCTGAATAACAGGTTGAGGCCTTGAACACAAGGAAAGGGAAACCAGACCTTACGTGGGGAGTCACGTGGGTTTTTAAAGCAGGAATGTGATAAGAACGGGACTGTACTTTAGAAGGATTTGATCTTGAGGCTTCAGGCATCTGCTTTGGCACCCAGACTTCCTTTCAAATTGGCTCACAGCTCAGCTAGGATGTTGAAAGTCCACATGATCTGGGCTTGCCTTTTAGGTCGGGCCCAGATGCATGTATGTGTAGGCAGATAAGGATGCCCGATGCCACAGGCAGGACTAGGGAATCGGGGTTTGGGGTCACCTTGCCATGTATCCTGGTCATCGGCTGAAAGGAACCTGCTATTGTAGAATTTCCCACTGTGTCTCTGCTAAAATGACATGGGCTATCTGGAATGCGTCACCTCAGCAACCAGGGGCCACAGAAGGGTAGGGGGCGGCCCTGCATGTCTCTGGAGAGAAGGTCTTTGAGCATAGCTCCTGCTTATAGTAGATAAAGGTGGAGAAAAGAAAAAAACCAAAGTAATAAAGTGAGAGAAGGCAGACACCCTGTGGTCAAGGGATGAGGGTGGGAACAAGCATTCAGAGAGCTCCTCCTCTGGGAGGAGGATCTTTTTACAAGATCTTTGCTTCACAGTAACCACGGACTGGAAAACCCATGCCTATTTTCAAGGTCAAGAAACGGAGGCTTATAGAACTGAATACATTTGTCTGTGGCCACAGGACCTGGGGGAGAACCCACAACTGCATGCTCTGCCCACTGAGGGGTGTGGAACACATTTATCAGCCCTGGTTTGGAGTCTGGAGGGGGAGATTCCTGTCCATCAGCTGAAACGCATCTAAAGTGGAAAGACTACAGGATTCCTGTTGAACAAACCAGGGACCAAAGCCCAGGTTCATAACTGGCTGTACAGCCTTGGGTGAGTCACTTCACTTCTCCTAGTCTTCTCCTTTTAAAAATGAAGTCACAACATCCACAGCAAAGAGGTTTTGAGGGGAGGATGGTATCATGCTTGCAGGAAGCCTTGAGGTCCCAAAGTGAGGGCTCAGCCAACATGGATTCCCTTTACCATCCCTCCAGCTGTAGGTCTTTGAGAGTAAGAACAGGCTGGTTTGGGGGAATAAACAACGACAGATCTGCAAGCCTGCCAATGACACCTTTATCAACATGCATCGCTTACTGACGTCGCATCAGAGGAACGTGTTGGGCAGACAGCTGTGATATATGAAAGGAGCACATCACAGGGGAGCCCTGAGCTCTACAGGAAGAGCAATTTCAGTCCCTCACACCTCTGTGTGTATTGATAGCAGCTTTCCTTAGCATTTGAAATGTAACCTATAACTAGGGCAAGCTGGTGTTCAAGAAAGAGCCTCCAGCACTCTGCATTCTAAGCTGTCTTTGGAATACGCCGTGAGACTCAAGTGTGAAGGGCTAGTTGACGGATACATTTATTACTCTGCCAAAGAAAGGACCATTAACAAAATGCGCTTTTTCACACTTTTCTCAGCAGTCCTGAGAAATCCATCTAAACACCCAAATGGAATCTTATTGATCTCCATTAAACCCCATCTAGGCTCCGGTGGGGAAAGTCAAAGTCTGCTCACATAGTGGGGAAGTGTGAATCCTACAGTGGAACCAGAGCACACGCTGTTGCTCTGGGGGTGGGGAGGGTGGAGCACTCTCGTCCCTGGATTAGGCAGTTCCCTGGATCCGGCCAAGAGCCTCCTGATAACCTTTTAACTAGCAGCCCTGCGTTTTAGAAGCTTGTGTATAAAATGTTTATCATAGTGTCCAGTAAATAGCAATTACTCAATAAGTGACACCCTGAAAAGACCAAAACAAAACCTTGACACCTAAACAAGTAGGTCGTTTCAATGGAACCCTGAGCTGATGGATTCATCCTTCCTGCGGAGCCTGGCTGTGTTTCATCTCCTCAGTCTCCCTCCTGGAAATACTCTAGCCCCTCCACTTAAGACCAAATGCAGGGACTTCCCTGGTGGTCCAGTGGCTACGACTCCATCATGTTCCCAATGCAGGGTGCCCGGGTTCCATCCCCAGTCAGGGAACTAGATTCTCGCATGCTGCAACTAAAAAGATTCCACTGCAATGAAGACCGGCTGCAGCCAAATAACTAAATAAAACAACAAAAAACAAAGCTCCAAACCGAATGCATTCATTCTCTCCTCATGAGCCAACCTATCTATTTCCTCTTAACAAGGCAGCCAGTGGCTCCACTAAATAAGTAAAATCTTAGCCAATTCTGAGCAGAGGATGGGGCATTAAGGAAAACTGCAATCTCCTTCTGATATGAAGCTCTGAGGTTGCTAGCGGACCAGGAACTCCACTGCCGTGACACCATGCCCTGCTTCTGACAACAGTGAGTGTTGGTCACGTCTGTTGATAAAACTGCTCAGCCTGCCCCACAGAGACCACAGCTGCTCATCTCTGTGGCCTGGCTCAGAGTCTCAGCTTACGAAAGGCTTGCAGAACTGTTAACCATCGTTTTTTAAAATGGGTTGAAATCCAGTGTTGCCAAGCATTTCAAAGTGCTACAAATCTGAAGCCAGAGCGCCAGAGGGACCTCTCATTCTAGTTTGCCAGTGACAGCCTCAATGCGCGTCTGTGATCCCACATCAGTTAATAATAGTTCCCTGCCTTTCCTCTAAAGATGTCCTGCTCTGGACAATTATGTGGCCACCCTATTTGAGGACAGTGCTGATTCAGTTCCACATCAGATACAGTTTGCTGCAACAGACTAGAGGTCAAGAGGTCTGGGTGCAGGTCAACAGTGTGCTGTGGGATTATGGGCAGGACCTCTGACCTCTCTGACGCTCACATTCCCCCTTGGGAAGTTAGACCAGAATACCCTAAGGTTCCTCCGTGGTCCAACATTCTACAAGATAGGAGTAACAGTAGTCCACTACCTCTAAGGGTTATTCTGAGGGTTAAAGGAGACTAGAAAAAGTGCTGGATAAAAATAATTTCGGTTATAATGGAATGTTAGCTCCTTTTAGTATAGTTCAGTTCAGTTGCTCAGTTGTGTCTGACTCTTTGCAACCCCATGAATTGCAGCACACCAACTCCCAGAGCCCACCCAAACCCGTGTCCATCGAGTTGGTAATGCCATCCAGCCATCTCATCCTCTGTCGTCCCCTTCTCCTCCTGCCCCCAATCCCTCCCAGCATCAGAGTCTTTCCCAACGAGTCAACTCTTCGCATGAGGTGGCCTAAGTACTGGAGCTTCAGCTTTAGCATCATTCCTTCCAAAGAAATCCCAGGGCTGATCTCCTTCAGAATGGACTGGTTGGATGTCCTTGCAGTCCAAGGGACTCTCAAGAGTCTTCTCCAACACCACAGTTCAAAAGCATCAATTCTTTGGCGCTCAGCCTTCTTCACAGTCCAACTCTCACATCCATACATGACCACAGGAAAAACCATAGCCTTGACTAGACGGACCTTAGTCGGTAATGTCTCTGCTTTTGAATATACTATCTTAGAATGTTAATGTGCAGACATTATAAGCCATGTTTGTAAAGAATGTTTAAGGACATGGGAAACAGAATACTAAAAAAGCATGAGGCAAAACTGTATAAAAATAATTGTGACATCTGTTTACATATGAGTATGTGAGTATGAATAATTAACAAAAATATTAAGGCTTGTTACCTTAGGGCAGTAGAATTCCAAATAAATTTTTTTTTCTATATTTTTCTAATTCGTTCAAGGAACAAATGTGCTAATGTGATTTTTAAAAAGCTTTTTTTAAAGACAAGAAAACACACAGAAAGGTAGCAAATACAACAGCTTCTGCCTTGGGTTCCTCCTGGGATGAGCTTGGCAGAACCACAGTCTCCAGGGTCCAAACTGCCTTCTTTTCCAGCCCATTGAATCTGTGGGTCTTACTCCCCAAGCTGGGCAGCTCCCACTAAGTCAGCTCTCCTCTCCTCAACAGTGGCTATTTTCAGAAGCAGGTCTGGGGCCATCTGTCTCTACGACTTATGCTGGGAAAATGGTCTCTGGAAAACAGGATGCAGTAAATTTCTCGGGCTCAGCTCATTTGGTCTCCAGCTCTCCTCACAGGTTTCTCAGGGTCATTTTTTTAAAAAGCATTCACCAAGAAAGAACTCTGCGTTCACCTGTTCATCCGGGGAAGCTCAGTGCCTGGTGTACCTTCCACAGCAACATTGAGAAAAGAGTAGCTCGAGTCTCTCTGGTTTTCACATAGTTGACCTTTTTGATATAGATATATTAAATGAGGACATTCATTGATTTTTCTTTTTTTGGTAATAACGGCTTTTCCTGTTGCTTAGTTGCTAAGTCATGTTTGACTCTTTATTGATCCCGTGGACTGTAGCCCAACAGGCTCCTCTAGCCATGAGATTTTTCCAGGCAAGAATATAGAAGTGGGTTGCCATTTCCTTCTCCAGGGGGTCTTCCTGACCCAGGGATCGAACTCACGTCTCCAGCATTGGCAGGAGACTTAAAACACACACACACACACACACACACACACACCAAACCATTGAGCTACCTAGGAAGCCCAGTAACAGCTTTATTAAGATATTAATATATGCCATGAAAGTCAGATCATGGCATCTGGTCCCATCACTTCATGGCATATAGATGGGGAAACAATGGAAATAGTGACTTTATTTGGGGGGGCTCCAAAATCACTGCAGATGGTGACTGCAGCCATGAAACTGAAAGACACCTGTTCCTTGGAAGAAAAGCTATGACCAACCTAGACAGCATATTATAAAGCAGAGACGTTATTTTGCCAACAAAGGTCCATTCAGTCAAAGCTATGATTTTTCCAGTAGTCATGTATGGATGTCAGAGTTGGACTATGAAGAAAGCTGAGTGCTGAAGAATTGATGCTTTTGAACTGTGGTGTTGGAGAAGACTCTTGAGGGTCCCTTGGACAGCTGGAGATTCAACCAGTCCATCCTAAAGGAAATCAATCCTGAATATTCACTGGAAGGACTGATGCTGAAGTTGAAATTCCGATACTTTGGCCACCTGACATGAAGAGCTGGCTCATTTGAAAAGCCCGTTATGGTGGGAAAGATTGAACGCAGGAGGAGAAGGGGACGACAGAGGATGAGATGGCTGGATGGCATCACTGACTCAATGGACATGAGTTTGAGCAAGCTCCATGAGTTGGTGATGGACAGGGAAGCCTGGCATGCTGCAGTCCATGGGGTCATAAAGAGTTGTCCACAACTGAGCAACTGAACTGAACTGATGCAAGCCACACACATAGAGTTTATTCTTCAATGGCTTTTAGGATACTCACAGAGTAGTGTGACCCTCACCACGATAAACTTCAGAATATTTTCATCACTCCAAAAGGAAACCACATAGTCATTTAACAGTCACTCCCCATTTCCTTCCAACACTCTGTAGCCCTGGACAGTCACTAATCTACTTCTCTATAGCTAATCTACGTCTCTACAGATTTGCCTATTCTGGACATTTCATACAAATGGAATCATATAATACGTGCTTTTGTGATTATCTTCTTCTACTGAATATGTTTCCAAGGTTAACCCATGGTGTAATACAGATCAAGATTCCATTTCATTTTATTGCTGAATGACATTGCACAGTACAGAAGCACCATATTTATCCATTCATCTGTTGGAAATGTGGGTTGTTTCTGGCTCTTCCAAATAATGCTGCTACAAACATCTATATACAAGTTTCTGTGCTGACAAGTTTCCATTTCTCTTGGGTAGACACCTGGGATTGGAATTGCTGGATTGTAGGGTAACTGTGTTCAATCTTTTGAGGAACTGCTGGGATGTTTTCCAAAGTAGTTGTGCCATTTTATATTCCCACCAGTGGTGTTAGAGGGTCCCAACTTCTCCATATCTTTGCCAACACTTGTTATTGTCTGACTTTTGATGACAGCCATTCTAATAGGTGTGAAGTGATATCTCACTGTGGTTTTTGAGTTGCATTTCCTAATGGCTAATGATGTTGAGCTTCTTCTCGTGTGCTTATTGGCCATTTGAATATCTTCTTTGAAGAAATATCTATTTAGATCATTCGCCTGTTTGAAAACTGAGTTACTTGTGTTTTCTGTTATTGAGAGGCGGGCACTGATTCTTTCATTAAACACTTATTTTGCGCTTACCCTATGCCAGGCACTGTTGAAGCATTGCTGATGGGCAAGGAAGACAAAATCTTGCCCTCAGAAGCCTACCTTCTAGTGGAGGAGAAAAATCAATAAACAAGTAATTGAACTGGGACTGGCGATCTATTTCACATACGATAATATTGTAAAGTAATTAGTCTCTAATTAAAATAAATTTTAAAAAAAAACAGGTAAGCAAATTGCTCTGCAGAACAAGATCAAGAGATGATAAATGTTATAAAGAAAAGTTTACTACAATAGGAGGTTAGGAGTGATGGGATGAATGAATGTGTTGTTTTAAGTAAGGTGGTCAGGGGAGGCCTCTCGGAGGAGGTGACATTTGAGCAGAGAATTGAAGTAAGTAAAGGAAGAGCTTTCCAGGCAGAGTGCTTGTGCCCAGCAACTGCAAAGTCCAAGCCCCAGAAGCAAGTTCATCTGAGGGACAGCAAAGAAGCTAGTTTAGCTGGAGGAGTGTAAGGAGAAGAGAGCTGAGAAATGAACCTTAAGGTGGCCAGGGGCCAGGTTACAGATGTGCATAGTGTAAACCAAAGGCCACTATGCATGCATGTTCTTAGTGAGTTCCTTGAGGGCAGGGACTGGTTTTACTTACCTCCCTGTGTTCACAGCCCACACAATGATCTCATATACAGTGGGTACCCACTACATATTGGAATCTATTTTAACTTACCGAGCTACTAATAAAAACAATGTCTACACGTGAATAGTGTTTACAGTTTACAGAAAAATTTCACATCCATGATCTTGCTTGATTCTTACTATATCCAAGTGTGGATGTGAGCGTTGGACCATAAAGAAAGCTGAGTGCCTAAGAGTTGATGCTTTTGGACTGTGCAGTTGGAGAAGACTACTGAGAGTCCCTTGGACTGCAAGGAGATCCAGCCAGTCCATCCTAAAGGAGATCAGTCCTGAATATTCATTGGAAGGTCTAATGCTGAAGCTGAAGCTCCAATACTTTGGCCACTTGATGAGAAGAGCTGACTCGTTGGAAAAGATCCTCATGCTGGGAAAGACTGAGGGCAGGAGGAGAAGGGGATGATGGAAGATGAGATGACTGGATGGCATCACTGACTCAATGGACATGAATTTGAAAAAACTCCAGGAGATGGTGAAGGAGAGGAAAGCCTGGCAAGCTGTAGTCCATGTGGGTATAAAGTGTTAGACATGACTTAGCAACTGAACAACAATCCAGGCCTCTGGAGGCTCGAATCAGCCTGGCAGAGAGAAGCCCCCTTCTGTGGCATGTGGGGGAGAGGGAGGGCACCAGGCAGGCTGGATTATCTCTGTCTGTCAAAATCTGTGGACAAAACATGACCAAGGAGCCACTGAAATTTATGGCACGCCTTGAACAACTTGCAGTCACAGAACACTCTACTCAACAGGAAACCTTCAGTTTGCATTTTTGCAATGAAATTTGATTAAGAAAAGACTTCCCTGGTGGCTCAGACGGTAAAGCATCTGCTTATAATGTGGGAGACCTGGGTTCGATCCCTGGGTCGGGAAGATCCTCTGGAGAAGGAAATGGCAACCCACTCCAGTACTCTTGCCTGGAAAATCCCATGGATGGAAGAGCCTGGTGGGCTACAGTCGGTGGGGTCACAAAGAGTGGGACACGACTGAGCGACTTCACCTCACCTTTGATTAAGAAGGTGCTTCTCAACAGCTGCTCCCAAAGCCACTGCGTTTTAAAAATATATACACACACATACACACATCTACATATGCACCATACATACAGATGTAATATATAGCACCCTCTTTCCAATTCAATTTACACAGCTGCAAAATTCCAGGCCCTGGGACACAGGAAGAGCACAACTTGACTGCCAAGCCCCACCTCTGGTCAGACATTACAGGGAGGTGGAGGTATCAGGTGAAGAGGAAAGAGGCAGGAAACAGGGAGCTGAGGATGGAAGAGGGCCAGGCAGCTGGAAGGAGGGGAGGGCACTAACTGGGCACCGACTGTGAGTGCAGCACCGCGGAAGCTTTACATACATACATCATCTCACTGAAACCTCACACCTCCGTGAAGGCAGTAGGCTCTCTCCAGCAGACAGATGCAGAATTTGAGGCTTACAGAGAGCCTGTTCAGGGTCACTCAGCTGTTGGGTGCAAGACTGGGTTCTGGACCTTGGTCTATCGGGCTGGAAAGCCCATGCCTGTGCCACGAAAATCATCTGAGTAAGAGTGATAAACAAGAACGTGTGCTTTTAAATTCAAGTCTCCTCCCCTGATCGCACACCAGCCATGGGAACAGGACAATCTGTTTAAAGAAGTTAAACAATATGCTCAAAACCCCAGAGATGGGGAGAGTGGATCTGGCCTTCCAGCCCAGGCCACCTGAGCCTACAGCCAGAGTTTTTCCTAGAAAATCACTCTTTTAGAGAGTCTTATAGTGGGCAGGGGGGTGGGTCACGGATCAGTGTAATCAATGAACTGGGGAAATATTAACTAGGAAAAAACAAAGCTCCCTCTAAAATAAAGCTAGAATTGCATAGTTACTGTTTGTATTGCTTTCTGAGTATTCATCAATATTTCAACAAAAGGTTTTTAAAAAACACCAGAAAGCCCTGCATTGTGAGCGTATGGATACAGTGAGGAATTTTCCTTAAATAGTTTCCCGCATAAATGCCCTGATTCTAAACAGCTTTTCTCAAGCCTGCTCACTCTGCCAAAGCCTCCTTCCCATTAGGTTTCCAGAGAGCTTGTTGAAACATTATTTTTTGGGGAAAGCACATATGAAGTTGAGAGCCAAGCTTTCCAGAAATCCCTCTAGCCCCACTCCAGGGAATCATGAAAAACCCGGGAGAGCTTCCGGGGAGCCTGCCCCCCAGGAACTGGGCCTCCCTCAGGCTGAGCGGCCCCAGAGGAAGGCTCTCAAAGCCAGGGGCCCTTTAGGAGGTTTTAGGCAACAAGTGGAGAAGGCAATGGCACCCCACTCCAGTACTCTTGCCTGGAAAATCCCATGGACGGAGGAGCCTGGTAGGCTGCAGTCCATGGGGTCGCTAAGAGTCGGACACAACTGAGCAAATTCACTTTCACTTTTCATTTTCATGTATTGGAGAAGGAAATTGCAACCCACTCCAGTGTTCTTGCCTGGAGAATCCCAGGGATGGGAGAGCCTGGTGGGCTGCCGTCTAAGGGGTCGCACAGAGTCAGACACAACTGAAGTGACTTAGCAGCAGCAGCAGCAGGCAACAACTGGGAGGAAAACAGGGCTGGCTTTAATCCCAAACTCTACTCTGTACAGAAAGGAGCCTTTGACACCGGAAGGGAAGGGAAAAGAATGGACTGAATGTAGTCTGTGTGATCACTTGACATGCTTTTCCGACGTAACCTTCACAGAAGCATCACTCCATCCCTCCCCAGTCACGGAAGGGCCCCCATCCCACATCAGGCTCTCTGCTAGGAGCTGGGGACACCCTGAGAAACAGAATCATCTGAAATGCCTGCCTGTATTAATTTAGTTTCCAAGGCTATTGGAACCGAGTGCCACAAACTGAGTGACTTGAAACGAAAGCAATGTATGGCCTCACAGTTCGAGAGGCTACAAGTCCCAAATCCAGGTGCTGGCAGAGCCACGCTCCCCTGAAGCCTGCAGGAGAGCCATTCTATGCCTCGTGCTAGCTTCTGGTGGTTGCTGGCAACCTCTGGCTTGGCTTGCAGCTGGATCACGCCAACCTCTGCCTTTGATGTCACATGACCTTCCCCCTCCTCCTGTCTCTGTCTTCATGAGGCTGTCTTCTTAGAAGGAAGGTCATATTGGGTTAGGAGCCCACCCTCCTCCAGGTTGATCTCATCTTGACTAATTATCTATTTTCATAGAGGGTCACATTATGGGGTACTGGGGGTTAGGGCTTGAACTTATCTTTTTTTTGGGGGGGGGTTGAGGTGCAATTCAGCCCATTACACTGTCCTTTTGGAGCTTATGTACTATAGAAGCTCCCCTTCTGAAGACGAACATAGGAGGCACAGAGAGGCCGAGAGACGTCCTCAGGATCTACAGGTTGTAAATCACAAATCTAGAGCCAATTTCAGGGCTTGTATTCCGGCTGGCATACCACCTTGTCTTGCCAGCACAGGGCTTCCTCGGCTGGCGGTCATTTATATCAAATGCATATATCATCCCACCCAGTCCTTGTGGCAACTCTATGGGCAGGTACTATTGTTCCCACTTCACTGACAAAGAAAATGAGCTCCAGACAGACTGGGGTCACTCTATTCTCAGGAGAAGGAGCAGGACTGAACCCAAGCGGGTAGACTCTATACCCAGGCTTCGCCTGCAGCCTTGGGGTGGGGAACTGGACACCAGAACGGAGCCAGAAATCAACACAACTAGCCAGCGGCAAGCCTTCTCTCTAAAACTGTCCGGGGGGAGGACAGTCACCCTGATGGAGGGCACTGGATTGGAAAACAAACAAAGATGTTGGCTCGTTTTGTTTCTTTTAACCGAAAGGGCTCATCTGGAGAGGGACGACTTTGTATTTTGAAAGCTAAAGACATTCAGCATCTCGAGCCCATGAGTTCGGATCTCATGCTACTCCCTTGGGGAATAGAGGCTGAGCGCTGCTGGCAAATGGGATTTCTTGCTTCCTGGAGGGGAGGGGACTGGGTGATGCTTGAGTATAAATCTCCTCAGGGGTTTCTTGGGCAGAGCCAGAGAAGCAGCATCCCCATGGCTTCGTGCAGGCACACGTGGACTGCATCTGCCTTGGATGTCACAGGGTTTGGGAAATGAGAGAAGAGAGAGGTGCCTGCGGGGTAGGAAAGATGCTGGGGATGTTCCTACATGCCAAGTGCAGTGTTGTGGTGAGGCTGGGGCATGGGTTCTGTGTGATCTGGCATAGGTCCCTGGGCTATCAGGGGAGGCGAGGGTCCCTTCTTAGGGGAGCAGGCCAAGCATCCTTGTGAAGTATCCTGCCAACTAGTCCTGCCTACTCAGTGCTCAGCAGGCCCACAGGGGACCCAACCAGCATCCCCATGGAGCTGGGGAGGAGAATCAGATTGGGTTCTCCCCGCCTTTGAGAAGTTCCACTGTGATGGCTGAGCAAACGCTGAATGGGCAATTACCCCACAGTGCTAGGAGCTGGGGACACAAAGCGCAGGCCCTTAATTATTGGAGCCTCGGGAACAGTGGCACTTTGCTGCAGGAAGTGGTGTTTAAGCAGGAGCTTACAGGTGAACCAGGACTGGAAGGCGGCACTGCAGGCTGTGCTTGTGTGTGGTGCGCACGCGCGGCTGGCTTCGGTGTCCCCGGCAGAGAGAAAGGCATGTGCAGAGGCCCGAAATTAAGTAATGATGAGTATGAACTTTGGGTATGTCTGCGCTTCCTGGGTGGCTTAGTGGTAAAGAACCTGACTTTCAGTGCAGGAGATGCAAGAGATGTGGGTTCAATCCCTGGTTGAGAAGATGCCCTGGAGAAGGGAATGGCAACCCACTTTAGTATTCTTGCCTAGGAAATCCTAAGGACAGAAGAGCCTGTTAGGCTATAGTCCATGGGGCTGCAAGGAACTGGACACCACTAAGTGTACACGCACGCACGCATGCACACACGCACACACAGATACACACACGCACACACACACGTCTGCAGTAGAGGTGGAGAGAATTTCTGGTGGAATCCAGGGCCAGCCCCTATACCATGGGCTCTTGAACCACCAGTGGTTAGTGCCACCTGAATTAAGTCACTCAACTTCTCTGAGTCTCTAGCTGAAAATTTCCAGGGTTACACAGGTCACTTTCTAAGCTCTCATAGAGCCCCAATGAGCCTCTTGATGAAGGTGAAAGAGGAGAGTGAAAAAGCTGGCTTAAAACTCAATATTCAAAAGACTAAGATCATGGCATCCAGTCCCATCACTTGATGGCAAATAGATGGGGAAACAATGGAAACAGTGACAGACTTTATTTTCTTGGGCTCCAAAATCACTGCAGATGGTGACTGCAGCCATGAAATTAAAAGACGCTTGCTCCTTGGAAGAAAAGCTATGACCAACTTAGACAGCTTATTAAAAAGCAGAGACATGACTTTGCCAACAAAGCTCCATACAGGCAAAGCTATGGCTTTTCCAGTAGTCATCTTCTGATGTGAGAGCTGGACCATAAAGAAGGCTGACCCACCAAAGAATTGATACTTTTGAATTGTGGTATTGGAGAAGACTCTTGAGAGTCCTTTGGACAGCAAGGAGAACAAACCAGCCAATCCTAAAAGAAATCAACCCTGAATATTCACTGGGAAGGCTGATGCTGAAGCTGAAGCTCCAATACTTTGGCCACCTGATATGAAGAACTAACTCATGAGAAAAGACACTGGATGCTGGGAAAGATTACAGACAGGAGGAGAATGGGAAGACAGAGGACGAGATGGCTGGATGCCATCACCGACTCAATGGACATGAGTCTGAGCAAGCTCTGGGAGATGGTGAAGGGCAGGGAAGCCTGGCATGCTGCAGTCCATGGGGTCGACTGAGCAACTGAACAACAACTACACAAACTAGCCAAGCTGACTCATGTTGTTCCATTTAATCCTCATATCTGCTCTCCAAGTTTCTCTTTATTATTCCCATTTAGCAGAGAGGAGCAGAGAAGTTCAAAGGAGGTTAAGTGACTACATTCTGTAAGTCTATGATTTTCTGAAAGAAACTGCCCTCAGGCTTTCTGCCTTAGAAAACACAGTGTTTTGCTCTCAGAGGAATTTTATGCAGGAGAGAGAAGGAAGACTTGCTATTAACGACAACAAGAACAACAGCTACCATTGATTGGGAATCTTCTCTTTGCCAAATATTGTATCAAGCAATGTAAAGACATGCATCCATTTTAATCCTCACAGCAAAATCTTGCCCTCAACAGAGATGAGGAATCTTCGACTTACAGGGATCAATCCAGTAGGCCAAGGTCACAGGGCTGAATGGGAATGGACGAGTCAGGAGGTGGCCCCAGGTGGCCGACTTCAACCGTAGTCTGAGCTCCTCATCACTTCTCTGTGATGCTTAAAAGGAAGTACAGTCTTCTAGCCCAACCTGTGGGTTTGTACATGAGGGAACTGGGGCCTGGAGAGGTGAACAGGATGAATCCAAGGTCCGTAATAAGGCAGCAACAGAGGCGGTTTTGTGCCACGGATATCACTGATAGTAACAGCCTAACGCAGAGATCAGGAAATGGACTTGAGCCAACTGCCAGAGTTTGAGTCCTGAACGTGCTAAGTTCCCCAAGCCTCAGTTTCTTTCTCTGTAGAACAGGGATGATGATATACCTTCCTCACAGGGTTTTTTTGGGGATTAAAGAGTCAGGTCATCAAAGCACCTGGCACAGCATAAGCTCTCTATCAGTGTCTGCTGTTGTCACTGATTCACTGCCTTCTCTGTGCTTGATGCACGTGACCTTTTAATTCTCACAGTACTGCAGAGAGGGGTTACCATCCCTGTGGTTCAGATTGGAGAACAAGTCTGGAGAAAGTAAGTAACATGCCTGACATGACATGGTGTGGAAGCCGTAGAAGCTGGGTTGGAAGTTACACCTGTCTGATGCTCAAGTCCATGTCATTTCCCATAACAACCCCACTCACCCCACACCAGGCATCCAGCCTTGCAGACAGCATTGAGATCCATCACCTCATCACTGTGAAGTGTCAGTCTATTTTCAAATGCTGATAAGTCTTTTATCGCCATCAGAGTTGTGTACATGTATCTGTGTGAGACTTCCATGAACAAGAAAGAATGGTTCGATGAACACAACCACAAGCAGAATGGATGGTTGCATTCAAGCACCATCTGTTATCCTATGGTGCTTGATATTGGTATGATACTTGACATGGTACTTGATATACATCATTACCCTATGATGCAATTAAAATTATTCAAGGATAGTAACAATCTATCCTGTGCGCCAAATCTTCTAGGGTTCAGAAGACCCTTTCACACCCATGATCTCACTGCATCCCCTAACAGCCTTGGAGAGGGGGAGTAGAGTTAACTGTATCATTTTCCATTTATAGCAGCCACTCTGGGTTGTTTACCAACATCAGAGGACCTTACTAACAGAATCCTGACTTTGTTCAGCTATCCATGCCTTTGTGACATGTCAGGTCATAGATCCTGATGTTGTAAATCACGAGAGTCCTGTTCCTCGTTGAGGGAACGTGAACCACCATCCAAACAGGTACTAGGAGAGGTCGCAGGGGTCCCCAGATGCTGTGCCATCTGCTGCAAGCCTTGACTTCCTTTCAGAGGGTCCCCCCACTGCCAGTCCAGTCCAGGCAGGAGTCATCAAGCTTCAAGGAGATAAGCTGGACACTGCTCCTCAAGCCCTCCTCACCCCCCCACTGGCCCTGCCGCCTTGGGGGTGCTTTCACATCCGCTCGGGACCTACCTCCCGTGGCTGCCAGCTTCCCTCCCAGCTGCAACGCCCCACAATCCAGCCAGGCCCAGCTAATGCACTTCCCTCAGAGGGGCTTATCCAAAGGCCAATAGATGGCTCTCCGTGTCAGATATTATTTTCTGATGCCCAGCTGAGGCATCCCAGGCCCTGCATCACCCGCTGGTATTGTCAGCTTCTCCTGCTCTTTGGAACCTCTGCTAATGCCACACGTCATTGGCTCAACTGCCCTCTGTGCTTCTGCTTTGCTTCTTCACCTTTGCTGTCTGCTCAACCACACACTACTGATGCCAGCTGCGTGCCAGGCCCTGCCCCAGGCCCTGCCCCAGGCCCTGGGGACGCAGAGGGACGGCAGGGCTCTGCCCCTGGGGAGCTCACAGTCTAACCGAGGACACTGATGAGCGACGTGCACGTGCTGGATACCTGGGGCCTCTGGAAGGCAAGGAGAGGCCTTGTTTGAAGACTGGCAGAGGGGAGGTGTCCCACTCAGAGTGTTTACCGACCCAAGAGATGTATCAGAATAAAAGGCAAGCGCTGCTCAGCCCCTGGATTTGGCCTATCTCGGCCCCAGGTACCTTCTGATCTTTGTGGGGGTGGTGGGCTGAGGGGAGTGGGGGGTAGGGTAGGATGAGGTGGGTGAGGGGAACGGGGTGGTGGGATCAGGCAGTGGGTGCTGGGAGTTGGGGAGCGGAAGCTGGGGAGTCAGTGGGTGGCAGGTTAGGGACACGGAGTCAGAAGCCCTGGCTTTGACTTTCTTGGATGTTGAGCAAAACTGCCAGCCTAAGCAGAACCTCATTTTCTCAGTTATGCAATAGGAGACCTCAGGGAATGTTCTAGAAGTGGCTGTTCATCCAACTATCAGGGACATGGGGAGGGGATCCCAGCCATGGGAAAAAGAAGGGGAGGTGGGCCAGGGCGAGTCCCCAGGCCCTCCTGCCTCTGGATTCTTTGCGTTGCTCTGAGCCTCAGATTTCTCATCTGGAAGACAAGAGGGTGAGGCTTCGGGATCAGACAGATTTAAGTTCAGCCCCATCTGTGCCTCTTGCTTTGTGATCTCTAATAAGTTACTTCATATCTCTGAGCCTTAGCGTCCTCAAGTGCAAAATGGGGATTTGCAACATCTGCCTTGTTATATTGGTGTAAGGCTTAGAATATTATAAACGAAGCCTGGCACGGTATTTGGCACAGGGCAAATATCAAGTAAATGTTAATTCCTCCTCCTCGGAGGCGTGAGATGCCCTTGAGAGTACTTGAAAAGGAACATTTTGGTGACACAGTTTCTCACCTGACCTGTTAGTGGGATGATGGGTGTAGACTGTATCTGTCTGTTAGGATCAGGGTCTCCTGGCTGGACTGGACCTTGACTATCAACAACTGCCCATCCCTTTCCTTATCTGCCTTCCCCTAACCAATGCCTGAATCTCCCTCAAGACAAGGTTACTGCAGATGAACCTCCTGGCACAAGGAGCTCACTGCTCACTCCAGAGGCAGCTGTTCCCCTCCGATTCAGCTCTGCCATAAAAGCCTTCCTTCCAACGACACAGAAGAGTGTTCTGCTGCTTCTACTGCTGGTATTACTAATCATAACTAACACGGGCATAATTCAGAGCCATGCAGTTCCACATCAAGGCAACGAAGCAAATATCACAATAAAGCAAGTCACAGGAATGTTTTTCGGTTTCCCAGTACATATAAAACTTATGTTTACACTCTACTATATATAGTTTTAATATGTGTGAAATAGCATTGTATCTAAAAACTTGTACCTACCTTAATTAAAAAATACTTCATTGCTAAAAAAAATGCTAACCATCACTTCAGCCTTCAGTCAGTCATCCTCTTTTTGTAACAGTAACATCAAAGATCACTGATCACCGATCACTGTAATAAGTATCATAATAATGAAAAAGTTTGAAATATTGAGAGAGTTACTAAAACAGGACACAGAGACAAACAGTGAGTAAGCGCTGTTGGGAAAACTGCACCAAAAGCCGTGATCAGTGTAGGGTTGCCACAAATCTTCAATTTGTAAAAAAAAGAAATGCAACATCTGATGAAGTCTAATTAAAAAAAAAAGTGCAACAAAAAGAGGTATGCCTATAATGGCAAAGTGATTAAGAACACAGACTCTGGAGCTACTAACCATTTAAAATTTTAAATAAAAAAACTTTAATTTTAATTAGTTAAAATTAAATTAAAAACTCCTGCTCCTCAGTCACAGTGGCCCCACTGGACATCTGCCTTATTATATTGGTATAAGGCTTAGAATAGGAAGTAAGTGAAGTATTAGTAAATGAAGCCTGGCACAGTATTTGGAACAGAGTAAATATCAAGGGCCAGTCAGAGATGGGATCCTGGTTCTGCTACTGAGGAGATCTGTGATCTTACGCAAGGTCCTTCATTTCTTTATGCCTCAGTTTTATCATCTGTAAAATGAGATGGAATAAAAATAGTGCTTGTGTCACAGGGATTTTGTGAGAATTAAATGAATGAAAATAGGGAAACTGCTTAGAAGCATGCTGGCTTTACGAGTGTTTGTTTATAAATAAAGTGTCACTGGTTTGATACCAACTCTATGTCAAGTCCCGCATTACACATTTGAGGTACACATGTCACACATATCTTTTTTTCCACACTCCAATGAGTATTTTTACACGCCCAAAGATAAATTACTGGGTCAAAGAACAAGAATAACTAACATTTCACAAAGATAGGGCTGAAGCATCTTCCAAAAGAGAATGTAGATTTTATAGTTCTACCTATAACATATGTTTCCCACAATCTGAGCAACCCTGGATAGTCTTAAAATTTTTAACCCTTGTTTATCTGACAGATGAAAGATATTTAAACTCATTTTAATATTCATGACTTCAAAGGGAACCCTCTGACACTGTTGGTAGGAATATAAATTGGTATAGCTACTATGGAGAATGGAATGGAGTTTCCTTAAAAGACTAAAAATAGAGCTACCGTCAGTTCAGGTAAGTTCAGTTCAGTTGCTCAGTCGTGTCCGACTATTTGCAACCCCATGGACTGCAGCACACCGGGCCTCCCTGTCCATCAGCAATTCCCGGAGTTTACTTAAACTCATATCCATTAAGTTGGTGGTGACATCCAACCATCTCATTCTCTGTTGTCCCCTTCTCCTCCCACCCTCAATCTTTCCCCAAATCAGGATCTTTTCCAATGAGTCAATTCTTCATATCAGGTGGACAAAGTATTGTAGTTTCAGCTTCAGCATCAGTCCTTCCAATGAATATTCAGGACTGGTTTCCTCTCGGATGGACTGGCTGGATCTCCTTTCTGTCCAAGGGACTCTCAAGAGTCTTCTCCAGCATCACAGTTCAAAAGCATCAATTCTTCAGCACTCAGCTTTCTTTATAGTCCAACTCTCACATCCATACATGACTGCTGGAACAACAATAAATTTGACTAGACGGACCTTTGTTGGCAAAGTAATGTCTCTGCTTTTGAATATGCTGCCTAGGTGGGTCATACCTTTTCTTCTAAGGAGTAAGTCTCTTTTAATTTCATGGGTGCAGTCACCATCTGCAGTGGTTTTGGAGCCCCCAAAAAAGTCTGTCACTATTTCCACTGTTTCCCAATCTATTTGCCATGAAGTGATGGGACCAGATGCCATGATCTTAGTTTTCTCTGAATGTTGAATTTTAAGCCAACTTTTTGATTCTCCACTTTCACTTTCATCAAAGGCTCTTTAGTTCTTTGTTTTCTGCCATAAGCGTGGTGTCATCTGCATATCTGAGGTTATTGATATTTCTCCTGGCAATTTTGATTCCAGCTTGTGCCTCATCCAGTCCAGCGTTTCTCATGATGTACTCTGCATAGAAGTTAAATAAGCAGGGTGACAATATACAGCCTTGTCATACTCCTTTCCCAATTTGGAACCAGTCTGTTGTTCCATGTCCAGTTCTAACTGTTGCTTCCTGACCTGCACACAGATTTCTCAGGAGGCAGGTCAGGTGGTCTGGTAGTCCTATCTCTTGAAGAATTTTTCACAGTTTGTTGTGATCTACACAGTCAAAGGCTTTGGCACAGTCAGTAAAACAGAAGTAGATGTTTTTCTGGAACTCTCTTGCTTTTTTGATGATGTAATGGATGTTAGCAATTTGATCTCTGGTTCCTCTGCCTTTTCTAAATCCAGCTTGAACATCTGGAAGTTCACGCTTCACATATTGCTGAAGCCTGGCTTGGGGAATTTTGAGCATTACTTTCCTAGCGTGTGAGATGAGTGCAATTGTGCTGTAGTTTGAGCATTCTTTGGTATTGCCTTTGTTGGGATTGGAATGAAAACTGACTTTTTCCAGTCCTGTGGCCACTGATGAGTTTTCCAAATTTGTAGACATATTGAGGGCAGCACTTTCACAGCATCATCTTTCAGGATTTGAAACAGCTCAGCTGGAATTCCATCACCTTCACTAGCTTTGTTCTTAGTGACACTTCCTAAGGCCCACTTGCTTCTCATTCCAGGATGTCTGGCTCTAGGTGAGTGATCACACCATCGTGATTATCTGGGTCATGAAGATCTTTTTTGTATAGTTCTTCTGTGTATTCTTGCCACTTCTTAATATCTTCTCTTCTGTTAGGTCCATACCATTTCTGTCCTTTATTGTGCCCATCTTGGCATGAAATGTTCCCTTGGTATCTCTAATTTTCTTGAAGAGATGTCTAGTCTTTCCCATTCTATTGTTGTCCTCTATTTATTTGCACTGATTACTGAGGCAGGCTTGTTTTTTTTTTAATCTCTCCTTGCTATTCTTTGGAACTCTGCATTCAGAAGGGTATATCTTTACTTTTCTCCTTTGCTTTTCACTTCCCTGTTTTTCATAGCTATTTGTAAGGTCTCTTCAGACAGCCATTTTGTTTTTTTGCATTTCTTTTTCTTGGGGATGGCTGATCCCTATTCCCTGTACAATGTCACAAACCTCCTCCATAGTTCTTCAGGCACTCCATCTATCAGATCTAATCTCTTGAATCTGTTTGTCACTTTCACTGTATAATTGTAAGGGATTTGATTTAGGTCATACCTAAATGGTCTAGTGGTTTTCCCTACTTTCTCCAATTTCAGTCTGAATTTAGCAATAAGGAGTCCATGATCTGAGCCACAGTCAGCTTCTGGTCTTGTTTTTGCTGACTATATAGAGCTTCTCACGTCCAAGGTCAGAGAGGCCCCAGCAAGACGGACGGTAGGTGCTAGAGCGGTGGTTGCATGGTGCTGGAGTGACTTTGAGGAGATACCCCACGTTCAAGGGCAATGGAGAAGTGGCAGCAAGACAGTAGGAGGGGAAAATTTGCATTTAGAAGCGAACCCCATTCATGCAAGCAATGCTCAGAGGGCTCAAACAAACCTTGTGAGCACCAGGACCCAGAGACCCCACAGAGACTGAGATAGAACTGTGTTTGAGCGTCTCCTGTGAAGGTATGGGTCAGCGGTGGTCTGCCACAGAGGTGGGGGCTCTGGTGCAGCAGACCTGGGTATGGCATAAGCCCTCTTGGAGGAGGTCACCATTAAGCTCACATAGAGCTGCCAGAACTTACACAGGACTGGGGAATAGACTCTGGGAGGGCACAAACAGAACCTTGTGTGCTCTGGGACCCAGGAGAAAGGAGCAGTGATCCCAAAAGAGACTGACCCAGACTTCCTGTGAGTGTCCAGGAGTCTCCAGCTGAGGCACGCATCGGCGGTGGCCTGACGCAAGGTTGGGGCCGCTGAGTGTAGCAGTGCATGCATGGGACCTTTTGAAGGAGGTACCTCCACCACTGTTTCAGTTCAGTCGCTCAGTTGTGTCTGACTCTTTGTGACCCCATGAATCACAGCACACCAGGCCTACCTGTCCATGACCAACTCCTAGCATCTACCCAAACCCATGTCCATCTAGTCGGTGATGCCATCCAGCCATCTCATCCTCTGTCATCCCCTTCTCCTCCTGCCCCCAATCCTTCCCAGCATTAGGGTCTTTTCCAATGAGTCAACTCTTTGCATGAGGTGGCCAAAGTATTAGAGTTTCAGCTTCAACATCAGTTCTTCCAATGAACACCCAGAATTGATCTCCTTTAGGATGGACTGGTTGGATCTTCTTGCAGTCCAAGGGACTCTCAACAGTCTTCTCCAACACCACAGTAAAAGCATCAATTCTTCAGCATTCAGCTTTCTTCACCATCCAACTCTCACATCCATACATGACCACTGGAAAAATCATAGCCTTGACTAGATGGACCTTTGTTGGCAAAGTAATGTCTCTGCTTTTAAATATGCTATCTAGGTTGGTCATAAGTTTCCTTCCAAGGAGTAAGTGTCTTTTAATTTCATAGCTACAATCACCATCTGCAGTGATTTTGGAGCCCCCCAAAATAAACTCTGATGCTGTTTCCACTCTTTCCCCATCTATTTCCCATGAAGTGATGGGACCAGATGCCATGATCTTTGTTTTCTGAATGTTGAGCTTTAAGCCAACTTTTTCACTCTCCTCCTTCACTTTCATCAAGAGGCTTTTTAGTTCTGCTTCACTTTCTGCCATAAGCGTGGTGTCTCTGCATATCTGAGGTTATTTATATTTCTCCCAGCAATCTTAATTCCAGCTTGTGCTTCTTCCAGCCCAGCATTTCTCATGATGTACTCTGCATAGAAGTTAAACAAACAGGGTGACAATATACAGCCTTGACGTACTCCTTTTCCTATTTGGAACCAGTCTGTTGCTCCATGTCCAGTTCTAACTGTTGCTTCCTGACCGTCATACAGGTTTCTTAAGAGACAGGTCAGATGGTCTGGTATTCCCATCTCTTTCAGAATTTTCCACAGTTTATTGTGATCCACACAGTTAAAGGCTTTAGCATTGTTTGGCCCCAGGTAAATAATAGGGAGCAAACATGGCCCCACCTATCAACAGAAAATTGGATTAAAAATTTACTGAGCATGGCCCAGCCCATTAGAACAAGACCCAGTTTCCCCCTCAGTCAGTCTCTCCCATCAGGAAGCTTCCATAAGCATCTTATCCTTCTCCATCAGAGGGCAGAGAGACTGAAAACCACAATCACAGAAAACTAACCAATCTGATCACATGGACTACAGCCTTGTCTAACTCAGTGAAACTATGAGCCATGCCAAGTAGGGCCACCCAAGACGGATAGGTCATGGTGGAGAGTTCTGACAAAATGTGGTCTACTAGAGAAGGGAATGGCAAAGCATTTCAGTATTCTTGTCTTAAAAACGTCATGAACAGTGTGAAAAGGCAAAAAGATAGGACACTGAAAGATGAACTCCCCAAGTCAGTAGGTGCCCAATATGTTACTGGAGATCAGTGGAGAAATAGCTCTGAAAAGAATGAAGAAATGGAGCCAAAGCAAAAACAACACCCAGTTGTGGATATGACTGGTGATAGAAGCAAAGACCGATGCTGTAAAGAGCAATATTGCACAGGAACCTGGAATGTTAGGCCCATGAATCAAGGCAAATTGGAAGTGATCACACAGGAGATGGGAAGAGTGAATGTCTACATTTCAGGAATCAGCAAACTAAAATGGACTGCAATGGGTGAATTTAACTCAGATGACCATCATATCTACTACTGTAGGCAAGAACCCCTTAGAAGAAATAGAGTAGCCATCATAGTCAACAAAGGAGTCCAAAATGCAGTACTTGGATACAGTCTCAAAAACGACAGAATGATCTCTGTTTGTTTCCAAGGCAAACCATTCAATATCACTGTAATCTAAGTCTATGCCCCGACCAGCAATGCTGAAGAAGCTGCAGTTGAATGGTTCTATGAAGACCTACAAGACCTTCTAGAACTAACACCTAAAAAAGATGTCCTTTTCAGTATAGGGGACTGGAATGCAAAAGTAGGAAGTCAAGAAACACCTGGGGTAATAGGCAAATTTGGCCTTGGAGTACAGAATGAAGCAGGGCAAAGGCTAATAGAGTTTTGCCAAGAGAACGCACTGGTCATAGCAAACACCCTCTTCCAACAACACAAGAGAAGACTCTACACATGGACATCACCAGATGGTCAACACTGAAATCAGACTGATTATATTCTTTGCAGCCAATGATGAAGAAGCTCTATATAGAGCTACCATATGATCTATCAATTCCACTCTGGGGCATAGATCCAGATAAAACCATAATTTGAGAAGATACATGCACCCCAAAGTCATTGCAGCACTATTTACAATAGCCTGGACATATGAGCAAGAGAGGAATGGACACAGAAGATGTGGGACATACAGACAGTGGCATGCTACTCAGCTCTTCAAAGAACAAAAATGCCACTGGCAGGAATGTGGATGGACCTAAAGACTGTCATACTGAGTGAAGTAAGACAGAAACGCAAATGTCATGCTACTGTGTATATGTGGAATCTAAAAGTATGGATACAAATGAGCTGATCTACAAATGAAATAAAGTTATGGATGTAGAAAATAAACTTATGGCTACCAGGGGGTAAGTGGGGGAGGGGATAAATCTGAAGATTGGGATTGACATATACATACTACTATATATAAAACGGATAACTAATAGGGGCCTACTGTGCAGTACAGGGAATTCTATTCAATACTCTGTAATGGCCTTTATGGGAAAAGAATCTAAAGAAGAGTGGATGTATGTATATGCTGAGCTATTTAAAACTCTAAAAGATGATGCCGTTAAAGTACCACACTCCATATATCACCAAATTTGGAAAACTCAGCAGTGGCCATAGGACTGGAAAAGGTCAGCTTTCATTCCAAACGCAAAGAAGGGCAATAACAAAGCATGCTCAACTACCATGCAATTGCGCTCATTTCTCATGCTAGTCAAGTTATCCTCAAAATCCTTCAAGCTAGGTTTCAGCAGTACATGAACTGAGAACTTCCAGATGTACAAGCTTCATTTAGAGAAGGCAGAGGAACAAGAGAGCAAACTTCCAACACTCACTGGATCACAGAGAAAGCAAGGGAATTCCAGAAAAACATCTTCTTCTGCTTCATCGACTATATGAAAGGCTTTGATTGTGTGGATCACAACAAACAGTGGAAAATTCTTAAAGAGATGGGAATACCAGACCACCTTACCTGCCTCCTGAGAAATCTGTATGCTAGTCAAGAAACACCAGTTAATATCTTACATGGAACAATGGACTGGTTCAAATTGGAAAAGGAGTATGACAGGGCTGTATGCTGTTATTTTATTTAACGTATATACAGAGTACATCCTGTGAAATACTGGGCTGGATGAATCCCAAGCTGGAATCAAGATTGCCAGGAGAAATATCAACAACCTCAGATATGCAGATGATACCACCCTTATGGCAGAAAGCAAAGAGGAACTAAAGAGCCTCTTGATGAAGGTGAAAGAGGAGAGTGAAAAAGCTGGCTAAAACTCAACATTCAAAAAACAAAGATCATGGCATCCTATTCCCATCCCTTCATGGCCAAAAGAAAGGGAAAAAGTAGAAACAGTGACAGATTTTCTTTTCTTGGGCTCCAAACTCACTGCGTACAGTGACTGCAGTCATGAAAATAAAAGATGCTTGCTCCTGGGAAGGAAAACTACAACAAAACTAGACGTCGTATTAGAAAGCAGAGACATCACTTTGCTGACAACGGTCTCTATACTAGAAGCATGGTTTTTCCAGTAGTCATATATGGACGTGAGAGCAGGACCACTAAGAAGACAGAACACCAAGGAATAGATGCTTTCAAATTGCGGTGTTTGAGATGACTCTTGAGAGTCCCATGGACTGCAAGCAGATCAAACCAGTCAATTCTAAAGAAAATCAACACTTAATATTCATTGGAAGGACTGATGCTGAAACTGAAGCTCCAATAATTTGGCCACCTGACGCAAAGAGCCGAGTCACTGGAAAAGACCCTGACGCTGGGAAAGATTGAGGGCAGGAGAAGAAGGTGATAAGAGAGAATGAGATGGTTGGATGGCATCACTGACTCATTGGACATGAGTTTGAATAAACTCCGGGAGATAGTGAAGGACAGGGAAGCCTGGTGTGCTGCAGTCCAGGGGGATCACAAAGAGTTGCACATGACTTAGCTACTAAACAACAAAACACCATACCAGATTCACTATACTATATATCTGAAACTAATACAACATCTAAATCAATTATACTCCAATAAAAATGAAAATAATATTAATCACTTTATTAGTCCCTTTGAGCATTTCCCCATGTTTATCAGATATTTATATTTATGTTTGGACTGCAAGGAGAACAAACCAGTCAATCCTAAAGGAAGTCAGTCCTGAATATTCACTGGAAGGACTGATGCAGAACCTGAAACTCCAATGCTTTGGCCACCTGATGATGCAAAGAGCCAACTCATTGGAAAAGACCCAGATGCTGGGAAAGATTGAAGGCAGGAGAAGGGAGGACAGAGGATGAGATGATTGGCTGGCATCACTGACTCGATGGACATGAGTTTGAGTAAGCTCCAGGAGTTGTTGATGGACAGGGAAGCCTGGCGCGCTGCAGTCCATGGGGTTGCAAAGAGTCCGACCGAACAACTGAACAACAACATGAATTGATGTAATGTCTTTGCATTTTTTCTTATTGGGTTGTTTATTTTTTCTATTTTTTGAGTCTAAGGCTTTCCATATGTTAAAAAGATTAATGCCTTTCATAAAATGCAAATATTTTCCCACTTTCCTTTGATAAAATGCTGATGTTGTTTTTTCTTGTCATGCAGAAATGCTTAGCTTCTAGTCCTCAGTCTTTTTCTTTATAGGATCTGGGTTCAGGGAAGGTCAGCCAACTTCCTCAATTACCGGCAGGTCTCCCTGGGCTCCTTGAGGTCTGAGCACCAGCAAGAAGGCTCACACAGACAAAACAGGGCACAGCTTTTCACTTAGATCCTTCACACCTGATGGAGCCTTGCCTTTCCTCTCAAGTCCTCACGCTAGGGTGTACCAGGAGAAGGGTACCATCCCTGAGGAAAATTTGATTCTTACTCTGAGTTCACTGGGTGTAGCTCTCTCTTCCTTCTGGGCTCTCTGTCCTCCTGGAATGTCGAGGCAGACAGAATGTGATGAAAATTTTCGGTTCTTCTAGACCACCCAGTGAAGCCACTGGTGAATTCCTGACCCACAAAACCTGTGTGAAATAATAAATGTGGTTGTTGCTGTTCTAAGTAGCTAAATTTGGGGGTAATTTGTTACATAGCAGTTGAAACGAATACCTAAGAGAGGGGCTATTTGGATTAAATGGTGAGCAGCCCTCACAGATGAGCCTGAATCTTAAGGGAACCACAAGGCCAATCATCGCTGCCCTGCCTGAGGGCTAAGATTCAGGGGGCTGTTTCTCAACAAATAGCCTGGTTTGCCGTTGTTCTCTGGTTTTCATAATTCCCTTTAGCTTTTTTTCTTTCTGTGCTCCGTCCATACCGCTCAGGCCCTAACCTGGGCCACTGCCTTCTTTAGCTGCATCTCCTTAAGCTGAATCTTCTACGCACACCCGAATAATGTCAAATCTTACAAGGAAGAAATAAAAGCCTGCAACTGGTTTATTAATAAATTAGCCCTATTGAACCCTAGAGCCTATCAACAGCTGTGTTTGATATCAACTCTTCATTAGAATGCTAATCATTAGTGTCAAGATTTGCCTGATTTTGTTAACATTCACCAGAGGGAACGTTTTGATCAGAACGTAGCACTGAAAAGACTGTGGAAGGATCACAGGACGCAGGAGAGCTCCCAGAAAGAGTTTGGGCCCCATTCTCCTGTTTCTAGGCAGATGTTTTAACTATGTTTGAATACATCCAGAACGAGAGACTTGCACAATATCCTTTGGTAGCAAATTCTGTTTTCTACTTTTTGTTTAATCCTAATCATCAAATAAGTCCCTCTCCATCCCACGAACATTTCCAGGGCTTTCATTTCAGCTCCTTTTCTCTTGCTTCATCTTCTGAGAACATGAAGAATGAATGTTAAGAGCTCTCTTCAAAGAAGGCCTGCGATGTGTTCACAGAGAGTAATTAACCCGCAGCTCAGCCTTCTCATCTGCAGACTCAGGAGCCCCAGGGCCTCTGCACTCCCCTCACGGGGTTGCTTCCGAGCCCCATGGAGGAGCCTCCCTGACGACTCCCTGCCCTCCAAGCTGAGGTGCCTCGGGAATGCAGTCGTGGCCCAGTGCAGAGGATAAAAATGATCAGCTCCCATTTCTGCCTCCTTTACTGGATCACGGTGTTTAGCCTAGAACTTATTTTCACAGTTTCAGACCACAGATATGTTAGAGGAATAGCTGTGACTTTTGTCCCACCCCTGAATTTTACAGCGGAGGCAACTATGGCCCAAAGAGGCCTGTCGAGGCCACAGAGGGGACAACAATGGCTGCACCGGGTCCGGGCCCCAGGGAGCCCGACTTCCTGAAATGTGCTCTTCTGGTCTCTGCGGCTCAGTTTGGCTTTGCCTGGGTGGTCCTCCACCCAGGGTCTGTACCCTCTTAGTCCCACAACGGGACTTTGCGGGACTGACCACGATCTCCACCGCAGCACTGTTTGTCACAGTGAAATGGAAAAAACCAAGTCCTCTATGCCATGGGCTATTCTGAGGCTGCTGAAAAGCATGAGTAAGATCTAAATGCGCTGACAGGGAGTGAACTACAAGATATATTATTCAGTGAGAAAACAGACCAGCACCAACCTTCAGAACAACACATAGAGTATATGATTCCACGTGTATTTGGAAAGTGTATACACACATATGACACTGCCTAGAAATTTCTAGAAAGATGCACTAAAACTCTTCACAACAGGATGAGGTTCATGGTAAAGACTTTTACTTCTCATTTCATACCCTTTAGTGCTGTTTGAATTTTTAACATGTGGCTGCATTACTTTTATTAAAAATAGCATAAATGTTTAAAATGTTAATGCTGAGGACTCTCATTTTTCACTTGTCACACACTTCTAGTGTTCGACTTTTTCAACCACCACGTATTACTGGTGTAATTATGAAAGAAGTGTCAAAAATAAATACACATTAAACACAATGCTCCACATCTGAATGCTGGTTCTATAGTAATGCTTTCAGGGCACAGGACAGAGTCGGCACACTCTGGACAGGAGAGATCAAGTTGTCACGTGGCGGGGGTTTCTCCCATGGTGCATGGTGTGTGTGTGTGTTTATGGTGGATGTGACTGCAGTTGTTGGAGGTGGTTTTTGGTGGTCACCATGACTAAAAAAGTGGCTACTGATACCTAGGACCCTGGAGTCAGGGGTGGTAACAACACCCATCCAAAATGCCAGTGGAGCCCTGCCAAGAAACACTGGTGGAATATTGAAACATAGAGTTTTAAAATATATCTATTTTCTCATTGAAACTGCACATCCCCTTTGGGGTTAAAAAAAAAAATTCATTATCACTTCCTGTTGACAGAGGGGAAATATTCAGAATATAGGCTATCCAAATACCTAAGAAAGGAAGTGTTCCAGGAGGAAGACAGACACACGTAGAGACAGTATTGTACCTAGCAACCGAGAGGTTGTTTGTTCATATAAGCTCTTATCTCTTACCATGGTTAATAGGGTGGTATATCCCTGTTTTACAGAAGAGCAAACTGAAGCCTGGAGATTAGACCACCAGCCCCAGGGAACCTGGCTAGTAAACAGCTCAGCTCAAACCCAGTCTGTGCTCTTCCAAAGCCCTTGCTCCTTGAACGTCCCCTTTGTGGCCTCCCTCACAGCCATGTGAGGAGACCAGGTGGCACCTGGAAGCAATTTCTCCTCTGGTTCCACCCCCCCAGGACTCATGCTACTTTGGTAGGAAATTCACAGTGGGAAATTAACCTCTGTCTGCAAGGGCCAATTATACAGTCTAGAAGGAAAAGAGCAATGTGGGCCTGGGCCCAGGCAAAACACTGGCTCCCCCTCCCTTTGCCACTGCCTGTGGAGGCGGCTGGGAAGAGCAGGGAAGGGGGCAGGGAAACCCCCACTCTAGTTTGAGAAGATAGTTATGCTTGATTATCCAGTAATACCAAGCTATACAGTTGGGACAACTATGGATTTTCCCTAAATTTGAAAAATTGTGAGCCATTAATATCTCACTCTTGGAGCAGATCCATTCAAAAGGAATTTAATTCTTTGTGCCTTCCGGTAAGCAGGAGTTAAGAGTCACTGCAGACTCCCCTTAGGAAAAGAATAGGAATTCAGGCCTACAAAAACCTGCTGGAAAGAGGGAGAGACCAGGAAGAAAGGGCAGCTTTTTAGAGGATTTCTTCCCACCATCCCAATGACTGGCCCCTCTACCACTGTGTTCTCTGATGTAGGCACAGGGATTTTTCCCTTACTGCAGTATTTTATACTTTGGCCAGTCCTCATATCCTTGAGACTCATCTCGGGTATCAGTCTTCCAGGAAGCCTTCTGTGATCACCCCAGGCTGGTTTGCATGTCTGCTAAGCTGCTTCAGTCATGTCCAACTCTTTGTGACCCCATGGACTGTAGCCCACCAGGCTTCTCTGTCCACGGGATTCTCCAGGCAAGAATACTGGAGTGGGCTTCCATGCCCTCCTCCGGGGATCTAACTGACTCAGGAATAGAACCCACATCTCTTAGGTCTCCTGCCTTGGCAGGTGGGGTTTTTTACCGCTTGTGTCACCTGGGAAGCCCAGGCTGGTTTAAGGTCCTCCAAGACCCCACACTTCCCTCCTGTCCTGTACTCATCTCACTTGTCATGGGACTTTCTATCTGATTGGATTGTGTGGTTCTTTAGGGGAGAAAACATCTTTTCATCTCAGAATCCCAATGGCTTAAAACAGCAAAGGCATTCAGTTGGGTTCCACCGTATAGATTCTCGGTGGTATATAAACCTACTTCCTGCCAAAGTCAGCATCTGATGTGTCCTTGAGCAAGGAACTGGGCTTTAACTGGTGGATAAGAGAAAAAGCGTAGAGACGAAAGGAATACCGTGAGCAAAAGCACAGAAGTATGAAAATACATGATTAAGAAATGGGGATGTAAGGAGCACAGGAAAATGGTGAAAAGCACCATTAAAAAAAAATCAATCTTGAGAGGATATCCTAGCAACACCATTACTATCTATGTAATAGGTAATTTACTTAACCATCTATCCCTTAGCTTTCTCATTGCAAGACTTAGGTGTGTATAAAGGAATCACCACAGTGCCATGCATTCAGTGAATACTTGGTGAATGGCAGTTTTAAATATATCATTTTGAAGGAGGAGGTATAATTCCCTTGTGGGATGACCTGAACCCTATTGCTTATTAGCAATTGCTTGCTTAGAGGTGCAGGATTTGATAAACAATCTGCATTATTCTTATTTTTAGTCACTCAAGTTCTTCATTCACTCACTCTACAAACATTTGCTGAGCAGCTACTATTGGCAAGACGTAGTAATACACTGCGATAGCATCACAGTAAGATGAATTCCTAGCTATCAAAAAGTCCAAAATCTTGGAGGGGAGATGACGCTTAGCACAAAGATAACAGTGTGAAGAAGAGGCAGCATTATACGTGGAGACACTAGCTTACAGAAAAGGAGGAACTCGTGTCCTTCTCTGGTCACTTTAAAGAGTTTTCTCTTTATAACTGATTTTCAACAAATGAATTATGATTTTTGTTGTGTTCATTCTTTGGGTTGGTTGAACTTCTAGGATCAGTGGGTTTATAACAAATTTGGAAAAACTTCAGTAATTATTTCATCAATATTTCACAATCCTCATCTCTCTTCTATTGCTCCTTCTTTGATCCTAAAAACTTCTAATCAAATATTAAATGGACCCTAATTACATGTTGGATGGCTGGATGGCATCACTGACTCAATGGACATGAGTTTGAGTGAACTCCGGGAGATGGTGATGGACAAGGAGGCCTGGCATGCTGCGATTCATGGGGTCGCAAAGAGTCGGACATGACTGAGCGACTGAACTGAACTCAATTACATGTTGAGGTACAGGAGGCAGGGGTCAAGACCATCCCCAAGGAAAAGAAATGCAAAAAAGACAAAATGGTAGTCTGAGGAGTTCTTACAAATAGCTGTGAAAAGAAGAGAAGTGGAAGGCAAAGGAGAAAAGGAAAGACACACAGATTTGAATGCAGAATTCCAAAGAATAGCAAGGAGAGATAAGAAAGCCTTCCTCAGCAATCAAGGCAAAGAAAGAGAGGAAAACAACAGAATGGGAAAGACTAGAGATCTCTTCAGAACAATTAGAGATACCAAGGGAACATTTCATGCCAAGATGGGCACAATAAAGGACAGAAATGGTCTGGACCTAACAGAAGCAGAAGATATTAAGAAGAGGTGGCAAGAATACACAGAAGAACTATACAAAAAAGATCTTCATGACCCAGATAATCATGATGGTGTGATCACTCACCTAGAGCCAGACGTCCTGGAAAGTGAAGTCAAGTGGGCCTTAGGAAGCGTCACTAAGAACAAAGCTAGTGGAGGTGATTGAATCGCAGTTGAGCTCTTTCAAATCCTAAAAGATGATGCTGTGAAAGTGCTGCACTCAATATGTCAACAAACTTGGAAAACTCAGCAGTGGCCACAGGACTGGAAAGGTCAGTTTTTTTTCCAGTCCCAAAGAAAGGCAATGCCAAAGAATGCTCAAACTACCACACAATTGCACTCATCTCACACACTAATAAAGTAATGCTCAAAATCCTCCAAGCCAGGCTTCAACGGTACATGAACTGAGAACTTCCAGATGTTCAAGCTGGATTTTGAAAAGGCAGAGGAACCAGAGATCAAATTGCCAACATCTGCTGGATCATCAAAAAAGCAGGAAAATTCCAGAAAAACATCTAATTTTGCTTTATTGACTATGCCAAAGCCTTTGACTGTATGGATCACAAGAAACTGTGGAAAATTCTGAAAGAGATGGGAATACCAGACCACCTGACCTGCCTCTTGAGAAATCTGTATTCAGGTTAGGAAGCAACAGTTAGAACTGGACATGGAGCAACAGACTGGTTCCAAATAGGAAAAGGAGTACGTTAAGGCTGTATATTGTCACCCTGCTTATTTAACATCTATGCAGAGTACATCATGAGAAACGCTGGACTGGGAGAAGCACAAGCTGGAATCAAGATTGCTGGGAGAAATATCAATAACCTCAGATATGCAGATGACACCACGCTTATGGCAGAAAGTGAAGAGGAACTAAAAAGCCTCTTGATGAAAGTGAAAGAGGAGAGTGAAGAACTTGGCTTAAGTCTCAACATTCAGAAAACTAAGATCATGGCATCTGATCCCATCACTTCATGGCAGATAGATGGGGAAACAGTGTCAGACTTTATTTTTTTGGGCTCCAAAATCACTGCAGATGGTGACTACAGCCATGAAATTAAAAGACGCTTGCTCCTTGGAAGAAAAGTTATGACCAACCCAGACAGCATATCATAAAGCCGAGACATTACTTTGCCAACAGAGGTCCGTCTAGTCAAGGCTATGGATTTTCCAGTAGTCATGTATAGATGTGAGATTTGGACTATAAAGAAAGCTGAGCACTGAAGAATTGATGCTTTTGAACTGTGGTGTTGGAGAAGACTCTTGAGAGTCCCTTAGACTGCAAGGAGATCCAACCAGTCCATCATAAAGGATATCAATCCTGAATATTCATTGGAAGGACTGATGCTGAAGCTGAAACTCCAATACTTTGCCCACCTGATGCAAAGGGCCAACTCATCTGAAAAGACCCTGATGCTGGGAAAGATTGAAGGCAGGAGGAAAAGGGGACAATAGATGAGATGGCTGGATGGCATCACAGACTCAATGGACATGACTCTGAGTAAACTCCAGGAGTTGGTGATGGACAGGGAGGCCTGGCATGCTGCAGTCCATGGGATCGCAAATAGTCGGACATGACTGAGCGACTGAACTGAACCGAAGTACATATTGAACCAGCTGATATTGTCCCACAGGTCAGTGAGATTTCTATTCATTTGTTCCATCTTTTTTTCTTGTCTTCCTCTACTTCAGTGGGGTAATTTTTATTTTTCTACATTCAGGTTCATGGATCTTTTCTTCTACAGTATATGATCTACTGTTAAATCCATCTGAAAATTTTCATTGCAAATATTCTAGTTTTCCACTCAAGAATTTCTATCCGGCTCCACTAACCTACTGACATTCTCTATCTGTTCGTTCACATTTGTATTTTTCTTTAACTCCTTGAACATATTTATAGTAGCCATTTCAAAGTCCTTATCTGCTAATTCTGTCATCTTTGTAATTTCTATTTCTATCAACTTACTTTTCTCTTGGGCTTCCCTGGTGGCTCAGTGGTAAAGAATCCTCCTGCCATGCAGGAGATGTGGGTTCGATCCCTGGGTCAGGAAGATCCCCTGGAGGAGGGCATGGCAACCCACTCCAATATTCTTGCCTGGAGAATCCCATGGATATCCCATGGATAGCCCTCCCATGCCTGGAGGGCTACAGTCCAGAGCGTCATAAAGAGTGGACATGACTGAAGCAACCTAGCATGCATGCACTCACTTTTCCCTTAGTTTTGGGTCCTATGTCTAGCTCTTTTGCATATATAGAAATTTTGGATTGTACACTGCACATTACAGATTCTAGGATGTTCCGTGTCTGAATTTCTGTTGTCTTCCTTTAAAAAGTATTGAGTTTTTATTTAGGTAGGCAGTTAATTTACTTGCAGATTAGCTTGATCCTTTCAAAGCTTATTTTGGCTTCATTAAAATAGGCTTAAAGTAGACTGTATGTGTTTATTAACACTATTCCTAAGGCATGGTCTTTTGGGGGTCTCAACAGAAAGCCTGGGATGTTTAACAAGGTCTCTCTACTCTGGATGCTTAGAACGTAAACATCTCTCAGCTTTGTGTGAGCATTAGCGTGCAGCTGCCTGGTGGTGGTTTTATTCCCCGATAGCTACTCTTTCCCCAGTAGATGCCCTTTGTCCAGCATTCTGGGACCTTTCCCTACATATGTGAAGCTTAGTATGTGGCCGGAGACTCCAAAGGATGTCTATGTAAATTTCTCAACTCTCTCCTCTTACTACCCTGTCACACAAATCCAGACTTGTCACTTGTCTCTAACTCAGTAGGAAAGCTGAAGTCTGTCTGACCTCTCCTCCCCTCCCCTCTAAGTTTCAAAAAGTTTCTCTAAATTGAGAGCTGGGGCAACCACCAGCTCAAATGGTTTGTTTTATTTCTCCTGGAGACCGTATTTTTGTGCTGCCTTTCGTCCAGTATCTGAAAACAGTAATTTCATACATTTTGTCCATTTTCACAATTGTTTATGGTAGCACGGCTAGTCCAGTTCCAGTTACTCCATCAGGGCCAAGAGCGGAGGTGTAGAAAATGGGGAATTGGAATAGTTACTTGAAGAATAGGTAGGATTTGGACATAAGGCAATGAATGAGGAGTCTTATTTCAGGCAGAAGAAACAGCATGAGTAGCAAATATTTACTGAGCCCTTGCTGTGTGTTATGCACTGGGGGTTTTGTGATGAATAAGACAAATGGAGCCTTGCCCTAATGGAGTTTACAGCTTGTTCCAATCTGAGTTCATTTCAACCGTTCTCTGGATGCCTGCTCTGTGCAAGACTGCAGTGGTATAGGAAGGTGGTGTGAGAAGAATGAAACACAATTCTTGTCTTCAGGGAGCTCACAGTATTTGCAAGGAGAGAGATAAATAGTTACTTTCAACATAAAGTAGTGAGTGAGATGACAATGTTATGCCTGAGGTGCTATGGGAGGAGAGACACAGACTTTTAGGTCTAGCTTCCTTTACGATACATGCACTGTGTCTTCAAGAAAGAGTAAGCGTTAACTAGGGACAGAAGGAGTGGAGGAAGGCTTTCTAGGCAATGGGAACAAAGGCGATAGAGACACAGGTAGCTACAGGAAGCTGCAGGCATCTCAGCGTGGCCGTGTGAGATGAGACGGGAGAAGCCAAGCAGACCTTGAGAGGCCTTGTGTGTCAGGTGAAGAGCTTAGATTTTGCCCTGATGGCAACGGGGAAGCCCAGGAGAGCTTTTAAGCAAGGGAGAGATACCCTGAAAACTCCTACCCTTGACTGAGCTGGCAGGAAACGTACCGAATATTCAAGGCATTAATGGGACTAAGAGCTGTGAGAATTGAACTCTCTTCCACCAGGAATTTGAAGGACCTCTGTGTAAGAGGACTTCCCTAGTGGCTCAGATGGTAAAGCGTCTGCCTACAATGCGGGAGACCTGGGTTTGATCCCTGGGTTGGGAAGATCCCCTGGAGAAGGCAATGGCTACTCACTCCAGTACTCTTTCCTGGAAAATCCCATGGATGGAGGAGCCTGGTAGGCTACAGTCCATGGGGTCACAAAGAGCCGGACATAACTGAGCGACTTCACTTTCACTTTTCTGTGTAAGAGTCATTTGGATAAAAAACAAAAGGAAACAGTAGCAGATGCTTACAAACAAATCCTATGGGGAGGAAATCTTGTCAACAGAGATGCAGAAAAGCAGGAAAGGCAGCTGGTGAAGATGGGTTTCCTCAGGAAGGTGATGTGTGTGAGCACATGTGCTAAATTGCTTCAGCCGTGTCTGACTCTGTGACGCGGTGGACTGTTCTCTGTCCATGGGATTCTCCAGGCAAGAATACTGGAGTGGGCTGCCATGCCCTCCTCCAGGGGATTTTCCCGACCCAGGGATGGAACCAGAGTCTCTTACATCTCCTACATTGGCAGGCAGGTTCTTTACCACTAGCACCACCAGGAAGGTGATAGGAGGGGAAGAGTAATAAAATTTTAGGGCTATAATGCTTCCTGAAAAACATTCTGTTCTTCAGTTAACTTCATAACTCACACTGGAGACAACTAAGACCTGGAGACATAAGAGGCAGAATGGGGTAACAAAAAGAGCTTTCGGGCTTTTTAGGCTGATCTGAGCTCGAATCCTGACTTGGTCAGTACTTGCCTGGAGAATCCCAGAGGCGGCAGAGCCTGGTGGGCTGCCATCTATAGGGTCGCACAGAGTTGGACACGACTGAAGCGACTTAGCAGCAGGAGCTGTGACCTTGGGCAAATCATTTAATTTTTCTGAGTTTAGTCTCTTCATCTGTAAATTGAAGAATAACAAAATCCACTTATCTTGACTAAGACCTTATGAAATCCCTGGTGTGGTTCCCCCTGAGAGTAAACTGACCTTGTTCATGCGGGATCATCGATTCCTCAGGCATTCAGCTACTCAACTAATTTACATGGAGAGTAGAGAGCCCGCAAGGAGGAAAGTTTCCTTGGGGACAGCCTCAGGAACTGCGGGGATGACAGTGGATTAAAGATAGCTGCAAATTCTTTGTCACTAACCTCATTTCAGCAAGTGGGGTTTATTTTCTCTCCCTTGAATCTTGGCTGGCCCTGGGACTACTTAGCCAACTGAAATAGCCATCACAGGGAGTGGGACACTGTGCTCATCCTGAGCCCAGACCTTAGGAGAACCAGTAACTTCTGCTTCCTTCCTACTGAATATTTTCTCTTGAGATCCAGCCACCTTGAAAGAAGACCAAGCTAGCCAAGGGGAAAGACCATCTGGGGAAGAGAGAGACGCCAGCCTCCCAGCTGACTCTGTCAAGGCACCAGACACAGGGGCACAGCCATTCTGGGTTTTCTGGACCCCAGTGACCATAGCCTCACAAGCACCCTGGGCAGGACTCACAAAGCTGCTCAGCCAGCTGTGTGAAAAATAACACCTGGCTATTTTCCTAAGTCACTGAGTTTTGTGTAGTTTATTATATAGCAAAGGACCCCCAGCAGAAATAGGGAGGTTAGCTCTCCTGCCTGAGCCCAGGGTCAGGTCTGAGCCTTTCTGGGAAGCTGAAGGAATATTACATTCTGAACAGCAGCAATGCTGCTTTGGTGCCTCAGGGCCAAGCTTTAGCACAGAATTAGGGTGAGGGTCCATCCTGCTCCTTCTCGAGGGAACAGAATGTTTATGGTGCAGTGTGGACGGTGTGGAAGTCTGAGGGTTTGCAGCTTTGGGACACTTTACGGCTAGGCCCCTCAGGTGGAAGAATGGTGCTGCGTGGACTCCAGCTTCAAGGCAAGAGGCATGGTGCCGCCTTCCTATGGGCTTGTGGGAAGAGAGAATGTAAGCAAGGAATGTGATGTAACGGGACCAGAGCAGACTTCTTGTTGAGAACACGTGAGGCCCTTGAAGTCTCACAGAAAGTCCTGAGAAAAGACTAGGGGTGAGTTTTTCCCTCACAAGTCATCGAGGGAAAATCCAGAAAATTGGGATTCCTACAATCAATGAGATTATAGGCCGAGGCGGTCTGGGGACATCCAGGGTTTATATGTCAAGCTCCTTGCATAATGTTTAGTCCATGGCAAATGCTCAATAGCACCATCGTTAGGCAGGGGCTTCCCAGGTGGCTCAAGGGTAAAGAATCGGCCTGCCAACGGAGGAGACGCAGGAGACCCAGGTTCGATCGCTGGGTCTGAAGATCGCCTAGAGGAGAAAATGGCAATCCACTCCAGTCTTCTTGCCTCAAAAACTCCATGGACAGAGAAGCCTGGTAGGCTGCGGTCCACAAGCTCTTGAAGAGTCAGATATGACTGAGCAGGCACGCGTCATCATTAGGGAATTGGCTCTAATGTCTGGAGTCATACGGCACATTAACAACAGAGCAGTCCAGGACTTTCTCCCTGGGAGAACCTGCCCATGCCAACGGCTCTGAGGCTACTTCAGAGGTAGCCGCAGTCATTTCCAAGAGTGCCGAGCTTAGACTACTCTCTGGAGAGTCAGGCAAATCCTGTCGGGCTCCGAAGTTTGCAAATGTAAGCCTTTGTTGTGGCACAGAAGATAATATTCTAACTCAAGGGGTTGTAAATCCCTGGATCTTAAAGCAAATGTCACCTTTCTCTGCTGGACAGTTCAACAGAGGAAGCTGGAAAAAGAAAATGACTGTTAAAACCTTAACATCAAACTAAACATGTGCCATAGTTATAATTCAGGGGCTACCCCTAGAAAGAGCACAAGGTCCCTCAGTATGATGGCTGGAGGAGGAAGAAGTGGTGAGAGGAGGGACGGCCCTCAGCTTCAGCATGCAAGGCTGGCGTTATTCTTTGTCTCCTGAAGTTTAGCTCCCGACAAACTTGAGGGACCAATGGAATTCTCTAGGCTTTGAAACAAAACAAAGAAAGAAAGTGAAGTTGCTCAGTTGTGTCCAACTCTTTGTGACCCCATGGACTGTAGCCTGCCAGGCTCTTCTGTCCATGGAATTCTCCAGGCAAGAATACTGGAGTTTCCATTTCCTTCTCCAGGGGATCTTCCCAACCCAGGGATTGAACCTCGGTCTCCCACACTGCAGGCAGACTCTTTACCATCTGAGCAACCAGGGAAGCCCTTCTAGGCTTTGAGGCAGCTTTAGATCTGAGTTAGCTTCCATATGGGCTGAATATTTGCATCCCCCCAAATTCCTAGGTCAAAGCCCTAACCTCCAATGAGACGGAGGTAGGGTTTTGGGGAGGTAATTGGGTTTAGATCAGGTCATGTGGGTAGAACCCTCATGCTGAGATTAATGTCCTTCTAAGAAGAGAAAGACAGCGATCCCTCTCTCTGTGCACACACTGAGGAAAGGCCTTGTGAGAATCCAATGAGAAGGTGGCTGTCAACAAGCCAGGAAGAGGGCGCTTGCCAAAAACCAAATCTGCTGGAACCTTGATATTAGACTTCTTGCCTCCAGAACGGTGAGAAATAAATGTCTGTTTTAAAGCCACTCAGTCTATGGTAGGTATTTTCTTATTAAAAGCCTGAACTAAGATAGCATCTTTGCTCAGGGTCCATGGCATAATAGAAAAGGCCCTGAAAGATGGAAAAGCAAGCTGGAATTCTGGCTCAGACAAGTTTCCAGCTAGGTGATACTGGCCGAATTATTTAACCTCTCTGATTTTCATTTTCTTTATCTTTGAAATAGGACTAAGAATAGTTGTTCTGTCTATCTTACTTAGGAGTCAGGATCAAACGAGGCCACGAATGTAAGAGGACTTCCAAACTATAGGGGTTATTTCTGGCTATGGCGGAGTGAGGATGTCGACAAGCTCTTTCCCCTCGAAAGGAGCTATAAAATTGAACAAAACTGACAAAACCACCATTTTAACACTCCGGAAATTGACGAAAATGATATATCAGTCTCACAGGTGCTTATGCTTAAAAAAACTAACTTCAAGAACAATGGGGTTCAGTGACGTCGCTGCTTTGTGCTCTTTGCCTCTCCTCCAGCTCAGTCAGTACAGAGGTCCTGCCAGGGTTAGGCTGCATGAGGACTGGCAACTTGGCTCCTGAGTCTGAAGGGGCTCCGTTGATTTGGAGCAGTGGGTGGTGACCTAGGTCAGTGGCACTGTCGGTGGAATTATAATCATAATTATAACCCTTGGCAGCAGGCAAGCAGGAAAGGCCAGCGGCTTGACTAGCACTAGTCATGGTTGGGGCAAGCCTGTTCCTGGCTGAGATGTAAATGAAAGTGGAGTTCAGACTAGGCCCAAGCTATCTACATACCCCTGGTTGACCTCTGGTCAACCCTGAAGGTGTGTGTAGCCATCGAAGACATGTGAAAGGATCAGTTCAGTTCAGTCGCTCAGTCGTGTCCGACTCTTTGCGACCCCATGAATCGCAGCACGCCAGGCCTCCCTGTCCATCACCAACTTCCAGAGTTCACTCAGACTCACGTCCATCGAGTCTGTGATGCCATCCAGCCATCTCATCCTCTGTCGTCCCCTTCTCCTCCTGCCCCCAATCCATCCCAACATCAGAGTCTTTTCCAATGAGTCAACTCTTCGCATGAGGTGGCCAAAGTACTGGAGTTTCAGCTTTAGCATCATTCCTTCCAAAGAAATCCCAAAAGGATCAAATGGAAAGCAAACCCAGAACAGACTTAAAAATGACCTGAACTTTGAATGTGCTCCTTGTCCACATACAGCTCCACTGGCAAAACGCTTGGCTTGACGTGTTTGAGTACAATTTCTAGCCAGTCATTTGTTGGCCACTAAGCTATGCAGATTGGAGAAGGAAATGGCAACCCACTCCAGTGTTCTTGCCTGGAGAATCCCAGGGATGGGGGAGCCTGGTGGGCTGCCATCTATGGGGTCGCAAAGAGTCGGACACAACTGAAGCGACTTAACAGCAGCAGCAAGCTATGCAGATCTGGAGTAGGAAATGGCTGCCCACTCCAGTATTCTTGACTGGAGAATTCCATGAACAGAGACACCTAGCAGGCTAGAGTCCATGGGGTCATAAAGAGTCGGATATGACTGAGCGACTGAACATAAGCTATGCAGACAGAAGCTTAAAGGCAAGAATACAAAAAAAAAAAAAGACAAGTGATCAAATTGTGGAATTGGAAAGATTTCACTGATTTAACCTATACATGTTCTATACAAAGAAAAAAAAACCAAAAACCGAAAAAAAGAGTAGTAACAACAGTCTTCATGAGGGAAAATCAGAACCCAGAGTTGACACAATATAGTAACTAAAATATCCAGTTTTCAACAACAAAATTATAAGACAGAGAAACAGGACACTATGGCCTCTAACAAGAAACAAAAGCAGCAAATAGAAACTGAGAATGTCCCTAAATGTTGAAGCTAGCAGATACATATTACAAAGCAGCTATTTAAAAAATGTTCAAAGAACTAAATAAAACCATGTCTGAGAAGTTAAAGTATGGCAACAATCGACAAATAGACAATCTCAAGTGACAAAAATTTCAAAAAACAAAGGAAAATTCTCGAGTTGAAGCACAATAACTGACACAAACATTCACTAGGGCAGCTCAAAAGCACACTCAAGATGGCAATGGAGACATCAGTAACCCGGGAGATGAAGCAAGAGAAAGCGCCCCATGCAAAGAACAGGAAAATAAAAGTTTGAAGTAGACAGAGCTTCAGAGACCTGTGGGATGACATTGAGCACACCAAGAGACATACACTAAGGGCCTCAGAAAGAGCAGACAGAGGGAAAGGGCAGAAAAACTGCTTGGAGAAATAACAGGTGAAACTTCCCCAAACGGGATGAAGAACATTAATTTACATATCTAAGAAACTCAATGAACCCGTGATAAGATAAATGCAAAGAGAGTCAAACACACACGTGACAGCCAAACTGTTAAAGAGAAAATCCCGAAAACTGTAAGAGAAAAATGACTCTTTTTTTTAAATAGCAGAGCACCAATACAATTAGTGGCTAACTTCTTATCTTAAATAACAGAGGACAGAAGAGCTGAAAGAAAAATAGCTGTCATCCAAGAATGTCATATCAAACAAAACTTAACTAAAAGGCAAAGGCAAAATAAAGATGTTCCCAGATAAACAAAGATGGAGAGAATTCATTGCTAGAAGACCTGTCTTAGGAAGTCTTTCAAGTTGAAAGGAAATGATATTGGATGTACTCAAATCCACAGGAAGAAATGAAGAGCATTAGAAATGGAAAATAAGTTGCTTAACATAAAAATATATACATATTTTCTCATTTCTCAACATTTCTTAACAAAAGATTATGTAAAGAAACACTGAATTTAGGTTGTATATATACTATATAATATATAATAATATGCTATATATACATGATATATGTACAATAATATACATGTAATATACTGTATATTATATATATTAATAATAGCATCAGGAAGGAGAAAGCAATAGTCATCCTGCAGCAAAGTTTCTAGGTTTTACTGGAATTTAGTATTAATCTAAAGTGGATTATGATCATTTAAGCCACACAGGACAATACCTAGAGCAATCACTAACAAAACCCTTAAAATATGGTTAAAAAATCAACAAAGGAATTAAAATGCTACACTAAATTTTTTTTTTTATTTAAACCCAAAACAGACAGTAGAGTGCATGCATGCTCAGTAGCTTCATCATATCTGACTTTGTGATGCTGTGGACTGCAGCCTGCCAGGCTCTTCTGTCCATGGGATTCTCTAGGTAAGAATACTGGAGTGGGTTGCCATGCCCTTCTCCAGAGGATCTTCCTGACCCAGGGATCGAACCCATGTCTGATGCGTCTCCTGCACTGCAGGTGGATTCTTTACTGCTGAGTCACTGTGGAAGCCCAGCAGAGTAGTGACAGAGAAATAAAGACAAAGGACATACAGAAAACAGCTAACAAAGTGACAGATATAAATTGAATAATATCAGTAGAGCTATTAAGTGTGACTGGTCTAAAAGAGCCAATTAAAAGGCAGATATTGTCAGACCAGATAAAAAGCAATATCTAATTATACACTATCTAAAGAAGACATACCTTAGATTGTAATTCACAAACAAGTTGAGAGTAAAGGAATGAGAAAGATTTATCATAAAAGCAGAAACTGTAAAAAAGCTGGACTGGTCTGATGATATCAGATAAAATATATCCAGGACATGAAATGTTTCTAGAAACAAAGAGTCAGTCTACTAGGAAAACATGACAGTTATAAATGAGTATGTCCTTAATGACTCAAAATTCATGAAAGAAAACTGACAGAACTGAAAGAAAAAACAGACAATTTAACAACAATAACTGGAGATTTTTAATACTTCTACTCTCAACATCTGATAGAAAAACTAGCCAGAAAATCAGTAAGGATATAGAAGACCTGATTACTCTATAACTAACCCAGTAGACGACAGAGGATGAGATGGTTAGATGGCAACACTGACTCAATGGACATGCTGCTGCTGCTGCTGCTGCTAAGTTGCTTCAGTCGTGTCCGACTCTGTGCGACCCCATAGACGGCAGCCCATGAGGCTCCCCTGTCCCTGGGATTCTCCAGGCAAGAACACTGGAGTGGGTTGCCATTTCCTTCTCCAATGAATGAAAGTGAAAAGTGAAAGCGAAGTCAGTGAGTTGTGTCCAACTCTCAGCGACCCCATGGACTGCAGCCTTCCAGGCTCCTCCGCCCATGGGATTTTCCAAGCAAGAGAACTGGAGTGGGGTACCACTAGACATGAGTCTGAGTGAACTCCGGGAGTTGGAGATGGGCAAGGAGGCCTGGCGTGCTGCAATTCATGGGGTCGCAAAGAGTCGGACACGGCTGAGCGACTGAACTAACTGAACTGAGACATCTATAGAACATTCTCTACCCCAGGACTGCGGGACACACACACGTTCCTAGTGAATGCTGAACACTCTGCCAGATAAGATCGTATGTGAGGCCACAAGACAAATACCAATAAATACAGAGGGTCTGAAATCATACAGGGTCTGCTTTTTGTTACCAGACATTATAAATCAACAACATAAAGAAACACGAGGCTTTTCTTCATCCCTCTTCTGATTTAGCAAAGCATGGGGTGCAATAACCAGAGGATAAACAGCCGCCTCTCAGGAAAGGGGATACTTTCCGAGGAAGTCAGAACACTGTTCTGATTCTCCTTTTCCTTTCCTAATTATTAATCATCTATATCCCTCAACTCAATTAGAGGTTGCAACACCAAGAAAATAAATGGCACCATGTCTATTTGGAGAACTTTAAACAGGCTGATGTTCAATGTCAGAAACCATAAAAATGGAGGATTCACTTACATTACTCCAAACACCCCAAGGATAGGCACAGCACACACAGACCTAGAAGCGGTGCTCTGAGTAGTACTCCGAAGTCTAACTCACACTCAGGGAAGTACAGGGCAGGTTAGTGACTGAACTCCTAACCCAGATCACGTATCACACTGACTCTTTACCAAACACTATGAGACAGCCATGATTCTCATTTTATAGACTAGAGAACCGGGGCTCAGAGATGTTAAGTTACTCAAAGCCACGTGAGATGTGTATGGCTTGAGATGTGGATTCCCCAAAGGGGGATATACGGCTCAGGCCTTGAGTCCTACCTTAGAGGAAAACTTGGCTCTCTTTTGTTACAGAAAATGAAGTTGCAGGGAATTCAATACAAAGACACAAATGGGACACTGAGGGCTCTTTTTTTTTTTTTTTTAGAATCTTAACAATTTTCAGTGACTGAATGATTTTACTTGATTGGAGCACTGAAATATCTGATGACACACTGTAATACAATGGGTAGAGGGGGTGTGTCCCGGGAAGAGGGGAAGATAGTACTTCTATTTTCATTCTACTCAGAAGAAAACCAAAGCTGAGAGACCACATAAAGTGACTTGGCCAGTGCGACAAAGCTAAGAAGGAGCTAAGCAGGGGCTAGAACCCAGGCACCCTGGATCCTTGTGAGGGAGGAAAGAGCAGCTGTATTGTGCAACAGGGCACAACAACTGAGAAAGCGCAAGCTGTCTGCATGCACAGAAAAGGGCATCTGGCCACTGCCGGAAGGATGCTGAAACCTACCATGTAGTTGGGAGTCAGGGAGGTCCCTCCAGAGGGCAGAGGGGTACTGAATAGCCTGTGCGCTCCCTGTTCCCTTCTAGGGGCAGTCAGGAAAGGGGGTGTCTCCCTCCCAAGTGAACTGAAGTATGGGAGGAGGATGCCCCGTCACAACTCACCCCTCCACCCACACAGCTCATAACCCCTTTCTCTTCCCAAACAATAGCCATCATCCCTACATCTTCTCCTGTACTCTGCCAAGCCTCCTTCCCCTGCTCCAGAGAGCAGCGAGAAGGTGCTTTTTAGTCATGACTGTACACTGCACAATTTGCACAGGCCCCCCTTTCTCGTGTTTTCCCCAAGTTCTGCCCCAGATCCCATCCTGACTTGCTGTGTCGAGTTCTACCAGGCATTGCTTAGCAGTGCACCGCGCCGCTGGGTTTAAAACAGCAGGGGCCTCGAGAGTTTTAGACCTGCAGCTCTTGCTGGGTGAATGGGATTTTTATGAGGCCTCTGCAATCAGTCTTGCATACAGGGTGCTAAAGATTTTTTATGGCTGGCTGGGATTTGTTGGAAGCGCCAAGCTGGAACGTGATGGAGTTCCCCATTAGAGAATGTCCCCAGGAAAGCGGGCGTGCATGGTTCCCCGGTACTCGGAGGTGTCAGAGAGCTGGTTTTATGGAAAGCAATTTCCTCAGTAAAGAAAAAATATGCTCCAGAGACAGAGCGATTTCAGCACCAGGGCGCTGCCACCCTGGGTTTAACAGGCTTCCTTAGCAGCCGGGTTCTGGTGATTGCAAAGACAAATGGGGTCCTGCTCGCTCTGGCTGCCAGAAAACTTTTCTTCCCTTTCATTCTTTAAAAACACGCATTTTGAAATAAAATAATAAAAAGTTTGAAAAATGAGTGGTAATGACATCATCCACTCTGTACTATTGTTAACATTCTCTTATGTGTACCCATCTGTCCCGATGGATTTTTGACATAGTTTGGACATAGCTATGATATGGTTTTATAACTTTTGTTTCACATTTTTATGATAAACATTTTGAAGTCATGAAAATTGCTTTGTAGACTTCACTTTAAGTAACTTTATAATATTCCATTAGGTTGATATACTGTAAATGGTAGTTCTATTTTCCATATTGGATATGGAGCTGATTCCTGGTTTTTTATTATAAATAATGACATTATGAACATCTGGTAACGTAATGCTTTGCTTATATTTCCTAGGAATTCTTTGGAATAGGTTTCTAAAAGAATTATTGGACCGAGGGATGTCATATTTTAAAATGGCCTGATACGTATGGGCAACTTGCTTTTCATAAAGGTGTTACACTTCTAACCACCTTACATGAGAATGCCTCTGTTACTCTACTCTTATCAACACTGCGATCTTTAATTTTCAACATGTCTACTAATTTGCAAAGTTCAAAATGCCATCTCGTTGTATTTTAATTTGCATCTTTGGATTAATAGTAAGGTTGAACATTCTACCCATCTGTGCGTCGTCTGTTTGCGTTTCTTTTGCTTTATGAGAGTCTTCGTGCTTTCCTGCTTACTACGGAAATAAAAGGCTGCCATATTTGCTACAAAAATAAACACCCATTTTTTAACAGATTTGTTATTCCTGGCAAACATTTTCAGCAAAACCTAAAATGGACACACATGGGTTTCTAGTCACGTATGTTAGCTATAGAATAGTCACTCCAAGAATGTCCCGGTCCTACCCTGCAGTGTGTATATTGGGGTGGTGATGGTATTTAAGCTTTAGTTAGGTAGAAAGGGGTACCCAGGCAGGGCCCAAATTCAGCTGCAGATACTCAATCTAGTATTGGATTCTTCTCACTAGCCTGACCCTGCATGTCCAGATCTTGGGGAGATGGAAATGAGTAAGATGCAGCCCCTTAATGAGCGTGCAGCCTACTTGGAAATTGAACAAACACATCCTCAAGGAGAGTCCAAGGCAGGGGTCATAAACGCCCTGTGTTAGGGGTTTGACACCAGCACCTGAGATTCAAGTTCTTAAATCCTATTAAGTATTATGGTCAGTCCGTGGACTCCGGAATCCTGATTCCCAGGCTACAGGAGCATGTAATATTTTTGTTGGGGGGATCTTAGCAATCATTTACTTGAACCTCCCTATTTTACAGATCAGAAAACTGAGGCTCAGAGACTTGACCAGGGTCTTGGGGCAAGTCAGTGGCAGGGATGGTCTGAAATCCAAGTCTCCCATTTCCTAGTTAGGCTTTTTCTGAAGCACCTCAAGTTCCTCACACACCATTCTCTCCTGGCTCTTGACTCACCTGCTTACTTTTGCATGATCCTTTTCATGTGCCAGGCACTAGGACATGAAGTTAAAATCACTGTTTTTGCACCATAGAGATTCCCAGTCAGTGAGCAGCGGGATTTACAGCAAGCACTTTGGGCTGCTGGGGATCAGAGGCAGCTTGGGGCGATCAAAGGAGACGTCTTCCTTTGACTCATGTTGTCCCAGGGAAGTTTCCCTTGGTCTGCTGGGTGATAGCACAGCATGGAAAGGCCAGGCACAGACCCCAGTAGAAAGCACCACTACGGTGCCTGGCCCACAGTGGTTTGGAGAAAAGAACACAAGCTTTATAGTCAGACTGTGTCCTTGACTAGCACCTTGGACAATGTACCTCTCTCCTTTCTGACCTTAGTCTTCTGACCTCTATGCTGGGCCTCAGAGTTGTCCATGAGAAATGAAGAAAGCCCACAGTAGAATGTTTGACACATACAGTAGGTGTGCTCCCCTCTTTATTAAGCTCATCATTATTAAGGATGTGCTAATATTCTTGTTTTTAAACAATGTCTGCCCTGACTCTGAACAAATATCAGATAATGCCTCATCTTCTGGCCTTTGCCTGGCAGGGTTCATCACAGATGGGGCCAGCCGTGGGCTCTGCCCTGCGCTGCTCCTGAGAGGGTGCTGCCTTTGCCCCCTGCCTGCTCCTTTCTGGTTGAGCACTATTCTGACTATAGGTACCATTAGACTGACCCCTGGGCCCCTGAATGATTCACTGAATCAGAATCACAGTGTCAGCTGTGTTCCTCTCATCTGCTAACAAAGCTCTTACACGGGAGATTCTCACTCTTAGTTTCCAAACTCGTTTTGGCCTTGATGTGGCCATGGTTCCGCAGGACTGGAAAACGTCAGTTTTCATTCCAATCCCAAAGAAAGGTAATGAAAAAAAATGTTCAAACTACCACACAATTGCACTCACTTTATACACTAGCAAAGCAATGATCAAAATTTTCTAAGCTAGGTTTCAACAGTACATGAACCGGGAACTTCCAGATGTTCAAGCTGGATTTAGAAAAGGCAGAGGAATCAGAGATCAAATTGCCAACATCTGCTGGATCATAGAAAAAGCAAGAGAGTTCCAGAAAAATATCTACTTCTGCTTCATTGACTATGCCAAAGCCTTCGACTGTGTGAATCACAACAAACTGTGGAAAATTCTGAAAGAGATGGGAATACCAGACCACTTGACTTGCCTCCTGAGAAATCTGTATTCAGGTTAGGAAGCAACAGTTAGAACTGGACATGGAACAACAGACTGGTTCCAAATAGGAAAAGGAGTACGTCAAGGCTGTATATTGTCACCCTGCTTATTTAACTTATATGCAGAATACAGTGAGAAATGCCAGGCTGGATGAAGCAGAAGCTGGAATCAAGATTACCTGGAGAAATATCAATAACCTCAGATAAGTAGATGACACCACCCTTATGGCAGAAAGTGAAGAGGAACTAAAGAGTCTCTTGATGAAAGTGAAGGAGGAGAGAGAAAAAGCTGGCCTAAAACTCAACATACAAAAAACTAAGATCATGCCATCTGGTCCCATCAGTTCATGGCAAGTAGATGGCGAAACAATGGAAACAGTGACAGATTTTATTTTCTTGGGGTCCAAAATCACTGCAGATGGTGACTGCAGCCATGAAATTAAAAGACATTTGCTCCTTGGAAAAAAGCTATGACAAATCTAGACAACATACTAAAAAGCAGAGACTTTACTTTGCCAACAAAGGTCCGTCTAGTCAAAGCTACAGCTTTTTCAGCAGTCATGTATGGATGTGACAGTTGGACCATAAAGAAAGCTGAGCCCCAAAGAATTGATGATTTTGAAATGTGGTGTTGGAGAAGACTCTTGCGAGTCCCTTGGACTGCAAGGAGAACAAACCAGTCAATCCTAAAGGAAATCAGTCCTGAATATTCATTGGAAGGACTGATGCTGAAGCTCCAATACTTTGGCCATCTGATGGAAGAGCTGACTCATTAGAAAAGGCCCTGATGCTGGGAAAGATTGAAGGCAGGAGGGGAAGGGGATGACAGAGGATGAGACAGTTGGATGTCATCACCGACTTGGTGGACATGACTTTGAGTAAGCTCTGGGAGATAGTGAAGGACAGGGAAGCCTGGCATGCTGCAGTCCATGGGGTCACAAAGAGTCAGACGTGACTGAGTGATTGAACCATGACAAATGGTGAAGGGCTAATTTTACGTGTCTGTTGGACTGGTTCATGAGGTGTTCAGTCTTTAGTTAAACATTATTTTGTATGTGTGTGTGAGGGATATCAGCATTTGAATCCACAGACTGAGTAAAGCAGATTGCCCTCCTCGGTATAGGTGTGTATGCATCATGCAATCCATTGAGGACTTGAATAGAAGAAGGTTGAGAAAGAGAAGATACACTCCCTCTGCCTGAGCTGGGACACTGGTCTTCTCCTGCTCCTAAAGTGAGAATTACGGGCTCCTGGTTCTCAGGCTGTGCACTTGGACGGGAACTGTACTACCAGCTTTTCTGGGTCTCCAGCTTGCAGATGGCAGATCAAGGACTTCCTAGCTTTCATAACTGCATTAGCCAATCCCTGTAATAAATCTCTTTGTTTACATCTATCCTACTGCTTCTGTTTCTCTGGAGAGCCTGACTAATACAGTCCTGGTTTGAGTGCCCATTCTGGTGACCTGACCAAGGGTCTCCTAGGCCAGTCCTGCCTAGCTTCTAGGAGAACTTCTTCCAAGGCTAACTTCCCCACAGTCGTTGGCCTATGTGCCTAGCTTTCTGAACATGGGATCTGGGGCCAGATCCTCTGCCTGCACCCCTCTTCTTTCCCCAGGGGCCAGCTGCCCTGACTAGGGTCTGAACCCCCTCACTCAGCCCCTGCCCAGCCCCAGGGAGCTGGCTCAGTGCCCAAAGCCAACCTGACTTCATGGCTTTGACAGTTGGTAGAAAACAGTGAGAAATGAATATAATTTTGAAGGTGATCACAAGTAAAATCATCAGCATGATCACAAAGCATGGAGAAGAGAAGACAGTTCCTCCAAGGAAGGATCATGTTTAAAGATAATTTTATAGCCTTTAAAAAAATCCAGTGACCTGATTTGTCATTCTAATTTATGAAACCAAATTCTAATCAAAGTTATTGACTCAATTTCTTTCCTTCTGATGCAACTTACTTCTCCTTCTTACTGGGACAGTGACTACAGGTACAAAATTAAAAGACATTTGCTTCTTGGAAGAAAAGCTATGACAACTCTAGACAGCATATTAAAAACCAGAGTCATTACTTTGCCAAAAATGGTCTGTATAGTCAAAGCTACAGTTTTTCCAGTAGTCATGTATGGATGTGAGAGTTGGACCATTAAGAAGGCTGAGAGCCAAAGAATTGATGCTTTTGAACTGTGTGCTTGGAGAAGACTCTTGAGAGTCCCTTGGACTGCAAGGAGATCCAACCAGTTAATCCTAAAGGAAATCAGTCCTGAGTATTCATTGGAAGGACTGATGCTGAAGCTGAAACTCCAATACTGTTGGCCACCCGATGCAAAGAGCTGACTCATGGGTAAAGAACCTGAGGCTGGGAAAGACTGAGGTCAGGAGGAGAAGGGCGTGACAGAAGATGAGATGGTTGGATAGCATCACCGACTCAATGGACATGAGTCTGAGCAAGCTCCAGGAGATAGTGAAGGACAGGGAAGCCTGTCATGCTGCAGACCATGGGGTTGCAAACAGCTGGAGATGACTGAGCAACAGAACAACAACAACCTCTCCTTAAGAAGGGTCTCCAGCTGATTTCCCACTTTCAGGCATGTCTGTATAAAAGCTGGCAGGCAGCAGCCCAGTGGCCTGCTGAAGCCCTCTCGACAAACGGGAACCCAAGTCACTAACCTTCGGAGGAGCATGGATGAGCACAAGCTCACTACATATATATCCAGAGAAATGGGATAGGGAGAATGCAACTGAATTCCTTCAGCACAATTTCCAGATTTTTGACTCACAGAGACACAGAGAAGTCACCATCAGGGTCACCTCTAACTTTAACTCCTATGTATCAGCTTACCCCTGATGGTCCCCCTCCATCAGAAGACTTTCTCCCCTGGTAGGATCAGGTTTTCCAAGCCAGGATCCTACATCAGTTCAGTTCAGATGCTCAGTTGTATCCAATTCTTTGTGACCCCATGGACTGCAGTTCACTAGGCTTCCCTGTCCTTCACCATCTCCTGGAGCTTACTCAAATTCAAGTCCATCAAGTTGGTGATGCCATCCAACCATCTCATTCTCTGTCATCTCCTCTTCCTCCTGCCTTCAATCTTTCCCAGCATCAGGGTCTTTTCCAATGAGTCAGTTCTTTGCCTCAGGTAGCCAAAGTATTAGGGCTTCATCATCAGTCCTTCCAATGAATAATTGGGACTGATTTCCTTTAGGATTGACTGGTTTGTTCTCCTTGCAGTCCAGGGGACTCGCAAGAGTCTTCTCCAACACCACAATTCAAAAGCATCAATTCTTTGGTGCTCAGCTTTCTTTACAGTCCAACTCTCACATCCATACATGACTACTGGAAAAGCATAGCTTTGAATATAAAGACCTGTGTTGGCAAAGCAAAGTCTCTGCTTTTTAATATGCTGTTTAAGCCGGTCATAGCTTTTCCTTATTTCAAAATTAAATAAAGAAATTAGGGAAAACCACTAGACCATTCAGTTATGACCTAATACAGTGGAAGTGACAAACAGATTCAAGGGATTAGATCTGATAGACAGAGTGCTTGAAGAACTATGGATGGAGGTTCGTGACACTGTACAGGAGGCAGTGATCAAGACCATCCCCAAGAAAAAGAAATGCAAAAAGGCAGAATGGTTATCAGAGGAGGCCTTACGAATAGCTGAGAAAAGAAGAGAAGCAAAAGGCAAAGGAGAAAGGAAAGACATACCCATTTGAATGCAGAGTTCCAAAGAATAGCAAGGAGAGAGAAGAAAGCCTTCCTCAGTGATCAATGCAAAGAAATAGAGAAAAAAAAATAGAATGGGAAAGACTAGAGGTCTCAATAAAGGACAGAAATGGCATCAACCTAACAGAAGTAGAAGGTATGAAGAAGAGGTGGCAAGAATACACAGAACTGTACAAAAAAGATCTTCATGACCCAGATAACCACAATGGTGTGATCACTCATCTAGAGCCTGATGACTCTAGGTTACATCCTATCTTCAAATGTCTCCCCCTCAGTGAGGCCCTCCCCAGGCAGAATTAACACCCTGTGTCTGTAGTGTTTATCAGACTTGTGCTGTGGCTATTTTCCTGATGATTCCTTCCCCACCCACCCCTCTGCTGATGCCCTGGGACTGGCAGGCCCAGGCCTGTGTCCTTCTGCTTGCCCTGTTGGTGCAGGTCTGGTGCAGACTCCGAGGGGAAGTGACTGGAGTCTAGCGCTCTGGAGGGATTGGAGGGTCTCCTGAAAGGCTGGGTGGCCAAGATGCCAAGGCCAAATCAGCCTCACTGGGAGAGAGGGCTGTGATCAATTCACGCCATCTGCCAAGGGGGCCGGAGGAGGTGCTGCCCCCTGCATGATGTGCGTCTGCCGTGCCAGATCAACTGCAACTGCACCCTGCCAGTCACAGATGAGGAGACACCCCGAGGCTTGTCACGGCACTCCCAGCCAGGGCCCGAGCCCCGGTGGAGGCCCCAAGGCACCACACAATCCAGCTGCCCTGCCCGTCTGGCCCCCCTGTTCGCCCTCAGACCCCTACCCTCTCCCCCTCCGCCTCTGAGCCTCTGCACTGGTGTGTCATCTGCTGGGAAATTTCTTTCCCATTTGACTCATCCCTCATTGCCCCTAATCCTTTGCTCAAATGTCATCTCCTAAGTTACTTTTCTAACCACTCTATTTAAAATTGCAACCTCCCTCTCCACTGACCTCCCTACCTTATAGTCTTGACTTCCCTCCTTCCTACCTTTTTCTCTATGCCCCCCCTTTTTTTTTTTACTATCTAACAAACTTGACAGTCTCATTTACTTCTCTGTGCTGTGTATCCCCAGGGCCCAGCACAGTCCCTGGCACATGGTACAGTCCATACATATTTGTTGAATGAACTGATAGCAAAGAAGTGAGAGAGTCTGGGAGTCATGCTCTGTTACCGTTTCCACATTATAATGAGAAGCTGCCCTTTGCTTCAGCATCTAATTTAAATGTTATCTACATGATGCCAGAGCCGATCAGACCTGATGAGCCATCAGCGGCCGCTCTATTCTCTCCCACACAGCCCTCCAGCAATGCAGGAGGAAGCCTCCATCTCCCCAGTGGCACTGGCAAACGAGTGGCGGAGGCCACTGGAACTTTGGGATCCATTTATCTATTAATATATTATCTAATTAAGGCCCACAATGGCAAAGCTATTTGTTCCAAAATGCCCTCGAACTAAACCCATACGGCACACGCGCCTTCTAATCAATTAAAATGGTTCTCCTTAATGTCTGTCTTCAGCAGCCAATAACTGTTGAACACCCAGGTCCAGGGCAGAGAAATGCCTTGTCGCTTCATTAGGCCCCAAATGGTATAGTCAGCTGCACACTGGCCGCCCGGGCTCTTCTTAGAGGGTGAGGGGCAGCTGGGTTGGGGGCCTGGTGATGAGTGAGTGAGCAAGACCCTTTTCAGGGAGAACTGCCCTTTACTTGTTGTTTGCAAATTACGTTATAACCACAGAGAAAGTGGGCTCTGGGAGATAAGAAGATGGGCAAAGGTGGGCAAGAGAGCCTTACTGCAGCCTTGGCTGATTCCCACGACTTTTACAACCAGGAAGGCTAAGGGTGGTGGATCTACAGGGGGCTCTCCAAGCGGCTAACCGCCCTCCCAGACTTGAACCATACCCTGACCGTCTTGGACAGACTCTGACATCTGGACACACTGAGGGACCGCACATCCTCTGACATATGGGCACACTGGCACACTCATGCATCCCACAACATACTCAGGCACACTCTGACCCTACACTTTTTCATGGTTTCACTCTCCAAGAGCTGTGTGATACTCCCAAGAAGCAGGGGGGCCCCATTAGGACCGATTCATCCCTGTATCTCAGGCTCTGGCAGAAGGATACAGGAAATGTTCACTGAGCAGAACCGAAAGAAAAATACCTCATTAGGCTGTTGGGAGAAAATATATGTAAGAAGTTCAGTACGTGATAATGATGCTCATGACCACACTCACTCACTAAGTACTTCCGGCCAGGCAGGCACTAGACACTTCTCACCTGCTGATGCATGCAGTCCTCTCAGCTACCATGGGAGGCAGGTACCCTTCCTACCAGCCCGCTGGAGAGATGATGCGGTGAGGCAGAGCTGGGGTGGGAACCTGGACAGTCTGGCTCCTGTCTGAGCCACTATAACTGCAACGACGTCTGTTGCGCTGAGTGCTGCCAGGAACCATGGTAACCGCAAGAGCCTCTGCTGCCTACACAGGTGTCAGGAATGCCAGTGGCCGCCTCTTTCCACGTCGTGTGTGGATCATCACCATACGGGGAAAGCTACACAGCTGATTCCTTAAGAAAAGGAATGTGCGTATGTCTGTTCTAAGAGACATCGCTAGAGTTCCACTACCCCACGGTGCAAAAGCTATCCGATTAAAACAAAAGGTAAGAAAAATTTATACTGCAGCTTTCTAGTAAGGTCTATTATGAGAAAGCTCCAAAGGAAAGAGGAGAAAGAGTTCCACAGCATTTGAAAGTCTGCTCTGTGTGGAGGGCTAGGTTCAGTGCTGGAGACACTGTGGTGAAAGGAAGAGACACGTCTGCTGCCCTCACGAGGCTGATGGCCTGGTGAGACGACCAGCACACACGCAATCAGAATGAATGGCCATCGTGCTGTAATAGATGTACATACACAGGACTTCTGAGAAAGGACACCAAGGTATTAACTCAGATCGGCTGTCAGAAAAGACCTCCCTGAGAAGGTGACTGTTAGGTTTAGATCTAAAGAATGAGAGGGGCAAAAAAATGCCAGGGGTAGACAGAAGACGTTCCAAGAAGTGGAATAGCAAGTTTACAGGCCAAAGTTTACAGATCAAGCTTGATGCGTCAGGGACCTGCAAGTGTGGCCAAGGTAGGGTAGGTGGAGAGGCAGGAAGGAGCCTGAATCACAGATGCTGGAGAGTCACGTTGATGACGGCAGATGCTTCGGATTTTATTCTAGGAACGAAGGGAAGTCGTGGAAGGGCTTATGTGGGAATATAATAATGTTCTAATTTATATCTTTCAAAGATCTGCTGTGTGGGAGAGAAGAGTGGAAAAAGGGAAAAGAGTGAACAGGATACCCTAGTGGTTCAGGTGAGAGACCATGGGGTCTTGAATTAATGAGCTTATGGTTAGAGATAAACATGGTCTGTGGACACAATTTTAGAGGTGGAACCAATAGGATTTGTGAATGATTTGGATATGCAAGCTGAAAGAAAGGCAGGAATAAAAGAGATTTCTAACTTGAGCAAGTGGGTAGATAGTGTCATTTACTGAGATGGGGAAGACTTTGGGGAGATACAGGATTTTGGGGGGTCATGATTATGAATTCTGTTTTAGTTTTGCTAATTTGAGAAGGTCACTCACCACACATCCAACTAGAGATGTCAACAGACAGCCAGAGGTAGAAGTACGGAGTTTAGAGGGGAGACCTGGGCTAAAGATATGAATTTGGTTGCTATTTAAAGCATAGAAACGGATGAGCTTACCTTGAGAGTCAAGGTGGAAATTATTACATGACAAGACAGATAAGGAAAGAGACAGCACTCACCAGGCCCAAGAAAAACTGCTGCTGCTGCTGCTAAGTCGCTTCAGTCATGTCCGACTCTGTGCGACCCCATAAAAGTCAGCCCACCAGGCTCCCCCATCCCTGGGATTCTCCAGGTAAGAACACTGGAGTGGGTTGCCATTTCCTTCTCCAATGCATGAAAGTGAAAAGTGAAAGTGAAGTCGCTCAGTCGTGTTTGACTCTTAGCGACCCCATGGACTGCAGCCTACCAGGCTCCTCCATCCATGGGATTTTCCAGGCAAGAGAACTGGAGTGGGGTGCCATTGGCTTCTCCAGGGAAAAACTAGCTGAATGAAATTTCATTGTTAATATCACGTGCATAAGGGGTATGTACGTGGAGATCGCATTTGGCTGCCAGCCTCATACTGGGGGTCACCGAAAGACCCCAAGATGACTGAAGGGGGAGGTGGAAAGATCTGAGTTTGGATCCTTCCTTTCCCTGTCACTTGTGTGAGCTCCCTGAGCTTCAGATGCTTCATCTGTAAAGGACTGACCATACCACCTGCTACAGAGAGCTGTCACGAGGGTGAAAGTGATGGGCCCAGCTGTACACATGGTTCCTGGCACAGAATAAATTCCCATTTATTCTTGGAGCCCTTATTACTACCAAGCTGGGTGACAAGAATGATGAGGGGGATCAATGTCACTCTGCTCTGTGCAGGGTAGGCCAGTTGGCCAAATCTGGGCCCCCCACACTCAGAAAGTCACAGACATGTGAGGGAAGCCCAGACCTCAGATCCTTCCTGTGAGGAAGGGCTGAAGGAAGAGTCTGGATAAAAGAAGTTGAGGCTGGAAGAGGCGGAGCAGATGCAAAACTGGTCTCTGTGTTCATATCTCTGGAAGACTTTGCCAGAGATGAAGATCTGACCTTGTTTTGTGTGGTTCTACAGGAGGTGATCAGAAGGGGCACCTTTAGCCAAACAAACTACTATGAATAGTTAGTGGACACCAGGAAGAGTGTTCTAGACAAGGCACAGAAGATCTGTTTAGTGCTCAACATTTGGGTTTTAAAACAGGGAGAAATGCAAGAATGTGTGTTTATATTTCCATAAAGAAACCCTGGGAAGATAACACATAAGCTAAAATGTGGTTACCTATGGGAAGGGGATGAGGAATGCTGTGAATTGGGTGGGAAGTTGGGAGGGGAAAGGGATAAGAGAAAGCCTTTTTATTGTATACCATTTTATGCTGTTTGATTTTTGAACCATGTGAATGTATTTCATATTCGAAAAGTTAAATGAGAAATATAACTGAAGCAAGAAAGCAGGCTAGAGCAAAAGTATCTATCCTATATCAGCTACTCAAACACAGCACCGGCTGCCTGGGGAACAGGGCCAGCTTCGTGGGTGTGGGGGCCTGTGTAACCCTACAGAGCCCTGGGCTTAGAAGATCCTATACTCGATTCAGTGCTCAGCTGCTACTGCCTTAAAATTATTAATAATCTTTGCACAGGGAGGCCTGCATTTTCATTTTGCACTGGGTTCCTCAAGTTCTGTAGCATGTCCTGCTTGGGGGAATGGTGGTCCTCCAAGGACCACCACCTGGGGGAACTATGTGCTGTGCTTAACTGCTCAGTCGTGTCCAATTCTTTGTGACCCTATGGACTGCAGCCCACCAGGCTTCTCTGTCCATGGGGATTCTCCAGGCAAGAATACTGGAGTCGGTTGCCATGCCCTCCTCCAGGGAATCTTCCCAACTCAGGGACTGAACCCAGGTCTCCTGCATTGCAGGCAGATTCTTTACCAGCTGAGCCACCTGGGAAGCCCTGGGGCTGGAAAATCCCTGGGCTGCCTGCTGTGGGGGCAACGCCAGTTTCAGGGTTGGGGAAGAATGGGTCGTGTGACCTTGAAATAAAATCCTGTTGGCTGGCTGCATGCTCAAACTCCTAACACTAGATGTTTCTTCTCCCTGAGCCCTATAGCTAGGACGACCATGTGTTCCTGTTGGCCTGGGATGATTCTGGTTTGTGTCAGTTGTTCCAGTGTTATTATTAACAGAGATGCCATTCACTCTGAGAAGTATCCCAGTTTGGACAACAAATTATACAGCCACCCTAAATTAAGGCTATCTTGCCAACAGCCTCCTTGGTGAGCCACACAGGGGGACGCCTCATTCATTTGGGTCGGTCAAGGATCAAGACTGCTGCCTGGATCCCAAGTGCTACCCCGAGACACATCATAGGCCTTTACAGACACACTCACACACACACACACACATACCTGGCATGGCTCACCAATAAGCTGATTATTTATAATGTGGCAGGAGATAGTTTTAAGATAAGGAAATGAAACACAGGCCTGATTGAAACAATGTGCTTATCTTTGTCTTGAGAGGGAAGAGCAACCGGAGAGAGATTACTTGGAATATGTTTACTTGCTTCCTGAGACTTTCCATCCACCCTCTCTTTATATTCAGAATGGGTTTAATATGTGAAATGTGATTTGAGCAGGGCAGGGAGTGGTGATTCACTCCCACCAAGCTAACCCACATGTTCTTCGTTGACTTTTTAAGCGAGACTTAAACTGACAGCCCCCTTAGACTGACAGGGTTGGCAGGATTGTAGAGATGAGCTAGTGCAGCTTCCTCACTGGGGTTTCTTCTGGAGAACTCTTAGCTTCAGCAGCCGTGGTTTGGTGGTAACTAGGGCTTCCAGAGACATTACTTTGCCGACTAAGGTCTGTCTAGTCAAGGCTATGGATTTTCCTGTGGTCACGTATGGATGTGAGAGTTGGGCTGTGAAGAAGGCTGAGCACCGAAGAATTGATGGTTTTGAACTGTGGTGTTGGAGAAGACTCTTGAGAGTCCCTTGGACTGCAAGGAGATCCAACCAGTCCATCCTAAAGGAGATCAGCCCTGGGGTTCCTTTGGAAGGAATGATGCTAAAGCTGAAGCTCCAGTACTTTGGCCACCTCATGCGAAGAGTTGACTCATTGGAAAAGACTCTGATGCTGGGAGGGAATCGGGGCAGGAGGAGAAGGGGACGACAGAGGATGAGATGGCTGGATGGCATCACTGACTTGATGGATGTGAGTCTGAGTGAACTCCGGGAGTTGGTGATAGACAGGGAGGCCTGGCGTGCTGCGATTCATGGGGTCGCAAAGAGTCGGACACGACTGAGTGACTGAACTGAACTGAACTGAACTGAGGGCTTCCCTAGTGGCTCAGATGGTAAAGAGTCTGTCTACAATGCAGGATATCCGGGTTCGATCCCTGGGTTGGGAAGATCCCCTGGAGAAGGAAATGGCAGCCACTCCAGGATTCTTGCCTGGAAAATCCCATGGACCGCAGAGCCTGGTAGGTTACCGTCCATGGGGTCGCAAAGAGTCAGACACGACTGAGCGACTTCACTCACTTCCGGGGAAATAAAGCGAAGATGTTACACAAAATATCCAGAGGTATTTTCTGAACTTCCTCTTTTCCTGGCACACCTCCATGTCTCTGTCGGAGAGGCTGCCTCCACCTACAGCGCCGTCACCTGTTCCTACGGAAGATGGCCAAGTCTTCCAAGGGCTGGACCCTTCGCTCTGACCAGTGGCCTGGACCAGGGCCTGGCAGAGCCAGGGGTGGCAAGGCAGGAGGCCTGGATGGAGTCAGTGCTGAGGGCCGGCCACACCTGGGCCTCACTCTGAACCTTAGAAGTGGGTGAGGCAGTGCTCCCCTGCTGGTCCAATGGTGGAGAATCTGCCTTCCCATGCAGGGCACGGGGATTCCGCCCCTGGCAGGGGAGCTGAGATCCAGCCTCAGGGCAACTAAACCTGGGAGCTGTAACCAGATAAGCCACAGAAATGCAACTACTGAGCCCACACAGCAGAAGCCCTTCTGCCGCCAGGGACGTCTGCAGGCCACAACTAGAGAGAAGCCCTCACACGCCGCAGCAGAGAGCCCCCACACCCCAGTGAAGACCCAGGGCAGCCAAAAAAAACAGGCAGGAGGAAGGGGGAAGAAAAGGCTATCAGTGGAGGACGCAGAGTAGGATAGTCCGGCCCCTCCAAAGCCCACCTCTTGTACATTTAAACCACCCAGGCTACCATTTCCCATCAACTGCTGACTCTTCTGGGAAAGGCAGAATCACCTTCCCTATATTTCAAGCTCCTAGTCAAATTCCTCTTCCAGAAAGCCCTCAAAGAGGAACTCCCTTTACTCCGTTCATGGAGCATGTTCGTCCCGTTTTCATTTCTTCATGATTTCAGCGAATATCTGCTGATCACCTTGTACATACTGCGTTCGGTACTATAAACAGGTTCTATGCTAAGAGCAGAGAAGAGCGAGCCCGTGAGATACACTCTGCTAGCGCTCTCAGTCTTGGGAGAGGGGAATCGAGAGAGGTGGAAGCAGAGCCAGCACCCTACTGACATGTGGGATTCGAAGGAAGTGCTGGAAGGCGAGGAAGGCCAAGGGCCTCAAGGCTCAAAGGGGAATTCTTAGAAGTGAGACTTGAGCTGCAAGATGGGCTGAAGTGGTTGCACTGCAGGGAATAAATGTGAAAGGGAAAGACGTGGGATAAGCCCCCGGGCACAGAGCGCCTGGCACTGCACAGCATCACTCTCTCAGGGCCCTACCAGCCTACCGGCTCTGAGCTTTGTGGGGACCCCAAGGTGCCCTCATCTTTTCACGCCCCATACCCCCATCCCTTTCTCGTGACTCATCAGTTTGTTAGATTAACAACAGCCCTCACTTGGGCTAAAACAAAGCCTCTTGCCTTCCAGGTGCAGATACCACCAGGCTCCCTAACAGATCCAGAGGATTCAAAGAGAACCCCCTTACAGGACAGGAGAGCAGCTGGGACTGGTCTCTACTGGAGGCTCAGCTCAGTTTAGTTGCTCAGTCGTGTCTGACTCTTTGTGACCCCATGGACTGCAGCATGCCAGGCCTCCCTGTCCATCACCAACTCCCAGAGTTTACTTAAATTCATGTCCATTGAGTTGGTGATGCCATCCAACCATCTCATCCACTGTCGTACCCTTCTCCTCTCGCCTTCACTCCTTCCCAGCATCAGGGTCTCCTGGAGGCTCAGCCACTAATTAATCCTGCAGTAAAGACTGACACCGAACACTGATTTTTGCAGGCATAAAAAGCGCTATTAGAAATTTCTTTCCAAATGTTGAGCTCATGTTACTAATTCTGTTTTAATATTAACTATCACATTTGGCAATTATATTTCAATAATGAAAAGGTTATCACTACTGTAAGATAAATAATAAGGAAGACTCATTAGCTTTGGCTTGATCGTTGGAATTTATGTGTCATTGGAGCCGTATTCTCAATTAAGACCCAACAAACTGATTAAATATCAGCCAAGCATGAACAATAGCCCACAGCTCTGATTTCTCCTCCCCGCCCCACCTCTAAATGCTTTTAAACCTTGGAATATAAATGTGGGTTTTTCTGGCATTAAAAAAAAAAAAGTATTTTTGACCTAGTTATCTGCCAAGACTGATAATATTCAAATCACCTGGGCCTCAAGATCAATGCTCTAAGGAGAAAGGTGTTTCTCAGTTGGGCAAAATAATCATGTGGTCAGAGGTCTTGTCCTCCCCCTCACTGAACTGCTCAGTTCAGTTCAACCAACATCAATGGAGTACCTACTCTATGCCAGGCCTCGAGCTAGATCCACGTCCATAGAGATGATTCCACAGGTGAAGAAAAACAACAATTGCTAAGCACGTGCCTTGCTCCTCTGAGCTCCCATGATACCCTCTGCAGCCAGCTTCACACCTCCACCAATTATTCATCACTCAGTGCTAAAATGACCTTTCCTGCTTACATCCCCTCCAACATACAGCAAGTATCCTCAAGGGTGGAGGATGTATCTTATTCATCTCTGCTGGGCCAGCCCAGAGTCCGGCGGATAACAGATAATGCAACAAATGTTTGTTGAATTTTAATTAATCACTTGAAATTTTATATACACTATTGACTTCTCACAGCAGCTCAGAGAGTAGCCCCTTCCAGAGCCCCTTATCACAGTGAACTTGAATGTGTCCAAGTCTTTTCCCAGGAAAACAGGCATCTGCAGGCAAGGGCCATTCTTTGATTCACTCATGGGCCTTCTAGAAATTTTTGTTGAGTGAATGGTCACGTCTCCCCTTGTATCTAAGACTAGGTCCAACTATTTCTGTTCCCCAAGGGGCAAATCCTGAAACAGAGATCCAGGAGCAAGTAGCATCTCAGAGTAAAAGCAACATGGGTGAAGAAGGGGCAGGACAGGGGAGGCAGCCAGTAATGGGTATATCCTCTGAATTATCCCACCTGCACAGTGAGGGAACTGAGGTATTTATACATCGAGCCCAATCAACCAGCTTCCCACGTGGTGCTAGTGGTAAAGAACCCATCCACTTGCCCGTGCAGGAGATGTGGGTTTGATCCCTGAGTTGCGAAGATCCCCTGGAGAAGGGCATGGCAACCCACTCCAGTAATCTTGCCTGGAGAATCCCACTGACAGAGGAGCCTGGCGGGACATGGTCCATAGGATCTCCAAGAGTCAGACACGACTGAAGCGACTTAGCAGGCACACACACCCCTCAACCACTGACTGGGAGCTGCTTCCAGCGGGTGTTAATTCCTTGTCTCTTCTGACCTGCCCCATGCATAAGCATAGCTGGCTTTCCAGGCCAGAGGAAGCCTCAGCCTTCCAGTACAGTTGGAAGTTAAGCTGACGGTACTGCAGGGGTCAGAGGGTATGGACAAGGTATTCTCTGAAGCAGCTGCAGATGAGGAATTCCGACCATACGATGACACTGGACTCCCCAGAGCATCCAAAGGAGGAGTGTGGGGTTTAGACATTTATCCTATACATGGAGATCAGGAGTAGAGGGCACCTAGCATTTTAGAATGTTGTTGACTCCATGTGCCCCTTAGCTTCTAAAGGCCAGACCATCTTTAGAAGAAAAGTCTTTTGTCTTTGTATTGAGAAAGTATCAGAGGAATGAGGGTAACAGGAGGGTGATGGGGGATATTTAGGTGGCGTGGCTCAACCATTCTTAAGTGAAAGCAGATGTGCAGAGAAACCCAGGGTCACTGACGGTGAGAAAACCCACGATGACAGAGATAGGGTGACCAAGAGTTCTAACATGAAGTGTGAGTGGGATCCAGTCACCCTGTGGGCCTCCACCAAACCATCGGACACTCACCAACCACCTGCTCTGAGTCAGGCACCGCGCTGCTCTCTTTGTCCACCCTAATCTGTACCATTTAATTGTCACACACACAAAAACTTGGAAGATGCTATAAAAATACCATTTTGCAGATGATGAGACTGAGGATGAGAGAGGCCCAACAGTAAATGCAAACCCCAGGTGGGAATGAGAATCTGCCCCTCGTTCCGTGACCCCAGGGTGCCCTTCCCTACAGCTGTTCATCCGCAGACCTTCAAAGGATGTGCCACTGGGCTCAGCTATGCAGTAAACAGACCCAGCAAAGGGTCTTTGTGCTGATTTGTGATTAAAGGCAAATGAGATAATCAGTCCCAGGACCCCAGGGGAGAGCAGTCCTCACTGCCATGCATTCCTCCATTCACACGGCCCTGGAAACCTTTCAGCGTGGTAGTGGCTGCAGCAATTACTCTCCAGACTGCAGAATAAAGGGTCCTGTCTGGAAATGCAATTATTTCAAAAGCGAAGGTTTCTAAAAGACACACGCAGAAAAGATAGCGCTTTGTTTTCCTGAAACTGATATTCCCCGAAAGGACAAAGATGAACTCTGATCAAAGGCTGTAAAGCTCTGCAAGAAATAAGGATGAGGAAGACAATGAAGATGGTGGTGATGATGGATGGAGATGCTGCTGATCACAATGATGAGCATATTGAGACAGTGATTATAATGAAGACAGTGGTGATGAGGATGGGGATGGCAGCCACTGCCATTTCCTGAGCGTCTGCATGAGTCAGTTACTACGCTGAGGACTTCATGTACATTGTCTCTGCTTATCACAGTACCCTCAAGAGATGAGGATTGGCATCCCCATTTGACACGCGAGAAACTGAAGCTCAGAGAAGTGAAATACCCTGCCAGCCTCAGAACTCCAGCATGAAAGGCACGGATAGAGACTGCTGCGTGAACTGTAACTCCAAATCCGGTGCCTCTGACCACTCGCCTATCTGCTTCACTCATGTACTCTTCCACTTGCCTAACTATTTAAAAAATCCATTCATCTATTCAAAATATTTATTTAGTTCCAAGTATACCTAAGATAGCTGCTAGGCTCTTCTAATCCCCAGTGTGTATAAAAAAAAAAAAAAAAGCCTCTATTCTCACAATCAAAATGAATGAAAATGAGGATGAATTGGATTCAAATCAAGATTTATCACAATGAATGCCCCCAAGACTAGTGTGAAAAGGGCCATTAATGATTTTTCAGCTCCTATAAGCTAATGACAAGGATCTGCTTCACGGTTAATTAATGTGGCAGCAAAAAGCACTCCTTAATTGGCTGGTGAGAAGAGAGGTTGTCTTACTTTCACTGAAACTTGTGCTCCAGGCAGGGGTCCAGGGGACCAGGGTGGACCAGCACCTAGGAACAGCTCCTGAAGGGCTGACAGTGTGGGCTGACCCTCGGGAGACAAGCAAGGCTTGAAATCTGGGCACCACTCACTGCCCCTCTGTCCCCTGGGGTGGCCTGATTCTCTAGCATTTATTACTGACTGCCACGGCCAGAGGCCTCATCTGTTCAATGGCACCATGAAAGAAGCACGAGGCATTATTACCATTTTACAGTTTGAGGAAGTTAAATGGCTTCTCTAGATCATTTGGTTAGTAAATGGGGCAATTAAGATTTGCCTCTATCTGTCTATGAGGTTTGTAAGTTGACCTAAGAGATGTCATAGTGGGAAGGACTAATGTAAGGAAGGACTGGGGAAGGCTCAGAACAGGGTTGGTGGCCAGGGAATCCGGGTTCTAGGGTCCACTCTGTGACCGACCTCGGCTGTGAGGATGCTGGCGACACCTCTGACCTGTTGGATCTTGGTCTGTGAAAAGGAGTGGCTGGTCTGCGGGATCTGAGTGTCTTCCAGCCTCCCCAAACTTCTAAGTCTCCGGGTTACAGATTGCTCACCCAATTCTTCAACTCCTCTGATCACAAGGACCCCAGGAGACAAGACAGGCAGGGTGGAGGGGGTCTGTGCAGCTTCAAGAGAGAGACAGGATACTATAAGATGATTCACATCCAAGAAAACACAGCCCTGGAGTAAAGAGGTACCTTAATGGAAAAGCCAGATTCAATATCTAGCAAACCAGCTGACACTCTAAAGCCAGATCTGTTTCCCTGTATTCTCTCATTCCCTGCCGAGATCACCTGGGTTCATTTTTCTCTCCATTAAGGAGGTGAGTGGCTGAGGGCAGGGACTACATCACCTGCTGCTTTCACATCCCCCAGAGACCCCAGCACAGCCCTGCATGTGGGAAGGGATAGATAAAGCACTGCTGCTTGAGTTTTCATGAAAAGCAACATCTTGGCACATGTGTATGGCACCTTCTTGTACTACAACAGAGGTCGTCTTGAACAACGTTATGAATACTCTGTCCAGTTTCTACAGATGGAAAGTGGGCTCAGAGGAGCCAAAGAGGCCATACAACCAAGAAACAGTGGGGCTGGGGGTGGTACTGGGCCTCTTGATTCCCAGGCCAAGGCTCCTCACCAGCCCTTGCCAGAGGGACCAATTCTTCTCAGAGAAGGGTTAGAATGTTAGGAACTGCCTCACCTGAAGACAGAAGCCCCTCCCCACTCCACCGGAAAAGCCTGCCAGAGGTGGTAGTATGATAATTATCATGGATACTTCGGGAACTCTAGGACGATGCCAGGGGAAGGGAGAAACAGGGGCAGGTTGACTCCTTTCCCTAGTTCACAGAACTGCCACTTCCTGCTAGAGGGCTCGGCTATTGAAGCGCCTCTTTGTCCCTCGAGTGAGTCTGAGAGTTCCTGGGCTCTGGGTCACATGCGTGTGTACGACTTTTACCCCTCCACCCAACACCCAGGAAGATCTGGCAGAACATCAGAATAAATGAACGGATGAGTGAATTTAGTCAGTACACTGGGGGACAGCTGGGTGCTTTCAGACAGCAGGTATGGTCTCACAGTCACTAAACTCAGTCTGTGCTTTTTAATGGATAATAACGCTAATCAATGTCTCCGTGGCTCTATGAAGTTTTGTATATGCTTTCACAGGGCAAGGATTCTGACCTCAATTTGGGAGATTTGCCCAAGACCACAGACACAGTATAAGTAGTAGCCATTTACCGAGCTTGTGTCAAACCCTTTGCTGGTAAATAGCCCTCAACAACCACTTTCCAGGATAGATATTATTATTGGGATAAGTAAGTAAGTGAAGTCGCTCAGTCGTGTCCGACTCTTTGCGACCCCATGGACTGTAGCCTACCAGGCTTCTCCATCGAAAGGATTCTCCAGGCAAGAATACTGGAGTGGGTTACCATTTCCTTCTCCAGGGGACCTTCCCGACCCAGGGATTGAACCTGGGTCTCCTGCATTGGAGGCAGATGCTTTAACCTCTGAGCCACCAGGGATAGATACTATTATTATCTCCATTCTTCCAATGAGAAAACTGAGGCCTCAGAAGGTAACCTGTGTAAGGTCACCTGGGCAGTAGCTTTATTTAAAGTCAAACTGATCTGACTCCCAAACCTGAGCATTTTCTACCTTTGGGTCAAGCTGCTGGGATGAACATTCCTGAGACCTGGGGGTGAATGACCTAATGAGGTGCTGTCAGGCTGAATGCAGGCTAATTGCGAATTATGTAGGGAGAGCAATGACAAACTCTATTAATAAATTACAGGGAAAATGAGTCTGCAAATGACCATCATGGCTAGCCCTGGGTCACGTGCACGCTGCTTATGAGTGTATGTGTGCAGAGTGTGTGTGTGTGTGTGTGTGTGTGTGAGTTATCTTCCTTGAGGCAGAAGTAGAATGGACCCATTCAGATCTCCTCTCTTAAATAACCTGGGCGCTGCAAGCCTTCCGGTCCCTGTGGGACAGCAGCAGAAAGTAACTCTGTATTACGGCGTGTGTGAGCAGGACTCAGGGCAGGGCCCGACCAGGTGTGAACTGGAAGGTGTTTCTTGGTGCTGAGAAGAATCACAGGTAGGTTGACTAAAAAAAAAAAAAAACTGGGCAGTGTATTTATTTTCTTAAGTGAAAACTGTATCTAGTCCAGGGACATAATGATGATTTTTATATACACATACAGAATAAAATTATCACTATGGTCAAGCTAGTTTACATATCATCTCCTTACAAACTTATTCACTTAGTTTTGCATGGAGAGCACCTGAAGTCTACTCTCTTGACCTTTATTTTGTTTCACATTCATCAAGGTTACTCTGGCACTCTTGCATGACCCTGGGTATGAGGCCAGAGATAGTTAACGAGTAACAGGGACTAAGGAGGCTGCCCCACCGACCAGGCACTGCTGTCCTGGGGAGGAACAACAACAGGTGTTAGCAGACAGGATTCAAGGCAGAGCCCTACGTGACAGTAGTCGGGCAACAGAGCAAATGATCATCACCCGCTGAGTAGCAGGAAGGTCTGTAAAGAGTACCACGGACACAGTGCATATGACTGTTCTTTGCCAAGGAAACCTGGTAGAACTGAGCAGGAACTGAACGTGAGCACAAGGTCCTCAAAGACTGAATGCAGACAGTGGGGCCCTCCTTGGACCCCGGCAATGGTATCGGGAGGAACACTTCAGTGCTTTTTAGAATGCTTGCCGTGGGTCAGGCAGGCTACAGCTCTTCTACGACCAGTCACACCTAATCTTTCCAACAGCCTAGAAAGGTGATTATTATCCAGCTTTGCAGTGAAGGGAATCCAATGACTTGTTAGGCTAGCTAAAAAACCGGGCAATCTGATCCCCAAACACTACAGAGTGGCTGTGGGCTTCCTTCGCAGAATGGATTAATCAGCGTGATCGTGTAGGAGAAGGGACAGAGCTTCTTGGGCCTTGTCAAGGGCAATGCAGCTGGAATTTCTTGGGAGCCTTCCTTCCAGTCAACCTTGCTGAGAGCTGGCCATGCTGTACAGATTCTGGTGCCCTTTTGCATGTGTGATGGATGTGTGTCTATCTAGGCATTAATCTATGGACCTATGTATCTTTGTATCTGGAGAGGGAGAGAGAGGGTGAGAGGTGGGAGTTTTGGGGAGGATGCTGGGGGTGGCAATGAGACTCTGTAAGTTGGAATTCTAGATATTCTGATTGGATGTTTCATCCTGAGATCATCACCTTGTCCCACTGCTTAAAAAAAAATCTGACACAGGAATAGGAAGAAGAATAAAGATGTTTATTATTTATTATCTATTATTATTTATTATCTCAAAGATGCTGAAAGAGACATATAACGCAAGAGGTTAAGTGGCGAGTGAGGAGGCGGAGAAAGGGTGAACATGAACTAAACAAGAGACTTGAACTTAGAATTATCTGGACATAAAAGTTCTAAAATAGAACACTGAGCAATTCAGAGGAAGAGGTTAGGGCAGAAAATGCTTCTAACAGTATGTTTGTGGTTTCCTTCAGCAAACCACAGAGGGCTAGCAATTCTCACCAAATTAAGGGACTTTTATGTAGAGATTCATGCAGTCGCCAAGTTTCTGAGCTAGGAGGGTCTTGGAGATCATGAGTTCTGAGTTCCACCTCCATTTCCAAATAGGGCATGTGACTTGCTCCAGATAACACACAACTATTTTGTGACAGAGCCAGGATGAGATCCTCATCAAGTCAAAGTTTAGTGGTTTGGGGTTGATGATTTCTTGGGCTAGATGACCACAGAGCCTGGATCCCATCAGAATACCCTGCATCTCCCATGTCACAGTTCCTATGAAGACCTGGAAGCCAGAATTCTCAGCCTCGTCTTCAGCCTCCTGAGCTGATGTTCCTGCCTTCTCAACAGTTGCAGATTTGTGGGACTTATTTCTCCTTTTCCTGCATCTTAGTCCACTTCACATCTTCCCTTAAATCCATGTCTCCTATTTTCCTGGCCATTCTTTCCCAACATTCCTTGACCTCAACCATCTCAGGACTTCCTGTGGGGGCACACATCTCCTTCATGCATCTTCTGCAAAGCATTTACTGAGCACCTATCAAGGCTGCAGGATCACTAGGCCTACCTGTCCACCTGGTACCTGTGGGCCCAGACCTACTAGTACTTCATACAGACTGAGCCTCAATTCAGCCCACAACAGTCCTACCACGTAGGCACCACAACCCCCATTTCACAGATTAGGACACCCAAGCTTAGCTGGGTTCTCCAGCACAGAAGAGCCCAGCTATTGCTGGGAAGAGTCTCAATTTCACCCCTGGGAAGTGGTAGAACTGAGGTTCTACCACCATCCAGCCTGGTGGATTTGACAACCACCTAGTAGCTATGCAATCCTTGGGCAAGGCGCCTGACTTTTCCGTGCCCCCGTTTCCTCATTAGTGAAACGGGGTAGTAATCACGTTATTGTTGGGATGTTCCTGGTGGCACAGTTGGTAAAGAAACCACCTGCCAATGCAAGAGACATAGGAGATGAGGGTTTGATCTCTGGGTTGGGAAGATCCCCTGGAAGAGGAAATGGCAATCCACTCCAGTATTCTTGCCTGGAAAATCTCATGGACAGGGGAGCCTGGCTAGAGTCCACGGGGTTGCAAAGAGTCAGACATGGCTGAGTGTGCATTCTCACACTCACACACACACACACACACACACACACAGAGGCAATCAGGTTGTTGTAAAGATTTAGGGAAAAAATAAATATAAAGCACTCAGGACATAGTAAGAGCCCAATACATAGGAATTGCTGCTGTTGCCATTTAATTACTACGAGGGATGAGAAATTGTAAACTGCATCTGAAGAACTATGAATGGAGGTCTGCAATACTGTACAGGAGGCAGCGAACAAAACCATCCCAAGGAGAAAGAGAAGCAAGAAGTCAAAGTGGTTACGTAAGGAGGGCTTCCAAATAGCTGGAGTCGAGAAGCAAAAAGCAAGGGAGAAAAGGAAAGGTACATCCAACTAAAAGCAGATTTCCAAAGAACAGCACGGAGAGACAAGAGGGCCTCCTTCAATGGACAGTGTAGAAAACAACAGATGGGGAAAGACTGGAGATCTCTTCAGGAAAATCTGAGATATCAAGGGAACATTTTGCCCAAAGATGAGCACAATAAAGACATAAACTGTAGAGACCTAGTAGATGGTGAAGAGATCAAGAAGGGATGGAAAGAATACACAGAAGAACTGTATAAAAAATGTCCAGCTGAACCAGGTGACTACAATGGCGTGGTCAGCCACCCAGAGCCAGATATCGTGGAACGCGAAGTCAAGTGGGCCTTAGGAAGCACTGCTGTTAATAAAGCCAGTGGATGTGATGGAATTTCAATAGAACTATTCAAAACCCTAAAGGACGATGCCATCAAGGTGTTGCATTCACTATGTCAGCAAATCTGAAGACCCAGCAGTGGCCACAGGACTGGCCAAAGTCAATCCTCAGCCCAATTCCCAATAAGGGCAGTATAAAGAAAAGGAAGAAGAACCAGAGATCAAATTGCCAACATTGACCAGATCACAGAGAAAGCTAGCGAATTAAAACAAAAGCAAACATCTACCTCCGTTTCACTGACTCCACCAAAGCCTTGGACTGTGTGGATCATAATAAACTGTGGAAAGCTCTTAAAGAGATGGGAATACCAGACTGTGTTACCGGTCTCCTGAGAAACCTATATGCGGGTCAAGAAGCAACAGTTAGAACCCTGTATGGAACAACGGATTGGTTCAAGATCTAGAAAGGAGTACAGCAGGGCTGTCTACTGTCACCCTGTTTGTTTAATCGATATGCTAAGCACATCATGAGAAATGCTGGGCTGAATGAGTTACAAGCTGGAATCAAGATAGGCAGGAGAAACAACAATGACCTCAGATATGTGGATGATACCACTCTAATGGCAGAAAGCGAGGAGAAACTAAAGAGCCTCTTGATGAGGGTGAAGGAGGAGAGTGAAAGAGCCGGCTTAAGACTAAATATTAAAATAACTAAGATCATGGCATCTGGCCCCATTACTTCATGGGAAATAGAAGGAGGAAGAAAAGGTGGAAGTAGTGTCAGATTTCCCCTTCTTGGGCTCTAAAATCACTGCGGATGGAGACTGCAGCCATGGAATCAGAAGACGTTTGCTTCTTGGCAGGAAAGCTATGACAAACCTAGACAGTGTGCTGAAAAGCAGAGACATTACTCTGCAGACAAAGGTTCACACAGTCAAGGCTATGGTCTTTCCAGGAGTTGTACACGGTTGTGAGAGCTGGACCATAAAGAAGGTGGAGTGCTGAAAAATTCATGCCTTTGAACTACGGTGTTGGAGAAGACTCCTGAGAGTCCCTTGGACTGCAAGGAGATCAAACAAGTCAATTATCCACCTTAAAACTGTTGTCAATTAAAGGGAAATCAACCCTGAATATTTGTTGGAAGGACTGATGCTGAAGCTGAAACTCCAGTAATTCTGGTCATCTGATGTGAACAGCTGACACATTGGAAAAGTCCCTGATGCTGGGAAAGATTGAGAGCAGAAGGAGAAAAGGGCATCAGAGGATGAGATGGCTGGATGGCATCACGAATGCAATGGACAAGAACCTGGGCAAACTCTGGGAGATAGTGAGGGACAGAGATGCCTGGCATGCTGCAGTCCATGGGGTCACCAAGGGTCAGACATGACTGGGCGACTGAACCACAATTACAACTACTATTACGTATCAGATTGTCTAATTCACGAGACTATGCACTCTCCTCCATCTAACGTTTCCCTGCCTCTTGGGTCAGGATCCCTGAGAAACAGGCTCTGGGATGGAAAGTTCCTGGTGGGAGGTTTCCTGTTCTCAAGATCAGCTCCCAGAAGGGAGTGAGAGAAGTGGGACAGAGCAGAGGCCTGGAGCTGCAATGCAGTTGCAAAGCCGGCCTCAGCCAGTCTTAGTCAGAGCTCTGGAGCTGAGCCTGCCTTTTGGAGTCGTCTCAAATCGGACAGAGGAGTCTAGACCCTTTGACAATCCTCACTCCCAACCCCCTTCTCCATAAAGGACTAATTGGATGCTGGTGGCCTCCAGGGTCAACCTGGGCTGGGTGAAAAGCTCCCTCAGAGAAGGCAATTTCCCCACCCCCACAAAATTAGCGTGAGCCATGAGCTGCCAGCACGCCCTGGCATCTGGGAAAATGAGTGCCTCGTCTTGCGGGGTATCTGGGTGAGGCCCGACAGCATCCACCACCACATGGAAGAAAGAGCAGAGGGCAAGTGTCCTCCTGCCCAGACAGGGCCTGTGTGAGTGTCCCTGCACTGAAATTGCCTGGGCACTAAGAAATGTGCTCAGGATTTTTAAGGCCACCTTAAAACTGTTGTCAATCATAATCTCTGGGTGGGGAGCCCTGGATTCTGCAAGTTGAACAAGTGTCCCAGCTAGTATGTGTGTACCCTAAAACCTGAGATCCACTGCCCTAAAGAGTATGAGAGAATGGCCTGACGTGGTCAGCTGCCTGACATCTCATTAAACTCTTATTCCATCTTAAGAATTCACTCCAGCTGTGCATCCTCCACGATACACACATGATCTGTTTTCACACACAAATATCTTCCCCTCGTATCTTCAGAAATACAGGTCACCCTTGTCTTCCCTGACAACCTCCACTCAGGCCCAAGGATACTCATACCCCAGGGTTGAGCAACTCCAGCTGACTCGCTGTGTACCTTCTCCACCTGCTGGGGATACACACAGATTCAGACCCAGCCTCTTCTCTCCAGAAGCTCAGAGTCTGGCAGAGAGGTACCACACAGGGAATCTTGCAGGGCTGCAGTCCCTGCCCCCAGCCTCCCCTGTCTGCTGCGTTCGAATCTGTGTTCTGGGCGCTGATCACAGCACTCTTCTGACGGCAGCAGAAGCTTGTTTTGCCTGGGCCTGCTACCTTCCCCCATGCACAATCCATTTCTTTCTCTCTGAAGGCAGGGTACGGCTGGTTTAGTTTCTCCCCCGCCTATGTTCTCTGCTTTCTGGATCATTAAACTGTTCTCGTTCAAATGCAGCCATCTATTGCACTTCGATGTTTGGCTGTCTTGGAAACCCAGGAGGCCTGGTGGGAGCGGAAGACCCAAGAGAACTGAAGGATTCAGAACTCCTCCAAACCTCCAGGCATCCACGTTTCTCAGTCCCACCCCCAGAGGGCCCTTCACAGTTGGGATCTCAGTTCAGAAAGGACTTACAAAGTTGACAGGTGAAGGAGAAGGGGCCTGGGCATAAAATGGGACACGAGAGAGCTGGTGTTTGTGACGGGAGGCCTCTCCATCCACATGGCTTCTTTCCAGGAAGCTCTATTGATAACACTATGCACTTTGGTAACAGCTTTCATGTTGAGAAATCCCCAAGTCCTTTATGGGGAGAAGTCATATCACCCGACAGTGAACTTGATCTCCTGAACAAAGGGAACAGCTGTTAAACAGCTGCACTGCTCCAGTGAAAGAAAGGGAGGTTGAGGGCCTTGGAAGAAGTTAGTGAAAGACACTAGGCAGAGCTCCACCAATCAGAATGCACCCAGGGTTCCAAGCAAGCACCCTGCCTCCTCCGCATTCAGCAATCAGCAGTCATCAGAGGAAGAAACTGGGAAACCCAGAGAGTAATGCAGGGGCCAGAGCTGGCACTAACAGAGCACTTCCGGTGCCAGGGACTGTGAGAAGCCATCTACAAGCGTGATTTAACAGACTCCTCGCTCCTGCTGAACGCTGTGGCTTCCAAAGTGACTCCCATTTTGCGTAAGTGGAAACTGAGCTTCCAAGAAGTGAAGGCGCCTGCTCAGGCTTACCTGGGTCAGTACGTGGAGCCCAAGTACTGGGCTGGGATGGCTGGGTTCCCAAGTCCTCACTGTAAACCATGAAGTCTCAGAGTCCCTCTCTCACCTTGGCTGGGATGCTGGCCTTGGAGCCACCTTGGCCTGAGGATGGGAAGGCTGTGCCCTTTCAATAAGTGAAAGAACTGTCTCAGTTGGACGTGCTACCAAGCAAAACCTGGCAGGGAGGGGAGAGGACCCCACACAGGTGTCGGAAGCCATCCTTCTCTGCATCATGCCCTCGATCCGCGTCCATGTCCGGGAACATCCTCGGTGGCACAGTGGGCAGAATGGAGCTGTGTACTGCTCGGGCCAGTTCTCAGTGATGATGGGCCTCACATATGCTACCACCCCCCGGGAGGAGTGATTCTTCCTCCTTAGCATCCGGCCTGGCTGACTCCTGTCAAACAGCCTTGGCAGACCCCTTAAACGACAGTAATTCTCCCACCAGGATGAAGCCAGGATGCAGGGATCTGAATGAGATTCAGTGCCCCTGAGAAGGCGCTTAGCCAGCCCCAGCAAACAGCCCTGGTTATGGATGGGGATGAAGAATGGAGTGAGCCAGAGAAAGGAGACTGGGGTAAGAAGGGAGAGGCAGAGGAGAAGACACAGATGGAGGCAGAGAGGTGGAAAAAGGACATTTATGCGGGCAATGCTTCTGCAGTGAGAGGCTGCACCTCCCACCACACTGCAGGGGCCACATCTGGTTTTGCTCACTCCAGAGCCGTGGGAACCCAGCACAGTGCATGACACACAGGAGATGCTCCCAAGTACTAACTGAATGAGACTGAAAATAAAGAGACGTAAGAGTATTTTGTTCAGTCGCTCAGTCATGTCCAGCTCTTTGCGACCCCATGGACTGCAGCTCAGTCCTTCACCATCTCCCAGAGCTTGCTCGAACTCATGTACATTGAGTCGATGATGCCATTCAACCATCTCCAACTTCTGTTGCCCCTTCTCCACCTACCCTCAATCTTTCCCAGCATCAGGGTCTTTTCCAATGAGTCAGCTCTTCACACCAGGGGGCCAAAGTATTGCAGCTTTTAGCATTAGTCCTTCCAATGAATATCCAGGACCGATCTCCTTTAGAATGGACTGGTTGGATCTCCTTGCAGTCCAAGGGACTCTCAAGAATCTTCTCCAACACCACAGTTCAAAAGCATCAATTCTTTGGCACCCAGCCTTCTTTGTGGTCCAACTCTTACATGCATACATGACTACTGGAAAAGCCATAGCTTTGACTATACGGATCTTTGTTGGCAAAAGATGTCTCTGCTTTGAGACTCTACTGAATGAGACTGAAAATAAAGAGACATAAACAGTGTAGAGAACACAGGTGCTGGCATATATGAGTTGCTCAGTACGTCATTGTTGACTGACTGCATACATGCCTACTTAGAGACAGACGGTATTTTAGAGGGGTTGGCGGGGACCCAATTTGTAGGACAGATACATCGTAGAAGCACCAAATGGAGACTATATTGGGGGCTGAAGACCAAGGGCTGCCTCTGACCACAGCCTAGGCCTGGGGCCTCAGAGCTGGCAGGGTGGGGAATCAGAAGAGAAAGGAGCCTCCTGATGGGCAGCAGGAACATGGCAGCAGCAGGGAGTAAGCTCTGGAATGGGTGGTGGTGGTAGGGAGTCAGAGATTGAGTCTGGAGGTTATCACTGCTTTCTCAGAACCCAGCATGGATCCAGGCCTGCAATGCACACAGACTTTGTTTGCTGAATGGACTGATGAGAACAGGATTTGGGGCTGAGCAGGTCAAGGTGAGGGGTTTAGGGCTGCACCTGCGGAAGGATAATGTGATCTGTGAGGTGGGCACAGAGGCTCAAAGGGGAATGCTGGGCCAGACAAGACGAGCCCCGGCTTACAACTCAGTGCCTGTGGGTCAACTTGAGTGAATGCTGCTTCCGCCGTCATTCTAGGCCTGTGGTTTCTCAACAGTGGCGGTTTTGAGCCCCAGGGGCCATCTGGCAATGTCTGGAGACAGTTCTGTCATAGCGAGGAGGGTTGCTACTGACATCTTAGTGGGCAGATCCAGGGATTGTGGTAAACATCCTGTAATGCGTGGGACAGACCCTGGAATGACAAACTATCTGGTCCAAATGTGATGGCTGAGAAACCCCACATGCTACAGCTCTCGCTGTGGGAGAACCACGGTCCTCACCCTCCACCCTGGATCCAAGCTCTCATTTTGAGGTGTTTTTGCCACCATAATTAAGACCACTACCATCAATAGAGATGTATTGAGCCCCAACAGGCAAAAACAGATATCTTTGTCATCTTGTTTTTCCTTAAAAGAGATGACAGTGGCTCAGGACTCAGAGAAGCCCAGTGGGAACACAATCGGCTGTGCCACCCAGCGAGGGACCTGGGGATCCTCACCACCACACCCACGGGGAGCTAGCTCTGCGCCTGGGACTTCCCGTCATTCTTTTGGAATGCACAGACTCAGACCTCAGAGGAGGAAAGGGTCATAGGAACATCTGTTCCCATCACCTCCTTTCACAAATGAAGTACTGTGAGGCACGTGACAGCTGAAGTGTCCAGGGAATGTGAGTGGCAGAGCCATGCCTGGAACCCAGGTCCCCACACTGCCAGTCGAGTGCTCTTCCGATGAGAAGAGCCTCTGGTGACTGAAGTTTCCCCAAAGGGTCTCCTGCAATACTGCAGAATACATGACATGTATACGTAGGCTTTTTGAAAGCCTTTCAAATGTGCAGGTTATCAGGTGCTGCTCAGCTGAGGCTCACTGTTGTTCAGGGACCAAGAGCCTGAGAGAAGGTTCTGGTGGAAGTCTGTTTTTGACGAATAACTCACCTTGGAGAGAAAGGTAACTGCTTGAAGATGTCCTTAAGCTTTTGCGAGGGACCCCAAAGTGGCTCAGCAGTAAAGAACCTGACTGCAGTGCAGGAGACACAGGAGATGCGGGTTCAATCCCTGGGTTGGGAAGATCCCCTGGAGGAGGGCATGGCAACCCACTCCAGTATTCTTGCCTGGAGAATCTGATGGACTGAAGAGCCTCATGGGCTATGGTCCAGAGGGTTGTAAAGAGTCAGACATGACTGAAGTAACTAAGCATGCAGGCACACCAAAGACTGAGAGGATTTTATAAATAATTAGACTATTTCCCCTTATTTTCCCAAGGAAAGGTGGTACTAGGAAATAAAAAGTTTAGCACCAAAAACCAGACATTAATATATCTTCCCCACACTGCACGCCCTCCAGACTTATTCTGATGACCAAAAGCTGCTATTCATTTGTCCAGGAAGAACATGCCAGCAATTAGCTCATTTGGACTAAAAATTACAGAGTGCAGCCTCAGTGGGAGAAGTGGGACAGAGCTTAGCAAGTTGTGGAGCAGTAACTGCCTTTGCCCTCCACCTGTTATCCATCTACACATCTCTGAAGACTCTGTTTCACATCACCCACCCTCTAAAGTGTTTCTAAACCCCCTCTCAAGGAAGAATTACACCTGCACTATGTGATGACCCACTGACCCTTTGCACGTATCTATCCCAGCCCCCTGATGCGTTAGTGAACTTGCATATCTCCTCCACTGCACCATGAGACCCATCCCAAGTGGCTGGCACAGGGGTAGACACAACAGTGGGTGTGCAATAATATTCAATTTACTGATGTAAAATAGGGAGAAGGGGTACCGTAGAGGAGGAGTGAGGGGCAGGAGTTGGGGATGGAGAGTTAAATACTGATGTTCAGATTCTACCAAAGGGAGGAAGGATGCTACAACTTCCTGATGCCCTACAATGTAGCACAAGGCACCTACGATCACAGGGTTAGTCCTCCTGACAAGCCTGTGAGTAAAGCATTATAGTTTCCCTAGTTCTCTGATAAGGACAAGACTACTCAGAGTGCCACGATGATTTGGCACCAAAGCACAAGCTTTCCTGGTCTATCAGGCTGCCTCTCGCCACACAATGTACTTCCTATGCTTCAATAAAACTCCCCTGATGCCTATGTGAACCGGCAGGAATTTGTAACGTCAGAGTTTCAGCCCATGATATTATTTATCTAACAGACATTTAATAAAAACAGCTCTCTTTCTTATCAGAGCACTAGAAGCTTATCCCTAACCCTAAATAAATAAACCAACCGATTTGATTTGTGGACTTTTGATTTACGAAGCTATTTGAAAAGTCCTACAAAGATACAAATAAACTACATGCTGCTAGGCACTTGATGAATGATTTTAGTTTTTTCATCCCCTGAAATCGAGTCTACCCCAGGAAACCTAGGGTGCTGCTATACTTATTAACAATAGAGGCAACTTAGCATCAAGAGGAAAAAATACAGGAGGGAGAGAGAGAAGAGTAGCGTAGGGTCACACTCCACCAGTCACGAGTGGATGTTCCGTTTTCTTATCTGTAAAATGGGCATAATAACACCCAGATCAATCCAGTCTGTTCTAAGGACAATGATTTGAAAGCAGTTCTGTAAACTGCAAAGGCATTAGCAATTACAGCTGCTCCGGAAATTTTGGGATTTGACGCACTCATGAGCACTTGATCTAGTTAAAAGTAGAAACCACCACCCTGAAGACAGTCCAACGGTAGAGCCAGCTCATGACTATCAGGTTTTCGAGTTCGCCTTTCCTCTCTCACTGCTGCGAGGGCCGAGGAAACCTTAGAATTTGCAGCACAGTTAGTGTGACCCACATGTTATGCTAGCGCCCCCTTGTTAACCCCCAGCCCCGAGAGGCACAGACTGGAGTCCCCACTCTCCTTGTGGATATAATTAAAGACGTTTTTAGCTCTCTAGAAATTTCTTCAAAGCACAAAATGTTCTCTGGACATCATAAACCACCATGTAGCAAATATTGTGGAAGTTTCATTTTAAAAAAATTATTTTTTAAAGTTAGGTCTTAATAGGGTTTAAAAAGAACCTCAAAAACTGTTTTTCAGAACACTATTCCTGTTAAGGGACATTCCATAAAACATCATCTAAGGTTAGAAAAGGCCTGGAAAAGGCCCACTGACAGGGTTAACACAGGGCTGTGGGACGTCAGGGCACGTGCCCCGCTGGTGTGCATAGCACACCGCCAAGCATGAGACCCAGCGGCAGAGGTTTCCATGTATGTTAAGGAACCTTTATTTCTCAGGTTAACCGGGGGACTAGCTTTTCACAGAACAAACTTTCAGACGGAACCTCTGCTCTGCAACAGGTTTTCACACCGTGCTCAGCAGAATCCCAAAGGTTTCTAGAGGAGATCTCAGGAGCTCCTGAGGGCTGGAGCTAAGGCTCCTGCTGCTGTCTGAACGTGTGGCAGTTCACACCACCTTTCCTGCCAGGAAACATGTTGAATCCCTAATGCCCAACCTGATGATATTAGAAGATGGGCCTTTGGGTTGATTGGACTTCCCTGGTGGCTCAGAGGGTAAAGCGTCTGTCTACAGTGTGAGAGACCTGGGTTCGATCCCTGGGTTGGGAAGATTCCCTGGAGAAGGAAATGGCAACCTACTCCAGTACTCTTGCCTTGAAAATCCCATGGACGGAGGAGCTTGGTGCAGGCTACTATCCATGGGGTCCCAAAGAGTGGGGCACGACTGAGCAACTTCACTTTCATTTTCTTGGGTTGATTAGGCCCTGAGGGTGGAGCTCTCGTGAATGGGATTAGTGCCCTCTTATTAAAGGATGAGAGATCTCAGAGAGTCCTCCCTCCTTCTACCACATGAGGACACAGGAAGGCATTGGCAATTAACCAGGAAGAGGGCTCTCCTAAGAACCTGATCATGCGGCACCTTGATCTTGGACTTCTAGCCTCCAAAACTGTGAGCAAAACATTCCTGTTGTTTATAAGCTACCCCAATGATTGTTTTTTGTTACAGCAGCTCAAACAGACTGAGACAGCCCCCATGTTCTTGAAGAGCAGCTCCCCTAAAACGTGGAGAACCACTGCTCTAGAAAAGATGAGGACACGAGGCCTTTTGTTCAGCTTATACTTACGTGTTAACCTTCAGACTACCATGATGCCTTTCCTGTTCTGAACCAAGGCATCCAGGGCACAGAGTGACAGCTGTCGCCTGAAGACCAGTTCACGCCTTCCTTGACCTCAGGGCAGGTACTGGACCTCCCCCAAACTCTTCCTCTCAGCTCTGCAATGGCAATGATGTTCCCTTGCAGGCTACGTGCTGGCACGCAGCTGGCACACAGCAGAGGCTCTAGACATGACATCCAGAACATCTGAAACATTCTTTTGTTGCCTTTATCTTTTACACTGAAAATCTCTGAGCTCACCATTAGTTGTAGTCATCTGAAATGCACAGATCTCCGTCATTGCCCTGTGCATCCCTGTTAGCTTTATGTCTCTTTATACTGCTTCAGTAATTCTTCCTGAAAACATTTTTGGGCAAATTTTCTTATTATATAGGGATACACAGTCAATGCAGGATAGTTTAAAAATTCAGACCAGAAAAAGATAAGAGAACAAGAGAAACAACAACAACAACATCACCCTGTAATTCCGCCACCGGGAAGTAGGCTGTTAATGTGTCCCTTTTCAATTTTGGCTCATCTGAGAAATGCCTGTGCTTCCTGGGGTTATTCTTTGCTGTGCTGTCAAACTCACATTTACCAAAATCATACGTCCTTCTTTTGTTGTGTAAGCTAATTTGCATACTTTTTATCTCCAAAGTAACACTAAAGTGTATTCACGTATTTGAATTCAAGGAAGCAAGCCGAAAACAAACGCAGGTTTTCCTTCACTCCTTCCCACCCTGTCCTACCTGCCTCTTGAGGAAATCACTGTTGTATTTATATAGATGTTTTCCTATTTATTTCCACATTTGATGTTTAAAGACATAAAATATGGTCTTATGCTGTTTTATTTCTCAGCCCTCTTGAATCATCTTTTCAAAGTGTCTGGCCTTCAAACGTAGTATTTGAAAATAACCTAGTATTTTCTCGTAAGTTTCTGAAATCAACTTAAAATTCTAGGGTAGTGCTTCTCAGCTTCAACATGTGGATGAATCACCTGGGGATCTCGTTAAAAACCGGATTCTGATCCAGCAGGTGTGGAGCGGGGCCGAGAGTCTGTCTTTCTATCTAGCTCATGCTGCAGGTCCAGTTTGAGGAGCAAGGCTTCAGGGTGCATAACTACTCAAATCTTTCATGCTTCTCCTTGATTTTTTACGAATCCCAAGACGGCCATTTCTCTCAAGCATCCTACAGCCCTGGCACCACTGGCTTTCCTTGACTGGCCAGAATTAAGCCTAATGCACGAATCTCCCTCAAGAGGTGGGGTAAGTGGTGGTATGGAGTTCCTAGGGATCTTGGTTTCACAATAAAAAGGCAACTCAGGGTTTAGGTCTTTTCTGCAGGGAAGTAAGAGCCAAAGGATCAGAAGACACAATAACTGGAGAGCCGAACCCCCAAAAGGCGGGACACAGATGCTTGACCAAAACACATCCAAGGGGAGCAGAAGTGAGGAGGAAGTTCTGACCTCAATGGAGGAGAGAACCCCAAAGTGTCACAGTGAGATTTAGATATCCCAGTTTAGCTAAAGCGGACATGCATTTTCCAGCAACTGAGCTGAAGTGGTGGATGGAGGCTGCGGAATGGAAATGCCGAGACAGTGAAACCATCTTGTTTCTGCTCTCTCATCAACCTGTTACTCTGGCCTCGAGAGTGGCCCCAGTAGGAGGCTCTCCTGCCATCAGCTGCTGCACATCTGTGTGCTGAGTTGCATCAGTCGTGTCTGACTCTCTGTGTCACTAGAAACTGTAGCCCGCCAGGCTCACTGTCCGTGGGATTCTCCAGGCAAGGACACTGGAGAGGGCTGCCACTTCCTCCTCCTGGGGATCTTCTTGACTCTGGGATCGAACCTGCATCTCTCATGTCTCCTGTATTGACAGGTGGCTTCCTTACCACAAGCGCCACTTGGGATGCTGCACATATAAGGGAGCTCTAAACAACACAGCCCTGGCGGCTCCGATGGAAAGAATCTGCCTGCAATGCAGGAGACCCGGGTTTGATTCCTGGGTCGGGAAGTTCCCCTGGAGAAGGGCATGGCAACCCATACCAGTATTCTTGACTGGAGAATCCCAGGGACAGAGGAGCCTGGTGGGCTACAGTCCATGGGGTCACAAAGAGTCAGACAGGACTGAGCGACCAACACACACACACACACACACACACACACACACACACCACACAGTTCCACCCAGTGTGGTTCTTAAATGACAGTCCCTTGGCAAGCCCTAGTGACCCCAACACTGGTTTCAGAGGTGGGGCAGGGCCTTAGGAATTAATTAGATGGCCAGGCTTCTTACCAGTCTCAGAAGTCTGATGAGAACTTCCCCCTGACCACTATATTCTTAGAAAAGATGAGCTGAGATTTCTGCTTGGTTAGTAACAGTACAACAAGAACCTGGAAAACACATCACTTTCAGTTTCTACAGTTAAGCACACCGTTTTTCATTCTGCTTCATGTTTTTTTAAGGCCGTGGGCTCCTAGAGAATAGCTTAGCTCAAACCCTCAAGGAAAATGCCTTCCTTAATTGACCACCATGCCTCTCACATTTTCTTTGCTGTTGCGAGAGACTTTTCTCCCTGACTTGTATGTAAATATTGTTCCTCCCAAGTAACTGAAACCTGCCCAAGAAAGCCAGTGGACACTTCTGCACATGGTTTTCATTCAAATCCATCAGAATATCCAAAGCAAAGAATGCAAGGGGCAAGGGAACTAAATATGCATTTGTAATATACCTCTCATAAATCTGACCTGTGTGAGAATCATCAGAAAAACTTAGTTCTTTCTTTCCTAATCACATCAGAACAATGCTGCTAGAAAATGACTCATACGGTGGAGCAAAGCAAGAGGACTTGTGCCTGAGAAGCAATGTTTGAGTCAGCCTTAATGCCAACAGGCCTTTATCTTATGAGGCATCTCCAAGGTTGTTATTGTTTATGCCCTAAACATGGTCACAGGGAGGTTCTGCCTATGTCTTGCTCATAGCATCTGTTGAGAACGTCACAGTCTGGTTGCCAGAAGGGCTGTTTTTCACTTTCTCTGTCTTTTCTATGAAGCTACTTCTTATTTTATGCCAGGGCTTATTTATTGCGAGGCACTGTTCTACTCACTGTATATGTCAATTCATTTATTCTTCATAACATAACTTTATGAAAGAGGTAGGCGTTGTAGCCATTTCACAGATGCAAAAGGCTTAAAGATGTTGGTAACATTCCCACAGGCATAGAGATAAGTAAATTTCAGAGTCAGAACATGAATTCAAGCCTAAATAAGTGTCAGCCGTTCAGTCATGCGTGACTCTTTGCAACCCCATGGACTGCAGTCCACCAGGCTCCTCTGTCCATGAGATTTTCCAGGCAAGGATACTGGAGTGGGTTGCCATTCCCTTCTCCAGGGCATCTTCCCAACCCAGGGATCGAAACCAGGTCTCTTGCACTGTAGGCAGATTCTTTACCGACTGAGCTACAAGGGAAGCCCAGAATATGAATTCAAGTCTAATGAACTCTATATCCTGAGATTTTACCTTCTATTAATACATGAAAGCAGTCTCCATTTCATCACTATCAGTGTCTACTCCATTCACTCATGTGAATACCAGTGAGCCCATGGTAGCCACTGCACTAGGCATTGAGGCCCTGGGTATAAGTCTTGATCCTTGCCCTCAGAAAACTGGAAATAGACTCCTGATTCAAAAGCCATCCTGTCCAAGATGCTAGCCACTAACTATATATGGTTATTTACATTTAGATTTAAAATTAAACCAATTAAATAAAGAAGTCCTTTCCTCCACTGCACCAGCTGCATTTCAAGTGCTGGATAACCACACATGGCTAATGGCTACTGTATGGAACAGTGCAGATACAGGACATTTTCATAAGCTCCCTTGGACAGTGCAGTTCTAGAGGAAGTGGGTGACCCCTTGACTCCAGCCTAAAAAGTGGTGTCTCCTTTTTCAGTCCTATCCACTTTGTCTTAAGAAACAAGGGTCAGACTTTGTCAGGAGCCAGAGTGTTTTCCTGATTCCCCGTGTCTGTCTGCTCTGGTTGCTTTGCTGAGTCATACCCACTTCCCTTAGAGCCCCAGAAGGGTTCTGGAGCTGTGATGACAGCAGACTGAATGCCACAGAACAGAGGACAAACCCCAGCCTGACATTTCCCCAGCACCATCAGCCTGGCTCACATCCCAGCATCTTTCACTGCTCAGGAAGCTGTGAGAAGCAGAAAGAAGCCAGAATGATTTTTAAGCTCTGGAAGCAAGAAGAAAAACATCTTTTGACTTGTAAACTGAATAGATTTGTTGGACGTGGACATTACAGGGAAGGAGTGCAAAAGTCCCTGGCAGAGTTTCTTCACAGAAAAGAACTCCGTTTACCAGCGGGTGGGCAGGAGCAGGACTGCCTCAGATGGAGACGCAGGCACCCAAATCTTTAGTGAGGCCATTTCTGTCAAAAGTCCACAGGCAGCAAAACAAACAGGACCTCTCTGCATCTTTATACCCTTGGTTCATTCTTCCTCTTTACCCGCCTTTTCTGAAGACTGCATGCAGGGCCAGCATGAGAGGACAGAAAGACCAAGACCACAAAGTCTTTCTTCTTCTGGAGGGAAAAGTCCAGACAGGGGCCTTCTGGGGCAAAGAGATCACCTTGTGCTTGGCCGCCCATGGCCTCTTCCCAAGCAGGCAGCTTACTTCCGGGCCTAGGTTGCCAAGGTGCCTATCACGTGACTGCCCTGTCTGACTCCACCCACTTACGTTTGACCTATGGCTTGATACGTAGAGATGGGTTCAGCCAATCAGATTCTTTCTCTCAGAAATTGAAACAAGAAGCAGGAAATACTGCTCCAAGAAACAAGAAGCCAAAACACAGCCAAGTGCCCTGAGCGGACAAGGGTGTCAGGTAAAGACTTGTTTCCTCCACCTCCTATTCAGAACCTCCACTGAGCTCTCCAATCCAGTACAAACCAGGATGCTTTGACACCTACTCTTGATTTCCATGCCAACTACTTTATCAGTCAACCTATCTCCAAAGACTCCATGTGTCAGTCGTATCCGACTCTCTGCGACCCCATGGACTGTAGCCTACCAGGCTCCTCTGTCCATGGGATTTTCCAGGCAATAGTACTGGATTGGATTGCCATTTCCTTCTCCAGGGGATCTTCCCGACCCAGGGATCGAACCCGGGTCTCCTGCTTTGTAGACAGACGCTTCACCATCTGAGCCACCGGGGAAGTCCACCTATAACCCTCCTATAAACTCTATTCCTTGAGATAGCTTGAGAGCATCCCTGTTTCTTGAGCAACCCAGTGGGTGTTTCACCTCTGAAAAAAGTGCCACTTATTCTGTGACAGGAAATGGTTTAGGTGACTACTGTGGAAGTACAAAGGGAATGATGTTCCAAGCATCTGCTGTGTGTCCAGCCGTGTATGTGCTGTGCTTAGTCACGCCTGACTCTTTGCAACCCCATGGACTGTAGCCTGCCAGTCTCCTCTGTTCATGGGATTCTCCATGGCAAGAATACTGGAGTAGGTTACAATGCCCTCCTCAAAGGGATCTTTCCAACCCAGGGATTGAACCCAGGTCTCCTTATGGCAGGTAAATTCTTTACTGTCTGAGCCACCAGGGAAGCCCAAGCCATGTCTGAAGTGCTCCCATGTAAGAGGTCGGATTCAGTACTCACAGCAGCCCTGCCACCTGGCCACAGTCAACGTCCCATTTCACAGGTGAGGAGCCAGGTTCCTCAAGATCAGTTCTCCCTGTTTCCAACTATCTTTGGGTTGCCTGCTTGTTAGAAGCTCTTCTGACTCTAGCTGCTGAGAGAAAGGAAAGATTACAGTGAGGAGGCATTAAGGCTGCTGGAAGAAGCAGGAAGTTGGGAAGTGTCTCTGTCTTTCTGAGCTTCAGGGTCTTTTCCTGTGAAATAGGAACAGTAATATTGACCAAAAAGAGCTGTGTGGAATTGGTGAAATGAAGAATGTAAAACTCTGAGCAATATGTTGAACATGTACAAAAGGTGCTCGATCTCAACCAGCAGTGGTCCCCTCTCCTTCTCCATCTGCTGCCTTTGTGCAGCCTTGAGGACCTGCCCGCCTCTTGCCTCCTGCCTCCTTCCTGCACCAACCCAGCAACCTTCGTCATGCGCTGGATCCGGTCCCAGACTCCTTGGCTGGGACCTAGTATTCACTGCACTTATTATTCCAGGCATCCTGTGATTTACTTTTCTAGTGAGTTAATTGCAAAATCCATATGGAGCAGAGAAAAAACATCAACCCAAGCTTGCCATGAAAAGCAAGGGAACAGAGAAAGCTTTCCATCTCAGCCAGTGCAGCCTGGGAAGGCGGGGATGGAAGGGTGGGGTGGGGGGAGATGTTGCCACACTTGGTGTGTGGGAGGCCAGCGCTGCCAAGCTCGGTGAAAGGCACGTGGTGCTCAGGGCCTAGAGTTCTCCTTTTTTTCCTGCTCATCCCTTTAGGCAAAAATCTAAGTTTTAGACTCCCACTACGGGGATAAAATGTAGGTTATCAAATCTCAGGGTGCATAAGAAGCACCTGGGAAGTTTATTTAAAATGCAGATTCCCCACTTTGCTGTATACCTGAAACTAACATCACATTGTAAACTGTACTTCAGTTACAAAAATAGATTAATAAAAAATTCATGTTTATAAAAGTAAAATACAGATGTCAAGCCTCTCTCTCCAGAGTTTCATCCAGTAAGTGTGGTGTGGGAACCCAGAATCTACACCTTGTGTGTATCTACTACAGGTAATCTGCAGACCCAAGTTGAGAAACAGTGATGCAAAGGAAGGGTCAGTTGTCCTGGAGTTAGAAGAACTTAAGATAGGTTCTTAGTTCTCCCTCTTACCAGCTCTGTGTCCTTGGGCCAATCACTGTATCTCGCTGGCCTCAGTTTTCTTATCTCTTAAGTAGGAATGAGAGTACCTACATCATAAAAAGCATGGAGGGAATAACATACTGAAAGCCCTTAATGCAACCCTTGGAACACCTGAAGGCACTCAAAAAAAAAAACAAAGATTTGCTTTTCTTTCCTGGAAAAATTTTCTTTAAAACTGGCCGGAGGCATCTTTGCTCCTGAATGTTAATACATTTCTGTATCTGTTTACAAGCTAAAACTTTCAAAGAGAGACCTTTGAGAGAAGCCACCTCTTGGTTTGAAAGCACTTTGAAGATGAAAGGGTGTCAAATCCTCCAGAGACTCCTCCAGAGACTTGGTTATTAAAATAAACAAATGTTTATTTTAATTTGGTGAGTTATAATTTATTAAAGGCTTTTGGAAAATGGAAGTACTATTTATGTTCCCACCAGGGACCCAACAGTTTTGCATGGTTGGAGGTTAATTCTTTCATTTGTTCAAGAAATACTGATTAAGCACCTGGGTGCCAGGCCAGATGAACAAGAGTTAGCCCTCTGGGGACTTGGCGACTCAACAATGATGGCAGCTTGATAGAGACCACACTGCGGGGCTACAAAAGCTCAGAGCCCGCCATGCCAGGGTCCTCTGTCCATGGAATTCTCCAGGAAAGAATACTGGAGTGGGTAGCCATGCCCTTCTCCAGGGGATCTTCCCAACTCAAGGATCAAACCCGAGTCGCCCACATTGCAAGCACATTCTTTACCATTTGAGTGGCCAGGGAAGCCCCACAGTTGATTAATTCATTTGTTTGTTCAAGAAACACTGATTAAGCACCTGGGTACCAGGCCAGATGAATAAGCATTAGCTAGCCCTCTGGGGACTCGATGTCTGAACAAGGGTAGCAACTGAACAGAGACCACGATGGGAGCTGCAGAAACGCAGAGAGCAGTGACTTCTCTCAGCCTCAGGAGCTGGGTCTTGGGAAGCTGACCAGCCAGAAAGGACTCCATCTTGCATGCACTCAGATGGAAACACAATTTGAAAAACAATTCTGGTCCTCACAGAAGTGCAAGGTGAGATCCCTGGAGGAAAGAGCTCTTCTTGGCTGAGGTTACCCCCTATACCTGTAATTTCTTAGATGCTCCGAGAGGTGGGTAGACTCTTCTCTACACTTCAGGCCCAAACATCCAAGTGTATCATGGCCATCTTGATTTGGAGGTTCACAGGCATCTCAGACTCAACAGTGTCTACCACTCAGCATATTCATCTTTCTCCATAATCGTGCTCCAGCATTTCCACACTCATCCATGGTGCTACTCCGATCAAATATAGGCCTGCATCCGTTTACTCTTCCACAGCCCACATTTAGTCAGTCACCAAATTCTACTGGTCCCTCCACCTAAGTACCTCTCCATTCTGTCCCCACGACCACTGCTCTGACTTTGGGGGCCATCTCCCATCTCTTCCTCTCCACCTTCAGGTGGAACCTAGGGTGATCTTTCCAGAAACACATAGAGGGTGGCTTGCATCCCTGCGTAAAACCCTTCGCTGGCTTTCCCTCCCCCCCGGAATAAGGTTCAGACACCGACAGGTGATGCTTAAGGCCCTGCCTCTCTAGGCTTACCACCTGGCACACTAGTCACCCCGATACACTTTAGCAGCCACACGACACCTGCACGCGTGAATGTGCCATGCACCGCCTGGCCAGCCTGGCAGCACCCCCATCTCCCGCCTCTCAGATTTCACATCCTTTCCCCCCTCTCCTGACTTCCCTGAGCTGTTACGTCTCTTCACTCATCCCTTCTACTGAATGGAAACATCTCAAGGGAAGATATTCCACTGTGCCCATACCCCAGCCCTTCTTATGCTAGGTGGTGTAGGGGCTCCTGGTGCTTACCAAGCTGGTTCTCTTTTTCTGGGTACAAGGGAGGTATATACTTCCCTGCTCCCTTGCAGTTAAGAGGAGCTATGTGACTAAGTCAGGCCTATGGGCTGTGAGAAGCAGGCAAAAAGGCTGTTTGCTCCAGGCAATGCAGCTACAAGATCACAGAGCCCCTATGCCTGGGTCCTGGAGAGAGACTGTGGAGAAACCCTTTTCCCTGACACCTCCGATGTGCTGAGTATGTGATGTGAGAAATAAACTCTGCAAAGCCACTGAGATATTAGGGCTGCTTGTTCTTGTGACATAATTAACCTATTTGACTGCTACAGAAATCATGGAAGTGTGAAAGTGAAAGTGTTAGCCACTCAGTCACAGGAGACTCTTTGTGACCCCATGGACTGTAGCCTGCCAGCTCCTCTGTCCATGGGATTTTCCAGGCAAGACTCCTGGAGCGGGTCACCATTTCCTTCTTCAGGGGATCTTCCTGACCCAGGGATGGAACCCAGATCTCCCACGTTGCAGGCAGACTCTTTACCAGCTGAGCTACCAGGGAAGCCCAGATTTCTGTCTATAATCACTGAAACAGGACCTGGAAGCATCAGGTTCTCTGTGAACATCTGATGAATGAATGGAGGCTGGAATGGATGCGTGAACAAAGAAGCCTCAGGAAAAGAATATGAGATCTGGAGTCAAAAGAAAATAGCCTACACTAACCACCCCCATAACCCTCTTTCCCCACACCAGTGGACTGTTCTTCATCTCCATTTGGTTCTAGAAGAGGGATTTAACCTTTTCTTCCTCTCTCTGAAGTATCTCTGCACTGAGGCCAACCGAAACTACGTGCAGATCCTAGCTAATGCACCAGTGTCTGAAGGAAGGGCAATGGTGATATATTTTTACCCAGCTTTGCACCAGTCCATAATCCCGCTGTCTTTGAACTTTATGCTTCCAGGGTTACATCTGGGCTTGGCCTCCGAGATGGGGATTCCTGAGCTTCCTGAACCAAACAAAGGCTTCTAATTCTAACACTCCCCCCACTGCACCCCAACCAGGTTAAAGAATGGCCTCATTAGAGCAAATATCTTTTTTACATGTAAGGAAAATATTCAGTAATTATCTCTAAGTCTTTCAACACATTTCAGCTAAGCACAAAAGCAGAGGCTGTGAGATGGGGATTGAGTCTACACATTTTCAAAAATAAACACAACCATAAAGAACGTCATTCCAAAGTCACAGGTTCCTGAAATTATTGCTTAGGAAGAAGGTTGGGGCACTAATACAAACATCTGGCAGGGAGCAGCTAGCTGATCAGAATAGAAAGATCAGCGTGCTGGCAGTGCTAATGATGGAGTGGGCCGGGGGGACTGAGGAGGAGAGAGGCTAGGGCCCTCAACACGGTGGAGCGGGGAGAATTGAACTTGGCAATGTCTGGCTTGCCATCCACACGGGCTCTCCAGCCTCTGGCTGTGTTGTCCTTAAGTTAGATGGTGAGCACCAGGCCTGAAACTGGGAAGAAGAGGAAGCACATGGCACTGGGAATATGATGGCTCTGCAGCAGCTAGACTTGGGTTCATATCTATCTAGGAGCTCTGTGACTTTGGCCAAGTCACTGCCCTTGTGATTCCTAGTTTGCTCACTACAAAGCAGGGGCAAACACAGCAACCTCCCAGTGTTTTAAGGGTACACAGTTTGCTGTTAAAACAGGAAGCGTCAATCGGAAGCGTCAATCTGCTTCTCCTAATCCCAAACACTTCTGAGTCCCTAGGGCCTGATGCTACAGGTGCCCTCAATGACTGTGTGCTGAGAGCGTGGTGAATAAGGTGCTCTAGACTGGCTTTTTATTATAGAAAAATATACAGTTTATCCTTTGAACCATCTGAAAGTGTGCAGCTCAGAGGCATTTTATACATTCCCAATGTTGTGCCATCATTGAAAGCATGTAAGCTAAGCTGCTTCAGTCACGTCTGACTCTTTGTGACCCCATGGACTGTAGCCCACCAGGCTCCGCTGTCCATGGGATTCTCCAGGCAGCGATACTGGAGTGGGTTCCCATTTCCTTGTCCAGGTGACCTTCCTGACCCGAGGATCAAAGTTTCATCTCAAGTTTGCAGGTGGGTTCTTTACCACTAGCGCCACATTACTGCTATCTATTCTAGAACATTTTCATCAACCCCTCCCCCCTACAAAAAAACCCCACAAAACTCTATACCTACTAAGCAGTTACTCCCTTTCCCACCTCCTATGGGAAAGCCTATGGCGGTGTTAGCTGCATTCAGTACTTTAAACCATTGCTTTGGTGAGAAAGTTGCGGGGGGCTGGTCTGGAAGGACATATTTCCTGTGTACCCGGCTGCACGCTTGCTCCCTTCTGTAAGCGACCCAGGTAGATGCCTAATGACACCACCGTCAGGCATGTGTGTGGCTGTTATGATGACGCCCTTAAGCTGGAACACAAATCAACACCGAACAGTGGGAGATGAGGCTGGAAGGGGTGGGATGGGGAGGTCCTGATGTGTAGAGACTTGTACTTGAGTCCATGCATGAGCCAGTGAACGGAGGCTCAGCCCTGTCTTCTAGTGTACCTCAGGGATGCTCCTAGAATGGGGGGGACTGAGCAGTAAGCACCCCCACCCCAATTCTGATGAGCCTACAGTGGCCAGGCCCTGGCCCAGCTGCAGACGAGGCTCCAGCTGCAGAGAAGCGGGCATGGAGGCGGGCAGCTATGGGTAGTTAATGAGTGATTTATTGGTGCTGCTGCACGGCAGCTTTCCTGGGACCTGCTCCTAATTAACAACCACTAACTGGATGAGGCCGCTTTTTCTTTTTTTTCCAAAGCGAATAAAAGCCCCCCAAAAGCCTTTCTTCCCCATTTCCATGGGAAGAAAGACTTCACCTCTGCTGGTTGCCTGCGTCTAAAATACAACAGGTGTTTGGTGGAATTCCCCACCCGTTCCCTCACTCCGGCACAGACACACACACACACACACCCTTGCGGACAGCCAGACCCACACATCCTTGTTCATACGATCCCCACACTGTCACACGTTTGTCCCACCCGCCCCCACCCTTTGCCAATAGAACAACACAGACCTTGTCTTGCAGCCACACTTCGACACGGTCATGGGTACGCATCTCTCACACTTGAACCTCACATACACATACGGCCCTAAACCCCACACACTGAAAGCAGTAGGCCTTGCATGTTCAGTCCTTGCACACAGCCACGTGTGTGTACTCACACCCCTTGTCGTTACAGGCAAGGCCACAGGGTCTCCCACACGGTCTCATCCATCACTCACTCGGAAGCAGCCCTAAGACCCGGTGCCCTGATCTGACGATCCCTTGGCCGTGAGGTGGCGCACACCAGGGAGAGGAAGGGGGCACCGCAGCAGGACTCGGGGGCCCCGAGGTCCAGCGGGGAGAGGCTCAACTGCCACAGCCTTCAGACCAAAATGGTTCCTGGGGGCCCTGAGAAGCTGCAGACTCACTTAAGAGCCAGGCTGCTGAGGGGTGGTGGGGCCCCAGATGGTGCCTGGAACCTAACAGGCATCTCTTATGGACTGAAGTGTTTTCCCCTGAAAAGATGTGGCTGATTCATGTGGACGTTTGACAGAAAACAGCAAAATTCTGTAAAGCAATTATCCTTCCCCCCAAAAAAATTAATTAAAAAAAAAGGTATGCTGAAGTCTGCTACAGACCGAATGCTTCTGCCCCCTCTACCCCCAATTCATATGATAAAATTCTAACCCCCAAGGGTGATGGCATTAGGAGGTGAGGTCTCCAAGAGCTAATCAGGTCTTGAAAGTGGAGCCCCCTCGTAAAAGAGACCCCCAAAGAGCCCCCTCACCCCTTCTGCCGTGTGAAAACAGCAGGAGTGGGTCCCCCTAGACACCAAATCTGCAGACACTTTGATCTTGGACTTCCAGCTTCTAGAATGGTGAGAAATAAATGCTTGCCGTTTAGGCCTCCCAGTGGATGGTATTTTTGTTACAGCAGCTCAAGAAGACTGAGAGTGTCCTAACCCCCAGTACCGGTACCTCAGCCTCAGAACGTGGACCTCGTGTGGAATAGGGCTGTATTCGATGTAATTAGTTAAGATGAGGTCAGATTGGAGTAGGATGGGCCGCTGGCTCAGTATGACTGGTGCTCTGATGTGAAGACGGCCGCTGAAGACAGAGACACACGCAGACACTGCCACGGACAACGAAGGCAGAGACTGGAGTGTGCTGCATAAGCCAGGCAAGCCGGGGGCTGACAGCAGCCCACTGGAAACCAGAAGAGACAGAGGAGCATCCCCCTGCAGGCTGCAGAGGGAACACGCTTTCAGCCTTCTGGAACTGTGAGACAGTACATTCCGATCGCTTTAAGGCACTCAGCTTGCGGTAATTTTTGCAGCAACACTAGCAAACTAACACAGGATCCAGTAAGCCTTAGTGACACTCTTCTGCCTGCTCCTTCTGGTCTGCAGGCACTCTGGGACCCCATGGACTGTAGCCCACCAGGCTCCTCAGTCCGGGGGATTTCCCAGGCAAGGATACTGGACTGGGTTGCCATGCCCTCCTCCAGGGAACCTTCTCAACCCAGGGACTGAACGTGCATCTCTTACATAGCTCTCCTGCATTGGCAGGCAGGTTCTTTACCACTAGCACCACCTGGGAAGCCCAGCTTGTTACGAATGCCAGGTCCCAGTTACACTGAGATAGATAAATAAACCACAGTCTTGCCTAGAGATACGTAGTTCTGAGAAAAGGTTTTTGGATCAATACAAAATAGACCACTGAAAGAAGAATGATGCTTCTGGCTAAGGGACCAATGTCAACAGGTTTTCCAATTCCTGCCACGCCTGTCCCCAAGCTGTTAAACGGTGATGAACTCTGAAGAGGACGGCAAGGTTAGCCATCACTGACTTAAAAGTTTCCCCCCAGTTTTTGAGCTGAAGATGCTAAGTTTCATTAAGACATTGTCATGGTGGAAAACAAACTTAATCAGTAATGGGCAGCTCTTTTTCTTATGGATCAGCCAACTGTTCAGGAATGAAAAATAGCTTCAGCCCCCCTTTCCCCTCTGGGGATGGCAGGATGGGTTTCCTGAGCTGATGCTGTGAGTGCTGCTCCTGGGGACCACCACACTCTGCCAGGGTCTGGGAGTCTGTGACCTGGGACATTTCAGGGGTCGCCCAAACTCCCCGTCTGTGAGGACATTTCAGACCTGTTTCAGAGATACTCTCAGATACTCTCAGTCACACTCTCTGGACCAACACTGGTCTCAGCTGCAGCTTGGCAAACCATCCCTGTCAGTGCCCACACATCCCTACATGTCAAAGACACCCCATGGCAGAGAGAAAACACAGGTTTCGGAGTCGCGCAGATCTGTATGTGAATTTTCTCCACCACTTCTTAGGTAGATGGTCCTCAGGAAGTCACTTTACTTATCAGAGCCTCTATTTCCTTATCTGCTGCTGCTGCTAAGTCACTTCAGTTGTGTCCGACTCTGTGAGACCCATAGACGGCAGCCCACCAGGCTCCCCCGTCCCTGAGATTCTCCAGGCAAAAACCTGGAGTGGGTTCCCATTTCCTTCTCCAATGCATGAAAGTGAAAAGTGAAAGTGAAGTTGCTCAGTCGTGTCCGACTCTTAGCAACCCCATGGACTGCAGCCTAACCAGGCTCCTCCGCCCATGGGATTTTCCAGGCGAGAGTACTGGAGTGGGGTGCCATTGCCTTCTCGAATTTCCTTATCTACCAAAAGCCAAAATACCAATCCTGCCAAGATAGCAAGAGGATGAAACAAGGATGAAACTAAGTATATTTAAAGAGGATCATCTACTTCCTGGCTTATAATAAATATTCAATAAATAATTTTTATTATTTATTGAGTACCATATACTACCAAGTAAGTAATTATTTGATAGTAATTAGGTAATATAGTCGTTGTTTAGTTGTGCCTGACTCTTTTGCAACCCCATGGACTACAGCCCGCCAGACTCCTTTGTCTGTGGGATTTTCCAGGCAAGAATACTGGAGTGGGTTGCCATTTTCTCCTCCAGGGGATCTTCCCAACCCAGGGTCAAACCTGTATTTTCTTCATTAGCAGGTGGATTCTTTACCACGGAGCCACCTGGGGAGGCCCAATATAATAGTACTTCTTATTAAATAAGTAATTTCCATTACTATTTTCCCTGGGTGCTGAGATTTATCGTGGGACAGCCCACTGAAGGGCCTTGAGAACCAGCTGCATCCTGGGACAGTGGGTCTTGGGATGAGGAAGACAGAAACAGTTCCTAACAGCCAGGACTGCCTGGCCCTCAGAGCTAGGCAGTAGCTTTCTAATGATGAATATAGACAATTTCACACGCCAACTTCAGACAAGCAACTGTTCAGCTGGGCCTGGACAAAGGCAAGGCCACTCTGCGATCATGTCTGAACTTAGACAAAAATAAAAAAGTGGTCCAAACCACAATATGACCCAAAGAAGCCTGCCCAATCCCGGCTAAGGTAACCGCTGCTGCTTTTCCAAATGCAACTGTGACCTCACTTCATTCTTCCTGGCTTCTGTATACATACGGCTTACTAAGATACTCAGGCACAGACTCACCCCTGCTTTCTGACAGTATCCACAGCAAAGCTCCCTGCTGCCTTGAACCCACCTGTCCCCAAATCACCCAGTACAAGGCCACATCCTGTACTTCCTTTCAGACACCCCTTACTGAGACACCCAATGAACCCCCCAGGGTGAGTGTCCTCCACTGCGGCAGAGAGTCAACAAACTCATCTTGGTTCAACTGTAGGTGAGCTCCTGGTCGTCTCTGGCTGCAAGGCACAGGAGGGACTTGGGTGTTGTCCTGCCCTAGCAGAGGGATCCTGGGATTTTTTCACCCCTACCCACAGGTAAAGGTTTCTCCCCTCACCTACTTTCTGTATCACACAGGCACACTGGACCCACAGCCTTCAAGCTGCCTTTTGCCACTGGAACTCTTGAGCAGTGCATTCTAGGACTGGTTGGCATGAGATGCCGTCGTGACGGACGTTCTTCCTGTGGTCCTGGCCCAGCCCCCCCTGGATGGGCGCTCAGAGCCACAGGTCTTACAAATCACCTTATTCAGCTGCCTCAGCAGGGCCAGGTTTCTTCTGCTGGTTCTCTGCCTGCTGGCCACCTCGGGTCACTGATGGCACTCACATGACATTCTGCAGGACACTGCCTAGCTTGTGTGTCTTTCTTCTCTACACCAAAAACCCCAGCAGCCAGGGAGCATGCCTGCTTCACCTCAGTGTTCGCGCAACACTGACACACTGCCTGCCACGTGCTACTGAAAGGAGACACACCTCCACAGCACCTGTCCCGTCACTCAGCTTCACAACCTCCCTACCCCCGCCCCAGACCATCCACAGAGCTATAGACCAAGCAGCGGTGCCCTGCTGTCAGATTATTCAACGTGCTTGCCTTTTTCCTAAGATCCATCATTTTTTTTCCCTCTGGTTTCATCACCAGTACCAACAGTGAGCTTTATTTATCAAGCCATTTCTTATCCAGAATGTTTATAATCACGGTTACCACCTGAAAGATAAAGAGTAGAGAAAGGTCTGCACAGCTGACCTGAGAGGTATGTATACATTACGCTGGGTGGGCACTCAGGGTTACTCACTAAGAAATAGAAGGGGAGGACAAGAGGCTTGTGCAGAGGAGTCAACACAGCAGCCCGAGCTCCTTAGAGAGGTCTGCTTGCCGGGCTGGCTCTTGGCCGGCATCTGGGAACTTGGCTGTAACAATTCTTGCCTGATATAAAATCTCTAAATGAGGAGGGTGGCTGACTGTGCCTAGCCTGTGCAGACAAATAATGAGGTTTATGCTAAATACCTGCTTCCCTCTGAGAGACTGGCATTTTGGCCCATGGTAGGCAGAGGGTGTCTATGTGACCCAGCCCCTGATAAAAATCTGACCAGGGGTCCCTCTTGAGCTTCCCTGGGGGACAGCGCAGCTCCCTACTGAAGGAACTGAGCATGTCCTGAACGACCCTGCTAGGAGAGGACCACTGGGAGCTCGAGTCTGGTCTCCCCTGATTCCGCCCTGTGCATCGTTCCCCCTTGCTGGTTTGCTGTTTACTCGTTTCTTGCAGTAAATCTTAGCCACAAGTCTCACTTTGTGCTGAGCCCCGTGAGTCCTTCCAGTGACTCACAGAGCCTTAAACCCTATGACACAGGCTCCAAGTTCGAAGGTCCACTATCAGGGTTCAAAGACAGGGTGTGGGGTCAGGTGCCCTGGACCAGAGAAAGCCACGTGATAACTGATGAAATGTCAGGTATTCATGGCGTCGTGAGCTCTGACGCATTTCCTAAGCGTGAAGAAGAACAGCCAAATGCCAGCACAGACACTTGAAGAGCTTGCTAGATCTAGCGGGGGACGGGGCGGGGGGGGAATGACATGACATTTTCTCCAACTAAAATGCATCTTTTAGCACTAGCTCTAGGGCTGAGATAATAAATGACCGCAAGCGGTGGATGCAGGTAGGAAGGGTAAATCCTTTAGGCTTAAGCAGCTTCTCTCCTTTTCCTCCCATGTGGGGCCACAGGGAGGGAGATGCTCAAGGAGCCTTGCTTGGCCCAGGCTGACTTCTGACTTGGGACTTCCCCGGTGGCTCATTTGGCGGAGAATCTGCCTGCAATGCTTAGCCATTTGGTTCCCGTTTGCAGAGCCTCCTCAGCTTTTTCACAGCCCACTTCACATGCATGAGGGCTGCTCTTTCCCTCCTCGGCCATTCTTCCAGCAGCTGGACCGGCACACAATTGCCCTTTGTTGACAACACACTTTGAATCTGGTTTGTTCCATACGATTATTTCCTTCTTGGAAGCACATTCTGGAGAGCGATTTGTTTGCAGTAAAGAGCCTACAAAGCGAAGAGCCACACACTCATTTAGGAAGCCAGGCTGCTAAATGGTGGTGGAAAGAAAAGCCCTCTTTGGTGTTTTGAATATTCCTCCGAAGGGAAGTTTCTTCCAGAACAGAAAGCCTGGGCTGAGATCCTTCCCACGGAGCTGACTGGGAGATACTGGTCTGAGGAAAATCAGGGCTGCTAGAGTCTTTTCACACTTGACCTTGGCAACTGGGGAGTTATCTTTGGCAGAAAGACAGGCTGACCAGCTGCCATATGTTTGGGCACTCCTCATTTTATTGCCCTTCCCAGACATATTTATTTTTTTGTGTGTGGCAGGGTTGTGGCAGTCCTGCACTGTCAGATGATAGCATTTGTTAGCTACAAAGTTTTTTTTTAATTTAAAGTATGTATATACATTTTTTTTCAACATAATGCTATTACACACCTAATAGGCTACAGTGTAGCATAAACATACCTTTTAGATGCACTGGAAAGCCAAAAAAAAAAAAAAAAGGTGAGTTGCATTATCTCAGTATTATCTTACTGCAGTGGTCTGGAACCAAACCCACAGTATCTCTGAGGTGTGCCTGTGGTTGTGAACAGCAGCACGTGGGTATAGGGTCTGAGAGACCTGGGGTTGAATCTCATCTCTGCCACTTTCCAGCTGTATGATCTCAGAGAGCTTTCACACAGTGATGAGATACATCTACCTCAAAGGCTGTTGCAAATTTTAAACAAAATGTGAAAATGCTCTGTAAATCACAAAATGCTGTAGGAATGATGATAACAACACTGTATGCTTATATATCACTACCGATGCACCAGGCACTATTCTAGGGGCTTAACCTCGCTAAGCTTATTTTAATGTATATCCACACAATAAAGTAGTCAGTAGAAGTCACCTTTGCACTGATGAAGAGATTCAGCAGGTTATGTGAACCCAGATTATGACCCTTCTAGGAGAAGGCAGTGGCACCCCACTCCAGTACTCTTGCTTGGAAAATCCCATGGACGGAGGAGCCTGGTAGGCTGCAGTCCATGGGGTCGCTGAGAGTCGAACACGACTGAGCGACTTCACTTTCACTTTTCACTTCCATGCATTGGAGAAGGAAATGGCAACCCAATCCAGTGTTCTTGCCTGGAGAATCCCAGGGACAGGGGAGCCTGATGGGCTGCCATCTATGGGGTAGCATGGAGTTGGACACGACTGAAGCGACTTAGCAGCAGCAGGCTCCTATATCCTTCTAAGTCAGCTCATCCTGTTTGGGGTGCTTTTCCTGCTGATCCTAGCTACCCAAAGGCTTATCAGTCACCACCACAGCCATTCACATAAGAGGAAGCTGGGGGAGGAGGGGGCGAGACGGCCAACTCCATCTGATCCCAGAGCCCAGCTTCTTTCAACTGAATCACGGGGCCCTGCCCAAATACACGCTTATTCTCCATAGGAGAGCCCTAGAAGTACTATGCCAATAGTTTTTAGGTAAGACTATGACATCATCTGATGTGAAGAGCCAACTCATTAGAAAAGACTCTAATGCTGGGAAAGATTGAGGGCAGGAAGAGAAGGGAAGGACAGAGGATGTGATGGTTGAATGGCATCATCGACTCAATGGACATGCGTTTGAGCAAGCTCCAGGAAATGGTGAAGGAAAGGAAGTCTGGTATCCTGCAGTCCATTGGGTTGAAAAGAGTTGGACACGGTTGAGCAACTAAACAACAATGACATCATGAGGGTTTCCCAGGTGACTTAGTGGTAAAGAATCTGCCTGCAATGCAGGAGACCTGGGTTTGATCCCTGGGTCAGGAAGATCCCCTGCAGGAGGGCATGGCAACCCACTCCAGTATTCTTGCCTGGAGAATCCCACGGACAGAAGAGTCTGGTGGGCTACAGTCTACGGGTCGCAAAGAGCCAGACACGACTGAAGTGACTCAGCATGCATGCACACACGACATCAGGAATCACGGAATCTTCAAGCTGAGGGGTTTGAAGGAAAGGAATTCACATTCATCAGGTCCTGGTGTGTGCCAAGTATCATCTTTTAAACTTATAATTATTATTTTTTTTACTGAATTACAGAGTAAGAAATACATTATACATGATGACCTAGTACAGGTGCTGTGTGTAAAGTATAACTAAAATAAAAATTCACAAAATAATACTGACTTCACTATGTTTGATGTACTCTGTTCCGCTCCTCTCCCATCCATTTATGATTATGATTTTAAATGACGGTGCTGAGATGCACCACTGATTTCAGGGTCAGGCTTGGTCCACAGGTGGGAAATGGAAGCCCTTCACCTTTCACGTGCACACATCTTTTGTGCGCATTAAAACGTTGGGAGGTATTCATGCCCACGTTACAGGTGAAGCAACTGAGGCTCAGTAAGATTCAATCACTTGCACAACATCATCCAGTTCCTGAGTGGCTGAACTGGGATCCTGAGACCGACTCCAAAGCCCATTCTCCTTCCCAGTTATCTTACTGCCTGAGAGTCCAATGACTCCCTTGGGCTGGTGAAGAAACTGACGCCCAGAGAGGAGAGGTAAGTTGCTCAAGGTCACCCTGGGCCCGGTGACAAGAGTCTAAACCTGAAACTAGATTCATCCCTGGATTCCACACAACCCAGAGTGAATTAGGCTCCTGTGGGCAGAAAGCTCTTTTCCCAGCATTGGTTACTCCCTTTCCTCCCTGAGATCATCCGGGGTTATATGAAGCTGAAACAGACCAAGAGCCACTCTCCTTGGACAAAGCTGAGCTTACAATAGGAAATAGTGCTTTGCAAATAAATGTCTTTTGGTAGGAACTTTGTCATTGTGCACATCATTGCTTCCACAGGAATTGAAAGTCACGTTGGCTCAAATCAAAAGCAAAACTCTGGCTTACTGTACCTCTCTGCACACACAGTGAGCCTTAACCTAGTTTCAAGAATGCAATCTATCTTAATTTACAGTAGCTTTGTCTCTTCCCCGCCTGCCAGTTCAGAAGCAGGGCGCACGTGTATTAGCACATACTGCCCACCAGGGAGCGCTGCAGAGTACACCGAGGGGAATAAATTTGGGGTGTATTTCAAGTCCTCTCCCAAGGAACTCACAAGAACAGCCACATTAGTGTCTGTCGGATACCAGCTCCGAGATCACAGAAAATCCATCAGAGGTGGTGCTGTGGCGAGGAGGCCCCAGGCTGACTTGACCAAGGCAGTGTGAGGCAGCTGGGCAGAAGGGCTGGAATCAGGGACACACTGAAGCCAAGATGATCCAAAAAAAGATGAGGCAAAGAGCCCCCCGTGGGCGGCACGGCGAGGCTGGGAGCAGGAGTCGGGCGGTCAGGATGCAGGGAGTACAGGGTGAGGCTGGGACAAGGGGTGAGCTCGGTGACCGAGGCCGCGAGGAAGTGGGGAGCGGCGTGGGGCCGGCCAGTGCTCAGGGACCCTGCAGCCGGGATGAAGGAGCTGTGAGGCCAGGAGGACCAGGTGTGAGCCCTCCGCACACCGAGAGTACCGGGACCCCATTTCCGCCACCGGACTTAAGAAATGGCGGTCTTCCTCTCTGCTTACGAGGCTCTGCAGCGGACCAGGACAGGGCAGTGGGGCCCCCTGACCAGGCTCACAACCCCTCCCCACAGCCTCCATGCCCCGACCCAAGCTCCCATCCTCTCTCCTGGACTCCTGCAGTAGCCTCCTGCTCCGACGCTCCACACTTTTTCCAGAATGACCCTGCCACTCCGCTCGGAGGCTCCTGTGACTCCCCACGCAGCGACCTGCTCGCGCCCCGCCTCACCTCCCCTGTCTGACCTCCTCTGCGCTCTGGCCACACTGGCCTCCTTGCCTCCGGACCCTGGTACCTGCCCTGTCCTCCGCCCAGATGCCTTTCCTCCAAGCAGCCTCATCGCCAGCTTCCTTCCCTCCCCCGCAGCATCCTCCCCCACCCCCTCACCATATGATGATCTCTAGGCCCTGATTAGCTCTAACAGGTTAGGGATTCAATTTAATTTTTGGCAGTTACTAACACTGACAAAGAAGGAAGTTTATGTTCTGGATACAGCTAGATTCATCTCCAAGATTATGTATATTATTATTAACAGCATTGAGCTAATGGAAACATGGGCTTCCCTGGTGGCTCAGATGGTAAAGAATCCACCTCAATGTGGGAGACCTGGGTATTCTGTTTCTATAAAACAGAACAAGTAGGAGAGGATGGTGGTCAGGAAAGATGATGGGCAGTGGTGTGAGACAGGTGTGGACTCAAACCCTGGTTTTGCCGTTTACTAGCTGTGCAACCGGAGAAGGCGATGGCACCTCACTCCAGTACTCTTGCCTGGAAAATCCTATGGATGGAGGAGCCTGGTAGGCTGCAGTCCATGGGGTCACGAAGAGGCAGACATGACTGAGCGACTTCACTTTCACTCTTCACTTTCATGCGTTGGAGAAGGAAATGGCAACCCACTCCAGTGTTCTTGCCTGGAGAATCCCAGGGACAGGGGAGCCTGGTGGGCTGCCATCTATGGGGTCGCACAGAGTCGGACACGACTGAAGTTGACTTACTTAGCCTCAGCAGCAGCAGCTGTGCAACCTTCAGCAGGTCACCTAACCTCTCTGAGTCTTAGCTTTCTTGGCTAGGAAATGGGGAAATAAAGTTAAGAATCAATGGACTAGGTGTCTCCGTGTCCCTTCTAGCTCCCAGATTCCCAGATGCTTTGATTCTTGCAGGCCCTTCTCAATCCTGTTTGGAACTTGGGGGCTTGCAGTCCTTGTTACGTGGGTAACTGTGCAGTAAGTGACCCTCGTTTCTGGGCACCTGTTTTCTAGGGTGGAGTGCAGGCTGCTTGTGGGCAGAAGGGTAGTCAAATATAGGGATGTAATCTCTACCCCAGTGAAGGAACCCAGTTTTCTGTCCTAGAAAAGGAAGCCTTGTGTATCATGGCTGGGTAGCTGCAGTACTCTAGGGAATTAGTGATAGCTATTCTTACAAGATTTTAAAAACGAAGTCTCATGAGCACTGGGCCAGGGAGGGCAGAGGATAAATGGAGTTAAACTGGTAATGAGCTTTCTCATCGAGCTTGAAGATGCTCACCTAATCTACTGACTCTCAATAAGCAGTTTGGCCGCCTAATTGGGTTAACCAGTAATTTCCCTTTTGACACCCAGGCTGCTTGATAATTTGGGGGGTAACTGTGACTCTGTTTCATTGTTTCCTTTCCATGTGTATTTATCACTTTGCCTCTGGGATTAGAGCTAGGAGTAAATTCTTACTATGTCCCAGGCCCACCATGCCTCTTTATGCCTCCAAGCCCTGCTCGAGCAATTGACTCCACTGGGATCATCTTGCTCAGAACCCTCACCTTCAGCGCAATCCTGCTCGGCTGGCCTGCAAGCCCAGGTGCATTGTGTGGGTGGGATGGAGGAAAGAGCCTTTGGACCCACAGGGCAGAGTGAACGGCTCCTTCCGCAGTCATCCCACAGCTCTTTCAACAATGAACATTAATAGCGAGCAGACATTAAGGACCAGCACAGACCAGCTGCTTTGCCAAAGCTGTGGTGCAGGCTCACAGCAATACAAGGAAGAAAGATGGCATGCTGTTTTTGTACTTTTTATTACTGTGGTAAAACACAGGTAACTCTTTCAACCATCTTTAAGCATACGGTAACGGCGGCATTGAGTGCACTCACTTTGCTGTGTAACCAGAACTATCCCACCATCCCAAACTGAAACTCGGTACCTGCTAAACCCTAACTCCCCGTTTCCCTTCTTCTGGCCCCACGTGGCTACTGGCACACAGTTTTAGAAATGCGGGAGCTGTTGGGTAGGGAGGTGAGGTGACGTGCTCAAGGTTTCAGACCTGGGACCAAGGCTCCTCACTAGATGCCGAGACTGCATCTTTTCCACCCTGCCCGCGACAGACAGAGCGGAAAAGCTGTCACAGCTCTATCTCCCCTCTTGGCTATTTGCCAAGATTCCCGCTTCTAGAACGATGCCTGGTCCACGGAAGGAGCTCAGCCCAGCCACAGAACAAATCACAGGATGAAGCTGCTAAAGAGGCACTGCATCCACCTGAGCCTGTGGTTGGAGCGCAAATGCAACCTCTGCTTTCTAAAAAAACATTTATGGAATGCCAACTGTGTGCCCTGGCATGATGCCAGCTCCTCTTTGCTGTGGCCCAGCTCAGCAGGGGGGAGGCCTGAGGGCTGGTTCCACCTGACAGCCCTGAGGGGAGAGATTTGTGTTTACATTACCCAGTCAATTCTGTATTTATTTTGGATATTAAGCAGTGACATAAAAGCTGCTGACATTAACCTTCAGGGGCAGAAATTGGCTTTAATGGACCCCATAAAAGTTATTATTGATGGCAGCTGCCTGCAGCTTCACCATGGCCTCAGCAAAAGCCTCCACCACTATCAATACTGTTGACAATTACTATTGACTAATGCAAGGCTGGGTGTGGAGGCAGTCAATGTTCCCGTGGCTGGACGTTGCTAGGGGTCATGCTTTGATGTCCTCAGTTGCTGATTCAAGTAGAGGTGGGCAGAAGGTTTAGCCTATAGCGGCAGAGAGACCTGAGTTCAAACCCAGGCTTGGCCCACCTGCTGAATTACCGGCTGAACAATCTCCAGCCAAGTCAGTAGACCTCCTGGGAACTTCAGTTTTCCCATCTGGGAAATGGGAATGCCATGCTGTTTCATGAGGGTTGAAGGCAATGGCCCATGTGCAGTGTCTCGGCACATGGTAGGCCCTCAGTTTGGCCTCCTTCTGCCCCTGAAAACTGGCCACACTGAGATGTGTCGGCCAACAGGTCCAGTGGAGTCAAGCTCTGTTCTGATGCTAAGATCAGACTTCTCATCACAGATAAAGGAGAAAACTGGGACCAGGAGGATGAGAGAGAGAGAAGGAGAGGAGAGCACTGGGGAAAGAAGTGAGAGCAGGAGGGCCAGGAACAAGAGGAGCGCAGCCTCGAAAGAACAGAGACTCCTGCGAAGAGCCTGGGGGCTCCAGCTCTGCTAGACACACGCCTGCAGCTCGCCGTTCCCCTCTGAACCCCAGTCCTTGGCTGTAATTGAGGTTGACGAGAATGTCATCAACCTCTTCAGGGGATAAAGGGGAGTCACTCCTATGGCTCATTCACATTCAGCATAAGCCACTGTCATTATTTAAACTCCAGTACAACAGAGCCTGCCGATGCTAGAGATGCACAAGATGTGGGTTCGATCCCTGGGTCAGGAAGATCCCCTGGAGGAGAAAACGGAACCCACTCCAGTATCTTTGCCTGGTTAATCCCACGGACAGAGGAGCCTGGTGAGCTATAGTCCATGGGGATCTCAAAGAGTCAGACATGACTGATGGACTGAGCATGCACTAACATCAATTAGGTCAACCTGGCCGACAGTGTCATTCAGATCTTCAGATAACAAAGACACTAATGTAATTTTCCAACCTGGAGCAAGAGCACAGGGGCAGGGGCACTCGAGGGATGTGTGGGTTTGGAAGTCCAGGCCTGGAAGGGAGGAGGTGTTGGATCTGCCTGCCCACCTTCCCTGAGCACAGCGTTAGAGTGCTGCAGCCCTGCGTGGGGATGGATGTTCGGGAGGCGAGCGTGGTATGGCCAGGGAAGCAAGAAGCCATGCCCCTGTCCCCACTATCTAAGGCCGAGGCTCTCCAGGCTCGTTGATTATGTCATTATCACCCAACAGAGGCTTAATTCAGCTGCAATTCAGCTCTCAGGGAATACACAACAATGTGGGTGGTGTGCACTTCATTCTGTCATGACTTTATGGAAAAATGATCATTTGTCACCATGGCGAGAACCTTCCGCTGAACAAGCAGCCCGAGTACTTTGCTGCAGAGGAAATTCACTATGACTAGGGCTACAAGGGTAAAGATTTCAAGAGTCACACAGGCCCGAATTCAAGTCGTGCTAGCCAGGTGACCTACACAGGTTTCTTAAACCTTTCTGTGCAGTGGGGATGATAAAACCTACCCTGGGCAGAGAGGCTGTCCTGGTCTCTGCCACCCTCCCTAAGTCTTAGCTGCCAGACCCTAGCAAGACCCTCCTCCATGTGGACCTTGTCCACAGGCTGCCCACTCCTCCAACAAGCTGTAGCATGAGTAAATGAGACCAGACAGCTAAGCACTTGGCATTGTGCTCAGGGGTCTAATAATCAGCAGCAGGTATTAACTATTGTGTTTATAATTTTCCTCTTATACACCTTCACCTCCAATGTGAGGACTTCAATCACAGAATCCTACATCTAAAAGGGTCTGCAAGCGATTTGGCTCATTTATTCCCCCCAAGTGTTCATTGGAACACTGCTTTTATTGGCTCTTTTGAGAATAAAGGGTTCTTTATTCTAAGGTAAATTTGGGGGATGCTGCTTGCTAATATATCCATCAGCATGATTAATAACATGTTAAAGGTTCTGAGAAGTCCTGCAGTAAGGAAACTGGTTCAAATTCCTTGAACTTAATGTTTCCTACACTATTTGACCACAGAGCACTCCCTTTTACCCACCCCCACCTTCAATCTAAGAAATATTAACATTCTCGGAATGCTGATTTCATTAAAACTGCTTATTTTACAGATGAGGAAACTGAGGTCCTCATCTATAGTGAGAAAGGATCTAACTTATCCAATGCTACACTCCAGGTCAGTGATGGACCTGAGGCTGCCTGCCTCCTGGTCGGACACCACTTTCTCTGTACCGGCCTCACACATCAAATCCAGTGCGTAGTCAGGAAGAGAGAGGAGGGTTTCTGGCTGGGCTTGGGCCTCAGTGGGGAAGAGGATAAGGGTGTGGACGGCTCCCCAGCGCAGAGAGGGCTGGTGGAGTGTCAAGGGAGGGTGAAACTACCAAGTTGGGGCCCATCACCTGCTGCTGCCCCCATCTGTTAAACCCGGTGCACAGGGTCCCGAGGAAACAGCCCGAGTTCTCCAGCAGCAGGGGTAGAACAAGGATTTGCAACCCTGCTGCTCTTGACTCTTTTTGGAGATCACATCTCTCCACTGGACGGTATCCTTACCTAGACTCCTGCACGACCCCACACCTGGGACATATAACTCACTGGAGCATCCTTGTTAGAGGCGAACCCACCTAAGCCTCCACCGCTGACCCGGTGTCCACCCTCTCCCCACCCTGGCTCCCCAATTCCCCCCAAATCCTGGGCAGGAATCACACAGGATGCTGCGTTTAGAGCTGGAAACCAGTAGGGGGCGCCGGTTTGCAGCTTGGCTCTTCCCGTTCTCACTCAGCTTGCCCTCCCCACGTCCCCCCTCCCACGTTTGGTGTGGCAGGGGCCAGCAGAACCCCTCCCTGCACTTCTGAGAAAAAAAAAAAAAGTCCAGCAGGAGCCTCCTCCTCCGTGGGGACCTCTTTTGCCCAGAGACCCAAGAGCACGAGGCATCGCAGAAAGAGAGCTCGCTTCGGTGGCCCGCTGCAGGCCTGCGTTCAACTCGGAATCCCTCCGAGACCAAACAAGGCTCCAGAGAGAGGCAGAACAGCCTGAAACCTGGCTCCCTTTCCTTCCCCCGCACCAAGGAGGCGCGCGAACAAGCTGTCATCTCTTTCTCCCTCAGCATTTCTCTGGCCTTGGAACAGGGCTGCGGAGATGAGAGTGGACTAGAGTCCAGAGCCAGCACTTCCTAAGATCTGCAGATGAGATCATGGGAAAGCTGGGGGAGAGATGGGAGTTTTAAGCTACTCCAACACGATAGCTCTTGTGCAAAAGCCACCCTCCCATCAGCAGAAGACCCTGGGGTGCGGCAGCGCCCACGGCGAGTGCCCAGGGTGGCTGCAGGCTTGTGAGCAGAGTTCTGGGCGGGGGGCACGGCTGAGGCCACAGAAGGTGGGCGGTAGGGGGTGGGTTACACTGCCCTCTGGCCCCTCCGCTCCACCCACAGGCAGCCTGTAAGCCATAATCCTGTCCCTTAGGCACCCCCTCATCTGGAAGAAAAGAGCTGCGACCCGTCTCTGGCCTGTCACCCGTGGGTGGGAGTATTTCATGTGACTCTGGCGAGAGGTTCTGCCTTCTGACCACTGAGAGCAAGGCAATTTTCCACCGCCTTCACCAGTGCCCCCAGGTAATGGAGCGGAAAATCAGCACTGTGATTAAACCCCGCGGCCTGGAAGCCCCAGCTCACGGCGCGGGCTGGCGGGGCCACTCACCAGGCTCCGTGTTCTCGTGCTCCGTGTCGGTGAGCGTGAGGTTGGAGTTGGCCCGGCTGGACAAACAGGAGCTGCGTCCCGACCGCGTGCTACGGCCCCACAGCCGCACGGGGTGCTCGGGGGACAGCGCGGTGTCCGCCTCCAGCTCGGCGTCAGAGCCGGCGCCCAGGGAGTAGCCGCAGTGGGGCAGGCCGATGTCCGTGCGGTACAGCGTCCCATGCGGGGGTGTCACCTCCCCCAGCCCCAGCTCACGCAGGGTGAAGTTGGTGCCTAGGAGGGAAGGCAAGGGAGCTGGGTTAGGGTAATGGCAGGGGTCACCCCCCAGAGGCCTGACCCCTGCTCCAGGACTCACCCTTGTCCTCTGACTCACAGCGGTGGTCGATGCACAGGCCTTTCCTTCACATCCTCCCCACCAGCCCAAACCCTCCACACCTTAATGGAAGGCCCAGCTCAAACAGCCCCTCCTTGAAGTCTCCCCTCATCCTACACTCTGTGCAGAAGTCACTGCTTCTTTTTCTGGGCCCCCCCTGAGAGTCTTCAGGTCTGGGCATTTTGCAGAGCAGAGCTGCTTAAGGGCCTGGACCCTCTGCTGGAGATGGCTTCACTGGGCCGAGGACTGTACCCCATTCATCCCGAAATCCCTGGGCCTAGGGCACAACCTGGGACCCAACCCATGGGGCTCAATACACGTCTGCTCAGCTGATAGAGGGCTTCTGCTCTCCTCGTCCAGGCTGGGGAGGGCCTGCCAGCAAGGAGGGCTCCTGAATAAGGCAGAAGCCTAGCCCACGAGATGCCAATGGCTCCCCAGGACCCAACGCTTCTTTCTGGCCAGGTCAGGAAGGCCTGAAGCCAGAAAGTGAAGATGGTGACAGGCTGAGAAAAGTGGGCTTTGCACAAGGAAGGAGCCTCTGCCCTCTGCTTTGTCAGGCCAGTGGGCTGCAACAGGAATTAGCAGGCTCTGGGGCAACCCAGGGAGCCAAGCACACAGCCAAGGCTCAGGGCTGCTGGCAGGTCTCTTGAGCCCTGGGAAAGCCTGGAGGTGCCCAAGACAGAGGCCAGGAAGACATGGATGAGGGCAGCTCATTCAGGGATCAGTGTCTGCGGGACAAACGGGATACTAGCTTCCACGGGAAACAGCCTCCACATTCTGCAGTGTCCATCAGGCACGGCTTCTTCCTGATTTCTAACATTCTCATGAGTGTTTTGGGAGATGGGGAAGGACAGGTGGATGCAGGCACTGAGAACCATACTTCACTTCCCACTGATGTGGGAAATGGACTTGCAATCAAGGAGCACCACTTTTCACCCAACCAAGCCGGCCCTGGGTCTTTCCTGATGTACAGCAATGAGCAAGGCGTGGTTCCTGACTTCACAGAGTTCACAGTCAGTAGGCGAGATACAACCCAGACCATATGAAGGGTTAAAGCCCTAAGTATGGGAGGATGCAGGGAAAGAGTTCTGGGGGCACAGAGGGTGGGAGTTCAGAGGAGAGGTTTGTGGATCAGAGTAAATGTGAAGAGTGGAGTAAGAAGAGACAAGGGGAGGTTGTACGTGCTTTGAAGGGCACGACCCTTTGCCTTTAAAGCAAAAGAGGCAGTCTTGCTAACAGGTCAGCTTTCCATGTGGATGGAAGCCTGGGGGAGAGGCCAGCTAGGCTGTCAGGTTCTATGGGTGGGTGTGTGGGTGTGTGTGTGTGTGTGTGTGTGTGTGTGTGTGTGTGTGTGTGTGACCAGCTCCTCTTGTCTCTGTGATCTTGGGCAAATGAATCATTGAGGTTGTTGTAAAGGTTAACTAACAACATCAGAAGGCATATAAATTACATGGCACAGCTCCCTGCTAACCTTGTCCATGGAAGGGGAGTGGGCAGGGCAGAATCAGCGAGGGCCGTGTGAACTGTCAGGGACTTGTAGGGGCCTACCTGGCATTGAAGAGGCTCTGCAGGCAGAAAAAGAGTAATCACTGAGGCACCAAGGTAGGCCACTTATATCACAGCTGGGGTGGGAATAATGAGCAGCCCTGCAGGGCTGAATGTGGGTGGCGGGGTGTGGAAAGGCAGGGGATAAAACAGTCCAGAAAGACAAAGACTTGGGGAAAGCCCTCTGGTGTTGAGGAACTCAAGGTAGGTAAGGACAATGGGGAGTCAGGCTCTACTTCGCTCTAGCTGCAGGGCTGAGCATGGCCCAAAGGCGGCAGCACTGAGTGAAGAGAGGCTGCGGTCAACCCCCAAGAGAGATGACAGTGGCTGATGGGATAGAGAAGAGGGATGGATTTGAAAGGTATTCCGGAGTTGGATGGCTAGGCTTTCGTGACTGTGGTGTGTAGGGATTGAAGGAGAGGGAGTCAGGCACCAAGATATTCCCCCAGATTACTAAATTCTTAGGTCTCAGATCACCAGCATCTTCCTCTCAAGGTCAGTGAAAGTCACTCAGTCCTGTCTGACTCTTTGCAACCCCGTGGACTATATAGTCCATGGAATTCTCAAGGCCAGAATACTGGAGTGGGTAGCCTTTCCCTTCTCCAGGGGATCTTCCCAACCCAGGGACAGAAGCCAGGTCTGCCGCATTGCAGTCGAATTCTTTACCAACTGAACTTTGAGGGAAGCCCACTGAGCTACTCATAGCCTCAAGGTCAGGACAGTGCTTAATGCAGAGAAGCTGCTAAGATATGTTCGCCAAATGAATACACATATAACAAACAACAAGACCAGTAACTAGGACTTACTCAGCATTTGGCGCTTTCACACTTACCTCGTAAACGCGTCCTTTCATGAATCCTCGAGACAAATCAAGGTAGTAAAGAGTGCTCACGGCCTCTCACCGGAGAGGCTTGGAGGAGAGCCGGAAACTGCTCAGAGCTCAACCCCAGGCAGGGGCTGACACGGAGCCAGCACCTAACCGTCTCATTACGCCCACAAGAGGGGTGAGCAGGCGAATGAATGAACCAAGAGCTCACTACAGCCGAGGCTCTGACCAGAGCCAGGCGGCCAAAAAAGCGGAGAGCTGGCGTTGACGGGGAGTGCCCTACCCCAATGGGCTCGCGTGTCAGCTCACCCGCAGCCCCAGTGTAAACCACGTGCGCTGCCGTCCCAGGGCACACCTGTGCGCATGCGCGACCCCAGCCGGGCCACGTGGCCCTCCCCGCCTCCCCCTGCGCACACCCGTGGGCAGGTGCATCCTGAACCCCTACCCGGCCGCCCTCACCTGCGCGGCAGAACTCCTCGGCCTCCTGTGGTACCAGGTCCTTGACGCGGCTGCCGTAGGTGAGGCGCGCGTCCTGGTCGTAGGCCTTGAGGGTCTCGCTGGAGCTGTAGGACTTCTGCGGGGCCTTTCCCTCTTCGCTGTCGGCCGACGAGCTGGTGTAGCGGCGCTCGGCGTCGCGGCGCCGGGTCAGCGAGCGGTATGGCTTCCTCTCCTTCACGTCCATGGCCTCCGGCCCGCGCTCCTCCACATCCACGAACAGGGTCCTCGCCTTGCTCAGGGCCGAGTGGTCTGGAGCCCGAGAAACCAAAGAAAGGGCATGAGCTGCGGACCCAGGAGGGAGAGGCGAGCCCGGGGTCCATCCTGGACCTCGCTTCACCCTGCAGCACTGTGGATGAGGGTCCTCAGGCTCTGCAGACTGAGGGCTCCACGGCCACGCAGCCGTAAGTGGCACAGGGGGAACTGGCACCCAAAGTCGGTAATGATGAACCCCTTCTTGTCCTGCTCGGTGACCTCTCCACCTGTGAAGATGCCTGGAGCCTCTCCTTCAGTGATGGGTATCAAGAAAGCTGACATCGAAGGCCAGAGGGCACCAGTTTTTCAGTCCCCCTGGATGGGAGTCACATGTGTACAGGGGCCCTGGGACAGGGCCTCACGTAGAATAGGGGCTCCTTAAGAATATGTGAAATAACGACCACATTCAGGCACTGCAATAAGCACTTTACCTATATTATTTTATCAAATGTCATATGTCCCCAGATGTTTTTATTTTCTCCAAACTTTTCTGGAAATGAGCCAAGGTGTAAGCACCCAATCCACAGTTATCACCACTAGATAATTAATTACCTGCTTATTGTCTCTCTGCTTGCACTAACATGTAAGCACCATGAGAGCAGGGGCCTTAACACTTTCGCTCACTCCTGACTTACTGCGCCTCGGAGAAGGCAATGGCACTCCACTCCAGTGCTCTCACCTGGAAAATCCCATGGACGGAGGAGCCTGGTGGGCTGCAGTCCATGGGGTCACTAAGAGTCGGACACGACTGAGCGACTTCACTTTCACTGTTCATTTTCACACATTGGAGAAGGTGATGGCACCCACTCCAGCACTCTCACCCAGAAAATCCCATGGATAGAGGAGCCTGGTAGGCTGCAGTCCATAGGGTCACTAAGAGTCGGACACGACTGAGTGACTTCACTTTCACTTTTCATTTTCACACATTGGAGAAGGAAATGGCAACCCACTCCAGCGTTCTTGCCTGGAGAATCCCAGGGACGGGGAGACTGGTGGGCTGCCATCTATGGGGTCGCACAGAGTCGGACACGACTGAAGTGACTTAGTAAGCAAGGAAGGTGAAGCCTGATGCTTCTCATACATATTTAATAAACCTGCCAACCAATCTCCATCTGACAGATGAGAAAACTGCGATGACTTGGGTGTGAGTATCAGAGCCAAGATCTGAAACCAGGTCTGTTTGACTCTAAAGCCCCAGTTTTCCTATTTTATTATTCCCAGGTGAGTCCCCTCCTTCCCACCACACAAAAGTGTCCTTACAAGTAGGCTGGTCCTGGCAACCATGCCAATCAGAGAACTCCCTCACCTCCAGACTTGTCCATCTCATTGGAGGCGCCACAGCACCTGCTGTTTACATCTGGGGTTTGCCACGGTATCTGATTGATGGGAAGCTCCTCATCTCCCATTCTCCTCTTTTCCGCATCTTGACTATTTCGCCCTAGACTGACATTTTTAAAAGCTGTCATGTCACCCTCTTTCTCTTTCTATATGTCTTCCTTTGGCTTTGGGGTCCAAATGTAGCCAGCCCCTTGCAAGAGTCAGGAGGTCAGCACAGGAGGAAAGCAGAATATCCGGCACAAAGTATGATTAGAGCTCTTTTCTGAAACAGACAACCTTCTCAGACCTTTCACTGTTCCACTTTGCAGAGCAACACGGGCATACAAAACGTGCTGTTGTGTCATGGTGCTAATAGAGAAGCAACAGAGCAAGAGCTGTCATCAAGGAGTCTCAGTGACCAACAAGGAGGGTGGTAGGTCTGTCCAGAGGGGCGGTGGTGCTCAGTGCCTGCCAGTGCTGTGACATAGGAGTTTAGGGGGTCTTGTGACTTTTTAAGACAGGCTGGAAATTTAGACTTGGATGTAAAATGTCTGATTTTTAAATGTTATCCATTATGATATGTAGGCCAAACTAAGCACACTGATGGAAACCACTAGCCAGAGAAAAACTGACCCAAGCTCTGCCTCTGATCATGGACATCAGAGGTATCAGTATCCCTTTGGCCTGAGATTGAACTCTTCCTTCCCAAGTCCCTCAGGGCAGAGGTTAGCTAGGTTCCAATGCAACCTTTGTCTGTCTTGTTAAAGGGCCCTCTGGACTCACTCAAATGGGGTCATATGTCCTAACCCAGAAAACTGCAGCACTTTCTCTGCAAGAAAACATCTGAGGTTACCACTAGATGCCTTTGGGATTTATCACGGATCCCGAGTGTCTGCTGCAGACTTCCCTCTACATAGTTCTCCATGATCTTCAAGAGTGCAAGTATTTGTGACTTTACTGGTGCCTCAAAATAACCATGAAGTACATATGACAACTATATTCACCCCTCATTTTATACATGAGGCCACAGTAACCCAGAGCCCTACCATCTCCTACCCAGGGGCATATGGTGAGCTAGTGGCAAAGCCAGCATTACTAGGCAGACTACAGTGCCTTAGGGCTATAATTAGAGCTAGTTAAAATGAATAAGGGACATTTTGGGGGGCTCAATTTTCAACATGGCCCTGGAAATTAGTGCTGGGATGAGGGGGTTTGATCTAGGATACACAGAGATCAAATCATCTTCCTGGGGCCTCAGGGCCCTGAGCTCTGCCCTCTTGATGCTAGGCCTCCTGACACAAGCTGTCAAGCAATGACCTTCTAAGTGCCTGAGGACCAGGACCACAGGGAAGACAGGGGACGATACTTTCTATTCCAGGGTCTGCAAAATACTTCTGTCTAAAATCCATAGTTTGAAAAATATCTTCTCTTGTGAGTTGATACACAGATATATGTATGTGAGTGTGTTTGTATGAAATGGAAAAAAAGATACAAAAGTTACTACCATGAGGGGCAATGCACTCTCATATTTCCTATTTCATTCTCTTTCACTTTTTGAAAATGGCTGATTATAACTCTCTAAACTGAAATCATAGCCCAGTACTGGCTTTTCACTCAAAGCAGTGGAGGTGATGGAATTCCAGCTGAGCAATTTCAAATTCTAAAAGATGATGCCGTGAAAATGCTGCACTCAATATTCCAGCAAATTTGGAAAACTCAGCATTGGCCACAGGACTGGAAAAGGTCAATTTTCATTCCAATCCCAAAGAAAGGCAATGCCAAAGAATGTTCAAACTACCATACAATTGCACTCATTTCACATGCTAGCAAAGTAATGCTCAAAATCCTCCAAGCTAGACTTCAATAGTATGTGAACTGAGAATTTTCAGATGTTCAAGCTGGATTTAGAAAAGGCAGAGGAACCAGATATCAAATTGCCAACATCCATAGGAAAAAGCAAGAGAATTCCAGAAAAACATGTACTTCTGTTTCATTGGCTACATGAAAGACTTTGACTGTGTGGATCACAATGAATTGTGGAAAATTCTTAAAGAGATGGGAATACTAGATCACCTTACCTGCCTCCTGAGAAACCTGCATGCAGGTCAAGAAGCGACAGTTAGAACCGGACATGTAATAATGGACTGGTTCCAAACTGGGAAAGGAGTACATCAAGGCTGTATATATTGTCACCCTGCTTATTTCACTCATATGGAGAGTACAGCATGCAAAATGCCAGGCTGGATGAAGCACAAGCTGGAATCAAGGTTGACAGGAGGAATATCAACAGCCTTGGACTTGCAGATGACACCACCCTTATGGCAGAAAGCAATGAGGTACTAAAGAGCCTCTTGATGAAAGTGAGTGAATAGGAGAGTGAAAAAGCTGGCTTAAAACTCAATATTCAAAAAATGAAGATCATGGCATCTGGTACCATCACTTCAAGGCAAATTGATGGGGAAACAATGGAAAAAGTGACAGACTTCATTTTCTTGGGCTTCAGAATCATTGCTGATGGTGACTGCAGCCATGAAATTAAAAGACACTTGTTCCTTGGAAGAAAAGCTATGGCATAGAGTATTAAAAATCAGAGACATTACTTTGCTAACAAAGGTCTGTATAGTCAGAGCTATGGTTTTTTCCAGTAGTCATGTATGGATGTGACAGGTGGACCATAAAGAAGGCTGAGTGCTGAAGAATTGATGTTTTCAAAATGTGGTGTTGGAGAAGACTCTTGAGAGTTCTTTGGACTGCAAGGAGATCAAACCAATCAATCCTAAAGGAAATCAACCCTGAATATTCATTGGAAGAACTGATGCTGAAGCTGAAGCTCCAATACTTTGGCCACCTGATGCGAAAAGTTGACTCACTGGAAAAGACCCTTCTGCTTGGAAAGACGGAAGACAGGAGGAGACGGGGATGACAGAGGGTGAGATGGTTGGATGGCATCACTGACTCAATGGACAAGAGTTTGAGTAAGCTCCAGGAGTTGGTGAAGGACAGGGAAGCCTGGCGTGCTGAAGTCCATGGGGTTGCAAAGAGTCAGACATGACTGAGCAACTGAACAACAATGGCTCAGCCTAATTTGGATAAGGATTTATGGGGACTGCCACCTCAACTTGGTTCCCTCTGACTCCTTACCTCCAACCCATTACTTCAAGTAACAATAATAATGGTGATGATAATAAGCACTCAATTAATTTTAATGTTAATTGGTCACTAATAGTTCATAATATGAATAATGCCATTATTAACATTCAATATACTGTTATATTTAGTAGCTATTACTTAGGGAGTATTTTACTTCATAACTTTTACTATAATTATATGTGATAACATTTTAATTCTCACTTCAATCCAGTCTTATAGGTACTAGAGTTCTCTGCAAAGTACAGATGAGAAATTAATGAGGTTAAGTATCCTGCCCAAGGTTACACAGCTCTTGAGTGATGGAGCTACAGTTCGGACCCAGGCAACTCAACTCAGCACATGGATATAACCCCTGAATGATACAGCCTTTATGGACTGTGCCAGTTCATGCCACTGCCTGCCTTTGTCCCTCTAGCTACTCTGTGGAGCCTTCCGGATGAATCCCATTTTCTTGGCCAAAATGGAAAGCTCTTCTCCATCTGGCCCACCTTCCTTCCCCACCGTTGAGCCACTTTCCTGGACATTAATTCTGTGGCCTTCACACCTCTGTGCCTGCCTGCTGCACCACAGAGCATCCAGCTAGCTAGATGGTCTGTGTTCATGTCTGCATCTCCTCTTGACTGCAGTAGGTTGAAGGCAGGCCTGGCCTCCTGAGTGTTCATGAAATGCCTGCTGAGTGAATGAATAAATAAAATTACCTGGCAGCTTCTTACCAATCTTAAGCGATATAAACTGGTGGGTAGTTACATTTAGGCCATGTGTGCTAGGAACAACTGAGACTGAACTAAAGGCATTGCTTGGATGGATTATTTTTAAATTTCAAAGGCAACCTGGGTTTGAAGTATATGTCTAGCACTTCCCAGCTGTGTGACCTTGGTCAAGTTATTTAACCTCTCTGTGCTGCAGTTTCCTCATTAAAATAGTACCAACCTCTTAGGTTGTTCTGAGGATAAAATGAGTTAATACAGAAAGAAAAAGGTCCTACTATATAGCACAGAGGACTACATTCAATACCTGTGATAAACCATAATGGAAAAGAATATAAATAAATAAATATATCTGAATTACTTTGCTGCACAGCAGAAATTAAACACAACATTGGAAATCAACTATACTTCAATAAAATTAAAAAAAAAAGAAAGAAATACATGCTAGCCATTATTACCATCAGAAAAATCCCACATTTTAGTTTTAAAAGGCTCCAGTTAGATGTCAGTTATAACTGGAGAGGGAATAGCCCCTCGGAAAAACATGTTAATAAGTCGGAGACGCAGTTTTGGCTGTTAAACTGGTGGGTGACTATGCCTCTTATCACTGTGTACCTGTTGACTGTAGACACTGGCTTTGAGGCAAAGGCTCAGTAATTACAAATTATTAAGAACACAGTTCTCAAATTCATGGCTTCCCTGTTACAAAGGAGAGGCAAGGAGAACATTTGCCTTGCTCTCATTTCCTTTTCACTTTTTCCATTTTAGTCTTAATATAGTAATTCAGTAAATATTTACTTCTTTTAAACAGATGGGAGATGGTCACGGTTCACACTGAGGCTGGCATTTAATCGAGAGAAAAAGAGGTTGGGATGAAAGAAGTGACGGTGGAGAAAAGCTCCTGATGGAGCAAGGGTATGCAGTAGAGGGATGCGGAGACCCTGGAGGGGGGGGGGCAGTGCTGGGGAAGGGTGTCAGTTCAGCCCTGCGGCCCCCGCCATGGGCTGGAGGACAGAAGCTCCCGCACACGTCCATGCCTATGCAGTCAGTCCCTCCTTACCCTGCTGCCCTCCGAGTTCCCCACCTGACCCTTCCTCTGCTTCTTCTCACTGGCTGCAGAAGAATCCACAGCCCAACTCACCTCTACCAGAAACACCCCTCTTGCCCGCTGAAACTCTTCTACAGGTGGGCCCTGAGCACACACAGTTACCTTTGCAGACGAGTTCATTTCCACAACCTGTTAGAGACCAGTCTTGTGCTAGAACTCGTGTCCAGAGATGAGCAGGATGTGAGTTCTGTGGCGGCAGCTCCCTGTCACTCTGGGGTGTCAGCCATAGGTACCATCAACGAAGGGTGCTTCGAGAAACCGTGAACCACAGTTGCATAGGAGAAGGAAATGGCAACCCCCTCGAGTGTTCTTGCCTGGCGAATCCCACGAACAGAGGAGCCTGGCGGGCTATAGTCCATGGGGTTGCAAGAGGCGGACACAACTTAGCAACTAAACCACCATAGTTGCACGACCTTCTCCTCACTTTTGGTCTGTCTACGGTGAACGAGCGTGGGCTCTGGACAAAGGTCGGGAAGAGTCAAGTCTGCACTGAATGCTGTGCTTGGTGCTTCCCACACAGACCCATGCGAACCCTAGTTACTTATTTTGGTGGCGGTGCCTCACAGCATGTGGGATCTTAGTTCCTCGACCTGCAATCAAATCTATGCCCACTGCACTGGAAGCGCAGAGTGTTAACCAGTTAAGCCCCCAATCACTTCTCAGTTTAGAGAGTGGACTCAGTGAGCCAGGTGGGTGATAACGTTCACACAGCCAGTAAGCCAGTGATTCTAAAATCCATATGTATATATTTCTTTCTTTTCCTTGGAGCTGGATGCAGATGGATCTGAAGGTTTGAGCAGTGTGTGAATGTGGAGACACACGCTGATGACGGCGAAAGAGGCAGCGACGATAAAACAGCGGTTAATTGAACACCTACTCATGCCGGGCACTTTGTAGGTGTTGTTTCTAATCCCTGCAACAACTCCGCAGGTTAGATGTTATCCTCTTATTTCATATTTTCTCTTATTTACTCTTAGTTTACAAATGAGATAACAAGCTCAAAGAGATTAAGTGATTTACTCTTAAATCACATGGCTTCCAAATGTCAGGGTCTAGATGTGAATCAGAAGAAAATGTTTAATCCTGAAGAAAGGTATTGCACACCTAGAGCCAGAGGTTAAGTCGTTTGGTAAATGATTGCTAAGGACCCTTCCTGCTAAGTGCTGTGGAAGATGCTGCGAGGCATGAGACCGCCTTCCTGCCTCCCCTCCTCCCCTCTCCTCCCGTCCCTGCCTCCCACAACACTGACTCCCTACCCTCCTCTGCGAGGCTTGTGTGAGGCTTCTGTGGACAAGACAAACAAGTTTCCTACAGCTTGGAGTTTCTAGACAAATTAGGCTGGGGAGGCCCATCAGAATGGCCACAAATGTAGGTCAGGTGGACCAAAGGTGCAGAGGCAAGTCAAGGACCACCGCCCAGAGAAAGCGACATCCAAACCATGACCAAAGAAAGTCAAGCAAAAGCGAGCCAGGCCAGACGGTCTTGAGGTAAGGAGAGAAACGAAGTCTTGGTCTGCGATTTTCCCATTTGCTCTGACCTATAGTAAAAAGTACATTTATTTCACCCACTTGAATCCACAGATTTCTAACGAAAACAAAAAACTTCAAAAAGCATGCCTAATCTTTCCCCAAGAGTGGAATCTGATGTTTTCTATCTTTTATTCTAGTCTACTAAAATAGAAGTATGGACGGGTTGCCAACCTAGAGTCTGAGGAAGACCATTGTAGGTCACAGCCTGGATGAAAGTTGGGGCGGGGGGGCGGGTGGTGGGTGGTGAGGGAGACTGGGAACAGACTGAGTTCAGACTTCAGAGAGGGAAAGAGGTTTCAGGTCAAGCTTGAGAGGTGAGGAGTGAGCAGGCTGGTAGAAGAAATAAGAAGATATTTCCATGAGCGATGATAGCGTAAGTGGACAGTAAAAAGTGAAAAGGCAGGTGGTAGGAAACCTGGGCCTGGAAATCCCAGCAGAGCGTGTCCTCTGGCTGGGCAGTCCCCAGCCTCTGTGGCACCAGCAGCCAGTTTCAGGGAAGACAGTGTTTCCATGGACCTGGGGCTGGGGTAGGGAATGGTTTCGGGGTGATTCAAGTGCATCACATTTATTGTGCACTTTATGTTTGCTATTAGTACATGAGCTCCTCCTCAGATGAGCAGGCCTTAGATCCTGGAGGCTGGAGAGCCTTGCTCTAGCTGGTTAGTACATGAGCTCCTCCTCAGATGAGCAGGCCTTAGATCCTGGAGGCTGGAGAGCCTTGCTCTAGCTGGTTAGTACATGAGCTCCTCCTCAGATGAGCAGGCCTTAGATCCTGGAGGCTGGAGAGCCTTGCTCTAGCTGGTTAGTACATGAGCTCCTCCTCAGATGAGCAGGCCTTAGATCCTGGAGGCTGGAGAGCCTTGCTCTAGCTGGTTAGTACATGAGCTCCTCCTCAGATGAGCAGGCCTTAGATCCTGGAGGTCGGAGAGCCTTGCTCTAGCTGGTTAGTACATGAGCTCCTCCTCAGATGAGCAGGCCTTAGATCCTGGAGGCTGGAGAGCCTTGCTCTAGCTGGTTAGTACATGAGCTCCTCCTCAGATGAGCAGGCCTTAGATCCTGGAGGCTGGAGAGCCTTGCTCTAGCTGGTTAGTACATGAGCTCCTCCTCAGATGAGCAGGCCTTAGATCCTGGAGGCTGGAGAGCCTTGCTCTAGCTGGTTAGTACATGAGCTCCTCCTCAGATGAGCAGGCCTTAGATCCTGGAGGCTGGAGAGCCTTGCTCTAGCTGGTTAGTACATGAGCTCCTCCTCAGATGAGCAGGCCTTAGATCCTGGAGGTCGGAGAGCCTTGCTCTAGCTGGTTAGTACATGAGCTCCTCCTCAGATGAGTAGGCCTTAGATCCTGGAGGCTGGAGAGCCTTGCTCTAGCTGGTTAGTACATGAGCTCCTCCTCAGATGAGCAGGCCTTAGATCCTGGAGGCTGGAGAGCCTTGCTCTAGCTGGTTTTCTGGGGGCAGGAGCAGGCCTCGAAGAAAGGCAAGGACGTGGGATTCAGGAAGAGAAGAGGAGATGGGGAAACAAAGCTTTTGGTGTTTGGGAAAAGCTCACAAAGCCAACCTGGGCCCTGCACATGGGCTCCAGCAATATTTACGAGGGGCAGGGGCCTGGAGCATTCACACAGAGACCTCATCAGACGTACAGCCCTGCCGAGGACCCTTTGCCCCTGCCAGAGCCTTAGGGAAATGGGGGCTGTTACCACCGTGGGTTTCCCTGCAACCTCAGAAACGACCAGAGACGAGTCAGGAAATTGACTGAATTCCTACTGGACTAAAGTTTTATAAGTTTTCCTTAACACAAGCACATGGTGATATTTTCAGTTCTTAGTGTGTCAAAAAGTGCCCATAAATATTTCAGAGCTAAAATGTGTTCTGCAAAATGTAAGTCCTGGGCAGGGTGTGTGTGTGTGTGTGTGTGTGTGTGTGTGTGTGCGTGCGTGCGTGCGTGCGTGCGTGTGTGTGTGTGTGTGTGTGTGTGTGTATACGTACAGAAAGTCGTCATAAATTTTTACTTTCCTTAGTCCTTCAAAGTCTGCTCTGGCGAGTCCTTTGTTTTCAATTCCAGCATGAAGAATGAAGGTGAATGCCAGGGAGAGAGGCACCTCATCTGTGCCAGGTACTGTGCTGGTTTATGCACAAGCCACAGAGGCAGGCACCATTATCCCCACTTTACAGATTTGGAAACTGAGGCTCAGAGTAGCAAAGGGATGCTCCATTCACACAAAATGCCAAGACTGGAATCCAGGTGCTCTGTGCTCCCTGTGGCAGCCCCCAGAGCACATTTCTCTGACCTGACACATTAGGGAATCCCCTGCCTTTTAAAGTGCTGAGACAGTGATTATGACATGGGCAGTGAAAGGCAAGGACTTTACGTGCGTTGCCTCATTTAGCCCTCACCACACCCCAGAACCATTCTCTTTTAACAGACGAAAGAAACTGGGATGTTTAGAGGTGAAGTGCTTTGCCCAGAGGACCACAGCAAGGAAGGGGAAGAGCCAGGATTCAAACTTGGGTCTCTGTGACCCTCAAGCTCAAGCTTTTAATCAGAACCCGTACTGCTTCTCATGTCACCCATTATCCTAACGTGCTTAAATGTTCTCTTTGTTCTTTCACCTTGTGTTTTAAGCAATGTTAATTCTTCTGATCAACTAAGTTAGCATCTGACCTGGACTTGTACGGTTTCACCTCTAAGTGTTCCTGCCCAGCACTGTGGGCCAGGGAAAGGGCTTCCCTGGGGACATGGTGGACTGTGGCCCTGTGCCCAGCCTGGCTGCAGGGACACCCCTCATCAGCGGCTGGCAGGCAGGTGACAGATGGTCCTGCTGCCCACAGAAGCCATGTCACCCTTCTGTTGCAAGGCTTGTCACAGGTCGGGCACCAAAGGGGCCTGTATGGGCACAGCTCCTCTGATTTGGCTGGGGGAGCTCCCGCCAGGGCGGCCCCGGCCCTGACCCCCAGGGCTGAGCCCATGCAGGACATGGAACAAAGTCAGTCCTCAGCCAACGGGAGCTATCACTGGGGCTGCAGTGTCCGGATTCCTCCAACTACAGTCTCCTCTCCCAAAGCTATTTGCCTGCCTATGATTCCCCTTTACAAATGGTGACATCTCAGAGTCAGAAAATGTGGCATGTATTGTCTTAGGGGTGAAAGCACCAGCAAAGGTCAGCAGGTTCACGTCCCACGCACACCGGGCGGTCGCACCACCTCCAAAGCCGGGGACTTGACTGCCTCCAGAGACAGCTGTGGCTGCGGGTTGCGCTTCCTGCCATTCAGCCGCATCTGCTTCCTTTCAGCTTCCTTCCGCAGGCCTCAGCTCTGTCCCCTGGGGTCTCAGGCACTGAGTCTAACAATTTGCCCTGGCAGCCTTCTGGGCTGAAGAGGGACCGATCTGTGTGTCCTGAGTCTTCTCGTCAGATGGAGCATCTCACCATCCCAGTCACCTTTCCTCAGGTTCATCCATCTCACTCCCTTTCCCCATCTAATGAAGTTTCATCAGACCTAGGGTGAGGTTTCTCACCTTCTGAGATGGCCCCCGGTCTGTGGACTGCGTTTCTTCCAGGGTCTCTCTCGCCTTTTGAGACAGACCACTTTCTGTCTATGGAATGTGTAGCTCTCGAAATAAATCCACTTAACTATCACTTTGTCTCTCACTGAATTCTTTCTGCCATGAGACATAAAGAACCTGAGCTTCAGTAAGTCCGGACTCTAGAAGCTAAGGTCCTCACACACTCAGATGGAAGATGGGATGAAATCCATCCTGACCTCAGTCAAATAAAGCTTGGGCTCTGTCAACCTCTGCCCCGATTCTATTTTCAATTCTCCTCTGCTCAAGTCCTTTCACGAAGAGCACATACCCTTAGTTTAAAACTTTCCCAGCTTTGCTCTTTGGGGAGACACTGCTTTGGTAAAAAGAGGAGAAGGGGACAGCAGAGGATGAGATGGTTGGATGGTATCACCGACTTGATAGATATAAATTTGAGCAAGCTCTAGGAGTTGGGGATGGACTGGGAAGCCTAGTGTGCTGCAGTCTGTGGGGTTGCAGAGTCGGACACGACTGAGCAACTCAACTGTTGAACTGCTTTGGTGAAAGGTCCCCATTGTTCTCCTTACTTGCTGCAAGTAATTAATCCTTCCTTCTCCACAACCCTCCTTCCCCTAAAACAATCTAGGGTGAGACTTGGGGGACAAGTAGTTTGACCAGAAGCAGTCAGAGGACAGATGTGTCTACGGTGATTCCAACACAGTGACCACAAAAGAGCAGCTGAGGCAGACACTCGGGTGCAGAGGGACAGCAGCTCGGGTGTCCTGAAAGAGGTGGCACCTGAGCTGAGGAGGGGAGGCTGTGTGCTGTGCTTAGTCGCTCAGTCATCTCTGACTCTTTGAGACCCCATGGACTGTAGCCCGCCAGGCTCCTCTGTCCCTGGGATTCTCCAGGCAAGAATACTGGAGTGGGTTGCCATTGCCTTCTCCAAGGGATCTACCTGGCCCAGGGATCGAACCCAGGTCTCCTGCACTGCAGACAGATTTTTACCATCTTTACCAGGGAAGCCCAAAGGAGTTACCAGGGGGTCAGCAGGAGGAGAGTGCTTGGGATTGCTCACATGCCTCTCTCACAGGGCACAGTCAGCATGTCCCTCACCCTCTCTTCAGCACTGGACTCCATATTCCCATGGGGCAGCTCAAACCTGTGTGGCTTCCTTGAAAGGGAGGTACCCTGTCTGCTGAGACTCAGTATTTCCATGAACAACACCTTGAGAAACGGTCTCTTCTGCAGTGCATCTCCCCCTGAAAAGGGTCCCCTTTCCTTTTCCCTAGAAAACCAGTGCAAGAGGTGAAACTCTCTCAACTCTCTGTAAAATGTATACAAGGATCTTGCACTGATTTCTTATTTTTGATGGGTTCGTACTGAAACCACACTTTGAGATAAGCAGGAGTGGGGAGAGATAGGCCGATTAATTGCACATCCCCTGTGGTATCCAAGGCTTACCCTGTAATGGCCTGGGGTTCCTGGGTCAGGCCGCCACTCTGCAAGCGGGGGAGCCCTGAGTGGGGAGAGCTAGAGGGGAAGACCAGCCCCATGGAAAAGCAGGGCTAGTTTACGGCTCTTGAAAACGGTGGGACTCTTGGTTTTACCACTAATTCCTTTGATCCCAGAATTTAATCTGGACTCTAAGATGTGCAAAGATTGCAACTGCTGTGCCCTCTGAGAGCGGCCCAGGGCCCTGTGGTCATGGAGAGGTGGAGATGGGGCTCAGAGGCTGTGACAGCCCACGAGTGAAGAGCCAGGCGCTCTCAGCTTCCCTGTATTTCCATCCATGGCCTTTGTTTTCTCTTTTGCAACACGGGGTGGGGAGGCAGGTCCCGCATAATCCATGCCTGAGGTCTGCCTTTATGTTCCCAGACAGTCAGACACACACAAACACACACACAGAGTGGAATTCAGAGTGCTTTGTCAAGGGCCAGGGGTTCTGGAAAGGTGCAAAGCCCCTTGTGGGAGGTGCCAGGAGGGGTGCTCCCCACAGACAAAGCTTATCAGCGAAGGTGCCCCAGAAATGGATGTCCAATGGGAAAGCAAGGGAGACGGAAGTGGCTTGGGCAGAATTTTGCTTCCATCTCCATGTACTCAAGTCTCAAAGAGGTGGAGGAAAAGGCTTGTAAAAATGGGGAACCCCCAACTGCCTGAAGCTGCTGCCATTTCCAATAATTAAAGGCAGACTTAATGGAAATTAGGGCCCTCTTTCCAGCAGCTGGGTGGTCAGGCAATTTTTACTTCAATAATTAGCTGCTGTTAAGTCACATAGAACTGGAGACAGATAAAGGCAGGGCCAGCCTCTCACGGAGCTAATTGTGCCCACACCTAATCAAGCTTGCATGGCTCCCATCCCTTTCATCCAAGGCCTCAAAGGACTTTGCTTGTGGTAATTAAGTCTCCTAAATAAAGAAAGCTGAGCACCGAAGAATTGATGCTTTTGAACTATGGTGTTGGAGAAGACTCTTGAGAGTCCCTTGGACTGCAAGGAGATTCAGCCAGTCCATCCTAAAGGAAATCAGTCTTGAATATTCATGGGAAGGACTGATGCCGAAGCTGAAACTCCAAAACTTTGGCTATCAGATGCGAAGAACTGACTCATTTGAAAAGACCCTGATGCTGGGAAACATTGAAGGTGGGAGGAGAAGGGGATGACAGAGGATGAGATGGTTGGATGGCATCACCGACTCAATAGACGTGAGTTTGAGTAACTTCCGGGAGTTGGTGATGGACAGGGAGGCCTGGCGTGCTGCAGTCCATTGGGTTGCAAAAAGTTGGATATGATTGAGTGACTGAACTGAACTGAACTGAAATGCCGTAAAAAAGGGATTCTCCTTGGCAGTCTGAGTGGAGAAGAGGAGGCTGGGGTGGAGGTAGGGCGGTTGGCCTTGCCCCTGGCCCACAGGCTTGGGGACAGAGGACGAGGAAGAAGCCCCGACCCTGATGCTGGGCCTTTTCAGCCTCTGACTGGTGCCTTCAGCCCTAAGACAGGACGACTGCAAGCCTTATGGCATCACTGGCTACCTCCTGTGGAGGCCGAGTCAACCTGCCCCAATGTGGTCCAGATGGCCATCCAAAGCCTTTCTATATGTTGCAAGCTGGATGGTCTCTGGGGGATGTATTTATTAGATGCATCACATCAGGTAGAGGTAACTCAAATACCATTCTCTCTATTCCCAGAGTTAGAAGGGAGCATCAAGGATGTAGTGGGCCAGCCCCATCGGTGTTTGCTTCCCTCTGCATTCTCATGGACCCCAGCCAGCCTTTGCTTGATCTCCGATGGTGCCGCTTGCTCCTAACATAGTTCAGACCTTAAGTCTGACCTTAGTTCATTCTGATGGTAGATGGTGAGCTGAAATTTCCTTCCTTTGGGAGACTTCCCACTGACCTTATCTCTGCCTTAAAATCTCACAGAGAAGCCCTACTGCTTCCCTCCAGATCATGCTCTCTCTCCCTCAAGCTCCAGAGGAGCTCAGTGGTGAAAAATACAAGCTGCATGTCAAAAGCCCAATCCCTCCCCAAAATGATACAGTTGGAACTCATAGAAACTCCAGCTCATGCTCCGTGAAAGACTCGTCAAAGAGATGAAAGGACAAGCTACAGGGTGGGAGAAAATATTTGCAAACCACATATTCAACAAAAGCCTAGCATCTAGAGCACATAAATAACTCTCAAAACCCAGTAGTGAGAAAAAAAAAAATTACCCCATTAGAAAATGGCCAAAAGATGAACAGATATTTCACGGCAGAGGATATGCAGATGGCACACAAAAAGATGTTCAACATCACCGGCCAGCAGGGAAATGCAAATGAAAGCCCCAGTGCCACCACACACCCATCAGGAGAGCTAAGGTGAAAAATAGTGACAACTCTGAACGCTGCCGATGGTGCAGAGACTCTGGATCACCCACTCATACACTTCTGGTAGGAAAACAGAACAGTAGAGCCCCTCTGGAAACCAGCTGGGCAGTTTCTTATGAAGCAAAACATGCAATTACTGTGCAAACGAATAGTTTCCCTCTTGGGCATTTACCCCTCAGAAATGAAAACATATGTTTACACAAGGATCTGTACAGAGATGTCACAGAAGCCCTACTCAGAATAGTTAAAAATGGGAACCACTCCAGGTGTCCTTCCATAGGCGAATGACCAGGTAAATGGAATGCCATGGGAATACTGCCTGGTGAGAAAAAGGAACGAACTGATGATACTAATGACTCTCTGGAGAACTATGCTGAGTGAAAAAAGCCAAGCACAAAGGCTACGCACTGCATGATTCCATTTATAGAACACTTTTGAAATGACACCCTTTTAGCAAAGGGTAACAGGTTAGTAGTTGCCAGAGGTTAGGGATGAGGAGGGGTGGGAATTAGGCGGTGTGGCTAGAAGAGGGCAGGTAGAGGGGTGCTTGTGGTGACAGAAATGTTCACCCTCTTGATTGGATGCAGATGACAAAACAGTGTAGAAGCAAACACACACACAAATAAGCACAAGTAAAATCGAGGGAACCTGAATAAAACTAGTGGGTTGCACCAATGTCCATACCCTGGTTGGAATACCTATTCTCTTACTGTATTTTTGGAACATGTTACTATACTACTAGGGGAGACTGGGGCTAGGGGACCCTGGATATCTCGGGACTATTTTTTACAACTGCACAGAAGACTGCAATTATCTTAACAAAAATTTCAATTAAAATTGGTACAGCCACTGTGGAAAACAGTAGGAAGATTTCTCAAGAAACTAAAAATAGAACTGCCATATGACCTAGCAATTCCTTTCCTCTCCCCTCCCATCAATTTTATATCCAGAAAAACAAAAATACTAATTTTAAAAGATACATGCACCCCAATGTCCATAGCAGCGTTATTTGCAACTGTCAAAATATGGACGTAACCTAAATGTCCACTGACAGATGAATAGATAAAGATGACATAATGGAACACCACTCAGCCATATAAAGATTGAGATTTTGCAGTTTGCAACAGCCTGGATGGACTTGTAGGGTATTATGCTAAGTGAAATAGGTCAGACAAAGAAAGACAAATATTGCATGGTACCACTTTATATGTGGAATTAAAAAATCCAACAGACTAGGGAATATAACAAAAAAGAAGCAGACTCACAGATCTAGGGAACAGACTAGTAGTTTACTAGTGAGAGGAGGGAAGGGAGGAGTATCAGAGAAGGGCAGGGAATTAAGAGGTACAAACTAGCATGCATAAAATAAGCTACAAAGATATATTGTATGACATGAGAACAGGGCCAGTATTTTATAATAACTATAAATGGAGTATACCTTTTAAAATTATATTGTACACCTGCAATTTATATAATATTGTAGATCAATATAACTTAATTTTTTTTTAAAAAAAGGTCAGCCTGGAAGAGAAAAAAATAGGTATTACGAGTCAGACCAATCTAGACTTAAACCTGGGACCTACTATGTACTTCCTGTACAACTTTGGATGAAGAAACTGTCTGAGTCTCACTTTCCTCACCTGTAAAATGGGAATAGTATATACTGTCTTCCAGGGTTTGAGGCTTAAATGAGGCTATCTGTGACAATGCTTAATTCTATGCATGGTACATAGATGAGGGCTCAGTAACCACCAGGAGTAAATGTTACATTATTATTGAGGATAAGTACCTCTGTGCCTTCTCCTAATTTAATTCCCATCTGCCTTGCCTCTAGCCTGGTTGCCCTTCGAAAAGGTTCTTTTTCGGTCATTGTCATTCGTGAAAACACTAGAGTTGAAAATTCAAAAGCCTGATGCTGCCTCAATATCAGAAATGGCTCTGGCATCTTATGATTTCCAGCCACGATGCCATATTTCACATGTCGTTTTGACTAACTTCTTGCTACTTGTTTCCTGTGTGAAGTCTTTTTTACTCCAATAAGGCAGCAAACTGCTCAGATTCATATTCATCTACCAATTCTTAGGGCTTCCCTGGTGGCTCAGTGGTAAAGAACATACCTGCCAACGCAGAAGATGTGGGTTCTACCCCTGGGTTGGGAAGGTCCCCTGGAGAAGGAAATGGCAACCCACTCCAGTATTCCTGCCTGGGGAATCCCACGGACAGGACAGCCTGTGGTGCTACAGTTCATGGGATCACAAGAGTCAGACGCGACTTAGCAACTAAACAGCAACAAGCAACTCTGAAACACCTAGTACCTCCAGGTGCTAGAGCTAAGACAAACCCCACCAGTGGGGGCGCTGTGTACCTGCTACAAAACCCTCCGGACACCTCTGGAGTTTAGAAATGGGGGCACATTGCCCTGGTAAGGACACCTCTCACCCTTGGGGAGTCTCCCTGCTGACTCCAGGGTTGCCCATGTGATTGTTGACCAAGGGGCCAGAGGAACATTGTCAACCAGGAACCAGAGGCAGGAAAAACCCGTGAGTGTTTGGCCTTGATTTCTTTTGCTACTGTTGTTATATCATGTAATGAGGCCCGGGTTGTCCAGCTTGTTGCTAGAGACACAAGGCTGAGGCAACCAGCCCCTGCACACTGCGCCAGAGGAGTGAGCCCAGAGGGCAGGAGCCAAACCCTCCAGCTCCGCCCAGCCCGAATTTCTGACCCTAGACGCAGGAACCAATAAGTGATCATTTTAATCCCAAACTCCTAATTAATTGAGGATTAAAACATATACACTACTATACATAAAGAAGATAACCAACAAGGATCTACTGTATAGCATAAACTATACCTAATATCTGATAATAACCTATAAGGGAAGAAAATGTAAAAAAAGAACACACACACACACACACACACACACACGGCTTCCCAGGTGGTGTTAGTGGTAAAGAACCTGCCTGCCAGCGCAGGAGGCATAAAAGACATGGGTTCGATCCGAGAGTTGGGAAAATCCCTGGAGGAGGGCATGGAGAATCCCATGGACAGAGGAGCCTGGCAGGCTACAGACCATAGTGTTGCAAAGAGTTGGACATGAATGAAGCAACTTAGCATGCATATGTATTATATATATATATATATATATATATATATATATATATATATTTGTGAAAGTGAAAGTCACTCAGTTATGTCCGACTCTTTGCAACCCCATGGACTGTACAGTCCATGGAACTCTCCATGCCAGAATACTGGAGTGGGTAACCTTTCCCTTCTCCAGGGGATCTTCCCAACCAGGGATCGAACCCAGGTCTCCCACATTGCAGGTGGATTCTTTACCAGCTGAGCCACAAGGGAAGCCCCTGTATACTACATATATATATATATTTCAGAATCACTTTGCTGTACATCTAAAACTAATACAAAACTGTAAATTGACTATATTTTAACAACTTTTTAAATGATCATTTTAAGCCACTGTATTTTACAGTGATATGTCATGAGGGCTACCTAATACAGGTATTATTATAATTTCTATATTATAGATGAAGAAACTGAGGCTCATATCATTACCTTTAAAAAGTGAAGAAATGCTATGAGGACAGTAAGAATAACACCTAATGTTTCAAGAGTATACTTAAGAGTTTATACATTTTCCCACATTTTAAGGTGATTTAATCCATCATCCTATACCTATTTTTGGGGAATTTTTCAAAATTACATTTATATTTGAGTGGCTGCTTAATTATATGCTCTAAGCAGATGAAGATCAAGCCTATCTTGTTTAGCACCGAATCTCCAGAGCTTTGAGCCTTGTGAAGACTAGGCACTTAATAAATAATGGCTGGCTGGATAAATGAACAAATGCCTCTGAGAGGCCATATCATGATCCTGTATTAGACAGAAAACTGGTGTTCAGAGAGGTGAAGTGCTTGTTTCAGAGTCATACAGCTAGCAAGAGGCAGTGCTTAGATGCAGCCCAGGTCTTTGCCTCTAAGTGCAAAGGTCTGTCTTAAATTCTCTGTGCATCTCGAGGGTGAGACAGACAAGGAAATGAATTACTACCCCACAGTTAGGCAGGAATGTTGTTGGATGAATTCCATATGTTTCAGGAATGCCAATCCCCATGCTAAGAGGATTCTGATCAAACCAGGATTCCAGCTGGACAGAAACGTGCTGCAGTGTGAACCCCAGGGCCTGGGATCAGAGGTGCCTGTTAGCACTAGTCTCACGCTGTTTGTACCATTCAGTCCCAAATCCCCACGGGGTGTCCCAGTCAAACTTGTAACACCCAGCAGACATGGGGCCGCTGAACAGCTCTGCTCTCAGCCTTTCACAAGGGACCCCCAGATGTGAGCACTAAGCTCTGTATCCCCCCTGCTCCGGGTGCCCCTTCTCTCTTCTCGGTCTCTCCCCACTGCTCGGTACACAAAGGTGACATTCTCACAATGCCCTTAACCACTCTGTCCCAGATTCTAGCTGAGAAGGCTCTGTGACCCTCGCAGCCGCCACCAGGAACAGAGGACAGGGCTGCCGGACTGCTCAGAGCTTCAGTGGGCTCAGGTGGGCTGAGCAGAGGCCCCCGTGGCAGCTGCAGCTGCCCCTGCCTTCTGGGAGGGCCCGAGCCCTCTCTGTGGGGAAGCTCTGGCCCCTGGCCCCTCTGCTGGCTTATGTTACACCTGGGTCACCGCAGTGCTGCTCCCTGGGGTCAGACCCTCACTTTGTTCTCCTGATTGTAGCCCTCAATTTGTTTTTATTAAGAAGCTCTTCCTGCCACTCCATTAATTCTGCCTTTTTTGAGGGGTTGTTAAGCTCTGTGGTTAGGGACTTCCTTGGTGGCTCAGACGGTAAAGTACCTGGGTTAGATCCCTGGGTTGGGAAGATCCCCTCGAGAAGGAAATGGCAGCCCATTCCAGTACTCTTGCCTGGAAAATCCCGTGGACGGAGGATCCTGGTAGGTTACAGTCCATGGGGTCTCAAAGAGTCTGACACGACTGAGCGATTTTTAATTTAATTAAGCTCAGTGGTTAATGGTGCCAGTCTTCAAGGTTGACTCCAGCCTGGAGAGGATGTGGGGTGGGTGGGGCTCTTTACTTCTCACGGGGGTGGGTCACGCTCTCTGGGACCCAGCCTGGCCTCTCCTAGGCAGCTCCTCAGATCTGTCCACTGTCCTTGCGCAGCCCTTTCACATCTCAGAAGTCACCAAGACCTGGAAAGCTGTGACAGGGAGAGTGTCGGTCATCACCGTCTCCAGCTTACAGAGGAGGCCATTCTCTGGTAGAGAGAAAGCAGTGCAGAGCCATTAAGAGCATGGACCCTGCAGTCAGACGGCTAGGGTTCAAATCCCAGCTCTGTCACTCCCCAGCTATGGGAGCAGGGCACATTATTTAACGACTCCATGCCTGACAGCCAAAGTGGAGAGAGTAACTGTGCCTGCAAGATCGGGTTGGTGGGAGACCTGAATGAGTTAACATGTGCAAAGGACTTAGAATACACTTAGCCCTTGGCTGCCATGGCGGTGACTACTGCTATTGCTGCTACTGCTATTATAAACAACCAAATTCTGTGACACAATTATCCTTCAATAAAATAATAAATTAAAAAAATGAACAAGAAGAACCATCCAAAAAAAAAAAAAAAAAAGGTATTGCATTCTGGCCTCAAGTTTTAGATTTCTCCACCCCAGCTACACTATTACATCAGGATATCAATATCTCCGTTTAGCATTATTTATCCACTCACCTACTCACTGAGCAAATAGTTACTAGAAAGGTACTCCTGTGTGCCCAGAGCTGTGCTGGGATGCAAGGCCCGCTGTCCTGGAAAGATAAGGGTATCCATTTTGAACAATGTTCCAGTTTGGATCTCAGCCCTGCATTTACGAGGGATGGGCCACAGGCAGGGAGGGCATCCTTGGCTGTTCTTTCCTTATCTGTAAGATGGGGTGTTATCTGTAGCGCTGCCACCCTACTTCTTCTGAGGACCCACAGGCTCCTCTGGGGGCCTGGAGAAGGGGCATGTTCTGGAACCTTTCCAGAGCAGAGCCCCAGCCCTCCTCCGGCTCTGCAGAGGCAAGAGGAGAGGAGAGCGGACTCTAAAGCAGTGGCCTTGGGAAACCTGAATGCCCTGCAGAGAGAGGGCTGTGGTTGGCTCCGACTCTGTGCTCACCCTGAGGTAGCATCACCGAGCAGGAACCAGCCCCCAGGAGGGCCAGGCTTCACAGAGAGGCCAGACGGCTGGAAACTGGCCCCTTGGCCTTAACCCTCTTGACTTGCGTCCCCTTTGGCCTGATGCCGGAGGAAGGAGCCTGTTCCCTTTCCCTTCTTCTTCGCCTGAGTGCAAGAGAAGGGTGTTTAAATCAGAGCCTTGAACTGAGACGCAAATGGGAAGGGCTTGTGGAATGATGCTGAACGCCATCTAGAGAAAGTCCGGGCTTATAATTTACAGTCTCTGACAAGCAATTGGATTGACCTTCCCGGAGGGAGAGGCCCTGGGGTCACACAGAGAAAACAGAATGCTGGGGCATTTCCTAACCGGCACTTCAGAGTCTACACAGCCCTGACAATCAGGTGCCCTCCACCCACCCTCTGCTGCCCTGAGAAGCAGGTTTTACATCCTCATTTCAGCAGGGAAATGTGGCAAGCAGGCAGGAATGTGGGGTTCTGAACCCCACTCTGAGACCTGGCTTTGTGATTCCAAGCAAATGCCAATAATATATAAAGGGTGAATACAAACAGTGGCTCTCATCTACTGGGCACCCAGGATGTACCTGGTGATCCTTGCTTGCTAAAGTGTTGCTATTTCATACGAACTGAGTTTCGGAGGGGGCGTGGATTTGCCCTAAGTCACACAGCTCTTTTTTTAAAGATTGAGATTTGGACGCCCACACGAAGAGGTTCAATTTCTGGACCATATCATGAAGATGATGGCTATCAGTTATACCCAGACATTGGAGTGTCACAGAAGCAGGTGGATGTAGCTCTCGACAAATATTTGTTCCCATTATTGAGAGACTCAAGGCTCCCAGAGGCAAAGGGTTGTATTCAAGGTTGCCCAGCCGGCAAGGAGCAGCGATGGGACTCGATCTCCTTGTTCTGCCGTCCCTGGTCCCTTCCAAGAGGCTGCAGCTGCCGTCTGGAACACCCGCCGGCATAGCACAAGAGTTACAAATCTCTGGGAGCAATCAGACTGATGATATTTAAATACTTGGCTATTTGAAAAATTTAACAACAAGCAGTTGAGAATAAATGCCAAACCTCTAACTGGTTAGGAACACCACCCGGGGGCACAGAGATTTGTCGGTGTGACTGATGCGTCCTGCTTAAATGCAACATACAGACATTTGCGCACAAGAAAGGCAGGCTGTGGACGGGGACAGCGGCGGTGTGTAGGAGGGCTGCCTGGGTTAGAAGGCGCTGCTTGCACCCGAACCCACTCATTCTCCACTGCATCCCTCTGCTGGAGGACCTGTTACTTCTGTTTGACTGATGCGAAGCCAAGGCCCAGAGAAGCTTGTGACTTATCAGGGTTGCACAGTCAGTGAGTGCCTGAGTGGGATCTGAACCCAGAACTGTCTTACTCTACAATCTCAGCTCTATCCTCTGCACCTCTCTGCTGCCCACGCTATCTTTGCTGCCTGGAAGGGACAGGGTTATGTGTCTGGGGCTCTGAGAATTTAAGCCCATTCGTTGGGACTTGCTGGGTCACCTGTCCACCTCTGCCCATCACTCTTCCCTGAGTGCCCCATCTGACCAGGTCCCTGTGCCAGGCATAAGGATTCTGAGGTGGTCTTCTTGAATGGTCCTTTCCTGCAGGTCTACACTGTCTGGAAGGGGAAGCCAAGCCAGAAACAGATAACCTCCATCCATAATCTTTCTGAAGGACCGCCTCACCCAGCCTGAGGGCAGGGGAGGTGTTGGGCTGGCTTCGTGGGGGCACCTGATGCTTTCCAGAGTCTGATGATGCAGCCACCAGGAGAGGAAAGAAAGGGGAAGGAGTGAGGTGTGAGGTCCAGGGTCCCTTGTACCAACCAGGGCACTTAATTATTTTTTATCTGACACACATATTGGGCCTCCACTTAGGGTTTCATTTAAGCAATCAGATCCTTGGCCAGAAACAAGGTAGAAAACCGCTGCCTTAAGACACATTCCCAATCTGTTGGCCTGAAGGAGTGTTTTATATAATATTGGCTTATTGGCCTAGGATAACTTGAGTCATCTATTCTTTCTGTCTTCTCACGTAAAAGCTCTATCATAAATGGCTAATCTACTCCTTTACATATATCTACTGATTATCTGATATGAGCCAGACACCATCCTAGGTGTTATAGATATAGGAAAAAATAAATCTCTCACCCTGTCTGCATACTTCTACCTTGCTGAAGCCTCCTCACTGCTTTTGGAGTGATTTTTCTAAGAAGCAAATCAGATGACAGTCATGCTGCTGCTCAACACGTTCAGGGGCTCTTTATTGCCTAAAGCATTACTGCTCAAAGTAGCTCGAGCCACAGAGTAGTGGTATCGGCATAATTTGGAGTTTAGAATTCAGAATCGCAGGCTCCACCTCAGACCTGTTCAATGAGAACCTGCAATTAGGCCCCCAGGTGATTCCTATGATATGGGGATCTGAGAAGTACAGGAGTGTAAGATGTCAGCACCGCCCTTCACATCCTGATACCTGCTGGTACCTGGGTCATCTCCACCCCCTTTTCTCAAACACACTGGACTCAGTGCCAGTCTTCCCTGCCCACCTGTCCCCTCCCACTTCCAGGTCTTCGTACACATGGTACACACGGGGCCTTCCATCCAGGCTACCCTTCCCCTGCTGGCTGGCGGCTGCAATGCCCTCCTTTCATGGAGGCCAGACTTAAATCCTCCCGGAGCATCCTCAGATCCCTTCTCCTCTCTTACCTGCTGCCTGGCTCTCCTACCTGTGGCCCCATCACTCCCCCCACCCCAGCCCAGTGCCTGCACGACTGCTGGAGAGCTCAGTGTGCTGGAATCTGTGTTCGTCACTTAGGCGAGTGTCTGTCTCTTTCAGGGATTCCCTGATAGCTCAGCTGGTAAAGAATCTGCCTGCAATGCGGGAGACCCTGGTTCGAGTTCCTGGGTTGGGAAGATCCTCTGGAGAAGGGATAGGCTACCCACCCCAGTATTCTGACATAGAGAATTCCATGGACTGTATAGTCCACGGGGTCGCAAAGAGTCAGACACGACTGAGCAACTTTCACTTCACTGTCTCCTTCAAAAGACGATGAATCCTGGAGGCAAAGGCTGGTCCTTTTCCTTCTTTATAGCCAACCACCCTAACCCTGGCTTCCCTGGTGGCTCAGACGGTAAAGAATTTGCCTGCAATGCAGGAGATGTGGGTTTGATCCCTGGTTGGGAAGATCCTCTGAAGAAGGGAATGGCAACCCACTCCAGTATTTTTGCCTGGAGAACTCCATGGACAGGGGATTCTGGTGGGCTACAGCCCAGGGGGTTGCAAAGAGTCAGACAGAACCGAGAGATTAACACTAATCTATTACCCCATCCCTGTGCTACCACTTGCTGGGAATGCAGTCAGGATTCAGAGTCTGCTCTGAGGAGCACCCAGTCTGGCGGGCCAGCCTGGGTTTCAAAGTAACAAGTTCAAGTTCTTAACACAGGTTTGTGGTAATGAATGTGATGTTTACTGAGCTGAACCATTATCAAGGACGATAGAGCCAGGCAGCTTCACTCTTTAGGCACATGGTTACTGGCTCCTGATCCCCGTCTCTTTCCCAACAGACTTTCTCACTGTCCCCTGAGGGAGCACTCGTGGCCTCAGGACTGAGTCGTCAGGAGGCTGAGTCACGGGTGTGAACCATTTCCCCATGAGAGAGGTCCCCTCAGCCTGGCCTCAGTCTTCTCACAGGCCTTGCATGGGTGCTAGAAAGTGACATGCAGCCAGGCCTGGAAAGGGACGATGCTTCTTTATTTTGAAGGAAAAGTAGGGGGCCAACTCCTGTTACTCCCATCACATGCACTCTGGATCTAGTTAATGAATTAAAATCCTCAGTAACAGGCATGAGGACTAACAAATTAAAGTGATACATTCATGAATACATCCATGAGACAGTTACAGAACCCCTAACTTGGGGCTGGCCATTGAGGCAGAGAGATCTGGGGTATAAAAATCAGTGACTTTTAGTCCCTGCCCTCAGGGGGGTCATTTTTCCAATCCGCAGGAGGCAGCTGGAGGGTCTGGACAACTGGAATCTAGTGCTTACTGGCCCACTAAGCCACCTTACCTCTCAAAGCTTCGTTGTCCTCATCTGTAATATGGGGGTTCCAAACCCTATGCTCTCTCACAAACTTGAAAACTCACAAATCAAAAGCCTTGGTAAACTGTAAAGTGCTGTACTAACTGCAACGTTACCAAGGCAGGCAGTATTAGTGGTCAACCTCAAGACCCTTTTTTTTCCCAGGCTAGTGCAAGTCCAGTTTTGTTTGGGAAAGCCACGTGCTCAGCCCTGCACAACGAACCAGGATGTGGCTAAGGCCATCAAGACAAGCCTGTTTTCTCTTTGCCATTTCCCAGCCTCCCTTGCAGCTAATGATAATCATGTGACCCACTTCTAGCCCATCAGACAGAAAAGGAAGTCCACGGGCAGAGGGAGGTTTGGGGAGGGTTGCAAGTGACACCACTTATCTCCCAATTCTCATCTTAAATGTGGTGATAGCATGTATGCTCTGGAGGCCATCTTGGGACCATGAAGTTACAGGTATGAGAACTAAAAATCACCTTGAAAGGATGGTGGAGAGGACCCACTTTCCTCTCCCCTACCCCATAAACCTGGGGCCCCCACCCCACTCAAGGCCCCATCCTCTCTCTCCTGCACAGTGGTACAGCCTCTAACAAGATGCTGTCTGATGATAAACTCTGGGAGTCAAGCTGCTAAGATGGAAAATCATGGGGAGGTGCTGACCCTGAGCACAGTTATGGCCCCTACCGAGAAAGTCTTCAGAGCAGAGAAGAGGGAGGGCCCAGCCGGAGTGGGACTAGTTTGCATGCTAAGTTGATGCAGTCGTGTCCAGCCCTTTGTGACCCTATCAACTATAGCCACCAGGCTCCTCTGTCCATGGGATTCTCTAGCGAAGAATCCTGGAGTGGGTTGCCATGCCCTCCTCCAGGGGATCTTCCAGACCCACTAATCGAACCCACATCCCTTATGTCTCCTGCATTGGCAGGCAGGTTCTTTACCCCTAGCGCCACCTGGGACTTAGACATCAGCAAAAGCTTGGGGAAGGACTAGAATCGCCCCCTCATCTCTGTATCACACCTGCACGACGTCCCAAAGACGGGATCACGCCTGCTCCTCTCACTGTTCTCAGCTCAATAAACACTAAATAATCATAAAGAACACGTGTGTCTATGAATGAGGCACAGTTCATGGCTTCATGCAGTTGTACCAACAGCCCATATGTTACAGATGAGGAAACTAGAAGTGCAGAGAGGTGACGTGGCTTGCCCAAGGTCACACATATGCAAGTCAGTGCCATGCATGTCAGTCTTCCTCATGGTCCAGACTTACGCCGTCCAGTATGGCAGCCGAGAGCCCCCTGCAGCACATTACCTTTAAATTTCTAATCCACAATGAGATAAAAGTCAGTCCTTTGGTCACCCTGGCCGTATTTCAAAAGTACAACAGCCACATGTCGATAGCGGCTCCTGGACAGGGAGTCACAGAGAGTTCTAGCGACTGGTCCGATAGAGTCACTCACAGATCCCTGCCTGGGGAACACAGGCCTGCACAGTGACCCAAGCGTGGAGCTGGGCCCACGAGGAAGGAGAAAGGAGCTGGGAGAACCTCGTCGGAGAGCGGAGGTCATGGGGCAGAGGGCCTGACATCTGCTGGCTCATTTACCTGTCTCACCAACTCCACACCAGTGCCGCTTATTAACCTCAAGTGACAGAAAAAGAAACCAAAGCTCAGGAACATGAGAAGACCTGTCCAAGGCCACACACCTAGGAAATGCTGGAGCTGGGCCCCGGGGCCCTGGATCAGATTCCAAATCCAGACCCCCTGCCTCGCCTTCTCTCCTCCAGGAGTCAGCTCTGGAGCCCCTTCCTTCCCCCGTCTTGTCTGAAGGGATGCCAAAGGGAAGAGATGAATCTTTCCAGGAAGGAGGGCCAAATTCCAGTAGGGGTTGGGGGGTTGTCGCCCACACAGGCCCAGAGGGAGGTAACCCCCCTTTCAGGGCAGCTCCCATGGTCTCCCTGGACCGGAGACCAGGTCACAGGGCAGACTCATTCTTCCCTGGGCCTCTTCTCCCAGGCTGGGCTGATGCTCTCAGAGACCTCGGTAAATCAGGCCCCAGTCACCCTGCAGACTCCAGACCAGGGGGGAGGAGATCCCGCGGCAAGAGCATCAAGCTTCTCAGGCTCTCCCAGGAGCCTGCGGAAGCTTCAAAGGCCGGGGCCTGATTTACGAGGCTACCAGCGGCTCCAGGCTGCCCCAGAGCAGGGCCTGCACCAGCTCCAAGCTGTGCATTAGCCCAGAGATGGGTGGGTCAGAGGATCTGAGCCAGCTCGGGGCTACATCTATTCCTTTCCCCAGGGCAGCAGGAGGGCTTAGAGCCAGCCATGCTTGGCGGGAGGCGTGTCATCTCCAGGATCTTGGATCAGCCAGGGCACTGTTGGTCCAGTCTGACGGGGGATGGGAGAGCAGTAAGGAAGCAGGGCCAGGCCACTCTGGGAAAAACGGGCTCTGGGCTGCAGTCAAGAAGCTCCCGACAGCTGCAGCCCTAGAGCCAACCTTCAGGCCTGCTGGCAGCCCTTCCAGGGAGCCAGGACTGTCCCCTTTTCACAGGAGGATGTGGAGGCTCCAGGAGGTCAGGTGAGCTGCCCAGGGCAGAATGGGAACCAAGCTCCAGTAGCAATGCCTGCTTGTTACACCCTGCCTCCCTGGGCAGCACCCCGCACTCAGCAAGTCTTTCTCGACCGAGAAAAATAAAACTTACAACTTCTATCTTTAAGAGGAAGTACACATTCCTTTACACTCCTCAAGCTCTTTCATAAACTAGAATGAGTGATGAGAGGAGGCGGTTATTATCCAGCCTTGGGAAGTTTATAAAACAAGACGAGCTGCCTTGCCAGGGCCGACATCCGGGCCGCAATCTGCCAGGAGAGCTATGGGCCTGGCGACCTCTGGAGTTTTCTTCCTGCCTGAGGCTGGTCTTCCTGACGGGAGGGGCGCAAACTGCTCCTCACTGCTCTCTGAAGCTATAACTTCCCAGGGTCAAGCAATTCTAGTCCTCCATGCTACTTAAAGACATCTACCTAGGAGGTACCAGAAAACACCCAGTTATGACAGTTTATTTCAGTATTCTGGCAAAGTATCTTTATCTGATTTGCAGAAGCTCAGAGGGGCCCCAGCTGGCGATATTTACTTCTCACCTGCTGTGTTCCCATCACAGTAGCTAGCCTCTAAGGCAGGCCAGCTTGGGTTTCACCCAGAGACGGTGTATGAAGTGCCCTGTGAGTGCCATCTCTGCTCCTCTGCCAGATGTTGCCAGGGCAACCACGCACGTGCTAGAGGTGTGGATTTAGAGTCAGAGTCTGGATCTGGATCCCAGCTTTGCTTCTTCCCAGCTGTGTGGCTTTCCGCAGGGGACTTGACCTCTCTGGGTCTTCGTTTCTACTCTTCAAAGCGGGGGGTACAGCCTTCCTACTCAGAGACCTACTGTGATGAGGACCATCCCCGGGAAGCGCCCAACACCAGACTGGCTTGTGGGAAGAAATCAACCAGTTATTTATTGTTATGACCAGCCTGTTTCCCCTGGGGTCCAGCCCAGGGCTGACCCGGAGTCCATAGTCACTAAGAAAGGCCTGCCAAGGCAATGAGAAGATGAACTGGGAGGAGGTACCGCCAAAGTGCTGGGTCAAGCTTTTGGTGCTGTTGATGCCAGGGAGGTTCCCAGATGGAGCTCGTCGATACTGACTTTTAGTGCAGTGGGCGCCAGCCCCTGGGAGTCCCCCTCTCCCTCCACGGCTTTGGGATCACTTGCCTTTGGGTTTGGGATCTGCCCTTCCTCTGGTGAGTCTCAGACCTCCCTTGTGTTCCATTTTTCAGCAAAGCAGCTGTTTGGAAGGCACCCAGGGCAGCCGCTCTTGGGGACGTACAACCCCCCGCCCCCAAGGCTAGGATGCCAGAAGGACAAACCCAGCCAAACATATGGATCCTGGGCCCTGTAAAGCCAACAGCTGGGCCACTGGCTGGCTTCTCCTCTGTTCCCTGGAATATCTTGGCAAGGAGAAGACATGGTCTCAGCAACTTATAGGAAATTTCCCAGGGTATCCTGGTCTCTAAGGGAACAATCTGTTCCTTTCTCACACATTTAAATTTGTTTTATTTTCTTTTGGAAGACCAATTCTAAGATGCACACACACACACATACACTTTTAATTTGTTCCTGGGTATGCTTAAATACAATTTCAGTGACAAATCTAATATTAGCAATTATTAGTATTTGTTTAGCACATGCTAAATAAAGAGTTGGAGAAGGCAATGGCACCCCACTCCAGTACTCTTGCCTGGAATCTCCCATGGACGGAGGAGCCTGGTGGGCTGTAGTCCATGGGGTCTCGAGAGTCGGACACGACTGAGCGACTTCACTTTCACTTTTCACTTTCCTGCATCGGAGAAGGAAATGGCAACCCACTCCAGTGTTCTTGCCTGGAGAATCCCAGGGACGGGGGAGCCTGGTGGGCTGCCGTCTATGGGGTCGCACAGAGTCGGACACGACGGAAGCGACTTAGCAGCAGCAGCAGCAGCAAGTAAAGAGTAAGGGCTTTCCTATTGGCTCAGGCAGCAAAAAAATCTGCCCGTAAAGCAGGAGACCTGAGTTCAATCTTTGGGTCAGGAAGATCCCCTGGAGAAGGGAATGGCTGCCTACTCCAGTGTTCTTGCCTGGAGATTCCCATGGAGCCTGGCGGGCTACAGTCCATGGGGTTGCAAGGAGTCAGACACGATTGAGCAACTAACACTAGACAAAGAGTAGCTCAACATCTCATAGAGTGCCCACAGTGATTCTTGAAACAGGGCTCTAAGTGTTCCCATTTTACAGATGAGGAAACACAGGTGGGCTGACATGTGAAGGGCAGGCTGCATCACTGGCACAGGGCTAGAGGCCTGGAGCCCCATCACTACCTTGTGCTGCCTTCTCCAACCATGCTGAAGGAGTTAACCGGTTGGAGAGATTTTCTTTCCTTTGGGCACGTCAGGTTGACTAAGACAGCATCTCTCTCACCATCTCTCATCTCTCTCACCGCTGGAGTCCGTGACCCTGGAGGCCCGGAAAGGAGCCCCAAATTCTAACATAAACTGCCTGCTGGCTTTCCAGCGCAGCTCAGCACCTACCAGCTGTCCCCTTCTCTGGGTCCAGGCCCCGAGGAACCAAGACTCAAAGTTCAGCCTGCTTCCTCCAGCATAGACGCTCAGAAACTGAAATTTCCCACATTTTCACCACACAAAAGTCAGGTTGTATTTTTGTCCTCTTTGAAATATGCCAAAGGAATTTCTCCTTCCTTCCTCCTGAACTTTCTCCAAAAATAAATAGTAAAAGTGAACGCCATTTTGCCCTGTAAGCTGAGAATAGAAAAATCAACACTCCGCGTGGCATTTCCAAGACATTACAGGAGAGAGAATGTGTGGATCTGGCTCAACACCGTTTGGCAACTTCAGGTTTACAGTAGATGATATTTCTCACCCAGGAACTCCTCACTGGGCTTACACGACACGTTCCTTTGCCTTTCAAATCTGATATAAAACATGAAGAGGCTTTCATGAATGAACACCACCTGGACTGCAATTATGAGTTAGCAGACCCACCACAAGCAAGTTAAACCCCAATTTATGCAGATAACTTAGTGAAACCAAGAAGACAGTGACCCAAGGAAGGCTGAACTGGTAGCTACAGACTGAGCCCCGAGAAGAAGGGAGGTGTTTATCCTGTAACTGAGGAAGGCTGCAAAGAACCACGCATGATGACCAAGACTCTGGGGTTATTCTCAACTCACAGGATCCACTGTCCTCAGGGTCGTCCGCCGTCCTTCCGGGCTGCCCAGACCCCTGGGTCTGCACCTTCCAAAGCCTCCGTGTGGGTTTCCAACATCTCTCCCACCCTCCCCGGCTCAGTGAGAGTCATCTTTCACATATACTGTTTGATCACATCACACCCTGCTCTGCTCATCTCTTGTGATTCCCCCCTCTCCTCAAAGCCAAACACGGTTCTGCCCCCAGGACCCTTCACCTGGCCTCTCACTCCTGGCAGCCTCCTCCCCCAACTGCTCATCACTCCCTCGGAATTTGCTTCAAGCAAGGCACCTGGCTGTGTGCTGTTCTCCCCTCCACACAGCCAGGGAGCCTCCAGGTAGGAAGCAGGGTCCTGGCTACCGTCACCTCCAGACAGGTGTCCTGGGAGCGCTCACTCTGCAGGTGAGCTGGTGGACAGTCATCTCGAAGTTGCCCCCACCCCTCTAGGAATGGGGAGCTCTCTCACTCCCGTTAGTGACAGAAGCAGAAAGAGACACTAACTGGCTTGTGGACTGCTGCCTGCATTCATCCCCATCTCTCCCAGTTCCAGCTGTGCTGCGACGGGCAAGTGACAGGCGGGTCCCCTCTGGGGCTCAGATGCTCCATCTGCAAAATGCAGTTAACAAGTCATATCTCGTAGCCATTGAAAACCATTATGAAGCCCATCCTTATCATCTCCAGGCAATTTCAGCATGAAAAAAATGTGGTATTTCAGCTAGAAAGACCTGGTTTCTAATCCCAGCTCCAAAACTTGGGAAATGAGTGAACTTCTCTGACCTTCACTTTCCCCATCCTTAAATGGAGATTAAAAACTCTCCCTCAAAGGATAACTGTTTGGATTGAATTAGATGATATAGATAAAAATGGTTTATTAAGCTATTTAATTTGTACAATATAAGCAGATCACCATGATGTGTGATCATTCACCCAGAGCCAGACATCCTGGAATGCGAAGTCAAGTGGGCCTTAGGAAGCATCACTACGAACAAAGCTAGTGGAGGTGATGGAATTCCAGTTGAGCTATTTCAAATCCTAAAAGATGATGCTGTGAAAGTGCTGCACTCAATATGCCAGCAAATTTGGAAAACTCAGCAGTGGCCACAGGACTGGAAAAGGTCAGTGTGCATTCCAATCCCAAAGACAGGCAATGCCAAAGAATGCTCAAACTACTGCACAATTGCATTCATCTCGCAAACTAGTAAAGTAATGCTCAAAATTCTCCAAGCCAGGCTTCAACAGTACGTGAACCAAGAACTTCCAGAGGTTCAAGCTGGATTTAGAAAAGGGAGAAGGCAATGGCAACCCACTCCAGTGTTCTTGCCTGGAGAATCCCAGGGACGGGGGAGCCTGGTGGGCTGCCATCTATGGGGTTGCACAGAGTCAGACACGACTGAAGAGACTTGGCAGCAGCAGCAGCAGAGGAACCAGAGATCAAATTGCCAACATCCGCTGGATCATCAGAAAAGCAAGACTGCCACTTAGACCCCTTTCCTGAGCCCCAGTTTCCTTGTCTGTAAAATGGGGATGACAGTTTCTGTGAGCAATGCTTAACTCTTACAGTTTTTATGAGCATTGAATGACATAAAAATATACCAGATCAGCAACTAGGACACAGTAAGCAGTTATTTGGCACTTTTCACAACTTGAGTCTAAAAGCGTATCACCCTAAGCTCCCTGACCCCCTCCGACAAAGCACTGACATCTAGTGGCAGAGCAGAGTAACTGCAGGTGTGAGTACCCAAAGTTCCAGCCTTCCTGCGACACACACACCTCATTTCAGGGGTTGCACTGGTTACAAACAAGTCAGCCAGGATCTGCCTCAGGCCTTCCAAGCACTTTGATATTTATCAACAGATTTTGTCCCCACCCCAAGATATGAAGATGAGTAAGTCAGGGACAAAGGGAGAATGGAGGGACAGTAGTGGAGCAGGGCAAGACCCCTCCTAGACAGTAAATTCCTGGAGGTCAGGGATTTTCCCATCACATCCTGTACCTAGGACACTGCTTGAAACACAGCAAGTGCTCAGTTAGTACATTTAGAATAAATGACAACCATAGGAAACCCCAGCCCCTTCCAAGCTCAGAAGTCCACATGGTGAAGAGGCTTTGCTTCAGGTGACACGGTGACAAACTGCTCCAGGAATAAGCTTACCAGGATTCCCCTGGTGGTCCAGTGGCTAAAACACTGTGTTCTCAACGCAGGGGGCCCGGGTTCAATCCCTGGTCGGGGGAGTAGACCCCACAGGCCCCAACGAGGACCCGGTACAGCCAAATAAATAAATAAAAGTAATTAAAAAATTTATGAGGAAGCTCCTCCCCACCTCCTCTCATCGTTTGTGCACTAACGTCCCTAATCTTCTACTCCTTTTCACTGAAAAAAGATTCCACCTGGGCCCTCTGAAAGGGGTGGAAAGTGGTCCAGGACTATATTATACTTACTTTTTTAAAAAATTACAGGGCTACATTATAAACTACATTATGTCCCTCAGAATTCATAGGTTGCAACCAGTGTGATGGAATTAGGTGATGGGGCCTCTGGGAGGTGATCAGGTCATAAATGGGGTTGGTGTCCTTACAAAAGAGATCCCAGCTCCCTCACCCCTTCTGCCACGGAAGGTTAGCGTGAAAAGAAGGCTGTCTATGAACCAGGAAGTGGGCTCTCCCCAGATGCTGGGTCTGCCAGCACTCTGACTTTGGATATTATACCAGCTTCCATAACTCTGAGAAATAAAATTTCTGTTTATAAACTACCTAGTCTATGGTGTGTTGTTGCAGTGGCCAGAGCTGACCAAGCCAGACCAAACTGGGAACACACGTCGACAGCAGTTCCTTGGGATGAGGGGCTGAGAAGGAGCCCCCAGGACTGTGAAGGCAGTGTCTTGTTCTGTTGCTTAAGCTAGCTGGTGAGGACATGAGGGCTTCTCATCATTCTTTAAACCACACACATTTATTATAAATACTCTTCACTATGAAATAGCATTATTATTAAAAAATTTCATAGAAAATATTGTAAAAGAGGCATAGGAGACGCTATTGTCTGTAAGCGCAGCGGAGGGAATGCAGAGAAGGCAGGCTTTACGTAGTTTTGCTGTGGACTTGCTGTGTCTTGCAACATCTCAGAAATGTAAGTGGAGGTTCTGAGCTCTTCTGAAATGCTTTCCGCTTATTAGACTGTGTCCTGACCTTGGCATACTACAGCGCTGGCACCCAGCATCATGGCTTTCCAACTCCCGTGCTGGCTTGACTTTGAAACTTTGACCAATGGTAGCAGAATTTGAGAAACAACTATATCCCAGAGGGACACAGGGATCCCAACCAGGTGCCTTCATTTCCCTGGTCTCCGTGTATTAAATTGAGTAAACTGTAGTTCTCACCTCACTTTCCTCCAGGGCTGATGTGAGGAGGAAATGAGAACATGCAAATGAAGGTGCTCTGTAAACCAGAGAACGGTATAACTGTAGGATGACCATTACTGTAACTACTCCTGGCAGAGAAGCAGTCAAAAAATGACATGAAGGGCCCTCCAAATGTGAGGCATTTGTGCTATGACTGGGCATAACACTCAGCCAAGGGTTTCTGGCACTGAATCAAGTTCTCATACCACCCCAGCCAAAACAGGTGGAAAGTACACTTAGCAGCTGTCTTCTGGTTCCATAAGATTGATGATGCGAGCGCCATGGCTACGAACTGGACTCCAGGGTCAGACAGTGTATGTTCAAATCCTAGGACCACCTCTTACTAGCTGAACAAAGGATGACTTTAGGCAAGTTACGCACCTTTCCAAGACTCAGCCATTTCTCTTACGTGTAAAATGGGGGAAATAATAGAAAACTCATAAAGTTCTTATGAGGATTAAATGAGTTAGTCTGGAAAGTGCTTGAAACAGTGCCTAGTACAGAATAAGCCCATATTAGTATGTTGTTGTTGTTATTCAGTAGCTCATTAGTGTCCAGCTCTTTGCAACTCCATGGACTGCAGCACGCCAGGCTGCCCCGTCCGTCACCAATCCCTGGAGCTTACTTAAACTCATGTCCATAGAGTCGGTGGTTCCATCCAACCATCTCATCCTTTGTCATCCCCTTCTCCTCCTGCCTTCACTCTTTCCCACTATTAGGGTCTTTTCCAATGAGTCAGTTCTCAGCATCAGGTGGCCAAAGTATTGGAGTTTCAGCTTCAGCATCAGTCCTTCCAAAGAACATTCAGGACTGATTTCCTTTAGGACGGACTGGTTGGATCTCCTTGCAGTCCAAGGGAGTCTCCTGAGTCTTCTCCAACACCACAGTTCAAACGCATCAAATCTTCAGTGCTCAGCCTTCACATCCATACATGACTACTGAAAAAACCATTGCGTTGACTATACTGACCTTTGTCGGCAAGGTAATGTCTTTGCTTTTCAATATGCTGTCTAGGCTGGTCATAGCTTTTCTCCCAAGGAGCAAGCATCTTTTAATTTCATGGCTGCAGTCACCATCTGCAGTGATTTTGGAGCCCAAGAATATAGTCTCTCCCTGTTTCCAATATTTCCCCATCCATTTGCCATGAAGTGATGGAAATTCATGCCATGATGTTAGTTTATTGAATGTCGAGTTTTAAGCCAGCTTTTTCACTCTCCTTTTTCACCTTCATCAAGAGGCTCGTTAGTTCCTTTTCGCATTCTGCCATAAGGGTGGTGTCATCTACATATCTGAGGTTGTCGATATTTCTCCCATCAATCTTGATTCCATCTTGTGCTTCATCCAGCCTGGCATTTTGCATGCTGTACTCTGCATAGAAGTTAAATAAGCAGGGTGACAATATATAGTCTTGACGTACTCCTTTTCCAATTTTGAACCAGTCTGTTGTTCATGTCCAGTTCTAACTGTCACTTCCTGACCTCCATAGAAATTTTGCAGGATGCAGGTAATGCGGTCCGGCAGTCCCGTCTCTTGAAGAATTTCCCACAGTTTGCTGTGATCCACACAATCAGTCTTTAGTGTAGTTAATGAAGCAGAAGTAGATGCTGCAACCTCTACTTAGCATGCTACAACCTCCATTTTCTGTGGGGGAGAATACTAAACAGAAGAAACAGGCCAACAGCTGCCGTCATTAACTGGAAACCTGGGTCATTAACTGGAAACACAGAGATGGAGAAGACTTGGAGATACTTCCTTTCGAGGATGCATGGCACTCATGAAATGTGGAGGATTCCCACCCAGCACCTTCTTAGCCAACCATGAGTTGTTGAGTTGGTGACCTTTTTTAGCAAAGCTAAGGCTCCAACACTCTTTGAAAACACAAGCAATAGGAGCCAGGATTGAGAAGAGGCCAGCATCTGATTAGGGGAAAAGTTAGCAAAAGCTGATATCAGTGGTGCCCGGAGTTGCCCACCGAGTGGAACTGTGCATGTTTCTGGGGGGTGTGGTGAGGGTTCAAGGCAGAACAGGTGAGAAACGCGTAGGTGGTCCCTGGCACACAGTAAGCACCACGGTCACTGCTACTTCTTCCGTCTGTCCATCTGCCAGCACCCCCACCCCCCCCCACCCCCAGCCCCAGGGGAGCCTTTGAAAGCAGTGCCGTCCAGAAGAAATTCCTGTCAAGACCCAGGTTCTGTATCTGCACTGTCCATACGTCTAACCAGTCACATGTGGCTGCAGAGATCTGCCAAGGTGACCAGTGCGACTGAGCAACTGAGGCTTGAGTCTAACTTTTTTCTCAAGTATTTTCATGGCTTTTTAAAAATGCTATTTAATTTTAATTAATTTAAGTAGCCTCCTGTGATGGATAGCTACTATACTGGACATCACAGCATGTCGCCATGTCACTTCTTGGCTTCATATCTCTCCAGGTCTCCAATTCCTCTGACACACATCCAAGGTCCAGCAGAGCCTCCAGAGGAGGGGTGCTGTCTGTGTACACCCTGCCTGGCCACCAACATTCCACACCATTACCTGCAGATACTGGCCTGTGCCTCCGTCCCTTTGTTTTGGATGCCCTTCCTGCCTTGTCTGCCCAGTAATCTCTTCAGAAGCTTTCCCCTCCCACCCAAGCAGTCAAGGGTACCACCTCTGGCTCCCCCAGCGTCTAGAACTTCTCCTTATCATGGTATTTACATGGTACAGTTGTACTTGCTTGGTTACAGGCCCCTCTCCCTATCTAGTTGCTCCCTGAGAGTCCACCAGGGAGACTCTGTAGGCACTTTTGCACCCCGGGGCCCTGCACAAGGCGTGGCTACAGCTAGTGCTTGGAGGCAGGGCACAGGGATGGAGAAGACACAGTCCATCCTTGTGGTGGGACCAGGCTCCCCCTCTAGGAGGAAACATCGACCTTCACCAAGGTCCTTCCACTTCCCAAGGCTGGTCTTCTTAGCATCCCCTGCATATACCACTGTTATTTCATCAGTCCAAAGACACCAGCAGTTGTAAGGACATCATCAATTCAGTGGTAGCCCTTTTGAGAAAAAGAAAAAAAAGCACAATGTGTCTAAATGACACATTGATTATAAGACACCTTCTGCTTTCAGAAATGTCAAAATGTAAAGGGAAAACACGGCCTCAAGGAAAGCGAGGCAAATGTGAGCTGGCCTCTTGGGAGACTCCCCTCTAGAGCATCATTCACCGTGGTAGCTGGAGGGCCCCTTCCTGAGTGCCTCAGTCTTCTTCCTACTGCTTTCTGATCGGGCCCCTGCCACAGGAAGATTCCAAAATGTCCTCTGTTTCCTTGAATGAATCAAATGATTATTTTTCTGATTATAGAAATAATGCATGGTTATTGTACAAAATTCTTTTCCATCTCAGGGGCTGTGCATTAGTTGCCCCGCCTTCCTAGAACACCCCTGGCCCAGATTTCATCTCAGGGCTCCTTATTTTTCAGGTCTCAGTAGGCGGCCTCTCTGTAGAGCCACCTTCACCCCTGCTAAGTTTGGTCTCATCCTCCCCCCGTCAGTTCCTCTCACATTAACGACCTCATTTTCTTCCCGGCACTCATCAGCACTAGGAATTCATTGTGTACTTGTTGATTCTGTCTCTTCCCAACAACCCTGTAAGTTATTCCATAGGGAGGATGTTTCTCCAGCAGGTACTTAGGCAATTTTTGTAAGTAGCCTAAAACACAGAAAAGCATTAAAGAAAATCGTAAAGACCCTTGTGTCCCCACTACTCAGAGAATCACAGTTAACACCTTCCTGGGTGTTTTCTGCATGTGTGCGGTCATACACTTCTTTTTTTTTTAAGATGCAATCTATTTATATTGCTTTCTAATCTCCGCTCCACCCCCACCCCCGCCCCCGCCTACTCACAATATCACGGATACCTTTCACATCCATATACCTGGATGGCCACCCCAGTTTCTAAAGGGACATGCCATTTCCCTGTATGAAGTGACCCTACTGGATTTAACCAGCCCTTGCAGGTAGCTTTGAGCTTGTCCCCATCCTTTGGTTATGACAGGCAGTGCTGCAAAGGAGCATCTTTGTACAAATATCTTCGCTTATGTCCATTCAAGCGTTACTATTGGGCCAAGCAGCATGAACTTACTATCAGACTTTGGGTAGGTAGTAAGAACGGAACCCCTTTTCAGGTGAGGAGTCCCACTGTGCACAGGAACTTTGCAAGGTTCAGAGAGGGTTGAGAAAGAGACTGGCTTCCCTCCATCCTTTGGGCAACTCCTGTCTACTTGGAGAGATTTATAAAGTCCCCCATGGCTTTAGCACCCCTGCAAAGGCCCTAAGCCCCACTTTGATAGCCCCGCAGAGCTAGTGGTTGAGCCATTTCAGGCTTAGTTGTAGCAATGTTACGGTAGACACTTTTTTTTTTTAATTGACTATCTTGCAAGGTTGAACTACCTTAAAAGGTTGTCTCTTGAAATAAATATACATGCACATGCCAGTTGGAGTTCTGGCTGTGAGCCTTATCAGCTGAGTGACCAGCAGGCCCCATCTCCCAGAGCCCTGGCACCTCCAACTGTAATGTGAGAATATAATTTCTGCTTTACCAGGTTGCCGTGAGGACCACAAGCAGATAGCATGTGAGGAGAGAGCCCAGCAGTGCCTGGCATGTAGCAGGTGCTGGTCCCCTGCCTGTCCCTCTAGGGAAAGCCACTCACAGGCCAACAATACTCGGGGCTTTAGGCTGGAAGAGCTCTTTGACATCCTCTGTTCAACTTTCTCACTTTACAGAAGGGAAAATCGAGGCTTAGACAGAGACTCTGTCATGTTCAAGGTCACAGGGCAGGGTAATGGCAGAGACGGGACCAGAACTCCCATCTCCTGACCCTCCCCACCCCCATCATCTGCATGTTCTATGACAGCAGTGACTGGCTCTGCGGTGGAGCAGCCAAGCAAACTGCAATGTAAGTAGACTGGAGATAAAGGAGAGCATTGATAGCTTGTTGTTGAATAGCTGGAAGGAAAACAGTAACTTTCTGAACAAATATCTAAAATATACTTCCTTATTTATCCAACAAGTAAGCACATTGCTCACTCTGCACCTGCCAGTTACCGTGCTAAGCTCTTAAGAAACATGAACTCACTTAACCATCACTCCAATCCTGGGAGGAAGCGACTATTACTGTCACCTCCATCTCACAGAGGAGGACGCAGAGGCTCTGAAAAGTTGATTTTGCTCACGATCCTGTAACTAGTAAAATGCAGAGCTGGGATTCGAACCCAAGTATTCCGGCTCGAGTCCAGATCGTAACCACTATGCCATGCTGCTTCCCCCCAAGAAGACTGAGCTGCTTTCTAATGTGTACACCAGACTGTGGCTAAATATTACTTAAGCATAGTGATGCTAATCATAATAGTAATAACAGGAGAAAGGACAATACAAATGGGCAATTCCCTCTGTGATTTCTTGGGAGAACTTACTAACACCTGGCTTGCCTGGTGGCTCAGATGGTAAAGAATCTGCCTGCGATGCAGGAGACGTGGATTCTGTCCCTGAGTCAGGAAGATCCCCTGGAGAAAGGAATGGCTACCCGGTCCCATTCTTGCGTGGAGAATTCCATGGACAGAGGAGCCTGGCGGGTTACAGTATATGCGATCACAAAGAGGCCGACCACTGAGCGACTACAACTACAAACACCTACGCAAGTTTCCCAGACAGCCATGACCCTCGCCCTCTCCCCCACCCACCTCCACTGCCCAGGTTACTGCCTCCACCAGGAGCACGTCTCCTCCCTTTGTCCTTCGGGACAGCCTGAATGCAGCCAGCTCTGGGAGCGCTTTTTAGATGGCGTCTCCTGTCACAGCTGGTCAAGGTTGCTGAGTCAGTGCTAATGGTAGGGTTTGAACTTGCATCCCATTTGGCTGAAGGGACTTTTCCACTGGCCTCAGATCCCTTGGCTAACCAGTGTGGCCCAGGGACAAGCCAACCATAACTTCACTGAGGCATAGACGTGTCTGTCTCATGCCTTCAATGCCAGACTCCGGGGAGCGCCTTCTTGATATCTGTTACTGCATTCAGTAAGCACTCCAAGCCTTTAGGGTAAGTGCTGTCACCTCTATTTGAGCAGGGAGGACCCTGGCTCGGGAGGGTCGGGTAACATGTCCCAGGTCCCAGGACCCACTGAGTGGCAGAGCTGGGGCCTAAAACCAAGTTCCCAACCCCTCCCCCAGGGAAAGCTCTTTATGTAACTGTAATCGTAAAAATGGATTCCAGCAAAAGTCAGTAACAGATGCCAAACTGAGGGGGAAAAGACTTGATGAGAAACAGGATATTTACCTAGTCCTGAAGTATCTCCTTAAAAAATATTACAAAGGAAAAAATGACAATAGGGGAGCCGAAGACCATGTGTAACGATTAGTTTTATCTGGGATCCTGCTGGGGCTATAACACCCAGTTATTCGATCAAATGCTAATCTAGGTGGTGCTGTGAATGTGTCTTTTAGATGTAAGTGAACATCTAAACATCGGTTGACTTAATAAAGGAGATTATCCTCAGTGATATGGGTAGACCTCATCTAATCAGTTGAAAGGCCCTGTGAGCAAACACTGAGGTCTCTCAGAGAAAGAAATGCTATGTCAAGGCTGAAGCATCAACTCCTGCCTGAATTTCCAGCCTACCCTGCAGATTTCAGGCTGGTCAGCCCCACAACTGTGGGCCAATTCCACTCCTTAAAGTCTCTCTCTCTCTTGCACTCTCTCTCTCCAAATATATACGTATAAGTCCCTTTATATACATATTCTATTTGCTCTTCATCTCTGGAGAACCCTGGTACACCATCGGAACAAAGGGATCCAAATGAATGCCACCCAAAAGGGCCAAAAGGGTGTCATATGCCTCCAGATGTTATATGCTCAGGAGGACGCATCATTCAGGTCAGTCAGTCAGTCAGTTGAGTCGCTCAGTCATGCCTGACTCTTTGTGACCCCACGGCCTGCAGCACGTCAGGCTTCCCTGTCCATCACCAACTCCCGGAGCCTGCTCAAACTCACGTCCAGCAAGTTGGTGATGCCATCCAATCATCTCATCCTCTCATCATTCAGGTACTAATACGTTTGTAATTGGAAAATGGCAATCTATGAATCAAACAGTAAAACAGATCTGCCCTCTTTCCTCAGGCGCTCCCCGGCCAGCGACGGCACTGGCCACCGGCCCTGGTAACCATGGTGCCCCTGGGCCAGAAACGGGTCCACATCTGATGACAGTGTCCAGATGAGGATCTCCTGTCTGTCTGTCTGTCCTCCCCTTCTCTCTGGCCACCTTCCCTTCCTCCTGCCCCAACACACACAGACTCAAACATACTCATAGTCATTTCCTCTCTGCCACCAGCAGGCCTGGGAAAACTCCGTCGCCTGTTTTACAATGCTGGGGTAGTAGGGAGGTGGGGCACACGTGTGGATTTCTGTCGGAGCCGGCTATCTGTCTAAGGAGGGATGCTAACATTTACAGCAGAGAGCAGGGCTGTGTGACAGTTTGGGAGAGCAAAGCGCCAGTTACCTGGTGGAGCTGCAGGTGGCTTTTATGGAAGCAGAAGATTGCCACTTACTATTTATTTCACTTTTTAGTTTTAAAATGTGATTAATATCGCTGGCCAATAAATTTGGCTGAGCACAGGTATTTATGAAGTCCTCTCAGAAGGCTTGGCGAGACAGGGCCTAACTGTTACGAGGGCAGAGGCAGCCATGTGAAGTGAGCTTCCTCCAGCTTGCCCGTGAACCAGCCTCATTTTTATGGGCATCTGAGGCAGTGATCTCCTCGGTGAGGGGGTGAGCCCAGGAGGCCTTCTAGCCATGAAGTGAGAAGTGCAAAACACTCAGGGAACCAGAGGCTGGTTCTGCCATGCGGTGGAGGGAGGGAGGGCGCTTTGGAGCCAGGCAGGAGGCTGAGGTTCCAAGCCCGGAGCAGGGACTTCCCTGGTGGTCTGGTGGCTAAGACTCAGCATTTCCAATGCAGGCAGCTGGGGTTCCACCCCTGGTCAGGGAACTAGATTGCACACGCTGCAGCTAAAGATTTTGCATGCCACGACTAAAGATTCCACATGCGCAACTAAGATCTGGAACAGCCAAATAAATAAAAATTGAAAAATGCCCAGCCCATCTGCGGAAGCTGGACAAGCTGGGCAAGCCCTCTAAGCCTCTGTTTTCCCACAAGTAAAATGGGATTTCAAAAGGCCACTGAGAGGCTCTAATAAGTTCATGTCTGGAAAGAGCCAGCCAGTGCCTTCCAAATACAGCACTCAGAAGTGCATTGTTCCTAAGAAGGAGGCCTGTGGAACAAAGCCTGGTTTTGAATCCCAGCTCTGCCACTTCCTAGCTGCGTGACTCTGGCCAATTACTGAGCCTCTCTGTGCCTCAGTTTGCTCAGCTGCAAAATGGGGGCACCTATAGCACTCTAGCAAGGACCACTAAATGAGAGAAGCTATAGCTGGCACTCTGTCAGTACTTAATACAGCTGCTCTTATTATTGTTTTCATTTCTTCACTTATTTTCTGCCTATCTCCTTCCAAGGTCTGGCCCAAAAGACATTTCCTGCTGGTGAATTTCTACTTATCCTTTGAGGCTTAGTTTAAATATCACCTCTTCCATAAAGTCTTTCCTGATCCTTTTCATAGCAATAATAACATCCTCCTGTTTGCAGCTGAGATACTTTGTACATCTCCATCCTGATTGCTCTCAGAGCCCAGTGCCTACCCTCTTTATAGGAGACCCTCTCACCTGCATCGCCTTCAGGGTGGGACCAGGTTTTATCACTGCTGCAAACCTGATATGCAGCTGCCCAACTCTTATCAAGTTATCCCTTCGTATATAAGAAGGACTGGCTCTAGGATCCCCATAGATATCAAAATCCATGGATGTTCAAGTCCTTTGGTCCCTGATTTAATCCCTGGGTGGGAAAGATCCCCTGGAGAAGGAAATGGCAACCTATGCCAGTATTCTTCTTGTCTGAAAAAATCCCATGGACAGAGAAACTTGGCTGGCTACAGTCCAAAGGGTCACAAAGAGTTGGATTTGACCGAGCAACTAAGCACACAGCAAAGCTCACAGTCAGCCTCCTATGTGCAGACACAGAACCCAGGGCTACGCAGCAGGGCTGTCTGCATTGGTCGGGCAGCCCCCTCCCTAACCATGCTGGAGCAGAGGAGACCCCTGGCTGCACTTCCCTGTTAGGTCACTCACTCACAGTGGGCACCCGGGGTGGGGAGTTCCAGCCTGGGGCCCAGAGACTATGGCCCAGCACCAGGAGCTGCTAGGACAATGTATGCTGGGGAGAGAAAGAGGTCATGCGGATCTTCTCAGCGGCTTCCATCTCTGCCTGTCAGTGGTTTGAGCAGGACCAGGCGACGGTGCTGGCCGGGGAGAGGAAAGGACTGTCTGTGGGAGGCTCCTGGATCCACACGTTGAAGTGGAAACCACAGACCTAGCACGGTACATGTGTGTGTGCGTGGGCTCCGCCGCTCAGTCCTGTCCGACTGTTCGTGACCCCATGGCCTGCGACCCTCTAGGCTTCTCTGTCCATGGGATTCTCCAGGCAAGAATACTGGAGTGGGTTGTTATTCCCTTTTCCAGGGGATCTTCCCGACCCAGGAACTGAACCCACATCTCCTGTGTCTCCTGCATTGGCAGGCGGATTCTTTTACCACTGAGCCACCTGGGAAGCCCAGGTAGCAAGGTACATGGTGATGTACATGTCAGGTAAGTTTAAAAGTTCAGGGCAAGAAAGAGGTTGTCCACTCCACAGGCTCCCCTTCTGGGAGGATGGGTGGCATGAGTCTACTTCGGAATGGTGGCACTGGACTCCAGGGCAGGCTATCTGAGACAGGCCTTTTGCCAGTCAAGTGCTTGGCCCAGCCTTCCCAGGTGATTAAGCTGCGGCTGTTTCCCTGGGCCTGTGCGGTGAAGGACCTCCCTTCCTCTTCAGGGCTGACTCATCCAGCACATGGCTGTCAGCTCTGTCTAAGCAGGAGCACTGTGGGCACTTCCTCAGTTTGCTGGGATGCATACTGAGCACAGGGGTCACAGAGACAGGTTAGACTGCAGGCCATCCTGGGGAGCCCACTCTCTAGTGGGGAAACTGCCATGGAAACCCAGATACGATATGGTGCCTTGCAAGCAAAGATGGCTCAGATGGTAAAGAATCTGCCTGCAATGTGTGAGACTGGGGTTCGATCCCTGGGTCAGGAAGATCCTTTGGAGAAGGAAACAGCAACCCACTCCAGTATTCTTGCCTGGAGAATCCCCATGGACAGAGGAGCCTGGCAGGCTACTGTCCATGGGATCACAAAGAGTCGGACACAACTGAGCAATTAACACACACATGTTGGGGAGTCCCCCCCGACTCTAGTGGGGAAAATGCCATGGAAACCCAGATACAATGTGGTGCCTTGCAAGCAGCAGCCCCTCTCTGCTGTCCTTCCCCAGGGTCCTGCCACGATGCTCCTCTAGGAAGCCTTCCAGCCACCCCCTCCCACATCTCCACGCCCCACTCCCAGGTCACTTATTCTTTCAAGTGTCCTCAGAGCACCAGCCAGCCCTCCCTGATTCAGTGTAAGGTAGAGTAGGTCTCCCTGCCAACAGAAGCCAACTTGTCCTAGGAAAAAAGATGCTGCGATGGGAATTCTTATACCCTTGTGGTTTCAGCAACCTTCAGGCCCCTATTCAAAGCGAGCCACCCTTTTAGACGGGAGCAAAGGCTGATGGCAAAGGTGAGTGAGACACACTTAACGGCCGTACAGAAGCAATGACGAAAACCTACTCCTTGCTTTATGATTGCCGCGAGTGAGAGAGCTGCCAGCCCTGGAGCTCAGAGTTGGCCAGGGGTCAGGGATGTAGCTGGACTTCACTCAGGAAAGGGAGGAGGAGGAAAAGGGAGCACGCCGTCTGGGAGCAGGGCCAAGAGCCAGGGAGGAAGAGCACTGGGAAGAAAACTCATGTCCTCACATCCTGAGTCTCTGAACTTCACGGGATTCTGGCTTGAGTTACTCCCCACCGCCCATTGGACTGCTGGTGGTGGCTGTGTGTGAGTGAGTGTGTGTGTGTGTGTGTGTGTGTGTGTATGCTGGTGGTGGCTGTGTGTGAGTGTGTGTGTGTGTGTGTGTGTGCTGGTGGTGGCTGTGAGTGTGTGTGTGTGCTGGTGGTGGCTCTGTGTGTGTGTGTGTGTGCGCTGGTGGTGGCTCTGTGTGTGAGTGTGTGTGTGTGTGTGCTGGTGGTGGCTATGTGTGAGTGAGTGTGTGTGTGTGTGTGTGTGTGTGTGTGTGCTGGTGGTGGCTCTGTGTGTGAGTGTGTGTGAGTGTGTGTGTGTGCTGGTGGTGGCTGTGTGTGAGTGTGTGTGTGTGCTGGTGGTGGCTCTGTGTGTGAGTGTGTGTGAGTGTGTGTGTGTGCTGGTGGTGGCTGTGTGAGTGTGTGTGTGTGAGTGTGTGTGTGTGTGTGTGTGTGTGTCAAAGAAGGGGGGGAGACAGAGCAGAGTGGGGGAAGGTGGGGAGCTTCAGATTTCATGAAATCCATTTTAATCACCCTCTGCAATCCACAACACTCTGTAATTACAAGGCTCTTATGCTCAAGTACAAAAAAACTCACCAAGAAAGAGACATTAAGCCTGCAAGCGGAAACATGAAAATTCATGAAACGCACAATTAAGAATCCAATGACAATGTTAACTCTCCCCTTTGCCAGCCTAGGCACTGGGGATTACCAACAAAATGGGCAAATCTAAGCCCCCAGGCGTCTATTGACCCCTGGGAACCTGGACCCCACCTGCTCTCTCCCTGGATTCCCATCTGCTATTGTCACGGGCTGTCAGGTGTGTGTCGGGGGTGCGGCAGCGGGTGGGCCCAGCTTTAGGAACCTGAGCCCTAGGGGAGGGCGATGGGCAAGTCTAGCTCTAGAGGGCAAGAGCCAAACACGTTTCTTGTGTTTGAGAAATGACCCCAGTGCTTGTCGTAGCGTGCATAATCCCTGAAAGACAGGGCTAGACTTTGATGCTCTTTCCAACTGGTCAAGAGAATTCGAAAGGTCTGGGGGCTGTAGTCACCTCCCATCAGAGTGACTCCCGCTCCCAAACTGTCCTTCCACTCTTACCTCTGTGAAGTGAAGTGAAGCGAGAGTTGCTCAGTCGTGTCCGACTCTTTGGGACCCCATCATGGGCTATGTCCATGGACTTCTCCAGGCCAGAATCCCTCCCTTAATCCAGGGCCTCCTTGGTTTCTTTGGGACCCCATCATGGGCTATGTCCATGGACTTCTCCAGGCCAGAATCCCTCCCTTAATCCAGGGCCTCCTTGGTTCTCTCTTCCAGGACCCTTAAATGCCTCCACCTCAGTCCTTGGTGCCAACTCTGTACCCTCAGTCTGCTCTGTAAGCTGGCTTCCAGGCCGTCTCCCCTAAGCGTGCATTTAAGAAGTCCGTCTCCTCTTCCTCCACTGCCACATGAGCAAAGCAGGACAAGATGTTGTAGCTGAACTATGATCCTAATTACATTACACAGAAAACAAAAGCCAAAGCTCAAAAAGGGAAATTAACCAAACAGTCACTGGTTACTCTTAAGTTTGGTAACTTCAGGGAAGGAGGGTGCAGGAGGAAGAGATTAACAGGGCTTTATGCCTTCTTAACCTGTGCAAATTTTCACCAAAAACAAAAGCTTAAATGTCACTTCTGTTCAAAATCCTTCTGTTGTTCCTTATTTTCTACATGACAAAATAGAAACTCCGAGACTGGTGTTTACAACCTTCTAAGATCTGGTCCTCATTGTAGGGCCAGCCACACGGATGTGTGTGACCCGTATAGTCACACAAAGACCAGCACTAAGGAAAGACCCTTGTGTGTGTGTGTGAACCCAGGTCTCTTGCATTGCAGGCTGATACTTTACCTCTGAGCCGCCAGGGAAGCCAAAGAAAGTGTTAGTTGTTCAGTCATGTTGATTCTTTGTGACCCATGAACTTTAGCCCGCCAGGCTCCTCTGTCCATGGAATTCTCCAGGCAAGAATACTGGAGTGGGTTGCCCTTCCCTTCTCCAGGGGATCTTCCTGACCTGAGATTGAACCTGTGTCTCCTGCATCACAGGTGGATTTTTTTACCACCTGAGACACCAAGGCAGACAAAGAAAGGTCCATGCCTGGTTAAATGCTCTGCTATGGCTATCTCGAAATTCTTAATTTTAAAACAAGGGATCCACATTTTAATTTTGCACTTTCTCCCATAAATTATGTAACAGTACATGTTCATCAAGAGAAATCACAGTCTAATTATTCAGGGCAGAATAATGCAGACAGTCTTTGGACTGTTGTGTAAGTAAGGGCCTCCAGGCTATGACTAGGGTGGTTATGAGGATGGGACGTATTCAGCTTGGGCAAGTAAGGAGCCAGGGGACACTTAGCTACTGTTTACTGAGCCCCTTAAGCTGTCTCTGGGCTCTAGGTACAGAATCATGAACAAATTAGGCCACGTCCCCACTCTATCAAGCTTCAGTGCCAGTCAGGGTAGACAGACAATAAACAAATAATCAATTATCTTTGTAGGGTAGAGCTATGAAGAAAACTGAATCAGGATGAGTAGACAGAAAGGGGCTGGAGGAGTGGAGCATACTCCTATCTGATTCAGGACTTGAGAGTACGTGAAGATGCACCCGGATGGTGGAAATGTGGGAGATGTTGACACACACATAGAGAAAATCACAATACACTGTGGGGTTTGCTGTGAAGAGACACGGTGGGAGGCTCAGTGGGGAGCAACCTGCTCAGCCTGGAGAGGGCCGAGGAAGGGGCTGGGAGTTACTCAACTTTGAGCCATCCCCATCTCTGTTGCCTGGCTCTCACACCAGCAGAGATCACATCCTATCGACTATATGTCCGTAACTTTCCTTTCATTCCCACTGCCGTGGACCAGCTCAGGTCTTCATTTCCCCTGAATCACTGCAGTAAACTTGACCTTTCACCTCATGCTGCACCCTCACATCTCACGCCACCTGGGCAACTGCATCTGCTCTTGGGCCTGCAGCCGGAGTCTTAGTCTCTAGCCCTGACCTCTTTCTTGAACTCCAGATCTCAGTATCCAACTGCCTTTGTTCCTGAGGATTTCTAGTGTCTGAAAGAAGGCAAGGCTTTCCAACTTTCCGCCTGGTCTCAGAGGCTGTTTCTACTTGGGCCTTCCAAAGTGCTTGCTCAGGGTACCAGAATCCTGTGAGCAGGGTAAGGAAACGAGGCACAGAAGCAGAATCTGGGGAATTTTCTGCCCCCTGGGGTCAGGATGTTGGCCTGACTTTTCCAGAAACTGAAATTCATCAGTGTCTCAGTTCAGTTAATGAGATCTGGAAGATCCTTGGAAAGTACACACAAGACTGAAGTATAAGGCAGAAAGTCAGTAGACTGATTGTTCCTGAGAAACGAACCCATCGCCTTAGTCTGCTCAAAGCTTCCTATGCAGGGAGCCAAATTATCTCCTGAGGGTCACGGGGTGAACACGGCAGATTACAAGTGACATCCCTCACTTGTTCTGTGATGCTCTGGGCAAGGGCCTAACATTCTTATATAAAAATCCTCAGTCATTATGCCTACTTCATAGATGATGGGCTATAAATGGGCTTCCCAGGTGGTGCTAGTGGTAAAGAACCCACCTGCCAGTGCAGGAAACATACGAGACATGGGTTTGATCCCTGGGTTGGGAAGATCCCCGGCGGGGAGGACATGGCAACTCATTCCAGTATTCTTGCCTGAAGAATCCCATGGACAGAGGAGCCTGGAGGGTTATGGTCCATGGGGTTGTAAAGAGTTGGCCATGACTGAAGCAACTTAGCACGCACGAATGATCATAGATGAAGACACTGACTCAGAGAAGCTAAGTAGCTTGCCCCAGTTTGCACAGGCGGTATGTGGTAGAGCTGGGATTCAAATTCAGCACCAGAGCCTGCTGTTTGCTGCTGCTGCTGCTAAGTCGCGTCAGTCGTGTCTGTCTCTGTGCGACCCCATGGACTGCAGCCCACCAGGCTCCTCCATCCGGGGGATTTGCCAGGAAAGAGTACTGGAGTGGGGTGCTGTTTAACCACTGACAAAAACCGAATATGTGCTATGGCTGTAGAAGAAAGAGTGACAGGCCTTTGTCTAAGTCGAATCGACGCTTAACATAATACCTGTGACAGTGCTCGGCAATACAGTATTACACCCAGATGGGAAGGATTATTCTTGGAACCACTCTACCTAAATGAATCTTTATAATCAGGGTTTTATGTTAAATGCATAGTATAAGAGTTGCCTTTCAAAGGACTCCTCCTATAAAACAAGGAAATGATTTTGTTTCTGAAAATGAATAATCAACTCTGATTCACCTACTACATACTAAATCTGCTGGAGTAAGAAATGATGTTGTCTGGGGCCAGGTAGACCTTGGGTTCCAATTATAGAGCAGCATTAGCTGTACTGCCTTGAACACCTAAGTCCCCTCGCTTCAGTTTTTCTCATCTGTAAAACAGTGATGATAGTATACACCTCAAAGGACTTTTTAGGGCAAGATGGAGGACATTAGTATAAAATGCTTAGCATGGATTCGGGTATGATGAATACACTTTTTATTTTTTAATTTTTTTTGGCGATCCAATTTACTATCCAGTTCAGCTACTCAATTTACCTCTATCATTCTCATCATCATGATGTTTATATATACTCAATATATATTTGAGCATCCAATTTAGTTATTTACTTTGCTGTGATGATGATGTTGAAAATGCAGCTACTCAGCTTGCTGTCTAATTCAGCTCACGCATTTGTAATAAAACTTTACCCTTAACGTTGACTTTGGCAGTAACCACATGCCTGGTGTCCCGCCCACACGGTGCCCACACTTCTCTCCTTCATCAGCTCTCTCTCACTCTCTTCATCTCACACTGGATATGCTGCACGGGAATCAGCATCCCTTTGTCCCTGAGGGGCACACAGCTCTCCTGCTTGGGCTAAGGGGGCAGGTGGCTAGTTTCGAGGCTGATTTAGACTCCACATGATGTCAGAGAGCCCTGATCTCTGGAAGAGGCTGTTCTTTAGGAGTGCTGAGCAAGACTGCGTCTTGCCTAATAGTAGGACAGGTAGGGCTGTCAGGAGCTTGGCTCTGAGCAAAGGGCCAGCGCAGGTTGGGGCCAAACACAACCTAGGCTCTGTCAAGGCTCTGGTTCCTCTCTGGAGGAGATGTCCAGCCAGATTTTGCGCTGCCTTAACTGGCATCACAGTCCATCAACAAGAGTAACTTTATGCATATTCTCCTTGGAGAGTGGCAGCCAACTTCTTCAGCCATCTGTAGGTTAAGAGCTGCTCAGAAGGGTACAGTGAGGCAAGCGTAGCTCTGTTGTGTCTCCGTTTTGTGATCTTAGGTAAGTCATTTACCCGTTCTAAGCCTGTTTCTTCATCTGTAAAGTGGGAAGACCCACTTCTCAAGGGTAAATAAGGGTCAAAAACTCATAAATAGCTATCAACAAACATCAGTTCCCTCTTCCCCTTCCCTTCAGACCTATCTTTGCAGGGAAACAAAGATTAAAAAGCTCTCAGGGAAGAAAATGTTTGTGAAAGGAATAGGTAAATGATGAAGAGAAAAGAAACCTTTTTTTATGCATGTGTTAGGCATCGTGTTAGGTTTTGTAACAGATGCTATAGTATGCTGTTCTCAGAATGACTCCGGAGGGAAGATATTAGCTATATTCTTTTTTAATTGTGGTAAAATATATACAACCTCAATCTCACCATTCTTACCACTAGTCAGTGTATAGTTCAGTGGCATGAAATATATTAATTCATCTCGTTGTGCATCACCAAGATCCCGCTATAGAACTCATTCCATCTCACGCAAAACTGAAACCCTTGTGCCCATGCACCTCCTTTACCCCTCAAGTCAGCCCCCGGCAACTAGCATTTTACTGTCTCTATAATCTGGTGAAGTACCTCACAGTGGAATCCTGTAGTATTTGTCCTTTTGTGACTGATTATTTCACTTAGCCTAATGTTTTCAAGGCTCATCCATGCTGCATATGCGTCAGGATGGCATTCCTGTTTAAAGGCTGACTAGTACTCCATCGTGTATCTATGCCGCACTTTGTTTATGCCTTTACCCACTGATGGGCACTGCAGACACTTGGGATGCTTCCATCTCTTGGCTATTGTAAATAATGCAGCTATGAACACGGGCGTGCAACTGGCACTTCAAGTCCCTGCCCTCAGTTCTTTCATATACGCCAAAGTGGAATTGCTTTTTCACATGGCAATCCTATTTTTAATTTTTTGAGGAATCATCATACTGTTCTCTATAGTGGCTGTACAATTTTGTCTAATCCTTTTTTAGAGATGATGCATCTGAGGTTTAGAGCTGAGCAACAGGCCTGAGGCCACAGCTTCAGAAGGGAGAGTCTGATGCCAGTCTGGGTCCAGGGTGGCCTTATTCTACAGAGTAACAGTTCCTGAGGCCAGGGCTCAGCTAGAAGTATCAGAATCACCCAGTGTACTTGTTAAACATATAGATTCCTGGGTCTCCAGGCCACAAGAAATAGAACCTCCAGGGACTGGACCCAGGAGTCTGTATTTTCAAAATAACAAAAATCAAACAACAAAGAAACAAACTAACCCTCTGTGTTTCTGGTAGGCACCCAGGTTTAGATAACCACTGTTTACTCTTGGGATGGTGGTTTAGTCACTACGTGGTGTCCAACTCTTGCAACCTCATAGACTATAGCCTGCCAGGCTCCTCTGTCCTTGGGATTTTCCAGGAGAGAATACTGGAGTGGGTTGTCATTCCCCTCTCCGGGGGATCTAACAAACCCAGCGATCAAACCCTCGTCTCTTGCATTGCAGGCAGATTCTTTACTGAGTCACGACGGAAGCCCACTATTGGGGTAACAGTCATTATTGTTGTCCTTGTCATTATCCAGATGTCCTTGTAACCCTGCCTTACCCAGATCAGCTTATGATTTGTAAACATCTGGAAACAGTGGGGAATGTAAGGGTTACCAGGAAATCTCAGCCCTGGGTTTGTTCTCCAGCAAGTGCTGGCTTTCAAAGGGCAACACATTTAGTGTTCTAATCAACAAGGCATCAGCCAGGCGCCTGCCTGGGCCTTTCTTCGATTCCTGACTAACACTCATTAAGCAGCTCAGGCCAATGTGTTCCTAAGTGTGTGTGTAGAGGCAGGCTGTTGGCATTTTAATCTTATTAGTGAATTGAAGCCCTAAGCGGCTGCAGCCACAGCAGCCCCTTGTGCGGATGGGGTGAAATTCTTCACACCCTGAGAGTGATTCCCCATCCCTCTACCATCTCCCACCCATCCTTCCCAGCTCTGATCCTCCCCTGGGCATGCAGCTAAAGACTCCAGGAAACCAGAGCCTGATGATTCCCAGGGTGCTGGCTGCAGATAGTTGCATGACCAGCTCAGGTAACCGGGCTGCCTGTATCCCAGAACAGATATGGAGTTGTCTACCCTGGCCTGACTCGTGGAGTTGGTACCAGGCCATAGGCACTGCTCCCTGAATTCAATTGTCTGTGTCCCTCCCCCACCAACACTCCTGAGAGAAGCCAGAGAAGGCTGTGGGGCCTTGGGAAAGAGACATCTAGAGGCAGTCTTGCCAGCACAAAGCCCTCATTGTTGGAGGAGGAAGGCTTGGGAGAGGCAGAGGGGGTGCTTATCTTTTGTCAGAGCCAGAGAGCTGAAATGATTCCAGTGAAAAACGACCCTGTAAACTAAAAAAGAGGGGAATATGCAAACTATGACTATCTTCTTCCTCGGGACAGAAATAGCTTGGGCTTTCTTTGAAAATGCTCATAGACACATACCCACATGAACACAAATATTCACTTGTTATTCTGCTGAAAGTAAATCAAGAGGCAAATGAAAAACAAAATCACCCGTCCATCCATCCATCTCCTCAGTCACTTGTTCATTCAAACATTAACTTTGTGCCATGAGTTATGCTGGAGGAGACCGCAATGATCCTAGATCAGACGTTTCTAATTGAGGGCATATTACTCCTGCAACAATCTAGGAACCTGTATGTTGGCTCACTGAGGATTGTCTGTAACAGCATTGATGTTTTGCACAATATATGTAGGGGTGTTATGAGGAATATACATTGTGTTCGAACGTTACTGAATCCAAAGCAGCTATCTGTCACTGTAGTTTTCTCTGCCAGTGAAAGCTAAAAGTGTGACTACTAACCACTGGACATGGTCTAGGCAAACAAAAGTGCAGAATCATCACGTACCGTTCCATGAGTGGAGGCAATCACGACCACCACCACAGCAGCAAACTAAACTAGGAACCACGTGCTGGGCATCGTTCTTAGTGCCTTACTTTTAAGTCCCCACAATAAATCTGTGAAATAGGCATTATCACTGCCCCATTCTGCGGGCGATAAAGCTGACCGTGAGAGCCTTCATAACTCGCCCAAGCTCACACAGCAATAACAGCGGATCTGGGAAAGCAGAGGAGGAAACTCAGTACTTTGAACACTTTTTGCCATGGTGGGCAAGGGCATCTTGTCCAAACACACTCATTGTAAAGACGGATGAGGAAGCTGAGACTTAGAGAAGTCATGTGACAAGTCCAAAGGGAGTCATGTGGTGAGTTCTGGAGGCAGCCCGGGGTAAGATCTCAGCTTTCTTTTCTTCCATTCTGTTTCACTGCTGTTTAAATAAGCCAGACTTTACCTCCAAGTTAAAGTAAAAATAACCTGGGCACGAGGACAAAGTAAAGGAAAGAGACATGAAAAGTTCATGGTATGACACACGTTGTCTTCTTGCAGAATCTAGAGCAGTTTTACTTTCCTGGGTCGTCACTTTGCCCTGGATATCCCTGGGAGAAGCTCCTGACACAGAGGAAGCAGGACCCAGGTGTGGTGAAGGTACCAGGGACTCAGAGATCCCAGCTCAAGCCACTTTGTTTCAGGCACAAAGGACCCTTTGGGGGTGCAGCCCAGCTTTCCCTTGGCTTTCACAGAGTCCGTTTCTCTCTGCCTAGCATCTTACAGCCCACACAGCCAGAAAGCCCTAGAAGTGAAGGTCCTGTGCTTCTGAGCAAGCGGTGCCCAATTAAATCCCCACAATCTGTCTCTGGCCACATGCTGTGCCAGCTGGAGAGGCTGGCTTGGGAAGCCACTGTTTCCTGGATGATGGATCTTGGAGAGGCAGCAGGTGGCAGTGGAAAGAGTTTGGAGTCTGACCATACTAGATAGGAATTCTGGACCCGTGAAGCACACTGGCCGTGTGATCACGGACAAGTTTCCTAACTGCTCCGCGCACCTGTTTCTGCATCTCTGAAATGAGGATAACACCTTCCTTGTCTATAAGTGAAAGTGTAAAAGTATTAGTCACTCAGTCGTGCCTGACTATTTGCCATGCCATGGACTGTAGCCCACCAGCCTCCTCTGTCGTGGGATTCTCTAGGCAAGAATCCTAGAATGGGTTGCCATTTCCTTCTCCAGGGGATCTTCCCAATCCAGGGATCAAATCTGGGTCTTCGACACTAGAGATTCTTTGCCATCTGAGCCGCCAGGGACGCTCTATTTATGAGTGAACATATTCAAAATACTTGGTACATTCTTGCTCTGAGAAACGAGAATATATGAACAGATCAGCGTTTTCAAAAGCTTTCAGCATAGAAGAACCACCTTACTTGCTCTAAAGAAAATCTAAAATAAGACTCACATCTAAAGGAGATAAAGGGTCACTTCTGGGTTGGTGAGGGGTTGGGAGCTCAGGGCCCTGCCTGTTTTGCCTCCTTCCCTCCCACCATGGCCTTGGGGTTCCTCCAGGGAATTTGACTAGTTGGTCACTAGGCTCCTTTTAACCGTAATTAAGTGAAAGAAAGGAAAGAAGAAGAAAACAGAAGGACAGGAGAAAGGAAAAGCACAGTCTTGTCCATTGGTACCTGGGAGGAGATTTATATTTGTTAAGAAGATGAACTCGATCTCTGGTCTTATGGTTCAGCAGAGAAGCCAGACTGGGAACATGTAATTTAAAAATTGGAAGGTGACTGAAAAAGAATTGGGGTGGGGCAGTCTCACTGGGAACACAAAACAGGATTCTGAAGTAGCTCAGCCATCGGGGAAGCTGGGGCCTGGAAGATGGGGAAGATGGCAGCCTGGACTAGCTGATGGGAGGGCAGCGCAAGAGAGAAGGGACTGGACTGTGAGGTTCTGGAGATGGCACTGCTAAGACTTGGTGACCGACTGGACAAGAGGCCATGAAAGTGAGCATGCTCTCAAGGATGACCCCCGGCCTCTGGGCTGTACGTCAGCTGTGATACCGAAACTAGCAGCGTAAAGCACAAGACTCCACCAGCATCTTTGTCCAAACTACCCAGGATCCGGCAAGGACCCCAAGCCCACTGCTCATACAACTGCCCATCCTTCCCTGGGGAGACAAAGGCTGGAGGGACAGTGTCAGCACACCCCACGGAAAGCGCTTAAGATCAGGAGAACGCGACAGGGCTGACAAAACACCTGTAGGCAGAGCTATTCTGGAAAGTACAGCAACTGCTTGCAGTAAATTAATAATAGATGAGCTGAACTCCTTCTGAAATATTTACCCAGCCGGAATGGTTGCAGGCTAATAACCAGGAGTGGAACTCAAGCCTTCCCTCAAACAGCCCCGACTACTGAAAATGAAGAAGCCTCAGCCTGGCCCTCCGTGATGCTCATGGAAAGAGAACAAACGTGCAGGTTGCCTCCCTCAGAAACATAAAGACCGCAGGCTGCTGGGAAATGCTGGGGAAGGGAGCTCGGACAAAGGCCTGGGAGGCAATGATAGAAAGCAGCCAACACAGGAGGACTGCTAGCGGTGATGGCGTGCTTATTGCACATCTGTCTAAAGGCCATGTCTAGAGGAACACAATGAAGCTGAGCACTACTTTTAGGCCCATTTTACAGATTAGGGTGATGATACACAGAAAGGTTCTGTCAGGTTGCCTAAGAGACCAGCGAGGACGTGATGGAGCTGGGACTCGAGGCAGTCTGGCCCCAGAGTATGTGGCCTTAAGCCCCTTTGCCTTCGCTGCCTCCTGTTGCCTTTTCCAAAACAGTCAAGAGAGAGGTGCCAGTGTGAGGAAAGAGACCGTGCATCCAGCTGCCAACACCACATTTGCACAGCCCCAGTGCTGCGTGGACTTTCTGCCTCCAGCATTCACGGAGGAAGCTGAACTCTTTTCACCAAAGCCATTCACTCCTCTCTTTCTCTCTGGCTGTGCTGGGTCTTCATGGCTGGCCACGGGCTCTCCCCAGTTGCAGTGGGGCGGGGGGCTACTCTCTAATTGCGGTACACAAGGCTGCTCATTGTGGAGGCTTCCCTTGTTGTGGAGTACAGGCTCCACGGCATGTGCGTGTCGGTAGCTGTGCTGTGCAGGCTTAGGTGCTCTGTGGCAAGTGGGATCTTGATGCAGTTTCCTGCACTGGCGGGCAGATTCCCAACCACTGGATACCAGGGAAGTCCTCTTTCATTTACTAATTATTTACCCAGCATCTGCTGGGGCCCAGACCCCAGGCTGGGTTCAGATTGGGCCTTCTACAGTGTACCCCATATCTACCTCTTCCAGGGAGCTCTCTGTGTCTGCATCCAGGCACAGCCCATTTCTCCTTCCTCAGAGCTTCCCACCAGCCTTCAGGCCATTTGCTAGGATAGACTTTCACCAAATCAGTTTGGAAACACAGAGGGATTTGAATAGACATGCAAAAAGGAGTTTTGGAGCAAGTAAGTTTGGGAAACATTAGAAGGGCATCCCCCCTGCAGGACTTCTCAGAGCCTTTAGAGTAGCAGAGGCCGTGAAAACCCCCAGAAGTGGGGTCAGGGTGCAGTACTTTCCAGATTGTTCAACATGGAAACCTTTTTTTTTTTTCCCCAAACAACATTTTGCAGGGCTGACGTATCATAAAACACTGTTTGGGATATTCTGCCCTGGAATAATAATACCACATCAAATCTGTGTTTGGGTTTGACCTGTCAAGCCACTGGCAGGAAGGTGAGGCTGGGAACTCTGTCTTTCTCATCGCTCCAGCTTCTGCCATCAGCCAGGCCTGGATCAGAAGCCTGCTCAGAAAAGTTTTTTTTTTCTTTTTGCAAATGGCACAAGCGAATGCTGTGAAACAAAGTTCTGGGACTGCACCAACATTCATACCTGTGTCTGCCTACATCTCTGCGTCCATCTCCAAGGCTACAGGCATGTCTTCCGTGTATGAACCTCAGGCAATGTTTCCTTTTCTCCCCAGACATACCCGGTCAGGGCACAGAGGCCTTCAGCTGGCCCCCGCCCACATCTTCTGAACCCTCATCTTCACTACACATTTCTTCAAGCCTGACTCTATGTAACTTTCCAGAATGCAAGATGGCTTCTCTCACTCAAATGAGGTTCTCATCTGCTGGCCAGCCCTGAGAAATCTTGCCTGGGCAGTTTCCCTTGCTTTGATCCTTAGCTCAAACCTCTTGGCTTCCCTGAAATGATGCCCCCTGTGGCACCCCATCTCCAGGATCCAGCTAGACGCCGGTCCTCGGGAGGCCTGGGCTACACTGTGCCCGTTTCCAGGATCCAGCTAGACGCCGGTCCTCGGGAGGCCTGGGCTACACTGTGCCCGTTTCCAGGATCCAGCTAGACGCCGGTCCTCGGGAGGCCTGGGCTACACTGTGCCCGTTTCCAGGATCCAGCTAGACGCCGGTCCTGGGGAGGCCTGGGTTACACTGTGCCCCTTTCCCTGTTTGGGCGGGGCTGTGTGCTGAGTGAAGATGCCGCAGGTGTTTTGTGCTGAGCATCACAGCCAACACAGTTGGAAAGCCGCTGACGTTACATGACCCTCCTACTGCAGATGGTTCTAGGCCCTGGGCAAGGTTCACCCCGAGCCTTTTAAAACCCGCAGGGCGCTCTCCTCCTCTGTGAAGCCCTGCCTGGAAGGACGCCGGCCCGTCGCAGGAGAGGTCTGCGGAAAGGTCTCACCATTTTGTAACAAGAGCACAGAGCCAGGACTGACTCAGCGCTTTGTTGAATCGTGTTCTCCCTAGGTATTCTCTTCACAGTTGTCTAACTTCCACAGGCGTGAGCTAGCTTTGGCACGGCAGTTGTTTTACACAAATGAAAGCGCCGGTGAGTGCGGTGGTGTTTCCAGGGCTCTGAGGGGGGCAGGAAGGTGTGGGGAGGGCGTGTGGGGTGCTGGAGCTGGGCCCCTGCCTGTCTGTGGTGGGAAAACAGCCGATCCCCTTGGACTGAAGCGCGGGGCTGTCCCCGGAGACTGCGGTGCCAGATGGAGCCAGCGGAACGCGCCATCCCACCGACTGGCAGTGGAGCCGGGAGACGCCGCGTCGGGAGGAGTCCTGGAGTCAGTGCTCTTCCCCTGCTTTCCTCCCAGCTCTCTCTCAATTCCCTCGTCTCTGGGCCTTAGACTCTCCATCTTTAAAAGGAGAGGGTTCTACACCGTCAGCGGCTCTCTGGTTGTCGGTCTCCACTGGAAGGAGTATACTGGACATCTCAGCTCAGCCTGGATGCACATGTAACCTGAGTTTCACTTAGCAGTGCTTGCCCTTACTACCTGCTGTGTTCTCTAGTCCTCTTTATTCATTTGTGATTTACTGGAATTTACACATTCATTTTATAAACTTATTGAAGCACTGTATATATATATATATCACATATATCATATACATATATATACACAATGTATGTATCATAGGTAAAGAGCTGGATAAGCTCTCGCAAATTGAAAACACCCATGTACTCAGCTCTCAGATCAAAAGACAGAGCATTATCAACACCTTGAAAGCCCCCTGTGCCAGGCCCATTTTCTAGCCCTTCCCCCCAAGGATCCTGATTTCTAACAATATAGATTAATTTTGTCTGTTTTTATACTTAAGATGAGGAGAAGGAAATGGCAACCCATTCCCGTCCTCTTGCCTGGAAAATCCCATGGACGGAGGAGCCTGGTAGGGTGCAGTCCATAGGGTCGCACAGAGTCGGACACGACTGAGCGACTTCACTTTCACTTTTCACTTTCATGCATTGGAGAAGGAAATGGCAACCCACTCCAGTGTTCTTGCCTGGAGAATCCCATGGACGGAGGAGCCTTATAGGCTGCAGTCCATAGGGTCGCACAGAGTCGGACACGACTGAAGCGACTTAGCAGCAGCAGCATACTTAAGATGAACGTTGTCACAAAGTTTCTTTGCACCTGGCTTTTTATTTCAACGTTATACTTGTGAGGGCCATTGATACAGCCGGGGACAGTATTCCATTGTGTGGCTGTACCTCCGTTTATCTGTGCTGCTGCTGGTGGTCATGTTTTCGGGTGGACAGGTGTATGCATGTCCCATGTGCGCATCTAAGGACGGAACGGCTAGTTGCATACGCTCTGCATTAGTTGACACTGCCAGGCTGTTTTCCAAAGTCATCAATCTAAGTTACTCTCCAATCAGCCATATATGAGGGTTCTAGTTGCTTCGTGCACACATGCTCAGTTGCTCAGTCGTGTCCGACTCTTTGCGACCCCATGGGCTGCAGCCTGCCAGGCTCCCCTGCCCCTGGAATTTTCCAGGCAAGAATACTAGAGTGGATTGACATTTCCTCCTCCAGGGGCTCTTCTGGACTCGGGGATCAAACTTGTGTCTCCTGCCTTGCAGGCAAATTCTTTACTGCCTAGTTGCTTCACGTCTTTGCCAGTGCTAGATATTGTCTATCTTTTTCATTTTAGCGCTTCTCATGGGTGTAGAGTGGCACTTCATTGCTGGTTTAATCTGTAATTTCCTGATAACAGATAATGCTTTCATATGCTTATTGCCTATTTGGATAACCTCCTTTGTGAAGTGTCTGTTTGAAATATCTTTTGCTTATTTTTCCATTAGGTCGCTTGTCTTTCCCTTCCTTATTTGTTGGAGTTTCCTCTTTTTTTCTACTACACAGCTAACCCTTGAACACCATGGGTTTAGATGGCATAGGTCCACTTAAATACAGATTTTTTTTCCACAGCAAATGCTACAGTGCTATATAGACAATGGTTGGTTGAATCTGCAGATGCAGAGCCTGGAATATTGACAAACCATGTAAATGGAGGGGCCACTCTCTAAATTATACCGGAATTTTCGACTGTGCAGAGAGAGGGTCAGTGCCCCAATCCCTGGATTGTTCCAAGGTCAAATGTCTATACTTTGGATATGAGACCTGTGTTGAATACACATAATGTAAATATCTTCATACACTCTATGGACTACTGGACTACTTTGCTTCACTTTAATGCACGATGATCTTGAACCACCAAATTAAATTCATGACCCACAAATAGGTCACAACCCATAATTTGAAAAACACTGCGATACACGATAATGCAGTTTTCCTTGGATCTAGAAACCCTGGAAGGGACACCTTTGGCCAGTGGCTGCCGCTGCAGTGTTAGCCTGAGGCAGGATCTGGTATGAACAGCCGGCAGGTGTCTGAAGAACAAAGGCCATGCTATCAGCTATCATAATTTCCCAATTTAAACAGCAACCTTGTTCTACACCTTCAATGACAACACAGTTCTCAGTCCTCCTGAATTTAAGAGTCACCAGCCCCACAGCCCAGACTGAGGCAGGGGACTCAGAAGGGTGGTGTGGGAGCACCTCTGGAATGAGCCTTTGCAGAGGGTGGAGAGCGTGCTCACCCACGTGGGCTTTGCATCCACCAAGGTGCCCAGACCCTCAGGGGAGGGTCCGGTGGAATCTGAGATGCCTTTGGAGGTTCCTTTCAGCCAACAGGTCAAGAGGACTTTCCCTAAACTCTGACAAATTCCGATAACCATGCAAGAAGGGCACACACACATTCCGAGTGCCTTCTTCGTGTGAAGGGTGCCTTCTAAGCAGTTCCCTCCCTCAGAGTAGCCCGGCATATACACTCCTTAGGCTCCATGAAGACAGAGGCTGGGACACTCATGGAAAAACGCGGCCAAGGTCACACAGTTACAGAGCAAAGCGGACCAGCTCCACAGCCTGTGTTTTCATTACTATGCCATCCTCTTTGGGCTGCCAGTCACCATGGAGAGTGTTGGCACACCCAAAGGGGCTCTCACACATGCACATGTGCACACACATGTGAGCACACACACAGACATGTGCATGCGTATATACACATGCTGTCCTGCTCAGGAATCTGTGGGCTGGACCCTACTGCTTCATTACATGTGGAGTTTTCCCTATCTCCTGATGTCCAAAGTAGCGAACCATCTCATAATGCACAAATAACAGAAACATATGTAGGTGCGGAGGGTGCTTTAAAGTTTGTATATCTTGTTCACAGCTAATCTCTCATCTCAACCTCATAACCAGCCTTCTGAACTTATAAAAATACATGATGATTGTCCAGCCCCCAGGTCTACTGGGGGGTCCAAGGACCTTCCTTCTGCAGATACCAATCCTAACTATCCATGACTAGGGCTGTGTCAGCTGCCAGAGGTTGGTAGAATTTTGCAGCTCCTCAGATCCTCTCTACAAGTTTCCCATTTAACTGTATATTCCACAGCAACCAATCTTTCCTTGTCTGATTCTGAACAGAGTTTTAATTTCATGAACTTTCCAAAGTTGGGCTTGTGTTTGCAGGAGAGTTTACGGGATGTGACCACTCCTCCCCCATCCCTAATGAGCACGCCCACAGATTCACACTTCTCTCTTGTTAGCGTCTTTGCCACCTGCCGTCTTCTCCTCCAGCTGGAGGTAAGGAACAGCATCACCACTTCTGCGACTACTAGGAGTTTACCGAACACTTCCTACGCACCAGGTACCAGGCACTTTATGTGCATTATCCCAGCACATCTCACACGAATCCTTTGCCATATGTGTTAATAACCTGCCTTCATAAATGAGGAAACAGATGCTCGAGAGAAGTGACAGCGTAGGACCCCATGGTCAGCAAGTGACTGGACTGGGACTGTACCCACATCCCTGCACTGTCTTATAAAATACTTGCTTATCACAGCATTTTCTTACTGATCGCCAAGTCCTGGCCCATTCCAGTGCCTGGGACAGAGAGAAGCCACAGCTTCTTTACTCTGAGTCAGCAAAACTTTCCACGTGGAAGGAGACAGCATCTTAGGACCATCTTGTCCTATCCTCCTATTCAAGGTCAGAGAGATGAAGGGACTTTCTCGAAAGCGTCATCACAGCAGAACTGGGCCTGGAACCCAGGTGTGGTTCCTCGAGTGTATCTTCCTCTGATTCTCACGGATCTCATGGAATAAAAGACGCTGGTGGAGCACTGTCTGTATTCCAGGCCATCGGCCCCCAACTTTTTGGCAGCAAGGACCAATTTTGTGGATGACAAATTTCCACAGACTGGGGATGAGGGGGTGGTTTTAGGATGATTCCGGTGCATAACATTTATTGAACACTTTATTTCTAATCTAATGCCACCACTGATCCAACAGAAGGAACCAGTCCACAGCCCAGAGGTGAGGACCCCTGTTCTAGGCGACCCTTCTTTTCAAGGAGGCATTAACAGTGTTGGAAAGAAGGTGACCAGGGAAGAAACTGCTCTTAAAACCAAATTATAAGGCATTATTGGAGGGACAAAGAATACGGAAAGATCTCAAGGAAGGGTATGATTTTTGTCCTCATCCATTGTTAGGGCTGTCTGGTGAAAAACAGGCTTGGCAAGATGTGAGGAGCAGTGGATATAGTGGATACCGAAGCCAGATTTTTTTGAGTAAAAATTCCAAATGGGGGAGATAACCACTTCCTCAATAGTCCCTGGAGCTTTCTAAGCATAGCATAAGATTTCTAAGCAAATCTATCTATCTATCTATCTATATTTGTCCATCCATCCATCCATCCATCTCTCTCTCTCTCTATCTTATCTATCAAAGGTCCACACCTCTAAGACCCTTTCATCTCTAAAATTTCTCAAGCCTTTTAAATGTACTAAAATCGTACAGGGAAGCCATACAGTAATACTGTACTCCCTGCTCATTGTTTTTAGGTTAAAAAAAAAAATCTCTTATAATATAAATGGGTATAAAGTCTACCTATTAACACATATTTAAGGAGTAGAGTAAAAAAGCACCCATATCATTAACTTAAATCATGAATACTCTCTGAAGTGTAAAAAAAAAACAATCAACTCACTTTTCTTTAAATCTTCTTAAAAGGGTCTAAGAATAGTCCTTCAAATAATCCTTGAAGTATGCAATTTTAATTTGGACACATGGTAATTTCAGTCTACCTGTTGAAAGAGACAAGAGAGAAATCAGTCATTTCTGACAAGGCTGCTGTTCTGACAGGCAGCAGCTGAGGTTCAGGCAGCTGGGGACAGGGGGACGGGGAGGGGGTCCGGGGTGGGCAGCAGCAGCAGCTTTGGCCCAGGCTGAAGACTGGGTTTGAACACTCAGAGGAAAATTGACTAAGACAGGGATTCCAGTGCCTGGCACATAGCAAACACTCAATAAATATTGAATCAATGCATGAAGAAAAGGATGGATGAATAAGTGAGCAGGACTGATCGTCAACCTGTGGATACAGGGAGCGACCCTATAGGCTCAGGTCTCGGACTCTTAGGGAGAAAACTAATTTCCAGGCACTGGGCATACTGGGGAGAATGACGCAGAGCAAGGCTCATGCTCTAGTGGAGAGAGTGGGGGTTTAGAAGCAGCCGTATGTGTGTTTGAATCCAGGCTCTACCACCTGTAACTGCACAATCCTGGGCTATCTTATTTTTTGATGTTTACTGCATGCATGCCTGTGTGCTAAGCCGTTTCAGTCATGTCTGAGTCTTTGCAACCCTATGGACTGTAGCCCGCCGGGCTCCTCTGTCCATCAGGATTCTCTAGTCAAGAATGCTGGAGTGGGTTGCCATGGCCTCCTCCAGGGGATCTTCCAGACCCAGGGATCGAATCAGCATCTCTTACACTGGCAGGTGGGTTCTTTACCACTAGTGCCACCTGGGGAGTCCATTTATGTTAACTACTGTTATGAAATTGGATCCTTAGTCCATTTTTCAATTTTTCAGTGCTTCTTCTTTCTGAATACAAGCATTTAAGTTCATACATTTACCTTTAAGTACTGTCTTAGCTATAATTCCACTTAAAATATTTTTTTCTTTTGTATTGGGGTATAGCCGATTAACAATATTGTTTGTGGTAGTTTCGGAGAACAGGGAAGGGACTCAGCCATACGTATACACATATTCACTCTCCCACAACTCCACTCCCATGCAAGCTGCCATGTAACACTAAGCAGAGCTTCATGTGCCATATAGTAGGTCCTGTACAGTTGGCTCAGAGACATTACTTTGCCGACTAAGGTCTGTCTAGTCAAGGCTATGGTTTTTCCATTGGTCATGTATGGATGTGAGAGTTGGACTGTGAAGAAAGCTGAGCGCTGAAGAATTGATGCTTTTGAACTGTGGTGTTGGAGAAGACTCTTGAGAGTCCCTTGGGCTGCAAGGAGATCCAACCAGTCCATCCTAAAGGAAATCAGTCCTGAATATTCATTGGAAAGACTGATGCTGAAGCTGAAGCTCCAATACTTTGGCCACCTCATGTGAAGAGTTGACTCATTGGAAAAGACCCTGATGCTGGGAGGGATTGGGGGCAGGAGGAGAAGGGGACGGCAGAGGATGAGATGGCTGGATGGCATCACCGACTTGATGGACATGAGTTTGGGTAAACTCTGGGAGTTGGTGATGGACAGGAAGACCTGGCGTGCTGCGATTCAGGGGTCGCAAAGAGTTGGACACAACTGAGTGACTGAAATGAACTGATACAGTTGGCTATCCATTTTAAATATAGCAGTGTGTACATGTTATATCTGATATTTCTCTTATCATTTATAAGTATTTTACAATTCATATTATCATTTCTTGTTTGACTTATGAGTTAGTTAGAAGTGTTTTTGTGAATCTCTCTCAATGCATTTTTTTCCCCCAAACTATTTATCCCCTGCCCAAAGCATCTTTTAAAACTCATCTTTCTGTTATTGATTTCTAGCTTAATTGTCCTGTGGTGGGGGAATGTGGTTTGCAGGATACTGATTCCTTGAAATTTACTGAGATGCATTTTATAGCCCAAGATGTAGTCAGTTGTTGTGAATGTTCCATGTGTGCTTAGAAAGAAAGTGTATTTTCTAGTTATTAGGTGCAATCTCAGGCTAGTTTTTTAAAAACCTCCCCTGCCTCTCCCATTTCCTTATCTGTAAAAAGGTACCTGAGCAATACACATTAGTTCCCTCCTGCCATTTAGAATTATGCTTCCTGACGAAGAGGTTATGCAGATAGAGAGAGTACAAAGTAAAGAGAGCCAGATGCACTGTTTCTAGCTTATCATAATATTAATAAGAATAGCCTAGATTTATCAAGCATTTGAAATATTCCAAATGATGAGCACACCTACCATGTGATTTCTTACTCTCCATAAGCCTGTGGGTTGCTGCCCAGGCGGGTGGAGGTAAGGACCCACGCGAAGCAGGGACACACCCACTAGCAGGCATGGCCGTTCACTCAGCCCTCCACGCCAGAACCACAGGGCCCTTCGCTGACTCCCCTTCGGCTCACTCCTTATATTCTCTCGGTTCGATCTACTTGCTGACTCTCAAATCTATCTCCTTCTCAATGCCAACATCATTTCTTATCTGCTTTATTTAAACAGACCATTGAATTCCTACTGTTCTTAGAATGTGATTATAAGAAATAAACCCAGGCGAAATCTCGGTAGGCACAGCTCCGCAGTGGGGCTGGGGTAAGTGCTGTCGGATGGGTACCAGAGCATCAGAGTTGGGAACGGGGCAGTGATGTTACATTGATCAAACAGAGGCATGGGTTTAGAAAGACAAACAACTGAGTTCAAATGGTCTTCCTCTAACTCAGCCCTGCCAGTGACCTTGCTTCCATCCCACTCCAAGTTCTTCCTCTCCTTTGAGAGAATTCCTGAAAGAGTCATCTAAACTACTTCCCCCACACCCACACCCCCCACAAATTACTGCGGTGGGGCTCCACCTCCAGAGAGTTCTTTTTAAAATCATAATCATGTTGCCACTGCAAATTCCAAAGGCTTCTCAGTCTGCAGGGGCCTCCCCGGGTCACCCTCCAGCAGTGTCACCAGCTCCTCTGGAAACCCTTCTGCCTTGGCATCTACAACACCAATCTGTTCTGATTCTCCTTTACCTGCAAGGATGTTTCCTGCTTCTTGCTAGTTCTTTTTCCTTTGTCTCATCCTTATATGTGAAAGAGTAAAGAGCCCCCTCTTTCTTCAATTCTGTGGCTTCAATTGGCATTTTCATAACTTATTTGTTGATGCAAAACTGGTATATAACATTATTAGTTTCATAATTTAATTAGAATTGTTTCAATAAAATAAGAAGCATAAACTGCTATTTATTAAGTGCACACTAAGTGTATGCCAGTCACTGTGCTAAACAGTATTTCACTTAATCGTCACAATAGCCATGTGGGGGGCATAGCTTTTGTTAATACTACCCACCACCCCACCACCCCCGCCTTTTTTTTTTTTTTCAATGGATGAGAAAGGAGAAGCTAAGAAAAGAAATATAATTTGCCCAAGATCGCTCAGCTACTATGCGGCGGAGCTGGGATTCAAAACACCATCTGTCTAATTCAAAGCTTGTGCTCAGTTACTACATTTACGCATCCTCCCCCCCTAAGCCCTGGAACTCACCATTCTCCCACAGTGTCATGCACTTCATGCTTCCATTTTGCTGCTCTTGGAATGGAAGCCCTTTATCTGCACTGTGAGCCGAGAAAAGTCTATCCATCGTTCAAGGCTCAGCTCCACGGCCCTCTTCCCATAACGTTTCCCACAAGCCCAGCCAGTTTAATTGTTTCCGTCTCCTTCCTGTGGCAGCTCTATAATGATACCAAACCATCCATTCATCCATCTGACCACGTATCCATCTATCCACCCAAGAATCACACAAATATGGTAGAAGATTGTTTACCCAGAAGCATCCAAACAAAGAATGTTTTATGCTCAGCCTTTGAGAAAAAAAAAAAAAACATATCATACTTTGGTCAAAATTGAAGAAAATATGCTGGAGGTCATGGTGTCTAGGGAAGAAACGTGCTCTGCTAGATATCTGGGAATGCTGACTGGTCAGGGACTGCCATCCCTGTGATCTGGTCAGGGTGGTTTCCAAGGTTACCAAGGTCTGTGTAATTTCCCTTACCCAGTCCCTATATTTCTAAATCCTATTGATACACCAAGCCCAGCTCAAATGCCCCTTCATCCTCCAAGCCTTCCCTGATTCTCCTCTCCCATCAGGCACGAACACACCAGGATCTGCACACCACAGTGAGTCTGTGACATTGCTGATGACACTCGGCACTTTTACCATCCGTGGCTAATACTGCAGTTCAAAAAGCACTGCAACATATTCATTTCCTGCTTTACCTTCCCTGCTGGTCTCCTTGGAGCTCGGCATTGCACCCTCTTCACCTTCACGATGTTTTCAGAACCAAGTCCAGTGCCTGGCGCACAGACACTCAAGTGTGACTGCCCAGCTGACACTGGTGACCCTGGCCTTGAATGGAGAAGGCCATTCAACAGCCGCTCAAAGGCAAGCACCTAGCTGCGGACACAGCTGGTGTAAAGCGCACATAACATCCTATACAAAATCCTTCTGCCTTTTTCCACCTGACTACCCCCCCAAAAAAAGGATCAGGAAAGGGGAACCATGCATCCACTTAACCTGAGGTTTCTGAGGCCTGAGTCTCACAGTTCACATGTTGGGGTGATGGCTCCTGATATTCTCCAGGATGACCTAGGCAGGGAAAGATGACGCCTGAACACATTCTAGTTTACAGTCAGGAAATGAGAATTAGACCTTAGAGACAGACAGTGCTTTAGTATCAACCATGACAGTCACCTGCTTTACCGAGGAGGGCAAGGGAGGTTCAACGACTCCATCCAAGTCACGGGACAGAAAGGACCGTGCAGACAGATTTTCCCTGTCCCTCCTAGACTTGCAAATGAAGCCTCTAGGAAACCGAGTGCTCTCTGCAAGGCTAAAAATAAACTCCCCGAAACTTCATCTAGCTCTATCACGGCTGCAATTTACAGCGTCTCGAGCTTCAGCGTGGTGTAATTAGCAAATGGATTATAATAATTTATTTCTGGTTTGAAAGCTCGAATGAGCACGACCTTCCAGCAGAATGGGAAAATTAAGAGGCTGGGAGCCAGCCACACTCCTCCAGCCCCTTCCGATGCCACAATTTTGATGCTGGCCAGCATCCATCTACCGATGTCTGATGGATGTGCCACAGAGAGGGGAGTGTAACTCTGGCCTCCAGGCTGCCTGGGAAGCAAGACTTCTAGAATACAGCATCCCCCCACCCCCCACCCCATGAAGGATCCATGCTCATTTTTGCAGGGGCCGGGATGGTGTTCTAACCATCCTTCCAATGAGCAAGAACACCCAAGGGCAGGGAACATCTGCTGTGATGTCTCTGAAGCCTGGACCAAGGAAAGGCCAAGAAAAGGCTGGGCCGGGGTCAGAGAGGAACTGTGTTTGGGTTTTGTTGTATGTGTGCCATAAGTGACAACCATGTCAAGTCTCTTTTACAAAATGCTGACAGATACGTATCTTCCTCACAAGATTATCATGGTGATTAAATGAGAAAAATGTATCCAAAGGGTTTTGTGAGTGAATGCTAGTGATTCTTCTCGAGTGAAGACATTCCCAAAGTAGCTCTCTCTGATGAGGGATGCTCCTGTCCACAGCGCTAGAGTATGCTGTGGTGAGGTGCCAGGGCTGGGGCACCGGAAAAGCCGGAAAGTTGTCTTCTTGAGTTTCCTTCTGCAGAATCCAGGCAGAGGCTGATCCATTTACCTCTCACAGTATCTTCCTGGCGGAACACTGTGATGCTGGGAAACAGGGATCCTGCTGCGGGCTAGGAATGTGAACAACTTTCTCCTTTCTCATGCACTGTGCCAAACACCGCCAAAACACACACTGACACAGAAGGTGAGGATGGTGGCCAGGCGGTGTGCAAAACCAAAGTGATGCTTGCACCCTCTTTGTTAGAGGCAGGGGAATCAGCATTCACTGAGCAGTGACCAAGTGCCAGGCACAGCATTGGACAGCTTTGCTTCTGCAGGGACGCAAAACTTGCTCTCTCTTCTCCCTCCCCCAGTGTCTCTTTAGTACGATGATTATTTTGAACTGAAAACAATCGAGGCTCAAAAAGACTCAGGAAGAAACTTTGACCTTCCCCCTAGTTGCTTAGAAAATTTAGATAGAGGGCCTGTTCCCCAAATAAAGCTATCACCAGAGATACTGATGCCAAAATCTTGGCTCTCTGTGCACTAATGCTAAAAGGAAACACAGGGTTTGGGAGGCACAAGAAAAAGGAGCTTTATTCTTTGCCAGGCAAAGAGGGAACATAGTAGGCTACAGTCTTAAGAACTGTGTCCCACTCCCTGGGGAATAGGGAAAGGTTTTATATCCTAATGAAGGTCTTGTGTTTTATTTTTCTTGTGCAAAACTTCAAAATGGCCACAGTTGGCATCAGGCAACTTGGCAACTGGGATTGGTCTTTTCTGAAGTTTATCTGGCCTGTGACCTTCTTTCTGATATGCAGAATGCTATGAGGGTGTGTAGGGAGAAAAGAATGCCAGGTGCAGAGTGTAATTCATATGGAGTCAGGGAGTAATTAGCTTTGTGAAGGACAAGTCCAGCTACAAGTGTTTGTTGGTAGTAACAGCAGAAGAATAACAGAGATTGCTTAACTCTTGCAGGTCTGTTTATGCTGTTTCCCCAGTCAGTTCATTGTTTCCTTATTTTTCTTTTCTATCAGAAAAGTCATTTCTATTTAAGAAAAGTCTCATTTCCGTGTTTTGCTGCAACAAGAATGTGGACTGGGAATGGTGGGAGGAAGAGGACCTGTGGATAAGAGGCCACACTCTGTCCCACTGTCTCTGCATGGCCCAGCAAACATTTATTTACCAAATATTTTCTCTTTCTTCTCCATTTGCCTTCCTTCCCTGAAGTCTGAAATCACTATCCCCAATATTCTCTTGCAACTTTAGCTGAAGATGGTATTTAAGGTGGAGGTTTCAGCCATTTTGGTGAGTTAGTTTTCCTGCGTGAGTTAATTTTCTTTCTCTCCCATGAATATAGTAATTACACATTCCATTTTCTCCTGTTTATCTGTCTTACGTCAATTCAGTTCTCAGACCAGCCAGAAGAACCTGGCTAGAAGGGAAGAGGAAACTCTCTTCTTCCCCGACACTTCCCAGCTCCACCCACAGCCTGCGAGGGGACTCCGGGCCATAGGGTCACAGGGCACCGAGGCTGTCACCGTGTACGGCCTGCAAAGCCTCCTCTCCCATCCGCCTCCCCAACTGGCCCCTGAGCAGGAAGACCAGGACCCTCATTCTCACGCTCTCAGTTCTTAGGGATCATTTCAGGGGAACTTCAGTGTTCTGATCACTTAGGTTGGGATTTCACCCACACTTGCCCACTTCACCAGACTGCTTTCAGACCAAAAAGGGTGAGTGTGAAAAACTTTGGAAACACTTTGGAAACTAAGCCAAACATGGAGTGACCTGTTGTTCTCATTCAGACCCTCGAACGCATCCTAGTTTAAATTGTTTTTGTTCCCAAGTCACAGAAAGATACACTGATTCTATCTTCCTGTCTGTCCCCTTGTTCCCTTGGCTCTGTGCAAGCCAGCCATCTTGCAGGCCATTATACTCAGGCAGCAATTCTGTTTCCCCTTCCAGGAGTTGTCTTTACCATTTCGGTCTCAGCTTAGACTGGGAATCACTTCCGGGGGCAGGTTTTCTTCTGTAGGGCACTTGTACTTCTTTGACTGACAGCTGATGAACGTCTGCCTCTCCAATTAGAGGGGGGCAGGGCCCACTTTTGTCTCGTCACCAGGATGTCCGTGGTGCTGGGCGGGGGGTGGTGGGGGGCCAGGCCCACAGTAGCCTCTCAATTAGCGTGTCTGTTTTGTTTGTGGCACATCGTCAGGTCAGTGCTCAACCAACACTTGTTGGAGGAATGTGAGCTTAAAGGTTGCTTACACAGGATGTGCAACAGGGGGTGAAAACCATGATGCTGGAGCCAGAACACCCAGTGTGACTTGGCTTCTCCACTCAGAAGTGTGTTACTCTGGGAAGTGACTTCACATCTGTGGGCCTCATTTACAGTTTCCTCATTTACTCAGAAAAAAAGGAATCATAGCGATGCCTACCTCTGAGAGTGGTTGTGAGGATTAAATAATATATTCTAAGTTCATGAGCAAGGTCAGGCATGGGGTTGGCACTATGTAAGTGAGGCTTGGACTGCGAGGAGATCCAACCAGTCCATCCTAAAGGAGATCAGTCCTGAGTGTTCATTGGAAGGACTGATGTTGAAGCTGAAACTCCAATACTTTGGCCATCGGATGTGAAGAGCAGACTCATTTGAAAAGATCCTGATGTTGAGAAAGATTGAAGGTGGGAGGAGAAGGGGACGGCAGAGGATGGGATGGTTGGATGGCGTCACTGACTCAATGAACATGAGTTTAAGCAAGCTCCGGGAGCTGGTGACGGACAGGGAGGCCGGGCGTGCTGCAGTCCATGGGGTCGCAAAGAGTCAGACACAGCTGAGCGACTGAACTGAACTGAACTGAAGTGAGGCTATTCTTCTTATCAAGACCACTCCTCATCTTTCTCCCCTGACCCAGCTCACATCCTTCTTCTCTGAAGCTGGTCCAGCTGGGTCCTTCTGCTCCTTCTCCTAGCTCCCAGGGCCTTTTCTCTGCACTGAGGACCCTTCCATGCACTGTTATCCCAGAGAGTAACCTGACTCTCCCAAGACCACAGCAGCTGGGAGAAAGGCCTAGAAGGGCGAACCAAGGAGGACGCTAAAGAGGGAGAGAGTCTGCTGGAGGGTATAGGTGAAAAAGTTGTGGACCTCTGGAAGGAGTGGGAGCTGTTTGTGGCAGCTACTTGTGTCTGCTTGGAGATTCTGCGTCAAAATTCATTTCAAGGGGCAAAGTTTCCCGCCCTGAGTGCCTGCTTCCTGGGCTAAAAAATGCCCTTTTTTGGAGGGAAATAAATGGTTAGCCATTAAGATGTAAAATGCAGCTGTCACAGTCCATAAAACAACAGACAGGTTAATATGGGTGCTTAAGAATGCTATTTCCTCATATTAACCTCAGCAAGAGCAACCTAACCAGACTGATTCTGGAGCACTTTGGAAACCTGCTGATTATGCCTAATATCTATCTGATGTGTAAGTAACAGTGGGTGTTTGTTTCCAAAAGAAGTTGCCTATTTCCTCTCTCTCTCCTTCCGCCCTTCTCCCCTTCCTCCTTCCTATCTAAGACCATCCCGGCCTTAGTTTTCTTCCTGGGACAAGAGCATGCATATGTGTGCCTGGGGGCCCTTCTGGGTTTCTGAACTTGCCTCCTGATGGGGCTTAATGACTCACATCTCTGCTTCCCATCCACCACCTCCTGCTCCTCCCAGCCATTCCACTCGACCCACACGGTGTTGACCAGGGGACTAATTCAACTTCAAAAATGTTCATATTTTAAAAACGGTTTTAAGCTATCGCTCACAAAGAGGTGAGATTCAGTTCCAAGAAAAGCGCAAACTGCTGTGACTCGTGGCACATACCTGTGCAGAAGAAAGGCCAGCCAAGGGTGTTCAGTCAACGCACAGGCTCTGGGGCAACGGGGCTTCAGCTCTGGCTGTTGGCCGGAAGCTTGGGGAAGTGACTTTAGAGTCTGCCCTGCATTGCTGTACCTGTAGCAGAAGCCAGTACCCCAGCCCCATTCTCAAAGTCCGATGTATAAGGGCTTCTTCCCCAGCTGCTTGTCAGTGTAGACAGCTCAGACCTCCCTTCCAGCTATTGTTCCTACTGTGCATAACAGATAGTCCTCAGGAAATTCTGGGGAGGGGAGAGGTGAGGAGGGGGATTTCGGCATCGTCAAAAATTACCAACAGATGGAACTTCCTTGGTGGTCCAGTGGTTAAGACTCTGAGCTCCCGGTGCAGGGGGTCCGGGTTTGATCCCTGGTTAGGGAACTAGATCCCACATGCTGAAACTCAGAGGCCGCATGATGCAACCAAGACCTGGTGCAACCAAATAAATATTTTTTAAAAACTGACCAGCAGATCCTCAAATGGGCAAGGCTCTCTCAGGGCTCAGCACTCTGTACACGCCGTTTCCTTCGTCTCCATCACCTCTTCCTCCCCTAAGTCCTTCTTGTCCTTGAACACCGAGCTGAAGTTCATCTCCTCTGGAAGCCTTTGATACACTGTCTAGATCAGGTGCCCACCTTTTGAGCTTCCACATCCCCTGGGCTTCCCTTGCTGGTGCAGTTTTCACCCTGGCGACATTATCTGCTTATTTGACTGTCTCCAATGAATATCTCCAGTGAATGCTTACAGGCAAAGGAGTTTTTGGCTACAAAAAAGTAACAATCAATATATTGTTTAATCTATGCATTAAATTTGTGCCTTGCTCCAGGAAGAATTTAAGATAGCACAAAAATGAAAAATACCCCTGGGAAGCTTTGAGTAGAACAGCAGAGACATAAGCATAAAAAAAAATATGACAGGAGCTGAGATGATGTGATGTGGGTGGAGGCCTGGTGTGGGTTTGGGGAATTCTTCCCTCTGGTCTAGCCCAGGGTATAGCACAGAACCTGACTTGTGCGGATGCTCAGTATTTGTGGGGTGAATGAGACGAATTGGGGGGGAGGACCTGAAGGGGCCTTAGAGATCTCTCATGTCGATGAGAAAGACTGAGATCAGAGAGGAGAGGAGACGGGGAGGCCTCCTGGTTCTTGGCATCACAGGAAACAATCCGGGCCTCTAGAACTTTGGTAATTCTAGATCCCATCGGAAGCGGAAAACGCAGAAGGCCAAGCCACTTTCCTTTCCTGGGCCTCAGTTTTCTCACCCACAGAAGCAGATGCTTAGAGGTCATTCTTGAAGTCTCTTCCAGTTTGTAAACCCCACTGAGACTGCGGTTACCAAAAAAAAGAAAAGAAAGAAGCTGAGGAGTAACGAGGTCAATGTTCATGTGATGTCATCCGATCTGTCTTATCCTGATACAAATTCAAGAACCTACTCACTCTTCATTCATTTATTCAAAACAAATATACTAAATGTCAGCTGTGTGCCAGGTGCTGACCTGGGCTCAACCACAGGGCACCCAGGGACCAACGCCTTCCCCTGGACCTGCTCCCTTGTACAGGTCTCTGAAGTCCTGGGCTGCCCTCCAAGGATCTGCTCTACAACTCGGAGTGAACCTCTCTCTCTTCCTTTCTCCTCCCTGCTCTGTGTCTCCTTCTTTTATACTTCATTCATACATTCCACAAATGCTCACGAAGCACCTCACCGAGGATCTGCCTTGTGACCTCGGCAGGCCCCTTTCCTGGTGCTGAGCCAGGCAGTTTTCAGAGCTGAGGATGTCACCAACATTCACTATGCTCCCGACCCGCGATTCAGTTCAGGCTGCATGTCTGCCTGGACTCTCTCAGTCTTCTCACCCCCTTCCGAAGTCTAGTCCTCACGCCCCCTATCCTGTGACACCTTCTCTGACCTCCTTCTGCTGGGGTCACACAGCCTCTCCTTTCCACAATGATTCCCCCATCTCGCATAGGTGGGTTTGTCTGGCGGCCCTGCTGCTCTGTCCCGGGACAGTACTTTCACCATCCTATCCACAGCCGTGTTGACCCAGCAAGTGCTGGAGAGGGCCTGGTGAAATGAACTGCCATCAAAACTCCTCAACCAGCACATTCTAACTCACCCAGGCTCGGAGAAAAGGCAGAAAGGGTCTCACCATCTGTCCTACCAGCAAACCGAACACCATCATGCTCTGCAGCTTCCCTCTGCTTCCAGAGGCTGTTCTCAGCTCACATGGGACCCGGGGACTCTGCTCCCAGCACCCGGGCAGTCTACACCGTATCCTCTGATGCCCTGTCTCATCTCTTCTTAAGATGTCCTGTGAACTTGCTGGGAAATGTGCATGCATTCACGATCCAAAGAAAATCTACCTTTAACATATTTTTGCAAATAAAAAATCCCTCTAGAAGCTTCCTGGCTGCACTTGAATTTTGCTAAGGTTCTTTAAGAAAGAGGGGATTATTTTCCCTTCCAAAGTATTAATACAGTCACACCAGCTAAAGCATAGTGGGGCTACAGATACCCCCTTGGTACAAGGCACCAGGGTTGGAACCTGGGCTCTGCCATGCTGCCCCTGACGTTGGGCCTCCAGCTAGACTAGACTCCTGTCTTGCCCCACATTTCCAGTCTTGCTGCCCAGAGAAAGAAGAGTAATCTAACTGCTGGCTCACTCAAGCATAGACTCAATCACTTACTCTATCACATATCATCTCTTTCCTTAATTACTCATTATAATGATTCACTCATTCACTCTATTTCCTCCAGCGTACACTTATTCATTCACTCAAAATTAGACACACTCATTCACTCATTGGTTCACTGCTCATTAATTTCTTCACTTATTTACTCATCTTCTCATTCATTCATTTACTAACTTATTGGTTTCTTCATTTGCTCCTCATTAACTCACTCATTTGCCCACGCTTTCATTCACTTTTTCCTTCACGCACTCACTGCCTCTTTCCATGCGGTCACTCCCTTGGGCCCTCACTCACCTCCGACACTTATTACTCCCTATTTCCCAGCACAGCACCCTTCCAGGAAGGCCAGCCTCCATCATGGCGGGGTCCATCAGTCCTCACTCCCAGAACATCGCTTCCCTTTACCATCCAGCTTGCTGAACTGTGCAGGCGTGTGTCCTGGTGTGCAGAGACTATGCTTGCCACTCAGGAACAGATGTTCTTGGAACGACTGTTTTGACTTTCACCCTCTAATGCCAGAAAATTCTCCAAGCTCATCCAGTACGCAGGAAGGCATCTGCTCAGCATGGGCAGGGCCTGCAGCGCCCAGGGTTCAGAGTCTAGGACATGGGAGATTGCTGGCGGTCAGAGACACAGGGAACTTGGAGAGCCTCCCTGCGCTACGGATCCATCATCTGGGGTCCAGGGACCAGCTGGAGGGGGAGATGGGCCTGGAGAGCAGTGGACTTTGTGAGGCGGGTTAAGGAGCGTGAAAAGGAGCGGACTATCTTAGGTCTGTGGACTCACGATCGGTCTGCGTTCGGGTTACTGTGATGACAGGTGACATGGTCAATGGACAATGTAGAGGTTTATTGGCGGCAAGGCCAATGAGAAGTTATGAGCAATGTCATGGCAGAAGATCAAACTTATAATTTGTTGAACTAGCTTCCCAGTGCCAGGGGCTTCCCATCCTTTATGCTAGCATCCCTTAGTAATCCAGCTTCCTATCTTCTAGAAATAGAATCTCCTGAGTTTTCACTGGTCCATATAACCTCACAGCCAAAGACTAGATTTCCCAGATCCCCTTGCAGTGAGGCATGACTGGCTAACACCTGGCCAATGGGTGTGAGCAGAGATGTTACATGCAACTTCTTGGCTGTGTCCTTAGGAGGAAACTGGCTGCCCTCTGCTCCTTACTTCACTACCTGCCAGCTAAAGCATGGCCCTCTCCAGTGAGCCATCTCTGCCTTTGGAATTGAGGTCACATCCTGGTGCACAGTAGAATCACGAGACAGAGAAACCTCAGTCCCCGCAGAACTGCATGAAGCAGAACTTGTCTATGTCCCCAGCTGATATTTTATATGCAAGAGAAACAAGCATCTGTTATGCTCTGGACAATGTTGTTTTGATCTACAGTAAAGCAGCCAAGCTAATATTTGCTAAGACCAGAGAGATCTCCTGCATTGTGTTTCTTTACGGAGAAACTTCCTTTAGAGGAACACTCTTGGCTTCTCCGGCTCCCTCACTTAATCCTCTCTGTTGTGGTTGAACAGCTTCCCCTCAAAATTCGTGTCTGCTGGGAACCTCAGAATATGGTCTTGTTTGGAACTGCAGTCTTTGCAGATGTAATTAAGGTAAAGATCTAATGAGCTCATGTGGGATCAGGGTGGATGCTACATCCAATGAGAGAATGTCCTTAGCAAAGATGGAAAAGGACCTGGAGACGCAGTGAATACCACGTGACGATGGAGGCAGAGACTGGAATGGTGCACGTATAAACCAAGGGACACAGGAAGCCACGAGAGAGGCCTGGATTCTCCTGCAGAGCCTTCAAGAAGGAAGGACCGACCCCGCTGACACCTGCTTTCAGAATTTCAGCCTCTAAAACTGTGAGAGAATACACTTCTTGTTCTGCCTCCAAGTTTGTGGCAATTTGTCGCAGCAGACCCAGGAAACTGACACAAGCTCTGAGAGGAGGGATGGCTGTTGGATGGGTGGGTTTGGCAGAACTGGATCTGCCTTCCCCTGAAGCCCCGTGCCCCCAAAACAGCCCCCAGAAAGCTGGCCTCTCTTCTCCTGCAGGGAACGCATAGGGCTAGAAGCAGGGTTTAGCAAGCCCCTCTGTCTGCAGAGCTGCAGCTTTCCATCGTCGGTGCAGTGCAGTCATCAAGAGCACAGCCCCTGAAGCCAGGCTACCAGGACCCAGTCCTACTTTCCCATCTATTAGTTGTGTGGTTTCGGGTAAATTAACTAAAATTCCATTGGCATCTTCATCCGTAAAATGGGGATGATGATAGCACCTACTTCACGGAACTGTTGAGAGGACTCACTTAGCTATACCATGACGTGCTCACAACACAGACCGACAGACACGAAGTGCTGAGTCAGTGTTAGCATTTGACTAGTGGTGATCAGCTATGTTATTACCTGACTCTGCTACGTCTCAGTTAATTTTTAACTTAAACCAGGAATGTAGGTATTATTTTCTCACTCCCGTCGACCTCAACCTTTACTCTATTGAATCTTCATTAACCACTTTCTATAGTCAAGGAAACCAAATCCCAGAGAGATGAAATGGTAGCCCATAGTCCCCTTCTGGGTCCTTCTTCTCCACCCACCTTGGCAGCTCAGACACCCCTGTGGTCTGGTTGTTGGGGTCCTAGGCTCCGGTTAGCAGGCCCTGGAAGATCCCTCTCCTGGACCCAAGGTAACAGGGCTGGAGCCTAGTAGGGCCTCCTTGGGCCAGCAGTCCTGATCAGCTGCTCAGTGTGCTGAGCTACACAGCATGGGGCCACATGAGGATCCCGCAGACCGTGTCCACACAAGACCAGACTGCTCTTTAGCCCTGTGGGGCCATCTCTGCAGCGCAAGCTGTGCTCCAGGGAAAGCAAGCTGTCTCTGCAGACGTGCCCCTCCGTCTGGGGGCTCTCAGACCCATCCTGGGTGAGAGCAGCAGGTTTAGTCTAAAGAACCAGCCGGTTTACCACACGCTGAATGAAGCCCTGTCACTGGGAGGATGGAAGTCCTTGGGCCCAAGTGTACACACAGTGGGGAGGAAAAGTCTCAGAGGGACACGGGGAAGGGAACTAGCTGAGGATCTGTTGTCTGCCAGACGCTATCTGAGGTGCTTCATGTTAGATGTTACATCTGATCTTCACAGCAATCCTCTGCCATAAACCCATTGTAAGAGATGTGGAAACTGAGGCTCAAAGACCTGAAATCACTTATCTAAGCTACGTAGCCAGGAAACGTCGGAGGTACCCAGGTTTGCCTTAAATTTTTCTTTGACAACACAGGAGAATCGGACACGCCTTCTTCACTCTGAGCAGGGAGTCTTTCAGGGTCTGACCTGACCCAAGCGGGGCCTGGAGCCCTGGAGCAGGTTTCCCTGGGTCATGCTCCATGCACACCGCAGCCACGCGTCTCCAGCATCAGTGGTGCTGCTGTGTTTGGATGGCCCTTTATGCTCCCTGGAGGACTTATCTTTTGATTCTCTCCTGTGAGGTGATGCAGGTCAAGACAAGCTCCACCTGTGACCTCACTGAAAGATTCCAGATCAGGAACCTCTTCCAGGCCTGAGAGACTAGAGTGTGCTCTGCTTGCTAACAGACTTTCATCTGCAAATTCAGCCACCCTTCCTGATGTCCGCTGTGTGTTGCCCGGCATGATACTAGGGAGAGGGTCTCCAGAGAGGAATCAAAAAGCCCCTGCCCTTGAGAGTTTATGAGCAAGAGGGAATGAGAAGCCTGGTAGCATAAGAATGATGAAGGGGATGGGCGCCAGCACTTACTAAGCATTTATTATTGGCTGTTCTGAATGACTGATGCTTATCATCTCATTTAACCTTCACAAAACCCTATTATTTTATTCAAGAGGAAACTGAGACATGGAGAGATTGGAATTACTAGAAAGAGGCAGAGAGGGAAACAAACTCAGACAATGAGCTCAATTTTGTATGCAGGCAGTAACTAATTTGCCCAGGATGCGTGGAGAAGTCGGTTCCATCTTCACAGAGGAGTTAATATCAGAGTAGGGTTTTGCAGGATGCATAGGAGTTTGCCAGGCAGAAACTAGGTGAGAGTGGATCAGGAAGTTTTAGACAGAAGTAAACAGAGCGGTGTGTGGAAGGAATCCCAGGTAGTTCAGTATGTCTAGAACACAAAATCAAGGGACAGGAATGCAGGAGGGGATACAATTTCAGAAATGAGGTTGCAGAAGGAAAAGGGACCAGCTCCTGGAGAATCGTGAATGTGAGGCATAGAAGCTAAGATTTTTCGCCCCCTATTAAACAGACATGGGGTTTATGCATTTCATGCAGTAAAGTTTGGGGGAAAGTATTCCAGGCTGGCATAGCAGTCTAACAGTGTCATCAAGGTCCCAGGCTCCTTTTCCCCTACAGTTCTGTCATCCTTAACATTTTCCTCCAGTTGCAAGATGGTGGCTGCACCCCCAAGCAGTCCATCTGTGTTCAAGGCAGGAAGAAGTAGAAAGGGCAAAGAGTAAAAAAAGTCTGATCTTTGAGATAGGAGCGCAAACTCCATTCATTTTGTGTCCATTGGGGACCCACTGAAGAGTCCGAGGCAGGGCAAGAGATGATAACGATGCTGGCTAACGCGTACTGAGCAATAACCGCCCCAGGGAATGTTCCGCTTTATACACGTCACCTTACACATGTCACTGCAGCTAACTCTCAAAGCAACCTTAAGACACAGGCTCGTGTCCATCTGTGCTTGAGCTCAGTCATGTCCAACTCTTTGTGACCCAATGGACTGTGGCCTGCCAGGCTCCTCTGTCCATGGGGATTCTCCAGGCAAGTATACTGGGGTGGGTTGCCATTTCCTCCTCCAGAGGACGTTCCTGACCCAGGGATCCAACCTGTGGTCTCCTATGTCTCCGGCATGGCAGGTAGATCCTTCACCTGCTGAGCCATCAGAGAAGGAAGATGCAGGTACATCCCCATTTAAAAATGAGGCGACACAGAGAGGTTAAGAAAATCACCTCCGGCTGCCCAGGCAGAAGAGGCAGAAACTGAGTGGTCTGGCTCTGAGTCTGGCTCTTAATCACCACGTTCGCCTGCATTTTAGAAAGTGTACTAAGTGCGAGTGCGGAGGCAGCGAGTCCAGTGCAGAGGCTGAACTCTCCAGGCAGAGAGAATGCGACCCTTGCAAGGATAGTGGCATGGGTGAAGAATGGGGGCAGGCAAGAGGGGAAGGGGAGGACCTTATGACTGTCTGACACTCCCCTCCCTAAGCCAGGCTCCTCCGTGTCCACAGGGCCTGCAGGACTGAGGCCGGGGCACCAGTGCCGGGCAGCCGCAACGACTCTGCAAAAAGAGTCACAGCGTGGTGGCAGGCAGAGCCTGACACAGGCCTTTCACGCTGACACCCACATCACTATTGTCGTTCGTGTGCAGACTCTCACCCCAGACAGTGCCAAGGCCCAAAAAAGCAGGAAGCGGTTTGCAGAGGTGGGGCCACAGTTAGATCACTGTCTTGTGCCTGGCAGATGGGAGCAGGGTGATGCTGATGTCTGCAGCTGACGGGGGCCCACGTGGAAGGGGCAGGATGATAACTCAGGGGCTCAAAAAGCCCTGGGCTCCCATCCCAGCTGGATCTTTAGTTAGCAGTGACTTCAAGTCGCCTCTCTGCATGCATCTCCCCTGCCCTCGGTGAGCTGCCAGGATGCAGGGGCGAATCCCACCACCCTGACATCAGGGAGTTCCCAGTCTCCACAGCACTGGTGCCAGTGATCAGTGCTGAGATACGGGGAAGCATAGAGGTCATAGTGGGGGTCCAGGGCGGTGAGCAGACCAGGCTTGGAGGTCCAGGTGGGCTACCTGGAGGAAGTAACTACTAACCTGCATTCCATAAAATACGAGTTGGCCAGGCAAAGAGGAAGGGAGGGTATTCCATTAAATATGAACCAAATGGGCTAAGGCGAATGGACAGAAAGCAAGGCACATAGAGGAGAGTCTTCAGGAGGAACCAAGCCTGTTCTGTTTCACATCACACTTTGTGCATTCCAGTGGCTGGTACACACAGTACCTGCTGCGGAAAGCAGGGCTCCCAGCGCTTGTGGCAGCTTGATCATAAAACTGTCACAGGTCTTCCCCTTGTCGTATTCATGCCCCTTTGCACTGTGACTGCAGATCCTGTTATCAAGAGGTGAAGACTATTTCCCCCTCTGTTAAATCTGGGCTGACAGTGTAACTTGCTTTGGCCAATAGAATCAGGCAAGCTGGTGACACATGAGTTCGGAACTCGCATCCTCCTGCTCTCTTGGAGTTGTGCTCAGCTGCCCGCTTACTTTACTGGATGACGAGAGGCAAATGGCCCAGTGACCTTACCCCCACCCCTCCATGGCCCCAGACGACAGTCAGCCCTGAGCCCCTCCACCAACTGACCCAGAGTGACCAAGTTATGCCTTTTTGCCTGGGACTTTCCTAGTTTTAAACGAAATGGTCCATATCCAAGAATGCTTTTGGTCCCAGGCAAACAGGGACGGCTAGTCATCCCAGCTGACTTGTTTGAAAAGACCCTGATGCTGGGAAAGATTGAGGGCAGGAAGAGAAGGGGATGACAGAGGATGAGATGGGTTGGATGGCTTCACCGACTCGATGGACATGGGTTTGGATGGACTCCGGGAGTTGGTGATGGACAGGGAGGCCTTGTGTGCTGCAGTTCATGGGGTCACAAAGAGCTGGACACGATTGAGAGACTGAACTGAACTGAACTGAGTCATCCTAAGCTGACCTTAGATGCATGAACAAGCCCAGTCAAGTTTCACACAGATCAGCAGAGCTGCCTGTGACCCACAGATGAGGGTGCAATCATAAATGCTGCGGTTTCAAAGCACCAAGTCTGTGGTTTTAAAGTGCCAAGTTTGTTATACAGCGATGGATAACAGATAAGCTGGTTCACTGGGGGTGAGGCTCAGGTTCTCAGCTTCCGTAGCAGTTGGGAACCAATTAAGCTTCTCTCCAGGAGTGTGGCATCAAGTGGGTCATGAGAGGGAAGGCACCGACATTCAGAGAGGTTAAGTCACCTGCTCAGGATCACAGAGCCAGTGCGTACTGGCAACGGAACGCAACCCCGGGCCTCTGACCTTCCCCTTCCACCACGCTTTCTCTATGTAATCAGCACATTTGTGCTGCAGTCACCGGAGCCCCCCAGAGACTGTTAATTTAACAAATCTCTGGTCATGCTCCAGCTCTTGTGATGGTTTTCTCTAGTAGATCCAGTGTCAGACCACGTTATACGCTCTCTCCCACATGAAGGACGATGGGACTCACACTTAACCGCAAGCCACAGCCAGTCCAACCACGGTCAGAGACCAGGGCAAAGGCAGCACTGTCAGGAGGCAGAAGGCATGTGTTCGGGATGTCCTGGCACACAGGTAGAAGGCCACACTGGCTTTTATCACACGCAGGAGGAGCTGGGGGACGCTGACTGTAGCTTTAATTCCGACACATACCTGCTGCACGACCTTGGGCAAGTCCCTGCCCTTCTCTGGGAGACCGGGTACCAGCTGATTATTTGAAACTGGCACCATTCACTGTAAATTGAGGGCAGAACATGGAGTTGACACCTTTGAACCCAGGACCAAGTACAATGCACGACAGCTGCTCAAAGAATGCTCACCGATCGCATATGTCATAGCAGGATGTCTTCTCTTTTTGCTGATAGAGCAAGAAAGCCATCTTGCAGAGGGCAGGGGGCCCTGACATTAATTTGGAGAAAATGTAAGTTTCTTCCCCTCCATTCCAAGGAAGAATGAGAATGAGACAGGACTTTGCTTCTTGGGCCTGGGGTTTGCCCCTAAAGAGAACTGGCTGGCCTTGAGGGCATGGCAACCCATTCCAGTATTCCTGCCTGTAGAATCCCCATAGGCAGAGGAGCCTGGTGTGCTGCAGTCCATGGGGTCTCAGAGTCGGACACGACTGAGCGACTAAATACGCACACATTGCATTCCCATGAGTACTTCATGTTCACTTCTAAACACCTCTGGGATGGTGGGACTTTGGCAGTGCTAGGAGGAGAATGCTGCTAAGGGACCTAGTGGTCTCAGAAGTCTAGTGGGAAACATCAGAGGCAAAATTTAGCATCAGGAAGACCCCTCTCCTTTCAAGGGTTGTGCAGGCTTGGGTAGGAAGCTGGGCAAATGAGACTTTGCTACACTGGAAGACCTATGGGCCTATGCATAAGGTATAATGGTACTAACTACAGCAGTGGATTGAACAAAACAGAGGTTTTCAATACCTGCATGGTATTACAGGTTGAATTGGGTCCCTTCAAATTCATATGCTGAAGTCCTGACCCTCAGGGCATCGGAACCTGATCTTATTTGGAAATAGGCTCACTGCAGATATAGTCAAGATGAGGTTATATTAGAATAGCTTGTGTTAGTCACTCAGTCATGTCCAGCTCTTTACAACCCCATGGATTGTAGCCTACCAGGTTCCTCTGTCCATGGGATTCGCCAGGCATGAATACTGGAGTGGGCTGCCATTCCTTGCTTTAGGGGATCTTCCCAATTCAGGGATCGAACCCAGGTCTCGTTCACTGCAGGTGAATTCTTTATCATCTGAACTACCAGGAAGTCCTGATCAGAGCAGGGTGGGCTCCAAATCCAATATGACTGATGTTTTTATAAAAAGGAGAAATTTGGAGGCAGACACTCACACAGGAAGAACGCTGTGTGAAGATAAAGGCAGAGACTGGAAAGATGCTTCTACAAGGCAAAGAATACCAAGGATGCCAGCAAACCACCAGAAGCTGGGGGAGAGGCAAGCAGATTCTCCTTCACAGCCCCCTGGTCACTCCTTGCTCTCTGACTTCAAGCCTCCAGACAATAACTTCCTGCTGTTGAAGTCACCCAGTTTGTGGTACACGGTTATGGTAGACCCAGCAAACGAATACAGGAAGCACAGTGTGAGACCATTGGGTGGGGTGGGGTGGCGGAGATTGTAGAAGTGTGATAAGCTGGGAAGGCAAACAGGGGAGGGAACCATGAGAGAACAATCAGGACTTGCACCAGTCTGTGTGTGAAGGCTCAAGTCAGTTTAAATTTGTCTTGAGAAATAAGGGCTGTGATACAACTCTCCCTGGCTCCAAAGCATTGCTTTTTCATATGACATTATGAAAACAAGTGGTGAGTTGGAAGGAATTACAAAGGTCACAGAGACCCCCCCTGCTCTGTTTTACAGGTAAAGAGATGAAGACCTCAATGGTGGAGTACTTTTGTCAGCATCCACAAAGGGATAGAGCGAGGATCAGAACCCAGGCATCCACAGCTGTCTTTCTCCAAATCTCAACATGCCTCATCCAGCCAACATACAGAGGCTGGCATTTGTGTGAAATGCAAAAGCCTCTGTGGGCACCACTGTATATTTAGACATTCTCAAGAAGGGAAGGCGGCTGCAATGTGGATATTTTCATTTTCACAAACCACTCCGGAAGCCAGGATGAGTGAGGACTGTTTTTTGAGACTGTCTCCCTTGAGGTGAACTTAGCCAAAGAAACACTCTAGAGCAGGGAGCCACTGTTTAGTACCTAACAAAACTCTGATCTATGAAAGCATTAACCATTGGGTTTCCCTAAATGGAGAATCCCCACAGGGCTATGGAGTCTGGTGATTCAGAAATCACTGAAGACTGGGGGAGGGCTGGAGTGAGGAGGGGGAGGAGGAGCGAGGAGGAGGGGAGAGGGGTAGGGGGGGAATGGGGGTGGGGGATGGGAATGGGGGGAGGATATTCTGGGAACAGAGTCCCATTCTGGAGCCTCAAAGCACAGAAGCTGAATCAGACAGCGCAAGAATATGATCTAAAATAATCATGCAAGTTAATGAGCAAAGAAGATTCAGCTTAGGGACAAATCTTCATTAACATAGCTAATGTTGATTGATGCTTTACATTTATCTACTATTTTACACATTGCAAAGCACTTTTCCAACAATTCTCAACAAGCTCAAAAATTCTAAGTTTAGGTGACCAGGTACTTTATCATCCAAAGCGTGTCGCCTTTGAGGTTGAAAGGAAGCATTCTGAACACTTATGGTGGGTCAGCAGGTATAAACCAGAACTGTCCCAGGCAAACAGGGATGTATGGTCAGTCCACGGCAGGCCTCCAAAAGAGACTGAGAAACCCAGGGGCATCATCATTCATTCATTTACCCCAAACCTGCCCTTCTCTGTCTACTTTACCTCTGTCTTTTCGGTGGCTCAAATAAAAACCCAGATCCCCCACAATTCTTCTCTCTTCATCCCTTGTCTTCCTTCTCCACCCCACCCCCTGCCCAACTCTAATCCATCAGCAAATCCTGATAACCCCAACTACAAGTTATCCCCCACTTCTTCTTTCTCCTCTGACTTCACCCTCATCTTAGCATCATCATTTCTCACGTGGACAGCAGCAAAAGCTTTCTAATCCATCTTCCTACTTCCATACATGTTCCTTTCACAATCCATTATCCAAAAGGCAACAAGAGCAATTTTTCAAAAATGTAAATCTGATATGTTTCTCCCTTTCTCAGAATCTTCTAGCAGCTCTCTACTGTGAAAGTGAAAGGTGCTCAGTTGTGTCTGACTCCTTGCAGTCCATGGAATTCTCCAGGCCAGAATACTGGAGTGGATTGCCTTTCCCTTCTCCAGGGGATCTTCCTAACCCAGGGATTGAACCCAGGTCTCCAGCATTGCAGGCAGATTCTTTACCAGCTGAGCCACCAGGGAAGCCCAAGAATACTGGAGTGGGTAGCCTATTCCTTCTCCAGTGGATCTTCCTGACTCAGAAATCGAACCGGGGTCTCTTGCATTGCAGGCAGATTCTTTACCAGCTGAGCTATTATAGAATAAAAAAGCTAAACTCCTTATCTTGACTCTATGTCATTGTTCAATAAGTATGTGATAAATAAACAAACACACAGTCAAGAAGTATTTGCTGAGTATCTTCTATGTACAGTTAGCCCTCAATTGGCAGGTTTCACACCTGTTAGTGGATAAAAAATTTGAGGGGTGGATTCCAGAAAGTTCCCCCAAATAAGACTTGAATTTGCTATACTAACAACTATTTACATAGCATTTACACTGTATTTACAAATACTTACATAACATTGTATTGTGTGTGTGTGGGTGTTAGTCGCTCAGTCGTGTCCAATTCTTTGTGACCCTATGGACTGTAGCCCGCCTGGGTCCTCTGTCCATGGAATTCTCCAGGCAAGAATACTGGAGTGGGTTGCCATTTCCTTCTCCAGGGGATCTTCCTGACCCAGAGACTGAACCCAGGTCTCCCACACTGCAGGCAGATGCTTTACTGACTAAGCCACTAGGGACTATTGTTTACCATTGGCTCAGTGGTAAAGAATCCACCTACTAATGCAGGAGACAGAGGTTCAGCCCCTGTGTGGGAAGATCCCCTGGAGAAGGAAACGGCAGCCCACTCCAGTATTCTCGCCTGGGAAATCCCATGGACAGAGGAGCCTGGCAGGCTACAGTCCACGGGGTCCCAAAAGAGTAGGACATGACTTAGCGATTAAACAACACAACATTTACAGTGAATTAGGTATTATAAGTACTGGAGGTGATTTAAAGTACTGAGGAGGATGCGGTAGGTTATACTGCAAAGACTACACCATTTTAGATAAGGGACTTGTGCATCCTGAAATTCTGGAGTCCACAAGGGGGAGGTGGTCTTGGAACTGACCTTCCCCCCCCCCCACCCCCGCAGATACTGAGGGATAGCTGTGCTAGACTCATGCAAGGCACACCTTATAGCTTCTGTGTGACCCATGTCACTGTCGGGAATAAAACGTCACTCTAATTCTGGATATTTCTTTTCCCATGAGGGAGCCTCCTAGCCCCGCTCTGTCCCTCCACTCACAGGGAGTGGAATGAGTTACAATGGTGGTAAAAACCGAGGCAGAAGGAACTGGGCAAGCTCAGCTGAGTGCCAGTCTTCCTCCTCTTGGCAGCTTGCAACGCTCTTTGCGAACCCTCCAGGGGTCTGGCTCTTCCTCTGCCCCCACCCAGCACTGCCCGTGACCAGGTGGGTCAGTCTGCCTAATCCTGGATCCAATTATCAAGTCAATTTGGCTCTCATACCAAGCCAAGTTATTCATTACCAGTAATGAACATGATATTTTGGCTTCCATCTGCCACCCTCTGTTTATTTCTCAATTTGTTCAGAGCTCAGATGGAAAGAGGGGTGCTATTTATTGGCTCCCCCCCAAAGACCTTGAGTATCCTGTGAGAAATCTGAGAAATTGACTGCATAAAGCCTGGTACAGAGCCCCTGGCAACCCAAGGGCGTTACAATCTGGGACTGGAGAAATAAAAGCTGTAATAGTGCAGTCGCTGGCTGAGCAAGGATCATTGCGGGGCTCATGGTGAAAACTGAAGTACAAATTTAGTACCAGCATTTAGCCCAGAAAAACATCTTCAGGGATGAATCACAAAGGGACGATCGTCATTTGTGCAAAGAGACAGAGGGTTATATGGGAAAAGGTGGCTAGAGATTCTAGTTTGTGTTTATGAAAACAGATGGCCTTTATGAAATACAGAAAGCCCAAACAAAAGCATCATTTAATTCCAGGAGTCAAGAGATTTTTCTATTGACATCTCATCAAAAACCCATCTTTCAGGCTTTTTAACCCCCTGGAGAATTCATAAATAGCACTTCTTAAGATAAAAGCAAAACAGTTTTCCTAAGGATGTAAGTTACATAAGATTATCTTGCTTCCGCCCCCACTCCCACCTCATCCTCCCTGTGTCTGTTCCTTGCCCAGATGCTACTGAAAACCTTCAGAAACTGCGCTGGGAGAGGCTTACAGAGGTGGCAAGTGTGAAACCCAGTTCACGATGCTCCCAGGGGAGGGACTTCCTGACTCATACCCTCTTATGTCTTGGATACTTCCAGAGCAGGCAAAAGACAGGGTTAGAATTTTGATTTCATTTCCTTACCAGCTCCCCTCCCCGCCCTGCCTGCCCGCCCATTTTTCTGCAGCACAATCTGGCATGCAGAACTTCCCCAACCAGAGATGGAACTCACGCCCCCCTGCAGTGGGAGTGTGCAGTCTTAACCATTGGACTGCCAGGGAAGTCCCTCATTTCCTCACCATCTTTAATTTCTTTTTCCTCAGTCAAGCCTTCCCTCAGTCTTCAGAGCCTGATTTGAAATAAAAGCTTGATGTCCCTGCTTCTGTCCATGGCTCTACCGGTCAGATGTTTCAATGTGCCTGTCCAGAGCCTTCCTGCCCTTTTCCAGCCTGCGTGACACCCTGGGAGGCCTCTCTTTCACCTGCATCAGTGGCTGCCCGCTCGGTTCAAGCAACGGGAGCCCTGGCAGGAAGCTGAGGTTGGGAAGCGAGTGAGGTTGGGGTGTTTATTCTCCTGGCAAGCTGGCTGCAGCGCTGTGTGTTGGCAGTGGCCGTGTTCCCATGGGGGTGGGCACAATTCTTTGGGGCAGCCCTTTGCTAAAGCTGCAGCTAGAGCTGCTAGACAGCTACAGCTGTCTCCAGGTCCCAGGGCCGGCTCCCTCCCTCCACCCATCAGGCTATGCCAGGCCACAGCTCTCAGCTGTTGCTAACCCCAGGGGGCTTCGCCACCCGTTGTGGTTGCCCCCAATCCTGCCACATATAAGAACAGCCCCTTCCTCACACCCCTCCCTTAATTATCCCTTAAAACAAATGCCATTGTTTCTTGCCAGGACCCCAACTGATAACACCACAGCTCTATGTCAGTATCTGTGGTCTTTGACTCCAAGGCAAAACTTCTATTTCTTGCTTCCCTTCCTCATCAAACTGCCTGAACAAATGCCCCAGAAGGTTTGAGCTCAGAAGGGCTTCCTAGACTGTCCAACCTGCTGTTACCTATGACTTGATTTTTAGAGGTCAGTTTCTCAAAATACAGCAAAAATCTGTGAACACGTTGAATTCCAATAATCCAGAAATTCTCACAGTTCTAAAAACTGCCCCAAGGAATCCCTGGATTTATATAAAGATGTTTCCAAGAGTGATATTAAAAGTACATAATGATATGAGCATCCCTTAATGGAAACAGAGCAGACTGGATTACTGTATCGGTGCCAACTGGCTGAATATTGGCACTGGGCACTCACTCCAATAGTGAGCACAGAGCTGAGGAAAAGCAGGAAATAACCTGAATGTCTGTCAGCAGGAGAAATGTAATACGCTCTGGTATTCTGTAGGATAAAATACTACACAGCCTTTCAAAATGATTCTGAAGATGAATATTTAACGATGTCTGTGCTGTGCTCAGTAACTCAGTCGTGTCTGACTTTGTGACCCCATGACTGTAGCCCACCAGGCCCCTCTGTCCATGGGGACTCTCCAGCCAAGAATACCAGAGAGGACGGCCATGCCCTCCTCCAGGGGACCTTCCCAACCCAAGGACTGAACCCATGTCTCCCGCATTGCAGGCAGATTCTTGACCATCTGAGCCACCAGGGAAGCCCAAGAATACTGGAGTGGGTAGCCTATCCCTTCGCCATGGGATCTTCTCGACCCAGGAATAGAACTGGGGTCTCCTGCATTGCAAGCGGATAGTGGATTCTTTACCAGCTGAGTTACCTGGGAAGCCCATATATTATACACATCGTTAAGTGAAAAAGGCAGATCACAAAATTTAATATAGAGTGTCGTTCTATTTTTAGAAATTAAAGAAAGGTGATGTGTGTCTCTGTGTGTGTGGTTACTCAGCAGAAAGAGCAACAGTCTTTATTCTGATGTGGTTCAGTTCAGTTCAGTTCAGTTCAATCGCTCAATCATGTCTGACTCTTTGCGACCCCATGAATCGCAGCACAACAGGCCTCCCTGTTCATCACCAGCTCCCGGAGTCCACCCAAACCCATGTCCATCCGGTCAGTGAAGCCATCCAACCCATCTTATCCTCTGTCGTCCCCTTCTCCTCCTGCCCCCAATCCCTCCCAGCATCAGGGTCTTTTCCAATGAGTCAACTCTTCACATGAGGTGGCCAAAGTACTGGAGTTTCAGCTTCAGCATCAGTTTTTCCAATGAACACACAAGGCTGATCTCCTTTAGGATGGACTGGTTCGATCTTGCAGTCTAAGGGACTCTCAAGAGCCTTCTCCAACACCACAGTTCAAAAGCATCAATTCTTCAGCACTCAGCTTTCTTCACAGTCCAACTCTCACATCCATACATGACCACTGGAAAAACCATAGCCTTGACTAGACGGACCTTTGTTGGCAAAGTAATGTCTCTGCTTTTGAATATGCTATCTAGGTTGGTCATAACTTTCCTTCCAAGGAGTAAGCCTCTTTTAATTTCATGGCTGCAGTCACCATCTGCAGTGATTTTATGTGATAGGATAACCTAATTTTTTCTTCTCTTCCATTTGCTCATCTGTAGTTTCTAAATTTTTAAGAACATAATTTTTAAATAAAATATGACACTAACTTTTTTAAATTCACCCACCCAGTTTTATAGATGAGCCTAAAATATTGGTTAGGAGTCTCTGATTCTAAACTGTTTGCTGAATGTACTGCCCATGCTCCTGTTGCTCCTGCTGCTGCTGCTGCTAAGTCACCTCAGTTGTGTCCGACTCTGTGCAACCCCATAGACGGCAGCCCACCAGTCTCCCCCATCCCTGGGATTCTCCAGGCAAGAACACTGGAGTGGGTTGCCATTTCCTTCTCCAATGCATGAAAGTGAAAGGTGAAAGTAAAGTCTCTCAGCTGTGTCCGACTCAGGACTGATCATTTAACTGATGGCTTCTGGTCTCCCTAGAAGTGCTCAACATTTCAGCACAGCAAGATGCAGACTCCTAGGCAGTCTTACACACCACCACCTCCAGCTCTGCGCAACAGCCACTGACTCTCTGCCAAGAGAACGACGAGCCCCAAGCCGAGACTGTTGCCTGAATTCTTGGCAGCCATTCTCCGACATTCTCTCTCCTGAACACTTAATATATTCCTAGCAGATTGACTGCATGTTATTAATAACTATATAGTCTGTCAATCAACACATCTTCTGAGAGAAAGTTTCCAAGTCAGTCATGTTAAAAACCCAATTAAAAAAAAAGATTTAAAAGACATTCTTTCTCAACAGTACTTTTAATTATTTGACACCTAATTATTTACTCCTTCATGTTTACTGTGCCTCCTTCTCCAAGACCCAAGGAAGCTAATTAGCCAAGATGAAGCTGCACACACATTCATGTATACGTGCAGACAAGCTTCTATACACGCATGTAGATGTAGGGTTTAGTATACAGTAATAAATAGTGGAAAGGGCTTCCCTGGTAGCTCAGCGGTAAAGAATCTGCCTGCAATGCACAAGATATGGATTTGACTCCTGGGTCAAGAAGATCCCCTGGAAGAGGAAATAGCAACCCACTCCAGCATTCTTGCTTGGAAAATTTCATGGGCAGAGAAGACTGGCAGGCTACAGTCCATGGGGTCACAAAAGAGTCGGACGTGACTTAGCGACTAAACAACAACACAGAGGATATAGCACATTTTTAGCAGTAATGGTACAGTATTAGTGCGTGAAACACAATCACACCCATTCACTCATCCCGGAAGGAAAGGCATGGGCTAAAGGAAGCTGCTAGCGTCCTCCTACCAGATTAGAACAGTAAGTGGGAGTTTGCTGGTTCCTTGCTTGAGAAGTTCACAGTGTCATTATCTTCCACCTTGACCCTGCTACTGAATTCTCTGCTCTGGGTCTCAGCCACATGCTGCTAACCCCCACGCCCATGCCAGGTTCATCTTCATGATAAGTAGACATAATCATGCCACCTCCATGCCCTCAGGTGGCCATCCACAGCCTAGAATGGTTGCTTTTAATTAATTGCTTAAATACTTGTTTTTTTTAGCAGTGGGAATTTTCCCCCTAAAATGGAATTTATATTGGTGTTCAGTATACAGACAGATACGAGAAGAATTGCTCTAATTAAAATAAGAGTGAGGGGTTGCAGCCCCCTTGGGCTTCCATGGTTTCAGAGCTACCGCATCCACTGTCCTACACATAATTGCCTTAGTGCTAAGCTCTAGTGGATATTAGACCATTTTTCTTTTCTTTTTTTTTCTCCCTCCTCAATGCCTCTGTGAAGCTTCAGTGAGCACCTATTGGTATTGTTTCAGGTTTAGAGCATTAAATGAACAAAGCTTCAGTGTGTTGGAGTATAATGTGGAAGTCAGATAACAAATATATGACATATTGCTGGTTACGTGATGGTAAATGTTATGAAGAGAAATAGAGGGGAATAAGAGGGGGGAGAGACTGGTGGCCGTGGTCTGCTTCATCCAATGAAGTCAGGGAAGGCCTCTCTGAATAGATGACATTGAGCAGACACCTGCAGGAAGTGAGGCAGCAAGCTCTGCAGTAGCTGGGGGCATTACATGTCCAGCAAAGGCCAGGGGGCTATGGCTGAAGAGTGCCTGGTGTGTTAGCAGCGCAGCAAGGAGTCTGGCATGACTGGACTGGGAGGAGCCAGGGAGAGAGCGAGATGAGGCCAGGGCATCAGGGTGAGATGCTGCTGTGACAGGTGTGTAGAGCCCTGCGGGCACTGTAAGACTCTGACTTTTCCTCTGAGATGGGGACTCTGGAAGGTTTCGAGCAGAAGAATGATGAGAACAGGTGGGAGGGGAGCAAAGAGAAGGCAGGAAGTCCATGTAGGATGCTACTGCGAGAATCCAGGTGAGAAATGACCAGGTGAGGGTGATGGGAAGTGGCTCGATTCTTCATTTGCTCTTGGAGGTGGAGCTGACAGTACTTGCTGACGGATTGGATGTGCGAAGCGGCACGGGAAAGCAAAAGAAGAGACAATAAATCTCTCAGGAAATTAGCCTGAGCAAAGCAAGGAACGGAGTTGAGTTGCCATGGGAAGAACAGGTTGGTGATGGGGAGGGAGAAAACCCGGGAACGGGCTTGGGTGTGTTGGGTTTGAAAAGCACTGTTACCCATTTGGGTGGATGTGTGCATTAGGAGTTCAGGACAGAGCTCCAAGCTGCAGATAAAAATCTGGGAACCATCTACATTTAAATCCCTTTAAACCCTAAGGCTGGATAAAATCTCCAAGGAAGCAGAGAGCAGAATGAGAAAAGGCCCATGGACTGGGCCCTGGGGCCTCCTGGCATTTAGAGGTTTGCGATTCAGTGGAAGGAATAAAAGAGGCAGAAGAAGCAGTAGGTGGTGAGGTGAGACAGAGCAGGAGAGCCTGGAGTGCCTGAGAACACGTGAAGGAAAAACTCAAGAAGGAGGGTCATCATCTGAGTCAAACGGTCAAGTCACGTGAGGACCTTGCAACGACCACTGGTTTTGGCAACGTGGAGATCCCTGGGGACCTTGACAGGGGCGATGCCGGATGGGAGGAGGGGAGAAACTCCTGAGTGGATTCCTCAAGGGCAGACAGCGCCTCTCAGTTATTTCTGCCTCCCCGTGCCCCTTCCCCACTCAGCACAGCGCCTGGCATGCAGAGGGCAGCAGGATCTAGTGATGGACAAGCCACTTCCTTCATGAAGTCACTTATCTTTTGTATGTCTCTGCTCAGGACCCTTAATTTTCACAGAAAAGACCTTGTCCTTTCACATGTGTGTGTATCTGGACCAGGTGAAGGGGTTAGAAGTAGCTGAGAAAGAAAATCAAACAGAAAAATCTCTCTCCTTTGCAAAGGCTCAGCTAGGGCTGCTCTTGTTTACCCAAGACTCCATATCATGCCTACATAATTAGGTTAGTAAAAGGAAGCCAGTGCCTTTGCTCACTTATGTCTGAGAAAAGGTTTAATTTTAATAATAACAATGATGATGATCAGAATAAAATAGACTTTGTACACTTTAGAAGGAGCTATCTTATCCATCACCTAAAAATTTCCTCTTTACCAATTATCTCACAACATTTGCAAGTACTTCTGGTTTGGGCAGTCCTTTAACCAGCAGGACAAACTGTCTTAGAAAGAGGCCTGCAAGCTGTGGCCAACACCTGTTTTTGTAAATAAAGTTTTATTAGAATGCAGCCATGCCCATGTGTTAGCCTATTTTCTCTGGCTGTTATGGGGCTACACAGCAGAGTTGAGTAGTTGCATCAGAGAATGTGCAAAGATGAAAATCTTTACTACCTAGCCCTTTACAGAAAAGTTGGCCAGTCTCTGTCTTAAATAAGCTAAACCAGAGATTCCCAAAACAGGGTGCTCAAGACCACCCATCCCTTTGGGATTTGGGAAGAAAATATCTGAACATCTCTCTTTCTCTGTTCAATTTTACAAAAAGAAACATTAAAGTTTCTTAGTGTTTAGTACATGGATTGAGAGCAAATCATGGATATAATTTATAAATAAAGATGAAAATGCTGAGAATGTACAGTCAAAAACCATTTACTATTAGGGACAGACAATGAACACATCTGAAGATCAAGCAGGGGATACAAGAGAGGGCTTGGCATATAGTAAGCACTCAAAGGGGCTTTCCTGGTGGCTCAGACAGTAAAGAATCTACGTGTAATGTGGGAGACCTGGGTTCAATCCCTGGGTAGGGAAGATCCCTTGGAGAAGGTAATGGCAATCCACTCCAGTATTCTTGCCTGAAGAATTCCATGGACAGAACAGCCTGATGGGCTACAGTCCGTGGGGTCACAAAGAGTCGGACACGACTGAACAACTAGCACACACATATACACAAGCACTCAATGTGATCTGGAGTTAACACTCACTACGGGTCTAGCCTGTTTTAAGTGCAGTGCTAAGGGTTTCGTATGCATTATCTCACTTAATTCATACAACCCTCTGATGAATTCAGCATTACAACACTATCCCAATTTACAGATACAGAAACGGAGGCTTAGAGAGATTAAGGGTCTCTCCCATGGGCAAACAGTGAGAAAACAGTAGCTTTGGAAGTTGAATTAGTATTTCTGACACCAAAGGCTAAGGTCTGAATTTGTGGATTGCCACTGAAATTCAATGGTGCCATCTTGTATAAATATATTTAGGTACGGACTGATCCTTAACCAAGGGAACATGCCAAGGGTGAACAGTGATTTTGCTGTTCAAGCTTCATTACCATGGTTCTAAAAATGCATTTTTGGTAAACAAAAGAGAAGGGGGGATGGATTACCAGAACTTCCCTGTATTCTTGACTGTATCCTATACTTAGACATGCCTGAGGGTGGAGCTACCATAATAGGAATGTGGCCAGAGGGGAGGTAATCGGAGCCTGAAATCAGACACGGGTCTTCTCACAGGGGCCTCGAGGTACATAAAAACTATTTATCCTAAAGACTGAAGAAGCATTATGGTGCAGTGTCTAGAACACTAGGGAAGTAATCAGGCAGAACTAGATGTTGCTTGATAGGGACCGGCAGTGTTGCCTTGGCTAGGTCTTTTCATCTCTCTAAGCATCAGGTTTCCTGTTTGTTGACTGAGAATAACAATGCACGCTATACAATGAAGGTCTGTAGGAGCGGGGCTGCACAGAATCAGACACAGCTGAAGCGATTTAGCAGCAGCAGCAGCAACAGCAGGAGCACTTAACAAATGGTAGTCATGGTGCTTAGTCATGGCTATGCTTCACTTTGTTTCCAGCAATTTGTATTGTCCTAATATTTTTGTAACAACGCAGTTAAAAATAAATAGGACTAATAGAAAATCTGAATACGCTTATATCTATTAAAGAAACTGAATTAATACTTAACTTTCTAAAACAGAAAGCTCCAGACCCACATGGGGTCACTGGTAAATTCTACCAAACATTTAAGGAAGAAATTATATCAGTTCTCTACAATCTTTTCCAGAAGACAGAAGCAGAAGGAATACTTTCTAATTCATTCTATGAGGCTGCTGTTGCTGCTGCTGCTGCTGCTGCTGCTGCTGCTAAGTCGCTTCAGTTGTGTCCGACTCTGCGCGACCCCATAGACGGCAGCCCATCAGGCTCCCCGTCCCTGGGATTCTCCAGGCAAGAACACTAGAGTGGGTTGCCATTTCCTTCTTCAATGCATGAAAGTGAAAAGTGAAAGTGAAGTCGCTCAGTCGTGCCCAACTCTCAGCGACCCCATGGACTGCAGCCTACCAGGCTCCTCCGTTCAGAGGATTTTCTAGGCAACAGTACTGGAGTAGGGTGCCATTGCCTTTTCATTATGAGGCTGCTGCTAAGCTGCTAAGTCACTTCAGTTGTGTCCGACTCTGTGCGACCCCATAGACGGTAGCCCACCCTCCATGAGGCTAGAACTACCCTAATGCCAAAACTCTACAAAGACATTAAAAGAGCACTACAGTTCAATATTTTTTATGAGCATAGATGTAAAAATACCCGCCAGAATATTAGTAAATTGAATCTAGTAATGTATAAAAAGAATTATACAGCACAACTAAATGGAATTTGTCCAAGGTATGCAAGGTTGATCAAACATTGAAAAACCAATAGATAGATGTAATCTATCACATCAATAGGCTGAAGAAGAAAAGTCACATGATAGTATCAATACATGTGAAAAAATCTGACAAAATCCAATAGCAATTCAGGATAAAAATTTCTCAGCGAACTAGAAATAGAGGGGAATTTTCTTAACTTGATGAACGTGAAATTGCTTAGTCGTATCCGACTCTTTGCGACCCCATGGACTGTAGCCCACCAGGCTCCTCCATCCATGGAATTTTCCAGGCAAGAGTACTGGAGTGGGTTGACATTTCCTTCTCCAGGGGATCTTCCTGACCCAGGGATTGAACCCGGGTCTCCCGCCTTCCAGGCAGATGCTTTACCGTCTGAGCCACCAGGGAACTAGATAAAGAACACCTACAAAAACTCTACAGCTAATACCACACTTAATGATGAGAAACTTGACCCTTTTCTGTTAAGATCTGGAACAAGATGAGGACATCCTCTCTCATTGTACCGGAAGTTCTAGTTAATGTAATAATGCTAATAAGAAAAGGAAACCAAAAGGATATAGATTGGGAATAAAGAAATGAAATTGTCATTGTTTGCAGATGACACAATTGACTATGTTCAGTTCAGTTCAGTCGCTCAGTCGTGTCCGACTCTTTGCGACCCCATGAATCACAGCACGCCAGGCCTCCCTGTCCATCACCAACTCCCGGAGTTCACTCAGACTCGCATCCATTGAGTCAGTGATGCCATCCAGCCATTTCATCCTCAGTCACTCCCTTGAAAATCCAAAAGAATTCGCACCAAAAAACTTCTGAATGACTTCCCTGGTGGTCGAGTGGTTATGGGTCCATCTGTCAATGCAGGACACGTGGTTTTGATCCCTGGTCCGGGAAGATGCCGCAACCTGCGAGGCAACTAAGTCCGTGTGCAATTAGTGGAGCCCACGGGCCCTAGAGCCTGTGCTCTGCAAGAGGAGAAGCCACTGCAATGAGAAGCCCGTGCACTGCGACCGGAGAGTAACCCCTGCTCACTGCAACTACAGAAAGTCTGCACACAGCAGCAAGACCCCAGGGTGGCCAAAAACAGCAAACACATATCAAAACAAAAACTCCTGAAACTAACAATCACTTACATCAAGGTTTCAAAATACAAGTTTATATACAAGTAATATACAAGTATGTATATACACATAATAAACAAAAGTCAGTCATTTTCCTACATACTGAAAGAACGAATGAGTGAAATTTGAAATTAAAAACCACATTGCTATTTACAGCCACACATCTGAAAAATGAAATACATAGGTATAAATCTAACAAAATATGTACAAGATCTATATGAGGTGGTTAAGAATTTGCCTTCCAATGCAAGCGACACCGGTTTGATCCCTGGTATGGGAAGATTCCACATGCCACAGGGCAACTAAGTCCATGTGCCATAGCTACTGAGCCCATGTTCTAGATCCCAAGCTCCAAGGCAAGAGAAGCCACTGCAATGAGAAGCCCGTCACAACAAAGGGTGGCCCCCGCTCTCCACAACTAGAGAAAGCCTGCACAGCAATGAAGACCCAGCACAGCCAAAAAATGGAAGGAGGGGGTTCATGTTTGGGAACTCATGTACACTCGTGGTGGATTCATGTCAATGTATGGCAAAACCAATACAGTATTGTAAAGTAAAATAAAGTAAAAATAAAAATTAAAAACTAACAAAAAAAGATCATCATGAAGAAAACTACAAAATTCTGATGAAAAATATTAAAGAAGAACTAAATAAATGGAGAGCTATTCTATATTTATGCACTGGAAGACTCAATGGTCAAGATGTCAATTCTTCCCAACTTGATAAAGAGATTCAACAAAATCCCAATCAAAATACCAGCAAGTTATTTTGCAGACATGCATGAACTGATTCTAAAGTGGAGAGGCATAAGTCCCAGGATAGCCTACTAGATACTAAAGGAGAGCAACAAAGTTGGAGGACTGACATGCCTGACTACAAGACTTACCTTAAAGCCACAGTAATTGAGACAGTGTGGTATTGCTATCAAAGAGACAACAGGTCAACAGAACAGAACAGAGAGCTGAGAAATAGGCCTACCTAAACACTGATCTTTGACAAAAGAGAAAAGGAATGCAATGGAGCAAAGATAGTCCTTTCTCAAATGGTGCTGGAACAACTGGACACACACATGCGAAAAATGAATCTAGACACAGCTTTTACACCCTTCACAAAAGCTAGCTCAAAATGGATACAGACATACTTGTAAAATGCAAAGTCACAAAACTCCTAGATGATAATAGGAGAAAATCTAGGTGAACTTGGGGATGATGATGACTCTTTAGATATAACTGCAAGCACACAATCTGTGAAAGAAAAAATTGATAAGGTGGACTTCATTTAAATGAAACACTACTGTTTTGTGAAATACAATGTCAATCAAAGAAAAAGATCAGATATAAACTGGGAGAAAATAATGGCAAAAAACACATCTGATAAAGGACTGTTATCCGAAACAGACAAAGAGTTCTAAAGAGTCAACAATGGGAAAATAACCCAATTAAAACATTGGCCAAAGACTTGGACAGACATCTCAAAAAGAAAATATACAGATGAGAAGTTAACATATGAAAAGATGTGCAACACGATATGTCGTTAGAGAACTGTAAATAAGTTGCAAGATACTACACACATTTATTACCATGGCCAATATTCAGAACAGTGATAACATCAAATGTGAGTGAAGACGTGGAGCAGCAGGAACTCTCATTCATGCTGATGGGAACACAAAGGAGCAGAGCCATTCTGGAAGACAGTTTGGAGGCTTCTTACAAAACTATGTATATCCTTATCATACACTTCAGCAGTTGTGTTCTCCGCTATTTACTCAAATGAATTAAAACTTATGTCCACAGGAAAACCTGCACAGGGAGGTTTATAGCAGCCTTATTTATGGTTGCCAAAATTTGGAAGCAACCAAGATATCCTTCAGCAGGTGAATGGTTAAATAAGTTGATTCATGCAGACAATGGATTGTTATTCAGTGCTAAAATAAAATGAGCTATCAAGCTGTGAAAAGAAATGGAAAGAAAGTGAAAATGTTAAGTCACTCAGCCATGTCTGACTCTTTGCAATCCCTGCCAGACTTCTCTGTCCATGGGATTCTCCAGGCAAAAATACTGGAGTGGGTTGCCATTCCCTTCTATGCTTATTATTTCCTTCTATGCTTAATGCTTATTACTAAGTGAAAGAATCCAATTTGGGAAGGCTAAATACTGTAAGATTCTTATCACATGACATTCTGGAAAAAGCAAAAAACTAAGGAGAGAGTAAGAAGATCAGTAGTTTGTAGGGGTTGGGGGAAAGAGAGATGAATAGGTAAGGCATGAAGAATTTACAGGACAGTGAATTCATTCTGTTTGATGTTGTAATAGTGCAAAGATGGCATTATACACCTCTCGAAACCCACAGAACATACAACGGCATGAGTGGGCCCTGATGTAAATGGACGCTGGGTGACGATGACGTGTCAGTGTGGGGTCATCTATTGTGATAAACGCATCACTGGCCGAAGATGCTGAGGAGAGTGAACGAGGGTGTGCGTGTGCGGAGGAGGTGGGGACGGAGTACACAAGAACTTAACTTTCTCCTCAATTTTGTTGTGAATCTAAAAGTACTCTAAAAATGAAGTTTGCTAATTTAAAAAAGGAGAAATTGAACAAACAAATCTCTATACTCATTAGGGTGGCTATTACCAAAACCAGAATATACCAAATGTTGGCAAGGGTGTAGAAAACCTGGAAACCCCTGTGCATTGCTGGTGTAAATATAAAGCGGCATAGCCATTGTGGAAAATGGCCAGGCTGTTCCTCAGAAACGTAAAAAGAGAATTACCATCGGATCCGGCAGTTCTACTTCTGTGTTTATAACCCAAAGAACCAAAAGCAGGGACTTGAACAGATAACTGTAGACCCATGGTCACAGGTGCGTTATTCCAAACAGCCAAAGGTGAAAAGCAACCTGCGCGCTCATCAACAGATGACTGGATAAACAATATTCAGTATGTACATACAATAAAGTATTATCCAGCCTTACAAAAAGAAGAAAATTCTGACACGATACCCGGTGGATGAACCTTGAGAACATTGCGGTGACTTCACCGTGCTTCAGTATGAGTCAATCACCAAGGAACAGATAACATATGATTCCACTTACCGGAAGTGCCAGACTCATCATACTAGAGATAGAAAGCAGAACAGCGGTTGCAGGGGGCTGGAAAAAGGGCTGAAGGGGGAGTAATTGTTCAGTGAATGTACAGTTTCCATTTGGAAGGTGAAAAGAGTTCTAAACACAGGTGACTGATGGCCGCACAACAGTGTGAATGTACTTAAAATCACAGAGCTGAGCACTTAAAAATGGTTAAAATGATGAAATTTACCTTAGGTCTATTTTACCCCCATTTATAAAAGTTTTAAAAATAAATGGGACTCAATATCTCATTCTAAGGTATAAAGGAATGCTATGTCTTATATCCTAGCCAAACCAATCTATATATTTCTTTGAAATGAAAAAAAAGAACTTTAAATATATATGAATAAAATCAAAGAGTTCTTTACCCCTCGGCCCTTGACTCAAAAAGTGACAAAACAGAAGCTTATGGCCTCATATCTGAGGCAGTGGCTAATAGGTTGGCCGTGTGTGTTAGTCACTCAGTCATGTACGACTGTTTGCGACCCCATGAACTACAGCCTGCCAGGCCTCTCTGTCCATGGAATTCTCCAGGCACGAACACTAGAGTGGATTGCTATTCCCTTTTCCAGAGGATCTTCCCAATCCAGGGATTAAACCCTGGTCTCCTGCATCACAGACAGACTCTTTACCACTTGAGCTACAGGGAAGTCCTAACAGGTTGACTGGGTCCAGTTAAATGGCCAGTTTCCATACTGCATCAGGAGAAGCTGGCTTGGTACCATTTGACTCCTGGTGCCAGAAGGAGCCAATCAATGTTGGATTTTCCACAGAAAGCCTATTCACCTTGAGTACTGCCTACACCACTTAATTTTCATATGTTTGGACCACTTGAAAAGTGACTAATTAATTAACCAAGGTTTGGGGCAGTACTGGCCATGCTCATTGCCAAATGTTTAGTTCTGATGTAATGGCAAACCTTAGCAGTCCTTGGAAAAAGTGCTTTGGCTTAGAAAACAGCAACAGGGCAACAGAGAGTCCTTCTCCTCTCCTTTTTCAAAATTCTTCCTGATGTGATTTCACAAAATCTCCAGAAACAACTGCCAGTGAGGTAGTATTCAGAACAATGATGATGACGATAATGTAGTCAACCAGGTTTGAGTGTCTTTTCTGTGCCAGGAACTAAAGGGCGTACTCGACATGTGTAGAAGATTTAATTGTGCCAACCATCTTTCCCAGCAAACAGTATCTATATACCTTTTAAAGATGAGGAAGCCAAGCCCCATGGAAATGAGGTGCCCAAGATAAGGTGGCTAAAGCTAGGATCTGAATCCAAATCTTCCTAACAGCAAAACCATATTCTTTCTTCTGTATCACAAAGTTAATAATGCTCTCATGTCTTGGATGAGTTCATTACTGCCATCTTGCCAAGCTTCATTCTTGTAGTTGGCCAAGTTAATAATGCTTCAGTTTCTAGGCTGGCAGTTGTAGCTCAGAGTGAGGGGCTCTGGGTAACAGAGAGGACACAGGACTCTGGGGTACTGCTTGCCCTGAGTGCCCCCCTTCCACCCCTCTACACCATCTAGAGCCTTGCAAGAATAATTGCATTTATTTGTCAAGCAACTGGTACACCAGGCACTACAGAAGAGGCTTCACATGCTCTCTCTCTAATCCTTGCAGCAATTCCATAAGCAGGTATCTTATCTTCATTTCACAGATGAGGCTGGGAAAAGTAAATGACATACCAAAGCAAAACAGCTAGTCAGGGGTGAACCTTGCCCTTCACATTGTAATGCCTCATGGCAGGAGTCCAGGGCCAGTCTGCATGACAGAGAAAAGCAGAGGGTAGTGAGGTTATCGATTAGTTTACTATCCATGAGGCAGGCAATCTGGGAAAACTAAACACTGGACCATGGGGTGGGACAATGAGAGGAGAGAGACTCTTATCATCTCAAATTTTCAAAAGAAATCACCTAAGGTCACAGAATTATGCAAATACACAGCATGAGTTATGGTTCCTGGAATAAACGACTTTGAATCTATACTTGAATGCACCGAGATTATTGATTCACCTGCATCCAATGTATATTATTAAGCACGTAGGTCTAATTCATTGCATCTGAAACAGCCCCATGGAGTCTGTTTCTCCAGCTACTGGTTTTGGCAAAAGAGTCTCTTTAGCTCATGTAGTTGCATGGCAGGTGATGTTACAGGAAGGATTTTGTTAACCGTATTCTGACAAGAGAGGGGCGTATTCATATGAAATCTTTAAATATGCTTTTTAGCTCCAGTGCCCCTGTCCCTTCCCACCCTCCCTCCCCTTCCTGTTCTGGATGTTAAACTTTAACACACACAGCTCTAATGATCCGCTAATGCATTTGGGTTAATACACCCAGGCTCCTGAACTGCAGGGCAATGACCTGAACCCCATCTATTAATTTGACCATGAGAAGGGTTCAAGATAGAGCAGTTGCAATAATTCTTTCCACTGGGGATAGAGGGAAGTACAAGGCTAAGAATAGCTGTGTATATAAATAAAACACAGCCTCCTCCTATCTGTCAGGAAGACCAGGCCGCCACGTGAGCCTGCTCCTTGCTCATGTGGTTGCCATGACTCCTGCCAGGCCCATGGATGGGTCCTTAATAATTAATCCTGGGCCTACTCAGCCAGAAAGTGCTTCCTAAATAACCTTCTGTCAATAGTGGTTTGAAAGAAGACCAAGTTCTAAGTGCAAGAGTTTCCAGTTGATCGCCTTTGGCCACCCCTCCCCTCCCTGTGACTGCCTCCTCAGCAGGGCTCTGGTGAGACCATACAAGCGAGGGATTCCACCTCGTTGGCTATGGGCTAAATGGTGTACCCTCTCCCCCACTGGCCCAGAGGTAAATAATCCACCTGCCAATGCAGGAGATGAGGGTTCTATCCCTGGGTCAGGCAGATCCTCTGGAGAAGGAAGTGGCAACCCGCACCAGTATTCTTGCCTGGATCCCATGGACAGAGGAGCCTGGTGGGCTCCAGTCCATGGGATGGCAAAGAGTCTGGGTTGACTTACCAACTAAAAAACCACAACCCCAAATTCAGGTGAAATCGAAGTTCTAATCTCCATTATCTCAGACTGTGATTTTATTTGGAGATATGGTTTTAAAGAGGTAAAATGAGGTCATCTGAGCGGGCTCTAACCCAGTATGGCAGGTGTCCTTTTAAGAAGAGGAGATTAGGGGACTTCCCCAGTGGCCCGGTGGTTAAGACTCTGTGTTTCCACTGCAGAGGATGTGGGTTTGACCCTTGGTCAGTGAACTAAGTCCCACATGCTGCACGGTACAGCAAAACAATGGAGAGAACAGGAGCCTGGAACACAGACTCACAGGAAAAAGGACCACGTGAGGACACTGAGGGGAGACAGGACACTGAGGCTCGATCGGGACTTCTGGCTTCCAGAACTGCGGGAAAATGCAACTCTGCCGTTTCCGTGACTCAGTCTGTGCTGCTTGGTTATAGCAGCTCTAGCAAACGATAAACCATTCTACTCATCTGCAGAGAACAGTGTTTCAGTGTAGATTGGGGGTGCTGCTGCTGCTGCTGCCAAGTCGCTTCAGTTGTGTCCGACTCTGTGCGATCCCATAGACGGCAGCCCACCAGGCTCCCCCATCCCTGGGATTTTCCAGGTAAGATCACTGGAGTGGGTTGCCATTTCCTTCTCCAATGCATGAAAGTGAAAAGTGAAAGTGAAGTCACTCAGTCACGTCTGACTCCCTGTGACCCCATGAACCGTAGCCCACCAGGCTCCTCCGTCCATGGGATTTTCCAGGCAAGAGTACTGGAGTGGGTACCAGTGCCTTCTCTGACTGGGGGTGGGGACGGAAGGTAACCGTTATTAAGCACTGATAGATGCAGAATACTGATCCACGAGATCTTATTTAATCCACCCAATGGCTGGAGGTGCTCATACTTCCGTAGCAGTTGCAAAGTTTTCAATCAATTATATGTACATGGCGAATCTCACTTCTTGTGGGATGACCAGGAAACAATGACCTGGAGACTAAGAACTGAAAAGAGGTCTAGGAATCTCAGAACCTAGTCAAACGTGCTCAACTTCTCCCCAGGAGAAGACATCTCTGCCCATGAATGCACGATGCTGAATTCCACTTCCTGGGTCAATAAACTCTTTAAACTCATGTACAGACCTGGCAGGGAACTAAGAGCCTCAGCTTATAAGCCACTGGATTGGAGGGTTTCAATGGAGTCCTGGTAGAGAACAGATGATGGAGGAGAAAGAAGGGAAAACAGAGGTGGGGGAAAGGGCGGGAGAGAAGATACGGATGGAGAGAGGAAGACAAAGGAGGAAAGAAAAGAGGTTGAGGAGTGAGGAGAGGAGAATGTGGGAAAGACAGAAGGCAAAATAGGAGAGAAGAAGCAGGATAGCAGAAAGGGAGTGGAGATGGAAAAGAACAGGAGAGAGGAGGGGAAAATGCAGGAGGAGAGAAGGGAGAAAGGCCTCGGAGGAGGTGGCGGGGAGAAGGGAGGAGGGCCTGCCTGGGGCTGAGCTCTGTCTGTGTCTAATCCAGGCCTGTTTAACCCGTGGTGGCTGGAGGATCCAAGTCCTAACCTCAGAAGTGTGGTCAATACTTGGAGGCTCAGATATGAGGACATTTCGCACATGTATTTCCTGCAAACATGCAAAATAAATATTTAAACCTCTCATTGACCTTATGAGGCAGGATATCCTAAAGAACTCCTAGGGCTCAGGGAAATTATTAGTGCGAAATCCACAGGTATTAAAACAACTGTCCTAGTTCCTTACATGGGATTCCTTTTTTGTTGTTGAATTTTAGGGAATGTAAAAATACCAGTCAGGGCATTTGCATAATTCCTCCTGACCTTGATAATCCTGCTACTTTCTCAAACTTACTTCCTACAAGGGGATGGTAGAGGAAGCAGGGAACACATGAGGCTATCAGTTTCACTTATCAGCAAGTCATTGAAAACATTGCTTCACATGAATGTAAATATCGGTTTATGTGGAATTAAAAACTTTATGTATTTATAATTGGTTATCTCGGGCAAGTTACTTTAACTCTCTTAGTCTCAATTTCCACATCCAAAAATATCTATCAAGAGCAGCTGGGAAGTGACATAATATATGTAAACTCCCAGCATTTAGGAGGTTCTTGACAAACACTAGGTCCTTTCTCTCCTTCCATTGACAGTAAGCCCTCCTCTGAGTTCCCACAGTTTCCCCCTTCTCCTTCAGCTCACAAATATTTTTTCATAGCTGCATGCATGCTCAGTCATGTCCGACTCTTTGCGACCCCATGGACTGTAGCCCACCAGGCTCCTCTGTCCATGGGATTCTTCCAGCAAGAATCCTGGAGTGGGTTGCCGTTTCCTTCTCCAGGGGATCTTCCTCACCCAGGGATTGAACCCTTGTCTCCTGTGTCTCCTGCATTGGCAGACAGATTCTTTAGCAGTGAGTCACCAGGGAAGACCCCTTTTTCACAGTTACATGTCTGTGTTTCTAATTTTTAGGAAGTAGGGTGTGCGTTTCTTCAGAGTAGGGACCGGGAAGCCTGGGCGTGCTGCAGTCCACATGGTCGCAGAGTCCGACACGACTGAGTGACTTAACAAAACACAAAGGGACCGTAACCTCTTCCTTTCTGGTTTCCAGGCTGTGGTACCACGAGGGGAAGACGGAGGGTAAGATAAAACAGAAGCAGGGAGGGGAGCAGAAAGAGAGTGAAGACAGGAAAGAAGAGAGGAGGGGAGGATGCAGGAGGAGAGGGGGCATCAGAGGAGTGCGCAGGGAGCCGCAAGTGCGGCCGTCCGGGGCTGAGCTGGGAGCACGTGCTCCTGAAGCAGCGGCAGGTGAACCCATCAAGCATCTCTTTTCCAAATGGTCCTGTGATGCCCGTGACAGCTTTTATAATAGGAATTCGCTCCCTTCTCCCTCCTCTATTGAGAGCCCCTTGAAGTCCAAACTTTCAGTCTTACCCACCTTTTCATACCCTGGGTACGTAGGGCCTATAGACGTGGTAGGGCCTCAATAAATATTTGCGAAATGGATTTTACTCTGATTTGAGATGGAACCAAAAGCTAATATTGACCAGTTTCACAGTTGGCATGAATAACAGAAGAAAGAGGCCTAAGAGTGTAACATCAGAAATTGCTCAGAATTGCTTGGGCTTGGCTGGGTCCAGACTTGTGTGGGCAGATGTTCCTGGTCTTGGTGTCCGATCACAGAGCGTGGTGGGATGTCCAGACCACTGGTGCTCAGAGGAAAGGCCACAGTAAGTAGTCAGTCACTTACTATAATGGAGGATGGATTCCCCACACCTCGCAGGATTTAGAGATGATTTCTACTCTACTCCCTGCTGGTTCAGACAGTAAATAATCTGCCTGCAATGCAGATTTGATCCCTGGGTTTGATCCCTGGGTCAGGAAGATCCCCTGGAGAAGGGAATGGCATCCCATTCCAGTCCTCTTGCCTGGAGAATCCTATGGACAGAGGAGCCTGGTGGGCTACAGTCCACGGGGTTGCAAAGAGTCAGACTCGACTGAATGACTAACAGTTCCACTTTCTAATTCACTGAAATGGGGCCCCCTCTGGGCAGTCTTCTGGAGTCTTCAGTCCTGGCAACATTGGTCTCTCCCTTCTCTGTGCTCCTGCTATAGCTGGAGGCAAAAAGTCTCATAGCTTTATCCCCATCACAGGATGTTCATTGTTTGTGTGTTTACCCTACTTGGTAGATGCCACCGGAGCTTTTAAACAGATGATCAGATTTTCCTGTGAAACAGGCACAAGCTTCCACTTCTGGGAGCCAGCCTCTTGCCAGCTACCAGTTACCTGCCCTAGGCACTGACTTTACCTTGGGGTCTCAGCTTCCTTATTTGTAAAATGGGCTAAGAATCCCTGCTTCCACGCCATGAGGTGTATAACGCGCTCGGCATCAGGCCTTGTGCATAGTAGGTGGCCCATAAACGCAACCTGCCTTCCCTTTCCTCTCCTTGCCCTCTTTGGAAGTCTGACTTTTCTGTAAGACTCTCAAGGACCTCAAACAGAGCCTGATAAAGGGTAGACGCTCAGGATTTATTTTTATAACAAGTGAGTGTCAGACTCTCTAGACTACTCTTCCCCTAAGCCTCCCCACCAAGCATCCAGAAGACCCTCATACAGACTGTATAGACTGTCCCTTCAAGCACAGATATAGTCTGTGCTAGAATAAACGTGGAAGGAATCAGAAAAATGTAAATAATTCAAATAGGTGGTACAATTCAAGGAGCATGATTTTTTTCATGTTGCAAAGCAGGTTTAATTATAATTATGGTTTAAAAAAAGATTTTCAGTACAGAGTCTGCATCTGAGTATCTCAGGCATTAAAAAAAAACAACACACATTTTGGAGATGAATCCAGGAATGGTGTTTACTTTCTCTATAGGGAAAGAGTGGCAACCACCCCTCTCAGTAATCAGCTCCAAGTTCCTGGCTTGTGACCCTTTCCCAGTAAGCTGGGGGTCAGGGTGGGGGTTCCAGGATGCTGCAGAAGGTACCAGAAGCCACACATGCATGCATACATGCTAAGCTGCTTTGCTTCAGTCGCGTCCAACTCTTTGTGACCCCATGGACTGTAGCCTACTAGGCTCCTTTGTCCCTGGGATTCTCCAGGCAAGAACACCAGAGTGGGCTGCCATGCCCTCCTCCAGGGGATCTTCCTGACTCAGGGACTGAACCCATATTTCTTATGTCTCCTGCATTGGCAGGCAGGTTCTTTACCACTAGTGCCGCTAAGAAGCCACACAGGCTGTCACGGGTCTGCTTGCTCTCCACACCTCCCAGCTCCCAGGACCCTGCGCAGGCCGTGAGGGGGCTGGACACACAGCCAGTGGAGATTTCCTACCCGCTCCCCACCAATACCACCAGCAGCACCAGGACGCTGCCGTCCACCAGGACGGTTTTGATTTTAGGGGTTTAAGGCGGTGGGGTCTTTCCCGGATCCGGTCCCCTGTGTTGTCCATTCCCCAGGGCTAGGGTGCTATCTGCCGTGGTGTGTGGAGTGCTGGACTAGGGATCAGGACACAGGAGTCTGAGGACCATTCTGCCTGGCCTCCACTTGCCGTGTGACCCTGGACAAGGCACTGTCCCCTTTCGCTCCCAGTTTCCTCCTCTAAGTGAAGGGTTGGGTCAGATGACACTGTGTGAGATGAGTTTCTCTGATCCAGTGAGCATCCAGTGGCCCGCAGCAGGAGGCCTGGCCGTTTCCCAAGCAGGGGCCCTGCCAGAGGTACCTGGACGATCACCTCATTTGTTCTCTAGTGACCCTGGGAAGTGGGCTCTCCTGTCTCTCCTTTGCAGGAAAATGAAAACTGAGAGAGGCCGGGGTAGTCAGGCTGCCCAGGGTCATACAGACTGAACACGGTCACCAGGGTGGGTTTCAGGAGAAGATGAAGAATGGCAACGTCTGGCGCCGGGGGCAGCGTGGCCACTGAGTTGTCCAGAGGGGGGCACGGCTGGTGGAGAGCAGGGGACACGCCGCACGCCTGGGCTCCGGGGAGAAAACACGGATGTGAACCCCAGGCCCGGCCGCAGGTCCCGGCCCTGGGGCTCTTATGTTCCTGGTGACACTTGGAGAAATCACTGAGTCTGAGTCTCAGGTGCCCTCACTGTGTGTGTGTCACCCTGCACAGCACGCGGGATCTCAAGTTCCTGACCAGGGACTGAACCTGTGTCCCTGCGGTGGAAGCATGGAGTCCTAACCACCGGACCACCGGGAAGTCCCTTCCTCATCTCTAAAGCAGGGATGACCACCTCTCCTCCGCCCATCTCAGAGGCTTGTTGAAAAGATCACATGAGAAGAGGGTCTGAAGGCAGCTGCCCACAATTCTCAAAAGCACAAGTCCCACCTGTGCTGGTTCTGTGGCCCCTTGAGCCTCCGTGTGTGTGTGTGTGTGTGTGTGTGTGTGTGTGTGTGCGCGCGTGCGTGCGCTGGGGGAGTGGCCGCGTCTGAGGGGTCAGGTGTGTGTGTGTGTGTGTGTCGGGGGAGTGGCCACGTCTGAGGGGTCAGGCCTGTCCGGTGCTCCCAGCGGCGGCCATCACTGGGAACACGCGTGGTCGGGAATCGCCCTCCACGTCTCCTGAAAGTGCAGGCCCTTGGGCTCCTTGTTCTCAGGCTTCCTCCCCCACCACAGCACTCAGCAAACAGAAGGCTCTGGAGGCCGGAGACCTCGCTCTGCCTTCTCAGGACCTGCGGCTTTGTCTCTGCTGTGACAGGCTTGGCCCACAGCTTGCCTTACCCACATTTCTAGAACCTTCCAACCACCCCCCCTGTGGCAGCAGCCTAGGTCCCCAGAATGCAGGAACTTTCTGTGTCCGAGGGCCAAGCCGTGTGTGTCTGGGTTGTGGTCCATAGATGCCGGGGGTGATGGGATTTCAGCCAAAAGAAGCAAGGCTCTGGGTCTGGAGGGTTCCATGCTGACCGCAGGGCCTTTCCGAGGACTTTTCTTCCTGCGCCAACTAGAAAACGGGGCTGGCTCTGGGTCCTCCTTGCGGCCAAGTTCTGACTGAAAGCAGCTGGGTCTGCTTCCAGTCGCTCCCCAGTTTGGTGAGAGCACGGCTGTGTCACCCGGAGTGTTTGGGGGATTGCTTCCTCACAAACTGTCACGCACATCTGAGAGCGGAGGAACCCGGGACCTTGAGTGGACAGAGCGTGGAGGGACAGGAACCGGGGAGTCAGGCAGGGCTCCTCGGCTCTGGTCGTTCACATACTGGGGCCCCATGGCGACCACCTGGCACCCACCGTCCCCCTGGGGCCATCGGAATCAGAACTTCCCAGGCTGGGCTCTGCAGTCGGGATTTCCCAGCAGCCACTCAGAACTTCTGCCGACAAGGTGCTTTATTTACACTTAATCCTCACATGCAGGTCACCACAGGCGCACTCGTCACGGGCTGCGTTTCTACCAGGTCTCTCCGACCGCAGACCCCGTACTCGCCTCCCAGACTCACCCAGAAATCCAGGCTCTGCAAGTCCCCATGGCTCCATCCACCACAAACTATTCCCAGGTAACAGCCGCCGCCCCCACTACCGACCACCATGTCCCATAACCTCCTGTGATTTCATTTTCCCATTTGGCATTTAGTTTTGATGTTCAGGGCATTAAGGGCCCATAGCTTCCCCCAAGCTATTTTGCTCTGAAGCAGTGAAATAGCTTAGCAATTTGGGAGCCATGTAAAATGCATTGTTTTCCTGGGGGAGGCCTGTGAGGGGAAACCTGACTTTCTTGGCTCCTAAATCGGAGTGTAAATGTAGCAGGCTTCCCATCAGGATTTTTTTTCCAGAGTCTTGTTAGATATGAGGCCAGAAGCCTTTCCTGTGGACTGTGCTCCATGCAGCAAGACAAAGATGGCCGTTGTAGACCATGCAGGTCTCCGGGAGCACACGCTCAGGGCTCGCAGAGACCCAGGTTCAAACTTGGCCTCCATCCCTTCCCTGTTGCACTTGTGTGGTCTAGGCATTCTCCTCCAGAAAACCTCCATCACCATCCGATTGTAGCATTCACTATGGCCACCTAAGAGGATGATGGCAAAGGCCTCACACATTGTTTACTCAAAACCAAAACTGGTAGCTGTTATTATTAAATGCTGGAGATGTGACTCTGCCCTAATCTTTGTGACTGCTGCCCTAATCTTTGACTTCTGCAAGTTCAGGTCCCTTGATTGGACCTGTGATGTTCAGAGGAGCCCCTGGGGCAGAAAGGACCACACTGGCCATTCTAGGAAACTCTTCTCTCTGGACAGCCTGGCCTTCAAACGCCATCTGTGAGCATCATGCTGAGGAAATGGAGTGTAAAATATGCTGGTGCCCAGGTCCTGCTGTCAGAGGTGCTGGCTCCACTGGCCAGGGATTGGCACAGGCCAGGGTGTCTGTTAAGCTCCCCAGGGGATTCCAGAGACCAGCTGGGCTGAAAGCCTCTGCTTTATTCTTCACTCTTCCCTTTTCTGTCTCAGTCTTCTCCCCGTTCAGAAGGATGACTGGCACCTGGAGACAATCTCCAGACTCATGGTAACACAGATGTGCTCTCAGCACAGTGAGATGAGTCGGTGGGAGCTGACCCATCTGTTTTCAGTCACATCCGTGCCTCCCGGTTTTCTCGCCCCGTCTTCATATGTTTGTTTAATGATGATTATTTACTGAGCACCTACTTTGTGTCCATGCAGTGGGGCAGGTGGTGGTACCACCCTGCCCTCAGGGAGCTGCCACTCTGAGTGCAGGGCTGAGGGTGGGAATTTAAAGATAGAGCATGGTGTGTGAGAGACAAAAGAGGGAAGAGTGGTCAGGATGAGAGCAGAAAAGGAGGCAGGATGACATTCATGACACGAAAATCCATGGAGAGGCAGGTCAACGAACCATGGCCTTGGTCAAAGAACACTGCTGCTAGAACTGAAGTGCCAGGGTTCAAATCCTGCCTCAGCCACTTACAAGCTCTGTGACTCTGGGTTATGTACTTAATATCTCTGTGACTTGGAATCCCCAGTTGGAGATGATGCTGACTTCCAAGAGTTTTTGTGACAATTCAATTAGTTAATTCACACAAGAGCTTCCCTAGTGGATCAGATGGTACAGAATCTGCCTGCAATGCAGGAGATCCAGGTTCGATCCCTGGGTCGGGAAGATCCCCTAGAGAAGGGAATGGCTACACACTCTTGTATTGTCTGGAGAATGCCATAGACAGAGGAGCCTGGTGGGTGGTCTACAGTCCATGGGGTCACAGAGAGTCAGATACAGCTGAGCAACTAACACTTTCACTTTGTCTCAATTCATGCAAACCACTCCGAGGAGTACCTGGAACACAGTAAGTAGTTCATAAACATTTGATATTATTATTATGGCATTGGTTCAGCCTCATCTACAAAATAGGAACAACAGGGTATCTAACTAGAACACCCTTGTGAAGGTTAAACGAAAGGGTAGAGCTGGAATGCGCATGACAGTACCTGATATCGTGGTAAGCAGGCCATTCAAGTTCACTGTCACCATTTTTGTGTTTAATCATTACCTGCGGTGGGCACAGAATAAGCCACTTGGAGCAAAGCTGTAAACAACCAACTCTCTCCAGGAAATGGGACAAGCTCTCCCTGGGGAAGTGCCCTGTTCTGCAGGAGTACAAGGCCAGGGCTGGACAGCGCCCCCTGCAGGGTGGCTGGATGAAGTGCCCTGGCAGGCCAAGAATCTATGACTGTGTGCTGTGCTGGGCTGTCCTCAGTTCTGTCTGATTCTTTGCAACCCCAGGGACTGTAGCCCGCCAGGCTCCTCTGTTCCTGGGATCCTCCAGGCAAGAATACTGGAGAGGGCTGCCATGCCCTCTTCCAGATCCATGATTCTATCTGTCTAATCTCTATCAGTTTCAGCCCATTGATAAAACTTTTCACAAACATCCTGGAGGCTTTGACCCTAGACACTAATCCTTCTCTTCCTGTTTTCCTGCCTCTGCAAAGAGACACCAAATCCAGATATCTCCTGCCCCAGGAGCTGATAAGACTTGCAAAGAGCATGTCATTCAAAGGTGTAAAGTCCCCTCAGGTTGGCTCCCCAGCCTGCCCTCACAGCGGAAGGGACACCAGGGGCCCTGTGCACCAACTGAGGGTCCAGCGGGGCTGGTGGGCAACTTCCCAGGCACGCACCTCTGAAGACGGGGACTGAGACCCAGCTCGGGACCCGCAGGGTCTGCAGAAGCATGCAGTCTCTCTTTCCCCCCCTTCTCTCCCTGGGTGCAGTTCATTGGTGCCCAGTAAAAATAGCAGTGGTTATTTGGGGAAAATACACCGCACTCTGTCTCTGGGGATGCCAATGCAAGAAGGCTCTTTCAAAAATAGAACCCTAATCAGGTACGCTGCCTAACTCCTCACCTCCCCCACCAGTCCCAGAAAGATCCCTTCAGAAAGACCCAGACACAACAGAGCAGGTCCGCATGCAGGAGAGGGTCAGAGCTGGGGGGCTCACCCTGGCTGTCTTCTTCCACATCCCTTCTCCTGTTTCACTTTAAAAAAAAAATCCATTTTCCCTTGATTTAAAAATATAGATTTATTTTAGATATCATGGAAAACACTGAAAAGTAATCTCACCAACTAGAAATAACCACTGATATTAGTCTGTTCTTCCTCATTTCTCTCTTCTCGATAACACACACTCACAGATGCATACATTTATAGAATCGAGATACTGCATTTTGTCTTTTTTTTTCCCCACTGACATCAGAGGTATTTTCCTTTGTCATTCAATATACTTCTCCAATTTCAGCATAATACAGCGGTTAAGCACGTATGTTTTGCTTCAGAAAGATCCAAGCTCAAGACCTAACTCTGTCACTTACAGGTTTTGTGGCCATGGGCAGCTACTTACACTCTGTAAACCTCAGCTTTCACTTTTATGAAATGGGGTCCGTGATAGTACCCACTCTGCGATAGCTAGGAAGGTAAAGTGCAGCACTTTCCTCAAAACTACTCAGTAAATGCGGATAATAATGACACCACCACTGACAGCAAGCTCCACTGAACTAGCATTGAGTTAATGATGCACTTGTTGATACACATTTCGCTTGTTTCCAAAGCCCAGGTTCTCCTGCCACTCCTCCCTTCTCTGGGAGGCTCTGGAATTCACAGAGGGGGCTGTGGCCTCTTGCTTAGAAGCCTTGCAAATGAGTAACAGATTAGCTGGTGAAGAGCGGTGGGGTGGAGGTTGGAGGGGGGAGGGGCACACTGGCAAAGATTTACCCAGGTTATCTCCCAAAGAGACCTGCCTCTCACCACCACCACCAAGCCCTGCAAAAGCTCTGGAATGCTGGGGCCAAGCCAGGTTCCCTCTGCAGACTCCCTTCCCTGGTGTGAGTTAGGGCCCTATGCCTCAAAGTAGTGCCCGGACAATGGGCTTCCTCTTCTGATTCTCAGCCAGATTCCATCCTGATCACCTTTCTTCTCTGTTATCGAATTCCCTAGGAAGCTGAGATATTTTTTACCCCACTTATATCCTTTCATTGTGCCTAGAAGTATTACAAGTTGGGCCCTGACGAAGAAAACAAGGCTCAGAGAGGTTTGGTGCTATCTCTGTGGTCACACAGCTAGTCATTAATCAGGTTTCATTTAGAAGTTTGTTAAGGGTTGAACTGTGTCCGCCCCAAACTCACATGTTGACACTTTAACCCCCAGCACCTCAGAATGTGACTGCTCAGTCATGTTTGATTGTTTACAACCCCGTGGACTAGAGCCCACCAGGCTCCTCTGTCCATGGGATTCTCCAGGCAAGAATCCTGGAGTGGGTAGCCATTTCCTCCTCCAGGATGTCATGTGGGTGGATCCTAATCCAATACGACTGGAATAAGAAGAGATTGCTGCTAAGTCACTTCAGTCGTGTCCGACTCTGTGTGACCCCATAGAAGGCAGCCCACCAGGCTCCCCTGTCCATGGGATTCTCCAGGCAAGAACACTGGAGTGGGTTGCCATTTCCTTCTCCAGTGCATGAAAGTGAAAAGTGAAAGGGAAGTCGCTCAGTCGTGTCGGACTCTTCGCGATCCCATGGACCACAGCCCACCAGGCTCCTCTGTCCATGGGATTTTCCAGTCAAGAGTACTGGAGTGGGGTGCCATCGCCTTTTCCAAAGAAGAGATTAGGACAACACAAAGATAGAACAATCAAATAAGGACACAGTGAGAATGCATCTACCTGTAACTCAAGGAGAGGGGCCTCAGAAGAAACCAAACCTGTGGGCACTTTGATCTTGGACTTCTAGTCTCCACAGTTTTGAAAAAAATAAAAATAAAGTTCTGTTGTTTAAAACACCCAGTCAGTGGTATTTTGCTATAGTGGCCCTAGCAAATTAATATGAAGCTTAAAAACAAAACCAGAACTCTTCACAGTTTATAAGGTTCCAAAGTACTTTCACATTTTTGATTCTTATTTTTACAGTGATCCTGGGAGGCAGGAAGAATATTTTAATCCCTGTATAGCTGGAGGGGATTAACGAAGTTTTGTCTGTAAAGCGCTTGGCCTACTGCCTGGCAAGCGGAGGTAACTGATTATTCTCACCTCAAGTATTTGTACTTGCCATGGATTCTGAGACTTAGCAAGAGCGGGTGTTACAAACTCCACATAGGGAAGGTCTGCCCAAGGGCTGGAAGGGCCACCTGAGGAGGGGGAGCTCCCATCACAGGCCACAGCAGAGCAGAAGCACCACAGAAGCTGCTGGGTACCACACTACAGAGCAGACGTCCTCACTGTGATGCCAGAGGAGCAGCAGCACCACCCTGATGCCTGTCGGAAATGCAAATTCTGGGGCTTTACCCTGCAGCTGTGCTGTGCTGAGTCGTGTCAGACTCTTTGTGACCCCATGGACTGTAGCCTGCCAGGCTCCTCTGTCCATGGGGAATCTCCAGGCAAGAATACTGGAGTGGGTTGCCATGGACTCCTCCAGGGGATCTTCCCCACCCAGGGACTGAACTCACGTCTCCCACGTTGCAGGAGGATTCTTTACCATCTGAGCCACCAACGGAGCCCGGGGCTTTACCCTAGACCTACTGAATCAGAGACTGGGGCGGAGGCTCAGCAGTTTGTGTTCTGCTAGCCTTCCAGGTGATTCTAGTACACAGTGAAATCTCAGAACCAGTGAGCTGGGGACACTGAGGAATGGACAGGCAGACTGGAAAGGACAAGATGACCTTCAGAGCGAAAGGCAGAGATTCAGGAGGACACCGACCTCCCCCCTGCCTTGCCCCTTGTCTTTCAGAGGCCATGGCCATACAGTTTCAGCGGAAACAGCTGGGGTTGACTTGTGTTCTTGAGCATCAGCTTATTGCTCATCCGTGAAGTTGGGAGAAAGCCACCCACTGCAGTTAGTATGCCCCAGACATGCCATAGGTTACACATCAGTGCCAAAAATGGCCTTGGAGATTTAGCACCTTTGCAGATCTGGCCCAGGGAGGACAAGGGTCATCCAAGGCCACACCCTGAGGATGCAAGCCAGGCCTTCTAGGCTTACTCCTCATCATCACGCGGCCATGCTTGGTTTCCTTCGGGGATGTGAGCACCCAGCAAAACCACTGGGGGAACGTCTGTGTGCATCCCACCTCTCTCTTGCTCAGCTGGCACTCGGATGCCTTTCAATTCCAGGCTGATCATGCTTGACAGATGCTTCAAAGTCAAGGCAGTGCACGAGAGGACAAAGCTGTCGCTCTAGGCACAAGCACAGTCTCTGAATTTTGTGCCTGTCAATGTAGTTTCTGTTCACGTTGCAGGATTATCTTGCCTTGGAGACACTTCACTGGGGGCATTACAAGGGACTCATACTCTGACCGCCTCAACACTCAGAGTCACTCCAGAGAGACATTTGTCAGACCAGGTTTAATCAGTCCTGGTAGGAAGTATGTTCAAAGGTCGAGCACTACTATGCCCCACATTGCTTTCTGACTTTATGGGAAAAGGCTATACTGCAGAGGGCCTGTAGGAAAAAGCTTTCCTTCTAAGTGGTACAGCAAAGCCCACGGCTAGGGCTGAAGGATGTGAGAAGCTCCAGAAGTAGGACATCAAACAACATAGAAAACACTATCTTGGCTGGAAGACAGCTGGCAAGTTTGGGCTGGGCCAATTGCTATTCTATCATCTTGTGCCTGGGCCCCCAAATTTGAATTCCTAATAGCAATACCAATGCTGGTGGTCAAGGGACCACACTTTGAGAACCACCAGCAGTAGTAACCTGTCTGGCCTTCTTGTGCTGGCTCATTTGGAGGGTCTGTGTGCCTATACAGTTCTGCCATCTGCAGAACTTATCATTGATCATCGTCACGTCTCAGCTCTGAACCTCAGATTTCCTATCTGTAAAATGGGGACAACAGCTACTGTCTGCAGCTCAGAGTGGTCAACGCCAAACAGAGAAACAAATAAGGCAAAAGAGCCCAGAAACTGTTAAGACTATTCAAGCACAAGAGGGAGCAAACATTTAGGGCAGGCCTACCTTAAGTCAGAAGTTCTGTTAGATGTCAGAATACTGACATGAGTAAACCAGAATTTCTGCTCTCAGAGAGCCCAGGGGTGGATGGGGAAGACAGATACATGAATCCCTATCATAGCTGACGCAATCGCAGACATCATGGTAAGCTGTAGAAGCATGGAGAAGAGATGGATAAGTGACTTAAGTTTGACTTTATCCTCAAGGCCAAAGGAAGCCTGCATGTGAGTTTAAGGTGGAAAGCAACCTCATCTTATTTGTTTTATGGGAAGATCACTGTGGGCTGGAGCAGGCATCACCCATTGGGAGGGGCATGTCTAGAGGCAGAGGGGCTGGAAGACAGTGAGGAGGCTGCTGCAGTGATGCAGGAAAGAGATGATGGAGAGATTGATGATGGAAGGTAGATGCCCTGGAGAGATTAGACGGGCAGGACCAAAGAGGTGGTAGAGTCAAGGTTTCTGGTTCACTGAGTGAGGTGGGGGGAACTGGGCAAGTGGATTAGGATGGAGCTAATAAGCCTCTGCTTCCTGGCTATGTCCCCGATGGCTCAGAGGGTAGAGACTTTGCCTGGAATGCAGGAGATACGGGAGATGTGGGTTCGACCCCTGGGCTGGAAGATGCACTGGAGGAGAGCATGGCAACCGACTCCGGTATTCTTGCCTGGGAAATCCCGTGGACAGAGGAGCCTGGGGGGCTCCAGTCTGTGGGGTCACACAGAGTCGGACACAGTTGAGCGCCTAAGCATGCGTGCATCCTGGCTATGTCGCTGCCATGAATACCTCATCCTGTGCAGCAATGCTGCTTGGATTGCCAGGACCAGGACTCCCCCACTGTGAGGAGCTGTTCCCCTCTCTTCCCTCCCCATGCCCGGCATTCCTGAGTTCTGCTCTTCTCTACTGCTCTGACCTGCAGCTGTGTCCTTCCCACCCCTGGAGTCATCACCAAAATGAACAACAGTAGCAATCAGCAAGCAATCTTTTTTTTTTTTCCTTATACAATGCCTGGGAGTGCAGATAATGTTTGTGATTGTTGCAAAAATAATGGAATGAAAAGTGGGGCTTCTGCCAAAGAGAAGGAAGAAAATCTATTTAACTAAACTCAAGTGGTTCAGACCCGGTTTGAGGTTTCTTAAACTGGGGCCTCCTAATGTTCTCTGCCCTTCTAGCCTGCCTGGGGTGGGGAGCTGCTCCTGAGACCTAACCAGGGTGGCATGGCACACAGCGATGGCCCCTGGAGGCTTGGAGAATCACTGTTACAGTGGAATTCTTCTGGCATCTGCTCTGTGTGTTAGAGACAGGCAGCTCTCTGGGCTTTTCACTCACAGCTTAGCTCCCAACTGGTGGAGAAGAGGTGCTCACGGAGGTTCTAAGTGAGTTTAAGAGCATCCCAGGCAGACAGTGGGCTAGAGGAGGCTCATAATGATAAGAGAGCTGGCTGTATCCCTGACTATACTAGAACAAGCTTATTGTTTTATTAATAATCCATCCTCTCAACTGTCCTGAAAAGTGGGTATCATTAATCCCATTTTACAGAGGGGAGAGTTAATGATGACCTCACAGCTAATAAATAGCAAAACTGGGATTCTAGCCCAGGTTACTTGATGCAACAACCCATGACTGAGATAGAATCAAAAAGACATAACAATAAGTGTTGGCGAGGGTGTGGAGCAATCAGGACTCTCATACATTGCTGACGGGAACACAAAATGCTACAGGCACTGGAAAACAGCCTGGCAGTTCTTCAGAGGGTTGAACAGATTTGCTACGTGCTCCTCTAATTCCTCACCTAGGTATTAATATATTCCCAAGAGAAATGAAAACAGGCATCCACAACGAAATCTGCATATAATTGTTCATAATGCTAAAATACTCATAATACTAAAAAAGTGAAAGGAAGCCAGACATCTGTCAACTGATGAAGTGATAAATAAAATGTGGTATATCCATCCAATGGAATTCACTTTGCAATAAAAAAGAAATGAAGTGTTGTGTTGGCCAAAAATTCATTATGGGAAACCTGTATGAACTTTGAACTTTTTGACCAACTCAATACTGCACATTCTGCAGCCTTGAACCATTATGCTAAGCGCAAGAAGCCTATTACAAAAGAGTACATAATGCATGATTACATTTACATGAAATGTTTAGAACAGGAAAATTCAGAAGGACAGGAAGCAGATTAATGGCTGTCTAGGGCTGGAGGGTTAGGGAGAAATCTGGAGTGACCAGATTTCTAATACCAGTAATAGATGTGGGTATTTTGGAGGAGGGGTGATAAAAATGTTCTAAAATTGATTATGGTGATGGCTGCACAACTCTGTGAATATACTACAAATTATTGAATCATATACTTTAAATGGGTGAATTACATCTCAACAAAGATGTTGCTTTTTTATTTAAAGTCCATGATTAAATATTTAAAAAGAAAGAAAAAGAAAGTCATGATCCTTCCAAGTAAGAGTATCTAGAATTATTTTTTCACATTCAACAACTCTTAAGCCCCTATTATGAGTCGGCACATATCTGGGAAATTTTGACTAGGAGCTCCTAGTCTGGGTAGAGGAAATAGGATGTGGGCACAGATAATCATGATTCATGGGAGAAGAAGCCAGGGGATTTTAAACAGGAGGATACTATTTCATATCCAGTGGGTTTGCAAAATTTAAAAAGTCTGACATTACCACACTGGCAAAGATGCAGAGCCCGAGATATTCTGATATATTGTCTAAGGGAGAATAAATAGGTATAATTTGGAAATAATCCTGGTAGTGTTTAGTGGAACTAAAGATATACATGCTGTATGACCCAGCTCTTCAAACAGAACTAGGGATGCACACACCCTCTGACCCGGACATCCCAAGTGCTCCTAGGATATCACTTGGATAAACTCTTGCACAAGGGAACGTGAACAAGGTCTGTGGCTACCCCATTCACACCACAAGACTGGAGATAGTCAAGCCCATCGATAAGAGAAAGAGTAAATAAACTCTGCTATAGTCACACAAAGGATTATATACAGCAGGTAAACTCCAACAAAATACAATATATACAGAGTTTAAAACATACCAAACAATATCACATTACTTATGCATGGGTATAAACATAGTCAAAGTCTACAAACAGGTGTCAAAATGAGCAATATGAAATCCTGGATACTGGTTGCTTCTCAGGAAACAGAGTAATAAGATTGGGGAGCACCCTAGGGTCTTCAATTACATCAATAATATTTCTTTTCAGAACAGACTTGCAGTATCTTTTATTTTTTTAAGTGAAATCTTTTACTGAAATAATCATAGATTCATGGGCAGTTGTAAGAACAGTATAGAGATTCCTTATGTATATGCCCAGTTTCCACACTGGTAACATTTTGCAAAAGCATAATATACTATCATAATCAGCAGACTGATATTGATACAATCCACTAATCTTATTCAGATTGCCCCAGTGTGACTTGTATTCCTCTATACACCTGTCAAATTCTACCCAGTTTTATCTCCTAAGTGTTGGTATCTACCATCACAATCAAGATGTTAAACCCTGGCAACCACCACCCTGACCTCCACTTCTAAATTTCAGTCATTTCAAAATGTTCTATCCATGGAATCATACATATGTGAGGATATGGGATTGGCTTTAATTTTTTGGCACAGCACAGTTCCCCAGAGACCCATCCATGTTGTTGTAGGTATCAGTGGCTCACTCCTTTCCACAACTTGTTTCACCATTCATTTTGTGAAGGACATCTGGGCTCATTCCAGTGTTTGCCCCTTACAATATCTGTAATGTTTCAGTCCTTCAACTGGGAGGTATTGGAGTTTTTACTGTACTACTGAACCTATTTTTTGATGCAAAGGAGATTCATATTTGGAAGGAAGGGAGAGAGGGAAAGCAGAAGAGATACTGCCTGTCCAGCTTTGTGCACAAGAGTGCAAGACTGGGCGACAACTGAGGCCAAGGCAGGTCTGGTGTTTAGGAAGCAGGAGCCGGGCACCCGACAGCATCAAGGTCCCAAGCCTCACATGGGTTCAAGGCAACCCGTCCAAGACCTTCAGCCCCTGAGGCAAGTGTCTGAAGAATCCCGCCCCTGGTCACAGAGGTCCTTCTCCAGCCTGTGTGTGTGTGGGTGGTCTGCCCCCAAATGGGAAAATTGCAGAGAAGCAGAAGAAATGGGGGTAGCCCTCAGGGAGGCAGGATGAAGTCTGGCAACTCCTGAGACCCTTGAGAAAACTCCAGAAGTGCAGCAACTTGGCTGCCGGAACCATGTTGGAGTCGAGGGAGCCAGTTGGAAGGAAACAGAAAACGCTGGGAACTTCCTTTCAACCTGAGGTCAAAGCTGTTGGGGATTTTCTTTCCCGTGGGTGGATAATGAGGCCTCGATCCTATCTGTTACTGCCAGGTGCAGGGAGACAGGTGTGGCCCCGGCCTCCTGGGTGCTGCCTACACCCCCGCACAGGTAGCTGTAAGCTGCTTTGCCTAAATCCTCACAAACACCAATTATGAGCCACTTAGTCGTGGGCAGAGTGTGGGGTAATGACAGACTTGGGCAACAAACACGCCCAGGGGGGCTGCCTGCTGCCCAGACACCCTTCCCTCAGGAGGCCCCTTCTGGGACACCTAGAAATGTCCTGTGCGGCCCAGGGAGCTACAGCCAGTGTGCTGAAAAGCCAGCAGGGCGCTCTGATGACCTACCATGGGAGGGAGGCAGGAGCAAGACCGCAGCCCAAGTCAGAGAGGGCTACCACAGAGCCTACCTTCCGGGCGGGTCTGGGAGAATGAGAAAGTTTCCGACAGGTGCAAAAACATCCCAAGGGCTCCTCGCGTCAAAGGAAGAGCATGTGCAAAGGCCCAGGGGCTGCAAGGTGCTACAATTACAGATACAACCACTGCTGCTAATAATAACAATATCACAACTCACACTGGTTGAAAATGCTATGGACCAGGCACCGTGCCCACAGCTCTATGTGTAACACCTCACTTGATCCTAACAACCACCACCACCACAATTCACTGTCATGTCAATTTTACATGTGACTTTTTAGAGAGGCATGGGGTAGTTAAGAAACCTACTCCTGGTGACTCAGCTTGGAAGGAGGAGAGTCAGGATCTGCACCCAGAGCCTGAGCTCCTTGCTGTTGATGATCAGCTCTTCTGTGAAAAGGGATACTACCAGGTCATCTGCGTAGCCTAGGCTTCTTCCGGAGGCCAAGGGGAGCTACAGACAATCCCTAAGCAGAGAGGGTCATGGCAGACCTCTATTTTGGGGATGCTACCTCGGAGGCGGCTCTGAGCTCTTTCCTCACCACCCCTGGAGGCTCAGCTCCTCGGTTTCATTGCTTTCCTTCGCTATTTTGCAAGTTAAACTTGTGTGCTAATATTGTGTGCTAATATCACACTTGTTTCGGAGAATAAGGCAACACCTCTTCTATAATTGCAGGTACCTGGTGAGGTTGCTAAACTAGCACAGGAAGCATCTCTCTCGAGTGTTCCGGACCCACTAAACTCCACGCCGCCCACTTCTGCTCATCTCCCCGCCCTAGGCCACGGCTGGGCACGGCTGGGCCAGAGCTCGCTCCAGAGCCTCCAAGACAAGCCGTAAGCACAAGGAAGTCTCTTGGCCAGTATTTTGCCAAACCTGGATGCTATCGTCTTTGTTGCTGTTAGGCTCTCAGTCATGTCCGACTCTTTGCGGCCGCATGGGCTGCAGCCTGCCGGGCTCCTCTGTCTATAGGATTTCCCAAGCAAGAACACTGGAGCGGTTAGCCATTCCCCCTGCAGTTCTCTGTGAAGGTCGCTCTATTTCACCCACTACTCTGGGCCAGTGGCTCTCCAGGGCCTCTCCCCCATCTGTGAGACATCCCCCGCACAACAGAGGGGAAGAACTCTGCCTTTGCAGTCAGTGGGTTCCAGGTACAAGCCTGGGTGCTGCCGTTTACCACCCGTGTGAGTGGCTGAACGGTCCCTGCTCCAGCGGTCTCGGCCGGGAGGAGGTTGGGTGAGAAGATGTCAAATGTCCTCCAGGCCTGGGATGCCTCCTGGAGGACCCACAGTGCCCAGGGTGGAGCACGCCCACCACTCCCCGGCTGAGACAGCAACAGCAGACCCCTGCCCCTGCCCCAACTGTTGTGCAGATGAACCAGAGAACATACAGGCAAATACTGGTCAACCACAACATTCTTTACAGAGTGAGAGACGATTTCATTACTTCATGTCCAAGTTTATCTCCAGGGTCTCCCGACTCCCTGTCTTTCTTGTGCGTGTGTGCGTTTCATTTGGTGGTGAGGAGCAGAATGATGGGGCGGGGGTGGGGGCTGTCCATTGGGGCTGGAAGAGGTGGAGGAGCTGCAGAGAAGTCCTCCAGACCATGCCTGGATTTGCTTGGTCGGAGTCCTGACATGTTCTGAGCAGAGATAATGAACCCGCTCAAACACTGTTCATCACTGCAGAAAACAGGCCTTCTGGGGAAACAGAGCAGGTGTCAGAAAGAAGGCGCCTCTCTCTGGCTCTGTGGAGCACCGCTGCATTTCCTGCTTGCAGGCCTAGTCTATGCGTCAGCGATACGGAGGCCGCTGCGCTCCGGTCACACCCGACTTGGGTAAGCCTAGACAGGAATCGGGGCTGCAGAGGGCCCCAGGGGGATGGAAGCCAGCCCACTGCTGTGAAACAGGGCCCTCTCCCTTTCCTGTGCCGGACACTGGGACTCAGAATTGCACCAGCCTCTGACCTCACCCTCAGGAAGATCCAGAAAATGGCAGAGTGGACATGAGCCCAGGGTTGGAGGTCAAGTGGGGTGAGCTGCCGCTGGCCCTGGCTCTGCAATCTTGGCATCTGGGGCAACATTCTAACTTCTCCCAGCCTCAGTTTTCTCATCTATAAACGGGGATGATGATGGTGGTGGAAATAACAATTGAGCTGCTATCAGGGTTAAGTGAGATAGAGCAGTAAACCAACACATTACTTAATAATGATGTTAGTTGTAATTGTTAGGGGAAGGGGAGAAAGTTAATGACTCATTCAACATGTTTGTGATGAGGGCCTGTTCTGTGCCAGGCCTTATGCAGGAAACTAATCTCTGCAGGCCCTCACTGGGGCACTGGGGAGGATGCTGATGGGGGGAAGCGTGGAATCTCGGAGCAAGAAAGAAGACCCACCCAAGCCTCCTCTCCTGACTCCTCCCGCAATCCTGCCTCCCTCCCACGTATTACTCCCTTCCACTCATACCCCACTTGGCTGCTCCTCCTGGATCAATAGTTTCTTCCCTAACTGGTGGTACAGAGGCCAGGAATCCCCAATTAATTAGGGACCCCTGGGAAAAATCCCAAACTCTCTCCCTTAAAAAAATAGTTACTCAAAAAAAAAGTCACTCAAAAGGTTTAACTCCACCTGAATGTCTGAATTTCCCTAATACCAACTGTTCCAAGCAGGATGAATATTAATTGTGTCTCAGAAGAAGAACCAGGAAATGTTGTCTTTGATAACTCACATAGATCACCCGATCTCTCTCTTGGATCATTCCAAGAGCTCCCAGGACTTCGCACAGTCACGTGGTCTCAGAGGGGAATTCTCCTACACAGGTTGCTCATGGTCTGCAGTTAAAACCACATTTGCAACAAGTCTCTGTACCTCTGGGCCCTCTCTTGAACATGTGTGTCAGGCTGGATGGAAGCAGGGAACTCACGGCTAATAACATTTATTGAGCATCTGTTACGTGCCAGGAAATTTACATATAGGATTCATTGAATCCTTAGAACAACCTTGTGGTGGGAGGCATTCTTTCTCATCTAGGAGATAAGGAAACTGAGGCACAGAGAGAGGTATACCTTTGCCCAAGATTATCCATCTTGTGGGGCTTCCCAATTGTTTCAACAGTAAAGAATCCATCTGCCAGTACAGGTGATAAGGGTTCAATCCCTGGGTCGGGAGGATCCCCTGGAGAAGGAAACGGCAACCCACTCCAATATTCTTTCCTGGAAAATCCCATGGACAGAGGAGCCTGTCGAAAATCCCATCGACAGTCCACAGGGCTGCAAAGAACTGGACACAACTTAGCAACTGAGCACAGTCACAGCCACACACAGGTTGTGAAGGAGGCAGCTTTGAACAGGCATATCTGACTCCAATGCTCTTGCTCATCCAGTTACACCAGTGGTTCTCAGTTTTTTATTCATTACAATCCTTCCCAACATCACTCTGCACGGCCCCGCAAACCCATTGCTAAGGAGACTTTATGGACTTTCCCCCTCTGCCCCGGCAAACTCCTCTACCTCCTGAGAAATGTTAATATTGAACATATAGTGTATTTCTGCTTATGAACTGGGCTTCTCAGAGGACCACAGTCACTATAATAACTAAGATTTTTTTCAACCCCCAAGAACCAATCTTGCCCTCTGGGGGATGACAATGTCCCTGCAAAGGATGTGTAAATTACACCAGTGATTCTCAAAGTGTTGGCCCAAGGTGGATGAAAGCAGTATCTACCCCTAAACAAAGACCAGGAAAGGAAAATCAGCTGGACCATCAGTTCTCAAGTGGGGTGTTCATACTTTCAAGGAGCTGGTGAGTCATGATCGTTTCATTTTTAGATTTGCTATCGGTTCTCACACTTTACAGACTCACTTCTCACTTTCCATGAGAAGCCTGCCTAGACATCCCTATCAGAAGCTGGGTTAGTCCCCTTCCACCTCCAGTTTCATTCTGCCAAAGCAATGGTCAGACAGTGGTCACTGTCCGTGTAAACGTCCTTGTCTTTCTCTGTCTCTGCATCCCGAGGTCTAACATGGGCACAGCATGGAACAGGTGTTCAGTAAATGTTTGGGGAGTGAATAAATCGATGGGCAAATGACATTAAGGCCGCCCATGCTGCCTCTGCTGTGCTTGGCTAAAGCTTTTCCAAGGACCACACTGGGAACAATTGGATCATAGCAATAGCACATAGGCCTGTCTTCAGAATGTGGTGTCTCCTGGGCACTTATCACACAACCAGAGTTCTCATTTGACAACACCTATAGGTAATGTTCCTGGTCAAGGCGCCTGTGGGGCTGAGATGAGCGCAGGGTGAGCTCTCAGGAGCCTGACGGCAATGGCACTGAGAGGGGCTTGGTCTGTGGCGTGGAAACCGCCCCTCAGTGTTCTTGGCACACTCCATGGACTCTGGACCAAAAATACAGTAAACTGCCAACCTGTAATAATCAGGAAAATCTTAGCCAATGAAGCCCCATGTTCACACCAAAAGAAAAATAGAGGTGACCACTTTCAACTTCTATTTCCACAATATGTCTGCTTATTCACCCTAAGAAATTCTCCAAATGCAAGACATGGAAAAATACTAGATTAAATAAACATACAAACAATTTTTAAAAAATATAGAGAGCTGACCTGTCAGGAAAGAGAAGGCAAACTTTCAGAGGTCAAGATGACCACAAGATAGCATGAATCTCTAGAGGCTCCCAAGCTGGGAGTGGGGAACAGTCCTGGGTGACAGTCTCTGCCTGCCCTTGGTGGTCTGGGGATTTTAGTTTTAAAGAGTCAAGGAAAGAGGCAAAGTCAAAGTCCTTGAAAAGGTAGAAGTCAGACTGAGACCTCACTTAGGGTTAGGATTTCCAAAGGAGATATGTGTGCCATAATGAACAGGTGAGTCAGAAAAAAAGACAAAATCTACCCCACCAAAGAAGACAGCAAGGGAAACTTGGTTGTGGGGATGAGTGAAGAGAAAGGAAAAAAATTTAATGTTTCTTATGAGGCTTCCCAGGTGGTATAGTGGTAAAGACGCCACCTGCCAATACAATACACGCAAGAGATGCGTGTTCAATCCCTGGGTTGGAAAGATTCCCTGGAGAGGGAAATGGCAACCCCCTCCAGTATTCTTGCCTGGAAAATCCCATGGATGGAGGAACTTGGCAGGCTACAGTCCATAGGGGCCCCAAAAGTCTGACACAGTTAAGCACACAGGTGCTTTTTTCAATGAGAAAAGTGGTCCTCACGTGGATCTGGTGCTTGACTACATGTTACTTTATGCCCAGAAAAGAACTCTAAGTCTGAGTTGAATATTGAATTTAAAGTACCCTCAAGTTGGTGATTCCTCCAGGCATCTAGCTTAGCAAATGTAAATTCTTTCTGGACCAACGAAAGTTCAGCTCAGGCCTCAAAGGATCCCCAAGAAACAATCATGAACACAGGATTTGAAAATTCACAGAACACGTGAGGCAGCGAGCCACCATGAGCAAGAAACAGCAAAAATAATGAACAAAAGAATCAGACCTATGGGTGCCAAAAGTATCAGATTCAGAAAAGAAAAGAAATGTATACAATATTTAGAGAGATATGTAAGAGTAGTCAAAACATAAACAAAGAATAGGCTCTCAAAAAAAAAAAAAAACAGGTTGAAAGATAACTAGAACTTATAGAAGTGAGGCTGACATATAGGCTTCCTGAGGCTGCTCTAAATATAGTCTATGCGTGGCGTCAGGGGGACTTCCCAGGCAGCTCAGTGGTAAATAATCTGCTTGCCGATGCAAGAGACACAGGAGATGTGGGTTCAATCCCTGGGTTGGGAAGAGCCCCTGGAGCTGGAAACGGCAACCCACTCCAGTGCACCTGCAGTATCAGAAAGAACTTTGGCATTGGAATCAGAAAACCAAAACACTGCGTGTCTTGGGCCAATCACTGCCTATCTCTGGGCCTCACTGGCCTCATCAGCAAAGTAAAGCATGGAACTAGATCACCTCTTAAATCCAACTCTATCAACGAACATTCTACAATACAACAGTTCAGTTACTGGGCACCTGAGTTTTGAGTCACCTCTGATTATAAGGATCTTAGGAGACTGTGAGCCCTTACAATAGTCCACTGAGATATGGGCTCTTATTATGACCATTTCATGTATTAGGAAACTGATGCGGAGGTTAAGTAACTTAGAATCCAGAGTGGGTAAACCAGGCTTGGACTCTATCAGTATGATTGCAGAGCCGGCTCTCGTCCCCTATATACCCTTCTATCTTGTTTGACTCCTCACAACCGAAATTCCACCTCTAGGATCCTTTGACCTATTGGAAGTCTCCCAGGGCAAGGGGCAACTAAATGGCTAGCCCAGGCTGTTAAGAGCAACAAGAATTCCAACTCCAGTGGGTGGCAAGAGCATCGTGGAGTTAATTACCAGTGACCAAATATTAATATTAATAAGTACATCCTATGAACAAGGTTTGCGCTTACTTTAGACAAGAGGTATTTATGACGGAGCAGCCAACTGTAACAGATTGCTGGGGCTTACGTTCCAAACACCCACTTCTGGACAATGCTTCACTCTGAAAGCACTGCTCTGTGACTTGGTTTCCTCGTGGGTAAAATCTGAACCATAATAGTACCTGCTCTCACTGGGTTGTTGCTGTGATTCGGTGAGCTAATACAAGTCAGGCATGTAGTGAGCATGCCGCCAATGGTGGCTCTTGCTGCCGTCATTCTTATTAATTTCAACCCAGTGGGAAGGAGTCGGGCTTGGCAGCAGATGACCTTGATTCATTTCCAGCCTCCCCCACTTCCCAGCTGTGTGACTTCAAGCCATTGACCCTCTCTGAGGCTGCATGGCCCCATCTGCGAATCAGAAATAACAGTTCTTACCTGACTGGAAGTTGTGAGGGTTAAATGGACTGTGAAATGCCTAGCGCAGTGGTTGACATATAATAGGTATTCAACAAATGTCTGTTCTCACCCCTGGCTTGCTGCACACTCGGCTTCTCCATCAGGGTTAGAATCCAAAGAGGCAAAGGATTCTGTGCTGAGATGTTGACGGGCTGCTCTCTCCCACCTAGGGAGCTTTCACAAAGCAGCAGTAGGTGGAGGATGTCCAAGCGCATCCATTTCACAGCAGGTAAGTCAAGGCAGCATAGTGAGAGAGGTTCAGAGCTTCAGAAGAGGCCTTGCAGGCCATGACCTTGGCTGCTTTGGCTAAACTGGCTCCCGAGACGTGCAGCTAAAGATGCCATGAGCAGCAAGCCCCACCTTTACGAGGATCTGGTCTTTGAACCCGCTGAGGGAAAGGGCACTGACCTTGCCATTTGGAAATGAACCAGGGATTCAGCTCATGAGTCATTCTGTGATGCTTCTGTGCACCCAGGACTGTGCCGCAGCGCTGCCCCAGGGGTGGGGGACAGGCAGGCGAGGGCACCCAGGACTGCGCTGCAGCGCTGCCCCAGGGGTGGGGGACAGGCAGGCGAGGGCACCCAGGACTGCGCTGCAGCGCTGCCCCAGGGGTGGGGGACAGGCAGGCGAGGGCCCCCAGGACTGCACCGCAGCGCTGCCTCAGGGGTGGGGGACAGGCAGGCGAGGGCACCCAGGACTGCGCCGCAGCGCTGCCCCAGGGGTGGGGGACAGGCAGGCGAGGGCCCCCAGGACTGCGCCACAGTGCTGCCCCAGGGGTGGGGGACAGGCAGGCGAGGGCCCCATTAGAGGAGGTGCAGAAGGGCAGGAACATCCTCAGCAGTGGCCGTGTGACTCTCTGAACCGTGGCTCCGCAAGGCCCTCGGGGAAGGACAGAACTCCACCCCTGGTTTCCACGGCTGCCCGGTTGTCACTTTCCAAAATGCTGGCAGAGGCTATCCAGAAGTGGTTCCCTCATCAGGACTCCTCTTCTGAATGAACAGGGAACTTATGGGTTGCGAGCTCCATCTGGGGCACCTTTTGGGTTTCATGTTAGGTCACCAGATCCTTCCTCCTCCTCCTTAGACCATCTGTGCATTTACCGAGTCCAGACAGTGATTAAGCAGACACTAGCGGAGAAGGCAGTGGCACCCCACTCCACTACTCTTGCCTGGAAAATCCCATGGATGGAGGAGCCTGGTAGGCTGCAGTCCATGGGATCGCTAAGAGTCGGACGCGACTGAGCAACTTCGCTTTCACTTTTCACTTTCATGCGTTGGAGAAGGAAATGGCAACCCACTCCAGTGTTCTTGCCTGGAGAATCCTGGGGACGGGGGAGCCTGGTGGGCTTCGTCTATGGGGTCGCACAGAGTCGGACACGACTGAAGCGACTTAGCAGCAGCAGCAGCAGCAGCAGGTATAGAAAGAGGATGGTAGGATGGCAGGACGGTGGGCATCCTAGGTGCCTGGAGTGAAGATGAAGGTGCCAGCTCAGGGAGGGAAAAGGAGTCTTGGAGGACAGGCAGATGGTCTGGGCAGAAAGAGCCCGAAACCAGCATGAGGGCATGGCAGCCACGGCAGCCCTGTTTGGACTGCTGCGCCTCACGAATGGAAACAGGGCACCTCACCAGGACCAGGCCCAGCAGCTTCTCCCCAGCTGGAGGATGGCGTGGGGACCCCCGAGGACGAGGCACACGGACCTGGCTTCAAAGCCCAGCTCCACCCAGAACTAGGACATAGGTGTCCCTCAGCAAGCGTCTTCTCTGTGTCTCAGTTTGATGCTGGAAAATGGGACTGTCTCTAGCTCACAGAGCCCCAAACACATAGGTCTGCATAATGAGAATAAGACATGCTGTGTGCCCAGCACAGATACTAACCCACAGAAAGTTCAATCACTGTTCATTTATCTATGCTTCACTGCCATAATTGGCACCAAACGTGACAACACATGCTTAGCCTCATAAGTCACGTTTGCTTTATTCAGTATTTACACAAGAACCCGGGCTTCCCAGGTGGCGCTAGTGGTAAAGAATCTGTCTGCCAATGCAGGAGATGTAAGAGACGCAGGTTCAATCCCTGGGTTGGAAGAGCCCCTGGAGGAGGGCGTGGCAACCCAGTTCAGTATTCTTGCCTGGAGACTCCCATGGACAGAGGAGCCTGGCGGGCTATAGTCCATGGGGTTGCAAAGAGTCAGACACAACTGAAGCGACTTAGCACACACGCCTATGAGGACTAGCGTGTTCCAATTAGGATTATTTCTCCAACCTGGCCCTGAGCAAAGTAACTGCTCTGTCCCGTATTCCCTGAACCCCCAGGTTCCCAGTGCTAACCAGGATGGATGGCTCTGACAAGGCCTGACCACTCAGCTGTCTTTGAGTCACCAGTAACTCTAGTTAATAGTTAACATCTCATCTGTGACCACGCTGTCTATGAAAAGTAACAGATACAAAAGTGAGGACTGCTGACTGTCTGCTACCTGCGGCAGAGCTGCCATGGTGGACTCCAAAAGGGTGGAACAAAGAACCGTACCCGAGGTTCTTGTTCAATATTCCCAAAGCTAAAAAGCGTGCCTGAAAGATAGACATGCAGTTTAAAAAGAGCAGGCTGTAGCTGTAAACACGCTAGTTCAAATGAACAATACCAAGCCCAGGCGGGGTGGTGGGAAAAGTAATCGTGGGCTTTAGAAGCAGACTGACTTGCACTTGAATCCCAATTCTGCATCTACTAGTAAGACATCCTGGGGCAGGCAGGCTTCCCTGGTGGCTCAGTGGTAAAGAACCCACCTGCCAAGGCAGGAGACCTGGGTTCAATCCCCGGGTTCGGAAAGAAAAGGAAATGGCACCCCACTCCAGTAGTCTTGCCTGGAAAATCCTGTGGACAGAGGTACCTGACGGTCTCAAGTCCATAGGGTTGCAAAAGAGTCAGACGTGTCTCAGTGACTAAACAACAACAATCCTGGGGTGGGGGTGGAGGCCTCAGTTTATAAATCTGTCGAGTGGAGAAAGTACTCCCTAAGTGCTGTGAAGAGTAGATGATACGGTGAGTGCCTGGCACACGGAGAGTGCTCGCTTAGCTGTTACTTTCCTTCGTCTTTCTCATCTCCCCTTCTCCTCTAGCTCACTGACTCACTCTCTTTGTGACTGACTTTGAATGAGTAGCGGATGGCCTCTGTCTGCCTCTTGGTGATCACAGTCTTCTGCACATGTGAGTGTTCTACCATCAATTCAATGCTTGTGCAAGAGCTTCCAGTGGCTTATCATTTCTTAAACAAGAAAAACAGGACGTCTCAGCTTCCCTGTATGGCATCCCAAGCCTTCCACCAGGAGGCCTCGGCCTTTCAACCCTTTTCCGCTGCAGTATTGACCTACTGGTGCCCACCAGGATGCTGGGTGGATGATTCACGTTGAGCTAATATTTGTATATGGTGGGAGGAAGGGGTCTAACTTCAAGTTTTTGTATGTGGATCTCCAGTCGTCCTAGTACCATTTGCTGAGGAGATGACTCTTATTTCTGAGCCTCAATCACCTCATCCCTAAAATGACCTTGAGAAGGTAATTCCACTGCTGGGCATATACCCTGAGGAAACCAGAATTGAAAAAGACACATGTACCCTAATGCTCATTGCAGCACTATTTACAATAGTAAGACATGGAAGCAACCGAGATGTCCACTGGCAGATGAATGGATAAGGAAGTTGTGATGTATACACACAATGCAATATTACTCAGCTACAAAAAGGAACACATTCGAGCCAGGTCTAATTCGGTGGATGAACCTCGGGCCTGTTGTACAGACTGAAGTAAGACAAAAAGAGAAAGGCAAATACCATATACTAACACATATACATGGAATCTAGAAAGATGGCACCAACAATTCTACATGCAGGGCAGCAAAGTAGACACAGAGGTAAAGAAGAGTCTTTTGGACTCGGTGGGAGAAGGCGAGGGTGGGATGATTTGAGAGAAGAGCATTGAAACATAGAGAAGGAAATGGCAACTCACCCCAGTAATCTTGCCTGGAGAATTCCATGAACAGAGGAGCCTGGCAGGCTACAGTCCATGGGGTTGCAAAGAGTCAGGCATGACTGAGCAACTATCACACACACTCACTCATTGAAACATACACATTGCTCTATATAAAATAGGTAACCAGGGCAAGTTTGATGTATGACGCAGGGCACCTGAAGCTGGTACTCTGTGACAAGCTGGATGGATGAGAAGGGGAAGGAGGTGGAGGGGGCTCAGGATGGAGGGGACACATGTATACCTATGGGCGAGTCATACTGATGTACGGCAAAAGCCATCACAGCATTGTAAAGTAGTTATCCTCCAGTAAAAATAATTAATTAAAAAAAAGACTACCCAGTGAGAAAAGATCACTACTGTGAACATTCAGGGAGATAGAAAAGAGTGTGCCGTGCGGGGAGTGGGGTGGTCCCTGGCACACAGCAGTCAGCCGATGGCTATAACTGAAGACACGAAGAACAGGTTAGCAGGAACTGAGACAGCGGTCATCCTCATTTCTCCTGGACCACAGGCGCTCCCTAAAGATCGGTCACGGCTGCAGCCCACACACCTGTCACGAGAGCCTGTGCCATCCTCAGGACAGCGGTGTCCAACCCCCCTTCTCAAGAACCTCTTCTTCTGACTGGCCCGGATCACCTTCTCGTCTCCATTTCCCTCGTTCCTCCCCCACGTTCTATCTTAATTTTGCATTAAATGTTCTTCGTCTCAATTAATCAACTACAGTTTTGCTAGCCCACACAAATCTTTTTAGGCAAGGTGGTGGGAAGGCATGAATGAATGAATGAGTCAAGCAAAGAAAAGGCCGCTAATTTAAAGCCAGAACAATGAGGCCCCTGAACTAAAGGGCTGGGCAGGCCACCCCAGCTGGAGGGGTCAGAAGTGGGCCCGTGTGAGGCTCCCTCCAGCCCAGCGCTCTCCGCACACACACCCCCGACACCCCCTCCCACCCTGGAGCAAGAGCAAGCCTTTTAAGTCACATCTCCCTCCTGCACCGTGTTTGCAACACCTCCCAATTTAGTTTTCTCTCTGAATTTCGTTAGTGTCCCATTTGCCTCGTCTTCCTGATCTCTGAGGCAGGCGCTAAGCAGGGGGAGACTCAGTTGGCAACAGGGCTCCTGCCTCCTGACTGTGGGTGAGGGAGGGAGGAGGCGGACAGGCCCCTGGGACGGCGTTTCTGGTCAACTCAGCTCAGCCCAATGAACTGCTACTGGACGCTACCTGTGTGCCAGGCTCCGGGGGCCCCAGACGAGGGTCTGAGCTTGCCCTGGAAACTCCGGCTCAGGGGGATGCAGGAACAGTGCCTGGGTGATGTGCTGCAGGGGAGTGGCCCCGCCGGGCTGGCAGAGTGAGTGAGAATGAGGGGTCAAGGGCGGGGAGGAAGGCAGTAGGGACCTTCCCGGAAGAAGGTGCCAAGAACAGAAGAGCTTAACGAGTCGTGCTACGGAATCTTTTGTTCAGTTGCTTGTTTACTCATTTAGTCATCCAGTGCGCATTTCCTGAGTGCCTCCACATTCCAGGCAGTGTTCTAGACACCAGAACCCTGCCCAAACAACAGAGTGACGCCCTGCCTTCATGGAGCTTACATTCCAATGGGGGCAGAACAGAAAACAGAGTAATCTACAATGTGCCACATGGAGATAAGTGCTACCTAGGAACGCAGCATTCAAGTGAGCCTGAATGGGGCAGAAGAGCTCACCTGCAGCACAGTCATCTTCCCTTGCCGAAGGAACCTCAGTTTTCTCACCTTCAGTTCAGTTCAGTCGCTCAGTCGTGTCTGACTCTTTGCGGCCCCATGGACTGCGGCACGCCAGGCCTCCCTGTCCATCACCAACTCCCGGAGTTCACTCAGACTCACGACCATCAAGTCAGTGATTCCATCCAACCATCTCATCCTCTGTCGTCCCCTTCTCCTCCCGCCTTCAATTTTTTCCAGCATCAGGGTCTTTTCAAATGATTCAGTTCTTTGCATCAGGTGGCCAAAGTTTTGGAGTTTCAGCTTTAGCATCAGTCCTTCCAATGAATATTCAGGACTGATTTCCTTTAGGATGGACTGGTTGGATCTCCTTGCTGTCCAAGGGGCTCTCAAGATGGAATTATAAGAACTACCTCTTGGGGTTGCAGCTGTTTGATGAGATACATCAATCAAGTACTTGGCACAATGCCTCAATTAATGTCACCCCATTTTACCTGTCCCTCTCTATAAACAGCAAAGATCTTAATAGGTGTCCTCAGAGGACTATGGCTTTCCAGGTGGTGCCCGTGGTAAAGAATCCACCGGCCAATGCAGGAGATATAAGAGACATGGGATCCATCCCTGGGTCAGGAAGATCCCCTGGGGAAGGGAATGGCTAACCATTCCAGTATTCTTGCCTGGTAAATCCCACAGACAGAGAAGCCTGGCGGGCTACAGTCCATGGGGTTGCAAGAGTTGGACATGACTGATTCGACTTAGCACGTACAGAAAACCACTGTGTCTCCACTGGCAAACATTTATCCCAGCTTGTAGTTATAGACATTCACCAGGCTGAGAGCAGAGGCTACATCTGTTTTTGTTCCCTGTTATATTCCCAGAGCCTAGAGTGGTGCTGGGTCTATGTCAATATATAATGTTTTTGCTGAATTGGTGAATAAATGATTGAATCTAAGGTTATGTATGATCTAGGCTCTGGTGCTTTTTAGCTGGGAGACCTCAGATAAGATAATTAATGTCTCTGGGTTAAGTAATTAGCCTCCAATTAAAATAAATAAATTACAAAAATACTGATAATGTCTTTAGAATGCGTCAATATCACTAGTTCTGAAAATGAGTTATTTGGTTGGAATACCAGATTAAAGGGCTTCCTAGGTGGAGAAGGAAATGGCAACCCACTCCAGTATTCTTGCCTGGAAAATCCCATGGATGGAGGAGCCTGGTAGGCTATAGTCCATGGGGTCAAAGAGAGTCAGACATGACTGAGCGACTTCACTTTAGGTGGCACTAGTGATAAAGAACCAGTCTATCAATACAGAAGACATAGGGATGTGGGCTTGATCCCTGAGTCAGGAAGATCCCCTGGAGAAGGAAATGGCAACCCACTCCAGTATTCTTGCTTAGAGAATCCCCATGGACAGAGTAGGCTGGTGGGCTACAAGTCTATAGCCTCGCAAAGAGATGAACACAACTGAGGTGCCTTAGAACGCGCACACACACCAGATTAAAAAACTAAAGAAATGTAACAAAAAAAAAAGTCTGAGTCTCAGTTTTCTTACCTATAAAGTGGAACTCATAATATCTACTATGATAGAGGCAGTTACCACCCATCAAATATCTATATTTCCCAGAGCCCTAGAAACCAGGTAAGACCACATGATTAGCTCTGGCCCACAGGCTGTGCCACTTTTGAGCCGAAGCATTTAAGAGCTAGTGCGTAATCTTCCGCCACCTCTTCCCCTGATGCGGAGACCAAGGCGGCCCCTTGTTCCAGGGGCTACACCTAAACCACGGCAGAGCTGTCATGAGCCTGACCCCTGAGTCACTGGGTAGAGCAGAGCCCTCCACCCTTCAGTTAGATAGGCAGCAAGAGCAAGAAATAACCCTTCACTGTGTTAATCCCCTGAGATTCCAGAGTTCATTTATTACTGCAGCACAACTGAGCCTAGGGAGACTCAGGCTTCTACCCAGCACAGTTGTCCACAAGGTAGGAAGAAGTCTTGGTTCAGTTTGTTGTAGTTCAGTCGCTCAGTTGCGTCTGACTCTCTGCGACCCCATGGACTGCAGCACGCCACGCTTCCCTATCCTTCACCACCTCCTGGAGTTTGCTCAGACTCACATGCCTTGAGTCGATGATACCATCCAGCCATCTCAGGCTCATCCCCTGGATCCTGACCCTTCCCCCTGGTTCTGCAGCCTTCCTGATGACCCGGGCTCCATTCATGATTCCCCCTTTCCTTCTGCCATGTTCTTTCTCTAGCTTGAACCATCCTTCTACTCCTTACTCCTCCCCCGTGTGTTCTGGTTTTGCTATTGCACAGCAATATCAGAAAAGCCCCTGGAAAGCCATTCTGGCTAGTTGGACCTGGCCTGCGGACCACCTGTCCTCTGGGCAGCTGCCCACACACTTCCTCCTACCTCATTCTCAACCACGCCTTCAATTCCACTCCAACTCAGCTTGAAATGTAACCACCAAACTCTGGATCCTGCCCCCGGTGCCTTGGGCCCCAGGATGACTGTCAAGGCTGTTGCAGCCTCTGTGGACCTGGATATGCACCGTGCTTCCTGGGTGCCAGCTTCCTGCTCACACCCAGCTGGATGCCTGGCCCTTGCCCACCCTGTCCGCCCACCAAGCTGGCACTGGCTTGGCTTCCAGCAGCCACCAATCTTGCCGCTACATCTGCTCTCCAAGAAGGCCACCGACACCCTGGCCTGACCTCTGCACTCCCTAGGCAGCTTAGTTGGCAAAAGCCTTCAACCTGTTTTCAGATTCTAAGACGCCATTTCTCATCAAGACCACAGGTTTGCAGTTGATGACACAGAAAATCAGAGCGGACGAGGGACTGACCTGGCTCCATGTCAGCACGCTTTGAAGAGTCAGCAGTGTCCGTGGGCCCTGAAGCCCTGTCTCCAGGGCCATCAGATCCTGGAGGATGGGATGGGATCCTTCCTGTTGAGGCAGAGAACAGAGATTCAAGTGAGTGTGGTGGCAACGTGTCCTTGACCACGTTTAGCAGATCTCTCACCAGCAAATGTGCACCAATAGGGAGACGGGACTGGTTCCTGGTCCCCCGGGCATGAAGAAAAGCAAGTCGGGTCTCAAATACCCTGGAGATCCTGCACAACACCCTGTCTGCAACCTTTCTTTCTTCTCCAATCTCATCTGGCAGCCACTGTTGACACGTGCTTCCTCGGGCTTACCAAACCCCTGGAGGGTCAGAGCTATAGATCAGCCCTCTTTACGAGCCTGGCAAAGGCAGCTTGGTGTAGACACCGAGTGTTCTGTGAAGGACTGACTGCGCTGTGATGGAAGCAGGGAGCAAGAAGGGGGCAGAGCATGTGGCCAAGGCACCGGCCTCCGCAGCAGTTCTATCATTGATTCACTGGGCAAAAAAATACACCACTTAGTGTCCGGCCCGATAGAATGGCCCCATCCTCCATGCGATATATCATCTGGGAGTCACATGGGCAAAGCTCCTTACACCCAAGAGTCTGGCTCTGGTCCACTTGCTTATCATTCTGCAACCTCTAGCAAATCACTTCCCCTCCTTGAGCCTTTGTCTGAAAGAGAAAAACCCTGAGCTAGGCTACATGTAAGATTCTTTATGCCCCCAGAATTCCATGACGATGTTGATTCATCTCCACACATCCAGTGCCCAAAGAGCTATCTGTCCACAATAAAGCTTTGTGAAATGAATAAAAGAAAATTCCATCTCACTCCACGGAAGAGTGACAAGAGAGTCAAAGGTTTTAAGCCATTTGCGGGAGATCACTGCAAGAGGAGGAGCTGGGATTTGAACGCAGCTCCTCACAGACTCGAGGACTTCAAGCACACTCGAGGGCTCTGTACTTTCCCTGCACCAACTACTGTACTCACCCACTGAAGACACTACAAAGTGCCTTTTTATATGAAAGACGCACTAAGCTAAAGGACAATGCACGAAGGATACATTCAGGCATCTGAAGTACAAAGTCATTGTTTGAGAAATTCCCTGAATACATATTTGCCAAATATACCTAGGAGCCTAGCTAAGAAGATGTTATTGCCTATTAGAAGGTGAGGAATTACTGGTAATCTTCATTAAGACAAAACTCCCCTAAGTGTGAAATTTTGCTAGCTTCATCTGCATTTCCTGTTTCTTTATTGTAAAGTCTCATTATTCTAAACAGAGTAACTGGATTAGGTGGGAACATTCACCAGGCTCTGCCCAAGTGTGGAGTACCCTTCCCTCAGGGCTCAGGCTCCCAAACACCGCCAGGTAGAATCAGCAAGATTAAGTTTGGAGGTAAACTAGAAAAGTCCTTATAAATCATACTATATTGACTAAAACAAAACATAGGCAGTAATCACAGGAAATGTCTATCATTCTATGTATCTCAAATAAGCGGTAATGGTTACTGTGCCCTTAATTTCTATTTACTATGCCTTGTTCATTACAAGTTTACCCTCCAAAGTTTCAGAGGGGAGCAGGAAATTGTTTTGCTGTAATGATGGACGTGGTTAGAGGCTGTTCCTCTTGTGTGTGGCCCTCTTCTCCCATGCCCAGCATCTTGTGGGTTTTAGGACCCAGTGTTGTCGGCTTGGCCTGCAAGGGACACCCTGCGGTCCTAATTGTATCCAGTGACTTGGATGAAGCACTTAGAGTCTTTCTCAAGCCCCTCTCCTTTGTCCAGGTCACACAGTTTCACTCTGCCTCCAGAGATCTGGGCCAGAGCTAGTACTTGGGACCTTTATCTGATCCCTCTAACTTGAAGAAGCCGCAGAAGTACAGCTTTACTTCTATTCCACCTTCATCTTTGCCAAGCTTCCAGGGAAAACCTTTACTCCTTTTCCTCATTTTTTATTTTCAGTTTGTATCCCAAATTCCCTTTTTCAAAGTAAAGTCATCACTTGGTACATGCAGGATGATTGGTTCCAGGATCCCTCATGGGTACCAAATTCCATGGATGTTCAGGTGCCTTACCTAAAATGGTATAGGATTTGCATGTAACCTACACATACCCTCTCATCTACGTGAAATCATCTCTAGATCACTTATGATACCTAACACAAGGTAAATGCTATGTTCAGTTCAGTCACTCAGTCATGTCCGACTCAATGTAAATGCTATATAAGTAGTTGCTGGTGGGGCAAAGTCAAGTTTGGTTTTGGGAACTTTCTAGAGATTTTTTCCCCCCCTAGAATATTTTCAATCTGTGGTTGGTTGAATCCACAGACGTGGACCCTGTGGGTATAAAGAGCTGGCTGTACCTCCAATAAGCACCACATGATGGTCAATGAAACCAAAATACACAAGGATTGACCAAGGCTTTAGAGCTTCCCTGGTGGCTCAGACAGTAAAGAATCTGTCTGTAATGCTGGAGACCTGGGTTCAATCCCTGGAGAAGGAAATGGCAACCCACTCCAGTATTCTTGCCTGGAGAATCCCATGGACAGAGGAGCCTGGTGGGCTACAGACCATGGGGTCACAAGGAGTTGGACACGACCGAGCGACTGAAACTTTCCCTTTCACGTACGAGCAGTTTATGAAGGGCAATGCAGTTAGGGCTGGATGTGAGTGTTCTTTCCTTCACTTGCTCACTCGCTCACTCACTCCCTCCTATTCCGAGTGTTAGGCGCGATACAGAACACACTGAGGACTCAGAAGCAAACCGTGCCCTCAGGGACCCACAGGTGATAAGGCTTCAAGTAAGGGAAATGCTTGGCAGTTTGGGAGGTGGAAACAGAAAAACAAGACAGTCAGTGGAGGGAGGAGCAGATGGGCCATGTCGGCAAACCAGGGAGCACTGGCTGAGCAGCATGCCATCCATGCCCAGCTGGGCACCGGGGACAGAGTTGGGGAGGTTGGCATGGGGACAGGGCGGGGCACTCGTGTGAGGGAGTGAAGGCACAGGAGGGGAAAGTGTGAATGAAGAGTGAGTGAGGACTGCGTGGAGGGAAGCGGAAGACACCCGACAGATGACACGGGCCCCCAGAAGCAGGGCCCTGAACGTCAAAACAGAGAGGGTGGCCATCATTCACTGAGTAATAGAGCCACCGAGGGCTTATGAGCAGAGATGGGGCATAATTAGAGATGTGTTGCAGGAAGATAGATTTGGCAAGCTTGCATAGTACGGATCGGAAAGGGAGGAAGCTAATTGTGTACCAGGCACTGGGCAGCGTTCGGGGTTGGTACATATTTGATCTCAGTTAACCTTCTAAACAGCAGTAGGAAACAAGCCTATTCCTTCCAGACTTGCAGATGAGAAAATGAGGCTTCAGGGAATTCCAGCAGCTTGCCCCTAATCCCCCAGCTAGGAAGCGCAGCAGATGAGATCTGGGTCCAGTTCTTTCTTTTCCCAGGTGAGCCTGAAAGCACACTGTGCCCCGTGTGGACACCTGCACACTGGACAGCCCGGTACACCTTCTGCTCCCGCCTGCCCTAGGAAGCGGGTGGGGGGAGGCAAGATGGTTTCCTGGGCTGCCTTTTGAGAGGCTGAGATGGAGTGAAGTGCCAAGTGCCTTTGCTCCTGTTAGCTTTCCCCTGTGCATGCATACATGCTAAGTCAATTCAGTTGTGTCCGACTCTTTATGAGCGCATGGATGGTAGCCCGCCAGGCTCCTCTGTCCGCGGGATTCTCCAGGCAAGAATACTGGAGTGGGTTGCCATTTCCTTCTCCAGGGGAAGCTTCCTGACTCAGGAAACGAACCCATGTCTTACGTCTCCTGCAATGGCAGGCAGGTTCTTTACCTCTAGCGCCACCTGGGAAGTCTCCAGCTTTCCCCCAACCTAGAAGATAATACCTTGAGTTGCCTCCCAAACAACATGGACTACAGTCTCTTGCAGAGAATTCCAAAAGTAGCAAGGGACCACCTGATTCTCTTGTAGGGAATGCCAACTTCTGTCAGCTAAGTTTAATAGGGGCAGCGGACCGGGAGCCCAGGGAAACACACTTGCATACCCAGGCCTCCTCTGCTGGGCCATGGAGAAAGTCAGTGAGGAACCCAGAGTCTCTGGGCTGACGCCACTGTTTGGGAGGCCTGCTCGGAGGACTCAGTGCACTCCATCTGAACCGGCACGCCTGCAGGCTGGAGAGAACGGTCTTGACTCACTCCCATCAGGTGCCTGCTGCGAAAACTTGTTTGTTTCCCCAAGGAAAAAAAGAGTTCCTCATTCTAAAAGTGGGACACGGTGATGGCTGTGCTATACACTGGACAATCCAGGGTGTAGGTTTTCTTCAGGGAAGCCTGGCACAGTGGCAAGAGCAGGGACTTAGGAAGCAAATATGTTGGGTCTTAATCACACCCTCCAACTGCCCCCAGGTTACTGGCTATACCTATGGGGCCTTGGGCAAACCATTTAGCTCCTTGTGCGTGCATGCTAAGTTGCTTCAGTTGTGTCTGACTCTTTGTGACCCTAGGGGCTGTGACCCATAAAGGCTTTTATGTCCATGGGATTCTCCTGGCAAGAACACTGGAACAGGTTGCTGTGCCCTACTCCAGAGGATCTTCTTGATCCAGAGATTGAATCTTAAGTTTCCTCATTATTAAATGGGAATAATAATAATGACTTAGAAAGACTAAGTGCCAGGCCCTGGGCACATACATGAGAATGTGTAATAATTTCTTCTCGTCTTTTTATTTTCAACATTTTGGCTCTGCCCTCCCAATGAGGTTGTTCTCCTCACAAATTTACCAACTGAAGTCATGAATTTTGGGAGAAAAAAAATGCTGCAACTATAGCAGGTTGTTAATACCCTTGACCTAGTGCTTATTGGACTTCCCTGGTGGCTCAGATGGTAAAAAAAGAAAAAAAAAATCTGTCTGCAATGAGGGAGACCCAGGTTTGATCCCTGGGTTGGGAAGATCCCCCGGAGAAAGGAATGGCTACCCACTCCAGTATTCTTGCCTGGAGAATTCCATGGACAGAGGGGCTTGGCGGGTTACAGTCCATAGGGTCGAAAAGAGTCAGACACAACTGAGCAGCTAACACTTCCAGCGCTTATTACCAGCATCTTGGAATTGTCAGCATGTCTTTCTCTTCCACCATACTGAGACCTTCTTGAAGAGGGTGACCGCTGTGGCTTCAACTCTAGGCACACAGATGTCCCTTTCTACCTCAGTTCCCTTCAACTGACATCCAAACAGACCAGAGTCTATGGTTCTTCTGGGGTTTTATTTTCCCAGCCTGGTTTGAATAGCAACTTCTAAGCAACACCTTCAAGAACAAATCCAATCCTCTGAAAACCATCTCATTAGCATGGAATCATTTAGCATGGGACGCTTCACGTTGTTACTCTGCTAAGAGCTTTGGTTTCTAATCCAAGACAATTATATGTGCCAACATATTCAATAACATCTTAATAATACCAAACCTCCCAGGTCTCCGGACAGAATCACATCAGTATGAGAGAGCTGGGGTCTAACAGGATACAAGAATGGCACGTGGCAGAGGAGAAGGAGATGAAGCATTAAAACTGGGTTCAAACCCTGGCTTGTGCAGCTGGGACAGCCTTGCGTGGTGCCTGGGACAAGGATACACGCTCAGTAAAGGATCATTCCTTTCTCTTCCTCTGGCTCCAGAGAAAAGCAAAGCCATGAAACGTGTGAACAGGGAGAGAAGAGAAGATTCACCACATTCCTGAATCCACTTACAATATGGATTTTTTTTCTTAAGCTTTTCTCCCTGAGGACTGGAGGAAGTAGGTTATTTCATTTTAATTATGGCAGCTGCAGCTGCTGCTTGTGAACCCAAAGACCAATTTTCAGATCAGAAAGAAAAACACATACACATCCCCATAGACAAACTCACCCAGAGCATCAACTACATACGTGAAGGACAGCTCCTTCAGACAGCACACAGGCGGGGGTGTGCGTGGAGAAATCTGGGCCATCCTGCTCGAGACACTCAGATCCAGGCGGAGATCCCTGGAGGTGCTTCCCCCCCGCTTCCCTCCCACCTGGCTCCCTCTCTGCCCCCAGCATCCACACCCAGCCCATGAGGTACAGGGCAGCGTAAAGGAATTTTTCGTGTCCAGCAGCTGTGCACTTTTAATGCACAGGGGGAAATAAAGGCAGCAGATGGTTTTCTGGAGCCTTCCTGTGGATTTTTCACTAGGCATCCTCATTCAGGAAGGCGTGAGTTGTTGTTGTTGTTGTTTGTAACAGGTCCTCCATGTGTCCAAAGAGCCAGCCCCAGACTTGTGGCAGTGAGGATTTCTCATGCAGGGATGAGCTCATTTGCCATCTTCTGGCTCATGGGCTGTATCCAGGCTTCCACTCAGTGTTCTCTTGTGTGGTTCGTCTCCCGTGTGCTCCCCAGCGGCTCTCAGGGTTAGCCATGGCAGGCAATGGCGCGTGAATCCTCCCCAGGTGAGCAGCCCAAATTCACAACACATGCAGGTGTATCTTTCAGAGGATTGAGGAGGAGCCATGCTAACGCAGGGACGTTTGTCAGGGAGGAGACTGGGTACAGCAGGTGGGGCATCAGCATTCACCTGCCGGTGAGCAAGATGAGAGAGACTGGGCTCCCACCAGAGAAAGACCACGTGCTTCTGGGGATACACGAGAACTCTGCCTGGAAGACTTGGCATAGAAGGAAGCATCGCGTAGGGGTGGGGCGGAGGAGTTAACTGTTCTCAGATGCCACGAAGCAACCTGAGGACCTTAGTGGAGTCAGTGGAAAGCTTTCTGTTTTCTGACCTTTTCTTGGGTCGGGCCAAAGAGCGCTTTTTGGCCCGACCCAATACTTCACCAATGCTCACCTTTAAGCCCCTTCAGGACAGCATCAAAACTTCTGCAATTTGAATGTGCATGACAAATGTTCACTCTTGTTCTCAACCACCTGAGTGCTCCCAGACCCCCAGGCCCCTGGTCAGCTTTGTCATCAGCCTGTAAAGCCTCTGCTTCCTTCAGGAGCCAGTTCTGAGGCATTTCCTCAAAGCCACTGCAAGATATGCAGGTTCAGTCCCTGGGTTGGGAAGATCCCCTGGAGAAGGGCATGGCAACCCACTTCAGTATTCTTGCCTGGAGAATCCCATGGACAAAGGAGCCTGGCAGGCTGCAGTCCATGGCGGTTGCAGAGAGTCAGACACGACTGAGCACACACACGCCCTCCTGCTGTATGTGTCACAACTAACTGTACTCCCACGCCAAAGAGCCACCAGACCTGGCGTTTCTACCACGAAACCCTGCCCTGACCTCTGTGCAGCTCCAGCGCTCCCAATCCCTTCACGTGACCGGAAGGCCGCTTGCTCTTCCTAAGATGCAAGTCTGACCCCGCTGTTCCTGGCCTTGCTGGCTGCCTCACTGTCTTGGGGACAAAATCCAAAGCTCTCCCTAGAAGAGGCACTTCTCTTCATGCCCAGCCTGGCTATCTCTCCTGCCTGGTCCCTGCCACTCTCCCCTCAGACCTGCCCTGCTGCAGCCAAGTGAAGTGAAGTGAAAGTCGCTCAGTCGTGTCCAGTTCTTTGGGCCGCCATGGACTATACAGTCCATGGACTATTCCAGGCCAGAATCCTGGAGTGGGTAGCTGTTTCCTTCTCCAGGGGATCTTCCGACCCAGGGATCGAACCGGGGTCTCCTGCATTTCAGGCAGATTCTTTACCAACTGAGCTATGAAGGAAGCCCAAACCCAAGTGTTACAACACTCGCTGTCTTCCGGTTGCCGCTCCCTGGCGGGGAAGGCCCCGGAGTGCTCCTGCACGAGCTGACTGTGCAGCGCCCCGTCTTCTGGGGAAGCGTCTCCCTGCTGCTGGGAACCGCTTTTCCCGCTGCTCCCACCGTATGGGTCCCAAGCGTCTACGAGGCTGTTCCGCAGCCATGTCTGGTGCGCTGCCTTCCAGGCACCGGTGGGCGGCGCACCGCCAGGTTCGTTCACTAACTGAGGCCGGTGGGTGTGAGCACAGGTGCACCACTTGCGGTTAGAAGACTGAACTGCCAGCGCAGGACTCTCCAGGGCTCTTTCACTCTGGCACGGAGATAGATCGGCACAGTTGGGGTGATTTGTCAGCCCGGGGTCCCTGGGGAACCTCAGAGCTAATACCCCTCCCCACCCCACCCCTCCTTCGGCCCATGGTGAACGTGAGAGAGTGAACCCTTTGCTATAAACCATTATCATTTGGTGATGATGTGTACCCGGCATTAACTAGCTGATCTCACAGATTCATAGGTTCTGTAAAACGTGTCACATTCTTTTTTTTTTTTTTAATTTACGTACGGTTGATTTACAATATTGTGAGAGTTTCAGGTGTACAGAAAAGTGATTCAGTTATATAAATTCGTTTCTGTTATAGTTTATTATAAGATATTGAATATGGTTCCCTTCCCTATACAGTAAATCCCTGTTGTTTATCTATTTTATATAAGATAGTGTACATCTGTTAATTCCAAACTCCCAATTTATTCCTCTCCCCACCACTTCCTTTTTGGGAACCATCAGTTTGTTTTGTATGCCTGTGCATCTATTTCTTTCTTGTAAATAAGTTCATTTGTATTTTTTTTTTAGGTGGAATTGCCACATTCTTAAAGGGCCCTGCCTCCCTGGCCATCATTGATTGGTTCAGGGTTCAGTTCAGTTAAGTTCAGTCGCTCAGTCATGTCCGACTCTTTGAGACCCCATGAATCACAGCACACCAGGCCTCCCTGTCCATCACCAACTCCCAGAGTTCACTCAGACTCACGACTATCGAGTCAGTGATGCCATTCAGCCATCTCATCCTCCGTCGTCCCCTTCTCCTCCTGCCCCCAATCCCTCCCAGCATCAGAGTCCTTTCCAACTCTTCACATGAGGTGGCCAAAGTACTGGAGTTTCAGCTTCAGCATCATTCCTTCCAAAGAACACTCAGGGCTGATCTTTAGAATGGACTGGTTGGATCTCCTTGCAGTCCAAGGGACTCTCAAGAGTCTTCTCCAACACCACAGTTCAAAAGCATCAATTCTTCAGTGTTCAGCCCTCTTCACAGTCCAACTCTCACATCCATACACGACTACTGGAAAAACCATAGCCTTGACTAGACGGACCTTTGTTGGCAAAGTAATGTCTCTGCTTTTGAATATGCTATCTAGGTTGGTCATAACTTCGCTTCCAAGGAGTAAGCGTCTTTTAATTTCATGGCTGCAGTCACCATCTGCAGTGATTTTGGAGCCTCAAAAAATAAAGTCTGACACTGTTTCCCCATCTATTTCCCATGAAGTGATGGGACCAGATGCCATGATCTTCGTTTTCTGAATGTTGAGCTTTAAGCCAACTTTTTCACTCTCCACTTGGGTTAGGAGCCTTAATAAAGCCAGAGTAACCACAGTTCTTGGGGGTGGGGTTGGGGAGATCAGAACCTGATCAAAGCCAAGTCAGTTGGAATTCTTCCCTGGGATTTCTGAAAACAGGAAGTGAAAAGGAATGTGGTCTCTAGCTGTGATGATTGTAAGATGTAAAAACTCACTAGCTATCAATGAAGACCCAGTGCAGCCAAAATAAAAATTAGTAAATTTAAAAATGCACCAGCTTGGTGGCCGTGTGAGTGTTACGGGCTGACCCGTGTCCTCCACAAGAGGTTATGTCGGTGTCCTAATCCCTCATGCCTGAGAATGGAAACTTGCTTGGAGATAGTCTCTCGGCAGAGGTAATCAAGTGAAAATGAGGTCACTGGGGTGGGCTCTCATCCGATGTGGCTTGTGTCCTAAAAAACGTTGTGGGGGGAGGGATTTGGACACAGAGAAGACGGGACTTATGCTGCCACAAGCCAAGAACTACCAGCAGCAGTGACAGAGGCCTGAGGGGAGCCTTCCCTTCAGGAAGAACACGGTCCTTCTGACCCCTTGATTTGGGACTTTTAGCCTCCAGAACAATGAGACATGGCATTTCTGTTGTTTCAGCCTCTCAGTTGGTGTGCTTTGTTATGAGAACCCTGCAAACTAACATGGAAAAAATAGAGCTAAGGTTTGCAGGGAGAGAAAGAAGCTCACAAGTAAGAGAAATGACCAGAGGAGCAGAAAGAAACAGAACAAATCTTAACAGGATGAAAACCGTGAACCCGACTTTACTGCATCTCCCTGTTGGCTCTGGCTGCAAGCTCAACTCTTTGGACTTGAGGTAGTAGTAAAAGTCCCTCTGTTTTGAGTGAGTTCTGAGGTTTCTGTCACTTTGAATTAAGAGTCCTAACCAGCACTGTTATTCATATTTAATAGTTATCATTAATGCTAGGAAAAGGAAAACAATTCAGACAGCTCCAAGTGGTGCCAGATCAGTGATGGATGGACAAGCAAGCCACAGCTTCCAAACACTGTCCAAACATGTCCCAGGAGGATACAAGCTCCCCTCCTGTCTGGGTACAACTGCTTTCATGTGTTCACACAGTTTAATCCTCTTGGTGTTTTTTGTAATCCAGTAATGGCCAGACTAAAATCTGAAACGGATTTTCTTCTGCACAGTTATCCCTTTCTTCCCAATCCAAACACAACTGCGTGCCTGGCCCCTTGAAATGCTCCAAAACAAAACAAGTCCAGCTCGAGTCCCTCATCTTGTTTCATGTTATTTTCTTGGCTGCACAAACTTAGGGCCCTTTGTTTCCTCTGCTCTGCCATTGGACGCTTCCTGCCCACATTCCCCTCTGCGTGTGCTCCTACGTCAGCAGCAGGGGCTCCAAGCTAGCAGAGGAGAGAGACAGTCAGAGGGAAGGCAGCCTGGAAAGGATTCACCACACAGACAAGAGCTGAGGTCCCCTGAAGCAACTCACCCACCCTCTGGAATCACCAGTGCACACAGGCCCTCCAGGGCAGAATGTGGCTGCATAGCGGGGGTCTGGCCTCTGAGCTTGGTCTTGTAGAATAGAAGATAATTGTTCAAGCTGTCCTTGAGCCTCCAGGCCCCATTGTAAGAATAAGCAGGACTAGTCTACCTTGATGGTCCCACAAAAAAAGAGAGACACTGCTCTCCTGTAAAGGACTAGGGACAGCGATTATCCACACGAGCAAGATTTAATGACTACAGATACTATAGAGCTCAGGGCTCCTACCCCAAAGTAATGGAGGGTTCTGTTTTTTCTCTCTTCCCTCATCTGTTCAATCCAGGAGAGCATACAAAAATATGATGCCTGTATCAAGTTGCCAGCTGTCTTCATGAGAGAAATTAGCAAAAAGCAGCTATCTGGAAGGGATGAGGGCCAACTCAGCCTTGAACAGAGGGTGGGGAGGGTGGAGGCTGTGCATTTGCTCTCAGGCCCCTTCCCCACACTTGCTACTCTGCTCCATCTCGTGGAGAACCACAATGCTCAGAATCCTTTGCTCTCTGGCTTCTGGGCAGGTGGGCTTGTGAATGGAGGGCCACAGCCAGAAGACTGGAGGTGAGAAGTAAAGAAGCGAGGGTATCTCTCCCTCTCTTGCTTGTCTTAGACAGCATCCTTGGCAGTGGCCATATACCATCGGTTGCTTCAGGTCCTGACAGGCACTCTATACAATGATTCTATCTCCTGCTGGATTGTCTCAGCTTTTGGACCCTAGAAACATCACCTTCTCTCATTGCCCCTCCAGGTCTAGAAGCAATAGTGGTGGCTTCTTGTTGTTGATCTCTGGACTGACTCAATTTGTACCGTTTATCTTCTCAGTTGCTTCATTAACTGTGCAGCCAATTCCCTGTATTAAATTCCCTCTGCTGAAAGACCTATGTTGGTTTCCATTCCCCTGCCTAGACTCTGATGGATAGAGGTGCCGAGAAAGAATCTGCAGGTGGAAGTGCCCCTCTGCAGCCTTGGGGACAATGAATGCATGAAGCCTCTCAGTGCTTCGGCTGGGATAGGGAGCTGCTGCAGAACTGACCATGTAGTCAAGCCCAGGAGGGAATAGGTGATTGATAAGGGATCTGTTACACACCTAGAGAAGAAGGGTAGTCAGATCTCTGGTTTTTTCCCCCATGAATTTAACTAGGTTTAATGTGACTTCCTTTATCAGTTGGTAAGCTAATATGAGAAAAGCCAAGTGGGTGCAAAGGATGCCAAGGAGCTTAGTTGTGAAGCTTCAAAATCGTTTGGAAAGTTGGGGTGTCCAGCATCTCTGTAGGGAAGCTAGGAGTTAAACAAAACTGAGACGGACCAAGAAAGACATCTCTTAGCAGATTCGATGAGATGTTTGAGACTTACGGTGATGTAGCTGGATCTTGTCTCTATTGACATCTACAGCTATTAAGGATTACCACTGGTCCTTCCAGACTCAGAGGGGAGAAGCCATGCTTTATTGAGAGAGGACAGGGAGAGAAATGAAACAGAATATTTTGGGGACTGCTGAAAGAGCATTCTTTGTTACTAAAGAAGAATTCGGATGTGAGAAAAGTATATATATGAGATGGTTGGATGGCATCGCCGACTCAATGGACATGAGTTTGAGTAAGCTCTGGGGGTTGGTGATGGACAGGGAAGCCTGGCGTGCTGTAGTCCATGGGGTCGCAAAGTGTCAGACACAACTGAGCGACTGAACTGAACTGACTGTAATATACATACACAGTCAGACACAGGCACGGACAGGGTAGGAGACAGTGGAGGAAAGTGCACCAGAGATAGAGGGCCAGTGGGCTCGCTTTGCCAGCACTCCACATGAGCCAGCCCCTGAGTGGCAGGCAAGTTTCCTAGTAGAGGGCACCTTCCCACAGGTGGGTCAGGGGGTCTGCTCCCTGGTGCATTTGCTTTCTGCTTTGGCTCAGGCCCTTTGTTACAGGTGGCCTTTTATTGACTGATCCAAGTGTCCCAGACCAACGTCCCACACAGGAACTGAAAGGACCACCAGGTGTGGAACAGCAGGATGGTTAATGAACTGCCACATGCCTCACCTCCCTGGAAACCTCTGTTGGTCCTAGAGGGGAAAAAAAAAAAAACCAGCATTGGGACTTCAGTACAGAGGTGGTCTCAACCTCAGCATCCCCAGCTTCCCCAACCTCACGTGTCCACCTACACAGACACACATGCTTGCTTCCATGTTGGTGAAGCTGAAAACATTTGTGGGGGGAGAAACTGAATTGGAAAAGAACCAATCCTTCCAGAGATAAGGAAACCCAAGTAAATCTGGGGGTTACAAAGGTTTTCCCACTTTAATTGCATCCATATTATCACATCTATTTTTTTAAATAAAATATATTTTAGAAGAGTTTTGGGTTACAGAAAAATCACAAACATAGTACAGAGAGTTCCCACATACCCTGCCTCTATTTTCCCCATGATTGACACCTTATAATATGTTTTTGGTCACAGGTAATGAATCAATATTGATACATTATTATTAACTGATGGTTAGTTGCTCAGTTGTGTCTTTGTGACCCCATAGAATGTAGCCTGCCAGGGTCCTTTGTTGATGGAATTCTCCAGGCAAGAATACTGGAGTAGGTAGCCCTTCCCTTCTCCAAGGGATCTTCCCAGTCTAGGGAGTGAACCTGGGTCTCCTGCATTGCAGGCAGATTCTTTACCATCTGAGCCACCAGGGAAGCCCCCATTATTAACCGAAGTCTATAGTTTATTCAGATTTCCATAGCATTTCCCGAATGTCTCTTTTGTTTCAGGATCCCACACAGGACACCGTATGGGATCCTGAAACAAGTCATCGTGCGTTCTTTGGTGCTTCTTGGCTACGATGGTTTCTCAAACTTTCCTTGTTTATGATGACCTTGACACTTTGGGGAGTACTGGGAAAGTATTTTTTGGATGCCCCACTAGGGAAATTTGTCTGATAAGACTCAGGTTACGGGCCTTTGGGAAGAAATTTCCCCTTTGTTTTTTAACTCTTTCTTGGTTATAAAGGCCATGCCTCCAGTCTGGCTGGAGCCGCTGATCCCTCGCTCGGGAAGGCAGCCAGGCAGACATGCCCTGGAGCCACCCCAGCATCTACAGTCAGAGTGTACATCGCAGAGCCCTCCCAGTCTGGCCACAGCCGACCTCTCCAGCACCAAGTCTTGCGTTTTCCTTCTCTTTTTTCTCTAGCCATACCAGACGTGCTTACAGTTTCGCAAACGCGTCCATACCTTCCCAGCTTCATGCCTATGCGTTTGCTGCTCCCTCTGCCAAAAATGCACCCCTCCCCTTGGCTGCCAGGAAACCCTCACTCAGAAGTCAGGACTCAGCACACACACAAAAGCATCCTCTTTGATCCCACTCCAAACAGAACTCGAGGTCGTCTTCTCTGGGCTACTCTGTGTTCCTGTGCATTCCCAATCACCCTGCTCAGACATGTAACACCGCCTTCCCTATTTCTTTCCAGAGTACTCTTCAGCATCGGACATGCTCTGTGGTTATTATTCACTCTTTCTCTCCCCTGCCAGAATATAAGACTCGTGATGTTGGTCTGTTGTGTCTACTATGATTGGATAGTACCTGGCACACAGTAGGTGCTCAATTAGTATTTTCTGGGTGAATGAATGATATTGCTAGAGCATTGCAGGCACTTTCTATAGTTGTCTGAGGATGCTGCTGTCTCTTTCAGTTGCTATGAACTTCCAGGGGAATGACCAGATCCTATTTAACAGGGGAAGCCTTGTGTTTTAGCCGTGACTTGCAGACCACTTCAGGACACCCTGCTTATCATTAGCTGCTGTTCCTTCTTTCAGAACCTCCCCCACACTCTCTGGAGTACCATCTCCATGTGGCTAGAAGGGACAGACAGTATATTATGGAAGATCTTCTCCAGACATTTACAATTTAAGAGCTTCTAAGCAGGGATGAGGCCCTTCTGTTTCCAGAGCTGGATTGCTGGCCTGGAACACCACCCCTGCTCCACTCCCAGGAGCTCACTTTGCAAAGCGGAAACCTCAGGAGCCCTGACACCTAAGGAGAAGGCTCTAGTCTCTGCTGGTGATTAGCATGGGGATATGGACAACCTCCCTGAGCTCCCGTCCCCTCAGCAGTTCATGGAAATAATACGATTACCTACACCACTTCCTGGGCTTCCCAGGTGACTTAGATGGTAAAGAATCTGCCTGCAGTGTGGAAGACCCAGGTTCGATCCCTGAGTTGGGAAGATCCCCCGGAGGAGGGCATGGCAACCCACTCCAGTATTCTTGCCTGGAGAATCCCATGGACAGAGGAGAGTGGTGGGCTACAGTTCATGGGGTCACAAAGAGTGGGACGCGACTGAGTGACTAAGCACAGCAAAGAGCACACCGCCACTGGGCTTCCCAGGTGGCGCTAGTGGTAAAGAACCCACTCGCCAAGGCAAGAGACGTTAAGACATGCAGGTTCGACCCCTGGGTTGGGAAGATCCCTTGGAGGAGGGCATGCCAACCCACTCCAGTATTCTTGCCTGGAGAATCCCAGGGACAGAGGAGGCTGGTGGGCTACAGTCCATGGGGTTTCAAAGAGCTGACCACAAATGAATCTACTGAGCACACACAGACACACACATGCACACCACTACTAGAGGGCTGTTGTGAGGACAAAGGGAAACACAGGTAGGAAAGCACTTTACAATCTGTCAGAGCCAGTCTAAAGCACTTTTGCTGACATCACTAACAACCAGCCCCAAGGGTCAAGCTTTTGGAGCCCAGGACGCTGCAGGAGCCTTTGCCCCACCCCCCAATCTATAATGCTGATGGGCAGCAAGTGGGGGGAGGGGAACTCTAGGTTAAACGAGTTGTTGGACCTTTTGACTCAGATCAACATCTAGTGTTTACAGTAAAACATACACATAGGCAATCACATGTTTACGGCACAAAAGATTTGTCCTCTGGCTGCTTATCAATGGGTCTTGGGCTGAGGGCTGAACTTCTGAGTCTTCCTTTGATGTTTTTTTCAACTCACTGGACCCACTGGGGTGGGGAAGCGGTATGTGCTGCCTGGGGGAATCTGCTTCCCCACCTTGGCTGGGGTTTTAACTGCTGACTATACACGTTAAGAAGAAGGGAAATTAATTTTACTTTACAATTTTACACAGGGAAAAGGAAAGAAAATAAAGCGAAAAGGACATCAAGCTGGAAAAATACCTGTAGCATAAAGGATAGAAGAGGGCTAATGTCCATTCAAACAAATTCCCACACTGATGTGGGAACAAATTTAAGGACACCAATAAATAGATTGGGAACAGATGTGAGAGGGTGCTACAGGAAGTATGTTAAGTGAATATACGCATGGAAAAAATATTCAGTTACTCTAGTAATCAAAGAAATACAAATTAGAACCAAAAATAAAATGCCATTACACCTAAATTAGTAACTTGTTTTCCCCCTCATAATTCTTTGAAGCCAGTTATTTAAGTGTATTTATTTAGCACCTACTATATACCAGCTGGGGCTTCCCAGGTAGCTGAGTGGTAAGGAATCTGCCTGCCAGTTCAGGAGACGTAATAGGTTCGATCCCTGGGTCGAGAAGATCCCCCGAAGAAAGAAATGGCAACCCATGCCAGTATTCTTGCTGGGAAAATCCCACGGGCAGCGCCTGGAGAGCTACAGTCCCTAGGGTCACAAAAGAGCTGGATATGACTTAGCCACTAAAGAACAACAACAAACCAGGCAGAATCCACTTTCTAGCTGTGTGACCTGGGGCACGTTATTTGACATCTCTGAACTTTCCATTTCCTTATCTGTGCAATAGAAATGATAACTCTTCCCAGGGCAGTTTTGACAGTTATAAAATGTATTCACAGACACTGATGCTTTTGATTCGCTGGGCTCTGAAACTGGCTGGCAGGGGGCATTAGCCCTGAACTGAAGTGTGGAAATCCAGACTCGACTCACCCAAAGTCCTCTAGCCAAGGCCTCCAACCCATTTCTTCCTGCTTTCTGTAGAAGCAGGAAAGTGTAAGGGGCACGGAAGACAGGCTGATGAGGGGATCACCTTGGGTGGCACAGAGGCTGATGGGAGGTTAGGAGACAGGGCCAGGTGGAGTCAGGGCTGAGTGGGGGCAGGTTCTCAGGCATGGAGCCGTGGTGCATGGGTTGGTCCACTCCCTGAGCCCTTCCTCTTGTGCTGGGCTTAGTTGCTCAGTTGTGTCCGACTCTTTGTGGCCCCATGGACTGTAGCCTGCCAGGCTCCTCTGTCCATGGGGATTCTCCAGGCAAGAATCCTGGAGTGGGTTGCCATGCCCTCCTCCGGGGAAGCCCTTCCTCTTACTTGTCCCTAAACTGAAGATGGGCTTGTGGATCCAATCAGCATTCAGGGACAGTGAGTGGGTTTTCCATTTCTCTGATAGATAATTAGAAAAGCAGGAGGTGGCAGCTGGCCTGTGTATTATCTGCTCCTACTAAACACTCTGGAGTGATGGGCAGATGCGGTGAAGCAGGAGTGACTGAGCACATCCGCAAACAACTCGCTCTCCACACACTCAGCAGCCACGGGCCCAGGAAACTGCAATACATTCAAGACACGTGTCTGGAACAGAGAGAGAATGGAAAGGAATTTCTGTGAGCGAGGTTCAGAACTCTTACGGATAAGCAGTGTCTGGGAAACCACATATGTCCTTCAGGCAGAACCCCAGCCAGCCAGAAGAGGAACCTACTCAGTGATGAAGTCAGAGGTCGGAGCCTGGACAAAAAATTCCCCAGGATGCCCAAGTGAGGCGTGGAGAGTGGGTGGCTGAGAGCTCTCTGCTCCTTTCCTGAAAACCATCCACGAGGAAATTTCAGACTCATCGAACAAGGCACCTCATGATACAGCAACCACTGGTGTCTCTAACCTCACCAGGTACTTGTGGTTTCCCAAAGGTACAAGGCAGTGTCAAGCCTTTGTAAGGGCACAGTGGCTCTGCCTGGACAGTCTCCTTTTTCTCCACTCTCACCTTAAAAATTCTGATCCCCTGTCAGTTCTGCCAGAAACCTCTGCTGAAGATGTCACCTGATTCAGACATCACTCCTTTGAGTTCCCTTCACCTGCTATGGAATTTGTTAATTTCTTTCTCTCCATCACTAGAGACCAGACCACTTCTTTTCTAATTTACATCCCGAGTCTAGCAGGAACCCTGATGCATAGTAAATACTCATATCCTACAAATAGCTATTGGATGGATGGAAGGTTGGAAGGCTGGGTGGATGGATAAAATGTTTTAACAAAGCTCACCTGTATGGAAGATGGGGGTGGTGGTAGTGGTGGAGAGAGATATGAAAAACCCCAGTGGGGTGACTGGTGCAGTATTCCAGACAATGGCAGAGGCCAGGAGATGGGAAGAATGAAGAGGACTCAAGAGATTTTGCTAGAGGGACTCAGGAGAACCTGGTAAGCTCATGGAGGGGAAGGGTTGAGAGAGATGGTGCAGAAAGGCTGATCCCTACTCCCAGAGGGAGCAGAGTGTGATACATTCAGACAAAATAGGGACCCAGTGGTAACAATGCATATTGGGCATAGGGGGTGGTAAACGGGGAAAGGAGATGGTGAGCCTGGTTTTTTCAGCAAGGAAGGAGGCATATGGACTGGCAGAGCTCCAATAAATATTCTTCCCTGCCTCTGGTGGCCCCTCATGAACTTTCATTTGGTAGGCCTTGGTTAAAATGGCCCAAAGACAGGGTTTAGATGATTAGAGCAAACAGAAGTCTCTTCTGACTCAGCACAACATCTGGGAAGCTTCCAATGAGCAGGGAGAGAGGGGCTCTTTCAATATGACTGCACAGAAGAGCATGGCAGCCCCAAGTTCACTGCCCTCACAGCACCCCCAACGGGGAGCATGCAGTCACCTCTGCCATGTGATGGGTTCCATGCAAGGACATTCAGTGAGTACAAGAACTCAGACTCGAGTCAGACAGACCTGGGTTCCAACGCTATCTACTAATTAGCCAAGCAGCCTTGGAAAAATCTCTTCACTGCTCTTAGCCTCAGATTCCTTATCTATAAAAGAGGATGGCAATTTCCATTTTTGATTGTAAATGTCTATTTGAATAAGTCTACATGTGCGTGGCACTGTCTTCCCTTTGATCTTCTTTCCCTCTGGGAACCTCATTCATCATTACAGCTATGGGAATAAAACTGCCCCAAAGAAGCCCGAGAAGTATCTCCTGGGCTTCCCTAGTGGCTTAGATGGTAAAGAATCCGCTTGCAACACAGGAGACCTGGGTTCGATCCCAGGATTGGGAAGATCCCTTGGAGAAGGGAAGGGCTACCCACTCCAGTTTTCTTGCCTGGAGAACTCCAGGGACAGAGGAGCCTGGTGGAAGTGACTTTCACTTTTCAAATACTTACTGGGCATGTGCTTTATGCTGGGCACCATGAAAGCTAGAGCAGAATCTAACAGAGGGTTTGGCTTAGAGGAAATTGATGGCTACACACATGCCATTCTCTGTATAGGCATGTGCCCCTCCTGCCCTGTGGACTCATCCTTCCTGGACCAGTGACCTCGGGCAATGCACTGCAGGGCTCCAAGCTCAGTTTCCTCCCTTGTTCAAACAGGGCCTGTTAACCTCTGCACCAGGGCTGTCCCCGGGCTGTGATGAGATCACTTATGGGAAAGAGTGCTGGGGTGCCGGGCGGTGACTGCTCAGGAAAGTCAACATTTACTTTGCCCCCTTGGCAGCTTTCCTCGCCTCCTCACAGGCTCCTTTCTGATTCCTCATTTGAACACTTAATGGGCTTCACCCTCTTAAGTGACACCTGGTGGAAATGTAATTGTGCACATAATTGCTACGTGGGAAGGGAGGCAGTTCTATTTCCCACCTCTGGCTCTTCCTTGAGGAAAAGAAACAGTGAGCCCATGAGGCCTTTCCTGCATCCTGAGCACGGGACCTCTGCCCTGGACTTCTTTCCTGGATGCAGGGCACCTGCCTGAATGGCTGGTCAGGCAAGAAGCAAGCATCTGCTGAAGCATTCAGATTTCCAGACTACCCATGCCTGGAGCTCTCAAATCTCTGAGCAGCTGACAGAAGTGCTGGGAGCCTATTGAATCTAAAGACGCTTGAAGGCCACCCTCAAAGTTCTGATTCCTAGGTCCGAGGTGGGGTCCAAGAGATTATACACTTTTTATATGCTCCCAGATGCTCTGGAACACCCTCAGTGGTGGTTCTCAGGTGGGCTGCACATAAGGGGGTCTTGGTAGTTTTAAAAACACCAATGCCCAGGCCCAGCCCTGGCATGGGGGTCAGGGAAGCAACGGAGCCCTATCCATATCATCACATGAAGGGGAGAAGCCTAAAAATTCCGCTAGAATTTCCCTGACAAATGCTAATGAATTTCATAAGCCAGAGCGGCCCTGCAGTACAGCAGAAATGAGAGACATGGGATTGGGGCCTGGGAAGGGGTCCTGCTTGCCTCTAGTTATGGCGCCTATCACTGATTTTCTGTTACTTCTGGTGGTGTAATGCCAATACCCCTCATGACAACTATGTCTGTAGGGGTGGATGTGTGGCTGCTCAGCAGTTTCAGTCGCTTCTGACTCTGCGACCCCATGGACTGTAGCCCATCAGGCTCCTCTGTCCATGGGATTCTCCAGGCAAGAATACTGGAGGGAGTTGCCATGCCCTCCTCCAGGGGATCTTCCTGACCCAGGGATCGAACCTGCATCTCTTATGTCTCCTGCATTGGTAGGTGGGTTCTTTACTACTAGCACTAACTGGGAAGCCCCCTCTGTCGGGGTATTTGCTCCTAAATGAAATGGCCCCAGCATTTCATACTTGTGAAGTTTCTATGCTTACTCTTTCTCATGCTGGGGTCTCCTCCTTGTCAGCACCCAGGTGACATCTCATGTGGTACTCTACCATTCACCTTGTCCATGAGTTAGCCCTAGAACAACTCTACAACAGGACCTGGCTCGCTGGGCTGTAGTTATCTAGCCCCATCTCAGCAGATTCCACAGACTGGCTCTCCCAACACCCTCATCCATCCCCACCCACCTCCGCCCAGTGTGCTTTCTGTCCAGAGAGGCTAGACACCTGGAAACATCACACAGACTCCCTTGCAGCTATGCCCAGGTTTTCCTGGACCACAAAGGCAGTTGCTGGCGTGGGAGGTGGTGGCTGGACTCTGGTGAATCAGGGCTTCCCATAAGCATGGTAAAAGTGATAATTTATCTGGAAGCTGCAGTCTAGTTCCTAGAGTTTTGAGTCTCAGGGGGTGGGGATAAAGAGGACTCCAGTCCAATCGGTCTGTGCAGTGTTTTGGGCACTTCTCTGGTTCTATGTCATCCAAACCTGGGCCCCTGACATTCCTGGAAAGTTTGCAAGCCACCTAATATCCTGTTTGAAATCCTTTTCTGTTTAAACTATCCAGAGTATCTTCCCGTGTCTGAAATTAAGAATTTTGAGACAACATCTATCTGCCTTCAAACTGTAAGCTCCTTAAGAGCAGGGATTCTCCTGCGTCTTTATCTCCCCTGGGGCCAAAACATACTCTGGGCCTTTAAGATCTCTATTGACTGTGGGGCTGAACGCAGGAGGGGTGGACAGACAGGCATCTCCTGAGGCCCCGCCCATGACTGCCAGGATGCTTTGTTGCTCTTCTGCTAATGCTTGGGAAATCAGATCACCTCCTTTATTAAGATCTTGTGCTAGGGAGGAATAAACAAATAGGTTGTGATGTGGGTTGAGAGGATTTCTTATCAGAAAAGTGAAAAGACTGCAGCGCACAGACAAATTGAAATGTGTTTTGTTGCCTCAGAGGCTTTTTTCCACTTCCTGCCTGGCTGGCTCTCTGCCGAGTTCCAAGTTGTAGAGGGACTTCCAGATAATCAAAGTTCTCTAAGCATACATACTGTTAGTAACTCCTTTCAGACCCCTTCCTGTCCAGATGTACGAAGAGAATAGCAAAGGGAAATAAATCCAACACTTCCCTCGCTACACCCACTAAACCGCTAAATCTCAGCAGTTCTGAATCATCAAACCCTGCGTTTCTCATTAACTGCCCCTCATATGCAGCATTTTCAATTAAGCCGGGAGCACTGCTATACTAATTATGTTATGATATTAGTCCCTGCAGATTAATATGCAGCTAACAGTTTGGGAGTGCTGTCTGGATTGTATTCCTCTATCTGCTTGAAAATAAACATTTCTTTGAAAGCTGTCCTTGACTTGGGGACTCAGGGGAGTGGGACCCCCAAATTAGGTGCTCTCAGATGAGTTCTCTGCAGAGACAGCTCTAATTGCAGATCTCATGGAGCTGCCGGCAAAACATCACAGGACCCCCACGGCAGCGGCACATTTATATTTTCTCCGTATATCCACATAACTCTGCACTCATAGTAGGTGCTCAGTTAACACTTTCTCATCAGACTAGCCCTGAAATACTATCCTACTAAAAAAAAAACACAACAGAAACTCTGCAGTATGTCTTCTTTTTGTCCAAAATATGGCTCCGTTCCATGAAAAACACAACCAAGGGAGGGAAAGGAAGTCATAAAGGCCGCTGCACATTCTGAGCCAGACACTTTCAAAATGCAGCAGCTCATTAATTCTCCCAAGTACCCTGGGAGGCAGATGTTGTCATGCTCATTTCACAGATGCAAAAACTGAGGTTCGGGGGGGTCAGTCACAGAGTGTGGGACCAAGTTACGAGGCTGCAGAGACCCAGAGGCATTGAATCGACGTCCTGTGTTGTGTCCAGGCCCACTGGCCTCTGTTATTAACTCTGTCATTAACTCTGTTATGATGCACTGATATGCACTGCAAAATACACGCCCCTGTGCTCCAGGACTGCAAAGGGAATAACAGTCGTGTAATAATAATCATCATAATAATTACACTCAGGATTGACATTCACTCAGCAGTCACTACACGTGGGCTCTCTGCTGAGTGCTTTGCCTATTTCATGCTCACACTAGCTCTGCATGTTAGGCATCGTTATCCTCCTCCCAGCAATGAGGAATCTGAAGCAAAGGATGCTCGGGATAAAGATGGGGAGGCTCACACCCAGAGCTAAGACACCATCCCGTGTATTGACACCACGATGACAGGTTTAGGAGAGCGGTGGCACCACCCTCATTTCACAATGACGCCTACTTTCACTGCTAGGAAGCAGCAATGGTATACCTGAGCGAACCCAAACAAGTTAGGGCCTGAGCATGTGACATGCAAATGGTAACACCAAAGGGTTGCTAAGGAACACCAGGGCTACAGGATATCAGAGAGGTGAGAAGTTCTTATGGGATGCAGCGGTTGGGAAGGTTTCTGGAAGGTGATGGACTTGAGGGGTGCAGAGACGAGGCCCCGAGACAAGTCCTTCCGGGGGCAAGTATTGGGCACTGCTGCCTTGTTGGTAGAATGCAAGTTAACTTAGGGACACGGATATCTTGCCATGAACCTATGTCCCCCCACAGTGGTGGGGCCTCCAAAAGCCACAGGGAAGCCTTATTGCGAATCCTGGATCTATCACTTTTCAGCAGTAACTTTGGGTAAGGCATTTCAGAGCTCTGCAGGCCCGTTTCTGCCTTTGTAAAGGTGAGAACACCTGATTGTTGCGGTGATCTAACGATCTACGGTATCATGCCATCAACGGTCAAAGGCTGCACAAAGGTAGACACCAAAATCACGAAGAGAACCGTGGTGGTGAAGCGCTCTGGAGCTGACGGCCTGAGTTCCACTCCTGGCCATTTAATATGTTATTTAAAAGCATGACCTCAGGTAAGGCATTTTGTCTTGGTTTCATCATCTTTCTGTGGGGTGAAGGGGAGTGTGCCATGTGGCTTGCAGGATCTTAGTTTTCTGACCTGGGATCAAACCTGGGCCCCCCCTGTAGTGGAATCGCAGAGTCCTAACCACTGTACCACCAGGGAATTCCCTGGTGTTCTTCAGCTTTAAAGTGGGGCAATTATAGCATCTACCTCATAGGCTTGTTCTGATGATTAAGTGGGCTACCGCATGTGGGATTCAACATCGTTCCTGGACACAGGAATCCGACTCATCTACTCAGGGTGTTGGAAGTTCTACTACAGATATCCAAGAAGCAATAATACTTGTGAATCTTCAGCTCTCCCATGACATGAACTCTACCCTAACTTTGGCCAGGCAAGTTATAGGTCCTTCCCTGAAGTGTAGAGAGTCTGAGCAAGGATGTGAAAGGCTGCTGATAACTATGGTGGTAAATCAAATCCATTACAGACTAGCTCCTCCGAAAAGCTCACCTGGACCTTTCTGTCTTACCAGGACCACTTCCTTTGTTGAATTTCCATGGAAACTGAGATTCAGAGATTTTAACTCATCCATGACTGTGCAACTAATAAATGGTAAACTAGGATTTAAACTCAGGACATTGGATCCCAAAGCTTGTCCATGCAAGCCTGAGAATCATTTGAGCATTTGTGCCCTGATACTTGGAGGGGTTCAGCATGAAATCATCCTAACCTGGGGCCTTTTAAAAACCCATCATTTCATTAAAACTGCTCTCAGTGTTCCCTTTGTATAGGATCTTTTTTTCTTTTTAAGTGTTTCTACTTTTTCTTGAGTCAGTTTGAGTAGCTTATGCCTTCCCAGGAAAACAGCTTGACTTACGGAGATTTGCAAGCTTGGTGGCTCAGAGGTTAAAGCGTCTGCCTGCAATGTGGGACAGCTGGGTTCGGTCCCTGGGTCGGGAAGATCCCCTGGAGAAGGAAATGGCACCCCACTCCAGCACTCTTGCCTGGAGAATCCCATGGAGGGAGGAGCCTGATAGGCTACAGTCCATGGGGCCGCAAAGAGTTGGACACGACTGAGTGACTTCACTCACTTAGAGTACAATGGAGCACTGTATTGTGACCAGTTTAAATCACATCATTGCTTTCTGTCGTGTATTTAGTTCTCCTTTTTAATAAATTATTTTGCAGTGCTGTATCTATTTTGCAGCATACCAGAAGCAGATACACACACAAAGTTATTTTAAAATGCTGGCCACACAGAAAGCTGCCTGGCAGAATGTATCTTTGAGAGGCAACTCTTTAAGTGAGGAAAAAATCATAATAAGACTGTTTGGATCCAAAAAGGGAGGCCTTCTGGGTTTAAACAAAGCAGTGAATGAATCTGATCATGAACTGCTGCAGGAGAGGTTCTGGGGGAGACCCAAAGGGAATAGGACAGTGGGGGGGGGGGGCAAGCATCAAGGTGGCAAGCAGGGGAAGGCTGGCCAGGGAGACTTGGGATGACAAAGGAGGCTGCTTGGCTGCCATGCAGCCCGTGAGTTGGGGCCTGGACTATTTGCTTTTAACACGAAGAAGACTGGTCCCTTAAAGTTGGAGGAGACCTCAGGTTGGAGACGAGACTCACCCCTATAATCATAGGAATTTCATCATCAGGTGGAAGGAAGAATGAAATTATAATTGAGTTTTTTAATATTTGATGATAATGCACAGGGTCATGAAAGGGAAAGTTCTCAGTCACGTCCAACTCTTTGCGACCCCGTGGACTATAGCCCACCAGGCTCTTCTGTCCATGGGATTCTCCAGGCAAGAATACTGGAGTGGGTAGTCATTCCCTCCTCCAGGGGATCTTCCTGACCCAGGGATGGAATTCAGTGTTTCCTGCACTGTAGGCAGATTCTTTACCAACTGAGCTACGAGGGAAGCCCAATTACTAAATGATATATACCCTCTGTAGGGGGATAGACACGTGAATGATACATGCAAACTTGAGTGGGTGAGTGCGTGGTGGGGCAGGGGGATGTTGGTAGGGCTGAGGGTGAAACGTTCAACCACAGGCCTTCTAAGAATCCTTATAGGCTCAGGTAGTTTAACATCAATACCCACTCAGTCCTTAGCTAGTTAAAACAGGACTTTCCTGGTGGTCCAGTGGTTAAGAATCTGCCTGCCAATAAAGGCAACACAGATTTGATTCCTGGTCCAGGAAGATCCCACATGCCATGAGGCAACTAAGCCTGTGTGCACAGCTACTGAGCCTGCACGCAAGAACCCCTGCTTCACAACAGGAGAAGTCACTGCCACGAGATGCCCACACACAGAAAACAGGGAGTATTCCCTGCTCGCTGCAATTAGAGAAAGACTGTGTATAGCAAGGAAGACCCCGTACAGCCAAAATTAATTAGTTAATTAATTAAAAAAAACATTTCAAAGCAGCCAGTGGATGGTGAGACCCTGGAGTCATTCGTGAAATACAGTAGGTGAAACCTGGTCTTATGAAATAATCCCCCACTAGCTCATCTGTGACCTGGGATTTGCAGGGCTCCATCAGTGATCTAGTCCATGGGGCAGTCCTCCTGACTTTAATTTCTGAGCCTTGTATTTGGGCCCCATCTCAATTTAAATCAGTTAGAAGTCAATTTCACAGTGGTTGGTTTTATAAGATCCCCCAAAAATGATAAGCTAGAAATGGGCAATTGCTTCTTGGGGGAGCAGAGGCCTTCCTCAGATGCCTTATTTATTTATTTTGATTTGATTTTAATTTGGTCAATAATGTTTATGTAACGTTTTTCTTCGATCCTAACAACAATATATGGGTAGGAGGGGAAAACAGCTGTCGTAGCCCTCACCAGATCTCAAACTAATGGTGATTTTTCCCTTCATCAGCCATGAGGCTTAAATAAATACAGTTCCCAAAGCTGACGAGCAATCATTTCCAAATGCAAAAAAACCCAGAAAGGTGGAAAGAAAAGGCGAAAAAAAAAAAAAATCATCCACAGTCTCGTTATGCAGGAACAACCACGGTTAGTGGTTTGTGTGTGCGTTTTTCCATCCTGAAATTTTTCTCTAATTGTTTTACATGGCTGAGATCACACTGTGGGTATGATTTTACATCTCGCCTCCTGCACTCCACGGTACACCATAGCATTTCCACACGTCGTTAAAAGCTCTGTAAACATCATTTTTAACGGTTACAAAATATTCCATTCTATGAATGAACCGTCATTTACCCAACTAATTCCCCAAAGTGGAGCATTTAGCGGTTTCCAATTTTTCACTCGTATAAATAAAGCTGCAGGAAATACCCATGTGTATACATTTTTGTCTGCATTTCAGATTGTTTTCTTAGGACAGATTCCCAGAAGTAGAATTACTGGGTCAAAGAATACAGACTTTTTTTGCAGCTCTTGAATCTTACTGCCAGACTGCTTTTCTGAGCAGCAGTCCCAATCTCCACGCACCCCCCACACACACCCCCTGGCAGTGTGTGAGGGCCCCTCTGTGCATGCATGCAGGCAGCCCTGTCTGATGCATTTTTTAAACCCTACACCCTGGGAAGGGACACTGCCATCTGTCTGCAGCCCGGAGCCTGGGGAGGGCTTTAATTCCTCTGAATCCCCTCTGGTGGCCCCAGGAAGGGTCAGTGGGCTTCTATTTCCCTGTCCCCTCCCCTTGTGTCTGGCTTCAGGGCCTTTCATCTGGGGGACTGAGAGGCCTCTGTGAGCCTCTTGTTCCCAGCAAGGAGCCATGACTCAGTGGGAGGCAGGGAATGGGCAAAGGGGGGGTGTCTGTGATTCTGTGGTCATTTTTTCTTAGCATTGCTCAGCAATTTATCAGACTCAAGGTGTGCTGTTTTTCTCCTTTTTTTTTTTTTTTTTTAAAGTATCACCACTGTGTGTGAGAGAAGACTTTGCTGCCTAGGTCTAATTCACTGTTCTCAAACCCTTCCTTGCACATTGTGTTTTGGGGTCTGTTTTGGAGAACCCTGGAGAAACCCTCTTTCTGATTTGTACTAGAGAGGTCACCAGTCATGCCCTGATTGGAGGGCACTGCTGAAGTTAAAGGGGGAAAAAAAAAATGAGGCACTTCAAATGGGAAACCACGTGAGCCTTTTCGCAAGCAGAATCAGAGAGCTCCAGCCAAACGCCATGGGGGATATTCAATCATGAGAAAAACAGAAATACAAGGAGAGGGAGGGCTGCAGGAACAGAGTCCCTGGAATCCAGCGAGGGCGAGTGTCAGCGGGCTGTGTGCTTACAGGGAGAGAGAGGCAGGAAGAAAGGTTCTAAGTGACTCCTGGGGAAGCGGGGCTGTGGGAGGCTTTCTCATAAATGCTGGCACGGCCAGCAGAACTAAGACTTCCATATTGACCTATCAGGACGCAGGCTGGGAGGGGTCACGTGTCCGGCCATAGTCACACAGTTAGTAGCAATTACAGCGAGAATTCAACTCAGGACCAGCTGAGGTTGGATCCAGCAGCGTTCTACAGTACTGTTTCTCAAACGTTCACATGGATGAGGTCCAGCTGTGGGTCTCTTGTTAAAAGGATGATTCTGATTCAGCGGGTTTGTGGAGGGGCCCAAGGGTCTGCATTTCCAGTAAGCTCCCAAGTGATGGCTGCACCACAGACGGTGACTTGCAGCCATGAAATTAAAAGACGCTTGCTCTTTGGAAGAAAACCTATGACAAACCTAGACAGTGTATTAAAACGCAGAGGACCATATAGTCAAAGCTATGGTTTTTCCAGTAGTCATGTACAGATGCCAGAGCTGGACCATAAAGAAGGCTGGGTGCCGAAGAACTGGTGCTTTCAAACTGTGCTGTTGGAGAAGATGGTTGAGAGTCCCTTGGATGGCAAGGGGATCAAACCAGTCAATCCTAAAGGAAATCAACCCTGAATATTCACTGGAAGGACTGATGCTGAAGCTAAAGCTCTAAAACTTTGATCACCTGATGTGAAGAACTGACTCACTATAAAAGACCCTGATGCTGGGAAAAGTTGAGGGCAGGAGAAGAAGGGGGCAACAGAGGATGAGATGGTTGGATGGCATCACCAACTCAATGGACATGAATTTGAGCAAACTCTGGAAGATGGTGATGGACAGGGAAGCCTGGCATGCCGCAGTCCATGGGGTCACAAAGAGTTGGACTCGACTTAGTGACTGAACAACAACAACCCAAGTGATGCTGACGCTGTCAGTCCAGGGACCACATTTGGAGTGGCAAGGCTGTGCTGCTGCGGTCCCCAAACTTGAGTTAGCGTCAGATCACCTAGAGGATTCCTTAAAATACAAATTGCTTGACCTCACCTCAAAGAATCTGTGAGGCAGTAGGTCTGGAATGAGGTCTGAGAATCTGGTCCCAGGTGTGATGTTGCTGCTGCAGGTCTGGATACCACCCTCTGCGCATCCTGACTTACACTACAATTCTATGTGGGGGGTGGGGGGTGGGGAGCAGTTCTCAGCCTGCTCAAATGCTGCTCTGGGGGCCTTTCTGTGTTCTGGAGAACCCCAGAGGCCCTAGTGCTTAGAAGGGTTCAGAAGTGGGACTGCGAAAAGGTGCTGCTTTTGTTTTAAGACTCTCAGCACTTGGCTGTGGCTATGGCAAAGCAGGGGGATGGGGGCGGGGGGTGGGGTGGGGTATGTGTGTGTGTGTGTGTGTGTGCGTGTGTGTGTGTCTTGGGATCGGTACAATGAGTCTCCAAGGCTCTTATAATCTCCTTCCAGAACCAGGCAGTGAGAGGAAAAGCCACAGTGTTTCTGGAGCAGCTTAAAGACTCACCCATTAAAAAAGCCCCCTTTGCAGGATATCAGTAATATTATGTTGTCGAACAGAGCTTCCTGCTTGTTGGGTCTTGGAGTTTAATAAAAAATATATATTATGACTCAGTCCAAACGTTATAGAAGTCCTTGGGGAATCTGAAATGAATCATGTTAAGCTCCTGTTTTAAAATAGTCCTCTCTTTCACAAGCCTGTATCTGCAGCAGCCTCCTGGTGGGAGTGGGGGGGTGGAGTGTGGGGGCAGAGAAGGGGAAGACAGCAAAGGAGACTCAAGTGAGGGGTGAACTCTTTGTCCCAGGCTTTTCTTAATTAACCAGAGACTTCTGGGATGGAGGAAGGCAGAGCCCAGAGAGCCTGCCTGAGGAAAAAGCCTTCTTGAATGGTGGGCCTACTCACTAAGCATAGAGGTAGGTTGAGGAAGAAAGATCTTGGAGGTCACCTCCTCCAGACAGCCTTCCTTGATTTCTCCAGGCAAATGTGCTCTCAACTGCACGGCCCTTTATCTCTGCCTCTGAGCACAGAAGACCAGTTCCTTCTGTGTCATTTGTTTATGGCCATGCTCACCCTTCAGTGGCACTGAATCTTTTGCGTGGCAGAAGGGAGGTACGTGTTTTCTCCAGAGCTTCCACTCTGCACAGGGCAGTCCAAGAGAGCAGCAGGAGCCCCGAGACCCTGCATGCCTGACTGGCTGACTCTGTGAAGATCCTCAGGCTCCATGTCTGTCTTCAGACACTGAAGGAGGAAACCGCCTACACAGACTTGAGCTCAGGTTGTCCTAACAAAACCCAAACTAGGAAGCGGGTCGGTGGGCAGACGTCAACTGGGCGTTAACTGTCACCAAATCTGTTCCTCTATGCTGCATGCTGGCTGAGTGACCTCCATGGAGGTGGAAGGCGAGCCTGTGAACCCCGGCTCCAGCCCATACAGGCTGGGAGACTTAGGGAAAAGCCATTGCCCTCTCAGTGCTGCAGTTTCTTCAGGTGAGAGTCGGAGATGATCACAGAAGTAGCATCAAGATTATTGAGAAGATTAAGTCAGATGACACATGAGAAACACAGAGCGCACAGTCCAGAAAAAAAGAAGACGACGGACAGGGTCTAGTTCTTAGAACAGGAGACCCATAATCTGAGAGAGACAGCAACGAAAGAAGGGAATATAATTTCAGACCCAAAGCCACAGGTATGTGGCACAGAAAATCCATTCCTTCCTCCTGTGTTTTATACAAAAGGAAGCCAGGGAAGGGGCTGCGGAGTGGCCCATACCTTTGTCTGGAAGCCCTGTTTGCCCTGAGGGTTCTTGCTTTTTTTTTTTACAAAGGCACAAGGCCAAGCCTGCTGTCTTTCTGAGGATACAGATACAAGCTGCTGTATTCAACAAGGACCAACCGTATCGCACAGGGAACCCTGCTCAGTGTTGTGTGGCAGCCTGCATGGGAGGGAGTTTGGGGGAGAATGGATACATGGATATTGTATGGATGAGTCCCTTTGCTGTCCGCCAGAAACGATTACAACACTGTTAATTGGCTGTACTCCAATACAAAATAAAAAGCTGAATAAAATAAAGAGAGGAGAAAAAAAAAAGCCTGAGATTACATGGTTCTTCTGCAGCTTTGTGGTGATCTGGTGGAACTTTACCGAGCTTCTCTGAAGCCCAGATTCCTTTAAAGTGAGGTAGTACTCTTGCCTGGAAAATCCCATGGATGGAGGAGCCTGGTGGGCTGCAGTCCATGGGGTTGCTGAGTTGGACACGACTGAGCGACTTCACTTTGACTTTTCACTTTCATGCTTTGGAGAAGGAAATGGCAACCCGCTCCAGTGTTCTTGCCTGGAGAGTCCCAGGGATGGAGGAGCCTGGTGGGCTGCCGTCTATGGGGTCGCACAGAGTCAGACACGATTCAAGCGACTTAGCAGCAGCAGCAGCAGCACCATCCTTCTGACGCAGAATTAGGTGGGCTATCAGTGCAAAGCCCCTAGTCGGGTGCCTGGTACAGAGTAGGCATTTAATAAACACCTATTGACTGAGTCTTCACGGAATGACCTAGATGATTCAGAGGTTAGAGCAAGGGTCCTGCAAACCTCTCCTTTCCTGGGAATTTACACAGCTATGGGTATCTGAGCAAGCAAATCTCTCCCTTCGTGGCTAGAGACCACCGCGTGAGAGAATTCCCACCAGGACCAGAGGCAGGTATTCTGCTGGCACTCAGGGTAAATGTATTGGAGATTCTTCCAGGAGTGTCTGCCATGCCTCAGAGAGAGCCTATTTTGGGAGTCTCAACTGTATGTGTAATTTCACCCTTAAAGCCATTTTGCACATCTTTCCCAGTATTCAAAAATAAAACTCCTGCCCAATAGAGGCTGTAAAAGGATTTTCAGTTTAAAAAAAAAACCTTCAAATACTATTTTTAAAAAACCACATACCCTTTCTCCCTTCCCCTCTTCTATCTTCACCAGAGACCTCTGAGTTATGAAGTGCACTTAACACCATTAATTGCCATGGAAACTAAAGCATCTTCTGCTGAATATGGTCAACTTTTTCAGCAGAGGATTTGTTGCAGAGATTTTGAATAATGGGCTGTTTTTGTTCCTTTTGTGCGAAGACAAGGTTCCCCTCCTCCGCTCCATTCCTTTTGATGTGTTACTTCTCTAGGCCACATCTCTGTGAGAGCAGAAGCTGGTTACCATGTTTCCAGAAAGCTGAGAAAAAGGAAGAATGTCCTTGGAATTCCTGCTTTCTGAGGAATGCTACATGCGGGATCCAGGTGTTCTCACCTGTCTTCAGCAATGATTTGCTCTTTGACAATTTTATTCGGTTATCATTAACAACAACACTAGCAGCATGCAGTAACAATGATTAATAATCCTATTTGCTGGAGAGCTTATAAGGAGAATGATAGTTTTTATACAGTACATACTATCTTTAGGGACTAGTAAATGGGCACTGTGTGTGCCTCACAGGGACTGTGTGGTTATTAAGATTATCCCCACTTTACAGATGAGGAAACCAAGGCACAAAGAGATTAATCTACCTGCCCATGGGCACAGAGCTAATGAACACTCTAAGCAAGATTTGGACATGGGTCCCTCTAATTCCAGGGCTTCTCAGGTGGCTCAGTGAGTAAGGAATCTGCCTGCAATGCAGGAGATAGGAGTTCGATCTCTGGGTCAGGAAAATGCCCCAGAGAAGGGAATGGCAACCCATTCCAGTATTTTTGCCTGGAGAATCTCATGGACAGAGAGGAGCCTGGTGGGCTACAGTTCATGGGGTCACAAAGAGGCAGACATGACTGAAGTGATTAAGCACCCAAACTCTAATTCCAAACCTAGTCCATGCATTTTCTACTATGCTTCTGGTCTGCCTTAAAAAAATAAATGACGGTATAACACTCAGTCAGTAACTAAATTATTAATGAATTGATCGACTCATTAATAGTTATTAAACTTCAATTTATGCCAGGCACAGTACTGGCTCCTATTCATCCGCCTAGTAAACTCAGCCATCTGCAACTCTTTCAAGAAAAAAGAATTATACAGCAGTCTCTGAGCCACCTAAACATAACATTCACACACTACACTTATTCAAGAATATTCCCCCAACTTCTTTACTTTCTGTATACATAATGTAACACAATATAAATAAACCGGTCATCTAACATTAGAAATCTGGGTTTGGATTCCAGGTCCATCACTCCCTAGCTATGGGGCACTGGGGTGATTTACCTAACTCTTTCAAGCTCGTGTCCAATATTTAAAACAGGAGTAGTAGCTCAGAGGTAGTTTTGAAGATTAAATCAGAAAATGAATGTTAGGTGATTATTCCAGTAACTAACACCTAGTAGGGGCTGAAAACCCAGTGATTATGAGCAGTGGCTGTAGCATTATTAATTCACTACAGAGACGCTTGCTATGCACTGATGATTCCCAGCACTCTGTGCTCTGTGCTAATTTTCATCTCAGAAAATACTCTGGAGGTCAGTTGTGAGACTCATGAGATAATCCATGCACAGGCCAAGCAGGGCGCCAGGTGCACAAACAGGGTTACCAGCGTCCACTGCAGGCTCCTCTCTGGTGACGGGGCCACTGTTTTTGTTGGAGCTAAAGACACAAGGTGGGAAGTGGCGGAGCTAGAGCTGAACATACATCTGGGGCTTCCAATCCTGCACCTGGGAGCAATTAGATTGGGGCTATTTGCCCCAGTGGGAAATGAATTCCCACACATTCCCAAGTCACTGAGGCCAACTCAGCTGTCTTGCACTCCTTTTTTGCATCTTTCCAAAGTCCTACCGCAACTTTTGCTCTTCTCATTGAGGTTTCCAGGCACTAAAGAAAGGGGTGGTCCTGGGGGTATATTGCCTTCTATCAATTCAACATTAGACATAATTCAGTTTCTTAACGACATTTCTGGTCATCATGCCATGCTTCTAATTGAAAATGAATAATTGAAACTCTAATTATTACAAGAGTCAATAAAAGGCAACTCCAGACAGCAACTTGCTAGGCAAAAGCTTTAATTCTCATTCACTTTTAAATTCGGTATGTGTCTGATTATTCAATTACTTAGTGAACATGCATTTTGGGGACTATATCCTAGGAAGAAGTTTAAAAATAAAAGGACCCACCCAGTTTGTTTGTTTGGTTTTTTTTTTTTTTTTTTTTGATAAGCTCTAAGTGTTGGACTTCTGGTTCTGGCAATTTGGTAGACTGAATTTACAGAGAGAATTCAGTACCAAAACAAAAGCCACACAGAAATGTGGAACAAAATAAAATGAAAAATAATTGAGTAAGAAACATTTAACCAGAGCACTGAGTGAAAGAACTGAGGTTGGGATGGCCCAGAAGTTTATAAGACATGAGCATGAGCCTTAAGAGCTGGGAGCTGGGGTTGAGCATCCATGTGGGGGAAAGAAGATGTGGACCCAGGCCCACATGAGGCAGGGAGTTAGAACAGAGAGCCTGAAACCCCTGTGAAAGGTCAGGACCTTACAAGAATCTCCTACATCCACGCATGAGACTTCTGCCCATTAAGTTATGGAGAAGGCCAAGAAGCTCGTTTTTACTCAGGTCTTTGGATAGAAAAAGAAAAAAAAAATACTGCAAGATAAAGAAAAACTCAAATCTGTGGCACATGCAAGTAAGAAATCTAAATTTGTGCCACCTATGGGTTATGAGAATCCTAAACCAAGACATTCATGTAAAAACTGGCCCAGAGCCAATGAGATCTCTGTAGTGCCTGGATAAATCCAGCACAAAATAGCTCTATCAGCCTTGTAAGGACACTTCCATAACCTTGAATGCAAGAAAATCCCACTGGAAAAAATAAAACAAAACTAGAACAAAAACCACATAACCTGATGATGAGTTCACCAAAAAAGTCACGAATCACCCAAGACAACATTTTACCAGCAGGTGCAATAATGAGGCTTACCACCCTTGAAATACTAAAATAGTCTGAGTGATCACAAATGTACTTCAGTGACTAGGAAGATAAATGAAGGGATAAAAACCGTATTAAAAGGACAAGACACTATGAAGGCAGGTTTGAAGAAGAAAGAAAACTTGAAAAATGAAGGAAAAAAACCAGTCATTAAAATTAAAATTCATGGGGTGAATAAAATGACAGATTAAGTATAGCTCAAGAGAGAGACAGTGAACTCAAAGATGAGTTTGTGGAAATTTCCCACACTGTAGAACAGGGAGATAGATGGAAAACATGAGAGATCTGTTAAAACAAAGGAGAGAATCAGAAGATCCAACACACATCTAATGGAAATTTCAAGAGGGACGAATGGGCGAAGGGAAGTATTTGAAGTGATAAGAGAGGAGAATGCTTGAAAGTGATGGCACAGAATGGCACAGTTAAGGCAAAGGACAAATTATAAAGGCTCTTAAGTGTTGGTTTCTTCAAGTTTGCTCAAAAGGATCCATCTTTGGCCAGCTAAAGAATTAAGAAATAGGAAGATTCAAAGCATTAAAACCATGGATTAAAAACAGCACCAGACTAGGCCATCATCCCTGGCAAAAAATGGTGCTCAAACAAGCAATTCTGTTCTCTACCATACCAGCCAGAAAACCAGGGCAACTAGGATGTACCAACCAGGTACTCTACAGAGTGGAAGACTGCATTATGGGTCCTCATTCTTCACCCCTCACCTCATGCCCTGGGGCTTGAACTTTTCAGCACTTTCCATTAATGGCAGAGGGAAAAAAAATATGCCCTAGCTCCTCCGTGAGTTCAAGGGAGATCAGAGACTCATAGAGCACATGTGGATCCAACCTACAGATTGGAGTCAAACTCAGCTGAGCCCAGTTTAGTTCAGCTGCTACCCAGCTGAGCTCTAGCTGCAACAATGGAAAAGGAATAGGTTATCATTTTAAGCCCTTGAATTTTCCAGTGGCTTGTCCATGAAACACGACTGTGGAAACTGTTGCCCAACGCATATATGATCTCAAAAAACTTCACAACTCTGGTGTAGGCATTATTGCCCCTATTTTACATTAAATCATATGCAACACGACCCCAAGGACTGTTGTAGCATGCCAGGCTTCCCTGTCTTTCACTGTCTCTCGGAGTTTGCTCAAACTCATGTCCATTGAGTCAGTGGTGCCATCCAACCATCTCATCCTCTGTCATCCCCTTCTCTTCCTGCCTTCAATCTTTCCCAGCATCAGGATCTTTTCCAGTGAGCCAGCTCTTCACACCATGTGGCTAAAGTATTGGAGCTTCAGTTTCACATCAGTCCTTCCAATGAATATTCAGGGTTGATTTCCTTTAGGATTGACTGGTTTGATCTCCTTGCAGTCCAAAGGACTCTCAAGAGTATTCTCCAGCACCACAGATCGAAAGCAGCAGTTCTTCAATGGTCCAGCTCTCACATTCATACATGACTATTGGAAAAACTATAGTTTTGACTATACGGACCTTTGTTGGCAAAATGATATCTCTGTTTTGTAATACGCTGTCTAGGTTTGTCATAGCTTTCCTCCCAATGAGCAGGTGTCTTAATTTCATGGCTGCAGTCACTGTCTGCAGTGATTTTGGAGCCCAAGAAAATAAAATCTGCCACTGTTCCCATTTTTTAACTCATCTATTTTACACTTACTCTTGAGAGTCCATTGGACAGCAAGGAGATCAAACCAGTCAAATCTGAAGAAAATCAGTCCTGAATATCCATTGGAAGGACTGATGCTGAAGCTTCAATACTTTGGCCACCTGATACAAAGAGCCAACTCATTGGAAAAGACTCTGATGCTGGGAAAGATTGAAGGCAGGAAGAGAAGGGGATGACAGAGGATGAGATGGTTGGATGGCTCTCCCAGCAAGCACTGGGAGATGGTGAAGGACCAGTAGCTTGATACGCTACAGTCCATGGGGTTGCAAAGAGTCAAATATGACTGAGCAACTGAACAACAACAATTCTATACTTAAGGAAACTCAAAGGTTCCAAGAATCAAGAAGCAATGTGACATGCCCTGGCTCACACAAGAGCAGGTTTAAGAACTAAGGCTTATTCTGTCTGTATAGCCCAATCTTTAAGCTTCTAATTGAACTGCTTTTTAACTGACATTTGGTTGAATGAATGAAGGGACAGATGAATACCATTCCATCTACTTGGGCCAAAATCATCAACTGCATTCACCCAAAAACACACTCAGGGCCTGAGCACCTTAAGGCCAGAACCAACTCATCAGTGTACCCAAAGAGGCTCATTTTCCTTTTAGAAGGTGTCTGCTGCACAAAGAGCTTGCCCGGGAAATGAATCCCCTTCATGCCAAGGGGGGAAATAAAGCACTGGAGTGGAGATAATCACAGCCTGTCAGGCTTCCTGGCGAGCTGATGGTCTTCATGGTCCAGCAGATGGTGTCAAGGATGTGACCTGTGGAGGTTCACAACAGACAGCTGACAGAGGCCTCATCTAAATGGACAACACGGAGGCCCACAGCTGATCCGTGTCTTAGTGCGTGCTACTTGGCAGCTGCGGAAGCACGGTCTGACTGGAATAGCTCCCCTTCTGAACCGCTGGGGTGGGAAATAATTAACTGCCTTGTTCTACTTGGGGTGGGAACAGGCGGACCCTTCTGAGGGGTGACAGAGGGTCCCTGCGGAAGTAGCAGAGGATAAACGTGTTTAGACCCTCATCCCTCCCTGAGATTCTGCCATCTCCATATAAAAAAAAATAGAATTGAGAGCATTTAAAAACTTGAGATTTGGATCCTGCTTTTGATTTCACAAAATAGTTTAAAATTTATTTCTGGTTCAGTAGGGAACAAAAAAATTAGACAAAGGATAGGAACAATCTATTCAGAGAAGCACAAATACAAACAGCTAATAAACATGTGAAAAGATGTTTGGCCTCACTAATAATTAAAGAACTGCAGATCAAAACAATAATGAAATGCCAATTTTTTCCCCCATCAGGCTGACAAAATTGGAAAAGCTTGATAATTCTGAGTGTCTACCCCCAGGGAAGGAGTGGTCTCATATGCTATTGATGGAACATTTTGTGGGATGCCTTGGTAACATTTATCAAAATTTAACTATATAATTTTCAGCCCAGGAAAAATTACTGTGAATTTACTCTCTAGTTATACCCACCTTTCCAAATGGGTCAAGATAGGCATATAAGCGGAGAAGGCAATGGCAACCCACTCCAGTACTCTTGCCTGGGAAATCCCATGGACAGAGGAGCCTGGTAGGCTGCACTCCATGCGGTCTTGAAGAGCTGGACACAACTGAGTGACTTCACTTTCACTTTTCACTTTCATGCATTGGAGAAGGAAATGGCAACCCACTCCAGTGTTCTTGCCTGGAGAATCCCAGGGACAGGAGCCTGGTGGGCTGCCATCTGTGGGGTCACACAGAGTCGAACATGACTGACGTGACTTAGCAGCAGCAGTAGGCATATAAGGGGTTCACTAAGAAGTTATCTGTAACAGCAAAAATCTAGAAATACTTAAGTGTCTATGGACAGAGGATGAGGTTAACAATCTCAAGTCCAGTGACACAATGGATGAATACACAGCAGTGAACAGGAGTGAGTTCTGTAGGGTTGAAAGTGAAACATCTAGACATCTTAAGGGAAAAACGCAAGGTGTAAAGTAACGTGTAAAGGGACTTCTTTGGTATAAATAAAACTTGGGTCTTTTTTCCTCCAAGAATAAAAGGAAAGTCTTTTTCAGCAGGCACCTTTGTAGAGAGACAACTAGGACTCTAAGATGAGTTACACGCTTCGTTCCATCTTTCTGCACACTGCACTTTCTTTCCATGGAGGTCTATTTCTTTTAAGTTAACAGGAGTTATCCAGGCAGTGAGATTAAAGACCTTTCTGTTTATTTGTTTTTCTCACCCTCACACACATTACAAATCTAATACATGTTGCAATTTATTATAAAATGATGTGTTAATCTGAGCATACTCAAGCGCCAGGCAGGTGGGGGTGAAGGAAGTGAGGAGCTGAGGCTGGGAGTCACCCATGTGTGTGGAAGTGGCCTTGTGTACCAGGAAGGACCCGCAGGGGAGACTGAATCCTCTGAAGGGGTTTCTTTAGAAAGCCTGAGTTGTTCTCTCTGGGCAACATCACCAGCTGGGGCTTGGGAGATAGAAAGGAGCTGGTGGCTGGCAGAGGTAGATAGCTGCTTCCATATGCAACCTTGAAAGCCACGAAGGGGACGGAAGAAAGTCTCACCATACTGCAAGGGCCCAGCTTGCCTTCCAGGCAACAGGGAGGGGAGGCTTCCCAGGAGGGCCATGGGCAGAGTCCAGGAGGGGAATCCCTGGGTTGAGGAGCATGGGCAATAGCCCCATAAATGACTAGTAAGTTCTGGAGGCCCCTGGGGAGGGGGTGGGCATGGTGCAAATCCTCCCACAGTTAGTTAGACAGGGTAAGAGGGGAAAATAAAGGTGCTTGCTATTAATTCTCTCTCAAGTGTCCACGTTTATTTTCCCCCTGGACTCTGAGAAGCATAGGCAGCTCCTCTGTCTCCTTTACCACTCAGCACACAGTAGGACCTCTTTGTGGAACAAATGGGCTGCTGACATCCTCTGCTCAGTCTGGCCTTTCATTTTCCTGATGCTTTGTCCACCAGGATTGCAGCCAGGTAGCCTCCAGAACCGGAGAAGGTGATGGCACCCCACTCTAGTACTCTTGCCTGGAAAATCCCATGGATGGAGGAGCCTGGTAGGCTGCAGTCCATGGGTTGCGAAGAGTCAGACACAACTGAGCGACTTCACTTTCACTTCTCACTTTCATGCATTGGAGAAGGAAATGGCAACCCACTCCAGTGTTCTTGCCCGGAGAATCCCAGGGATGGGGGAGCCTGGTGGGCTGCTGTCTGTGGGGTCGCACAGAGTCGGACACGACTGAAGCGACTTAGCAGCAGCAGCAACAGCCACCTCCAGAACCAGGCTCTGCTGCCAGAAGTTACTTATCAACGCAAAGAAGTTTGGAGAACTCCTGGAAAGCCTGACCTATTTCACCAGTTCAGCGAAATCTAAACAATGAAAGATTCATTTGACTCTATTAGATCAAATGTAAAAATAAAATTAAAATTAATTAAAAACTACAGCAGACAGCACCTTACAAAAACACCTTTGATGTGCCTTCAGCAGACTGAACAGCTGCAGTTAGGGAAGGCAATGAGGTTTCAATTATCCTGGCTACTGGCGGAAAGAGATAATGTGGATAAAAGAAATCCACAGATAATCAAAATTAAAAATCCTTTACTCTTTCTCTCCATTTCAACATTGTCCCTAACACACTCCTGTGAGGACCTTAAGGAATGTTCATATTTGTTGAATCTTCTACTCAGCCTCCCCGACTTTTTTTTTATAGAGGTAGAAGTGTTGATAAGATCAGGGATGGAAGTGGTGTGCACTGAGGATGTGCTGGGTGTCAGGCCACAGCTGGGCTGGGCTGTCTCTATATGGCCCTCTACCTCCTTTTTCTGCTTTTCTCTGCCGTATTCTGGGCTCCAGGAGGCCAACCTCTGAACATATGGCCACTGATGTTCCTTTCCTTCTGACTTCCCGCTGGGTTTAGCCAATGGGAGGCACCAGCCTTGGAGGGTGAGAGGAGAGAGGCTGGAATATTCCCTCCCCACAAGCCTTCCTGCTAGGCTGTGAACTGAAGGAGGCTTTCGTCTTTCGAAGGCCAGGAATCCTGTCCAGCAGCCTCTTCTGTGGACACAGCTCTTTCTGCTTTCCTGACAGCTCGACCTTAATTAAACTCTCTTCAACCACCCCATCAGCTCCTTGCACTTACCACTCATTGTCTCATGCAGTGTACCCCTTTCCAAGAGGAGAGAGAACCTCTAGGAGGAGGACCCACTTGCTTGTGGTCACACCTCTGGGAATCGGCAGAACCAGAAGTCCTAGCCAACACGTCTAACCCTAAAATGCAGTGATCTCACGGCTTGATTATACTGCTGAGAAACCCAAGCCATCAGCGAGAATTTGCAAAGTGATGCTGACTGCAAGAGCACCATTGGAAAGTTGCTGAAAAGATTAGAATGTTGGGTCTTTAGACTGTCCATGAGAAGCGTGCCTAGGTCTGGTAGGAATCCTGCTTTTTAGCAATCACTTTGCCTCTCGGATTTCAACTCCTAGAGCCTCTTGTTCCTGGACTCCAAAGCCCACACTGGTCATCTTCAGATTTTGTGACTTCCGTTGGGCTATGGAGCTTTCTGGAGGTGGGACTTGGGAGTGAGGCAGAAGCTCAGTTAGGTAACTAATCAGTCCCCTGTGTCTTCACTCATCCATTCGTCTGGTCATTCTGATTACTAAGGGACCACTCTGCGAAGTTGCTACGGGGAGCGAGACAGAACATCCAGACACTATCAGATGACTGTCATAACACGGTGGCAAGACATCTGTCCAGGATGTGTACACAGTGGGCACTTCACCTGGCCAGGGTCAGAGGCAGAGGTTTCCTGAGGAGCCACCCCTGAGCTGCATTTTAGAAGCTGGGGTTGGGGTGTGGTGGGGGTGATGGGAGGCCAGGCAGGGAGGGAGGGCAGGGACAGTCAGTCCAGGCAGAGGAGGGAGCCTGAGCCACAGAGGAGCACCAGGGAGTGCCAGAAGCTCAGCATTTCTGAACACAGGCTGCATCCAGGGGGTCAGCGATGGGATGGAAAGAGACACAGGACCAGCGTGGTGGGTCCTGCCCAGGGTACTAAGGAACTAGGCCTATGCTCCAAGACTAGGGCTCAGTGTCAAGGCCAGCCTAGATGCCCCAGGAACTGGAAGGCATCTCCCTAAAGGCTGCTCTGCCTTCTCAAAGCACTTGTTTAAAATGCTTTCAAACCTAGTCAGAAGTAAAGATGACACTTTAATGAACCCCTGCAGACCTATGACTCAGGACACTGTTCTGTAATCTCCTCCAGTTTGGGGTCAGGAGTGGACCTGGGGCCTGAAGCTCACCCAGCCTGCAGATGCAAAGGTCGTCAGCTACAAGGACAGGACAGTGGGAGGCATCGAGGGCCAGCAGGCTGGACCCCAGCAACTGGAGCTCCCTGAATCCTGATGGCCATGATGCCAAGCAAACCCTGATCTGCTTGCTTGTCTTCACTTTCCCGAGAAGGGTGGAGGGTGAGGGGCACAGAGCTAACGAAATAAGAGTCATAAACGAGAAAGAGCTGACTTGCGTCTTTGGCACATGGGCTGCCAACTCCCCCAGATAGAGGCTTTGGGAAAAAAGAAAATATACAGGCTACCAGAGTGGGTCCCACAGAATCTCCACCCGACCCATTATTAAGGCCACTGAACATGCTGTTCAGAAGCAGGAACTGCAAACTGAACTTGAGACCTGAGAGGATCCCGATTCCACAAATGCTATCATTAAGAATCATCACAGATAATGTGGTTTTAATTAGAAGGGTTGAGATATTGGCAAGTGTTCAAAAAGCTCATCATCTGAGGCTCTGCCAGCATTCTGGGTACAGGCCGCCTGCATAGTGTGAGTCTGCTCAGGTGAAAGAGTCTGAGCCTTCTTCCTGCAAACCTTGAGGGTGAGGGGTCCCCGCATTTGTGGTACAGACAGAGGTGATGGAAAATGCCTCACATGAATGAGGAGAGGCGGGTAGGTATGGTGGCTTGTTATGTGCCAAAGTCCAGAGGGTTCTGAGGTCAAACAAACAGGCCTCTCTATCGATACTGATGGTGAGACCCTGGACAGATATATAACCTTTCTGAGCCTTGGTTTCCTTGTAATGTCCAGTGGAGACAACTACACCTCTGCAACCCAGGGCTATCTGAAGGATTAAATGAATTAACATGCTCAGCACTGGGCCAAGTGACCTGGTACAGATAGGATGCCCAGGAAGCATTTACCACTGACTTCGTCTTCCTGCCTTCCCAGACTAGCAGGCAGTGGGGCCATACCTGAGCCCATGTCTTTGTGAAGCCAGAGGCTAACCCCCTTCAACAACTGCATACAACCACTAGCGAGGACCAGGACAGGCCTTTCTTTCACACGGGTGAGGTCTGCAGTAAGTAAAAGTGGTCTTGACTTGTAAAACACCATTTTCCAAGTGTGAGATGTTTTTTGCTTGTGTCTCGAAATCCTATCAGCCTCCCGCATCAGGGAATCTTTAGGAATCTTTACCAGCAGTGACTCCATTAAATACTAATAGATGGCTGGGCTTCTGAGCATGTCACGTAATCCTTGTCTGCCAGTGGGGCAGGGGCTTAGGCAGATGAAGTTATTTCAACCAGAGAGGCCAGGGCGAGTGGCTTGCCACTGTATGGAAGTGCCACCCAATGTCTTCTTGGCTCCATAGAAAGATGTGTCTGTCACTCATGTGAGCCGCTCGACCTGTCGAGGCAGGCAAACCATCTTCATGTTGGTCTGCACCTGCCAATGTGCTTAGCTTTTACAGTAGCCTTACAAAATAGATTTTGTTAGCCCCGTTTTACAAGAAAGTAGACTGAGGCTACAGAAAGTATATGATTTTTGGAAGGTCACAGGATCAGGAGGGCTTCCCTGGTGGTTCAGTGGTAAAGAATCCTACCTGTCAATGCAGAAGACCTGGGTTCGATCCTAGGTCAGGAAGATCCCCTGGAGAAGGAAATGGCAACTCACTCTAGTAAGAGTCAGACACAGCTGAGTGACTAAACCAACGAGATCAGGAAATCCGTGGAATCCAGATCTGCCTGTTTTCTGGCCAGAGTTGCCCTCAAGGACAGGAAATGTGACTTGACCTCCTTGTGACCCAGCAAAGAGTGGAGTGTTTCCTGGAGCAGACACAAACCTGTGGAATCAATGGTCAATCAATGGAATCAATTTGCCCTAATTCAGTTCCCTTGGTGGCACTAGTGGTAAAGAACTCTCCTGCCAATGCAGGAGACTTGAGATGTGGGTTTCATCCCTGGATGAGGAGGATCCCCTGGAGGAGGAAATGGCAACCCACTCCAGTATTCTTGCCTGGAGAAATCCATGGACAGAGGAGCCTGGTGGGCGGGCTACAGCCCATAGGGGTGCAAAGAGTCGGACATGACTCAGCACGCATGCACGCGCCTCCTCTCCAGATCACTCACTTCCTGCTGCCAGCTCAGAGCTCTCCAAGGCTGCCCTTCATGGTCCACCCTCCCGGGACCCCAGCTCTTGACATAGAGGGCCTGAAGCTCTCCCTGGGCCCCAGTCCCAGTCAATGCTCGGTCCTCCCCCAGCCAATTCCATTCCTTTCTCCAGAAGCTCTTCAAGCAGAGAGACAACTGAGCTACGGAAATGACGGTTGTGCAGCCCAGCTTTTCTTCTCCGTGGGAGCAGAGAGAAAGAAAAAGGAGAAAACGCAGGTGCTTGGAGAGGGCAGCCCAGTCTGTGTGTAACCACCTGGGCTCAACAGTGGGTCTGCCGTGAGGTACAGGGGCTGGCACCTCTGTCTGAGTTTCCTCGACCTGACAGGTGTGGCGAGGGAGGCCGCCCTTGGGTAACTCCTAGCAGTGAGCTGTGCAGCCTGGGCCTCGTGTGCAGGAAACTCCTGGGGCAACACCTCGTCTTCCACTGAACCCCTCGCCTCAACGCCTCCTCACCCTGAGTCAAGCGTACCTGGCCGTGCAGCTGGGCCCCCCCAGGATTCTGTGAGATGACCTAGCAGAGCCGTCTTCATGTTCCTGGGGTGGGGAAAAACTGTAGAATTTGACCCCACAAACCAGAACAAAACCCTATGTTGGAGCCCATGGAAGAGGCAGTAATTAGGCACCACCTGAGTACCTGTGCTAAGGCCTGTACCCATGTATTCCTTTATTAACGTTTATCATTATCCCATGAAGTGCTACAGGGAAGGGGGATGGACTCTCCTTGGGGTGATGAAAATGTCCTAAAATTGATGGTGCTGATGGTTTCACAACTTGGTGAATCCCACTATAGGCTGCTGAATTGTGCTTTGTGAATATTATGCACATCATTATATGCATTATTCACAATATGCTTTGTGAATTATATTTCAATAAAGATGTTATCAAGAAAAAAAGAAGAAAGAAAAAGAAAAGATGTATCACTAAGAGAATGTTATCTGAATCCATATTTTCTAATTCAAGGTCTGAATCTCTAAATAAAATACAGTTCCTGCCCTCAGATTTCTCTCTCTCTCTTTTTCTCCCAGTTTTATTGAGAAATAACTGACATACAGAACTAAGTTTAAAGTTCAGCATACAGCATAATGGTTTGACTTACACACATTATGAAATGATTTAGGTTTATTTTCTAATAGGGACTATGCTGTGCTCAGTTGCTCAGCGTCTGACTCTTTGTGACCCAGCCAGGCTCCTCTGGGCATGGGATTTTTCAGGCCAGAACACTGGAGTGGGTTTCCATTTCCTCCTCCAGGGGATCTACCCGACCCAGGGATTGAACCCGAGTCTCCTGCATCTCCTGCATTTCAGGCAGAGTCTTTACCCACTGAGACGTAGGGGAAACGCAGTCTAAGGAAAACACTCAAATTATTACAAGTATAAGATGGAACAGGGTAAGTGCTCCATGGAAGGTTTAAGCAGGAACACAGGAGTTTGTCAGAACCAGCTCACACAGGTCACTACTTTGAGGTTTTCTAAGTTGCCCTAGGGATGCAAACTTGCCCCAGCGTCCCCACTGGCACACACGCCAGATCACACATCCAGCTCCAGAACAAGGAACCAATCACGACAGCACAATCTTTACACAGCCGTGGTGTTTTTGATACGCCAGGTACTCTTGTAATGCCTTCAGATATAACAACTGAGTTAGGCCCACCACATTCCAATGGGGTGGGTACCATAATCCCGTTTAGGCCTGGAGGTCAGAGGAATGATCTGACTTGTCCAAGGTCCCACAGCCAGTAAGTGGCAGTTTCCAGCCCTGGCTCGCCAGCCTGGGTTAATGCTTACCACCTCTCCACTGTCCCGCACACGCCACCTCCCTACCTCTGACTGCTCTGCGCTCTCCTTGAGATGGAGACTCTGTAAGGCTGCTGGGGTGGAAGTGACCCTTGGGCGAGCGCTACAGAAGAGTGAGAGATGCAGCCTCAGAACAAACTTTGGTCCTTCAGACACAGCACAGGGAAGGGAAGGGCCCTGGCCTGGGAGCCGAGGACCTGGGATCTGAACGCAGCTCTGTCGCTAGGCCCCAGTGCACCTTGATTCTGTCTGGGCCCGGGGTTCACCCTTTGAGAAATGAAGGGGTCGGAGGAGGACCTTTAAAGCTGCCTTTTGCCCTAAAATCCTAAGATTCGCAGGCTAAAGCCTTTTGTTGTTGTTCAGTTACTAAGTTATGCCTGACTGTTTGCAATCCCATGGACTGGAGCATGCCAGGATTCCGTGTCCTTCCCTGTCTCCCAGAGCTTGCTCAAACTCATTTATTGAGTCAGTGATGCCACCCAACCATCTCATTCTCTGTTGTCCCCTTCTCTTGCCCTTAGTCTTTCCCAGAATCAGGCCTGGTTCTCGCTCAACTTGTCTTGGGGCTGCTCACTGGCCATGAGGCCTGGATACATGCTGGCCCAACCTGTGACTTCCTTGATCTCAGCATCCAAGGAGGCACCCTGACCACACAGAGCTGGGGTTATGCTCCCCAGGAACCTTGCTAATTTCTGACTCCATCTCCCGCCTTGTCCTGCCCATGCAGGAGGGGCACTCCCTCCTAAACATCACTATCTCTGTTTCCAGTGTAATGATCCTGATAGCTGCCAAACTGTAAATGAATGAAGGAGTGAATAAGTGAATGACTGGATGCCTGCCTGTAATAAACCCTTATCACAAGGCTGTAATGACTGTTAGCTCATCTGTCTTCTTCATAGAGCTATGATTTCACCCATACCTAGGGCTTCTACAATGCAGGAGACCTGGGTTCAATCCCTGGGTTGGGAAGATCTCCTGGAGAAGGAAATGGCACCCCACTCCAGTATTCTTGCCTGGAAAATCCCATGGACAGAGGAACCTGGTAGGTTACAGTCCATGGGGTCACAAAGAGTTGGACACGACTGAGTGACTTCACTTTCACTTTCCCTCACTTAGGGCTTCTGTGCTAGGTTCTTGTTCTGGACATAGGGTAAAATGATTGGGATGAAATGCTCTAAAAAGTGCAGTGGCGCACAGTATAAGACCTTGGAGCTGACCCTGGGGATCTGCAGGACACATACAGCTGATGCTGACCAGCTCGGCCATAGGAAGCAAGGTGCTGGACACGCAAGGGTCACAGGACTTTGAGCTCCAGAGCAACCAACAAACAGCACCTGGTGGAGGGGACGGACTGTTCAGGCCCTTTTGGGCCAGGTCTAGGTTGGGGTTCAGACCCAGAGGTGGTTCAATCTGTTTGCTTTTGTATCTGGCTGGCTCTGGACCCCACTAGACCAGGTCTGTCCCATAGACCTTTCTGCAGAGACAAGCATGTTTTACTCACCTGTACTAATACAGTACTAGTAACATGAAGGCTAAAATAGTGGAGATGTGGCTCATGCAAGCCAGGAATTGAAGTTCTTATTTTAATTTAATAAACTTAAAATAGCCTGGGTGGCTAGTGGCTACCACGCTGGACAGCACAGGTCTGGACCTTTGATACACATAGCATGCCTGAGAAGACCCCACCTGACTTCATGATCATACACTTCCGACCTCACACCATATATGAGGTCAGACACAGGAGCACTGCCTCCTGCTGTGTTAGCAAGCATGGATCCTCCCTGATCCTGTTTCCAGCTCTGGCATCAGAAACCTGGGCTCTGGTCTCAGTTCTGTCTCTGACAAGCTATGGACATGTTGTTAGGACTCTGAGCCTCAACTTCCTCATCTTGCAACTTCATGTGGGTGGGAAAAAGAGGAAAATGTGTATGGCAACTAGCTGGCCCACACGGGGGCACTCCGCAAGCACTGGTGCCCTCCTCTGGCCTTCTCCACCCAGCTCCTCAACCCTGCTCTGGATTCTGATGGGTTCCATTATCTGGATGGTTGAGATTCAAGGACTCTCAACTACGCGATGGTTCCTCCAGAGTCCACCTCGCCTTTTCCCTCTGGGTGTGGCTTGGGTCTGAGCCCTTAGCCCACCCTCAGCACCCCCTTGCACCCCACACCACTGACCCCTGAGAAGAGCTCTCCCCACTTCCCACAGGGTCTGGGGGCCAGGCTAGAAATACACAGGCAGAGAGGGAGCTGTGGGCACAGAATATGGTGGCTTATACATTGTGGTTTTTATTTTTTTCTTTAGGAGGAGGGATGTTATGGGTTTGGGGATAAAACTGTTTAAAAAGCACAGATCTTGACAAAACAAAGCCAGTGCCTTCTTCCTCCACAGCCTCTCAAATTTCTTCCCCGACCTCCATAGACAAATCCTGGGGCAGCCTTCTGTGTCTCTGAAGAAAGATGTTATGCTGCCAACATTTGCTTTCTTATAACCTCTGGATAGATAAAAGTTAGTCATGTGCATGGTCCATGGAGACTCCAAAGGGGGGCTGTGAGGAACATGAGATCACAGCCCAGCAAGGGTTTCCTTACATTTGGAAAAAAACAGCCTTCAGGATAGATTACTTTTTCTCGAGGCGGCAGAGATGGTGTGATGGAAGGAAAAAGCCTCAGAGGTTGGAATCTGAAGTTCTAATGGTCTGTCAATACCCAGATGTGCCAGGTATCAAGCTTGCATCTTCCTACACTTGATCTGGGAAAGTCTTAGGGGCTCAGTTTTCTCATCCATAAAATGGGGCCAATAATGAGGCTGCCTTACAGGGCTGCTGTGAGAGAGCCTGGGAGAGGCTAGGAATTGTAAAGTGCCGTGAAACAAACTGTTTATGGGAGGTTTCCCATGGTCTTCCATGAGCTCTATTCACAGAGACCAGCCCTGACCTTTCTTTGAAAATTACCAGATTCAACGAAAAACATCTGGCTGAAGACAAGAAGCCCCCCAGGAAGTGGACGTCGGCCCTGACGATTAAATTACTAACTCTCCCCATCCCACCTAGAACCGAAGACAAATTTTCTAAGTTTAAATGGCTCCTTCCATCCATTTCTCCCAATGCTTTGAAGATCAGTCTCTTTCCCACCCCTATTTCCTCACTATAGCAAGAAGAGATACTTCGGAAATGAGACCTCAAGATGCAACCCTGAAAACAATTTTAAAAGGAACGAGAGGTCTTACAGCTTGGAGAAGCAGCATGATGCATGAGGTTTAAAGAGAGGGAGAGGTTTAGGTTCAAATCCCAGCTGAGTCCTAGTTTGGCTGGGTGATCTTGGCCAAGTTACTTAACATCTCTGAGCCTTTTAAGTTGCTGAGCTGTAAAATGCAGATAAAGATAACTACACGGAAGGGTATTCTGGAAGAATATGTGGGGGTGGGGTGATACCTAAAGGTGACTAAGGTACGAAGCCCTTAATAAATATGCACTGAATTGAGATGAATCGCATCAGTGCACACCATTCTCTCCTCCCCGCTTCTCCCAACACCTCTGGTGAAAGCTCAGCTTGTTTTGAGCTCTCCCTGCCCCACCCGCCCAGAGCAACATTCTTTTCCAACGACTCAGTGGCAAGAGGAAGATGGAGAGCATTTGGCCAGAACGCCGACCTCATTAACTCCCTCGTCTCTCCATCTGTTATCTATCAGGAGCCCCGTGCACGGAGGCAGGTGACCAATAAAAGCCCTCCTGTTTCCCTTTGTCTCCGGGCCAGTGCATGACAGTGCAAAGCCGTCTACAACCCTGGGCCCCTGTCAGGGCTCGGCTCTGGCCTGTGATTCGTTGCTAGGGTCGGGGTTTTTCTGGGCTCAGGAAAAGAAAGCTAAGTTCACAGCCAACTCGGAGGCAGCAGCCGGGCCCAGCTGGCCTCCTCTGTAGGTCAAGAGAGAGTCTGAAAACCAGCAAATGACACTGCAAACATGGTGGCGTAAGGAGGTCATTACTCACAGCACTGGGATCTCTGATTTAAATGAACCAGTTCTTTATTCCTCTGGGGCATTGAAAACACTACTTGATTTATAAAAGGGAGAGCTGCACTCTAGTTTTTCGGGAACCTTAAGTTTGCAGAAAGTAAGTTACTGGGGGTTCATGAAGACGGTAAATTCTCAACAAATGCGAGCTGTTATTACATCAAACATTTCCTGAGGATTTTATGCCTGTTGCTGGCTAGACACCGGTTTGGCTCTGAGTTTCCTGGTGTCCAATGGGAAACAGCAAACATGATCAATTTCACAATTGCCAGTGTCTACAAGCATGCATAGAGTACTACCAGGATGAGTGCAACCATTACTGCTGTGATTGAGTTGCTAAATCGTGTCTGACCCTTTGCAACGCCATGGACTCTAGCCCAGGAGGCTCCTCTGTCCATGGAATTTCCCAGGCAAGAATAGTGGTGTAGGTTGCCATTTCCTTCTCCAGGAGATCTTCCTGACCCAGGGATCGAGTTCGCATCTCCAGCATTGGCAGGAGGGTTCTTTACACTGAGCCACCTGGGAATCGAGTGCAAGCATGACGGGCACTGAAATCAGAGACATATTTCCCGCAGGTCTTCACCGGACAGACACCGTAGACTATGAAGAAAATGGTGTTCAGGAACAGCCCTTCAGGAAAATGCAGGAACCTGCTTCCTCAAACTGTCTGCAGCTTTTATTTATCCCTATCTGACTGCAGGGAAGCCACTGCTACCCTTCTCTCCGAGATTCAGGAGCAGCAGCTAAAAAGTGGAATGGTTGCTTCGCGTCGCAAGCTACTAGCACCCAGCATCCGTCTTTTGGCCTTTGTGTTTTGTCAGTAAAGAAATTAGAGTCTTATTAATCAACCAATCAGTCAAATAAGCCTCATTACCATTAAAGAAGAGAAAGTAAGCTTTATTTATGCAATTATAAGGCATTTAAAATACAAAGAGATTATTATTAATACTTGAGCCTGGCAATCTTCCCAGAGTGGTAAACCGGCAAGGGCTTTGTTCTTGAAGAGGCAACACAGCAGTTACAGATTCCTGCCTCCCCTGCTCCAAGCTGCTGATGTGCGGGATGCCTCTTGAATATTCAGGAAGGTTCTGAGGGCCCCTCTGCCTTCAGTGCTGTTTGGGGAAAACAGCAGTGGGTTGCAAGTTAGGAGGATGGTGTATTTTGTGACTCTGGCCAAAACAAACTGCCTCTCTGGGCTGTGGTTTTCCAGCAGTAGCATGTTATAACTAAAATAACTGGTAGAGCTTTAAAAAAGACTCAGTCTTCAGTCCATGTCAGACCAACTGAATCAGAATCCCTGAGGGCTGTTATCGTTCAGTCGTGTCCGACTCTTTGTGACCCCATAGACTGCAGCGCACCAAGCTTCCCTGTCCTTCACTATCTCCTAGAGATTGCTCAAACTCATGTCCGTTGAGTCAATGATGCCATTCAACCATCTCATTCTCTGTTATCCCCTTCTTCTCCTGCCCTCAATCTTTCCCAGCATCAGGGTCTTTTCCAATGAGTTGGCTCTTCGCATCAGGTGGCCAAGGTATTGGAGCTTCAGCTTCAGCATGAGTCCTTCCAGTGAAAATTCAGGGTTGATTTCCTTTAGGATTGACTGGTTTGATTTCCTTGCTGTCCAAGGCACTCTCAAGAGTCTTCTCTAGCACCATAGTTCAAAAGGATCAGTTCCTCAGTGCTAAGCCTTTTTTATGGTCCAACTCTCCTATCCATACATGACTAGTGGAAAAACTATAACTTTGAGTATATGGGCCTTTGTTGCCAAAGTGATGTCTCCTCTTGTTAATACACTGTCTAGGTAGGAAATGGTGTATTTAACAAGAGAACCAGATGATTCTAGAATGCAAGTGGGAACGACCAACCATGACCTGTGGTTCTCTATATCTATCCTGCCTTTGGTATCATCAATGCTTGGAATTTCTTAGAGATTTCTCATGCAGAGTTCTGAGACATAAATACCTGCAGTGGGTCTACAGGTAACCTGATGAGTGATGAAGGCCAGGTATGCGAAAAAGCCACAGACAGCCCACAAGCCGTGGCTTGAAATCTCTGGTAAACGGACAGATCTCAGGTCCCTATAAATGGCCGATTCACTGGCCTGGGAGTCACAAAACTGCATGCTTGCTGGTGACCACACAATGCCTTGTTTGACTTCATATCAGAAGCCCCAGGTGCAGAAGGGACATTCAATAAATGCTGTGTGCACAAGTGAACCAGTGAACAAAGGCATGTGAATGGGAATGGGTGGACCCCGGATGTTCCTTCATTCCTAAGTTTTGCACTGTGTACTGAGCTAAAAAGTGTGGGCGTCTAGGCCTGCATTGTCCAATACAGCTGCCACTGGCCACCTGTGGCTTGAAATATGGCTAGTCTGAATTAATATGTGTTATAAGTATAAAATAGCTAAGATTTCAAAGAATGAGAATGAAAAGCAAGAATTTAAATTTTAATTAAGTACAGGTTGAAATGATATATTTTAATATTTTATGTTAAATAATATATTAATAAAGTTAATTTCACTTGTTAAAATGACTACTAGAAATGTTATAACATATTTTACGTGTTATAAAACAGTATATTTCTGTTGGAAAGTGCTTCTTAAAACCATGTTTTTCAAGTATGTATCCATGTTTCCCTGTGCGTGCTTTTTTCCCAACATTTTTCTCCCACCAATAAACTTTACCCTTCTCTCTTCTCCTCTTTTCCTCATCTCCTAGAAGGAAGCTAACATGAGAAGTGGGGAGGGAGTGGGGATTTGGATAACAATCTAGTCTTTCTCAAGCACTGGGAGGACAGACCATCTATATCCATCTCCTACCTACTGGCAAGGTATTCCCTTGCAAATGACCAGAACAACTGTCTCAGCTCCCTCCCCAAAAGATTTCCTCTGTCTGGATACCTCTCTCAGTTGCCACTCAGAAAACTCTTCCTCATCCTTCAAGACCCAGGTCAAATGCTGCCCCCTCTGTGAAGCATTCCTGGTCTCCCACCTGGAGTCGGGATTGCCAGCCCCCACTTGCTTCTCTTGGCACGCAGTTCCTGCTGCTATAGGAACACTTCTCCCAAGAACGACCATGACCTTCTGATCAGCTGGTCTCCTGCATAATACTTCTTGAGTGCCAGGCTGGCCTACGCTTCTGTGTGTTCCCACGGCCTGACTCAAGATCTGACACGTGGGGAATAAATGCTGGATGACTGAATTGATCTTCTGTGTCAGCAGGAAGTATCTTTTTTCACTTGTTTATCCCCTCAACAAATAACTTCCTGATCACCTACCATGTAGCAAGCATACCAAGCACGGTCTAGGCCCAGACAACACAGCAATGCATCAAACAGACAGAAATGTCTGCTCCCACGAGCTTCCATGCCACTGCTGCAAAGTGCTTTGCATCACTTTGATGCCCAGATGTTCGATAAATACTCATAAATGTTGCTGCTGGAGAAGAAGAATGAATGGAGGGGAGGGAGTTTAATTCCTGTGCCCCAGAGCCCATCCTTCTGAAAGGCACAGGCCCTTATATTGGCTTCTGGTCTCACTAGAGACTTCCTTAACAGAGTCTTTACAGCCTTCCACTTATGCTATGTACTAAAGAGTTTAGGAGGTGCAGTTACAGGGTGACAGCAGGTATTTATTGGTTCTGATGGAGACAGAGGAGGTTCTGAATTGACCAAAGCACAGCTTTCCCTTTTCTTACAAGCACAAAGACGTGAGCAAGAAGACTGGTAAGTCTCTCAGAATCGTTTACAAAGAGTAACCATTAAAAAAAATAAAACACCGAAGCCATTGCTTTCGTTAAACAAAGGCTCTCTACTTTTCAATACCACAGAGTTTTGAGGGACAGACATACATTATGAGATATACATATATGTGTGTGTGTGTGTGTGTGTGTGTGTGATACATATCACATGTCACATATACCAGAGTGGGACAAAAGCTCCCATCACTTGTAAGTGGGAATTTCCTCTGAGTATCTCATGGGGGCTCAAGCTCAGCCTGCACAGAACGAGTTCTCCATCTCCTCCCTGGCCCCAGAGAAGGACCCCGCCATCTACCTAGTCACGTCAGCCAGAAACTGGGAGCCACTGATCTCACCTTCTCCCTATACACGTGCAGTATCAATCACTGGGCCTTGTCAGTTCTGGTTCCTACACGCGTCTGGCCGGTCACTGGCAGCACCAGTGTCCAGCTACCACTATCTCATCCCTGAGCTGCTGCAAGGCCTTCTCACCAACCTCCATCAGTCCACTCTGGACATGGTCCCCTCTCCCACCCCTCCCTCAATGTTCTATGGAGGACACCCACCCTGTTTAAGCCAAAGATGAATGTCCCAGCATGAGGAGAATGTCAGAAACACCTCACTGCCCAGCCCATAGCCCTGATTCTGAGAGCTGGAAGGATGAAGGTTGATGCTGGGTAAGGTGGGATGGAGTGTAGGGAGTAAGTTCTGGAGACAGACACACCTGGCTTCAAATCTCAAACCTCTCACTGCCTTGCTTTGTGACCTAGAACACATTAACATCTTTGGTTAAGCATCTTTGGTTCTTGGTTTCCTAGTCTGTAAAAAGGGATAATGACACTGAGCTGTGTGACAAAGACTCTCTTGGCCTAAATACTACATGCCATAGAGGAAAGAAAATGGTGTAAGTTGTGCATAGTGCTTGCACATAATAAGTTCTCAGTAATTGGTAGTTAGCTATAAAGATTATTTTCAGATAGTATGCCTTTTTCTTCTTAGTGAAAACTACAATTCCTATGGAATTCCTATGGTTCTTCTCCAGATGAAACCCTTCATTACTGGAAAGGCCCAGATGCCTGTATAACCTCTAAACTGACCACATTTTTGGAAAGAATCTAACTCCCTTCCAGTGTAAAGGAGATGGAAGATCCTTTCTGCCCCTATCATGTGAGTGCCAGGTATCTCTGGCTCTTTTAGGCTTTCAGCATCTTTCCATCATTGTAAAGAAGGAAACATAATCAGTTGTAAACTTCCCATTGTTCAAGAGAGAAAACACAATGTTTAGGAAAAGCACTGGTATTAACACCAGAGAGAACATGTGCCTTCTGAACTAAAAAAGAGAGAATTTGGGATAATACAGTTTTCCCCTAACTGGATCGTAACTATACCAGGTTTTGTGAGCTATCCGATCTCTGTTGCAACAACTTAACTCTGCCATTACGGCATAAAACCTGCTGCACAGACACCACGTAAACATAAGAGTACGGCTGTGTTTATGCGTTTCGATAAAACTTTATTTACAAAAACAGGCAGCTGGCCCCTGGGCTGCAGTTCATTGACCCCTGGTTCTATATCATGAACCACATTCCAGCTATCTGACTTTAAACACATCAGTCTCACTCTTTGCACCTTAGTTCAAAACACCAAAAGATGGAAGTTGCTGGCTTGATTGAGAACTAAGTGCATGAAGACTTAGCCTACCCTCATTTGTGGAATATGTATTTACAAATTTGCCTACAATTTACTTGTTGCCCCACGGCAACATTCATGGCGTTCTTATAGTCACTGTGGGACACAACAGAATGGGGGAATTTGAGTCTCCCGATGCTTGAGTTCCCAGCTGAGGAGGAGCCAGGCAAGGCTCTGTGGTCTAGTTTCTGCTCTCATCCTATAAACAAGTATCCTTTTCGCGGTCTATTCAGCGCCACTCTTTTTACATTTTTGTTGGTGATTTTGCTGTTTAAAGTGGCCCCAAGCATGGGGCTGAAGTGCTATTTAGTGTTTCTAAGTAGGAAGGCTCTGATGTGCCTTCCGAGAAAATACGTACATTAGATAAGCTTCGTTCCGCCGTGAGTTACAGCGCTGTGAGCTCTGAGTTCAATGTTAATGAATCAACAATATATACTTTGAAAGGCGCTTTGACACAGAAATTTCCATGAAAAAAAGATGATGTGTTGATCAGATGATGAAAATGTGACCAGAGGCTCACAGGACCCTAACTATGTAAGAATATTTCTCTAGGAGAGGTGGTTCAGCACTCATTCGTTCAATGTTCACGGCTACTTAGAACATGACGGCTGGGAATACTGAGGATCGCCTGTAGAGGAACGTGTTGTCCAAAGTAGTGGCTGACAATCATGCTTTTATGAAACTCTAAATTCATAACAGTGCTGTCACTATGCTATTCTTACTAGTGAACCACAAGTCTGAGCCTCTTACGCTGCAACAAAGTTATTGCTAATTAACCATGCTAGGTTAATTCTATTGGTATTATTTAACATGAGAGCTGTATTGCTGTTATTAAGCGGTTGTATCCAAAGTCAGCCAGAGAATGTGCTCATGTCTACTGTTTCCCTTGATGTCCCCCAGGCAAAACATCAAAAAGAAACTCTACTGACTGTCTTCCAGGGGCTTCTGCAGGCAGAAAACAGAAATCAGGCTCTCTAGAGCAGCAGTTTTGGGTAAAGATCAGAACGGGTCTGTCCAGGAGAAAAGCTGGGAGCTATACCTGGAGGGGCCTAGCATCTGGGCCCTCCTGGAAAGGACAGGCTTCTCCAGGACCTTACCTGCTGGGAGCGCCGAGCAGACTCTGGAAAGCAGCTCCCCTCTCCTTGCTGCCCTAGTTAAAATGCCAGCCTGGTATTTATTTGTTTGCTCCCAGACAGATGCCAATTATGGAGGGCTGGGGAAAGAGACAATGGCCTCCATCTGATTGACAACGGCTGCTGAACAAGGGGCCTCTGTGGCATGTTTAATGAAAAGGCCACTGTGTTTTTATTGCATCTATTTGATTTTAGAGTGTCGTTTATAAAAACAGTTCAGCCAGCAGGATTAACTGCTTCTGGGTTTTCTCTTCTCCTGGCAGCTCCGTGGGAGCCCCCTCTCCCCTCTTTCCTTCCCTCCTCTCTGCCCTGCAGGTTCCCTTCCAGACATTCACGGGCCTCATGGGGAGGGTCAGGGCTGCACGCAGCCCACCATGCCAGGACTCCCCTGTGGCTCCTGGACTTGTCCCCTCCTAGCCTCCTCCTCGCCCCCTCTCCCCAGCACCACCTCTAGACTGGCCACCTGCAAGAGCCTCTCTAGTCCGCTTCCTTCAGTTGCGTGTGATCCAGAAGCTTCCTTCCCCCACGAGGCTTTCAGAAGCCAGTAGGGGCCATTTTGGGGTTCTAAGCAACAAGTCAGGGAATGTAACTGGTGCTTAGGGCTTAGAGGCGAGCATGACACAGAACACGCCATCCGAAATGACCCCCCAGGCTTAGAGGCGAGCGTGACACAGAACATGCCGTCCGAAATGACCCCCCAGTGATTCTATCCCCTTTGCCACTTTATAGCCAAAGTGATTTAGTTTCTCGTCCCACAATCTAATTACCAACTCGCACAGTGCATGAATTATATCCAAATAAATCTGCTATATACATTTTGAAAATCCAATGACCACACTTTCCTACTCAAAACTCTTACATGACTTGGTGTTGCCACATAGAGCAAACACTTCAAGTTCTAGGCCATCTAACCCCTCCAGTTATCTCTTCTCACTGCTCCCCACTGATCATGGTCCCCACCCCCACTCCCGCACCCGCCTCACTTAGATTCTAGCTCTGCCTGCTGTTCCCAGTCTCTCTCTCTTCCGGCTCACCTCCTCCCCTGACAAATGCCTCCCCATCCTTCAAGGCTCTCTTTCGACATCACACGCTGGCCATGACTTCTCCCAGCCTCAGGCTACCTCTTTCTGCCTGCTTTGTATAATCTGTATAATTGGCAGGGCAGTTGCCTTACTAGACAGCCCCAGGCAGAAGCAGGTGGGATTCAGTGCCCCGCAGAGGGCCAGGTTTTCAGAAGCAGCCCGTCAGGAGAGAAAACAGCATCCCACCCCCCAACAGAAGCAGTTCTGCCTCTACGGCATCCCCCCCAGCCCCTCAAACAGAAGCCGTCTGCCTCTTCCTGTTGTATGTGTTCAGACTTCATGAGTGAGTTCGTTTGATGAGAACTTCTACTGTTACCAACATTTTGGAAATCCCCCGGGTCACTGAATTCATCTAATGTGAAAACTGAGGCACTGAGATCTCATGACGGAGTTGGGTCAGTCTGAGGATGAAAGGCCTGCAGGTAAGTGTACATCTCACTGGCCAAAGAGGACCCTGAGGTTTGGAGTGAGAGAAAGCTGGAAGGGGAAGGTTCAGACAGGCCTTAACAGCACCTATCCTGACCCGTAGGGTTAATCCCTTCCCAAGAGGACTTGTGCCTTGGAAGAGGCCAAGGAATGTTGACCATGAAGACATGTTTATGCTTCTAGAAGCTTTCTCGTATCTTTCCAAAGGACTTCAGAGATGGACGTCACTTGCTCCTGAGTCTCGTGTGCCTGTGCATTCATCTGTACCTTCCACACCATTCCAGAGTGTTCTACTAACTGGTCCTTTATCTGTGAGAGACCATGGCCTCTGTCTGGGGAAGGGAGGATGAACTGTGTTCACATTTATCCCTGGAGCAACACTGAGCCTGCTGAGGGCCACCTCCTCATCTCATCACGGGGACCCCAGGTCGAGCCTGCCAAGGGCCCTGCCCAAGGTGCCCACTGTTCAGTGTGGAGCTGGGTGGAACCTAGGTCTTCAGACCCTGCTCACCCACAAGTCCTGGACTTGCCGACTGGCACCAGCATGGGCTCCTCAGCACACAAGGTACCCCCCTGGGCTGGGAGCAGAGGGAGCGTGGTGTGCAACCTGGTATTGCCTCTTGGGGAAGACCACCTGGGAACTATGCCCCCTGCCCCAGGAAAGGGGAGCAGGGAGGCAAACACATATTCACTGTGTACTGAGCACTGACTATGGACCACGGACCTTGTCTCACATACATGTGCGAGCACACACACACACACCACACACAGCCTAGTGCCAAGTAGTACCATAACACAGGTTATCTCATGTGGTTCTCATAACAATTCCAGGAAGTAGTGATTTCTGTTCCCATTTTCCGGATGACAAAACCAAGGCCAAGAGTAAATGGCTAAATAGGCGTTTTCAGACTCAAGTCTTCATGAGTCCAAAGTCTGGGTGCTTTCAACACCACCTACATCCCTGGCCTTCTGGGCTGACTCACTCCATCCTGAGCCTCACTCCACAGCAACATAAGGTCCAGCTGGTACAAGTTTGGTCCCACTTGGTAACTGCTCCCTGAGAGCTGACTGTATGTGACCCCCACCCTGGGGCCATGGGGACAGAGATAATTAAGGCCCTCCCAAAGTGGAAGCCTTCCTTTCAGCAGGAAGTGGTGTGTCCTAGGGAAGAGGGCAAGACTTTTGAAAAGACTTTTCAAAAGAAACTAGCATCTCCTGCATGCCTATTGTATGCTAGACATGTTCTGAAAGCTTTTTATTGATTCTTCATAGCAGCACGGTGGAGATGTTCTCTTGTTATTCCCCATATTACAGTCAAAGGGATTTGAGACTCAAAGTGATTTCTCATCTGTCCATGGGCACGCTGTTGTGAGGATGAAGGCTTGGCCGGGTCAGCCCGAAGACCAAGTCTGTGCTAGACTCATCCTTGCATTATGCCCAAGGGTGGAGCAAAGCCTCTTGGGAGCAGCAGCTTTCTAGCCTCAGTAGAATCCTGGCTCTTCTTCCATGACTCCTCACAAAAGCAAAGGTAATTTGCTGAAGATTTTAAAAGTTGCACCCTAGTTTTGGTCCCAAGAAATGTTCCCCTGTGGCATGCCATAGGCACTGTCTCCCCAATCCCTGTCTCAGCCCCTATCCACTCCCTGGATTCTTCCATCTCCCTCACCCTGCAAGGTCCAGATCACCCCCAGACCTTCTGGAGTCCTCCCCTCTCCACCTCATATAAATGATCATGTCCTCCTCTAAACTCCTCCAGCAAGTCTCAGATCTGGGGGTTGGGTAAAAAAGGGAGACTCGACTTCTGAATGAATAGCCTAGCATTTATAAGGCATTGGGCTGAGGGGTTCACATGTTATTATTAAAAGATAATCTCACTTTGCTCCCACACTTCTTACTGCAGGAAGCAGGTGTTTACCATGACACGGAAGAGAAAACGAGCCACAGAGAAAGGCCATGACTTGCGCAAGGTCACTTAACTCGTGAACACCAGAGTGTGAATTACAGGCAGACCTCAGAGATATTATGGGTTTGGTTCCAGACCACAGCAATAAACTGAATATCGCAACAAAGTGAGCCACACAATTTTTTTTTGTTTCCTAGTGCATATAAAAATTATATTTACACTATACTGTAGTATATTAAGTGTACAGTAGCATTATACCCAAAAGATCAATGTACATACCTTAATGAAAAAATACTCTATTGCTGAAAAATGCTAACTGAGCCTTCAGCAAGTTATAGTCTTTTTGCTATAAGAACATCAAAGATCATGATCATGGACTCCTTAAAAAACTAGGAATAAAACTACCAGATGACTCAGCAATCCCACTACTGGGCAGATACTCTTGAGAAAACCAGAAATGAAAGGGACCCCAGCATTCACTGTAGCACTATTTACAATAGCTACGACATGGAAGCAACCTAGATGTCCATCCACAGATGAACGGATAAAGAAGCTGCGGTACATATGCACGGTGGAATATTACTCTGCCATGAAAAGGAAGGCACTTGAGTCAGTTCTAATGAGGGGGATGAACTGAGATCCTATTATACAGAGTGAGGTAAATCAGAAAGAGAAAAACAAATATTATATATTAACACATATACATAGAATCTAGAAAGATGTTACTGATAAATCTATTTGCAGGGCAGCAATGGAGATAGAGAGCAAACGTGTGAACACAGTGGGGGAGAGAGTGGGGCAAACTGAGAGAGTAGCACGGAAACATCGACATCCCCTTGTCCAGGGTGAGGAGTGGCGGCTGCGCCTTGCTGGAGCAGCCATGAAGAGATACCCCCTGTCCAAGGTGAGGAGTGGTGGCTGCACTTTGCTGGAGCGGCCGTGAGGAGATACCCCTCATCCAAGGTCAGGAGGGGCGGCCGTGAGGAGATACCCCCCCGTCCAAGGTAAGAGAAACCCAAGTAAGATGGTAGGTGTTGGAAGAGGGTATCAGAGGGCAGACACACTGAAACCATAATCACAGAAAACTAGCCAATCTAATCACACTAGGACCACAGCCTTGTCTAACTCAATGAAACCAAGCCATGCCCACAAGGCCACCCAAGATGGGCAGGTCATGGTGAAGAGGTCTGACAGAATGTGGTACACTGCAGGAGGGGATGGAAAACCACTTCAGTATTCCTACCTTGAGAACCCCATAAACAGTATGAAAAGGCAAAAAGATAGGACACTGAAAAAGGAACTCCCCAGGTCAGTAGGTGCCCAATACACTACTGGAGATCAGTGGACAAATAACTCCAGAAAGAAGGAAGGCATGGAGCTAAAGCAAAAACAATACCCAGTTGTGGATGTGACTAGTGATAGAAGCAAGGTCCGATGCTATAAAGAGCAATATTGCATAGGAACCTGGAATGTCAGCTCCATGAATCAAGGCAAATTGGAAGTGGTCAAATAGGAGATGGCAAGAGTGAACATCAACATTCTAGGAATCAGTGAACTAAAATGGACAGGAATGGGCGAATTTAACTCAGATGACCATTATATCTACTACTGCAGGTAGGAATCCCTAAGAAGAAATGGAGTAGCCATCATGGTCCACAAAAGAGTCTGAAATGCAGTACTTGGATGCAATCTCAAAAATGACAGAGTGATCTCTGTTCGTTTCCAAGGCAAACCATTCAGTATCAAAGTAATCCAAGTCTATGCCCCAACCATTAACGCTGAAGAAGCTGAAGCTGAACAGTTCTATGAAGACCTACAAGACCTTTTAGAACTAACACCCAAAGAAGATGTCCTTTTCATTATAGGGGACTGGAATGCAAAAGTAGGAAGTCAAGAAACACCTGGAGTAACAGGCAAATTTGGCCTTGGAATATGGAATGAAGCAGGACAAAGACTAATAGAGTTTGGCCAAGAAAATGCACTGGTCATAGCAAACACCCTCTTCCAACAACACAAGAGAAGACTCTACACATGGACATTACCAGATGGTCAACACCGAAATCATATTGATTATATTCTTTGCAGCCAAAGATGGAGAAGCTCTATACAGTCAACAAAAACAAGACCAGGAGCTGACTGTGGCTCAGATCATGAACTCCTTATTACCAAATTCAGACTTATATTGAAGAAAGCAGGGAAAACCACTAGACCATTCAGCTATGACCTAAGTTAAATCCCTTATGATTATACACTGGAAGTGAGAAATAGATTTAAGGGCCTAGATCTGATAGATAGAGTGCCTGATGAACTATGGAATGATGTTCATGACATTGTACAGGAGACAGGGATCAAGACCACCCTCATGGAAAAGAAATGCAAAAAAGAAAAATGGCTGTCTGGGAAGGCCTTACAAATAGCTGTGAAAAGAAGAGAAGCGAAAAGCAAAGGAGAAAAGGAAAGATATCAGCGTCTGAATGCAGAGTTCAAAGAAGAGCAGGAAGAGATAAGAAAGCCTTCTTCAGCGATCAATGCAAAGAAATAGAGGAAAACAACAGAATGGGAAAGACTAGAGAACTCTTCAAGAAAATTAGAGATACCAAGGGAACATTTCATGCAAAGATGGGCTCGATAAAGGAAAGAAATGGTATGGACCTAACAGAAGCAGAAGATATTAAGAAGAGGTGGCAAGAATACATGGAAGAACTGTACAAAAAAGATCTTCATGACCCAGATAATCATGATGATGTGATCACTAATCTAGAGCCAGACATCTTGGAATGTGAAGTCAAGTGGGCCTTAGAAAGCATCACTATGAAGAAAACTAGTGGAGGTGATGGAATTCCAGTTGACCTATTTCAAATCCTGAAAGACGATGCTGTGAAAGTGCTGCACTCAATATGCCAGCAAATTTGGAAAACTCAGCAGTGGCCACAGGACTGGAAAGGTCAGTTTTCATTCCAATCCCAAAGAAAGGCAATGCCAAAGAATGCTCAAACTACCTCACAATTGCACTCATCTCACACGCTAGTAAAGTAGTGCTCAAAATTCTCCAAACCAGGCTTCAGCAGTATGTGAACCATGAACTTCCTGATGTTCAAGTTGGTTTTAGAAAAGGCAGAGGAACCAGAGATCAAATTGCCAACATCTGCTGGATCACGGAAAAAGCAAGAGAGTTCCAGAAAAACACCTATTTCTGCTTTATTAACTGTGCCAAAGCCTTTGACTGTGTGGATCACAATAAACTGTGGAAAATTCTGAAAGAGATGGGAATACCAGACCACCTGACCTGCCTCTTGAGAAACCTGTATGCAGGTCAGGAAGCAACAGTTAGAATTGGACATGGAACAACAGACTGGTTCCAAATAGGAAAAGGAGTATGTCAAGGCTGTATATTGTCACCCTGCTTCTTTAACTTCTATGCAGAGTACATCATGAGAAACGCTGGGCTGGAAGAAACACAAGCTGGAATCAAGATTGCCGGGAGAAATATCAATAACCTCAGATATGCAGATGACACCACCCTTATGGCAGAAAGTGAAGAGGAACTAAAAAGCCTCTTGATGAAAGTGAAAGAGGAGAGTGAAAAAGTTGGCTTAAAGCTCAACATTCAGAAAACGAAGATCATGGCATCTGGTCCCATCACTTCATGGGAAATAGATGGGGAAGCAGTAGAAACAGTGTCAGACTTTATTTTGGGGGCCCCAAAATCACTGTAGACAGTGACTGCAGCCATGAAATTAAAAGACGCTTACTTCTTGGAAGAAAAGTTTGACCCACCTAGATAGTATATTCAAAAGCAGAAACATTACTTTGCCCACTAAGGTCCGTCTAGTCAAGGCTATGGTTTTTCCTGTGGTCATGTATGGATGTGAGAGTTGGACTGTGAAGAAGGCTGAACGCCAAAGAATTGATGCGTTTGAACTGTGGTGCTGGAGAAGACTCTTGAGAGTCCCTTGGACTGCAAGGAGATCTGACCAGTCCTTTCTGAAGGAGATCAGTCCTGGGATTTCTTTGGAAGGAATGATGCTAAAGCTGAAGCTCCAGTACTTTGGACACTTCATGCGAAGAGTTGACTCATTGGATAAGACTCTGATGCTGGGAGGGATTGGGGGCAAGAGAAGAAGGGGACGACCAAGGATGAGATGGCTGGATGGCATCATGGACTTGATGGACATGAGTCTGAGTGAACTCCGAGAGATGGTGATGGACAGGGAGGCCTGGCGTGCTGCGATCATGGGGTCGCAAAGAGTCGGACATGACTGAGCGACTGATCTGAACTGAACTGTGTGAATTGTTAGAAAATAAAAAATATCCTTCACTAGATACCTACAGTATGTAGGGCACTGTACTATGATGAACACGGAAGATATAGAAACATTTAAAATACTTCTTTGATAAGGCAATGGCACCCCACTCCAGTACTCTTGCCTGGGAAATCCCATGGACGGAGGAGCCTGGTAGGCTGCAATCCATGGGGTCGCTAAGAGTCGGGCATGACTGAGTGACTTCACTTTCACTTTTCACTTTCACGCATTGGAGAAGGAAATGGCAACCCACTCCAGTGTTTTTGCCTGGAGATTCCCAGGGATGGCAGAGCCTGGTGGGCTGCCGTCTATGGGTCACACAGAGTCGGACACGACTGAAGCGACTTAGCAGCAGCAGCAGCAGCAGTTAAGCTTAGCATTGATGATTTTGCACTCCCCAACCCCCACCCACGCCCCCACCCACACACATACACTAAGTATAAGACAGTGCTCTTCCTACTAACACTTCATTGCTATTTCAACTTACTTATTATGAAAGTAAAAGTGTTACTCGCTCAGTCATGTCTGACTCTTCACGACACCGTGGACTGTAGCCCACCAGGCTCCTCTGTCCATGACATTCTCCAGGCAAGAATAGTGGAGTGGGTAAACATTCCCTTCTCCAGAGGATCTTCTCCACCCAGGGGTCAAACCCAGGTCTCCCACATTGCAGGCAGATTCTTTACCATCTGAGCCACCACCCTGGTTAACTCCAGACCTACGTAGAAAGTTAATTCAACCTACTCTGAATTTTGTGCTTAGCCTTTTCTGTGGCCCACAGATAACTTAGAGTCCCAGACTTATGGAGCAGCGTAATGTGATCAAAATGAATTACTTTTTATATTACATTTGCAAGACCTAAGTGGTTTATAAACCTGATTCTATCTGGTTTGTCCCTCTATACCTTAGTTCTTGAAAAATACAGAACAGTCAAGTTCTAACTAAAGCTCTGATGTTCTGTGAAATCAGGCAAAAGGACCTGTGAGGTTCTAGGGAAGAGTTGTATTTTTATTTTTTTTTCTTTCAGTGATGGAGATGAGTAAGCATTCTTAACCACAATCCCACATTTGGCAAGATGTGTTCCAGGGCTGTTTCCCAACAGCCCTACAACAATCACCACTATCCTCCTGCAAGGCGCAAATTCAAATTGTGAAGCTTTAATGAGAAACACCCATTCCAACTGAGGTGCTGGAGAAGACTCTCAAGAGTCCCTTGGACTGCAAGGAGATCAAACCAGTCAATCCTAAAGGAAATCAATTCTGAATATTCATTGGAAGGACTGATGCTGAAGCTCAAATGCTTTGGCCTCCTGATGCAAACAGCTGATTCACCGGTAAAGATCCAGATGCTAGAAAAGATTGAGGGTAGGGGGAGAAGGGGACAACTGAGGATGAAATGGTTGGATGGCATCACCAACTCAATGGACATGAATCTGAGCAAACTCTGGGAGACAGTGAAGGACGGGAAGCCTGGCATGCTACAGTCCATGGGGTCGCAGAGTTGGACACGACTGAGTGACTGAACAACAACAACCTATCTCAAAATACTAAGAATAAGCACCCTTATGATGCTCCAAAACAATTGTTTCTATACGGGGGCCTTTCTGCAGAAAGCCATCTTATGGATGGAAGGCAAGCTTTGAAGAAATGCGTCCAAGGGAAGAAGTGACCCTTCAGAACCATTGTCTTAAACATATTATTTAGAGTTATAAAGGTGACCAGAGGAAGAACTAAAAATGTGATAATACTGATTCCTGATTGCAAGTGCACCCTGGGAGGAGGTGGGAGAGGTGGGGGTGTCAGTAAGCTAAGCCTTCTCTTAACCCAGCAGGGAGGCAATACATACCGTGTAAAGCTGAAACATCACTCAACAGCAGTTTAAGCAAATGCTATTTAATGATGTGGAAGCAACCACCGAAAGAACTAAAAACCAAAGTAGTTCAATGTGGTTGCCTTAGAGGAGGGCAGATGAGGTTAGGGAAGGATTCTGCTTCTCACTACAAGACCTTCGGCACTATTTTAGTTTGTAATCAGCCATAAGGGTATCTTCGATTTTAGAAAATGAAAACAAAATTCTGCTCACTAGGAAGACACTGTCCTTTAAAGAGTCTGGAACCACTCCTATGCCTCTGTTCAGCTACTTCTCAGCCCCATGGCTTGTGGCGAACAGGATGTGGTGCTAATGGAGAAGAGGGTTTTCATGTGTGCTCACGCCAAGGGGGTGCAGGGGGGTACAGAGCAATCTTTCTAGACGTGGTGGTGAATGTTCAGAAGTGCACTGCGTTCTTTCAAGAAGTACATTTCCTGAAAACAGTTATGATCTAAACAATCAATAATGAAGTTGGGGAAATAGCCAGGCATCAGAGCTCATTTACAAGGAGAGTAATTGCCAGGTATCACATCTTTGCTAATTGCTTGGAGTAAGGGACCTAGGAAAGCATCTGCAGATGGGAATCTAATCACAGGGATGGTATGACAAGTTTAGATCTGGATGATCTGTGTCTGTGTCCTAAGCTGCATGGTTACCTTCAGGCTGGCAGCCGGAGATGGGGTATAGAGAGTGGGATGGGTGCCAGGCTGGACTCAGAAGGCCTGGGTTCTGGCTGTGCCACTGGCAGTATTGGGCGGTGGGTTCTGAACTGCTTCTAGACAGCCCTGCACACAGCCGGGTCACATGGGTCAGCTGGCTTAGTCATCCCCCTCTCCCAGCTTCTGTCTCTTTAGCTGAACACAAGAGTGTAACAATTTCTACTTCTAGCGTTGCTTTGGGGGTTACATGAGTCAACCCAGCAAAAGCACTGGAATTCTGCAACTCCTTCACTTCTTACAATATCCCTAGCTTTATCTTCCCCAGGTTACAATCCTGTAAGAAATTCCGGAAATAAGTGAGCTACAAATCTGGGCCACATATGTGGAATGTTCCAGAAGCCACTCTTTAGAAAAAGTAATACAAAGTAACTGTCATTAGTTTTAACAAGATATTGTCTTTAATTTATAAAGATATTTTATCTAAAACAGTATAATTCTAATGTTTATATCAGTATAAAAAATCAATATATCCATAGAAAATTATTAATAAAATTTTATATTTTTTGTCATGCTAAGCCTCTGAAATCCAGTGTGTATTTTACACAGTCTAGTACGTACTGTACACTTACAGTACATCTCAGTTTAGACTACTCACGTTTCAAGTACTCACAGCCTCAGTGGCTTCTGGATAATGGAGATCTCGATCTCTTTTCAGCTTCTCCAATAGGCCACGCACTCTCTGGCCTCATCTCACATGCTCTTCCCTTTGCCTGGAAAGTGCCCCCTCTTACTCCCAACTCACTTTGCTGGGCCAACTTTCAAATCAGGTCACTTCCTTCGAGAAGTTTCCCATGGTTTCATTAGTCTAGGTAAGGGCCCCTTCTATATACTTCCACAGCATTCTGTAGAATCCCACTAACACTTCTTAAATGGGTTGCACTTGCTCAGATTTCTTGGACTTTAAGCTCCACATATATTTTGTTTATCACCGAACCTCTGAGGCCTAGGTTGTATGTGTTCATAACAGGCATCCAATAAAATGTAAGTGATTTTGCTTGTTAAAATAAAGCACCCTCCAGACCCTGGACATGGATCCACTCAAGGATGGTCCTCAGAAGCAAAAAGAAACTAGCTTTTAATATATGCATCCTTATGTTTCTAGTAGCATTTATTTACAATAGCTAAGATGTGGAATTAACCTAAATGTCCATCAACAGATGAATGGATAAAGATGTGTGTGTGTGTGTGTGTGTGTGTGCGGGCGCTAGTGTGTGTGTATACACACACATATACACATGGAATACTACTCTGTCATAAAAAGAATGAAACAATGCTATTTGCAGCCACACGGATAAACCTAGAGATGATCACACGAACTGAAGTAAGTCAGGAAGAGAGAGATAAATACTACATGATATCTCTTATTTGTGGAAACTAAAATATGGCACAAACGAACGTATCTATGAAAGAGAAACAGACTCACAGACACAGAGAACAGACTTGCAGTCACTAAGAGCAGGTAGGGAAGGGCTGGACTGGGAGTTTGGGATTAGCAGATGTAAACTGCTATATGTAAAATGGATAAATATTAAGATCCTACTGTATAGAACAGGGAACTATACTCAATATCTCATAATAAACTATAATGGAAAAAATAAAATATATATATGTGTGTACATATATGTATATCTCTCTGCTGTACAGCAGAAATTAACACAACACTGTATATCACCTGTATGTCAACGAAATAAATTAACAACAAAAGAAACTAGATTTTCCTCTCTGTACACCTACCAACCGATCCACAGATCTTAGAGTCAGGTAGTCTTCAGCTCAAATTCTGGTTCCACAACTTATTAACAGTAAATCTGTGTCCTGGCCAAGTCCCTTCACCTCTTGGAGCCTCAGCTTTTCCATCTGTGAAGTGGAGGGAGTCACACACTGCTTTTAGAACACTTGCTTGGAGCGTTCTCCTACCTTACCTTGCAAGGTTGTTCCATAGATTAAGCAACTAACGTAAAGTGCTCTAGACTGGCATCAGGAACATGGTAAGCACCAAACACCCAGTTTCATCACGCCGAAGATGCTATCAATTACAACTGCTCTGGTCATGAGACACAGCGTTACTATACGAGCCACTGAGAAAACAGGGAGACTACCCTCAACCACAAGGCCAATTAAACTCTGACTTGCTTATGTAAAATGCACCTCAATTTCAGAGAGGGTAAAATGTTAAACTGCACGTGTCTTTACATCGAGGACATACGATCAAAGCTTCCCTCTGCCCCTGGCAGACAGAACTCTGAGGCAGAAAACGCTAAGCTCTGATTTGTGTCAAATTACATGGAGTCATGAGACTTGGGCTTCACTAGAGGGTGAGGAATGACTTTTTACTGAGTGCCTGCTATTATTTTAATTCCTCCTCAAAACAGTCTTCTTTGGTATACTTCTCAGTTTTAAGAGGAAGAAAGGGTAGCTCAGAGAGGGTAAATTACCTGCAAGCATGCCCAGCTAGTGTACTGCAGCCCAGGCCCGTGTCGGCAGAGCCCTGCTGTCTTCAGCCAGCAGAGCTTGTGCTTGTGAGAAAGCCCTGGGCTCCTGAGGCTGAGACGAGCTCCCCAAGCCTTGTCAACAGCATCCTGTTAATGTCCTGTAAAGGCCTACCCTTCCCAGACAAGCTCAGGATCAAACCACCAGATGTTGAGCTTATTAGATTTAATGCCAGGAACAACTATGCAAACAACAGGTTAAGGAGACCCCTGCAAAGATCTGAGACAGGAGCAGAGCTTTGTTCTCCAGGGGCTGCCGACTGGCAGAGCTAGGGGTTTGAACAGCTCTGCTTGTTCCAGTATCCAGTGGAAGACAAGAAAGAATGCTGGCCTCCCCGCTCCATGGCCTCTGCATGCCTCAGCATTCTTGTGAGCAGGGAGAAGGGTGAAGGGTCCATGGGGCTGAGATGGCCAGGTATGGTAAATCGGAGGTATTGTCAGAAGGGAGGCGCCAGTGTGTGTTTAGGAGTAGGGGGTCACCTGAGGTCATCAGTGCTTGAAACTGACAGGTCAAATGCCAGTGTCTAACTGGTACAGGGGCAGAGGACAGAAAACAGAAGGTTGCCGCTGGCCAGGTGGGACCGGATTTGCTCTTTAATCCCCGAGAGGGTCTTTTGCAGGAGGCATCAGCCTTTTGCTCTCCCAGGCTTGCCAAGGGTGAGATGGATGACAAACGCTGCTCCTGCAGATTGAAGATATAGGGGTTTTGCTCCCTTAATTCCCTTGCCTTTGAAAGTTAAGCCTCTTTCCACGGCGTCAACTAAGTCAGGTTGCTGACTGCCTCATCTGAAGAAGCTGAGACTCTATGAGAATTTCTCTGGCCTTTTCTTTGTTTAAAGAAGCTCCTTCCATCCGCATCATATTTTTCCAGAGTCCGTCTCTGGAAATCAGGTAACAGGGGAGTTAGTCTGGCCAAGTGTGGAGGGCAGGGCTCTCCAGGCCGCCGGTCACATCCCCCTCCCCTCCCATCCTCTGCTGAAACCCCGAAACCGGCAGAGGAGAGATTAGAAACCACTGAGCTGGCACTTGCTGCTGTAGCATTTGATGATTCTGCTATAAATTACGGGAGAAAAAGCCTAACCATGTCAGCATGGCAGCCTGATGGAGGAGAGAGACGGCTGGTTTTGGATCACAGAGGGAAGTGGTGTTTTCATCTTAGTTCAGCTGTGATGACCTTCCCCATGCTTTGCCGTGGGTTCATTCTAGGTGCCGCCATTCACGTGGATGAGAGTTTGGCCCAGCATACTTCCCTCTGTGTCTTTCCTACCATCCTCAAGGGAGTCCAGAGCCCGCCCATCTCCTTTCTCCCCACTTTATCCTGCTTCCCTCTGTTCCATATATTGTGTGTGTGTCAGTCGCTCAGCTGAGTCCCACTCTGTGACCCATGGATTATAGCCCTCTGTCCATGGGATTTTCCAGGCAAGAATACTGGAGTCGTTTGCCATGCCACTGAACTCAGGCCTCCTGCATTGCAGGTAGATTCTTTACCATCTGAGCCACCAGGGAGCCCGATACATTGTGGGTCCCTATAAAATACCCTATGAAGAGAGGCTTACGTGGCCAATAAAAGTTTGGAATCTGCCAGACTGAATAATCTGGTACCTTGCTTCCAGCCTTGACATTCTCTGATTCTAAAAATTGCCAAGTTACAATCTATTTACGGGAACAAACAATGCCCAAAGAAGTCTGAAGCTGCTGGTTACGGGTGAGCATGTGTCTGCGTGTCTGTGTGTATGTGCGAGCTTGCAATCCTTCCTTGGTTTTTGTTTTTTTGTCCCAGTGCTTCAGCCTCTCAGTCACAAACCACATGCAAACATATCACCTGGAAAGTCTGGCTGCTCTCTAGTTATTTCTGTGCACAGAATGCCCACAGGCGACATGAGGCACGTGCACGTCTGTGCCCAGGCCGGCTCTCTGCTTCGCCCTCTGCAGGTGCAGAGGACGCTGCTGCCCCACAGCTTACAAACAAGCACAACCCATCGACAGAAACACCGCTCTGCCAAGCAGGTACTCACACTCTGAGCTTTCTTCTCCTGCTGGCCTGCCTCCATCCCCCAGGCCTTCTCCGATTCTTATTTATCTCTCCAAGATGGAGAAAAGAAGATAGAAAATGCAGTCTGGTAACTATTTCAAGATGGTGATGTGATACTGGGAAATCGGCACAGAAACGGCTGCAGACTTAAAAAGTTTCCCCGGGGCTTACTGGGTGAACCTTCCAGACCTGGGCCCATCCCTGCACCACAGCTGCAGAAACAGCCTGAGGAAAAATAAAGATTGGAGGCTGGTTCTCCCTAGGTGACAGGTAATCCTCAGCACCCTGCACAGACAGGCCTTCTGGTCCAGCCTGAGACTCCAGCAGGGGAGCAAATGGCAGGGAAGCCAGACAGTGAATAAATCAAAAGTAACTTCTATTTCTCTGGATCATGTGGCTTTTATTTGGGGGAAGGGCAGAGCACACATGCTTTTCTGATTATACCTTCACTGTGCCACCTAAAAATGAGCAGGAACACAGACTGCAAAGCGGAAAGAGGCCTGGAGATCATCTAGCTTACCTGCCGCATTGGAAGGATGAGAAAACTGAGGCCCTGTGTAAAGAAGCTCCTTCCTGGGAACCATCCCGCTAGTCCAGACCTCAGGCCACTGGCCATTTTATTCCCCTGCTAAGGCTCAAGCCCCCTGCTATGGCTTCCATTTGGTCACAGTGCACGGTGGTAAGATAGGTCAGGCTGTGCACAGCACATGTGGGGACACGTCGGTGTGTGCAAGAGGAGTGTCAGGGCGGCCATGTGTGGTTGGGCAGGTTGTGCCCTGCACAAGGGCACCCACCCCGAAGTGAATGAGATCCAAAACCTGGCTCCCACTCTGCCCTCCCAGGTGTGTGCCCTGGTGCAGGGCTGTGTCTGTCTGGAGAAAATGTGTCTTTTCCTCATTCTCACCCAAGTGCTCCAGGGGCTGGCAGGGCTTCCGGGGAGGAGGATGTGTTTACAGGGAAAGGACTGGAGCAAAGCCCTGAGATGAGTTGATGAGGCAGAGATGGGTAAGGCAGACCCTCTGTGGGAGGAGGCTGTGCAAAGGGCCGTATCAGATTCTGCAGTCTCTGCAGCTCTCCCCTGGCCCATGCTCAATGCCCTGGCACACCTGGGTCCTCCCATCTCTAGGAAGATCAGGCCAGGAGAATCCCTCCCTGGACACCCTCTCAGACTAGAAGGCCACAGACCATGCACGTCTGACTCCACTGCCCAGTTCCAGTCACTCTGGGGTCCTGATGGGACCTCAGTATCATACTACGTGCTGCTCTGTGGGGCACCCTCTGAGGTCACCCACCCTCCCCACCAGCCCTGCTCCCCCCACTTCCCAAGGAGAGATGAAGGGAGAACCAGCCCTGTGGCTCTGCCTGCCTCGTGGGGTCAGCTGGCTGCAAACAGTCCTCCCCTCCATCCGGCCCCCCCAACTTCTGCTGCTTTGGGAAAGGGCTGAAGACACAGATTCTAAATATAGGCACATCCCCTCTCCTCCTGCCCAGCTAATATTAGCACGTTTGTGGAATCCACTAATAGCATTATTCCCCCCCCCTTTTTTTTTGGCCGTGCTGGTGGGAATTTTGCTGCTTACAGTAAGGCAGGCTGAGCCAGCAAAAGACTGGGGACCACTCTGAGCCAAATACAGCGAGGGCTCCAGTAACTGGGGGCCGCGCCAGATGATTTATGGAGCTCCGTTCCAACACAAGATTTATGAGTCTGTGAACAGGGAGGCTTGGGAAGCGGGGGTGGGGGGCGGTTCTGGTTAATTGAATTTGTCAGCTTCCAGATGGAGGGGGCACTAACAATTGTTGATCATTTACCCTGAGCCAGGGGCACTGCTAGGACTGCAAACATGGCATCTCCTCGAATCTTCACAACGGCCCTATGAGAGGGTAGAACAGCTGTTGTCCCGATCTTACAGATGAGGATATTGAGGCTCAGAGAAGCGGAGGTAACCGGCCCTATGAGTAACAGCTGGTCAATGTAAAGATGAGACGTGAACCCGGGTCTTGGGAACTGCAAAGCCTGGGCTTTTGATCACAGTGTCAGGACTACTGGCTTCAACTCTAGCAGAAAATCTTTTGAAAATAGTATGGTTGGCTCCCTCTGTGTGGTCTGTAATTGGTCAGAGAAGTAAATCGCTGACTTTGGAGTCAAGGGACTTGAATTCTAGGACTGTCTCCATTAGGCCAACCAGGGGTAACTGGTTAAACCTCTCTGAACCACAGCTTCCCATCTGGAAAAGAGGGGTGCAGGTAAAGGGACACCAAAGGCGCTCTAAGTCCTGGCCTTTGGAGCCTGTGTTGCATTTTGTGGCAGGGAAGAGGGTCTTCTTTATTTTGATGGCCCGTTTTCATTTCAATCTCAAAGAAAGGCAATGCCAAAGAATGCTCAAACTACTGCACAATTGCACTCATCTCACACATTAGCAAAGTAATGCTCAAAATTCTCCAAGCCAGGCTTTGGCAATATGGGGACCATGAACTTCCAGATGGTTTTAGAAAAGGCGGAGGAACCAGAGATCAAATTGCCAAAATCTGCTGGATCATGGAAAAAGCAAGAGAGTTCCAGAAAAACATCTATTTCTGCTTTATTAACTGTGCCAAAGCCTTTGACTGTGTGGACCACAATTAACTGTGGAAAATTCTGAAAGAGATGGGAATACCAGACCACCTGACCTGCCTCTTGAGAAACCTGTATGCAGGTCAGGAAGCAACAGTTCAAACTGGACATGGAACAACAGACTGGTTCCAAATAGGAAAAGGAGTATGTCAAGGCTGTATATTGTCACCCTGCTTCTTTAACTTCTATGCAGAGTACATCATGAGAAACGCTGGGCTGGAAGAAGCACAAGCTGGAATCAAGATTTCCAGGAGAAATATCAATAACCTCAGATATGCAGATGACACCACCCTTATGGCAGAAAGTGAAGAGGAACTCAAAAGCCTCTTGATGAAAGTGAAAGAGGAGAGTGAAAAAGTTGGCTTAAAGCTCAACATTCAGAAAACGAAGATCATGGCATCTGGTCCCATCACTTCATGGGAAATAGATGGGGAAACAGTGGAAACAGTGTCAGACTTTATTTTCTGGGTGGGGAAACAGTAGGTATTGATTTTGTTTGATTGCTTCTTTTCTCACCTTGTTCCAGCGAGGGTTTAAAGCAGGGAGATTTAGGAGCTGGTGATGCCTGAGAGGACGGAAATGCCATTCACCAAGAAAGGAGTCCGTGAAGATGGCTGAGGCTAGAAACAAAGTTATAAGCTCCTGTCTCCACTGGTAAAATGAGAATGGTGGGATAAACTGACTCATAACTGCTGGATAACTCTCTGGCATCTGCAGAAATGCACCCTTTAGGGTACTTGGTCTCAGCGTCAGCATTTTGATTGAAGGCTCAGGACCAAAACCAGGACATGCTTGAAAGCTCCCCAGAACCTCATGGAAGGATTCTCTTCCCAGACTCCAATACTGGAGAAGCTTTTCCACCTAGCAGAGTCAGAAGAAGTTCCCCAAAACCTTGCCACTTCATCTTTGTTGTATTTTACTGAAGTTAAACCAATACTGAAATTTAATTTCCAGAAACGTTTCCTGGACCTGCTTCTCCGAGGGAGGAAGGAAGCCCATTAGTGAGTCACTCAAGTGGCCCATGGCAGTCTCTCAGGGATTCCCAGAGCCAGCGCCTCCAGAGCGCTGCCGGCTGTGTGTGAGCATGTGTGTGCACAAGTGACAGGCGGGCGCGGTGACACTGTCACCATCGGGAAATCACAAACAACAGGATCGTTTCCAAGGTGAGACAGGGGCTCCACATCCTCACAGAAACAAACAGAGCCTGAAGGGAAATCACACAGGCTTGCCAACGTGCATGGACCCAGACAAGCGCATAGGGTCCAGGAACACAGATGCATCCAACAAGCACCTACGGGGGCCCAGACACACACGGCCACACAGCAGACACGTGCACATGCATCTCCACCTGCAGAGTTCCCAGACACACAGGCATTCACCTGCGGCTCAGCCCTCCAAGAGTCCGGAGACTTTGTTATTGGAGCCGGGGAGGGTGGTCCCTCCAGGCTGAAGTCTGCCACCTTAGGGAGTCCCTTCGAGGCATCAGCTCCAGAGGGAAACCCCTGCCCCTCCAAAGTCTCAGTAGGTTCATTTTCAAAACTGTTTCCTCATCACCTCTGGCCAGAAGATCTTGGAGTGAATGCTCCAGGCAGAAGATGAAGGACAGATTTGAGGATGCTTAAAGGCTTCCCTGGTGGCTCAGAGGTTAAAGCGTCTGCCTGCAATGCAGGAGACCTGGGTTCGATCCCTGGGTCGGGAAGATTCCCCTGGAGAAGGCAACGGCAGCCCACTCCAGTATTCTTGCCTGGAGAATCCCATGGATGGAGGAACCTGGTGGGCTACAGTCCACGGGGTCGCAAAGAGTTGGACACGACTGAACGACTTCACTTTCACTTAACATCTTATGAGCGGGACAGGTGTTAGGATCAGATGGTGTTAAGAGATAGCAGCAGGCAGGGAGATGGAGAATGAACCTCCTCAGCCAAGCCTGCTTCTGTTCTCTTAGATCCGCTGAGCCCAGCAAGGCGGGGGCGCTTGGTAGTGCTTCATAGATGATTAGCGTATAACTTCAGGGCTATTTCAGGCTGTTCTCTCATGGTCTATATACCTCACCTCCCCACTCCCCAGAACCAAGACCAAGTTCATTACAGTCCAGCCCACAGGATGCTTCCTACCCAGGCAGAACTGTCCTCCACAGCATGTGTGCCCTTCACTCACTGCTCCTGTTCCAACGAACTTCTCTCCACTTCTCCAGGTCCAGCAGGTCTCAGAGCCTTTGTGCAAACTTCCCCTCCTCCAGGAATACCCTCCGCTTCCTCCTTTGTCTGGTGAACGCGCATCCTTCAAGATGCACATCGAATATCCCCTGCTCTTCCACAGCTTTCACTGTCCTTTCCCCACCCACCCCCACCCCTTCCTCTGCACAGATTCATTGCAGCCCTCACAGGGATCCTGAAGACATTTCTTCATTCCTTTGTGGCTGACCCCTAACAGTGAGCAATTCTGGGTGGAGTTGGGGGAACCTTGTCTCCCTCATCCAAGAGCCCAGCACTCAGTGACACTGCTGGGGACTCAGAGGGGTGGGTACCATTGTTGCCAGGCTTGATTATGGCTTTTATTGAGGCCTGTAGCTAGCCCTACAGGAAAAGACTCTGATGCTGGGAGGGATTGGGGGCAGGAGAAGGGGACGACAGAGGATGAGATGGCTGGATGGCATCACCAATTCGATGGACGTGAGTTTGAGTGAACTCCGGGAGTTGGTGATGGACAGGGAGGCCTGGCGTGCTGCAATTCATGGGGTCGCAAAGAGTCAGACACGACTGAGTGACTGAACTGAACTGAACTGCAGCTAGCCCCTGCCTCACCTGGGGGTGGGGGACAGGAGAAGCAGGGAATGCCAAGTATGGAGACCAGACTGGAGATAGGAGCAGGTCTAGGGCACAGACTACTCAGCCCGCTTCTCGGGATGCTGTGACCACACATGCCTTCCCCCGGGGCACAGTCCAGGCTGTAATTCCCATCTTTCCACACCCTTGCACCTTGGCAGGTGGCTCCTGCAGCCTCCTGTCCCACTTAACTTTCCCAAAGCTCTCTTCTCCAGAGGCCCCTGGGTATGAAACATCATTAAAGACACATCTGTCTCAGGTTAAACTTCTTAACTCTTCAATGTACAAGAGATACTGCTCTGCCGTTTGGCTGAAGAAACTGGGGCAGCCACACTGGGTCCGTGGAAGCAGGGGCAGCGAACTCTTTCTTCTCCCTTAAGGAAGCCCCCAGTTGACCGATACCTGCTTAGTCCACTCACCAAAACAAATGTATAAAATGAGATGATTTAAAAATCCCTTTTCTTTATCGATTTAGCTGTATTTCCTAAAGGTCACAGTCAGTTCTTTTTTCAATTGGACAGAAACCTGGATTGAGAGGAGGAAGTAAATCCAACTGCAGAAACACTGGAGTGTCTTTATATGCCGAGCACGGTTATATATTAGGCTCTGCACACAGAGCCAATAGGGAGATGTGTGTCCAGTCCTCCAGAAGCCTCCAAGAGGAGCAGAGCTTCCTGTTCACATTCAGATTCAAAAGGCAATTCTTCAGGACCTTTGATGTGCTGGGGGATGTCACCAGGGGCTGTTACATCCTTCCCAGTGCAATCCCGAAAGGGAGGTACTGTGATTATTTCTATTTCACAGGGAGGAAGTGCAGGTTCATAGAGTTCGATAATTTGTCCAGAGTCAAGCAGCCAGAGAGTGCACTGGAATCTGAACCTAGGCCTGTGCACTCTCAACAATGTTGCTCTTTACTTTCATAACAGATTGGCACATCTTTGGTCTAGTCTGCAGTGGAGATTTCTCAGGATGTTTAGAAACCTTTTGTTTCATTTCACTGTCACAGCAACCATAGGAAGGAGGCATCAATGTCCCTATTTTACCAATAAGCGTGACGTGATTTAGTATTATCCACTCCAGCTTGGAGATAAGAGTCAGGATCAGTTCAGTTCAGTTCGGTTCAGTCACTCAGTCGTGTCCAACTCTTTGCGACCCCATGAATCGCAGCACTCCAGGCCTCCCTGTCCATCACCAACTCCCGGAGTTCACTCAGACTCGTGTCCATCGAGTCCGTGATGCCATCCAGCCATCTCATCCTCCGTCGTCCCCTTCTCCTTCTGCCCCCAATCCCTCCCAGCATCAGAGTCTTTTCCAATGAGTCAACTCTTCGCATGAGGTGGCCAAAGTACTGGAGCTTCAGCTTTAGCATCATTCCTTCCAAAGAAATCCCAGGGTTCATCTCCTTCAGAATGGACTGGTTGGATCTCCTTGCAGTCCAAGGGACTCTCAAGAGTCTTCTCCAACACCACAGTTCAAACGCATCAATCAGAATTCAATAATTTTGAGTCTGACCTCCTAGTGAGCTGGGACGGTTCTTCTGGGGCCATGGAAGGGAAGAGAAAGTCTAGGAGGTGGGGAATGCTGGATGGAAGACTCTAGGAGACTTGCATTCTTTCCATCCAGGGACAATTCTCCAAGGTCTAGACCTGACTGCTACTGTCAGAGGCAGTTTCAGCTCCATGTCTCTGGTACTCATGGCCTGCTGTGTGGGAAAGGTCCAGAGTCATTAAGACCTTTCCCACTCCAGGATGAAGTGTAACTTCTTCAGAAAGCACACAAGCATTTGGGATTCGGGATTTGCCTCCTGGGGTCTCTCCAAGTCATCTTTCAGTGCTGTTTGTTTGAGCCCTGGTAAATGACTCTGAGAGGGGAGACACTGCTCTCCGTGACCTCCTGGTTCTTCTTGGGCCTCCACTAGGCCAATTTCTACGCATCCTTCCAGCTCCCCTGTGGACCATATCTCCTCTGACACGCCACATCCCTAGTATCTTCGCCCTCTACATTCCTGTGACCTTCTTTTATGCTTCTGTTATGATCATGGTCATGCATGGTAGTAACTGCTTGCTTAGAGTCCGATCTTTCCCACCAGACTGGGTATTCCCCTGGAATTGAAATTCATTTCCATCTGTGTGTCCTGACAATTCAGCACAGGGCCTGGCATTGAAAAGGAGCTCAGTATGGAATTGCTGAATGAATTAATGAAGTGACTGAGGACATGACTGAATGACCACCATTCAGAGTGTTTTATCTTCAGAAAAGCACAGGGGTTGAACATCATCATTATCTGTCCTACAACAGAGTGAAGTCTCAGACTCTTGCTTCTTGTTCCAAGCAATTTCAATCAGGAGTAGTCTTTCCTCACTTTCAAATCTTAAAAAAGCTACAGAAATAAACACTCGACTCCTTTGTTAACCTGGATGCCAAGCTATTAATAATATGTGTGCACATCTTGATTTGCTAGGAGGACAAGGATGGGTTCCAGGGGAGATAATGATATAAGCATAGGTCTTGTTCAGCATGTGGTCAACAGACCAATCTGCTGTTTCAGAGGAAAAGGTTTTGCTTCAGTGGAGTATTCATCCAGCCATTTGTGAAGAAATGTTGAAGACAGTAAAGAAAAAGAAAAAGGCAGGAGCCATGTCTGTCTGTCCACCCATTTCCCATTGAATGCCTTGGCTGGCATAATGACAGGAGATCCACTCTCCTACTCATGGGGAAATTTTCAGGCTTTCAACTAACGTCAAGTTTCTGGGGTCATAGACTCATCCAACACAAGCACGTGAGCAGACGTAACTGTGAGTTGTCATAAGTTTTGTCCTCATCATGCCTTTTGAAAGTTCTTTTAAAAAAGGCAAGATTAATACAAATCCTTCATCAACTCTTGGAAAACATGGAGTGAGCAGCTTTTCTCAGCTCATTTTATGAGGTCAGCATGACTCTGACACCAAAATCAGTCAAAGATATCACAAGGAAAAAGAAAAAAAAACTATGATTATAGACATAAGATTCCTCAATAAAATACCATTGAACTGAACTCAACAAATATGAAAACAATTATACATTATAATCAAGTGGGGTTTTCCTAAGAATGCAAAGTTGGCTTAACATATAAAACCAATCAATGTAATACACCACATTCAGAGAAGAAAGGAGAAAAATCTCACCATCCAGTCAATAGACACAGAAAAGCATTTGGCAAAATCCAGCAGCCTTCCACGACAAAAATACTCAACAGACAATGAATACAAGGAATCTTCAACTTGACAAAGACTATCTTTGAAGATCTTGCGGTTAATATCATACCTAATGGTGAAAGGTTGAAAATATTTCCCCTCAGATTAGAAATAAGACAAGGTATATGCTCTCGCCACTACTATTCAATATTGTACTGGAGGCTCTAATCAGGGAAATTAGTCAAAAAAAAGGAAAGGAAAAAAAAAGCATCCAGTTTAGGGAAGGGAAAAAATAAAACTCTACTTATAGAGGACAAAATCCTAATAAATGCACAAAAACTGTTAGAACTAATAAACAAGTTCTTTCTGCAGGATATAAGATAAATGTACAAAAATCATTTGTTTTCTATATACTAGCTATGAGCAGTCAAAAAATGAAATCAAGAAAATAATTCTATTTGAAACAACATCAAAAAGAATAAAATAGGAATAGATTTTTAAAAGACTTCTTATTAAGTGTAAGAATCCTTTATATGTCATATGCATAATAATACTGAATATTACAATACCACAGAAAAGGAGAGATACACCACATTTATGAATTGGAAGACTTAATATCATTTAGATGCCGTGTGTGTGTTAAGCAGCTTCAGTCGTGTCTGACTCTTTGCAACCCTATGAACTGTAACCCACCAGGCTCCTCTGTCCATGGGATTCTCCAGGCAGGAATACTGGAGTGGGTTACTATGCCCTCCTCCAGGGGATCTTCCCAACCTAGGGATTGAACCCAGGTCTTTGAACCTGGTTCTTCTGCATTGAAGGCAGATTCTTTACTGCCTGAGCTACCAATATCATTTAGATGGCAACACTCCCAAATTGATTTACAGATTCAATGCATTCCCTATTGAAAACCCAGGTAACTTAAAAAAAAAAATTGGCAAGTGAATTCTAAAATTCATATACAAATACAAGAGACACAGAATATCCAAAGTAGTTTTTAAAAAGAACAGAGTTGAAGGACATACACTTTTTAACATTTCAAAACTTATTCTGAAGTTACAGTAATCAAAGCATCAAAGGTTGATATTGGCATCAGAATAGATACAGAGATTAACCAAATAGAACTGAGAGTCCATAAATCAAGCACAATGAGATATCTCTTCAAATCCGGGAGGATGGCTAAAAAAAAAGAGAGAGAAAGTGAAAAGGATTGGAAAGGATGTGAAAAAATTGGGAACTTCATACATTGCTGGTGGGATTTTAAAATGGTGTAGTTACTTTTGAAAATGAATTGGCAGTTCCTGAATATACTTCTCATAGAGTATGACCTAGCAATGTGATTTACAGGCATGTAACCTAAAGAGCTAAAAATATATGTTTACACAAAAATTTGTATACAAATGTTCATAGCAGCATTACGTATAATAGCAAAAAAGTAGAAATAATCCAAATATCCATCAACCAACAAATAAACAAAATGAGGGGTGTGTGTGTGTGTGTGTGTGTGTGTGTGTGTGTGTGTGTATTATTAGCCATAGAAAGGTATGACGTACTGGTTCATGGATGAATCTTGAAAATGGTACGCTAAGTACAATCAACCAGACACAACGGCAACATATTATATGGTTCTACTTATATAAGTGTCTATAATAGGCAATGGCTAGAGAGAAAGTAGATTAACTGTTGCCAGGGGCTAGGTGTGGGGGGAGCAGAGACTGGGGAGTGACTGTTAATGAGGATGAGGTTTCTTTTGGGGGTAATAAAACGTTTTAAAGTGAGAGAGTGGTAATGGTTACATAACCCTGTAAATATTCTATAAAAACTGAATTGTACAGCTTAAAAGGGTGAATTTTATGGCATGTGAGTTCTGTCTTAATAACGCTGTTATTAAAAAAGAGTATATGCAAAAAAGAGACAGCAGGGATGTGGGAAAATGGAAACAGCTCACTTGCTACAAGTGGGGAAATGGAAGGTAATTTTATTTTTTTCCTGTTATTGTTGTTTTAATGATGTTTGTGCAGTAAAATATGAAAAGGAGAGAGACAGTGAACACACAAGCTCAGCATAGAGACGACCAGCCTTGGAGTCTAGGGCTCTGAAGGTGGTGTCCCTACTCTGCTAGTTACTGGCTGTGTGCTCTTGAGTAAGTGGCTTCACCTCTCTGGGCCTCAACTTCCTCTTCTCAAGAGTGGAATAGTATCAGCCTCCTAGAGTTGCTGCAGGATTACATGAGACCTTACATGCCCGGGGCGGATATGTAACAGATACCCAGTGTTCATCAACTTTCATTTCTTCAAACAGTGATGACACGATCTGTTACTTCCTGGAGATAAAGACGAATTAAGACCAGACCTGGCTTTTAAATATCTTGGAGTTTAGACATGTCGATAGGCATAAATAACTAAAACAAATTCTTTGGGAAGGATCATAGTAAAAATTTCCACAAACAGATTGTTGGAGAGTTATCTGCATAGCCCAGATAATTTGGCAACTTGTACTGGGAGCTGTTGGTGAAAGGGCCAGACCAAGAGGTGGAAACTCATGAGGAAAGACGCCATCCATAACCACAAATCACGTGTGCGTTTCAAAACCTGCTCTCACGTGTGTTACCGCATGCCATCCTCAGGCAATGCCCGCAAGGGAAGTATTATTACCCTACATTATAAACGAGAAGACTTAAGTCTTAGAGAGGGCAAAAAAGTGTTCTGTTTTCATAGAGCCAGCCCCTGGCACAGGGACCCCTTCTTCTTGCCATCACTGCTTCTTCTTCTGAGCAATCTCGGTGACATCCCACTCAGAAGGAATATTGGAGTGGTGGTGACGAATCGGAAAATGAAGGAGTTCTCTGCAAGTCAGGGCTGGTAGGAGGCAGTGAAGGTGTGCCCTGCTCCCTTGGGGTGCAGTGAGAAAGGATATCAGATGGAGACCAAAGATCCCTTCAACCCTGGATCATCCAGTGCAGACTGGAAGCATTGCGAGAGGAAACTCTCCTGCTCTAGAGGCCATTGGTGTCCAGTGAAACCTCTCCACTGATCTTGCTAAGGAAGTAGGGGTGAGGATGGAAAACATGATATCATTACCGAGCTGTGTACAGGGCACTATACAAGGCTCTTCCCCAACACTTGAGGCATTACAGTGGCTACATTCTACAGTGACATGGAGGTAACACTGAGGCCCAGAGAGGTCAAGTGCCTGGTCCAGATCACAGAGAAAACCTGTATCACAGAGAGGGGTGAGGACTCAAGTCAGACTCTCTTTCCACTCACTCTGAGGATGCTAAGGTCCTCCCTGCACAAAGAAGTCGCGGTCTCTCGGATGGAGGGCAGAATCAAGCAACAGACTGTAAGAGCCCTTCAGCTGGCCTTCCAGCATCCGGAGGTGGGCGGGGGCCCGCATCTTCCATTCACACAGTCGTTAAGAACACCGGCCCACATATTAACGGCGAGGGGGGTGGCGACACGGGTTTCAGTTTTGTCTCTCCAAGGGCTTAGCTTCATACCTGGCACAGAATAGGTGCTCTTTAACCACAGCCTCTTGGTTCTGATGGAACCAGCTCTCAGTTAAAAGCAAAAAAATCTTCCTTTACCAAATGCATCTTCTGTGAAGGCGGACGACAGGTCAGAGCATAAGCGTTCGGCACAGAGACCCAGGTGGGTCCTCAGTGATGCTGCCAGGCTTTCGGCAGGTGGCCAGCTGGACCGACTGAAGTCTCATTTATCAAGAGTCACAACAAGTCATTTGTTGGCTTCAGTGTCGACCCCATCTGATCGACCCTGACAGTGAGTTTATAATCCCAAAGGCTCCCCACCATTAGAGCATCTCTGGAATTCAATGACATGGAGAGCTAGTGGGCCCAGAGGCCAGGCTGCCCCTAGCAGTCTAGTTACCCTGTTCAGGGAAAGCAGAAGGGTCACCACCCACCCAGTGGCGCAGGGTGGCTCCCCTCACTCTGCAAAGGTTTGGGAGGACCAACAGGATTAACAACTGAAGTCTGCAGAATTCTCAGCCAGTCAAGACTCAAATAGGAGAATTTGGAGTCAGATCACCTTGACAAATATCTCAAAGCGGGAGAAAAAAGGACACAGACTTTGGGAGTTAACAGACTTAAGATAAAGAGCACCCCCAGTCTCTTGAAAGATGACTCATCTTTAAAAAATATCTTAACCTCTCCAAGCATCTGTTTATTCATGGGCTAAGCATGGATATCATTTATTGCTGCTCTGGATACTAGGGAAGTGAATCGGATGGACAGGTTTGGCAAGTGACCTGGGTGAAGAAGGGATGTCTGAAGTGGATGACAGTCAAAATAAAAAAGGATGAGATGACAAAGAGTATGTAGTGAAAAATAACTTAAACTTAAAAAGAGAATGAGAAGAAAAGGAGAAGAATCATGGGGAAAACTGCATTTAATAAAAGAAAAACAAAATAAAAACACTTGTCGCTCAGTCGTGTCTGACTCTGCGACCCCATGGACTGTAGCCCACCAGGCTCCTCTGTCCGTGGAATTCTCCAGGCAAGAATACTGCAGTGGGTTGCCATTTCCTCCTCTAGGGGATCTTCCTGACCCAGAGATCAAATCCAGGTCTCCTGCATTGCAGGCAGATTCTCTACTGTCTGAGCCACCAGGGAAGGCAGAGCTCAAATAAATGGAATGGGTTCAAAGGGAATAACATGAAAACATATTTTAAAAATCACATTCTCCACTCGTCATGTCAGGGAACTTGTCTAAGGTTTGCCTAATGTCCAATCTTGAAAGAGCAATCATGACACGAGGCACATTACTACACAATCACTGAATGTCTCCTACAGATGGAGGGGCCAAAGGGAGCTACGGGTTCCTTCACACAAGCCAATTCCAATTGGTTGATAACATTTATCCGGAGTACAGTATCTGCAAAAATTCTGAGGCCACATCTGAACTGTTTAAATGAGTGATGTGTGTAGTGGGATTTAAGGAAAGGGCTGCCTGCACGCCATGTGCAGAGGATGCTGTGATGTGCTGCTCAAAGGAGCTCTCGGGACGAGGCACTTGGTCCCCCAGCCCTGGGCACTGTTGGTTCTGCCTGCTGACAGCTCTCAGCAGAGTCCGTCTCCAGGAACGGTCCTCTGCCCAAGGGAGCTGCCTCGCCCAGGTGCCCTGCCCAGTTGCTGCTGCTGCTGAGGGCAGTAAGGCCAACTCCACTTGACTCAGTGCAAGGAACTGAAGGACTATCCCAACTCCAGAGTTCCCTGGGGGATCAGCCAATGCCACTGCTATGAGGTGAAGGTGAAAGTCGCTCAGTCGTGTCTGACTCTGCGACTCTGTGGACTGTACAGTCCATGGAATTCTCCAGGCCAGAATACTGGAGTGGGTAGCCTTTCCTTCTCCAGGGGATCTTCCCAACCCAGGGATCGAACCCAGGTCTCCTGCACTGCAGGCGGATTCTTTACCACCTGAGCTACCAGGGAAGCCATCCAATTCCTCCCTTGATCCAGTCTCACGTCCCTTACTCCTGGACAGGTGTTGATCCCGAGGGCAAGCCTACTAAACTTTCTGCACACAAATCTCTGTCCCAGAGTCTGGTTCCAGAAGCCAGGTTAATACATTATATACATGCCACTCCTGCACAAGCTCTGCCTCTCTGCCTAGCTAATAGCTTGTCATCTGTGCTTCCTTACTGCTCAACAGAGACTCAGTGTTAGCCACTGAGAACACATAATCCGTCAGCTTTCCCTTTTCCCTTTGTTTGCAAGGAAACACAGCAGTAAATTCTCCATTCTTTCCTCTTTTACCTATGTTAGAGGTTCTGCTTTAGGCTTGGAGGCTCTCTAAACTAAAAATGATGAGTTGGCTCTATTTCTCTCATTTTCCAGTCTCTCTTCCTCCTGGCCTCTAGCCCTAGAAGAGACAGCATTTCCCTTGACTCACTTTTTGGAATAAAAATTGAAGGTGTTGCCAGGAAGAGGGACAGTATATGCTAATAAATCTTATTGGTATGACACTTTCAACTTACATGCATGTGTTACTCTTTAGACATAGAAACTCTTTAAAGTTATTATATCTCTTTTGAACAAAAGGTACAGAGAGGTTAAATGATTTTCCAAAGAACTGCAGAGCTTATACTAGAATCTGGGTTTCTTAATTCCCAAACATATAAATTCCAGACACAGGCAGAAACTGCCTCGCTGGCCTCTGCTGCTCGCTTAGGGTCGGTGTATAATTTCTAGAAGACACTGACACACTAGAAACAGCTCAGGGGGCTTCCTCTGACCCACTCTTTTTTTACTTTGTCAAAGCCCAGGGAACTGATCAGATACTGGATCAAGCAATGAAAAGTACCTTGTAAAGAAAAATCCAAATATCCAAGGCTAGAATCCCCACCACAGCCCTGACAAAGGCCATCTTGTTCCTATTTGCATCATTCCCCTGATGGGGAGCTCACTACCTGGCAGGGCTGCTCATTCTATTGTCCCCTCATCTGTACACCTGGAACAATATTATTAATAAAAAGGGAAATAGTACATTATAAGATAACAAATACAAAGCACACCGTGTAGTACCCAGCACATAGTAGTACTCGGTGGAAGGAAAGATTTCTTTTCCTCTATTTCTCTTGGACACAGAATAAGAGAAGAAAATTAGCTTGCAAAAAGAGCATCCTCAACTCCAGTCACGTTACTTGGGAGCTACTCGGTTCTCACACAGCCCTGAGAGAGAGCTGGAGAAGTCTGGAGGGTAGACTCTGCAGCCAGACCTCCTAGGTTTGAGTATGGGCTTCGCCATTTAGCTGTGTGACCTTGGAAAAGTCACTCCATCACTATGTGCGTCAATTTCCTCATCTGTAAGATGAGGAGAGGGTAGGGTTCCCTACCCCAGGGGGTCAGGTAAATGCTTACAACTCTGCCAGGCACACAGTAATGTAGTTGTCATTTTTTCCTAACATTCCCACCTTACATATAGGGAAACTGAGGCCAGAATATCGAGCCATTTCCCCAAGGTCGAACAGCTAATCAGGAGCAGAGCCTGGATATAAACTGTGGCCTGCCTGCATCTCAAATGCATGTACTTTTATTGAACATTTCTTCTGCCATTTCTTTTCCCTTTCTTCCCCCCTTCCCCCCACCCCCAAGACAAGGGGAAAGGAAAGAACAAACGTTCATAAGGAATTCTGCCAGAAAAGCTGGCACATCCTGCTCATTTGAGAAAGCAGCCTGTTCGGAAAGGCACAGCTGAGTGGATCTCGGAATCATATCCACAGGCAGGTAGTAAAGCCTGCTATCTGCCAGGGCCTGGGATGAAAAAGCCCAGCGCCTGCTCCCAGGTCTGCAACGGCAGCAAAACCAGGCCTTCTGCTCTGGTGGCCGTGCGCAGGGCTAGATGAATCATCAAGCCTCATGTGGCCCCGTGGGCTGGTGACATTCAGGTGACTCTGTGGCCCTAGGATGAATGAGGAAGCTCAGCCAAGCACTTCTCAAAGACAGCAAAACTGTTTTGGTTCTGTGAAGCCTATGGTTCACAGGCTGGTGGCTGGCACGATGTGTCCATGTTGGGATGCAGCTGGTATGGGGCATTCTGGCTCTGCACAAAAGGGACGCTTGCAAGCAGGAGTGACATTCAAAATATTTAACAATGGATATGGCACAGACAGCAACCAATCTGAACAGACACAATGGCCAATGAGAGCAAATGTTGGCCGAAAAACAAATGGCGCGGTCATGGAGTGCATCCAGCCGAACACAGGTCTTGGCAACAAGGAAGCCCAGTGAGCAAACAGAGAGGAGGATGAGCAACGCGGGCTTCCAGAAGCCAATGGGGAATCGTCTGCCTGTCTCCAGAGGAAGTCTCAGAGAGGATTCCACTAAAGCTCCCAGGCTCTGCAGAGCATGGTTAAAAATCATTGCCGTGGGGAAAAGACCAAGTTCCCTCAAGCCCCAACTGCAAGAGCTGGTATCACCACTGCTTTTGGGGTGCACAGGGCCAGGCTTCAGAAGAGCGAAGCCCGCAGCCACCCAAAGCCATGTCCACGAAGGCTTTAACTGGTGTGTCACCATGTCATCACGCTGCTTACCTTTCTCTTGGCCAAGGAGTGTTCATGTGTGGTCTCCCAAGGCAGCTCTTCTGTCGTAGCATTTAGATGGGGCACCAGTGTACCTCCAGTGTGCCTCCCTGGGACTCCCTGGAGTCCCAGGACACAGAACATGCCTGGATTCATGCCAAGTGGGCCCTAGTCGAGTGGGACTAGTCAGAATCCTAGTCCCACCCAGGCAGCCTCCAGGGTTACTGCAGTCCCCTTTCTTTCCCAGCTCAAATCCTTCTCCCCACTCTTTCACATTCACTAAAAGCACATGCTCCTGCTCCCCTCTGAACAGAGTCACAAAGGGTCAATTATCTTGTGGCAATGAAGGCGGAATACCATTTCTTCGGCTTGCATAAGATGAACTCCCCATGATGAAATAAATCATCGGTTCATGAGGTCTTGTGGGAAGGTCTCAGAAGCGAAAGCCCTCCCTGGGGATCAAGGCACCAAGGCCTTTCCCCTCGCCTAACCTCACCGCCTGCCAGGAGTTTGCAGCAGCCTCCTTGCTGAGCCTAACAGATGCCCCTAGAAAACGCTGCTGAATCACTTTACCACTGTTCTCTGAAGCTTGTACCTTTTGACGTTGACTTCGTCCCTACTTGTGTCTTATAAATCAGATGGTTTACTCTCCAGGAAGGAAACCCTCTTCTTGTCTATTTGATCAGTGGCTCTTCACGCTGTCTTTCACAAGTGACTGTGGCCCCCCCAGCCTTCACCAGCTTTGCCTCTTCTGGATGGAGAGCACACACAGATTCGGATGAACAGGCGCTGGATTTGAGTGACAGCTTCACAAGAAGCCCCTGGAGGAGCCCTGGGCATCAGCTACGGCTGTGAGGGATGCTGGGGCATCCGGGGAAGGCCAGAGCATCTGGACGAGACACGACATCACAGGTGGCAGTTGGCCAGGGTCCCGTGCCCAGCTCTGCCACTTAGCAACTGTGCAACCTAGAAAGGTTACCCAAAGCTCTTCAAGCCTCTACTTTCTTTATTATGAATATTATAATAACAGTATCTATCTCACAGGGTTGTGTTAAGAATTAAACAAAATAATATACATACAGAGCACTTGGCACTTTGCCTGGCACATAGCCAACAACCAGCACAAGGAGATATTCTGACTATTGTTAATCATTCAGACATTTATTGATCAGCTGCTCTAAACCCTGTACTTTGCTAGAGGCTGGGGCTCTAGTTTCTCTTCTCAAGAAACTCACAGTCCAGTGGGAGAGGACCACAGAAGAACCATCAATTAGGGTACAATGTGATGAATGCTTTATCAAAAAAATTACTTTTAAAAGAACTCTCACTAATAGGTGACAACCATTTTCTGCTAGCCACTCCATGCTATATGCTTTACAGAAATAGAGTTTCTCTGTTCTAATCCAAACACCTGGGCTCAAGTCCTAGCATTATCCCTGACTACTTATACATTACAGGTATGTTAATGTCTTTGAAACTTAGTTATCCCATCTGGAAAATGGGTATAAAATTAGAAAAATATATCAAATATGTTATCACAGAGCTTTGCACATAGCAGGTTCTTAATGAAACGGATGTCCCTGAAAGCAATGACTGAGGGTATTTGGACAACTGACACTGAATGGCTGTGGCCGCAGCCCTGGAAGCCGGGCTGGGTCAGCCTCAAGGTCAAGGCAGCACACCCACCTGGGAGGTGTAGCAAGGACTTGAATGCTCAGTGGTTCGTCTGGTTTGAAACCAGTTTTGAGCCAATGACTGGGGCCTTAGGGACCAGAGGTTGGCCACTGCAAAAAAGCTGCTGATAAGAACTCAATGTGTGTGTGTGGACGTGGTTTAAGTTGCTCAGTCATGTCTGATTCTGCCACCCCATGGATTGCAGCCCATCAGGTTCCACTGTCCATGGGATTTTTCAGGCTAGAATACTAGAGTGGGTAGCCATTCCCTATTTCAGGGGATCTTGCCAACCCAGGGATTGAACCCAGGTCTACTCACACTGCAGGCAGATTCTGTACCATCTCAGCCACCAGGGAGGCCCAAGACCCTATAAGAACTTGATAGAATATTTCAGATAAGGCAGACCCTCCAAGACCAACCAAGGCACAGAGAAACTGAATAGCTGGTGCAGTAAGAGAATTCTAATGAGGGCCTGATATATTAATTGAGGCATGAATACCCCAGCCAGGACCAGTCTGCTGCCTGGAGCCAATGGCTTCTATGTAGACCACAAATACCGCACACTCAGCCCCAGGCCAGGTGCCCCCGGGGCTGGGTCCCCTGGGGTGATGGCTGAAGCAGAACTCCACGCCCTACAGGCGGGACTGCCTCTGAGAACAACCCAGGCAAATCAGAACACACCAGTCCCAGAATGGAGCCCGTGCACAGAGAAAATCAGAATTGCACAAACCCAGACCTGTTGACACAAATGAGCATTCCTGCAGCACAGCCTGATAAGCCTGTTGCTAAACCTACCGGGCTTCCTGTCAACAGAGCACCTTGCTCTCAGTTCAGGAAAGATAATCGCTCTGGGAACCAGCTTCCTTTGGAGACCTGGCGGAGCGCTTTCAGTTCAGAGAGAAACCTGTCTTTCAGCACAGCTTCTCATCCTCCCATGTCAGACAAGGGGAAACCCAATCCATGCAGGAAAAGGTCTCTACGCACTCACAGTCCTGCTGGGTGGCAGTGGCTGTAAGTGACCCTGGGGGGAAGGAAGGGGCCCCCGATCTCTGGCCTCAGAGCACCTTCCAGACAAAGACTCTAAAGTTGCCTGCTGGGACAGGGTGAGACACGGGACGCTCAGATTCCAGGCGTACCCGCGGCTATCATCTGTCAGTCCTGACACCAGCCCTGTCTGCGTTGAGGTCCAAGCGGAGAGATCAGAAAGCACGGGTAGGGGCAGGGGCCGGGGAGGGCAAGAGAGGGGAGGGGGGGCTTTGAAGAGACCAGTATGAATAGTAGGACTTTTCATCTGACCCCCAAGAACACAGTCAGGGAGAGCTGTGTGATCTAAGCCAGGATGAAAGCACGGCTGGCCTCCCCTTGTAATCAAAGAGCTTAATGATGCTTATTAAAAGCCCATTTCTGAGTCCTGTTGAAAAATTATACCCGTAACTGTTTTCTTTTCTTCATATGAGAATTGCTTCCTAGAGATTAAAACACATACACACGCGCATGCACACACTCATGCACACACGTGTTCCTTAAGAACCCCACGCCCCACCCCGGCACGCACACATTGGCTACAAATCCTGCACCTCCCAGACATCACACACAGACGTCTTCATCAAAGATGGCCACAGTTCACAATGTACACACACACTGTCAAACAGAAAAGTCAGGCCCAGTCTCCGAGGTGATTCACGCACTCTTTGAAATTCCAGACTGTGAGGGAGTCCAAGAGCTTCCAGCTCCAGAAGCTGTCATGCCCACAAACAAACAGCGCAGCCTCTAATCCCTATCAAGTCTCCATGTCTTGCCCGAGGCCAGGCAACTCTGCAAAAGCAGAAGCTCCCAGGATCATTAAGCTTTGGTGGGAGGCAACAGCACTCAGGACTGTCCCGCAGAAGAGTGGGTGCTGCACCCCTCTGGACCATGGCAGGCTCGCCCTGATATGCTGAATCTCAATCTGCTGAAGGAGGCGACTCTGGGAGTGCAGCATATCTTCCTCTGATTATCAGCAGACCTAGAGCCCAAGGCTGACTCACTCTCAATCAGAGAAGACACTGCTTTCTGAAATATCCAGTTAGATGCAGGAACGTACTCCTTGCATTGAAGGATCTCTCCACCAGGGTAGGTTCCCTGTGGTTGCTGATCTCCCCAACATTTTAGCCCCCACTTGGGAGCTAGTATATCTCGATTCAAAGGCAGCTCTAAGCTTCACTGTAGTTTTCTCCTTGGCAAAACGGCAATAACAACTTCTTTCCATCTTATGGTGTTTCGGGGAAGATCACAAAATGCCCTAGAGATTGTAAACTCCAAAGCAGATGTTAGAAATTCTCATGATCAGACAGTAATGAGGAAATGGAGGAGCTCATAAATTGGGCTGTGAGTGCCTCCCGGGCAAAGCTTGTGTCGTATTTATGTTGTTAGCCTCAGTGCCTGGCACAGAGGCCAGCACCACACATTCTGGGGAAAAAAAAACAGTCTGAAAAAGAATGCATCCCTGAGTTAAGTGGTTCGTTCAAGGTCACAGAGCAGCTTGCTGTGTGACAGGAACCCCGACCTCCTGATGCCCCTAGTGCAAGGCTCTCTGTTCTCCACAAACCAAACTCTTGGGTGTGTTGAAGAAGGGGCAGTGATGCCCCATTAGGCACACAGCAGGGGCCAGGCTTTAACCCACCCTACTGAGACAGGAGACGAGTGGGCTCCAGGCTACACAGCTTCTCCCCTGTGGACCAAAACTCCTCAATAGCAGAAACTCCATAAAAGGAGGAAGATGGGGGAGGCTGGGCCCTGCCCAGATAAAAGACCACATACTCCTCATTCCTGAGATCAAGGAGACCTTCCCAACTACATGTGTGCAGAAAGGCTCCTTGGAGGTCGAAACAGAGGGGGGTATCACCTCAGAGTAAGTGATATCCAATGCTCAGAAGCCTCTTTGCTAGAATCCATCTTGGTTAAGAGATGGGCACGCACACACTGGAGGACCCTGAGACACACCAAATGCAGACTCAGAACCAGGCAAAGCAAAATGATGGGCCAAAGGAAACCAGGAAGACATGCCGCATAAAAGTGATTCAAACCACCACCAGGGCGCAGCTCAGCAAATCTGTCTCTGAGCCTGCCTGTGTATCTGTCCACATGTACCGTGCTCTTGCTCCTTGTAATAAAGACTTTACTTGCCTCACTGCTTTCTATCTCCATGTGGAAATTCATTTCTACCCAGCTGATGGGCCACAGTCCCTGCTGCTCTAGTGACTAGGATTCAGAGCTCTCCGTGCCGTGGCCCGACCTCAATCTCTGGTCGGAACTGAAACCCTGCTTCAAGCCACTGCAGGCCAAGGCCACCCAAGATCACTGTCATTCCCAGGATGGGCCAGGAGACGCTTAAGAAGCCTTCATACAGCTACTTGCTAAACATTCCAACTCAACATTGGGAACAAACAGAAACCACAAGTGCAAATAATACCCAAATGCCTCAGACCAACTCATCTCATTTCCTAACTTGAATTGAGCAAATCAGAAAAATCGCCAGATTGGGGAGACAGGCCTGCAGAGATTGTATCACGGAGACTAGACATGGATCTTATTTCAGGCTCACTTTCAGCATTGTCACTTACCTATTGACCAGGTGTCCAAGAGATCACTAGCCCTCTCTGATTCTCAGTTTTTCCATCTGCAAAACAAGAAGATGATCACAATTAATCCCTTGAGACCACTGGACTAAAAGGCATCACAGGTTTTTATACACAATATTGGTTACAAACCACATACGATCCCATGTAACTGGAGAAATTGCTAATGATTAGGAGCTGGAAGAGAATTTCCAAACTGAAGTGTGATAGTCAAAAAATGAAGTGTGATAGTCAAAAAATGAAGTGTGATAATAGTTACAGGCTAAGAAGTGCATCAACATCTCCCAACTTGCAGTACAGAAAACTCAGCTTTCTAATATTTTGGCACTTATTTTTATTTTTCATAGATGTCAAAATGCAAGCAATCATGAATACCAGGAGAAACAGAGCAAAGAAAAATGCTACTATATTAATACACTCCCAACATTTGGGGGTATTTTTCCATGTTTTTTCCCTCTCTACAGAGAGTTTCAGTTCAGTTCAGTTCAGTTCAGTCACTCAGCCGTGTCCAACTCCTTATGACCCCATGGACTGCAGCATGCCAGGCTTCCCTGTCTACTCCCGGAGCTTACTCAAACTCATGTCCATCGAGTTGGTGATGCCACCCAACCATCTCATCCTCTGTCATCCCCTGCTCCTCCCAGCTTCAGTCTTTCCCAGCATCAGGGTCTTTTCCAATGAGTCAGTTCTTCACATCAGGTGGCCAAAGTACTGGAGTTTCAGCTTCAGCATCAGTCCTTCCAATGAATATTCAGGACTGATTTCCTTTAGGATGGACTGGCTGGATCTCCTTGCAGTCCAAGGGACTCTCAAGAGTCTTCTCCAACACCACAGTTCAAAAGCATCAATTCTTTGGTGCTTGGCTTTCTTTATGGTTTCCAACTCTCACATCCATACATGATGATGGGCAAAACCATACATTCGACTATATGGACCTTTGCTGGTATAGAGTTTATCATTACAGAGTTTACCACTTTGCAAAGCAGGGGCTATGAAGATGTAGTACCCTGGAAAAACCATGCAGGTCATGACTACCCCTTCCCCACCACCATGACTGCTGCCTGTGCAATGAACTCATTTGCATTCCCATGCTTTTGTCAGTTTCCCAAAGACCTTTCAGGCCTGTGGTCATATCTTCCAGGCATTGCACACACCTGAGACCAGTGGAGTTAGGAGCACGTGACTTTAGGAGCTGGGATTTCCCCAGTCGGGGTTCAATTACATCACCTGGAGAGTAAGGGAGGCAGTCCGGTCAATTTCAAAGACCACTTTCATTGTCATTTTATTTTTTTGGCCACCCTGCAGTGCATGTGGGTCTTAGTTCCCAGACCAGGGACTGACCCAAGCCCCCTGCATTGAAAGCACTGGAGCAGTGATCCCTCAGAGATCACTTTGAATTTAGAAAGGTGAGGCTAAGGAAAAGGGAAAGAAACTCATACATTTGAGTCCCTACTATGTGACAGATAGTGAGCCAGTGACATTTATGGATATTATCTTATGATCCTCATAACCACCCTGGGAGATATTACAGGTGAGAGAACGGTAATGCAGGGAGGTTGAGTCCCTACTATGTGACAGATAGTGAGCCAGTGACATTTATGGATATCATCTTATGATCCTCATTACCACCCTGGGAGATATTACAGGTGAAAGAACGGTAACGCAGGGAGGTTTGGCCGTCTGTCCAAGGCCTGCTGCAGTCTCATTGGAACCTCTTTCTCGATTTTTACCACATCAGTGTCTCACCTCTACTACCACATACTAATGTTTCCAAATCGATTCACATATTTTACTTAACTCTATGTTTAATGGATTTTTTAAAAAAGCTTCTCACACTAAGTAAGTGTTAGTTGCTCAGTCATGCCCGACTCTTTATGACCCCTTGGACTGCAGCCCATCAGGCTCCTCTGTCCATGAGATTTTCCAGGCAAGGATACTGGAATGGGTTGCCATTTCCTTCTCCAGGGGATCTACCCAACCCAGGGATTGAACCCAGGTCTCCTGCACTGCAGGCAGATTCTTTACTGACTGAGCTACAAGGGAAGCTCATCTCATAGTACTATACATAAAATAGACAACTAATACAGACCTACAGGATAGCGCAGGGAACTGTACTCAATGCTCTCTAAAAACTTATATAGGAAAAGAATATAAGAAAGAGTGTCTGTGTACATGTGTAACAGATCCACTCTGCCGTACACCTGAAACTAACACATCGTGGTAAATCAATTACACTCCAGTACAATTTTTTAAACATTTCTGAGTTCTTTGTTTCTTCGTCTTTTCTCTATAGCCTAATGGAAGACCACCTTTCAATTAGGATGGATTCTATAATTGCAAAAAAGGAAGTTGTTAACAATTTAAGGGAAATTTTAATCACAGTCATGCTTTGTACAAATACCTATGCAGTCATAGGTTTGATGCACGGTTTACATACTGTTTTGTGTGTGTGTGTGAATGTGTTAGTCACTTAGCCGTGTCTGACTTCTTGCAAATCTGTGGACTGTAGCCCTCCAAGTTTCCTCTGCCCATGGAATTCTCCAGGCAAGAATACTGGAGTGGGGTGCCATTTCCTATTCCAGGGGATCTTCCTGAAACAGGGTTCGAACCTGGGTCTTCCACATTGTGGGCTGATTTCTAACCATCCGAGCCACCAGGGAAGCCCATACTTTTTTCTAATTGTCATTAAAATAATTGATGTTTGAAATTTTAAATGCTTATCCATGTCTACCCTCCTCCCAGCAGGATTCCCGCTTTATGTTAGAAAGGCTGTTTTCAATTCCCTCACTTTGCTGTGGCCAGACCTTGGAATCTAAGACCATCCTATTTCAAATCTGAAACAGGAAAAACACCTGATGCTTATTATGTGTCAGGAAAGCTGTTGGAGGTCACACAGCTGGTAACTGAAGGACCCCAGGACTGGGGCCCTCATGGCCTACTCCTGACCCTGGGCTCCGTGGGTGTATTCAGTTTCCCTTCTGGCCTTCCTCAGACCCCACATTTTCAATTCCATGTCATAAGGCCACCAATTAAGTTCTGTTTGCAAACCAAGGCAGGGTCATCCTGTTCTGTTAGGTCACCAGTTTTTCCACAAAGTAACTAGACCTATCGAGGCATATTTAAGCTCCCAAAAGGACCCTCTGGTAGGAAGCTGCATAATTTCTAAAACCAAGTTTAGAACATGTGAAGTGAAAGCAATTCCTTATTCAAAGATCCACGATAGTAACCAAGGAAATAGAGCTGACGACAAAGGATCCAGGGATGCCACTGCTGCTGCAAATGAGGATAAAATCCAACCGAGTCGGGGAGGGGGAGACAGCGGCACAGTGACCGTATCGGACACCGATCGAAGCTGTTGCTGAGTCTTTAAGCTGCCATTCCCTGTCATCGGGTTTTAAATTAATTGGCATGAATTTTTTATGACCAGGGAGGAAACAGACAGAAAGGTTTGCGGAACCAGATCAGTGTTTTTCTTTCTGGGGAGTTCCCTATTTCTTTTGAATATGAGCTACAAAGCTGTGTAGAAATCGGAAAACAAACGTAGGCCTGATTATTCATTCTCAGTCCAATGGCACCTCTTCTGGGAAGCCTGCTTTCACCAACCCCGTCAGAATTAGTTACTCCCTTCCATGGCTTTCCTTATGGCAACACTTTAACTACAATACGCTAAAGTTATTGTCTTCTCTTCCTGTAAAGTATCATTTTCCCTATTTACCCAAATACAGTAAAAACTCATCTATCACTAGCAATATGATTTTAGATTTCCTTCTAAACCACTTGGTATATGTACCCACATGCACAGCTATTCACATAGATACACATCCAGATAGTTTACACAATGGATCGCTTTATACACACTAATTTTAATCTACTTTTTAAACAATTACATAGATGTGTAATTAACTTTCAACGTATGGGCATCTGGGATGTTTGCAATTTTTCACTGCTGTAAATAATATCTCTGCACATATATCTTAGTGTGGTTGTTAAGTACTTACAGGATATTTTTTAACAGTAAAAAATCATAATTTACCCCACGCTCACCAACACACCCAAGACACATATCACTTTCAACTTCTACCAGCAGTATACCAGCATGCCAGTTCCTTGTACTCTGAGCAACATTAGGCATCGGGGTGCTCTTTTTTCACCCTTGTCAGTGTGACAGGTAAACGTAGCCTCGCTATTTTAATCTGCAGCTTTTGAATACCAGTTGAGTATCTTTGTCTATTTCTTGGCCATTTGCACTTACGCTTTGGGGAACTGCAAGTTTACTGTCCTTTCCCCACTTCTTGGTCAGTGTTAGACTCTTTCTTGTGACCTAAGAGTCTCCTAGTGTTTTGCTTTGAGCATTTTTTTTTTTTAGCTTTCTTCCAGCACATTCAATCACAGTAAATGACACTACCACCTAGCAGTTGCCCCACCAGAAGCCTAGAGGGCTGCCTTGACACCCGCTGTGCCTTACGACCCGCAGGCAGTGAGTTGCCAGGCCCTGTCTGTCCTACTTCCTAAGCAGACACTTCTTAAAGGGGTTTTCTTCCTCTCCAGCACCTCTAACCCTTACCAGGCCACCACCATGTTTCACCTGGACACCTGAAGTCATCTCCTAACTGGTCTCCCCACATCCTCTGCTGCAATCCTCTCATGATCCAGAAGCTAGAGGGAATTTTAAATAATATTCATGAAATCATCTCCCCTTTGACAGCTCCCTCTTCCTCTGAAGGTCAAACCCACAGTCCACAAGCAGCCCTGAAATGCTGCTTCTAGGACCCAGTTTCTACAATGCTTGGTTTCTCAGAACATCCACCCACCCCGTCTCTGCTCTCTGCACACTGGCTTCCTCTTAGGTCCTCTTCCTCCCGACCTGAGACCCTGGACATGCTGGTCCTCTGCCTGGAAACTTGCTTGCTCTCCTCGTGGCTGCCTAATCCAAAGCCATCCTGCCCCACTCTTGGCTTAAACACCATCTCCTCAGAGCAGCCCCGAACTGCCAGACCAAGTGAGCTCCTCTGGCCGTTTACTGGAGATTTCCGTTGTGGCACATTTCAGGTCTGTAATCAAGTGCTGTCTGGGACACTTTGTTGCGTGAGCCCCACACTGCAGGTTCCCCAAGGGCAGGGATCAGGACTCTGCCCAGCACCATCCCCTCAGAGCTCAGCATGGTACCCAGCAGAGCAGGCCCTAAACAAATACCGCATTCATTTTTTTCTTAAGTTAAAAAAAAAGAAAAATCAAATAATCTGTCTATTCCAAGGACCAGACAATCAACTCTAGGTTTTAATGAATAAACTAATGTGGTTTTTCATACAGAAAGCAGATGACATAAAAACCAGGCCTGTTTTTAAGGGCAAAGTCTCTGGCTGAATTAAGCCTAATCATGAAGGACTGTCTCATCTCTTTCCATGTTAAAAAAAAAAAAAAAAAATGAAGCCGTGGCTTTGCCAACCACAAGATCACTGAGGTGGAAGGGTCTGGAAGCAAAGTTCACATCTTGGGGCTTCTTTGTAGCTCCCTTCTCTCTTTTCCACTTAGTGCTTTGCCCACACTCAATGCATGTCTCTTAAATGGATTTCAAGTCAAATTACATAGTAATTATGACTAATTCACTGCCTTTTCTACTGTCTAACATTTAAAAATAAATTTGCATTATCTGGCACAATTGACTTGATGGTTTTCCCTCTATAGATCAATACCTACCTTTACGAGTATTTCAGGTTACTAAAATTAAAACCCTCAAAAAGTAGGTCATCACAGGTCAGAATTGTAGGTCAGAGCACCTTGACTCTCCTGTAACCACAACTCCACCCTGCTCCCTAAGCCTGCCTTGCACTCAGTCCAGCATTCTGTGCGCTGAATCTGGTGAAAGTATACACCTTCTCCCCTTTCCTATAAGGCCTCGCCAATGGAAGTCTGAAATCAGGCTAGGGTGTGGAGGCATCCCCTCCTTGGCTGAATTTAAACTCTCAAGGTCATCAGATATGCAGATGATACCACTCTAATGACAGAAATCGAAGAGGAACTAAAGAGCCTCTTGGTAAGGGTGAAGGAGGAGAGTAAAAAAGCTAGCTTAAAACTCAACATTAAGACAAAGGAGCCCAGCAGGCTACAGTCCATGGGGTCGCAAAGAGTCGGACATGACTGAAGCGACTTAGCATATGCACAAAAAAACCCTAAGATTATTTTTTGGAATCCAGTCCCATTACTTCATGGCAAATAGATGCGGCAAAAGAAGAAACACTGACACGTTGTATTTTCTTGGGCTCCAAAATCACTGCAGATGGGGACTGCAGCCATGAAATTAAAAGACACTTGCTCTTGGAAGAAAAGCTATGACCAACCTAGATAGTATATTAAAAAGCTGGGAGACATTACTTTGCCAACAAAGGTTCATCTGGTCAAAGCTATGGTTTTTCTAGTAGTCATGTATGGATGTGAGAGTTGGACCATAAAGAAGGCTGAGTGCCAAAGAACTGATGCTTTCAAACTGTGGTGTTGGAGAAGACACTTGAGAGTCCCCTGAACAGCGAGAGATCAAACAAGTCAATCCAAGAGGAAATCAACCCTGAATAGTCATTGGAAGGACTGATGCTGAAGCTAAAGCTTCAATACTTTGACCACCCAATGGTCAAAGCTAACTCACTGGAAAAGACCCTGATGCTGAGAAAGACTGAAGGCAGGAGGAGAAGGGGGTGAAAGAGAATGAGATGTCTGGATGGCATCACCAACTGAATGGACATGAGCTTGAGCAAAGCCCAGAAGACACTGAAAGACAGGGAAGCCTGGCTGCAGTCCACGGGGCCACAAAGAGTTGGACACGACTTAGCAACTGAACAATAGCAAGCTCATCACAGAGCAAACCTTGGGCATTGCCATCAGCTAATGCACAGTGCTAGTGGACTCCGGTCAGCTCTGGCCACTGGCATCCTGGGTGAAGCAGCTGTAGATCAAGGTCTAGCTGCTGTGTGCTGCGGAGGGGTCAGACGTCCATCCATTCTCAAGGAGCCACAGAGTAAGAAGGAGAAGGGCTTGTCTCCTGTCCTGGGGGAGACTGGGCTTCAGCTGGGGAGACAAGACCAAAATGCCATGGTCTCGGCCCCACCAGCATCTGAAGCCTTATCCCACCAGTGTCTTCGAGCCTCCTTGCTGCTATGAGATTGCGTTTCTTGAACATTCCTCTATCAGAAGTGCCGGTCTCCATCTAGAGATTCAAAGAGGAGTGATTGGGAAACTTATGGGAGCTCAGTAAGTCCTTATTAAAGGTTGTTCAGAAGCACTGGTTCCAAAACCAGAGTCTGGCTTTGACCTCTGGCTCTGTTTCCTCCCAGTTAGTGACACTGGGCTGTATCCTTAACCTCCCCAGGCCTCTGTGTCTGAAATGCAGGGATACCAAAAGGCCCCACATCTTGGGTTGCTGCAGTGCTTATGTGCCTGTCATGTAGCAAAGGGTCCACAAATTGTTGGTGAACAGGATTATTATTGCTACTATTGTAATTTTAGTCAGCAATGTAGTAGTTACAGTGAGCTAGGCATTGTCCTAAACACTCTACAAATATTAACTCATTTAACTCTCATAAACAGTTCTGTGAAGTAGGAAAAATTATCTTTCTCTGCAGTATTAAGAGGCCAATGAAAGTGAAACTCAGCCCTGTCTGACTTTTTGCAACCCCATGGACTATAGCCTAGGAGGCTCCTCTCTCCATGGAATTCTCCAAGCCAGAATATTGCAGTGGGTAGCCGTTCCCTTCTCCAGGGGATCTTCCCAACCCAGAGACCAAACCCCACATGGCAGGAGGATTCTTTACCATCTGAGCCACCAGGGAAGCCCCAGAATACTGGAGTGGGTAGTCTATCCCTTCTCCAGGGGATGGATCTTCCTGACTCAGGAATCGAACCTGGTCTCCTTCATTACAGGTGGATTCTTTACCAGCTGAGTTACCAGGGAAGCCCAAAAATTGCCCAAAGTCACACAATAAATAATGGAGCCAGAATTTTGAACCCAGACAGTCTGGCCTGGAAATCATGGTTAAATCACTAGTTTACTAACCATAAGAACTGTTATTTAAGGAATCATCATAATTCTTAGTTGTCAATAATAATTATTCATTGTTATTAATGATGGGTGCCTGCCTGCTCATACAGGTCCCCAGACAGCTGGGGTGAGTATGATGGGGTTCAGGTCTGGCAGCCAAGCTCACTGAGCTTCAGAACTGTCATCCAGTCCCAGGTGGGAACCATGGGCCAGAATAGGAAGCTGGGGCAGAAGCCCAAGCTGTGTGCTGGGCCATCATCTTGTGGACGAGAGAGGACAGTGGGCATCCACAGTCAGCCCTAAGGACTCTGTGGCTGGAAAAACCACAGTGAACTTCCAGGCTCCCCTGACTAGGAGGGCCAGGGTTTCTATTATATCCAGATGGACTCTAAGCCTGAGTGGGTCAGAACCCACAAGGGAAAGGGCACCAGGGACTCCACCAAACAGGGATGGTGAAGGTTCAGGGTCACACCTCCTTTCTGGGAGTCCCTGTTGCCCCTGCTCAAGGGGACCCAGAGACCCTCACTCAGAGATGCTTTTAGAGCCTTAAGTATCTCCTCTTCAAACATAGAGCCTGTTGATCCAAGCTAAGCTGGTCATGTTGCTCCCAGACGTATAGGAAGGAGGAGCTCTACCCCGAGGATTGTGGTCTGTACTTTCCAACCTTACCACGGTTGCGCATGGATTTTTTTTTTTTTTTTTCCTGGACTTCTGCTGCTGATTATGTCTTTGAAACAGGCTCACTTGAGCTTTCTTCTGGGTATTTCAAAGTTTCTGCTCTTCCTCACTCCCTCTTGGTTGGATTGCCTTTCTTTTTTTTCTCTTTGGTGGGGAATAACAAAAGCAAAGCATTTTAGGCATGAAGCAATTCAGGACAGAAGATTGGACTCTAGCCACAGGGACTCTGCCTACACAACCTAGCAACTCACCATGGTTGGGTGGGGTAAAGAATAACACCCAATGCCTTAACTGGCTTTCCAAAGACCAGCTGTGTCTTTCTCTGTGCACCCTCTCGTTGTTGTCCGCTAGCTGGGGACATTCAACATCAAGCTGCTTTCAGAGTGAGGTAGTTTTCCACGCCGTACAGCAGAGATAATGATGGTCTAAAAATGTGGACAGTCCGAAAACAATCTAAGATGCTGCATGACACCATCACTTCTTTTCAACCATGTCCATAGAACTATAAGAGAAAGCCTCTTTTATTTTTAAAAAGCAAGCAAGCTAGCCCTCCTTGACACATCGTTTTTTCCCGTTTAGTAGCTTCATGCTCGTTCTTTCATCAGCAGGCAGTTACTGACTGCCTCCTGTGTGTGTCAGACCCAGACTAGAACCGGTAGCTGGGAAGATGGAGCTAGCAGGGGCCTGACCCGTGTGCAAACTCCAGCTCTGATTCAGAAGAGCTGTGTGACACAGAGCAAGTTAATTAACCTCTCTGAGCCTCAGCTCCTTCATCTGCAAAGGGAGATCCTTGTACCCACCTTCCAGGGCTACTGTGAGCATTCTAAGGGATAGCCTTTCTCAGGGCCGCTCAGGACCTGTGTGTCAGTCCTGAAGAGCACACACTGTTTTTTATAAAGTCCACTGCTAACGATGGTTCATGAGCCGTGCTCCCTGTATTCAAAGGTACAAAGTGTTACAGGTAGGATGGGACAGTCTGTGATCCACAGGGGGATCTAGACAGGGAGGGGTCAGTTCTACCCCGATGGAACTAGGCGAAGCAGGCTCCAAGCAAGATTTCAAGTGAGCGTAATGTTTTCAAAACAAAAAGATCCACGGCAGGAAGTCTGAAATGCAGGCTTGTCCTTAGAAATGTGAGCAGCAGCAGAACAGTGGACACTGAGAGCCTGGAGGCTATGAAGGATGCAGGGCTGGAGCCGGGAAGGCCTCCGGGGCAGGTTCTAGCAATGGCTTCGTCCATCAGAGGGTTTGAAGCTGTGTGATCGTAGGCAAGGTTTGTCCTGGAGACCACTCACTGGCTGGAGTGAGGCTGGACTGGAGGGGTGAGCCTGGGGCAAGAAGAGCCATGGAGCCAGGGCTGACCCAGGCCCAAGAGAAGGGTCCCTAACTTCACTATCAGGCAGGGCTAGCTACCCCTGTCCAGCTCCTCAGAGCAGCCCGGCTGCAATGGACCAGCTACCAGAGGCGGCGGGCACGGCTGCTCCGTAGCTGAACTGAGGGTCCTTTTGACATCAGCTACAAAACCATCTGCCCAAAACGGTACTGATGAACCTATTTGCAGGGGAGGAAGAGAACCATAGACAGATATAGAGAACAGACTTGTAGGCACAAGGCGGGAAGGAGAGGGTGGGGCGAACTGAGAGAGTAGCACTGACATCTTTCTTCTTCCACGTGTCAGACAGAGCTCTAGTGGGAGGTGCTGTTAGCACGGGGAGCTCGGCCTGCTGCTCTGCACTGACCTCGCTGGGTGCGATGGGGACGGGTGGGAGGGGGCAGAGGGAGGGGCTATATGTATACTTACAACTGATTCACATTGTGACATCAGAAACTAACATGTTATAAAACGATTATCCTCCAATTATGGCTCAGATGGTAAAGCGTCTGCCTGCGATGCAGAGATGACCCAGGTTCAATCCCTGGGTCAGGAAGATCCCCTGGAGAAGGAAATGGCAACCCACTCTAGTATTCTTGCCTAGAAAATTCCATGGATGGAGGAGCCTGGTGGGTTACAGTCCATGGGGTCGCAAGGAGTCAGACACGACTGAGAGACTTCACTTTCTTTCACTTTTACTCCAATTAAAAAGCAAATTTAAAAAAATAAATAAAAAATAAAAACATCCGCCCCAAACAACCTGTTCCCTTCTGACGTGCCTGGGACAGCGCCTGCTCAGCTACAGGCCTTTCAGTCCCCATGCCAACTCACAGCCCTTGCCTGGAGCCATCAACAAGGTGACGGAGCTGCTGCCTGAGTCTCCATCAGTTAAATTAATTCAGTTCCAACCAGTTAGGTGATTCTTGTGTGTGAACCCATGCTCAGTGTTGAGGATCGTATGAGATTGTAACAGACAAGGTCACGGGCTCTAAAGCTTACAGTCAAGGACACAGGTCTGCACTGTAACCCAAGGCTGAGCACTGGATGTGTTCAAGGGAGGGCAGTGACAGGGCTGGGGGAAACAGGAGAGACGGAGCTGTGAGCTCTCCTTGGCAGCGTCAGAAAAGCTCCCTGCAAGAGGTGGCACTTGCCTGGGCCCTGGAGACAAAGAAGACGTTTGACAGGCAAAGGGTGTGAAAAGGGCATGCCATGCTGAGGGCAGGTGTGTGTAGAGAAGGCAGTGTTGCTTTCTAGGGCTGGATCACAGCAGGAGAAGGGGAGGAGACAGGAGGCAAAGGCCAGAGGGGGCTGAGGTCCCGCTGGGAGGGGCTGGATGCGACTTTCTACTTCCTTTCCTAAGGCACAGGAACCATGGTCATGCAAGAAAGAACAAGAGCCGTAACTTTTATTAAGCACCACTCTGCATTCCATTAACTCTGCACAAGTCATTTGGTTTGAATGTTATCACCATCCTGAGAGGTACATATTGTCACCCGTCCCCCTTTTACATCTGAAGATACTAAGGTTGAGAGAGACTACGTGACCCACCCGAGGCAGGAACAGAGCTAAATATCTGAATCCCAGCCCAGTGACCCTTCCTCTACACAAGACCAGCTCCCTAAATGAGGGGGACTGATGTCTGACCCACTTCGAAAAGCCAGGGAGGCAGTCATCACCACCACTGCCATCTCACCATCATCATCACCACTGCTGGCAGGGACTCCAAAACTGCATTTCACGAAGGAGAAAAGGTACCATACCTTTTCTTTGTAACAGGATCTTGCAGGATTCCTGATCATACACATTTAATTAAAAGCAATGACTACCACTGACCACCTATGGTCACTGCCGGCTTATAGTGGGTGAGGTGCTTCCTGACGTGTTCGACACGTAACGACATTTACAACAACTCCATAAAGCAGGTGTCACTTCCCGGGTCTTAGAAGCGAGCGCATTTAGGCTCAGGAACTAGCTGCACATCTCTCACCTGCCAGCTTCGAACTCAACAGCCCACAGTGCAGCCTCTACCTCCAGAGGGGCCTCCTCCGCTGGCGCATCCGGGTGAGCGATGCACCCTCCACCAGCGGCACACGCTGGGCACCAAGGCCGCCTCTTGGGACCCCTACCCTCTGCTCACCCCCACACTCACCCCTCATGGAATCCAGCCCGCTCCTCTCCCTCTCTGTCCAAGCCACAGCCACGTCTCACCTGAGCTCCTGCAGTGGTACCCGGACCAGTCTCCCCGCACCCCACACGCATGGAGATGTGAGCCCTTCCCTGGCTCCAGGGCCCAGAGGGCATGGCTCCGGCTGGTCACTCTGCTTCCTCTCACCACATGCCCTGCCCCTTTCCTGCCCTCAAACACACCACTGTCTGGTCCACTTCGGAGAATTTCCACAGCTGTTTCTCCTACTGCTGCTCCCGGCTTCACAGGCCCTGCCTTCAGATCTCACCTCAGATGTCACCTCCTCCAGGAAGCCTCCCCAGACTCCCTTCTAGATCAGTAGGCAGATACCAGGACCACTGTGCCTAAAATATGGAAAAACTCCCACCCTGGTTGCTATGTAGTCAGTACCTTGAGCCCTGGGACACTGCCCTCCATGACCTAAGCTCCTCCCCAGGGCCCTCCAGCCTGGCCCACAAGCCAGAGGCTAAGCCATGTTGCGGCAAGCAGAAGGCTCTGCGGACCTGTCTGGGAGTTATGCCAGAGGCCCGTTCTAAGCGGCCTGTGCACGTGCTGTCCAGGTTGTTAAATATTTTGAATGCCACTTCCGCTCTTGATCCTGTACTTCTCACAGCTCAGAGTCACGTATCTTTCTGAGTGACTATTTTCATCATGAACTCTGGGAGGGCAGGGAGCACAGAAGTTTGGTTTACTGTGTCCAGGCTCGGTAGAGAAGGCCTAAGAGACATAATGAATTAAAGGAACAGGGAGGGCTGCCTCCTTCACCTTTCTGGCTCTGTCTGCTCAGCTTTTCCAACAACTTCAGGAACCACGTGATAAAGAAGCTGGGCTGATACAACCAAATGCCAAGGTGTGCTCAGCGGCCAGGGGTGGGGGCTACCTGTCCCACCAGGGCGAGGCTCTGATCTCCACGACCTGCAGACACTGGGGAGATAAGAGGAAGGCAGTCTCTCTAAGCCTCACTTGCCCTGTTCCTTAGCCACTTTATCCTTCTCATAAAGAGCTCTCAAACCTGGACCAGATCCTCATCAATCAGGCAATACCTTAGACCCAAAGGCTATCTTCTCTCATGGTTGCTACTGCAAGAGCCTCTTAGCTAGTTTGCCCCGTCTCGCCTCTCACTCCAATTCTTCTCCTGTACCAGGTGTGATCTTGAAAGGTGCCTCTGATGGTGTCTTTCTTCTGTGGAAAGCTATGTGGCTTCCCATTGCCCTCAAGATACCTTCAGACCCTCCCCTAGTATACAAGGTCTTGTTCTCCGAGTCTTTTCTATCCCTCTAACCTCACCAGCTGCTTCTCTCCTCATTCTCTTTCCTCCATCAAGACATCTCCCGGTCTCAGGGCTTTGCACATGCTGTCCTGATTTCCAGAATTCCCCCAGCTCATTCCCATCAACGCCACCTACATTGAAAAGCCTTTGTTGACTAACACCAGCTGATCGGTTCCTCCTATGACCCATCACTCTTCTTCTGATACACTCAGCATGCCTGAACTAGCTATTCAATGTCCGTCTTGAATAGAAGCCCCATGAAGTCAGGGTCATCTGTCCATTGCTGTCTAGCCCATGGCTCAGCCTGGTTCCTGACACAGAGGCTCAATCAATAATTGATGAAGGAATAGGTAATACCGTGAGGCTTTAAGCTTGGTCTTTGTCTCTAGGATCAAAGTCGAAACACAAATTCTAATGATTACGAAAGGGATTTCAAGAACTAGTCCACTTCTCTCTCTTCTTTTGAGATGGTGAAGGGATCTGAAAATTCAGTGGCACAGCTCCTTAAGCGACCAGACTGGACTCTTAGGAGAGAACTTGAACTGCTAATAAACAAATAAATGACAGGTGGGCTCCCAGAAGTAAAAGGTTGAGTAAATGTGCAGAAAAGGACTCCTTGAAGATCCCCTTCACAGTAAAGGCAGCCCCCTGGCAAACTGAGGTCACGCTGTTCTAGGACACGGCACCCACACTGGATGGGCCCCGTCCCTCCTCCGACCCTGACAGGCTGTGTGGCCCGAGACCAGGCATTTGCTCTCTCTACACCTCGGCTTCCTTCCCTGCAAAACAAGAAGTGCCCAGGTTTCCCAGATCTGGGATTTCTGCACAGGAGCCTCAGGGAAGAACCAGGGTGAGGAGCCTGGAAACCTTGGTGGGGGTGGGCAGCCCTAGAGGTGGTGTAACCGCAGTGCTCTCCATGCAGGACACAGGGGGAGCCCAGGTCCTCAGGGGACAGGAGGGCCTCCAGCCCCTCCCCTCCACCCCATTCCAGGCTTCTCTGATGTCCTCAGCCACCAACAAATCAGGAGATGTTGGTCTGATGTAACTGGGCATCAACCAGGCTGCACAGTGCCCAGGGAATTGCCTCTGATGCTGCTACTGCTGTGGAAGCAGAGAGGGCTGGAAGGACGGCAGGAGGCAGGGGCTGCATACTGAATGGATGGCCCCAGGCCTGATACCCTTGGATCCTGAAGTCCCAGGTGTTCAGGTGGCCTAGAGACCAATTGGGACAAGTGTCTCAGTTTTTTGTCTCATGGAGCCCTCTGACAGTTCCTTGAAGCTTATAGACCCTTTCTCACAAAACTGTTTCCAAATGCAAAAAATAAAATCTGTAGGCTTACAAGGGAAACCATTTATACTAAAATGGTTTGTTGTGACTGTTTAGTCGCTAAGCTGCATACAACTGTTTGCAATCCTATGGACTGTAGCCTGCCAGGCTCCTCTATCCATGGGATTTCCCAGGTGAGAATACTGGAGTGGGTTGCCATTCCCTTCTCCAGGAGATCTTCCTGACCTAGGGATTGAACCCGCATCTCCTGCTTGGCAGGCAGATTCTTTACCACTGAGCCACCTGGGAAGCCCATTAAAGTAGTAACTGAAATATTAAATTGATACATTTCTGATACAGCAATATTTTTATTTCTTTTTAAATTCAAGACTTATAACAAAACCTAGTGTCAGGTCTAATCATAACCTGGGAATAGTAATGAGTGCAAATAATATTTCTAAGTACCTCCAACAACTCTCATGGGATACAAAAATATCTGATTCCTCTTGGTAACAAAGTCCTAGAGATGTCTAATGCTATTGCGGTTTATTGCCTATATTCACCATGGGAGGAAATGTTAACTTTTTTCCCAGCCATGTGTTCACATCAAGAACCTCTACTTTAAGGCCATGACCTGACTTTACAGAGGAAGAAACTAGAGACCTCTGAGGGGCTGGGGGCCGAACAGAACTAGCCAGCAAGTTGGAACTAACAGCTGACTGTACAGCATGGGTCTCCTGCTGCCTCTCAGCCAAGCTTGGCCCATTTCATAGAGCCATCTCCACGTGTGTGATCTTCCAAACATCTCTACAATTCCCTACGCCTCAGTTTCCTCATCAGTAAACTGAGACCAATCATACCGACCTCTGCAGGCTGTTGTGGAGGACAGAATGAGAAAATGAACAGGGAAGGGCCCTGTTGCCTGGACAGGGTTCTGCTTACGTGACACAGGAGTAATTACTATACACTGTCTCTTAGGAAATCCAAGGATAAGAACTTTGGGTTTCAGTGAGTGGGCAGGTCCAGAGCGGCAAACCCAAATGCCTACAGAGGTAAGACAAGAAGGAGGAGTGGGACTGTGGCAAAGTCAAGAACGCATGCCCATCTGAAAGGGGCAGCCACCATTCGGTGACAGTGGAGGATGCCACCCTGAAAGGTGGGCCTAGTGCTGCCAAAACTAACCTTCTAAGAGACGGAGGAAATCTATATTTTTGGCAAAATGTCCTGGTTTTTATAGTAAGCATCTTGATAATTAAAACAGGATGAGGGCCCCAAAACATGTCTACGAGCTGTCAGTTTGCAACCTCTGGGGTGTACAGGTATAGGAATTCCACAGCCTGGAAGAGAAGATCAAACAGGTCAGTGCTTTCCATATAAGCTAGAGGATCCTCACTCCAGCCCAGCTGGGGAGGTCAGGGGGTGCCTGTGCAGGGTGACCTTTCTCACCATGGCAACTGAGGCCTCCCCAGCAAAGACAGCTGGCCTTAAAACTGTACTCCCTGCCCCTCGCTGCTCTGAGACTGCTCTGTTTTATTAATAACCCTAGATCGTGCTCACAGCACATCAAGGTAAACAGAGATGCTTCCAGGGTGGGTAATGCAGGAGGTTCTTACAGATGAAGAAACAGGCTTCCAAATATAAATAGGAAGATAAGATAAACAGAGATCCAAGTCTGCTTCCTGCTGATTGGCAGGCTGTGAGCCACCGACACTGAGAACTGTGGATCATTTGGGTTGGAAGAGACCTTTTGTAAAGAGGACGGGGAAACAGGCTCAGAAATGGGAAAAGACTCGCCAAGGGTCACATTCCTTGGGTGAATACTTGTGACTCCTCGTGGCAACCGTTCCCTCACCTGAAGACTCTAACAAGCCACGCACAGTTTCCTGAGTGTGTCGTATTCTCTCCAGCCCAGTGCAGCTCTCCCTGCTGTTCCCTCCTTCATCTGGCCATCTCCCACTTGACCTTCAAGAGCAGTGAGAGTCTGCCCTGCCCTGACTCTTCCTCCGTGTCTCCATCAACCACAGCGCATGCACACAGGACTGCGACTGCCGGTGTATGTGCCTGCCCCTCCAGCCAGCTGAGAACTCCAGAGGGCAGGACCCTGCCTTATCCAGCTCTGTCTACTGAGGACCCAGCACAGGGCTGGGCACACAGGAGATGTTTTCCAAACCTCTGCCGAGTGAAGCGCAGGACAGTGTCAGCCCCGCTTACAGAGGGAGAAGGAAGTTGCATATAAAGACAGTTGTGGGAGAGCTCACCAGACACCACTTTGATATCAAGTTAACATGCCGAGGGATCCTGAGCTCAAGATAGTATGCAGATTTTGGTCTATAACATCAAAGACCAGCCCAAAACGCATGTAAGGAAAAGGACATCGTGACTTTGATGGTCACTCTTGTGAACCAAAGAGATGCAGACAAATTAGTTACTGAGGATCCAACAGGTGCCAGGCTCAAGGATGATGCTTTCCCACATCAAAGAAAGAAAATAAAGAAAGAAAGAAAGTAAAGTTGTGTCTGACTCTTTGTGACCCCATGGACTGTAGCCTACCAGGCTCCTCCGTCCGTGCAATTTTCCAGGCAAGAGTACTGGAGTGGGTTGCCATTTCCTTCTCCAGGGAGTCTTCGTGACCCAAGGATCGAATCCAGGTCTCCCACATTGCAGGCAGATGCTTTAACCTCTGAGCCACCAAGGAAGCCCTAGAGTACTGGAGTGGGTTGCTATTTCCTTCTCCAGGGGATCTTCCTGACCCAGAAATCGAACCCGGGTCTCCCACATTGTAGGCAGATGCTTTACCGTCTGAGCCACCAGGGAAGTCACCTAATTCTCAGGAGCTTTAGAAGTAGGTGATATACCTATCTTGCAGGTGTGGATTGAGAAAAGCAAGGTCTACTCATGACATAAAGGCAGAGGGTAGGACCGAAGGCAATCCACTCCACTCCAGAGTTCTTCCCATTCTATCACAGTCATCACTATAATGAAGAGTGGGGTCCTCACTCTGCCTGTTCTAACCACGGCTTATCCCACGCAGGGACTGGATATTTGAATAAATCATTTCCCCACCCCAATTCCCTAGCCCTGATATTTCAGACCTGCCACTGCCACAGGTCTGGGGGTCGTAGGAGGGGTGAAGTCGATGTGGGGTCTTTACAGTGCTCTTAGCAGGGAAAGGGGAAAAAATAAAATGCCTAAGGCAGAAGAGGCCCAATCCCCTTACTGCCCTCAGGCAATAACTAGAGCCATGAAGTGGACAAGAGGGAGAGGGTTCTGTTCAGCTTTCTTTGGATTTTATTTTTAAAGTATTGTTTATGTTTGCGGATTACCTCCAGAAAGCTTCGGTTTAGAGTACCTCCTCAGAGACAGAAGTCCTCAGGTTCACACATCCCTTCAGCAGCCTATTAGTAATTGCAAGAGTAGCAGAAGTATGGGCAAGAAAGGGGATTTGTAAATGTCATGGAAACCGTTCTGATTGCTCAGTGGGCATTTCCACTGGGCGTTTCCAGCTTCTAAGTGGACAAGATCCTGCATCCAATAGTGCCCAGTAGGTTGAGTTTCCTTATGGCATAAATGCTGAGGCAGAAGCTTGAGTAAGAGACTGAAATCCCAAACTGAACTAAGCTCTCCGAGTCCATTTCTATGCTTAGACCTCACAGGGCTTTGGTGATGCTGATTAAGTACAGGATGCTGGGCAAGTGGCCAGCATGGTGCCTAACACGTGGCAGGCTGGTCTCCCATTCCCATCACTTTCATTTCAGAGCTGCTGGTGCTGAGCGCTGGGGGCAGCTGACACACAGAGGTGAATCAGGACAGCAGATGTGCTATTTATTTTCACAGGCTTCACCTCTATTGGACCTTATTGCTCCTACTTTGTCATTTGGGCTAATATTTTACAAGGCCACAATATATAATTTTTTATGAGCCCATAAAAAATCTTCAGAATGAAAGCAAATTTACCTGCCACTCTCTGGCTTGAAGCACCCAACACTTGTGCTTGGCCTCCTGGGTTCTCTGTTGTCAAACCCGCCAACATTCCCTCCCAGCATGCACTCGGGGGCCACTTTGCCTCCTGGGTACTCTGTTATCAAACCTGCCAACATTCCCTCCCAGCATGCACTTGGGGGACACTTTGCCTCCTGGGTACTCTGTTGTCAAACCGGCCAACATTCCCCCCCAGCAGGCACTTGGGGACCACCACCCCAATGCACTCACCCTTCTCTACATGGATTCTGCCCTTTCCCGCTGCCACACCTTTGCTTATGCAGTTCCTCTTCTAGAAGAATCGAAACCCTTCCTTCTCTCCCCACCCCCTGTGAGAAGCATCTCCCTGCAATTTAAACTGCTGCCTCTCTCTCCCCAGTATCCCACTATGCCTGGAGAAGTAGCATCATTTGTACTTTCTACCTAGCGACTATTTTCCTAGCTGCAAAGCCCTGAGGTCTCTATATACTCTCTTAGGAAAGAGAGCTCCTCTAAGGCAGGGCCAATGCAGACCCTCCCTTTAAATTCATTCATCTTCAAATTCCTAGTGCCTAGCAGAGAATCAGGCAGGCAGCGAGGGCTCAATTAGCAAGCGCTTCCAATGCTCCCAGTTGGAAAGCCACCACCAGTCATGGTGAGACACAAGATGGGGTGAACACCTGGCAGAGTGGAGACTATCCCTGCCAAGCCTGCCCCAAGCACATTCTGAAGTGGGCTGTTCTCTTCCTAATGAGATGCACCAACCTCCCCTCACCCCCCAACCCCCACACACACATAGTGGGAGAGGGCAAATTCATTCTTAGCGGCACAGCTAGACTGAGAGTCTGTGTGCTTTGCTACCACTGGGACTAGCTGCCCACCTATTTCTACATTCATTCAGGCTTCCGCACACTCGATTTGTCTTCCAGAAGCCCCCATCCTTAGCCACTGTTAGAAATGATATATTTGTGTGACTAGTGATGGTCCCCCCACTCCAAACTGGAAGGCAGTGTAAGTAGACCCTACATCATACTTTTCTGACTTTGGTTGTTTTTATAACCTTAAGCTGCTATCCATACAAGCAATGTTGACTTTTCCGCAGATTACAAAATGAGGGGTTTTTCTAGTGTTTCAGAATATGATTCCAAAGTCAAGTGAAAATAATCCTTTGACTTGTTTATCCCCAGACCTTGTGCAAAGGAGTTAGGGCTCCAGACAGAAAAAGAAAACCCAAGTTGATGAATCGGCAACTGCTGGCCCAGGTCTCCCCATCCCAGTTCTTCACCACAAAGAACAGTAAATTACATGCACTGGGCCCTCCCTCCCTACCGAATTACATCCCACGTAATGCTTTCCAAACGAATAATCCTCTACTAAATCCTACACAATCGTCTCCAATGTTTGCTGGTAATGGACACCAGGAAGCCATCAAACTTGCCTCAGCTCTAAATACGTTTGTGCTAATAACTCTTATACAGAAAGAGCTCCATTGCTGCCGATTTCAAGGCTCTGGAAATCAGACTCCTAACAAATTTCCTTGGGCTTTGTTTCACATAATCCCGCTTCTGTCTGCTTCCATGCTCTTCTCCAAATGTGTTGGGTCCCAGTGGGCCATTGTCCTCCATGAATGATGGCTTCAGGCTCAACAAACGGCCCTCCATCTATCATCGCGGCGCTCCAGCGGCAGCAACAGAGGCTGCTCTGTCTCCCTTGCAAGCAGGCAGAGTGATGGCCCTGCCGTGGACTTGCCTCTCCCACTGTTTGGGGAGGGATACCAGAGTTTCTGGGCACTCTGGGGAAGGGGGTCAAGGCTGCGTCGCTTCCCCTTTGAAAGCATAGCCCTCCTGGTCTGGGGGTGGGGGAAACCCCATTTATGCTCTCCCCTCCAGGTGGCCAATCCCTGAGGTCATTCATTCTCCATTTTGCAACCTGAGCGCTTCTTCCAATCAAGTTGCCCATCTTCCTGTGGGGCTCTGGGACTCTAATGAGATAATCATGCTGATAGTGGTTTGCAAATGCAGAATGGGCAGAGGGGTTAAAGGATGACCAGCTGTACTGTCAGGAAAGCCTGGGTTTGAATCTTCTCGTCACTTCATGCTGAGTGACCTGGCAAGAGCCACTTAGCCTCCCTCAGCCTTGGTGTTCTCATCTGCAAAGTGGGAATAATAACGCTTGCCTCATAACATCAGCATGAAGCTCAGGTGGATACAGAGGTGACAGAGATAAAGCACCGCACCAGGCAGCCTGGAGGCACATAATAAGGTGTCCCACCATTTTAAAAATTAATAGCATCTTAATATTAAAAATAATTCAATATTTCCCCTAAAATGCTAGAAAAGCAGATGCGTGGGGAGAAATCATCATGTTGACTGTGGCTTTGGGTCCTTGACCAAAGATGCTGGGACCCAAGCCTGAGAGTCCTGGTGGTGCCAGTCCCAAGCCACCCCAGCACATCCCTGGGTCAAGCTCTGCCACTTGCTCTGTGACCCTGACTAAGTGATTTAAACTTTCTAAGCCTCAGTTCTTTTCTGTGCCACCTAGGATAAATAAAGTCTACTTTATAGGGCTGCAATACCAGTGAGGTAACTCCGGGAAAAACACAAGCCTTTAGTTCCTGGCATACAGTAGGGGCTAAAGAAACTTTGGGCAGCCACTGATTGTCTGGACATGTAACAGGAGCTTGGAGCATTGCGCTTGGTGCTGGAAGAGAGAAGAAGGAGGCAGAGAAGGAGGGCGAGGGTAGCAGAGGGAGAGGGGAAGAAGTGACTGAGCCTTGATTCTTACTCTGATGGAGCTCACAGACTAGTGCAGTGATTCTCAGCCCCGGCTCATCACAGTCACTTAGAAAACTTGGGGGAAAAAAAAAAAGAAATATATATATTGAGCAGGCTCTATACTCAGAGATCTTGACTTAATTGGCCTGGGATGAGGTCTGGGCATCAGTATTTTGTAGACGCTCCCCAGCATCCTCTCAGTGTAGCCAGGGCCAAGAAAGACTGGCCTTGTGGGGAAAGATATGAGCACATTGATGGTTTAATAATATATGCTTAGGGTTCCAAAAGAGTTATATACAGAGTGATAGAAACACAGACGAAGGCAAAGATAATCCCTCATCATTTAAGCTCAGTAACAGCATGGGAGTAGGGCTTCAACAGAAGGAGGACCTGAGAGAAGGGCGTTTTAAGACTTTCCTGCGTGATCTTAAAAAAGTCAGAGCTGCAGCAAGTCACCAGGCAGGGCCTGGAGCAAACCAGGGCAGCAGGAGGAAAAGTGAGAAGTTTGACTGTTTCCCATGAGCAGAGCTTCTTGGGGACCCCCGCCCTGAGCTCTGTGTCCCAGTGCTTCACAAGGACCTTGATTCAAGAGTTTCATCAGAGAGAGGGGGAGAGAGAGGAGTGGGCACTTCTCTCTGGTCATATAGCCTCTGGGACATCCCTTTGCTTCTCCATCAACAGCATCACAAGCCGGATAGAAGGCCAAACACTTAGGGTGACTCAAAGGTTTGATGGTTTGTTGGTTTGATGGTGTTTGATGTGCTTCCCCAGTGGTTCAGATGGTAAAGTGTCTGCCTGCAATTTGGGAAATCCGGCTTCAATCCCTGGGTCAGGAAGATACCCTGGAGAAGGAAACGGCAGCCCACTCCAGTACGCTTGCCTGGAAAATTCCATGGATAGAGGAGCCTGGTAGGCTACAGTCCGTGGGGTCGCAAAGAGTCGGACACGACTGAGAGAGTTCACTTCACTTCACTTGGGAGGGTCTCCTGTCCATGGTGCTGAACAGCTCCCACCTTGGAGAACCAGGCTGCTTCAGGTGTGGCTGTGGTCGGTAGACAGGCAGCATCAGTGCCACTTGGGAGCTCATTAGAAATGCAGGACTGTGGGCCTCGCCCTGTCCTACAGAATCAGAACCTGCCATTTATCATGTTCCCAGATGACACAAGTCAAGAAATGAATTTAGCACTTTGGAAACAGCATTTTCCCCCAAAGGAATGAAATGGTACAGAAAACAAAACAAAACAAAACCATGTCAGAGTTCACCACACTGAAAAGCAAGTGTTGTCATGACATATATGGATACACTGAGCAGGATCCAAGAAGTATTTATTACTATAAGTTGCATTTTTAAACAATGTCTGAAAGACACAGCTTGTATCTCTTCAGTTCAGTTCAGTTCAGTCACTCAGTCATGTTGGACTCTTTGCAACCCCATGGACTGCAGCACACCAGGCTTCCCTGTCCATCATCAACTCTCAGAGCTTGCTCAAACTCATGTCCATCAAGTCGGTGATGCCATGCAACTATCTCATCCTCTGTTGTTTCCTTCTCCTTTCACCTTCAGTCCTTCCCAGCACCAGGGTCTTGGCCAATGAGTCAGTTCTTTGCATCAAGTGGCCAGAGTATTGGAGCTTCAGCTTCAGCATCAGTTCCTCCAATGAATATTCAGGACTGATTTCCTGTAGGATTGACTGGTTTCATCTCCTTTCGGTCCAAGGGACTCTCAAGAGTCTTCTCCAACACCACAGTTCAAAAGCATCAATTCTTTGGCACTCAGCTTTCTTTATGGTTCAACCCTCACATCCATACATGACTATAGGAAAAACCATAGCTTTGCCTATATGGACATTTGTTGGCAAAGTAATGTCTCTGCTTTTTAATATGCTATCTAGGTTGGTCATAGCTTTTCTTCCAAGGAGCAAGTGTCTTTTAATTTCATGGCTGCAGTTACCAACTGCAGTGATTCTGGAGCCCAAGAAAATAAAGCCTGTCACTGTTTCCATTATTTCTCCACCTATCTGCCATGAAGTGATGGGACCAGATGCCATGATCTTAGTTTTCTGAATGTTGAGTTTCAAGCCAACTTTTTCACTCTCCTCTTTCACTTCCACCAAAAGACTCTTCAGCTCCTCTTTGCTTTCTGCCATAAGGGTGTTGTCATCTGCATGTTTCAGGTTTTTGATGTTTCTCCTGGCAATCATGATTCCAGCTTGTGCTTCATCCAGCCCGGCATTTTGCATGTTGTACTCTGCATAATTTAAATAAGCAGGGTGACAATATACAGCCTTGACATACTCTTTTCCCTATCTGGAACCAGTCCGTTGTTCCATGTCCAGTTCTAACTGTTGTTCCTGACCTGCATACAGATTTCTCAGGAGGCCAGTAAGGTGGTCTGTTATTTCCACCTCTCTAAGAATTTTCCACAGTTTGTTGTGATCCACAGTCAAAGGCTTTGGCATAGTCAATAAAGCAGAAGTAGACGTTTTTCTGAAATTCTCTTGCTTTTTCTATGATCCAATGGATGTTGGCAACTTGATCTCTGATCCCTCTGCCTTTTAAAAATCCAGCTTGAACATCTGGAAGTTCTCCATTCATGTACTATTGAAGCCTGGCTTGGAGATTTTGAGCATTTATTTGCTAGCGTGTGAGATGAGTGCAATTGTACAGTAGTTTGAACATTGTTTGGCATTGCCTTTCTTTGGGACTGGAATGAAAACTGACCTTTTCCAGTCCTGTGGACACTGCTGAATTTTCCAGATTTGCTGGCATATTGAGTGCAGCACTTTCACAGCATCATCTTTTAGGACTTGAAATAACTCAGCTGGAATTCCATCACCTCCACTATCTTTGTTTGTAGTGATGCTTAGCTAACATCTTCTAGGATTCTAAGCCAGGTGAGAGGGCCCAGAGAGTTGGAGAAAAACAGGATACAGATAAACAGAGAATAAGAAAGAGAGACTGAACCTGCTGAAGAAATATATGCTGAGAGAACAGCGGAGAAAGTGAAAAAATAGGAAAAAATGAAGAAGAGCTCCTCCCTCCAAAAAAAAAAAAAAAAAAAAAAAAGGCAGAGGAGACCAGATTTGAGTACTAATGTCTGTAGAGTTTCTTCTTTAAAGTGATTTTGCCTTCCAACACTATTTTGTAAAATTTTACACCACCATTAGAAAAAGCACTGAAGCTTCTATTTCTTAACTCACAGTTGAGAAACTTGAGAAATCGCTCACATTTCTGACGGTTTGCTCCTGCTAGCCCCAGGGAAGCTGGTGGGGGGGGGGCAACGGGTTGGGGGGCATCCATGACTTGGAGTCCCTGGCTCCGCCTCGCTGCCAGGTTTCTCAGACTTCCCACTGCTCACCCTCAACCAAAACCTCTAGAGGCACAGCTCTAAAGAACTTCAGAGGGTGAAACAGAGGCCTCTTTAAAATGCACAGACATTCTGCTTGCTTCAAGGGGTGACACAGAACAAAATGTCAAGAGTAGAAGTGACGCTGTGATTTTTCTTCCTTTAAGAATCAGGCGATGGGAGTTATTAACCTCTTGCCATGAGCCTGTTATTTCATTTATACAACAGTGTCCTACATTTGATTTTGCTTAGGAAATTGCTGCCTAATGGAAGATGACAAAAAATGACTTTAAAAATAATTTTCTCTCCGGCTAGTAGAGTTGGTAAAACACTGAGCCCAACATTCCCACTAAGGGAAATTCCACCTGGAGATTACAGTGTAGGTCAAGAGTTTGTTAACACCCACACAGGATTTTAGCACCAAGGAAGACATAATTCTACATACTGACACTTGTGTTTGTTCTGCAAAATGGCAGAATCAAGACCATAATCTCCTCCATAATCAGCTATGATAAGGCCAACAGGGACAGCTTCAGTTTATTTTTCAAATAAAAAATGACAAAGTAATATATATCTACAGTGTCTAAACACTACTTGTTTTTGATGCAAACAGAGGACCCGACTCTTCAGGGGCATTGTAAATCCCTCAAACTCTGAGTTTGTTGGCATGACTTTGATATAAGTAGAGTAGCTTATTATTAGTAGTACCTACTATGTTCTGGAGCCTTCATACCTTTATCTTACTTAATCCACTTGACACACAGTGGGATGAGTATTACAATCTCTATTTTCAGAGATGGTAAAATGGAAGCTCAGAGAGGTTTAGTGACCTGCCCTAGACCACACAGCTCATCAGAGCAACACAGCCAGAATCTGAACTCCAGAATGTTGACTCCTAAACTTTAACCAAGTTGACCAAGTATCAGCTTTTTCAGCTGCCTTTATGCCTCAGTTTCAAAAGATCGAGCATTTCACAATAACGTTCTTCCCAAGGGCTTATGGTTATTTTCTCAACTTACTACTTGCAACTTTCTGAGTCTTGCTTCTGGGCAGGCTGACATTTCTCTCTGGTTTCATCTGGCACTGAATACACTGTCCTGGGTGGGTGGCTGGCCACTCACAGAGATGGATCTCTGGAAGGGCACTGGGTTTCTGCAGTGGCTCCAAATGGGACCTGCTTCCTCTTTATTTAGTCAGTGATTTTACAGTCAAATAGTATTTACTCCACATGGGAAAATTTAAGTACATTTTGGCTTCAAGGCTGGATTTCCGCAACATCACAATTTAAGCATTTATAAAACTGGTTAATGCTTAGAGGGAAACATCCTATCTGAGAAGTGACACTTTTAAAATCCTGATCCGAATACAAAGACAGTCAGCTTCAACACAATATTTTCTCCAGGACCTCCCACGTTGCATGTATTATGAATAGGGTGGATACAAAAAGGCACCCAGATATCATCTTAGACCAGGGTATTTATTGATAGTATTTTCACCAGTTAGAAAACTAGCGTTTTTTTTTTTTTTTTTACCAGTTGAAAAAAAAACAACACACTAAAGAATTCTAAGTAGAATTAAAACAAGGAGGGACACATTCTGGCCTAATACAGTAGAGAATGTTCTGATCATCAGCGCTGTTGAGCAAACAATGAAACGGCTGACTTTATTAGTAAGTTTTACCCAAAGTGTGCTGATAAATATTTAACAATTGGCTCTTCGGGAAACAAACAACCCTGCTTTGTAGCATCTGCTGATTTCTGTGGTGTAGATACTCTTGCCATGGCTGATTTCAAGCTCTCCAAGTGGAGTGGGATGAGGCGACCATCAGGAATATTTCTATCACACAGACGAAACAGATGTAAACAACCTCGGCACCAAAGTAGACTATGCTAAAATAATCAGGAAGCGGCGAGTGTCAAGTAGTTCCCCCTTTTTAATGTAACCTAAGTGTAAATTTACGTAATTTAGTTTTTTAGTAGTGGCTCTGTTGAATAACTGGCTCACCACGTCCGTGAGAAATGAACGATCGGTGCTCCTGGGCCAGGCTGGGGGACCCTGCCACTCCTTGAGGCTTCTATCGTAGTCGGGTGGGGGAACAATCAGAGGGTGGATTTGTGAAGGATATAATTACCTAAGGCTTTAAGCTTATCCAACTGCAGTAGCATCATTGCTGGGGGCCCTTCACCACTCTGTGCTGAGAGTTCTGTGTACATTGTTTCACTTATCTCTCAAAACCCTCAGGAGGTAAGATTAGGACAAACATCATCCCCATGAAAGAGTTAAGGAAACTGAGGCTTAGAAAGTGACTCACCTAGAGTCACAGAAGAGTAAGCCGCCCAGTTGATATGACCGACTCCAAATCCCTTTTCCTGAGACTAGGACGTTACACTGACACTATGAGAAATGCACTCTGCCTACCGGCTCCTGAACTCCCATTATGCCTCAGGGCACTAGGATTTGTGATATATGAGAAAGGAAAAGATGAACTGCCTCCAGTTGCAGATTTCAGAAGGCTTGGCGCATGCTTCTGAATCCAGAGACTTACACTAAAGCTAGACCACACCAAGGAAGTGTTCAGAAGTGTTTAAACAAACAGCATCTTCTTTTCAACCAAAATCTGAAATTAAGTAGATCCACATAAAGCCAGGGCTCGCCTGCTAGCTCAACAGTAAAGAATCCATCTGCCAACGCAGAAGCTGTGGGTGTGATCGCTCAGCTGGGAAGATCCCCTGGAGAAGGCAATGGCAATCCATTCCAGTATTCTTGCCTGGGAAATCCCATGGACAGAAGAGCCTGGAGGGTGGGGGTGGGGGTGGGTACAGTTCATGGGGTTGCAGAGAGTGGGACACAACTTAGCGACTAAGCAACAACGACAAAGAGTAGAAAATCACTATCGCTGTAAGTAAAAACAGTCAGTATCTACAACTTAACTTTGTTCCACCAAATGGACCCTTTTGGACATCGTTTAGGGACTTCTGGCAACATGCAGCCTGATCTAAACTGTGCTAACATGTAACAAACTCTTTCCTTTAGTCACACTAAATAGCTAAGGAAACTGAGCAGGACCTGTATTCCATATCACAAAGGTACAGGTGAGCACAGACGTCTTGCCAGACCGCTGCCTCATCTTCTACTGTATGCTCAAACAAAGTCCCTGGCAAAGCCAGCAGCCTCCTGACCAACCCCACTGGAAGCCGCAACCTTCATGTCTGAGTCCATACTAGGTGAGCATCCTGACAGGGCACACAGTGGGCTGATAAGATGTTCCCACTGGGGAGAGGCTCTCCAGTGACGAACAGGCCTGCAGGGTCACTATGGGTTGCCCACCTACCTGCTACTGTGATTGACGGTCTCAGCAGGGCAGGAAGAAAGAATGTCACTCACACTTGGTGGGGCAGCTTGGCCCCAGAGTCCATGGGGAGGCTTTGCACAGCCCACTGGCTCCCTCTCCTCCCATCTTCTGGAGCCTCTATCTCTGCTAAAACCCCAGGGCTGCAACTGAACGTGTTTGCACTCACTGTTTACCTGCAGAGGCTTTAGTCACTGGCTTACCCAAGATCCCTAGGCTGCGTGTGTTGGCTGCGTTTTCATCATGCCTCCATCGCCTGGAATTACTGAGGTACCACTGCATGATGCAAACGACCTAAATTGTGGGCAACAGCTCCTCTAGCAACACGTGCAGGGTCTGGGGAGGGCTACCCGGCTTTTGGCCTGGAGGAATTTTACTTTTAAATCAATCAAAATTGCAGTTGAGAAAGATAGAATCACCACTATAAACTTGTGAGCACAGACAATATGACAGGTGAATTATCTGTAGTCCTTACAAACAGCTCAAGATGACCTCCTGCTACCCTACTTCTTGGATGGGAAAATTAAGGTTCGGGAAAGCTGAAAAGCTTGTCCAGGATCACACTGGCAGGAAATGGCAGAACGAGATTTTAAACTCATGTTCCTTTATATCCAGAGACCTTATTCTAGGTATACTGCAACTCTGCCTAGACAAAAGGGAAAATACAATTCCCTAGAGGCTTGCTTACTCCATGCTGATAGTGAGGATAATGATAAAAATGAGAATACCTAATATTTACATAGTGCTAACAAGGCTCCAGATACTGTTGACATTCAGGGATTTAAATCCTGAATTTCCACAAGAGCCTTCATTTTAGAGCCGCAGGAAACTGAGGCTTCGAAACGGCCTATAACCTGCCTCTGGTTCTACCAAGGTCACAGTTGAGGACTGAGCTAGATGGCTCTGCACAATATTTGCTTTAGCATCCTCTTGTCAACCTTGAGAAAAAAGGTAGTTAGCATGCCCAGTTCACAGATGAGAACAGAGAGGCTCAAAGTCAAGAGGCCTTCTCAGAGATACCCAGCTAACGAGGTTGGAACCATTTATCCCAGCAGTGAGTACATCTCAGGAGCAGGAGACGTGGCTTGGAGCTTAGCTTACCACTTGCTAGCTGCAGCCCTGAGAACAAGTCTCTTGGCCTCTTTGAGCCTGGGTTTACACCTGAGGACAGTGAGGGGTTTGAAATAGGGGCCTTCTGATCCTTCCTGTCTGGACGCACCAGGGCCCCCAGGGCTGCAATGACCTATGTGAGATATACTCTCAGCTGAGAGGAGGTGAAAACTTTCAGACTCAACACACGTGTCTCCCCCACCTCTGTGGCTGTTACATTTTCAGGCAAATAAACAGCCTCAAATGCTTCCCAAATTGCTGCTAAATGCTCTCCTTAGAGCATGATCTCGTTTATGGAACTGTAGAAAGGGTTTACGGCATCACCGTTGATAGTGCAACGTCCCAAATGATTTATCAGAGAAGGTGATGTAAAGAGCAGCAAGAAACCTCAGGGGGCAAGGAAGGGGGTTAACTACCCGGTTCTTGCTGGGAAGGTGAGGGGCAGACAGCGCCGGAGGGAGCAGACCATCTGTATGAGTTCAAACAACTTGTCACGGGGCTGCCTTTAGGCAACTTCTTGTATAAGCCAGGAGCTGTAAAACGTGGACAATTGAGAACATGCTGAAAGAGCTGACCGAAGTTCACGGTGCCTGTTGATGTCTCAAAGTCACAGACAATGTGGGACACTGAGTATAAAACATGCCTCAGAACTTTCCCCATCATAGCAGCTATGGAGCTCACGGCCTGTGTAGGGATTTTAGAGTAACAACGACCAGTTAGCCGGCCGCAGTGCATTGTGGGAATAGCAGGCTGCATGGGAGGGATGGGCAAAGCGCAGCTGAGGATGTCCTGGGTGATGTGGGACTAGGGCTGATATAAAGTACAGGTAGCAGGCATAGCTCTTGGTGATTTACATAGTCTGGCTGGCCTCACCTACTTTCACCTCCCCTGCATCACCTCCTGCTACATCCCCTCTCAGAACTCAACTCCCACATCCCCCTGTATTAGCACTAGCTGTTCCCTCTGTCAGGAAGCCCCCCTCCCCCAACCCTCAACCCCCAACCATGCTCTGCCTGCAAAGTCCTACCCTTCCCTCCAGCTTGTTCAAACGTCACCTGACTTGGGAAGACTCCTTCCTGACCAGGGCTGGATTCACGGGTGTGTAACGTGGGCAGCAGCACATGGCTCATACTTAGAAGAGCTCTGCTGTTGCTGCTGCTGAGTCGCTGATTCAGTCGTGTCCGACTGTGTGTGATCCCAGAGACGGCAGCCCACCAGGCTCCCCCGTCCCTGGGATTCTCCAGGCAAGAACACTGGAGTGGGTTGCCATTTCCTTCTCCAGTGCATGAAAGTGAAAAGTGAAAGGGAAGTCGCTCAGTCGTGTCCCACTCTTCGCGACCCCATGGACCGCAGCCCACCAGGCTCCTCTGTCCATGGGATTTTCCAGGCAAGAGAACTGGAGTGGGGTGCCATTTCCTTCTCCAATTAGAAGAGCTCTACACTTGGCTTAATGCTCTGCTGGTGCTGGCTTCAAATTCTTAACACTGTTTGAACAAGGGGCTCTGCATTTTTGCTTTGCACTGGGACCTGCAAATGACTTACTCCCATCCCCTGAGATTGGAGAAGGCGATGGCACCCCACTCCAGTTCTCTTGCCTGGCAAATCCCATGGACAGAGGAGCCTGGTGGGCTGCAGTCCATGGGGTCGCTAAGAGTCGGACATGACTAAGCGACTTCACTTTCACTTTTTACTTTCACGCATTGGAGAAGGAAATGGCAACCCACTCCAGTGTTCTTGCCTGGAGAATCCCAGGGACATCGGAACCTGGTGGGCTGCCGTCTATGGGGTCGCGCAGAGTCAGACACGACTGAAGCAACTTAGCAGCAGCAGCATCCCCTGAGCTGAAATCAGGGGCTCCCACCCTGAGGTCTCAGCACCTTAGACATTCCTAGACTATGGAACCTGCCATTGTGCTTAATTATTTGTCTGTATCTCTCCACCCTGCCTTGTTGCCAACAAAAATAGTATTCAGTTAAAAAGGATATGACCAAAAAAAAAAAAAAAACCCACAGCAAACAGCAGTTTGGCATACACTGGTATTAGGTGAGCAATGAAACAAGGAAAAGAAAGACAGGTAACCAAAACTGAGCCAGGAATCAGGTGAATTCTCTTGACAGACAGACTGCAGATTTGGCGCTGTGCTCCCTAGCAGCCTATAGAGAGAATGAAACAGTACTGCTCACAAAATCCCGTATTTATGAGATTAAAAACAAGCCAACTTCTCTGGAGAGGCATGTTTATTCTTAACATTGAGAAAAACTGAAATTTCTCTGAGAATCTTCATAAAAGGGGCCTTGTCAACCAGATAAGTCTCTGACCTGGTATCTATACCTAATGAAACCGTCACATTTGGTGCATCTTGAGGTGAGCACTGTTTTGAAGGAAGGCTCCATAGCTTGGGCTGGATTCTCCAAAGTGCCCACAACTCACAAAGGATTAAGACTCACTGGGGACTGTAAGGACAGGCACAGTAGATGCTTTCTCGTAATGACCCTCAATTCAGGCTGATGGAACTTCCATAAAGCACAGGTTCCAGAAGTCTTCAGTTGGTAGTGAGAACTTACTCTGATGGAATTATTGATGGGTTGTCCCCATCTGTTCTTGGGAAAAGTCCTAGAAAGAGCAAACAAGGCCAGTGATGGGTTTTCTGGGGGAGGAAGAGGCTGATTGGCTACAACATACCTCCCCCATCTACCTGTCTGAAGAAGTCATTGCGATGTGTCCAAGTTAGCATGTGATGCGGGGAGAAGCAAGGAGAGGGCATTCCAGGGAAGTGCTGGTTTAGGCCGCCCCTACCCCGTCCTGAGAAGTGAGGGGGCTGTCCATGCCAGGGGTGGAGATCCAAGCATCCTGTCCTTCAGTGACGCCCCAGGAGCAGCTCAGATCTGTGGATGCCTAATGGGGGCCAGATGAGCCCCTTTAACCTTGTCACGGACACTATGAAGGAGGAAAGGCCACATGCATTTTACTGTCGAGGAAATCAGAGAAGTGAGCTGGATTTGGGGCTCATAGTAGAACGGAAAGACCCTGACAATTCCCTCTGTTCTGCCTTTGGTTGGCTCACGCTCTGTTCTGAATAGAACCCTGGGTCAGTGGAATTCTGACCCCACAGCCCAGCCATTCAGTGACCAGCTGCATGAGCGTGAACACGGACACGCCGCCTCTGGACAGCAGTGAAAGTGAAAGTGAAGTTGCTCAGTCGTGTCCGACTCTTTGCGACCCCGTGGACTGTAGCCCACCAGGCTCCTCCATCCATGGGATTCTCCAGGCAAGAGCACTAGAGTGGGTTGCCATTTCCTTCTCCAGGGGATCTCCCCAACCCAGGGATCGAACCCAGGTCTCCCGCACTGCAGTGTCCGCTGTTAAATGCCCGCCTTTCAAGACGATGCTAAGTATGAACTGAAGCCATGCTGCCCCGTCCATGGAGGACACTCGGTGACCACAGGTCGCTGTGTTGCCTCTCCCTGGGTCAGGGATGCGGAGGCCCAGGAACTGACTCCCATGCCTACGAGGTCGCACCCACGTGGCTCCCTAATCCCCAGCAGAGGTTACACTGCCACCTGCTACAGCGCCTTCTGTCGTCCTCAAGGGATCATGAGACACCGGCTCCATCAGGGGATTTTTGCACAAGGTTTGGGGTGGGGGAGCTGTGAAAATTAGGAAACAAAACCACTCTGTGACCTGGTTAAACGTGTGCCTGCCTGCCTCTCCACGTGCTTCTCCTGTTCCCGCTCTGGGTCGTGCGCCTATTATTAACCACCACCCTTGGAGAGGAAATGTGTGCCTCATCCCAGGAACATATTGTGGGGAAAGAGCCTGCTTAATATAGTGTAATCAGTCAGCTTTTTTTTTTTTTTAAGTCCCACCTCTCTGAAGTAGAAGCTGGCTCAGAACACATCTTGGGCTCCCCATTGCCTAGAGAAATCACCGTAAGTTCCTAGATAGACATTCAAGGCCTTTATGACTAAGCCTCCCTCCTCGCACTACCCCCACGCCACCCCGGCCGGGTCTCCTTTGCACTCTCCTTATACATAGCCCAGCCCGTGGGCCACCAAGATTAACCCAATGACCTGGCCCACATGGTGCCTTGCTTAGAGTCAAGGCTGCCTGAAGCCCTACCCTTCATATCCTTGCCAATCAGGTATCTATCCGGTCCTGATAGCCTTCCCCAAAGGCTTCCTTTTCTGCCAAGCCAGTCTGGACTCCTCAGTCCAAAGTAAACACCCTCACCCAAAGTCCAATAGCTCTTGCCTCATTTGTCTTCCACAGCACTAACTGCTCAGTTCAGTTCAGTCGCTCAGTCATGTCTGACTCTTTGTGACCCCATGGACTGCAGCACGCCGAGCCTCCCTGTCCATCACCAACTCCTGGAGCTTGCTCGAACTCATGTCCATCGAGTCGGTGATGCCATCCAACCATTCTCATTCTCTGTCGTCCCCTTCTCCTGCCTTCAATCTTTCCCAGCATCAGGGAAAGATTTTCTAATTTTCTAACTGGCTCTTTTCTAATGAGTCAGTTTTTTGCATCAGGTGGCCCAAGTATTGGAGTTGCAGCTTCAGCATCAGTCCTTCCAATGAACATTCAGGACTGATCTCCTCTAGGATCGACTGGTTTGATCTCCTTTCTGTCCAAGGGGCTCTCAAGAGTCTTCTCCAACACCACGTTCAAAAGCATCAAAATTACTGTCCTAAATGTACTGTACTTACTGTACTAAATGACAAACTGTCACTTTCTTGTACGTTTCTCATCCCCTCTTCCTGTGCCACTTACTGTCAGATTCAGGTCAAATTCCCCAGTAACAAGTATCCACCAGGCGTGGGATTTATAAGGCATCCTTCTCCCATCAGAATCCCAACACTGACAGAAAGCCATGAAACTTGGTGTCCCATATAAGGTTCCCACTCAACTGTGTCTCTTTCCCTCCATTCCCTGGAGCTTTTTCATGTCCGTTAGATAGTAATGGACAGACACCTCCTTTTGGGAAGGGTTTGGGTCTCATGTCTCTTTGTCCCTACAATCCAGTGCTAGTTATATGGTAAGCTTTGAAAAATACCTATTAACTATGGAGGAAATAGGAAGAAATCTAATAAACTAAAGGAAAAGAAAAACTGGATCTCAAACTCCTTAAGGGCAGGGGCCCCATCTTAGTTTTCTTCTTTCCCTTTTAATGCTCTGGCTTCAGTAGATGTTCAATAAAAGATAGGGGTTGGTCTGAACTGAACTATACGCAGGTCTTAATACTTAAAACAGATCATTAATCTTCACAAGCACTCAGTTATTTTCCCGCCAGCCTTAGTGAAGTGAGGTTATGTAAGTCAGCCAGAAGGTGAGGCAGAAAGACTATGTTGACAATTTCAAGTGCCACAGAAATAGATGATTTTAATGGATACAGTATTTCTACAGAAATAAAACACTATGATTGAGATAGAGGCCAAGGGTTCCACCACTGGATGAGAGTGAAGTTTAATTTGAATCAATGAGGAAGGTCTACAGGTCGATTACCTTTCATTTCACTCCTGTGCAGTAAATGAAAGTTTAGGGGCAGAAGCCAAAGTATCTTGGAAAGGAGCATTTTGCAATTTATCAATTCATATATAGTCACTGGCACAACAAACATTTTGTAGAAAATACTTTTGTATTGATTAGCCCATTGAGTTTAAGTTAATCTCAATTGAAAGCTCACAGGGAGTGAAGGAAAATTGTGTCTAGTCCTATTAATATTCCCATTTTACAGCTGAGAAAACTGGGTCTTGGTGCCTTGGTGCCTTGGACTTTGGGTGAGGGTGTTTACTTTGGACTGAGGAGTCCAGACTGGCTTGGCAGAAAAGGAAGCCTTTGGGGAAGGCTATCAGGACCGGATAGATACCTGATTGGCAAGGATATGAAGGGTAGGGCTTCAGGCAGCCTTGACTCTAAGCAAGGCACCATGTGGGCCAGGTCATTGGGTTAATCTTGGTGGCCCACGGGCTGGGCTATGTATAAGGAGAGTGCAAAGGAGACCCGGCCGGGGTGGCGTGGGGGTAGTGCGAGGAGGGAGGCTTAGTCATAAGTCCAGGGAGAGCATAGTTTAAATTTGAAATGAGACTTATTCTGACCCCACCCCATCCCCCTCTCCAAGCCCTGCGACATACGCACGAAACCAGATGTAGCTAAGAAACCAGAGGAAGAAGGGGTGGTGGTAACGCAGAGCGTGGGGAAGGACTCTGCATCCAGGTGCCTCAAAAGCTGATGCGGGTCTCCAAAGAGGCAGGTCCACCTCTGTCTTTCAAAGGTCTTTAAAGTAGGACAGTGCCCGAAACCTAAAGGTTTTCAGGCTCTGCCCGTGGACTAGGATGGAAAATGCTTCCCAGGCACATAATTTAGGAACCGAATGCTTCAGCCAGTGCCTTAATGATCAGTGCCCACAACCTGATCAAGCCCATCACCCAGAGGGACTGTCAACAAGGGGAGATGGCTTGCAAAGCTTCCTTTTCATTGTTTCTTCCTCCCATTTTCTCTTTCAGACCCATCCCCGCACACTGCAGAACTTCCACCACAGAACCCTGAGTGGGCTGCTCAGTAGAAACCATCTCCAGAACGTCTTCTCTTAGGAAAGTGAGACGCATTCCTTCATTCATCAAGTGTTTGCCAAGCACCTCTGATATCCCAACCTCTGTCACAGACAAAAGGAAGCTTTTGTTTCAGTGGAGAGAGGGTGAATTATGTAGGAAAAGGAAGACTTGGGGAGCTACCACAGAAACTGACTTGGGGCAGGAGGAACAGGAGGCAGACAGGTGGACTTGTCTGTCCTGGGGAGGGAGGGGTGGTCAAGGAAGCCTTCTCAGAGGAGGTGGCACTTGAGTGACGACCTGGAAAACTAGAAGCAGCAGCCGTGCAAAGACCTGGGGGCAGAGTGCTCCCAACAGCAGGAGAAGGGCAAAGCCTTGAGGCAGGAAGGTGCTGGCTTTTTCCAGTAACAGTAAGGCCAGCGTTGGAGGCCAGGTTAGTAGGGAGATGAGGAGATGAGATCAGAAGTCGGCAGGACAGGCAGAGTAGGCTCGGTGGGCCTCAGCGAGACATTTGGTTTTTACTCTGAGTGTTCTGGGAAGCCACAGGAAGGTTTTACAGAAGAGAGTATCAGCAGCTGACTTACATTTTTAAAGGTCTCTCTAAGCGGCCCTGTAGGAGTGGGTATAGAAGGGCAAAAGGGGGGGCCATGTAAATTCTGCTGAGTAAGAGGTGAGAGTGGTTTGGGCTAAAATGGCAGAAATGGAAATAAAGGAAAGTGGGGAGATTCGGGTAATGGCTTGCTGGTAAATGTTTAATATGCGGCTCTCAGGGGAACAAAGCCCACTTTGCCGATTTCCGTGGTGTAAATACTTCCACTGTGGCTGATGTCAACGTGACATCACGGAAGGCAGAGCTGGAAAGAGCCACGCAGAGTTCACTCTTGCATGCCGGGGGAGCCGGCCAGCACACCCTGGGCTTCCAGTAGGGCTGAAGGGCTTGCTAACAGCCTGACTATGGGCTAAGGGAAATGGAGGGATGAGAGGTGACTTCTAGGATTTGAACTCCAGCGATGGGAAAGATGGAGCAGCTGCTTCTGGAACCTCCAGCTTCTGTCCATCCCCTGGCCTCCCAAGTTCCTGAAAGGCAGGAGGCTGTGGGGGAATGAGGGCACCCACCAGGCTCTGGGGATCCTTGACAGTTGACTGCAGGCCTCGACTTCAGCCTCGTGCACAGATGGAACATATCAAGGACAAACCCAAGAAGGCGTGACCTTGACCTCCTAATCTGCAAAATGGAGCGATGACGCTAACACTCCCTAAGGGCCACCATGAGGATCAAACAGGACCTGCTACCAGAGCCACCAGCGTCGAACCCACTGGCCTTACATCATGATCCTCACTGCAGCCTCTGACCTGCTCCTACCCCGTTTGACAGACGGGAAAATGAGGCTCAGCGCCATTAAGCCACGAGTCCAAACCCATTCCGCTTGTAAGTGGCAGAACCCAATTCAAGCAGGCCCAGGCAGTCAGACTGACCTTCTCAGCTGCTGGGGCCACTCCAGCCAAGGGCTGGTCAGTGTCTTCTCTCTCGCCAGGGACAGCAGAGACCATACGGAGTCACGGGACACATCAGCTGTCCTGGCTTTGTCAAATCCCACAGGGAAACTACATGAATGCAACCCAGGCAAGAGGTGAGAATCAGGGCATTTCCTCTCCTGACCAGGAAGGAGGGAAAGAAGAGGCCCACCCGGATGGAACAGCATTTGCTCACCTGTTTAGGATGAATGATTCCACGTGAGGCAAAGTGTAGGGATGGAGACATGGCAGCGGGGCTGGAAAAAGCCCTAATTGTGCTCAGCACAATGGTGAGGGGGTTCCCCTAGTGGAGATGGCATGTCCTGTCCCTGGCTGATGAGTGGATATTTTTACCCTTTTGCATGGCCAACATTTTTTTTTTTTTTTTTTTTTTACCTAATAGACATTTACAAGCCCAGGCCTTGGGGTCAGAGTCGTGAGTACTGACTCTGCTCTTGCTACTTAAGGACTATGAGCAAGTAGAGTTCGGGTAAACTCCTTGCACCTCCACTTTCTCATCTGGAAAATGGGGACACAGCAGAGTCCTCATCTCCAGGGGCTGTGGTGAGGATGGAGCAGGCTCACAGGGTGGGTCAGGAGGACAGCTGGGGTACAGATCGTGTAATGAGGCATCTCCTTCCTCCCCAGGGTCTGCTGCTCAGAATGTAAACAAACCGAGCAGAAGGGGGAAAGTCTCATCAACTCACCTGGAAGTGTTATACAAATGGGAGTGACCTATTAGTTCCCTCACACCCTGGGAGGCTATAAATTGTGGGGTGTCAAACAGAGCCTCATGGTCTTGGTAAATCACAGCACTTCCTGCAACTACTGGGAAAAGGAGTCTCATGGGGGCTGAGGAACCTCCTAGTGGGTGCCCAGCCAGCCTCTCCTGCTCAACTGGAGGCAGAGGGGACTTCAGGCAGAATCCTCGCTTTGCCATGCAATGACTGTAGTAGCCTCTGCTGCTCATGTGGAGAGGATACTAGTTCTGAACTCTCTGTTGAGAAACTTGTCAGATTTCAGTGTTCACAGCAAACACCCAGTCAGCCTCAGGAAAGGATGATTCATATTATAATGGAATGCTTTGCTTTCACAATAGATGTGGTTTGCTTACGAAGAGCCAGGCATACGTCTGATCCTCATACAACCTGTAAAGTGGGTTGGATCATTATGCCCATTGTACAGAAGAAGAAACTGAGATCAGAGAGGTTAAGTGACTCATCAGGATCAGCACAGCAGGAAAGTAGCAGAGCTGGGATGTGACCCCAGGCAGCCCAACAGCGGAAGCCACACCCTCCGCCACCCACTCCAGGCTGCCTCTTCGGCTGCTGCGGTGCCGGAGTGCTTTATTCCCAGGTGAGAGGCTGAATTTCGGAGCTAAGTCCAGCATTCAGCATCGAAGGCTGAGGGCACAAGTCAAATGTCTTTCAAGACCAGAAAGGTCCGGTCTGGGTTTCAAGAGACAACCTGAAATGGTATGGAAGGTGGCAAACTATAGAAGCGTGCCATATCTCAGCTCTAGGTGAGCAGGTGGAAATGAGGGCCTGGTGCCCATATCCTCTTTATTCAAAAAAGATGAACAGCCTGAACGTTCATGTGAAATCTCTAAGAAAAGAACAGGCTGGCATTATGTAGGTCCCCCAGAACCCAGCTGGAACCCAGAGTGGCCTTAGGGTAGTAATTTACACAACTCCTTCAGAGCCAGGGAGTGCACTCCTGTGATAGCACCTCGAATCATTTTTAAGCGGTTCTAATCTTGAGGGAGTCATCTGAACTCCCACCTGTCCATCCATTCGGGATTGCTGGAGGTGTATGCCCAGCTCCTCATTCACACAACAGGTTGCACCAAGTAGACAGCAGTGAATAAAGAGGAATTGTCACTAAACAGTTCCAGGGCAATAAGCTCAGTGTTTAAAACCTAACACATGTTTTCACTGAATCCTCAGAAAAGCACAGCACAGCAGGCCTCCCTATTGCCAAGTATAAGAAAGGTAAAGGGAGGCCAAACGCCATCCCCAAGGTCACAGTTGGCATATGATGCCAAGGGATTCAAAAGGAGATCTGCCTGATTCCACGGCTAGCTTTCCACTCATCCATCCATCCAACAAATATTTTTTGAGAACTTCCTGTGTTTCATGCACGGGCTCTAGATCCAGAAGCCTTCACCATACCACTTGCCATCATCATCTTTTTCAGGGTAAGACCCTGCACTTTTTCATCTGCTCTTTATATAGTCAACTTTCTGGGCTCTTTTCCTTCCCTGACTTGTTAGTACCAACAAGTGTCAACATTCCTGTTACAATTATTGCCTGAAATGGAAGGCGACCTTTGGACAGAACCTGAACAAGCCCATGGCTGGGAGTATCCCTTCTCTGACTTGTGTTCTCTCCTTTTCTTGATGGAGCCCATGCTCTTATCAGCTTTTCTGGCGGCCTTCCCACAAGCAACTTTTCAACCAAAACCGTGAAAATTGTTTTCACAGCTGCTGCTACTAAACCATGTCTGGGTTTTTGGATATTGAATTTAAAGACCCAAGAAAAATGGAAGCATCCCTGACATCTATTGAGCCAATTTTATGTGCAAAACATCTTACAAACATTTTAAAATTCATATGACTATTTTCATTTTCCATCAAGAAAAGTGAAGCTCGGAGAGGTTAAGTGACTTGCCTGTGATTATCCAGCCAGTAAGTCATGGAGCTGGGATATGAGCCCATGGCTGTCTAACTCCAGGGCTTGTTTTCCCAGTGGGTTTCACGTTCACACCTATTAAATTTCCTCTCCTTTGAACAGGACGATTGCTTTGGACTATTGTCTTTGATGCAATATCCTCATGATTCTTTCTGCCTTTCTTAGCACAAAGAATAATCTGTCTAAGTCAGCTATAGTTCCTGAGCACATCAACACTGAACACAGCAAACACCACTGACTACCTAACTGGGCTTGTGGCAGAAATGAAACAGACTGACAACCCTAACAAAAACAAGCACCAGAACCGAAGAGCAGATGCCAGTCCCCTTCCAACTAAAGAGCTGCTACTAAACGCAGGGGGCTTCCCTGGTGGCGCAGATGGTGAAGAATCTGCCTGCAGTGCAGAAGACCCTGGTTCGATCCCTGGATCAGGAAGATCCCCTGGAGAAGGGAATGGCAACCCACTCGAGTATTCTTGCGTGGAGAATCCCACGGACAGAGGAACCTGGCACAACAGTCCATGGGGTCGCAAAGAGTTGGACACGACTGAGCGACTAAGTGTGCACACGACAGCCTGCGCGCGTGCACACAAAAACACACACACGCATGCGCACAAACACACACACACGCATGCGCACGTGCACACACACACACAACACGGGAATGCCTTACAGTGTCATATGCAGCCCAGCAAGACTCAGTTAGACCTCAATGTGGGCTCATTTGGAGGTCTTCAACGATATCTCTGAAGGTTATTGTCTTGGATTCGGGCTGAATTCCCTTACCTAAACCAGATGTCAGGGGATGCCTACATGTTCACAGCGACAGACACCAAAAAGTAACTATTACACATCCAACCTGGAATCCCAGCCTCCAGGCTTCCCTTCCTGGCCCATTTTCCCTCTGTGCCCTGGGTGCTTTATAATACAGGCCCAGTTGAAAAAATCCTTCCCTGGCTACTCATCACCCATCCTCACTCTATGCCATCAGAGACCCCTTAGGGGTTGGCCTTGCCTGTCTTCAACCATCCCCAGGAAACAGCCCAACAAGATAGCTTAGCATTTTCCAAGATAGATTCCAAGGAACCCACTCTTAAAAAATGCTCTCAGTGTTCTGCAAAGTCATTAAGTCAAGGAAATGCTACAATTTCATGGTAGCGCTAGCAGTAAAGAACTTGCCTCCCCTAAGAGACATGGGTTTGATCCTGGGGTTGGGAAGATCCCCTGGAGGAGGGGATGACAACCCACTCCAGTATTCTTGCCTGGAGAATCCCTTGGACAGAGGAGCCTGGCAGGCTACAGTCCATGGGGCTGCAAAGAGTCAGACATGACTAAAGTGACTGAGCATGCATATGCATATGATTTTGAAAAATTGAAATAAACATAAGTGAGCTGTGCATGGCTGTGAAGTCCTGTCATTAACAAGACCTATTTAACTCTAAGCCTGAATTTCTTATTTGGTGACAGAACCTCATATTTGAATAGCATCCATTAAAGTCCCAAGGGAAAGGCTTTTGATTCACTGGTGATATCATCAATTTCCCACTGCTTCTTTCATGCCTTTAGGGTACTGCACTGTGCTCTTCTCTCCAACAGATATGGGCTTCCCTGGTAGATCGGTTGGTAAAGAATCTGCCTGCAATGCAGGAGACCCCAGTTCAATTCCTGGGTTGGGAAGATTCACTGGAGAAGGGATAGGCTACCCACTCCAGTATTCTGGCCTGGAGAATTCCATAGACTGTATCATCCATGGAGTCACAAACAGTCAGACACAAATGAGCAACTTTCACTTGACTTTCAACAAATACCTTATTTCTCTTTCAATACCTATAGTAGTTTTATTCATATTTCAAAGCCTAATTCAACTCATAACTCCTCTGAAAAATATTTCTGTAAACTCCAGGTTTGATTCTGTTCTTGCCTTGATAGCGTGCATCTCAGAACCTGTTATAAGCCTGCCTCTCCCCAAGGATAGGAACCAGGCATGGGTTTTTTCCCTAGAATCACCAGGGTCTGGCAGAGTGCCTCGAACAGTGGGCCACAGTCACTGTGTGATGGGATATGCAAGCCCCAGAATGAACGAGAAAGTGAAGGAGTCCATATTCATGATGGGGATGTGGTTCGGCCTGGCCCAGCTACAGAGCCCTGCCAGGGGTCCCCCTGCCACGATTAAGGGCAGACCCTCCTCTTGGCAAAGCAACAGGGTCTCAAGGCCATGGCTACCACTCTCAAAGGGAGTCAACAGGTCACATCAGGAAGATTCAAAATAGATGCCATCCTGCTACACCACTTGGCGTTGCTAGGAAACAGCTAGTTTGCTACAAGGCAAAGTTGATTAGCGTTATGAAGAAGAAACAAACTTAGAAATGGCTGTGTCTTCTTACCCTCCCTAAACCAACCACCAATGCAGTTGCATCCGTTCTTTCTCCAGCCTAGGTGTAAAGGCAAAATTTGAAGTCAGATTAAAATTAAAGACCTGTGAGTGCTTCTCAGAGGATGAGAAGCACCTCTTAAAGCACGGCAGTGACTGTGAGCACCTAGCTTGCAAAGGGGTTGCACTTAATTCTGCCCTAGTCCTTCACGGAGCCCCCTTGTGCATCGTAGCCTGGGAGGAGCCTGGAGGAGACACAGGATGGAAAAGAAGCACCTCCAGGGAGAAGGAGGGGCCCTAGGGCCCTGCTGCTCCCTCTCACGATGCTCAGGTACACACACCTAGGGGTTGGGGTGACTCATTCAACCTGCAAGATTGAGACTGGTTTCCTGAGGCTTTCAAAGTGCAAGCAGGAATGACTAGCCCATTACAGGATGAAGTCTTAACAGGCAGCTTCCTTTCAGGAGGCCGTCTTAGGAAGCACTTTCTCTAAGAAGCCCTCTTTGCTGACTTCCTGTCCAAACCCAGAGCCGTCTGCTAGGTGCTGTCATGAGGACTATCACTTGTTTATGGATGAAAACCAGATGGTCAGAGTGATCACACTACAAGTTATCCGCAGGCCAGGACTTCAACCCAAGTCTAACTATCATACATGCAATGATATCGGTTAAATCTGAATGAAATAGGAAACAAACAAGCGCAATACTTTATATTTGGATATTTGCCTTCTCCTGTATATGGAAGAATGCCTTGAAGGCTGGGAGAAAAGCACAGTTTGGTCCAAAGAGGCTCGCATGTGTATTCATGGGGTCGGGTTGCAGACCCAGCTCTGCCACTAACGAGACATGTTGCCTTGAGCCTCCTCCGGGCCTCTAGCTTCTGATGTTAAATAGGGATAACAAAAGTCATCCTGTAACTCACTTTTCTGGGTATTAGAGGATAAGTGGGAAAAGAGCTTTAAAAGGCATAGCACTATGAATACTTAGCACACAGTATGTGTTCAGAAAGAATCGGCTGGCTGAATGCTTGTAAGCTATTACTGCAATGCTCTGAGGGGCCCAGAGAGCCAGGATTGGGTTCTCACTTGGTTTCCATCATTTTGAGCAAATTACTTAATCTTCCTAAGCATCACTGCTTCCGTCTGTAAAATGGGGATTATAATGTTCCCTTGACATACTGCTAGGAAGATGCAGTACGTTAAGGTGTGAAGATCCAGGTCCTGTACGGATGCAGCCTATCTGAGAACTCTCCACCCATCAGTCCTCTGGAAGACAGAACCACTGGGAGAAGGCAGAAGTGGCCTGGAGTTGCCTGTCACTCCTGCTGGCCAGCTGCCCGGGAGGCCCCTAGCTGCTGGGATCCGCCGGTATGCACGACAGCACTTACTCAATCGTGCCCAGCAGGATGAGACAAACTGTAATTTCCAAGGCTGAGCCCTAGCCCCACGCAGGGGCACAGCATGGAGCCACTTTGAGAAATCCACATTTGAGGCACACTCGCCCCAGGCCCCAGGGAAATGCAATAGCTTAGGGAACAAGAAGGTTACCAAGCTAATTGTTTCCCAATTAAAGCAACTGGCTGAAGCCAGCCAAGCCAGCTTTTGCAAAGTTCAAGTTCAGTTGGTAACCTATGGTGATTCTCACACTTCACACCTGCACCGTATCTTACAATTCACTAAAGGTAGCTGCAAAGAATATTCATCCAATACCTCCATGCAGTGTACAAGGAATAAGCACGCTAGGCATTAAAAAAACGAAAAACAAAAAACCCTCATTTAATTGGTCAGAGCAGCTTGAGAGGAGTAGCTGAGTACCAGTTGATTTATGGTGACTACACATACCACCACTACCTTCTAAGAGAAGCTGTCCCATCTACAGTCACATTTTATACTATGTGACCTGTACCACCCATGTTTTTTAAATCACATGACCAGGTCCCTCACAGCTGATTGGACCAGAGGTGGCTACCTATTCCATGCACAGTCCAACCATTGGCTTGTTCAGTAACCTGTTGCTTGTCTCACTTTAATTCCTCCTTCAAAGATTGGGACCTGGATTTGAGGAACAGAGACTGAGTAGCTAGCTAGCAGAGGGGAAAAGAATCCAAAGGCGTTACTATGAGTTGTCAGGTCATGGAGAAGGCCAGGGTGGTGGGGATGGGTCTCTGCAAAGCTTTGTGGGACTGTGATCTTAAAAAAAAAAAAAAAAGGCAAAAGAAACAGATGAGGAGAGAGAAAAACAGAGTAGAAATGCAGAGAGGAAAAGGGCCACTAAGAGAGACCACATGGATGCCTTGGCTATTAGCAGCTTCCAATTCGGGGTTTCCATGAGGTCCTGCTGTATCATGCTTCTTGCCTTTGGACTCTTGGAAAGATCTTGCTAGGATCACCAGCCACCCTTCCCCTTTCCCTGAGTTGGCTGGGTGGGTCTCTGTTCCTTGTCATCAAAGACGCTGAGCAGGAAAGGACTAAGCAGGTACTTCTGTTCTCCTTTTACACGCTAAAACCCTGAGACAGAGAGAACTGATGCTCCCTGGCTTCTCACCACTG